>NC_052628.1:64290637-66790637 GCF_016161935.1 Mauremys reevesii | reverse complement strand
TGAGCCCTTCATTCTAAAATTGGCAGTCCAGGAGACATTTTCAGTCGTCGTTCAAGAGTGAAAAAAACTTTTGGATTTTTTGCTCTAGTTTGAGCTTTTCAAATGGGTAATAATCCTCTGCACGTAAGGAAATGACACTTGTCCCTTTAAAGCTATAAACCAAACAAAACATTCACTTGTCTGACTATAGTGTTCTCTAGACTATCCTAAGAAAGCTCTCATACTCAACTTCTCCATGGCCTTCTTTACACTGGGACTAATGCCATTTTATCTCACTGAATTTTAACTGCGCTGATTTAAAACTGGTTTTGGCTATATCTCTTTAAAAACAGTGTAACCAGTCAGTATAGAGGAAGCTCTGCTATGTTTAAAACCAGTTTACAAATCATGTACTATGCTAGAAATTGTGTAGGAACATAGGTTAGAAAATGGTTTCTAAACTCACATGCCCTCATCCATGCTGCCCTCCTAAGCTATGTTTAAACAGTTAGCATGAGCTGGTTTTAAACTAATAATAGCTGTATTTATAAAGCACTGTCTCCTCCCACTGAATGTGTTGTGGCATTGATCAGAATAAAACTATTATGTTTAAAATACTTTATAAAGATCAACCTCAAAAATAAAAATCAAGGAGGAGGTGAAAAAAGAAGGTGGGGAGAAAGGGTGAAATAATAATATACCAGCGATGGTCAAATTAAAAATACTTTTTGGGAAAAAAATGATCAGTGTTGCCAATGTTCATGATTTTATCACGAGTATTGCTATATATGGTATCTGTTTAAAGCTCAGCTGCTGGGGTCAATGATTATGATAGAAACTTAGCTTTAATTTTTTTAAAGTATTAAGTTTCTAGTTCTCATAATAGCACAGAAAAGCTTGAAAATGTAAACCTGAGTGTACTGTGCTGAAACAGTTGTGGATGTTTAGTGTTGTGTTGGGAGAGGATAACTTGTGCCAGCCTCCACCAATGAGGTTTGTGTGCATGGGGTTCTAATTAGAAACCTAAGCTAACATATAGAAAAAACCCAAATCCCTGATGCATCAGATCTCCTTCGGGTCTGCCTCTCTACCAAGCTTTGTGTAGATAGTACATTTGCCAGACAAATGCACTTTTCAGTTCACCAAAACTATAGTCACAAATTCTGGTATAATTTAGAGAATAGTTTCATCTGGGGGAAAAAAAGGAAAACGTTCAGAAATATTTGTTTTTCATTTTGGTGGGGAAAAAAATCAATTTCAGTTCTAAACCAATTCAATTGTTCTTCCAGATTTTTTGGTTCAGCCACCAAAACGAAAAATTCTCTCCGCTCCAGGAGTGAGCTGTATTAAAATAAACCATGATTGAAATTTATGGGGTAACAGTTTCAAATCCCAATCTAAATGGGGTCTGTGTCAATCTGAACCCACACCCTGCAAATTATGAGGAATCTAAAAACGTCTGCTTGGGATCTAGTTCCATAAGCAGGTTGTCTTGCTAGACTTTTTAGTGATTAATTCTTACATGAAGAGCAGGCAGATGGCAAGATTGTTTCTTTTTGATAACATTTAAAAAGCAAAGTTATGTCTCTGTATTTCATTGTATTTCTTCTCATCTTCAGCAGGAGCAGTTAAATAAAAGCTTTTGGGGCAAATTCATCCCATTGACTTCCATGGAATTACATCAGAGATGAATCTAGTCCTTTATGGTTTTCTGGTGAGTGGGGTTTCTTTGTGTTAGCAGTAGTAAGCCACTTATTAAACTAATTTGGCATGAATTGGGGTGCAATAGGATTTTGCCTTGTCAAGAAAGCAGTACAATATCTGGCTTTTTAATGAATTTGAGCACATTTAGATTTTTTAAAAAATAAAACTGACATCTTGGTATAGTAGTCATGAGCAGAGATGTGCAACAGTAACTCCAGTACATCTCTAAATGCTTCTTGTCACAGAAGAAATTAGAGATGGAAAAGATGAGACCACTTCCTAAGGGCATTCTGACTACTGTACATGAAGGATTAATCCCTACGTCAATAGTATCCACCACCTTTCAGACAGGTCATATTTTTTCCAATAATATCAGTAGGACAACATGTTAAAAATGTAAATTAATCCATCATATGCATTTGTTTATTGACAAATTACTTAAAACATTAATACATGAGTAAGCAAGAGTTTAGTATAATTTTCAGCAATGGAAACTGAAATTCATCCATGGTTGATTTACTTCAAAATCACGAGTCCTTTGTTCATATTAGCAGGGTACTTAATAAATGAAAAGAATATTCCCTCAAACCAGATGTTGCTATAACTCTTTATGGCTTCATGAATAAGCATTCAAGATTTCACTAAAAAGGTTCTAATTATTCCATCTGCACTTACACTTATATAACCTTCATTTGTAATTAAAATCTATTTTTATCCTAATTGTGGGCTTGATTTTCTTAACTGGTAATATCAATGCAAATGCCATTTTACGAAGTCATAACCACATGTTGTTATAATTACACATGCATACATGACTAAGCACTCATATCCACAAATAAGTATTAGTTTTGCCAGGAATTCCCCAAAGAAAGTCACACAGAACTTTTAGTAAATCTAACAGGAACTTGTGTGTCATCTCTTTACACATTTTGGGAGAATATTTGATACTGCAAGATTCAATAGTTCATCCAACATCACATTAGGGAGTTTGCTTTGACACTTGGTTGTCAAAAATAATTCGTTGTGCAAATTGAGTATTCATAAACATATGCTGAACCAGACATGTGGATATCTGTGCCACTTCAAACAAAAAAGCATAATCTGAGCTGGGAATAATTTTCAGAATTTTTCATGGATTAAGTTAACCATTTTTGCCAACAGTTTAAGCATTTTATTATGTTCACCATTTTGCAATTTTAATCTAAGAAGGATTGACAATGTACGAGTGTAAAAATCTGCTTCAGTACCAGTTTATAATTCCCACAGTAAAGATTCTTAGCTAAAGATTTTTACAGAATAAACCTGTGTGTGTGGGGATAGGTGCATAGTTAACATGATTACAAGGATAAATTGCATATTTGCACATATCTGGCACACACTTACACATGTACTTAACTTTACTCACCCGAGTAGTCCCATGGGCTACTTATATGTTCAAAGTTAAACGGGCGCACAAGTATTTGCAGGATAGCAGTCTAAGGGGGAGATCTTAAGAAGTGCTTAAAGGTATTAGGAGCACCATTCTCATAGACTTTCATTGGTACTTTTGTTCCTATATCCCTTAGCAGCTTTTGAAACTCTCCCCCTAAATGATCATGGGGAAATGCACATTTTCTGTATGCAACCATGGTAACAGTGCATATGGATTGGTTTCTTTTATTTTTGAAACCCTCTCTCAACATGTCTGTCTGTTTTCCTGGCCATAAAAAGAGGAGAGTGGGGGTAGATGTCTAGGCTAACATCTGGAACTTTTTCAAATCTAATATTGTGAAATCTAATGTCGCAAGCCCAGATGTAAAGGGGACTGCTCAGACAATTAAAAATACAAACTGAAATTTCTGGAAGTGGATGGAATTTTTCAGTTTTCTTTATAAAACAGCATTTTCTGCTTTTCAGATATTAAAAAATTTAAATAGGGGGAATAATCAAGAATAGAAGTAATGTGCAGCTCTCAATGGGAAAAAAATAAGAATTATATTTGATCAAATATTTATTTACAGTGCACTGCAGTCTTCTATCCAGCTCTTTAGAACGTCAGCCAAGTTCGGGTCATGAAAGCTGTACAGGCTGGGGCAAAAATATAAAAATAACCATTCTCACCATGAGATTCCACACCCAATGCCTTCTCCTGCAATGAGCTCACGCACACGTGTTCTCGCACACACATTAGCTTCCCACCTGAAGGAAAACTTCACTTGCATGCACACATTTCAGTTAAACCTCTTCCCTCCATGATACTCCTTCCCAGGGTGGCTCTAGGTATTTTGCCGCCCCAAGCACGGCAGGCAGGCTGCCTTCCGCGGCTTGCCTGTGGGAGGTCCCCAGTCCCGCGGATTCGGCGGCACGCCTACGGGAGGTTTGCTGAAGCCGCGGGACCAGCTGACCCTCTGCAGGCATGCTGCCGAAGACAACCTGCCTGCCGCCCTCACAGCAACTGGCAGAGTGCCCCCGCTTGGCTTGCTGCCCCAGGCACGCGCTTGGCGTGCTGGTGCCTGGAGCTTCCCCTGCTCCTTTCTCCTCTTATTCCCAAACTCAACCACTCAGTTAGCACTGCATGGTCTAACTCCTGATAGCCTCCTATGGTGACAACAGTGTACAGGGTTATTCACTATTTCTATCTCTGGCAGCAGCAGGAAGTGCAGTGACTCCCTCACTCTTGTTCTGAAGACAAAGCAGTGGGTCTCCTCAGTCGTCTTATGTGCCAGTGGCCTGCTCCAGCCTGGGCTTAGAGCTTTCTGCTGCCATAATGGATACTACTCATTCTACCTAAATAGAACACATGCTGCAGGTGATGAGCTGAGGAGCACCATATTCTTGACAAACCAGCTGCACCAGGAATGGCCATGGCCAGAACCATTGCAGTTATTTCGTATCCCTCCTCTGCCCCCACCCCAAAATCAATTGCTGTGATCTGGATATAGTGGAATAGTAGCATGAAGCCATTTCTATATATTCTTTAGCTCCCTTCCCTTTCACTGTTTCCAAAAGTTTTTTCTTTCAGCTCTTAGAATAGTGTCCTGTCAAGTTGCTTGTCTCTCGCATTTTTCTTTATCAGTACAAATGTCATCTGTTGAGCCTTAATTATGGTGCTCTCCTCAGCATGCTCCAGGCTTCTTCTGCAGCCAGGAATGCATCTGTTTGTTGCTTTTCCATTCACTGTTCACTAAGCTCTCAGAGCCCTGACAAATGTATCATGTTCAGTTCTCCCACCTCCTATTCTTTTATTCTTCTAGTCTCTAAGTCTTATTAGAGAGTGCTAATAAAAGAATAGCACTAAACTGCATGGGACTGGAGGCCAAACAGACTTGGTACCTGCATTTTTACTTTTTGCCTGCTGCACTGAGCCAGCAAAAACAACACCCAGAATAACAAACAAGGACTAAGCAGCTACCAGACATTGCTGCAGACAAACCCACTGGTCATCTTAGACATATCTCTGGGGGAGGCTCTCTTGTCAAAATAACACAAAGCCCTTGGAAGGTCCAATAATACCAAGAGAGAATCAGAAAATAATCTCTGTTGTCCCATTTGGTCTGTGGATAAAGGTGTACGTGTGTGTGTGTGGGGTCTCTCTCCACTCCACCCACCTCTAGCCTGAAGATTTGGCGGTCTATGGGAGTGGAATGTAGAGTGGCTGGCTGAGGAGGGCTAGGGAATAGGGCTGCTGTGCAGCAACTCTGGGGCTGGTTTTTCAGCCTATAGGTTGGATTAAGGGCCATAGCCCCTCTGCACAGGGTACTGAGGCTGCTGGAATTGTGTAAACGTCACTCAGTGGCCCCTCCCTCAGCCAATTCTTGTGTCCCTATGTGGGGCTTCTGTGGTGCTAAGAGCCTTGTGCTGGCCTTCTACATAAACACGCCATTGTGTTTTCCCTCTAACAGAAATCAGGGGTGTTTGGATGCACTGGAGTTCAGTGTGGAAACTTCAGTTTATCCTACAGTGTATGTGTTAATCTCTCCATTTCACTCACCTGCTCATTTTCATTTACTCACACCCACCCCAGCTGCTCTCCCAGTCCCCCCACTGTGCTTCCAAAAACAACCCTGCTGTTCAACAGATTAACAGCTCTGAAAACACTCATCTCACTAACTAGCACTTTGTTTTCAGACACTCACCATTCAAAGTATAGGATCTACACTGGCTGCTGTAAAGCTTTGGGGTAGAGCTGTCAAGTGATTCAAAAAATTAATCACAATTAATTGCACTGTTAAACAATAATAGGATACCATTTATTTAAATATTTTTGGATGTTTTCTACATTTTCAAATATATTTATTTCAATTACAACACAGAATACAAAGTGTACAGTGCTCACTTTATATTTATTTTTGATTACAAGTATTTGCACTGTAAAAAAACAAAATAAATAGTATTTTTCAATTCACCTAATACAAGTACTGTAATGCAATCTCTTTATCATGAAAGTTGAACTTACAAATGTGAAATTATGTACAAAAAATTGCATTAAAAATAAAACAATGTAAAATTGTTGAGCCTGCAAGTCCACTGAGTCCTACTTCTTGTTCAGCCAATTGCTAAGCTAAACAAGTTTGTTTACATTTGCAGGCTATAATGCTGGCCACTTCTTGTTTACAATGTCACCTGAAAGTGAAAACAGGTGTTCTCATAGCACTGTTGTAACCAACCTTTGCAAGATATTTATGTGCCCGATGCTTTAAAGATTCATATGTCCTTCATGCTTCAACTACCATTCCAGGGGACATGCATCCCGGCTGATGACAGGTTCTGCTCAATACCAATCCAAAATAGTGTGGACCGACACATGTTCATTTTCATTATCTGAGTCAGATGCCACCAGCAGAAGGTTGATTTTCCTTTTTGGTGGATTGAGTTCTGTTTAGCTTAGCAATTGGCTGAACAAGAAGTAGGACTCAGTGGACTTGCAGGCTCAACAATTTTACATTGTTTTATTTTTAATGCAATTTTTTGTACATAATTTCACATTTGTAAGTTGCACTTTCACAACAAAGAGATTGCATGACAGTACTTATGTGAGGTGAATTGAAAAATATTTCTTTTATCATTTTTACAGTGCAAATATTTATAATAAAAAATAATATACACTTTGGTTTAAATTACAACACAGAATACAATAAATATGAAACTGTAGAAAAACCTCAAAAATATTTAATACATTTCAATTGGTATTCTATTTTTTAACAGTGAGATTAAAACTGCGATTAATCATGATTCATTTTTTTAATCATGATTTTTTTGAGTTAATCGTGTGAGTTAACTGCAGTTAATCGACAGCCCCCCCAACCTGAAGCAAATACTCACCAGCAACCACACACCACACAACAAAAACACTAACCCAGGAATCTATCCTTGCAACAAAGCCCGATGCCAACTCTGTCCACATATCTATTCAAGTGACACCATCATAGGACGTAATCACATCAGACATGCCATCAGGGGCTTGTTCACCTGCACATCTACCAATGTAATAAACGCCATCATGTGCCAGCAATTCCCTTCTGCCATGTACATTGGCCAAACCGGATAGTCTCTATGAAAAGGAATAAATGGACACAAATCTGACATTAGGAATCATAACATTCAAAAACCAGTTGGAGAACACTTCAACCTCTCTGGCCATTCAGTAACAGACTTAAAGGTGGCAATTTTGCAACAGAAAAGCTTCAAAAACAGACTCCAACTAGAAACTGCTGAACTTGAAATAATATGCAAACTAGATACCATCAATTTAGGCTTAAATATAGACTGGGAATGACTGAGCCATTACACACATTGAATCTATTTCCCCATGTTAAGTATCCTCACACCTTCTTGTCAAACTGTCTGAAATGGGCTATCTTGATTATCACTACAAAAGTTTTTTTCTCCTGCTGACAATAGTTCATCTTAATTAATTAGCCTATCTATCTATCTATGTATCTATCTATGTGTGTGTGTGTGTGTGTGTATCTATATCTATAAATCTATATCTATATCTATCTCCCCTCACTATATGTTCCAATCTATGCATCCGATGAAGTGGGCTGTAGTCCATGAAAGCTTATGCTCAAATAAATTTGTAGTCTCTAAGGTGCCACAAGTACTCCTGTTCTTTTTGCGGATACAGACTAACACGGCTGCTACTCTGAAACCTCTCTTTTTTGTGTACTTTTATATACTAAGGTCTACATTCTGCTCACAGAATTGAGTGGTTGGGTTGGGTGTGCTGGGATTTGTCCTCCCCTGAGGCTGTGGAACAGCAACAGATCTCTGCTGCCACTACTGCTATCCTGGGGCTCTTGTAGCTCCCACAGCTCCTAAACACTCATCATCACGTGAGTGGAGGAGCAATAGACAGTGGATCCATGCAGCAGTAGGTCCACTAGCAGCCAAACCTGCTGGGCAACAGCATGTAGAAAGCCCTTAAGGAGTGGAGCAGCAAGTGCATAAAATCCCGCCACTCGCTTTGTGCAACAGAACTGCACTGGAACCAAGGCATGTAGAGCCCTCCTCCGCCATGGAAGGAAGGTAAGAGTAACCTCTAAAATGACATATTTCCCTGCCGTACATACAGATTAATCCACCTGTCTGCTTTTGTGAGCAGTGTCAGTATCTATCTCCTCAATGGCTTGACCTTTGCTAGCTATAATCATGTCGAAAACTGAACAGTGCTTGGTAACCATTTTATGAATACACCTATACAGTATGGCTAAAAAAAAAACCCTAACCTATGCAGCTGAAACCATGCACACACTGTTATAGTATAGCAAATTTCTTTGAGCTACACTGAGCAAGGAGCTGCAGGTTAGCAGCATCGCTCCAGGAAGCACTGTCACTCTGAGGTACAATTCCCTTCCTGCTCTTCGAGGCAAAAATACCTTTCTGCTTTTCCCATGCTCCAGTGGGGTAGTAATTAGCTGTTGGCCTATATCAGTCAAAAGAAGATGGGCCCTGTACCTGCTCAGCTGTACTGGCTGGTTTGTTGGAGAGGTGGAGCCAAGATTTCCTCCACTCCCCACCCACTTGCTTCTGGGGAAGAGAAGTAGTGCATGTGCAGTGTCCATTTGGATCTGGGTATCAGCCCAGGCCCAGCATCCAGGTGAACCATGCAGGGCTTTAACCGAGGTTCTTACTCCCCTCTCTACACATGTAACCCACATTATAATCTAGCCCCTTGAACTGTATGTACGAGTCAGGAAGCTGTTAAGGGTGTATGGGCAGTAGAGTCATGGAAAGGGTATTAGACCCAGAGTTGCATAAGAAAAGTACTAACTTGACTGGAATAAACTAAAACATGATCTTTGTATTATTGCCTGCCATCTGCAGGAGATTTTTCTCCAAAGGATGAAATGTAATAAATGGATTAATGAATCAATGCCAATCCAGGTCGCAGAGATTTAAAAAAAATTACCAACCCACTCTACACTGTGGGTGGATAGATTCCTTTATTCATTCCTTCTGCACAAAGAAAGTAGAATATTATGAATTAATGCTGATAAACATGACCTGATAAATTGACAAATTTACTGGTGGGAACTAACTAATGATTCTTTTTCATTCTACTCCATAAAATGGTTGTAAAATTGGTGAACATAATTCTCAGGCTGTTCAATCTCAAATGTGAAATGCAGGCAAGTTAATTGTGTGACAGAATGAGGGTTATGAATCTAGCAATAGATGGAGTTTAATTTCTTTGTATGCATTAAGGTTTTCTATTACCTCAGTTTCAATATTTAGCATTTCTATTGTCGACAGTGTACCAATCAGTCTTGATGTGGACCAGAATATAAATTTGTATCTAAAATAAGAGTTGGTTCTCATGTTCTTTTGAGACATAAAGCATGCTGGGTACTACCCTGGTGAGAAGAGAAGGCAATTTTCTTCTGTAATGTTGCTCATAGAGAGTCTGCTCTGCCCTGACTGTGCAAGCTCATTTCCAAATCCAGCTGGTCAAGAAAAAGAAAATCTCAATTTTTCTCTAAATTTCCTATGATTTTTTTTAAAACCTGAAACAGAAAAATTTTCAGTTTTCAAAAACCATTTTCAGTGAAAATGTTTGGTTTCTGAAAAAAAATGTAATACTGAAAGTCAAAAAAGTGTTATTGAAATCAGAAAATCAGGTTTTTGTTTAAAACTGTTTTTTAAAATTGAAAAACCAGAAAATTTCAACCAAAATGAGTTGCTTTTTGATCAAAACAGTTTGCAGAAAATTTTCAAAGGAATAATGACCTTAAAAGTTCTGAGAGCTTTCTGGAGAAAGAAAAAGAGGATAGTGTGGTTTGCAACGCTGTTTTTGTGGACATTGTGTGGATAACTCTGCTCTTTCTTTTTTTTCCCAGCACATGGAGACAATTGGTCTCCAGGATTTCTAGCACTTTTCATAGAGGCACATTGGGGCACCAACTAAGATTGGGCCAGGCTTTTGCCTTGGATGACCTTAAAGGCAGGGGGTAGGTACAACTGATATTTCCTTTACAAAAATCAAAACATGGAAACTGCTCTATAAAGGGTCTGTGAAGATGCAAGAGTATTTTGGCCATGGAGATAAGTGGTTAGAAAAATGTATAACAGTTTTCAGATAATCATGCTTTTCAGAAATTTTGCAAGGACTGTCATCTTTGTATGGCACACGATCTAGAGAAAACTATCAGAGACACAAATCTTATACTTGCCAAGAAAGTAGCCTAGCCCCTGTTTGGGTACTACAAATCCCTTTAAAAAATTAGGCTGCCATTCAAAGAATTTCTAAGATTTTTCACTAAAAGTATAGATAGGTTCCACCACAATTTGCCACTGGAAGCCCTCAGCTCCATTGACTATTTCTCTTCTCTGATACCGACTGCTCACCTTCCTAACTATAGCTGTGCTCAAGAACAGAGAACATGCTAGAGTCAGAGAAGCAGGCTGGCCAGCAGGGAACAAGGGCTATTTCGGTGCCAAGGGAAGAAACTGGCTTCAGTGCTGCTGTGTTGGTTCACTTGTATAGCAGCTACAGCAATGTAAAGAGCAAGGGGTGACCAAGCGGTGATGGGAGGAGCTTCAGGAAGGGACTTCAGTTGAGGAGTGGAGGGAGAGGGGCAGCCAGGTGTAAGAAGGCCATTGGGGTGACCAAGTGTGTGTGTCTGTGAGGGGTTACAGATATCGGGGACAAAGAAGAAAATGGATATGGGGAGGCAATGGCCTCATTTATGTACATTATCCATGCCCCCAATTGTACTCTTCCATTATTGTCCACTCCTTGAAATGTCCCTTTGCTCCCCCATATCTGCCCCCTTCCTCTTGGGTATGTCCTGAGCCTCCCCCAGGCAGAACTGGAAGTGAAAGGGATTTTGCGATGAAGACACAGAGGGTAAAATTTTCTAAAAATACGTATGGGACTTAAGAGCCTAAATCCCATTTTCAAAAACACCTAAACCTTTAGGAGCCTAAGCACTGGACTTAGGCACTTTTGAAAATTTTAACCAGAGCCTGAAAGTAGCACAACTGGTTAATGTCTAGGTTGAATATAAATTCTTTAACTGGATATTTCCTTGTTTTTCAGGATTGTGTGGGTTGGTGTTGCACTTAGTCAACCTTAACTTAAACCATTAATGTTTCGGGGGATGGGAATCAAATTAGTTTCAGGAAATAAATTCAGTCAAGATGGTAACTGATACCTGTTTTGACAAGGTTTCCCATGGTGACGAGGGTTGGGAGCAATTAGGGACTATTTCTCACATTAAGGGATATCCATTGCCAAGCTCCAGGTAAACCAGAGTGAATTCAGTGACTAAGTATATGTTTAATAAACTTCCTGAGATAGGAAACATTTCCTTACCTGCTATGTACATCGGCCAAACTGGACAGTCTCTAAGGAAAAGGATAAATGGACACAAATCAGACATTAGGAATGGCAATATACAAAAACCTGTAGGAGAACACTTCAACCTCCCTGGCCATACAATAGCAGATTTTAAGGTGGCCATCCTACAGCAAAAAAACTTTAGGACCAGACTCCAAAGAGAAACTGCTGAGCTCCAGTTCATCTGCAAATTTAACACCATCAGTTTAGGACTAAACAAAGACTGTGAATGGCTTGCCAATTACAGAACCAGTTTCTCCTCCCTTGGTTTTCACACCTCAGCTGCTGGAACAGGGCCCCATCCTCCCTGATTAATCTATGAATCTCTAGCTTGCTTCTTGCTTGCTTATATATACACACCTGCCCCTGGAAATTTCCACTGCTTGCATCCGAAGAAGTGGGTATTCACCCACGAAAGCTCATGCTGCAAAACATCTGTTAGTCTATAAGGTGCCACAGGATTCTTTGCTGCTTCTACAGAACCAGACTAACATGGCTACCCCTCTGATACTTGATTCCTTACCTGGGTGAATCTAAATACTGATTAGAGCTGGCTTGGTCACCCTCAGCAAATAGACCTCTTTAAGGTAATTAGCATTTACATAGTCCAGGTCTGCATATGCCTCAGAATGGTATAAGACATGAACTGAGCATGGAAGTTCTCAGTTTTAGACATGCTGAAGTCACAATTCAAATATTAAAGAGTACAAAATTAAACTCCATATGTACAAACAAATCCATCCAGTAGGTGTCATTGAATTCTCTCCCAGATACAATGGTAATGTGTCCATTCAACATTTGTCCACACGATGCAGCCTCAAGCTCTAAGGGACTCTCCAAAGCTGCACTCTGTGCAATTCCCCAGTATGATGCCCTTGTCTTGGAATGAGACAAGACTTTCACCATGAGCAAGTCTGCATTTCAAATGTGCTTCTGTCTGGATGGCTCTGCCTTGAATGCAAAGATTCTCTTGCAGGCACCGTGTCTTTGAAAGATGGTCCGAGAGAATGTACCTTTAAACAAGATTCAGTCATGGAGTATTACTAATACAGCATGTCATGAAATTTCATTCAGCCCAATTTCATGGCAGTGACCAGTTGTTAAGGGAGCTTTTCACTCTTTGTTTGCAGCTTGAGAACATGGTGCTATTAGAGGCACATCTCTCCCCTCACGTGAAATTCTTCTCTGGGGAAATTAATGAAAATAGCTGCCCTTTCCATTTCCAACCTCAAAGGAAGTTCAATCTGTTTAGTTTGTCAGAATAAAAATATTAAAATTACAGAAAAAATTAAAGAACTCATATTATGTCATAGTGTGTACGGACAATGGCCATACTGTATGCTGTCTATACTAATTCATGAAAAGAATGTTTTGTGTTACTTCACTTACAATTTGGTGCTGGTTTCATATAATTATGCAGAATGGGAACATTTATGGTATAGCATGGAAGTGATATAAAATGGCAACCTTCTGCCAGGAACACACTGCTTGCTGTGGGAATAGGTTGCTACGGGAAACTGTTTCTGGTGCACAAAAGCACTTTTTTTCTAAATAATTTACCATTACTTCAGCTGTCTTGTTAGGGCTCTCTTTTCTTTTGTCATTTTCTATATTACCTAAATCTGCTCTACAACCAGGCGCTACATGAAAAACAACCTTCCACCATTTATCTCAAGTCTCAGCTGGAAAAGCTCAGGTCCTTGGCACTGAAGTTAGGTGCTTTTTCCTTTACAGTTAATGAGGAAGGTTGGGAATGGTTCATAGAGTAGATTAAATTCAGATTTCCCCATATTGGAAAGACACTAGATTGGACTCAGAGCCACTAGATGAGTCAGAGCACAGTCCATGAGGCTACTTCTTAAAGTGAATTTATTGCTCATGAAAGGTGCAGGGTTTTCAGTTCTAGAGACTGCATGAGCAATGGTAATACAAACCCCCATATAACATGGAATTATTTACATTAGATTTGCCTGTAAAGAACTCTGCACTCCCCCACGCTACGGATGACTCAGTTACTATTTCTTAAGAGATTTCCCCCTACACACACCGCCTCTCCATTCTTCCATCATAATCCATCCAAGAGAAATTGATTGGGTTGTTGCCAAAAGGCTATTTTTTGTTGTGCCCTGAATATGTCAGGCTATGTCTCATCTCTTCCATTAAGGTCTTTCACAGTCAATAGACCTCTATTGAGTTGTTCCTTGCTCATAAGATTTTCACCCTGGGTTTAGTCAGCAACAACATTTCCATTCAGTGGATACCCCAACTTATTAAGGGTCTTAAAGATTATAATGTGGACCTTGAAGAGTATATGAATTTAGATGTGGAGTATTGGCGCCATGTGTCCTTGTATGCTTAACAAACAGGCTGATGATTAGGGGGCTGAGCACATGACTTATGAGGAGAGGCTGAGGGAACTGGGATTGTTTAGTCTGCAGAAGAGAAGAATGGGGGGGGATTTGATAGTGCTTTCAACTACCTGAAAGAGGGTTCTAAAGAGGATGGATCTAGACTGTTCTCAGTGGTAGCAGATGACAGAACAAGGAGTAATTGTCTCAAGTTGCAGTGGTGGAGGTTTAGGTTGGATATTAGGAAAAACTTTTTCACTAGGAGGGTGGTGAAGCACTGGAATGGGTTACCTAGGGAGGTGGTGGAATCTCCTTCCTTAGAGGTTTTTAAGGTCATGCTTGACAAAGCCCTGGCTGGGATGATTTAGTTGGGAATTGGTTCTGCTTTGAGCAGGGGGTTGGACTAGATGACCTCCTGAGGTCCCTTCCAACCCTGATAGTCTATGATTCTATGATATTCTATATTGTTCAATTTGAAATTTCAATATGTAGTGTTCACCTTTAGCCCTAGGTCAGCGAGTTGCATAATCTAACCAGAAGAACAGAGCCCACAGTGGCAAGTTCCTCCTGATTCAAGAGGAAATGACATAGGAACTCCTTTGCAGAATTTCAGAGAAGCTGCAGATTCCTCTTGTGGAAGTTCAGAATCTTCAACACAAGCTCCTGGACATCCTTCAGTCCACTGGCTCCAGTAGAATGCTTACTGAAGCCAACCTGGAGCCAGCTAGAGTGGTCTGGCATATCCCAGCTATCTATGCCCCTACTCCAAAGATTCATAGTCTGCTCCGAGCCCTTTCAGTACAGAATACTACCTTTTGGCATTATTGCTGTCCCTGGGGTCTTTACCAAACTTTTCTCTGTCATAGCAGCCTGGCGACAACTTCAATAATGCTAAAACTCCTCCCCTCTCTGGGGATCAGAGTAAATGCTGAAAAATTCACTCTTACCTGTACACAGACTTTGGACTTCATCCAAGTATCCTTAAATTCCATCATGGCAAGGGCTTATTTGTTGAGAGACAGGTTTTAGGCTATGAATGTTATCATAGACCAGATCATAACCAACCCCAGAGTGCCTGCCAAGATCTGTATCTCTCTCCTAAGCTTTATGTCCTCATGCATTTATGTCACACTTTTTGCAAGACTCCAGCTTCATTGCATACAAGCACAGCTTCAAATTCTACTTTCAAACTGACAGTCCATCAGCACCATAATGCCTGTTCCCACCAAAATGATATTGTCCCTGTCATGGCAAAAGAATCCCCATCAAGTATGCATCAGCATTTCCTTCCTCACCGCTACACCAGCCAGGACAATCATTACTGATGGTGGGCTGGGGGAGCTCATATGGACAACCATACAGTGCAAGGCCCCTGGATATCTCAAGAGTCCAGGATACACATCAATGTTCTCAAGCTGTGTATAGTTTGAAGGGCTTGCAAAACCTTTCTCCTGTTCATTCAAGGTCACCATGCCCTCATAATGTCAGACACCATCACAACTGTCTTTTACATCAACAAACAGGGAGGAGTGAGATCCATGCCCCTGTGTGCAGAAATGGTCAGTTTGTGGATCTGGTGCAGCAGTAGTCAGACTAACCTGTCGGCAGGCTACCGCCCAGGAAACCAGAATGTGCTAGTGGACTTTCACAGTAGACACTTTATGGTTGATCACAAGTGGGAGCTACATGATTCTGCGGTAAACAATATTTTTTTCACCTGAACCAGTCTGTCCCATTACCTGGGTTGTTCCCCAAACTTCACACATCCTCAGAGGCTCCACTCCCTTGATTTTTAGTGAGTCTTAACCTTTTCCCTGCAGAGAACAACAACAATTAGGAAATCCCATCAGCTATTTGTCGCCACAGCAGACAGAGTCAGGGACAGGGCATATCCCCACAAAAAAAATCTCAAATTGGATCTCAGGCTGTATTTTGCTGTGCTATTTCCAGTCTAATCTTCTCCATCCTTGTGGAGTAATTGCTCATTCTACAAGAGTGCAAGTAACATCTATGGCGTTACTTCAAAAGGTGCCTCTACTTAATATTTATAAGGCAGCTATGTGGAGCTCAGTCCACGTGTTTGCGAAACACTATGCCTTGGTATAGGACTCCTCTGCTGATGCGTCTTTGGGAATAACAGTCCTTTGTTCATCTCTGCAGTCTATAACCTCACACCCTCCACCTGTTTGAGTACTGCTTGTCAATCACCCACAGTGGAATACACCTAAGGACCAGCACTCGAAGAAGAGGAGAAAGTTACTTACCTTGTCGTAACTGGAAGTTCTTCAAGACATGTGGTCCCTATCTGTATTCCACTACCTTCCCTCCTTCCCCTCTGCTTCAGATCATCTCTGAGCTGCAGTGGAGAAGTAACTGGAGAGACTGTCAGACCACCCTGTCCTTTATCTCCTTGGTCGGTGGCATGAAGTCAAGGCACACGTGCGGACCAATAGACACTGTTTTCAAAATTCTCTGGCTCCAGGTGCATGGTACACATTCATACCCACAGTGGAATACAAATAGGGACTACTCATCTTGAAGAACCTCCAGTTACTATAAGGTAAGTAACTTTCTTTACTCTAGACTGAGTAAGCATATATCACAAATCATTTACATTTTTCAGCGCAAAGGGGATTCAATCCTTTTCTTCTCTGCAAATGTGAAATTATTAAATACTGAGCTCTCCTGCAGAGACCATCAATAACAGCATTTTCTGGGAACCAATCGGAACTAAAGAAAGGAAAATGATGCTCTGTAATTTTACACAGGATGGCAGTTATAGGAGCACTTGTTGTGATTTTATGGAGTTACAGAAATTGATTCCCTGTAAGTGAGATCACAATCTGTAATAATATGCCATTGTATGACAAGCTTTTATCCTGTAATTGTTACCTGCTGTAAATATTTCAGTGCAAACAAGCTGAGCAGCATAGCACAGCTGAACCCAAGCAGAAATCAGAGCTCTCCCTCTTCCCAGGCAGGAAGACGCTATCAGCATGATCTGCCTTTGGAAACTATGGACCCCAACAAATTACAAAAGCTACTTGTAGCAAACCACACCCAGCCGCCAAGAAGCCTAGGAATGAAAGAACTGGTGAAGCCCAGAACAGTACTGGTGAACTCTACAACAGTGCCCCTCCCCATCTACATAGCTTGGTTCTTGGAAGGCCCATCACAGACAAAAAGGGAAGGAAGAAGACTTGAGCATCAATATCTATATCTATATATCACAGTCTTATTCAGACAGACTCCAACACAAGGGATTCTTACAGATCTAAGCCATAGCTTTGGAGGAACCTAAAAGAACCTAACTCTCCTCTGCCAGGTGTGACTTTGCTGCCACTATTGGCAGAACATTTCTGAGCTGTCTCACATCTGTCTCAAGTCCGGACGTTTCTCAACCCCAGGACCTAGCATTTCTTGCTGCAGGGAATTATCATTTTACTTCATAGAGAAGATCTTTCACATCTGGGAGGGCCTCACAGGGCACAAAAAGAACAAGAGAAATTCAAGGCCAAAGATGTAATCCCCTCTTTGCAAAAAATCAGCATGATCATATGAGTGTGGTCACAGAAGCACTAGCAGCAAATAGAACCACCATCTGTGACTGACCATGGCACTTTCTGGCTTGGAAAACTGAGTAGAGAACACCTTGGACCCTTACTAACAGACTGTCATCAGCTCCTTTCATGAGGGAAGCCTGCCTCCCATTCTAAAGCACACAGTAATCTGACCCACACTAAAGAAACTATCAATTGATGCTGGTGAACTTGCCAACTACTGTTTGGTATAAAATCTCTCTTTTCTAAGCAAGCTAATCAAAAAGCTAAGAGAAAACCCAAAACAATCTCCAGTGCCATCTGTCAACTACCTGTATCTTGGATCCCTCTCCACCAGGTTCAGGCCAGAGCACAGCATAGAAATTGCACTTGTTGATCTGGTGTATGAACTCTTTCTGTCCATGGGAAAGGGAACTACAGTTACCCTCACACTGCTGGACCTCTCTATGGCATTCAACACTGTTGATCACCAAACACTTCCTCCAAGAAGGCCCAGGAGTGAATAGACGCACCATGAATGGTTCAGGTCCTTCCTTTCAGACCTCCTGATGAGCAGTTGTTCCCCTACTCCCAGAGTCTTCACCTAGGGTGCCCCACAAGCCCTGTCCTGTCCCCAACCCTAATAAATGTCTATATAAAGTCACTGGGGGAAGCTGGTTAGACAACAAGAACAGGAGATGAGAATGACCCTGGACTTCACAGCTTTCAGAACTAAATGCAAAACCTATTGATTCTCTTGGCTTTTCAACAATAGCTCTTCATGGAAAGACACACATAGTCAACTCTTACATGTTTAAACACAGCTGGTTAAAAAAAATCGACTGCCCATGCCAGTTTTACAAGAAGAGAGAGGGAGATGATTTTTGTTACCTTTTACTGGGGAGGAGCTCAGAAACTATGGCATTAAAAACCACATATGAAGATGGCCAGTAGATGATATAGAGACTGCTTCCACTTAGCATCAAGGTCAAACACTAATACAATAATGTAAATTCATCCTAAGTATAACTCAACATTTTATTCAGCAGTGACTGTTTTGAAGCGCTCAGAAACATTAGGCCAGGGATGACTTTGGCACAGTATTGCTAAGATTCTTATCAGATACATCTAAGGTTTAGTCTACACTACCAACTAATGTCAGTATAACTACATTGCTCAGAGAAGATCCACAGCCCCGAGCGACATAGTTATACTGACCTATCCACCCAGTGTAGACAGCGCTTATGTCAATGGGAGGGATATGCCCGTTGACAGAGCTACTACCTCTCGGGGGGGGGGGTGGATTAACTACGCCAACAGGAGCTCTCCCATTGGCATGGTAGCATCCTCACTAAAGCGCTACAGTGGCACAGCTACACCAGTGCAGTGCTGTACATGTGGCCCTCAGTTTATACACTATGTGTATCTCACCACTGGGATTAACTGTAGGACAAACCTAAGGCCAGTGCTGCACTTTGGTAAGGCCATTTTACCTGTGAAGGAGCAAAGCAGACTCAATAACCATGTCTGGCCTCTTTTCTTACATCTTTTTGTGAGCAGTCTCAATTCTGAGGCCTGTGTGATTGAAGTGGCAATGTTAGGGTTGACTGGATGGCAACAATTCCATTTCATGGCAATTTCTGAGGTTTTGAAATTTGGTTTTGTTTCACATTGGAATGAAAGTAAAACCTTTCAAATGTGTTCACCAAGAGGGAATAGTGTTGAAATGTCTGATTTTGGATCAAAACCTGAAATTTTTGAAGTTGGAAGCAAGGTGGTGTGTATGTAGCCTGGTGGTTAAGCAGTAGGATGGAAAATAGGTAACCCAGGTTTAAGTCCCTATTCTGCTGGTTGCCTCCCAGCTCAGGGACAGTAGAGTCTTGAATCTGTCTTCCACATCCCAGGCAAGTGCTGTGATTAGCAGGCTGTGGAGTATGGCAGATTCTCTCTCTCACAAAACTACTAAGTCTCTGTCAAACATTTCAGCATTACACCATACTTAATACAATTTTGTCAAAAATGTTCCGACCACTTGTAGTCAGGGTCACTAAGTGTGACTCTGTCCTGTTGTTATTGTGGCCTGTGTTTCCTTTTTATTGGTTCAAAGCTCCTCAGATCACAGGTTAAAGATGAGGTGCAACTTTAGCTGTATTTCTGATTCCTCAAGCTTGTCAGTGAGCATCTTTGCTAGAGATAAATAAATTACATGCTCTGCCTCCCTTTTGTCATTCTTCTATGCACCTGAACTTTAATAGCGTTGCTTCAGATTTGTAAAATATGCCTCTAAAATGCCACCTCTTGGGTCTGCTATTTTGGAGACTCTTGCAGCTGAGTTGCAGAGCATTCTATGGTGTGTCACCAGTGGGAACTGGCTGCAGTATGTCAGATAGAGCCCCATCTTGCTCCCAGTGATGTCAAAGGCAAAATTTCATTGATTTCAATGGAAGACAGGTCAGGCACACATATCAATCTGAATCTACATAAGACTATTTCCTGAGTGAGCAGCAGCATCCTGACAGGAGTGGATCAATTGACTCAAGGATATTATTATTTGCGGGTATCTTTTGTATCTTTAAGTCTCTTTATTATTTTGCAGATATCTTTTGTATCTTTCAGTATCTTTTGGGAGCTAGCAGTAATTTGTTAGCAGAAAGGAAAGGAGGTATAGAAAAGGCAGCAGACAAGAACCATGGCAGATGAGGAGAGGGGACTCAGAGAGAGAAAGAGTGGAGAGTTTCAAAGACATAAATTGACTAGGGACTTGGGAGCAAGGATATGGGGAACAGTTAACTATTTTAGGTAACAAAAGCAATATGAGAAGAAAATAACAAAGGAAACTGAAAGGAGGGCTATGTGGGGCGGAAATCATGCTTTTCTGTTAGAAGTTGTAATTATTTAGATTACAAATACAAATTTAGACCTTCAAATATAGAGAATGCCAAATCTAAGGCTTTCCTGTCAAATGTTTTCCAATGAAAATGCTCTCAAAACCCTATTTTATACAGAATATTTTCCAAGCTAAGAGCCTTTCTTGCATCACCATGCAATACAAGTTGCAGTTCTTTTTCTTTTCTTTTGATACAGCCTGGACAGTGACAATAAAGCTTCCCCTCAATGTTTCTCACTTCAGTTTTGGAAGGATCACTGATAGGGAAGAAAGGGTTACTTACCAATCATTGCTGTTCTTTGAGGTACACTGCCTCTGTATATCCTCTCTTGTGGGATGCCTGTGCATTTATGCTGAGCTTGGAAACACCCAGAGGATCAGTGCCCTCCATTAGAGCCATACAAACATCCTTTTGTGCATCTGAATGTTCAGACCCAAAGGCTACTCAGCACCAACAATCCTTGGTTCTTTACACCATGTACTTGGGGATACACACCTTTTACAGCTTTGGGTGTGAATATGAGGATACCAGGAGGTGCTCTCATAACTCAATGGCGTTGATCTTCTATAGAGCTCATTGTGGGCATCCACATCTCAAAGGTCAGAATATGCAGAGGCAGACCTCCTCGGACAATTCATTTCCCTTGCCAGTTCAGTTCTTGGTCTGTTTTTTGAGATTGACAGGCAGTGCTGACTGTGATCTGGACATATGTCACTGGGAACTAGACTGAGATCACCAACTTCTTTCATGTTGGCAGCCAAACAGTGAGCAGGTGTTAACAACTTTCCATCACTACCAAGCTGGGCCAGATTTAAGCCTTGAGAAAAATGGATCACTGGTGATCCCCTGAGCCATCTTGTCCCTCTGTAAGGGTCACATTTTCAGTAGAACACAGAGGAATTACCACTCATTTCTGATAATGTTAAAGGAGTTGTGTTTTATTGATAGCTTTCAAGGGCAGAGGAGATCATTATGATCACCTAGTCTGACCTCCTGTCTAACACAGGCCACAGAACTTCCCCAAAATAATTCCTAGAACACATCATTTAGAAAAACATCCCATTTTGATTTAAAAATTGATTCCTAGTGCATCAGACTGAAAATTGTACTTCTAAGTAGTTTTAAAGTTTATGTTACAGAAGTCACTGACTTCTTTTCAAGTGCCAGTACTTCCAAAATTCCCATGAGATGGCTGCAAATGTGACAGTTTATCTGACCAAACTAACAGCACAATGGCAAACTCTTTCTTGGTGAAATTCCAGAGATTTCAGTAGAGTTATATCAGAGATGGATGATCTATGTCCTTTTAGAAACAGGAGAAAACCATCAAGTCCAATGTCCTTGTTGTTTTTGTTTATGAGCCTTTTAGTTTACCTTTGCCCACTTTTCTGCTATTTCCACTATTGCCCTGTTCAAATGGGGGAATGTATTGACTAAACAGAGTACCTTGGATGTTAAAATGAACTCTTTCATTTATTTTTAATGGATCACCACAAAATAATGATCCTTAGCAATTCTATAGATCTTTACATCTTCAAATTGCAGAGAACACTTTAATTTTGTTAATCGTCAAAACACCCATGTGAAGTTGGTAGTACTTCCTAACTCCTGTGGGACTTGCACTATTGAAACTTTAAAATGCTCATCATAATCACTTTTGAATGTTTGAAAAGAAAAGAAAAGAAAAGAAAGATTACTTGCTCTTGGCCAGGATTGGATGATAAGATTTAACCCAGAGCAAATTTTGGTTTGGCTAATGATGACTCGGAAACAGGAGTTAAAATAGAAGTGCTGATAGATCATGAACTATAATGGCATGACTGAAACTTCTGTAATTGTATGTGTTTTTCCTGTGCATTGGGACTCTTCTTCTCCTCTTTTCTCACTAACACAAAATGACAGGCCTCCTATGCCTACATATAGTAAGTGCCTTAATGGATTTGGACAGCTGGTCACTGGTTTCTAAGATGCGGTCATTAGGTTTTTCTAGGAAGCAGGTGCTATTTCTGGGTTGAGCTCTGCTCTTCCCTCTCCCCCTTCTAACCTTTTGATCTCTGCTAATGATTAACAATGCTGGGTTTTGTATAGTAGCTGCACTTACTCTTACTGCTGGCCTGATTTAAAAAAAAAAACCAACTTGTTGGTCCTTCATGGTTTTATAAAGAGTTTAGATCTGTATTTTAGACAATATTGATATAGGAATTGAGCAAATGTTTATTCTGCCTCAATTTGCCACCATTCCCAATTACAGGATGCCACAGGATAACACAAATGCCATCTGTTTCTCCTTGTGTTTCAACATCACTCCTCTGCCTCATGCTGGTAGGAAAGGACTGGCCATGCAGACTATGGCCGAAGCAGGAGGGTGTCTAGACTAGCACCATCTCTAGTGAGGTATTGTATTGCTTTTGGAGCTCTGCTTATGAAACTTTGAAATGCCCAAAAAGAGCTGTTGTAGAATGACATAAGCCTAGTGCGGGAGCTGAGTGTGCCACATCTGCAGGTGCCCAGCCCGTCCTCACTTACAGACAGCCCCCCAACCTGATGCAAATAGTCACCAGCAACACACACCACACAACAAAAACACTAACCCAGGAACCTATCCTTGCAACAAAGCCTATTGCCAAACTCTGTCCACATATCTATTCAAGTGACACCATCATAGGACCTAATCACATCAGACATGCCATCAGGGGCTCATTCACCTACACATCTACCAATGTAATATATGCCATCATGTGCCAACAATGCCCCTCTGCCATGTACCTTGGCCAAACTAGACAGTTTCTATGCAAAAGAATAAATGGACACAAATCAGACGTCAAGAATTATAACATTCAAAAACCAGTCGGAGAATACTTCAGCCTCCCTGGACACTCAATTACAGACCTAAAAGTCGAAATTCTTCAACAAAAAAACCTTCAAAAACAGACTCCGATGAGAAACTGCAGAACTGGAATTAATTTGCAAACTGAACACCATTAAATTAGGCTTGAATAAAGATTGGGAGTGGATGGGTCATTACACAAACTAGAAACTATTTCCCCATTCTAATTTCCCCCCCTCTGTTACTCACACCTTCTTGTCAACTGTTTGAAATGGGCCATCCTGATTATCACTACAAAAGTTTTTTTTTCTCCTGCTAATAACAGACCACCTTAATTGATTTGTCTCTTTAGCGTTGGTATGGCAGCCCCATCTTTTCATGTTCTCTGTATCTATCTATCTATCTATCTATCTATCTATCTATCTATCTATCTATCTATCTATCTTCCTACTGTATTTTCCACTCCATGCATCTGATGAAGTGGGTTTTAGCCCACAAAAGCTTATGCCCAAATAAATTTGTTAGTCTGTAAGGTGCCACAAGTACTCCTCATTCTTTTTGCTGATACAGACTAACACCACTACCACTCTGAAACCTTATAGTACTGTATCTCTTCAAGGCATTTGCAGCATCCCTCCCTTCCTAGTGGTCAAGAAAGGAGAAAAGGTATCATTTGACCCAAAGAATTAGGATAATAGTTGTGTACTCCTGAAGGCCTTAAAGTTTTGTGACTAATGATATTGATTATTTTAAAGTCTATTCTGAGCAGTTTCCAGCAGAAGCAGCTAAATCAGGAATTAATTGTGCCTAGGTTCTTCCTGACTCAGTGTTGCTCAGTTCTTCAGATTGACTAATATTAATGTTTTCTGTTGGAAGAACACTTTGTCACCATCACTGCTCGTTAAAGGCAGCAACAAATTAATTCCCACACATTAACCCTCTCTGATATTTACAATGGCTACACTAATTAAATGAAGACAATTTAGCATTAGCTCTTCTGAAATTAAAGTAGAAGTAAAGGGTCTGAGCCCTATTTATAAAGAGCCTATAGAAAATATGTCACTTGTATTGTAACATAGCTATGTGATAAATTATCAAGGTGGTGAATAGAGAATTAGAGGCACCCCCCCTGAGTAATTAGGACAGATTGGAATAATCAGTACATATTTGACATTAGGGGAATAATAGAATTCAAGATAATGACACCTTCTTACTCAACATATCTGCTCCATCTGGGGGTATGTCTACACTACGGGATTATTCTGATTTTACAAAACCGGTTTTGTAAAACAGATTGTATAAAATTGAGTGCATGCGGCTACACTAAGCACATTAATTCGGCGGTGTGCGTCCATGTACCGAGGCTAGCATCGATTTCCGGAGCGTTGCACTGTGGGTAGCTATCCCATAGCTATCCCATAGTTCCCGCAATCTCCCCTGCCCATTGGAATTCTGGGTTGAGATCCCAATGCAAAAACAGTGTCGCGGGTGATTCTGGGTAAATGTTGGCACTCAATCCTTCCTCCGTGAAAGCAACGGCAGACAATCATTTTGCGCCCTTTTTCCCTGGATTGCCCTGGCAGACGCCATAGCATGGCAATCGTGGAGCCCGTTTTGCCTTTTGTCACTGTCACTGTATGTGTACTAGACGCTGCTGACAGACGCAGTACTGCAGTGCTACACAGCAGCATTCATTTGCCTTTGCAAGGTAGCAGAGACGGTTACCATCCCTATTGTACCGTCTGCCATGCCATTGTAAATTGGCGATGAGATGACAGTTATCAGTCATTCTGTACCGTCTGCTGCTATCATGGGTGCTCCTGGCTGGCCTTGCTGAGGTCGGCCTGGGGCGCATAGACAAAAATGGGAATGACTCCCCGGGTCATTCCCTTCTTATGTTTTGTCTAAAAATAGAGTCAGTCCTGCCTAGAATATGGGGCAAGTGTACTAGAGAACCAGAGAGCACAGCTGCTCCATGTCAGAGCCCCAGAGATCCCGCAGAAATGATGAGCTGCATGCCATTCTGTGCCCCTGCAACAACCCCACCTGTTGCTTTCCTCCTCCCCCAACCCTCCTGGGCTACCATGGCAGTGTGATGAAGTAATAAAGAACGCAGGAATAAGAAACATTGACTTTTTAGTGAGATAAAATGAGGGGGAGGAAGCCTCCAGCTGCTATGATAGTCCAGGCAGGACATTAAAGGGTGGTGGGGAGAGGAGCCCAGCCTCCCTCTGCTATGATAGTCCAGGCAGTACAGAATCTTTTCTTTAGACATGAAAGGGGGGGGGCTGATGGAGCTCAGCCCCCAGTTGCTATGATGAGGATGGTTACCAGCCGTTCTGTACCATCTGCTGGGAATGACCAGGAGTCATTCCTATTTTTACCCAGGCGCCCCCGGCCGACCTCACCGAGGCCAGCCAAGAGCACTCACAGGATGATGATGGCTATCAGTCATTTTGTACCGTACCGTCTGCCGGAGGCGAGGGGAGGGGAGGGGAGAGGATGCTGCTGTTTAGCACTGCAGCACCCCGTCTACCAGCAGCATGCAGTAGAAATAGGGTGACATTGAAAAAAGGCGAGAAATGATTTTTTTCCCTTTTCTTTGGGGGGGGGGAGGGTGTAAATTGACGACATACACCCTGAAACACCTGGGAAAATGTTTTTGACCCTCCAGGCATTTGGAGCCCAGCCAAGAATGCAAATGCTTTCCAGTGACTGCGGGGACTGTGGGATAGCTGGAGTCCTCAGTACCCTCTCCCTCCCTCCATGAACGTCCATTTGATTCTCTGGCTTTCTGTTACGCTTCTCATGCAGCACTGTGCTGAGTCCCTGCTGTGGCCTCTGTCTATCATAGCCTGGAGATTTTTTTCAAATGCGTTGTCATTTCGTCTTCTGTAACGGAGCTCTGATAGAACAGATTTGTCTCCCCATACAGTATCTCCCGTACGGTCCATGCTGGAGCTCTTTTTGGATTTGGGACTGCATCACCACCTGTGCTGATCAGAGCTCCACGCTGGGCAAACAGGAAATGAAATTCAAAAGTTCGCGGGACTTTTCCTGTCTACCTGGCCAGTGCAGCTGAGTTCAGATTGCTTTCCAGAGTGGTCACAATGGTGCACTGTGGGATACTGCCCGGAGGCCAATACCGTCGATTTGCGGCCACGCTAACCCTAATCTGACATGGCAATACCGATTTCAGTGCTACTCCTCTCGTCGAGGAGGAGTACAGAAATTGGTTTAAAGAGCCCTTTATATCAATATAAAGGGCCTCATTGTGTGGACGGGTGCAGGGTTAAATCGGTTTAACGCTGCTAAATTCGTTTTAAACGCGTAGTGTAGATCAGGCCTGCATCTTCACGTCATATTTGCTTAATTAATAACACTTTGCTCTTCTGTAGCACCTTTCATCTGAGGACAATAAAGCAAATGACAAACATCAGGTAATTGTACTTAAGTTTCCCAACACCAGTGGTCAAGTAGGTAAGTGTCATAATCAGTTTACAGAATTTGGAGGGTTCTGCCATCAAGCCACTCCACCTCACTCTTTATGATGTTTGTACATCAAAAGGAAATATATATGAGAGCTCACAATAATTATTGAACTAGTTTTATAGAGTTTAGGGCCATAGTGCCATTAAGATCATCTCATCTGACCTCTTCTTTATCACACACTATTACATTTCACCCAGATATCTCTATATAAAGCCCAATAACTCCAGTTAGACTAAAGCAGTGGTTCTCAACCAGGGCTATGTGTAAAAGCAAAGAACAGGAGAGACTGAGGTGCCACCAATGCCAGTGTCTCCTGCAATGGCAGGGAATTGATTAGATGAGATGTGCCCAGATGATCCTGGCAGGCGCCTATTAGGCAATAACCACCAAGGTTCCTGCCAGTATGACATGGAGGAAAATTCCTTCCCACCCCCAAATCCAATGATCAGTGTGACCTGGACCAGCAATCACGCCTCCAAGAAGAGGATTCTCTGTATTACCTCAGCCCTCTAGAATACCCCCATCTTCAGCTGTGGTCAGTCCCTGATGCTTCAGAAGAAGATGAAAAATACCTGCCAGAATACCTCTGGCAAATGTGCATTGGGGGAAAAAATTCCTTCCTGGCACCTGTAGGCAACTAATTGAAGCCCAGAAGCATGAGATTTGATTATAATCATTCTCATAATGCAGAGCTGCATGGGTTCTGATCATGTTGAGGACGTAGAAGGCAGTCCTGTTCTCCCCATGCCCCATGAAGGAAGAGAATGAACAGGAGCCATATATTCACAAACTCCAACGCCAGAAGGGACCACCATGACCATCCAGTCAGAGCCACTGCACACATAGGCCGCAGAATTTCTCCCAGTAGCTGAATTAAAACATATCATTTAGAAAGATATCTAATCTTGTTTTAAAGACTCTGAGGAATAGTGAGTCCACCACTTTGCTAGTAAACTGTTCCAATGCATAATTACTCTCACAGTTCAAGGTTTAATTTGTTTAATTTCAACTTCCAATCATTGTACCTTGCTATGCTTTTGTCAGCAAGATTGAAGAGTCCCCTTCCCCACTGTCATATCTTTTCTATGTGTAAGTATTTATATACAAATGGATCAAGTCACTTCTCAACCTTCTCTTCAATAAGCTCCTTAAGCCTCATATCATAAAGCTTGTATTCCATCCCCTGGATCACTTTTGTGGCCCTCCTTTGAACTCGCTCCAGTATTTCCACATTCTTCTTGAAGTGTGGGCACCAGAACCAGACACAGTGTTCTAGCAGTGGTCTTACCAGTGCTATATACAGATCACTACCCTACTTCTACTTGATACTCCTCTTTTTATACATCCAATGATCTCATTAGCCCGTTTTGCCACAGCATTGCACTCAGAGCTCATACTGAGGTTGTTATCTATGATGATTCATAAGTTCTGCTCCAAGTCACTGCTTTCCAAGACAGAATCTCCTACCCTGTGTGTAGCCTGCGTCCTTGGTTCTTGGGTGTATCATCTTGCATTTGGCTGTATTCAAACACATTTTGTTGGATTGTGACCATTTAACCAGGTGCTCCTGATCCCTCTATAACAGTAACCTGTATTCCTCATTATTTATGAGCCCACCAATCTTTGTGTCATCTGCACACTATACCAGCAAGGATTTTCTCTCATCATTAGTTTGTTAATAAAAATATTAAATAGCATTGGACCAAGAACCAGTCCCTGGGGATGCCACTAAAAATGATCCTGTTCGTTGATATCCCACACTTATAACAAACATTTTAAGATCTGTCAGTAATTCAGTTTTTAATTCATCTAATGCTTGCCCTATTAGCGCATGTCACATGGTGCTTAGTCAAATGCCTTGGAGAAATCCAAGTTTGTGATATTAAAGTGGTTGCTTTTCTCAACCAGATCTGTAATCCTGTCAAACAAACAAACAAACAAACAAAGATAACAGGCTAGTTTGACAAGACCCATCTTCCAAGACTGGCATTAATTATATTTTTAGCCTCTAATTCTTTGTGGATAGAGTCCCAAATTAAGTGTTCCACTATGCTACCTGGGATCAATGTCAGGCCTATTGGTCACAGGATCATCCCTTATACACTTTTAAAATACTGGAACTATACTGGCAGTCATCCAAACGCATTGGAATTTTCCCAATTTTCCAGGATTTGTTAAAAAATTACCATTAGTGGCTCAGAGAGCTCTTCAGCTAATTCCTTTATGACTCTTGGGTGAAATTATCCAGGCCTGTTGATTTGAAATGTTAGGTTAGGTTCCTGTAAAATTTCTGAATATGTAGCCAAGAATAGTTAGTAAGGGGGGTTTCTTATAAGAAATAGTAAAGATCGAGCCTGGGCACTTGTAACATGACCCAGGAATGGGGTGCATGCCAAAGAGTTGGATCACACAATGAATGAAAGGCCACATGATCATGTCCTTTTCTCCCATGAGCGAAGCTGATACAGCCATTCTCATTGCTATTGTATTAGCACTAATGATATTAACAGTGATAGTCGAGTTACTGGAGGCTAGTCCAGCCAATCATTTCCCTTCGCTGCCTAACATTAAGTGAATTAACACAAGTACCATTGCTAATGCTACGGGTGTAATACAAATACCACTATAATGGTGGCCAAGGAGGGGAAACGATTGGCTGAAATATACATTGTTCCCTTCATCTAAGGCACAGCAATTTGTGTAGTGGGGATGGTTGATAGAGATTTTGGGTGCAGAGGGGACACAAAAGTTAGAGCTCATAGCATAACGTCCTCCAAAGTAAGTGATTTAACAACTTTTTCCCCTAAGCAAGGGACATAAAACTAATTGATTTTGCTAAAATAAAACACACACGACCCCAGGACTAGGGAGGGAGAATTCATTCACACAGTTAAAAATAAAGTCAGGCTCGGGGACAGGGAATTAATTCATTTTGTTCAACCCCCACCCCCAGGCTTGTGAACAAAGAATATGAAAAATAAAATCCCTCAAGCTTGTGCTGCTACAATGAAACTGAAGGCGTGGCACATTAAAAAAGATTCTTAATTTGCTCAGGGAAAAGGGTTACCAAAATCCCCCAGGAACAAGGTATTAAAAAAGACATGCTTATTTCCAGCTTTAAAAGGAGGGTAGTTTCCATCATATAAAATCTGTGCAAATTGTCTGCTTAGAAAAAAGTCTACTAGTATCCCACAGCCTTTCTGTATGCTGTACATTGTTCTCCATTCTGTGGGCTCTTGTTACGGAGCAGCCAGTAATAATTCAGTAACATGGCATCTCTCCTTACAGAAGTCCTTCTTGACTAAAGCAAAATAAGAAAACTTGTCCTTCTGTAGCCTAACCAGGGTTTACTGCTGTAGACTAGAAGAGGGGACAGGGTTGAAGCACCAGCTCAGGTTCTTATTACTAACTGTAGTATAGGTGTTGAGGATTGTTATTCATTTGTATTACCATAGCGCCTAGGAGGTCAAATCAAGAACCAAGTCTAGGCTCCATGGGGTGCACGTGCCAGGGCTCAGGGCTTCAGCAGGAGCAGGGCTGAAGCTCCAAGACACTGCTCCCCGCAGGGCTGAACCTGCGAACCCAGGCAGGCACCTCCCATGGGGCTGAAGCCCTGAGGCCCGGCAGGCACTCTCCAGGTCTTGAACTTCTGAAGATTGTCGTATGCAGTTCAGAGAGTCACTAAGTCTGGCTACCCCTGATCTACACTATAAGGGAGGAGAGTAAAAGGAAATAATGAGGCAATATTGGTCAGCATGTTAGCCAATGATCTCACACACCAGCAGTCTAGCTGTGGCCAAGGTTTTTGTAGGCATCGTGGCAGAGAAGAGTTATAAGGAGGATTTTGAAGCAGAATAATTCATTAGTTTTGCAGATGACTGTGTGGAGCTCCTCCCAAGTGTGAAGGACAGGATGGGAGAGCACAAAGGAACTTGTCTGAAATATTAACAAGTGGGCACTGGAAGCTGGCATAATGGGCCAATCAGAGGCGTCAACAATTCGCTAGTGTATAAGAGATGACAGGAAGGGTTGGGATAGGCCTTGAAAGGCCTTGAAAGTGAAGACAAGGTGCTTATGTCTGATACAATAGAGAAGGGGGAGTCAAGACTGCATTTGTCAAGGCCAGAGACAGGGATGTTGCAGTAAATCAAGACATGAGATCATGCCAGCCTGGACGAGAGATTTAGCTGAGTGGATGGAGAGGAAAGGCCACATTTTAGAGATATTATGCAAAAAGAATCAGCAAGATTTAGACATAGAATGGATGTGAGGACCTAGAGAGAGAGGGCTGAGTCAAAGATGACCCCCTCCCCAGGTTATGGGCCTGATTGACAGGCAGGAAGGTAGTGAAGTCCAGTGATCAAGAAAGGAGGTGAGGAAAAGGACTTGGGGGGGAAGATATTTTTGCTAAAACAAGGAAATGTCAGAGAGACAAGCCAAGATTTTAGCTTGGACAGAAGGAGACAGGTCTGCAGGAGTGAGGTATATCTGGAAGTCTTCAGTGCATAGAGATAGTAGTTGAATTTGTGTTTATGGAAGAGATTAGCCAAATGTAAGCTGTAAAGGGAGAAGAGAAGGGACTGAGAATAGCGCCTTGTAGAACTCCCTGTGACATATAGGTGCCAATGGGCAAAGAGTTCACTGTTATTTACAAGCAACTCCTGTCTCAGACCCGATAAACTCACTACACCTATATACCACTTTCATAGTATTTATTCATAAAAGGTAGCATGTGAAGTTTCTACTGAAAGCTTGTAACTGACTGATACTCAATTGTGTATACCGGTAATATTTAAGGAATAAGGTAACTATATTGAAAATGCCCTTATGGTCTTGGACTGAAAGTGAAAGGAAATAATAGGTCTCAATGACGGCCCACTCAAGCAGGAAAGAGTTGTCACCCCTCCCTGGGTAGCCAATTATATAATGTGTTGCTCACTTGTTCACCTTTGCACCAATCCAGAAAAGTCAATGGAAAACCATCAAAGACAAATTATAAACATCAAAACCACTTAGAAGTGAAAAAGAACTTCTGTCTGGGAACAGAGATAAAAGACTGATTCTGGAGCCATTCACTCAGGAGGCACCTTGATACGCATGAAAGACCGGCTCCTAACTCCTTGGAGCTGGCAAGCGCTGCAAAAGACTGAACTGAGAATCTACTTTATTAGATAGGAAAGGCAACTATTAATAAGTGTAGGCCCTAATTCATGTGTTATGGTTTTGATTTGTATGTTACCATTTGTTTCCATCACTTACACTTGTTTCTGTTTGAATCTTTATTCGTTCTTAAATAAATTGCCTTTTGTTGTATTCTAATTGAATTCAAGTGCTGTTGAGACAGGAGCAGTGGGCTAAGGTACATCTGGTAAAATGGGATACATTGTTCCTTTGGGAATGGAGGCTCTGGGTCTTCTGTGGGAATCCAGTGATCAGAGGCTGGATACCTCAAGGGGGTACTTTGACGGGACTCAGAAACTGGGGTGTGCCTATTGTCAACCAGCAGAGCATAGGCAGAGCTGGTATAACTGAGGGGAGAGTGCTTGAGGGGCTGACAAGCTGGTTGTTATGGAACTAACACCCTGCTAGCACAGGCATGACTCCCTCACACTGGAAGCAGGTGGCAAAAAAAGTGACTAGTAGCCCTGGGTGCCCTAAGAAGCATCATGCCCCCACAGAAAGTTGGAGGTAGGATGAGGAGGATCCTGTGAAGGACACACTGAAGGAACAATTAGAGAGGAAGGAGGAGAACCAGGAGAGGACAGAGTCGCAGAAGTCAAGGGAGGACAAGACATCAAGAGGAGGAGTGTGGTTGATGGTGCTGAAGTTGGCTGACAGGTAAGGGAGATGAGAAAGGAGTACTGGTTCTGAGTTTTGGCTAGGAAGAAGTCCTTAGAGACTGTGGTGAGACTGTTTTCAGTGGAGTGCAAGGGATGAAAGCCACACTGGAGAGGGTCTTGGAAGGAATTGGAAGAGAGGAACTTCAGATATCAATTGTAGACATGCTTGTTGTATCACCCTTGACTCCCCCACTTTAGTGCCAGAAATTCCCATTCTGAAACCAGCTTTCAAGAGAACATTGCAAGCTCATTGGCTTCATGACTATTCTTGGCTGCTGTCAGTGCAGATGACGATAACATGACATGTACTATGTGCAAAATCCCTGGGAAGAAGAGAAGAATATGTGAACTGGGGGCATACACAAATATAGAATTAGTCTTCTGCAAAGGCATGAAGACAATGTAGATCACAAACCAGATGGTATTTCTAAGGATGAAAAATGATTTTTCCAAAAATAGAAAAAGGGTCATTAAAAAGAAGATGTCATAATTATGGAGCTTAAAACTTTTCATTGACTGTGGCTGAACCCACCTGTGGCAGAAAGTCTTTCCATGCATGTGTAGGAGAACTTAGTAGAGATGCTTTCTAAAGTAAAATCCCCATTTATTGACCAATTGCTATTTTTACCCAAACACTCATTATGTGGCTAATATTCAAATAACCTCTGGGACTGGCTAAGCAATAGCTTCAGCTTTTCAGGACTTGCTGGTCATTAAAATAATTAATATGCCCAAACTTATGGCCTTTGGGAGAAAGTACTAAAGTGATGACTGATATGGTGGATGGTATTACTGGATATCTGTTGAAGTCAATAAGTCCCGCACTAATAAAATACAACTATTTTAGCTACAGAAAAGCTTGTGGGTGCAATTAGTTGCTGATGCAGTTCCTTATTTGAAAGAAAATTAGGCAACTCTGGCAGGTCTGTATGTTGTTTTAAATCTTCTCCCAAACATAAGATTAAGGAATTAGTAAATGAGCCATCACTGAAAGTAAAGGGAATTCATGGAACTGGACCCTCAGCATGCAGGACTTCGGTCCTTTCCAGCCTGCCCGTGGAACATACCCCTACTTGGCCATTTTCTTTCCTGACATAACCTTTATGCTGAGGGAGAGGAGAGGAGAGCAGAGAATGGGGGCATGAACATACATGTGTGTGTCTATGGACATATATAAAAACAAGGGACTTGATTTTCAAAAATGCCAAGCTCTCAATAGCTCATAAATTTCAGTGGGGACTTTTGGGTGCTCAACTCATTTGAAAATCATGCCACTTATTTAGGTGGCTAAATATGGATTTATGCTCTAACTTTAGACACCTATTGTTAAAACTCTGTCATTCTCATCTACTAGTAAAAGGCAGTCAGCTATATACCTCTGAAGGAGAATGCTGAGGCTATTTTTTCAGAAACAGCACATAGCGGCACTACTATTACCACCAGCTGCACGAGATCAGTGCAACAATTATGCAGATTTCTTCAAGTGCATGAAAAATTTAAATAGATCAAATGAGCTTAATTCTACCCTGACTGGGTTCAATTGCCAGTGAGGTGATTCTGTTCAGGTTTTTATACTATGCCCATTACCATGATATTTGAGCATCTTGGTGGTATCTGAGCCTGAAGGTAGAATTGGATTCCATGCAATTAACTAAATTGGAATCTGACCAAGACACCTCTTACTAGGATAAAATGATGATTGAGCTCTTACAAAGCCGTTTAAAAGTAAGTCCAACCAATGTAAATAGTCTTTCTTTAATCACTTGGTTCTCTTGGCTCTCACTTGTCTTCTTGGAGTGCATTAGGTTAATCTCAGCCAACTTTTATAATGTTGTCTGGCTCTGCCCTGAGCAAATGATGGCATTAGACATAACAATAACATACTGTGGTGAGTCTCCAACAGAGGGAAAACATAGTCTGCGTAACTCTTTTGTAAGTGATAATAATGGGAATTTACAGCACCAGCAAAATCCATGTCAGGACACTCTCAAGGCCTTCTAATGCTTCAGTGCAATACAATGCAACTTGTTTTGTATGCAATGTCCTTAATGCATTGATAAAGAATGATAATAACTTTGGGCCTGATTCTGGTACTATTCAACATGAGTAGTGGGATCTTACTCCAGGAATAGACCCATTGAATATGGCATACTCATTGTGAGGAAATCTATCATAATCAGGACTTTGGGTTGTTTTTTTTCATAATGTAGCCTATACATGATAGTAACATGTATAAACAGTTTCAAGTGTTAAAAGCAAGCACGTTTTAAATGACTTATTGTATTTATTTACATCATTTTACAATGATATACATGCCACGCACAAAGTGCACAATAATGGCATACAAATCATAGGTATACCAATACAGACATCAATTTGACCAGTTCATACTCCTTTTGAGTCTTCCACTTCAGGTTTTATGGAGTTTACAAACTCCTCTAGAGAACTAATCAATTTAAAACAAAATCAGCACAATCCATTCTTTTCAAGGGTCATAGAAGCTCTGCAGGCAAACTGGTACAATTTGTAACCTCTAGAAGTATTTCTACACAGTGAGTGAACAGCAGCCCATGGCAGTCAGTCTCAGAGCCTGGGTTGACAGACTCAGACTCACAAGGTCCATGCAGCAGTGTTGCAAATAGCTACGTAGACACTGCGACTCAGTCTGGAGTTTGAGCTCTGAAGCGTAGAGAGTGGAGATGGACTTGAGATCCCAAGCTCTAGCCCAAGCTGCAACACCTACACAGCTATTTTTACTGCCATAGCATCAGCCCAAATCTGTTAACCCCAGGCTGTGGGACTCACTGTTGTGTAGATGTATCCATGAGTTTCTTTTATCAGGTTCACACATCTTGCGAGTGCCAACAAAAAGCTAGCAGCAGTATGATGGCAGTCAGTCCTTCATTGCAGGGATCACAGGGTTAATCACAGAAAACCTGATCCAGTCCTTATTTGGGCAAGTTCCATGCTCTCAGTAGGAGTTTGTCTGGGTAAAGATTTCAGGATTTGACATACAGCGTTTACAGGTTCTATAGGCAAACTAGTGGAGATAGTAACTTCACGAGTCATTCCTTTCAGGACTAATAAATTTTATTGGAACAGTTGACTGATTTTATAATACCTTCAAGTCCTTCCTTTGAGGTATACAGACTATGCAAATTCTGCAAATAAACTGATGGAAGCTTCTTGCAAGTTACAATCTCTACCTGGTGCCTTACTGAGATTATAACCACTCCTAGAGATTTCATACAAGTTACAACAGGCACTAGGCGAGCCAGCTGCTGCTTAAGGCATAGAACATCTGCTTACTGTTGGTCTCAGATGAAGAGCCACTCCCAAAGCTTCTCCCCAGAGAACAGCAAACATTGTCTATAGAGGAAGAATGACTCCTTCATGCTAAACAAAATGTTGACTCTCCTCAATGGGTATATCGTCATTGCACAGCTAGTGTAGGTAACTAACACCCAGGTCTGAGCACGCAGCTAGTGTAGGTAACTAGCACCAGGTTAGCCTAGCCTGGTCCCCACTGCAAAGCCCCTTCTGCATTATTGTCTCCTCACTGTTTCTTTACTCGCCTATGTGTGTCTGGGGGCATATCTCAGTGTTCTTTGGGCTGAGATGTTCCAGGGTTCTTTCTCAGTCAATTGTGTCAATTCCAAGAGAATCTGTCTGTCTGTCCTTTGGGGGAAATATAGGAAGAGCACCAGAGGACTATTAGCACCCAAGTGACTTTACCAATATCCTCGCTGCAAAGTGGGCAGGTTCCAGCCTGAGTTAAAGCGGACCCCAAGGTGTAACCCACACCCTCAGCCAGGTAAACTAGTTCAGGCTTTAACACACCTCCAAACCCAGGTCAGAGAGTTTTCTGTGTGGCTAGTTGGGAGGATTTGAATTAAAGCCTGAATTTAACATGCAGTGACCAGCCCTACCTCATCCTAGCCCTGACCAAGTGCCATAAAAAGTGAGCGAACTGGGGGACAGTGTGCAGTTGAATCTATTGGGGAGGAGTTAGTTGTGAAAGTGTGTGGCCCATGTTGGAAATGCACACTAGGAACAGTAGGGTGGGTTTCTGTTACATAGGCTGATGGTGTCTGGAGAAAGAAGAAGCAAGTTAATGTTTCTAAAATGTAATTCCATATGTTCTCTCATTCACTTTTTATAAATATAGGCATCTGAAAATGTTGTTTTAGTTTAATTATGTGTAACTTTTACTCCATCTTGAGAAAGTTTTCTTCCCTCACAGAAAACTGTAGTATAAGGGCTTGCCTAGACCAAAAGCTAGTGCATGTCAAGATGGGGTGTGAATCTACCTTGCATTAGCCTGCTGTGCACAAACTGTCCATCTGGAGCCTGCTGACTTGTACTAAAAAAAATCAAAGTGCACTAGTGCATGGCCACAGTTAGTGCATGGCTAGTGTAAGGCAGATTGACACCCCAACTTGCCAGGTACTAATCATTACTCTAGACAACACCTAAGATTCCAAGGCCCAATCCTGCAAAGTGCTGAGTGCCCTCTACTCCTTTGTAGCCAATGAGAAAAGAGGATTCCTCAGCAGCACCTTCCAGGACCAAGCCTGACTAGTTTGTAGAGGTCACTACATTCACACATAAACAGTTTCTTATCAACAGTTTGTATAATAATATACAGTAGGGAATTGAGCCAAAAACTGAGATACGCTCTATAATTAAGCCACTCCACATTTGGAATGAGGAAATGGTGCCAACGACCTAGAAGTGAGTGTTTACTGTACTTCATTCTATGCTGTTCTATTTTTGAGTTTCAAAGCTTACATTTTTGTAGGATAAAATGTCCATTTTTACTTGGAACAACGTACAGTGGGAGCAGCAACAAGCACATACAGTAAAAGATGCATTGCCATGTATGTGCGCAGGGGGCAGAGCTAAGGCTGTGCATGGAACCTTGACGTTGGCAGTTCCTGGCTTTGGTGTGATGAACAGTGCAAAATGTAGATTCTCTAAACATATCTTTCTGATGTGGTTTATTTAATGTGTTGCAACAAAGAAAAAGCCATGAGCAATCCAAGCGTTAAATTAATTGGATGCCCTTTTACAGTGAACTTTGGAAACCTCCCATGGTAAACCCACAGGAAGCGGAAATGGCCTAGGAGACTCTATGGTTATGTCTACACTGCAGCTAGGAGCATGCCTCTCCACTCAGGTTGACATACACCTGCTAGTTCTGCTTGTGCTAGAGTGTTAAAAATAGCCTGGGGGGAGTAGTATGGGCAGCAGCTCGGGCTAGCCACCCGAGTAATACCTATGGGTCTGGTGGGTTAGGGCTGAGGCAGCTACCCCAAGCTGCCTCCCTTGCTACCCGCAGCTACCCTGCTGTTTTTAGCACACTAGCTCGAGCAGAGTTAACATATGTCTGTCTTCCTGTGCTGGGAAGCTGAGGTTCATACTGTGGTGTTCTTAATAAATGCTACTCTAAGGGACTAGCAATGGGGGAGGCAGAGTTCATGGTCTCCAAACACTGTGGAGCCCAGGGAAAACACATGGCATGGATGCTCTAAACTAGTAGAGGTGCAGTTGCCTTTCTATGGTGCTCTTCTAAGGCATCTTCTCCTATCTAGCAGCATAGCTCCCGGAGAAGCAGCATTATCATGGGCCAAGGTAACCCTCCTGTAATGTACTCCCCATCAACAGAGAGGGGATATACCTAGAGCAGGAGTTAATGCTACTTTTAGCTACAATAACTCCAGCTGGTTTTGCTCACAGTACTTCTGCCAGCCTCTGAGAGGAGCATGGCATTTAAACCAGCTGTTCCCCAGTGCTACCCCTTCCATGTCGAATAACCCAGAACCTGGAGAGCTAATTGAGCAGCATTGGCTTCTGGAAGGGCGGGGAGTTCCATAGATTCCTGGGATGGAGAAGCCTGCCAGACTTGCTCCATTCCCTCACTTCTGCTGCTTTTGCAGCGTTCCCACTCCCTGTTACTTTCTCTGCACCTCACAGAAGGAGGAACTACAGGGGCCTTAATCTCTGCCATAACTACATTAGTGTCCTCCTAACATAGCTCTTTGTAAAAGTATGAATTTATGGTTCATTTTACATATTTAATATGACCCCTTCATAAATGTCTAACTCTCATTTGACCTAATTTGAACCATTAGCTTTTACTAAAATGTTGGCTTTGTCTAACAACTTCCTATCTCTTTAATCGTCTCAGGAGAATCTCCACAGTACGTTCAGTAATAATAGGAAAGATCATGCCATATAGTAATGTGATAATGCACAGGGTAATCTCAGAGATGAAAGCATAGAAATGATACGTCTGTACTTACACTCTGTATATCTGCTTTTTTTCCTGCTAAACAGCTGCTCTGACTCAGATGCTAATGTTGTCTTACATAATTGCCTTTGATTTACTGGACTTACAGTATACACAGAAAGTGCTTTTCCTTTGTATGCTTCCTACTTGCAGTTTCTTTGTATGTTTCCCAACTCTGGGTCCCTGAATTTATGCATAGCAAATCTGATTAAAGCAAAAAGTCATATATTGGTGTTGGTGTGGAAATGAACTTTGATTCGTTCTTCCCAGCTGCATTGGGCATCTGCATTTGGGCAGGACTCAATTAATGACTTTCTAATAGCAAAGCAAGTTCCCTGAACTGAATCGTCCACATCATAAAGCAGAATGAAAAGTGCTTTTTTCATATTCTGATTTTGAAATTTAATCTACGTTCGTCCAGCTGGAGTCTCAGATTCCCTGTGGACAAGTGTCCACATTGCAGTTGCAAATAGTTGACTGTCTTGTTGATAATGTCACAGAAGAGGCAAAGGACTGAAGAGGCATTAAGACTGACCTGTCCTCCCATACATGGGAATGGTCACTCCAAGTCAGAGTTGAGGCAGGCTGAAGGGGAAGTTGCTGACAATATTTCTGCCATTGGGTATGAGCACCATATAAAATCCTTCTGAGGTCTTAAATAGAGGACTTTGGTTTGCAAGTCTGTTACTCCAGCAACATTTACTATCACTAAATTCACATTTCTTAAAATAGCATAGTTAGGCCCCAGTTCTGCAGTCTGATCCACTGGGACCCAGACTGGGACCATCAAAGTCCATTTACTTACCTCTCCTGAGTAGTTATCAGATGGTAACAACTTTTGGTCACTACAGACCTGGGCTGAATTTGAACTACTAACCCAATGTGAGAAGTTGTCTATCCCATTAAGACATGCAGTCCCCCTTCCCAATGCATTCTTCATGATATTAAAAAGGCGTGAAACCATTGTCTGCCATTGCTTTCATGGAGGGATGGAGGGAGGGAGAGGGGGGCCTGACGACATTTACCCAGAACCACCCGCTACACTGTTTTTGCCCCATCAGGCATTGGGATCTGAACCCAGAATCCCAACGGGCAGCGGAGACTGCGGGAACTGTGGGATAGCTACTCACAGCGCAACACTCCGGAAGTAGCCTCGGTACTGTGGATGCAGTCTGCCGACTTAATGCACTTAGAGCATTTTTTGTGGGGACACACACAGTCGACTGTATAGAAACGATTTTTTAAAAACCGAAATCTATAAATTTGACCTAATTTCGTAGTGTAGACATACCCTCAGACATAAGTTAGGGGTTTGTTACAGGAGTGGGTGGGTGAGATTCTGTGGCCTGTGTTGAGCAGGAGGTCAGACTAGATGATCATAATGGTCCCTTCTGACCTTAAAGTCTATGAGTCTATATAATTAGATAAGCTGCTGAAATAGGACTAATGAAGGTAGTGAACTGAAAGCACTCTTATTCCAACAGGTATTGCTTCTGATCAGTCTGGCTTTCTGAGCTGGCCTGAGTTGGATAGGACTGTTATTTATTTTGTGAAATCTAGTGGTGAGTTTTCCTATCTTCACCACAACTAGTGAGACTCCTAAAGATAAAGAATTTCTTAAGATCGGAATGAAAAAAGGTTCTCATGTGGGCACGGAAGCACAAGCTGATGTTGTGAACAGCTGCCCTGTGAAAGATAAATGCACTCTGCTACAATCCATCCTGGATTTTTCTGGGGCTGCAATTTAGTCGAGACAGAATGAAAGTAGTATCAATGCTTTAAATAAGAATGTGGATGCATCAGTTACTGTGTGTGTCAGCATGTGATGGAAGGCTGGCAAAAATACACTCCAGATGGAACCTCCTTGCCTTAGCTATATTTCCAATAATAATAAAAGGACTCAGATCTCATTGCCAGCTTCCTTTATGCAGAGTTATAAAATTAGCTCCCAGGGAGAGAATGGTAAGAGACTTTTCTATGGAAGGTAAATTGTGTGGAGTTGATCATAATTTTTTTATTGAAATCTGTTATCCTAGAAGTGAGATATACAAATATATAAGGAAATGACGGATTGAATCTCCCTGCCGGTGAGTCAGAGTTGGCAGCTCTGCAGTGCTTCATAAATTTAGAGCCAAACAAGGCACCCTCCAGTAAAAATTTGTTATAGCAATGCTGGATTCAAGGTCCTGTTGACTTAGCTGACACCCTGTTCTGGCATTAGATGCATAGCAATATAAAACCTTTTCCAGAGAAATTGCTTTCCACTAAATACTGGATCAGGCAGTACCATGTTAGTATTGCAGATAAGAGCACAAATTGGCAATACATTTTACAGACCATTTCCCCCCCTGTATTTAGTTACCTTTTATGATCTGTAAAAAACACTTGCTGGAGTATCTCAACAAAACAATTACCTGTGCATTCCCTGGGCCAGACCTACATGGTACTATGTACGGTAAGCTGCATAAATGGGCATTTGGAAACAGATTCAGTCTCGGTCTCTGAAAGCTACATGCCCTATTGTGGAGCATCACCATTTCAGGGGAGGCATGTACAATAATGGAAGTAGAGCCTGGAGGCAAAGCCAGCAGCTGATACCTTTCAGCACCTCCTCAAGTCTGTTGTTTGCTACAACTCTTGGTCAAACACCAAAAAACAAATGTTCAGCACAATTCCTTGGTAACAAAATAGTAAATGTTAAACTTTCAGAAGGCAATTTTAGTTGTGCAAATTTGCTTGTCTCTCATTGAAAAGGATCTTTGGCCTAGTAATGAAGAAGATTCTAGCTGGCTGTAGTGACTAAGGTCTTAATCCTGCTATTCAATTGCTTAAAGTTCAGCACATGCATAAATGTCTAGAGTCTGAGCCTAGCCAATTATGACAGTGTCAGAAGCTCTCCAATAAAAGGCTCCGCTCCAAATTAGTTTATGTAATAGCTATCCATTTTCAGGTTGTATACTGTTGTATCTGAGTACTTTCAATGTAAAATCCAACAGCAAAGTCCCTGTGGGTCTTCAGAGTCTCTGGAGCTTCTTCCTTTTTGGGGTATCGCCAGAGCCTCTGTGAATCCAGTTGGGAGTGGGCAATGGAGGCATACATTTATAATCTATTTCATTTTTTGTTTCGAGTGATGGTTTAATTGTTTATTTAGATTATTTTCTGAGGTCACCAAGCATGTCAGTAAGCCTGCTGCAAAGATCAGATCCCTGTCCAGTTTTAGTTTGGGTCCATCTCTAGCCTCCACATCCTAGGAAGTACAATACTGTCACTAGCTGTAGGACCACCCTCTCTGGCCCTTCATGTAATTAGTATGGAGCTTAATTTTAGTTCAGAAGTTAATTAAAATACTCTGGAAAGGAAAACAAACTGCACATAGTTTTCTTAGGACAAAGATTGTGCAAGGGAAAACCTTCCATTAGAGAAAGAACAGAACAGAACTATTGATTAATGATCTGGAATACAGCAAGCAAGTAATAAAGAATTTCAAATATGAACAGAGAGTATTGGTAACTCAGTGTGATACTGACTAAGAGGCAGCTTATGAAGAAGACTTTCTGCTCCTGAGAACAGGAGACCTCTTAATCATCTCATATCTGCCATCCTGCTTCCTTTCTACTGCAGCTCTCTCATCCACAATAATAAGGAGAAGCTGGGCAGGTATAGGGATATGTTCAATATAATACAAGACGCTTAAGGCCCTGATTAAGCAAAGCATTCGAGTTGTTGAACGCATGAGTAGTCCCACTCACACGCTTACAGTTAAATGCTTTGCTGAGCTGGAGCTTTGATCCTTTGGATGAAAGTGAATTTGGATTGTTGTAACACACACACACGGTGAAAAGGGAACAGGTTAGTGGAGCTCTAGCTACTCCTGAGAACTCAGTAATGACATTGATCGCTATACTGGTGCGCTCAACTGTGGCTTCAGAAATTTATATGCACATTCTATCACTAAATACAACTGTGTAAATATTGCCAGTTTTATGGTGTGAGCAGCTAAACTGAGAAGGCCAACATAGCAGGCCTACATTACTATAGTGCCTCCAATTTCAAATGAGGCCAAAAGACTGCCAGACTCCTTTTCAAATGAAAGCAGTCCTATGGTGGACTGCACTGAAATTATAACTAGCAACAACTACTTACAGATTAGGTGCTGGTATTCATACGAGCTGCCTGACTGGGGAGTGTTCTCCATTTCTACAGCAGAAGTGAAGTAAGAGTAGCCAAACAAGCACTAGAAACTATTATTTACTAAGTAAAAACATAAACCAGTACATTAAACTCCCAACAGGAAAGAGAAAAGGTAGAGACAAAGGATGGATACATATAGTACAAGGTGGAGTGTGAGAATATGCTGAGAACTAGGGGAAATCATAACAGGAGTTGAGCCCACTTACCACCTCCAAGCTAGAGAAATGCATCAAACATCAGCCAGTTGCAAAATAGCCACTTTAATTCTAACACTGCTGGTCTCTGAAAAATTAAAAGGGCCAGCCCCAGAAAGACATGCTGGGAAACTGGGGAGGGTCATAGGGACCTGGTAGTCTCTAGAGAAGAGGCTGCATCAGTGCTTTGCATGCCACCACTATATTACAAAGAATTCTGGTTTTTGCAATAATCCTTTCATGTGCATGGCCCAAATCCATAACCCTGCCCTACTCTTTTTGCACCACTCACACAGCAGATGAGGAGTGGAAACGTACCATTACTCCCAAGTAAGGATGGGAATACCTCTGTCATGGGAGCATGGTGCGGAACTAGCAGAGCCAGTTCCTATGCCTCCATCCCTGTAACCCCTAATGCAAGAGACAGGGATGGGGAGTAGCCAGAGTGAGATGTGCTCTGGGAAACACCAACTAGCATATTGTCCCTAGGGCCTAAGCAGCTCCTGGGTCCAGGGCTGGAGAGAGAATCTGGGAGCCATTATGTGACAGCCATCCCTCCCTGCCAAGCCCTGTGGAAGCTGGGTGCTGTGGAGAATCTGACCCTGTATTTACTAGACATCCAAGGCTAGATTTCTGATGAACGAGTTAGTGCACAACTAGGACTTCAGGGGAGCAACATTGCTCTTGCAAAAACTTAGAATAATTTTCACTTGAATGGGGAACTGCAGTTGCACTTCTTAAAATAGGTGTAAGGATTTTTGCGCACAAATGTACATGGTTAAGATCCCAATTTAGCATGTGCAAATTTATCAATTAAGTTTAGGAACAAATTATCACCCTATTTTGACAATAGGGTCGCTTGCTTAACATGTTGGTCTCCCTCTCAGATCCTTCCACTTGTCTTTGCTCTCACTTTGGCATTAACTTTTATATGTCAGTGTTATTGGTTAAAAATGTAAATGAACTGTTTGCAAAAGTACCTGTGTGTAAAACAGTATAAAACAGTGCTGTGTTCTTTGTTCAGTCACTGCTGCTGCACACCATCGATCAGTAAGATTTGGTATGTGCCCTTTCTGAAGGTTTACTGTATATCAGAAGATAAATCTTCTGTATGTCAACAAGAAGTGAGGCACGCTACCAGTGGCAGATTAAAGAAGGTTTGAATGGCTAGTTGATCCAGGTGCAGCATTCCAATGGAGACCCAAATTTTACAGCAGAGACACTGAGTTTTTCCATCTTCCTCTGTAGCATGGAACATGGATCACTTGCAAGTTTAAACTAGTGTAAATGGTGAATTCTATGTTAACTTGAAATTTTTAAATCATGATTTGAAGAGTTCAGTAACTCAGCCAGAGGTTAGGGGTCTAATAACAGGAGCAGATGCATGAGGTTCTGTGGCCTGTCACGTGCAGGAGGTCAGACTAGATAAACGTGATGGTCCCTTCTGGCCTTAAAGTCTATGAGTCTATGAACTCCTCCCTTATCCCCAGTAAGCAGGTTTGGGGCACACATATTTGTTTGCTCTCAAGCACATTTAACCTTAATTCATACAAACAACTCTCATTAACAAAGATACAGGCAGTGCAATGGCAAATATGTTCTGGTTTCACAGCCACTATGCCTCTTCTCATGGGCAGAGACAATTTTGCAAGCATGGCTGACTTCCCCAACCCTATTAAATAGATCATGTATAAAGGGGATTGTTTTGACTCTGAGTGGACTTCCACTTATTTCATTTACAGAGGGCAAAGTGACCAGGCTGCATGTGGCTATCCCTCATGCGGGTTAAGGAAGACGAAATCCACTCCCAAGCCTGGGGCTACAGTACTCTGCAGCTGCCATTACTCCAGAGTAAGGGGTGAGTAGTGGCCACTGCTCCTTCATACCTTTTACATAGGGGTCCCTGGCACCTGGATCCAAATCTGGTTCTTCCCCTAGTCACCCCCACTCAGGAATGCCACGGGGATTCCAAGAATCAGGGGTCTTTGTGTGAGCCCTCCTCCCATGGATAAATTCGTAAAAAAGGAAGCAAAGTTTAATTTAATTCCTAGCAGTCTCTATGTCAAGCCAGAGTATATGGTTCTTTTCTCACAATTTCTAACATAAATCTGAACCTGGTTCCTGAAATAGGTGTTAAATCCCATCTAGAACACTGAGATCCTGTAGGTTGAGTCTATGGACGGTTCTGCTGGTGGAGCAAAGACAAGATACAATTTCCTGTACCAGCTATGTTAAGGAGGGCTAGACAAAATGACTCTAACCAAGATATCAAAATCTTCCCCCTCACCAATGACAAAGAGTGAAGATCAAAAAATATTTCTATATTAAAGACAAAACCAATTTCATGTTAGTTGCTGCTCTGTATAACTCTATGGACTATCCCATACTCCTCATATATGTACTTTCATCACCCTTGCTTATTTTTAATATTCATTATAAAAGATTTTAATATCATTTTCACACCTATTTCTTCAGGGGCTGCTTTTGCTGTTTAAAACTAAGGTCTCAGTCCAACAAGTCTCATGAAAGGTGATGAGCACCTTTCAATTCGCACTGAAGACTCATCCTGACTGAGCCCTGAGGAGAATAAGGAAAACTGGGAAGGCTTAAGGTTCCATTTCTAAAAAGCTTTATCTATATAGAGCCAAATTCTGAGGTCTTTATTCAGGGTATGTCTACATTTAAAATGCTACAGTGGCATGGCTGTAGTTGCATTGCTGTATTGCTTCAGTGTAGACGCTACCTATGCTGATGGGAGGTGTTCTCCCATCAGGGTAGGTAATCCACCTCCCTGAGATGCAGTAGCTAGATTGACAGAAGAATTCTTCCACCGACCTAGCGCTATTTACACCAGGAATTAAGTCAGTATAGCTACGGCTTTTAGAGGTGTGGATTTTTCATACCCAAGAGATGTAGCTATCCAGATGTAAGTTTCTAATATATATCAGGCCTTGGTTTCCACTCCATCCATACTCAGACTTCAATGTTTGTTCCATTTAGCATTTTTCATTCTTTTGAAGACAAGGTGCTGAAGAACTAGACTCGCCCTGAAACTGCATGGGCAAACCTGAACAATTATATAGTGCTTGAAATACAGTGTGATAGAGCTGTAGTATAAAGAATACATTGATTTTTCTGTACTTACGCCAGTAAGTAACAAACAACTGTCTACATTATAACTATAGCCCTAATGCCTCTATGTCAGAGTGAAATAAGTGACCAGACCCTGCACTGCAGTATAATTTTGTTAAGGAATAATGTACACCAAACTACATTGTATAAAAAGCTGCCGTTGAACTGAGAGGCATGCTTGCATGGCTGGTTAATATTGCTACTGAAGCAAAAATGGAATTGTAAACCAGATTCAACTCCGTGAGTATGATCTGCCATCACAGGCAGTATGTCAGAAGTGACATTCAGTCCAAGGATTCTGCGGTGAGAGCAAAATTTAAAATCTGTCATCTTCTCAATAGGATTCTGCAGTGGAAGCTGCCTGGTTAAGACAGCGAATGAACATAGCCAACTTAGCCCTGCATACTTTGGGGGTTGTACTGGCAATGGGTACCCCAGCACATAAGAAACTGCAGGTGGCTTGTGCTGCAGTGGGCTGACAGGCAGATTTACTTCTATTTGGGAGTTTTTGCAATTTTATGTATTTTATTCTATATAATTAGGCTGGGAAAAGGTTTTAACAAAAGATACAAACTAAACATGAACATTTTTCATTCAGTTCAAGAGAGTAAAACCCACAGTATTCATGGCAATCCAGGTCACACTATGACAATAGAAAGGTGGCTGATTTTCCACGTCACTAAAAGGCGTCCATGTTCTCATACAATCTGCCTAAGATCAGGCTCACAATACAAACACAACTAACTAGCAGTAGCAGTAACTAGCTAAAACTTTTTCTGCCTTCATTTACACTTGCAGAATACCCACTGTCTTCAACGAAAGTTACCTGTGTGTAACTGGAATCAGAACTTGACCCTAATTTAGGACACTGTGGGAGATTTGCAGCTTTGTTCTTTACATTGAAGTTACCCTTGCGTCAACATGCTGAGTTAGTAATTATTTATATTCTGGTAGCACCTAGAGGCCCCAATTAGTGTTTTACTCCTTCAGCAGGCACATGTGTAACATTTGCTGATTCACAGTTCACACGCTAACACTTCCAATGGAGAACTGCATTTTCAGGTTTAGTCACAGTGGAGGTGTGAAAGTACATACGCAGAAAGTAGGCATTAACGTAATGCATCTTGGTTCCTGAAAATTGGGCGATACATCTGCATGTATACTCACCTGGCCAACTGGGGTAATACTGAAGGCCACTCAGCAGTCTCCCCCTGGTGGCCTACATTAGTAGGTATAAAAACACTTACATATATTTCTTATACAGCGAAAGAAAGAATTGACCAAAACCTTACTCAATTTGTTACTTATCGTTTTACAGAGGGAAAACTGCCACTAGTTTCAATGAGATTTGCACAAGTAAATGCTTCAGGATTTGGTCCTGTGTTGCATTTCCTCTTTTCTTTATTCACAGAACAATTACTGCACAGGTAGCAGCAGCAGAAGTGCAAGGTTTTGTACAATGCCCTGATACTATGCCTCAATCATGGAACCACTTCTCGCCTCGGTGAGAATACAGTGTGATAGTGGATTTGGATGTGAGCACTATCCAATAGGAATAGAATTCATTTTACTAAAGCCACTAAGCAGTCATCAGTTGGTAATGATTTTTGGTCACTACTAACCTGAGCTAATCTTAACCATACAAACATACAACTAACTAGCAGTGATAGCAGTAGCTGAGTAACTAGCTAAAACTTTTTCTGCCTTCTTTTACATTTGCAGAATACCCATAGTCTTCAACAAAAGTTACTACTACTACTAACCTGAGCCAATCTTAACCAGTGATCTAGACGCAAAAGTTCCTATAATCCAGCACCAATCCCTTGAGCCAACTATTCTCCATAAACAATTTTATGCTGAAATTTTATATAGGGCTGTCAGAGGGTGGCTGGCCCTTGTAAGTGAAGTAGGTCTAGTTCCCCTGTATCAGAAAAGGTGCGGCCAATTGGACTAATTAAGGCGATTGGGCTGCAGTTTGGGTGCCTGGGAACTGATGGAGCTGAAGTATGAGGAAGCCTACTTTCTACCCTCCCAAGTTGGTGCATGGCAGAATGACTGCAACTGCAGGAGTTTCTGCTCCAGTTTCTGCAGGCAGTCAGACAACAGAAGCAGCAGGAGGTACAACTGGATCTATGGAAGCTGTTACCATGCTTGAGGAACAGCTGCAGTACTTCCTAGGGAGCCTGCAGAGGGAAAGGATCAGTGGGCACAGGTCTAAAGCAGGAAAGAAGGTTCAAGGACCAGAAGGCATGAGGCCCAGTGGAGGGAATTGGGGCACATAGGAAGCATATGCCCCATGTGAAGTGTGCTTTTAAGACTGGCTTGGTTGCGCTGAGCACAGAAGAAATGGGGGAGACTCTGGGTGAGACCCTGCAAATCACTACATCTCAAGAAGGAGCAAAGACAGGGGAGTTCTCAGGGCTTGTATGCTTTTGTTGTGGGGGGATGGGGCAGATTGAAAGGTATTACTCCTGTAAGAACACAGGCTGTGGGAAACCTGGAAGCCTGAGATTTGCATCCGAGCTGACAATGTGATTACTAGGAGGTTCAGACCCAGAGGGGCAGGAGATGGCCTGAATGTTTCAAGTGTGGGAAAATGGGATACGTCAGGCAGTACTTCCACTTGAAGAGGGAACTAGTGAAAAATGGTGTCTGTTGGAGGGTGTGAGCCCTGCAGAGCAAGGGAAATAATTCCGCAGATGGAGGTCCCAAGGGAAAAAGGGGTAAAAGGAGTGGAAGCTTATGACAGAGGTGAAACACTGCATAATGGGGACTCAGACAGGGTTTGGTCAGGCTAGTCAGTGTGAAGCTGGGATCCAGATAGGACCTCAGAGGAACAGCGTGTGAGAACAGCACAAGTATGGAGGTTGCAGAAAAATTGGATGCTGCAGTTATGGCAGCAACATTTATAGCTCCTAACTCCACAAATACAGTAGTGAGAGGAGAGGATGTAAGAGGCCTCCTTTCCTTGGCAGAAACACACTGGATGGAATGTGCTGCACTGGAAGAAGGCAGGCAGGTAGCAAGCACTGAAAGAAAAGGTAGAGTTGTTAGAAGAAAAGCAAGAGCTGAAGATCCTCCAGGAGCTCAAACTGGAAGACAAAGTGGGATCTGAAACACAGATCCAGGGCATGCAAAAGGAGCTCCAAGGGGGAGATGAGATGCTTTTTGAAATTCTCCAGCTGAAAAGAAGAGCTGGAGCAATGACAGACTGAAAACTAGACTGGTAAAGGTTGAAGAAGGAGATGTGGATGGTGGATGTGGAAGGAGACGTGGATGGTGCCCTGGTAAAGGCATGGATTGGAAAGCTGGCTTTAAGGACTGTGGGGAATTTGGGGAATAAGGATGTGTATGAGTTTATATGGAGTTTTTTGTGTTTTGTTTAGGGGTGAGAGCAGTCCAGATGGGGCCTCATAGGTCAGGAAAAAACCTGCTCATGAAATGTCAGAGGGGGCTTGCTCTATAGGTCCAGCTCTCTGTTGGGCAAACTAAGGGGGCTGCACCTGGTGCTATAAAGGGTCAGAGAGAGAACCAAGGATAAAAAACTGGCTGAGAGCGAGTGAGCTAGGAAGCAGGAGCCAAAATCCCCTGGGAAGGGAGGCAGGGAGAGCCTGAGATGTGAAGGGTGAGCTAAGGAACTGTCTGTTTACTTGTTTAAGTTTGGACAATAAAACTGCCTGGAGGAGACTGGCCATGGCAGGGAGTTCTTAGCAAGCTGGGGAGAAGCCCTGCCTTGTGATACAGTTCTCTGGCTGAATGCTGCACTTCATTTCCTGTTTCTCAGTATGAATATCAGTGAGCTTAAATAAAAAACACCACTGAGATAGTTACAAAACCTGCTGCTATTGAAGTCGACTCCCATTACCCTCAGTGGAATCAGGATCGGGCCTTATGACAGCTAAATAAATATTTACCACATAAGACTATATATGTCACAAAGGGAATTCAGTACAAGGTTTAGCATACTTGTCCCTGTAACAACATTGCCCCTGAGTGAATGAGGTTGTTCTCCTCTGTGTGGCTGTCACTTTAATTATATTTCCAGGAGGATAAAAGCAGTAGTAAGTGTACTACAGACAAAAAAGTAGTACATATACAACATGACAGAAGAACAGCTGACAGGCAACAAGGAGCTGCCCTCTTGACAATTTGATGTTGCTTACATCTGCAAAACCTTACTCACACTCCTAGTCCCACTGAAGACAGCAAACTATTCTCTTGCGTAAAGACTGTTGATATGAGTATGAGTTTGAAGTGCTGTACACTGCACATCACCTTTTTATAGGGAAACTGTGGACTTTAAGGTAGTTCAAAGTTGTCAGGTAAATTCTACAGTTTGAAAAAGTTGGTTAATTTGACAGTTTTAACTGATATCAGAGAAGCAAAGTTAAAAAACTACAATTCTGAAACATTCCAGTTTTCAAGGTTTTAATAAGAAGGAAAATCTTTTCAGTCCTAGAGTATGTCTACACTGCCGGGGCGTGGCTGCAGTTTGTGTAGACAAGCCCAAGCTAGCTTTATCTAGCTAGCTTCAGTACCAAGCCAGTGAAGCTGCAGCAGTCCCTGTTTCAGTGTGGGCCTGTACAACCTCCCAGGAGTCCTGGGTAATTACTTCCTGGGCTCTAGCCCACACAGAAGCCAGTGGTGCTAATTCCAGTACCCGATTAAAGCTAGCTCATGTATGTCTACACAAGCAGCAATCACACCCTATGATTGTGGTGTACCATACCATACTTAATGTAATCAAACTATCAAGATGTTCTTTTCTGGTTCTTGTTGATTATTCCTTTTCAGTATATTTAAAACACTTGATATTTAAATAATGTGGTATTATAACATCTTCTACGTTATACTGGAGAGAACATAGTGGCCCATAGTGATAGATAATTACAGATATTTACAAACACCATTCCTTTCAATTTATAGCAAATAGGGAAGTCATTAATCCATTAAAATTAAAAACATACACTCATCTTTTTCACAGATCCAGCTCAGTATTACGTGTTATTAACATTCTTTAGATAATTTTAATCTGAATGGGGTAATTCATGTTTATTTTCTTAATGAATGAAAAAATATATTGATCATCCTGTCTCAAGAATTGCTGGAGGTGTTGGGTATTAAGCATAGGACCTCATTCATATAAATATTACAAACACTGAGTTATATCCTCTGATAACAAAAACTGCAATATGTGAAAGGACAATACTAACACTTAGAGGAAAGCAGCACTTAGACAAATCCGGGTCTAGAAACCCCAAGGGGAGAACAGAGCTCTGAACACTAAAGAATAACCAGTTGAATCAACTGGTTATATACAATGTTATTGTGTATACAAATATGCCAAGTAAAGTATTTTATGAAAACTTGTAATGTTCTGAACTTAATGGTCACTATATGTATACAAACTGTGGTTATAAATTTATGTATTTATGATACATAAGATACATAAGAATGGCTGTACCGGGTCAGACCAAAGGTCCATCTAGCCCAGTATCTGCCTACCGACAGTGGCCAATGCCAGGTGCCCCTGAGGGAGTGAACCTAACAGGCAATGATCAAGTGATCTCTCTCCTGCCATCCATCTCCATCCTCTGACGAACAGAGGCTAGGGACACCATTCTTACCCATCCTAGCTAATAGCCATTTATGGACTTAGCCACCATGAATTTATCCAGTCCCCTTTTAAACATTGTTATAGTCCTAGCCTTCACAACCTCCTCAGGTAAGGAGTTCCACAAGTTGACTGTGCGCTGCGTAAAGAAGAACTTCCTTTTATTTGTTTTAAACCTGCTGCCTATTAATTTCATTTGGTGACCCCTAGTTCTTGTATTATGGGAATAAGTAAATAACTTTTCCTTATCCACTTTCTCGACATCACTCATGATTTTATATACCTCTATCATATCCCCCCTTAGTCTTCTCTTTTCCAAGCTGAAGAGTCCTAGCCTCTTTAATCTTTCCTCGTATGGGACCCTCTCCAAACCCTTAATCATTTTAGTTGCCCTTTTCTGAACCTTTTCTAGTGCTAGAATATCTTTTTTGAGGTGAGGAGACCACATCTGTACACAGTATTCGAGATGTGGGCGTACCATGGATTTATATAAGGGCAATAATATATTCTCAGTCTTATTTTCTATCCCCTTTTTAATTATTCCTAACATCCTGTTTGCTTTTTTGACCGCTTCTGCACACTGCGTGGACATCTTCAGAGAACTATCCACGATGACTCCAAGATCTTTTTCCTGACTCGTTGTAGCTAAATTAGCCCCCATCATGTTGTATGTATAGTTGGGGTTATTTTTTCCAATGTGCATTACTTTACATTTATCCACATTAAATTTCATTTGCCATTTTGTTGCCCAATCGCTTAGTTTTGTGAGATCTTTTTGAAGTTCTTCACAATCTTCTTTGGTCTTAACTATCTTGAGCAGTTTAGTATCATCTGCAAACTTTGCCACCTCACTGTTTACCCCTTTCTCCAGATCATTTATGAATAAATTGAATAGGATTGGTCCTAGGACTGACCCCTGGGGAACACCACTAGTTACCCCTCTCCATTCTGAGAATTTACCATTAATTCCTACCCTTTGTTCCCTGTCCTTTAACCAGTTCTCAATCCATGAAAGGACCTTCCCTTTTATCCCATGACAGCTTAATTTACGTAAGAGCCTTTGGTGAGGGACCTTGTCAAAGGCTTTCTGGAAATCTAAGTACACTATGTCCACCGGATCCCCCTTGTCCACATGTTTGTTGCCCCCTTCAAAGAACTCTAATAGATTAGTAAGACACGATTTCCCTTTACAGAAACCATGTTGACTATTGCTCAACAGTTTATGTTTTTCTACGTGTCTGACAATTTTATTCTTAATTATTGTTTCAACTAATTTGCCCAGTACCGACGTTAGACTTACCGGTCTGTAATTGCCGGGATCACCCCTAGAGCCCTTTTAAAATATTGGCGTTACATTAGCTAACTTCCAGTCATTGGGTACCGAAGCCGATTTAAAGGACAGGTTACAAACCTTAGTTAATAGTTCCGCAACTTCACATTTGAGTTCTTTCAGAACTCTTGGGTGAATGCCATCTGGTCCCGGTGACTTGTTAATGTTGAGTTTATCAATTAATTCCAAAACCTCCTCTAGTGACACTTCAATCTGTGACAGTTCCTCAGATTTGTCACCTACAAAAGCCAGCTCAGGTTTGGGAATCTCCCTAACATCCTCAGCCGTGAAGACTGAAGCAAAGAATCCATTTAGTTTCTCCACAATGACTTTATCGTCTTTAAGCGCTCCTTTTGTATTTTGATCGTCAAGGGGCCCCACTGGTTGTTTAGCAGGCTTCCTGCTTCTGATGTACTTCAAAAACATTTTGTTATTACCTTTAGAGTTTTTGGCTAGTCATTCTTCAAACTCCTCTTTGGCTTTTCTTATTACACTCTTGCACTTAAGTTGGCAGTGTTTGTGCTCCTTTCTATTTGCCTCATTAGGATTTGACTTCCACCTTTTAAAGGAAGTCTTTTTATCTCTCACTGCTTCTTTTACATGGTTGTTAAGCCACAGTGGCTCTTTTTTAGTTCTTTTACTGTTTTTCTTAATTTGGGGTATACATTGAAGTTGGGCCTCTATTATGGTGTCTTTAAAAAGGGCCCATGCAACTTGCAGGGATTTCACTTTAGTCACTGTACCTTTTAACTTTTGCCTAACTAACCCCCTCATTTTTGTATAGTTCCCCCTTTTGAAATTAAATGCCACAGTGTTGGGCAGTTGAGGTGTTCTTCCCACCACAGGGATGTTGAATGTTATTGTATTATGGTCACTATTTCCAAGCGGTCCTGCTATAGTTACCTCTTGGACCAGCTCCTGCACTCCACTCAGGATTAAATCTAGAGTTGCCTCTCCCCTTGTGGGTTCCTGTACCAGCTGCTCCATGAAGCAGTCATTTAAAGTATCGAGAAATTTTATCTCTGCATTTCATCCTGAAGTGAAATGCTCCCAGTCAATATGGGGATAATTGAAATCCCCCACTATTATTGAAATCCCCCACTATGTATATAGAACAGTATACCAGTACTACAATTTCAGGTACACCTTACAAGCCGGTCGTTTACATGAATCTAATTTCAAGTACTATCCATTGTCCAGCCAAGAAAAGACTATAGTGGACCATTAGAGTTAATGGGAAAACACTGAAACAACTTAAAACTGAAAAGAAAACCACAGTCTTGGAAAACTCAGTGAGGAAGAAATTTCCCACATCATGAATCACCATAGTCTGACAGAGAAAGAAAAAAACATGCAACTCCTTAAAAGAGAAGAGGTTTGAAGTAAAGAACATCTAGAAACTAAGGGCCAGCATGTAGACAAGGTCTCCTGTCTGTTAAACACTGGATCTCCTCTATGACAGAGGGCTCACTGGGAAACTGTTCAGAGGCTACAGGTAACTTATATTAGAAAAGGGAATTTGTCTGCTATATAAGTGTGAAGCCTGAAGTTGTGTCTTTATGTTTATTTTCTGCTTAACTTGTATGTATTTGCTTTTCCTCACTATTTCATCTCTGAATCTGATTTTTCCCCATTAAATAAACATTTTGTTTATTTTACTCCAAGCAAGTCTCTGCTGTGCAAACTGTGTGAAGTGAATGTGCCAAAGTGAACTGATAACTGGGGGCAGGTTTCATGCCTTCGGGGGTGATGAACGAGAGGGGAAAAGTCCAAGTATCTGGTAGTGAAGAACTCAGGGTAGATGGATTTGGGGAGACTCAGGATCGGAAGGGCTGTTGAGGGTCACCCTGCAAGTAGGTTGGTGGAAGCCTAGGTGAGACTTTCATGCTTGTAGGCTGGCTACTGTTGCCAGGGCTCTGAGCCACAGCAGCATAGTATTAAGGCAAAATTACAGGACATGCAGTGACAGAACCCCTTACTAGTCTGAGTGATCCTCTAAATGTCACACTCACCCATATAAAATTCCTTGTACACTACATCAACTACTGGCATGATTGGCAGTCTGGTTTCTTGACACAGAATAATAAACTGTTACACATAACGCTACAGCTTTAGGCACTTGTCTCCTCACAAAACTATTTTGTTCTCCCAAGAGTGTTTAAACAAAGGCAACTAAAAAAATTTACACACAAGATTTTGTGCCAATTATCTGTGGGAACTGCTGGAATTGTGTTGATAGGACACACTGTACATGGATGCTTAGCAACACGCATGCAATATGCTACTGCTCTCATTAGGCCCGTCACTGATTTAATTACATCTTCAAAGTACAGTAATATCAACTGCTTATATATTAGGGTTCAGAAAAATTCAGTCATTTCCAGACACCTATGAGTGGTTGTAATGGCTGAGCCAGAATGATTTGTATCCGTAAACCTTCTTATTCTTTTAAGCCTCTGACATCTATTAGGTGACATTCTACTAAAATTCATCCAAATATACTAGATGTATTAATACTGTATGACAAACCAGTGACAGATTCATGGTTAATGCCTAAGCTAGTCTGATGCATAGGCTGACAAGCACAGTGCTTCTGTGCTGCTACCAGGCAGGAACAATGGTGCAGGAGACATCCTGCCCACAAGAACTTGTGGCCAAGAAAAACTGATACAGTGCAGGAGTAATTATCTGCATCAGCGTTAATCATGGCAAGATTTATTACTCTACAGTAAAATATAGCCATAAAATAGAACCATAAAATGTTTACAGTAAATACATTCTCACTTATTTTTCAAAATAGTGGATCTAGCAAAATATAACGTAGGGTAATATTTTTGAATAAAACAATACTATATCCTCAAATACAATCCTCAAAAACAATACTATATCCTCAAATACAATGGTACAATGAAGTACTTTACAATAAATCCATTGGTATGAAACAATCAGACAGTTAAATGTGAACTATGCTGACTTATAAATGCAAAAGGGCAGATCCTCAGCTGCTGTCCATTGGCATAGCTCCACAGAAGTCAAGTTGGGGGATTTAGCATATCCCATATAGAGAACACATGCTGGTGTATTAAGGAATACATATTTTATTAGCATGAGTTTGGGATGGCTGCATTACTCACAAGTGGCTGTTACAAGTGAGCCATGCAGGCCACACTGAAAGAGTAACTGGATACACAATCATGAGGGTGCATTTTTATGTGGACTTAAGCCTCTACTTTCTGAGAAGTTGGCCCTTTCAGTCTGATCTGTATTCCTACAGGGGCAGTGAGACAAACTGCATCTGCAAAGATTCACTCCTTGGGGAGGGCAGCTGGTGTTTCCATTGGAGGGGTATAATTTCAGTAGGCTCAACGGGAGGCCCTAGGCCATGTGCTAAACAAGTGCATCCACTGTCCACCTTAGCTTTACTTCCCTTCTCAACCAGTCACTCTTGCTTTTTGGAATGTTCTGGTAACCTTTGGGCCCCACAACAGAGCAGCAGTGTGGGCAAGTGACATGGGCTTGGTCTCCCACAGCATCCTCTTGGGGCGTGACAGGGCCCTGTACTCACCTGATTGTCAGTCCCCCTTGCCCAGGTAGCAGGGGCGGCTCTAGGCACCAGCAAAACAAGCTGGTGCCTAGGGCGGCAAAATCTAGGGGGCGGCAAAAGGCTGGGGCCCCAGCTCATCCTGCCGCTGCGAGCCGAGGAGCGGCCCGTCCCCTGCAGCCGGGGGGGGCGGCAGGCTGGGCCGGCGGAGCCCCAGGACGACTGGACCTGCCGCAGGCATGACTGCGGAGGGGGCGTTCGTCCCGCGGCTCGGCTGGACCTCCCGCAGGCATGACTGCGGCAGCTCAAGCGGAGCCGCCGGACCCGCGAACCGTCCGCAGCCGCGGGAGGTCCAGCCGAGCCACGCGGGACCAGCGGTCCCTCTGCAGTCATGCCCGCGGGAGGTCCGCTGCTCCCGCGGCTCCGGGGCGCCTCCCGCGCATGACTGCTTGGGGCGGCCAAAAAGGTAGAGCCGCCCCTGCCAGGTAGTCATCAGTACAGGGCCAGAGGTGGGAGGCTCATCCCTCCGTCTGAGTCCCAAGGGAGTCTACTTCATCCAGATCTAGCAATATTCTCAGCTGAGAAAAGTAAAGACAAACACAAAATAATCATCAGAAGCCATAGACAGGTCCCCCTTCCTTCAAGGGGCCAAGACAGGCTCTGGATGCATCTTGCAGGCATCTAGCTCTTGTGGGCTATTGGAGGTCCTAATGGAGAAAAAGGCAAAGAAAAACAAACCAATCAATAGGAGACAGCATGTCACGGGGTCACTCACCACACTGGTGCCTCTTGCTGACCATTTCGGGAATTAGCTCTGGTCAGCAGGTGTACCTTCCAGTGGTGGTAGCTCTCCCATGCTTGTCTCTGCCTGCAGACCCACCGCAGTTCCAGTTTCACTGCCTCTGCTTCGTGGCACAGCCCTCCGGCCATGTCACTCTCCGAGTTCTCCCCTTTTGGGGGACTCCTCTGCGACAGTCTAGCCGTTCCTCGCAGGGGCTTGGCAGTCCATAGCCTGGCTGCTTCTTCAGCAGCAAGTGGCAGAGGGAAGGGAACCCCAGACCTGCCCACTACTCTGGGTCCCAGCCCAGGGACTCTGTAAACAACAGCTTCCCACTGCCCCTCCTTTCTTTCTCCACCCATCTGTCTCGATTCCCTGGGCCACTTCCCTGCAGCCCCAGCACCTTCAGCTCCTGCCTCTGGCTCCTTCACTCTCTTCCCAGGGCCTCAGGCCTGCACGTTCTGGCATCCTTGTTCACAGTGCTAGTTTCTGTAGCTCTCTAGGAAGCCAGTCCTCTCCCTTGGGCTTCCTGCAGTAGACTGACTTGCTCTGTTCTGCCGCTTCCTTTTATATGGGCCGACTGGGCCCTGATTGGCGGGTCCAGCCACTACCCTAATTGGCTGCAGCCACCACCCTAATTGGCTGTTTCCTTGCAGCCCTCCAGGCTGGGTTTTAAGCCTATCAGGGCTAGTGCGGGGCAGATACCCCATCACACAGCAGCAGGCCTCTTCTTCAAAGGGGCACCAGCAAGCTGTAGTCTAATTCAGTGGTTCCCAAACTTGTTCCGCTGCTTGTGCAGGGAAAGCCCCTGGCGGGCCCGGCCAGTTTGTGTACCTGCCGCGTCCGCAGGCTCAGCTGATCGTGGTGCCCAGTGGCTGCAGTTCGCTGCTCCAGGCCAATGGGAGCTGCTGGAAGCGGCGCAGGCCGAGGGATGTACTGGCCACCGCTTCCAGCAGCTCCCATTGGCCTGGAGCAGCGAACCGCAGACACTGGGACCTGCAATCGGCCAAACATGCGGATGCGGCAGGTACACAAACCGGCCCAGCCCACCAGGGGCTTTTCCTGCACAAGTGGCGGAACAAGTCTGGGAACCGCTGATCTAATTCAATGCTTTCTGGTACTGTGATGCAAGAACTCCTTAATGCCAACTGGCCAGGGGGTTACAGCAATGTCCTGATTCTGGTATGTACATTCTCGTTCACCAAAAAATTTCATGTGAGGTCTTAAATGAAAGATGGGGTCACACTGGTCATTAATACCATTGTGAAATGTAAGTACAGATACTGTGTAAGGAGTTATGTATATATACTGAAAATATATATTTAAGGTCTGTATCAAGACATTAGTCAGTAGCAGAGGTGAAGAACAGGTTTTCCTCCAGACAGGCGGTAGGAAGTGTATATTTCTCTGTAAGGATGAAATTAAGCTTTCTAAGCTAACACAATGGATGCCCATTTTCATATGAAGTCAGATGTTAACACAGAGATGTGAAGTCAATGGGGAAGCAGCACACAGGAAAATCAAGCCATGGATGGTTATTCTGTCTCTGAGGACTAGGGTGACCAGATAGCAACTGAAAAAACGGGACGGGGTGGGGGATAATAGGCGCCTATATATGAAAAGGTCCCCAAAAATGGGACTCTCCCTATAAAAACGGGACATCTGGTTCACCCTACTGAGGACATTCAGTGAACTTTGTCGGCATATGTCGGAGGTAAAGAAGACACCCTCTCATTTTACACCTAGGAAGTAAATGGGCAGTGCGTTTCTATTAATAAAAACAGGATTTCAACTAAGGTTGGTTGAAAAGCGGAAAGAAACTTAGTGAGATAAATTTTTTAGACAGGAGGTTTATCTGTTAGCTAAATTTAGTCTCTAGAAAGCATGTTATGATTTTGTTTTATATGTAATTTTTTGTTTTTAATATCCTTACTTACTATCTCTAGAATCTTTCATAATAAACTTCTTCTAACTATAAATCTTTCTAAGTTCTGTGTTGTTAAGCAAAGTGCTGGTCCTGCATTGTCTTGCAAACTGGTTGTATCTTATTCCTTTGGAGACAGGAGTCCTGGTATTTCTGTGAGTAGCCAGTGACAGGGGTTGGATATCACAGGGGAATGCTTCAAAGGGACTCAGGGACTGGGGTGCACCTGTTCTTAACCTGAAAGGCAAAATAAAGGTTGGCATAGCCCAGAGGAGCGTGCTTGAATGGCTCACAGGCTGGTGGGTATTAGGGAGCTGACACCCAGATAAACACAAGCAAGACTGCTGGAGGCAGGGAGTAGCAAGGTGATTCACAGTTCTGGGTACTCTGAAAACCATCAGAGGTGCATCCGTCATAAACACTAAAGCAGCCATTCAGGATCTGGTCCACCTTCCTTTAAAGAAACTCTGCCAGATTACGGCCATGTGAGCTGGTGGTGAGCCAGGGCTGCTGCAGATTGAACTCCTCTCTTTTCAGGCCCTTATTCCAGGCCTCACATGCCTTGCAGGGCTGCTTGAGCCCACAGCAGCTCCTTAACCCCTTCCTGCCTAGTGTGGGGTTTTGTACACCCCATCACAGCAAGATAGACTGCTGCAATTCCTATCCCCATATTTTCCATTGCTGGTTGGAACTGTATGTAGCCTCCCTAAACTGTATGTAATCCCAATTTATATATAGAAACTTTGTGGTCTCCATTATAAAGTCAACATTTGCCAGTGCATACCGTGCAGTTACCACAGTTATTTCCTATTTTGAGTAAAAGGAAAAGCTGAGGTATCAGAGATAGCATTGTGTGGCATTTGCTCCAAATACTGACTCGTGAATGGAGGTTACTATTCACGCTCTGTGCAATAGACCAATATATAAATATGTTGTGTTCTGCTGACTGACTTTTAATTGGGATACAATTAGGGGCAGCCATTTTAAAACTCACAACCTTGTCTGATTAAAAACTGAGGGCTTGATCTTATAAACACTTCATCCTGGACATAGTGCCTAATCTGCTGTGAGTACTCCCACTTGTGGTAATTAGTATAATGTCCAGTTATGATTGTACTATTGAGCCCAAATCCATGTACTTCTCATGGTTGGTGTGTGCATTATGAAAGGGGATGCATAGTACTTATTTACTGCGTGTTAAGGACATGAATCTCTCTCATGCATGCAGAGGACTGAGTCCCCCTTACTCATCTGCACAGACTATGGCTTCACTGGTCACAGTGCGCAGGAAAGAACAAGCACTTTAGGACTGCAACTTTTGCTCCTGCTCCCCATGAAGAAGGGTAGGGTGTATGTGGGCAGGGGTGGGAAATGGGTTGAGCCTTCACTACACCCTCGCAGTGTGCTGGCCATTAGTCCTGAACCAGAACAGAGCGGGATGTAATTGTGGTATTGGGGACTATGTCTTTAAGGACTAAGCTGCCCAAACAGAGAGGCTGGGCAGGCACTGTGAAACTCTTGTTGTTCTGCACAACTAGCTGGAACCAGACACAGAATAAAACAGATATTTTCCAAACCCCTTAAGTATCAGAGCATCATAGTAATCTGCTGCTGGCCTTATAGTTGGTCCTGCTTGGCATCAGATTGCTGTCACCCTAACACCTCCAAGCAAGAGGAATTGTGTTTCTGAAAGTCACACTTTGTTCCCTGCTCTGCCCCTGGGACAGTACCACTGTGTTGTGCCTCTTACACGAGCCAGGTCATAAAGTTACAAATTAGTAAGAAATTCTTTCATATCTCTTAGATACTGCAGGTCCTGTATGGTAAACAAATTTGTAAAACTGCAAATCAACAAGAAGGCTTTTGATTTAGATACCCTTTGGGGTAAACCAGGAAGAACTTGTAAATGCTCTTTCACGTACATTATCCTCCTGTCCTGGGAGCGTTTCCCTCCCTCCACCCCAGTTTACGCACACCTGTCTGTTAAAACCAGTAATACATAAAAGTAAGTGCAGATACATTTGTTTCTGTCTAGACAAGTACCCTTTTAAGCAGGGCCGGGGCAGCAGTTGCCATGGTGATGAACAAATAAAGTCTTGCAGCTGAAAGCCAAATATTGGGATATTCGTACTTTCTTTGTAATACAGTTTTGCAGTGTTAGAGATGTCAGAGTGAATTTACAATAAGAGAAATGGCAACTTTTCCCCAGTCCAGTGTTGACCATTACCAGTAGAACCAGTAATACAAAACAGTACAGACAGTAAAAGAACAGACTTTAATATTTCATAGTGAAACTGTCTGCATTTTCTGCATTGTAAGATTACAGCCCCAAAACTCTGTTCTAAAAATTGCCATTTAGTGTAAAAAGCGATCAACAGATTTGAAAGAGTGCTGTTTTTACCTTTATGGTATAAAAGAATGACTAACTTTATATTATTCTATGCTGCTTTGACTTCTATCTTTGAACATTGTAGTGCTTTAATTTCACAGTTTATTAGAGCTGGCCAGGAAGCAATTTTCCAATCACGTGAATCTTTGAGGTTTAAAAAAAAATGTGGGAAAAGCTTTAATGGTTGGCTATTGTTGAGGTATACACATTATTATAGACCACTCCTTCCCCTCTGGCTATCCATGTTAACTTTTGTGCCAGAGCAAAAGTAAGTTAGCCCTTGCCTACACTTAAAAGGATTTGCTGGTAGAGCTATCCCAGCAACCCCCCAAGTGGAGATGCAGCTTATACTGGCAAAAGACTTGTTCTTTTGCCAGCATAGCTTAAACCAGTTCCCTGAACAGAATAAGCTATATTGGCAAAAGGGCTTTTTTGCAAGTATAACTGCAACTACAGTAGGGATTTTACTGGCATAGTTAGATTGGTCAGGGGTATGATTTTTCATAACTAATCATCACAGCTATGCCGGTAAAACTTCCTAGTGTGGATCAGGTCTTAGTGGCAGTCAGATATTTACAGATAGGTCTGAACATAAACAGTATCACCTAGATATATTGGGGTAATATTTTAACTCTTTTCACTCAAATTAAATCAAGGTATACTCCCCTTGGTATATTACTATTTAATTTATTAAATAAATGGTTGGAATAAGCTCTTCTGGATTCTAAATATCCTGGTGTATATAATAAATCCACAATATATGGAGTTGTTGTATACGCTAGGACATTGTTATATATTTGCTCCTACTGCGCAAGCTCAAGCATGTATCTTCTCAGCCAGCAAATTAACTCACTTAATACTGGAAAATTTGCAAAGTGCTATTGTCAATATTTCAATTAATTGCCCCAATAACATGGGTACCTAAATTAGCACCAAGAATAATCAGGATAGGGTTTCTGAGCAATGTATTTTCACTACTTACTTCGCTTGCAAGGCCCCATATGTCTCTGAATGATTTCTGGAGATATTTGTAAGTCTAGATAGTCCAAAATATTTTCCTTTCAAAGCAAAATCAATTATACAGACTCAATCTATAACCTATTTTAAGAATTCCCCAGACTTTCATTACTTGCTAGTATCTTATGCATTTCCCCTCTTCCCTGCCTGTTAATAAATTCAAAAGCATTTTGATAAAGTAGTGTTTGAAGTACATCTGGGTTGTTAAAAATGTATTTGACTTGTCTTTTGTACCATTTGTAAACTCATTTAAGTCTTCCTGCTTTCACTTCAGAGTATTCAGATGTTGCATCATTACTGTCTGATCTTTCAATATTGCATTGAGTGTCCTGTTGACAGAGACATTACAGCTTAAATATTGGTTGCTCTTGCCTAACAAGACTGTAGAGGTTTCTGCATAGTCAAGTCTTGGTACAGCTGCTTTCTTTTATGGTTACTATGGAAAACAGCAGTAATTTGCTCATGGTGAAGAAAAAAATCATCTTTCTTTCAAAGATCACTTGTAAGTGAATCTCTCCCTGGTCTAAGCCATATTCATGTAGCTTTTGCACTAATATGAACTTCACATTTTGTGAAACTATATTTTGAAGGCTCCACTGATGTAGAAAGCTTATTTATCTTTCACACATAAACAGAAAATAATCATTCTCTTGAATATTCTGAATCAAAATGGTTACTTACAGGCTTGTTCAAAGCCCACTGAAGTCAATGGGAGTCTTTCCATTGACTTCAAAAGATTTGGATTATGCCCTTGCTGAGAGATCAAATGATTCACTAACTAACTGAACAGCCTCACAGGTTTGCAGAGAGCCTGTATTACTCTGAAAAGAAACACTCACACACATACAGATTAGATGCAAATTTGGGGGGCAGGGCCCATGTGTTCCTGTGCATTTGTACAGTAATACCTAACCCTGTATCCCAGTACAAATAACAGAAGCAGCAACATGATGAAGTCTGAAGACTATGGTGCGGTGTGCAGTTACTGGTGAGAATATGCTTCAGGTTCCACCACGATTTCAACAGCTTCCACCCCACCATCAACCTCAGCCTGGACCAATCTACATGGGAGGTCCACTTCCTAGACACTACGGTGCAAATAATTGATGGTCACATTAACACCACCCTATACCGAAAACCTACCGACCGCTATGCCTACCTTCATGCCTCCAGCTTCCATCCCGGGCACACCACAAGATCCACTGTCTACAGCCAAGCACTGAGGTACAACCGCATCTGCTCTAACCCCACAGACAGAGACCAACATCTACAAAATCTCCAACAAGCATTCTCAAAACTACTGTACCCGCACGAGGAAATAAGGAGACAGATCTACAGAGCCAGACGTGTACCCAGAAGCCTCCTACTGCAAGACAAACCCAAGAAAGAAACCAACAGGACTCCACTGGCCATCACATACAGTCCCCAGCTAAAACCCCTCCAGCGCATCATCAGGGATCTACAACCCATCCTGGAGAATGATCCCACACTTTCAAGGGCCTTGGGTGGCAGGCCAGTCCTCGCCCACAGACAACCTGCCAACCTGAAGCATATTCTCACCAGTAACTGCACACCGCACCATAGTAACTCCAGCTCAGGAACCAACCCATGCAACAAACCTCGATGCCAACTCTGCCCACATATCTACACCAGCAACACCATCACAGGACCTAACCAGATCAGCCACACCATCACCGGTTCATTCACCTGCACGTCCACCAATGTAATATATGCCATCATATGCCAGCAATGCCCCTCTGCTATGTACATCGGCCAAACTGGACAGTCTCTAAGGAAAAGGATAAATGAACACAAATCAGATATTAGGAATGGCAATATACAAAAACCTGTAGGAGAACACTTCAACCTCCCTGGCCACACAATAGCAGATCTTAAGGTGGCCATCCTGCAGCAAAAAAACTTCAGGACCAGACTTCAAAGAGAAACTGCTGAGCTCCAGTTCATCTGCAAATTTGACACCATCAGCTCAGGATTAAACAAAGACTGTGAATGGCTTGCCAATTACAGAACCAGTTTCTCCTCCCTTGGTTTTCACACCCCAACTGCTAGAACAGGGCCTCATCCTCCCTGATTGAACTAACCTCGTTATCTCTAGCTTGCTTCTTGCTTGCATATATAAACCTGCCCCTGGATATTTCCACCACTTGCATCCGAAGAAGTGGGTATTCACCCACGAAAGCTCATGCTGCAAAACATCTGTTAGTCTATAAGGTGCCACAGGATTCTTTGTTGCTTTTACAGATCCAGACTAACACGGCTACCCCTCTGATACAGGATCTTCATAGTCAGGCATCCTGTGATCAACTGCCTAATGTCTCCTATGGGTAGGATTGTATGATTCCATAACACCTTGTTCTTATACAGGTTGGCCAAAGGACTGAGTACTTTATATGTTCTTGCATGAGCAGTCTCACATCTTGAGCAGGCAGCCCACTATTTGCAACTGCTGATTTTCTCCTGTTTTGATCCTTTAGTTTTGATGTGCCACTCTTGTGCAGTGTTAGCAGTCATTTTTTAAAATCTGTCCTCATTAAACCAAATTTCAGTAAACTTTATTTATAGAAAAGCAATCAATGCTGTTATTTTAGCTAGGGTTTCACCTTCCCACGTAGCCTATGGGCTAGAGTCAAGCTCCAGCATGAAAGGCCACAAGCAATAAAATGGGGAAAGAAAGGGAGGGGTGGGGGAGTGCGCGCGCAAAGCCTCCTTTTATGGATAGGTCTAGTAGGCTGCTTCAGGTAGCACTGTTTGGTTTCCACAGAAAGGGAAATGAAACAGCAAATTACCTTAGGAAATCACAAAGTCAGAAGGGATGGACACTCATGAAAGTGTGTTGTAGCTTTATGTCATCTAATAATTCTGGTGGTGGCTACTTTGTATGCCTCCTAACAACTCAGGATAATTCATTTGCAACAAAGTCCCTTACCTGCTTTTACATTTTTGTTTACAGTGTTGTTGTAGCCATGTTGGTCAAAGGATACGAGAGAGACAAGGTGGATGAGGTAATATATTTTATTATTATCTGAAAAAAGGGCTCTGTGGAGCTTGAAACCTGGTCTCTCTCATCAACAGACATTGGTCCAATGAAAGATATTACTTCACCCACCCGTCTCTCTGCTTTTACACTGACATTGTGCAAAAGAAATGCTTGTGATGATATTCAATATATTGTCTTCCACTCTACTCCAGAGAAGATTTGGGATTGCCTCTCCTCCTTTAGTTCACCACTGCCTGCCTCTTGCTTTCACAAGTCCATTCTGCTTTTCGCCACATTTTTGCTTATTGCTATATTGTATGACCCAAAGAGAGAGGTAGAGAGAAAAAGAGAGATCCACTGCAAAAGCAACTTTTTTTATTTTGGAATTAAGCCAGCATACATAATAATGGATGCCTCAGAAATAAGAGTGTCTCTTTCTCTCCCTCTCAATTTTTATAGGATCTACATTTCCTCCACTCTCTTCTATCTTTCAGCCTGACCATTTAATTATCTCTACTCAATAGTGGGCAGCCAGGAGAGGAAGTACAGAAATAATCATTTCTTTTATTAAGGATGTCTTGATAAACATCAAATACTGAAAACAAGGAATAAACAGATAAACAGGGTGAAGAGGAAACAAGAGAATTTCTTATTTTTCTTGGAATGTTTCTAGCTACCTCTTCCCCAACCAGCATTTTGCCTTTCCATAAATTATAGATCTCACAGGCAGGCAAGCTCTGGGTGTCTGTTCACACTGGAACCAAAATGCCAGCATGTTGCCCCACACCCCATTAGGCTGTAGCAGAGTCTCTCTCTGCTGCGCCTTGCTCTCAATTCCACATTCAAACTGCAGGTGAGGCATCCCATTAGAAATTACTCATTTCAGTCACACCAACGGGCTTTGCTCAGTGCCTCACTGATCCATAGATCTGCTGCTCTGGATATGTTCTGCCTTCTCCTCTTCCTCCTCTCTGTCCATTTGGGGATGGCTAGTGCTAGCTGCTCTAGTCAGAAGCAGTCCTTGCATTCTGAGGAGTGCATGGAGTGTGATTATGAGCCTACATAAGAGGAAGGGGGAGGACTCCGAAAAGTACTTGCTTCCTCTTATCTCCAGAATCTAACCTCTATTTAGCCCACAGATCTCAAACTCAAATCACCACGAGGGCCACATGAGGACTAGTACATTGGCCTGAGGACCGCATCACTGACACCTTTTCATACAAAGATACAAAAGCCTCCCGCTCTGCCTCCAGCCCTGCCCCCACTCCACCCCTTCCATGAGGCCCCACTCCTGCCCCACCTCTTCCCACCCCTTCCTCACCCCCATTCCAACCCCTTCCCCAAAGTCCCTGCCCCAACTCTGCCCCCTCCATGCCCCTATTCCAACCCCTTCCCCAAATCCCCGCCCTGGCCCCGCCTCTTCTCCGCCTCCTCCCCTGAGCGTGCTGCATCCCTGCACCTCCCCTCTCCCTCCTGGAAAGTCCTAAGCGCCGCCAAACAGCTGTTTGGTGGCGGGAAATGCTGGGAGGTAGGCGGAGGAGCAGGGATGTGGTGCGCTTGGGGAGGGTGGAGGAAGGGGGGCTGGAGATTGAGGGGAGCTATGGTGGGCCGCAGGAAATAACTCCACGGGCCAAGCATTTAAGACCCTTGATTTAGCCAACATTTACTCTGAATTTTTTGTTAAACTCTGAGCTGTTGCAACAGTATAGATATTTGAACATACTTAAGTTGAGCCAATAAAATAATAAACCTTTAAATACTTCAGAAGCATAAAATTCACACATTCTTCAATTGTCACAATATGATGAAGCTCTGAATTGTAAAATGAATGAAATGCTGTAATACTGCTTGTCAAAATATCCTTTTTGTTTACCAGGTGACAGCAGTGAAAGAATCCCTCCCACCACTGCAATGGTGTTATGACTTTGATATTATTTATATCATCTATCCATACTAAATTTTTTCCAATGCTCTGAGCCCTTCCAGCTTAATAAAATCAAGCCAATAAATAAACTACCCAAGTGGGTAGCCAAAATGAGCCAATTTCAGTGCTATGAATTAAGTTCATGTTATAGCTACCAGCAAACAGACATCTTATCCCTGCCAGGTCAACCAAATGCTTAATTAAGTCGATATGCCTCAGACCATGTTCCGAAGGACACCAAGCCAGGGTGCTGGCCCGCTGTCAGAGGATGTGAGTTCCAATGGTGTGGACCTTCTACTGTGAACAAATTTCCACTGTTACTGGATAGTTCTGTCCTGGAGACTGACAGCAAACACAACTCACCTGACATCAGCTATCATAATAGCACAAGGGTGAGAAGTAATTTCTCAGGTATTCAGATCCCAGATCTGGACACACCCACCCTGCCTAGGTGCTCAGCATGATGGGATTGCTTGCCCAAATGATCACTTGTGGCTGGTGTTGGATCCCCAGTCTCCTTGTTATTGGGGCAGGAGTAATAAAGGGTTGTTATCTTTGTTGTGTGAACCGAGGGCAGCAGAACTGTACCTGGCATACCCTGATGGAGGGGCTCACCCTCAGCTGAATGGCATTCAGTAGGCAGGGGACATGAGTTCCAAACTGCAATGAGTTGAGAGGGTGGGGACAGGTGGTGGTGTGGGTGCTGTTTAAGGGTCATAGACACCATTTGACCACTCCTTTGCATAGTATAATAAAGGAGCTATTTTAAACTCAATTGAGAATCTTATTACACACTGCAGAGCTGAAATCACTGATACCTAGATGTAAGTATTAGACCTACTTTGAGACAGTGTCTCTGTTGCAAGAGGCTGCCCCACTAACAGCTGAAATCACTGAGACCTGAAATCACTGAGAGCTGTGTTAAGTAGGGGGCACTGAAGACACCTTGGTGAGTGGCCAGCCGGGCGGCTGGTGGAGACAGCCAGAGCAGGGCCCCACAGAGAGACATGGCAATTGGCTGTTGGGGCGATGAGCAAGTGCCCAAGCAGTGGAGCATGTAAGGTGCCAGGGTGGGAGGTGAACTCTGCGGATGAACCTCTGAACTCTGGGGCTGCACTGGCCAAGGACAGCAACTGTGAGTAGGGTGCAGAAAAGGGATGGGCATGTTAAAGGGACTCTTGGGTTGCTGGACTTTAGCACCTGAGAGGAAAAGGACACTGCCCAACTTACTTGGGGATGAGTCTTTTGCCCATGGTTTATGCTTATGAACCCTAGTTGTGGTGTTTTCCCAAATGAATACTGAGTTACTTCCCTCCTTTTATTAAAAGTTTTTGCTACACTCAGACTCTGCTTGCGAGAGGGGAGTATTGCCTCTTAGAGGTGCCCAGGGGGTGGTGTGTAATTGTCCCAGGTCATCGGGTGGGGGTTTGAGCTGGTTTTGTGTTGCATTGTTGAAAAGGAACCCCTAGATACTGAATCCAGCCCTTGTTGCTGCTGGCTCCACCTGGCAGAAGGATTGCAGAGGTCACTGAGGATAATAATCAACACCTTGAATTGGGCAAATTAGGTAGTGCAGAGCACTGAGTACTGGAGGGGTCCACGCCATGCAGAAGATGAGCAGCTGCATTATGTACTTAGCTGAAACTTTCAAATATTTTTAAAGGACAATTCTAAAGGTATCTAAAGGTCATCCAGGTGTTGCAGTCCTCCATCCTGAACGTAACAAAAGCCTAGTTAGCTGTAGCAATGTCTCCATGCTGGAGGAAAGGCCTCAGCCTCTCGATCAATCATAAATGCAGTAAGGCACTTTAAGACACCATAGCTAGCTGAGAATTAAAGGAATAGTGACAATTCAAGTAAAATCCTGGGATTATGAACCGCTTTGACAAAAGGGTGACAATTCCTTCGTTATTGAAAGCAGACACAACTCTTGCCATTCCTCCAGATGCTTCCCCGTACACGTTAGAAAGACTTCTATTGACTTCAGTGGGGTATGGATCAGGCCAAATGAAACTCAAGCAGAGATGAAGGTGCATTTACTATCTCCTGCTCTAAAACTGCACTGAATTAACCACATCATTTTGGATCTAATCAATCTGATCAGTGACATACATTGGATGTACACCACTCAATTCTGTGACTGAGAAAAGGCAGCTGAGATTTACAAACTGAAAAGAGGTAAAACAGATGGAAAAATGCAACATGGTTCTGTTTATTAAAAAACATATATTTTTAAATACTGCTGGTTATTTCTTCTTTCCTGACTGAAAAGTCCTTCAAAGGGGCAGAACATTACAAAATTTGTTTCAGAAGAAATATCAATTAAACTTCATCCTGGAACCAAATTAGTAATATTGGCTGTTTCAAGGTACTCAGAAAAAGTAATTAAAATGAGACAACAACCAAAAAAGAAAAAGATTAATACTGAATGGGGTTGAAAGTGACCATTAAAACTATCATTATAATTTTACATAATAACTACCAAGGGACAAGGTTACCCTTATAAAAAGGCGTCCACAGCTTCACATTTAATGTCTGTAATGACTCTCTTAGGGGTATTATATTTTTTCACTACATAACATGTCAAAATGGATACGTTTTTCAAACAAGCTGTCAGTTTCACCAACTGACCTTTTTAACCTTTTGCCACAATCCCTGGGGTGGGGAAGAGAATCTGAATCTCAAAAGCTTGATTACACTGTTACTACTTTCTAATTAATCTCATACAATCCATAGACTATAATTCATTGTATATTCTTAAAACGAGTTGCTAAAATAACCAAATTATCACTTTTATATTGCAATGGATTTGGAGACTAAATATGCTTTTTTAATCTGTGACTTAAAACGCAATATTGTGCTAGTTCATTCCAAAAAAGCTTAAAGAAAAGACATGGGCATTAAACACACAAAATGAGATGTTAATTCTGCCCAAACCACAATCTTCTATCTTTTCCACCATTTTTTAATCATTGGTGTGTGGAACTGTAAAGTGTGAAGTTTGACATTAGTCATTTCCAGGACAACAGACTGTGACGCTGTAAATTCAGGCTTATGACTTCAAGATTAAGCAAAGAAAGTTGGGTGGTGATGGACAATACTCTCATTCAAATACAAATGGCTGCAATAATATCAACAAAAACCAAACAATGATTTGTATGCATTTTCTGTTTGTTAGCCAGGTCTCTGGGTGACGTGCCTTTGTTATGAGGATATAGTGTTCATGAAAAATAATAGCTTGACAAAAGAGGAAAATGACATACTCTATTTACCCAGCACAAAGGACAGGTAGAGTTTGAGGAGCATAGCTGCAAGTTTCTTCTCACAACTCTACCAGTGTGTCTCAGCCCTGTTCTGAAGGAGCCAAGTTGTGAGATGTCTCCATCTCCACCTACTCCACCACCTTTCTGCCAAGACAGCTAATGAGAATGCCAGTTATTGCCAATTATACTTGTAGTGCTTTTGTGATGCAGACATCTATCCACTATGAACTGGCCTGGGGCCACCCAAACTTTCACACACAGGCTACTAAACAGAAGCTACCTTGGCTAGATTAAACAAGTGACTTAGTAGTGAAGTGTTCTGTATCCCATGACCAAACCCTGGCCCAATTATCTCTCTTTACCTTCTACCCCCTCCATCCAATTTCTCTTTTTTTCCCTACTGTTAAAACTCCTTTTTAAATTGTAGCACTTTGGACTAGAACACGAACATTACAGATTAGGCAAACAATATACATTTCTTACTGTTCAAATAAATAGCAGTCTTGCACATTCTTACTGATTGATTTGCAGTTGTAATGGAGCTGTGCTCCATCAGAGGTGCCAGCTACTGTTCTAAATCAGGCAGTCAGTATCTGCAGTTTTCAGAGGAATTAGAGGATGCCCAATTAAATTCACATCAAATACTTTTTAGTGCATAAAATGATTCACCCTACCACTATGGCAGCTCTTCAGAATAGCCTTTGCATCCTACACTGATGGAATATGAGATCTGAACATGCTCCTTCAAATATTGGCCTTGCCTATTCACTTCAGCAGTCACTATCCTCAACTTCATTACTTTACCATATTAAAGATACTGGGCCAAATTCATCCCTGATGAAATTCCATTGATGTCAATGGTTTATTCCCAAGACAAATTTGGGCAATTGTCTTTTCACTGTATATTAATAGCAAGTTCAGTTACCACATGGTTTGTTTGAAGAAAATACAAAACAGTCTAATTAAAGAGTTAGACAGTACAACACATCATACCCTGAGAGACTGATTCCGTCACTCTTCCATCTCAAGTAATCCCAATCATTTCAGTGGGACTTCTTATGGAGTAAGGTACTACGCTTAGGAGTTAGGTGTCGTGGGTGCCCACTAAGCAGTTTGGGGATAGGAGTTATCTATTGAACATGCGTAAGAGTGGCAAAACTAGGCCCTTAATTAGCACTGGTCACATAGCTTAACAAAATTAATTACAGTAAGAAATAAAGGTGACCATATCATTACTTACATGACAAAATGAACAAATAAACAAAGCCAGACCTCAAGAAGAGCTCTGTATAGCTCAAAAGCTTGTCTCTCTCATCAACAAAAGTTGGTCCAATAAAAGATATTACCTCATCCACCTTGTCTCTCTCACATCCAGGGACCAAGACAGCACTGCACACAACAATGGAGAATACTACCTCAGGGAGAAACTATGGCACAAGGACCCACCACATGGACACCACACGACACCCAACATCATCAATTTATCAAGAGTGAATTTAACCAGAGCTCAATTATCTGTACTTCCCACAAGACTGAACTTCTTCCCCACCACAGAACATGATACCATACTAACCTGTGGAGAACTAGAACAATTCTGCCGACTCAGCCTCAAAGAATTCTTTGACAATAGTGATGACACCATCCACAATTACCATATCCTCACCGACAGTCTGAAGAAAAAAGAATCATCTGACCACCCCACAGCAGACAAAACCACACTCTTGCCCATTACATTGATTGCTTCAGGAAAAAAAATCAACTGTGAAATCCTTAACAAACATCACATCCACCACAATCTCTTCCCCACAGAGAGGACAACTGTATAGTCCCTGAAATCACCAGACCTAAAGAAGAGTGCTGTGTAGCTTAAAAGCTTCTCTCTCTAACCAACAGAAGTTGGGCCAATACAAAATATTACCTCACCCACCTAATCTCTCTAGGATGAACAAATAGCTTTTCAATTTGACAGGCAAATTCCAGGATGCCCAATATTTCCAATCTTATCTGCATTTCAGTGGTAGTGAAGAGCACAGCAGATTAAAGACCTCTTTTTTTTCTTTTCTTTTTTTTTTGATGGCCTGATGTCAAAATTTTAAACAGGAAGGAAATTAAAATCAACAAATATTTTAAAAAAGATTGATAAGGGTCATAACAAGCAGCTAACTCAGCATTAACATATAAAATGGACCATGCAAAATTATACAGGTCAAAAAAAGAACCTGAAAATCAATACAGAATTGAACATTGAGTCAGTGGGGAACCTTAAGGACAGGAATAATGTGACAGATTGATTTAAAATAGATTTGTAGATTTTAAATCCAGAAGGGACCATTATGATCATCTAGTCGGACCTGCATGACGCAGACTATAGGACTTAACTGAATTTATTCCTGTTTCAAATCCAAGAGCTGTGGTTGAACTAGAGTATATATTCAGAAACGCATCCAATCTTAATTTCCAGTGATGGAGAATCTACCATGACCCCTGGTAATTTATATCACAGTCCAGAGCTAGCTGTACCATTCACCCCCTCAGGTTATAGGACCTAAACCTTCACCTCTCTCAGGGTAGAATCCTACAGTTCTCCCCCTCCAGACTGAGTGCCCAGACTACAGTACCCCCTGTACCAACCATGATTACTCCGCAGCCCAACTGGATTTGGCTACCATTAGTTCTTAGTCAAAAATAATGCACAGAACTACTTTTAAATAAAATTAATTATGAAGGGGTTTGCTGTGGATCTTTTGTTGGGATTCTGTTTGAACTTTTGGGAGCACCAGGAAATTTTAGCAGATAATGTAAATGTTGTGGTTGATCTTATGGGTTTATCAGGTCCACAGAATGGTTATTGTTTCTGATATGTGTGAATGATAAAAGGAAAAAAAGGGAGGCATTTAAAGACAGTTTGTGGAACCATTACATCTGAATTTCATGACTTAAAAATATTTTTTCCCAGCACTCTAATGAGGTTCCTTTGTATTTCCATCCGTAGCTCTCACAAAGTATTTTGTTTTGGGATGGAAACTTCATTCACCTTTTAACATTCCTGCAGGGACAAATAATGAGGCTGAAGTGTTCATCAAAGGTTAAAACTGTGTCTAGAATATCCCTTTAAAATTCTTAAATTCACTTGCTGAGTGGAGAGAGAACGCCAAGAGGCATAATGATGAACAAGGCTTCTTTCAAGAAATGCCAAGTACAGACCAGCAAAACCTACACTGTATACCCTTAGAATTTAATTTCGAGCATTTTTGAAATTTCCAGCACTTAACTTATTAAAAATAGCAAGAACCTGTACAATCTGCAGAGACAGCACTTTAGGCAGTGATATATATATTTACACAGACCAATGTCCTACATATAGGTTAAATCCTTAAATTACAGTGTTCAACTTCAAAAGTAGTGAATACTTCATGATCCAATTCAACAGGAACTAAGCAGCAATATCCATGAGAAATAAGATTACAAACAACTCAACCAAAGTCATAAAATTGCAAGATTAGTATATATTTTGTTATTATATTATTATTATTACTACTACTATTACTTTTAATGCATATATTGCAGTAGCACCTAGAGTCCCCGAGGAGGATTAGGGGCCTCATTGTGCTGAGCTATCTAAAAACACATACAAAATCACAGACCCTGTTACCAAGATCTTACAATCTAAGGAGTATATGCAATGGCATTTGCAATCAGTTATATTAAATTTAAATGATATAGTTAAAAATAACATTCAAGAAAAATATTTGACATATGCCAGATAGGGTCATTATAGATCAAGGACTAGAATCTAATCTCCATTACACCAGTGTAAAACTGGAGTAACTGAAGGGCCAGATTCTGAACCGTATCTGAGTAATCTATGAAGTGGTTTAGTGAGGAATTTATTTTGCTTAAAAATATATTTTCTCTTTTTTTATAAAGAATTGTGACTGCCAAATTCCAGGCTTTACTAAAGTGACATAAAAAAACTTGAGTGTAGTTGTAGGTGTGTTGGTCCCAGGATATTAGAGAAACAAGGTGAGTGAGATAATATCTTGTATTGGACTAACTTCTGTTCGTGAGAGAGACAAGCTTTCAAGCCATGAATGCTTGTCTCTCTCACCAACAAAGTTGATCCAATAAAAGATATTACCTCACCCATCTTGTCTCTCTAATAAAAAAATGAGTGATTCCTGGGAGTGCAGAGAAGGACTCGTCAAAGAATCAGCATTGTCTGCTATTTAAAAACAGACATTCACCTGCTGATCCTATAGACATCTCAATACATATGCAAAATAGAGTGAATCATTAGATGAATGATATTAGACTTCATCCTGCTCCTTGTGAATTGAACGTGAGTTTTGGCATTGGCTTCAATAGGAACAGAATCAGGGTTCTTCCTTGTCCATAGAATCATAGAAATGTAGGGTTAGAAGTTACCTTGAGAGGTCATCAAGTCCACTGCCCACGACCAAGACCCACGACCAAGTGAACCTAAATCATTCCTGACAGATGTTTGTCCAGCTTGTTCTTAAAAACCTCCAATGATGCAGATTCCAGTACTTTTGTTGGAAGCCTATTTCAGAGTTTAACTTTCTGGGAGTTAGACAGTTTTTCCTAATATCTAACCTAAATCTCCCTTGTTGCAGATTAAGCCATTACTTCTTGTCCTATCTTCAGTGGACATGCAGAATAATTGATCCCCCTTCTCTTTATAACTCCCTTTAACATATCTGAAGACTGTTACCATGTCCCCCCCAGCCTTCTTTTCTCAAGACTAAACATTTCCAGCTTTTTTAACCTTTCCTCTTAGGTCATGTTTTCTAAACCTTTACATTTTTGATACTCTTCTCTGGACTTTCTCCTATTTATCCCCATCTTTCCTAAAGTATGGTGCCCAGAACTGGACACAATATTCCAGTTAAGGCTTCATCAATGCCAAGTAGAGCAGAACAGTTATCTCCTGTGTCTTACAGATGACACTCCTGTTGATTCACTCCAGAATTATATTAGCCTCTTTTGCAACTGCTTCACATCATTGACTCATATGCAATTTGTGATCCACTATTACCTCCAGATCCTTTTCAGCAGTACTGTCAAATAGGCAGTTATTCCCCATTTTGTAGTTGTGCATAAAACTACAGCTCATTTAGGCTCAGAACTGCTCTCACGACACTTGAAACACTAAAAATTGTACAACCATCAAGCTCTTGATGGAAAAGCAGATTGGTGCAACGTAAAAGACAGAGGAGGAGCAGAATCATCGGGCACCTGAAGTGTGATCATCTATTTTCTAAATGAGGAAATCACAACTTTCACTATAGCTAAATGGAAACATTAATTTTGTTTTAGGCCAACCAATTTAGCCAAATATGAATTAACTTTATATCTATACATTGCTTTCACAACAACAGATTTATTTTACACTAAGGCTAAAAACACTTGTCGGGGGAGAGATACTGGAGGTGGGAGGGGTCACTGCCCATAATGATAGCTGCAGCACTAGCTCCAGGCTGTGGAAACCTCACTTTATTGATTTACTAGACGCCTGTATTTTGGCTGATATTTTCCATATGTATATTCCCAAGACATCATGCACATTTCTAACATAAACTGCACATCCATGCACCACTACATGTTTTCAGACTCTGCTTTCCACAAATGGTGACCGAAATGTAGGGGACATTTTAATTGTTTTCTAATGTAATGCAATGCTGTTGTCACAATGTAGTACGTGCAGATCAGAGAAACTGTCAACATGATGGGCAATGGTGAGTTTGAGTGCTTTTGTATTTAATCTGGAATGAAATTTCCTAAACTGAATGTATTTGCTTCCACTGTAGCAAGAAAAATTCAAAATGTAGGCATTTGAAAACAAACTGACAGAACTGATTCAGATCAAACTAGTGTCTCCTAATCTTGCTTGTCCAGAAGTGGTGAACTGGCAACGATTCATCCTCTGTTCTTGCATAGCCAAAGTCCACTCAAGCTGAAATCAGCTTAAGTTCAGCTTTATAGCTAAAACTTGCTTGGGTCTGCCTTGGTTAAGTGCTAACAAAACTAATTCAGCAGGTTTTAACAGACAAAATTGTTAAAAACACACACTTGCATAGGAAAACTGTAGCTTGCAATTGTGATTAAATGAAACCTCATGTATTTAAAAGAAGAACATTAAGTGCATTGAATTGACTTGACTAGAAAGGTCCAGATCTAGAACCATGACTTTGAGCAGTCCTTTAGGAGTGCTAGTGTGAGTAAATGCTACTCAGCATGAATAAATGTTGTAGAATTGGACCCTAATCCATTTGCCTTGATAAAGGATAAAACTACAATAACCTTTAAATTTACCAATACATATGCTAATGCCATGTTCACAAAATGTCGCTGTAAGTAGATTAAGATCCCACTGTTCCCTAAATAGACACACATCATATATTGCCATGGGGTTTCACTTCATTGGTAACTTAATAACAAAAACCCCATAAACCTCATCTTACATTTTCTACCCCCAAGTTTGGCTATTTTTAGGATTTCCCCTGCGAGCTCTCCTTTCTCCCAACCCCAAGTTCCCTCTGCCCCAAAGGGATATTCCCAGTCCTTTTTACCCTGGTTGGTGCTATCAAGATCCACCTGCCAGCACTAAATCTGAGTCAGCACTAAGTATTTGGCATCTTTGTGAAAGATTCTAGCACATGAGTCTAGGATGAGTCAAGAAAGAAGTCCTGAATTCCTATGCAAGTTCCTTGAACCTACCACCCTTGAAAGAAATATTTGGAATCATGATACTGAGGGAAATGTAACTATTGAATTAAATGAAATACCTTGAAGTCTATTGGTGATGTACTCTATATATCCTCAGGTGAGGTGCCTCTGCAACATACCATGTGCTAAAAAGCATTGCTTCTTTCCTTCAGTGACAGATCAATCCAGGTGATTTTGAGTGAGCACACACAAGCTTGTTCTGTTGGACTGAACTGATTCCATTTCCTCAGCACACAGATAATTCCTGGAATGTTCTGGCAAACTAATTGTACAACTAACACACTTATCAATTTTATAGGGCTGCACAAGTTCAAAGCTAAGCCAAGTTCTCAGTATTTAGCTATGCAACTCTTGATAACTATGCAAAAACCAGGCTTATTCAAAACAGAGTTCGTTGGTAAGAAGCATATGTTTTGATCTATGTTTAAATCCCTGATACAAATATTTGTTGTGTGTGGAAGTAACAACAAATGACCAAAGAATGCCAGAAATAAAATGTGTATGCTATCAAATGTATCTTTTAAAACAGATGAGTTATGCAGTTTAAGGCCTGCTCATACTCTGACTGAAGTCAATAGCAGGATAAGTTCTGAGCTTTCTTATCCTCATGAATGGTTCTGGCCCCTTTTCTTGGGAATGCCCCCTGTACTGGGGGCCAGGAGAAAGGAGTGGCATAGAACTGCTTCTCTGACTCTTCAGCACTTGAACATTCCTTTTACACAAAGGGAAACCCCAGGTAGACATTTAAGCTGGCTTTCCTGTTGCTTTGGCCCATCGAGGTGGTTGTCAAGACTGTTTCCAAAATCTCAGAATGTTGTTGGCACCACAGCCATGGGTGTCACTGATGCCTGGCTGCATTTACTGCAAACATAGGCATGCCATCAAATAAACTTATTAAGGCCAAAACCAGGCTCCTCATCTTGCCTTCCAAACTCTCCTCTCTTCACAGTTTTCAGCTCCAATAGCCACCCAGTCACTCAAGCCTGAAACCCAGATACCATTTTCAGTGTTTCCCTCTCTGCAGGCCTGCCACTACTTCTTCCATACCAACCTTTTTGGTTGGTCTACACAGCTAAAATCTTTGTCCTGGCCCTTATCACCTTCTTTTTGAACTACTGAAACCTTTGGCTTTCTTCATACCCACATTGATCCTCTCAGATCTATTCAAACTGCTGCAGCTAAAAAATCATCTTTCTGGTCTGTCACTCTGACCATGGCACTCCACTGTCTGAGTGCCCCTCATCCACTGCATCAAGAACAAGTTTCTGTCCTTATCTTTAAGGCAGGCCCTACATAACTTTGCCTCGCCCTATCTATCTGGGTTACTACGATCTAATCTTACTAAATTGTCACCTGTCCACTCTGCTCCACCAATGGTGTGAGCTTTCCTCACCCATTTGCCTGCTTCTCCCACCTTCATGGTTTCTTCCATATCATCCCTTATGCATAGAACACCTTCCCTGAAGTAGTTCATAAAACCACTCCCTTACCCTATCTTCAAATCCCTCTTCAAGGCTCTTTTGGGTGCAATGCCTATAGTAAAATACCAATGGATAACAGCTAGGCAGATGGCTAATAGGGACTTCTGATATATTTATCTCATTCGTGTGTTATTTATATATACTGAGAGAGAGAGAGGGAGAGAGAGAGAGAGAGAGAGAGAGAGAGAGAGGTTGTTATAATAATAAAATAATAAGGGTAGAAATTAATCTTTCTAGTCTACTGTGTTCTCTTCTGGTCCCAAATATTAAAAAAGGAGATTTCAGAATTAGAAAAGGTTCACAGATGGGTGACAATAATAATTATGAAGGGAGATTGAAAAGATTAAGATTTACTGTACATAGGAGACAAATAAGAGGGGACATGACAAAAATATACAAAATAGTGAATGATAGAGAGGTCAATCAGGAACTTCTGTTCACCATGTCTCATAATAAAAGCACAAGAGGATACTCAATGAAACTGAAAAGTGGCAAATTAAAAATGGATAAAAGGAAATACTTTTTCCACACAATGTATAATTAACCTATGGAACTCATTGCCACAAAATATCATTGCAGCAACGAAATTAACAGGATTCAAAAAGGGATTTTAAATCTATATTGATTACCAGAAACTCTAGTTATAATAATAAATATTTAAAAAACAAACAAGCAAGAGTTTAGGAAACTTATAAATGCTTCAAAGCTTAAGCCAACTTCCAATTACTGGGGCAGTTAGGAATAAAACTTTCCTTGGGACAAGATTGTTGTGCACATTACTCTGAAGCAGCTGGTACTGGCCACTGTCAGTGACAAGATACTGAGACAAATGAGCCGCTGGTCTGATCCATTATGTCAATTCTTATGTTTCCCATCTAGTTTGGGAACTGGCATGGAAGACAATTGTTGGATTCTTGGGCTATAACATTTTCCAAATTCACTTGAATGTGGGGTTAGTTATATTATTTTTCTAATATTTAAAAGAAAAAAATGTGTTTGATGCCAATTTCATTTCCAGTGGCAGAGAGAAATCATATTCAGGAAGGGTGGCAGGAATCAGCTGACAATCTCTGGATCCCCCTCCCAATTATAGATATGTACATACACAACTGTTCACATGAGGTGCACTATTGTTTGTTCTGTATTTATACCACGGTTAATATTTACTACTTATACCCTCTATTACATGTCCAAATTAGGCAAATTTTGAACAGATACTCCTCAGATTTGGGCTGTTACTTCGAGGGTGCTGGCATTTTAGCTACGATGTACTGAGACGTTTAGCATATGACAGTGGAAGGGAAGGAGGCAGAGACACCAATCCTTTGTTTGGTTCAAAAGCATCCTTGCTGACATTCTCACACTGACAAATGACTGGCAGGTTGCAGCAAATGACACCTTAGTAAAGTTGTGTTAAAATCAGTTTTTGATTCGGAATGCCTCATGCTTTTATTACAAAGCTTGTCTCTGATACATAATAAGGTCTTGATACTGGAAACACTATTGAATCCTGGCTCCACTGAAGTCAATGGCAACACTCCCATTGACTTCAATGGAGCCAGAATTTCACCCTTGAGCTTGTACTTTGGCATGTACGCAGTTCTACTGAAGTTAAAGGTTAAGGTTAAAGTTAAGTATGTGAGCATTTGCAGGATCAGCACTTAAGTCTCTCCCTTCCTCTCCAAAAGCAGATTTTCATAGTACTATTATTTTGAATAACAGAATATAGCCATCTTAAAAAAACCTCTTGGAAGTGCTATTTTGAGACTTGGACCATGCTCTTGCAGGGCAAAATTCATCACTGGTATTAGCAGGTGCAATTTCATTGAATTTGGTGGAATTGTCTTTGTTTATGACAGTGAAAAATATGGCTTTAGTTTCTGTGGAGAAGTTAATGGTTCACTCTTTAGCCTACCTTACTTCCTCTCCCAAAATTAACATGGAAACTATCTTGGCTTCTGTGCTAGTACGTCTGAATTTCTCAGTGAACCCCAAAGCACAATTTTTACAGCACAACTTATAACTGTAAGGCCCATTCCTGCACTACTGACATCTGTGTGAGTTTTTACATTGATGTATGTGAACAAGACTGGGCCTTATTTTGCATGCAAAGTGTCTGTCATAGAATCTGTGTCTCATAATACATTCAAAATCTGAATAATATCATTTTAATCTTTGTAACCAAATATAAATAAGAATAGCATCTGTGTTTAGACTACTCAGGATAATGTTACAAGTGCTATCAACCCTCACTCTTTAGCATATACAATAAGCTGATTACCAGCTGGTGAGGGAAAAAAATGACCCTGTTAGACTATTGTACAATTAGATGTATAGGTTTTACATCTTCCTTTTAAGTATCCAGTGTAAGCCTTTATTAGAGACAAGATACTGGAATAGATGGACCATGGGTCATGTCTGGAAATTCCTGTGTTTCTTAGTTTGCTTAGTTTCCTGTGTTTCCTTAGCTTGTGGGCAGTGTATGACTTGATGTGCAGTTTGTTGCATGCTATACTATTATTTGATGGAATTCCAACATTAAATCATTAATATTTTTTGTATTTAACTACAAAAGAATCTTTGTAGTAAAGCTGCCAGATAACTCAGTTCCCTAAGTTATTTATGCATGCTCATTTCATTCAGTAATGTACAGAAATGAAAAAAATCCCATTAATTTGTAGATAAACAATTTTTAAAAACTGGGAGACAAATCTTAAAAATGGTGATTATAGTTTGAGTCATCTCAAAGTCACTTAATTTGTGGATAATCTTTCTATCAAACTTCATTTTAGTTGTGATTTTGTAACACATTGTTTCTGGTAACACAGCTAGTTGATCCTCTTTATTGCCATGAAAATTTGCTAAAAATTTTAAACAAAGCACTGCCTTAACTAGTTAGCTGGAAAAAGAAAAATCCACCTTCCTTTTTAAAGTAATTTCTTATATTATTTCTACTCTCAAGTTTTGCTTATTATATAAGAGGCAGAAAAATCTGGAAAGGGGAGAGTGAATCTGTCTCTGTGCTGTGTGTGTGTCTTTGCAAAAGTGTGGTGTATTTTTGTTGCTGTGCTGTGGCTCTATGGTATGTCTGTGTGTGCAAATACTATAGTAACAGAAGCCATATATAATTCCTTATCTATACACAAAAGTTGTGAAGGTTTAACTAAAGGTGGTTTTTAAACTGATGTAACAAGAGGGTCACACATTTTGTTGCTTCAGTAGGCCGAATATATTGTACACTCTAGGGCAGGGGTGGGCAAACTTTTTGGCCCAAAGGCCACATAGAAATTGTATGGTGGGTCATGAATGCTCACGAAATTGGGGTTGGGGTGCCAGAGAGGGTGAGGGCTCTGGCTGGGGGTGTGGGCTTCGGGGTGGGGCCAGAAATGAGGAGTTCACAGGAGGGGGCTCCAGGCTGGGCAGAGGGGGTGCCGTGCAGGGGTGAGGGCTCCAGCAGGGGGTGCAGGCTCTGGGATGGGGTTGGGGATGAGGGATTTGGGGTGTAGGAGGGTGCGTCGGTCTATGACCAAGGGGTCTGGAGGGCAGGAGAGGGTGTGGCTCAGGGCTGAGGCAGAGAATCGGGACATGGGGAAGGGGGTTGAGGGCTCCGACTTGGGGTGTGGGCTCTGGGGTGGGGCTGAGGATGAGGGGTTTGGGGTGCAGAAGGGTGCTCTGGGCTGGGACCGAGGGGTTTGGAGGGCGGGAGGGGGATCAGAGCTGGGGCAGGGGGTTGGGGTGCAGGGGGTGGCTCAGAGATGCAAGCTCTGGGCAGCAATTACCTCAAGCAGCTCCCAGAAGCAGCGGCATATCCCCTCTCTGGCTCTTATGCTGAGGCATGGTGAGCCGGCTCTGCTACACGCTGCCCTGTTCACAGGTGCCGCCCTTGCAGCTTCCGTTGGACACAGTTCCTGGCCAATGGGAGCTGCGGGGGCAATGCTTGTGGCAGGGGCAGCATGCAGAGCGGAGCCCCCTGGCTGCCCCTATGCATAAGAGCTAGAGGGGGGACATGCCAGTGCTTCCAGAAGGCGCACAGAGTGGCCCCCAACCCTGCTCCTCAGCTGGAGCGCCGGAGTGGGGCAAGCCCTGAATTAAAACGGCTGGTGGTCCGGATGTGGCCCATGGGCCGTAGTTTGCCCATCCCTGCTCTAGGGACTCTGTGTCATACATTTCCCCTCTCCCCACAAGATCCCTGTGTGTTACCTTCCTATACCCCTCTATTTCAGACACTCCATGCAACCCCCTGCTCATGCCAGGGGCTCTGTGTCTCCCATTCAAATGTTAAACACCATGGCAGGGGCTCTGTGTGCCCCCCATTTCCCTCCACCTCATAACAGAGGCTCTATGTGTCCCCATGTTCGCCTCCACTGTTCTCCCTTCTCCCCTCACTTGCCAGAGGCTTAATGTGCCCTCCATTGTGCACATACCATGGCCCCCGCATTATTCCCAACCAGTGATTCAGTCCCTCCCCATTCCCTACTTCCCCCATACCAGGCGCTCTGGGTGCTCCCCTTCCTCCCATGCCAGGGGATCCATGTGAGGCCTCAGACCCCCTCCCTCAAGCCCACCTCCACAAAAAGCTTGTTTCTTTTCTTTCTGCTTAGGAGATAAGCCATTCAGGGCACTAACATTTTTAAAGTATATTTTGGAAGGAAGAGCAGAGCCAAGATGGGCAGGAGGGGTACTATGTGGGGAGGTGTTAATGGCTGTTACCAACTGGTTCTTTGATCTATAATTACAAAGGTGACTGAACCTGCTAGCTCTGCTAACCAGCTCTAAAGGTCTCCCATTTTTTCCCTTCCAGTTTTTACCAAAATCAATAGGGTTTGACCCACTGATGCCCAGAACAGTTCCTGAATTTTTGGAATTGATTGGAAACAGACAGCCAGAGAAATGCCATAAAGCTGAGTGTAAAACATCACTTTGCTTGTCCTATTAAACCAATGCAAACCCCTGTACGAGCACTCTTTCCTTAACGTGTATATTATATAATTTTAACATTATTTTTAATAACATTTTTAAATTTGATTTAGAGTAAGTTGGATTTGAAAAGTGATTTTAAACTGGAGCAACTTTTGTGAATAGACAAGGCCTAAGTTCTAGCCAGAGTGTCCAATAGCTGGTGTCCTGTATCATGTGTAGTCATTTACACAAGAGTGAGTGAAGAATGCTACGTTCTGATTTACTAATCTTTACATCTACTTTGCATACTAGCCTAAATGACTACACCCACTGTACTGCAATAGAGAATCAGACCTGTAGTGTTTCTGTGGTTCACTGTGCTATGTATCTCTCTGTCACTGTGTGGTGCTAAGCTGTCTCTTTTTATCAATATGCTGTGTCTGTTATCCTTGTGTCCTTCTGGTGCGAGTGTGTCTTTGTGTTGTCTTTTGTGTCCCAGTGTTGTATGGCATGCTGCTGTCGTTGTGTCACTGTATGTCATAGTGCTGTGTATTTCTGTCACTTTGTAAAAATATTATTATTTATACTGAAGTAGTGGCTTGGAGCCCTAGAAATGGGCCTGGACCCCATTGTTGGGTGCTGCACAAACACAGAACTGCATGATGCATCACTGTGCTATGTCTCTTTGTGCCACAGTGGTGTCTCAATGGTGCGTCTGTGCTCCTGCTCTGTATTTGTGTGTCAGTTTCTGTATTTCCCGGTTCCATTTACCGTCCTCCCTCTGTGCTGCAGCAGTGTGTGTCACTGCACTGTGTATTATGTTGCTGTGTTACGTGTGTGTGTTTGATATGCCTGAGTGTCTGCGTGTCCTAGTGTTTGGTTAAAGCAGGTTGAAATGGGAGGGGGCGCGCCCATCTTGCCCCTCTGAGCAGGGCCGCGGTGCTGGGGGACAGGAGAGGGAGCTTGCTCGCCCCACTCCTGCTCTCCCACTGCCCTGTCTAGTTCTTTGTCCCTGGGCGGCATCTGTGCCTGGGTGAGGCAGGGTCGCCGGGGAGGGAGGTTGCGCTCTCCTGGTGTTTCTCCCGGGCTGCGAGCGATGCCTGGGGCGCCCTGGGCCGCCGCTTTGGTCGCTGGGCTGCGGGCGCAGCGTGTCCCCGGCCTATGTCTCCTCCGCTCCTCCCCGCGCACCATTTTCTCTCCCCTCTCAGCCAGGCACAGGAGAAGCAGCGCGGCGGCGGCTCCCCCCGCCCTTCTCCTCAGATGCCCTTTGCTACCGCTGCAGGTTTATTATTACAGCGCGGGGCTGCTCGCTCCCTCCCGCCTCCCGCGCCGGGGCTGGCAGGGCGCCGCGGCTGTGCAGCGCCTTGGCCAGCCTCCCCGCCTGGCACCCCACCAGCCCGGCTCCGGATTATTTGTCTGGAAAGCAGCAGCCGCTCTCTGGGGAAGGGGGGGGGGAAGTTGACCGACGGCCGCGCGCGCCAATGGCTGCTCGCTCCTCCCCGGCTCGGCGCTCAGGCCCAGGCAACAGGGCCAGCAGCACCGCCGGAGGAAAGAGGAGCGAGCCGAGCCGAGCCGAGCCAAGCCCCACCCCCCCCTTCCTCCAGCGAGGCGGCTGCCGCTGGGTTGCCAGTGCTCTCCGCAGTCCGTGCGCAGTGATTGGTCGGCTGGGTCTCTGGCTGCTAGACAGCGGGGGGACTTTGAGTTGAGGATTATTGCAGACTAAGCAGTCTGGCTCTGCAGCAGCAAAGCGGAGGGGGGTGGGGAGAGTGTGTGTGTGTGTGTAACGAGGGGAGGAGGGGGAGAGCTGGCAGCCAGCCAGCCACCATCAGAATTAGCTCATTGTTCAATAGAACCAGCACAGGCAACCAAACCCCAGCCTGGGAGAGAGGGAGAGAGACTTTCTCCCAGCCGCCCCCACCCCTTTTCTTTTTTTCCTCCAAGGCTGCTGCACTTTGGAAGAGGTGCAGTCATTCTTTCCCCACACCCCCAACCCTACCCACTCCCCCCGCAACTATAAATTCCCTTCTGGAGCATGCTGCCCTCTTTTTAATCCACATTTGTGTTTCAGATCATGTAGAAAGGACAGAAAGGGAGCAGGGGCTTTTGTCTGTAAGTATATGCAATTCCAATCCACAGCTCGGAGAGATCTGCATCCCCTCCCTCTCTTTTCTTTGTTTCTTTTCATTTCTTTTTGCCCTTGGCTGGACTCTGCTGCAGCAAATTCCCCTCCCCCCGGCTGCACATTTCAAAATAGGCTTTCTTAAAAAAGAGAAACGTGCAGTATACATATTTGCTTAACCCTTTCTGCTTTAAGGCTGGATTTTTGAGTTTGGGGTTTTTATGCACTAATGGGGAAAATATGCAGGGTTTTTCTGAAGCTGTGGTTCCCTCCCATTTTTTTGCAATCATAACCACAAAAATGCATTTTTAAATCGACAGCACTTTGCTTTGCTAGCATGCATGCACGACTCTCGGATGGGATTTTCTCCCCCTTGTAAAATGAATCTCCCCTTTCGCCGCCCTGACAGTGGATTCCTCTCTAGCTGCCGGGGTATATTTTTAGAAAGCAGTCATTCTTCTTGCAGCAACCTTAGGCATTTTTGCATGTGCAGCAGTTACAAAAAACCAGCCACACTTTAGGTGTTTTTATGCAGATTTTGTGATCTACTTTTCAGCAAAGGTTTATATACACGTATCTACATGTGAACTTGCAATCTTATATATGGTGTTTGTGTGTATATGTATGCGTGTAAATGAGTTGTAACTGATTAAATTGTATATATGCATATGCTCTGTATACATTTAATATACTTAGTATAAGAAATTTTATTCCATGCATACTAATGTTGCCACCAGCTATGAGATAGAGGGACTGTGCTGTGTAACATAGTAAATAAATAAATAGTAAATAAAGTAGGGATTGCATTGTAGTACAATAATTAAATGTAGAATTGAGATGAAATGGTATAACGTTAGATATTCATTGTTTTCCTATTTAAGAATTGCAGAAGTGGGTAGGGGTGTATGTGTGTGTATTTGAGAGAGAGAGAAGGGTTACGTAATGCAATGCTATTTCCAAAAATATCCACACTAGACCATAACATTTAATGAAAGTGTGACTTATTTTTGCTATCTTGATTGCAAACGATTATAGGTGGTAGTAAGTCTGGGAACAATGAACAACCTTTACATTCAGTACAGAATGATCTATTTTTGTCCTCTTGTCTAGTGGGTTAACCATTAAGTATGGTGCACTTCAAAGATGTGCAGAGTGCTAAGAATAGCACAGGGCTTTGCAAATCCAGGTAACAGGGATTCCTTTGTCCTATATTTAAGCCTATAGACCACTGAAGCACACAGATGCATGCTATATAAATTCACATGTCCTTAGACTAATTTGCATGCCTTTTGATCTTAGCCACTGAAGCATATATTTAGCCAGTATTATAACAAATGAGCCAAAACCTTTTGAATTTTGTGACAGTTATGGTGATATGACTTTTTTTAAATCATTTGTAGATTATTCTCTTTGTGGTACCGGAGAGAAACTGCAGTCCCAAGACTTAAGAGTCTAAAAATGGTAAGAATTAGTTGTTTTAGCAAAGAATCAGTAGTTTCCCATGCTATCAAATATCAGAATTAACCTCCTTCCCCAACCCTCACCACATTCAGAAATATGACCTTTAAAGACATCCTTTGGGATTCTGGGGATTTGCCATACAATGATTAATGCACTCTAAAGCTTTTGTGAGTGGGATTTTTCATTTTTAGACATTTTCAACAGAAACTTGAAATCAGTCCTCATGCAGTGAGGTTTATTTAATCAGAACAAGAGAAAATGTTTGCTGTCATGTAAAGAAACATAAGTTGCATAGATGGGAACACGCAGACAAAGCAACATGCCACCAAGTCCACCACAAAAAACAACAACAAAAAGAATTGATCATTGCACATAACAGATAAAAGTGTTAGTCTGTATAGCAAATACCTAACATGCAAAACAAATTTGCTTTTTATGAAGTAAATTTTCAACAAGAAAAGCTGAATTGAGGTTTACTGTATGTTGAATGTAATTGTTGAGCAATACTATAACAATTAAATCATTTAAATTTCCCTCTTAGTATTTTTCATTGCATTTTTATTTTTAATCTATTTCTTATGCTATAAAATATTTATCACAGATACATAAATAATCTTAGAGGTCAAACATGGTAACCTCTAAATATAAATATAGAATCTTCTGACATGGGGGCTTCCAATTTAGGAGGTGATGACCCTCAGACAGTAGGACAAATACAGAGGAAAGGTGTCTTCAGTTTTTTATTACTATTATAGGCTCTGATAAGGCAAACTGAGTAAAATTTGGTATTTTTTGTCCCAATAATACTTTTTATTGAAAATGTGCCCATTACTTGAAAAAGTTGGGAATCCATGCACTGATGAAATTGATACACCTTAGCTACTACATAAAAAGGCTTGGCAGAATTCTTTTTTTTTTTAATAATTGGATAATACTAATATTTTTTATCATCAATGTAAATGTTCACAGTTGTGCAAAATCTGTGGGACGGGAGTCAAACAATTATTTAATAATAGTAGACATTGAGATTCAAAAAGCTAATGCTTTGTAATAGTTAAAACACAAGTTGTCATCATCCCATGTCAAAACATACAAAGTAAACAGCCTTAAGTCAAACTCTAAGAAGTTCTCAAGCAGCATTTTTCTTACTTTGCTGGTCTGTGAATTTCAGTTATTATCGATGGAAATATTTTTTGTCAGTTTGTGTGTATAGTAAAATCAGTTTATTGATAAAATGTTTCCAAGGCTATACATAAACCCTATCATCAGGCTCCTTAGAAAGAACAAAATTCTGTGCTAATTTACACAGGTGCCATCTCATTTCTGAGGTGGAATTACATAGGGTGTATATTAGCCCAGAATTTGGCCTGAAATGTGAGGCATCTGAGTACAATATTTGCATAAAGATAATGCTAAATTAATTAGGATAAATTATATTTTATTTGTCTGATTCTTTTGTTGGAAAGTGTCTTGATATGAAATCTATTATGAAGGCCACTTTTCATATTTGTCTACTGAAACTTTATCATTTGTATCTTCAAACAAGTCATGCAAATTCCTATTCTTCCCAGAGTCTACTTTTATGGAAAGATTTAACTCTTTCATACAAATGAATATCTTGGGGTAGGGAATTGAAAGGGGAAATAAACTATGAATAGAAATCATGTTAACAGTCTTTCAATTTGCACCACTTTTGGAGTTTCTGATGGGATGTAGACCATTATTTTTCCCAGTCTGCCAACACCAAGGAGGACAAACTGCCAATGTTTTGTAAAGATTAATACAAATCTTGAGATAGCAGGCAGACTTTTATATGTGATATGAATTTGACACATGTGTAACAATCTGCCCTCCCCCATTTAGGCCAAAAGTGGCCATTGATTTTGCCAGCAAATAGTTCTATAAATCAGACCAGTATGCATGCCAAACCTAACATATAAATTAGAGTTATCCAAATACAGAAAAATAATCAAACATAATTACCCATCTGTTAAGTTTTTCCATTGTTAACTCTGTAGTGCAATCTAACTGAAATTTCAATTGGTTGGTCTTAGAAAGTTTTTTTGGGATAAGCCAAAGTTCCACAACTTCTTTGTGATTCTTCCATCAATATTTCAGCATGAGAGAGACCAGATTCCACATTGGCTTGCACCCTGTGCAAGGTTGCATGAGGTGTAAGTCTTGGCAGAATTTGCCTTCCTAATCCCCCCAGCCTCCCTTTTTGGCACAGTACCACAGACTGTAATGAAATCAGACCACTGACATACTTCTTTCATTACTAACGCGGACATAGTTGCCATTGACATAGTAATAGTATAGTCATTTAGTCCAAATATTTTTTTTTGCAGTTCAAATATGCAGGACTATTCCTTCATTTAAAACGTTAAAAATAATAATAATTTATCTGCATTGAACTGAGTACTGCTTCCATGCAATTATTAAGTACTTTTACCTACCTTTGGTATTGCTGCAGAATCAAGGGCTCAGTCCTGCTTTTCCTGAAGTCAGTGAAAGTTTTGGTGTTAGATTTCAGTGGGAACACTTTTAGGCTCATTTCTTTTAACCTTTTACTCTTTGACCAAAGTGAAGATGTATTATTTATTTGGTTAAACTTACAGTAAATTAAAATTGTGGGTATTGTAGGCTTGTTAAGTAGCAGAAATTCATCCTTTGCATAACTTTATCAAAGTCTTCACTTCTCTAGGAGTTTCTGTATGTACTTTTTCCTATTAAATGTGTTTTACAGAATGTATAATTTCAAACACCTTAGAGACTCAATTTTCAGTATTTACTCTGCTTTATACAGGTGGGTTTTTCTGGATTTACACTTATGATGTGCTAGTACCAGGTTAAGGAATCTTTCCTTGCACTCTGTAATATTAACACGAATAATAAATTAAAACAGGGTTGAAAAGACAGAAAAATGTACATAGTTTTCTTCTGTGGATTTTTGGAGACATTTCATACGCATGGCATAGTTTGAAAGTAATTTTAAGTTTAATGGATCAGTCCTTAGCTTGTGTTACTTTAATTCATTTATTCATTTCATTCATTGTGAAGTAGAAAAGGACCCATTTTTACTTCTTTATGATGTATAAAGGGCAGAAACGGGGTTTTCTTCTTCTCCTCTTCCCCTCCTCCCCCCTTTAACATTAGAATTTCAGCCCATGGCTTACTTTTTTCCTGGACAACATAGATACTGAGATTTCACTGCTAACTGAAAAGGGGAGGGATTTTTATTCAAAATGTTTTTTAAAAACCCTTTTGGTTTTGTCATTTGCTTTTGTTAAAATCTATTTAACTCATATGTCTAACAGTTGGAAGAAAATATCTTTGACAAAGATTCAACACTCTGACCATTCAATTAAGGGTTAGGAAGGCTCCCAGTCCATATGTCTGGGTCCTCCAAGAAGACCTGCAGCAAAACCAGACAAGACAAGACTTGGTGCTTTGAAGGTAAAAGTGAACAGGCGGTGGTGAGACTATGCAAAGAAGTAAGAAACGGCACAATGCCTGCCCTCCTCCCCCCACAGAAGTTCAGTGTAAAGAGAACTTGCAAAATATTGTGCTAAGGGATGGGTTTATAGGAGTAATTCCCAGTGACCTCAACAGGAGTTGTGATTTGTGTGTCAATGACCAAATAGATCCTTTAGAATTCAGATCTGATCTACATGAGGGAAAAATCAATATTAAAATGTTAAATTTCAGGACAGGCCATTATTTTCACCATGGCATATCACTGTATGCCAGCATTCTTTTAAAATCAATACTGCTCCGGCGGCATAGGGATTCAGAACCGTGCAGTATGGGTGCATTGACCGAGAATGTGGGATCAGTTGAAGCTGAGCATTTCCAAGAATGTGTTCTTGGTAGGTTTAGATCAGTTGACACCTCTTACAGCAACATTTGTATCTTCATAGAGACCTTATTACCAACTTCTTTGTTGACTTCAGGATTTGCTGCCATGTATGGAGAAAAAATTTGTCCTGGTATTAAAAAATAATTTAGGTGTATTGTGGCAGGGATGCACCCCAGTGCAAAGGTGTTAGATTCACTGCTGATGAAGCATCTGCTCCTAGCTGATCCATGGGTCTCACAGGCTCAGCACCTTATGCTCTTCACTTGGAAGAAGGACAATATGATGGTGACATATTGGAGAGAAAAACAATGGAGGAAGCAGGATTGGCAATTTCCTGGGAGTGGGAAAAACTAGTTTAGGACAAAGTGCTGGTAAATACTAGTTTAAACCGGGATATTGGGAAACATAAATTATTAGAATATACTAATGAAAATTACAGGAACATTTTGCGACTTGATAATAGTTTTGCAATAATATGGTCTGTTTAATTAAATTAAACCAAAAAAGCATCACCCTGAAGCTGTATACTATTGCCTTGGTGATCTCAAACCAAAATTGAAGCTTCTGAATCAGGGAATTCCCCCTTTAACAATGAAAATGATATGTTTGTTTAGAAAACGAAGGGGAATTCCCAGATTTGGACATTTCAGTTTCTGTTTGAGGTAAACTGCCAAACTAACTGTCCTGTCCAGTACTCAGTCTCTTGATCTGGCAGGCTGGTATGCAACTGAACTCAGTGAGTAGAATGACTCAGGTCAGAATATTTCAATATGAGCAAAGGTGGAAGGCCACTTGGCCCAATTCCTGGGTATTTTGAGAAAGATCATGGAGATGGCAAAGAGTCTTAGATGCAGAAACTACAAAGAAAAAGTGAGTGGGAAGGCAGACCGTATGAGGAAGCATTTTTTGCAAAATGCAGTAGAAAGAACAAAGTGACACCAGAACCACTGACTTTGGCTAAACGTAGGAAAGTATCCAGAATCAGACGGGGAGGATGAAGGTACTGGTATTACCATATTGCCAAGTACATCAAAAGAAATCCAGATCAGGGTTGTCCAAAGATAATGAGGAAGATGTATCACATTTTCCCACCACAAATGGCTATATTTGTAACAAAAACAAATCTAGAATTTAAACAAAAGATAGATTTTTTTTACGGCTGTAATATTCCCTTTTTGATTACTAAGCATCCAACTTTTCAAGCAATGATCAGCAGCATAAGGCCAGGCTACAAAGCACCCAATCGAAAGCAGGTAGCAGATGAAATGCTAGATGCAGTTACACATGGCTTGTGGGTGAAAGCATGCAACAGATTACACAGAAAAGCAATTACATTAATACAAGATGGCTAGTGTAATGTTCACAATTTCCCAGCAATCGCTAACTGTGCAGAGAGGGAAAACTGTAGTTTATGTATCAGTATGTGATGCTATAGGCAGTAAGATGATTGGAAAGTACTGTGCTACACTGGCAAAAGAAAGGGTAAGGCATTAGCAAATGAACTGTAGAGTTGTGTTGTTAAGACCTACCTGGCAGACAATGGAAAAAAAAGATGCAAAGTATGGGAAGTGATTTGGAAGAAGGTGACGGCACTTTGGTTACGTATGGATATGTATCACATTGGCTAACTACTTGAACAGGACCTTATTCCAAAGGATGCTGATTGAACATGTTGTAGATTTACAAAAGTATTTTTGTAATCCCCATCAGCCTGGTTAAAAAGAGTCAAAATCTGTAAAACCTCAAATCCCTGGTGACACATGATGGAATAGTCATATAACATGCCTGGAAACATGCGTTAAAAACTGGCCTCATTATCTCAGGGTTGCCAGTGATCATAAGGCAGAACTTGAAGATAGAATGATCAGTCTAATTAATCATCAAGGGATTTAATGGAAGCAAAGAACATGATCAGTAAGTTGAAACCAGTTGCTGTAGCACTTCACACACTCCAAAGGGACACAAACAGTCAATGTTGCATAAAAAATATATTTGGATCTACTGATAAATGAAAATCTTGCACCACACAAAGCAAAAGTACAAAAGAGATTTCATGAGGCGATTACTCTGCATATTGGCCAACCTTCATCCAAAATATGCAGGAAAGAAATTGTCAGCTGAACAAGAAGAAATTACAAGGCAAAAATTGCTCAGCAAAAATCCAACTAGCATATTTACTTACATTTAAAGTAAAAGAAGCTCCGTATCCAAAATCAATGTTTTCATCCACTATCAAGGAAGAAAATTTCCCCTGTAACATAGCGGAAGAACCTGAAGAATGTTGATATTCCATCTGACTTCATAGAACTGATAGTGCAATTGCATCAGTGTCCAGCAAGCATAGAACAAATTTTTTCAAACTTTGGATATATCCATTCAAAACCGAGGAATAGGCTCAGAATAAAATACTATCAAAGTTGGTATTCTGCTCCAGAATGCTGCATGGCCAAATGGACCTGGACTGGTAGTCTGTAACTCTGTATGCTTCTGATTGCTCAGTGCTTCAAACCTGCAACTTTGCATTATCGTTGTTTTCATATAATTGAATGTTTGAATTTTGTTTATATAATACTGAAAACTGAAATGAGTCATGATGTCATAACTTCCTTGAAAAAATACCTAACCAAAAAGTATACAGGACATTCCGATGTTCAATATTATAATTACATATAGTAGTAGTATGCCCACTGCAGTTTTACTTTATTTGTAAAACCCTAAATTAATCTGTGAATCTTCTGCCTTATGTAACCACAATTTGGATTGTAACTAAAACTAAGTGTAATGTGGTGCACATTAGTTAAACTGTTTTTAAAATAGAAAATGCCTGAAACTGGGACTAACTAGTTTTCCGGATCTGTAAAAACTACCTCTGATAAATACCATGCCATCTATGAGAGGAAGGCAGCTCTCATCAAGAAAGGGAAGCAGCAAACCTGCACTTGAATTCCAGTGGGTCGGGGGGGAAGCATCCCATTTCTGTCTAGAAGCTCAAAAGGAAATTGATAATATCACTATTCAAGTTGGGCAAAGAAATGTATGCAATACTTTAAATTTTATATTAAAAACCTCATTCTGGTTTAACCTATTGAAAATAGGTTGGTTACTCATGAGTCCATGCATATAGTTGGTACAGTTTATGATTGCAAATATTACATGGTACTTATCTAAGTTTAGTTGGGACAACTATTGATAGCCTTACTGTATTCTGTGAAGATCATTGACCGTACTTGGTCTGGCAAAGAGGCATCTGTACATATTTCAGACATATCCTGATGAATATAAAGAGGATGAGGGACTATGATTGGGCATGGAACCCAGGTTATTAGTAGTCACACACAGGCCAAATATAACCTTGGTTTCATGCATGATAAAGCAGGGCCCTAAACATCAGAAAAGCCCTAATAGTTCTCACAACTTGTTGAATACTGAGCCTGGGGCTAGAACTGAGGTCTCCTGCATGGTAGCGTAGACCGGAGCACTAGTCCCTAAGTAGGATCACATTCTGAAGTCAGTGGTGTTGCACAGGTTTAACCAAGTGTAGAATTTGGCCCACAGAGAGAGAAAGAAAGATCAGTTGTGAGATTTTATCATCATGAGGGTGGGTGGAATGTTTGTTTTTTAAAATGTGCTTATATATTATACATAGGGTACTTTATGGTTTAATTTAGTGTACTTGATTACTGACAAATTGAGATTTTTTTCCAATCTCAAACAAATAAGATGAAATAAACAAAAATTTACTCTGCTTAGAACTTTTTCAAGTGAGCTGCTCACAATTGCAGAAAAACAAAATAAACTAAGGGATGGAACAGTTCAGGTGACGAGTGTCCAAGCTGTACAGCGCGGACACTCTGAAGTTGAAGTTTAAATAGTTTTTCCTCTTTGTCCCAGACTGCTCTTTAGTGAACTGTGTTCAAAAAAGCTAAAATATGAAAAATTAGAAATAATAAATTAATGAACACAGTCGTGATACTTCACCATCAGAAAGTAGGGTTCAGAAAAAACTCAGTCAATGGAAAGTTGTTTCCATTGCAGTTCCACTGTCCTACATTGAGTTCTGACAAAGATTGAATTATTTTTTGTATGAGGTAGAGAACTATAAATTATCATCCCCAGAAAGACTGCATAAAAATAATTCACAGACGTAGACAACATTGATTGGGACAAAAACACTGAAATAAAAGGACAACTTAAAATGTAGGTTGTATTGAACAAAGATTTATTCATCACTCTGAAACCTCATTAAGCCTTACCAGGTGGAGAAAAAAGTTGGAAAGGTGCAAAATGTTCTCCTCAAATGTTTAAAATGGAATGATATTAAATAATTTGAGTCTGGCACAAAGGCTGCTAGATTGGCAAATTCACTGTAGTATTACTGAAAGAGTCCCTGTATAGAAGTTCCTTTGATGGCCACTGTTGTTTCCGTTTCTAAACACTACACTTCTAAAAATCTCACAATCTATAACCACATATTTATTTTTTATCTTACAGGAAAATAGATGCATTTGGAGTAATTTTGTTAAAACTAAACTCTTTCCTATATATTCACATTGCACACATTATGGACATTTTTGAAAACAAATAGTGTAATGATGTTTGGGTATTGATATTAAAATGAATAGTAACCTTTACTTCAGGGGTAGGCAACCTATGGCATGGGTGCCGAAGGTGGCACACAAGCTGATTTTCAGTGGCACTCACACTGCCCGGGTCCTGGCCACCGGTCTGGGGGGCTCTGCATTTTAATTTAATTTTACATGAAGCTTCTTAAACTTTTTAAAAACCTTATTTAGTTTACATACAACAATAGTTTAGTTATATATTATAGACATAGAGAGAGACCATCAAAAATGTTAAAATGTATTACTGGCACGCGAAACCTTAAATTAGAGTGAATAAATGAAGACTCGGCACACCACTTCTGAAAGGTTGCCGACCCCTGCTTTACTTAATGTATACATTATATATGTAATGTATACTCCTCTAAAAAGAATGATTGAATTCTTAATATTGTAATGTTCAAAAGCATGTATTGCCCATTTTATGCCATCAGACAGCTGCTCAAAGATTGTTAAGCTTTTCTTTATGTTGACATGAATGTATCTGGTGATAAATTCTCCAGTATACAAGTAGTGGGTGGGTGTAATGCTTGGTTACCAGAAGGAAATCCTACTAAAATTTGGAAGGGCAATAACATTGGCAGATTCTTTTAAACTTAAGTTGTCAGCTAAGGAATTAAATAAAGCTACAACACCATCATCACAAAAAACAGTGCTTGCCAGGCAAACTATTTTCATTGATATATTTTGCTTTCCAGTTGACTAGAGCTCAAATGATATATTACATTATTTACAGCATACATGACAGAACACAGTTTAGTTTACCATACTTTTTTATGTGGGGTAACTGAAAGTGATATACACTGTAATAATGGTATTGGTGGTGCAATGATGTTGCAGGCAAACGTGGCAAGACAAACTTTTGAGTACTTATAACAATGTTGGACAAAGCCATAGATATTACAACCTGTTTCACTGAGATAGGGAATGCTGGTCAGGACAGTTGGAGTTGTTTCTTACCCTTTTATAAAAGTGCCTTTGGATCTTTAACATCTGCCAGAGATAGAGGTGACAGAAGGAGAGTGCCCCATGTGGGATCCAACTTTCAATCCTGAGCTCTGAGGGTAAGTCTACACAGTGAAGAAAAACCCAGAGCTGGCCCATGCCAGCTGACTCAGTCTTGTGGGGTTCATGCTGTGGGGGTGTTTTGTTGCTGTGTAGACTTCTGGGTTCAGGCTGGAGCCCAGGCTCTAGGACCCTGCAAGGTGGGAGGGTCCCAGAGCCCAGGTGCCAACCCGAGAGCCAGTGTCAGCTAGCATGGGCTAGCTGCGGATTTTTCTTTGCTGCTTAGACATATGTTAAGTCACATTCTGCAGAAGCAGTGTACCTTGCCCCTAGTTGACAAGTACTATATTGTGGTAAGCTTCCCATGCATTTTATATGAGGAAAGGGATATAAATTTTAGGGTGTATCTTGGAGGATTCCTCCTTCTGAATACCCAAACCACATTATCATTGCAGTAAGTTGTCAGTACTGGGTATCAGGCTAATTCAAGTGGCCCTGAAACAAGAATACTGCCAACTAAGCTACACAGAGACTAGCTATGCTGAGGACATTTTGGGCCAGTTTTGTAAGGGACCTCAGCTCTGCATCCCATTTTACAGTTGTCATTTATTGAAGGTGCAAATATTAGCATTTAGCCATCTAAAGGTTGTACTTGCAAATCTGGTAGTTAATCCTCTGTATTTGAACCCACAAGTGGTTGTATCTTCAAAATTAGACACTACTTTTAGTAATCAGAACTGTTACATTTGCTTCATAGAATCATAGGACTTTGAGAGGAAAGGACCTTGAGCGGTCTAGTGTAGTCTAGTCTTAGTCCTTCACTCAAGTCAGGACTAAGTATTATAGACCTCACTGTGCCAGATTACTGTCAATCTGCAATGATTTGGCACAGTAGGGTCTATAATACTGTGCTAGAAAATTCCACTGCAGTCCAATAGCATTTGGAGGATTTATCTCTGTAGGAGAACATGTGTTTGCACAATCACTCTCCTTCAGTATTATGGCAGTAGAAGACAATTTAACATTCTGGTTGTAATGCAAATTCAATTAAGCATTTAAAAATATAGTGGAACAGTTGTTTTAGCAGATATGAAAGGAACCCAAATAAATAAAAAGTAGAATTTACTTTTAATTTTCTAAATATACAGATTGTGACCCTGATCTCCTTTGCACTACTCTACACCATCAGTACAAGCCTCCTGCTGTGGAGTATCAACAAAACTACACCCATTCACAGTGATGTGGTATTGATAATGTGACAGGTCTTTCTAATGACTGCTGTTTTGTGCTCAGTAAATGACATGAATGTTAGTTGCACAAAGAAGTATCTTACTTTTAAACTTCATGTTGTCCTGCTAAAGAAAAGGAGGCGGGGGAGACTTCCATTCTTCCCAGTTAACCTTTTCTAAAGTATTCATGAAATAATTATTTACATCTTAATTACTTTCATACAGCAAGCATATGCATGTGTGATTGATAGGTGTGATGGACAATCTACTATACAGTTGTAGTTTTCCTCACTGAAATCATGCTAACAATGTGCTTTTTGGCTGTTCTTTATCTACTGTATAGTAATAATCAAAGCACAGTGTAGGGCTGATGATTTCTGGAATAAAGGAGGGCCAGGGAGGATGAGTGCATTGATAAAGCCTCTGTGCATTATGTGAATTTCTCTTTGGTTTCCATTGCACATCATTATGCTTCTCTGGCTCTGCATTTCATCTGGCATCATGCTACAGCTGTTCTTTATTCCTTCCCATCTGAAGACTCAAACCCCCAACTGTAACAAGATGAAAAAGCCTAAATGAGACAAACAGCCTTTTCCTTTCATTTACCATCTTCCTCACATTCCTCTCTGTGCTCAAAAAAATGAATAGCCAGTTAATTTATTAATTTCTTTTTCTTACCACTTTTTCAGTTTGTCAGTTTCAGAGGAGAGGATGTCATCTGCTCCTCCTCCTCCCAGCCCCGACCCATTGGACTTAATTTTATAGGTTTCAAATATAAACCCTCCCTTATAAATCAATCTTGTTTGACAGTGTCTCCTTCCATCTTAAAGCTTCCGTATTCAATGAGGATTGAAATCAATGGGAATTAGGCACCTAAATGCCTTTGGGGATCTAGGCCAAAGTGCCCCCAACATCTCTTCTGCCCAGGGCCCTGTATGGGGCCAGAGCAGCACGGTTCAAGGAAGGCACGTGGGCAGGCTGAACTGAATATTGTCAGTACATAGCTTCTGCTGATAGGATCTCCTCAACTGGGGAGAATTTAAAAAACTTGAGAAAGTTCTGATTTCTCGTAGTTCTCTATGGGGGCTGCTTCCCTGAGTCCATTTCTGCATCAGCCTATCAAAATGGTGGATTGCCACTTGCTTGTCAGTTATTCTTTCTTAACGTGTTTAAGAAATTTTAATCACAACCTTCAGTAATTTACTCTTCTGTGAAATAAGATGCAGTGATTAGAATATCTTAGGGTTACACTGGAGTTTCCCTTTCCAGGAGATTTAGAAGAAGAGCTGACAATAGACTCACATGCAGCTAAACACTAGAAAGCCATAACCCCCTAAACAACAGTTGCTTTGTGGGATAAACCTCTCTTACACTACATTAGTAATTCTACAGGTGGGATTTTTAAAAGTGCTGAGCATTGTCTCAGCTCTTCTTCCATTGAAGTCAGTGGCAAAACTCCATATTGGTTTCAGGCTTCAGGGGAACACAAACATGCCTTCTGATTTTTTCTTGAATGAGTTAAAAAAAGACTGATTAATGTTCAGATAGCAGTGCTACAAAATAGTGAAGTCTGTTTTAGAAGATATAGCTGGATGTTGATAATGGGCCACTGTTTTTAAGCAGAACTTTCCACTGAAGTCAGTGGAGATTTCAGCTTAAAAATGAATGGCAAGTATATCTCAATGTAATTAGAATTGGGAAAAGTTGTCATAATTGAATGAAAACTGAGAAACCTCAGACACTGCACAGTAGGGAGAATCTCCTTAGGAAATCCTTGATGCTCACTGTTCCTGCCAAGCAGGCAACTATGCCTGTAATACTGTTATCCTGAAAGAATGTGCATTAGAAAACAACCAAACTGTGGAAGAGAAGCTGCCAAACAATTTCAGTGTGCTGAGATGGAGCCGTGATGCCATTGACTCTTCTCTCATTACTGCACACGTTGAACAAAAACTCCCAAACCCCACAAACAAATCTTCAAGAGGATGCAGGTGTGGAAGTTAGCGATGCAAGATGCAGTATTATCTTCTGTGCCGTTCACTGGTTGGTTACATGCGAGATCCCCAGAGGACCAAGCTGTAAAGAACTGTTGCTACCAGTCCATCTTAGAATAAACCTGTGCCACAGAGCCCTTGGAGCCCTACATTTACAGAGTTGCAATGGTGGCATTTTCACAGGTTCCTGTAGAGTGGGAAAGTATGCCACAGAGGTAGACTGTGGAGTAGGTTTATCCTCTGTAGAATGCTGCTCTTTTCATCTGCCTGTTCTGCTCTTCTTTCCTCTGTTCCTCACAGTGGAGAGAAGCATATGGTCCTGTATGCCTACTGTTACTTGTCTGTCTAATAAAAAAAGTTTTATCCTGCATAGCACATCTTTCAGGTAAGGGGTAGGATTTAAGTGCTTCAAGGAAGAGTTAATTGTTAGGATCGTTGCGCTTCTCTATGGAATCAGGATTTCTGGAGCCATGGTAGATTCTTTCAGCACTCCTTTATCCCACATCTCGGGTGGAATACTCTGAAATGACCTGCAACTCATCAAAAGCTGGAGTCTTTTGTATTCAGAGCGGTTGTTGATCTTTATCACAGGAGGAAAAAAAAATCTGGCACAGCAAAGAATTCCAGACTGCTCAGTAGTATGTGAAATCTTGTGTGCCTGCTGGAGATTAGGATTTTTTTCAGCCATGATTTAGGGAAAAATAGAAAGAAAGTAATAACTTTTTATGCTCTTTTTTTTTTGTGAAGAGTCCTGGAAGAAGCCAGATAAGCAGGTTAACAAGAATGTGCATACTGAAGTTGTCCAAAAAATGGTACAATATGTGTGTGAGAGACATCTAGACTGCTGCTTCTCTGAAGGCTAGATCTGGGCAGCATTTGAATGCTGCTCTCAGGCCATAGGAACTGGGAGTGAGGGAACAACTGCTTCACTTTACCACTTCTTTGTGGCTGATTATGTAGCTCTATTCCTGGTCTGTTATAAATGTGTTCCAAATGTTATAGAAGGAAGACAAAACATAGTGTCCTCAATAGTTGTTGCTTATAAATATGAGGGCATTATATAAGGGGAAAGATACATTAGAGTGAAGGGATTGGTGACAGTTTTAGGGCTCTGACACACTGATTAAACCTATTACTTCTGAGGGCATTCTGCGCAAAAAAATTAAAAATTCTGCGCACAGTATTTTAAAATTCTGCAAATTTTATTTGACAAAATAACTACATAATCATGCTAGTTTCAATTATTTTGGTAATTTATTTCAAAATACCTGTCAACAGACAAACACAACCCCTCCCCTCCAGAGCCCAGCCATGCCCCCACACCCCAGGACACACACAAAAAAATTCCCCCAGGAGTAGAGAGTTAAAGAAACCCCCTATGACAACCCAGTTCCTGTTTCTGTGCCCCCACCTTCCCCAGAGCTCAGCTGGGGGGTCAGACACCCACAACCCTTTCCCCCACAGCCCAACCACGGGTCCCACAGCCAATACACCTGAATCCTCTTTCCTCCCTTGGGAGCCCAGCCACAGGCCCTCCCTTCCCCGGATAGCTGTATGCCCTCCCCACCACAGCCCAGGGATCCAGAGGGAGAAACACCCTGATGCTCGGTCCCAGGCTTGCATGGAATTTCCTGCATGCTGCCCTCTCCTTCTCTTGGGGCAGGGGTCCCCAACGCAGTGTCCGTGGGCACCATGGCGCCCACGGGGGCATCAAAATGCATCCTGGCCGCTGCCATGGTCCTTCGTCTGGCGCCTGCCAGACGAAAAGGTTGGGGACCACTGCCTTGGGGTATGCTGGGAACTTCAGCTGCCAGGAACCCTCTAGCTCCCTCCCCCTCCCCTCAGCAGTGTATTCTGTGTGCAAGCTGGGCTCTGCCAGGTACAGCAGCCCCTAGTGGCAACTAGCAGGACTACAGCCCATTTCTGTGGGGGAAAGGAAATTCTGCACTCACGTTAATTTCTGCAAAATTCTGCATTGCAGTGATGCAGAATTCCCCCCAAGAGTAACCTATTCCTTGCTGTAATGGTATGAGGATTCTCAGTTTACATATTTCTTGAGGTGAATGAGGAAAAAGGTTCTTTGCACTATGACCTAAAGCCTTCCGCTGTGAAAAGGGGTAGAAGTAAACAACACTGTACCCCAGTCTGTGCAGTGATGCTCAACTGTGCTCAGCCCTGGCTTTGTTCCAATATTATTGCCTTTTTAAAATTTTTATTGTAAAAAAATTGAGAAGTGTTTTTTAAGTTGAAGTTTTACGTTTAAACTTAGTTTCTGTGTCTTAAGTTAATAATAAGCTCCCCATTACAAATTGAGGCCAACTCCAGGCAAGATGCAATATCAACTTGGCACACTGATTTTACTCTAAAGTTCTTGGGTTGATGGCTTCCTTTTTTACTGATTTACTAATACTTTAGGTATGATGCTTGGTGTCTCACATGATTGTGCTGAAAACAATAAAATCTAGGATTATGAGAAACTAAGTTGCCTAAGAAAATGTTTAGGAGTAATCCACTCATGTGGCTTAGGGCTCAACTCTGATTTTCTTGCTGCTTAAGTCAAGCCTTCACATATGCAATAACCACAGAAACGTGCCAAGAAATGAAAATATTATAATGTGAATCAGAGTTGCTGTGGGAAGCCTACAGTATTTGCTTCATGTTAACAGCTGGACTGTTGTAAGTCTTTTTTCTTACTCTGTGCTGGAACATTTTTTTTTACTTTTATATCTTTGTATATCTGTTCCTGAAATACTAATCTCAGGCTATATGCTGACTACAAGTTCTGTGTGTTTTTATAGTACCCTATTAATCAGCATCTCTGAACACCTATACAATTTCTGCCTTATACAGATGCTGCAACATAGGTGTGTAGGTTTTAGATGACATTGTAATTTTAATTGATCTTGAGTCGTGGATCTCAATCTTTTCCATACAGGGATCTCCTTTCCCATTTAATTGGACTGCAGTCATGACTACTTTCCCATTTAATAATATGGGAAATAAAGGGTGGTCATGACCCCCACGACACCCATTCATGACCCCAGCCTTGAGAATAACATAGGAATTGCCATATCAGGTGTGGGGAAGGAATTTTTCCCTGATCAGAGTGGCAGTGACCTTGGGTTTCTTTGCCTCTCTCTGCATCATGGAGTGTGGGTCACTTGCCAGGATTATCTGGTTTTCACTCAATTCCCTGCCACTGCAGGGGCCTTGGGCATTGTTGCACCTCAGTCCTTCCTATTCTCTGCCTGTGGAACATAATAATTTAGTTTCCTGCAGGTTGTAATAGTTTGGTTGTTGGATTTAGTGTGTGGATGGCTGGGGGGTGTTGGTGGCCTGTGATAAAACAGGACATTAAACTAGGTGATCTGGTGGTCCCTGGCCTTAAACTCTGTGACTCTATGGCAGTGATCCCTGAAAGACTCATTTACTATGCCATTGGTTCTGTTCTTTCAGTTTCTTAAAAGGGCGTGCCTCTTCTTCACTGGGTGCCGTATCAGTCTTATAGTATCCTCTTCAACAAATAATGGACTCTACGTTCTATCAAAGGAAAACTCCCCTCACCATCCAGTAATCCTAATAGTGTGTAAAAACTATCCTCAACCTACTTCCTCCCCAGATGCATGGGTGGCAATACGACTAGGGGGTTAACACATTGAGAATATGTCAAACCAAGTGGGAGAGGAGTTCACAAGTTCAGGGAACTTGTGAGGAAACTCTTTACCAGCAGCTCTCTCCTGATTACAAGAGAAACTCTAGTTTGAGTATCTCAGCTGATCTCAACTGTGGCACGAGGAGAGAGGCACTCTCGCAAGAAGCAAAGTCCTGAATGCTATAGATCTTTACAGGTATAATCAGTACTTTGAATTCCACCCAGTAGCCAGTGCACTTCCTGTAGTAATCATCACCTTCAGTTGGAATGCTCTCAAAATGCAGTCCCATATGGGAGTGCTTTACATTAGTCTGATGGTAACAAAAAGAATAAGTTTAGTAAAGTTAGCATCCAAATGAAATGGCTTCACTTTCCTCACCAAATGCAGATGGAAAAATGCCTTCTGTTCTATAGCTACCACTTTCACGTACAGTAGTAGGTTTGGTGCCAACTACACTTTTGCGTTACAAACCACAGTGACATTCTGGCAGATGCACTAGTTCATTCAGGGATGTTATAGAATACTTGCCAGTTCTTCTGGCTCCTCCCGCAACTTACCAACATTATCCCAGTCTCATCAGGATTAAGCCTTTGTTAGTTAGTCCTCATCGATGCCCCAATGTCTAGTAGACACTAGATAATCGTTTCCACTGCCACATCAGTGACAGCAGAGTGACATTTGCAATTCCTTGTGTGACCAGTAACACATGGACTGCAGTATGTTCCAGTAGTCCTTTTTGGAGCATGACAAAGGGTATATTCAAAAAGCACATACACTTGCTACTGTAATGAAGTTACCCAGTTTTAGGCAAGGAACATATATAGGTGGGGGTATCAATTCTTTTTGCAGTCATAAAAGGGCCACACATGTATTAAATTTGTTGCATAGAATCTTATTGACCAACAAAGCATCAGATTATGTAAAGTCAAATTACATAGATATCCATTAGCACAGGGGTTCTCAAACTGGGGGTCGGGACCCCTTAGGGGGTCACAAGGTATCAGCCTGCATCCACCTTGCTTTGCCTCCTGCGTTTATAATGGTGTTAAATATATTTTAAAATGTTTTTATTTATAAGGGGGGGTCAAAAGGGGTCACCAATACAAAAGTTTGAGAACCACTGTATTAGCAACTCATGTAACAGAGCCCTCAGGCACTCTGCTCCACAGACATTAGCAAAGGATGCCATCAAAGTCACATGAGCTTTATGAAAGTACATTTTCTACACATCACTATACCTATGGATAACTCTGATAACCACACTGTTGTGCCATGCATTTTAATGACAAAAACATGTAAGATAGTCATTTCAACAATGTTGAAATTATCAGATTTATTATAGAATGATTAAAATTCCTTTCTGAAGATTTTTTTTCCCTAGCACGTTGTATTTTGTATTTGGCAATAGGCTTAATTTTCTAAAGAACGCATCATAGAACACCAAATAGCACATTTGGAAAATCGCATTGGCACTTAGTTTGTGTAAAGTGAATGCCAAACTCTGTCCAAATATAGGATTTAGGTGTCCTGTTTGGGTGTCCATTTGTGAATGTCTCCCCATGAAAGAGGAGATCACAGAAGAGTAAGTTGTTTGCAAGGACTCACTTGTGCAATCCTGCATTACAGAGCACTGGTTTTCTGCAGAAGAGGATCTTATTCCTTTGAGGATAAAAGAAACACTTTGAATTCCAGAATGTGCTGGACAGCTAGCTTACATAATGCCATTTAGCAAACATCTACAGTGGTGAGATTTGGGGAGTCTGTGAAAGCTATGTGCATTTCTGATGAACCATGGAGCCCTGTTGTGTAGGGCAGTGGTTCTCAAACTAGAGCCGCTGCTTGTTCAGGGAAAGCCCCTGGCGGGCCGGGCCAGTTTGTTTACCTGCTGCGTCCGCAGGTTCGGCCAATTGTGGCTCCCACTGGCCGCGGTTCGCCGCTCCGGGCCAATGGGGGCTGCAGGAAGGGCGGCCAGCATGTCCCTCAGCCTGCGCCGCTTCTCGCAGCTCCCATTGGCCTGGAGCGGCAAACAGCGGCCAGTGGGAGCTGCGATTGGCCGAACCTGCAGACGCGGCAGGTAAACAAACGGGCCCAGCCTGCCAGGGGCTTTCCCTGAACAAGCAGTGGCCCTAGTTTGAGAACCACTGGTGTAGGGGACACTGGGTGTACTATCACAGGTATGAGTGTAGGGGCTAGGGCAGAGTTAGTGGCTCTGCCACTATGTGGATCCACCAGGCAGTCTCCACTGCAGACGGAGGAACACAGAAGCTATTCCAGCCCTTATGATGGAATAGCAATTACAGATTGGGGACTAAGAAGTATTCTTCCCTCCAGACCAAAGAGATCCGTAGTACATAGCTTAGTGGCACTGAGGAGGTGAATTGGGGCTTAATGTAGAGAGAAATACATACTTGCAATAAGATATATTAGAACACTCCTAATTCTAGCATAGGCATTTTCAAACATTTACATAGTGTAGGCCACATCTTCATAGAATAGGAGTCTCCTGCTTCTCTGTCCATTCTGGATTGCATGAACCATCTCCCCTACCATTTGTAATCAATCATATACCTAAGAGAACAGCACCAGTTGCTTACATGGCAAAGATAATATTAAGAAAGTGTTCAATGTATTTTTCAGTCTTTAATCTCATGCATTTTGTGCTTTTTTGGAGAAAAGTTAATGCCACTGTCCTTGTTCTTCATTTCATCTCTTCCCACTTGTTCTGTTCCTCTCCCTCTACTTCCCAATATGTACTACTTTGCTGCCTGGTCCCCTTCTCCTCCTGCACTTGCTTCCCTTTTTTCTTGGCTGCTTTTTTTTTCTGAACATGCTGCCCAGCCACCTGGTCATCATCTTCCTCAGCTCTCCTGGGTTTACTGCCTAGCTCCATAACTGGACAGTTGTCCCTGCTGTTGACTGGCAGCTCTACTCCTGTTTGTGGCACTGACTCTAGCAGTTCCCATCTTTTCCTCCTCAGTCTCTAGAGGCAGTCACTAATAGGGACATCTATGCGGACTCCTCTGTGGTGAAGAGCTTGGATATTTGCAGGAGCAGGTGGAGAGGAGGATGAACCAGTGATCAGTTACTGGTGGCTCTCTGAAGACAATCAACAAGTGCTCTGCAGACCATAGCACTCTCTTAGGATGAGTTTTGCCCAGTATTTTATTCTGTTTCATCATAAGGTTGTTTAGAAGTCCAAACTGCCCTGTCTGGTTAGAATGAGACCATTGCCGTGAATTTCTTTGACATATATTTGATGGCCATGATTTTTAAGGCTGAATCTCAAAATAAAGATGAGAAGCACTGTTTTAGGGGAAGCTGTTACGTTACATCATTTCAGCATTAGCAAATTACAAAATTTTACTTTTAAAGAAAAGTTGTGTTTTTCTTTCTGAATTGGTAGACACTATCGTTCATTGCTGAATGTATTGGGGCAAACTCTGAATTGGGCTTATCTCCCCTTGGCTTTGCATCTTCAGATGCATAGTTGAGGCTATCCATACATAGCGTGTTCAAGATTTTTGAATGAAGACAGAAGGAACCTGCAGTGTATTGATTATTATAAATGAGCAATTTTATGCCATTTTTCCTCGTGTTGCACTGAAAGGGAAACATTTCAGTGCATAAGCACAGAACACTGAAATGGAAGAAATCAACAACAATTATATATCCCTCTGCCAACCAGAAAAATAAAGTGAAGAGTCAAAAAACTGCTGGGGAGACTGACAAGTATATTGAAGAGCGATCAGTCTGAGCGTTGCCAGCTGTGACATATGGAACAAATATGGGAACTCATCTAGAAGAGAGGATTAAAAACTAGGGAGTTGGACACTAAAGACTGGAATGCTTGATGTTTTGAACACACAATACAAGAAACAAAAGTAGGAAAACAAATCAAGTGGAAAGGCATTTTTGGAAACTGAAGAAGCTAAAGTGGCAACTGGCTAATAAAACTGGAAGAGAAGAATACAGATTCATAGATTCCTGGCAAGAAGGGACCGCTGTGACCATCTAATACGAGCTCCTGTCCAACACACACTGTAGAACTTCCCCCAAAATAATTCCTAGAGCATATATCTTTTTGAAAAACATTCTATCTTTATTTTAAAAATTACCAGCAATGGAAAATCCACCATGACCCTTGGTAAATTGTTCCAGTGATTGATAACCTGACTTCTTCTTCAACGCTTAGCCGAACAGTCGGCCGTAGCAATTGTTCGCCATTTGGTCCATTCCTTTGTGGCCGCAAGGGCTTGACAGGCCAAACATCCAACATCAGAACAGACTTGATGCACCCATGTAATAGGGGGCCTTAATTACCCTCTCTGTTAAAAAAAATTATACCTTATTTCCAGTCTGAATTTGTCTAGCTTCAACTTCTAGTCATTGGATCGTGTTGTACCTTTCTCTGCTAGATCAAATATTTGTTCCCTTGTAGGTACTTATTGACTGTATTCAAGTCAATCCTTAACCTTCTCTGTGTTAAGTTAAATAATTTGAATTCCTTGAGTCTATCCCATAAGGCATGTTTTCTGATCTTTTACTCATTCTTTTGGCTCTTCTCTGAACCTTCTCCTATCAGTATTCTTTTTGAATTGTGGAGACCAGAACTGGACACAAGCAGTAGTCACAGCAGTGCCAAATGCAGTGGTAAAATAATCTCTTTGCTCCTACTCAAGATTCCTTCATTTATGCATCCCAGGATTGTGTTCGCCCTGTTGGCCACAGTGTATACTGGGAGATCATGGTCAGCTGATTATCCACCATTACCCCAAAACAGTTTTTAGAGTCACTGCTTTCCAGGATAGAGTCACCCATACTGCAGGTATAGCCAGTATTCTTAGTTACTAGATGTATACATTTAGCCATATTAAAAAACATTATTTGCTTGTGCCCAGATTACCAAGGAGTCCAGATTGCTCTGTTATCAGTTACCTGTCCTAATCATTATAGGCCACTCCCCCAGTTTATCTGGAAACTCAATGATGATTTTATGATTTCTTCTTCCAGATCATTGATAAAAGTGTTAAATAGCATAGAATCCAAGAACCAATCCCTGAGAGACCTTCTAGAAACACACCCATTTAATGATGATGATTCCCTTTTACAGTTACATTTTGAGACCTATCAGTTAGCTTTTTTATCCATTTAATATGTTCCATGTAGATTTTATATCATTCTATTTTTTTTTAAATGAAGATGTCATGTGGTACCAAGTCAAATGCCTTAGTATAAGACTATTACATCAACACTATTAACTTGTAATCTCATCAAAAATATATCAGGTTAGATCCTATCAAACTATTTTCTATAAACTCATTTTGATTTGCATTAATTATATTATTTCCTTTAAATTTTTACTGCAGTCCCATATTAGCTGGTCTATTGTCTTGCCGGGATCAGTGTCAGACTGACAGACCTATAATGGTCATACCAATTACCCTTTTTAAATATTGGTACAATGTTAGCTTTCTTCCCGTTTTCTGGAACTTTTCCAGTGTTCCAAGATTTACTGAAGTCAACATTAATGGTCCAGCAAGCTCCTCAGCCAGCTCTTTTAAAACTCTTGAATTCAAATTGGACCAGCTGATTTAGACATGTCTGACTTTAATAGCTGCTGTTTAACATCCTCCCTAGATACTAGTGAAATGGAAAGAGTTATGTCATGACATCATCTTTTTCCCTCAAATATGGAACACATTCATTGAACACTTCTGCCTTTTCTGGATTATTATTGATAATTTCTTCCCATTTCCATCTAGTAATGGACCATTACCATTGCTTGGATTCTTTTGGTTCCTAATATACTTAAACTCGTTCTTTTCGTCTTTAACTCCGCTGACCATAGATTTATCCTTTTGTCCCTTTGTTTCCCTTATAAGTGTATTATAGTTCCTAGTTTCTGATTCATATTCATTACTATCAACTTCCCCTTTTTTCCATTTGTTATTTTTTTATTTTATAGCTGTCCTCACTTCCCTTCTAACTAGGTTCACTTTTTAACCAATCTGACCTTTTTTCAAGGGGGGTTGCGGGGGGGTGTCATCTAATAAAGTGTTCTTAAACAATTCCCAATTATCATTCACATTTTTCTTTTTAAAATTTTTCTCCTATGTGATCTGGCTCATAATTGTTTTTTTCAGCTCTGTGAAAATGGCCCTTTTAAAACATGGAAAATTTAAACATGGAAAATTGAGATCACTTATAATGGAATGGAGACCCATGGAGAGTAAGTAGAGCAAGGGCTGCCAACTACAAAGAAGGATGGACTCAGAACAGAGATGTAGGACATGGCCTGATCATGGTTATCGTGCAGTAGACAGAATGAGGCTGTGAGATGTATACAGCATTTTTTACCAAGAGCATTATGACAGTCTGTTATTCCAGACTGATTGTGGTGAAGCCTTTATTGATGTTTCTGTAACAAAGGTATGTTTCAGGGAGTTATATTATACACAACTGTCAAGTCATACAAAAAAAATCTAAAAGAAGATCCCCACCTTTCTTCCATTTGAATAACTGCTTTCAAAATGACAACAGTAACAACAAATCTTAGGGTTCGTCCTTTCCTTTTGCACTGTGACAGGACTGGGGATTAAGAGTTCTTGCTTCAATTTTGACTGCTTAATGATTTACTCATCCCTGATTGTCTCCTTTTATACTCTCCACTGCATACATTTGGGTCTTGGGTTGACACACAAAACCCATGTAAAGAACGAGCTCATGAGGCAGCAGTCACAAATAGTAAGATACCATATACCTCAGCATCACATGGATGCCGTGAGATTGATTCATTGATAGGTGAAACTCACTCCTGTGCAGAAGGCCATCAAAAGCATCCAGTTCCATAGGGGGTGTCTGAATGGGGGTGAATTTCACCTTAACGTTTATAAAGCATTTTAAGATTCTTCAGTGGAAGATGCCATAATAGTGCAGGGCATTATGTGTATTTTGAAATCAGTACAGTTTTGTCAGGTCTTCAAGAACAACACAGTTGTCAAACCAAATAATGCTAGCACTTGATGCTTACACATGGTGCCTTCCATTTGAGGATCTCAAAAGCACCAACACGAACATTAACTGATTACAATACCAGTGTGATGGACATTAATTATCCGCATTTTACAGATGTATCAAGATATTAAGTAATTTGGCATACAGTGAATCAAAGCTTAAACTAGAACCTAAATGTCACTGCTTGGTCTGACGCTTTAATCAGTAAATATTGTACTGCTCTGAAATCAGAGCGTTTTATCAGAGCAGGAACTGCTTTAGGATTTGTGCCTAAACACCTTTACTTCTCCCCCTTCCACTTTGCAAAAAAGTTCAGAATTTTCTATAGGAAAGTTTATTTAAAAAATTCTTTGATAATTTCATTAAGCTGCTAAATCCATCAGTATCTATTTCCATTATTATTATTAAGTAATAATCTTAAATATGTGACCTCACATAATAATAGAAATGTTACTCTGGTTTTAATATACATATGCTGTTGAATGAATGAATAGGGTCAAATTCATACATGACTTACATGGTGATGTAAATTACAGTTTGAGTGGGTTTTTTTAATCAAACAGGTATAAATGAGTGTAGGTGATAAAGTAGTGATCTTTGAAACTATTTGACTGTGTGCAGAGTGAGTGATTTTTATGTTAAAGGAGCAGTAGGAGGCTGTAACAGGAAAAGTAACAGGAGAAAGTAAGATAAAGCAGGCTTGTTCTCCATCCCTTAATTTATGGTATGCTCTCTTGTTAAATCAGACTTCCTTTAGTCTCTAAAATTTCCCTTGCGGACACTGAAGTATACCAAGTCCTTGGTCGGTTAGCCCCAAAAGCAGCAAGTCACAATCAGCAGTGCATTTTCAAAGAATTACTGAAGGTGTGTTTCCACTACATGTTCTCAGTCACCAAGAAATGTAATCTTCTTTAAATAGTCTTTCGGAGCAATTTTTGGCTGTTGCAGGGCCAAAGTCTAGAAGGTGTTGATGCACATGTTTGGAAAAGAGCAGGAGCACAGTATGGGTGTTAGTCATTCCAATTTCTTTTCCTTAAGGATGTCCTAGAGCCACCACTCTGTTGGATCTCCACCAGTGACATTGTGAAAGGGCATAACATGATGTGAAGGCAGAGGGAAATAGGGTTGGTGTATATATATGGCACACATACACATTGGAACCTTTAGGGTCACACAGAGAATCTGATACAATTTAAGAGAAACTGATAACCTTCTGTAGTTTTTACCCAGCAGCGTACAGAATTTCACCCAGAATTATTTTCCTTCTGTGGAAGGTCCCAAAAGCATTACCAAAGAGATCTCAATTCTTTAAAAACCTGTATCTTATTGAATAACTTACTATAGAACCCTAACAATTTCATTCTTGTTAAATTCTATAGAACTTTCCATAAGGTGAGAGCTTGGCTGGAGAAGTCTCTATAAATCATGAGAGGTGTCTTTGATCAGGATGTGACCCTAATTGTTCTTTCTTATATCACAGTAGTGTCTGTGGACCAACTGAGAAGGGGCTAAAGGGGTGTATCAAATGGCCAATCAGTACAGGATAGGGGACCAGAATAAAACTAAAAAGCAGTCTGATGTTATGAGCAATAGCTGCTGAGATTGCATCTTGCTCTTTGCGCCTGCTAGCTTGAGACTTTCTCTAGATCCCAGGGCTGCCTGCTCCTCAGAATTTTTCTTCCCCAAGCCCACATGGCGAGGGGAGGAGAGGTGCACCACATAGCATGTGATGAATGATGCTATAGGCTTTCATTTGCAGGAAATTCATGTACACAGTTGCTTTAGCCAAATGCCAATAAAGCCATATTACTGTTATGGTTATCATATCCTTTGGTGTCTCCATTCTTTTGCTGCTCCCCCTCCCGCAAAGAACACAGTTGGAGTGATTAATGGAACATCATCTTCTACACAAAATGATACATACAATATATTTAAGGTACTCTAGGGACAGATTCTGCTTTACTCCAAATTTACACTCACTTCAGTGGAGTTCCTTGGATTTACAGTGTTGTAACTGAGAACAGAATCTGGCTCTTCTGTCTCCGAGGCAAGACTTCCAGAAGTTCAATTTCAGTGTTGTACTAATGAAACGTGTCACATGAATATCATGTCATGGCATGGTAAACTTCTCTCCTTAATACAACATAAACGTATACATTTATGTTCTGACAGGTGTATCAGCCAAGGTTAACAATTTGGGTCCGCCAGGAACTCTTCCCAACTAGCCAAGGGGATGGAGGATTTCCTAAGGTAAGGCTATTTCCATAATTGTCCTTTACTCATTTTATCTCATATAAAGATGTACAATTTACTAAGCTTGCAAGCTCTATACAAATATGGGACTGTGAAAGTTCATTAGTAAGGCTATATTTATGTCACGGAAGCTATGACTTCCAGAGACCTCCCTGACATTTTCTGCTTCAGCCTATGGGTGTGCGGGACTAGAGCTGGCAGCCAGTGGGGCCCCGGCAGGGTTCCAATGATAGGCGACAGCCATCTCAGCCAGAAGGTTTCCAGCAACAGGTCACAGCCTCCTGTGGGGGATGGGGGTGAGACACACAGAGAACCCTGCAGCTCCCAGCCAACAAGTGGCAGAGGAAACCATGGAGCCGCAGCAGCAAAAGTCACAGACAGATCATGGCTTCCGTGAATTTTTGTTTATTACCCAGGACCTGTGCATGACTTTTACTAAAAATAACCATGACAAAATCTTAGCCTTATTCATTAGATGATTTAAACCAAAGGTTCTCAATCAGGGTGGGATGGGGCATAGTTATAGCATGCAAAAAGCATTCTAATAATTCAGTAGTAGGGAGGAGGGTCCAAATGCCAGGTTGCAACACCACTCACTCAGATTTGGCCCAACTGCCCCTCCATCATGACAAAAGGGCAGACAGGCCAAATTTGAGTGAGTGGTGTTGCAACCTGTCACATGGGGTCACAACATCACTCAAATTTGGCTCTCTCACTATTGGAGGGGGATGGGGCTCCATGGAAAAAAATAACGCTAAGGTGGGGGATGATTCAAAAAAGGTTGCGCAACTGTTAGTTTTATTGTGAGTCATGATATTCAGTGTTTTTCTTAAAGCCCCAACTCTGAGTCAGGTAATTGCATGAGAATCTCAGCTTTCATTTAAAAATAATAAAGTTTTACCCCTCATCGTTGCAGAGAATAGCTTGAAAACCAGAAGGCAAGTAAAAAACCCAAAATTTATTAAAGTCTCATGTTTTTTAAGTTAGTCTCATGAGGTATTTTTAATGCTTGATGTTGGAATAGCAAATTATTAAAAGAAAGATTCAACTATCTGAAGTGGTTATAAACTATAATAAAAGAGGAGAACATTTCTTTCTGCATCTGTCAGGGTTTTGCACTCATGTCTTACCTGCCTTAAATGAAAGTTGCATAGTTTGACTAAAGTTGTGTTTGAGAATCAGTAAGTATGTTAACACAAATGCAGAAAGTGTGGTATATCTGGCAGGATTTAAGTGATTTTACTCTGTTACTGGTGTGGTAAACCCATAATTGGATAAGAAATTTGAGTAGCAAAATGAAACAGTTATTCAAAAACCAAAGAACATATTTGTTTCATTCCCATATCCTTGTTTGCTAATGACTCAAAATCTGGCAGTAAAGTTGGCAAGTAAGCAAAATGGAAAACTGTTTAGATTATGTTTGTTACTATCTAGACTGAGAATTCCTGTGAACAAAACTCTGCTGTCCCATCTGGATAATAGCATAATTTCCATACTTTTTTAAGGAAAGTATAAAATTCATTCCCTTCCACTTACAAGATTTGCAGACTGTCCTTATATGTGAGCTTGCATCTTTTTAAATTAAGATATGAGGCAGTAAGCTGGTACAGGGACAGACGTTACCATTACTGGCACTCAAAATACTGTCAAAAGTTTATCAAGCAAGACAGTAGCAGTGCTAGGTTAAGATGGAGTTGGTATGTGAAGATCTACTTTTTCATAGCTTGGTCACATTTATGTGACTTGAATTTATGCAGCGTTGCCGTAGCCAGGTCAGTGCCAGGATATTAGAGAGACAAGGTGGATGAAATAATATCTGTTTAAGCTTGAAGGCTTGTCTTTCTCACTAACAGAAGTTTGTCCAATTAAAAAGATATTACCTCACCCACCTTGTCTCTCAATTAAATGAATTTAGTAGTTTCATAATCTCTAATAGAAAGCCGTTGCAGATCACACAACTGTTGTACTCATACTGTCTTAGTTGCCAGTCTTTGTTGTGAACATTATTGTCCCGAACCTCTATTCACATTTATACAAGTTGGTCCTGCAGCACAAGGTTGAAGCTATGACTAGGTCAATAAAAGAACAATCCTTTCATTGCCTCTGGACTTGTGAATAACTGGAGTTCTTATTCGGTGCCTGCAATCTGGAAACATAGCCTAAAAAAGTTACCAAAATGGCTTACGGTTTTGAAGATAGCCAGAACTATTACATTTTATTTATTTTCCATCTTAACTCTCTTGTGTCCCTGCTTTTCCACTGGTGTGCATTTGCACTAGCTTTATCTAGATCTTCAAAAGATATTTTTGTATGCTTGGGGGGAACTATCTCCAAGTTTGTTTTGATAATAAAGTCTCAAAACTAAAGTGAATATTGATATGTACAGCCTGGCTTCCTGCACAGTATGAGATTCAATAGACACAAAGTATGTTTGGAGTCTAATTCTTGAATCAGGTTGATAAAGTTAGTCAGAGTCATCTTCAATTTAACAGCTTTATGAACTCCTTACTAATCCCAAACAGCCTGAAATAATGAAAGAATAATAATAAAGTGAACAGATTTTTGAACTCATAATTGCAGATGAAAAGACCCTTTCTTTCTCATGGAAGTAGCAAGTATACAGGGCTATATTAAATAGAGAGGATGTATTTCCAGACCCAGAAGGGTCACATGGGATTTTCTATTTTGTGATTATATGGCAGATTTTCAGGACTGAGATTGTTTTCACAGCTGAAAAGGAACTGCCCAACACAAAGCTTCTGGAAACATGCCCAGATCTTTGGTCTCTGTATGTGTTTGCATGTGTAAGTTTCTAGTTTTTTCCCCATATCTTGTAATGATACATAAGTAACAAATTAGTCAACAAAAAAAAGCAAAAATATTAGTGCAGTTGGGGTTTTTGTTAAGTGGAAGAGAGTGTGTGTTTAGTCACTGGAGCTCAACAAGCCATGCTTAATTTTGAAGTTCTTTCCTGTGATGAGATAACTGGTTCTGTGGATGAGGGGAAAGCAGTGGACATGTTATTCCTTGACTTTAGCAAAGCTTTTGATACGGTCTCCCACAGTATTCTTGCCAGCAAGTTAAAGAAGTATGGGCTGGATGAATGGACTATAAGGTGGATAGAAAGCTGGCTAGATCATTGGGCTCAACGGGTAGTGATCAATGGCTCCATGTCTAGTTAGCAGCCGGTATCAAGCGGAGTGCCCCAAGGGTCGGTCCTGGGACGAGTTTTGTTCAATATCTTCATTAATGATCGGGAGGATGGCATGGACTGCACCCTCAGCAAGTTTGCAGATGACACTAAAGTGGGAGGAATGGTAGATACACTGGAGGGTAGGTATAGGATACAGAGGGACCTAGACCAATTAGAGGATTGGGCCAAAAGAAATCTGATGAGGTTTAACAAGGACCCAAGTGCAGAGTCCTGCACTTAGGACAGAAGAATCCCATGCACTGCTACAGACTAGGGACTGAGTGGCTAGGCAGCAGTCTGCAGAAAAGGACGAGAAGCTGGATATGAGTCAACAGTGTGCCCTTGTTGCCAAGAAGGCTAACGGGATTTTGGGCTGTATAAATAAGGGTGTTGCCAGCAGATTGAGGGATGTGATCATTCCCCTCTATTCGGCATTGGTGAGGCCTCATCTGGAGTACTGTGTCCAGTTTTGAGCCCCACACTACAAGGATGTGGAAAAATTGGAAAGAGTCCAGCGGAGGGCAACAAAAATGATTAGGGGGCCGGAGCACATGACTTATGAGGCGAGGCTGAAGGAACTGGGATTGTTTGGTCTGCAGAAGAGAAGAATGGGGGGGGGGATTTAATAGCTTCTTTCAACTACCTGAACTGGGGTTCAGGTTCCAAAGAGGATGGATCTAGATTGTTCTCAGTGGTACCAGATCACAGAACAAGGAGTAACAGTCTCAAGTTGCAGTGGGGGAGGTTTAGTTTGGATATTAGGAAAAAAAATTTCACTAGGTGGGTGGTGAAGCATTGGAATGGGTTACTTAGGGAGGTGGTGGAATCTCCACCCTTAGAGGTTTTTAAGGTCAGGCTTGACAAAGCCCTGGCTGGGATGATTTAGTTGGGGATTGGTCCTGCTTTGAACAGTGGGGTGGACTAGATGACCTCCTGAGGTCTGATATTCATAGGCAAAACTCCCATTTCTGCTCCAGGAAGGGGACAGGGTAAAATTCTCCTTTCTCTGCCAAGCCCAGGTAGCCAGTCTTGGGTCAGAGATTGTTCCATGAGGTTTTGGGGAAGGGGAGACAGGAGTATTTCCTGTCCCACAGGCTGCAGATTGGTTACATTGCTGCTCCCAGTACATGCCCTAACAGAAGCCTCTGATCAACACATATCCCCCCCTTACACCTAGTTATATCCACTTCACCATCTTCTAGGGTTGCCAACTTTCTAATTGCACCAAACTGAACACCCTTGTCCTGCCTCCTTCCCCGCCCCCACTCATTCCACCCCCACCATCGCTTGCTCTCCCCCACCCTCACTCACTTTCACCAGGCTGGGGCAGCAGAGTTGGGGTGCAGGAGGAGGTGTGGGGTGTGGGCTCCAGGAGGGAATTAGGATGCGGGAGGGGGCTCAAGGCTGGGATACTGGAGAGAGTTTGGGTGTGGGAGGGGGTAAGGGGTATGGGCTCCGGGAGGGTGTTTGGGTATGGGACGGGGTTCTGACCTGGGACAGGTGGTTGGGGTGCAAGAGGGGACGCGGCCTCTGGCTGGGCAGTGCTTACCTCAGGCGGCTCCTGGAAGTGGCCCGCATGTCCAGCTCCTGGCAGAGGGGGCAGGGGGCTCCTCGTTCTGCTCTCTCTGCAGGTGCCACCTCTGCAGCTCCCATTGGCTGTGGCTCCTGACCAATGGGAGCTGCGGAGCTGGTGCTCGGGGCGGGGGCGGTGCACAGAGCCCCCGTGGCCACCCCTGCACCTAGGAGCAGGACAGTTGGCCGCTTCCAGGAGCCGCGTGGAGCCAGGGTAGGAAAGGAGTCTGGCTTAGCCCTGCTGAGCTGCCAACTGGACTTTTAGTGGCCTGGTCAGCTGTCCCTCCGCACCTCCAAGGAGATAAGCACATGACACACAGATGGTGCTGTTGCTGAGCAAGGATTTTCTCAGTAATGGCATTTCCTACAGCCAGGGCTCCTTGTTCTCCCTATAGAACAGAGGACAGTATTTGCCTGAGTAAGAACTTCAAGGACTGTGATTATAGGACTAAATACTGCTCCTGGATGTTTGTGCACAAAGGCCAATGGGAGCTGAATGTACCTGAAAGCAGAACTTAGCCTGTAGCTAGGTCAGTCTGGAAAGAGATAGTAGGAAAATCACAGAATAGATAACTTCAGCACAGCTAGATACATGTCATATGAAAAACCTGATATAAATTATGGCTTTATTGGCTTCGAAGCCAGAAAAAAATAATCTTATTGTCATTTTTTGATAATCAGACTCGTGTGTATATTCAGTTGCTGGAGTTATGTCTTAATTCAGGAGTTTACAATTTTATTGTCAGTTCTTTGAGACTGAACTCAAAGAAGTCAATATATTAGAATGGGACTCGGATTTCTTAAGTAAACTTTTAAGAAAAATAATACAATCTTTTTCTTTTAAACTGATCAGTATGCTTCTCCTAATTGATACAGCTCAATCATGTTTTCATTTTAGTACTCTTTTTAAAAAAAAGGGGAGGAAGGGGGGACAAAGCAAAACACAGGTTTTTAAAGTCATTTCTAACAACCATTAACATTCTGCCCACAAATGTCATGTTACTAATTTTACAGGATTTCCATTTTAAGACCCCATTTGGCAGTTCATCACTATTCAGCAAAATGCTTAATTACATGCTTAACTTTAAGCACATGCTTAAATGCTTTAGTGATTTGGGGACTAATTATTGGGATGTTTAAATATTTGGGATGTGGTTAATGAAAATCAGCCTAGGTAGGTCACTAATACTGCACCATGTTGTTAGCACAGACTCAGTGTCAGTATGGTATATTGCCATTCTCTGCTAAATGTTTTTTTCAGTAAAGTATTACAGGAAAAGCATTCATTAGTAAGCACCAGCTGTCTAAAGAAAACCGATTTTAAAAGGTACATTACACTAACTTTGTGATCTTTTATAAATCAGACAGGTTTTCTGTGCACCAAACTACATGTAGCAAAAAAAGTCGCCTCAATCCGTCTGTAAATGTATGCCCACAAATTTCAAATGCATCATTGTTTGCACACACACAGAGCCTGCATTTAGGGGTGTGTGAGAGAGAGAAAAATCAGGTAGTTAGCCATCTGGCAGCCATATTTAATTATGCAAGTATCTCTTTGTGTGCCAACAGCATGTGCAAGATGTGCACATGCAAATTTAGGCCTAGATTGCCCTCAGCTTTTGCGTCGGTGCATTTGCAGACACATCTTCCCATCTCTTTATACCCACCTGCACAAGGCTGGTTTGCAGTCTCTGCAGTTGGGAAAGCAAAGGGACTTCTCCTTACTAGGCCTCCAGAGCCAAACACTCCCCCAGAGGTGGACAGAGAGGAGAGAGACTCTTCATGCAACCAGCCCACAGAATTAGCTGGCTGTGTCGGCGTCAGGGAGCAGATTGCCCCATTTTGAAGGATAACATAGTGTAGTGTGTGCACTTCCTGGGCATTGTGAGGAGTCGAAGGAAGGATTATGGCTCCTAAAGCACAACCCCTCCCCAAGCTCCTCCTGGGATGGGTTGATTCTGCACTGGCTCCAACCTGTGTGGGCCAAGGACTGAATTCCACCACCTGGCCTTTAGGGGTGTTTTTTGTTAACTTAGTCTTATGAGTCTGCAGGACACACTGGCCCAGCTAAAAATAAAACAAAGACATAAAAATTCCAACTAGAAGCTTCAAGGCTTCTGGAGTTGTTTAAACAATCCTTTTCCTTCTATGGAGCTGATATTTATATTTGAGTAGACTGTGTTTAATATGTAAACCACATTTACAAGGCTATACAAGTCCAAGGATGTGAGGGGGCAATGGGGGCAGGGGAAGAGAAATGCATTTAACAGCTTTCGCAGAAGCACAGCTAACTATTTTTCTTCCCCCCCTTGCAGGGAAATCTTACTATCCCAAAGGAAGTTAATCGCAAGAAGAACAATGAGACTGAAGCTGCATTCCTGACTCCAGCAAATGGCTATGGATATCATTTCACTGAAATCAATTACCTCTACCCTTTTTAATCATAATTCCTCCATTTGTATTACATATGGTATATGGGTGTTGATGAGGTCATGGTGTCATATATCGGGAATTGTTTCTGTGTAAATCATCAAGTATAAGAAGAAACTATGGGACTCTGAGCCTTGCTTTAGAGAATGACAGTGGATAAATGTGTATCATATAAACAGTTTTTAACATTCTGACTCAAGTAAAAACTCTCAGAATTTCATACTGTGAATCCATGTTTACCAACATTACAGGTGGGCCTTCAGGCCTGGTTCTGCCACAACGTCTTCCACTACTCAAACTCCACCGCTGACATGCAACCGGTAAACTGCTGCCTCTCCATTTCCACCATACCTAACTGCTTCTTGCAGAGGCTGAGAGTCCCTCTTTTTTTCCCCCATTTAGATGTAACAAGCCTAGTAGTTTATTTTCATCAATTGTCTGTATATCTCTATATTTTATCCATGTACTCTTTTGATGTATAGAAGTAGTATGAAACTCATGGTTTCCTTGTGGTAAGTGATTGAGATGCTGCCACGGGATTTGAGACACTGATGAATGGTGCTATTTTGGACTTTAAACATGCTCCTTGGCAAGGTAGCTCTGATGGAGTTATTTTTTATTTCCATGTTCTGAGAAGGTGTTGGTACTTTGTTTTCCTGAATGTTGTTCTTTAGATGGGACTGACTTGTTTCCTTGTGTCTTCAGTGTGGCTTTCTTATTCAGTGTTGTAGGGTGAGTAACTACTCAGAGTAAAAGTGAGGGACTGATTCTGGATCAGGGTACACTCACAGACATGCAACTGTAGTGGGAGCAATCACAAAACTGTAATTTAAGTAAGTCTCCTTTCTTTATCCTGCCCACATAACTTAGAAAAAGATGAGCAATAATTTTTCAATAGTCTTTGGAAGTCTCTCATACTTTTGGGGGTGGGGTAGGGAAGGGTTTTTTGAGGGAAAAAAAGGAGGGGGAGGCAAGTTTTTTAAATCCTCATAAAATAGGTGATGTGGTAGGGATGAAATAGTGATTTTTTTTTCCTTAAAACTTCAAAAGGAGACACTCTTATAAAAGGCAAAGAATATATTTAGGTATCATCAAAGTGTAGATTTTACATTTTTGTTCTTGCTCCCAGGGAATTTAGAAAAAAAAACAAAAGAAAACCCCCCAGTACCATCTACTCATGGAATGTTGTTGTGTTAGACACAGTCTGAAAGCCCACCTTAATTTTTTTATATAACTCTGTCTTTTAGCTCTTCCTTTTACAGGGCAGGCCTTGTTCTGAACTGTTTTACCTTTTGACTGTTAAATACCAATGCATGCACTATACTGCTTAGGATCGCCCCCCCCCCATTCCCTTTCTTGTAAGTTTTCTTTTCCAATAGATTAGATGCATCAACTGTGCTGTATATAGAGCAAGAAACAGTACTCAGCAGTTGTGGCATTTATGTATAGTTGCAATTGTGTACTGTTGAAAATGCAGGCTTTTGTAACAGTGTGATCTATAATAATGCACTGCAAGTACCCAATGTATTTTAGCTATTTTAGTAGGATTTGCTCAATAAATATGCAAGCTGTAAGGGTAACCATACTGTCTCTGTGTTTCTTTACCATAAGGGAAGAATTACATTCTTGTTTTTTGTACCAGACTTCTAAGGGACTTTTATGGCAATAAGGCTGCTTATTTCAGACATTTCTAGAGGTGTGACAATTCCATTAGAGCCGTTGTCGCTAAACAGTGATTATTATTACATAGTGTCACAAATGTTGGGCGTGCCCAATATAAGTTTCTCAGCTATGCCACTTATTTAGCTTAGTACGTTGCACGGGCAAATGCGTAAACAGAGGAACACAAAATTCATGTTGATTTAAAAAAAAACTTTAGTAGGTTTGTCATTCATGGTCCTGAACAAACCATTAGGTTAACCTGAAGTAGAATATACTATTCACTTATAGGTCAAATATTCACTATTATTGGAAATGAAACATTCAACCTCGTTTATATTCTACTATAGCATGTATAGAAAGGATGCATCTGCCATGCTTTGGATAATTGCAGCACTGTACTTCTTTATTCATGACAGATTGGATGAGATGGGATTCTGATTTTTTTTTTTAACAAAAACTGGAAACTAAGCATGGGCTTATGTGTACAGCAAGCACAATATGTTCATTTCACATCAATAGACGTCATTACAGTTACTGAACAGAGATGTTGCTGAATTAAACCCAAAACATTCTAAGTTTTGACTGGACTTTCCCTGCCCTGTGCTAATTGGCTATTTGCTCCAACCTTCCCCATCCCTCAAGTCTCTTCACTTCTTCTCCACCTTATCCCCTTTCCCTTCTTCTTATGCCTGCCTAACTCAATGTGACTCCCTCTCCCCAAAAGCATGGAACTAACAAGCCATTTGCTGCCATCACATTGCTCACTCTGCCTGTGTGTTAGACTCCCTTCCCCACTCCGTGTTTGTCTTGTCTGTTTAGATCACAAGCTTTTTGGGACAGGGACTGTCTTTCTTCAGCACAGTGGGGTCCTGACCCATGACGGGTTCCTAGTACAAATGCTGTTTTTTCCTTGGGTTTATAAAAAAATAGCCTTTAAAAGTCACTAGATCCAATTCTTGATTAAAAAAGGTTCTTTCACAGCAGCAGTTTGGGGTGGGGAGGGAGAAATTAAGTTATACACACTAAATAAAGTGTATTAGTTTCAGATGCTTTTATCACTGAACCCAGGAACACATGAATTTTAAAAAAATCAAATGGAGCTACAGGCTGAGGAGCTGTCCCTTGGTAATTTCTAGTCACTGAGCCAAGTTCATCCCTGGTGTGATTCCATGCAGTATAATTTGTTATTCCCTCCTGGTGGAATGATGCCAGAGATTAATTTGACCCAGTGTCTTTGACGGTTTTATAAAACAAACAACCCTGCCCCCCCACCCCTACAATTTTGACCCACATTCATCCAAGAGCTAGCTTGATTTAAGTCAATGGACTGCAATGGGTTTGGGATGAAGTTGGCCTACTCTGTTTTAGAAAGTGACTATATTGGGTGTTTGGTGACTCTTCATCAATGTTAAAAGGATGATGATTGATTTAGTGTGTGGGGGGGCAGCACCTGCAGGAATTACATGACAGTAAGAGCAGCACTGAAGGCTATCATGTCAATAATCTTTATAATTAAAGAATGAAGAATCTGTAGATAATATTTTTCAATAGGCTGCAAGACAATAGAATAGACTCCCCCAAAGACCAATTAGTATTAATGTCAAAGGTCCTCTCTCTCACACACGTCTGTAACAGCTTTTTCTATCTTACTGTACTAGAGACTTGAAGTAACCCTTGGCAATTTTCATACACTTCACTTTTGATAGAGGCTGTCATAAACATACAGCTGAGGGCAGCATAAAATCCCTTTTTACCCTGTAAGGGGTTAATTCCTCTTTTACCTGTAAAGGATTAAAAAGCTCAGGTAACCTAGCTGACACCTGACGAAAAGGACCAATGAGGGGACAAGATACTTTCAAATCTTGGGGGGGGGAAAACAGGCTTTGTCTGTTCTGTGTGTTTGCCGGACACAGCTCAAGGAAGCAAGCAATCCAGCTCCTCTAAAGTTAGTAAGTATTTAGCAAGGAAATGCATTAGTTTATTTTTATTTTGGCTTGTGTTTTCCTTTGTGTAAGAGGAAGGTTTACGCCTGGTTTTGTAACTTTAAGGTTTTGCCTAGAGGAGAGATCCTCTGTGTTCTTGAGTCTTTTGTTATTCTGTAAAGTACTTACCATCCCGATTTTACAGAGGTGATTCTTTTACCTTTTCTTTAATTAAAATTCTTCTTCTATTTTTCATTGTTTTAAAATCCAAGTGTTTGGGTCTGTGTTCACCTGTACCAATTTGTGAGGATATTATTCTCAAGCCTCCCCAGGAAAGGGTGTAGGAGCTTGGGAGGATATTTGTGGGAGGTAGGGCTCCAAGTGGCCCTCCCTAAATGTTTAAATTACTTGGTGGTGGCAGCGTTACTTAATCCAAGGTATAAGAGAGAAATTGTGCCTTGGGGAGTTTCCCCCCCCCCCCAGGTTCTTAAAAGAAGAATTTTAATTAAAAGGTAAAAGAATTACCTTTGTAAAATCGGGATGGTAAGTACTTTACAGAATAACAAAAGACTCAAGAACACAGAGGATCTCCCCTCTAGGCAAAACCTTAAAGTTACAAAACCAGGCATAAACCTTCCTCTTACACAAAGGAAAACACAAGCCAAAATAAAAATAAACTAATGCATTTCCTTGCTAAATACTTACTAACTTTACAGGAGCTGGATTGCTTGCTTCCTTGAGCTGGGTCCACAGAACAGATAGGCAAAGCCTGTTCCCCGCCTGCCTGCAGATTTGAAAATATCTTGTCCCCTCATTGATCCTTTTGGTCAGGTGTCAGCTAGGTTACCTGAGCTTCTTAAGCCTTTACAAGTAAAAGAGGAATTAACCCTTTACAGGGTAAAGAGGGATTTTATGCTACCCTCAGCTGTATGTTTATGGACAGAGGCTTTTTTGTTTTTAAACACACACACACACACACACACACACACTCTTTCAGACAAATTTAATTAGCCTATTGGTCATTGCTGAAAAAAATGTAATTAGCACTGACATTTTAAGGAAAGTATGATTTCAAGACTTTAGATGAGCAAATGATTGAAAAACCATGAAGAGTGCAAGCCATCATTTGTTGACACAATAATATGCAATAAAACAAACAAACTCATCCCTAGGTTCTCAAAACTACTTGAGTAATAGATGTCTGTTCAATAGAAAGGCTAATAAGAATTTCAGGATGGCATTATGGTGAAGTGGATAGATCAGGAAATTTGGTTTCTATTCTGAGACTTGCTAATGATGCACCATCCAGCCTCTGGCAAGTCACTTAACCTTTCTGCCTCTGTGTTCTCATTTGTAAAATGGAAATAATGCTCACTAGGGCTGGTTGAAAAACAAGGTTTCCATTTTGTGAAGTTTTGAGATTTCAACGTTTGTTTTGTTCCATATTGGAATGAAACCTAAATCTTTCATATTAGAATAGCCAATAATCCATGTATTAGGGCACTCACTGGGATATGGCAGACCAAGATTCTCATCCCTGCTCTGCCCCATTTGGGTCTCCCACCTCCTAGGTGAGTGCCCTAGCCACTAAGTTACAGGATCAGTCTTTCTCAATCTCTCTTGTTGGAGCTGTTCCACTTAGCACAAATAGTTACATATTAATTGGGCTAGAGAAAGGCTGAGGTGAGAGACTCAGGTTTAGGTGAGTGCTCTTGCCCCAGGGCTATTGGCTACTATCGGGGGAGCTCTTTCGTTTTGAGCAGAAACCGTCCCAAACATTTCATCAAATTGGATACATTGCCGCAAAATAAATAAATAAATAAAAATCATTTCTGACAGAAAAAAAAAGAGTTGTCCAAATATTCCCATAGAGCTCTCATGCTTACTATTTCTGTTAAAGCATTTGATATCTAGGAGGAGAGAAGTACTACTTGTTACTATTTTTGCATTAAATACTTAAACACAGAACTAAATCAAAACTGCATTTGTTATGAAATTCCAGTTAAGTTATTCACCACAAAAAAGCAAAATGATCATAGTTTGACCCAATTAATAAGATGGTAAATGAACACAACCATTACTCTTCAGATCATAGAGTTTTACTACAGAAGAAATAGGAGCTAGGTTAAAATAGCTTTTATTTTCATAAGATTATTCAGTAGAAAAATCAGCTAACAAGTCCCTATTGTTAGAAAATTAACACAAATGTATTATACAATCTTAATACATAAGATTAGAAAATGTAAATCAAAACTGCTTTTTGTATCAGACTTCAATTAGGTTAGCTGAGTTTATTCAGCAAAAAAGCCTGAAATATTAAACCCCTCCTACTGTAACAAGTAAATGCAAATATTACTTTCTAGATCAGTTTCAAACAAGAGAGCAAATTTAAGTAAAATTAGTTAATTCAAATTCTAGTGAAATCAAATTAAGTAACTAATCCTCTTCTGCATTATTTCCCTAATTGGGCTATTGAAAAAAATTCTACTGTTTCATCATATTCATGGGAAAAAAACCTCTAGGAAGCAGAGCTTGTTGGAAAACCCATTTTTTCCTGCTTAAAAACAAAAAAAGTTGAGAGAAAAATCCATTTTTGAAATTTTTCAAACTAAAAAATGTCAGGGATTGTGCAGGACACTTCAAAAACTAACATTTCCTTTAGTTTCATTTCTAAATGTTTTGAAACATGTTAATTTTGTTTCTACTTAAAATGTTTCATTTGTTGGTTTTGTTTTGTTTTTTTAAATAGAAAGTTTTTTGGCTTTCCATTTTGGTTATTAGATTTTCAGGGATATTTAATCTTTTGCTCCATTTGGGGGAAAGTGATAAAGTGTGTGATCTTGGGAAATAGCTTTAAAAAATGTTTCCCAACTGGAAAAGAAGAGATGAAAGGGGAAAAAAAAAAGAACAAGACTGAAATGGAAAACCAAAATGTTTTCATTTCCAAAAGACAATTTGAAATAAAACTTTTCAGTTTTCCAGTTGGAAAAACTTTAAAGTTGCGTAAAAGAAAATCAACATTTTCCCATGGAATATTGTGATTTTACAAAAATTATTTTCCTACTGTAACGTTTTTTAGCTGAAAAATTTCAACAAACTCTGCAGCTCAAACACCTCATAGTTTATGGGCAATAATGTTGTTAAAAATACAAAACTAATTATACGGTAAAGTAACAGCTATATAGATTGGGATCCAAAACAAGTTCATTCTAGTTTTAGATGTACTAAAGATTTCAGAAATATTTACCAGAGTTAAAATGAGGGACACTGTCACAATCAGCAATTATCTCTAGAACTGGAATGATCTTTGAAAGGGTGGCCACTGTACTATGTCAAGTTGGGGAGATGGAGGCAGAACGAGGGGACTGTGGGAAGAGGGAGGAGAGGATGGAAATTTGGAATGAAGGGAGAGAAGAGAGCGAGAGAGAGAGTCTGGAAACTTGGAGCAGGGGAAAGGAGGCTGAAAAAGAGTAAGAGGTAGTGAGGAAAACAGTGTGTGTTTGAAGAGAGGCAAGATGGAGTAGGAAGAAGAAGAGTATGAAACAGTTATTGGAGGGCTCTAGGGGAATGAGGGACTAAATGGGCAGAAGAGAGAGACTGCAAAAAGGAAGAGAATGTAGGAGGTTTTGAGAGAAGGGAGGGAGATTGAAAGGAGTGAAGGGACTTTGTTGGGAGAGGGAGCACAGAGTGAGGGCTTTGTGGAAAATAGGAGAGAGTGGTGCTTAGGACAGGGAGAAGAGAGTGGGAGAGAGTAAGAAGGTTTGGGGCACAGGTGGAAATCTTTGGGGTTACAGAGGGAGTGAGGAATTAGGTAGCCTGGAGGAGGAATAAAGGAGATATAGAGAAGAACAGTGAGGGAGTTTTGGGGGAAGGGGAGAGTGAGGCGATAGAAGAGAAAGGAAGACAGTGTGGGGAAACAATACAGAGATCAGTGCAGGGCAGAGAAGAAAGCTACTTGTAGAATAAACTGTGAGAGTAATAATCCATAGAATTCAACAGAATTATTTGTTCTCTTAAAACTAGATATGTGCTTAAGGGGCTTCCTGACTCAGGGCTTAAGAGAGGCAAAGTTTGGGGTCACACAAGTTACAATGATGTGTTACACTCCACTTTGTGTGGAACAGTTTCCTTTTCAGAGGGCTGTTCCCATAAACTTCCAGCTACTCACTGCAGGAAAAGGAATGTTGAAACTCTGAGCCAGATGGCAATAGTTAGGTAGTGCCCAGTGATAGGGATATGCATGGCACTGGCCAGCAAGAGCAATGGGACTGTATCACGGTTAGAAGGATGCAGCAATGCACTTTCTTTTCTAGTGGGCTGGCTCCAATGGCTGACACAGGAGGAGAGGAAGACCCTGACTCATCTCTGCCCTAGTAGTTTGTTCCCACTAGGGCTGCTAGCAGGAAACAGTCCTTATGGTCATGAATATGCTATGCCAGCAGTCACATAATGACTTTTTTTATTCTCGGAGTTTAGCCAATGGACATGATAAAGCAGAGCACACACATTGCAGCGAACATAGTTCTCAATCTCTGTCACCTGCTTTAAGTCAGAGTACCCAGCTCTGCATTTGGATATTGCAGTGGCACTTTGCTACCAGGCAACTGTTTTAAGGCATTAAGAGCATACAGAGCAGCTACATTGGCTGCACTGGTTAGTTGAACAATTTTGTAATTGTGTTCATAGTTTCAACCTATTATCTACAGAGTAGGTAGATCAAATATAGAAGTGTCGTGTAGGTTGGGAATCGGTAACATCTCAGTAAAAGCATGTAATTGGCATCTGTTACACATCAAAGGAGCTGAGTGGGGTGTAGCGTGAAAAAACAGGAGTGTCTCTACTCTCCACAAGGGTACATTAACTTAAAACTTACCCCTTCTTTTGGTCCTTCAGCATATAAGTGACAAGTTAAACTGCCTTATCAACTTGTAACTCAAATCACTTTTCATGGCACCTTGACTCTATTTCTTTTCTGTAGACTGTAATTTAGTCTTCTCTCCCCAAAGTCCCAGCAGCCTGAGGGCAACGGTCTCACAGTACATGTTGCTAGGCAAACTTCTCTCAACTTGTGACTCATCTTCTCTTCTCCTACTTCTACTTCTTGATTGGAGAGAAAGAGCTGTCAGCAGATGTTTTATCTTTGAGAGAGGAGCCCAAATACAAGGTACACAAATGCTCCTCCCAGTACAGTTGTGAAATTCCCACTACTTAAATGCAATTCCATTAAGAATTTTGAATTCTCTAGAAGTTCAGCAGTTTAGATTCCAGGTCTTGCTGTTCCTATGACTAAATCACATTTCTACAAGACTATTGCCCGACCAGATCTATAGTTCAAGAAGTTTTAGGATTACGATTCCAGCATTGCCACTGAGTTTATACTAGCTATATTCTGGATTTACTTTCCATCAATTATGTAATTAGCGACACCTGTGTAATTAGTGCTGACACCTGTGCAACTGTTGCTAGAGCTAAGTTTGTTAGCAGGCTGGCAAGGCAGACTTTACCCAGGAGGGTTCATTTCCCTTTGAGTCACTTTGGCTTGTTCACTGTCCCTTTACTACTGTTTGCTTGAAGTTAAGTTTCTACCTATGACTCACTAGCTCCATTGTATAGTCTAGTCTATTGAGAATCTCAGTAGCCATCTACATTTCCTGCACAGACCTAGATCTACCCCCCTCAAGGCACCTGTATCCTTTCAGCATTTTATATTCCATTTGTTTTCTTTTCAAGTCTGACACAAACTCTTTAGTCCCCCAGTTGCGTGTGCATGTCTGCAACATTGCACAGTAAGGTTTCTGTGAGAATAGGGCTTTTTTTCTTAAGGTGGTCAAACAGAGTGACCACTAAAGTTGTAAGTAAACACCAGTAAGTAAGTTACTATGGCAGCAGGAAATGTTTGTCAGTTTCTGGAATGCTTGCCTACCCATAGCAGGAAGTGCTTATGCACAATTGTTACTATTTAAAACTACACTTCGATCAGCAGAGTGGGAAAGAAAAGTTGTAGATGCATACGTACAGACCTGGTTGGGAATTTTTCAGCAAAAAACTTTTCACTGGAAAATGCTAATTTGTTGAAAAACTATTTGCAGAAAAGAGTTGGATTCAACAAAATTACCATTTCAAAACACTTTTGAAAAAGTGTTTTGAAATTTTCAAACCAAGATTTGACATTTTCCAATTTCCTACAGATTCTATTTTAGTTTGACTTTGTTTTGAAATTTCTTATTTTTAACTATAAATTTTATTTTCTCAACAAGACTGAAATCAAGACAAGGTTTGGAAATTATGGAAAACAAAACATTGGATTGACCCATTCAAAAAAATGTTGGTTCCCCACAATTTGAGGTTTCCACTTTTCATCCCAATGCTGAATGGGATGAATTTAAAATACTTGCAGGATGGGAAAACTGTTTCCCCCCCAGCGCTAGACGTGTAGTGATCCACATACTGAAATGCAGTAATCATAGTAATTCAGTAGAATTCTCTTTATTGGGACCCAGAAGGGACGAGTCCTACCAATTACTTTTGATACAACTCACACTGCCAATGAACACGGAGGCGGCTCATATGACACACCAATACGGTGAGCTCCATTAGCTGCCCATTCTTTTTCTTGATTGAATTTAATATCCTAAGTTATCTGGGGCACGGACCATTGTTTGAAATATGTTTGTACAGTGCCTAGCACAAGACAGTACTCTTGGTTGTAGCCTAAGGTGCTACAACAATATAAATGTTGAATAATAGTGATAGTCCTCATTTACAAGACACTGCACAGGGTAGGCTCAAGCTACTTCAAAGGCTGCCTAGCCATCCATTACCTTGCAAACAGTGCACAGAAATGCTTATAGACCAGCACATAATATTCTCAGATGCAGGTACAGAGTATTTTCATGATTTACAGCACCTGAATGGCCCTAAAAGTCCAATTACAGAAAATGTACACAAAAATCAAGACGGTTTATTTGTTCACATACACGTGTAAAACATATCCTATTTGCAAAGGCTGTGGAAAAGTCTTCCAAAGGGTAGTGATAAGGATGTTATCAAGTCACTCATTTAAAACTAGACTGGAAAAAGCATTAGGAAATAGTGTTTGATCTCACACTGGCAGGAGAGATGGACTAGATGACTTGGTGGGTCTATTCCAGTGGTTCTCAAACTGTGGGTCGGGACCCCAAAGTCAGTCGCAACCCTATTTTAATGAGGTCACCAGGGCTGGAGTTAGACTTGCTGAGGCCTGGGGCTGAAGCCAAAAATACAAGCCCCACCACCCAGAGCCTGTTCAATGTGCCTATCCCAAGTGGGTTCTCTGTTCTCACTGACATTACAGAAGTTATAGCTACGAATTTCGGGCAACACCAGTTTTTCTAATTTTCTCCCTTTGCTTGGCCTTGATTCTATGAAAGAGCAATTGGTACTACAATGGCTCTGAGTAGTGAGTTGCCACAAAGGGGGTTATCGTGTGGATATTTGCTGTTAATTGCTCTCACCCTATTTGTTTTGTATTTGACAGGCCTAGACTAGTACACTGATTTTTCAAGTACATGAGAGCATATCAGTTTTGGGCACAAGCAGCAAACCATTTCTTCACCATGGAAAGAATGTTATGTGAAACTGGAAAGAAAGCAAAACTGAGAAGCAGTAGGCCAGAGAGCAGCTAGTCTTTCAACACACTCAGGACTTTGTATTGCTAGTTGCAGAAATAAGACCCTGAGTGCAAGGCAAGGACAATATGTCCACATGAGACCCTTTGCATCACTGAAGCACCATGGAAGGGCTGTTGAGGGAGCCATATTCACATGGGAGTGGGGACCCTAAATGAGGCATTGTACCTCTGCATAGCATGGAGGGTTTAGCCCTCAGACTGCCATATAGGACAAGAAAACCAGAAGGGGAATCCAGGTGATCTAGGAGTATATGGATACAAGGGTCCTAAATCCCACTGAGGGAATTTCAGGGTGGCAGTAGCTGATAGTCAAGCCTAAATAGGGGCGGGGCTACAAATACCTAAGGGATGAAGAGTGAATTCCCTATCCAAGCTTGGTGCTGCAGAGCTATTTTCACCCCATCTGTATAGCACCCATTAATACAAGCTGAAGGAACAGGAACAAATATGAATAAAGCTAGGGCCTAGTCTGTGCACAAGAGTTTAACTCCCCTTATTTTGGTAGGAGTTGGTGTGTGTCCACCCGCCCCCGCTGCTCACTAAACTTTAATCAATTTAATTACTGTACATATTAGTGTTAATGCCAATTCAGGATGCATTTTAAAGTCTATTAATTTAAACTGGTACAATCCCAGAAGTATCCACACAGGGATTCACCTTGCTTTAACAATAGTGATTTTTGTACCAGTTCAACTAAAATCCATTTAATTTGTGTGTAGACAAGACAAATATTTGATGGCCAGGACTAGCTGAGGAAGCGTGTGTTGAAAGATGAAGAATCATTCTGTTTGTGGGAGTATCCCCTCTCCCCCTGGCTAACCTAAATAAAAGTCTATATACCTAATCCTGTGCCCATAGTAGGCACTGAATGGGTGGGTGCTCTCGGGCTGGAGTACCCATAAGTTAAAAACAGTGCCTTCTGCCCACCAGTGCCTCCACTGCCACTTTAACACCCCTTTCTTCAAGGAGAAATGGAGACTGAGCTTGTCACTTGAAAGGTGTGCACTCTGGGGACTGGTAAGGTCTCAGCAGGAGCAGCCTACCAAGGGACTGTGACAGGAGGAAACGTGTTTTGCTATGGACATCAAGGAAAGGGCCCTAAGTTAGGCAAATCATATATTCGAAAATAAGAAATCCTAAGTGCATTTTTCAAAGTGAATTACTGTAGCATCCTCGGGGTCAGGGCCATATTGTGCTATGGGAGGTACAGACGCATAGATAAACAGTGTCTGCCCCAGAGACTTAACAATGCAAGTAAAAACAAAATGCAATAAGTCTAACAATAGCAAAGGAGGGAGAACAAGGTTAGCAATAATGTGACAGGGTTAGACTTGTCACATGTGCATAGTAGTAGTTCTGCTGCCTATTATTTCATTGATGTTTGTTGCCCAGCCCCCTCCATCCCACTATCTAGCATTTGGCTTTGATAGAAAGAGCACATTGAAACTCTAACTTCTTAAGACATGAGACTCCTACTTAGATATAAGCTTCCCCCTGCCACTTTCAGGGTGCCTGCCTCATATGTGGCTGGGAAGCCATCAGGGCTCCCAGGGTCTCCCATTCTCCCAGCTACTGTCCAGAGACAGGAGTGGGCCCTGCATGTACAAGCGAGCAGAAAGCCCACTGATCAGTTATGAAGCACATGCTTGGATATTACTATGGTTATGACTGTGGTCAATTATGGGCTCCATTATCAAACTCCCTGTTCAGTTAGCCACATCCATCCATCTCCCAAGGCCCCAAGAGAGCCAAGTCTGGATCAGCAGACATAATTGAGTTTGAGGCCATAAAGGACCTGTATCCCTAGCGTGCTGGAAAGATTATGTACACTGGAGACATGTGCCCAGGAAGTGCTGGGGGGAGAAGGGGGAGGAACAAGGCAGGGTGGGGGCAGGAAGAGGTGGGGCAGGGCTTAGGGGAAGGGGTGGAGTGGGGGCAGGGCCAGGGGCAAAGTGGGGGTTGAGCACCCCCTTGGAACGCAGGAATTCAGTGCCTTTGGCTGCACCTTCTAATGTATTCTCTGACCCCAATGAGAGACTTTTCATTACATGGCTGAGGATGTAACAAACATACTGCAGTGATATTCAAAACAGCATAGCACCCTCTGACCAGTCACAAGAATTAACTAATAAAGTCATAATAAAAAGGAAGAAAAAAAAACAAGTCTCCATTTCTCCTTGGGATGGAATCCCACAACCCTGCCACTTTAACACCTCCTCCCTCCCAAAGAGGCAGTTAACCCAGTTGCAAACTCTGTTAAGCAGTGGGTCTAATGGTTTGGAATCTGCAAGAGTTTCCTTCCTGGAGCCTGTGGATGGTAACACTATGCAGTAACCCAGAAGCTGCTGCTTCAAAAGAAGTGGGATTTGTTTTCTAAAAGATATACAGGCCTAGGCAAGTGAATTTAAAACAGACCTACATGCATATTGTCTTACCAATGCTTGGCATCCCCTGAGACCTTAGGTAGAGGTAACTTAGCTTTGGTTTTCATCATTCCTTCTGGGCACCAAGCTATAGCCTGCTTGAGGTGTGGAAAGGCCATTTGTTAGACTTATAAATAGCCCCTAATACCTTTACAGGTACCTAGTGAATTTTCAGAAGCGCCTAAGCACCTAATTAAGTGACTTGCCCAAGGTCACACAGGAAGTCTTGGGCAGAGCAAGGACTTGAGGTCACGGCTCCTGAGTCCTAGGCCATTGCCCTAACCACTGGACAAGCCTGTCTCTAACAGTTCTGCATTGCTATAATCTCTCAAAGAAATCCAATATCTCAAAGAACTGTTCAGAAATGGGCAAGCATTCGCATCCCCAGTGTAGACTAGGAGCAATGAGGCACAGGAGTTTAAGGTCAGGGTTTCAGTTAATTATGTGCCCAACAAAAGATACATCGGATCTGATCTTCAAATGCACTAAGTGCTCACAACTCCAGCTGGAAGTTAATGGGAGCTGCAGGTATTTGGCCTGTCAAAGTTGAGAACCAAAAAGAGGCTCTCAATCAGTGTGCGCTCTGGAAGTATTAGTCGTTGACTTGCCTACTGTTAATGGCAAACTACTTCTGACTCCCAGTCCCCTGCTCTACCCACTAGTAGAGACAGTACAGGTTTGTGGTGGTAAAGTCAATACATTTTCAATATTTAGGTTTATTTGGAAACATGAGTAGTAAAGGAAACTATTAGTGGATTTGCCGCCAGCATTTCCATAAGTCCCAGATTGAAGGTTTTCCAGTTTTTTGTTTTGCCAGAAACAAGTAAGTTACCATTTCAGGTCAACTCAAAGGGAAAAGTTTCAGATTAGAGCTGACTGGACAAATTAAGTTAATAATTAGAAGGCAGATGATCTGGCTAAGAAGCAGCTCCTAGTTACTGCCCAGAGCGTTTCCCAAATTCCTGTCTGAATTATTCTTTATAAAAGGTTCCTGTAGTTGAGACAGTATCACAAAAAGGTAAAAGTATCAGAAGGGAGTACACTGGAACAATCAGGAACTTTCCAGAATGAGCCACATCCCATAATGTGGGGGCTTCAATTTGAGTACCTTTTTCAAAAATGTTGGCATGTATAGTAACATCTGTACATTTGGCTTGCTTCAGTAGGCTTTGTTGGGTAGAACAGAGCTCAGGAGGGTGTACACATTTTTAGCACGGGTACTTTTTACCTTTTAGGAAAGATGACTTTTTAAAAAAAAAAAAAAAAACAGAAGTCCTCCAATATGGAAGATAATCTTATGCACAGGGCTCATCTACGCTACAGAAAAAAAACCCTGAACTTAATGTTTGTTAGCTCAAATATGTAAGCTCAGCCATGACCTAACATTATACATTAACTTAGGCCAAGGCAAACAATTGAGAAGCTTTAGCAAATTTATTTGAATACTTTTAATATAAATGATTTAGCCAATTACAAATGCTGTAATCCAGCTTAGATTTTTTACAATTTTGAGTGGTAACTGTGAGCTCCATGTCTTCTTGCTATTTGTAATGGCACAAGATAGATAAGGTGTTTTGGCAAAATAATGAAAAAGGTAGAAAAGTATCATCAGATTTGCCTTATGTTTTGAAGAGTTGCTAAATAGCACTCTGGCTGCAGGCTCCTTTGCTTGCTGTGTTCATTTAAATGCAACTAGGTTGGTGTCACAGGTTTCTCAAACTACACGTACATTCATCTAACCAAATAAATCAAAGTTCTATTACAAAGAATCACTGAGTGACTGTGCTGTTTCTTGCTCCATAACTAAATCTGAGAGAGTAAAAGGAGTTCATTGTGGTTTTGTAAAGGATTTCAGGACAACATCTGCGACAACTGAAATATAAGCAAGAAATGAAATGGAGAGAGACAAAATAGAACAGATGCTTATGGGTATTTGAGATTGAGATTATTCTTATGTTACACTCATGTGGAAGTCTCATTCTGGTGCATATTCTTCTCTCTTTGCATGACAGTGACAATGTTATTGAGAAGTATATGTGCCTTTTGAATGGAAAATAGGCTACAGGTGACTTAAGGGAACATTGTGTTATTTGTCTCTTGCAAGGAAAATACAGAATACTAAGGATTCTTGTGCCAATCCCAATACACCACTGTGTAAGAGGACCATAAACAGCCCACAGGGAGCAGAGGGAGAATTCCCTCAGTGCAGACAAAACATAAGGACTCTGTAAGAAGCGCTACACTGGTCCCTGCATAAACCCTAGCACAGGGAGCATGATGGAACAAGCCTGTAGCCCCTGGCACCATGCAGATTCTTGGCTGCTCTGGATTGCACCAGTCATAAAAAGTTTTTCCTCAGAAGTCCTCCCCTCAACTTTTTGAAGTGTCCCTCACTTCCTATATACTTCAAATCCCCCTTAAAAAAAGTATTTAGGTCAATCTATTTTTCCCCTCCCACACTGAAAAATAAAAATGAATGCCTCTCTTTATAAGTCTATGCCTTCAATGATGACTCTACAACCCAACTGCCTCCAAGTCATACCCTCAGTCACACCTGTTCAGCCTCATTCTCTCTCAGGTGTGGTGCAGGTGTGAACTAGAAGATAGTGTGGTTGAAAACATTTGTGGCCTGCAGGAAGTTTATTATAGGTGATAATGGGCGACTTTGAAAACCCAGGCTGGCTTTGCTATAAAAGTAAACTCATCTCTTCAGTTATAAGCTATGCAAGTTTGATCTGGAATTAGTGAGAAACACAAAACCGCATAGTGCTGTTTTTACAGCACTACTTTACAAAGTAGAACTAAACTAAGCTGATGAGACCAGTTAGCATGCAAGCACAAAAGGAAATTTTTGAAACCCTTATAACTCAGCCACAAACTGGCTTTTTACCAGACCATCGAAGGCCATAATTCAATATTTTGCCATTTATCATCCTTTGTCCTTCAGTAAGTTTTCAGTCCAAATGACAATGTTTATATCAAAGACACTTTGAATTAGTTTCTAGGGTATTATTTTTGAGAGACACTTTATCACATCTGGCTCTACAGCTGGTGTTTAGATGGTTTCTCCTTCGTCCACTAATAGTGTGATTCTATCAAAACCAAGCATATCATATTTGCCTGGCAGAATGTAATCTTTATAAATCCATGCCTATTGCTCATGCTTGTTACTCTAGAAGTTGAGGAATTCCTCCCCCCCTTCTTTAAATTGGTAATATTATTCTGTAGTGATAGATGATAGACTCATGGGGTCAGATAACTCAGATAACCTTTCATAGAAGGAGAATGCACCATCTGACAAGGAAATAAGAAAAGCCTGCAGGTAGTAAAGACGCACAGGGCTTCCCACAGATCTCCATGATCCATGCTTATATTGGGGATCTGTGGGGGTTATTTGGGGACAACCCAATTCCTATGCCTAGAAGGGACAAGGGCAAGGCAGTGACTGAATAACAACTGCTAAGGAAGTGTCAGTGTGATGGTCTCTCCTCCCTGCTCCATTGGATTCTCTTCTACATCCCAGCAGGATTTTCCCCTCTCGGCCACATGGGATCTTCTCTGCATTAGCAACCTGTGTCTTTAATGTAAATACTAAATGTATTAGTGCAGCATGTAGAGATCCCCTGCCCCCAAACTGAGGTTGGAATCCCAGTGTGCTAGGTGCTATACCGATACAGTTCCTGCCCCAAAGAGCAAATCTAACAAGACAAAGGAGGTCAAGAAGGGGGAAAGAGGAAGGACATTTGCCTAATACCACACACCAGGTTAGTGAGTCAAGAGAAGGATTCAAGACTCCTGACTAGAGTGCTCCATCCGCTAGCCCACACTGCCGCCTAGTTCCTTTAGTATCAATAGGGCTACTCACATGCATAAAGTTATTGTTTATGCCTTGGAAAGATTAGGGCCTATGTCAAGAGTAGCAACAGAACCCAGTTCCTTCTTGATTCTCACCCATCTGCTCTGGCCACTTGGCTATAACTCAGTGCTAGCAGACATGAAAATAGTGATGAAACTAGAACCCTTGCTATCTAAAGCTAGAACATTCTTAGCATTCAAATCTTTGCATAGATTTTTTGGGCAGTTAAACACAATTAAGACAGAAAATTTTCACAAATGTAAAAGTGCAGTGTGTGTAGAGACCTGGATGTATTATCACTCATTATCTATGTTAAAATGTCTTCTCTGTGCCTCAGAAGAATGCATCTATTACATCAGTAGACTGACAATTAATAGGACATGACCTGAACTTATTCCTTGTGCAACAAATAAATACTGTAAAACCCAGAATAAACTGACTTCCAAACTATTTCTTGGAAAGTGTTTAAGTGTTTTCCAAAAGGCAACAGTAATGTAGCAAGTTGTCCAGCTTGGCATGTTAACAAGACAGACATGCCAGAAGTCCAGTCTGATTTGCCAGTGTCAAGACTCTAGAGCATAAGTGGCCATGTGCAAAATGCCATTCTGTAAGCCAGGAGTTAAGTATTAGTCATTTTCTCTTATAAGAAAACAATGCAGCAGGCAAGCTAAATGCTTTCCAGCTAAGTACACTGTAAGCTCCCTGGTGAAGCAGTATTTAGTTGCTTTTTAAGCCATAAGTGAACATCTTATTTATGACAGGTTTCAGAGTAGCAGCCATGTTAGTCTGTATCCGCAAAAAGAACAGGAGTACTTGTGGCACCTTAGAGACTAACAAATTTATTTGAGCTTAAGCTTTTGTGGGCTACAGCCCACTTCATCAGATGCATACAGTGGAAAATACAGAATATATATATATATATATACACACACACACACACACGGAACATGAAACAATGAGTGTTACCATACACACTAACGAGAGTGATCAGTTAAGGTGAGCTATTACCAGCAGGAGCAAAAACAACTTTTTGTAGTGGTAATCAGAATGGTCCATTTGCAGCAATTGATAAGAAGTTGTGAGGAACAGTGGAGGGGGGGGTTGCGGAGGCAGAGAGAAATGGGAATAAATATGGGGAATAGTTTTACTTTGTGTAATGACCTATCCACTCCCAGTCTTTATTAAAGCCTAATTTAATGGTGTCCATTTTGCAAATTAATGCCAATTCAGCAGTCTCTCAGAGTCTGTTTTTGAAGTTTTTTGTTGTAATATTGCAGCTTTTAGGTCTATAATCAAGTGACCAGGGAAACTGAAGTGTTCTCCAACTGGTTTTTGAATGTTATAATTCTTGACATCTGATTTGTCTGGATTATTTATGGTGGATGTTTTCTCAATTGCAGTTCAGTTGTATTACTTAGTCCTGCCTTGAGTACAGGGGACTGGACTAGATGACTGCTTGAAGTCCCTTCCAGTCCTACACTTCCATGATTCAAAGGCAGTAAGAGTTCAAGTGACTGGAAACTAGAGGTGAACAGAAGCCATAGGGTTTCAGCTAACTGTGCTGGCATGATTGCTTCACAAGCTTTTGACATTCCCAAGTGAGTTTTCATGTTAGCTTAAGGATCTAATGCATAACCAACACAACTCTATCCTCTGGTGCACAAGACAATTGTTTGCCAGAAACAGTGCTGGTCTGTGGTTTGATAAAGCAATCTGGCCTTTTGAGGCTAGCTAAGTACACCTGATGCTTGTGGTATTTTGACACTTCTGCATATTGTAGCTTCAGCAGGACTGGAATCAGAACAGCATGAAAAATGGTAAAAGCATAGTTGGAGAGATGGGAAAGGTTCAAGTCAGTTCTTATTTTGTGGCATGTTTCCCATATGGTTTGCATTTGAAAGCTGTAATGTACATTAAATTTAGAGTCCCTGGACTGTGTTTTGGGACAGATATCTTCTCTTCCAATTCCTCTTGCCATACCATTTAGATGTAGTGATTATCATTCCCAATGATGCACTTACTGATATAAATCCCTTCCATACTAATTTAATTACAGATTTTTCTTTGTTAATAGAATGTCCTTAAAAGGGAGCCAAGCAAAACAACTTGCAGCAATAACACCCCTCAACAAATTTTTGCTTTAAACTATTTCTATGGTCAGTATGAGATCTTCTTACATTTCCTATTAGCTATAATAATAAGCAAATATGCTTACACCTATACAAAATTCAAATGCCATTTCTGTAAATGGAAATACCGCCATTAAAATGTTAGCCAGTAGCATGTTGTGCCAATATACAGTACTATTTACCATGTAATAAGTATACATTACCACAAAGAACCTGATAGAAGAGGGAGGCGGGGGAGTTCACCACACCCTCTCACCTGCCCAATAGGTTAGATGTCTATATATCACTGTATTCAGAAAAACACTTCCCCCCCGCTTTTTGGGGGGGGGGGCAGGAAGTATAGTCTTTGTGACTCACTGAGATTTGAGCATATTGACCTATTTTTACATTTGACTCAGGACCTTTTTAGAAAGCTATAATGCTGTTCTATAACTGACACTCTACACTTTATAGAGTACTGGCAAAAGAGAGAGGTCCTCTGAACTATAGAAGATTGGGTAATACAGCCAAGTGTTTAGAGTGACCTCCTCCAAAGTGCTCCAAGTTTACATCCACCTCCCCCACCCCTCAAAACAACCACCTGAATGCCAATTGGGATTACGGTCAACACTGCCCCCTCGTCTTGTGTGCCCTAACTTAGGATGGCCAATATGACAGCTGAGGCTGACTGAGTCTCAACCTCACTTGAGCTCATTTAACTTTCATCATGCCCAAATATCTCAAGTTGATACCCCCAAACTGAGACAAGATTAAAACACACTGGGATCTTTCAGGATGACAGTCCATTCACCTGCTGCACAGTCGTCTCCATTACACCTATGGAAATATCAGCCGGTGGTGCTTGTTGTCATCCTTTGTGCTGTGTGCACACAATAAGGGCTTGCAAGCACCAGCAAAGTGATGTAGTCCATTGCATTTCTTGCATCTCCCCCCACACCCCCAAATGTGTCAGGGATTGTCCTGGATGTTATGGCATGTGCTGTGCCATGACTTTCTGGCTCAGGTCTCTTGTATTATTTTGCATTCTTCATTTGTCTATAGTGACTTCCTACCCTCCCTAAGCTCATTCTGGAAAGTCCCTAAGCTTCAGTGTGGATTGAGTGACTTCTGGAAATTCTAATTGCCATGTCAATGGTTAATTCTGGGTCTCCCAGTAGCCTAAGTTTTTTGTTCCAAATTCCAACAATTGGCTCTTATCAGGGACTTGGTTGGCCCTCAATCTTTTGATCACAGACTATGAGATTATGTTCCCGCAGATTGAAAACATCTATTTCATTTTACCTGGAGTGCAGTACTGCTCAGATTTCTGTAATATACTTTGTTAGTCTCCTGTAGGCCAGTTAACTGAAGACAAACATATTGAGTTTATCAGAAATAAAGCTGCCTTCTGACTGCCCCTCAGTGCTTGCCAATAATCAGCATTGCACTATAGTTCTGGTGGAGCTTTTAGCTGCTCCAGTCTTCACTCAGGTTAATTTCTGTTTCCTCCTGGTACCATGTAGTGTCCAGTAATCATTCTAGGCCCAAGGTGCTTTATTCCACAACCATGGGCTTTTGCAGCATCCCTTTCTAAGGCTTCCTGTCTCAGAAGTCATACCCCTTACAGGTACAGATCCTAACACCATAAATATCAATGATAGCTTTGTAATTTATCACCTATCAGAGTGTGACCCTAATCACAATGCATAACGAGTAGTCCCACTGAGACAATAGGACTACTCATGGTGTCAAAGATACTATTCAACATGAAGAGGAGTCAGATAATCTGTCCCTTTTTGGGACAGCTCCTTAGCTGGTGTAAATCAGCATAGTTTCATGGAAGTTCACTGGAGCTATGGTGATTTCTGCTAGAGATCTTTAATAGTGTTAATTTCTTTAGCATGCTGAAAATCTGCTACAGAGGGAAAATGGTTACATTAGACTCTTAATACGTTACTAACAAAGTGCTGTTTAAGTCAATTAGCTAGTAGTTACTACCGATAAGCTTGGGTCAAGTATAGTTTAATGTATTGTGTACCCCCTACTAACATTGAATATCCTGAGTTTTAGGCAAGGAGTATTCTCTAGGTCTAAGGGGGAAAAAAAGTGTTACTTCACTTTGTAGGTCACCACAAATTAGTAACCCACCATTGTTTTAAGTAGTTTAGTTTCATATATGTGCCTCTTGCCCCCCCCCCCCGTAGTGAAGAAATGGTTCTCAAGTATACATGGATTTATCCTTAACATCCTTGTGAGGAAAGTAATATTGTTACCTCCTTTGAACCAAACAGTAAGCCATAGGTTGGGGCCTCGTGGGTTGTTTCCATTAAGAGAAGACAAATCAAGTAGTTCCTCCATTACATCCTATTTGTTTACAAAAAGTGTTTCTCTAAACACAGCAGGAATCAAAGGAGATGGAGCTGTGAGCAAAGAAACTAAGACCCTTTTAGCTGGCACTCAGTCCTGAGAAAAGCCTAGATAACTTTTTAGGTAGTGATGCCAGCACAAGTCTGGTGTGTCTTTATTCCCTTCTCTGTCAGGTCAACACTACAGACCTATATTGGTATAACTGCATTACTCAGGGTGTGAAAAAAAATCTACACTAAGTGATACATGTTTGTACAACTAATCCCCTGTGTAGACAGCAATACGTCAATGGGAGAGCTTTGCCCGTCAACATAGCTACTGCTTCTTGGGGAGGTGGACTAAGTATGCTGACCAGAGAAGCTCTCCCATTGGCATGGTAGCATCTTCACTAAGCCACTACAGCTTATGTTGCTATGTGCTGTGCATGTGCAAGAGAGAGAATAAGTCACCCCTGAGCGACAGTCACACTGACATAAGTGCCGGTGTGAACAGTGCTATGTCGACAGGAGAGCTTTTCTTGCCAACATAGCTACTGCTGCTTGTGGTGGCTGGAGTAGGTAAGCTGACCTGAGAGCTCTCTCCGATCAGCTTACAGTGGCGTACCTGCATGGGTGCAGCTGTGCCACTAAACTCCCTAGTGTAGCCATGCCCCAAGATGTACATAAACCTTCACAAAATAACCAGCAAAAGGCCTCTCCGTGAATATGCCTTTGTTTTGGGTGGGGATGTGCCTGTATTGGGGTGCAGGCTGCTATTGTTTCAACTGCCTTGTTATTTAATAGAACTTAATGGCTTCTTACAACCATAAAATGAGAGGCAGCAGCTACACCCACCCACCTCAGAGAGGCTTAACCCAACAGTGGGGAACTGAGGCAGAGAATACGTGATTTGTCCAATGTCACAAAGACAGTCTGTGGTAGAGCTGGGAATTGCACCTGCATCTCCTCAGTCTGAGTGCTCAGTCTTAAACATTTAGCCCTGCCACACCTCCCCTACCCCACTGTCCCCCTCTTAAAAGTCCCCTTAATTTTCCAGCTCTTAGGGTTGTTGATTCACACCACTGCTCAAAGCATACAATACTACACCAGCTTGAGTTTTGCAGTGACTGACATTCATTTGATTGAGGTTTTAGTTACAGGAATTCAAACTGGTATGAACATAGGGTACAAGTTTTCTTTCCTGTGAGAATGACCTCTAACTTTTGTCCAGTCTAAATTTAGCTTCTAACTCAATTTCTGTGCAAGGGCAGGACCTTTACCTTCTAATACTAAGCATTAGAAGAAATTTAGTACTCTGAGAGTTCACTTTTATGGCATTTACAGGAAATCTCAGAGTTGTGCTGTACATGGCTTTCAGAAACATGTCTGAAATTTGGGTTGCAGCTCGATTTTGACATTTACTCCTGCATAATTTGTCATAAATAGACATTGCTGCTCTAAATACCCCATAATTAAGTCTGAACTGCAATTTTGTTTTTATTATTCTATAATTTACAAACAGCTCATACTGGGTGTGCCCACATATCCTCTAGACCAGAGTCATTAAATTAAATAGCCCAATACATATCTATAAACAAAGGAAGTTAATCATGCTGAACAGCAAGCAAATAAAACGTAAATTAAATACCATGTAGACCAGTGTAAGATAATGCTCATTGGAAAGAAAAATTTTAATTACTCTCACACATGGATGGCTTCTAAATTAACTATAACCAGACAGGAAGTGTCATAGTGTAACCTATGTACCCAAAGTTAAATTTTAGTTCAGGGATCAAAGAGACAACAAGGTGTTAAAATATATGGAGAAAGGAACAGAATAATAATTCCATTATAAAAATGGATATTTGCTCTCCTTGATTACTATGTTCAGTTTGTCACCCCATCTCAAAGGTATGATAGCAGAGATAGAAATGGTTCAGGGAAAGGCAATGAAATAGAATGCTATTCTAAACACTTTCATGTCAATTGTCCCATGTGGACAAGAAAATAGAACAAGGGGAGAAAGTGAGAGGTATACAAAACAATGAATGGTATGGAGATGATCAGTCAGGTGCTCCTGTTTACCCTCTGTTTGAATGCAGAAGCAAGAGGGCATTCAATAAAGTTAAGAAAGCAGTCAATTTAAAGTGAAGATGGAAATACATTAAGCCCAAAGCATAATTAACCTGTGGAGCTCAGCACAACAAGGTATCACCGAAGCAAAGAGCATAGTTGGATTTGAAGAGACTAGCCATTTACATAAATGAGGCTGTAATCTGCTGTTATACTATATAGGATAGGTTTCAGAGGGGTAGCTGTGTTAGTCTGTATCAGTAAAACAAGGAGTCCTTGTGGCACCTTAGAGACTAACAAATTTATTTGGGCATAAGCTTTCGTGGGCTATAACCCACTTCATCAGATGCATGAGTGGAAGATATAGAAAACAGGTATAAATATACAGCACATGAAAAGATGGGAGTTGCCTTACCAAGTGTGTGTGTGGGGGGGCAGTGCTAAAAAGGCCAATTCAGTTAGGGTGGATGTGGCCCATTCATAACAGTTGACAAGAAGGGGTGTGAAGCAAATACTCACCAGCAACTACACAACAGAAACACTAACCCAGGAACCAACCCCCTGCAACAAGCCCTACTGCCAACTCTGTCTGCATATCTGTTCAAGGGACACCATCATAGGACCCAACCACATCAGCCACACCATCAAGGGCTCATTCACCTGCACATCTGCCAATGTGATATATTACAGTGGTGCTTAGGAGCCCTAATCATGGACCATGACTCATTATGCTAAATATGGGTCTCTGATGTACCTGATTCTGCCAGCCATCAAAGTCTTAATAATGGATCATTGGTGTGCTCTGGTATTGCAGTTCTCAGTAGCTGTGCTCAAAGCAATAAAGCATTGCGCCAATGAAAGGGGAGATTACTGTCAATCCTAGGGTGGAGATGAGAGGAAGTGGTAGCTGCTTCATAATGTGTGTGTGGAAACGGATGTAAACTAATTCATAACCTGTGGAGAACCAGAAAGACACGATATCTATGGGTATGTCTACACTGCAGTTAGACACCTGGGACTGCTGGCCCATGCCAGCTGACTCAGGCTTGCGGGGCTTGGGTGAAGGGGCTGTTTAGTTGCGGTGCAGGGATTTGGACTGCAGTTGGGGCTCTGGGACCTTGCAAGGCAGGAGAGTCCCAGAGCCTGAACTGCAGCCCAAGCCTCTACGCTGCAATTAGACATCCCCTTAGCCTGAGCCCTGCAAGCTTGAGTCAGCTAGCATGGGCATCTAATTGCAGCATAGATGTACTCTGAGGAGAAAGAGGGGGACAGAGATACTTTGCTAGGATGGGCCACCAACCTAACAGCTTTGCCACATCCAGTGGGTTAGAGAAGATTTTTAACACAAGCAAGCATGGAATGGTACCCACAGCACATGTAATGAAGATTTTTTTTAAAAAAAAAAAAGTTGGCTTTTGCAATGCCTGTAAACAACTGACTTTATCCCATTTTAGTCAGGCACTGTTTACATGCTTTTTTTTTTAATTTCCTACTGACTGTTAGATAAACTTTGCCTAATTTAAAATAGTGATTATCCTTCAACAGCAGCCAAAGTAAAAACTATGAGACACTCCCTACAGAAGGGAGTCAGCTCAGACTTAGTCTGGAGAGAAGTGGAAGAGTGAAGAGGCACTAGCTCAAGCACTTCTGGAGCAAAGGATAATCCTGAAGACGAAAGGAATGTCTACACAGCAGGTAAGAGGTAGAATTCCCAGCTCAGGTTAACATATGCATGTAGCTCTGCTCAAGCTGGTGCCAAACATAGCAGTGTTGCCATGGTGTTTTGGGTGATGGGACTCCTCTCAGGTGAGAAGCTTGAGCCATGGTTGCTATACTGCTATTTTTAGGCACTAGCTCAAAGAGAGAGTTAGCACATGTACGTCCACCTGAGCTAGGAATTACACCTCCCAGCTGCTGTGTTAGACATACCCCAATACTTTCTACTTTTGACCATTTTTCTTAATATGTTCCACTGTTGCAGTTTCCCTTTTGTAGGCCTGACACAGGCTAGAAATCCCTTTAGCTTGGGTCCAGCACTTCCACCATTTCAGTCTTTGTTCCTCAAGTGTTTCCAGGAGTCTTCTTGTGTGGGGAGTGACCACCCCCAGATGATGTCACTCCCTTTGTTTCAAAACTTGGTTCTCAGGCCGGTTTGTGGAAAAAGACTGACATCCCAAGATGGAGTCCAGAGACATGTGGTCTGGTCACATGCCCTTGCAGTGTTATAGCAGCCATTGCTTATAGGCTGGCCTAAAGGTTAAGCTATTTCACAGTCCGTCAGCTCCATCTGGCTTCTTCATTGTTGTACCTGAAAGGCTGGCTGTAGGCGTTTCCTAGAGTAAAGCCACTTAAATACAGATCCCTAGTCAATATTCATAACTTCAGATACAAAAATGATACATGCATAAAATAGGATAATCATATTCAGCAAATCAACTTTTCCAATGACATCCCACATGACTTATGTTGTACAAATGCATCATATTATGCCATAATCATATGATGATGATGAATATGGGGTGCAGTGTCACTGATAAAACATGGTCCCAATCTACTAAAGTCCTATGGCAGTTCTTTTATTACTATACAGTAGATCCCATTTTGGGGTCTTGAAATGGAGGTCTGTTTGATACTGATGCAAATAAATAAAATTGACTTGTTAATGTTTGAACAATGCCTGGATGTCTCTGCTGTGAAGGCTGGTCTTGTGTTCTTATATATTCTTGGTATTGTGACCTTGCCTAACCCTGGAATTTCTAAACATGAAGGTGTATTGTAACTATTAGCCCCTAAACAGTGTTGGGGGCGGGGGGTGGGACACATATTGGCTTTTTCTGACAGTTTTGCTGGTTGCAGTGTTATGGTAGCAGTGTTGGGCCCAGGATATTAAAGAGAAAGTGCGTGAGCTAATAAGTTTTATTGGAACAACTTCTGTTGGTGAAAGAGAAGCTTTCGAGCTACAGAGGTTTGCTGGTGGCTATTTTGGTACTTTGGATGCAACAAATGTTTGTTCATCATGAGCAGAATCCCTGATATATCCATATGGTCAGCTGCAAGTGGCAGATGACAATTGAATCTGCAGACTTTTCACTATTTTCAAAAATCATTCCTAGTGCCTAGAGTTCTTGCCAAAATATATGTTTCTTTAGAGGCTGCACTCAGTTGCTTGCCACATAACTGCAAGTTCTGTACATAACTGAATTTACATTGTTAGTTTGATGTGAGCAGATTGGAGAGCTATAGTATCCTGTAACAACTCAAAGCTGTTCAGTGTGGTTCTCTCATAATTCTAACTAACAAAGTTCAGAGGATACTGAGTGACAAATACATACAATGAAACACATGGTAGTAACTGTTATCAATTGCATCATTAGAACCAACTCTCACTGGCTAAGCAGTGATTCTGAAGGCAGGCACCATTAGCTAGCAACTTCTTGGAGGTGATAAACCCTTTTGTCATTAATAAATGCACTTCAGTGTGAAGTACCCTGCTTAACACTTTCTATTGCTAGTTTTGTAACGGAGACCCAATTTTGTTTGGGTAATAAAATTCATAGGAACAATTAATTGAACAGGATTTTTTAAATACTCACCTCCATACACATTCAATATGTACTAGACATTACTCACCATCAGTGTCTTCAAATATAGGACACTTCAAGACAAGGTCAGAATCATTCTCTATAGGTTGGAGAAACTATCTCTAAGTCATCATCATGAAGAACTTCTGAGCCTGGATAAGAAAACAAATGTTATGCTGCTTCTAGTCTCATCCCCTTCGGTGTCTCTTGGGGTGGTTGGTGACAATTATTCTCTAAAAGTTTTAACAATCATTCAACAATAAGACAACTATGTATAATATAGCAAGAAGTCAGTCCATTATTTTGCTGGGTCCTGTTGCTCCAGCAGGAAACAGCAAACAGCCTCTGTATGTAGACAATTCAGTCCAGTCCCATTACCAAGAATGCTACTGAAACTCAGACTCAGAAAGCAATATTTTGCTCCACAGCTCCCTCTAGCACACCTTACCATCTGTTACTATTTTCCTCTCTCCTCCTCCCCCTGTCCCCTCCTGCTTTATTTAGAGGTACCCATACTGAACATCCCTCTGAGAAGGAAGAGGAAGATCACTGTAAAATGGACTCATGTCTCAATGAATAATAGAAAGTTGTTCCTTCCAGAAAAGGACCACACAACTAAATAGCTAGTTAAGCTCCTACACAAGGTCAAAACATTACTAATGTTTGTTTCTGACAGCTGTTCTGCATCATCTTAGCCAAGCTAAGTGGGGGGGAAGAAGCAATTTGTCATCTAAAACATAGTGTTGTTAATCCTATAGCTTGACAGCAAGGGGCCAGGAAACAGCTTAGCAATACAAGCTTACAACTACAGACTAGGATTGTCAAATCAAACTGATGATTGGGAGGGCCTCAGATTTTTGGATATCCAACTTGAGACACCTTGAAGGGGCTTGATTTTCAGAGTCTCTCACACTGAGCACCCCAAAAATTGAGGCACCCAAAAATCAACCAGTAACTTTAGAAGTTTGGTCACAGAAACCAAGCAAAGAAACAAAACCAAAAGCAGTTAACTGCCTGTCAGTCATCTGCTTAACACTTTATTTCTTATAAATACACTGTCTGTACTGTGTGTTTAGTTTGGAGGCTTATTAAGTAGGAGATTCTTGGCCATTAAGGGAATGTTGGTCTCTTGTCTCTCTGCCCTTTCATTCCAGGACCTATACCAACATCTACTAGCATTTCATTGGCCTTCCTTCTGTGAACCTGTTTTTAGCCCCTCGATACAGTGTGTCTATCCCCTCAGTAAATATGTTTATCCTTCTGTATATCAGAGTCCACAGGAAAACACTTATAGCTACAAGAAGATCTTTCAGTACTGAGATTGAAAGAGCAGCTATTTAAAAGATATCTGTTAACAAAGAGCAAGAGACATAGGAACACTGAAATCCAGCATGTATTTTAAGCTCCATAGGAATTAGATCAGTGACAATCACAGCTCATGCTCAGAGCAGCTAAATGTGGAACTGCTGGAGGGGATAATGTGTGCACAAATTACACACACACACTCTAAAGAGGGGTCAGAATTCCACTTGTTTTTCCCCCTATTTCTTCTGATTATATCATCACTTTCAGTTCTTGTTTTTAAGGGGAATTAAACTTAAACACTTGAAAGATGTACATAGCACTGACTGTTCGTCTGGAGAGTTCCTTTATTTTTTAAAAAACAGGAAAGGAAAAATATTGACAAGAAGTACTTCCAGATGGCATGGTTAACCATCAGGTATATAAATAAGAAGCACTTTAGATAACAGCTGTGTTAATTAGCATCTCTTGGTACCGTGGTTGCTAAAATGCACCAATTCTTTTAAGAAATTATATCTGTTGACCTCTAAGGAGAGCTGAACTTTAAGATGATGCTTTGCAGGGACTCCTGTAGCCACATGTCTCTCTCACACACACGCACGCTTTGAAAGTCTTTAGTGGAGTTCAGAGTTTCAAAGGTCCATTGGAAGAGTCCAAAGCTAGGCAACTCATCACTACCAGAGATCATACTGGGCCTAAGCCTGACTGTTTGCAAATGGTAAAATAAATGCAGCCTACAGAAATCCTGTTCCCAGTGCTAATCAAGACTAATACAAGCACAAAGTAATCTTCAAACTGCAGGAAAATAAGTGATGTCCCTCTCTCCTTCTCCCCCCACCCCAAACAGGGGAAGTTATAAGAGTTCTCCCAAATGGACTAAACACACACATGCTCCATGCTAAACAAGGTACAAATCCCATTATCAAACATTTATACCCACAATTTACAGATCTGCTTAGAGAATTAAAAACTAGAGTTTCACTTTTTAATTACATCTTCCTGAGGCCACATTTTAATAACTATTTGAAATCTGATTTATTCCAATAGACCAAATTTCACTAGCATTATTATACACCACTAAACTAGCCTATCCAAATTTGATTTCTATTTGAAACAACTACGCAAACTCAGCAATAATCTGGCCACAAAGCTCCAAATGAAGTCAGAAAACTACCAAGTTAGCAGGCTTTGACTGCAGAATAGTCAGTCAATAATTCAGGCTGTGGGTTAATATGATGGGTCTAGTATTCTCAAAGATTGCTAGTAGGTCAGCCAGCCTTTGATCACACCTCAACTTTTCATGGTTATTCTAGTCCTTGGCCAAGGATTTTTTCCTCAAGTGGTCAATTTTTGGTTAATATTGACAGCCAAAATGGTTGCAGATTAGTACATTTCTCAAATCACAACTACTATTACTACTAAAACGAGAAAGGAATGTGGCCAAGAAGCCTCTTAAACATGCAGGAAGACCACAACTTTTATACAGCTACCTCAACTAGCAAAGTTATGGAATATAAAGTACTCTTCAACTAATCAAGTTAAACATTGACAGAAAAAAAAATTCTATTATAGAGTCACTAGCCATAGGCCTTCAGCCAAACTATTCCATGAAATCTGCAGTACAAGTCAAAGAGATACTAAAAACTACCCAGTTTATTTTTTCATATTCAAGTTTTATTGAATTGCTTATGGTAATACCCAGGATACATTTGGCACTTCTAAAAAGACAAAAGGACAGTCCGAGCCCTGAGGAGTTCAAAGATGAAGCAGAGACAGACATTGTCAGAGGCCAATAGAGGGGAGAGGAGGAAGGGATATAGCACATACTTGGGTGGGTGGTTGGTTTCTTTTTTTTTAATTAATGTATCTGCTAATTAGACTTGCCATAAGTAGAAAACCTCTCAAAATGAATACAGAAGACAGCCAAGCAAAGAACAACAAAAGAGCAAACTTCCTTATCGTACTCATGATTTTTAGGGCAGGAAGATAGAAAAACATATCCCATAATCTTAGCATTCAGACAATGATAATTGCACGTGCATGTAGGTTTGCTGACTATGTGGATGAAAGTACATTTGGGAGCTATTCAGACCAGCATCTTTTTCCCCACAAAGAAGTTCCTTCCCGCTAAGTGCGCCAGACTAGACCTTATGCCAGACACTCCTGTTTAGATCAGGATGCAGCCCACAAATGACATGGGGAGGGGAGGTCAATTAGTGCCTAAATAAAATATTAATAGCTTGTTTTTATTATTGGCATAGCAGTAGCACCTAGAAACCCCAACCCCATTGTATAGACATAACAGACAGTTTATAAACTTTCTTGGGCAAGGACTAAGTATTAGAAAAAGAGAGAGAAGATGGGTAGCTTCTGAGCATCTCTCTCACTAACAGAAGTTGATCCAGTAAAAGATATTACCTCACCCATTTTGCCTCTCTAGCATCCTAGGACCAACACAGCTGCAACACTACTACATATTAGAAAAGAGACAAGTCAGTGGTAGAGAGAAAGCTGCATCTTATCTGCCTCTACAATTGGGAGAGATTCACTTTACAGATCCCACAGCACCCAACTTGAAACCTCCTACACCCTAAAAAGCATTTACAAATATGTGCAGGGATGGCAGAAGGAGGACCTGCAAGAAAGTAGAATAATAACTCAGGAGTGATATGAGATCATGGAGTCTAAAAAGGCTGAATAACAAGCTGTCCTTCTCCACAGCTCTGAAAGGACCCACACAGGGTCTCTTTCCATGCAGTTTATTTCCCATTATAGGTAACACTAACAAACAACAAAAGGTTCCTCAACCCACCCCAGGAGACAGCTCCCCCATTCTTTACCTCTCACAAGCACTTCCTATTGCTTACAGCTCTATGACCCCAACTCAACAAATCTCTAGTCTCATCTCATGTAAGTCCAGGTGCCCTCTTTTTAAACCTAATTGGGGTCAGCTGACCAGGCATAGGGCGGACTGCACTGGCCCTGCTCCCTTTTAAAGAGCCAGTGTCAGTTTGTTGCACCAAGCTACTAAACTGCATTTAAAAATCTGTGTTTCACAAGCTCTAATGTACTGCATTACACATAGAACCTTGGGAATAATCCTATACTAGCAGAAGGATAGACTACATCACCTAATAGTCTTTTCTAACTCTAGTTTCAATGGATTATTCAAGTATATTTTTGCATTAATCAAAAATATTGCTCTCATCTTATGCTTTGGCAAGAGAACACCACAAAGTTGTGTTTTGAATTTTCAGAATGTTACTACTGGAAATTAATTGACTGCTTTTGGGAGAGGCTAAAAAATGTGCATTCTGAGTGCCCACTCCTTCCTACCAATACAGGCAAAATAAACTTTCCAAGTGCCCCAGCATTTATTTTATACAGTAATGTCAAATGTGGGCAATGATATCCACCATCATAACAGTTAGAGATGAGTATAAACCAAAGCTCTTTATCTGAATACTCCTGAACTATGGAAAAATTCAGATCTGAACCCTTTCCCCACCCTTCATTCCTCAAAAGACTTGTGTTGTGGCAACCTTCTGTCTGGTGGTCCTTATGGAGCTGAGGAGGTACTAGAAGTGACCCAAGACAGTTGAGGCCTTGTCTGCACTTAGATTTTTAGCCACCAGTGTAGAATTACAGTGATCAAGCTGCACCAGTCCAAATCTTTAGTGTGGGCATGGTGCACTGATGCAGTATGATAGTGTAATTACACAAGTGGCTAAAAACCCCAGTGTCAACAAGCCCTAACTCACCTATGCCTCTTTCTTCCTGGGGCTAAGCATGGTAATGACACAGTATTCCCAGCCCCTGACAAAACTGTCAGAATTTGTGACAAGTGGTAAGTACTGTATATATAATATGTTGGAGGATAGGAATGGAATCCACTAAAACCTTAATAGATTGGAAGAAGGGACTGAAATCAATGTAAATAGATTCAAGAAAGACAAACTGTTTGTATAGGAAGGAATAATCAAATGTGCAAATATTAAATAGGAGATTATTGGCTAGGTAGCAGTAGCTCAGAGGACGACCTGGGAGTTATTGTGGATGATAAACTGCCAGTCATGCAATGTTAGTGAAGAGAGACAGATGCCTTGTTGGATTGTGTTAACACCACATTCCACATTAGTCGGAATGAATCAGAATAGATCAAGGCCTGAATCCATAAAAATTCTGGGCCCTAGGCAGAACCCCGCTTACCTCAACACAGTTTCCAAGCTTCCATCCCTTCTCCCCCCTGTCCAGGCTCTAGCCTCTCATCTATTCCCCAGTCACTACTTCCTCCTCATCTTTAGGCACAAGACTCCAACCACAAATTCCACTTCCTTTGTAGTTTCCTCCTTATCAAACAACTCTTCCTTAAAGGCTTTCTGTTTCTTCAGTGCTGGTGCTATTGCCTCCGCACGTTAAGCACCAGGCAGGCCCACTTGTGAGTGCTGGGCTCTCTACATGCACCACCCACTACCCCTATAAATTGCTCATGTATCACAGGCTGACAAAACAAGGGAGCCAGAGAATCAGCTGTATGGCAATTCCTGACCCTGAACTTTCTGCACCTTAATGAGTGGCAGACCTCAAATTTCTTAACATACAAGTCCTCAAGATTTGTGAAAAATCAATAGTCAGCATCTGAAGTCCATAGGCCAGATTTGAAGAGGCTCTTGCTAGACCATGAAAGGCAGAGCCTCACCCACCCATGTGCAATGGTGTGAGGGCCTCTCACAGTAACAATCTACTTGTGCTCTCAGGGGTGCAGAGATTGCTAGCTCCTCCTCACCCTGAGTAGCAGAATGCTGAGAACGGTGTGAGGGGAGGCAGGGGAGTGGTCTTGTCATCCCCCCAACCCAGGGAGTAAGGGCAAAGTGCTAGGGGAACAATCTGTTCCATGCTAATGATGGAAGCAGAAAGAATACGTGCACCCTGGAAGCCCCAGGAGATATGTGCCTCAGCCAGCCAAAATCTCCCCCCAGTCTTCTGACAGGACTCTGCACCATCTCCTGCACAAAGTTGTGGCATAAATGCCATGATTTAGATCCATGTCGGGTGGGCTTGGATCAGCAGATCCATGGGTCTGTTCTTGATGTGCATCTGAGTCTGATGAATCATTTCAGAGAAAAGAGACAAAAGGTTGGGAAAAGGCAGTAAGACCTATGAAGAATGATTAAGTGAACTGGGCATATTCAGTCTAGAGGACAGAGGACTGAAGTAAGGCAGAATTATATACAAATGGATGATATAAAGGAGACAGGGACTATTTTTATCGGGCAATGAGGAAAAAGAAGCAGCAATGGACTGAACCTCCAGCAAGAATTATTTAATTAGGAAATCCTGACACCTCTAATTAGGGAAGTTGAGGAATTACCATCACTAAAGATATTCAAGGCCTAGATCAAATATCTATATATAATGGATGGATTAGTTCAGTAACAACTAAATCAAACCTGCCACAATGCAGGATGATGAGTAGATAATGCACTCAGGCTCCCTTCCAGATGAAGTGATTCTACAATTATAGAAATCTAGGATAAATGGTTTCATTGTGTTCTGTTACTCCTGGTCCTACCTGTGACATTTGATATGCTTGACCATGATGTTACTGCTGAGTCTGTGTTCAAGACCTTCTGAGAATACACAGGAATGCACTGAGATGCCTGCAGTCCTCTCTCAATGACTGAACCCAGAGGGTCGCAATAGGTCAATCAACTTCCCACCGTGCTTTTACTTATGGAATCCGAGTGATCCATTCTCTCCCCTATTTTATGCAACATCTACATAACATCACTGTAAGAGGTAATTAAATAGCATTGATTCAAATGCCAGCACAACAGAATACTATATATTTCCTTCACATTTGATACAGAAAACACCACCTGCCATCCATCCTAGTGTCTAAGTAAAGTGCAAGGGTGAAGAGTTGCTGACTAAAGTGAACCCTTGAACCCCAAGAAAAGGTAAAGAAGTGATTTCATCATGGTCTGCAAGTAACTATATGGAGAGAAAATTTCTGATAGTAGAAGGCTCTTTAATCTAGCAGATACAGGCATAACAAGATCCAGTGGGTGGAAGCTGAAGCTAGACAGATTCAGACTATAAGTAAGGTGCACATTCTTAAGTGAGGGTAGTTAACCATTTGTAACAAATTCTCAGGGATGTGATGGATTTTCCACCATATGTAGTCTATAAATCTGGTCTGAATGTCTTGCTAAAAGATATATGCTGTAGCTCAACATGAAGTTATGGACTTGATGCAAAAAATTACTGGGGAAAATTCTACAGCCTGCATTATGCATATGTTTGGACTAGAGGATCATAATGGCTTTTCCTAGCCTTAATAATCATCTATGTCTCTTGGCAGACAAGAGCTGACAGCCCACAATTGTGGAACTCCCTTCTGGAGAGATCAGGATAGCCATGAACCTCACTGCTTTAAAATGCCAGACCCATCTTTACAATCTAGCCTTTCCTTAGTTTACATCACACTTTCTTCTCTCCAACCTGGGACAAGAGGGGAGAGAGAATCCACGGCAAAAAAAAACCACCTGTTATTTTACTTGTAAGGCACACTGGTACCACGGTGCTGAACACAGTACAAAAACCCAGGATTGACAGAAATAAGACTCTTTGGCAATTTAGTATCTATCATTCTGACATTTGAAGGACATATTTACATAGAACTTATGTGATAGGCCCTGCTTCTGATTTACCTGTACTGCAACATGTCACTTAAGAATGGTACCTCTGGGACAAGATGCAACAGAACTGTCATCTGCTCAAAAGTTTCTTAATAGCTCTGTCTTTGTGTTATATCATGGATTAGGGAAGAACAACCCAGTGTCATTTGTTTTCTTGTTCCTTTATAGGTGGCTAAAATAAAATCGAGATATTCCAACTAGCTTTGTTGGCATTAAACTTACTGAGTTTTCATAACAAAATTAATTGTACACCACTCCAAATTACTAATTCTTTTTGCTGTTTCTTTTCAAATGGTGGGATTTTGAGCAGGAGGTAAAATAACTCCCATAGAGACCTTCTTTCCTCTGGGGTAATTTGAAAAAGATGCAAATTCCTAGCTGCTCACCCATTAGGCTTGTGAGAAGCATATCTGCTTTATTGTGCATTTCTGTGCCTTGGAATTCAAACTTCTGCAAGGAGAGCACTAAAAAATATCTCCCTATGCTTTAAGCTAACAGTGAGCAAATCATCTGTGGAAAATTCAGAACCTCACCTCCTTCCCTCTACCCCCATCTTGGAATTTGCCAGCTCCTGGAAGGGAACTCTGGACTGAACCTTGAGAGCATCCTATCTTATAGACTAAAACAATAATGGCTACCATAGCTCTTTGACACCATTTCCCAGCATGCTTAGAGTCGGGGTGATGGCAGAATGATCTAGAAACCCCTGATGGGGTTCCACATGGGGTGATATGGACAAGCAATTTTCTGGACCAATGAAGAGGCAGTACTGCTCAACCCCTTAAGTGGGAAAGGAGAGCCTGACTCAGAGCCAAAGATACTAGGTTTAGCTAGAGCTGAGAGAGAAGCAGAACAAGTTAGGGACTCTCTGATTAACTCCCTTCCCCACAGAGGGAGTTTGTACTGCTGCAGGATCTAGTGCATGGGTGAGGTATTCGAGCACTGCAGAGACGAGCGTCCAGAGTGGCAGAGTTCAGACCTGGTGCCAGCTACTCAGAGGCATCCAAGACCTCTGCAGGACTCTGGACCAGGAAGCCAGGAGAGGATCCTGTTCCACCCTTGATGAAGACACTTTAAGAGGGCTCTGTGTTTGTTTAAACAGGCCAACATTCACAGCACTGGTCTCTGGCCTCATCCTTACTGTACCAGCTGCCTAGAGAGGTGCCAGAGAGGGATCTGGGGGGTTGGGAAGAGTTGGGAAATTGGTTGATTTGTTAATGTTTAGTATTTATTATTCATTTATTATGTAACCCTTTCCTTCCCCAGATCCTCTTTTCCTACTCCCAATAAAATCTCCTTTGTTATATTGTTGGTTTTGGGTATGCCATTTCTTTGCTGTGGTTTGTGTTGATGTACTTCATTGTTTCATATGTGCTGGATTTTATACTCCTTGCCAGCAGTGGTAGCATTATTCAGTTTTCCCAGTGCACGGCTCCCCTTGTGTCCCAGTCACAGTGAGAAGTCACCTTGGGTGAGGGCAGCAGACATCACAAAAACAAACACACAAAAAAAACAGGACTCAACCCAGGGGGAGAAGAGAAGCCACTCCAACTAGGAAATATGAGGGAGGAGACTTAAGCCTCACCTCAGGGGAGGGGCTACCCCTCCATTTCTGGAATAGAAATTAACCAATGGACTTGAGATCAACCAGCTTCTTCTTCAGATGTTTTAGATCTTGTTCCTCATCAACTTCTCTTCCCCTACAAAAAATCATGAACTATTCTGGGGAGACTACCAAGCCATCATGTGAGCTTTGTGTTATTCAGCAGGGAACACCCAAAAAGCAGAGAGTGGGTGAAGGCAGAGGTAAAAAGAGAGACAGGAGTAATGGAGATACAGAAAAGTAGAAGAGAAAAGAACTATGCTACAGAACAAACTTCTACCCAACCCAACCTATTGGCTTCAGTGGAGTCGCACTTGCTTACACCAGGAATGTATTTGTCCCACAGACTGGATATTTGAGATGGAGTAGAGTTCCACTTTGGGTCTCTTTACCATTTTGAGTTCTATCCCATTTTTCATAGAAGTCACTTAGTTCCTGAACATGCAAGTTGCTGATCATCTTGTGCAGGATTCTGAAAATCCTTGACTCCTCTTGACTTTAATGGCTGTTGAAGATGCTGATCATCTCTTAGGAAGAACTCAGTACCATGCAGGATTAGACATTTAACTTCTTTTTGAAGCTCTGCATAATCTGTGCCTTTGGTACTAGCTTATTCATCATTCAACTGACCAGGATGAACCTAGAATCCATCTGCCCCATGGTGTATTGTGTACAGTTCCTAAGACATGGTGGTATGGCATGTGGCTACAGTGTTCTTACATTTGGTTAAATTATTACTTTCAAATTAATGGAGGGGGCAGAGGAATCTGCCTCAATTCTTTGCTGAAAGTTCAAAGCAATAAATTCCCTTTTAGTGCACAATGAATGATCCAAATGTGTACAGTGTAATTAACTTTTTTCTGTATATTGTAGACATCTGGCCATCGCTTCTCCTGGCCCTCTATTAGATATTAGTAACCAAGCAAATGTTTTTAATAAAGAAAAAGGTTATAAAATACTATTGAACTTTAGAGTAAGTCCAACAGGAACTAGAGAGATACTAAAAGAATGAGTAGTTGTTGATAAAATGGTCATTGAACTGGTCATTTGCACACTTAGCTGTAATAACCAGTATTGTGAATTCCAAGCATTCAAAATCTTGAGCTAAGCCCCCAAAATCATGGCATTTAAAAAAAATCACTTGGGGTTCCTTCTTCTCTTGGCTTTCTGGTGTTTGAACCTTTAGGTGTTTGTGTTTTCAGGCTTTTCTCCACAATCATGAGGGCTAGAAACATCCTAAAAAAAACACAACAAAAGCTGAGATGTTCACATAATCACATGACTCCAAGAGCTGAACTTCAAGAAACACACAGTACAACATGAGACTTGCTATGAAGTCATGAGAGTTTGCAATATTGAGTAACTGATTCTATTACATATTTCAGGAAAAAAGTCACATTGGACTAAAATGATCACAAATTTGGACTTCCAAAAGTACTTCTATTTGCTATATAGCCGTAGAGACACCTTCCATTCTATTACTTAATATCTCTTCCCATACCTTCCTGAAACTGTTTGCATTCTTACCCTGGCATTATAGATATGTCACATAGTAAATCCAGTAGCTGACTGTAAGTTCTTCTCATGAGAGTTTTTGGGATTAGGATGACTGTGAAATATTGTCATATAAACCTCTCAGGCACTTAAAAAGCCCACCCTTCTTTCTTTTATGTTGCCTAGAGGCCAGCTAATCCTTATGAAGATCTCACTCCACTGTCTGAATATGTAAATGACATATCAATAGTGTTTTTATGGTTTAACTGTGAATGAAAGTACAGAGATAATACTGAATCTGTAAGATGATCCATATCTAGCAAAAGGCAATGTAAATTTATTTGCTCTGTTTAAGTCAGCAATATCTGTTACGAGAAATATAAGGTGTAAAAATGTTGTTGTTCTCTCAAACCAGGCCAGCATTTTCCACATCTTTTTTCAGCCATATGTCCATAGGACATGATTCTGATCCCATACCAATCAGAATAAGGGGTAACTCCACCACAGCCAAGGTTAAAACTAGTGTGAGATCAGAATCAGGCAAACAGGCTCTAAAGTAGTCTGTTGGGACACCCCACTATTATAGAGTTCATGTTTCTCTGAGCCATAGAAACATGACTCATCCTATAGGTACTTTGTAGTCATGGATTTAAGGAGTGTAGGAAAGTCAGGATTGGTACATTCTTGCTATGGCTTGAGACTGTGCATTTATTTTGCAATCCAGTAGAAATGCACACTGCTTCTATGCTTTCTGCATGAATCTGAGGAAAAATAGTTTATATTGTGCAAACAAGTGAAGCTGTTTTTGTTAAAGGCCAAATAGCTGAATGTTTAAAAGTCATCCTGCTTTTTCCATTCACTTCTAGTCCCATGAGATTGTTGCAGATGGCTTCTTGAGACACACCAGCTATTGCTTTAAAGTTACTTGGCCAGGCCTGGTGGCAGTGTTCACTCTTCCAAGTTCACAAAACTTGCAATTTACTTGTATCTTATTCTTACTGCAGTATTTCACCATTAATGTAAGTTGCTGTTTGCCAGTACCCTTGCCAGTGAAGTGATCACAAATCAACCACAGAAACAAGCACAAGAACAGCTAGAACAGGACATCAGGTCTTACAGAAATGTCTAACTCACAGATTGGAACAGACCTTTTGGACAAGTGTGTAGGCTTTAGCACTGTTTCGTGTCTTGCGAACATTTTGCGAAATAGTTGTTGAATTATTTGCTAAGTTTTATCTCAGGGTGGCAAACATACAGACCACAGGCCACTTCCAGCCGAACTGATTCACTTATGAGACCTGCATTACATTCATATTGTGCAAAATCTAAGCTTTCATTACAAGAAAATTAAGTTTCTGGCTACCAAAACTGCAAAGTTGTGAACTGGGTGAAACTAATGCAGTAGTGTTGAGTCAAGGGACAGTCTGAAACAATGATATGGAGGTTTGCACTGCCCTACCCTTATTAATCTCATTGGGGCATCAACTTTACATCCCAATAACATAACATTAACTATTAAATTGCTGATAACTTTAATAAATAGAATGGGGAAAGAGGTGGGAATGAAGCCCACGGGGCTGGGTCATAAGCAAATTGGCAGCTGCTGGAGGGTAGAAAATGCCAAGGGAACAGAGAAAAAGTCCAAAGACAGGGAAGAGGGGGAGAAACATAGGAAGAAAGATGAGTAATTGAAATAAAGAGCAAAAATGAGGGTGGTCTTCGAGGGAACATATCTTTCCCTTAAGTGATACTGAATGTGACAATGAGGTACTAAATAAATATATTTACAAAGTCCACTGGGAGATGTGGGTGAGAATTTCCTTTAATTTTAATAAGAATTGCACACCCAAATCCTTTAGGCACCTAACCCTTTACAGTCTCAGCCTAAAAGTTCAGTTTGTTACCTAAGGGAAATATTCTCTGTGATCTTTGCACAAATGGCTCATTGACACAAGCAATTTTTCTGCCATAGATTAAGGAGAATATGTCATACTAAATGTATACCCTGGCCTACAGACCATAGTTAAATTTTGAATTTGGCACCCTGTTCACAAAGTGAATTTGACATTCTGATTTGTTGACTAAAATCTACAATCCTAGATCTGATAAAGAAGTGAGAGTCAGATTAAGTAATTGTAATTGGCTGCACTTACTGATGGTACTGCATAGTGGGTAGGTACTTTGTTCTCCCCCTTTGCATTAAAATAAATCCATTTTCTTGTGTCCTTCCCTGCTTGGTGGAGTATTTGGAAACTGTAGGGTTGCAAGGAAAGGTACCACTGCATAATCCTGGGGTTGGTGTCTTTTATAGAGTATAGCCAGTGAAGGGGTGCTTGGTCTGTCATTAGGAAGAAAGGATTCTCCAGCAAATAGGTGCCCATGGACCACTTTACAGCCAGGGTCTCCTCAATGATGGAAAAGGATATTTCTCAGTCGGGACAGTTTCCTACTGAGGAAGAGGACTGGGTGTTATTTTCTGTCAAAGTCCTGAGACAGTACAGCCCAGAGGCCTACGTTGGAGGTATCTATACAATGAATTCCCTTGAAAAGTGTGGGTGGAAGAGGACTGGCTCCCAATTCAGTCTCTGAAGGATTTGTCATGAGCCTTGGACCACTGGATTTTCTTTAGGGCATGTCTTTCACTAATTCTGTCAGGTGCGCAGCAATTATGGCGAAGTTTGGCATGAAGCACCTATTGTTAAGGACCAAGCTGTGGATGGTCTTGCCTAATGGTCAGGGTGGGAGGCTGGCCTACTAGTTGGAGCAGAGGTGACCAGACCTAGTGGCTAGAGCCTGAACCAGGAGCTGAGTTACCAAATCGAGGGAACGAGCTGGAGCAGAGACTCAGGGATCAGGAGCAAAGGGTCAAAACCAGAATATCAGCTGGATCAAGGGCAGGAGCAAGGAAGGAACTGAGCACAGGAGCAGGAAGCATGACCAGAAACACAGCTGTATGTGTGGAACATTATTGAGGAGTCAGGGACATAGGGTAGCTACAGGGTTTAAGGATGTGCCTGCTGAAGACTTCAGACAATCAGGAGTTCAGGTTCATTAGCTGAATCAGCTGAGGGCAATGAGCTGGGTTTGGGTTCAGTGGTGGGTCTCTGACACGTATAATTATCAGCTAGGCTCATGAAGTGCTGTCCTTGTTTTTTTTGTGGCCAGGATAGGGCACTGCACTAGGACTTGAACTTTGCCAACCACTGGCTGTAATTTTCCACCCCTTCTCCCCCACCACTGTGTAGCCCAGATAAGTCACTTTTGTCTGGCCAGTCTACATTTGGCTGGAGGGGTTATTAGACCTGCCTCCCTGAGGGCTTGAAGGACTACAGTGATATGCTTTATGTGCTTGTTCCAATCAGGGCTGTAAATGACAATGTCGTCAATGTATGCCACTGTGTGTTGTCCATGAGACCACAGTACCTGCTCCACTAGGCATTGGAAGATGGCCATGGCCCCATGGAAACCACATGGCATGGGAGGAGAACATGGATTTTGCCTCATGACTCAGTTGTCAAAAGGATCTGCCACTAACCCTCTGTCAGGTCATGGTTAGAGATATACTTGGTGGTCCCAAGCTCTCCAGCCACTCTTCAACTCTAGGCATGGGGTATGCATCAAATGTCAATGGTGCATTTACTTTCCATAAGTTAATGCAAAAACAGTTTGACCCATCCAGCTTTGGCATAAGTATAGTGGCACTCCTCCACTCGCTACATGACTCCCCAGCAACCCCTCAGTCCAACATGGCCTGTAGTTCTCAGCAAATCATCTCCCGTGCTTTCTGTGGGAGGGGCCATAGATTTTCCCAGCTCTTTTTCTTTGGCTCAATGGCCACATGATTGTAATGGCCAAGTCATGGGTGGCCAATCCTAGCAGTCAGAGTTAGAGCCCACAGTCACCAGTCAGGAGTAAGCTGGGTCAGAATACAGGAGGACAGAAGCAGGAGATAGATTGTAGGTCAGAACCATGAACCAGATGCCAAGAGTCACATCAGGTCAAGATGTCAGTAATTCAAGCTGTGGGAGCAGGAGGCATGCAGCCCAGAATAGGGTGGAGCCCAGTTGTTCAGACAGCTTCCTGCTCCTGCTGCTGGCTTAAGTAGGGCCAACAGGTCAATCTGCTGCTCCAGAATTCTGCCAGAAGGACTGCCGCGGCAGACTCTGAAACTAGAGATGGGCTTTGTGAGTCCAGGTGAGCAAGCATCAGAAGGCTGCCATATGGAGGGTTGGAGCATGGATGCTCCTATAAACCCTGCATACCCAAATTCAAGACCTGTTGGTCATGACAATGATGATAGGTTAAGGAATCCCTCTCGACGAGGCTGAGAATTTGGAGGAAAAGGTTTCAACTAGTCATTGTATTTGATGCGCCTGTTTTGGCCAGAGTTCTTCCCCCATTCACACTAGTCCTGGCTCATGGACTATGGGTGCTTGCAGGATAGGATCAGGCTCAGATGTTAAGTGCACTATAAAAAGGCCCTCTTGGTCCTTCTTGGCCTTCAGCAGGTTTTTGTAATATATCAGCATTTCTTTTCACCTCTCTAAGTGGCAGATTTCATAATTGACCATCCCTCGTTGTGTCACTATCTTGAAGGGCCCTTGCCACCTGGTCAACAATTTTAATTCCAAGTTTGGCAGGAAGAACAAACAACTTATCCTTGGGCTGGAAGTCTTGCAATCTGACCCCTTTATTGTGGGCTTGTTCCTGGCTCTGCTGTGACTTCTATAAGTGCTCCTTGACGAAAATCCCCCGAGTCTTTAAGTCTTTCCTCAGAGGGAGTACATATCAAACATGTGTTGTTTTTTGGCCTTGTTCCTCCTGTGTCTCACGGAGGAGATCTAGGATTGTGTGGGCTGCCTTCCATACAGTAGCCAAAATGGGGAGGCCCCATAGATGCCTGCGGCACTTTACAGAGTGTGAATAGGAGGGGCAGGAACAACCACTCCCAATGACGGGGCTCCAATGTTACAAGCTTTCTTAGAATCTTATTGAAACGTTCCACTAGCCTATCTGTTTGAGGGTGGTAAACAGACTTCTTTAGTTACTGTGATGTCAAACAGGTCCTTTGGTCAGTCAGTATTTCCTTTGGGATTCCTACTTGAGCAGAGACTTTCATCAGTTCAGCTGCAATGGTCACTGCAATTGTTAAGTGGAGGGGGATGGCTTTGGGATACTGGATTATGGTACATGGTATCACCAAGATGTGCTGGTATCCTGCTGTGCTTTTTTCCCCAGCAGCCTTACCAGGTCCATACTGATCCTTTCAAAGGGTACTCCCACTGCCAGGAGATGCACCAGTGGGGCCTTTGGGGTCTGCTTGGGCCCCACCCACTGGCACCCAGAGCATTTCCTTATTTACACCTGACCAGTAAACTGAAGTGCCACTCTTTCAAGGATCTTCTCTTGCCCTAAGGGTCCCCTGCAAGGTACTGTGTAAGCCAGCGGTAATACTTCCCTGCAGAATTTGCTTGGTCCAGGAGCTACACTCTCAAATCTTGGGTTTGGGGGGTCCTTCACCAGTTTGTCTTCTCTAAGTTCAAACTGGGGCCACTGCTTTATCCATTGTGGGTCAATCACTTCATCATTGGAGATTTGTGATTCATCTGTCAACTACAAAGTCCACATCTGCTGCTAGCAGGTCTAAGTCCAAGGGTTGCAAGGTCCCCATTTTCCTGGTTGTCGGGGGAGTTCCACACCTGTTGGGAGGTCAATTCTTTGGGATATTCTGTCTCCCCAATCCTTGTCAGCTCTTCTGTGACTTAGAGACCCCTAAGTGTGAGTCAACGCCTTCAGGGGGGAAGTCACCCCACAATTTTATGATCTCCTTGAAATACTTCCAGTCCCAGCACAGAATTACCAGGTGAAATAAAGTGGGAGGCCAAGCCCGCCTACAGATTCCCCATGTGGTTTCCCACTGTCATTTGGACTTCCTTCATGGGATATGGGGATATTGAAAGCAATTAAGGCACAGTTTTCATATCAAGTCATAACATATTGCAAAATCATTAAATTCCATAAAAGGGACATTATGAATGTAATTAGGCCCCAATATGTATCTTCCTTAAATGAAGGAAAATCTTGGACTGCATCTTTAGATCACGAACATCCAAACTTTGGGCAATCCAGGGTTGTATTGGTAACATACCACAAGCCTGAGGATGTGCTACATTTCATAATAAAATGGAGCAAAGGCATCCTCTTCTTCAGTATGCAGTTACAGCCAGTAGAGTCTTTAGGTCCCAGCATACAAAACAGGCTTCCCATGTGGATCAAGACAGAGCCTTTAGGAGCTATAACTCCACAAAGACAAGCATGGCAGAAGACCAAGGGAAAACGTTGGCCTGCAGGGTGCAGTTTGTTCATCCCTGCCTTAGAGGATGCCATTTGTGTTCTCAGTAAAACCCAAACACATTATCTGGGTCCATGGCAACCAAAAATAGGGCAGGAAATGTAGTCAAGATAGTGTAACTGTGCACAGAAACAACAGTACATCCATATACTCTGTCCATGCACCCAATTCCCAGCACAGATTGTAGACAAAACAGTGCATATATTGGTGTGATTTTGGTACAGAGAGAAAAGGAAAAAACAGGCATTGGAGGTTGAATATTTGATGGGAGTAAGCTAGTGGGACTCATGAGAATTTAAACTCATATCTTCAAGAAACAGCAAGAGTTCAGTAAGACTCTGACAGTAAAATTTGGCACTTTTTTTGTTGGTATTCTGCAAAACTGACTGATGTATTTAAATTGTTGTAGGAGGTCACATATACATTGTAATAGCTTCCCCAGGCTTTGTGAGATATTTTACACTTGTTTGACACCCAAACACAATAAACATACTTGCAGCTGGTTCCTTGCTACAGGAGGTTGTTAAGGAAGCTGCACAAAGAATCTCATTTCAGACCGATGAACTCTGCTGCTGTGAGCATGGATCAGGAATACATTCACGCTGGCTACCATTCCCTTCTGCCTAAGTGAACTTTTTCCATTGAAACCATAGAAATTAAAGCTCTTTATCTGACTGCACCCCAACATTGAGCTAGGAATACACAAGATACCTAAAGCCACTTCCCTTACATTCTTATGTCATATATGACACAACAAACAGGTAAAGGGAGGGAAGAGCATTTACAGGAATAATAAGATTACACACAGACTCAGAAAACGTGTTCACAGGATTGAGTTTTAAGTTTTTAACAAATATGTCTGTAAAATACACAAATTGTCTCAGTTAGTGAGCCTCTGGCATTACCATGGTTAAAAGGAAGATCTAAAAAGTGAAAAAAAGAAAAGAAAATTACACACCCCTTTTTAAAGTAATGCTCACAACAGGATCTAACTGCACCTTCTTGTTACAAGCTGATCAGCTAGCTTAATGAGATGAATAAATAATGCAAACTGCTTTCCCCCAGATTATCCTACCTATTTGCAAGCTTTTTTTCTCCACAGAGATAGGAGGAGTTTTCTGCAGTGGACCCCTATTAATGCTAAGGGGAGATATGGGTGTGGTTAATTCCCCATAGCTCAGACTGAATAGAGTGCTCTGGCTTTAAAACATACTAGACTTCAAAATATTTGTTACTATGAGAGAGTATTGAACTCTCCTTTAACATAGCTGCAGTCTCCCACTTAAGGAGTACTGCAGAAAAGCAGTATGCTGTGTGATCCTTCAGATTCATTAAAAGACTGTGTCAGAGGCTGGCTGGCCCTTTAAGACAAACCAGGCTCAGCCTTGCCAGTTACCTAGCAGCTAGTCCGGAACTGATGTTGATAAGGCCATTGCATGACCAAGGAAGTGGCCACCAGGGGATGCCAGAGAAGAGGACCCTTTGCAAGGCAGTGCTTTGGCACAAGGGGGTGCACAGGTGGTGGATGCTTTACTTTACAGACCCTTGACCCCTAAATAGGATATTTCATAGAGGACTTGAGCAACAATGTTTTATTTCATCCCTAGAACTACTCATGCTGCTATTCAAAGTCTTTTCCGGGGGAGCAACTGGGAAACTTCAGCCACCCAGGGCTCCATGTCTGAGATTCCTCCTCTATACCTAGTTATACGAGCTGGCCAGACAACATTACCAATTTGCATAAAAGGTTTCAGAATTTGTTTTTGTTCCAATGAGGAACAAAAGAGGCTTTTGGTTAAAAAAAAAATTAAAAATCCCTCTCCCCAAGAATAGCAGTGACTAGGGCACTCCCCTGGGATGTGGGAGTCCTAGGTTGAAGTCTCTGCTCCAAATGAGGCATAGCAGGGACTTCAGCCCGGGACTCCCACATCCCAGGTGAGCATGCTAAACCCTGGGCTATTGGCTATTCTGGGGTCGCCCTCTCACTCAGCTGCAGGAGGGGGTACCTATTCAAAACTAAAGAAAGTTAAGTTAAAACCAATATGTTTCTGTGAAAAGTTTTGGTTTCACCAAATCTGCATTTTCTGAGACACACACAAAAAAGTTTAGTCAAATTCCTGACCAGCCCTACTCATCGTGCCAGTCCCCCAGACCACCAGGGATCACTACAAGGTGTAGGAAATATATTTGTTTAAAAATCAATGGCTAGCATAAAACATTACTGCTATCACCCAATCAATTCTTTGTCCCTTTTTGCTATTAGACCATATCCCTACATCCTATTAATAATCAACTGCAAGAATAATTGATGCCTTCCTGCAAAATCAAAGAATTATTGCACAACCCCCTATTTCAAATACTTTACAAGTATGCACCAAGATAAAATAGCTTGCTCCAGTTATGTAACATCAGGGACAAATTTGATGTCACTGGAGTTACACCAGGGATTAATTTAGCCCCATGATTTTAAGGCTGATGGATGGCCAAAAGAGAAAGGCAGTGATATACACTACCGTTGTATCACTTCAAGAAAAAAAGACATAAATGTATGTTCAAACCGTTACATAACTTTTAATTCATTAGCCAAAAATGTGTTACATCTTGGATTACAAATACCATTTTCTTACAGGAAATGGCTAAGCAACTAAAGATAATGTATCTCACAAATTGAAAAAGTGCCAAACATATGCTTAAGGATCTTAAAACAATTATGAACACTTGGCCTGAAAGTAAATAGTTTCCATTGCATGAATTAGATAAAAATTCATGGGGAAAAATATCCAGTTTAACAAAAAGAATGTGTGTATGAATGTGCATGTGAGAATTTTGTGCTCATAAAAAAGCTGCCAGCCAGACATATTTGCAGACTGAAGTTCTCTATTTATGCACAGAACAGGCACAGCACAGATATATGGTTGCTAAAATTGAGCTTGAGAAGAGGGGTCCGGCCCTATACCCATTCATTTCCATTTACCATACATCTCAGGTAGAATTTAACCAAACAGAAATATCTTCTCTAAGGTTACCATGTACTGCCAGTCTTGGGCTACAGCCTGAGAACATTTAAACTCTTTTCTTATTGCATAATTTATCTGTAGAATGTCTGAAAAATGTAAAAAAATGTGTCATATAGAATAGAATAAATAGAAGCACTGAATTGCATGCAATAGTTGTCTCATCTGAATACAGATGGATAGTGAAGGCTGTAGGTTGTTCATAAAAACAATGTGCATTCAACCGTAACAAGAACCTTTTGGAACATCCTTGATGGCTGAAAATATGAGTTTTATCTTTGTACTGAGATTAATTATCTTCCGAGTAAATCAATACAAAGAAAACCCAATACCAGATACCTTAAATTTCACCAGAAGCTGTGGATGAGCTACTCAATCAGAAGGCTTACAAAGGCCTTTGGAAATTGCTAGTGTAACTGGTCTAATGTCCATAGCACTATATTCTCTGTTACTCCTCAAAGAGCTGATATTGCAAGGGAGGATATTAGTCAAACATCCTGATTTGCAAAGTCGCTATTTGTATACTACTTCATTAATTGTTGGGAACCATGTCTTAAGAATTTGACAATACATAGGGTTGGATTCTAACCACAATTATACTTCTCAACCTGTAAATGCCCCAATGTGTGACAAAGAACCAAAGTAAAGGACACCATGTTATTCTTGGAAAAAACTTAAAATGATGTGGAATTCATTCCTTTAATATAGATAACTTTTTCTATAACCTCAGTTTCATGTTTCTTTATTTCTGTTATAAATAATTGTCTATAATATAAATTATGGAAAATCAACTTAATGCAGAAAGTAGGTAGCTTTGGGGACTACAATGAGTATCGTCCCTCCAACTAAATAAGGAACGGCGAACCGCGGCCCCTGGGAGCTGCAGGTGGCCGTGCCTGAGGATGGTCAATGTAAACACTGTCTCATGGCCCGCCAGTGGATTACCCTGATGGGCCGCGTGCAGCCCACAGGCCGCAGGTTGGCTACAACTGCTATAGAGAGTCCAGGTAACGAGATAAAGTATTTTTATGTGAGATTTTCCAAAGTCATAAACTCACCCAGAGGAAAGGGCTGTTACAAACTAACTGATTGCCAGAGAGGGCTTTGTACCTAGTGCCATCTACTTGTGAGAATTACAAAGAAATTTATATCTGTTAGTTATTATCTACCATTCCAGATTTACTGAGGTATCTTACTGTGGGACACCCGATATGCAAGTTGTCAGCAAATTTAAAATATGTGTTTGCTCTTTGGGATGTAACCAAAGAATTAATAACTGAAAGTGTGACTCAGTTTATAACAGCATGAGTTTTAGAATGCAGTTTTGACTGTTTACCTTCTCAGGTATGCCTTTGTTTTAGAGTTTTGGAGAGCTGCTATTAAGAGGCTCAACAGCAATTAAGTAGAAACGTTCCTCACTCTGGAGCTGGATTAAACTGCTTTTAAATCAGACCATTTAGGGCTGCAACTGAAGAACTGGACAGGAAGTTGGTAGAATTTATTTAGGTGAAGTTCTGTAGTATTGTACTTGTAGGCCAGATCTTGAGACATGCCTGAGCTGCAGTTGATGTAGCTCAGGAGGGTGGTTTTTAAGACATCTTAATGCTGATCCTTGTCCTTTAATCCTGGTACTTCCCAGCTTTAATATGTCTGTGCAACTTGGAACAGCCTCAGGGCTGTTCAAAGGGCTCATCTACATGGGATTATCCAAGAAACCTAATCCAAATAACTAAAAATGTGACTGTGAATTGGGTTAGTTAAACCATATTAAATACCTGTGTGGATGCAGTATTTCAGAATTAAAGTGACTTTATTCAGTTTAGATTAATTCACTTTGAAAGTGAATGAGGGTGTTCACATAGGAGTTTAATGTGGTTTAACTAATTCATTTTGAAGACGATTCAGATTAGCTTTCCTGGGAGTCCCTGTGTAGAAAAGGCCTGAGTTACACCTGGATGCCCATAGCCCCATATTTAAGAACACTTTTACCATGCTGCTCTCCCTCTTTACCCCTCCAACCATCCCTATGCACATTCCATATACTGAAGAGTCAGCCTTAGTGTCTCTGTGTCATCCAGGGATTCACTTTATACAAGAATTAACCTTGAGCGAGCTGGGAAGGTGCAATTTCTACCTGCTTTGTGCTGCTGGAAAGTGTCAAAGAAGACAGATCATAGGGGAGGATCACCCAATTTATATTTAAAAGTATAATATAGTATTTGAACTGCGCATTTATAGTAATCTTTGTAGAATATTATGTGGTTTTTTTGTATGTTGTTTGGAGGATTTCAACTTTCTTTGTTGAGGAACAAAAAAATAAGTGATCTAACCATTCACTGGAAATTTATTCTGAACTTCCAAGGTACTGGTCTGAATTGTATCTCTGAGTACCTTTGTGAATCTCTAGGATGATGACAGCAACAGACTGGTAAAATCAATTGTATATTTTGGTGGTGATTGAATTATGTGTAAATATTGAGGAGTTTTCCTTTTTCTCTTAATTGAAAGAATGATTTTCTGTTTGAGAACATTGTTGTTATGAAGAAAAGGCACTAGGAATCTAGCATGTTATTTGTGAAAGAGAGAGGCAATATCAGCACATGCTTAGACTAAAAAGAGGTTCCGGACCATCGTTAAAATGACAATACTAAATTCTCTCCATATTTTTAAGGGGAGTTTTTTCTATATCTAGCCCCTTTTTTCCTTTCTTTATTTATGCCCTTTAAGAGGAACAATTTTTGGGACAAATGAGAAAAATATGGAGGGTTTACCTGTATGGGACAGGATTCAATGGAGTAATGCATTGTCTGGATTTGATATCATTTTGGGTTATTTGGGGTCTAATATTATTGCCTATCTATAGCCTTTTGTACTTCTTAATGCCCCAATCCTGCAAAGACTTTGCACATGCTAAACGTTACATACTGTGAGTTGTCCCACTGAAGTTACTAGGACTACTCACAGTGCATAAAATTAATTACATGTGTAAATCATTGCAGGATCAGGATCTAAATCTGATTGTCAGCTGTAGGAACCCAGTATATATGGTGTTTCTATTTTGCAAGCCAGAAACATTTATAATTCATTGGAAGGAATAATACTTCATTTATGAAATGTTATTGTGAAGTATATTGTGATTTTTTTCCCCAGAGTTTAAGTCTAATTTCTAAAAAGATTCTTGTTAAAGTCTTAATAATAAAGATCAGTTGATATATTTATTTATTTGAAGGGAATAGGAATTAAATTAAGTCATTCTTGATTAAAAGTCTCAACTTCAGAGTCAAAAGTTTACATATTTGTATGTGGGTTTGCTTGCAATTGATTCTTATATTTTTAGAAGAAAAGGAGTAATCATTTTTATATAAATTGATTTTTGGAGTCTGTAAACCATATCTGCAAGAAATTGCTATTTCCAGAGCCTACGGAATTATATTGGAGAAATGAAAATAACCATAGCTATGGTTCAGAGCTCAAAAAGCCTGGGCCAGAGCTATATGTGGTCAGGATTGAATTAACTTGTGATGTCCTGGTGATGTTTCTGGGGGATATCAGAAATTCCCTTAGTCACTAAAATAATCTGACTAGTACTTTTCCCTCACTGGTCTGTACTTGGGGCAGTGCAGCTACAAGCTAGACCCTTGCTGTACACTGACAGTAAACAATCTAGTCCTAACTTTTTTACTATTTATTATGTAGAGCATTTTGGGATACAGCTTGTATGAAAGATGCAATGCAAAATAAAGCTACATTACACTGTCCTCATGATCTCAGTATGAAGATGATACTTCTGAATAAAGGTTAAAACATAAATTTTTTATTATTATTATTATATGCTGAAGTTATGCTTAACAATGCACTGTGGAAATGCAGGAAGATCAGAAGTTATACATTATTACTGTGTATCAATCTTCTGATTCTGAAAGGTGGCTAAAAACAATCTGTCAGGAGGTACAGGAGCTGAGCTCATTCAAGTATATTTTGTACATGCATTTCAAAGTCCATGTTTTCTACTGCCCATGTGAAAATTTGGGTTCATGGCCAATGTTAAGCATAGCACTCCTTGTTAAACTGCTTTCCTCCATATCTCATTTGGATCTAGACATTTCTTTTAAACAGCATCTGTTTTGATATATAAAATATATATATTGCTTTTCTGCCACCTTGTGGCTTCTCTAAACATTGTACAATTTTTTTTAAAAAAAGGCACAATCACTTGTTGGGGGGGTATTTATTTCGGTATTCTTATGTGGAATTACATATGTATAAGGGCTCAAATTCAGCTTTCATTTACAATGGTGCAACCTGTAGCAGAGCGCAGTTTGGCCTCATGAAGACATTCTCTCATAGGATTCAGTCCAACAAAAAGAAATGCTACTTCCTTTGCTCCACTTAGGTCACTGGACTGAAAGTAAACAAGCCATTGTTTCCTCATTGTGGAAACTCAGTTGCATCTGACCCAGGTCTGATTAATACAGTGATAATCTAAACAACAGGAAATAACGTGAAGTATAGCTCTACTCTGAAACGTGAATATGTAAAAATTGAGCTGGATCCTAGTCTGATTCACTAATAAGTCCATAGAATTGTTAGCTAAATGCTGGGTCAAATTTTGCCCTTAGCTACATCTGTGAAATCCAATTGCTTCACTGCTGCACAGGGAAAAATGATGGCAGAATTTGGCCTTTTAGAATGTTTATTATTAGTGAGGATGCATGAGCCCAGTAAAACCAAGCTTGACTTTCAGATTGTATTTGTAGTGCTGGAAGTTACAGGAAAAAATTTTTTATTAACCTATAAATTGAGCACATTCAATTTGGAAAGTAGTGAGAACACAAACATGGAAACACACATGCCATTTCCATAGTCACAGCTCGACACTTTTCCACTACCATCAGGTGGGGAGGAGGTATCTTTGCTAGGGACATCACAACATTATGTGTGTACATGAATCCAGCTATTTAAGAAATTTATGAACTGGTTGAATATTAATCCTCAAACGCACCATGGTTGATGTAATGTTAAGTTAGATCCCAGATCAGAGTGGGTGGCTAAAAAATTAAGCTAAGATGCTCTGTGAAATGATAGTGTTCAGGGGCGGCTCCAGGCCCCAGCACACCAAGCGCGTGCTTGGGGCGGCATGCTGCGGGGGGGGGCGCTCTGCCGGTCGCCGGGAGGGTGGCAGGTGGCTCCTGTGGACCTCCCGCAGGCGTCCCCTGATAGTGTTAGTACATAAATTGCACTTTCCTGCTCCCTTTCCTAGGTGCAGCAGCAGACCAAAACAGCTGATGCAAGTTGGAGCCTGGAGAAAGCAGTGTTGGTACATTGTCCTGACATGCTCCACCTTACAATGACCCCTGAAATTATCAGCTGCTAATAGAGCAGGTTCAAGAATAAATGTCACAAAAACTTTAACATTTGAAGTTTTCCATTTTGCAGGGTTAGAAATGGACTCATTTAAATGTTTTTAAAAACATTTTAATTAAAAAAATCTAACCTTGTTTTTACCCAAACCCCAGCTTTTGGTAACAAAAGTGTGTTATAATCGTTTTTATAAGGTTTTTGATTTAAAAAATCAATTTAAAATGTTGCAAAAAAATAGTGAAACATTTAGAAAAATAGTAAACTATTTGTCAGGGGGACGTATAATATGAGTGGGTTACACTAACAAAGCCATCTCTGTCATAGCCCAGTATTAATCCTGAGTCCAATATGTTAGAAGCAGGGCCTGCTCCAGACCCCAGCGTTTGGGGCGGCATCCCAGCGGGAGGGTGGCAGGCGGCTCCGGCGGACCTCCCGCAGGCATGCCTGCGGAAGGTCTGCTGGGACCGCAGCTCCGGTGGAGCATCCGCAGGCACGCCTGCAGGAGGTCCACCGCAGCCGCGGGACGGCGACCGCTAGAGCGCCCCCCGCGGCGTGCCGCCCTCCTTGGGGCGGCGGAAATGCTAGAGCTGCCCCTGGTTAGAAGTTAGAGACTGCTGGAGTAAAATCATTGATGCTTCTCCTCTCACATCACCACCACCAGTGATATTGCCCAGGAACAGGTGATTGGAGATCAGGTAGTATGTTTTGTTTTATTTTTTTGAGAACTGGCTGGACTAACAGATGTTTCAGAAATGTCAGTAGGCGGTCTTTGCGAAGGATACATTAATGATCTCAGTGGGTAGTGGTTGCTGGATTTCATCACCCATGAGAGCCAGGGGACCAATGTAAGAGATGTCAAAATTCTGCCAGACATGGGGGCATGGCCTTTGATTTTTGCTGTGGTTCATAATCTTGTACTTCTCAGCAAAGTATGGTGAGACCTCCTCACAGAGGACAAGGATTTGGGTCAGAGAATTAGCTGAGGAGTTCTTGATTATTAGCTACTTGCTATTTGGAATAGCAGTACTACCTGTGTTTATGGCGGAGAAAAATAAAGTTTTCTTGGTTTCCTTCATGACCGTGGCATATTTCTATAGGAAAATCTTTTGTTGCTATCATAAGGAATCAGAAAGGGCTTTTTACCACTCATGTTCTAGTCATCTAGCTTCATGTTTCTTTTGACAGCTAATTGACAAGCAACGGTAAGGTGTTTGGTTAGTGGGTGGGTAGGACAGAAGTAGATATTTAGGAGCCAAGGTCTCATTGGCTGAGACTACAAGGTTGTAATAGTGCTTCACTGGTCCAGCTGCAGGATGATGGTCTATGCAACTACGTTCTAGAACTGTCAGTTTCTCATAGTCAACCATTTCAGTTGGGCTATCATTCAGCAATAACTGTTGTCAACCATATATCAATAGGGAGAAGATGATGGTCAGGTTCAGGAGCAAGACCAGTTTTTTATTCAAATTTGTATCAGCTACACCCGTGGTCACCAACCTGTAGATCACGATTGACTGGTCGATCCTGAAGCTTCTGCCAATTGATCCTGCTCTCCAGCTCCTAAAAGTCCAGCAGTGCAGCAGGGCTAAGGCAGGCTCCCTGCCTGTCCTGGCCCCACGCCACCACCGGAAGCAGCCAGCATAGGCTGGGAATGGGGAACTGCGGCCAGTGGAAGCTGTGAGGGCAGTGCTTGCAGGCAGGAACATCGTGCAGAGCCATGTGCCCCCGCCCCCTGGGGCAGCAGAGGCATGTTGGCCGCTTCTGGGAGCGGTGTGGGGCCGGGGCAGGCAGGGAGCCTGCCTTAGCCCTGCTGTGCCGCTGACCGGGAACCAACTGAGGTAAGTGCCGCCCAGCGGGGGCCCACACACCAACCCCCAGACATAAGCCCCCTCCTGGAGCCAGCACCCCCTACCCCCTCCTGCACCCTGAACCCACTCCTGCACCTCAAGCCCCTGCCCTAGCCCTGAGCCCCCTCCCAGAGCCAGCACCCCATATTCTTCCTGCACTCCAACACTCTGCCCCAGCCCGGAGTCCCCTCATGCATCCAAACTCCCTCCCAGAAGCTGCACCCCGCACTCCCTTCTGCATGCCAACCCCCTGCCCCAGGCTTAGCCTGGAGCCCCCTCCCACATTCCAGCCCCAGCCCAGAGCCCAGAGCCCCTCCTGAACCCCAACCACCTGCCCCAGCCCGGTGAAAGTGAGTGAGGGTGGGGGAGAACAAGTGATGGAGGGAGTGGGCAATGGAGTAAGCAGGTGGGGCTTTGGGGAAAGGGCTGGGCCTCGGGGAAGGGGCAGGGTAGATCCTGGGTTGCACTGAAATTCAAAAAGTGATCTTGTGTGTAAAACAGCTGGAAACCACTGAGCTACACAGTGTGATCTGCTGTGTGCATAGGTCTAGAAACACATTGGACCAAAACAGCAGTCTCCCTTTTGCAGGTGCAATTTGCACCTGCTCTTTTTCCTACAGCTGAACTAAACATGCAAATCTGGGTGTCATGTAGATCAGGTGGTTAGCGGTATGAGTATTCAGATTTTCATCTGCAATTCATTTTCCAGTTGCAAAATACATGTGTAAAAAGGGAGGCCAGGCCTCAGCCCTTTTGAAAATGTATTCCTTTGATACAAGCTCATTATTTCTATGCTAGATAGAAGGTTCTTGGGCTACAGAATTAGAGTTGTTTTTTTGATGAGTGTTGGTGTCAGTGGGAGCTGAAGATACTCAGCACCTTTCAGGATGTGCCTCTATATGTTTTGCAAGGAGTGTTCTCTACCTTTTTCTCATAACTGAAAATTAATTCATTTTCAAAAGATTCTGAAACATAAAAACATTTTATCAGGTTTTCCATAAGCTGTTAATAAGTGGCATGAATATGCAGTTCTACAAAATGACACAGGGCACAATAAATCATTAATAAAAGGTGAGCAATCAGAAAAGATAAAAAAGAAATCAGCAAAGTTTATGTACTAGCAGATTTTAATGTTGCTCTTAGGATAAAAATCACAACTGTCTGAAAGCTAACACCACAGAAAAATTTTGCTTCCACAGATCATTTATTTTTCTTGTGTCTTATTGTAAAATATTATTTAAAATGTCACAAGGGCATAATAAATAGTACTAATCACTGAAAAAAGATTAAAGAAGGTATTAAAACAACTATAAAATATTCCTGAATTGGAGTGCTTGGGGTATCACCTAGGGCTATCATACTCTGCTAGTTTGTTCTCCAGGAAATAAACATCTTTATCATTAGCAAGAAAGTGCTGCTTATTTTGGCTGAGAGGTCTTTGGAGTGCATATGGTGGTAATGTATTTAATTTTCCTTCTCAAAAACCAGAGTAAGGACATGGTAAGTGATGTTACTCTTGTCCTTCCATCAGTTGATGGGAGCATGCAAATGCCCAGAAGAGTAAGGCTTGCCAATAGTCACTAAATCTTGAACTTTTGAAAAAATGTTATCTGATGCCTGTGATTTTGTAAAAGTTTTACCTATTGCTTCTATGAGGTTGAAATCTCTGTTAACAAAGCTGAACATTGGGCGGTGGCGGGGGGAGCAGCCTTTCATATTAGCTGTGGTTATTGATTAGTTGGTAAAGCGGTTGGACTACTGTAAGCCTCAGAGCCCTGACCTTCAATAGACCTTTCTGTTTTCAAGCCTTAGTCTCAATTCTAAAGATCTACTCTTAATTTTAATGCTGAAGAGAGAGACACTTGTCTCCTTCTTTATACAACCAAATTAATACAAACAACCAATCTTGCTGAAGATAAGGATGGCATTGAGCATTTTACAATGTATTTTACAATGCTTATTTGTATCCAAAAAGATTGTTCTGTCAAGAACATTTTACTCAGCATGCACACTACAAATGCTGGTGGGGAATAGATTAGTTGGATAAAGAGAAGCACAGAATTTACTTACCAGAATTAAATTACATAAATGCTCCATGGAATTCCAGACATGTTTTTATAAACCTATTTTTTCAAAATTAAAAATATTACCATTTTCATTTTGACTGTGGCTCATCCCTAACTTTCTACACAGTTCAGTTAATCCAGGAAATGAGGGCTTCCTTTTAAAAGGAGATATCAGGCCAAAATTTTATTACAATTAATATTAAATAAAAGTAAGGGCTATTAAACTTAATGCCTCCAAATTGATTGCTGTTCTTTCAAGTGGAAAGCTAATTTAAGAGATATCAAATAGTGGGCCAGATTCAGTCTTAGTGGGACAGGCACAATTCCCTCTGGTCTCAGTCCTCCCACAAGTTGAGCACTATGGCCCTTAAGTACTTTTCTGGACTATGACCAGAGTGCTCAGTTCCTTGCAGAACTGAGCCTACCGAATGTAAATAGGGATGCACTTGCCTTCACCAAAGCTGAATTAAGTCCATTATGGCTGGCAAACTACAATAACTTTGTTACTTCAATAATTAAACTTAACTTTATCAGAACAGTTCTTTGAATTTAAAACATCTGAAAATTACTTTTTGTAAATTCTATAATACAAGCAGTTGAGAAGCAATTTCAACAAATCATTCAAATAAGAAATTTACAGATTTAAGTTATGTAAAGAAAATTACAACAGTTGGGTTCATGTCTCTGCATGCAATATTGTCTTTAGGTAAATAAAACTTTATACATACTACATGAACTAGTGGTCAAACTTTGAGAAAATTATCATTGTGCCTTTAAAGAAAAATCTGATCTATCAAGTTATTGTCTCAAAGTTTGAGACTGACATATTATTACAGACGTTCCTCAACTTACGCAAGTGTTCCGTTCTGGAACACCTTGCATAACTCGAATTTTGCATAAGTCAGAAACGCATCTCTGACCATTACACACAAAAAACCCCAAACAACCCTCTCCCAAACCTCCTATTTCTAGCTTACGGAACTTTTTCCGTAAGTGCGGATTTGAGTAAGTCGGGTCTTGCGTAACCCAGGGAGTGTCTGTATTAGTATTGAAGTAGCCCCTAAGTGCCCCAATCATAGGTCAGGGCCCCATTGTCTAGGTCAGTGGCTCTCAAACTTTCCAGACTACTGTACCACTTTCAGGAGTCTGATTTTTCTTGAGACCCCCTAAGTTTCACTTCACTTAAAATCTACTTGCTTACAAAATCAGACATAAAAATACAAAAGTGTCACAGTGCACTATTACTGAAAAATTGCTTACTTTCTTATTTGTACTGTATAATTATAAAATAAACCAATTGGAATATAAATATTGTACTTACATTTCAGTATATAGTACATAGAGAAGTATAAACAAGTCATTGGTTGTATGAAATTTTAGTTTGTATGGACTTCCCTGGTTATTTTTATGTAGCCTGTTGTAAAACTAGGCAAAGAGCTAGATGAGTTGATGTACCCCCCCTGGAAGATCTGTGTGTACCCCTAGAGGTACACATACCACTGGTTGAGAATCACTGGTCTAGGTGCTGTACAAACACAAAAATAAGTATTTGATCTTAATACGATCAATGTATTGTTCTGAGGAATAACGTTGGTAACACACAATGAAAGCTTTCAAATGTGAATTGAATGCAGCGTTTATATATTCATAAAGTTTAAGGCCAGAAGGGCCCAATGGATAATCTAATCTGACTTCTTGTATATCACAGAATTGTAAATGTCACCCAGTTACCTTTGTATTGAACCCAATAACTTGTGTTTGACTAAAGCATATCTTTCTGGAAGTTATCTAGTCCTGATCTGAACACATCAACAAATGGAGAATCCACCTCCCAACCCCCGTGGTGGGTTGTTCCAGTGATTTATCACCCTCACTGTTAAAAATGTGTATCCTATTTCCAATTTGAAATACATAGAATATCAGGGTTGGAAGGGACCTCAGGAGGTCATCTAGTCCAACCCCCTGCTCAAAGCAGGACCAATCCCCAACTAAATCATCCCAGCCAGGGCTTTGTCAAGCCAGGCCTTAAAAACCTCTAAGGAAGGAGATTCTACCATCTCCCTAGGTAACCCATTTCAGTGCTTCACCACCCTCCTAGTGAAACAGTGTTTCCTAATATCCAAACTAAACCTCCCCCACTGCAACTTGAGACCATTACTCCTTGTTCTGTCATCAGGTACCACTAAGAACAAACTAGATCCATCCTCTTTGGAACCCCCTTTCAGGTAGTTGAAAGCAGCTATCAGATCCCCCTTCATTCTTCTCTTCTGCAGACTAAATAATCCCAGTTTCCTCAGCCTCTCCTCATAAGTCATGTGCTCCAGCCCACTAATCATTTTTGTTGCCCTCCGCTGCATTCTGTCTAATTTTTCCACATCCTTCTTGTAGCGTGGGCCCAAAACTGGACACAGTACTCCAGATGAGGCCTCACCAATGTTGAATAGAAGGGAATGATCAAGTCCCTCGATCTGCTGGCAATGCTCCTACTTATAGAGCCCAAAATGCCATTAGCCTTCTTGGCAACAAGGGCACACTGTTGACTCATATCCAGCTTCTCGTCCACTGTAACCCCTAGGTCCTTTTCTGCAGAACTGTTGCCTAGCCGCTTGGTCCCTAGTCTATAGCCGTGCATGGGATTCTTCCATCCTAAGTGCAGGACTCCGCACTTGTCCTTGTTGAACCTCATCAGATTTCTTTTGGCCCAATCCTCTAATTTGTGTAGGTCCCTCTGTATCCTATCCCTACCCTCCAGTGTATTTACTACTCCTCCCAGTTTAGTGTCACCTGCAAACTTGCTGAAGGTGCAATCCATGCCATCCTCCAGATCATTAATGAAGATATTGAACAAAACTCATCCCAGGACCGACCCTTGGGGCACTCCGCTTGATACTGGCTGCCAACTAGACATGGAGCCATTGATCACTACCCGTTGAGCCCAATGATCTAGCCAGCTTTCTATCCAGCTTACAGTCCATTCATTCATCCCATATTTCTTTAACTTGCTGGCAATAATACTCTGGGAGACAGTATCAAAAGTTTTGCTAAAGTCAAGGAATAACACATCCATTGCTTTCCCCTCATCCCAGAGCCAGTTATCTCATCATAGAAAGCAATTAGGTTAGTCAGGCATGACTTGCCCTTGGTGAATCCATGCTGACTGATCCTGATCACTTTCCTCTCCTCAAAGTGCTTCAAAATTGATTCCTTGAGGACTTGCTCCATGATTTTTCCAGGGACTGAGGTGAGGCTGACTAGCCTGTAATTCCCCGGATCCTCCTTCTTCCCTTTTTTAAAGATGGGCACTACATAAGCCTTTTTCCAGTCATCCGGGACCTCCCCTGATCGCCATGAGTTTTCAAAAATAATGGCCAATGGCTCTGCAATCACATCCACCAACTCCTTTAGCACCCTCAGATTCAGTGCATCCGGCCCCATGGACTTGTGCTCATCCAGCTTTTCTAAATAGTCCTGAACCACTTCTTTCTCCACAGAAGGCTGGTCACCCTCCTCCTCATATTGTGCTGCCCAGTGCAGTAGTCTGGGACCTGACCTTGTTCATGAAGACAGAGGCAAAAAAAGCCTTTTTCCGCATCCTTTGTACTAGGTTGCCTCCCCCATTCAGTAAGGGGCCAACACTTTCCCTGGCCTTCTTCTTGTTGCTAACATACCTGTAGAAACCCTTATTGTTACTCTTAACATCCCTTGCTAGCTGCAACTCCAATTGTGATTTGGCTTTCCTGATTTCACTCCTGCACGCCTGAGCAATATTTTTATACTCCTCCCTGGTCATTTTGTCCAAGCTTCCACTTCTTGTAATCTTCTTTTTTTGTGTTTAAGATCATCAAGGATTTCACTATTAAGCCAAGCTGGTCGCCTGCCATATTTACTATTCTTTCTACACATCGGGATGGTTTGTTCCTGCAACCTCAATAAGGATTCTTTAAAGTACAGCCAGCTCTCCTGGACTCCTTTCCACCTCATGTTATTCTCCCAGGGGATCATGCCCATCTGTTCCCTGAGGGAGTCAAAGTCTGCTTTTCTGAAGTCCAGGGTCCGTATTCTGCTGCTCTCCTTTCTTCCTTTTGTCAGGATCCTGAAGTCAACCATCTCATGGTCACTGCTTCCCATCCACTTTTGCTTCCCCTACTAATTCTTCCCTGTTTGTGAGCAGCAGGTCAAGAAAAGCTCTGCCCCTAGTTGGTTCCTCCAGCACTTGCACCAGGAAATTGTCCCCTACACTTTCCAAAAACGTGTGGATTGTCTGTGGACTGCTGTATTGCTCTCCCAGCAGATATCGTAGTGATTGAAGTCCCCCATGAGAACCATAGTCTGTGATATAGTAACTTCTGTTAGTTGCCTGAAGAAAGTCTCATCCACCTCATCCCTGGTCAGGTGGTCTATAGCAGACTCCCACCACGACATGACCCTTATTGCTCACACTTCTAAACTTAATCCAGAGACTCTCAGGCTTTTCTGCAGTTTCATACCAGAGCTCTGAGCAGTCATACGTCTCTCTTACATACAATGCAACTCCCCAACCTTTTCTGCCCTGCCTGTACTTCCTGAACAGTTTATATCCATCCATGACTGTACTCCAGTCATGTGAGTTATCCCACCAAGTCTCTGTTATTCCAATCACATCATAATTCCATGACTGTGCCAGGACTTACAGTTCTCCCTGCTTGTTTTCCAGGCTTTTTGCATTTGTGTGTAGGCACTTAACATAACTCGCTGATCATCCTGCTTTCTCAGTATGAGACAGGAGTCCTCCCCTCTTGCGCTCTCCTGCTCGTGCTTCCTCCTGGTATCCCACTTCCCCACTTATCTCAGGGCTTTGGTCTGGTTCCAGCTCCAGCCACTGGTTGTTGCTACATCTTTCTCCACTAGATTAAAGACACCAGTATTTTCTTCCCATGAAGGTACTTAGACACTGTAATCAACCTCATCTCTCAATCTTAGATATATTAAATGGATTGAACTCTTTAAAACAGGGTTTCTCAACCTTTTTCTTTCTGAGGCTCCCCCCTCAACATGCTATAGAAACTCCAAGGACCACCTGTGCCACAACAACTGTTTTTCTGCATATTCAATAAATTAAAAGCCGGGGCCAGCGTTAGGGAGTAGCAAGCAGGGCAACTGCCAGCTTTCTGCCTTGGGCACCAGCAAGTCTAATGCCAGCCCTGCTCTCTGGTTTATTTTGCTGGACCCCCTGAAACTTGCTTGCGGCTCCCCAAGGGGTCCTGGTCACCTGGTTGAGAACCACTGCTTTAAAACACTCACTGTAAGGCATTTTCTTCAGCCCTTGAATATTTTTTTGGTTCTCTTATGCACCCTCTCCATTTTTAGTTTATGGGAAGCACTTTAATGAATTAAAGTATTTTAATACATTTACATAGGGGATATTTCTATGGAAACACTGCATATTTAATACCAAATTAGCCACAAACCAAACTGTTAGAGTAAACTGTCTCCTTTTTAGTGACCCTGGGTCTTCATATCAAAGTCATTTACCAATTTTAGGGATTTTTTTAAAAAATTAAACATTCATCTAATGCTTTGTGAAAATTAAGAAGTGGTTGCTGAATCAGTCAGGATCTGGAAGATTTTATAAAGGAACGAACAAATATGTTCATTATGTCAGTAAGTTCCAAGCCATCATTACAGGGCCAGTCATACCATATTTTATTATATAATATCTAATAATAGAATCACAGGCCCAATTCCTTCCTGAGATACATACATATTTTACAACTTGTCCCGAGTTGGATGATGTTTTGCAGGTTAAGCAGGCAGAGTTAAGAAAAGGATGCAGTGCCTGTGATCAAATCTTAGCCTTGACCATCTTTATTGAAATGGTTTTCAACAAAATCTGAAGACAGGAACCATCTTCCTGGATTTGTCCACCACTTATGACAGTTTGGCACACAAGCCTTTTGTGTAATTCTCTTGAGTTGCCCTGCATTAGGCCTCAAATAGGCGGTTCAGAGTACACATGGACGACCATTGCAGTTCTTGGAAGTGTCAGATCAACAGTCTTCCTCAAGGTTCGGTTCTTTCACCAATACTATTCAATGTGTACATCAACAACTTGCCAGTAACACTCTCATGCAAGTTTATTTATGACAACAACATCTGCTGCAGCTATCAAGCTCAGTCCTTCTCAGAAATTGACATGGTCCTGAATGATGATATGGAGCTTATGGCAGACTATTGTAGTTGACAGTGTTTACAGACCAGCTTTTGCAAGATGGTTTCTAGCGTATTTCATCTGCACAATGCAAGCACAAGACACAAGTTAAATATTTTCTTAAATGGCTGCCAATATTTAGTAACATAGCACCGCCCCATATTTGCCATGAGAGGATTCCATTATGATGCTGGCCAAGATCCGCTAGAATACTTGCTTTTGTACACAGACCTCTTCAACCATCCGCCAGCTTGCCTGTCTTCTAGATGCCCTTTATGGTCACTTATGCCACCACAGGACATGACTATAGAATCTGTTTGGCATAATGAATAGTCAGTAATGACAGTCATTAATCACTTATCACTGACCCAACCACCTGCCTACCAGGTTTTGATCTGCCAAGGAACCTGTAGTCATCCCTGAACCAGTTTTGAACAGGACAGGGCAACTGTGTGGTCAATCTCTTAAAATGGGGTCTCTCTAATGACCCAGGATGTAACTGCAGTCAACTTCAAACTATGTTGCATATCCTTGACAAGTGCCCACTGACTTACTTCGACAGCCGCTATTGGCTCCTCATCTGGCTGATGACGACGCTATCAAATGGCTGGGCACTTTGTGCACACGCTGAAGAAGACTGAACATATTTGTAGCCAAACCAAGCAACCACCACCAGCAGCACTGGTTCAGTTTTAGTGGCTTTTGTTGGTATGGACATATTAGAAGATCAATTAATTACAAAGCATATTTACCAAGAAATGCCACTACACAGTTGGCAGCCACGTGGTTGCCAAAAGGTTCAGTGGTGCAGTGGGTGCCAATTATGGACATAGATTGAACATCCAGACTGTCTTAAGGACCTAGCAAGAGATTGACCCAGGTGGCACTTGATCTTCTAGGAAGCCTACAAATCTTTGTGATTTGCTTTGACGATACCCTCAAAACCCCTGCTAAGCTACTACCTAACCCTGGAGACACCTCAATTCCCATTATTAAAGTACAGTAAGTCTCTGCCTGAGGGCACATAAACTGCTACCTCAGTCTAGGTGCCTGGGCTCCTATCTCATGCCTAAGTTGCAGTGGGAGCCTCAAAGCAGCTGAAACTGAAAATTGCTCTGCCTATCTTACCTACAGGGTCTGATCTGGCAGGTGTGCTCTGAACATACCTAACTTGACACAAAAGGGCCATTGCATATTTAATTATTGATATGTGGGGACAGCTTAAACAGGAGACACTGAGACCCTTCCACCCCCGAATGTCCCATAGGCCAGTGATTAGGTCACTCACCTGAGAGGTGGGAAACTCATATTCAAATTCCTTCTTCTCATCTGGCAGAGAGGGGAGCTGAACCTGGGTCTCTGACATCCTGTGTGAATATCCTCATCACTGGGCTAAAAGTTATAAGGGGATCCCACTTCCTTCTGCTCCGCCCCTTGGCTTTTTTGTGTGTGCATTTAGGCATTCACCAGCACCATTCTTCCAAGAAATGGGTGAGGTGCCTGACTCCAGGACAGGATTCAGAGCTGTGGGTCCCAAGTGAAAATAGATGCTTCTCTCCAGCCTGCACTTAGATTTCTAAGTTCCTGAGAGGGGTGGAGTTTAGGACACCACCATCACATTCCTCTTCATCTGCTATGGGCTAGCTTAGGCAGTTCCCTGAGTAGAGTGCTGGCTTTTGTGAGTCCTAGTCATAGGTGCTTATCATTCCCCATGATTTGTATAGGGAGCCTAGGTGCCTAACTCTGGTTTTATGGATATCACTGAGGGGCAAGGTGCCTAAATGTTAGGTACTGCAACATGCAGCATTGCAACACCTAAGACACTTGTGGATTTGGGCCCTTGTTGCTAGCAGAGGGCTAACAGTGGCTGCTGCAGGAGGATACAAGGTAGCAGAGTACAGGAAGAGGTGTGTGAGAATTACACCAAGACTCTCTTATTATACCCCTATACTTATTATACCTCTTAGGAGTTAGGTTAGGAACTGTTTTCCTCAGTTCATGTAACTGGCAAAAGCAATTGTATCTAGGGTATGTGCATCCTCTATTTTATCTGCCGTACCAAAGCAATCCTCTGTTACTGACTGTGTGAGAGTGTTTATCAGAACCCACTGAAGTCTACAGCCTGTAGAACCTAGTGCTTGGAGTACCTGTAGTGTTTGCCTCCAACCTCATGGTACACAGAGTATACTCTCAGACCCCTGAAGGGAAATGGCACACTGCGACTCTGCAGTGGGGGTCAGGTACCAAATATGAGACCAAGGCTAAAAATGTAAACTGATAATGACTTCTTCATCCAAGGCACTGCTAGCTCTCAATCTATACTACAAAATATCATACAACACACTCACACCACCCCTCAAAAAGGGCTTTGCCTTGAAGGTTATCAAAATCAGGTTCAGTTGGACTGAAGAAGTGGGAAGATGAGCAGTGACAAATTCCGGATTTGAGGATCCCCTTTAAAAAAATCATCTGCTATCAGTCCCCTCTTTTTAGCTTGAGTCACATTGCCAACCACAACTGCAGCAGTATGACTCGTTTGCTTTGTGAATCACCATTTAATAAGCAGGGGGCTGCACTCTGCACTAACTTAAGTTTCTGAGTGCTTTAAGGCCAGGTACAGAGAATTCCATTAGTCTAATCATGAGCTGACAAAGGCAGAGATACTAGCCAGTTCTGCATCAGAAAGAAAACAAGTCATATGTTCTTTACCCAGTGCATCTAAAATAGCAGGCTAGGCCATAGCTGAGCCTCCAAGAGCAGAAGGGAATCCAAAATGATTCCTTAACCCTAAAACTGAATAGTAAGCAGAAGACATATTCTTTTATCAGGAGAATTGATAATTCTCTATTATACCACACCATATCAGATTTAAACCAAGGAATATTAACACTTCAAGTTTGGTGTGGGTAAATTACCTCAGAAGTTTTAACAGAGCAAGTTAAATTAAAATAACAGAATACTATGGGTACTCATTTAAAAAAAAAACATGTAACACTTTTTTTGTCAAAATACACTGGCATTGCCTATTGATCAATTTGCTTAAAGTTATGGGTGCCTGTCACGAGGAAACTGACAGATGTTGGTAGGTTGCCTGGCTGATACAGACGTAGTCAGATCCCATTTATGCAGATTTTTCTCTAAAGTTATGGAATAACTTTGTTAATTTTCTTGAGATAGCAAGGTCCTTAAAGTAATCCTGCACAGGCCATATTTCTATCAAAGCCCTGGGCCAGCTCAGTCTGATCTGCAAGTTTGCGAAAGGGACAATGTATCTGTGATCAGGCTCTATTTGGTGCATTTGATTGCTTGAGGTGAAAGAAGTTGACTTCTGTATGTAGCATGTTGATAAATATTAAGTCCCCTAGCAGCAGGGTGGGGGACACAGTTTCAAGAGGAACCCAAAGAAAAGAAAAAAATTGTTGTCCGCTAGCCTCTCTTGCCTCAAGGTGTCCCTAATAGGATCAAGGCATAGCCTTTGCCTGGTGTGTCTACCACAGAAACTGAAAAGCTGTGAGACAACCAGGTCCCATGTTGTTCTGTGCCTGGACGTGGCTGGCTAAGGCCTCAATTAAGCCTCCGAGAAACCCTAGGCGCATACAAATAAACAAACAGGCCCAGACTGGGATGGGGGCTGCCCTAGAATAGGGGGTCAAACCCACTGAGCAGCCAAAGCCCCCTCAGCCACGCCTTGTCCTGCCCCCCATTCAGCCACAAGCCCTCCAGACTGGGGGCAGCACTGTGCGCCACTATCAGGGCCGGCTCCAGGCCCCTGCACGCCAAGAGCGTGCTTGGGGCAGCATGCTGCGGGGGGCGCTCTGCTGGTCGCCGGGAGGGCAGCAGGCGGCTCCGCTGGACCTCCCGCAGGCAGAGGGTCTGCTGGTCCCGCGGCTCTGGTGGCCCTCCCGCAGGCGTGCCTGCGGATCCTCCACCGGAGCCGCGGGACCAGTGGACCCTCTGCAGGCACGTCTGCAAGAGGTCCACCGGAGCCGCGGGACTGGCAACTGCCAGAGCGCCCCCCGCGGCGTGCCCCCATGCTTGGGGCGGCGAAATTGCTAGAGCCGCCCCTGGCCATTATCACTGTCAAGATGCTGGGTACAGAAACCACCCTGCATGCCCAGCCACCCATTCAAAGCTTCAGCCCTACCCAACCCCATCAGTCCACTCTCTCTGGCCAATCACTGCACTGTGCCTAGCAGCAGCCAATCAGAAATCCCCACCTGCCACCATCTCAGCCAATGAGGTCTCTCTTATGTCAGTCGAAGGTAGGTTGCGTGCATCCGAGACTCCGCCCATCCCCCATCGCCGAAAGGGTGAAAGTGCAGGTCCTAATTCCGCGGCTTTGTCAGCTCAGGCCGGCGAAATGAGACGGGCCGGCCCGCCCTGTGATTGGCTGCGCGGGGAAGCCGGGCTGCGCGCTCATTGGCTGCCGGCGTCGGCTGCTCTGCCGGCTGAGGAGGCTCAGCCGCACCTGGCCCATCGCGGCGGCGGGAGCGGTGCCAGGCGGGGAGCGCGGCAGCCCCTTGCCTCGGGCCCAGGTGAGTGAGGGGCGGCCCCTCCCGCAGCCTGCGGGGGGCCCCCGAGTGGGAACGGGGGCGAGGCTCCGCGGCCGGGGGGCACCGGCTCCAGGGCAAACTCCGGAGCCGCCGTCGGGAGCCCGGGCCTGGGCCGGGGATGCTGCGTGGCGGGGCAGGACGGGAGCCAGCCGCACGGTCCGTGCCCGCCCCGGAGCGGCCGGGGGAGCCGAAGCGGCAGAGCTCTAGGGGAGGACGGCGGGGCTAAGGCGCCGGACGGGGATCCGGGCTCAGCGCCTCGCGACGGGCAGCCGCTGGAGCCCGGCCCCTTGGGCAAAGGGACCCGGATAACCCGCCCTGCCCCGCATCAATTCGCGCAGGTCGACCCTCCGCTGCTGAGGTACGGAGACCTCTGCCCCAGTGCTGCGTGCGCTCCCCGGGGGCTGAGAGCAGCCGCTGCCCGCGTCGGGTCCAGGCTCCGGCCCGGGGGCGGGCATAGCGTGTAGCGCTTACATCTCCCGCGTGAACAGCCGCGACAGGGCGCGCCCGGCCCTCGCTGAGCGTTGTACCAGCTTACTTCAGTGCTGTTTCCCCCCACCCCCGTAGTGATGCTTAAACTTGAGTTCATTAACTGGAAATGTTTCCGACTTCCTCTTAATGATGCTGTGGTATGTACAGTGAGCTGTATTTCATCTCTTCTTTGGGATATTCGAACATTGAACTTTTGTATGTTCCCTGGATGTCATTCACTGCATATTAGCGAACCACGGTGGGTGTGTTATCTTTTATTGGATCAACTTCTGTTCATGAGAGAAACATACACATGGTAGTGACATGGTATTTGTCAATAGTAATTGCTTATAAGTAATAAAAAGATGTCTATGTCTTAATATGCCAGCCTTGGAACTAAACTCCCTTTCTTTGATTTAAGTAGTCTGCATCTATTGTTCTGTAAGGTGTGTTGCAAAACCCATTTATTTTTGTGGTCTTTTAGAAATGGGAGAGTACTATGAGGTTTTTGTTTGTTTGTTTGTTTGTTTTGAAGGGTGAGGGTGGAGGATGCAGGTATGTTGCAGTATTTATTTCCTTTCTGTCAGGTTAATTTTAGTTAAGTCTTAGTTTAAAAAAAAACTTACAACATTGCAGTGATAAAAGTTCTCTTGACTGTAGGCCACTGCTCTGGATGCACTGAGAGCTAAGTAAATTAGACAGTTAGTTTAGGGGGGAGTGTTGTATTAAGATTGTGAAGTGTGGAGCAGTAGGAGCCCTGTGAGATTTCTGGCTTGGTTACTCAGCTAAAATTCCTCTAGGGCAAGCTTACTGAATGGGCAGGTCTGCCACCATTTGTAAGGTTAGTTGGAGTGTTTTGGTCTCCTGAAGAAATTAGTGCCACCACTGGCACTAATTTGGGAGCAGTACCTCTGGTTTCTATCTTGTTTACAACTGACTCCCTGCTCAAGAATTTGAGGAAGGGAGGGAAAATTCCTTGCTCCCTTGTTATTTTCATCTTCCATGCACACCCTACTCAAGACAAATCAGTTTAAACCTAGGAGTTGTATTTTAAAAACAACCTAATATGAATCAATTTTTCCATTAATTATACTAAAAAACAAATCAATTAGAAAAATATTCCACTGCAAGATATTGAACCCAAACAAAGCATTGTGCTAGTGCATGAAAGGTAGAAAGAGAAACTAACCAGATAGCAAAGAGAAAGTAAACTTATCTCTCTGGCAAGGGTGAAAGTAACTTACAGGTCTTACCGGTACTGTCAGAGTCCTGAGGGGGCGTGGCCTCAAACGGAAGAGGTGGTGCCTCTCAAGAGTTAAAGGCCCTGGGGCATGGCTGTGCCTGGGAGCCCCGGGGCCTTTAAATCAACCCGGGGCTCCCAGCTGAAGAGGTGGCTGGGAGCCCCCGGGACAAATTAAAGGGCCCAGGACTCCAGCCGCCGCAGAGCTCCGGGCCCTTTAAATCCGGCCCCAGCCCGGCCACCGGAGCCACGGGGGCGGATTTAAAGGGCTCTGGGTTGCCCGCAGCCGGGGGAGCTCTGAGCCCTTTAAATCTGGCCCCAGCCCAGCCACCGGAGCCGGACCGGACCGGACCACCTTATTTTCACCTCTGCTCTTTGGTTTCATAGCCCAAGCTGATAGTTCATTTGCAATGGCAGGGTTGGGTCCTACCATTGGGTTTCCCGTTGATTTCAATGGGATTGCACAAAGCACTAGGACTCCATGTTTAAGCAAGTAAATGGCTACCCTCACTTAAAGTTTTTAAAATTAATCTAAAATGCTACTGATTTAAAAAAAAAAAACCTTAAGTCCTCAAGTAAGTTTTTTTTGTTTTCTTCCGTTTTTTACAGCAATCCTTTATGTAAGAAGAATAGAGCAGATCTTCTCTGAATGGCTGTAGTTTTGTAGATTGTAGTTGTATTTTACTTAGGAATGGGATCCCTTTTTAAAATAAAGATTAATTGTCAAATGTTTAGTTTCAAATGCAAGAATTAACTAATTTTATTAGCTATGGGCTACATCCATAGAGGGATTAAGGTGTCTTATCACTTTGCTGATTTTGGACCTAAGCACCTAAAGAGTCCTGTGGCACCTTATAGACTAGCAGACATATTGGAGCATGTGCTTTTGTGGGTGAATACCCACTTCGTCACCCACGAAAGCTCATGCTCCAATATGTCTGTTAGTCTATAAGGTGTCACAGGACTCTTTGCTGCTTTTACAGATCCAGACTAACACGGCTACCCCTCTGATACTAGGTCCAAAATGTCAAATATCAGAGGGGTAGTCGTGTTAGTCTGGATCTGTAAAAGCAGCAAACACGGCTACCCCTCTGATACTAGGTCCAAAATGTCAAATATCAGAGGGGTAGTCGTGTTAGTCTGGATCTGTAAAAGCAGCAAAGAATCCTGTGGCACCTTGTAGACTAACAGACGTTTTGCAACATTGAGCTTTCGTGGGTGAATACCCACTTCGTCGGATGCAAGAGGGTATCCACAGACTTGCATCCGACGAAGTGGGTATTCACCCACGAAAGCTCATGCTGCAAAATGTCTGTTAGTCTATAAGGTGCCACAGGATTCTTTGCTAGGTCCAAAATGTCCATCCTCAGAACTCTTGCTCAGCTGCCATCTAACCCTAGAGGCCCTCTTATGCTTAAATTTCTGCTGGTGGGTAGGCACAAAGCTGCCTCAGCATCTAGCTTATTCTTCAGCCTCAGTGAGATCCTTGAACTACATGTTCCCCTGTTTGTCTTTCCTGTGGGACCCAATTTGGTAGGCATTCTTGGAGAACACCTAATCACAATAAAACACTGGCAATATAGTGTTCCCTTTATACCCAATAGTTAGAGCACTCACCCAGGATGTAGGAGATCCAGGTTGAAATCTCCACTCTTTTGCAAATGTCCTTTTCATTTTTTCCATTTGCAAATTTAACACCATTAATTTGGGTTTGAATAGGGACTGGAAGTGGCTGGCTCATTACAAAAGCAGCTTTTCCTCTCCTGGAATTGACACCTCATTTACTATTGGGAGTGGACTGCATCCACCCTGATTGAATTGGCCCTGTCAACACTGGTTCTCCACTTGTGAGGTAACTCCCTTCTCTTCATGTGTCATTATATAATCCCTGCATCTGTAATTTTCACTCGATGCATCTGAAGAAGTGTTTTTCTTGTTTTAACCCAGGAAAGCTTATGCCCAAATAAATCCGTTAGTCTTTAAGGTGCCACCGGACTCCTTGTTGTTTTTGTGGATAAAGACTAACACGGCTACCCCCTGATAATTTAAAATGCAGTGTACACCTATGTGGACGCTCAGGCAGAGGTGGCCTTAGTTCACTTTAGCTTAATCCTTTAATTCAGTTTAGTTTTCTTGAGTGTTCCTGCCCTTAAACTGCTGGTTCCAGATGTCAGACAGTGATTAGCTCAGAGAGAAACTAAGCCCTCTTAATGGCTGATCTTGAACTTAAATTGTAAATTTCTATACAGGAGAGAAAAGAATGGAAATCCTTCCAGATGCAGCTTCTCTGGCAACAAAGCTGAAAAATACTCTAATCCAGTACCACAGCATTGAAGATGGTGAATGGCGAATTGCTAAGAAAACGGTAAATGATCCAGTTAGAACTTCTTGTATGTAATTGTACTACTGTTTTCTTTATTGGATGAGTAGTAAGGCATTTCTTTCCTTCTTCTCACACACACCTAAATAATGGTAGTTTGAGAAGTTTGTTACACAGTGCTTTCAAATGGGATTCTCTGTACAGCAGAGGACCCAGGTCAGCTCCACTTTTGCTTGTCTGCTTTGAGTCCTAATACTGACCTTTTGGGGTCCAGGGCTTGAGCAGAAATGTTCTATGTCTTTACTTGTATCCATAATTGGGAACGTATCTTACACTAGAAACAGTTCTCCAAGTTTTCCTTTATAAAGTTATGGACTTTCCTTGGAACGATCTGTTTCAAACACTTCTACTTCTTTCTTTTAAGATTAGGAATGTGTTCTGATTTGTTAGTGCAAGTTTATCAAATTGGTAGGAACTGGTGTAGTAAGTTAGTATTTTTGCTGCCTGCTGTGCAGTAGCAGATTTTTGGGCCTTTGTGGTCAGTTTGTTTTCAAGAAGATAGTAGTGACGCAGAATCACATTTTCATAGTGTAATCTGCTAATTTACAAAATGTAAATAAATCGTATTTCTTAAAACAGGAGTACTAACAAACATCACACAGACAACTCCCTTTTTGCAGAAACCTCAGAGAAGGGACCTCTGTGCTGTCCCCAGAAGCAGATGTCTTGCACCTCTGTCTCTTTCCTGGGCCTCACAAGTCTCATAGCTTCAGTTTCCTCTGACCACTGTAATCTCTAAATTTTACACATGGGGAAACATTTAGTCCAAGGCTGTTCACCAAGGCCTGGACAGGTGGGTCTGGGCATCTACTTTCCTTTTGTGAAGTTATTCCACTACCCAAAAGAACCTCGGAGTTCAACTGCCCAAGAAACCAACGTGACACTGAATAACTCTGGGTGTGGTTACTGTGTGGCATTTTTGCTCTCTCTGGGAGGTTTCATCCTGAGCGTTTATACACCTGTGATTTCCCCAGTCTGAAAACAAGTCCCACAGAATAGCTCCAAGACACTTAAACATAGTTTTATACTTTTCCATTCTTACTGTGTCTTTTAGAGAATGTGTTTTTACTGTGTCAGACTCTAGTGGGGTCCCGCAGTGGTCAGTCCTGGGTCTGATACTATTCAGTATTTTCATTAATGGCTTGGATAATGGAGTGGAGAGTATGCTTATTAAAGTTGAAGATGACTCCAAGGCAGGAGTGTTTGCAAGCATTTTGGAGGTCAGGATTAGAATTCAAAACAACCCTGACAAATTGGAGAATTTGTCTGAATTTAATGAGATGAAATTCAATAAAGGAAGGAAGAAAGAAAGAAAAAACCAGTCAAATGCACAACTTGGTAGGTAGTAGTACTGCTGATAGCTCTGGGGACTGTAGTGGATCACAAATGCGAGTTAACTGTGATGCAGTTGCAAAAAAGCTAATATTCTGGGGTGTATTAACAGGCATATCATATGTAAGACATGGGAGGTAATTGTATTGCTGTACTTGGTACTGGTGAGTCCTTAGCAGGAGTACTGTGTCCAGTTCTGGGTGCCTCACTTTAGGAAAGATGGGGACAAATTGGAGAGAGTCCAGAGAAGAGCAACAAAAGCGATGAAATGTTTAGAAAGCCTCTCCTATGAGGAAATGATAAAAAGACTGGGGGAAGAAGGGAGACCTGATAAGACTTCAAATATGTTAAGGGCTGTTATAAAGAGGACTGTGTTCAATAGTTCTCCATGTCCTCTGAAGGTAGGACAAGTAGTAATGGGCTTAATCTGCAGCAAGGGAGATTTAGGTTACATATTGGGAAAAACTTTCTAACTATAAGGGTACTTGCGCTCTGGAATAGGGTTCCAATGGAGGCTATGGAAGCCCCATCATTGAAGGTTTTAAGAACAGGTTGGATGGACACTGGCCATGGATAGTCTAGGTTTACTTGGTCCTGCAACAGCATGTGAGAGTGGACTTGATGACTTCTCAGGGTCCCTTCCAGCCCTACGTGTCTATGATTTTAGAAGGAGATTAGCACAGAATGGAGATCACTAAAGTCTTTCCAAAATATGTAGGTCATTTTGAGTTTCCTTGGAAGCAGAAGATGCAGTATAATATAGGAGTGGTGATTATTCAGGGAAAACCCACTGTTACAGAATAAGTGACTCACTTTTTTAAAAAAATCTAAAGAAATGTATGTCTCAATGTACCCAATACTGATTGAAATATGTTCTTTACAGTGTGTCCATCCACCTCTGAGGCTTTATGTTGTAGTTAGTTCCAACCCCAGTTCTGCCCAGCAGCTGAGTTGCATGCCTCTGAAGACTGAGACCTAGAACACAGACATGCGTAACATGCTTTTACCTAGTCCACGCAGATCAGGAAAAACGTTTTTCAACCTGTTAGACTTAACTGATTTTAAGTTCAGCCAACTTGTATCTTTGAGTGGTGTAGACCTGCCCTTAGACACTAATGTCCTATAGCTTTAAGAGTATGTCTTCAGTGATACCTCGAGCTAACTATGCTATGAACTGTTACCTCAACCCAACTCCCTTCCACACATACAAATCTGTAACTTAAGTCATGTGAGGCTTTAAACTCAAGCAAGTTGGCCATTGTGGGGGAGAGGGTTGGAGCTTGAGTGCTACTGAAGCTCGAGTTAGTAATGCAGTGGGGACTCAGCTTAAGTTCCTTTTGCTGAGATACACTCCAGTCTTTTTCCTGGGTCAGGCAACAAATTTTGCATTTATGTAACTGTAAACAAATGGTGTGATATTGCTGCATTGACATGTCTTACATATCGTTTCTTGCTAAATGTTGTCAAGGTGGTGAGTAATAAACCTGGCCTCTTTAAAAATGTGAAGAGCCTGTATTAAATGTTGTCATTCCTTAAATGTGTTAAATAAAAATCATGCCTCCTACTTTTGTTTTAATAAAAGAAAAAAAGCCAATGCCCTGTAAGGGCCTACTAACCAGGTGCCAGGGCCCTAGGCTGAAAAAGATTGTTTATGGCAAAAAGTAAGGTCTTAGTGACTGTCTAATTTTAGCAAAACTATTTTTTTTAAAAGTGAATGCAATGGTATAAATATAACTTAGCATATGTTTAAAAAATTGAAAGCAGCCAATTTTTCTGCTACATGGTAGTACATTTTGTTACTTTTTCCTGGCATCATTGCTAACAAGTTTCACACAAAGTATTCAATGCAATAATTTCATGGCTAAACCTGATTGTGTTTTAATAATAATGTAGGGGGATACAGACTGGTTCTGAACCTATTTTAGTCCCTGATCAAGCAAAGCACTGAAGCATGTTAGTCACATTGACTCACAGGCTTAAAAGTTAAGAATATGCTTCAGTGCTTTGCTTGATCAGGGCCTTAACTTTAGGATAACTCTGTTTCTGACAGAATTCCAACACTTGATACTGAGAAACAGCTCATTTGAAAGAGTGCATTTGCATGTTGTTGAAAACATGAGTATCAAAAAATATTTTTACCATGCCTAAAAACCTGTAGAATTACCCAGATGTACAATTGACGCACACTTTAGAAGTGTACATAAATAATAAATATGGTATTATTCCACTTTTCCAGAAAGATGCAACTGTGTGGCGGAAGCCATCAGAAGAATTCAGTGGATACCTGTAAGTTTACCTTCATACTAGATAAGTAAGTTTGTTAACAGAAGTTGGAAATGGGGGATGAAAAACCCATTCGAGCATCCAGTCCATCACCTTGTCAGTATAGAGTTATAATACTTATCTTAGAGTTTAACATTTTAATGCCTGCATCTTGTATATTGTCTATAACAAGACATGTAACTGTCAATGAAGACTCAGTGAAATTCTTGGTCCTTTGATATCAATGGTAAAACTCCCATTGACATCAAATGAGGCAAGATTTCATCCTTAGAGTTCTTAGAAAAGTCATCTGCAAGTCCAAACTTGCTGGCAACTTGCATTTGACAGCTCACCTTTCATAATGCCGGTAATCTCATTTACCGTGGGCTAAGGCCTGGTCTACACTTTGGGGGGAGGGGGGGTCGATCTAAGGTACGCAACTTCAGCTACGTGAATAGCGTAGCTGAAGTCGAAGTACCTTAGCTCGAATTACTTACCCGTTCTCACGGCGCGGGATCAACGTCCGCAGCTCCCCCGTCGACTCCGCTACCGCTACTCGCTCCGGTGGAGTTCCGGAGTCGACAGGAGCACGTTCGGGGGTCGATATATCGCGTCTAGATGAGACGCGATATATCGAACTCCGAGAAATCGATTGCTACCCACCGATCCGGCGGGTAGTGAAGACGTACCCTAAGACGCCATCTTGTGGTTGGGAAGAGGTGTGTGTGTGTGTGGGTTTCTTGGCAGGTATGGGATCTGATAACTTGGTGAAAGCTTCCAAGAGCCTACTAAAACAGTTAAACAGTTTCAGATGACTTTTGAATGTGTTGTGGTTTAAACTAAGATATCTATTTGATATTCTAATTGGCTACCAAGGCATGTTTTGGTTGCTCAGTCTCAGTGGAAAAAACTGACTTACTAGTATTGGAATTACCATTTATTTGTGCTTTATGGAGATTTGACGACACCTCACCCGTTTTGTTCTCCCTTTCTGTGTTTCTTCTTTGCCTTCCCCTTCACCACCGCCCTCCTGCCCCCCCCCCTTGTCCCTCCCTCTTTTCTCTAGCTGACTCTCCTGCTCCTCATGGAAGAGGAACAGCCAATTGACAAGCTGTTTCAGAGATGGAGGATGTCAGTTTTACTCTGCCTCTCCATTTACCCATGCAGAGAGAAATACAGTAGCGATGTATTGCAGAAAATGGTCGCTCACTGTAGGTGTCAAAAAGGGACAGCATGAATGGAAGTACATCATCTTATTGACCTTAAAATAAACTTTAAAAAGCTAAGGAGTCATATCACGTGGACTGAGAAGAGGGTTTTCAATTTGAGAAATACAGAATGTAGCTTATGAATCTCTCTTAAAATACCAGTTAATGCAAGGGAAAGGACTGGGTGTTGAATACATCTTTTCCCATACCTGAACTTGTCTGATAGAATTGTTTTATCTTTAGATAACGTGTGTACAGTAAGTGGAAAGCTCAAAGGATTTCATATTTTAAACAGCTACAAAGCTCAAGGAGTTGTGGAAGACATTACCAACAGAGTAGTAGATCACATTCGTCCTGGACCTTATAGACTAGATTGGGACAGCTTAATGACTACAATGGACATTGTTGAAAAGTTTGAGGAGGTAAAAATTTGTCTTTTGGACTTATAAATAGAACATGTATTTATGTGAATGTAAATATGTAGTCTATAGTGCATCATAGCAATTGCATCATCTTAGGGTGATATTTTGTGATATAGCCTGAGAAATTAATCCATGCACATGTCTATACATTTTATCTTATGGTGTAATCTCACATATATACAGGAGCATATAGTATACATTTCAGAAGCTTGTTGAATCGGTACAGAATTCCACCATGTCAAAATTAAGGATCAAAGGGTAAGATTTAGTAGGTTATGCTCTGGCATCTTCCAGTAAAAATCCATGTTCTGAGGGAATTAAAATGTCTTTCTTTTACTTTGAATGCAATCTTTAGAGCTTTATATCTTTTATCCTGTGGGATGTAGGGTTTTGTTTTTTTTGTTGTTTTTTTTTAAAAACATTGCAAAACTACCCAACTCACCTGTTCCCTGTGGGCTGGCTCCAGTATGCCATCAGGATTTTGTGCTTGGAACCTGAATAGTGACTGCAGCGGGTCAGGACTTACCAAAAAAGATAGGTTTGAAGTTCATTATGTGCTGACTGTTAGTCTTGTCCTGGTTATTGGGAACATTCAGTACAGCACTTCAAAGCCTTTGGTTTATACATCGGTCACTTTTTACATCCAAAATTCCTGGCTTTAAGTTAGATCCTTACAGTGAACTATTTTACTTATTGTGTTATACATAGAAGATTAGTATCCTTTTTAGAAATGTGTTGTTGAAGATTACTGCATTCTATTTTATTACTAGCTTGGTGAATCAAAAGCACTTTGCAGAGCAGCCTAGTAATTAGTGAAAAAGACTCCTGGGTTTTAGTCACAAAATTTTTGGGTGTCCAGTTTTAGACATCTAGAGCTTACCTTAAGCCAAGGACACTCAGCTTCTGTTGTCTTTACTTGCAGTTGCTCAACACCTCCAAGTTTTAGGCACTTAAGGCCTAATGTTGGACACTTTTGAAGATGACTCTTTAATCTGCTTACTGTAGCCATCTGTAAAATGGGTAGCTTAGTAGGGAAGGTGGGATGTAAGCAGGGCCAGCTCCAGACCCAAGCGTGCCAAGCGCGCGCTTGGGGCGGCATTTTGCCGGCAGGGCGGCAGCCGGCTCCGGCGGACCTTCCGCAGTCATGCCTGCGGGAGGTCCACCGGAGCCGCGGCTCCAGTCGACCTCCCGCAGGCATGACTGCGGACAGATCGCTGGTCCCGCGGTTCGGGTGGACCTCCCACAAGCATGACTGCGGATGCTCCACCGGAGCCGCGAACCCTCCGCAGCTGCGGGAGGTCCACTGGAACCGCGGGACCAGCGGACTCTCCGCAGTCATGCATGCGGGAGGTCCGCTGGTCCTGCGGCTCCGGTGCACCTCCCGCAGGCATGACTGCTTGGGGCGGCCAAATTCCTAGAGCCGCCCCTGGATGTAAGTAAAAGCTTGCATTTTGTTGGAAAATGCAAACTTCATATAAACATTAAGACTTCTCTTTGGTGATTCATGGTTCATTGTTTTGCTATCCTCCTGAAGAATTGCTGTGTAATGTGCTACACCACTGCTGGCCAGCTGTGGAACATCATTTCCCCAAGAGAGTTTGTTGACTTCTCTTACACAACTCAGTATGAAGAGGGGCTTCTAACATGTGGTAAGATATCATTGACCACTACTTTTGCTTATTTTGCAACAGATTACCATATAGTTAAGTGTACATGCTGTTCTGAACCCCTTTAAAACTGGAACTTTTAAAGGCTTTACAAGATAGTCTACTGAAAGTGTTGCAAATGTACTAGAGTGCTCCTGTATAGCACTTTACATATTCAAAGCCACATACAAACATTAGCCAAGCCATACAACATTCCTGCACATTAAGCAAGTATCACCATGTTATGCATGGGAAAAATTGACAGAGAAACTGTGATATGCCCAAAGCTACACAGTGAATCAGGTGGAGTGGAAATAGAACTTGCTTATAAACGAGAGTCAACTCTGGTGTAAAGTTATTGCTTGTTCAGTGAGAGATGGTTTTGAATGAAGAATGGACAACCTCTATACATTAAAACTACAATCCAAATCTTGGCGACTGATCCAAGCGTCTCTGAGGTGTGCCTGTCACTACTTGTAATATCCATAAGTAGAGACTCTTACCTTGCATTTGCTCTTTCAGACCCTTTATTTATTTCACATCTCTCCTCGCCTCCGCTTCCCCCCCCCCACCCCACCCGACCCCATCCCCTGCAAACAAAAGCTTTCTTTTGGGTCAGTTGGCTAACTATATAGTGGAGCACATTTATTCAAAGGGCTGTATTTTCTGCCATAGGATTTCAGTGAGAGATGTGCCCATGGATCCAAAACAGAACTAGGCCCTGAAACTATGTTCATTTGACAAGAAACATGGCTTCATGATCCAATCTTGACTTGTGTACTTTTTTTTTTTTTTTTTTAAATTAGGGATAAGTCTAGACTATGGAGAGGTGAGACCTAATTTTGTCCGTGGATTTAATCACCCCTGTGGCTGGTTCTGTGTCCCGCTTAAGGATCGTCCTGACCAAAGTCTTTTGACGGGCTTCATCCAGACTGAACTGCGAGGGATGCTTCCTCAGTCTGCAGTAGATACTGCGATGGCTCGTACCCTGGCAAACTTTTACTCTGACCTCAGAAAGGCACTGAAAACATAATCAACTATTGACCTAACTTTCCATACATGTCTTGCAATCATCTGTTCCTCCTTCCTGTATTGTATCAAACCTTTGATTAGGTTAGCAGGTGCTGCCTAGGGGCTATGCATACATCCCTGGCTTAACATGTGGATTTGTGTCCTTGCTGAGCTCTGAAAACGTGTAATGTACAGACTGAACATACAAAATCATCTGCTTCCAAGGAAGATAGCTCAGAATTGGGATTCAACCCTGGTAAATATCAAGTGATCTCAACTCTCACTGAAACAAGGGGAATGGAGGGGTAATCGTTATTTTGCAAGTTCAGACCAGCTGTACTGTGGAATTTTATAGTGTTTATTTTTTATTTTTAAGGAGCTCCTTTAAAAGATTGAGAAAGATATAGTCTGTATGTGCATGTTTATTTTTTATACATTTTAGTTTAATCCAAAATGAGATTTTAAGTCTGTATTAAGGCTCAGAGTGGAATTCCCCAAAGGGATATTAATTTGGGTATTGTCACTTAAAAATTGAGCTCTTATTTGAGAGCTAAAGATTGACATTAGCAAATACCTATGTTATTGGCATTTCCTAAATATTAGTCCTATCTATGATTGGAAGACTTTTTAAATACAGTAGTTATGTCAAGATACTAAATATTTAGTAGGGATGCATATATAGCTGCTCAGAGCCTATTGAAGTCAACAGGAGTCTTTCCATTGTTTTCATTAGTGATGGATCAGGCCCACCTTAATCAAAGCACAAAACCCCAAGACATCCATTCATTGTCCCTTTGTGTAACTTAGCTTTTAAAAGCAGAAATGTATCTAAATAGCTAAACCTGCATCTACTGTAGATTGGGTTTTATTGGTTACTACTGGAAACCCTAACCCATTTTTTTTCCCCACAGTTCAATTTAAAAAAATCACTCAGTAACATTTTTAATTCCCTCCTCTGCTCCCTATATTTTTCTTTTGGATTATATCATAAAATTTGAGGTTAAATACTACATCTGGATATGGAAGGAGCTGATAAAGTCAGTATAGCAGCTTACAGCTTTTCCCATGTTAAATGACCAAACATTCTCTAAATTGAAAATTGGGTGTAACTAACCACACTAAAATGCTCTGAAAACATTAATATTTTATCTGTTTTTAAAAAAAGAAAAAAACAATGTAAATCTCAAGAACTTGGGTAAGCAACAAGCAGAAACCCGAACTCTAGTCTCATTCAAAGCCATATGAAAACTAAGGGCCAAATTTTTGATGGTATTTAGACAGAGGAGGTAGATGCCTTAGGCTCATCTGACAATTCCATTGGATACCTAGCTGCATATTTAGGTGCCCTAAATATCTTTAAAAGTTTGGCCCTGAGCATTTAATAATAATTTCTATGCATCTTTCGGAAAACTACATAGTTACCCATGCAACACTACAAATGCTTAATGGGTATGTCATTTGTTTGATTAGGGTTTGCTTTAATTGTGTGATGCAGTGAATACATATTAATTTTTTCATAATTTTTATAATTTTCAGTGACAGAAGTATAGCAAGTAGCATACCATAAGTGATTGAGAGCTACAGTCAGCTTAATTATTGTACAGACAGGAAGCTTAAAGGGATGTGCAGATTAAAGTAGGCCTAATATTTAGATTTTATTGAAACCAAAATTCAGAAGTCTATGATCAACAAAAAGTTAATCAAAAACAAAATTTTAATGGAAGCAACTTTTGTTGGCAGCATTTACAACACATTCAGAACACTGAGCTTTGTCTAAGCCAGGGGTGGCCAACCTGAGCCTGAGAAGGAGCCAGAATTTACCCCACTCCCAGTGCCTCCTGCCCATTGGCAGCCCCGCTGGTCAGCGCCTCCCCCTCCTGATCAGCTGTTTTGTGGTGTGCAGGAGGCTCGGAGGGGGAGGAGCGAGGGCATATCAGGCTCAGGGAAGGGGTGGAGTGAGGGCAGAGCCAGGGTTGAGCAGTGAGCACCCCCCCACCCTCCAGCACATTGGAAAGTTGGTGCCTGTAACTCCAGCCCCGAGTTGGTGCCTATACAAAGAGCTGCACATTAATTTCTAAAGAGCTGCATGTGGCTCTGGAGCCACAGGTTGGCCACCCCTGGTCTAAACAAAGAAATGTTATTTGGAGGGGGGGGGAAGGCATAATAGTGAAAACAGATTTTAAAAAATCCTCACTTTGAGGTGTTTAATGTAGTTCCAATTATGTGAGGAGGTTGTTTTTTTATTTATTTTTTATTTTAAGTTATCTTCTGTGCCTACCCAGCCAGAGGAGGCAGACAGTGTCAGATCCTCATGGGGTTTGTGTGCATGTGTTCAGCCTGTGATTCCCCACGTGTATACCCTTCTCCATTTCCTCTAGATCCCAGAGTTAGGTCCTTCTTTTGGCTGGGGAACTATAATTTGAGGGGTCTAGCTTGACCAAGAGAAAGTGGAGCTGGAGGGGGACTTCCCCTTCCCAAACCTGCAGGGATTCCTAGCCTTCATTAATACCATGAGTCAGTATTAACTCAGGCATTCTTCTCTTTGGGGCCCTGGACCCTCCCATTCCTAGAGGGAAGTGATCCAAGGGCAGAGGCCAGGGTGGAAGACCCTAGCAGCACAGCTCCATTGGAACAGCATGGTTAAGGATTTAAAGGAAGTTCTGTGAGATGTCTCAAAGATTCTTTCCAAATATAGGAAAATCTGGGTAATTATGTTAACCTCCATGTCCTTTCCAGAGCTGATGCAGCTAGATCATTCAAGGTCTTTTTAATACAAAAAGTGTCAGTTTTCTCTCTTTGCACTCTTCATGGAGAGGTAAGGAATGGTACTCTAAATATCTCATTTATGAAGGCACTTCAGTGGTGCAGAACAATTCAAAAGGAGCACCAGAAACACTTCTGTAGGAACTTGTTATTTATATGACACTAGGCACTTTACAGACAAGACTACAAGGTTCCTCATCTAATTTCCCTTGTAGTCAGGGGATGTCTTTGTAGAAACTTCAGTGAAATTGTTCAGGGCACTCAAGGAAGATAGGCTGGTGATGCAGAGTAAGCATATTTTGTTAATGTAATTTTTTTCAAATAGAAGAAAAAAAGTATAGTATTTTAGGTGTAATGTTTAAGTACCATATTCTCTTCAGTTTCCATTCTACTTCCATTTCTCTGTAGAAGTTGCCTTACCACTAGTGAGGTAACTTCTCCCAGTGACACTACTGGGGATCTAAAAAGCTTGGTTCATATCTCCTGTTGAGGTTCATAGGAATTATGTGCTTACCAAGGAAACTAGACTAAAGTATGTGCACTTTATTGATAGAGGTTTTCAGTCATTTCTGGAATTATATAACATCTGTTAGCCCTTGTTTTGTTGTGCAGTGCACAGACCATGATTTCATGGACTGATTATAGATTAAGATTCTGAAATGCAGCGCTCTCCAAGCTGCTCTCCACTCTCTTTCTAAATAAAGTATCTGCCCACACTCCAGAGTCAGTATGAATGCATAGTCTGTCCTTATGACATTCTTGGCACAAAGACCAGCAATTAACAACACACACTGCTGTAGTGATTTGGCTGTAGGTGTAGCAGGCTTCCTGTAAAAAATGATTATATTGCTGAGTAATGTGGCAAGCTAATGTGGTTAGAATCATTCAGAGGCCTACCACGCTGCATTTTATTTATCTGTGTTTAAGGGACACAAACTAGTTTTGTACTTTCCAGCACATGCATGCTATTGCTAATATCCAACAAGCCAGGCCCTGTTTAAGGTAACAGCAAAGCAAAGACTTTTTGTAGGAGAGATCGAGATCAGGGCCAGGTATTTATTTTGACATAAGAAAAACATTTGACAAGAACTAAGGAATTATGCAATGACTAAAAATGTCTAGTGACAGGTTAAAGTGCTGACAAATTTAAGTGAGTTTATCATTTTATATTGGTGATCTCTCTGCAACTAAAACATAATACTAAACTCTAGGATTGACACTTGTATTGGTAGCTATGTATTGTTGCAGAGCTCCTAAATTATACAGAGCAATCCTATTAAAGTGGTGTAGAACTGTGTAAAAATGGATGTACTTTCTCACAAGTACTAAGTTTTTGTCTTCAGACCTCTCTCATTATGTAGGTAGACGTGGCAAGGAGTGTTAGGGGAATAGCAACATTCCAAAGCCTCTCCGTGAGGGTAGGAGCACATTAGTGATTCCAAAAGACATGGAAGTAAACACTGATCAGATCAGAACCTACTGTTCCCAGAGGGGCATTGCGATCTCTCATAAGTTAGTGTGCAGCCCTACCGAGGGAACCAATGGCAGTACTGCAAATGACCGGCAGTGATATTAGGAGAAAAAGGGTGTCGTCAGTCCATAGAGAATCACTTACTTTACAGCTCTGGATGAGGGAAATCATTTAGTCCCAAATGTTGCCATTCTCACCTACTGGACAAGGCAGCAGAGGTATTGGGTAAAGTTTTATGGAAGTATTGTGCTGCAAGTAGCTTTATCCCCTGATGTTTTCCATTATGTGGGAGAGGAGTTCCATTCTTAGAACTTTAACCTCAGGAATAGTTTTAAAAACAAAACTACAGACAGTGTTGCCAATGCATGCCTAAATTCAACTGCTGATGGGGAAGGGACCAAGCTTGCTGTTTTGTGATGATAGCTCAGACATTTTTTTTCTGATAACATATGGTGAAATGTGTACAGAACTTAGTATGGCTAGTTATTCTAATGTCAGTGACCCTGGTTTTAGGTATTTAGTCCATATACTGGATGGGGAATGACTGAAGATAACAGGCTAAATTTGAAAATTGCCCGAGGCCCCCACTTTACAACTGTATCATCAAATCTGTGCCTGTAATTATCAGCGTTGCAATTTTGTGAATACTATTTGGACTAAATTTGAGTTAGCAGGAGTTCACGTTGTTCAGCACCACCCACTACTGGGCTCTCCGCTGGTCATCCAGAGAGTTTGACAAAGGACACTTAGAGCCTGCTCCAGAATAGCACTTTCTCAGGGCCTGTGTTCCATTACTTGTCAAGTTAGAGTTCATTTGGCAGTGTAAACGCTTGAAAAGTATTGTCCTTACAAAAAGGATATAAAAATCTTTTAGTGCTATGAACTGGTAGTTCCAAATACATTGCTGGCACAAGTGGGCACAATTTTATTGAAACCAATAAAGTTGCTTCTGTTTTCATTAGGGTTGACTACATTCCATGAGGGTGTGGGAGTTTTCTTTAATGGACAAAAGCTTATAATGTATAAGATTGTATTTATATTTTGAATATAGTTGTGATGTGAATTAAAATGAAGTACAACAGACTCTTGACTTCTTTTCAGTACTTTTACAGAGCCCTATGCTTACTCCATTAAGAGGCAACATTTCCATTAATTTCACTCTTCATGGTTTTCTCTTGGAAAAACTAGATGTACATATTTTGATTATATTTACCACAGCACAATACACACAGGTTTTTCACAGCTTTGTGTGTTTGGAAGTCCCTGGAAAAATGCATCTAAATGCTCTTACCAAAAACTTGAAAGTCTTTTCTAAAATGATCCATAATAACTTTCTTACCACACGCTTGCAAGAAGTCTATGGAAATTGGCCAGTCCAGGTAAAAAACAAACAAACAAAAAAAATGTTTTGACACTTTAGCTTGTTACTGAAAAGAGTGAAGAACTTATCAAAATCAATTACACATCCTAGGCAAATGAGCAAGAAGAATTCTGAAAATTGTACACCCTAGATAATGTAGGATGTAATCTAAGTGTTTCTATTCAAAGTTCTTCCTTAAAAGATTGAGCCAAAACTCAATGAAGCCAAGGGAAAGACACCACTTACGTAAGGAGCCTCACCAAATTTCTCTCAGTGCAGCTCATGTAAGGGCTAAGCTGTTTTGTAACTCCTGCCCTCAGAACTGGGAAGGGCTGATTAATTTCTACTCCTGGGGGGCTATGGATCCCCTTATGCATAGGGCCCTACCACATTCACGGCCATGAAAAACATCACGGACTGCGAAATCTGGTATTGGGTGTGCTTTTACTGTATACTATACAGATTCGGGGGGGGGAGAGATCAGCATTTCTCAAATTGTGGGTCCTAGTCCAAAAAGGGAGTTGTGGGGGGGGATGTCAAGGTTATTTGGGGGTGAGGTATTACCACCCTTACTTCTGCACTACCTTCAGAGGTGGGTGACTAGAGAGCAGTGACTAAGGGCTTATCTCTGCAGGCAGCAGTGCAGATGTAAACGTTGCAATACCATACCATGCCATCCTTCCTTCTGCAGTGCTGCTGGCCACAGCTCTGCCTTCAGAGCTGGGCTCCCGGACAGCAGCTGCTGCTCTCCAGCTGCCCAGCTCTGAAGGCAGAGACAGTAAGTTACACCCCACAACGGCATGTAGAAGCAGACAGACTGCTTGGGCACTTTGGGAGACATTCAGTCTTATACATGGCTATTAAGAAAAAACATGAAGTTTAAAGTCAGTAAGTGTCTTAATTTTCCTGGGTCAGGGAGCAGATGAAAGGCATTTTCACATCCAAGTGGTTCTCAAAGTGCAATACAGCAACAGAGGGTCTCTCTTCAATGCAGTGTTAACTTGTGCTATAAGCTGAGTATTACCCTTAACTTAAGGGTTTTTTGTGACAACAGGATTTAAGTTGAGCTAACTGTTGGCCCATTGGAGAGTAGAGGCTAAAGCTCAAGTGAGCAGAACTCATCAGCTGCTACCATGACCACTCTGTAGTATACACAAAGGCTAGCTCCACTCAAATGCTGCTAGTCCTTCAGTGCCTTCCTACAGTTTGTCTCTTCCTTGCCCTGCCCTGCCCATGCCAAGAGAGGATAGTGTTTGCCAACAATTCCCTAGAAAATAATTCATAGAGGGGCACAGCTTACTGCTGTGCAGAATCATGGGCTCTGTGCCTAGATCTCAGTGCCACACTTGAGTGAGTATAGCATCAGTGTGGAGTCAGCAGTTCATGTGTCACTTCTTTGCAATGTGGCTGCTGTCATTTGTGCTACGCTAATTCACGGGAGGTAATGAAAGTGTAAGTACCTTGCATCGACTGCCGTGAAGATATTCTCAATGTGACTTGCCCAAGGCCAAACTGATAAATCAGTTCTACAGCCAAGACTAGCCCTCAAGCCTCTGATCCTGCAGTTTGCTGCATGTGGGTAGATCCCTATAGCTGCATGCAGCCCTGTTGACTTCAGTGAGACTGTATGGGGGGGGTGCTACAGGGGTCTGTCTGCATGGAGAAATTTTCAGGAGCTGGGCTGAAGACGATTCCTGGTCATACTCTACCCACTAGTTGATCCTTTGCCCAGAAGGAGAAATAAAAGCTGATTGAAATATAGAACAGGCTTCTTCCCTTCCCTCACTTTTTCATTAAGAATAAAGTCATACACTAGTTTGAGTGCAGAGACATGACAGTACAGATAAAAATACTGACATGTTCCAAGCCAGCTGTCTAGTTGTACATATGCAAATGCCATTTTGTCTGCAATGTGGCACATACTGAAGAGGAAGCAGTGTTTTAACTAATAAGAAAAGGGAGGGCAAAGACTATATATAGGGATTATAGCTGGCTTTACTTCTGGCAGCATAGTAACTTTGGGCTAGATTCACAAAAGAAATTAGCTGCTATGTTAGGTGTCTAAAGCCCTGTATTGGGCCCTACCATGATTCACACAACCCCTGCTCAGCTGTCAAACCCTGCAGGGGCCTAAATTTGCAAGGCATACTCATTTCTGCAATAAAGGTTCCCTAGATGCCTACATGTCTGCTTCAGCAAGCACACTGCCGCCCTACACCAAGCATCCAGCTAAGCCCCAAAGCGATTCACAAACCAGGCATTCCTCTGCTTAACTTACTTAAATGGTCTAATCAGGTAATGTGTCTTAGAGCTCGCCTACCAGCATGTGCCCCTATAGATAAGCATACACAGCACAGCCTGGCGAGGGGAGAAAGTGGGAGGACAATGCTCTTCTCACTGGTGGCTAGATACTCACCTAGGATGGGGTAGGTCACTAGTTAAAATTCTTCCTCCACCTGATGAGAGATTAGAACAGTGCTCTGCCACCTCTTAGGTGCCTCAACATATGGGCTATTCTGATACGGGGCTCCTTCAGTCATCTGTTTAAACTTTTCCTCTATGGATAAATAATTTAAAAAAAAAATCTTTGGAGCAGGTGGACTGAATCCTGGTCCCCCACCTTCCAGGTGAGTGCTCTAGGGTATAGAGTTGTTCTCTCACCTCTTATTAACAGCGGAACAGCTTCAACAGGAGAGACAGAAACCTGAACATAAGAATGGCCATATGGGGGTCACGCCAATGGGCCATCTAGCCCACTACCCTGTCTTTCAACAGTGGCTGGTACCAGATGTTTCAGAGGGAAGGACCAGAACCGGGCAATTAAGCAACTGATTGTCAGCCAGTCCAAGCTGCTGGTAATCTAAGCTTTAGGGACATCCAGAGCATGGGGTTGAGTCCCTGATTGTCTTGGCTAATAGCCACTGATGGACCTATCCTCTATGAAATTACCTAATTCTTTTTTGAACCCAGTTATACTTTTGGCCTTCACAACAGCTCCTGGCAACTAGTTGACTGTGTTGTGTGAAGAAGTACTTCCTTATGCTTGTTTTAAACCTGCTGCCTATTAATTTCATTCAGGGACCCCTGGTTCTTCTGTTATATGACAGAGTAAAACAACACAGCCCTATTCACTTGCGCCACACCATGATTTTATAGGCCTCTGTCATATCCTCCCTTAGTCATCACTTTTCTAAGCTGAACAGTCCTAGTCTTTTTAATTTCTCCTCAGGTGGAAGCTGTTTCATACCCCTACTCATTTTTGTTGCCCTATCCTGTACCTTTTTATCAGATGATCCCATAGCTCAGTGGTTAGGCAACTCACTCAAGTGGTGGCAGAGCCCTGTTCAAATCCCTTCTCATGGGGCAGAGGAGGGACTTGAACTTGGGTGTCCCACATCTCAGGTGAGTACCCTAACCACTGGGCTAAAAGTGATGAAGGAAGAGTACATGCTCCTCTTCCCCTTTCTTGCAAAAATCGCCTAGGCAACTAACTCCAAGAGAGGGGTTATAGCTGAGCAGTGCTTATAGAAAGAGGCATGTCCCTGCAGCCAGGACATGAGTGCATACCTCAGAGAGGGTAGGATTTAGCACAAATGCCTTGACAACTCCCATTGGCTAGCTTAGGACAGTGCTGGTTAGCTTCTGTGAATCCTCTATGGAGGCACCTATCTCTGCCCATTCATTGTATTGGGAGCCTACATTCCAAACTCAGGCTTTGTGAATCTCAGTGACTTTTCTAGGCATCTAAAACTTAGGCATAGTGACACTCATTACTACCACTCCTAAGTACCTTTCTGAACCTAGCCTTTTGTGCTTTCGTAAGCGATAAGATGGCAGGATGTTCTGCGGGTCTCAATTTACTGTCCAGGGTGTTTGTTTCTGAACTATCTTCACTAGTGGTTCTATCAGGGCTTGTCAGCTTATTGTCTCATGTGCCATCCTAATTTTTGTCTCTATATTTTTAGAATATGTAAGCTTTCATATTGTACCACAGGGTTCCATAATACTTTTTTACCCTGCAGATTTGCAAGTGTGGTTTAATTACAAAAACCTTATTTATGGAGTTTCAACTTCCAATCTTACCTAGCTTGGGAAATCAACGGAGGGCCACAATAGTTATTCCTATGAACACTTTTCAACCCCTTTCACACTGACCTTCATACACATCAATGTTTCACCTGTTAAGACTGCTCTCTTGTTGTACAAAACTAACAACTTTTTAGGTGGGAGGCCGGCGATGCCATGCTGGAATTCATTCAAGATTAATAAGCTATAAATAAATTCTGTATGTGCCATAATATCCCTTTATAATAGCAACAGTGTTATATTCTCCATTATACATTTGGCTGTAACATTTTTCATCTAATTGAATGACAAACAGGCATTTCTAGGCTAATTTGTTTATTATCATATTGTACATGCAAATCTTTTTTTATAAACTTCCCAGCATCAAAGCATATTTTTTTCATTTAGCAAATATCAGCATGTCCATATGAGCATATAAAAGATTACATTAATACCAAATATAATACACTTTCAGTTCTGCTCTTCCAAACTCCTTTCTAGCTCTGAATTCTCCCCTATGATTCATTTACACAGTATGAGAAAAGTTATTATACAACTAGGATTAGCCTGAAATAAGTGTGTATACTTATCAGGCAGCCCTAAGAGTTTTACTTACTATGTGTTTGTTATTAAAGGTAAACAATTGTTGATGATAGAAGATTTTTTCTTACATAACAAGTTGTAAAACACTATGTCAGATGTAGAGAGAACACAGCAGAATTGAGACAATATGGGTTACGGAGTCCAGTAAGCATACAGAATATTTTGTACAGACCAACCTCAACTATTACTAGCTTTATCAGAGGTTTAAAAAATACACCTTGTAACAGATCAATAGCACCATTTGCCTGATTTTTTTTTTTTGGAAGTGCTGCCATACTACATGGTTTATAGATCTCTTTAATTAAAAGGAAGCAGAGCTCTTAAGCCTATTGCCTATAATTTAACAGGTTTTTAACCTTCACAAGTCAGGAGCTCTACACTCTGGTAGTAATTTACTGATCAAATATTTGTCCTGGATACTGGTTCTTTAAGTTCATCACCTCTCCAGAAAGCAAGGTCAGGCAAAATAGCGAGCCCTCCAACTAATGAGCAGCTTGCCTGAAATCAGCTCCCCAGTGCTAGCCTGTGCACAGGAAATGGCCTTACAGGGTCAAGGAAGGAACTATCCTAACACACAGCAGCAACAGATCATTAGCTGGCTACTAGTCAGGGCCCCACAGGTGAGGGAAATTCAGCAGTTCTCCAGAGGAATGGACCCACCAGCCACAGGGCTGCATAGTGGTGTAGGGAATATGACCCTCCTGCATAGGCACCTCAGATTCCCAGTCACCTCATGCTTTAGTTCTGACACATGCCCCTTAAGCCCATCACATTATAAAATACAAGTCCATAAAATGTGCCCTCTCTGGGCACTATTTCTGCTATTTAAGCAGCACATTATGTACCACACTGCAAGATGGGGTGGTTGAATAAGAAAGTCAGGGCATGCTGTATGTAATACCAAGCCAGCCCTGAGGTAATGTGTATATATATTTGTTATATTTTGTTACTATTTAATGACAGCTCACCATCACCCCAGGAAATGGAGGCATGTGTAGAGTGCATAATATGCAACACTGTGTTGTGGTACTTCTGAGAATGAGGCATTAAAATCAGAAATGCTGATAGACTAACACTGTAATCTCCCACCTAGGGCTCTGCACTAGCAGGGAAAGGGAATGCATGAGCTGATAGGGCTTTATTATCCACTGCTTTCTAGGAAGGATATTACTGCAGTAGGAGGTAGCAGATCCACTGAATAACAATTTTCATACATGTACAGCCACATATGTAACATTTTGATCCATCTCATATTTTACACAGCCTACCAACTGTTCCCCAGCAAACTCCCACTCAACACTTACCAGGCCAGCTTTGCTGAGTAGTGCAAGAGGGTTATTTGATGCTACACACCTGAAGCAGTTAGAACACTCCTCTGGTTTGGTGTGGCAGATTGGAGAGGAGGCTGTCAGCCATATTAATGGAGCTATATATACCAGGTGTGTGTGGTGGGGGTGCGTGATGAGAAAATTTTTTTGGTTAAAACAAAAGCTGGGAGCAGGACTCCTCCCCATATTAGAGACCAGTGCACCAGGAGCTTGCTTTACTCTCTAAGTATGTGTGAGAGTAGCTAAGCCTTGGTTATTGACAGATTTCGTCTCCCCAGGAAGTGACCAATGAAGAGGAGGGACTTGAGGTTTTTCCCCCTTTCTCATTGCCCAGGTAATAAAAATAGAGACTTTCATGCAAGCCTATTCATGGCATGGTGGGATAATATAGTGTTTTAGTTATGGGAGTTTACCGGCTGGTGGGTGCTTGGGTTTTTCATTTTGTTGTGCTAATTTATATATATTTAAATTTGAGCACTTTTTTTCCAACCAAAATTACATTTTGGGGACTTTTTTTCCACAGGCACCCTGGTTCTCTCAGGTGCTGCAACTGTGATACCACATGGTGCTGTACAGAACAATGAAAGATAATATAGAATGCAGACTAATTAGAAAGCTCTTTTTAAAATTGACAAACTTTTTTAAAAAAAGAGATGGCCACGTTCTTGGCATTGGAAACTTTATTTGTAGAATGTGTACAATAGAAAATAAAACCAAATTAGAGGGAGTGGAATAGCATTAATTCCTTTGCTGGTTACTATATTATCGTGCTATGATTGTCTCATCTGGTAATCACAGACATATGTAATTTTACAGAAATTCCTAGCATTACTGGCTCCTGATTCTAAAGTTTATATTAAACCATATAATTGGTTCTATTTACATTTAGAATGTTTTATTTTCAGAGATTGACCACAGCACACTTAGGTCCTGATCCTGCAAAGATGTACACACATGCATCTCCGTACACACTGTGAGTAGTTCCATTGACTTCAATGGGCCTACCTACACTGGATAAAGTGAAGTGTGTATAAATCTTTTCAGGTTCAGGCTTTAATATCTCAGTTCTGTGTATCTCAAATATGTAAGTTGCTGCACTCTGCTCTCCATGTCACCAGTTCAGAGATCTAAGGACTCAAACTGGTACTATGATCATAGGACAGCTGCAGTTCTTAAGCCTGCTAGGCTTCTTAATGGTGAAAGAGGTTCCTCCTGGGGAAGAGAGAAACTTAATACTGTTCCAGCGTAAGTGATACTGTGCCTGACATTGTTCAAGTGTGTCCAGGCGGGGGTGGGGACAAAGCCTGAGCCTGGCCACCCTGGGTTGCAGGGTGGGTGGGGGAGAAGGGTGAGCAGATAGCAAGTGGCAAAATCAGGATGAGGTGGGGCTTATAGGTGCCCATATATGACAGAACCCCAAATATAGGACTGTCCCTATAAAATCAGGGCATCTGGTAATCGGGGGGGGGGGGGGCAAAGCCAAAACTTGAGTCCTGCCACCCCAGGCAGAGGAGGGAGGGGCAAAGCCTGAGACCATTGCCCAGGGCTGAAGCCCTCAGTCTTTGGTCCCCCACCCCGGGTAGTGGGGCTTGGGTTTTGGCTTTGGCCCTGGGACCCAGCAAGCCCTGATGACCCCATTAAAAAGCGGTTCTGACTATGGGCGATAGGTGAATGAGGCATTGTGGGAGCCTAGCTTCCAACCCATCCCCCTCTGCCTGAGGCCCCCTCTCTTCTGTCCCTCCTCCCATGCTGGAGCCCAGAGCACCCCCTCTGGAGCTGCAGGTCCCCCCATGCACCCCCATCCCCAGAGCAACGGGCAGGTGGCATGGTTAGAGTGCCCCAGCACCAGCTCTGGAGGGCCAGGTGGCACGGTCTCAGTGCCCCCAACTCCAGCCCCAGAGTGCCGGGCAGGCAGCGCGATGTGGCCCCAGCACCCCTAGCCCTGGGCCTTGTGAGCACTGGCCCCAGCCTGCCTGCCTCAGCCTCTCCGCCAGGAAGAGCGGGAAGGGAACTGGAAGCAGGCAGGAGAGAATCTGGGGGTGGAACACAGGTGGCGCCATACTAGGCTGTTTGGGGAGGCACAGCCTCCCTCAGCCTATGATACCTGCCACCCATGGTCATGACCCACTTCAGGGTCCTAACCCACAGTTTGAGAACCCCTGGATTAGGTAGAGGTTGTAAGGCAACCAGGGCCGGCTCCAGGCACCAGCTCAGCAAGCAGGTGCTTGGGGCGGCCAAGGGGAAGGGGTGGCACATCGGGCTCTTCAGTGGCAAGTCCCTCAGTCCCTCTCGGAGGGAAGGACTCGCCGCCGAATTGCCGCCGAACAAGAAAGTGGCACGGTGGAGCTGCCGCCGATCACATTTTTTGTTTTTGTTTTTTTCCCGCTGCTTGGGGTGCCAAAAACCCTGGAGCCGGCCCTGAGGGCAACCTGTACTTGGCTGAACACTGTCTCCCGTGGCCGAGGTGCAAAAGGAGATGCAGGCTTAGCGTAAGGATTATTCATGAAAAATAGGCCTTCAGAAAGTTTTTTAAATGTACATATCCTTGTAATATTAAACCCTAATCTTACTTCTCTTATCGGCAACACTGTTCTCAAGCAGTTAGAAACTGCTACACAACCTCTATTAAGCTAGAGTCTGACTTTCAAATTAGAATCAATTTTTCTTGCACCACCTTGAGAACTGGGAATACTATTCCTTTGTCCGACCCACAGCTTATCCTGATAATCAGTCACAACTTCAGTGCTATGTACAAGAGATCATGACCTCAGCAAAATAAAACACACTTTAAAAAATGCAAAGTGCTTACTGATATACATTGTACATATTGGTTGAGATTGTCAAAGACGGGAGCCTAATGAAATTAGTCTTCTAAATCTATATTTAGGCACCTAAAAACCTGGCTTTATTTTCCACAGGGTTGCGCACCCAACAGTTCCTATTGACCTCACTCTGAAAATGTACTAATTGTGCTCAGAGGAAGACTTGCCTTCTGAAGGAATAGAGTAGAGGGGCATGGAACAAAACCTCAAGAGCTGATATAAAGCAATTGCCTCCTACACAGTAGTTATGGGGGAATGAATGGGATACAATGGCTATTGGAGTGTATTGTATCTGGGTCATATCCAGGCCATTCCCCGCTGTTCATCATACTATGAGTCTTGCCTTAACCTTGGACTTGTCCAAATGCTGCCTACAGTACGAAACCTGGAAAGTCAGATAAAATGAATAGGTGCAGTGAGTGAAAAAATCACACCCCTTTTCCATTTGATAGACTTTTGCTCCTGTGTATAAATTCAGAACTTCCAAATGAGCAGGAACTTGAATCCAATTGTTTTACATTATAACACAGTAAACGCTTTACATTTTCACAATGTTGGGACCAAATATTACAGATTAACATGGCTTTTCAAATGGTGATGACACAGTAAAAAGCTCATTCTCACAGGCAAGGTTTCAGAATAAGGTCACAGTGGGAACGATGTTTTTCAGTTCTATTGCATTTTTTGCCCATGTGCTCTTTTGCACTCAGGGGGATGATCATGGCCCTAAAATACACAAACCCATTACAGTGCACTTACATAAAGTAGAAATAAAAATCACCATGTAACAAGCCAACACCTGAATAATTCATTGTTTTCCTGTGCTTTGTAACAATTCAGTGACAAGTGAAGTGTTCCAAAGGATCAGAAATCTTTAACAGCTTTGGACCGAGTCTTCCACACTTAATTTTAATGGGATGGGCATTCATATGGGGGAGGGTTGGGGTTGTTTTTTTTTGTTTTTTTGCACATTATAGCATCAGATTCTCACTCTGGCTCTTTGAAATTTAGTTTTGTGCATGCATTTCACGGGCTGATGATATCTTCTTCCTCTAAGAAGTTCTGCTCTGTTCAGATACTAGAAAAATGAAGTATCAGTGGGGTAGCCGTGTTTGTTGCTTTTTACAGATCCAGACTAAGAGTCCTGCGGCACCTTAAAGACTAACAGAAGTATTGGAGCATAAGCTTTCATGGGTGAATACCCACTTCATCAGACGCATGTCATGTCATGTCATGCGTCTGACGAAGTGGGTATTCACCCACGAAAGCTTATGTTCCAATACTTCTGTTAGTCTATAAGGTGCCTTAGAAAAATGAAGGTTTTCCAGATGGGTACATCTCCCGTTTGTGGCGGAAGAGCCCTACTGGGGGGGTTACTTTCCAGCAGAGGAGGGAATCCGCACAAAATCAAAACTAAACCACACAATACCCTTAGTAACAGGTAGAATCTCAAGAGCATAAGAGTTAAATTAAGTCCAGCGGCTTCAGAGCCCGAGCATCATCCTGAGCCACAACTCGAAAGCACTGCCTACTTAGCTATTTTTAGAGTGCTGGCACGAGCCCCACTAACTCAAGTCTGTCCTCTCAGGCTGGGAGGCTCACTGCCAAGGGCAGTGTAGACATACCCTAAGTCAGGGGTGGGCAAACTTTTTGGCGTGATGGCCACATCTGGGTATGGAAATTGTATGGTGGGCCATGAATGCTCATGAAATTGGGGGTTGGGTTGGGCTGGGGTGGGGTGGGCTCTGGGGTAGGGCCAAAAATTAGGAGTTCAGGGTGCAGGAGGGGGCTCCTGGTTGGGCTAGGGGGTTGAGGTGTGTGTGGGGGGTGAGGGCTCCAGCTGGGGTGCAGGCTCTGGAGTGAGGCTGGGGATGAGGGGGTGGGGTTACAGGAGGATGCTCCAGGATGCAATTGAGGGGTCTGGAGGGTGGGAGGGGGATGAGGGGTGCAGGCTCTGGGTGGCACTTACCTCAAGCAGCTCCCGGAAGCCCCCTCCAGCTCCTACGCAGAGGGTCAGGCAGGTAGTTCTGCACACTGTCCCATCTGTAGATGCCGCCCCTGCAGCTCCCATTGGCCATGGTTCCAGGCCAATGGGAACTGTGGGGGCAGTGTGCGGAGACCCCTGGCTGCCCCTATGCGTAGGAACTGGAGGGAGGACTTGTCCCTGCTTCCGGGAGCCATGCGGAGCCACGACACATGCAGAGTGGGGCAAGACCCCGACCCTGCTCTCTGGCTGGAGCAGGGCAAACCCCGGACTCTGTTCCCCCAACAGGAGCTCAAGGGCTGGATTAAAACGTCTGAAGGGCTGGATGTGCCCCCAGGGCCATAGTTTGCCCACCGCTGCCCTAAGTGGTGCCAAAGTCCCAAGTCAATGTCAGTACAAAACCTGCTGGTGGGTCACTTATCAGAGAAGCAGTATGTGAAAGATTCCTTGCACACGCATGCCTCAGTGTGCTGCCACTCCTACTGTATAATGTTCCACTGCATAAGACAGGCATGCTGGTCATATACAGGTAATTCATGAATCATAAGCATCTTAATTATTTGATGTTGAAGATACTAAAGGGGAAATTAGGCAAAGTCTGTACAAACCTCATACAGCCCCTCACATGCAATACCATGCTGCCTGTATTATGCTGTCATAGATAGACTTCTGTTTACACACTTTTGGTTCATACTTGTGATATGTTAGAGACGGTCTCTGGTGTAATCTATCACCGAATCATCCAACATATCTATTGGGACCATGGTTTTATCCTGCACAAATGAAAACATATTTCAGAAAATGGTATCTCCATTCAAGGAAGATGATCAATAGACTCTTGAAGTATGGAATACCTATGCAGCCTGCTCTATCTATGGAAGTTAGAACAAGCTAACCAAAATAAAGGAAAAACCCTACATCAATCCAGCCACTCCTACTAAACTAATTACTGACTGAATACTAACAGTGTTGCCACTGTAACCAAAGGAGAAACCAGGAGTGAGAATGCATTCATCCTACAGCCACCTTGAGGGGGAAAAACAAGACAGTAAAATGTTAAGCATCCTACTCCCAGTGGTTGTACCTGTAGGGAGTATTTTTTTCAAGTGGAGATCTGCCAACGCCTCCCCTTAGCCTATTCAGTCAGATCTGCAAAATCAGATAGAAATCCTGCTGCCATTATAACAGGAAAAAATCTGCCAGTGTTTTCAGCATATACACTTATTTTCTTCCGAAGAGCCATGTCTGGGTAAAGGATGGGCACTTGTGCTTTAAAATTCAACTGCACTTGATCACCAAAACTTTGTTGTACAAATGTAAATAGTTTATACTTTTGAGAAATGGGTAAAAAATAGCAAGTACTGTGCATTAGAAAACTCACGATTGCCACTTTGCAAAGATGTTTCCCTTTCAGACAATTTATTTTTCTGTTTGAGCATAGATATTTTTATTTAGCAAACCTACCCTATGAATAATATTTTATTACCTTTTATTTTAACTTCAGCAAAAAACAAATTACTCTGGCTTCTCTCAGTAGTGTTGTTTTTTGTTGTTGCTGTTTTTCAAGGCAAATTTTGCCAGGCAAAGCAACTTCAAAACAGCAAAAGAGGAAGATTGAATAGATTATTAGGTCTTGGGTAACTATCAGTATTACAAAGTGTAACAAATGCAAATGGCACTGACACATTTCATGTAATTTTATGTCATTTCTGTAACATACCAATGCATTATGAAATTCAGGTACTATCAAAATAATTAACAAATATATATGATGTGGATCAGTTTTCAGTTCATATCAATTATGATCAAAGTAAGATAAAGAGCTTGGCCCTGATCCTACAAGCGGATCCATACCCATGTACCTTAACTGGCATCATGGGAGCTCCCCACAGGCAGGGGCGCTGGAACAATTTGTGTAGTGGGGGTGCTGAGTCACCGAACCCAACTGTATATGATGGAAACCACTTCAAGCCCAGGGTGCACTGAACCCTCAGCAACTCTAGTTCCAGCACCTGTGCACACAGGTACAGGTACAGGGATCTGCCCATGTAGCTAATTTTACAGGACTGGCTCCTTTATTAGCAAAATCTGGACTCATTAAGTCTATACTGAATGATGGAAAACTAGTTGCTCATGAGGTCAAAGCTTCTGGGTTGTACATATCTATTCATCCATCTAGGTTCTTTATGGTGATGAGCACGGATAAGTAGCTGGGTGCCTCCCCAGAGTAAAATCACCCTGCAGTAGAATAGCTTTCTTCAAGTATTTAGAACTTATGTAATTGCAGATTTCCCCCATAAAAACATGTTCTAGCTGAACGGCTTTATAAAGTAATGAATAAATACAATGGCATCTTAAAAAGCTGCGACTACCTTAATCATATTTTATACTAGTCTATCATTTTGTTTTGCTAACATTTTACTAGAGAATGAAATGGCAGAAATCCGAATAATTTTGGTTATCATTAAAATACTGTATAGAAACTGTTAAAGGTAGAGTAAGGCATTCTCAACACACGCTTGAGGAACATACAGTTTCATGGCCACTAGAACTAATATTTCAATTTCTTACCAGGATTAGTGGAATGTTTTTGTATATAAATCTCTATACTATGTTCTCCTTGTAAACACTTTATAAATATTACGGATAAAAACCTCAACATTTCAGATGTCATTTTAAAAGCATTGGCTTGACATTGGTTCCCATTCATTTACTGTGGGATTACGATTTGGAAAGGAAACAGTTTCAAATAAAATGATCTCTGGAAGATGCCTACTTCCGTAAAACAAAACTAAATAGTATTCATTTCAAACGTCACCTCTAAACACTCTCTAAAGGTATATGAAGTGTATGCATTAACGTTAGTAGTATTTACTCACTCTCATGTTTCACTTGTTGGTATTACGGCAAATAACATTGTATCCATGACATGCCTGATAGGACAATTTACTATTTTCATAAGCAGTCACATGCATTGAAGTTAGGACCACCAGCTGGTGCATTTTGCACTCCAAAGCAGAGCCACCAGAGAGGCCAGGCTTACAAATCTTTCTTGCTGAATGGCAAGATAGCTGGTGCATGAAATGACAGATCTCAGCTGAAATATGAAAGCAGATGACCTAAGGCGTCTCTCCTGATGCTGCTTCTCCTTCCTGAGTAGGTTTCTCTTCAGGTTCACTGTCTTGAACTGGAGATGGATTACGGCTGGGCTTATTGCTGTCGTGGCTGCTGTGACCACTTGCACTCCCAAGACGAGTTGATGCCACAACAGCTTTCACTGCAGCCTGACAAAGAGAGGAAATTTAAATAAAATCCATGGCGTATAACACCACCTTAGTCTCATATGAACAGGGAATTTTAGTACATTTAGTTAATAAAATGAATTATAAATTTGAAATAATTTAATGACATTTGAAACAGACACTATTTCTGAAGTCTAAATCTTGACTAGCATTAATAGAAACATTTTTTTCCAGATATTTCTGAACCTAATTTAAAAATAACACACACCTACCACTATGTTTTCCTCTTAAGTATATTCACACTGATTTTTGCACAAAATATGCCCAAGGTGAAGTGGCTGCTATTATTATTATTATTAATGTTTATTAGTGTCCAAAACATGCAAGGTTCTGTATAGATATATAGAAAGACTCTGGCACAGATCCTTGCTGGTGTAAATTGTCACTGCTCCAATTTACACCAGTTAGGATCTGCCCCTTGATCCCTGCCCGGTAAAGTGGATATTCTTAAAAAACAAAAACATATAGAATATCAGGACCTCATCTAGTTCAACCCCCTGCTCAAAGCAGGACCAATCCCCAGATGGATTTTTGCCCCAGACCCCTAAATAGCCCCTTCAAGGATTGAACTCATAACCCTGGGTTTAGCAGGCCAATGTTCAAACCACTAAGCTATCCCTCCCCTATGTAAGGGGACAAATGGATACTTGACCCAGTGAAGGAGGCAGCAGCTATGGAGGGATTCAAAATGTGGGATGACTTGCTCAGATTGATGGACTAGAAACAGAACATATTACCTGGTAAAATGATGCAAATTAAAGGTAAGTGTAGTGACCTTTACTTTTGGTTCTACTATATGCGTATACAAGAAGCAGTTCTGGTCTACTGTGCTGGAACGAACATCAGGATTAATTCTTGAGTTTTACAGCATTATAATTATATTATTAAAATATGGCTTTAAATAGACAAAGAAAAACTAAATAAGTCCTTATGTTGGTCTTATATACAGGAGATGGAGGTAATTTGATATGTATCATTACTTGTATAATTGTAGCCATATGTGTATTATTGTATATACACTTATTGATTTAGTACCTAGATTTATATTTCATCCTTAGTTTTTTTGGAGAGAGATTTAGTTTTCATGCTATTAGCTATTGGGTAATTCTGTTCCTGATGGAAAACCATTAACGAAATAAACTTACAAAAAACCATAGTTCTAATTAATCTCAAGTCTTGGGTTTTTTTAAATGTCTAGTTCAAAGTCTCAAAATAGATCTGTGGTGTGAGAATACAAAGAGAATCCACAATGAAATTTGCAAACCAGACACAACCTTTTCTTAAAAGCGGCAAATAGTCCTGTGGCACCTTATAGACTAACAGAAGTTTTGGAGCTGATACTTAACCTTTTCTTAGAGACCCTTTGAACAATAAATGTGGAAGCTGACTTAGGAGGAGTTAATTTTGTACTCTTCAGGAAGCGCACTATAGAAGAACAACATTAATGGACATATGTAAGCCTGCTTTCTACAGGTTAAGTGTCACTGTGAATTCTATCTAGAGCTTCCCAAGATCTTTGTAAACACTTCAACAGTTCTGTCCTCTTTTTGCCAACTAGACGTTCCCTGTTTCAGTGCTATTAGGGAATGTAAAATGAGAACAAGTGAAATTTAAGGGTAATTTCTTACTTGTGAATCTGTCTGTGCCTGGACTGGATAGTTCCCAGTCCAGAGGCTAGTTTGTTATTATTTCCATCTGCCCATGATGATGAAAGCATCTCTAAACATGGCTCCACAACAGCCGTTATTCATAAATATCGTGCACAAATACTCTATGAAAAATCTCTTCCAAAACAAATACTATAGACACTGAAGACCAATGTTAGTAGAATGAGCTGGAGAATTGCAAACTCAAGTCAGTTAGGTGCCTAACTGCCATCTGTGCCTTTGAAATTCTTCCCACAAGTGCCTAAGTCTTGCACGCAACTATCCCAACAAAGGGGCAAATGGGTGTTTATTGGCCTGATCCAATTCCCATTGAAGTCACATCTACACAGCTGGTATAATGATTCAGGTGTGGAGGGTATATAATTGCCCCAATGCTTGTGAAGTTACCTGTAATAACAGTGAACTGCATGTTTGGGCCTGAATGTGCATATTTGGTATGCACAACACAGGCATTTAATTTTGAAAACGTACCCCTGTGGGTCATAAAGTAAAATGCTCTCAGTGCCTGTCTCGCATTCCCATTGATATCCATGTGACTAGCATGTGCGTTTCAAGGGTATCGTAAAGCCAAAAATATACAACATTAATAAAGTAAAATTTTAACCAAACAGATTAAGCATCCTCCAGGTTTGTAGAAATAGGACTCCATGAGGAAACCAGTGAGTCACCTGCTCAAACTTAGCCCCCTTCTAATCAGCACTCTATGGATGTAGCATGCAGTACTAAACATAAAAAAGGAAAGATTTTTAAAAGGCGTTCCTATTCTAGAGACGAGGTGGGTGAGCTAATATCTTTTACTGGACCAACTTCTGTTTGTGAGAGAGACAAGCTTTTGAGCTTACACAGAGATGAAAGAAGAGCTCTTTGTAAGTTCAAAAGATGGTCTCTCTCACCAACAAAAGCTGGTCCAATGAAAGATATTAGCTCACCCATCTTCTCTCTCTAATATCCTGGAACCAACACAGCTACAACAACACTGCAAATATTCCTATTCTAAGCAGTTTTGTTTCTATAGTGCTTTCAGTCAGCTCTGCACATTTCCACTTGCACAGAGTGAATGGATTATCTTTAGCTTTTTCATCTTCATCAGTTATTATAGAAAAGGACAGAGGAATAGATTTTTTTTTAAAAATTTTTAACCAAAGTAAAAATTTTCTGATAGTTTTATCAGCTTCTTAAATGGTCAATGCTGCTGTATGCTTTTAAAGTTAAGTGCAGAGACTTACCTTAAGTTTACGTCTAGCATTGAATTCTTGAAGTTTCTTTTGTGCATTGTCCATATGTGCAAAATTGGCTGCCTTTCCTGTGACCCAGGGGTGCTGCAAAGCTTGAAAGGTCGTGAGGCGCTTCTTAGCATCAAACACAATCAACTTTTTAACCTACGTCATCAAGAAAAGAAAGTCAACTTTCTTCCCCAATGATATGTAGTGAGACCTATATTATGGGGTTTGTTCTTGGTTTTGTGAAGCTGCTCAATTACAGGCTCTCTAGGAAACAAACTATCATTTTTTGTTGCTGTTCAACAAACAAATTCTAGAACTAGCAGACTCAACCCTGGGACATAGGTTGTTAGTATTATCTCCATTTTGAAGATAAGTAGTAAGTGTCTTGCTCAAAGACACAAATGTGCTACTGAAAAAAAAAATCTTTAAAAAAATCTATTGCTGTTGAACACTATGCTGTGTGAACTAGTGCGTTTTCATTACAGCTACGGTAGCCGAATGCATTTGTCTAAGCTGCCAAGGAGAATATAATGCCCAAGTTTCAATATGTTAAATGGTTAATGGTAAATGGGCTTAAGTATAAAAGAGAGAAAGAGAAAAAGGCAAAATAAACACATTCACTTTGATTTTGAACCTCCATGTACTAATTTTCTTGTCTTGCTTTTATTATAGCTCGAGTAGTTTATAGCACTTTACCAATGAAAAAAATAATCCTGCATGTACTGTCAGTACAATATTCAAATTGATTGTAAAGTATGGCCATAAGAAACATTGCATTTGAATGGGTAAAAGCATTCAAAGCAAAGGCATTATGCTTATTTGATAACTTAGGTCAGGACTACCACTGACTGCAAGGCTACATTAGAAAGAGTATCAGTACACCTCACAAGTTTTAATGTTATTTATAGTGAGCAGCAGTGGGGATTAGATTAGACAGCGGTTGAAAGAGGCATTTAACTTTTTTGCAAATTTGGGTTAAAAAATGTGCATGGAATATCACGGCTAGTGGTGAAGGTTAAGTGATAACTGATGTGTGCTTTAAATGGTGTTGTGAATGGTGTCATATAGTCTTTCAATATCATGAGTCCTTGGCTTTCAGGAGCACCAAATCCACTGTTTTTTTCCACTGAGTCTGGAAAAAGTGCTTGGCACACCCATTGACTTTCACTAGCTCTGTGATTGTCTTTGGATCCAAGACTCACCTGTTGGCAGCCATTAGCATCCGTCAATGTAACAATATTAAATTTTAAAATTGCATGTAATAGGCTTAAATCACAGATACCTCAAAATATTGTGTATTTCCTGAATCACACTCTTACCTACTGTATTTAGACCTCTACCGCAGCAGAATCAGGGCCTTATTTCAGTAACATTTCACTTGCTATCAAATGTGGGTTTTTTAAATTTTTGGGATTTAAGTTTTAAAGGTGACTGGAAAGTTTAAAAAAATATAAACCAAACTACCTAATATCCCACATAAAAAGCCATATTTTCAGAGGTAGGCACATGACTTCAAGTACATTTGTGCATGCAAATGCCCACTGAAAGTGTGCAAAATCGGGCATGGGTTGGTTTTTTTTTTAGTTTTTTTTTTAAGTTCTGTGTATTCTTACTTTACACCCCATAGAATGTACTTTACAAATGTGCAAGTTGTACTATGAAAATGGGCTAGGCATCATTGTTCACAGCTCAGTGAAAACATCTGCTCAGTGCACAGTGGTGGGTCAAAAAAGTAAACAACATTTTAGAATGTTTAAAGGAACTGAACAGAAATTAACACAGGGCCAGATTCTATCAGAGATGGCAATTCCTATCATCCTATGGAGGCATAGGTAAGCAGCAGAACCTGTACAATTCTGCTTATTGGAGCTTTATCCACATTAGCAGGTAACAGTAACTGCAGGAGTGCTCCTGTAGGCAGGTGTCACGTTATTGACTTGAACTGGGACCATATACAACATGGTTGCAATCAAGGTCCTGTAGGGGCACAAAATCTTGTATAAAAGGGGTCTATGGAAAGGTTATGGTTTGCTGGTTATGATTATGCTGTCTATGTGTATGTATCATTTTGTAGTTGAAGTTATGAATATTGGCTCTATACTGTCTGTTTCAAACTTTTGCTATGCTTCTGGGTGACACCCCAGACAAGTTGGTGTCAGCTCTGCCTAGCCTGCTTGAGGGCCCAGTAAGGACCATCAGCTATACAACTGACCCATTGAGAGAAGGCAGATATGCCTTGAGACTCAGCAAAGTATGCAGGGACTTGCCCATGTGACTCCAGACTCCATTTTGCTGTAATTTTCCACAGTAAGCACAAAGAGGTGTTCTTACACCTGAAAAAGACTATAAAAGGCTGATGCCTCATCTCCATCTTGTCTTCAATCCTGCTTTGCTACAAATTGAAGCTCTACACAAAGGACTGATGACCCATTCCAGCTGGGGATGTACTCCAAAGATTTGATTTGAACCTGCAGTTTATTCTATCACTGCTACAAGCCTGAACCAAGAACTTTGCCATTACTGTATGTAATTGATTCCATTTACCCAATTCTAGCTCTCATCTTTATCTTTTTCCTCTTATGAATAAACCTTTAGATTTTAGATTCTAAAGGATTGGCAACAGCGTGATTTTTGGGTAAGATCTGATTTGTATACTGACCTGGGTCTGGGGCTTAGTCCTTTGGGATCAAGAGAACCTTTTTTCTATTACTGGTCCCCATAACGAGTGGCACTGGTGGTGATACTGGGAAACTGGAGTATCTAAGGGAATTGCTTGTGTGACTTGTGGTTAGCCAGTGGGGTGAGACCAAAGTCCTCTTTGTCTGGCTGGTCTGGTTTGCCTTAGAGGTAGAAAAACCCCAGCTTTGGGCTGTAACTGCCCCGTTTTAAGCAATTTGTCCTGAATTTGCACTCTCAGTTGGGTCCCGCCAGAACCAGCATCGTTACAGCAAGGGGAAGGTATTTTCACCACTGTGTCTTCTAGACCTGCTGTTAGCAGAGTTAGATGACACAGATTTATCTACACTAGTGCTTCCACCATTGCTCCAACTGGTGGAGCTGCACTTATGTTAGTGCAATGGTGGGAGATTTCCTGAGAAATGCCGCTACTGATGCAGCCTTGGCATGTGGAAGGTGTGGGGAGCTGAGCAAATAGGTGTGCATGGTGAAGCTGTGTTCCACAGATGCCCATCCACAGCAGGGCAGAGTGGCATTGTAAAAAAAAAAAAAAAAAAGGAAAAAAAAATAAAAAAATTAAAAAAAGGTGGACACAGGAGGAGGACTGTAGCCAGTGGATCTAAAAATACACATCTCTTGGCTGAACACCCTTCATGAGCAGGTGCACTGTGGCTGTGGAGTAGCTCTGCTACTGCTTCATGACCTAAGCAGGGGAAGGGGGATTCTGTTTATCCCCATCCTGGTGGAATTCCCCCACAAGTACTTTGAGGGAAAAACCACTGCCCTCCTAAGAGCAAGTCAGAGTGTCACTGTTGTGTGTGTGCCCTGTGAGTCCAAGCAGCAATTCTGGATCAGTTAGTCAGAATGCCTCTTTGTGGCTCCAACTGCAATGCAGCTGCTCATCCCTCCCTACAGCATGGGTCGTGGCTTCAAAGCCACAAACTGACTCAATCTCTGGTTCAGGTTTTACTCCCAACCATTCAGAATTGAAAATATGAGCTCCATTAGAGCAACTGCGCTGAAACAACTTGCATAAATGCCGTATGCACACAAAGACCATCCACTTAGCTCTACTGCGGAGTATTGTTTAGCTGACCTTTGCCTACAGAGATGTAAATGATATTTTCTCTATCTCAGAAATACTCTAAATCTAATACAACAATAAATACTTCGAACATCTACAGTGCCTTTCATCCGAAGCATCCTGAAGCACTTTACAAACATTCATTAATGTAGCGTTTTATGGCACAGTTTGTACAAGTGATATGGAACTGAACATTTGTTACTGTAATTTTAATGAAATAACTAAATTGTGTACGTATCATTGGGTAAAAATAGAAATTGGACATGTTCATCTTTGTAGATCAGTATCTTTTGGATCCAATTTACTTTACCCAGTAATCAAAGGATATAGTGCAGATAATGCTCCAGCCTTAGCATTTTACTAATGGATCATACTTAAGGGCAATGACTCTGACTCATCTACTAAAAACTGATCACAAAAAGCTCAGAAATGGACAGAATCTTATAGTCAAACAACAGATGGGGCCTTTGTTATTTAATCTTTATAAGGAAAAAAGTTCAAACGTGAAACCATACAAACTATGGGGGGCTAGTTTTGATAGCCCTTTTGAGGTTGAAACTCAATGAAGAAGAAAAATTGAAAGAAAAAGAAAACTACTCAAAGAAAGGATACCTACAAAAATAGTCAGACACTAGAATCTTTAGCCAGGTTCTTTGAATATTAACCTGATCTTGAACAAGTGATGTATGATGTAGTGTGGCGACTTTTTACTGTAATTTAATAGACTTTTAAAAAAAAATGTTCTGCAATAATCTCTGAATTTCTACAGCCTAATTTACAAGAGTACTTAAAAGCCACAGCTTTAACTGATGACAAGAGGTGTTCAGCATCTCTGAAATTCAGGCCACTGGAATCCATGGTTGTTATTTCATTTTAACAAATTAGTCTTGATTTGCAGGCAAACATGATAGGCTGGGATCAAAGTGAGATGAGGATATATGTGAAAAAACTCCACACAAATATTGTTTGCCTTTGGGGAGCTATGTCACATATACATCAGAGAAAATACTACACTTTGTGTTCTTGTTGTACTTACCAAATCCTTGGCATTTAGAGACACATCATCCCACCAGGGGGACACAAAGTCATATTCACAATTCAAAATTCTTTTAAACATGTACTGGTCTCCCCTTTCATCATAGAATGGTTCAAATCCACAAAGTCTAAGGGGAAAAGAGAGCGAAATTTATCAAAGATCTAAGTGATTTCAGGCTCTAAGGAACATTCCCCTATGTGATTTTTACCTACTACACAGCTCTTTTCCCACCCTGCATGTGAAAACAAAACTACTTTTAATTAAAAAAATAAAAACAAAAATAACAAACCTTTGCTTGGGTCTTTATACATGTCACTTTAAGTGGTCCCTATATGTATATATACACACATTATAGGCAGGGCTGATCACATTATTAAGGTTGCCCGACACTTTCCATTATAAGACAGACTTCAACTGTTTGAGCTGAAATTGTCCATGCTGGTTGTCTGCCTCGGGGTGGATTTTTTGGAAACATTCAGGCAAAATAGTTCATTTGTTTCTGAGAATGATGCTAGAGAAAATGGTGTTTGGCCCATGTTTGACCTTGTCTTTGAGATATTCTAGCACCCAGTGCTTTGGAGCAGAGACTTGACATTTGGTACGGGGTGGGGGAGGGGCGGGCGCAAGTCCAGGTTCAGGCATCTGAAGTGAGAGCAGGGAGACTGTCTCTCCTGTGATCTCAGTAACACCTTGCTGGACCTAGGAAGCATGAGGGAGAACTTCAGAGGGGACAAGAACTGGATCTTCAGGAAGGTAACAGGCTGAGACAAGGAACCTCGTGGAGAGGAAGGACAGAAACTGGGATTGGGAGTTGGGGTGCAGGAAGACTGGGACTGGCTGGGCAAGGCGATTGGTACTGGGAGCCAGGGAGAGAAACAGGGGATGGAAGTGGGGGGACTGGGAGCCAATAGTTAGTGAGGAGACTGAGATTGTATGAGGAGCCAGAGCAGAGACAAGGACAGTCTGGGAAAGGAAAATGGGACTGAGGGGGGATGAGAAGCTGGGAGAGAACTAGGAGTGGCTGGGCAAAAAGACTGGGACAGGGAGCTTTGGACAGGGGCATTACTGAGATTAGATGAGAAGCCTAGAGAGGGAGATTAGGACTGGGAGCCAGTGAGGATAAGGAATGTGGGCAAGGGATGTCTGGAGGCTAGGGTGGGGGAGAAAGGTAGATTGGAGGAGGCACCAGGAAGAGGAGAACTGGGACTGGCCAGGCAAGGAGACTGGGGAGAAGGAACTGAGGTGGGTGAGGAGACTGGAACTGGGAATCCAGAAGGGTGAGACTATCACTTGCTGGAGGAGACTGGGAGTGGAGATTGGGACTGGCTAGTTGAGAAGAATGGGATGGGGACGAGGTACCAGGGGTGGGGAAGAGACAGGATCAGGTTGGAGGGGATGAGGCAGGAGTCACACTTGGGGGAGAGGGGGATGGACAGAAGAGCCTATGCTCATGGGAACACAATATGCTACAAAGCCTGGAATAGAACCCAAGATTCCCAAGTCTCACCATTCCTCTGCTGTCAGCAAATATCTCCCCTTAGCAATGTGTCCCTCCTCCTCCTCCTCCAGTGCTTGTCCACACAGAGGATTATAACCTATTACTGCTCTCAGTTACTCCATTCGCTCAAGTGGCAAAAGCCCGTGCAGTGGGGCTAACGGTATCACTCTGATGATGACTCATGTGGGTGGCAACCGGTTGCTATAATGGAATTCCTGTATTTTCAGTTTGCTTTTTTAAAAACTTAAGAAATCACATTAAAAATACTAGAAACATTAAGATTCAGTCAAGAACTCAAAAGTTAGGAAGTACCACAATTAAGGTTGACTGTGTAACCTTAATTTGGGCTCCTTAGAGTACATATTATGATACAGTCTAATTACATGACTATATACCATTTTTTTTCCTATGGAATTTGTCTAATTCCTTGCACAGATTGGACCTACTCTGGGGATGAATCAGGGTTGTGCAGTGATGGAGGCTGTTGCCTGTAGGACCACTGCCTTGTTTGTTGCAAATGATGAGAGGTGTGCATGGAATGACCGAAGGGACTGCAGGAAGAGAAGGGATGGTTCTCTAAGTTAAGGCTGTTGAGTGCTGCCCTGGAGAAATGGATTCTGTCCCTGCCTCTGCCAGAGAGTTCCTGTGTGATTCTGGGCAAGTCATTTAACCCAGCATTTTTACAGATCACTGATTATGTGCACGTCAGTTTCTGGAGACTGATGAGATAGCTCTTCTGCAGATCAGACCCTAGGCTGAGTGCTCATAGTTGCAACTGAAGTCAATGGAGCTGTGCTTTGAACATATATAGTGCTATATGAAAATGCTACAAATACTCTGAAAAGTTAGGACCTAGTCATTTCAAATTGGGCATCCAAAATGAGAGGATACTTTTGACCTTAATCTCTCCGTGCCTCAGTTTCCCACATGTAAAATGGTGATATCATCCCCTCACCTCCTATGGGTGTTATGAAGATAAATTCATTAATGTTTGACACATTCAGGTACCACAGCGATGAACAACATAGCAAAGCCCAGGAGGAAATTAATATTTCTCTCTTCAGAACAGGGTTTTAACATTGTGCAGTAAATAAGCCTAGGGCCACACTGAACAATGGGGACAAACCAAAATACTGAATAGCTGCTCTTTAAATGAGCATCATCCATTCTGTGTACTGAATGAGGCAGGGATCCTGTGGAAAGAGAGTATGTAATGTAATTTCAGACTGTATCACAATGTACATGTACAAGGGGGTTGAACTAAGGTTAAATTAAAATACAAAATAGACCACAAAAAAAAACAAACAAAGAAACTAACCAAAAAAATCAAAACAATACAAAAAACAACCACACATACCCAGGAAAGCTAGTTATGTCACTGGATTGCTTGGGCCAAATTCAGTGGTAAATCTAAGTGAGTTTAGCTTTAGAGAAACATACGCTTTCCTATCACTTCATGATGTATCACACATAAACCCACTCTCTACACTCCCTTATGCATACACTTGCACCTATTTAACACTACGTAATTTATATATCTCTGAATTGGGTCCACTGGTTACAATCCTGCTCCTACTGAAATCAATTGTAGAACTCCCAATTATTGTATACAACAGCTGGACTTTAATCTGGTATGTACAATGCATTCCAGTAATTTATCTGAATAATGATCCCATTTGCAGATGAGATACATTCAACGATATTTCAGATGGAAGGCAAAGACACAGAAATGAGTGACAGTCAGACAATACACTGCCTCTTGTTTGCATTACACTAACCAGGCTCATCATTTTACAGTAATCTCCCATCTAATCAATAAGTGTCCTGATGATACAGAGGATTAGTGCATCTGCTGTCATATTCTAGGTAAATATGACAGGTAACACAAGATAAAGATAAGAAAACAATGAACTGCATAGAAAGTGAAGAGCAGTGCTATTAGTTAAATAGAACAGTAAACTCCAGTATCAGTTATCTTAGTTTTGAAAAAACAAATATTTTGCATGCTATCTTGTTTTTTTTTAAATGAGAGAGATGCATTAAAGCTCAAGAAACTAATGTTTTGAAAAAGTAGCTGCTTGCCTGTGGGTGGAGTGGCTGCATCGTGTTATACAGCGAGCTCAGAGACACCAGCCTAAGAATATTCTTAGAACCATATTCATGCTCAAGGCTGGCAGAGGTGGATTCGATTACAGCAGTAGAATCTTTGAGTGCTCTATTTAAGTGGGTGGGAACGGACTGCTGTCCTCTTGACCTCCTCACCCCCATTTGTCTGCTTCTCCCACCATCATATTTGTGCTGGCTTCAGTGATGCCCTTTTCCCATGGAATGCCCTCCCTCCACTGGTCTGTAAGGTCAGTACTCTACCAAGAGCTACCAAGATATGTAGTAGAAATTAGGTAACTAATAACAACAAGTCTGAGGAGCAGTCAGAGGCAACTAATATTTATTTACAAAGCAAACAATATATTTAATTCACATAAAACGTACATGTTTTGACTATCTTTGTTCCCAACTTTTGTATATGGCTTGTCTTCTTAGCATATCATGGGCACTACTGGAATGTAAATAAAAAATAATAGCAATCATGCATCTACTGACATACAGAAGGTTTATGGGTCAGATACTTTGCTGTGCTAGTCTCTACCGATATAGTATGGGGGCAAGTGAATGTCAGGGAGCTGGTAATGGTTCTATGATCATAGGTCTAAGTTCACACCCTTGAGGGAGTTTAAGTGTCATCCACAAACTTTATCCGGAGTGATTTTGTGTTTTCTTCCAGGTCATTGATAAAAATGTTAAATAGTGCAGAGCAAAGAACAAGTCCATGTGAGACCCCACTTAATGATGACCCCCAGTTTACATTTACACTTTGTGACCTATGAGTTAGCCAATTTTGAATCCATTTAATGTGGGCGATGTTGATTTTGTATCATTCTAGTTTCTTAATCAAAATTTTGTGTGGTATCACATCAAATGCCTTACAGAAGTATATTACATCAATACTATTATCTTTATTCAAGAAAACCTGTAATCTCATAAAAAGAGCTATGAAAATGTTTGACAATATCTGTTTTCCATAAAGCTCTGTTGACTAGCATTAATTATATAACTGTCCTTTAATATTTTTAATTAATTGAGACCCATATCAGCCGTTGCACTGTTTTGCCCAGGATCAATGTCAGACTGGCAGGCCTGTAATTACCCACATTGTCCTGTTTACCCTTCTAAAATAGTGGCACAATATTAGCTTTCTTCTGGAACTTCCTCAGTGCACCAAGACTTCTTAAAAATCATCTAGAGAGTTCTTCAGCCAGCTTTTTTAAAACTCTTGGATGCAAGTTATCTGGACCTGCTGATTTAAAAATGTCTAACTTTAGTAGCTGCTGTTTAACATCCTCCTGAATTACTGGCGAAATTGAAAGTGTTTCATCATCATACAATATGCCTTCATCATCTGTTTTTTCCCCCCAAACAGAGCAGAGAAAAACACTTCTGCCTTTTCTGCATTATTATTAACAATTCTGCCATTTCCATCCAGTAATAAACCAATATAATTGCTAGGATTCTATTTGTTGCTTACTGTACCAAACTCTGCTGGCCACAAGTTCTCGTGTCCTTTTGGTTCACCTATCAATTTACTACAATTACTAGCTTCTGATTTATATTCATTACTATCAACTTTTCCTTTCTTCCATTTTATGTGTGTATGTGTTTATATGTAATATAATTAATATATTCATTTCACTTCCTTTCTAAACCAGGTTTGTTTGTTGTTGTTTTTTTAAATCATTATGGGCTTCTTTCACAATTGTGGCACTCTGGGCTTCAAATAGAATGTTCTTAAACAGTTCCACATTATCATTCACACTTTTCTTTTAAAATTCTTTCTCCCAGTTGATTTGGCTCCTACTTATTTTCAGCTTTGTGAAATTGGCCCTTTTAAAGCACAAAATATATATATTGCTGGTTTGCACTTTATTCTGTTTGAACATAAATGTGTTCAAGCCATGATCATTTGTACTTAAGCTACCACTAATTTTTAGTTCCGTGGTTTCTTTATCTGTTAAGAGGAAGTCTCATACAGGAGAATTCCATGTTGGATGTCACACTTTTTGAATTAATAAACTGCCATCTATCATATTCAGAAATTCTAAGGACATTTTAATACTGGCAGCAGGAGACCTGCAGCACATGTCACTCGGATTGAAGTCCCAGAGCTCTTTTTCCTATACATTATAGATGGATACTTAAGGAGCAGGTCATCCTGTTCTCTGATGTGATTTGGTGTTCTGTACCAGACATCAGCAGGTGCCCCATCTTGGTGTTGTATCTAGGGCAACCAGACAGCAAGTGTGAAAAATCGGGACAGGGGGTGGGGGGTAATAGGAGCCTATATAAGAAAAAGACCCAAAAATGGGGACTCTCCCTATAAAATCGGGACATCTGGTCACCCTAGCTGTATCTGTTAGGACACTGATCCATAAGGATTCAAGATCATTTTCCTCTGAGTTGTCAGTGACTTGGAAACAGATAATGTTTTTGACAGTGCCACTCCTCCTCTTTTGCCCAGTTGATGTTTCCCATATAGGTTATAACCAGTGATTTTAACATTCCAATCATGGAAATCTTCCCACGAGATTTCAATACCTACTAGGTCAAATTCCAATTCCTGTTGATATGGTGGCTCATCACTGTTCTGCCACCTGCTCTGTCTCGCTCTTATTTTCTGCCCTGCTGCTTCTCCCTCATCTAAACGTACTAGAACACTATAGCAAATCATCAGTAATGTTAACTGGCATTGAAATACTAAGGTATAAAATCGGTCCATTTTACCATCATCAGAGAGGACCCAACCCTGCAAGGTGTAGAACAACCTCGATCCCCACTGACTTCAGAGGGAGGTTGCACACTCAGAACCTTTCAGAATCTGGCCTCTATCTAAGATCCCTCTTATTTCCTCCTACGAATGCTTTCAACACATTTCAGGAACAATCCCTGACAGTGATCCAGCAGGAAGCACCAGCTCGCTGCACATCGGCTCAGCAGTGTAAAACCACCTCAGCTTCCCATCTTCAGGTTCTTTCCTGTCCTTGCACAAAATGCACCAAGTAGTAACATTGTGTAGTTTCCTATTTGTTAGAGAGCTGACATCTTGCTGCTTATAACCATGGACACAATGATTAAATAGTGGGTGAAAATGACAATAATTGCTGTAGTGCAGTTGCATGTAGCAGCTAGTTTACTGAGCCCCCATATGAGCTAAGTCATGCATAATGCAAGAGAGTACTTCCTTTTCTGAATATCAAATGAAATCTCAAATGTAAACAGTGGGGAAAAAATCCTGTAGTTCTCAGTGGGCTAAGGAATTCATTCAGCAAGACCAACTGAAGCTCTTGTAACCAGCATAATTAAAGAGGAAATATGCTAACAGCATCCAATTTGACCAGAAAAACAAGGTTTCTTCAAATCAAACCTAAATCCTTTTAAAATTTAACTCCATCCAGAATTGTGCAGAGCTAATGCATTAAGAATGACACAGCTATAACTGGGTGTCACTGCATCAAGGATTAGATTTTGCAGTAAAGTAGAATACAGTTGTTCTAGAGATAATCTGGAAAAAAACATAATTGCACATTGACTACTATCTGTAAAAATGCCTCACCAATTGCAACATTCCAATGCTATCTGGCTTTGTTGTGGGTTCTTATACAGGGTACTTGCACTTATTCTGTCTGCTCCAGTTGTAGGCTCTGATAAACTAATCACTACGTACTGCTACAAATATTTTCACAGCGACTCATTAACACCATATGATAATGTTTGTAATGCTTATCATGTGAACTGAAAGAGAGTTTCATAGAATAGGTGACTCTCCTACCCATTATTACTACTGCTCATGTCTATGCTTCTACTCCAAATAGTTAAGTGTTCCACCTAAGCCCATGGTCTTTTTTTCTATATTCAAAGTTAGACCAGTTTAATAAAGCTGTGATTTGAAAATGATTTCAATAAACTGGTGCAAAACACAGTGTGGACACTCAAGTTAACTTAAATCAGATTTATATTGATTTACCTTAAATCAATTCCTTACCAAATTAAGATAAACCAGGTTTAAATTGAATTAAGAATGTCCACATTGTGTTTTGTACCAAGTAAATTAAGCGGGTAAAAAAAAAATCACAATTTTCATTAAACCAGTGTAACACTGACTATAGACAAGGCCTCATATTTGTTAACTACTATGTGCCTCTCTAATGTGGGATGGGATTTCTGGAAATGTCTTTATAGAAGAATACAAGGCGGATCTTCTGCTGGTGTAAATTGTCCATTAACTTCAATGGAACTACTATAATAATTTACAATAGCTAAGGCTCTGCCCCAATCAGGGGCGGCTCTAGACACCAGCGCGCCAAGCAGGCGCTTGGGGCGGCCGTTTCCCGGGGGGGCGGCATTTGGCTCCGGTGGAGCTCCCGCCGGCATGCCTGCGGCGGGTCCCGTCTTCCCGCGGCTCCGGTTGAGCTCCCGCAGGCATGACTGCGGCAGGTCCGCTCGTCCCGGGCTCCGGTGGACCTGCCGCAGGCATGCCGGCAGGAGCTCAACTGGAGCCGCGGGAAGAGGGGACCCGCCGCGGGACCGGGGAAGGGCGGCGCAGCGCTCCGCGCTGCTTGGGGCAGCCCGATTTCTAGAGCCGCCCCTGGCCCCAATATAACTTACATTAGAGAGGAAGGGGTAAAGCTGGATATAAGAGAACAAGGTCTGAGATGTACTCCAGGGCACATTTGTGGCAGGTCTTGAGACAGGGAAACAAATTTTGTTATAAGAAAATAATGGACAACAAAATGATCATAGGAATCCAGAAAAGTGGGTCCCAAAATGCACAACTGCCTGTGTTCCTCTTCAATACACAAACCACAGATCTGAGGTTTACACTAATAACTTATGACCTGTGTGTAGCAAATCTCCTCTAAGAGAGTCTTTCATTCTTTCCTATCAATCAGACTCTAATTTCTTATATTAAGGAGATACTGTAACCTATTCTTTTACAGGAAAATGAAAGATCACTGATCTTATTTATGCTTTATATAAAAAAATTGCATTTCCCAAGATTTTGTATTAAAATAATTTGTCAGCAATATATATGTGTATACACACACACACACATATATAGAGTGTGTGTGTGCGCATGTGTGTGAGAGAGTGTGTATGTATATAGTACGTACACACACATTATATATAGTGTATGTATATAGTACGTACACACATACACACACAGAGAAAATCCTGTTTTCTTCCCCTTCCCAGAATGTACTGAGTGAAATCATTCCACAAACATGCTGCACAACAAGAGAAAACAAATCAGCCTAGCGTCAATGTTGCCACAGGACTAACAGAAGTCACTCATTCTCCCATAAAGAGAAGGGTCAGAACAACAGATGTACGGCATGCAGAATGCACAATGACCTTCAACTGTCAAAAACCTTCTTCAGAAGTGTTTAATTTATGCAAAATACAAAAACTGCAATACTGACCACTAAAAAACCAGGCCATTCTTATTTAGATACCAAACTACAGAGTTAGGTGCCTAACTTTAGGCTTCCCTGTTTGAATATTTGGGCCTAAACTGGGCAAGACAGTTGTGTAAACAGTGCATACCACTGTAGAAACCTTATTTGCCTAAAATAATTTGGGACACTTTGGATCTTACAATCCTTTGTCAGTTATATCTCTGACTACAGAACAGTATTGAGTTTAACATCGAATATTTTGTTGATTATGAACCATTTCAATCCAGAAATAGGGCAAACAAACTTCTTTTTCTTTTGAGTGGGCAGGCCATGCCTCTCCCACTCTCTGGGTCCAACAGCTCACCATTTCTTTTCTGCTTAACTGCATGGCAGACTTCCAGATGAGAATCTGGATATGAATCAGCAGCAATGGCATTTGAATCATGGCACCAAAAATGTTGGAGGCTGAAGTCCCCAGAAACCCTGGTGCAGTTGTGCTCCTTGCTGTTACAAGGCAGCTCAATTGCAATAATGTGCTTTGATTTCTTTTTGGCTCACTGTGTCTGCTCTTTTGAAAAGACAATTGCTTCTATTTTCAACTTGCATCAGAGCACAATTCTATTTTATTCTTTTCTGTCCAGGTTTTTGTGGCATACTCCTCGCTGTAGAATATCTAAGTACACTAGTAATTTTATTTACAATATAGTTTAGTAAGTGCACTGTTCCCCAAAAGGAAATACATACTGTGTGCCAGATCCTCTGCTGCATCTGAGGAGCTCTCAGCTTTGTGCTTCCTCATTCCTGTGGTGCTCTGTGCCAGGCTGGGTCCCTGGGCTGCGCTAAGTTACACCAGTTGCCAAGATATTATGGCAACTGGCACTTGCCAGGGCATAAGGACAATTCCTGCAAGCCAGCTAAACCAGCTTTAGGGCAGCTATTCAGCAGCCGAGTGGGGGAAAGCTCCCCTAATGCAGCCCAAGAACGTACAAAGTTCATAACAACTACGGTTATATCCAAAATCTTTGTGGGATAATTGTATATCCTTAAGTATTTATTAGTGGCAAATACAATCTGGCATTGCCTATGATATTTCCAATGTAGATCTTTTCTACAGCTCATAAGTGCTTTACTGTTATTTATTTAGATATGAAGAACACTATTTTACATGGTCTTTGTCCTTAGGCGCTTAAAATCTAAAGAGGCAAAACAGATATGAAAGACAGGGAAAAGCTTTATTTACTGTATTTAACCAAGATTTAAAAAGAATTACCCATTATTCAATGTGTCCAGATATCACTTGGAGTAATATGTTTATCCTGTATAAAGTATCTTAAAAGGGATACTTAAGCAGTCTAAGTACAAAGTTACGTTTTTATTGGGGGATATCAATAATGAATCAAGTTATTAAAACACCGAAACATGGAAATGGAAATATTGCCCTTGAGCTTTTTCAACCCAAACACAACACTGTGCTAGAAATATGGCACATAAATGGCCCATCTAGTTTCATTGTCCGTGCTGAGTGAAACGCAAAAAATAAACATAATGTCTAAAATAAATGATTTTTACAATTCTTTCATTTTTAATGAGTGTTTGCAGTAATTTAGCCAAGCGATATTATGATATATATGACAAATGTATTACTTAAATCATCTCTGTACTCCTTCAACCTTCAAATCATTTAAATACCACTAAAATATAACCCATATAAAACAAATTAAGAATCTTTTCACTTTCTGTTAGCACAGTTCAGAATGTCAGAAAAATCTGTGGCCTTGAAAATGAAACATCAAAATACCGTATTTTATATTTCACTTGGTATTACTGTCTAAACTTACAGGATGTAGGTGATTATTCCCAAAGACCACATGTCCACCTCTGGGCCATAAGCACATCCACGTAGAATCTCTGGTGCTGCAGATGACAAAAACATTGTCACTAAAGCAAAAGTTTAATGCAGAAATAAATAATACTAATAAAGGTCAGGAATTTCAGACATGTCTGACTTCTTAACTCAGAATGTAATTGCAATGTGTCCTCTTCAAGTACTGTAGAACAAATAGGGCCTGACATTGAAAGTCTTTACTTAGGTAAAAAGCAACAAAGAGTCCTGTGGCACCTTATAGACTAACAGATGTATTGGAGCATAAGCTTTTGTGTTGGAGCACGAAAGCTTATGCTCCAATATGTCTGTTAGTCTATAAGGTGCCACAGGACACTCTGTCGCTTTTTACAGATCCAGACTAACACGGCTACCCCTCTGATACTTTACTTAGGTAAAACTCCCATACACTGAGTAAAGAGCAACGGGAATTTTCCCTGAGTAAGGACAGCTGGCATGGACCACTAACTTGTAAAGTCAAGAGTGCAATTTAACTTTGATCTCCAATCTGATTTTAGAGAAGAAACCAGATCCATGAAAGGGATAATGGGCAGAAGTACTGTAGCTTGAGTTTTACTGATTACATGACATTTATATTGTTTTAATAGTTCCAGTAATTCTGAAGTTAAGTTGGCTCTATAATTAAGGCTGAAACCCACTCTCCATTACAAGTCTTTTTTCGGACCCCATCCAGGTCTCTCTGTGCCCAAATCTATTTGTTCTAGATTTTCTCATGTTCAGTCTCCCATGGGAGGAATAGGGTGCTGTTCACTAAAGACTGACACTCTTGGGCGTGGAAAGCTGCAAGAAGGATCACTCCAGAGTCAAGAACTTTTCCTTGAAAAAGCCCTGTTGCCCAACTCAAGGAGTTCAACCCTGGGAACAGACAGCAAGAGCATTCCAATCAACTGAAATTGCCACAGTAGGGCACAGGGGAGAGGGAGTGTCTGAGGAGACTCACAATTCTGAAATAGCAAAGAGAAGTCATTATTCACCAGAGGAGCTCAACCCATAGATGATGCTGAAGAATAGCCAAGAGCATGATGTGTGCTACATGTAAGATATGCACTTGAAGCCTATGCTTGATATGTGATACATACTCCTGTTGTTATGCACACACCTTCATGCACACTACATATGCCATGATGTGCCTCCTTGAAAATACCCCTCTTTTCCCCACAGCTCTCAAACGTTTTGTGTTTTCCCCACTCCCTGATAAGTTTCTGACCAGCCCTGTAAGCTGTTGTACTCCCCTGAACACCATTATCAGAAGCCTCTGACTCTGCCATCTGCCAACCAGCCATATCTTCCTGGGGCAAAGTAGCCTAATATCAGCGAGGGAGCCAAATCTCTCAGTGAAGCACAGGAACACAACACTTGACATGATGCAAAGATGAGACCCACCCATCCCTTTCCTGCATCCCTTGCCACATCAACCTTCAGTTTGCCCTCTTCTGAATATGCACTGCAGTATTGTCCTTCGTGAGGCCTATGGGCTGGAATAGTCACTACTGGCTCTCCTATAAGGGAACTCCCAGTCAATGGATTTGCAAGAGCAAGAAGATAGTGAAGTCTCTCTGGGCCCATTCCAACAGGCCCTTATTCATCCCTCCTCCTCCCACCCCATGGGGTAAAGGGGATAGATTCCCCTGAGGACTACTGCTACACTCACAGCCTCCTGCACAGGCAGGCGAGTTTACGTGGCACAGAAGGCTTTGTGAAGACCCTCTGAACTTGGATGAATTTCACCGATAGTGCTATTATAGCATACAGTTCTTTTAAAAAATACCATTTGCCTGTCAGACAAATGATAGAAAACAGCTAACACACTGACTTTATATGTTATATTTATGAAAAGCTGAAAGTCATTCTTTGTAGTCTGTATCATTTTTATGTAAACTGTCATTTTGATTCTCCCATGGAGGCAAACCAATATCCTCCTGCAGACAAGATGCACGTGAGCAGTAAGACTTTCTGCAAAACTATAGCAATTAAAATATGGAGACTGAATCATAGAATCTCAGGGTTGGAAGGGACCTCAGGAGGTCATCTAGTCCAACCCCCTGCTCAAAGCAGGACCAATCCCCAGATAGATTTTTACCCCAGATCACTAAATGGACCCCTCAAGGATTGAACTCACAACCCCGGATTTAGCAGGCCAATGCTCAAACCACTGAGCTATCCCCGCCCTCAGTGAATCACTGAGACATCCTGAAGAGCAAAATGCTCATGGCACTTACTTTGTGCTAAGAGAGGAGGAGGAAGTGAACAAACATACAAACACATATCTTGTATAACTTATATCAGAACCAAATGCCAGATCCACACTAAGCCCATCTCTACGCGGGCTTAGATTACTTAGGAAAGTTAAGGAGAGTCAGCTAATGGTATGAGGTCAACACATATCAATTAAAGCATGTTAAACCTCTGTGTGGCTGCTCTTATTCAGGAATAATGTGGCTTTGGGTCTCTGTAATTAATCCTTCTCTGAATCCTCCAAAAACTACTTTTGCCAGGGTAGTTTGTTTTGTTTGGTGGGGCTGGACTCAGCTATAATGGCAAAAGCGCAGTTTTGCTGGTATTAGCTGCATCACTAGGAATGCTTTGCTGTTTCAGTATACTGGATTAGCATTACCACTTTAGCACTCCTGGTGCAGACCTGACCTAATGTGTCTTGTCCCAACCCCAGAAAGATGCACTATTTTTCCTCCTCTCTCTTGGGCTCTGTGGAACTTCAGGAAATTCAGTACTAGGAGTTTCAATTACATTTACCCAACTCTTGTAACTTTATTGTGACTATCGGGGTTATTCTTACTTTCTCTCCAAAGAGCTGTTATGGCTGGGGAGGAGGTTGGGATGAGCTCCCAACACCTATAAAATGTTTATAGAAGGCCAATGTCTAGGATGGCCTCTGACAGTCAAACTCCCCATCATTTGTCTTCATGTGGTGCAGATATTTTCATTAAAAGTGAGGTGTGTGAAAGACAGGCATCTGGTGTCTTTAAAATAACTAGACATTTCAAGGCAGCCTACTTAGGAGAATGAAATCTCTGATCTCAAGCCCCCATCCATGGATTAAATGAAACCCAGCACTGGGCAGTGGTGACATCAGCACTGCCTGTTGATGATCCACCAGGTTTATGGCAACAAGGTGGGAAGAGAGTGGGCATGTACTTAGTCTAACTGGGGAAAGTTCCTTTCACTGTGATGTGTGTCAGGGATGGCAACTGATACGCTAGAGGCTGGATATAAGGAGGGGTGAGGCTGGCTTGTATGCCTCCTGCCAGGGACTACTGCTAATGATCTTTCTGCCCTCTGCCAGAGGTTCACCCACGTCAAGCCTGGCAGCCCTGGGCCAATTGGATTTCTGGCAGCCAGTGTCTGAACTGCCCTCTAGAGGGTCAGAGAACCAGCGGCCAGCGTGAAGAATCAGACTAAAAGCAGTGACCTGCAAAGCCAAAGAAGCCCCATATTTCAAAAGTGGCAACACTGGGTACATCCAGTCTGACATGTAAAGGTATAGAAGTCACTGATGTGATGGTAAGGAGAGGTTTCAATGTGATGGATGGGGAATGCAGCGAAGGGTTTGGCCTTAGGTTTTAAACACTCCTATGCAGGTGACAAAAGGGGGCATAACAAAATGTGGGTGGCAGGGAGAGGAAAGCTGAGGAAGATGGTGTGTGCAGTTATTAGAGTAAGTGACAGACTGACAGCTGTTAAAAATTCAAAGTGTGTCATGTTTCTGACATCAGTGTAGGCATCTCAGCCCGGACGTGAAGAAGAGGAGGAGACTTCCTACCAAGATCTGCAGGTGTTGGCAGACACAGCAGCCCCCAGCAGCTGCTGGTGGTGCTGGGTGATCTGAATGCACACACAGGCAGAAACAAAAGAGGGTATGAAATGTGTTTGGGAAAATGCAGCCTAGGCACTATGAACGATGAAGGGAAAATGCTACTGTATTGCCAAACAATGGATGATAGCCAATACTTGATTCCAAAAGAGGGTGTGTCAGTTAGTTATGTACATCAGTGGTGGAAACAAAAGCCATACGATGTTGGTGAGGAAATCTCAGTGGTGTAGAGTTATGGGCTACAAATCGATACCTAGTTAGATGGTAGCACTGCAACACAAACCTCCCATGGCAATGATTGTGGTAGAGTGCTGGACAAGGAGGAATTAGGCTCAAAAGAAAGACGATTTGAATACAGAAAGTTAAGAGAAGTGCAACAGAGAAGTTTGTGCAAAAAGTACAGAATATGTGTCCAGAAACTGATTTGCCACCAGATGACAGAGTAGAACCACCCCAAAAGAATGTGCATTGTGGAAGTGAAAAAGGTTTGTGGACAATGTAGATGGGGAAAACCAATAGCAAGAGAGAAGTAGCAGTGGAGAAAGTGCAAGCAGTGATCCAAAACAAAACAAACAAACAAAAACAGAGCAGCAAGAAAAAGAAATGAATCCATTGCTGGAAATAAAAACAAATAGAAAGAAGCTGCCAAGTGAGCAGTGAAAAAGGTCAAATAAAGTGCCCTAGATGAGCTGTATGCTGAGCTTGTAAATGACCCACAGGTGGCTGGCAAAAAGACATATGGCACTGCAGAAATGAGATGCAAACGCGGGGAGGATGGTATTGAATATCATTTGTAAAAGATGATCGGGGAGACTGTGCTACTAACACCTGAACAAGGAAATGAGAGGAGGAAACAATACTTTGAGACTCTCTTAAATGAGGCAAATCCCTTTAGGATGGAGTTGCCAATATGTGATCCAAATGAAGGGGACCTGATGAGAAGAAGATTTCAAAATGAAAGTATTAGGATTGAAGTCCAAGTCCATGCTGTGGCTGACAAAATCCAAGAAGCACAACATCACTGGTTCAGACACATGCAGAGCATGAATGAAGGGGACCTGATGAGCATAGCATGGCAGGAGAGGATGGTAAGAAAGACTCCAAAGAAAGCTATCAAAGCGATGGATGAATTGCATCAAAGAATATGGTAAGCAGGTGGACCTTAGTGCTGCCTTGGACAGACAAAGATGGAGGATGCTTGCATGACCCAACCCTAATTGATGGGATAAGGGAAAAAAGAAGGGTTACTGGTCTGAAGCTTTGTTAGTCTGTTGGAGCAATTGCGGTATACAGTACATAGCATGGGGCCAGCAATACAGTACTCAAGGGTTAATCCTGGGTCTGCAACCAATTCCCTCTGTAGCATTGTGTACATTACATAACCTCTCTCTCTTCCTCAGTGTTTGTCCTCTAGGAACAGAACTGAGACCTCTGGCTCATTTCACATAGTGCACCAAAAAGATGGTCATCACTACATACCAGGGACGGTAAAATGGGGATAACATTTCCTTATCCAATAGGAGTGTTGTGAGTCAAGTTAGGGGTTCGTACAGCACTCTGAGGATGTAAAGTGCCACATAAATGCCAAATTCTACTGAACTGCTGTTGTCAGAAATTCACTTTGCAGAAACAATTAGCTGGGGATTCTAAATGGGTTGAGAAATTCCTTCCAGCTCCTGTTGACTCAGAGTTTTATATACGTTTAATGTTCCTTCCAAAATGAAAAATACAAAGAATTAGGTTTGAATCTGTTTGATGCTAAGGGCCCTCAATACCTTAGAGAGGCAATAAGCACACCAAGGATTGGACCCTTAATGACACATCACCACCACCCAGTCCCCTCTTCCCAATCACTGCCATGCAAACCTCCTGCTGCCTCCTTCTCTCTGCACATATATGCAGTACAAACAGCTGAATCGTCACCACTTTGGAGGCTGCATTATGTGTTTGCTTCCTCTTCTTCACACAATCTTTTATAGTTACAAAAATGGAAGCATAACAAATGGTTTCTGACACTGAGAAATAACTACAGCTTTTTGACATTTGCAGTTTAGTAGAAATGGCAGAAATTAGCATGGACATTGATAATCAATACCTAAAATACAATTTTATGAGACAAAAGACACTAAGAATAGCTTTAATTCCAAGGGATGTTTAGTTCCTTTGTTTGCCTGATAAAGATGTGGCAAAAACGAATGTATGTATTACTTGCATCCTATTATCCGTTACATTACAAGCTAATAGCGTAATCTTGCTGCCTTCATCAATGTCTTCCCATTTCCATTCGTTTCTATAGTAACAAACATCAGAAAGCACGGTCTGCAATATTGTAACTATCTGCTCCTTCTCTCCCTTTTCTTCTATATACCCCGTTTACGTTTATTCTCTTCAATCCACATTTTCATTAGCTAGTGACACTACTTCACAGGTATACAGACTTTACACTAAAAATAATCACTTCAAAGAGTTTGGATACATATAGAAGTTAACTGACAGGTTTACTCAGTGCTTCTTTTCTGATCGGGGGCACCAAAGACTATGTCTATACATCATTTTGGAGAGAGTGGGGAGCATGCCTCCCACCTTGGGTCAACAGACTTTGGCTGCTAGCGATTTATAAACAGCTGTGTAGACAGCACTTTGAAGTTGCAGCTCAGACTGGAGTTTGGGCTTTGAAGCCTACCCGCCCTCCCTAGCCTGAGCTGCAACTTCAAAGTGCTGTCTACACAGTTATTTTTAGAGTGCTAGTGAGAGGATCACTAGCTCGAGTCTGTCAACCCAGGCTGAGAGGCTCACTCCTGCTTGCTCCAAAATGCTGTGTAGACACACCCCAAACTGCAATTAAGTTCAGGTGAATACATCCTATAAACCAAATCCTGCTCTGGAGTCAGGGAGTTTAAAGCCAGAAGAGACCATCAGATTATCTAGTCTGATCTGTATATCACAGACCATCACCGCCACCCAGCATCCACACACTAAAAACCTTTCCTGTGATGGTCTGGAAGTTATCAATAGGCACAAGAGAGTTACACCTGGCCAGGGAGATAAAAGGCCATAAGAGGAGGTTCTTTAGGAGCAAAAGAAAGATGAAGAAAACTGTAAGTCCGCTACATAGTGGGGAAGATGAGCTAATAAGTGAAGGAATCAATAAGGCAGAGGTGTTTAATGACTATTTTGCTTCAGTCTTCACTAAAATGGTTAATGGTGACAAGATGCTCAACACAATTAATATCAACAATGGGGAAGGAGTGCAAGCCAAAACAGGAAAAGAACAGGTTAAAAAATATTTAGATAAATTAGATATATTCAAGTCAGGAGGGCCTGATGATATTCAACCTAGGAGACTTAAGGAACTAGCTGAAGCAACCTCTGAACCATTAATGATTATCTTTGAGAGCTCACAGAGGACAGGTGAGGTCCCAGAAGACTGGAGAAGGGAAAACATAGCACCTATTTTTAAAAAAGGGAACAAAGAGGACCCAAGGAATTATAGACTTGTCAGTCTAACTTCAATTCCTGGAAAGATACTGGAACAAATTATTAAGCAATCGATTTGTAAGCAACTAGAGGATAATAGGATTATAAGAAGTAGTGAGCATGGACTTGTCAAGGACAAATCATGACAAATCAACCTAACTTCCGTTTTTGACAGGATTACTGGCCTAGTGGGTGGGGGGAAGAAATAGACGTGATATATCTTGATTTTATTAAGGCTTTTGACACAGTCCTACATGACATTCTCATAAGCAAACTAGGGAAATGTGGTATAGATGAAATTAATATAAGGTGGATGCACAACTAGTTGAAAGACCGTACTCAAAGAGTAGTTATCAATGGTTTGCTGTCAAACTGGGAGGGTGTTATCTAGTGGAGTCTCACGGGAGTCCTTCCTGGGTCTGGCACTATTTAATATTTTCATTAATGACCTGGATAATGAAGTGGAGGGTATGTTTATAAAATTTGCAGATGACACCAAGCTGGGAGGGTCTGCAAGCACTTTGGAGGTCATGATCAGAATTCAAAACAACTCTGACAAATTGGAGAATTGGTCTGAAATCATCAAGATGAAATCCAATAAAAACAAATGCAAAGTTCTTCACTTAGGAAGGAAAAATCAAATGCACAAGTACAAAATGGGGCATAACTGGCTAGGTGATAGTACTGTTGAAAAGGATTTGGGGGTAATGGTGGATCAGAGACTGAATATGAGTCAACGATGTGATGCAATTATGAAAAAGGCTAACATTCTGGGTTGTAGTAACAAGTGTTGAATGTAAATATAAATAATCGTCCTGCTTTGCTCAGCACTGGTGAGGCCTCAGCTGGAGTACTGTGTTCAGTTCTGGGTGCCACACTTTAGGAAAGGTGTGGACAAATTGGAGAGTCCAGAGAAGAGCAACAAAAATGATAAAAGGCTTGGAAAACCTGACCTCTGAGGAAAGGATTAAAAAAAGTGGGCATGTGCAGTCTTAAGAAAAGAAGATTGAGGAGGAGACCTGATAACAGTCTTCAAATATGTTAAGGGCTGTTATAAAAAGGATGGTGATTGATTGTTTTCCATTTCAACTGAAAAGTAGGACAAGTAGTAATTGGCTTAATCTGAAGAAAGGGAGATTTAGGTTAGAAGGTGGGAAAAGCTTTCTAACTTTAAGGACAGTTTAGCTTTGGAATATGCTTGCAAGGGAGGTTATGGAATCCCCACCACTGGAGGTTTTTAAGAACAGGTTGGACAAACACCTGTCAGGGATGGTCTAGGTTTACTTAGTCCTGCCTCAGTGCAGGGAGCTGGACTGGATGACTTCTCGAGGTCCTTTCCAGCCCTACATTTCTCTGAGTCTGATTACTATTATTTATTATTTGTATTGTAGTCGTGTCTGGGAGCCCCAGTCTGGACCTGGACCAGGACCCCCTGGTGGTAGGTGCTGTACAAACACAGAACAAAAAGGCAGTCCCTGCTCCGAAGAGCTTAAATCTAAGTAATGTATTGAGGAACATCTTGCTGCCCTAAGGAGCCATTTGTACCCCCAACTTGCATATGCTGCTGACTACAGCATATATACCAGCTACTTGCAGGGCTTAATATAGCCTAGCAATAGACCATGGGAACACCTCATAACCAGCAGGCCCTGCTCTCTTGAGACTTTAGGGCCTCATCCTGTGAGGTCCTTAGCACCCTCAACCTCTATTGACTTCAGTGGGAGTTAAAGATTCTCAGCACCTTACAGGATTGGGACCTCAGTGAGGATGCCAGTGTGGTAGCTAGATGCCTGCAGTAGGCGTAGTGCCATCTCCCCCCTCCTGGCAGCTGGGGACAGGCATGAACTGCTGTGTTATTGGCAGTAACTTTACCTACTGCAGGGGAGAGCAGACACACATTGGTAACTCGGTCCTCCTGCAGGGAAGGGGGAATGCATCTACTGTGGCATTTCTAATTCCCAACCCTCCAGGAGGTATAGTGGGGGTCAGCAGGGACATTTCTATTTCCTTTCATCCTTGTCCTCCACAAGGGGGAACAGGAAGCAGCATTTCTTTGACACCCATCAATTCCTCTCCTCTGCTCCCTAAATACAAGAAGTCACAGGGCTCAAGAAAAAGATCCTAAAACTGTCAAGTATCAGAGGGGTAGCCGTGTTAGTCTGGATCTGTAAAAAGCAACAAATAGTCCTGTGGCACCTTACAGACTAACAGATGTATTGGAGCATAAGCTTTCATGGGTGAAAGCTTATGTTCCAATACATCTGTTAGTCTATAAGGTGCCATAGGACTCTTTGATCCTAAAACTGTGACTCTCTCAATAAATGGAGTATTTTAATAGCAGGGTCTGGAACATTTCAGTTCTTTATGTAGCGATGACCATTTTTGTGGTGCCCTCTATGAAATGAGCCAACGGTCTCAGTTGTGTTCCTAGCAGGCAAGTGCCGGCATTGCAGTTTACCAGCTGTTATTTGATGCTTCCAGTTTTGTTATCTTCCAAGTGCTCAGTAGCTCTTTTCTCTTAATATTTGTCCCATAAGTTAACGAGGGCCAGATGGTAAGACTTACGGGACGCTAACTGCTATGACTGCCTTTTTAATTTTTTCCAAGATTGGTAACACATTTGCTTTTTCTTTAATTGAAGAGTTTTGTTCCCTCATTTTGGTGCAAGGATGGCTTTGTATTTTGTCCTTTCTGCCTATACACTGTGTGTTATCTGTGTTTGGGATGCAAGCCAGTTAAAAATGTATGGTTACACTTTTCTATTACATATTAAGCATATGGAAATGATAGTCAGCTGTGTTCATTTTGTGGCTGACTTATTTTCTCCCCAAAGCACTGGACATACTACGTTCAGCGCTTAATTATTAATGGCCTATTAGCATTACAGTTTCCTGATTCAGATCAGGACCTCCTCCTCCTACTCGGCAGCTTGGGAGCCTATTTTTGTCTGAGTAGGATTCTCTGTGACTTCTTGTTTAATTTTCAGCATCCAGGCTTTTTCTTTTTTATCCGTGTTAGTGGTGCCTTCTGTTATTAAAAGCCTCAGGCTTGTGGTGTATGAAAGTGTTATGATTTATTTCCTTTTACTGAAATGCTGTGAAATCTAATATGAAAACCCACTACATACAATTTAAAATATGTAAAGTTACATTAAAAGCAGGTGTTGCCAGCAGTAATATATTATTTTCACATTATATTTTGTATTATTGCAATGCTTTGCCATTTAATAATTATGATTGACTATTTGAACAGTTTAATTAAACTCTACTTGCAAATGGTGTATTCAGTTTGGCCTATTCCTGCAAAACTGAAGTCCATAGTAGCTTTGCCAATTATTTCCATGGATTCAGGATTAACTATCTGAAGAATGGGCTTCTTCCACGCCAGAATCCATCTTTCGTCTGAATTCAGTAATTAGAGCTAAATTTTCAGACAATAGAGGCTGACTTCAGCAAAGGTAAAAATATGTATCTGTATTTGTACATGCAAATCAGTTATAATACATGCAAATAACTGCTTGCACATGCAATTACTTGGTTTGTATGCAAAAATATGGGTTACACATTTTTCCATAGCCCATTTTTCCATTGCCAAGTCAACTTTCACTTTTGGAAAATGTAGACTTCAGTGAAGAAAAAGGAAACATACCAGAACAATATAGCTAACACGACTCATTTTATAAATTGCATGCTTAGTGCCCATGACTAATACAAGGTAAAACAGTGTCATTAAGACTCTTAAGAGAACTTTGGTCAAGGCTTGTCCAATATCATAACATAAAAACCAACATAAATATTGAATAACCTAAACTGAATAACTACTTAAGCAATAAAAGTTGTAGCTGCTATGTATTGTACTTCATGGGTTACAGTCAGAAGCCAAGTGTTGCATTCAAGTTACATGTACAATCGTGCACCTGATTTGTTCATGCAGTTATTATGACTGCACATGCATATTAGTCATTTATGCAAATAAATGGCCAGCTAGATGTTATTGTGCAGGCAAGCCCCCAATTTGCATGCATAAATGCACTACCTATATATGCAAATCATAAACACAACTGCCTGAAAAAAATCATGTGTTGCATGCCTCCCCGCCTGAGGACACAGACTTGCCCTAGCTCGGCTCAAGCTAGAGCGCTAAAAATAGCAGTGTGGACGTTGCTGCATGGATGGAGGTTCAGGCTAGCCAGCAGAGCTGAGACCCAGGGAGTCAGGCGGGTTTGAGCTCAGGTGGCTAGACCGAGCCTCCGCCGGTGTCACAACATCCACACTGCTATTTTTAACACACTAGCCTGTGCTGAGCTAGTGCAAGTCTGTCTATCCAGGGTGTTAGGCATGACCCCAATTGCAGTCTAGACATACCCCCAGTGGCTGAATGTGGTTCTGTAATTTTAATGACAAGACAGAACTTCTCTGTCTGAGATTTTGAGCAGGCTTCTGTAATCCTGACAATAATAATTTTTGGTATGAAGGGCTAGAGAGGGATAGTGGTGTTTTCAGTAAGACTTATAATCACAAAGCATGGAGCTGGCCAAACTCATAAATGACATGTATTGTTTGTAAAAGTTTGACAAAGACTGAAAAACAGAGGTACATACACTAAACCTGTCTAAATTGTCATTATTATTTGTATTGCCCAGAAGTCCTGAGTAAGATCAGGGCCACTTCGTGTTAGACACCATACAAAGATGGGAAAATGTGGTCCCTGCCACACAGAGGTTACTTTCTAAATGTACTTCTAAAATGGCATACAAAGGGGGCATACAGTTCTATCTACCTGCATTAAGATATTTATAGTGCACTAATAGTATCTACACAGTAATAGCAATTTATGTTATTAACTGAGCCTAATCATCACGGTAGATCTGAAACAATCACGTTATTTAATTCTTATTTTATTTTGGTTAAAAATTGATTATGAAAAGGGTCCCAACCCTTCCACATCCCTCAAAGTGACAAGTACTCCCACCCCAATCTTTCCAGTTGCCAAAATCAACCTTTAACAGTGTAGTCTGCCCCTTTAAGGCCATGGGGTCTGGGAGCTGGCCCTTTTCTGGAGAGAAGCCCAGCAGGCAGCATCTAGTGATTGGGTCTGATGAGTCCCAGCCAAGGGATATAAAGAAGGGCCCCAGCTCTATGAGTTTGCCTGGGACCAGGAGAAGGACTGGGAGAGCACTCTCCAGTGGCTGTATGTAGCAGAAGACTGTGAGAGGGCAGGTTAGCCTTGCAAACACCCCTGTGGAAGGTCACAGATCTCAGTGAAAACAGGACTGGTTTTTGTTGTTGTTGTTGTTGTTAAGTATCAGAGGGGTAGCCGTGTTTGCTGCTTTTACAGATCCAGACTAAGAGTCCTGTGGCACCTTATAGACTAACAGACATTTTGGAGCATGAGCTTTCGTGGGTGAATACCCACTTCTTCGGATGCATCTGACGAAGTGGGTATTCATCCACGAAAGCTCATGCTCCAAAACATCTGTTAGTCTATAAGGTGCCACAGGACTCTTTGCTGCTGCTGTTGTTTTTTTAATTGCTCTACTTAAACTTCTTTGTGTTAAAGAATAAAAAAGCGCCCTGAGAAAAGGCTACAAACTGAACTGGGTGTGGCTGTTTGTTTATCCCAGGCTGGTGATCGGGTGCACAGCCACTGTAGGAAGCTCTCTAATTTTACCCCATAGTTATCAATCATATTGGTCCCAATTCTGCACTGCTCATCAGCACCTCTAAGTCAGGACCAGGACTCAAGTCGTGCCGGAATGCCCTGGAACTCCAGTCCGGCATTTTTCGTTGGCATTCTGCTACTTCTGGTAGCGTCACTTATAGTACCAGAAGTGTGTTCTGCCCCTTCTTTTTTTTATGCCTCAGTCACTGGCCAAGACTGTAGCATGTGATAAAGTGCTTTGCTTTCTTGAGACCTTAAGCTATCCCCCTTTCCTAAGCAATAATATTAAGATAGATAATTTGGTCTTTATTTAAAAACAAAAAAACAAACAGGTCACCTTAAGCTAGTTTCTACTACACTTAATTTTGGACTATCCATAATAGGAATTATTAAGGGCCCTATCAAGTCACACTAATTAAGTTGCCATTATACCTGACATGCCAATATAATCCATTATTTCAATAATTTGACATGGATTTTGATGAGATTTGTATAAGTAGGGCCCTACCTAATTCATGGTCCATTTCGGTCAATTTCACAATCATAGGATTTTAAAGATCATAACTTTCATGATTTCAGCTATTTAAATCTGAAATTTCATGGTGTTGTAATTTTAGGGGTCCTGACCCAAAAAGGAGTGTGTGTGTGGGGGGAGGTTTCGCAAAGTTATTGTACGGGGGGAGGGCGGGTTGCAGTACTGCTACCCTTACTTCTGTGCTGCTGCTCGTGGCAGCGCTGCCTTCAGAGCTGGGCAGCTGGAGAGGGGTGGCTGCTGGCCAGGAACCCAGCTGTGAAGGCAGAGCCGCCGCCAGCAGCAGTGCAGAAGCAAGGGTGGCATGGTATGGTATTGCCACCCTTGCTTCTGCACTGCTGCTGGCCGGGCGCTGCCTTCAGAGCTGGGTGCCCAGCCAACAGCTGCTGCTATCCAGCTGCCCAGCTCTGAAGGCAGCGCAGAAGTAAGATGGCAATACCACAATGCCCCTAAAATAACCTTGCAACCCCCCTGCAACTCCCTTTTGGGCCAGGACCCCCAATTTGAGAAATGCTGGTCTCCTCTGTGAAATCTGGGTAAAAGCACACAAAAGACCAGATTTCACTCGGGGAGAGCAGATTTCACGGTCTGTGACTTTTTTTTTATGGCCATGAATTTGGTAGGTAGGGCTCTATGTATAAGTGGAATATTATTGTATAATGTATTAATTTTTATTCAACATCAGAGTACTTTCATGTAAATTATGAAATTATATTAGAAAATGCACTGGAATATTGGTTAGTGTGGCTTGGAACTATAGAGTATGTTAATTTTTCAAAAACATACACTGATGCCAGCTTCTGAATTCTAGTTTTTTATTTAAGCTGTTCAGGAGCCTCGTCAATCTTAAGAAACTTGCATTTACCAAACACAGAAACTGGAAAGTGTAAATAGTCTCTGAATCAAAGTCTAAGTCCAATATATTGTAAGTAATAAAGGAACATACCACAGTACCCTGGAGTTCCACAAACTGTCTTCATAGTCACTTGATCTTCCACAATCTTGGAAAGCCCAAAATCAGCTGTCAAGATTTGTAGAAACATAACATAAAAGTTTTATTGTCTGCTTGTAATTGTGTAAAGTGAGCATAGATTCAACAGGGGGAAGCACTTCACTTTTCTTTTTGAAAATGCTACATTTAAGGAAAATCACTGTCATTTTAAGGAACAAATGAAAAGAAAAATTACTTCAAAAGAATTGCATGAAAACAAAATTATACAGAAGCAAAATTTGTGTTGATGGATTAAATCCTCTTGCTCTAAGCTCACAAAAACATTTTTAAAGTACAACTTGTGCTAGCCGCTCTAAAGACAGTGGAACATACAGCAGCCAACAATGAAGAGTCAGATGCAGAGTCAATCATGTACTCAGAACTTCTGAACAGTGCATGGAATACAAAATACTATGAATACAAAATAAATAAATACAAAAGAGAAGATGTTTAAAAACTGGAGAAGGTATATGTTATAAAACAGAACACTATCCATTTTGTAGAGTATTTTCATGAAAATAGGGCCTTCATTCTGATGATGTACTTAGTCTAGTGGTTCCTTTGGAAGATAAATTATTTTCCAAATGGATGGTTTTGTATTGTTAGAGAAATGTGCGTCTTTCAGTTCTGAAACACATCACCCACCTACTGGCAGGTCAAAAATTCTAATTACCCGATTCTCCTGTAAAACAAGAGGACAGTAACTTTTTTCTGATATCACTCCAAAAACCACTGTCCCTGGTAGTGCTCTTTCTAGGAGTGACACTGGATACATTGGGCTGAAGCGCTACCATTTTGGACTTTGACTTTTTCAGATCTTATCAACTAAGTTGGGAATGGCATGTGGTTTGATCCTACAAGGAACAGAACCTTCCAGCTACAATCCAGAAAAGCATTGAAGCAAGTGCTTAACTTTAAGCATGTGTGTTATCACATTGTTTTAAATAGAACTACTGGTGTGCTCAAAGTTACACCTCAGCTTAAGTGACTTGCTAGATCAGGGCCGGAGCCCTCAGCACCTCGGATCAAACCTTTGGGTAGTATTTCAAGAGCAGATTTCCAAGGAAAACTCAGGCTTTGCCAGAAGGGGATGTCAGCAACTCTGCATGTGGCACCCTTCCCTCTGAATAAATACTGAGCCGCCAGGAGCCAGCACGTTGTCATAGGTAGCACTTGCATGTCCCATCTTTCAAATGAGATTAGAACTTAAGACCTAACCACGTGTTTCTTTTTCTATGAATGATCTTAGTATCTTGTTCTAATTCCAGTTTGGATGATGACATTCTGCCTAAAAAACTGAAGAATATAGTTTGTTTGTTTTTGTTTAACGTGAATTTAAAAGTGAGTACTCTGAGCTGAGAACAAGAAGATAACAGTTGATGTTGTGTTTTGAAAATGCAGATTTAGTAGCTACCATGGGCTCTACAAGAGCAGTGACAGATTAGCCACTAGGCCAATGGGGCCCATGCTCAGAGGCCTGGCCAATTGGGGGCCCCTGAAAAAAAATGGGCATCCTCATTCTCTGACCCCCAGGTGCTCCTGCTGGGGAGCAGGGTCGGGACGCAGGGACTTGCCCCACTCCTTTTGCCAGACTGGCGCTCCTGCTGGGGAGCGGGGGAAGCCCCCGTGTCCCAATCTCACTCCCTGGCAGGAGTGCTGTGGTGGGTGCGGGATACTGCAGGTGCAAGCAGTGGAGAGGAGCCCCCACTTGCTTTGGCCCAGGGTCCCACAGAACCCTAAACCGCTTCTGCCTGCCCAGGACTCTGAGAACATATTTGTGTTTCTAGCACATGCGGACGCCTATGCCACTGCGTCTTCACTTTTGGGTTTCCTTATGAAAGGGAGACCATAAGGCTCAGAGATTCTTTTTCTTTTCTTTATAATATGTACAAGTCAGATCTCTTTCAGTTATCACATCAGCAATGCCACAGTCTACATGGCTCATCAATTACCATTCTGCTGCCATATGGGCTGCCATAAACTGGCACACAAACTGTATACTCCCTACATGGAAGTCAGGGGCGGCTCTAGGCACCAGCAAACCAAGCTGTTGCCTAGGGCGGCCAAATCTAGGGGGCGGCAGGCTGGGCCGGTGGACCTGCCGCAGTCATGCCTGCGGGAGGTCCACCGGAGCCGCGGACGACCGGACCTGCCGCTGGCTTGCGTGGGGAGGGGGGCTCGTCCCGCGGCTCGGCTGGCCCCCCCGCCGGCATGACTGCGGCAGCTCAAGCGGAGCCGCCGGACCCGCGAACCGTCCGCAGCCGTGCCCGCGGGAGGTCCGCTGTTCCCGGCTCGGTGGAGCTCCCGCAGTCATGCCTGCGGCAGGTCCGCTGTCCGGGCCCGGTGGACCTGCCGCGGGAGCTCAACCGGAGCCGTGGGAAGAGGGGACCCGCCGCGGGACCGAGGAAGGGCGGCGCAGCACACCGCGCTGCCTGGGGCAGCCTATTTTCTAGAGCCGCCCCTGATGGAAGTGGTGAATATTCATATCTCAGAGGCTTAGGGTCTGACTTTCAAAGTTGCTGAGCACCCAGAGCTCTTACTTAGTCCAGGTGCAGTTGGCAAGTGCTCAGCGCTGCTGGAAATCAGGCCCTCAGTGAATGCCCTCTTCACCCCGGTTTGTGACAGACTGCGAATTCAGGTCAGCTTGTAGCTTATCTGGTTTCCTCTCATCTTTTTTCATACTGTCACCTATGCCTGGAATAACTTCTCTAATCTGTACCAAACAAACAACCTGCCTGTCCTCCTTCAAGCTTCTCAAAACTCACTCCTTTTGGCTTGCTTTCATTGCTTACCTCCACCTTTGCGCTCTCATTCATATTTGTCCCAAAACGGTAATATATTGTCTAACAAAAAGGAACTAACAAGCGGTGTATGTAGCTAGAATCTGATCTCGTAATCTTTCCCTACTGTGATCTTCACTCTCCCAAATCCCATTCTTCCTGTGTTTGTCATCTCTTGAGGTATTGTGCCTAATTTAGACTGTAAATTCCTCAGGGCAGGGATGTGTCTTTTATTTATTTTTAAAGAACAATGCACAGCTGTGCTACTGTATAAAGAATGGGCCTATTCATCTGGATATCATTGCTAAAATAGAATACAATGATGGGGAGAAGAGAGGAGATGCATGTGAACCACACAAAGTAATACCAATACAAGGAAAGGATGGGAAGTATATAGCTAGTGCTGCTCACCTATTTTTAATGGTGCGTCTGGTGCTGGTGTTGCATAGAGTAGATTCTCTGGCTTCAAATCACGGTGAACAATCCCATTTGCATGCAGGTACTAGAAGGGAAAAATCAAAGTGTCTAAGTCATAGTACGAAACAGCTTTTTCCTAATCCTCTATAGTTAAGTCTACTGACTATTATTTCATGACAAGGGATAACCCAATTAACCAGATTTCAAAAAACTGTTTACAAAACTTCTTAGCATGAGACACTTGAAAACAGTTTGTCATCTGAACAAGAAACTGAAAATTGAAAGAGAGAGAGCATCAGCTCTCATGATTGAGAAGAAAAACCATCCCTGAGGGGCTTATTGACCATTTAAAACACAATGGTAACATCTCTAGGGGTTAATGTTAAGGTAACAGATGCTGAGATATTGAAATCTGAAGCATCAGAAAAGCATTAGGCAGCTTTGTATGTTAAATCATTCTGAGAGGTCAGAACATGGTCACTGAACCACACACAAACTTTGATGAGAACAAGCATTGTGGAAAACTTAGCATGTGTGGTGCTCTAAAAATAAAATCTTTACTTTCTACAGCAGACTGAAGGATTATAATACTGTGCAGTCCTTAAGCCTTGGTTTCACATGCCTCTGGCTTTCTCAAAAGCTATCATGGTTTTGGATTGAAAATGTCAAGGCTTCATCTTATCCCATTTTTCTGGGTGGAAAATTTGGGCAAAATCTGTTCAGCTCTTTTTCAGTTTTCCGAGTGTGAAATCAGATCTCCTGCCACAAGTTAGAAACACATTTTATTTCTATTGATAGGGGGGAAAAAAAAGGCTCTGTCTTCTTCAGCACAAAGACACTGGGCAGCCAGACTCACATCTTCAGGAAGGAGGCCACTAGCTTCCTCTCTACCGGAGATACCTGCTCCAAGCAGCTTTGCTCTTTAAGGTTCTGCAGCACATGTAGTTGCCTTCTTTCCCTCCTTACGATCTGGGCCAACTGTCATATACAGATTGGGTTCCTGGCATACAGCCAGTATACCTGGGGCCTTACTTGGTAAATACCCTGGGCCTGACTGTCCTCTTGTTTAACTCCCCCCCCCCCTTTTTTTTTTTTAAACACACCAGTGAAACTCCAGTAACTTCAACCAGGGCGAGTGAAAGGAGCATTGAAGCCCCAGTATTTTTAGTATGTAGTGCAATGGTTATTTGTACTTGTAGGCTACTTGATAGTTACACTCACGACTTGTCTACATGTGAAAATTGTACCAATTTAACTAACTTGGTTTTGAAACTGATTTCGTTAAATTGGTGCAGTTCCCTTACGTGGGCACTCATTTCCGTTTAAGGGTGCCTGATAGTGATTTGGCTTCAGTTGATTTCTCACTGATTTAGTTTAATCCGTACAATTTTTTTGTAGAAACAATGCCTTGGTACTGTAGGTCCCAAGTTAATCATCATGAAAGCTGTGCTTTGAATTAAAAGACAGAAACAATTATATACACATTGTAATTACCATGCACAGCAAATACCTTAGCTCTACCTTCTATATACTAACTATGTCATTTAATGGTCACCAGTTACCATGAAAATAAAGAGACCAGGAGGAGGAACATGGTCCAGTGGATGAGTCACAAGCCTGGTATGTTCCAGGCTCTCTCAGGGACTCACTCTGTGCGTGACCTCAGACTCTATGATTCACCTCAGTTTCCCCCATCTCTAAAACAGGGATGATATTTGTGTAATAGGGCTTTAGGTCTGTGGATGAAAACTGCTCTGAGTATACAGTACTGTATGATAGTTTATAAGTACATTTGCACTATAATACACAGAGATATTCAACTATTAACCAAATAGTCCTGCTTGCACTTTCTTCTAATTTTCAGGAAATGGTTCTAGAATGTAAAAGAAGGTTGTTCGCTGTTTGCAGCTTCATTAATCTGTGTTACCACCATAAACTGTTAAGTAGAAAATTTGTATTTACCTCACAGCATTGTATTTCCATAGCAACATTACTTTGATATATTCAGATTCAGTAAAGTCCTGTAGCATCTGTGTACTAAAGTATGTGATTTACTTGTCAAGTAACGGCAATTAGTCTCTTCAGAAGTGCGTTACAATAAACAAGAACAGGATGAGTTACTAATTTAACAGTTGAAAAGGAGTAACACAAAAAGAACAATGCAAGATCATGAAAAGGGCATTATCTCAGTGAAAATGTCTTTTTGAGCATACATATGGATTTACACTGTATTGAAGTTATGCTGGTAATCATTCTTACAAACTGAAGTCAGACAAAACTTAATCTACTAGCATTTAAGGTGAGCAGGCAGAAGGGAATTTGAAATGAGTTCATGTTTGTGGTTTAAAAAACTCCCAATCCACAAATGTGAGAGTGCATATCAGGTATTTTGCACCCAGTTATCCACTTTCATGAGCAAATGTGGGCTGTGTGCAGAAACCAGTGGGCCTGGCACACTTTTGTAGGTTTGTTAAAAGTTTGATCTTTAGGCTGTGTCTACACTGCAATTAAAAACCCGGGGGGACCCATGCCAGCTGACTCAGCTAAGGGGCTGTTTAACTGCCATGCAGACATTCGGGCTTAGGTTGCAGCCCCGATTCTAGGACCCTGCAAGTGGGAGGGTCCCAGACCTCCCGAGCCCAGAAGTCTATGCCACAATTAAACAGCCCTGCAGTCTGAGCCCCACAAGCCTGCGTCATCTGGCATGGCCAGTCGTGGGTGTCTAATTTCAGTGTAGACATAACTTGACTGTTTCATTCAGAAACTTCTAGAACCGAGCAATCTGGAATCAGCACTGTTTTGGGGAATACTACAGGGCATTGTCTAATTAAAGTTTTCATTTTACTAGGTATAAAAATCTAAATAAAAATTATTTACTGAGTATTTTTGTTTTGTCTAGTCATATCCAAACAACTCCCCGTTGCAGTGCGTGCAATTCCACGTTGCATCATTGTTACAGTGACCAGTCTGAACAGACTTTCCCGGGGCGGGGCGGGGGGGAGAGAAGCTGGGACACCAGACATGAGCAGGGAGGTGAGTGTGCAAAAGATGACTTTGCGATGTTTCAAGGATTCATGCATAGTACAATGAGAGAGAAGAATGAGCCCTCTCTGCCTCCCCAGCTCTTTTCGCAGTCAAGCAATCTTCCTCTTTCCCGCTACCCAATGGACTTGACTGAATAGGAGGTGATGGCTTGGCTTGATGAGATTTGTGTGAAAGAGAGGTCACTGGAAGGCCTCAGGGAAGAAGTGAAGTAAGATGTCAACATGACTAGAGGTTCTTCATGGATGTGTTCAATCAATTTCACCAGTTCAAGTGGCCACTGACACTTTCAATGGGCCAGGGTTTGCAGGAGGTTACAACACTTGAAAAATGCACCGTTTAAAAACCAAACATCAAGACAGATCCTATAAATGGGGACATTCCTGCTTATTAGGAACACAGTCACCCAAATAGTGCACAAGAACCAGAAAGAAAAGCAAACAAAAAAACCACAGAAATTGACTAGAAACAAAAGATTATTTTAATTGTCTAAGATGATTTAAATGCACATAAATGGTGAAAATAATATATATGTGTGATGGGGTACATTACCAACCCCACACTGAAAGGGTTAATGAGAATCTGTGGGCACAATCAGCCAAACCCCACTACCCTGGTAGTCAGTGTTGAACCTGGAGAGAGGAGACCTGGCTCAGTCTCCACACAGAATAAAGATCACACAGAGTTGTTTATTTTTGTAAAGCCGTTGGGCAGGGACTGTCTTCCTGTGCCTGTACAATGCCCAGCACACCTATGCACTACTGAATAAAAATATCATATTGATGATAAATAGTCTTTGCCAATTGGATCAACCCTGGGGGAGCAGAATCCTCTCCATTAGCAGGTGAAGAAGCACCAGTGCAACTCTTCAGTGACCACCTCATTTGCCTGTCAGCTGTGGAAACATCAGTTGTGACCCACCCGTCCCTTCCAAATAAATGAATTTTAGCCATGAGTCTGCATAGCTACAAACTCATTGGCTTTACTCTGTCTACTCTCCCGCTCCTATGTGCGCTGCTACATAATGTACCGCCTCAGAGAACTAATCTGTGGTGCACAGGGCAGTCTCTTGCATTGCCTCTTCAAAGTCTATCTATCCCCCCGCATAACAGAACTGCAGTGGTTCTGCTGGACTGTGAGCCTTGTTTGCTAGCCCAAGTGCAGTAGGATTGACCCCACAGGGTGTTGAGCAAACTTCAGGCAAGCAGTAGGTTACAACAGTATCAGTTTTATATAATCTCAGAAGACCTGGGGTAAATGTATATTAGGATTCAGAGTGTCAAATGGATTATTGTTGGTTGTTAAATTCTGATACGCTCAGCACTGTAGAAGACACAAATAAAGACAGACCCTTACCCTGTCTACTCTATAAAATACAGACAGGCTTTCTCCTAGTTTTTAATTCATGCAATACACAATATCAACTTATGATTGGCACATGCCCATGTCTCCCTAAAGGTGACCTGCAAAGAAAAAAACATTGATCTTCTGTCCCACTTCCCATTTTTTGCTTCCTTATGAGACCTGAAAGCTTCTTTTTTACCTCAAAAATTCAGGTCTCATCATCCCTGAAAGATCTGATGACTAGTGAAATTATGATGCATCACAAGAAGCGTGAGTCTGAAAGATGAGGAACTGGAAAGGGCAAGGAAACTCTGGTTTTGCTTATTTGTATTGACACCTAATTCACTTTAATGTCTAAGAAACATTGTGGAGAAAGACTTTTGGTTGAACACCCTTCAGTTAAGGTGGCAACTCCTAGCAGGCATTGATTTAGCTGTGGGAAGAAGTGGGTGACATTGGGCTTCAGTGTACGCTTTGATATTATGCTTTGTGGTAATGCTTCAGAGTATTTTTATATAGAATATATATATATAGTCTTGTAATACCTGCCTGCCACTTTCGTGAGTGTTTAATTCACTCGGAGTTTAAAAGGGAGAAGTTTTTATAGCCTCTATTTCTGCTGTTTTGCTACAGAATATTTTTAGGACTTTCGCATGGAAGCTATTACTAAATCAAGGCTGCAGGATACAGGCGAGTGGAACAAACACCATGGGTTCCAGTACCAGTTCAGGATTGGCTCTCCATAGCTAAAAATGCTACTAAAGCTTTGAATTCTCTTTAAAAAATTAAAAGAAAGTTCTTTTGCTCTGATTTCAGGGATGTCTAGACTTGTAATTAAGCTTTTTCTCTGGCTCTAACAAAAGTGTGTCATTGTGTAATGAAAGCCACAGCATAGTAATTTAGTTTAATTACAGCTACATAATATTTGATGGGCATATGGGTAATTGATAATGCCCCTGGAGCAGCTAGGAGAAAGTTTAAATAACCTTTTTAAGAACCTTACAGGACCAAGGAGGCCCATTCATTAAGTGAAAAAGATCCTTCTTTTCTATTCCATTTTTTGTTGGTAATATTTTGATTGGTTTTTATGTAAACAGGCTATGTCCCTAAATTGGCAGAACAAGATTCCAGTTAATTCTGCCTAAAACACCATCGTGCACAAACCACACAATATAGAGAAAGACAAGTCCTTATCTTTCAAAATACACTCCCTGAATTACATACTTCCATATTGACCTAGACTTCAAAAACCTTTTCAAGTAGTGAACAGAAGAATACTGTGTGTTCAAGATTTCAGGGAATGAGAGGGAACAAAAAATTTCATGGCTAGAAAGTGGCTCTCTAAAAGCAAACTGCGTATGAGATGACTTCTTATTTGTATAATAACACAGTAATAATAAGCACTTTGCTGTCTGGTATGCGGGCAAGATTTTTGACAGATGATCTTACAATGTTTTATCCTCGGGCAAATTACTTAATCTCTCTGTACCTCACTTTCCCAATCCATAAAATAGGAGTGATGCTTACTTTTGTAAAATGTTTTTATTTCTATGGATGAACTGCAATAAGTGTACAATGCTATCTAATTTATCATTACATTTGTACTTCTCTCATTGAGGTCAACGCAAAACTCCCACTGTTTCAATGGAATCAGGGGCTTTATGTCACTTTTAAAAACAAAAGTAATATGTTAAATATGAAAGATTTGGTCCTGGGATCCTTGTGTGAATCAGACTGCAAATAACTTGGAAGGCAGGATTGGGCCCAAAATTGTGCAATGTCTGTTCTTTGGAAAACAAGATAATGTAACATATATTGATTGTAGAAAAAAAGTGTATATTGGATTGTTTTAATGATCATATTAACAGTGATTTATTTAGGTGTATAACATCTACTTGATGAAACATCTTAGTCTTTTTATTCTTTCTGAATTAGGAAAAATGAAATGCCATATACACATGAATTATCTCAGAAATAGAGAAGTTGTTGTACTAGACGTTGGCACAGTTTTTGAGAATTCTAACTTATTTTCTTTCTCCAGAGGTAACTGACAGTGTTACAGTGACTGTAACTGACAGTGATAGTTACAAAGGAAGGCCTACCTTTTGCTGTAAGTTAGGCCTGGTCTACACTACGGGGGGAGGTTGAACTAAGGTACACGACTTCAGCTACGCGAATAGCGTAGCTGAAGTCGAACTACCTTAGTTCGACTGACTTACCCGTCCAGACACGGCGGGGTCGAACTCCGCGGCTCCAATGTCGACTCCGCCACCGCCGTTCGCGGTGGTGGAGTTCCAGAGTTGACCGGAGCGTGTGGGGAGTTCGAACTATCGCGTCTTGATTAGACGCGATAGTTCGAACTCCGAGAAGTCAAACTCACCGAGTCGACCCGCGCGGTAAGTACCCTTACTGATTCAACTCTTCCAGCGTCAATGAGGTTGCAGCAGTATAACTGACAAATAACGCATTGTCAAATTGCACATGCACACCATAAATTTCACTGTTTTATTATTCCCCTATAACTAGGGTGACCAGATAGCAAGTGTGAAAAAACGGGACAGGGGGTGGGAGGTAATAGGCACCAATATAAGAAAAAGTCACCAAAAACGGGCCTGTCCCTTTAAAAACAGGACAGCTGGTCACCCTACCTATAACAGTGCATGTTGTCTCTAGGAGCTGGCAACCAAAAGGCTCTTTTTATCACTGCAAGAAACAAAAGCAACACTGAACTGTTATGGACTTAATTTAGCACATTTTGGAATTTTTCCTGTGGTAAAAATTCACATGGTTATTTAGGATGCTAGCATGCTAATTAAACCTTATAGTACATTCTTGGCACAAATCACTCTCATTCACTTCCATGGGAATCTGGGGTTCATAAGAAATTTAGGATCAGGACCTACATCTGTTTGTTATTCAACAGACCCACCTCCAAAAATGTCCAGAAAATGGGTTAGTTTAGTGAAACCAATTTAACTGAATTTTAATTAGGTGAGCAAAGCATACTTTCCTTCATGTTTTTAGAAATATGCATTACATACAGCCAGTTTAATTTATTAAAATGGTGAATCTGAGTACTATAAAAATGTGTGAAGAAACGCAACGATACGGCTCACAAATCAAAAGCTATGCTTATTTCCTGTTTGTCCACCACATTTCACACCTTTAAATAACTCTCACTGGAAATTCTAAGTCACACAACTTGATTTATCCACTACAAGAAATTTAGACTGTAACCTCCACAATTATTTTCTTTTAAATGAAGAAACAATACACTAATTTTACCCTTAAATGATAACCACAAAACAACACTTTCATCAATCATATTTAAAGCTCTGTTCTAGAATTATGTTTTTCTTTAACAAAAGCTGTGAAATCTACACTAGCTAATATCCAAAACTAACTGGAATTTTTTGGCATGACTGGAATGTAAAACAGAAGTGTTATCCTGCTCTTGAATCAGACATGACATTATCCTAAAGGATGAAATGCAAAGTTCTACTACATTATTTAATCATTGTGTGACACACACAAGTGCTGGTAAGAGACTTCCCTAATCTCAGCCATCTGACATGGGTCAGTCTACTAGCATTCTTTCCCATCTCATAACAGATAATTCCTTCCATGCCATTCCACAATCCGTTCTAGTTTGAATGAATGCACTCTCGTATGAAGAGTGTGTGAAAAGCCGGGGATCATTGGGAAAGGAGACGAATAAGAGAGAAAATGATAAAAAATACTATAAAATAATGAGCTGGAACTTCTACTCTCCCCATCTCACAGAACAAGAGCAAGGGGACATTCAATGAAATTGAAAGGTGGCACATTCAGCACAAAAAAAGGAAATACTTTTCCCACACTCTGTATAATTAGAATGGAACTCATTGTCAAGGATGTCATTGAGGGTAAGAATTTTGTAAGATTCAAAGAGGGATCGGATGCTTATATGGATAACAAGAATAGCCAGAGTTATAGCAGTTAATGCAAACAAAGACGTTTTGAAGGCATAAAATCGGGGCCAGTCCCAGGTGTTTTGCCAGAGTGGTGTTTCGGTGATCCAGCTGCCCCTGGAGTGGCTGAGCAAACAACTGACCAGCCAATCAGACTGGCAGAGCAGCAGAGCGATGTAGTGCCCCCTGCAACTTGGTGCCCAGCACTACTGCCCTCCTCACCTACCCCTAAACCCCACTCAGCATAAAATCCTTGTGTTTCAGGGTTTAAGCCAATCTCTGACTATTGAAGATAAGGATGAAACTTTCTGGGAGGCAGCTTATCCCACTGTGAGCTTCTTGAATCTTCTACCTACTGTGTTTCTTCTACCTACTGTGGGTTTCTTGCATCTTCCTCTGAAGCCTCTAGAGCTGTTGGAGCTAGGATACTGGACTAGATGGATCATAGTTCTGATAAAGTCTGGAAATTCCTATATTCTTTGTGTTGTGTTACTTGTGTAAACCATTTTAGCATTAGGGAAAATAGCAAAGAATTCACAGACTTCGTTCTCCTAAAATGATCCTGAGCACCTTACTCAGGCAAAACGCCAACTGAATTCAGGATTAGAATCTAAGGAATAATACTTAAATTTAACCATGGTCTGCTCTTGGGACAGGCCTAATTCTTGGGGCAAGTTAGAGCAGCCCCAGAGATTGCAAGGCTGCCTATGGGTCACTCTACCTTCTGCCTCCAGAATGCCTCTACATGGCGGGGGGTGGAGGAGGGTGGCATAGAGACTGCCTGCATTGGTCCTGCACCATCCCTTTTCTGGGTGAATTCCCCGTGAGGCCATGCTATACTCTTTACGCTGCTGGGGTAATATAAAGGGTCTGCGCCAGAAGAGGTAATCTGTCTCCAATTTTGGAAAATGTAATTTGGCAGGTGACATTTTCTGAAAATTATGACTGCCTAAAATAATCAAAACCAAACAAGGACTTAAAATAGAAACATTCAGGCAACATTAACTATAGTTGTGCCTAGCACTCCAATTATAACACTATACAAAGTGCGACCATGCCAATACAACTACAGCGCGTATATCAAATTCTCTAGGGGCATGTGTGCGTGCATGATAGAGCGGACCTCTTGCTACATAATGTCCAAGTGGGCTTTGTGCAGGAAACTAAATATTTGTGGACCATGGAATTTACCTCTCAATCCATGAGTAAGCCACAAAGCTGCAGCTGATACTGGCTAGAAAAGAACTTTTTTTTTTGGTCCAATAAGAATTTTATTGTAACACAGAGCAAACAGAATGTTCTTGCATTTAGAAGAATGTATTTGGTCTCTTGGTGGTGAAACGCAGTGTGTGCTGACGACGCAGAACTGTGTGTGGCAGAGGGAACTTGATTTTCGAATCATGGAATTGCTTGACTGCAGGTCTTCGGCACTTGCTAGCAGCAATCTCCTCGACTTTCATGATCTGAATAGAGTGAGCACGGGCATGATGGTGGGCACCCATATCACGGTAGCACTATGTTTGCTAGGTGGGTTTACCAATTACTGGTCTGTAAAGTGCTAATCTAGCAGCCTCTCCACAAGACCCATCCACAAGAGCCACTCAGCACCAGCCTATTTAGAGTTGACAAAGAGTCCCACTTAATAACATTCCACACCCCATTCAGACACTCTACCTGAACTTCTTCCTTCTGCAGGCCTGCACCTGGGCTTAATTGTTGCAGAGGCCATGGCTCAGGCCCTTTACACTAGGAGCAATTTCACCCATATTGATCTTCATGCATGTTGTACTACTGCAGTGCACTGCAGCTTTGTGGCTTTACATAATTAAAAAATGAAGGCTATATGTTAGTGCTGGAAAGCATGTCAATTTGGGAGAAATCAACAGTGAAAATCCTGACATTAGATGCAGTAGGTAATGCGCATAATTGTAGTGGGTTGATAAACAGCTTGGAGCTGGACCCACACAGCAGTTAAAAATTAATATTGTAGGGCTGCAGTAGGTTTTCCTCTATACAACGAGGAATTCTCAAACGCCTAAGAGAAAATAACTTCTGAGTTTTAACTGTGCTTCTGACACTGAGTAACTCTGTGGCTTTGGGGAAGTCACATCACTTCTCTGATTTTGTTTCCTCATATGTAATGATACTTGCATCCTCAACGTGGTGTTGTGAGGCCTAGTTTGTGTTTGTATGGCAAGAAACACTATATCTGCTAAGCTTTAGCATCATTTAAACCCATATAAAACCGGGGCTCGTAGCCAAACAAGTCAAATACTATAATGGAGCAAAAGTTATTAATTTACAGACACCCAAAATATTTGAAATGCATTAGAAATAAAATTATCTTAAGAACAGAGTAGAGGAGTTACCTGTTTGAGGAATGATTACATTCATTGTCAGTAAGCTAAACTTTAGAAATGAATGAGTTCTATGAATTGAGTTTATCCTTGTAAATTCATACAATTATACTAAATCTACAAAAAATTGAGGGCAAATTCTGCCAAATCCAAGACTATTTCCATTTAAGTCAATGATGTAAATTTGGAAGAGCTGACTACCCTGTATTTGTTTGCCTGCGTATTATGGTCCTGATCCAAAACCAACTGAAGTCAATAATTGATAGTCTTTCCATTGACTACAATGGGTTTGGATCAAGCCCTATATAACCTATATGGGAGTCATTAATAACTTCTGGCATTGAGGTATAGACTTGGGCCAAAAGAGTAATCTTGTTGTAAACCTAGAGGAAATTACCTTCAATTAACACATATGGCACAAACTTCTAACAATTCTTTAAAAAATTATGTTGCAAATGCTAGAACTATCTTCAGATTCTAATGTCAGAGACCAACACTCTCCCTGTCCCCCCCCCAAAAAAAACAGAGGCAGTAACAATGCCTGCAAGAAAAGCTGTGGCCTAAAGCTACAATTTAGCCTCAAGTATAGAAATGTGGATGTTTTCTACACTCCGTGAAGAAATACAATTACAGAGTGGTAGGAATAACAGGATCTTTAATTCCTACAGTGCCTTTTATTTCATATCAAAAGCTGTAGCGTGTTCTTCATTTGATGGTAAAGTAGGGTTGAAGAATAAGGGCTAAGATCCTCAATCCTTCTCGGTCCCTCTGGGACTTAGAGTTGCCTTAAGGGCTGACAAATTCTAGACCAGTAGCTCCTGGCCCTCCTGGCGAGGGGGCATTCCTAGGTGGGCTAGAGTCACGCTGGACAGGGCCAGATCATGATGTGCTCCTGCCATCCTAGTCAGGGGAGCAGCTTCTTGGGAGTCATTATTTGCTAGTACAATTTAGAGAAGGCCTAGCGCTTCTGTAACTAGTGCCTGAGGCTGGTTCATGGCCCAGCAGCCTCAAGAATTAGGATAACAGAATGCTCGCGGAAAGCCAACTATGGCCTCCTGACCCCAACTGCATACAGCACAGTTCTGGACTATATAGGGATCTGACCCTCAGTATTTGCCAAATCATCAAGTAATACACCAAGCAGCCAATGGAGGCAGAGCTGGTTGATCTAAAAACCAGTAAATTTTAACTGCCATACACAGCTTCTTAAAGATTTTTATAGTTTTCTTTCACTTTTCTAAAAGAGGCTTTTACAGTGAAAAGATATATGTATACTGTATACACATGCTTGAATATATATGTCACAGTCTATACTTGTATGATTAGGAGAATAAGGCAGTGTTGTTCTGTACATACAGACACCTGAAAATAAGAAGAGAAAAATTGTTTGTCCTCAGTATAGTTGCAATATGCTATTTATTCTATAAATAGAGTAGTTCCATGACCACAGCTGTATGAAGAACATGTCCAAATATAATGATCAAGTACATGTTTTAGGATGTCAGATGATTTTTAACTATTTTCAGGGTGAAACCTCAGGGTAATGAGCCTATGAAGTATGATTACTTTTTTTTTTTTGCCCATCTGTGAAATCTTCCTGTACTATACATATTAAAAAGTCTATTATTTTAACACATCATTGTACCTAATGAATATTTATATTCAGGATTTAAAATCTCATTTATGCATAAACAATGTGCAGATGTTTTGTGCTGCTTGTCTTGAATTCTGAAGTCTGGCCTGCATATAATTGTATCTCTTTCTAAGAACAGTATTGATCTTGCAGAAATAACATAAGGAAGAAAGGCCTGGATCATATTACATATTTTAAAATACTTTTTTTTAGCATTTCTTTTGCATGCTTGTTAAAGACTTATTCTATAGTTAAATGCCTCAAATACAGCTATAAATGACATAGCCTGCAAAATCAAGACTGACAGAAATGCTGCAGTTTTATTTTTTCCTCTGTGGGTGTAAACTCACACCTTGCCACACAAATCTCCATAGCTGCTTTAAATTGCGCCAGATTTTAACAGGCTTCAGGGACAACTGACCTCAATTAGCTGGAGTGCAGCAAATTTTGGCCCCATTCCCTAGCACACCCATATGCTGGAAGCTGAAAAGCAGACAATTTAGCTGTTCTGACAGCTCTATGGTGCTCAAGGAACGTTGTACAAAAGGGTATTTTGTGGGGGATGGTTCCACAGGCCATATGGACCCTTTGTATCTTTGGAGTCATATAGAGGCTTCAGAAGAAGAAAAGTATCTAGCACTTGATCTACTCACGGCTACTATGCACCCTCTTCTCCTGGAAGAAATAATCTGCTTGGACAGTAATTTAGGACCCTAATGCCAGCTAAAATGAGGCACAAAATAGACTCCCATTCTGGGGAAACCCTCAAAGCCCGAATTGGATCCAAATGATTATGTGAAAAAAACCCACATTTTTACCATTACAGTCTATAATATGAACTATTGCAAAGGAAAAGAATCAGAACATAAAAATTGTCTGGCCAAAAAAATTAATTAGAATGAGTTAAGAAATGCCAGTCTCCTGGAATGAATGGGAGGGCAGAAACCAGAAGCTGTAGGTATCTTATTATACATGTGATCTGCTCCTGTGAAAAAGATCTCAAATGATGTATGAATAAAATTATGTGTTTTCTGGGAGTGAATACTAGGTGATTTGTGCAGGCTCCTGAATTCAGAAGAACAATTCAAATCACACCAAGTGGTAGAAAATGTGAGCCTTATTAACGTGTCCAGTTCCCCTCCAAACCCCGGATGTCTAAATGCTGCAAGGTTTGAATGATAAAAGGATAAGTGATCAATGGAACATGAAATACAGCAAGTGAAATACTGAATTTTCAACTTGGATTTTCCCTAAAGCTGTCACTATGTCAGATTTTATAAAATTAAGACATTCTTTTTTCTCTGTAGAATTAGCAACATATAAACGTAGCATATCTAATTTTTTTAATGAAGTCCTCCATTTATGCGAAGTGCTGTAGCCCTGAGCTTTAAGCAGCACTACTAATTTTTAAAAAATTGATACACTATTAATTTCTAGTGTTCAGAAGGCCTAAAGATGCACTGTCCCTCTGCTGGAATCTGATTTAAGGCACTGGATTACTTGCTCCATAATCCATTTGATCCAGAACTTCCCTTTCAGTGAGTTTCCAGAGTCATGCTTTTACACTTCCCTGATTTCCACATATGTTTCTCTTCATTTAATTGCAGGATGTTAATTATGACTCCAATTTTTAAAGGAGTCCAAGAGTTAGGCACCCATATCCCATTGAATGTCGATGAAAATCAGCACCTATCTCCATAGGCTCCTTTTAAAGAACCCCAGTTTATAACCTTAAGAACAAGCTTATACAAACTATTTTGCAGGGAACTACATCGTTTTGCTAGTTCATAGGCCTTTAATATTAACATTTACTTATTTTGCAGAGTCAAAACCAAACTCTTTAATATTTGACTTCTGAACAACGATAAGTAAGAAAATATTTCAGCCTTTTCCGAATCTGCTACCTCTCGGGGCTATTTTTTGCAGAAGGGAGATGATAATTTTGTGACAAAATTAGTACACTTTGCAACTGTTCTTGTGGCAGTGATAGCAGGTAGCTGCAGAACATGCTGTTATCTCCTGTGTCTTTTTAAGATTCTGTAGTCAAGGAATCTCTTCACAGCCAGGGAATCTGACACTTGAAACAAGCTCAGATGCAAGTGGTGAGACTTATGGTACATAACTGTGTAATGATAAGCGGTGAGAGGCAAGGGTTCATACTGAATACACTGGAAGTGACAGCATTCCCACTGATTTCAGCGGGAGCAGGACATTGCTGCTAGTTTGGGTCACTTTATTTAAGTACTGCCATGATTAAAATATCTCTCCAGACATGAATAATACACAGACAACTTTGTAATGGAAAGATATTAGGTTATCTTTATAAGGTCTCTTTAGATGTGATAAGTAATGCCAGACAGCCCATCTGTCACACGTTGCCAATGCACCATGAGGGCTGAAAATTTATGGAAGGAACATAGGAGGTAGGACTGGAAGGGGCCTGCTGAGTCATCGAGCCCAGTTCCCTGCTATCACAGGTAACCCTGTTATGTACTCTAAATGTCTCCATTTTGGGGGACAGAAATTAGGATTGTGCCCTTTCTGGGTTTTTAGGTAAAAGGCCTGAAAGGTCGGTGCTAGCGGGCGGGGGGAGGGGAGAGTGACATTTTTCTCTGGTTATTTTTAAAGTGAAAATGTCAGGAATGTAGTGTGTTATCTTCCCTGATTGTTTGAGGGTTAGTGGGAAATATATGAGCTTAACCCCTTACTGAAGAGCTTAACACTCTAGTTTAATATTATATTAAACTCAAAGGGTGAAATCCTGGCCCCACTGAAGTCAATGGCTAAACTCCAGGATTTCACAGAAGAGTTTTAAACAGTCTGATTACAGGTCCCTTCTGCTCCTCATAGCTCAGCTTTTACTGTCTTGCTTATTGTGATGTCATTTACACTACCTCTCCAGTCAGACAGTAGCTTGAAAAGTTTTAAGCAACTAGAGTATTTTTCCTTAATATCATTGAGAAAACACTTTGCCATCTCCTCCTCTTTGTTCTATTATATGATTCTACAACTGCATAAAACATAAAGCTATTAGCTCTATAAATATGAAAACTGATGCTGGGGGGGGGGGAATACCCACAAACAGTTTAGCCAAAGAACAAAAAGCTTGCAATCATTCAAATCCTATGAGGCAGGCTTGTTAAATTAGTGAATTAGGGCAAAATTATCCTGCACAATGCACAGCTCTCAGAGCCAGAATATGCAACTGAGATCCACAAGGTTTTAGTCTGTAGTGAATTTATTTAAGTGGCTGATACTGAAGATCATTTGACGTATTTGTTAAACAAAGAAAAATAGCAAGGTGACAGTTGAATGAATTAATTCTTGGAACTCCTTGGCAGAATTTCATCTTGCTACTGCCTGGAATTTTCTTGGCCTAGGTTGAAAGTAATTGGTTTCCCAAGCACTGAAATGCTCTTTATCTGCTTTAATGTTGATAAATATTTAAACAGCAATGGTTTTATTTACAAACCATTTATGCAAACTTTACCTATGCACTGATTGTACAAACACATCTAATGCATGTGAATGGAGTAGAGAGATATCAGTTTAGAAAACCACTTCATATCCTACGAAGGCAGGGATTTGGTTAGCATCATTTGGTTAGCTTTCCAATTTAATTGTAACCAGTCTTTGAAATAATGAGAAGTACAGTCAAAATGATTATGTTTATCCTTGTTGCAAATATATTACAAAAACATTTGAACTAATATACAAGTGGGTTAGTTAGGACATGTGTGCTCTCTGGACACCATTGGGCTACTTGAAATTGCCTTGCCATCTGTGGGGCTTTGCTAGGCTCTCTGGGCTAGAGTTCTTGATTGGGGTATCTCACAAACACCACCCACAAGTGGCACCAAAATCTGATGTTCTGCACAATTTATTGTGTGCATCTGCAACCCTCTCTCTTCTTTCTTACATGAGAAATTAAATTGTTAACATTATTGATTTTAAAATTATCAGCACTGGGCATCTTAATTAACTCCTCACTGAGCTGAATGGGGCTGTTCACACTTCTCTGGGCTTGTTCCAAGCTCTCTGCATACTCACAGAGACGTCTCTGCATTATTTAGGGCTGGTCTACACTGGGAATTTAGGTCTGGTCTACGTTAAAAGGCTAGGTCGACCTAGCTATGTCGCCCAAGGGTGTGAAAAATCCACCCCCCTGAGCAATGTGGTTAAGATGACCTAACCCCTTTTTCTGAGAGGTGAATAAAATCAAAATTATTTTAACATTTCTAACAAAAAATAAGCTACATATATATTTATTACACACACCAAATTATCAGATGCCTTGTGGATTTTTCTTTGTTTTACATTTTATTGTCCAGTTATCTATGCAGCAAAACAATTTGCAGTGTTTTAGGTAAAGTTTAGATTTTAGCAGATATTATTTTAAACCACCACCTTTCCCCCCCCCTTACCAGACATCTTTGTAGATATGTTAGGCATCTTTCTCTCTTTACATTTTAGCCCCTCTCAAAACATTTAGCTGCAGCTTTTAATCATTTCTAGGGGCTGTGGTACTAATCAGCCAATAGTTTGGAGATGCCAGACTAGCCATCAGATTCTGCTCACATTTCCTCTACTCAGGGAGAGACTTTCCCCATCAATAATGGGGTAGGGCCAGGGACCAGAAGAAGAAAGGGAGGGACAAGGTTTCAGAAGGGGAGGTCAGGGAAGGAACCAGGGGCAAGAAGTGAAAGTGCTAGGGGAGAGACAAATGGCCAGAAGGGTTGGACTGAAATGGGCAGTGATATCAATGGAACTGACATCTCTGGAATGGGTAACCTTATCCTTGTATATCAATCAGTCTCCATTTGATATTTACTAGGGTGAACATACTGCAAAAGAATTATGTGCCTATAGCCAATGCAGCACTGTACATGATAGTTTGGTGAGCAGTGGGAATGACTTTTCTGCCTATTCAGTGCTGGAATGGAAGATTCTCAGATGAGCAATGTCTTTTTTCAGGCAAGAATAGTTCAGGCAGCAAGATTGTTAACAAGCACGTCAAAGAGGAGTGATTTAAGTGGTTGCTAGCTCAAGACAAAATCTCCAGGTGTAATGTGGGGTAGTGAGATCTCAGAGCTCTGCGAGGGTGATAAAAAGGAAGTCTTTGCTGCAGGGCCGCCCAGAGAATTCCGGGGGCCCGGGGTCTTCGGCGGCGGGGGGCCCCCGCTCAGGGGCGGCTCTAGACCCCAGCGCGCCGAAGACCTGGGGGGCGGCATTTGGCTCGACCGCAGCCCGGGACGACCGCAGCCCGGGACGAGTGACTGCGGCGGGTGCCGTGGACCTCGTGCCTGCGGGAGCTCAACCGGAACCGCAGGGGCCCCAGAAAACACTCCTGCGACCCTGCGGGACGCGGGGCCTGGGGCAAATTGCCCCTCTTGCCCCCCCCTCTGGGCGGCCCTGCTTTGCTGAAAACTAGTTCTTTATATCTGGGATGCTGCGAGAGTACAGGCAAACAGATGTTTCCAGAACACTTTTGACAAAACACCCAAGACAGCACTACACAATGTAAAGCTGAAGTTCTGGGCAGCCTCACTTCTGACAACATATTTATAATGCTTTGTTATGCTTCAGCTTATGTTTTTAGATATATTATTTTTAGCTACTTTTTTAGCTCTGTTGTTCTTTTGTCAGCTTGTTTCTAATTTATCTTGGCCATTTTCTTTTTTTTTTTTTTTTAACTTGCATTAATTTACCTTGACGTTTTCTCCTCTGAGTCCTCCAAGACAAAGAGCAAGGATAAATATTAATTCATTTTCATGACCCTTTCTAAGCCTGCCCGTTTCTTCCGTTCACTCCCTCCTGTGAGCCATCAGATCCCACCTAGCTAAAGCCTGTTCTATTCAGTTCTCTGCCAGCCTTTGCACTGTTCCATATCCTAGCTAACAGATGCACTATTCCCATACTCCCATGCTGACATATCAGTCCCTCTCTAACTCTGTGTCTCTCTCCTTTCTGGCAGCTTCAGTTTTTCAAAGCCTCCTACACTAAACAGCTTTGCCATGCCCAATGCCCCATGACGAGAAGCTATCACTACTAGAGACCATCTCGTACGGGTGTAACAATGGAATATAGCTCAGTAATGGTGAGTTCTTGTTTCCAATGAGTTTGTAAAATGCTGAAGTCTTTCTTGGGGTGGTCTTCAGGGATGCAATAATACACGTACCTGTTATTTGTGAACAGTCTGCATAATGCTGCAAAGCCTGTGTGAGAATTATTTTAACCACAAGAAGCACAGAACTGCAAACAAAAAAACATTACCTCATCTACAGTCCTGGAGAAATCCAGAACAAAAAGGTGAGCTTGAGATAGAGAAATTATCACCAGGAAGCACTGCTCAAAAAGGGCCCAATCCTGTGAGATGCTGAGCACCTCCTCCAAGGGATGGAGTCAGTGTGAGCTAGATCCTCACCTGGTGTAAGTTGTCATAGCACCACTGACTTTAATAGAGGTATGATGAGTTACACAAGTATAGGGTTTGGCCTTGGGAGTTCAGAATGCTTTGTACTTCACAGGATAGGGCCTCCCATCAGTGAAAAAACAAGGAAGAGTTCTAATTCAGTGCAGTAGCGCTGTCCTGAGCGACAGAGCAGGGAATGGAGCGGTATAGTCACATACAGGCCAATACGTTATTAATTTCTACTGCTCTACTTTCACACACACATTAGATCTTTATCTCTTAATTGTATCTTTCCTTACTTTCCTCTATTTTAGTATATATTTATTTTTTCCTAGTAAAGTCATAAACAAGAAAGAGCAGGGCTCCTATTAGTTAAAAAGAAAGCGTAACCATTCAGCTCCTGTGAGACTGCAAAGGCGCATGAGTGTGTTTAGACAAATACAATTTAAACAAAGACAGTACAATGTCAGACAACTGAATACAGACGCCAAACAAACTAGGAAGAAGACATGATCAGCACAGCACCAACGGTAAAGTTCAGCGACACCCCAGAAATACACCAGTGATCAAAACACCTACATCAGTCACCAATAAAAAGTCAGTAACCACAACACTGTTCTTTCCTAATCTGAATACAAGGGGAGTTCTGGTAATCTCAGGTGCAACTGTGTCTAAGCTACGTAGCTCACCACACTATGGTGCTGCGCTGTACAGTAGATGTTGACAAAAGCTGATTTTTTTTAATGTGCAAAGATAAGAGCAGGATAATGTACAGTTTATGTCTCTACGTATTAGTTGTGTGTGTGTGCATTATAAGTTAAAATTCAAAAACACATACCTTTTTCATAGGCTTTGTCTATGCTAGACACCACTGGTGGTGGCATGTAGCATACATGTAGCTACACACTGCAGTGAAAAGCCTGTTCGTCCACACTGCCTGTGTAGCTACGGGCGGAGGGAGACAGCAGGGAAAAGCTTCATCAGCTCCCTGCTACTGGAGCCTTTCATTGTGACGAGGAAAGGCTCTGGCAGCAGGGAGGCAGTTGAGAAAGGCTGAGCTGCCGGAGCATTTCCCTACTGCCGAAGTCTTTCTGTTGGCGGGAGCAAGTTCTGGCAGCAGGGAGATGGCAGAGCCTTTCCCTGCCGCCTCCCCACTGCCAAACTTTCCCCCACTGGGGTGTTTTTTTCCTCTGGAAGGGAAAGTCTCCAGCAGCATGGAGGCAGCAGGACACTACACTGCTAAAAATAGCTGTGTAGACGGGGAGGCACGGTTTGGGCAAGTGGAGAGCACATAGGGTATGTACTTGCATACATACCCACACCTAAGCCATTCCTTACCACGTACTCTGCTATTTATACTCATGTTAGGGGGCTATGTGGGTGTGTGCTCTACATACTGCCAAAATCAGCATGCAGTATAGATGTACCCATAAAGGAAACTATCAAAATGTTTACTCTGATAGGGCCAAATTCTTCTCTCAGATGTGTTTGCACACCAACTTCAACTGGAGTTACACAGGCAAATCTGAGGGTAAATGCTCGTCCTTAATAAAATCAAGAGACGTTTCTCAAGAATCCTTCAGTCACAAGCTTACAATCCATATGTGACGAGTGTCAACACGCTCTGGTAAGTGAGAGGTTTCAGGGTTCCTGCCTATCACAGGACTGATCTCTGGGTGGAAATATTGAAGAAAAGGGAAAGTTGGCTACTAAGGCCTCAGATAGTTATTACCAAGTAGCTTGAACTGATTTGCTCTGGTTTGGACTTAGTGTTTTTGGAAATGAAACAAGCATATGAAGAGATTTTAACTGGGGCTTTATTTTTCCTTCCCAGCCTGGTGAGTCTCCCTACTGACATATACCATGTAACACTCAGAGCACAATTTCCTCCTTCCTCATTGCATAACTCTTCATGAAATCAAGAGAGGTAGGGATTCTGGAGGTTTGGGTATCTTCCATGAACTAATCCAGCTACAATAAGTCAATGATAAGTCTATTTATTTGAAAAAGTGCCTCTGATAGGAAACTGATCTTGTTGAAAACATCACCAGATCATACGGACTACAGTCTAGTGGGATCTGATTCTCCGCTACTTCAATGGAATTAAGTGCCACTAGTGGAGAACTGATGTAACATGGAGAATTGGGTCCACAACCTTTTAAGTGTGAAAGTACTTTACTGCATGCTGCAGATTAGGGGGGGTGCGAATCTTTGAAGTGTCAGTCTTTTTCTTTAGGCAAATTAATTTCTTTCTTGAAAAGTGACTAAAATAGCATGAGGCAAATCACTTTTTCTTTTTACAAAATTTTCTTAAGCCATTGGATAGATCCTTTCATTTTCTTGACCCAGAAGGGCTATTTTTATAAATGGCCTGAAGGCTTTTTATTATTTCCATTCATTTCTGGAAGGCACCATTTTCTTTGGTTTAGTTCACAAGAGCACAGGCCTTTCAAGCCTCTATAACATTTTCCTATTGTAATGGTGGTTGCAGGCCAAAAAACACTTGAAGATCAAAAAGAAACATCCTTTCATTTCTGCTGCTTTCTATTTCATTGGCCTTTAAAACATCCTTTCTCCTGACCTTCACAATAATGGTAGAGGAGCTGGGTTCACATAATCCTTGACTGACAAATGGTTGCAATTCAACCTGTCAACATTAAGATAAAGGGAAATACACTGCTAACACTACACACAGGATCTCCAACTTGCCAGAGTTTTACTTTAAAAAAAAAAACATCCTGGAAAGATTAAAGGTTGAAGATTTCTCCCCATCAAGCAACAGGATAAGACATAGGCAGAGGGTTTCTTTCAAATAGTTTGTCACAGGTCATATGTCATGTCACTCATTTGACACACAGACTTTTTTCCAGTGTTGCAGTAAAGAAACTAATCAGATGGAATGCCAAATAATATTTTTGAGAGATTTAATTTCATTATGGGATTTCAAACAGCTGTGTTCGTTTAAAACATGCAGAATGTTTTGCCCTAAGGTAGATGATTTATTTTAAATAAAAAGTGGAACTGCATTACCAAATCATGTTAAAAACATTTTTGCTAATGAATTAAAATGCAGCCTGTGTATCTGTTAATAAGCAGAGAGTTTAGACGTCCAGGGAACAGAAAAGAACAATGCATTGGATAATTCAATACAACTACGATTACATTCAGATTTTTCCAATTTAAACTATTTACTTTAAATAAACATCTGACCATGGTTATAACTGAATGTTGGAGCATTTCCTCTCCACAGAAATTCTCTTGGTTGCAAAGAGGAAAAATTAAAACTCTTAGAATATTACTATGAATGGGGCAAATATGGGGAAATACAACAAATGAAAATGGTGAGCACTGTTAAGAAAATGGTTTGAACCGACTATTTATTATTAGCTAATATTTGTATTATGGCAATTCCAATAACCCCAGTTAGGACTGGGGACCTGTCATACTGGTTATTTTGCAGACATTGTTCCTGTCCAGAAGAGTTTACAATGCAAGATGAGCAACATCTGAAAGGTGGTAGAAAAAAACAACAGTCAAATATACACAGTATGATGTGTATGCAGAGAGATACATATATACATCCAAATAAAAGTGTGTTTATTTGCTGTTTTTTTGTTTTTCAAATAGAGGTTGTAATTACATATAATTCTGATCTTCCACACCTGCCCTTTATCTGCCTGTCCCAATTACCCAGCAGCCTAACCATTAGGTGTTGGCTCATTTATTTATTTTTTGGAGGGATCACAGCAGTAAGTGGTTCTTGAAAAGAGATTTGAATGAGACAGTTAGCCTGAGGGCTCCGTTTAAGTGAGTACCCCACATAAGATGTGGAAGCGAAGAGATGTCTGTTGGCAGAGCAGACAAGCTGTCAAGCAGTCAAAGCTGGCATTATTGGCAGCACTTGGGGTGATGACAATAAGAGAAGTAGTACATGGGGGCAAAGTTGTGATGGTTTTAAAGGTGTTTTTTTTAGGAGGAGAAACTTGAGCTTGATACATTGGTCAAGTGGAGACAGTGGAGGGTATCAAAGAAAGTACAAAGTGACAGTAACATGCAGGGAAGTTGATCTTAGGAGTCTGATTTTTTAACAGATCAACTTCTTTCCGGGAGTGAACTTTAAAAGGGAATTGTGTGTTAAGGGCTTGTAACAGTGCATACAGTCAAGCTAAAAATTTCAGAAATACTGCTCTTACATTTGGTGGCACTGTAATCACAAGTAACTCAATGAGGAAGCAAAATATGAGTATTTCCCTTATAGAGATGAACCAAGTGAAACTACTGTAATAGTAGGCCTGATTAAAAAAACAGTTCATGGATACAGAGTCAAATTAGCAAGAGGATGGTTAATATAATTTATATAAAGAGAGAATTACAGAAACAGTTCTGGTATTCATATGCCTGGGTAAATCAAGACATTATTACAGTTGTCTGGGTTTCCTCCCTTTAGAATGCCCATATGAGAGCTCTGAATTAGGAAGAGTGGACAGGACACCTAGTTGTGTGACTTGTCTAATGGATATTTTAAAAGTAAATATGACATTGTAATCTGATTGAATTAGTCAGTGGCCAATATCCATGGCAATTTAGAAGTATTATTTTGGCAATGAGTTAAAATCCATACTGTTCTCTTTCATTACAGTAGAACTAATCAGACTGAAAATTATAAGAAAAACTGAATCAAGCAATGACTGCAATAGCTACAAAGAGAAAACAGTGTGTTCCCTACGTAATGGTAAGTTACTGGGTGTTTTGCTTGATCCTCCAACAAAAAGCATCCTGGGGTTAGAACCGAAAGCTGAACTTGGCAAAGTAAGTTCTAACATATCCTGGTGTACTACACTTCTGCTAGTCCAGCCCTATAAGAGGGTCTGGGACTGAACAGAATACTTTTGGAATGAAGTTGTTTGAAAGTTTGTTAATATTTTTCAGAACACCTATTAACACTGTGGCCAGATTCAATCAAAGTTTATTTTGGCTTTTATTATTATCCATTCATTCAATTTTATACTACACTTAGGCTTAGCAGAAATCAACTTTTTTTTTTTATAGTTTCAATAGCTAACATTGATGTTATTTTAAAGCTTATTTTGATTTTTATCAATTTAATTTTTTAGTTGTGCAAAATTATGGGGGGCTTAGACAGTAGGGAGGGTCAAACAATGATTATTTAATGACCGTAGCTGTTGAGATTCAAAAAAAGTTAAACCTTTATCACTTTTAAAACATAAAGCATTAATATCACGTCAACATATACAAATAACCTTAAACCAAACTCTAATAAGTTCTGAAGCAACATTTTTCTTATGTTGCCTGTACATTTTGATTATTATAGATGAAAATATATTTATATCAGTTTGTGTGTGTATGGTGAAATTGACATTTTCCATTAAAAATCTATTCCTTCCAAGCCTAACTACACTACATGAAAGAGCGCACGTCCTAAACTCTAGGGCCATTTTAAAATGAATTCATTCATAAAGAGACTCCACCCATTATCCAAATACACTGCCCTGGCAGCAATGTGAATATAAGAAAAATGTAATAACTCCACCAACAAAACCACCGCCACCAGCAGTATAAACCCTGGTGGAAGGCCCCATTGGCAGGATGTCCACCAAGGAAGTACTACCCCAACCTCCCTTATGCCAGACAACTCAACACTACACTGCTAAGGGTTAAGTTGTAGCCTGTTCTGCATGCTGGCACAGTGGAGTGGAGGGGTCACAAGGAAACTCTTTCTCCGTTGTGCCAGTGCCTCATACCACCACTTCCCACACATCAGAGGAAGCAGGCTTTGCAAAGTGTCTCCATCCCACCCTCACACGGGGGAGTGGGAAGGGGGAGGCACAGCTTTAACCATGGCTTGTGTAGGGTGCCAGCACATTTGGCCCCTCACAGTTTACTTCTTCCCCAGAGCACTGGGGATACCAGAAGGGAGATTGTGACTGAAGAAGCCAGCACAAGAATGCACTGGCCACCTCTATGGGCTAGAGTGCAAACTCATGTTCTAGCCCTTACTGATCCTTTAGGGAACTAGCTAACAAAGATGTAAATCACCAGCACTGAAAGCTGCAGCACATTCAAAATTTAACTATTTCACCTTCCTGCAACTAACACGTGAGTGGCATTTTCCAGGAGCAGATGTGAAGAAGAGCACAGAGACTCTGAAAGCTATTTCATCAAGCGTATTACATTCTTGGCTTTATTAGTTAGTAAATCCTTATTTTGTGAGGTCAGACAATGAAAACTAGCCAGTCATTCTAAATCTAACCCCCATGAGCCTGTGTCATTTCAGAAACAGCAGTCCCTGAATCCAATTACCTGGAAATGTTAGACACTCACACTGGCATTGCTGCACCACTTGCTGACACGGAAGACAGCAGCAGCTTGACAGCTCATCAGAGTGCAAATCAGATTCCTAAATATTTTGCTCTTGTAAGCTATTGTTATTTCAAAACAACTTGGGTTCATTTGGGATACAAATTAAGAGGAAAGGTAAATATTTAGCAGTTGAAGAACCCTGTTACATACAATGCAGCATATCAGCTGTCATAAAAATTACAAATAGAAAAACTTAAACCCTAATTTTAAATTTTGAGGCAGTGTAGCCTAATGGATGGAGCACTAGATTGGGGCACAGGAGAAGTTAAATTCCTGGCCTGCTGGGTGACCTGGGGCAAGTCATTCCCTTCCCCGTGCCTCAATTTCCCTATCTGTAAAATGGGGCTAATGATAATGCTCTTTGTAAAGCACTTTGAGATCTACTGATGGAAAATGCTATCGAAGAGCTAGGTATTATCATTAGCTATATATTTATACAGCCTAATGGGCCAGATTCTGCACTGTCAAGCATAGCCAAGAACCACAAAAGTGGAACCAGCATGATTCTGCCAGAAAGGGGTGCAACTAAAAAAAGGCCACTACATACAACTGTGTTACCCCTTCATGTTATGCAGCAGTGCTCCATGGTAGTTTTCTGTGTGCCACTGTGCACTGAGGGGGTTGGCTGGAGCTGGATAGCCAATATGGCCTGCAGCCCTGCAACTACACAGATTCACAGTTCAAAACCCCTACAAAGGGTTATTCGGGGGATGAAAGATGCTTCCCCAGGTTCAGAATTACAGAAAGAGCCACAGAGCAGCTCCATGGGTACTCTGGAACCTGTGAGCATATGGGTGAAGGATTCTAACTCCCTTCCCAAACTGCATGTACTCAGACTTTCCACAGACAACAAGAATAGCGTAGCTGAAGTCAACATATCTTAGTTTGACTTACTTTGCGTCCTCATGGTGCGGGGTCGATTGCCGCGGCTCCCCCGTCGACTTTGCTTCTGCCTCTTGGCGAGCTGGAGTTCAGCAGAGAGAGCGATCGGGGATCAATTTATCATGTCCAAACTACACGTGATAAATCGATCCCTGATAGATCTATCGCTACCTGCCGATCCAGCAGGTAGTGTAGACGTACCCCCCTAACACAACAGCATTGTGTTAATGGAGGAGAACCAGAAACTGAAACATAAAGGTCCAGTGACAAACGGGCCTCATCCTGCTACAGACACACTTTGGTGTTTCCAATGTTTTTCATGCCAAATTTGAGCATATAAATTGGGTATTTAGAGCTCTTCTGTCTTGAGTGCTGCAGGGTTCTATTTTGTCACCTCCCTCATCCAATGCATAGATATGGGTACAAATGAGCTGCTGAGGAGGATGCATTTTGCTAGGGATTTCAGCTGCTCTTTGGGAAATGGACACGAAGAGGGTTGGGAGCTGTAGGAAAACATAAGAGCTGCCCTGTTTGGCTCCTGTATTATGTTTTTATGTTTGTAAAATTGCATGTAAGGAATTCCGCCAGAGAATTTTTCAAATACAAAACATTCTGGGTGAAACCCTGAAACATACCCACCCACTCACCACCATCCATCCTTTCCTGGGAAGGGTGATCTATGTTTGAACCTGATCCTCCAATGGACTTTGTCTCCTATTGCTTCATACCTGCCCTGCCATATTCAAAACAAGGATTGTTTTTTCCCATGGATTAAACCAAACACATGAAACAGAGAGTTCTTAAAATATACACCAGCCAACACTGAAAAATATCTGAGCATCTTCCATTGAAAGGGAATAGGAAACCCATGGGTTGCTGTTAACTGTTCTGTGATTTCTAACTCCTTGGATGGACATTAGACTATATTTTATTCTGTTTACAGTATGTTCAAACTATGTTAGGAAGCAATAAAAGAAAAAGGTCACGAGAAAGAAAAAACAATGAAAAATAATAAGCAAAAAGTACTATTAGAGGAGAATAACTCGCTTTTTAAAAGCTTTCGCCTCTTTTTGTGCATCAGTTTTACTAAGTCATATTAAGTACATCAAACTTGAGGCACTTTAGAACTGTATGAATCTTCACTTTCACAGATGAAACACTTCCTGGGGAAGAGATGGTATTTTCAGAGTTACGGAGGCTGCTCATCTAAATTGACCTGGTTCTGGCATTTGTGTTGTGAGGAAATTGGCAGACCACAATGAAACTGACAGAATGCCACCCGAACACATTAGTATGAGTGCAGGGAGTCAGGAAATCCTGAAGATAAGTCTGGTGAGTTTGTGCTGAGGGCAGGGCCGGCTCCAGGCACCAGCGTAGCAAGCAGGTGCGTGGGGAGGCCAATGAAGGGGGGGCGCGCGACATGTCCGGCCATTCGGCAGCAATTCAGCAGCAGGGCCATCACTCCCTCTCTGAGCGAAGGACCTGCCGCCGAATTGCTGCCCATTGCGACTTTTTTTCTTCTTTTTTTTTGGGTGCATAAGCAGCAAAAACGCTAGAGCCAGCCCTGACTAGGGTGACCAGACTGCAAATGTGAAAAATTGGGACGGGGGTGGGGGGGGGATAATAGGAGCCTATATAAGAAAAAGACCCAAAAATTGGGACTGTCCCTATAAAATCAGGACATCTGGTCACCCTAGCCCTGGCTGAGGGCCTGAGTCTCAGCTGGGAATGTCAGAAAAACAAGCTGTCCTAAAGGAATATGTTGTTGCTACTACAGTTCAAAGTTTGATCCAGTTTATAAAAAAAAAAAAAAAAAGTCACAAAACACATTTACAAAACAGGATTACTTGATTGAGTTCCACTTGCAAGAGGGAGGATTTCAGGATCAGGTCCTTAATTTAGACAAGCTGGTTATCCTCAATAGATTAAATCAATCTAAAAGGTAATTTAGATCTACATGGAACAGCAACGAGCACTACGGGGTGTGATGTTCTAAAATCACACCCTATAGTGCACTTTGATGCTCCGTGTAAACGAGCCCTTAATCTTTCAGGCGATATTTCATAAGTAATGTCTCATATATCATCTTAGGCCATAATGGTGGACACGTGTAGTTGTCTTGAATATGGTATATGGGTTTTACATGATATATTATTTTATTTAACTATTTCTTCAAATTTCTAAAATGGAACTATCAGCTTCCCATTCTGTGCTCCTATCCCAGAAACTAAACATCACAACAAAGCTAACTGCTTAGAAATACATCCGCCTCAGTCCACCTCTCCTCAACAGCCCTAGACAAGGGAGATAAAAAGCTGGGTTTTGCAGCATTATTAACAGATCTGGGCTCTGGCAAACCAAGAGTTCCAAAACAGATGACCCCTCCTTGCTCCCCTCTTCCCTTGTGTACCTCAGCCAGGCACAACCCACCCTTGATTACTTTACTGAGCAGCTGACATGATTTCTGTACAACTTGCCTATCCAATATATTTAATAAAAATACCATCATCATAGGTACATAAAAGTGTCTGTGTAAGTTACTGTCATCCAAGTGAGGAATTATACAATTTTCAAAAAAATCAATGTCGAGAAAGAGAGAGAATTGTCTTAGGTGATGACACAAGGAACTGACAAAAATCAGTTGATTAGCAGCGGTGGACTTCTACTAAACAAACAGCACTGCATACAAACGTTGATGATACTTTGAAGTGGTTACTTAAAACTCAGTAGTAACATATTGGAGGCGTACTATGAATGTGTAGAGAAAGAGAATATAGGCTAGTTTATACCTTCAGGTGTTGATCTAATTTTCCCTCTTTGCTGCTGTTCATATTCATGTTCTTGGTGTTTTAGTGTAACATTCAGTGAAGCACGCTGGTAGGAACAGAGCATTTACAGTCTATCAGTGATGTGTGAACTAAGAAGTCTCACAATAGACCTTGACATGATATACAACAGTAATGATTCTGAAGCAACCACTGTGGTCTATCATGTCAATGAGTTGCTATTTAAAAGTCCGAAAAAATATTCATGAACACAGCAGACTACAAAGGAGCCTCTGGAGTTATGATCTACTGACTAACACATTTTAAAGTCACTTTACACACATATTTACGTGATACAGTAACTGCAAATAGTTCCTTTGAAGCATTAAGTCCATGTGTTAATTGTTACACTATCTTTTCTAAAACTCTGTTGCTTAAATAAGCAAAGCTCTGCTTATGGTTCCCTGACAGTAAGAGAAATTACTCCAACAGATGAATAAATGTACAGCAGACTTCATACTTCGTGCAGCGAATATTGCCAAGAATTCAATTTCTGAATGGACACTGAATAATTGCCCACTCTTCCATATGGATTTCAATCCATCTAGAGGAGAGAGTGCGCCGTGAGCCATGTCTCAAATTGATGAATGCCTCATCTCTTTTATAATTTTTCACTTATCTGTTTTATCACAGGATCCTAACGGGGAACAAGTAATGGAAAATTGATCCTTTTCCACTGACACATGGCCTCGTCCTCAAGGGAGGATGAGTGCAGATGCAAAGTTCATGTTACTAAATGGTTTCAGGGAGTGGTACAATGTAGTGTTAGCAGTACAGAGTATTTTGTACTGAACATCACTTAACACATTTAGAACCACCCCCTCAGAAAAGCTCTGGTTGGTTAGAACTAGAGAGTTGTGCACTTTATTCCTTCTCTATGTGGAGCTGTATGCCCAATGAGAGAACAGCACACCAGACTGCTGTCTGTGATGTGTTCAGACAGCAGCAAGGGGCACCAGACAGATTCCTCTACCTACAGCAAAAAATGAGCATGTTGTGGGCTTTTACCAAAATCAGTGGGGTTCTTCCTGATGCTTAGAATGGTCCCTAACATTTTGGAATTGATTGGATGTGGTGTTCAAAAGTTAGCACATTACAGACAGACAAACAGAAAAATGCCATTGAGCTGAGTGTAGGGCCTTGCTTTGCTTGAGTTGGCTCTCTTCCACCTGTGCATGGGGTCGGTGTGGTGGTGGCTGCATGCCCCACTCCTGCTGGCTGCCACCATCACACTGCAATTTCTGCGCTGCAGAGTATGGGCATGCCATAGGCCCAGTGCCCCTCACGTTGCAGCATATACAGCACAGCATGGTGTGGTGGACGGCAGGAGCAGGTCACATAGCTGCTGCCATACCAACCCCATGGGCAGGAGGAGAGCCAATCCCCTGGGTAGGAGGTGGCAGAGGCGATGCTGACTCCGGTGGGGGGCGAAGGGTCAGGGTCAGCTCAGAAAACAATTTGGCCCTCTTGGACTTGTGTCAGGTTGGTTGGGCTTGGGTCCAGTTCAGGTCTGGGTCAGGCCTAAAAATTAGGCCCAAGCAAACCTCTAGTTTCCAGTTAATGTGTATAATGCACAAGATACTGCATCCTGACTGGGCTAACTGTAGCTAGTAGAACACCCAGCTAATTGTTACTAATTATGGGGCCAATCCTGCCCCCACCTCCATGGATCTAGAGAACCATAAATATAGCAAAAATTGTGCAGTTGTGCTGCATGGATTGGGGAGCAAAATTGGGGGGAGGGGATATATGAGGCAGGAGAAGGGCAAGGAAATCCTTTTGTGGGTGTGGAGCCTAGCTCAGTGTAGAGGGGCTCTTTTGTGGAGCACTGATGGATCCACCACTCTGGCACTTCCACCAACTACTGCCCCTGTGGAGCAAGTGCACAAGCTGCATAGAGGCCACCGCAGCCTTGGGGCTGGAGTAGCGGCTGCAAAAGAGTTCTGTGGCTGCTCAGCTGCCTGGGAGATTCCTGCTCAATGTGAATCTTCCTGACACTCAGCCAAGTTACTTGGACTGGGTAATGGGCAGACAATTTGCCCCTCTCTGTCCTCTGGATTTGTAAAGCAAATTTTCTTTGTGTTTGTGTGCTCTGCTGATTCATCATCTTGCATGTGAAATCAAGTCACATAAGTGTCACAGAATTGATCAAGCAGGTGCAAGCCATTCGTGGGGGAAGGAGGGAGACCCATTTCCACAGATCTGTTCCCTCAGGGTAGTGAGAGCAGAATTTTTACATATTTTTTAATAATGAGAACCAGTAGCATATTTTCTGAAGCCACAGCCACTGGGTTTCTTTGGTTGAGTTCTGTGTTGCTTGCAGACTGAAGTCCTGTGAGAGGCTTTTCATTTATGACACTTTTTTAAAAATGAGAATTAATTTTTTTAAATGTACAGGGAAGCCTGAAAGTACCTGATTGGTGGCCAGCCTGGAAAAGGCTATCCAATTTTAAATGAAAGATGCAGTTTGTAAGATTTCACAACTGAAGACAAATTCTTATAATACATGTTGCAAAATGCCATGTATGTCTATGGCAACATATAAATGTGCATCTGTGTAATCTATAGAAAGATGCTGTCATAGGTTTCTCCCCCACTTGGAGCTTTTGGGTTCACAGATGGGGACCTGCATGGACTCCTCTAAACTAAAATCCTAGTTTAGATCTACTACGCTGCCACCAGCTAGGTTTTTAAGTGTCTAGCACACTCCCTGTTCCCCTGAACTTTCCCTGGGGAACACAGATTCAACCACCTTGAATCTCAGCACAAAGGGAAGCAGCCCACTTCCCCCCTCCCTCTCTCCTAGCCACTCTGGAGAGATACACACTGATTCAACTCTGTGAATCACCCTCAGGAGGAACTCACTCTTCCCCCCTCCCCTTCCCTTGAATCTTCACAAGAGAAAGAATTAACCAAGTCCAAAGAAAAGATTTTATTAAAGAAAGAAAAAAGTACACTATCTCTGTATTACCAGGATGCAAAAATACAGGGTCTAACTTATAAAAACTGGAGAGACTTCCCCTCCCTCCTCCTCAGCATAATCAAAGTAACAGCAAACAGGAATAAAGAATTTCTCCAGCAAACACACAATTGCAAATGTAAAAATCAAATTATAAGACTAATCCGCCTTTCTAATTAATACTCTCTATTGGATAGTAGGAACTACTCCAGGAGAACTTGGAGACATGTCTGGCCTCTCTTAGATCCAAAGAGAGAACACAGAGCAAACAAGGAACACCGACAAAGGCTTCCCTCCACAGAGATTTGAAATTATTCTGTCCCTTGATTGGTCCTCTGGTCAGGTGTTTTTCAGGTTACTGAGCTTGTTAACCCTTTCCAGGTAAAAGAGACCTTAACCCTGATCTGTTTATTTATGACAGATGCCATTTAAGAATCATGACATAGTCAGTGACCTCTGATGTTATATGACTATATATATATATAGCTCTGCAGTAATTAAAACATATATACACATGAAATCCACAATACAATACCCACAGGTATAGGATAGGAAACCAAAATAAATACAACAAACAATAAAAGGCTCCTATGTTTACCTCATGACTCTCACAACATGCTGAATTTTGTCAGTGTTGTTTAACAACTGGGCCCAGCTGCAGAGAATATTTGTGAAAATACATCAGTACAGAAATATACTTCTTGCTCATATTTATTCCAGCCGCCTTCTGTCATTACCACTGCTGAATTGTTGGGTCAGGAGATCTCTCAGAAAAACATAACCTGTACTGCTTAATAAACAGTCAAATCTCTCAGTGACGAATGCAATCCTGTCTCCCAGCAGACATTCATTGCCCTCTGACATCTTGTAATACATCTGAAAAGCCAATGTTGCTGGGAAAGCCCAGTCTCCCACCATCAGAACCATTAAAAATGCTGTTCCTCATCATAACCTTTATTATATATTTATAACATACACACAAAAGTGCACAGCAGCTTTTTAAAATTACATTTTAATACACATTTTTAGTGCTTGTATTTTCTTTCTGAACAAGCCAGGTATCTTTTTCCAACCATGATTGTTCTGAAAAGAACAAGAAGCCATGTAAGGATAAATCCTTCCCTACATTTCTGCAGGCACATAGGACCCGGAAGGCAGGACCAATTCTGTACATAGGGAAAGGGTCAGGCCATGGAGAGCTGAAGGAGGGAATGTGTCTTAGCTTAGCAGGCCCTTGCTCTGGTTAAGCCCTGCTGTCTCTGTGCATATGATTCACTTACCACAAAATGCTTGTGCCTCCTCACTAGTTCTCCTGGGGGACCATTTACTATCTTGGGAGCAGTCTGCAGAGTGCAGGAACAACAACAATCTCTAGCTCTTAGATGGCATTTGTGAGGGTGAGGGGAAGGATCCTTGAGGCCAGGAATAGTCTGGCCCTTTATACTTTATGCTAAGGATACATAGAATTGAGTAGTGATCATTACACATTTGGATATGCTCTAAGTCAGTGGTTTTCAACGTGTGGTCCATGGACACCAGGGGTCCACAGACTATATTTAAGATTTCCAAAGGAGTCCGCACCTCCATTTCAAATTTTTTAAGAGGTCCACAAATGAAAAAAAGTTGAAACCCACTGCTCTAAATCCTTATAAAAGTAAACTACAATTTAATTTAAAGTTTAATCAGATACCACAGAATATCCGTAGAGAAATAAATAATTTAACAGCTGTACTAAACAACACAGCTATCACTCTACCAGGGCTATCCATTTTGTGTGAAGAACAGTAATTACTGCTAATACATTTGCTGTGCGAGTTTGTTTTTTCTCTTCTAACCACTGATACATAGTTCAGTGGATTTCCAGTTTGATATTGCACACAAAGTAACAGCATAGTCCAGACCTCTTCCCTCTTCTACTAAAAGCTGCCTTGAATTATGCTTATCTTCTTCTGTAGCTTTGTATATGGAGTGGCATATTCTACATAAAGCTATAGTGCCTAATATTTTGTGAGCCTTCTAGTGTCCCTCTCTCTTCTCGGATTCAGAAGCCACCAGAACCCTGCCAAAGCAGTAGTGTAGCCAGGCTTTTTACATGACATATGCTAAGTAAACACAGTTATTTGGGCCCCAGAGTGCGTGTGTTTCCTTCAGATTACGTATACATTGTTCAAAGAACCAAAGTCATTACAGTATCCCTTTACAGGTAACCGTATTTGATCTAAATCTGGGCTTTTTCCTTTGCCTGCTTCACTTTATTAAGTGCTGACAATGTGCTTAGTGCTGTAGAAGACAAAGTGAAGCAGTCCTTGCCCCAAAGAACTCAAAATCTAATAAACACCATGAAGATGGCGTGCATTCAGAAACACTGAGGAAGGAGGAACTTTTCGTCTCTGCACCTTTCATTTGTTAACTGAGGCAGAATAGCAACAAGCCAAATCCTAAAGTCCTTATTCAGCTCGTAGGCAACATTTCTGATGTCAGTGGGATTTTCATATGAGTAAAAACTAACTTCAAGATCTGGCTCAACAGCAGCAGTTCTTGGCACTTTCATGGCACTTAACATTTTCAGTGTGTTGCATAAACATGAACTAATTAACAATTTAAGAGAAATTGAAAATATTTTTCTCAGCAAATATTGTAATTAGTTCTTTAAAAGGGATAGCTTACCCATATTTTAACATTGTTAAGAACCCAGCAAATAGGACCCTGCACGAGTCCTTCATTGGACACCAGATGTAGTTCAGTACATCTGCAGTTTTGCAGCAAGTTCATTAGTGCTTGTTTCATTTCCTTCATTAGAGGCAATAACAGATAAAATATCCTCATTTCCTTATTGCTCGTGACATGACAACAACATTGCCAGACTCTTGCATGTTAACTTTCACTTTCCCTGGGCACCAATGCGGGCTTGAAGGCACCTTGCACCAGAGCAGGAAAAAGGTTTCTGACAAATCATTTTTGAACCATCCAAGTGATGTTGCAATCATGCTTACATTTGCTACATAAGTTACTGAATGTCCTATTTACTTTTTGGCCTTTGAACATTTGGATGTATTCTAATCAAAGAGAAAACACTGAAACATTAATATTAAAAAACAGAAAAGACAAGCACAAGCATCAAACTGGTGAAGTTACAAATTGAAGATGTCTTTACTTCCTGAACATAATATTTTCCTATGTAAGAAGCTATTTTTAAAGTTATTGAATGCTGTCTCAAAGGAAGTATATTTAGGGCCCAATCTGCACTCCTTACTCAGGCTATGGGAGCACATGAACAGGTCTCTAATATAACTTGACAATGTACCTGCCTGTTTGTTGATTCATGACAGCAATATGCTGGAGAGGGCAGTTGGGGACACTCACAAGCCCCCTGTTAAAATTTTGTCACCAAACTGAGGGCAAAGCTGGGATGATTTCTCTGCCTCTGATGGAGTCACCTCTATTCTGAATTCAGCTATCATCCCTGCCAGAAATAACTTCTCTTTGAGTCTCATAAATATGCTGCAGAGGAGCAAACCATTTGTCTGTGGAATGCACCAAATGGCAGATATTTTCAAAAAATCCTGTCGGGTGTACACTGCTTGGCCCCACTACAAAAGATACATGTTGCACACTGTGCATATATAAATATATTAATGATAGATTGAAAGGAACAAATTATAAATGTTTCCTGCAAAATGTAACTTGGTATAAGCACAAGTGGTGCTGCCTCCTTCATCTATTTCAGTCACGAGAAAGCATTTTTGTTTAAACAAGAAAGCAAATGAAGAATCCCCCAATATTTCAACCCTCCTCCTTACACAACTCACTGTCTTGACATGCAGGGTTTATTGTGGGGCAAGGGAGGAAACAATTATGTTAAAATACCGGCAGTGCATAACACAAGAACGAGGGGTCACCCAGTGAAATTATTAGGCAGCCAGTTTAAAACAAACAAAAGGAAGTACCATATATACTCATTCATTAGCCCATTTGTTTATAAGGTGACCTCCCCAAGATGGATAAGTAAAAATAGGAAAAACTGTATGACCCTTTCCTAAGCCGATCCTATATTTCAGGGGTTGGAAAACTTTGGCTCCCAGCCTGTCAGAGTAAGCCGCTGGTGGGTTGCGCAACTTCCCGCAGCTCCCATTGACTGGGAACAGCGAACCACAGCCACAGGGAGCTGAAGAGCTCCACGCCTGCAGACGCTCCAGGTAAACAAAATGACAATGTATTAGATCTTCAATCCAATGATTCCATAGAGCAGGGATTTGCAGCCTTTGGCACACGGCTCGCCAGGGTAAGCACCCTGGTGGGCCAGGCCGGTTTGTTTATCTGCCGCGTTCGCAGGTTTGGCTGATCAAGGCTCCCACTGGGCGCAGTTCGCCACTCCAGGCCAATGGGGACAGCGGGAAGCCCTCAGCCTGTGCCACTTCTCATGTGCCAATGGTTGCCGATCCCTGCCATAGAGTTTAAAATCATCAACTTTTGGTGTAGACCTGTGTATAAGCTGACCCCCGCTCTTTGATGCGTCACTTTCTTACAAAAAAATTTGGCTTATGAACGAGTATATACTTCTTCACACACCACACAGTCAACTTGAGGAACTTGTTGCCAGGGGATGTTGTGAAGGCCAAAAAATAACTGGGTTCAGAAAAGAACTAGATAAGTTCATGGAGGACAGCTCCATCAATGGTTGTCAGCCAAGATGGGTGGGGATGCAACCCCATGCTCTGGATGTCCCTAAACCACTGACTCCCAGAAGCTGGGAGCGGACAACAGGGAATGGATCACCTGATAATTGCCTGTTCTGTTCACTCCCTCTGAAGCATCTGGCATTGGCCACTGTTGGAAGACAGGATACTGGGCTAGATGGACCAAGTGGTCTGACCCAGCATGGCCATTCCTATGTATATTCTTGCACATCTAATACAGTTATCACTTAAAGATCGATGTATATATTAAGGCAAGCGAATATCAGCAAGATCACATGAGATATTGAATAAACTAACTGAGCTGGTATTTGCTGTGATTTGTATAGAAGGTTATAAATAATAAAATGCTAAAATAAATCACTGTATTTATTAAACTCCCTTCCTTTGTCAGAGCTCCAGGAGTGCTGTAAAATCATTCACTGTAAGTATAATAAACTGTAACTAAAATAAGATCCCACTCAGTTATTGTTCCATATTTTATTTCATAACATGACTTCAAACAGGAATCAGAGCATGTGTCAATTATCAAAACTTGTTAACTCAGTAAGAACAATTGGTATCTCTCTCGACATTTTCTGCATAAATTTGCATAGAGAAAAGATGGGTGTTCTGAACTTTTTGAAAGTTATAATCACTTGTACACACATCTTCAGGTCAGACATTTCTTTGAAATTCACAATTCACAAATGTTTTGACACACAGGATGCCAGTCATTATGACCACTGCCACTTTGAACCTGCATTTTGAAACTATCATTTTGTCAGCAAAGTTAGCCTAAAAGAAGCAGATAGAACGCATAATGAAGGTTTACATGTCACTATGCTGGAAGGTATTATTGATGGGTATTTGATCTATAGACAATCACAGACCTGTTTAAAGCTAATGGGTGTGCTTGGCACCCTTCCTTCAGGTTAAATGAATTGCGATAGCTGGAAACAGCAGACAACATCACACAAGGCAATGGGCAGCATGGCAAGGCCTGTTCAGAAGCTAAGCTGTGTGGGCAGAGAGGTTTCTTGATTGCAAATACAGAAACTGGGGATGGTTTGGCATGCTGTCTGAGTGCAACAGAAAAGAAAGCGAGCAGTCAGTGATAGAAGCAGTTGTGTTCCTTCTCAGGGCCATGCTCAAAGAGACAAAGCTCCTTGGGGCACAGAACTGATTGGAGGGTCAGACTTGGAAATTGTGAGCAAGGAAGCTAATTGTGATTGTTTCTACTGTGTTCAGGGAAACAGGACTTACTGTACATACTTTGTAAATAAACAGGATTGCAGCAAAGAATACACGTAACTTGTATCATCCATTTCTCCTCCTAACAGAAACACGTGGCAAGGCCCTAAATATTGGTTAACCACTCAGTCAAAGACAGTACATTATCTTAGCTTCCTAGGTCAGTAGTATGACACTGTATGGAATTTGAGGAACACTTTAGATATTATGAATACCAATATTATAAAATTACAATGAATTATGCCAGATATGCCATGTAAGGTATCTGCAAAAACGTTATAATTTGCCAAATATGATAGTCTTGTCTATATGTTTGTATCACCTTTGTATTTTGGGTTATGGGTATGTGTGTATGTCTGTATTACAAAACTTGTGCTATGCTTCTGGGTGACACCCCCCAGGACAGTTTGGCATCAGCACAGCCTCGCTTGCTTGATGGCCCTTTAAGACCATCAGCTATACAACTGACCCATTGAGAGAAGGCAGGAGATACACCTTATGACTCCCTCATGCAGAGGCAAGCCTATGGACAGAACTCTAAGGCTTCCATGTCATGTGCCGGGCAGCTTGGGTTTGGAACAAAGAAAGCACAAGCTGCATGGCAAAAGACTATAAAAGGCATCTGCATCTTCTGCTTTTTGTTTTCATTCCTGCTTCTTACCTTTGGAGTAACCTTTCTACAAACAAAGCTCTGAACAAAGGATTGAATGACCCATCCAAGCTGTGGATGTGTTCCAAAGGGACTTTCAAGCCAGCAAACTCACCAATACTGTTAGGAACCTGGTGGACTTTGAAGTCTTTGTATATATGTGACTGTTCTATCATTTTACATCTCTTTTCTTGTTCTTTCTTTATCATAAACCTTTAGTTTTAGACACTAAAGGATTGGCTGGCAGTGTGGTATTTTGGGTAAGATCCAAACCTATACTGACCTGGTAACATGGCTGACCCTTTGGGGTCAGAAGAACATTTTGTATAGTAAGTAGAGTTTGAAAATAACTTCTCACTGTACTGGACCTAGATGCTGGCTGGGAGCCAGGACTAGAATGCAATAAAGGGGGCTGTGTGATTTCTTTTGTGCTTCTTGATGACCAGTGTGGGGGAATCAGAAGCACAGTTTGTTACTAGTTGGGGAGTTTACCTTTAGTGTTACCCACTAGTCTTGGGAGTATCTGCTGTCCCTTTTGCAGCCTGCCCTGACCTTGGCATTTCCATTGAGGGCTGCCCCAGGCATGCCAAGTAACAAGTAGTATAGTAAATTTTTAAGGTTTCCAAGATGCATTAATCCAATTATTATTTTTCAGAAACCAAAACAATTAATCAATTAATAAAAAGTATCTTTTTAGAATATATGTACCTGCCTTAATATCAATAAAATGGATTTGAAATAAGCTTTAATTGTGTTTAAAAGTATACAGAAAGTTTGGTAAACTTAATCAAAAATGGATATTTTGGGCCAAATTTTCAAAGCTATATGTAGATTCAGCTAGTGTGTGTATGCAAACAACTAATGTGCCCATGCAAATCAGGTACTGCACAGATACAATGCCAATTAAATGCGTAGCTGGACATGCATACAAGCAAATACCTGATTTCCCCATGAACCCATCTGATATCGGCACAGGTAAGTCAGGCGCACAAACTGCATGTGCACATTTGTTCAAGCAGAACTGAAGGCCTGCCACCCTTTTACAGTGCAATTACGATTTTAGAGAGTTATTAACAAAATATAATAGCTTAAGTAACATCTAACAAAAATGTTCTGTTCTATGAGTTTGCGTATGAATAATGATTCGGATTGGTGGTTATTACTAACTTTCCACTACAATAAATAATCAAAATATAAACTGTCCATGAACAAATTGAGGCTGGAAATTAGGAGGTTTTTAACCATCAGAAGACTGAGGTTCTGGAGCAGCCTCCAAACAGAAGTTGTAGGGACAAACAACTTTACTAGTTTGATTAGAGAGTTGGACAAATTTTTGAGTGCAATTGTATGACGGGGTTGTTTGTGATACTAGGGGACAGGACTCAACAGCCCTGTGGCTCACTTCTGGTTTATGTCCTATGTTCCTAAATCTCATATTTCACGGTTTCAGCTGGCCACCGGAAGGAGTCTTGAAGAGATTCTGCCCTTCCCGCCCCCCCCCAAAAAATGTATTCTGGGAGGCTTTTTTTTTTTTTTTTTAAATCTCCTTCCTCTGAAGCATTAGCAGATGGCCAGGGCTGGAGATGGGACACTGAGTGGGGTGGGCCAGTGCTCTGAGGTGGCATGAGCACTCTCTCTCTCTCTCAGATGCTTGGCTGGCTGGTTCCTGCTCACATGCTCAGGGTCTAACTCATGGCCATATGTGGGGTCAGGAAGGAATTTCCCCCCAGGTCAGTTTGGCAGAGGCCTTGGGGGTTTTCACCTTCCTCTGTAGTATGTGGGTGCCTGGTCACTTGCCAGGATTATCTGGGTATATGTCACTTAAATATTTCCTTTACATTCCGGGGGCCTCAAGCACTGGTGCACGTTGGTCCTCCTATTCTCTCCCTGTGGCACATAATAGTTTAATCTCCTGAAGCTGCAAAACTTTGGATTCATTTTGGTTGTTGGGTTAGCGTGTGGGTTCTGGGTGATGCTGGTGGCCTGTGACAGATGATCAGGCTAGATGATCTCATGGTCTCTCCTAGCCTTAAACTCTAGGACTCTAAATAGAATATGTGAATGCACAATTTACAGTATTGCTTTACCCACTATTCAGGTAATCGTTCTGAAGCTCAATACCATCCACCTATTTGCTATTCAACCAAATATTGCAATTAAAAATTCAGTACACTCCTATGCTTCCTTGTCAATGAATCAGCCCCAAGAAGATGTATTTTCCGTCTGTAAGTTCAGCACACAAGGGACCACTAGAGAGGCAGCAAGAGGCACAGTTGCCTCAAATTCAGATGCCTGATTACTTGTGGGCACTTGTGTGACTAACGCACCAGCCTCCTCATCTGATATTAGGTATCTTGTTAAATTCAGTTGTCGGGGGCATTATTTGCTGTAATGACAACATTCCACATGGTGGTTGCAGTTAGCTGAATAGCTAGAGGTCAGTGAAGTATTGCAGTGTTCCTGTGAGTAAGTAAAATTTGTATTACGCACCCAACTCTAACTGACTTTCTCACATTTGCAAAATTAATTAAACCAGGTAAGTAATGTCAAAATTAGACATTTCCAGTCTTGTTAATGGTTTGCTATTTATTCACTGCTATTGCTATTTATTTCCATTCAACAAGGGGGAAAAAAAAGATATTTCTCCCAAATACATAAGTACATAAGAATGGCCATACTGGGTCAGACTAAAGGTCTATCTAGCCCAGTATCCCATCTTCCGACAGTGGCCAATACCAGGTGCTTCAGAGGGAATGAAAAGACCAGGTAAACATCAAGTGATCCATGCCCTGGCGCCCATTCCCAGCTTCTGACAAATAATCAAGGGTTAGCTTCATTAAAAGTTCCTATTGATAAAACAGTAAGGAAACACAACAGAATGTAAATGAAAAATAATTTGAATTTTTAATTAATGCAAATTTGTGATATTTAGACTCGCTTTACTTTAGAGCCACTGGAATAGAAGTATTGTCAGGAGACTCCTTAAGATGTATGAGAACACTGTAATTTACAGTCTATGCATGAACACACCTAAAATGCCGATAAAACCCAGAGCCTATTGGATCGTTGCACCATCCTAACAAAACTTTTAAAGATCTTGAGCCTTCTTGTGAGTTTAATCCAAATCTGTTAATATTTTTTTATAAAAAGCCTAATTTACGTCACATTTGTTCTTATGCAGCTTCCTAATGCTGGACTGCAGGCAGAGCCAACAGATGCTCTAGGGATGATGTGGAGGACAAGACTAGCATGTTCTCAAATATTTCACTAAACTGGAACATCTCGGCACAGAGAAGCACATCCTGAAGAGCTCAAAAAGATGGAACGGCCAGCTGGCCCCAAAGCCAGAAGGCCACTAGGGCACCCTCTCAGAAAACATCTCCAGGTAAATGTATGGCACCCAGCGGATGTTGGGCCCACAAGAAATGGATGGCTGGACCCATCTGAGTGACTGGACCCATTTGCTCCTATTTCCTCACTAACTAGGTCTAAGTTAGAAAATTTTCACCTTTGTAACGCACCTCATATCGAAACCACAAAAGTGTTCACACTGGCACCTCATGTGTTTCCAACACCAGAAAACCACAATATTGGGTCACACTGTAATTCTGCAATGATGGAACAGACCAAACCCACTTCCACTATAACTATTCTATTGCAACTGGTGTTCCCAGCACAGCCCACAATGCTCCTGTAACCTCTTCACTGAGTACACAGTGCAACAAATCTCCTGTACTTCTGACAACTTTATTTTGAGCTTCTGAACCATCTGCAGTGTTATACATACAAGATTTCAGTTTTATAAGGTGCAACACATGAAATCTTAAGTATCTTTTGGTTTCAGAAAAACAAATATTTGTATGCAATACTAATGCCATTTCATTTTATAAAATACATATTTTATGTATTGAGCCGCGTGCCAGAGCTTGCTGACCCCTGGTCTAAGGGAATTGCTTGTGTGAATTATGGTTAGCCAATGAGGTAAAACCAAAGTCCTCTCTGTCTGTCCGGTTTGGTGTGCCTTAGAGGTGAAGAAACCCCAGCCTTGGGCTGTAACTGCCCTGCTCTAAGCAATTGTCCTGAATTGATACTCACAAAACTGTCCCACCAAAGGCAGCATCATTACACCCATTGTAAGCTGTAACAGTACAATTATCTAGGGCCAAATGAGAAGTGAATGCTTGGTCACACACAGGAATGTGTGTCCTTTTTTTCTCTTTCTTATTATGCTTAGGGTGGAGAGCTGCCAGGGCAGGAGGGTCTTTTTGTTAATCCACGTGAGGCCAAGGGGGAGTGAGAGAAGGATGAGCCAGTGGCAGGGATTTCTAGTCCTCTTTATGCAGCCAGGGGACAGAGTCTTTGCCACACTTTCCCTTTGCAGCAGGCAGACTTGGGAAGGGTTCTTTTCCCTCCTCTACGGAGTATACTAGTTCCAAGGGATTTTTCTCTCAGTCCTCCTCCTGTGGTTAGGAGATGAGTGTTGGCTTACAGGAGATATCTGTCCTATTCTTCAAATTTCATATTGAGTTCCTTCACCGACAAGTGCTTCAGGAGACTGAAAAGAGCTAGAGAATGCAGTGAGTAGAATCTAGTGAGAGACTGTAAGGAGAAAGAGAAGAGAAACAGACTGCTGCTGGCAGCGCATGACAAGTTGTATCTGTAGAAGTTTCCCTATGAGAGCACACACATCAGAAGCTTAGAAGGACGACTGCAGACAGAGACAGAGCCCAGACTACAAAGAATTACTGGGGTGCTGAGCTGTATATACTGGGACAAATAATCTTAGACATGAAAAGTGCTAAAGTCATGGCTGGCAGCCTGGCACTAAAGTAATAAATAATCCTGTGTCTATAGTATGTTCCACGTTGAGGCACTTTGCATATTAAACTGACATACAATCTAGAGAGATCACTTCATGCCCATGCAGCCCTTTCTCAGGATAAACACAGCATCAGTAAACAGTTTAGAATAGGAAGTGAATAGAATAGGAAGCGATTATATTTTCCCAAAGGGATAATGGGACACCGTGCAGGACCATCTAGGGGACCTTCCTCTCCTCCCCTCCCTGGTGTGTGGGGCCAGCCCAAGCCCCTCTCCCCCTGCCCAAGGCCCTCCTCTCTCTCCCCCACCCTCTACGTGGGGCCAGCATGAGGCCACGCCACTGCCTGCTCACACATGAGGCGGGGCTGGCGCGGCCCAAGCCACTCACCCCTCATTTTCCTCTGTGCCCTGCTAGGAGTCACACCCCACTTTTTTGGCAAAACTGGGCATTTGTCCAGTTGGCAAGAGTTAACAGGACAAATGCCCAGTTTTGCCAAAAAAGTTGCGATGGCCAGGACATGGCTTGAAAAAGGGACTGTCCCGGCCAAAATGGGACATATGGTAACCCTAGAAGTGAACAATAACTTATCCAACAGAAAATACAAGGAGAAGAATAGGCCAGTAGAACGTTATTATCCATACTGGCATTTGTCCAGGACATCAAAGTTTGTACTGTTGCATGATGGGGTATACCAACCCTACACTGAGCCAGCAAGGGTAATGAGCTGTTATGGGCCCACTCAGCCCCACTAAACCTGCACTCACGGTCAGTTAAGAAAGTGGTGGTTAAAAGGGGAGGAGTAGCTCAGTTGCTGGCTGACCAGGGAGGAGAATAGACCTCTTGTCCTTTGCTCCTGGAATCCCTGAGGGAAAGGGCCAGCCCAGGACCTCTGCAGATTGCAGACTGCCAGAGCCTCTCCAGAGGAAGGAAAGCCTGGCCCAGGACTGCTGAGTTTTGTCTTGGGACTATTTTTCTTTGCTTGTTTATAAAAGGATGATTGGCCAGGCTGGGAGAGGCCTGAGGGGCCTGCAGACACTGTTGCAGGGAACTCCTGCCCAGGAGAGGTGTGGGGAACTGCATCAAACTCTGTGGACTTCTTGCACCCGACTCAAGCCTGCCCTGTGGTATGTCTGGGACCCTGAAGAGTGCATGGTCACGTGTGATGGAGAATGTGGGCGTGATCTCCCCCTCCAATGAAGGGAGAGGCCTGAGTCACCCAGATCTTCAGGTACATCAAGGTGGAGAGTCAGGAGGAGCCTGCCTTGCTGGGAACAACCTGGACCTGAATGAGTGGATGGCTCAGAACCAACAGCAGCAAGTTGCTCAGCAACAAAAGATCACAGTTTATGTATTGCAGATTCTTGAAGTGTAGATTCAAAATTCTGGTTTGGACCTTTTGTGTTCATTGTAAGAGTATCTCAAGTGTCGCCACAAAGATCTAGATACAAACTGCTTCATGAAAGATATCAAAGCTCAACCACTGCCTGTACATTACGACTTGATAAATGCAGGCATTCTTGTACACAGTGGAGGAATGGCTACTCAGACTCTTCTGAGGCCAGATCCTCAGCTATTGTACACTGTCACAGCTCAACTGACATCATATAACTTACAAACAATTTACTCAAGTAGAGGACCTGGTCCCCAGTCTTTCAAATTCTGGCAACATCTTTTTTGCAACAAAACACAATCATACTTCGCCAAAAGGACCTAACAATTAAATACTGTAGAATCCACTTAATTGGTACCCTTTGATGTGAACAGAAATGTGTTCATAAAGTAATTGTCTCACTTAAGAGTAGCTCATACAAATATATTGTGCTGGGAGATAGTCACAGTGCTGAGTGTATAAATTCAATTTAGACTACATTAAGAGAAGAGTGCCTCAGTCTGCAGACATAAAAGATCGGAAAGCAGCATGAAGTGAGCAAAAGGTCACCAGTGTGAAGGTTATGCAAGCAAACACCAATTCACGCTTCTTAACTACGGTGAATGGGCTTTCAAACAATACTAGCCCAGTCATTTAGTCTTTTCACAACTGGCCATTCCCTTAACCCATTGTTTAGTCAGTGTAAGGGAAATACACTGTATTCAATCATCATGTGGCATACTATTAAGTGCATTCCAAGTTCCTTGAACTCAAAGACCAACAGACTTTAGTAGTGGTCCACATTCCTGGGAGTGGAATGGAAGACTGTAGGGCTTATTAAGCCTCTAACCCCACTAGAAAAATCTCCCATCCAGGTTTGAGGGTGCCTTAAACCCAGATTAACATACAAGGTTGAAGGCATAGGTTTGAGCCAAGTTTTTGCCTACTTCTGGGCTGGCAACACATCTACTTTACAGTGAGGATGCAGGGTAGAAATACCCAGGAACTGTTACTCCTCCAATGCCTTCCCACAATTCCACCTGGGTCAATTTTTCTTGTCCTCTCCCTTTCTACCTCCCGCCTTCTTCTGCACCAAAGTCACCTGAATTGGGCTGGTGTTTAAACTCCACATTGGCTACTACATTTCTTCTGCGCTTCCACAGCATTTGAACAGAGATGCCATCTGAGAGATTCTTCTCCCATCATGCGGCCAGGTGGTGAGAAACTGACATCAAGCTTCTGGTGACCCTCTGGTGTGAGGTCAGTTACACCCATCATTTAGAGAAAATCAGCAGTTCTAAGAGGGAATTTCCAAACGGCTGGCAGCAGCAGAATTCAGCAGATAGGATCTCATTGCAGGAGAAAAATCAGACTCCTGAAGACCATGTACAGGAAAGTCAAGGATCACAACGCCACACCTGGCATATTACCAAAATCATGCCCATTCTACAAAGAGTTTGACTGGATGCTTGGCCCCACCCCAAGCACAGACCACACTTTCCTGCTGGATGGCCTTTTGAAGGAGGAAGAGGTCATAGAGGAAGTAAGGCAGCCTCAGCAGAGACTAGAGGCAAAGGGAGTACCCACACAGAGCTGATGCCTGCCCATATGCCACTGTGGGGCACACTCAGGAGTTTCTTGTGCCAGACCCCTAGGAACTCTACAATGAAGAGGTGACAGGAAGGACCCAGGATGATCTGCATTTCTGCAGTTGGGTAGGAAGCAGAGTGTGTAGAGATATTTGCTATTGTTATTAGTGATATTATGCGATGGGGGTGGGGCTTTGCCTGTTTAAGACCAACCTCATTAATGATGGCACATGCTGTGGGATGGGGCTGACTTGCCAAGCTTCAGTGGAAGGCAGAATCTGCTCCATTTTGCCTTTGTCCCTCTTCCTCTCCTCCCCACACCCTAACTCCTATGAGTCAAGATGGATTCCAAGAGGAAGAGAGGGGGGAAGAATTAAACACACAGACAGTGATTTGCTGTGGCACAAATTACTATACAAAGCAGGGATTATTAAGTACAAGCAGAGCAATGCCCGCAAATGCAGGGACATGGATGGCACAGACATATATTTTACTTAGTCCTTTTTCCTCAAACTGACATTAGCATTAAAGCTCATTCAGAGGCAGCCTAGATATTAAGTCCACTGCATTACCTGTGTTGGTATTAAGTCCAGAGCACTTGCAAAGTCTCACAGTACCACAGTGAAGGGCTGCTGCTGCAGCTGAAGTGGGGATTGTGGTGGAAAGGTACATCTGTGGTATTTCTAAGCAGCTGCATCCCAGTTTATGTTTGCCCATATTTACTCAACTCCTGTGTTATACCTTTCTGAAGAGCCCATTATTAAATAGCTGTTCCCATGTAGGTACTTACAAACTATAATCAAGTCACTCCATAACTTTCTCTTTGTTAAGCTAAATAGATTAAACTTTGTGAGTCTATTGTTGTAAAGCATGTTTTCTAATCCTTTAATCATTCTCATGGGTCTTTTCTGAACCCTCTCTATAATTTATCTACATCCTTCTTGAATTAGGGACATGAGAATTGGCCATTGTATTCCAGCAGTAGTTGCACCAGTGTCAAATAAAGAAGTAAAAACATCTCTACTCTTACTTGAGATTCCCCTGTTTATGGATCCATTAGCCCGTGGCCATTGTCCCAAATCTCATTCCTAGCAGTCTCTGCTTTCCCGAACATTCCCCTCTCTGCAACTTCCAGCTGCTCTTTATAGGGGAATCACCTGTACCCAGGGCCGGCTCCAGACCCCAGCGCACCAAGTGCGCGCTTGGGGCGGCATTTTGCCGGCAGGGTGGCAGGCGGCTCCGGCGGACCTTCCGCAGTCATGCCTGCGGGAGGTCCACCGGAGCCGCGGGACCAGCGGACCTCCCGCAGGCATGACTGCGGAGGGTTTGCTGGTCCCGCGGCTCGGGTGGACCTCCCGCAGTCATGACTGCGGAAGGTCCACTGGAGCCGCCTGCCACCCTGCCGGCGCACCCTCCGCAGGCGCGTCTGCAAGAGGTCCCCCGGAGCCGTGGGACCGGCAGCGAGCCCACTGCGGCATGCCGCCCTGTTTGGGGCGGCCAAATTCCTAGAGCCGCCCCTGCCTGTACCTCTTTCAGTAATCAGGGCTAGGGAGCCCAGACTGTCTATCCCTTACAGGGAAAGCCACCCTGTTGCCATAACATATGGCAAATAGTGCTGAGCAGCAAAATAATTTATGTACAATACAGGAATGCTACTATTCTTGCAGAGGACAGGATATGGATTCACACTACAAAGTCATCACATTTAGAGGAAGGCTGGAACTAACAGAAGCCTTGGATCCCCTAAAACACTGAACAACGGAAGCCAGTCTGTAGTTTTTCTTCCTCTTACCAAGATTTTGTGCTGTGCCAGAGGTACAGCACAGAACATGTAGCCTAGGCCACTCTGGTGACAGGAGAGGCCCTGTAGTACTGCATATCCTCCCAAACCAGGAAACAAGCAGTTCAGTCATTTATTACCCCACCTACACTCCACTTATCATTTTTCCTCTACAGCCTCAGCTTTCTTTTTTCTACCACCCCAGAGTTCAGGTCTTCACCCTCATCTTGAGCCACCAATAGGCCTCCTCGGCCTGCAGCTAGGTCATGGGTTATATATATTGTTTTGATTATTATTATAATATATTTAAACACTGCATACATTTATTACATAATATAACATACATATAAATCCCCTTTTATAGTACATTGAATAATTTTATAGTAATACATGATGTATTCCATTAAATCAGTTTTATGTTAGACAAATATATTGTACTTTTCTCGTTTTAAGCATGCGTGGTCTTCCCTTCCATCCTGCTCTGTTTCCAGAGAACATTTTGTTCTGTGTATTTTCTACAGTTGGATAAATTATATATAAGAAAAAAAACCTTATTCAATGAGTTTAGCCCATTTTTCTGTTGATGAACAATCCACAAACTGATCTCACTTTTTCAGAATTAGTTACTAATGATACTTTGTTCAATTGCTTTCCCAGACAAAGTCTAACCTAGTTATTATCCTCAAATTGAGCACTACTGTTTTTTAATATTTGTTATTACATCTCATAAAAGTCACATTTTTGTTTCTGCTGTCTGATTGGATGACAAATCAGGAAAAGCACATAGTGAATCATATTTCACAAACACGATCACAAATACATTTCCCCACTATCTGGCCAGCTGTAGTGCTTGCTATCCAATAACTGCATCAACAAAGGATTACACAGACTAGTTTCCCATAAAACATATATCTGAGGATTTAACTTTTATTCGTTAAAAGATATTTAGACAAGGACATCTAATCTATGGACCCATCCTCTGATAACAGTAATCAAAACACTGTTCTGCAAAATTCATATTTTATAACATTTATTAACCTATATTTACTTTGATGATTGCATTTAGAAATGTCACCTTTTGATTGGAAACAATATGCACTCAGAAAATTCACTTGTTTTGCAAGGTCAAAATTGCAGTACTTTGGCCTCCATTTCACACACCAGAGGTATAGAAAGAAAAATCAATATTATCAGTTTACTGAGTTGTATTTATCAAGCTGAAAAGGAATTGTTTTCAGAGAGATGCACTATCTACAGAGAACAGAAAAACAATGTGAACCTAGTGTTTAACTTGGCTTATTTAAAAGAAAGTGTAGACAAGACAATCACTTCAGGCCCAATTATCTCACTTTTACTCATATAGGAAAATCCTGGCCCCACTGATGTCAATGGCCAAACTCACAGACTTCAAAAAGGAGGCAGGATTTCACCATCAGTGAATAGTTTCACTGAATGTGGGTGGCAAAATCTAGTTTTAGCAGAACTCGTCAATTCTTGTGAAACTCAGATGACCACCACATTTTTTATACTGTGTCCCTTTTTTTTTCCTCTGCTTCCCCTTCTGATTCTGCTACCCAGACACCTGTCTGTTAATCCAAGAGAACAAGTGAAATTTTTCATATGGAGCCTGAACCCCTGCATATCTACCAAGCAAAAGGGTGTTTAGCTCATTGCTTATGGGATAAATACATCACCTTCCCAATGTGGTTAAAAATCTTTAATAGGAGGCAGAAGATCTGAAGTTATTATACAGTAAAAGCGTGTTTCAACAAAGCTCCAGGACAATTTTAATGCAATAAAAATGAGGAAATCCTCAGAGCACCCCAATTTCTATGAAACCGTTATGAAATCTAGACCTGCAAATTGCCTTGTCTCAGCTAAACTCTATTAACACAGAGGAAATAAAATCTTTGTTAAGGTGGAGTTAAGGTTCCAGGCACTTCGTAGTGCCCTTTACAAACCTTGTAACCTTCTAGAATGTGAGGGGACAATTTCAAAAACTTAGATGGTGGGAAACTAGGAAATGCTGAGTTCTAAGCCCCCTTTAAAAGCATCAGTGTACCATAACAAGCAAAATACCAATGTAAGAAAACCAGTCAATTCAGTTAAGGTTGTGGTAAGTAGGAAGTGTCAAAGTAACTGCCCTTCATGGGGCTGACAACAGGAAACAGCACAGTAATTTATCTGTCCCATCAATTTCTGTATATCCATCACAACCCAAAATCATTATTCCTATCAATGCACTTCCATGGGCCATCACAGTGGTCTATGGTACACCACTGATCTGGGAAGTAGTTGCAAATAGTTGGCAGAGATCACACTGTACAAAAAAAACACTTAAGAAGGAATAAGGTGCTGCTGAGCTCCTCCTTCGGGCAGGAATCAAAGGAGGCAGGGTTAAAGTTGTGTGACTGGTGCATAGGAACTGTCAGTAACTCTGCATTGCCTGGTTTTCTAAAATTGGTGTTTTGTTTTTTCTTATTATACTAATGATCTTGTAAGTGGAACCTTAATGTTATATTTTCTGGTTGCAGAATATCTGAGCTTTTGGAATTGACATATCATTTCTAGAAGAACACAAGGTGCACGGGGCATTGTGGAGTGTCTGGAATGTTATTCCACATAAAACATGTTTTTGCATGTTAACTTTACCATTAGAAAAAGTGAGTGTAGTGAAAGGGGCTTGATTCAGAAACATCTTTGTGGGGGTCTGGGCTGGCTTTCTTGGAGCTGCTAAGCACCTTGTTCTTGCTGATAGGGGGATATGTGAGTTATGAACGGCACAGAAATTAACAGCAGTGATTAGAAGACGAAACTTGAACTGGTCTCTTGGCCCCTAGTCCTGGACAGCTTTCCCTAAGCTACACAATGTTTGTGGGGAAGTTGGTCTCTCTTTCTCACCCCACACTAGCTGGAAGCCTGTGTACAGTGGTATTGGTCCATGCAGGACTGCAGTGGTCTCACTATTGCTACGCTACTCCATGGAACCAGAAATAAAGTCTAGCAACTTATTAATTTGACTCAGAGCCTTGTTCTGGTACTGGACACTAGATCTCAGCAGGGACAGACCAAGGAGCCGAGGAAGTTTCACGTGATTATTGCATATAGTTTTTTCCCATATTTCTGCACAAGAAACCATTATAAGAAAATTTGAAATTTTAGGAGTATACAATATGGGGAAGAGGGCTGTGTCTTTGGGAACTCCTTGACCAAATGACTAAATTTGCACCACAAACTTTACCCTGGGCCCCTAGGTGCCCATCTGGGGTCACCCTGCATGTTTATTTTTGAGAGGGTTGAGAATTTAGCTTTAACCAGACATTCTGTTGCAACCTAAACTACTTGTCTCCCCATAATCCATCTTGCTTGTATGTTCTCTATTGAGCAGTCCCCTAAGGCTGTATGTGATTTGTTTAGAGACCTCTACATACATGTCAACATACATGAAGGAACATTTGGCAACAAGAAGAAAGTCAAGGAAAGTGTGGGCCCCTTTCTGAATGAGGGAGGCAACATAGTGACAGAGGATGTGGAAAGAACTAATGTACTCAGTGCTTTTTTGGCTGTCTTCACGAACAAGATCAGCTCCCAGACACTGCACTGGGCAGCACAGCATGGGGAGGAGGTGACCAGCCCTCTGTGGAGAAAGAAGTGGTTCAGGACTATTTAGAAAAGCTGGATGAGCACAAGTCCATGGGGACGGTGCTAACGGAGCTGGCGGATGTGATTGCAGAGCCATTGGCCATTATCTTTGAAAACTCATGGTGATTGGGGGAGGTCCTGGTTGACTGGAAAAAGGCTAATGTAGTGCCCATCTTTAAAAAAGGTAAAGAGGAGGATCCAGGGAACTAAAGGCCAGTCAGTCTCACCTCAGTCCCTGGAAAAATCATGGAGCAAGTTCTCAAGGAATAAATTCTGAAACACTTAGAGGAGAGGAAAGTGATCAGGAACAGTCAGCATGGATTCAGCAAGGCAAGTCATGCCTGACTAATCTAACTGCCTTCTATGACAAGATAATTGGCTCTGTGGATGAGGGAAAAGCAGTGGACGTGTTATTCCTTGACTTTAGCAAGTTAAAGAAGTATGGATTGGATGAATGGACTATAAGGTGGATAGAAAGCTGGCTAGATCGTTGGGCTCCAGTTGGGCCAGTTGGGCCAGTGGTATGGCTCCATGTCTGGTTGGCAGCCGGTATCAAGTGGAGTGCCTCAAGGGTCGGTCCTGGGGCCGGTTTTGTTCAATATCTTCATTAATGATCTGGAGGATGGCATGGACTGTACTCTCAGCAAGTTTGCAGATGACACTAAACTGGGAGGAGCGGTAGATATGCTGGAGGGTAGCGATAGGATACAGAGGGACCTAGACAAATTAGAGGATTGGGCCAAAAGAAAACTGATGAGGTTCAACAAGGACAAGTGCAGAGTCCTGCACTTAGAACAGAAGAATCCCAAGCACTGCTACAGACTAGGGACCAAATGGCTAGGCAGCAGTTCTGCAGAAAAGGACCTAGGGGTTAAAATGGACGAGAAGCTGGATATGAGTCCACAGTATGGACAGTATGTTGCTAAGAAGGCTAATGGCATTTTGGGCTGTATAAATTGGGGCACTGCCAGCAGATCAAGGGACGTGATCATTCCCCTCTATTCGACATTGGTGAGGCCTCATCTGGAGTACTGTGTCCAGTTTTGGGCCCCACACTACAAGAAGGATGTGGAAAAATTGGAAAGAGTCCAGCGGAGGGCAACAAAAATGATTAGGGGGCTGGAGCACATGACTTATGAGGAGAGGCTGAGGAAACTGGGATTATTTAGAAGAGAAGAATGAGGGGGGATCTGATAGCTGCTTTCAACTACCTGAAAGGGGGTTCCAAAGAGGATGGATCTAATTTGTTCTTAGTGGTACCTGATGACAGAACAAGGAGTAATGGTCTCAAGTTGCAGTGGGGGAGGTTTAGTTTGGATATTAGGAAAAACTTTTTCACTAGGAGGGTGGTGAAGCATTGGAATAGGTTACCTAGGGAGATGGTAGAATCTCCTTTCTTAGAGGTTTTTAAGGCCTTGCTTGACAAAGCCCTGGCTGGGATGATTTAGTTGGGGATTGGTCCTGCTTTGAGCAGGGGGTTGGACTAGATGACCTCCTGAGGTCCCTTCCAACCTTGATATTCTATGATTTGTCAGACAGCGACTGCAAATAAAGCAAAACCCCTTTATTCATGACTACACTCTGCAGGAAACTCCCACTCAAGTTTCCCTAACACGCCATGTAATCTTATTAATTCATTCATTCCATTAGTCTCTCAATGGTGGATGGAAAGGTAATGCATTCTCTTCTGTATAAAAAGGAATCCTAAATAAATGATAGCGATGTACTTCACAAATATTTGAATGGAAGACTACAAAAGGGCCAGCAATCTCAAATCATTTTCTGTCCTAAATGACCTATATTGAACTTTGCAGGTTTCTGAAAATGGGTAGTGATAAAGAACATTAATTCAACTATAGCAGATGAATTATAGCATATATTGGTGTCACAAAGTCACTTTTGCCTCTGAGATGTCACTACTTTCGAGGGATTGATAGAACAGTTATTATAGAAATGAATGTATAGACTAGTTACAAGGAACAGCTGCTTCTTTTGCACCTGTGTACTTATTAAGCAATTATTCCAAATAAATGAAAGATTATTATGTGCTGAGCCTATGATCCTAGTTAATACTTACAGCAACTGCCTCCAGGATTTGTTTAACAGCATCGGCAGCATCTCGCTCACTGTAATATCCTTTTTCCACAATCCTAGAAAGAAACCAGGAGATACTGCTCAGACTCATGGATATAGATGAGCATGCAATGTAGGTAAATGCTTCATAAAAAAATTAATCAGAAATAGTCAAATTCGGACACGTCAGGTAAGCTGCAATGCTCTCTGCAGAATCAAAATTGCAGATTTCTGATGCTTAAAGCTAGGTCTATGCATCTGTGCTTTACCTGTGGTTCCTAGTTAATATAAAAAAAAGGATTTTAAAATACCAGTATATTGTTGTAGAAGTAAAATCATAAATACTAATAAAGTCTGCAAAGAAAAGGTATTAGAACGCTATAGGATGATGAATTTTAGAGCTAGACAAATCATCTATAACACCTTTTGGGGATGCTTTCCTATATTTCTATTTAGTTTAAGCCATTCTTCTAGAAATGATGTGCCATCCATTTGCAATGTCCCACTAAGATCTGTTCTGCACAGAATAGTTAGGGTGTTTGGTATTAGAATCTGAAGGCTGCAATATGCTGATTTGTCCTCTTTTGTTTTCTGAGTATAGAACTGCTGCTCTGTCGTCCACACAGAAACTTCACTGCAATACAAAACTTTATTGTTCTTTAATTCATAAAGCCCAGTACGGTATGTGCATATTGCTCATGACAATTAATAGCCTGATTTTTCAAAAGTGCTGAGGACTTGCAGCTCATAGTGAATTCAATGGGCTTTGTTGGTACCAGGAACCTCTGAAAGATCTGGTGACTAAATCTTCTTTTCTAACATCCATTCATCTCTTTATTAGGGAAAAATATATTTGTTTAAAAGAGTGTTCTCCTCTTTGGAAGCTTTTTAAACAATGGTACATTAATATATAAATGTCTTTTTCTTTAAATGGGTAGCAGCAATGACAGAATATCTGGTGCCTGATTCTGGGTTTCATGTTCTGGGACATTCTGGAAAACCATAAACTAGTATTACTGAATGAAACAAAATATGAAAACACAGTTAAAAAAAATAAAAAAAAAATAATTGTAATCGTTTAGCTTTTTTTGGTTTAAAAATTGAATTAATTTTCAAAGCCCAACACAACAAATTGGTTGCACTCAGGCCATATATTGTTACTTGAATATAAACTGGTAAACTATGTACAAAAAATTTAAGAGATTTATATCACTGAACACTTACAATAATTCTCTTGCCCCCCGTAGTTCTCTTGCCAGTATTTTCTAACTATACACAGCATTTATGACCAATAACATTTCTCTCTTACAGAGTTACACCAAAAACACATTTGACCAATAGGTTTGATTATTATATTGATTTTTAAAAGCTCAACCTGACATATACAGGTTTTTGTCTTAGATACCGTACACAGAAGTGCGTGGCTGTATACTTTCTGTAAGATCAATGACTGCAAGCTGTGTGACTGATTTTAGTGATAAGGCAGAACAAGCTTCCACATACCTGGAGCAAGGTTGAGATCTGATTTATTGAGGAGGGGAACACTTTGCATACGTCTTCTGCAGTATTTATTTCAGCAGCGCTGTTGTGATGAGTGTGGCACTCAGAGTGAGAACTACTGTGATGGGGCGCCTGCCCCACACTGGGCTCTAAGGGGTTAACAGAGCCCTAGGGAGGCTGCACAGGAGACAGCCAATCAGAGAAGGGCTGCAGGGAGCAGCCAAGCAGAGCCAAGCAGGCCCATATAAAAATGGAGCTGCAAGAGAGAGGAGGACAGTTCTCTGCTGGGAGCCCAGGAGGAAGGATTGTCTCTGAAAGGCTGAGAGAACTGCCAGCACACTGGACAGAGCAGTGCACCTAGCAGGGACCAGGAAAGTGAGAAACAGCTCCTGGAGTTTGCAGGCTGAGGCCCTGAGGCAACGGCAAAGAGGATGCTGGGGCCACGAGGAAGTGGCCAGACAATTAGCTACAGTAGCCACTAAGGGAAGTGGCTGAACAGTAGACTGCAAGTCCCCCGAAAGGGGAGAGCACAGTATGTGGCACGGCTGGAAGGCTGTGTCGCTGAAGAGGATACCAAAGACCTTTGAGAGATGTGGGTCCTAGAGCACGAGCGACAGCAGCAAGACACCACCAGAAGCAGGCACACTAACATGCAGAGGTAATCCCCAAGACAGCCAGCAGAAGGTGCCAGAGTGGTGAGTGAATCCCGTTACAGTCACCCTCTGATGTGTTTCATTATGACAGCACAAGGGCTGATGAAAAAGGTGCTAACTGTGTGACAAAAATTACTACGTAGTCAGTGGGACTTCCAGTATAATATATATGGCTATAAAAAGGTAATAACCCACCAACCAGGGTAGATCTAACAAATATGGTAGCCCTTTATTGTCCCTATATAGAGTGAAAGATGGGTTTGTTTTGAATAATGTCATTTTATATTTTATTTTACAGCAGTAGAAAAAAGAAAAAAAAAAAAAAAATCAGTTTGACTGGAAAAAAAAAAGGGAAAGCAGATTTTTTCAATGTATTTTTTCATGTTCTTGCCTAATAATCCTAACTCATTCCATTCATCATATTTCTTCAATGGGAGACACAATATAATAAAGTGTGAACTCACACTCAATGCAAGTAAAACAACAAAAAAACACTGCTGTAGTAATAGAGTAGAGATAGAGAGAGAGAGTTCAGTTACTCAGTTGAATTTCTTAAAAATTCAAAAATTCAAAATAGTTTTCTTTTTTTTTTATATTAATGTATATACTGAATTATTTTTTTTAGAGATTTTTTAAGATTTTTTTTAAGAGCTAATTTTTTAAACATCATTTACTTTCTATGCTATAGCTTTGACTGTCTGGATACATGAGGGCCAAAAGTCTCTGTGTTGCCATTTTCATGCACATGTCTCCAATAGACCACACTGTTCTAGTCCAAAAATATATCCCACAGCAGCAGCTGTTCACTTCTTAAGACCGGTTCTGTATCACCAGTAAAACATATTATTTATGGGCCAGCTGCTACTGACTCCCTGATACTTTTAAATCAATATTAACATAATGATTGTACCAGTTTTACGAAAAAACCAAAAGTATGGAAATCCAAAGTTAAGCCTGTCATTTATGTTATCCATAAGTAAGTGTATTGCAATTTGTAAAATATACCTCATTACATACCACAGTGACTAGAAACTCCTGTAATTCCCAGACCTTGGGACCATTAGCATTTGCAGGATCAGGGTTATAGTCAGTTATTTCAAGAAATAATGATGTTTTAAGTCTCATGATATTGAAGAACATGAACAGTCAACACACACACACTAAAATCCTTTTCCCTTTTAAAACACTAGTTCACACATATAGTAATAACCACTTTGGACCAACAGAACATAGCACAGTTTTATATAAAGTTACATCTTTCATACCAAAATTATCCCAAAGTGTTGCAAAACATTGAGTTAGACAACTGGGAGCATGTTGAAGAAATAAGAGACATCACCTACATTTTTCAAGAACTGACAGAATGCTGAGCTTTCATCAGTAGTACCATGACAAGTGGGCAGAAAAGACCTGCCTCATGCAAAGGATACAACCTCTGCGAATATAACTCCTTCGACCTCTAGTCATTTATAGTATTCCTTAGTGTCAGCATTGAGAAAGTCCTGGTGAACATAAGAACAGCCATACTGGGTCATACCATCTAGCTCTGTTCTCTGTCTTCTGACAGTGGTTGTGCCAGATGCTTCAGAGGGAATGAACAGAACAGGCAATCATTGAGTGATCCATCCCTGTTGTCCTTTCCCAGTTTCTGGCACTCAGAGGCTAGGGACAACCAGAGCATGGCATTGCATCCCTCACCATCTTGGCTAATAGCCATTGATGGACCTATCCTCTATGAACGTATCTAGTTATTTTTTTAACTCTGTTATAGTTTTGGCGTTCACAACATCTGGCAACGAGTTCCACAGGTTGATTGTGTGTTGGGCAAATACTTCCTTTCGTTTGTTTTAAACCTACTGCTTATAAATTTTTTATTGGGTGACCGTTCCTTCTTGTGTTATGTGAATTAATAAATAACACTTCCTTATTCACTGTCTTCACACCAGTCAAGATTGTATAGATCTCTATCATATTCCCTCTTAGTCACTTAGGTTGACCAGATGTCCCGATTTTATAGGGACAGTCCCGATTTTTGGGTCTTTTTCTTATATAGGCTCTTATTACCCCCCACCGTCATCCCGATTTTTCACATTTGCTGTCTGGTCACCCTATAGTCACCTCTCTTCCAAGCTGAAAAGTCCCAATCTTTTTAATTTCTCCTCATTTGGAAGCTGTTCCATCCCCTTAGTAATTTTTGTTGCCCTTCTGTGTACATATTCCAGTTCCAAAATATCTTTTTTGAGATGGGGTGACCAGAACTGCATACAGTATTCAAAGTGTGGGCATACCATGGATTATATAGAGGCAATATGATATTTTCTGTCTTACTATCTATGCCTTTCCTAATGGTTCTTAACATTCTGTTATCTTTGACTACCACTGTACATTAAGCAGATGTTTTCAGAGAACTATCCACAATGACTCAAAGATCTTTCTTGAGTGCTAAAAGCTAGTTTAGATCCATCATTTTGTATGTACAGTTGGGATTCTGTTTTCCAATGTGCATTACTTTGCATTTATCAACACTAAATTTCATCTGCTATTTTGTTGCCCAGTCACCCAGTTTTGTGAGATCCCTTTGTAACTCTTCACAGTCTGCTTTGGACTTAACTACCTTGAGTAATTCTGTACTGTCTTCAAATTTTGCCACCTCACTGGGCAGGGGCAGAGTGGAGCTGTGGCTGGGGACAGAGCTGGATTGGGGGAGGAGTTGAGCTGTGCCTAGGGCCAGAGCTGGGCATGGAGTGGGGCTGGGAGGCGCTCCCACCCTACCCCCCCCCCCGCTTCACCATGTGCCCCCTGAATGTTCCTCTGCACCCCCACAGGGAGGCATGCCCCACAGTTTGAGGACCACGGTCTGACACAAAATGTGATCAAAATTGCCTGAAGCACTGATCCATATTTTGGCCTAATGGTCAGCAAAATTTCAGTTTGAAAATCAAAATCATTTTATAGTTTAGGAGCCACTGATGTTTTTTGTTTTGTTTTGTTTGCTGCTGCTGCTTTTTAACATGCTTATAACAATTCAAGAGGCAATAAATCTCCACCCTGCCTCCTCCCAACCCCTCACAACTTTCAGATTTGATAAACCTATTCCCCTCCTGGGCTCTGACTTTGGATGCAAGCCTGGAATCATTTGTTTTTTATGGCGAGCAATTAGCTCTTGTAAATGTATAAATGCAATGCTGTCACAATCTTAACTCCATTTCTGTTATCATTGAAACTACTCTGGATTAGTCTGATCTGATGAACTACTTCAAGGCCACTGGCATGTGCTAAGACCTATGCTCTCATTTCATGAGAACATTAATTATTTCATAATGAGCCCCGGCTAGGTTCATCTGGGGAACTAGGGAAACAATCTTGGACAAATCTCATAATTGAATGTCCCAGACAACCACATTTTTAATTCTAGCTATTTTTACCATGGTGTATTTATTGTGTGTTTCTAACATATTGCCTGTGTGCTCGTTGCTATAGAGCTGTTTACGAAGATTAAGTCCTTGTCCAAAAACGTTTACAGTCTATAGTAAATAGACAAAACACAGATGAAGGCTGCATGGCGAGGGTGGTGTGTGGAAGGTGCAGCGGAAAAACAGTGATAAAGTGATTATTTCTGGCATACAGCTTGTTAGTTTATGTTATAATGGGAGCTAGAGGTGCACACTAAGAAGCCTGAAGGACTGTCCTATCTGCAGCTTTGTCACCTGAAGTTATGTTCTAGTTCCTCATTAGTCTAGATCTTAAATTTCTGATTGAGAATGTAAGAAATCAAGATTATTTTTAATGCAATATTTGTAAGTGATAATGTTACAAATTGAAGGTAAAACCAGATTGCATCGGTTAAAATGGCTATCCAGCAAAGCAAATGGGACCTGCACAGATGAGACACAGATGAGACATACCCCTAGGTAGAAACTGAATCTTTATTGTTTAAAGGGCTCTCCACTGTAATTTAGACTGAGCAATAATGCTGGGAGAACATCTGAACTTTAATTGCTACAATGCACATCTCCCTGTCTTGCATACCTTAGCTACAGTAATATGAAGAAGGTACATTTTGAATGGCAACACTACTGTGGTGTAATGATCTCTCAGATCTTCTGGAGCCTGAAATCTGCCTACTTTACAACAAGATTCAATGCAAATGATTACCCTCTTAGAGAGACACTGATTGGATATTCCCTTATTGATCATCTCCAGAAAGAGAAAGAACAGGAGTCCTTGTGGCACCTTAGGCCTGGTCTACACTAGGGTGGGGGGTCGAACTAAGGTACGCGACTTCAGCTACGCGAATAGCGTAGCTGAAGTCGAACTACCTTAGTTCGAACTTCCTACCTGTCCAGACACCGCGGGATCGAAGTCCGCGACTCCCACGTCGACTCCGCCACTGCCATTTGCGGTGGTGGAGTTCCGGAGTCGACGGAAGCGCGTTCGGAGTTCTAACTATCACATCTAGATTAGACGCGATAGTTCGAACTCCGAGAAGTCGAACGCTATGCGTCGACCCGGCAGGTAAGTATAGACCTACCCTTAGAGACTAACAAATTTATTTCAGCATAAGCTTTCGTGGGCCACAGCTCACTTCTTCGGATGCATAGATGGAACACACAGACAGAAGATATTTATACATACAGACAATATGAAAAGGTGGAAGTACACATACCAACTCTAAGAAGCCAATCAATTGAGATGAGCTATCATCAGCAGGAGGAAAAAAAACCTTTGAAGTGATAATCGAGATGACCCATAGAAGGTGTGAGGAGAACTTAACATGGGGAAATAGATTAAATTAGTGTAATGACCCAACCATTCCCAGTCTCTGTTTAAACCTAAGTTAATTGTATCTAATTTGCATATTACTTCGAGTTCAGCACTCTCTCTTTGGAGTCTGTTTTTGAAGTTTTTTTTGTTGCAAAATTGCCACCTTCAAGTCTGTCACTGAGTGGTTAGAGAGGTTGAAGTGTTCTCCCACTGGTTTTTGAATGTTATGATTCCTGATGTCAGATTTGTATCCATTTATTCTTTTGCATAGAGACTGTCCGGTTTGGCCAATGTACATGGCAGGGGGACATTGCTGGCACATGATGGCATATATTATTACGTTGGTAGATGTGCAGGTGAACGAGCCCCTGATGGCGTGGCTGATGGGATTAGGTCCTATGATGGTGTCACTTGAATAGATATGTGGATGGAGCTGGCATCGGGCTTTGTTGCAAGGATAGGTTCCTGGGTTAGTGTTTATGTTGGTTGCTGGTGAGTATTTGCTTCAGGTTGGGAGGCTGTCTGTAAGCGAGGCCTGTCTCCCAAGATCTGTGAAAGTAAGGGATCATCTTTCAGGGTAGGTTGTAGATCTTTAATGATGTGCTGGAGAGGCTTTAGTTGGGGGCTGAAGGTGACGGCTAGTGACGTTCTGTTATTTTCTTCGTTGGGCCTGTCCTGTAGTAGGTGGCTTCTGGGTACTCTTCTGGCTCTGTCAATCTGTTTTTTCACTTCAGCAGGTGGGTATTGTAGTTTTAAGAATGCTTGATAGAGATCTTGTAGGTGTTTATCTCTGTCTGAGGGATTGGAGCAAATGTGGTTGTATCTTAGAGCTTGGCTGTAGACAATGGATTGTGTGGTGTGTCCTGGATGGAAGCTGGAGGCTTGTAGGTAAGTATAGCAGTCAGTGGGTTTCTGGTATAGGGTGGTGTTTATGTGACCATCGCTTATTAGCACAGTAGTGTCTAGGAAATGGACCGCTTGTGTGGACTGGTCTAGGCTGAGGTTGATGGTGGGATGGAAATTGTTAAAATCATGGTGGAATTCCTCGAGGGCTTCTTTTCCATGGGTCCAGATGATGTGCTACATTGATGACATCTTCAAGTAGAGTAGGGGTGTTAGGGGACGAGAGCTAAGGAAGCGTTGTTCTAAGTCAGCCATAAAGATGTTGGCATACTGTGGGGCCATACGGGTACCCATAGCAGTGCTGCTGACTTGAAGGTATATATTGTCCCCAAATGTGAAATAGTTGTGGATGAGGACAAAGTCACAAAGTTCAGCCACCAGGTTAGCCGTGATATTATCGGGGATACTATTGCTGATGGCTTGTAGTCCATATTTGTGTGGAATGTTGGTGTGGAGGGCTTCCACATCCATAGTGACCAGGATTTTGTTTTCTGGAAGATCACCAATGGATTGTAGTTTCCTCAGGAAGTCACTGGGTGTCTCAAAGATATCTGGGTGTGCTGGTAGCATAGGGCCTGAGGAGAGAGTCCACATAGCCAGACAATACTGATGTTAAGGTGCCAATGCTTAAGATGATGCGGCGTCCAGGATTTCCAGGTTTATGGATCTTGGGTAGCAAATAGAATACATCTGTTCGGGGTTCTAGGCATGTGTCTGTACAGATCTGTTCCTGTGCTTTTTCAGGGACTTTCTTGAACAGATGGTGTAGTTTCTTTTGGTAATCATCAGTGGGATCAGAGGGTAATGGCCTGTAGAATGTGGAGTTAGAGAGCTGCCTAGCAGCCTCTTGTTCATATTCCAACTTATTCATGCTGACGACAGCACCTTTGTCAGCCTTTTTTATTCTGATGTCAGAGTTGTTCCTGAGGCTGTTGATGGCATTGTGTTCAGCATGGCTTAGGGTAGGTCTATACTCACCGTCTGGGTCGACGCGGTGAGTTCGACTTCTCGGAGTTTGAACTATCGCGTCTAATCAAGACGCGATAGTTCGAACTCCCCGCACGCTCCAGTCGACTCCGGAACTCCACCACCGCGAACGGCGGTGGCGGAGTCGACCTTGGAGGTGCAGAGTTCGACCCCGCCGCGTCTGGACGGGTAAGTCAGTCTAACTAGGGTACTTCGAGTTCAGCTATGCTATTCGCGTAGCTGAACTTGCGTACCCTAGTTCAACCCCCCCACCCTTAGTGTAGACCAGGCCTTAGGTTATGGGGCAAGTGATGCTGCTTTTCCACAATTTCAGCCCATGCACGTTGACAGACGCAATCTATGTAGAAGTCCAGTCTGTTTTGACCTTCAGGAGGAGTCCATGCAGAATCCTTCTTATTGTAGTGTTGGTAGGAAGGATTCTGTGGGTTAGTACGTTGTTCAGAGGTGTGTTGGAAGTATTCTTTGAGTCGGAGATGGTGAAAGTAGAAAGAGACTAATAGCGACTGCTTATTCTCTCTAATAAGAGCTGAGCTGATGCTTTACATCTAGCTTAAAGAAAGGTCATTCTATAAGAAGAATGTGGATGAAAAAAGACCCCCCACTTCACTGAGAAGGCAGCTAAAAGAAAGCAATAAGAATGAGGAACTTTAAAAGAAACAAAATGAAGACTGTCCCCTCAGTATATAATATGTAGGGGTGAAAGCTATACAGAAAACAAAGTCAGACATGCCAAAAAAAAAAAGAGAAGGAAAGGAGGAAAGATACCATTAAAAAAGGAAAGAAAGAATAAGCCAAGACTAGATGTGAGAAAAAGTAAATCTGGACTCACATATTAATAAAGTCCATTAGGAAAGATACTCAGTACTGAAAATGATCTAAATGAAACAGACATTTTATTATAATGAAATGTTCTATTCAAGTTCCACATGTAGGGCCATATTTTCGAAGTTAGGTATGTGCATTGGATCAGTTCAGCATCTTACTGGGTATGTGTACAACCAAATATACCTAACTGATATTCACCGATGTTTACATGCATAAAATTGGGTGCACACAAGCATATGATAACGTGCCTCTTCTTTCCCTCCTCACTGTCTTGAGAACTTCTCTACTTACCATTACTTTGCATCCTTTACTCCATCTTACAAGCTTTCCAATTATATATTTTCAACTGCTAACACACGAGAAGTTGTTAATTACCTAAATACTCAATACAAAACTAAAATTAACAGGCAAACAGCAGGCTCCACCTATGTGGTCAACTTAATGTACACACTCAACACACCAGCACATCATACAACACATGAACGTTTATTATGTCTATTTTAAAATGAGGTATGATGTGGAGCTGTCAAGTGGTGTTGTTACCATAGAAATGGGAATAAACAATGACACCATCTTTGAAATATTTGCATTCATTTCTATTATTGACGATGTATTGTTTCAAGACATAAAATTGGATTTCTTTGTGACCTCAAAGCTTCACAACAATGATGTAAAGGATAAAACAAAATCTGGAAATAAATGTGTACAGGTATCATTAAAGTGTAATAGCACTGATGACATTTCTAGTCATCATCATCTTGTTCCTCATTACGATCTCTGTCTAGAGTGGATGGGTTACTAGAGTCTTCGTTGCCTGACATACACAAATCTGTGCCGGTAAGTTTGTTCCAATTACAGACACAGGTGACTGTGCAGCGAAATCTGATGCTACAAATAAGGTCTTGTAGCAGCTCAAATGCCATTGTGCCCGTGAAGAATACAGGAAGTAATTCATCATCCACATTTTCTGTCCATGTTGCACGGGTCATCCAATATCTGGTTTACCCATGTTCAAAGACATCCAAATCTTTGTTTGCCAAGATGCTTTTCTGACATGCTTTTCAAAACTGTCACCACATGGTGGGAGTTTAGCCAGTGACTTGTTCTTTTTGATGGGTTGATTGAGGCGCAAGCAACTCAGGTCTCTGTGGGTCTCCTTTTCTTTCTTGCTCTGGTCATGCAGCACTTGTACCAACTTTCTTGCTTCAGAAATTGTGGCTTCTCCATCCCTCTCTCCCATTTTGGCAAGATCTCTGAAGTGGTAATCTCTCTTTGTTATGACAATCTTAAAAAGATTTTTCCCCAATACCAAATAGGGGACATGGTCACATCCTAAATGAATTCTTTGCATTGGTCTTCACTGTTGGCACAAATTGATAAACTAAAGAGTAATAAGTCACCAGGACCAGATGGCATTCACCCAAGAGTTCTGAAGGAATCAAATGTGAAATTGCAGGACTACTAACTGTCATCTGTAACCTATTATTTAAATCAGCTTCTATACCAAATGACTAGAGGATAGCTAATGTGATGCCAATTTTTAAAAAGGGCTCCAGAGGTGACCCTGGCAACTACAGGCCAGTAAGCCTCAGTTCAGTACCGGGCAAATTGGTTGAAACTATCGTAAAGAACCAAATTGTCAGACACATAGATGAACAGAATTTGTTGGGAAACAGTCAACATGGTTTTTGTAAACCATGCCTCACCAATCTACTAGAATTCTTTGAGGGGGTCAACAAGCATGCAGATAAAGGAGATCCAGTGGATATAGTGTATTTAGATTTTCAGAAAGCCTTTGACAAGGTCCCTCACCAAAGATTCTTAAGCAAAATAAGCAGTCATGGGATAAGAGGGAAGGTTCTCTCATGGATTGGTAACTGGTTAAAAGATAGGAAACAAAGGGCAGGAATAAATGGTTAGTTTTCAGAACAGAGAGAGGTAAATAGTGGTGTCCCCCAGGGATCTGTACTAGGCCCAGTCCTATTTAACATATTCATGAATGATCTGGAAAAATGGGTAAACAGTGAGGTGGCAAAGTTTGCTCATGATACAAAACTACTCAAGGTAGTTAAGTCCCAGGCAGACTGCGAAGAGCTACAAAAGGATCTCACAAAACTGGGTGACTGGGCAACAAAATGGCAGATGAAACTTAATGTTGATAAATGCAAAGTAATGCACATTGGAAAACATAATCCTAATGATACATATACAATGATGAGGTCTAAATTAGCTGTTACCACACAAGAAAGAGATCTTGCAGTCATTGTGGATAGTTCTCTGAAAACATCCACTCAATGTGCAGCGGCTGTCAAAAAAGCAAACATAATGTTGGGAATCATCAAGAAAGGGATAGATCATAAGACAGAAAATATCATATTGCCTCTATATAAATACATAGTACGCCCACACCTTGAATACTGCGTGCAGATGTGGTCACCCCATCTCAAAAAAAGATATATTGGAATTGGAAAAGGTTCAGAAAAAGGCAACAAAAATGATTATGGGTATAGAATGGCTTCTGTATGAGGAGAGATTAATAAGACTGGGACTTTTCAGCTTGGAAAAGAGGCGACTAAGGGGGGATATGATAGAAGTCTATAAAATCATGAGTGGTATAGAGAAAAATAAATAAGGAAGTGTTATTTGTTCTTGTATTATGAGAAGGAGTAAAGTACCACCAAATGAAATTAATAGGTAGCAGGTTTAAAACAAACACAAGAAAGTCTTTTTTCCACGCAACGCACTGTCAACCTCTGGAACTCCTTGCCAGAGGGTGTTGTGAAGGCCAATACTATAACGGGGTTCAAAAGGGAGCTAGATAGATTCATGGAAGATAGGTCCATCAATGGCTATTACTCAGGATGGGCAGGAATGGTGTCCCTAGCCTCTGTTTACCAGAAGCTGGGATTGGGTGACAGGGCATTGATCACTTGATGATAACCTGTCCATTCCCTTTGGGGCACCTGCCATTGGCCACTATCAGAGGACAGGATACTGGGCTTGATGGACCTTTGGTCTGATCCAGTATGGCCATTCTTATGTATGCCTTTCACCCACTAGGAGCTGCTGTAGCACCAGAAGAGAAGGAAGACAGCTGGACGAAGAGACTGTGTTTCTCACAGCAAAGCCAGGTGAGGAGGCACAGGTGGAACAGAGCAGGACACATGAGGCTGCTGGAGGGTTAAAGACTGGGGTTCAAAAGGGCTAGTGAGAGAGTCAGACTGGGGTGCAGACTCCAGAGCTAGTGGGGTGACAGCACTGAGTCAGAGACTGAATGGGAGGCGGCTGCAGGGACACACAGGAGCAGATATGCCTGACTAAATGGGAAATGCTAGGGGTCAGCCAGGATTAGGGTGACCAGATCACCCAGGTCAAATATCGGGACGCAGGGGGGCGGGGCGGGGGCAGAGTGGGAAAAAATGGTGGCAGAGCAAAAAAAAAAAATCCCTCACCCCCGATTCCTCCTCCCTCCGCAAGCGCTGGAGGGAGGCCCGGGAGACTCAGGGGAGTGCGGGGCCGGGGTGAGTGTGAGTCCGGCCTGGCCCCGAGCAGGCAGGACTCGGGCGCAGTACCTGGAGGGAGAGTAGGGAGTGGCCTGTGGGGCCAGATGGCGGTTGTTCTCCCCACCTGGGCAGCGGGACTCGGGAGCAGCCGCTGCTGCAGCTCCCACTACCGCAGGGGGAGGAAGTGGCTGCTGGCCAAGCTCGGCGGCTGCAGCTCTGGTGCCCACGAACCCCCCGAGCCCGGGCCTGCTGTGGGGACCCAGCGCGCACGCTGTGCCCAGCCCCTGGCCAGTTGCGTCTGGGCTGGCTGCCCAGCTGGTGCAATCCTGCGGGCGGCCCCGGGGTGGAGGCAGCAGGCCCCAGCCCCCCACATCCCGCTCAGGTCCCGCAGGGGAACAAACGGGGCTGGGCTGCCGATGCCTTCGCCGTGGGATTGCACCAGCTGGCCAGCCAGCCCAGTCGCAACTGGCCAGGGGCTGGGCGCAGCGTGCGCGCTGCTGGGTCCCCGCAGCAGGCCCAGGCTCGGGGGGGTTGGGCCCGGGCGTCAAAGCCGCAGCCGCCGAGTGCCACGTGCTTGGCCACTTCCTCCCCCGCGGCAGTGGGAGCTGCAGCAGCGGCTGCTCCCGAGTCCCGCTGCCCAGGTGGGGAGAACAGCCGCCGCCTGGTCCCGCAGACCACTCCCTACTCTCCCTCCAGGTACCGCGCCCGAGTCCTGCCTGCTCGAGGCCAGGCCAGACTCACGCTCACCCCGGCCCCGCGCTCCCCTGCATCTTCTGGGCATGCCGTGCTTGGCAAGAGGCAAGGATTTGGGGAGGGAGCCAATGGGGGAAGAAGGGGGCGGAGTCGGGGCTGGGGAGGGCGCGAGCCCTTCCAGGCTCCGGAGCCTTTGCTTGTTTGTCCAGTGTCCCGACCTAACATTGGTCGGGGCGCTGGACAAACAAGCAAATATCGGGACAGTCCCAATAAAATCGGGACATCTGGTCACCCTAGCCAGGATCTGCATGGGGGAAGCTCCCCAACTCCCTAACAATTACTCCCCCTGCAACCTCCACCAAAAACCCTGTTCAATACTTCTCCCATCCACACACACAACATTCCAAGTTCACTCCCAGGCTCCTATGCCTAGTAAGGAATTTGTCAAAGTAACATTTCCTGAATCTTTTTTGTTGTCTGTATTGTTACACACATACTTGCTGACAGGTATTTTGAAATAAATTATCAAAACTACTGAAACTGGCATGATTATATTGTTGTTTTTGACAAATAAAATATTCATAATTTTAAAATATTGTGCACAGAATGTATCTTTTGGTGCATAATTCCCCCCTAGGAGTAATCTCTGCATCTTGAGAAGGACAGGACTCTAGGGAAAACAATTTCTGGACTGATAGCTGCTGTGACTGTCCCTCCCTTGCCTGATTTAAATTTAGTTATCTTGGCCATGTTAAGCAAAATCAATTTTGATGCCACATTTCTTGACTGGGTTGAAGAAGCTATGTGTCCCATCAGAATCAAGTGCATCTCTCACAAATCTCCCTATTTGTTTTTCATCAACATCTGCTATTTTCAGTGGAGAGTCTTTTTACATCTTATGGTAGATATGTTATTGAGTAGATAAGCAGCTCTCGTTGTGATTCAGGGTCAAATGGGTTTGCCATCTTGCTGATGACATGGTTAGTAAAAGCTGTAACATAATTTTCATCCCTTTCCAGTGCTGAGGCAAGGATTGTTTGAGGACTTTGTCCTCACAACTTCTTGTTAGTTCACTTCTTTCTCATATGGTTTTTGTATATTCAGAATATGAAGCTATGTATTCTTACCTCTAACACGAATACTGACTGGTGCATAAATATCACTGAATTAAAAGCTAATTTCTAGAATAACTCAAAGCTTAGTACTACATGCATAGGCAATTACAAATTAAATCTTCTACCAGGCAGACTAGTTGCTAGATTGTATGGACAAAAGCATTACATTAAAAATTCATATACATTTATATCTACCCACTATGCAGTACAAACTATGGACACACTATCTACTGCTACATGTGCACAGCCATCAGCCACAGACTGATTTGGTCAGCAAATTTCAATTGAAAATATAGAAAATTGTTATAGTCACTTGTGAAATACTTTGACGATTAAAAATATGCAATGTGAAAATAGTTCATGTTAGTATATTCCAAAATGTTGATACTTGCCTTTTTTGCCACATACTAAACAGCATAATCATTTCGGGGAAGGGGGGGGGACCACACTTGCCCATGTAATACCAATAAAATTATTTTAATACACTGTCATTTGGTAGCTTTGACTAATAAACACCACATAAACATGTTGAAATTAACTTAAATAGTAAAAACTGTAGTCAGTCATGTTGAAGCGTTTCTGGAACTATGCAAAATGTGGCACTCATTTTGGGTATCATAGTTTTACTTAGCCTACTGGCTGAGAGCAATACTTGAGAGCACCGCATCATAACTCATCTAAATGTACAAAATATAAGCTTTCAAATGATATACAATGTGAGTGTGTGTAGGGAGAGTATATTAAACTCCAAAAACACGGCCCTTTTTGGAGAATTGTCACATATTAGGACCATATGTCATCTCCAGTGTAAGAATGCCGAATGTGATGCTTGTGTCAGCTGAGTACACTGAACTGTCTTCTCACTCAATCTCAGAAGAATGAGAATTCATTCTACAGTTGCAAATTAACAGAGACCCATTTTAGACAAGGATTAAAAACTAAATGACTTGAAGGCGGTAGGCACAAAGAAGATTCTTATGATGGGCAGAGTGCAAGTAAAAAATTTGTAGAGCCCACTTATTGCAAGTCACATTTGCCTCTTTCTCAGAGAGGGAAGAATAAAGGATGTTCCCTACACCCCTCATTCATCTAAACACCCCCTCAAGCAAATGTTTGGGAACTGAGTACCACACTGTCTCATAAGATACAGCTTATAAGATCTTTGGGAAAGTAAATTCCAGAGTCAAGGGACCTTCACTGAGAACACCTGGCTACCAGCTCCGTGACATTCAAATATAGACTATTAGCTCAAATGTCCAGTTTATATCAACCACCGACAAGATTCAAAAGAGGGGGGTCTCATGTAATCAGGATCTATCTTGCAGAGTTTTTATCATAGATCAAAATCAACATTTTGAATTGTACGCAAATAGGAAATCAGTACAGCTTCTGCAGAGCTGGTGTGATCTATTCCCAGAAGTCAGTACTGGCTTACAGGCAGCATATAGCTGCATTCTGCACCCGCTGTAGCGTCCAAGTGATCTTCAAGCACAATTCTATTACTGAAACATGCTTGCACACTTGCCATCTCCCATCCCATCTTCCTAAAATAGTTTATTCACTCCAGGTATTGAAAAGTTAACAATTTTAAGCCTTTACTTTCCAAGATGACCTGGTTCACTGTAGCCCTGGATATCTGGAAGTGCACTTCTACTCTAAAAAGTAACTATGAAAAAATGGTTTCTTGTTATTCATAAGATTTTCTTTGTGTGCATACTCAGACATATCTGCTGTATCTGATGATTAGAACAAGTTCTTACTGCTTTTTACTCCCTGTTACACCCCCACACACCCCCACACTCCTACTAGAGTTCTCTCTGGTTAAACACTTCCTGGCTATTATGTTTGGAGCCCACCTCACTGGGCTCTGTGTGCGTTCAGATTCTAAAGACTTAACAGAGTCCAGACACTGCCCCTGGCATGGGGTCTCTAGGCACATGCTTGAAGTGCAGATCCTCTGCCTAGTACCCCCCTCCTGAGAGCTCAGACACCGGGTTCAAGTGTTTATCCCCTGGGACTAGCAAGGACTCTTCAGATGCCCTTGTATCTTAAACACACCCTCTTCCAGAACTGCAACCCTCTGGGTTCACAGTTTACCTCTGCAGGGGCACACAACAGTGCAAGCAAACAGACTGACAGACTTTGCACAGCAGTCTAACACCACCATTATTCTTTACTTAGCAGCATGAGAAATACACAGACCTACAGAAAATAATAAACTCACCTGTACGCATTTCCCTGCTTCAGTTTCTTCCCCACTCTAGAGAAGTCTTTGGGTGGGGCAGAGTCGTCTAGGATGTCCTCCCTACAGCTAACAGCATCTTTCCAGAATCATGGAGCTTCTCTCCCTAGGTCAGCTAGCTTCCTTTGACCTTGGCTGGTCCCATAGTTAAACCAGACACAGACACAGACACCTTTTCTTCTCTCCTGCCCAAAGCTTCCTGTATGATTCTGTGAGTCTTCCCTCAAGTTTATGTATCGCCCTACCCACATTTGGTTTCTTTGTTCTCCTGCTAGGGATTTTCCACTGCCCCTCCCTCCAGAGATGCTTCTCCCAGATTGAGCCAACCTGTTGCCTCAAGGTGTTTCCACCTGAGTAGGCGACCATGAAGGTTTAATGACCAACTAGCATCTCTTGTAGGCATGTGCTACTGCTCCATCAGCAAACAGGGGATTCCACATCCACCTAGAAACATTTCATAATACAACAATTTCATATAACTTCATAAAATCAACCAACATTCAGAAGTTGTACATTTACACTTTCCCCAAATTGTCACACTCCCATTAACCCTGCAGTAAATATAGCTATGACAGAGTATGAGCTACATTCTATTAATTCTGAAGCATAATTTTCAGAATTGGTTACGGTGTCTGATCAGTTACAGTAGTTCAAACTCACTGAGGGCAATGGGATGGCACAGATATAGCTAAGGGACTACATTTACTGGTGATGAAGCATGAGGAAAGAACCATCAACCTTGACTTTCAGAGCCCAGGTTGAGCTCTTTGGGCTGACAAGATAAACTTGTAAACCAAGCACATTGGATATGGAAATCAATGAGACACATGAGATATGGAACCCCACACTGCCATTTTTACAGTTTCTTTTCAGTGTAAAAATGAAGTTTAAATTCTTGACATATATTTTTCTACCATAACTCCAGTTAATTGAAGTTTGTATACTGGGGAATAATGACCATATTAGGTCAACACATGGAAGTGATCATTTTAAAAAATTGAACTAAATAGTAGGATTTTTGGTTTAGTTACAGTTGAAAAGCCAATGCAATTCCCACATAAATAACAAAACTAAGCGCCAAATCGTCAGCTCTGCCAAAGTCCTATTTGCATTGCTCTAGTAGTACGAAAGGGACTTGAAGCTTCCTTAAACAGGCAGATAATTTCCCCGGTGTGGCACAATCCTTGGTTGGCATAAAGTCAGCTTTGTCATGCACATCTACCTCACTGGGCAGAGGGGGTGTGTCCCAACAGGCTCAGATGGTTTTGTTTAGAAGACCGTTTTCAAGATTTGCAGGACAAGTGATCTTCTCTCCTTGCTGCTACCACTTTTTTTGCAAGAGTCATCAAGGTTACCACTAAAGACCTGAATTAGAGTTTAATGTAATTGTGCAACAGAATATTTCAATAGTGAGATACAAATTAATTTTTACAGAACAATGAGCTCCCAAGACATCACATTTGAACTTCTAGCCTTTGCTTTACTTTCTGACTGTTACTGATGTCCACCAAACAGTCTCATTTCTTATTTTTATATAGCCTATCGTCTTGGAGTTTTATCTTGAGGATATTTTCCTCTCCTCCTAATAAATCTTCTGAGAAATTAGGACACCTTGAACGAAAACAAGACAAACTTCTCAGAGATTGAGGTTTTGTGAATCTGTTGAGCTATTTTGTAAAAGTTTTGAGATTCTATTCTACAAAAGTCTAGGATTTCACAAAATTAATCTGAGCTTTATGAAACCCAAACTTGATGAAGCAGTTGGAGAATTTGGGATGTGTGGGTAAAGATAAGGACCACTTCCCTCTCTTCTCTCTTACACGGAAGAGAAGGGTGAAGATGCAGGTGCTTCTTCTGACCCTCTTCCCATCAGACCCAACTGCACTTCTACTATCATCTTCTAATCAGTGGCTCCTGACATAGTCTTTCTGCAGCAGCAGGCTGACCCCATTATCTCTGTCTTTGGGGAAAAAGATGAGGCTTTCTGCCTTTCCTCAATCCAAAAAGCAGGATTTCTATCAACAGGCACACTGCCCACTCCCTACCCAGCAACTGCAAGTCTGGGGAAATACTTTACCCAGTCCTACTGCACTGCCCTTTCAAATGCTAAGGGGCAGAAACAGCTCACCTAACTGTAGGCAGTGATGTTCTCAACAGCAGAAATAACTAACTGTGGATGCTGATATAACACAGCCAGGAAAGATTTTTTTTTTTTTTAAAGGGGCTGTGGTGTAGAAGCACCTTTCCCTGGCAGACAGCTCCTTTGAAGAGCTGGATGTGCCATCTTGAGGAGAGAGGCAGGCAGACCACCAAACATTTTTTCACCCCCCTACTCCCGTCCCTAAATGGCAACTAAGGAGAAAGTACTTCCCTATTTTGAAGCAGAGGTCTCACATGTATGGCAGTACACAGACCAACCAACAAGCCTGTCTCCTTTTTCTGGGCCTGCATGGTCAGTAGGGATTATTCCAGCCCTAGGAAGGTAGTTACTACTGCAGCCTCCTTGGCTTCAACACAAGGGAGAGAACTATCAACTCTTTCAATCCCCGGATCTACTCTAAAACATGAATTTATGCATGAAATTTGCTTCATGCTTCCTTCATCTCAGGCAGATTAGTGAAAATTAAATTTTAAGTTAATTAGCCCAGGCACTTAACACACAATTTGGATCTTGTCTTTTCTTTAAGGTAATCTTCACAGCCTGTCTCTAAACTAGTATTTAATATTGCTGCTATAATGCCTGTCCCTTCCCACTCCGCAGCTGGCTGCATTTCAGTAGTAGATGAAGTGATAAGCATATAATTTAACTTGCAAAAGGCTTTATACATACACATGAATATAAAAATAACTGCTAACATGTTCAGTACTTTTGCACTGCAAATTCAGATAAAATATTTTTAAACCCAGATTTTTCTCTTTGTTTAATATTCCCTGCTCTCTCTCTCTCTCATCCTCCCCCTAACTATATTTTTCCCATTACAGATCACTCAGCAGGAACATCTCAGAATACACTTTTTTTTTTCTATTTTCAGTGTGTATTTCTCTAACCCTTTTGTTCCATGTATTGCTAAAGGGCTGGACCCTGTGGTCCTGGTGTAAATCCTGTATGAACTTTAATGGGAAATTGCCTGCATAAGGACTACAGAATCTGGCCCAGTGTTGACAGAGTCTTCATCTTTCTTGATTTCTCATTCCCTTATAAAGGTTTGTGTGTATCTAAAAACATTTTGGCTGTTATTTAATCCTTCTGTAGTTGTACTTTTAAAATGTATTAACACTTCTGTACATTAAAACTGTTTGAAAAGTCTGCAGAAATCATTAAAGGAAAATTAGATCACCATAACCTACAGCAGAATGGTTGCCATAGGATACACTTTTCCAAATGGCTCACGTGTATAATGAAATGAAGTTCCAATTTCTTGCTGCCTTGATATGTTTAGTTAGTTACAAAGCCAAGCTCCTTTGTAAGTGAAGTAAATCAAGTTAATGCATAGATTCTTTATATTACCAGGGTTGAAATGTAATCATAGAATATCGGAATTGGAAGGGACCTCAGGAGATCATCTAGTCCAACCCCCTGCACAAAGCAGGACCAATCCTCAGACAGATTTTTTGCCCCAGATCGCTAAATGTCCCCCTCAAGGACTGAACTCACAACCCTGGATTTAGCAGGCCAATGCTCAGACCACTGAGATATCCCTCCCCCTCAATGAATATAATTACCTTGAGTCTCATTCAGTATGCTGATTGCCCTGATTTTAAGAGCATCTCTGTATCTTAATGAAGCGTAGCAATTAGCTTCTATATTAATTCAGACTTTACAACTACATTGTATGTCCATCTAATTTATGAAAAGTACATTAAAAATGGCTGCCCAAAGTTAGGCTCCTAAATCCTAATTTTGTATAAATTTTGTATAAATTTAGATATTTATACAAAAATGGCCTGATTTTCAAAAGTGAGCACCCAGCATCTCCCTTGGAAATAACTGGGTATAGTTGGTTGCTCGGGACTTTGGAAAAGTCAGGTGAATTATTTAGTACCCTAAACAACAATTCTGGAGCCTAATTATAAGCAGCCATTTCTGTGTATGGAAACTAGATTCTAAGAGCTATGCTTCCAAATTACATATAAATTTGCAGTACCAATTTATCTAACAAATATTTCTGTATCTATTTACTTATCTCTATCCATAATGATATATGGCACTATTATTGCAAATTGATAAGCATTATTATATTAGTTATTTTGTCACTTTTGTGCAATTTAATGGGCAATAAGTGGAGAGGTTTTGTGCTTTCAGTGTTTTTATCATTGTTCTTGTGGTTTCAATAAAACTTCTATAAAGAATAGTAGAAAAACATTTTGTAAGAGGTGTCAACAATTTTAAAATTTTCAATAACCATTTTTATTTGAATTTTTTTCATGAAAAAGTTGTAGAAAATTTTGGTTTCATAAATTTTGTTCCCCCTTCTCTCCCTTTCTTCCTCTGTCCCCTCTTTTTTTTTTCCTATTTGCATTTGCCCCTGAAAATAGGAGGAAAAGGAAAAATAGATCTGAGGCTGGAGGGAGGAAAATAAAACAAATCTCAACCCTCAAATCAGTAATTTTCCACTTGGAGGTTTCATCATAAAAACAGGAAGAAAAATAGATAATTTGTTTAATTAAATATTCTTGTTTAAATTTTGAACCAGCTCTAATTTCAACTAACATTTTCCCATCACTATAATGATCTCCATCAACGTAAATTCCGCTCTCTGCTGTGTATGCATTATAAAGCCTTTAACTGAATGACTACTTTTTTTTTTTTAAACAGACTCTGGGGTTAATTTTCCCCATGCTATGGCCCTACAAACTACTCCACCAGGACCCTTTCAACAGAATCTAGGGCACAGGATGGACACACAAAGGGCAGAATTAAGGTTGCATGGAGGACAGTAAATCTGGTATTTCTTAATTTTTAAGTGCTTGACTTTGCAACTTAAATAATATTTGTTTAATGTAAGCTGGGGTATTTTTGTGGGTGTGTATACACACACACAGTCTAAAATAGACAGAGGTGCACATAGGCTTATTTAGTTTTAGATTTACAGAAGAGGCAATAGATTAATAGATCAGTGGAGGGCAGTGTTATGAATTGGCTGAAGGTGAGTTTGCTGCAGCTTTTCTGGTTCCTGGCTAGAGGGTGATAAGGCAGCCAGGACAGGAAGGTTCAGTGGCTGTAATAAAGGCAGCTATTCCTGTAGTGGCTCAGGGTGACTGAACAAGGATTTTCAGAGTTGCCTGTGTGCATCTGTGTCCATCTTGATTTAAGAGGACTTATGTGCATAGTATAGATAAGAGCATATACACAGTGTAAATAAACAAATTAGCTCAGATCTGAGTCTGCCACATCAATCTCCCAACAACAACAGAAATAAACTTGCTGAGAAGCTAGAACATACGGTGCCTATACACTTCATGCTCGACGCACAACCATACAACATTTAAAATCAGCCATGTCACTGTTTTCAGATTCAGCGATCTCTGCTTCTCCTTCAATTACTGTTGACAGCCCTAACACTATCACAATGCAGTCAGATGTGTTACCTTTCCTGTGCTAGCTGTTAGGGAGCTCACACGTTGTAGGAGAAACACAGAGCCCTGAGCGGAGGTCAGAACTGGTAAATATGGAATCTAAAGGAGGAACTGATATTCAGCTATTTGGATGTAAAACATACCTACTTTTCTCTGAGTATAACCATGTCCTATTTTGCTGATTTGGGGTTGTAACTATTTTGTTTAAGAACAAACAAATGAAAAACTTTCAGTTTCCTTTTGTCATCCAGTCATAACAAAGATTCTTACCTTACAACATTTCCCAGGAGAAAAACAGTGACAGACGAAATGGATCACAATTTTTATAACCATATTTTTTAAGTACAGGGATGGAGGATGGTCTTGTGCTTAAGGCACTGAATTGGGACTCAGGAAATCTGTATTCACTTACCAGTTCTGTCACACACCTCCTGTGCGGTCCTGGGCAGGTGCCTCAACTCCCCACCTGTACAATGATAGTACTTCTCCCTGCCTTACAGGGGTATTGTTAAGATAAATTCATTCTTGATTGTGAAGCAATCACAGAAGGCCTGATCCCATTCCCATTGAAGTCAATGGGTGTGTCTCTCCATTGATTTCCATGGGAACTGGATCAGGCCCATATTGCAACAATGTGGCCATGCGCCTAGGTAGATAAGAGATAGATGTTTATATGTGAGGTTGAGATCACCAGGAGTCACAGTCTTCACACTATTATCTAACAAACTGAAGTGTTTCATAGACCTTGTGTGTAACACATTGACTTTCATCTACTTTGAAGGAGGTTCCGCTCCCCAGAGAGCTACTAGCAATATAGACCTTTGTCCTGACTATAATTGCCCATGCTAATGACTCCTGTGAATTCACAGGGACAGACGGCCAGGGTGAGGTGGAAGGACCTTTTGAATGAAGTGCTGAACAACCTCTTTCAACAGGGCAAAGAAACAGTGAGACTTTAATATTTTATCAGTTGACATTTTGAAAGTGGCAAGCAGCCAGTGAAACACTCAGAATCTCATCTCTCAGTGGAGCGCAAAGATGCATTCCTTTTTATGCCAACCAGTATTACAGTGGTGCCAGGAGCGTTGCTTAGATGAGGTGCTTCTTCATTTGTAATGCTGTATGTGTTTTGATACCTAATGTTGCAGCTATTTCTAAGTGCATCAGGAGGAAACTGTGTCCTAATTGTATTGTAAACAATTGCTTTCTACAGTCATTTACAGGGAGTTATTTGAATTTAGACTCTGTTACTCTGAAAAAAAATAGTTCAAACAATAAAATTTACTTTAACCCAGTGACAGAGATAACAAGGTATTGACCATGTACAATTAAAGTGTTAAAACACATCATTACAAAACGCTTGAGAGCAACTAAGTACCAAATTGCATTGGCAAATCTATACATGCACACTTCCCTACTTTGTCATTAGTCTAGGGTCTCATCACTACAGTCACCGAAGTTAAGAGATACCCAATGAGCTGTTCAAAACATTAAGAGCCAGACTCACAATTACAAGCAGGCAGTGGAGAGCTTTCAACTGAGTAAAGCCAGCTTGCGTACCAGCTGCCTTCCCAACACCTAGTATACAGAAGTGTCTGGAGCATGCCAGGTCAGAGCTCTGTTGTGCTGATCCTCAGCTGGCCTATGGTTCTTTAGGGACCATATCCTGCTGTTGAAAATTAGGGCAGCTGTAGGGCTGCTCTAACTCATGCTGGGTGAGGCACAGCTGCCCCACAGAATAAGGGAGCCCTGATTCCTCCTCCACTTCCTGTACAAAGCATAGCTCAGACAGGGGAATCTGTTAGTAAATCAGTGATATGCTAAGTGATCCACACATCAGTGGTTAACGGAAAGCGATACAGGTGAAGAGGAACCAATGGGCCTTTCCATTGCTAATTCCCATGAACCAGGGACAAAGAGGTGGGCCTATAGGCTTCAGAAGGCCCCAAACCACATTTCCCACACCACATTTCCACTCTGTTAGCCATCTCTGCAAAAGGGGAGCTCTCCAGAACCACATCACCCATATTTGGTTTTCTGGAAGCTCCACAAAAACATGTGATATTAGCTCAAATCTACATTACTCCAGATGTTTTACCATGTGAGTGATCTAGATTGTGTCAAGTGTAGACAATATTTTGGAGAAGACATTGGGCAGTTTTACAGCTGTGGGTGAAAGCAGCAGCAAAAGAATTAGTGGTCAAGATGTCTTGGTTTCTCAGAATAAAGGGAATGTGAGGGGGAGGGATTTGAGTAGGACAAAGTAGATCTGAGTTGAGGCAGGAAATGGGGTAACAAGAACTATTTGTACCAATTTTCAGAACATACAGTTTTGGTATTTGGATAAAAAGAAATTAGTAGTACTGCCAGGAATTGTTGAAATTAAGGTATGGAGAATAGTGAGATGAGAGTGATACAGTTAGAAGGAAATAAATACGAATAACATCTGACTAGAAAAGATAATCTGAGATTTATTTCAGAAAAAAGGTGAGCCTGGGAAAAGTCAGAGACAGTGGAGGGGTCAAGAACAACACTACAGCAGGCAGGTATAGCAGCAAATTAAAATCTACTATTGTCTATCATAATAGAGAGACAGTTTAATAGGCAAGAGCAAAGCCAGAAAAACAGGGTGCTATGATTCTAATGAACTGTACCAGGTGACTGAGAAGCATGTCAATGAAAGTTCATGGTACACCTCTACCTCGATATAACGCTGTCCTTGGGAGCCAAAAAGTCTTATAACGCAGTTTCACCTATAACGCGGTACTGAACTTGCTTTGATCCACTGGAGTGCGCAGCCCCCTCCCCTCTCCAGGAGCACTACTTTACCACGTTATATCCAAATTTGTGTTATATAGGGTGGCGTTATATCGAGGTAGCGGTGTAGTTAACAGTATCAACAACCATACTATGCTTACGTCAAGAAAGAGAGGGTAAAGAGGGGTAAAAGACAGAGAAAAGGAAAAGCTCATTGACCAGACATAAGGGGCAATGTCATTATTATGAAAGGGGCAGAAATGAAATAGAAAAATGATTGAAGACGTCATGTGAAACACGGCTGGTGAGATGAAGGAGACTAAGGTAGTGAGCCAGCTGTGTTTGCTAATAAAGGAAGGCAGGGAGGTAGTTTTACATCAACTTGCAGATACTTCACAAAAGGAGGAAAACAACACCTCACCACTACTGCTCTTCTGCCTGCACCTGTGGAGGCCCCAGGCAGACAGCATCCTGACCCTGGAAGCTTCAAGCCAGGTCCTGCTCTTGACTTGCTGCGAATGTGGCCTGCATGTGCCCATCAGCAAAAGCCAGGCAGAAGGAGCCATCCAGTGTTAGAGGTGTTTGTCGGTGGAGTCCCTCAGGAAGCATGCAAGACAACTGCAGGAAGGAGTTTGCCTGACTAGCACTCGGGAGCACGAGGAATTCACTGACAGGATGCACATGGAGATGTTCAGGATGGAGGATGCTAGCTGACTAGAGAAGACTACAGCAGCACCAGAAGAGGAAGAAGAACCAGCTGCTCTACGGGGAAGAGAGACTGGCTGCTGGCCTCCTTAGGCAGCAGACTATGCTTCACCCATCTATCCATGTTCCCCATCCATTGCAGTCAAGAACCAGTATGCAGTACTGGCAACAGGAGGTGAGGAGCAGACTGCAATGGTCCCCAAGGCTGGGAGGCTCATGTACACCACCCCCAAGAGGAGAAGGAGAAGGAGAAAAAGCGTGGCAGTGGTCAGTGACTCTCTTCCCAGGAGGTATGTTGCCTTCTTCAAGCATGGGGTGGAGTGTCCATGAAGGAGTTCTGCTGGGGAAGAGATGGATCCACCTGACCAAGAAGGGGGAAATACATCTTGGGGACATGGACCTGCCAACCTAGTGAGGAGGGTTTTAAAGTAGGTTCAAAGAGGTAGGTGACAAAAGTTCACAGGTGAGCATAAAACAGGTGACCTTAACAGAGGGCTAGACATTCAGGAAGGACATGGAAAATTACAGCAGGATCATAGGAGCAACAAAAGTGGAAATTAGTGGGGGAATGGAGTATGGGGAATAAACAGAAAGAACTGGATGTACTAGTACATAAGCTAAATTATGACTTAACTGGTATCACAGAGACTGAACAGGATAAATCTCATGACTGGAATATTTGTACAGAGGGGTATAGCCTGTTCAGGGAGGACATACAGAGTAAAAAGTGAGGAAGAGTAGCCATGTATTCCCAAGGCAGGATGGCTCATGCACACCTCCACGAAAAGGAGGAGACAAAGGCTGATGCTGGATGATATATCAAGAATACAGACACTAGTTTTGAGGCCCAGAAGAAGGTTGAAAGTCTCTGGATAAAGATAAGGGGAAAAATTGGGGTGACATCATGGTAGGGGTTCTACTATAGACCACCAAATCAGGAAGAAGAGGTGGATGAGGTATTTCTAGAACAAATAATAGAAATATCCAAAGCACAAGAACAGGAAGTAACTGGGGACTTTAACTACCCAGACATCTGTTGGAAAGTAACAAGCAAAACACAAACTGTCTAATAAGTTCTTGGAATGTTTGAGCCCAACTTCTTGTTTCAGAAAGTGGAGTAAATAACCAGTGGGACAGCCATTTTAGACCTGATTCTGATTAACGGGGAAGAATTGCAAATCTGAAGGTAAAAGGCACCTTGGGAGAAAGTAATCATGAAATGACAGATTTCATGATTCTAAGGAAAGGAAGGAGTGTGAGCAGCAGAATAAGGACAATGGACTTATAAAAAAAAGTAGACTTTAACAAACAGAGAATTATGGGAAGGGATAGAGTAGTTCAGAAGAACTGGCAATTTCTCAAGGAGACCACATTAAATACACAACTGTCCACTATTCTGATGTGAAGGAAAGACAAGAAGAATAGTAAGAGGACAATATGGTTCCATCAGGAGCTCTTCGATGCACTGAAAGAATCAAAAAGAAATTTGCTTTCCTTTGAAGTAATAGGGCCTAAACTCTTTTCCTGCTGTGGCTTTTGATTCAGATAAAAAAGTTTGACTCTGCATATTTGAACTAAAATTCAAGACATTGCCCAAGCACTCTGAAGGCACTTTAAGAGTAGAGCTATCAGGATTAACTCAGATTTCTCCTGTTACAATAAGTGGATGAGAAAAGCTGCCAGACTCTATCTTCTGATTATCTACATTTTAAAATAACCCAGAGCCTATTTACAGGAATTACCACTACATTTTTGCTCAGCGTGAAGTCATCCAAAAGAGAAATTACTTTCAAGAACTGATTTAATCTCTCCTCTCCCCAGCCAAAATCTTCAGGAGAAATATAAATGACCAGCTCCTAAGCTGTGGCTAAGCATCACTCACTGCAGCTGTGGGATCAGGAAGGGGTACAAAAGTATGCTTTGTGCTCTCCTTCCCAAATCCGGTGGCCCACTAGGCCAGATGCCGGTCTTGATTAGAGAAACCTTAGTACTGCTCAAATTTACATTGTCTGGCAAGGAAGCTCTTTTGGCAGCTATGGAAGGGTGTGATGAAGGGAAGCCTCAGTCATGTTCTCTGCACTGGTGAATGGGCAGGGTTTGGTAAAGAAGCTGCCACACATGAGGGAATCCTCCAGTGACCAGTTACATTGGCTTTAAAGCTGCTACACAGAACTGGAGCCAGAGCAGCACAATGCATTCAGAATGCAGGAAAGGATCTGATCCAGCATTTGGTCTCACACGCCTGAGACTTCTGGACAGTGTTAAGTTAAACTCGCCATACCCCAAAAGCACAGCATTATCTGTTCAGTTATCAGAATGGCAAAAGTTATCAGCAATGTCAACACAAGTGTGTGTTTCGATGACAAATGCACAACACATAAGCCATACCAACTTATCAGACATGGTTACAGTTCAAGTTGCTATGTTTTGGCAACATAAGTTGTATGTGAAGTAATTTATTTAAATATTACGAATGAAAGCGAAGGTGATTTTTAAAGTTTGAGAAATAAAATTCAGGAAGGTTTTCTGATTTTTTTTTATAATAGAATTCAGCTGAGTCAGAGAATTAAGACTGATCTTTCAGTGTTTGAATTTCTCGTTTTTGAAAATATAACTGAAGAATTATAATAATGAAAGCACATTTTGATTTCTTATACTTATCTGTGAGTGCATTTATTGGTGTATTATGTATGATAGAGAAGGACTTCTCAAGGCTATGTATATTTTATTACTACACAGATCTTTTCATATCAGAGTGGTCTGAAACCAACAGTGCATGAGTAGTCCCAGTGTGGTGATACTGGAGAACTAATCTGACACCAGCTGTGAGTGTTTAGATGCAGCATTATGGCTACAAGAGAACAAATGTGCAACCACATTCGTGTGTGTATTCTGGGCATTATGAAGAGGTAAAAGCAGATGAGAAAAGAAACTGTTCGTGTGTAGGTCAAATATTATGGTAATGGGAAAGATGGTGGGAAAGCAGGTATTGCAGATAAGTCCCATAAGTATAGTAAAGAGACACCTGACATGTAAATAGCTGTACGTGGATAGCTCCAATTAGGCAGCAGATGCCTTGGAAGAGGCACAGGGATAATTCCTTTATTGTGTAGAAGTTAATTTTCTCACCATCGCTTATTCTGGAAACATTATTAAGATGAATAAATGTGGAAAGTTTTAACTTTTTAAGGTTTGTCAATATTTAATAAAGGTACTTGAAGAAATGTTATCCAACTAGTCCAACATTTCAAAAACAAGTCTCTTACAGTGAGCATGTTCAAAACAAGTAACTTTATCACTTAAAACATTACAAAAACTTCAGTCCTGCCAATTCAGTAAGCAGGAGGAGTTTGGGAAGGAAATATTTTAGTTTTCAATTCTCCTATTTAATTGCATTTTTCAATTCAACCTTAGACCTGGAATCATAATTGTGGTTTTATAATTATTGCTGCCCAAACTCTAAAACTGAAGTGGATAAAAATGAAGTTTGTTCTAATACAAACCCCTGGCTAAATCCATAATTACAGTTCAGTTGATGACGCACTCTTAAAGTATGCACAACCAGTGCATTGGGGGGAGGTAGGCTGGTTCAGTGATTAGGACATTTGCCTTTGGCTCAGGAGACCTGGTTCAAGTCCTTGTTCAACTACAGATGTTTTGTGTAAACTTGGTCTCTCTGTGCCTTTGTTCTCCAACTGTTAATGGAGATAAAAGTACCTCACTACCACAAAAGAGTGTTGTGAGGATAAATACATTATGGTGAGTTGCTCAGATACTATGGTAATGGGAGCCATATACATGCATAAGGCAGAATGCTGAAGACCTCCTAAAGGTAGGTAAGCACATTTCCTTCATTTAAGAAAAATACACTATGTAGGAGAAAGATGTGAGGCTAAAGAAACAGTAGGGGAGAAAAGAAAAGGTGGCATGCAGGGACTGGAGAGAAGCCAGGTGGAGGCAAGAGCTGGTGAGTGAAAATGCAAGGGAATAAGGAGGCAAGAGAAGTGGATTAAGAAATGGGTGAAGAAAAAGGGAAAGTGGATGAAGAAATGGGGACTGAGAAGACAGACTCCTACTTTGAGACAAACTTCCCACATGACTACAACTTGTACGGCAGCTACCTTACTTCAGCACCACAGTATTACTGTTAATCCTGTCTTGTCACACAGACTGAAGGGAGAAGGAACAGATAATGTATATTAGATTCCTGAGAGGAAGAATTTAAACCGAAAAAATGTGAATGATAATTGGGAATTGTTTAAGAACACTTACTCGAGGCACAAAAAGCCACAATCCCCCAATTAAGGAGGAAGGCCATATTTGTTAAGAAAAAAACAACACCTGGTTTACAGGGGAAGAGGAAAAATACAACCAACGTAACAAATGGAAGAAAGGGGAAATTGATACTAATGAATATAAACCAGAAAACTGTAGTTGTACAAAACTGATAAGGGAAGCAAAGGGACACAAGGAGAAATCTATGGCCAAGAGAATTAAAGACAATAGGGAGCAGCTTTTAAAGTATATTAGGAACAAAACGAATCCTAATGGTATTGGTCCATTACTAGATGGCTATGTTAGCATTATCAATAATAATGCAGAAAAGGCAGAACTGTTCAATAAATTTTTCTATTCTGTATTTGGGAAAAAACGGATGATGTAGTCATGTCATATATGTTAACACTCTGTCTATACCACTAGTATCTCAGAAAACAGCAGCTTCTAAATTCAGCAGATCCAAATCACTCACATCTGAGAGTTTTAAAAGAGCTCACTGAGGACTTCACTGGAGTGTTAATGCTCATGGTTCTCTGGGGAAGTTCCAGAAGTCTGGAAGCTAATGTTGTGCCAATATTTAAAACGGGTAAATGGGAAGACCCAGGTAATTATAGGCCCATCAGCCCAACATCTATCCTGAACATGCTAATGGTGCAACTGATATGGGCCTCTCCCAATAAAGAACTAAAAGAGGGTAAAATAAACAATGCAAATGAACATGGGTTTATGTAAAACAGAGCTTGTTAAACTGACCTGTTATCTTTTTTTTATGAAATACAAGGTTGGTTGATAAAGGTAATAGTGTTGATGTAATAGACTTCTGTAAGGCAATTGACTTGATACTGCATGATATTTTGTTTAAAAAAACTTGTATGATATAAAATTAGCAAAGCACACATTAGATGCATTAAAAAGTTGGCTAACTGATAGGTCTCAAAATGTAATTGTAAACAGGGAATTATCATCAAATGGGTACGTTTCCAGTGATATCCTGCAGTTCTTGTCCCTATGCTATTTAACATTTTTGTTAGTGACCTGGAAGAAAACAAAATAATCACTGATAAACTTTGCAGATGACATAAATATTGGGGAAGTGGTAAATAATGAAGAGGACAGGTCACTGATACAGATCGATCTGGATCTCTAGGAAAGCTGGGTGCAAATAATGTGTTTTAATATGGCTAAATGTAAATGTAGAGATCTAAGAACAAAAAGTGTACGCCATAGAGCTGCTCTAGGGAATTATTTTAGTAAGTTCTATGGCCTGTGTTATACAGGAGGTCAAGCTAGCTGATCACAATAGTCCATTCCGGCCTTGGAATCTATGAATCTAGTGCAAAAGATGTTGGCTGCACAGCTGTGTTAAATTATTTTCATGATTCTGCTTGAGAGGAAGCCACTGCCTTTTGTTAAAAATAATTGATGCAAAATAACTTTTGATGATTTTTCAAATCACATGTAGAATGAAAATTTACTGCAAATATTTCCAGAGGTGCTCATCACCAGTATCAGAAGGGTGCACCATGATTCTAAGCACTGGCAAAACCTCTTTGCTTCAATTAGCAATGTTGTAGATGAAGCTGGGCAGTTTGTAGCAGCTGACTTGTTACTTCAAGTGTAAAATTTCATGGAGGACCCAATCCTGTGAAAAAAATTACAGCCTAAGGAAAAGGCTGCTCTCATGTGAAAACTTCCTTATGTTAGAGCATGAAATCCCAGCTTCCAAAGTGAAAGCAAGTCCCAGATAGTCTTCAAAGTTGGGCTGCATTCAGCTACCATAAGTTGAGATAGTAGCAGCACCCCCAACCTCACAAATTATTGTTGTTTACAGACCAACTAACCATTTCTTTGGCATGTCCATATTTCCTTTTCCATGATACTCTACAAACACCTGCCATACAAGTCTATGGATAAATATGATGGTTCAGTCTCCTTGCATGCTAGCTTACTGGATTCTAATGGTTTAACTGACACTATGATTTGCCTCATTGCTGTGACTGGATATGGCATCTGTATGCACATGCATGCCCACTTTTCTTCTTTCTGAATTGAAGGAGTGAGAGAAGTGTTTGCTTCTTCTGCATTCAGAAACTGCTCATGATGAGCTTATTGCTTTGATTATTATGCAGAAACTATTATCCATAGAAAAAGGACAAGTTTGTGTTTCCCCAAATCAAAGTGCTTTTCACACTCCATTTCTTTAATGCATATTTATATTGTATTCCATTTAAATATTAAACAGTTAAGCTTAGTGGAGAGAAGATTAAATATCCTGATCCTGCACGATTTGGAAAGCATTGTTCATCAGTAGATTAGTTCAGCAGTACTGTTGATTTATTCAACAAATGAGCAACGAAGGCTTTGTGTGTGTTTTGCTCTAAAACAAGAATAAATAGCTCTCTTAAGAAACCCCAGCATTAAACAATACCAAAAATAATAGGTTACAGGATGACCCCGGCTTTGATGTTTGCCTGGTGAGCCCCCTCCTGCAACATGACATGCTATTTAGAATGTATTGACTGTTTCCTCCATTTTTTACTTAATTGGCATTTCATTTTTAAAAAATCTCCAATGAGAAACCTTTTCCAGATGCCCATTTGGAGCCAGATCCTGCAGACTTTTACTCATGTAAGTAGTCTTCACTCAGATGGAACTACTTCAATGACTACTGAGGTAAGGATTACTCGGGAAGAGGGGGGCAAATTCTGAAGGATCATACCCTTGTTGAGAAATACGTTGTAAGGTGAACACCACAAAATTCCTTGTGCATGCTGTGGGATGCGGTGTGTATAGATCACCCACCTGTCAAATAGCTCCCCTCCTGTGACCAACTCCAGAACAAGACTGATTTCTGTGGGGGTTTCAAATATCTCCTTCAGTTTTATCTGGAAAAAGATACCAAACAGACCAATTATTTTCTGATTTCTCTCTTCAACTGAGTCCATGCCCTGTACAATAGACTACATCTAGGGGACTGTAGTGAAGTGGAAGATGGTACTAACAGTGATTACACGGTTCACACTCAGATCAGTTAAGCAATTTATTGTAAGTATTGTTTATGGCGCTTAATTATTTCTTTTTTGCTTCTTTTTATCTCTTCTGGGATCTCTCTTTCTTTCATCCCTACACACTCACCTCTCATAACTCAGCAACCCTCTCTCAAATGCAGGAAGATTAGAGACTGCTTTAAGGCCCATCAGCACCTCTTCATGAGTCTTACAGAGGAATTCCCTGAAGACAAACGCAAGGCTTTCCCTCCCTCCAGGGACTAACAACCATGACACCACAAGCTGGTTCTATTTATCCCTTTTCTGCCAGGTTCCCCTTTAAGCAAAAGGCTTGTTTTTGTAAATTCTGTCTCGCTACTTGTCAGAAACTTCGATAATTTACTTTAAAATGTAACTCTGACCCAATGATCTTGGATAAAAACCCAGATCTTTAATCAAAGCCGCATATATTAGCATACAATGTGAGCTATAAAGATCAATACTGCAGTCTCAGAAACTGAATACATTGTTAATGAAAGGAAACACAGTGAAATACTGTAAAAATACCCACTTACAATGTTTGGATGCGAGAGGCGAAGGAGAACACCTATTTCAGTTCGGACAATTTTCTTGTCTACCTGGTTAAAAGAAAAAAAGATGTGAAATGTGACTGGAATACTCATCTGAGAAACATCTGATGGCATTACAGGAAAATGTCCATGAGCAGATTGCTCGATTTCTTAGAATGATTTGTGTCTCTTGCACTGCAGTCTAACAGGTAATTATCCCTCTGTATGGAAGAGAATGAGAGTTTGCCCATGCTCTGGAATAATGTAAGTTCTCTCTCTAGAACATTCACATTGTTGCAAGCCCATGCAAGACAGCAAACATATGAAAGACAAGCCTGAAAAAGAGGCTAGAGATTGTATTTGCTATTCTGTCCCTGTGCATCTCCATTACACCAGGGGATGAATGTGGCCCAAAATGATGTGTTTAACAGTGTGTGTCAGGTTAGTCGGGAAGGAAAGGATTCTTCACGCTTAGGTGGAGTTTATACTTTTGTGGTATATTTTGCTATAAAATTAAAAGGTGAATGTAAAGGAAGTTATTTCCCTGTACGGGTCAAACATCCCTCAGCCGGAGCCCAAATCAAGGTGTAAGGTTTGACTTGCTTCAGAGACACTTCTAAAGCAAAGGTATACAGGTGCACCTCATTTCAATTAAATTCTGAGAAGGACCCTCCTCCCATTTGCTGCTCAACAACCACACTCTTCCAAGATCTTGCTCCAGATTCAGTTTCCATCTCCCCTGCAGCACATCTCACTTATGGGAAAACTGAGGGCAAATTCCCCACAGCTGGTCCAGCCCTACTGTACCGCAGGGTCATTCACTCAGGATGACAACTGTGCTCCTATTAGCCCTAGGAAGAGGGTTAACCCCTTCCAGGTTTGGAGAGGGTCTGTATACCCCATCATACTCAGGTACTGACGTGCACAAGAAAAAAAAACCTGTTAAGTTTGAAAACATGAGGTTTATTTTATTTATTTAGCTAAAGTAATCAGTAAGTTGACGGAGTAACTGTCCTAGTAACAGATACTTTCATAAAACTAAGAGACAACATGGATCAAGGTAACCCTGTTATAATAAAAGAGAATGAGAAATATGAAGGATTCCACCCTCATATGCATTTCACTCTTCTTGTACAGGCCTTCAGAAATGACAGCTTTTCCATTTCCTAGCACAGTTTGTAGAAATATTTGTGACATAACTATTTTTTTTAAATGCATTGTCCTGTTGCATTAGCTATCCTGCAGAGAGGGAGTGGTTTTTGTTTGTTTGTTTTGTTCCACACAAGAACTCAATGTTATCCAAGGGAATTCACCCTGTAAGGTAGAAAATTGCCTGACGAACAAGTGGAACTTTATACTCAAGATTTGTGCCTGTGCTGCGGAGGCATATTCTTGAGTACTTATCATGATTGTGGCTAGAAAGTAAGAAACAAATGTTTTAAAAAGCCTTCATGTTATAGAAGCAGGATACCATTTGGAAAGAGGCAGCACTCTGCTTAAACACAAGCTTCGTAAATTTTTACCTCGAATGTAGGGAAACATTTTCCTCCTACGGGGAACAAATACAACAGTTGTTTTTCCAGTGACAAGAAGCTTCAAATATTTTTCATTTTCAAAATTACAACAGAGGTATAAAGCTCAATTCTCCTCTCACTTACATAGGTGTAAATCAGCTGGAGTCTATGGTGTTACACTGGGGCAAAGGTGGTGTATGCAAGTACAGAATTAGACCTATAGTCCTTCCTTGAAACTGCTCATTTTAGTTTGCTCTGACAGGAGACCAAAAAAGAAGAGCAACCTTGAAGAGACACTGTGAAGGGGTTCCCTTGTCCAACCAGCCCGAAGAGGCAAAAATGAAAAGGCACAGAAATAGTCGAGTGAAAACGCTGTGTGGACTTCGCTGGAAAGCTGCTTCATAGTAGCAAGCCAGATAAATGTCAGTAAAGGTAATCAACTGAGACTACTCACAGAACGTGTCAATCAAACTGACCTTAAAGTATAAGTCCTCCCAAAGACCCACACTGCATTGGAAGCAACATCTTCGTACTCATGTTCTGATTGTGCCCCCCCCTTAAAAAAATGTAGGGAGCTTATCATCCCGGCACAGGCCATGCAGGCTTATGCCATAGCAAAGACTAGAGATACTGGGTTATACATGTGGCAGTTTTCATCACTATTGCATTATGGGCGTCTACATTCTTTCTCACAAGTGGCATGCCCTCTCAGGCTGTATACGCATCCCCACAATGAGGGGAGCTTCTTGTTGCTCAAGAAGCAGCATTACCTGAACAATAAATAGTTTTGTTAGCATTAACCAACAGATTTAAAAAAGTAATTGTAAGTGGTGAATTGCCATTGAAAGGAGGTGTTTTTACCGATGTGCTGCAGGGAACTGATCTCAGCTGATTATTATTCAATATCTTTATCAATGATTTAGAGAAATATATAAAACCAGTGCTGGTAAAATTTGCAAAATTACAAAAAAAATTGGTGGAGTGGTAAATATTAAGGGGATCAGTCAGTTATACAGACCGACTGGGATCGCTTGATTAGATGGACTCATTTGAACAGCATGCCTGCTAACACAGCCAAACGCAAGGTCATACACCTAACAATAACATATGTGGGACACACTTATAAAATGAGAACCTATATTCTGAAAAGCAGTGACTCTGAAAAGGACTTTGGGGTCATTGGAGACAATCAGCAATCTTGTAGCTAAGAGGGTGAATGCAATCCTTGGATATATAAGCAAGGGAATATGAAGTAGAAGTAAGGAGGTAGTATTACCTCTGCATTAGTGAGGCCATTGATGGAATATCATGTCCAGCTCTGGTGTCCACTTTGCAAAAAGAACGTGCTCAGAAACAAGCTAAAAGAATGATTTGCAGTCTGGAGAACAAAGCTAGTTGTCTAAGAGTATGTCTGCATACCAGCTGGGAGGTATAATTCCCCAGGCAGACATGCACACACTGGCTCTGCTCAAGCTAGCCCTCTAAAAATAGCAGTGTGGCCAGCGGGGGTGGGGGACAGCATGGGCTAGCCACCGAAGTACATATCTAGGACCTCAGATGGGGGTCGCCTGAGCCACTACCCATGCCACCCTGGCCACATACATATTTTCAGTGAACTAACTCAAGCAGAACAATCTTGTGTATATCTACCCAAGCTGGGAATCATACCTTCCAGCTGCTGTGTAGAAATATCCTTAATAAGCACCAACTATTTGGAAGAAAGGTTACCAGGTGACTTGATCATGGTCTACAAATACCAACATGGGGAAGAGATTTCTAACAGATGGTTCTTTCATCTAGCAGAAGAAAGCATAACAAGATTCAATGTTATAAATAAGTAAAAAAAAATTAACAGAGGGGGCAATTAACCACTAGAGCAACGTAGCAAAGTTTGTGGTGGATTCTTCATAATTGAAATCCTTAAAGCAAGACTTGATATCTTTTAAAAAGCTATCCTATATCTCAAACTGAAGGCATGGGCTTGATATAGAAATTACTGGGTAAGGTTCTATGGCCTGTGTTATGCAGGACGTCAGACTAGATCATCATGATGGTCCCTTCTAATCTTAAGATCTATGAATACATAACATTAATGAATCTAAATCCCAGTGGTGCAAAGCCTTTTTAGTACAAAGTGTTGTGAAGGGCCATCACAGTCCTATAAAAATTACAAGTATTTCTAGTATTATAAAGTCAGTAACTTCGCATTCAGTGAGTGTGTTAAGTGTGTACACTGGACATCTTTTAGGACTTCCAGGTAAGGCAATTGCCTATTTTCCTGTGAGCTGATATAAAAACTAGGGGACTGTGACTGTAAATACTAAGTATGGGCATAATCCTGCAAACCATTACTAAAATGAGCAATCCCTTGACATCAATGAGGCTACTCGCGTGCGTAAAGATTACCTATGAGAGTGAAGATTTGGAGGATCAGGCTCTAAATACTTAATAGATTCTCAAAGTCAATTCCTTCCCGCTAGAAAGGTTTAAGAAGATTGATGAATTCTGGACTTGTTTTCATACTCTCTGTAAAATGTCTGTCTAACCCAGTAGGTATCAAGCAAATGAATTCAAAATATTGCACAAGACAGTTATTCCCCCATGAAAGCTATTTAAATGTGGCAATCTACTTTCTCCAGCATGCTGTAGGTATCAAACCGAACAGTACACTATTTTTGGACACGTTTATGCATTATGAATATCTGGCAACAGGTATGCAATAAGACTATGTCTACACAACAGCTGCACTGCTGTAGCCAGGTTCTCCCATCAGCTTAATATCTCCTGCCTGTGCGAGAGGTGGTAGGTGTGTTGGTGGGAGAAGCTCTCCCACTGACATATGGCACTGTCCATGCCAGTGCTTAGATTAGTGTAAATTACGTCACTCAAGGGTGTGGATCATTATTATTATGACTGAGGTAAGTTATATTAAAGTAATTTGTAGTGTAGACATGCCTGAGTTTTCCTTTTGGAACCAAATGGGCATTGCTAGAGCAGGGCTGCCCGGGGGGGGGGAGGGGGGGCAAGTGGAGCAATTTGCCCCAGGTCCCACAGGGGCCCCCACGAGAATATAGTATTCTATAGTATTGCAACTTTTTTTTTATGGAAGGGGCCCGCAAAATTGCTTTGCCCCAGGCCCCCTCAATCCTCTGGGCGGCCCTGTGCTAGAGTATAATAAAGAGCTTAAGGAACGGGATCCTGATTTTATCCACTTGATGGCAACATATTAAGAGAGAAAGGATAATCCAGTGGTTTGGACACTAGCTTGAGACTTGTTTAATTCCCTGTCCCGCCACAGACTTCCTGTGTGACACCAAACAAGTCATGGAGTCTCTCTGTGCCTCAGTTCCCCATATGACAAATAACGATAAAGAAACTTCCATATCTCACAGGGATGCTGTGAGGTAAAGATGTTAAAAGACTATGAGGAGCTCAGATACAACAATAATGGGGGCCATGTAAGTACCTAAAATAGTTAGATATTTGTAAACAGCCTGGAAAGCTATAACCAAAAAATGGCTATGGGGATAAATCCTACAAACAGAAATCTATGTCTGTGTCTGTGTCTATCTATCTATATCTATAAGACATAAAATCTCTGTATGGTAAGAGTATCAGCCTACATACCAGAGTCATTAGGGAGATAATGCTATTTTACTTCTTACATTCATTTTCTTACCAACTCACATGCAAAGTATCACTTGTACCACAACACGTGTCACCACTTAATTCGGTCCAGCCATTTCCATGGAAGATGCATCTACTCACATCAGGTCTGAATTTGGCACTAGATGTTTATCCTGAATACAAGCATCTACAATTCTCTCACTGAGGTTTGTCTATTCCTAAAGGCAATCATTTTGCTAGGAAAACAATTATGCACTTTGAAATAAGTATTTTTAAAACATTATATTTTAAAAATCACATTTAAATTCCTGCTAACATATTTTTGTATAAATTTGTGGAGGTGAAAATGGGCCCAAGCATGAATCATTTATCCCAAAATACCCCACAACCCCAAATGTTTGGATAAAAGACACCCAAATATGAACAATTAGTTTGAGTTGTGCAAATCAATATCTGACCAACACATTTTCACAAAACTAGAACCATTCTTGATTTTGCCTGGATGCACTTTACAAATTTAAAGCACACATCAACCAGGACAATTTCTCTGAGCCTGAGTCTACAGTCCTTTCACATGTTGTGTGCTACTTATGCGAGTAAGCCAATGGGGCTATTCTCATGAGTAAATACCAGGCAGTGAGTGTAAGTGTTGCAGAATCAGACCCTTTGCGAAGTAGTAGTAAAATCAATGCTAGCTGCCAGTCGTTCACTGGTTACAGTAGTTTAGTGACTATCCTTGGATGACCAAGAGATTATCCTTTGATTTTAATCTGTTCTAAAAGGACTAGAGTATGTTTCTGATCAATTGTTCTCATCAAAAGTATTCGATCTCTGGGCATAAAATCCCTTCTTCCTTTGAAAACTTACCATGTGTTTTTTACTAGCTTGTGAATGCCATGTTTGGGTGACTTAATGCTGAAACTTAACTGAACTCTTGTTTCCCATCTCCAAGTCTAATACTGCAAGCCAGTTAAAAGCAAACCCAAAAGGTATTTGCTGTATTGATGTGTCTGCTTTAATTTACAAAATGCTTTTTCAGGCTAACATGAGCTGGTTACCTACTAGTTCAGGGGTAGGCAACCTATGGAACGTGTGCTGAAGGCAGTATGCAAACTGATTTTCAGCGGCACTCACACTGCCCTGGTCCTGGCCACCGATCCAGGGGACTCTGCATTTTAATTTAATTTTAAATGAAGCTTCTTAAATATTCTAAAAGACTTATTTACTTTACATACAACAATAGTTTAGTTATGTATTATAGACTTATAGAAAGAGACCTTTTAAAAATGTTAAAATGTATTACTGGTACGCGAAACCTTAAATTAGAGTGAATAAATGAAGACTCAGCACATCACTTCTGAAAGGTTGCCGACCCCTGTACTAGTTCTTCACTGCTGACCCTTGGCAAGAAGTTTTCAGAAACATAGACATACATTCAAACAAAGTGCACTGGGGCTGGCGTGTAATTATTTATACCTTTATTTGCATGCTTTCATGGTTTATCTGTGCAGACACCAAAACTGCCAAAAGCGAATCAAGAAGCAGGAACTGTCATGAAGAGTGACATGGCACTGTTCTTTAACATTCTCATTCCTATTTGTATTCTGGTGTGCATCCACAATATACTAGGCACAATCTATACAAACAGGAAGACATGTTCCCTGCCCCAAAGAACTTACAAGATAGGCAGTATATGGAGAACGCAAGACAGGGATACAATCAAAATATGTCCAATTCTTATATGCATAATGGCTAGGTTGAGAGCCAAGTTGAGGAAAGATTTATTCATATAGAAAAAAAAACCATGTATTGTGTATTTTAACACTTTAGCTCCCATTCTGGTTATTGCTTGTCCTCTCAGATTGTCAAGTCTCTGGGGCAAGGATTGTATCTGCATGTATGGTTGGACAGCACCCAGCACACTGTGAGCACTATTAAATACAAAAAATAAATTATGATAATAATAATGTAAGTGAAATATGTGTGTCAGGTAGTTTTTAGAGCCCTTCCCAGCCATCTTCTTGCTGCAGGAGTGGAGCTCACTTGCTTGTGCATAGTTGAAAACATTTACAAAAGTTTTTCAAGTAACAATTTTCCAAATAAGCAGGGGTTCTGGATGCAGTTAGGTTCCTCAGCCATTGGATAGATGTCTCTGTGTTCTGGTTAGTTTTAGGACTTATACAGCACTTTACAAACATTAAAGCTGAAATCAACTGAAGTTAACGTAAAACTCCTATTGACTTCAACTGGGCCCAAGGGTGACCAAAAGCACCCCTGTGAATACCCTATGCAGTATTGTAAGAATCTTTGTATAAAATATGCCTTGTGAGTTATCATTTGAAAACTAATAACGCACTGGTCAATAACATCATGATGAAATATATGTAGCAACATTATGTAAAGTTATGAATTCCCCCTGTATGATGTTATTAGCACATGTTCAAAATGAGACAGCTGTGCCTAGGCAAAAGTTATTAAACAGGCCTATCCTAAACAAAGGAATGTGTGTATACCTCAATTCACAAAGTAGTAGTAAATAGGGTCCTTGAGACAGCAAAGGGGGGAAATGGCAGGAGACAAAGCAAATCTTCATTTAAGCAAACATAGGCAAGAAGAAAGAGCATAGAGCCTCCTTCATCTCCCTTTTGCCTTCTTTACTGTTTGAATAAACTTTGCTTTGAGGGGTAATCTTCAGAAGGTTCAACTTCAAAGTAGTGACTGGACTATAAAAGTAAGGGGCAAAAACACCCCAGATCATCTCTTTTCTACCTAAGACGACAAAGGAACCAGCCCTTTGACTTTGGGGGCACATCCTGACCTGAGAGTTTAGTCAGCCATGTTGCTGGGATCATGTGGTAAGGATTTTACCTTGAACCAAGTCTAGCTTATTGAGTTTTGGTTACTAGAAAGCATTTTATCTTTATTTCTCTTGTAACCATTTCCAACTTTAATGCCCGATACTTGAATTCACTTAAAATCCTACCTTCTTTTGTTAATAAAACTTGTTTCACTTTTAATCTAAACCAATCCAGTGCTGTGTTGAAACTGAACTGTTTGGTAACTCCAGTTACAGTAGCAGACTGTTGAATACTGACCCCTTACAGGGGCAAGGGACCTTTAATATATGAACTTTCCAGGAGAGGACTGGACAGTGCAGAACACACTTTTGGGGAAAATTTGGACTGGGAGTATGTTGGGGGTCACCCTGCAAGTAATAACCAAGGCTGGTGGATACCAGAGTGTGTCTGGTGTTTGCTGACAGGCTGCTGGGGTCAGAGCAGCTGCAGGGCTGCAACTACACACAGACACTCAGGGTGTGACCTGCATGCTGGCAGGCTGTTTCGGAGCTACCACAGCAAAGCATTGTGAGGCACCTAAGGTTGAGGACAGGGGTGACAACCTCTCACTGGTCTGGATAGCACCCTGGAATGTGATACCAGGATTTCACCCTAATTTAATTGTCACAATCCCTCTGTGAGGCAGCCAGGTATTATTATCTCCTTTTCACAGATATGGAAACTGAGGCATACAAATGTGGGTGTATACAGTTAAATGGCTAATTCCATACTGAGGCACCTAACTAAAAGTGGCCTGATTTCCGGTGGTTCTGAACACTCATCTCCCATTGTTTAGAATCTTGGGCTTTTGCTGTTTATGCCACACATGTACATTTGAAAAGTTTGTCTTTGTCTAAGCTGGAATTGTCTGCATCGGTTTGAGAGGGTGCCAGTGCGACCTGCGCAGGCCTACAAATGCTGGTTCTGTCTGCATCAGACCAAATCGGAAATGTTACAAAGTTGTAACAAGTGAACCCTGGGTTTCCCCCCAACTGCTGCCCCACAGCATAATTCTCTATCTTTAAACTATCCCTGGTCTGAAATCCTTCCCATTGTCCCACGCACATACCTCTAACTTAACCAAATATAACATAAAACCAAACAACTGAAGTTGTATATTTACATTTCCCTGTATCTGTGGGGTACATTCTCGGATTGGTTATTGGCTTGCCCCTGCTCTTTACTAGAATGGTTCCTAAGAAATAATACATATTGTTTTGAGATAATGCAGTAACTACATTATAACTCAACAGTTCTTTGCACTTCATAATCCATGGTATCAATGTTGCTGCTGTCTACTACTTTATAACTCTTGTCACTTTATCTCCTTAACTTTGAAGACAGTTCTTCATTTCTCGGATAAACTATGCAGAACATTTTCTGGTCCACTAAGATTCTGAAAATCATAACTCTTGGCAGCAAATGACATACTTGTCTGTCTCCATAAACCAAAGTCACTTTTGTCTTTGTGAATAATGATGCTGGAGACTGAAGCATAAGATCACAGGAGCTAGCTGCAGTGCACAGGTGAAAATCAATCTTAATAAATTTAAGTAACCATTACTATAATACTTTGGTTGTTAATAAGAGCAAAATTGAGAATTCAATCCGCAAGAGATCCTGTTACAAATAGGGGGAAAGAGTTTATAGCTAGACTCCATGGATAAGTAAACCTGAATCAACATCAGATGCTCATTAGGACTCCTGCTAGCATCAGCTGTCAAATCTTCCAAAGGAGAACTGGTAGGTGCATATTGCAAGGTTACAAATTGCTTCCAGGTAATAGGAGGTATGTAGAGGGGGACTAATAAGGAAGCTGAGGCAGCTCCCAAAGATGCATTTGGTGAATAAGTAGTAATGTACTGGGTAAAGAGTCAAACCATCTATGTTTAATTCAAGTACCTGACAATTAGGGTACTCAATCACTCATTTGATAATGCTGGCAGTTTATACCCTACATTATTATTATAAAACATTTACATACAGTAGACTTGCACACAGTGCTTTACAAACACGCAGCCAATAGAAGTGGGAAAGGATTAGGAATACAGATGAGAAGCTCTGTTTTGAAGAGAATTTGTTTGAGATAGAAAGTGGACATCCAGAATAAATGTCAGAAAGGCAGGTGCAGACACAAGACTGGGTGAGGAGAGAAGTCGGTTTAGTGAGACAGAGCCAGGAGCCATTGGCACAGAGTTGGAGACATGGAAAGAGATAAGGTAACCAAGAGTGTGCGCACACACACAGAAAGAAGATAGGAATGAGGATAAAACCCTAAGGGACGCCGGACGGACAGACAGAAGTATGAGAGAGTTTAGGACAAATTTAAAAACCATGGTAGCAATGTGGTCAGCAAGTTAGGGGGAAAGCAGGCAGGGCACAGAATCACGTGAGAGAGAGAGAGAGAGAGAGAGAGAGGAGATTTAGACAGCTATGAGCAGTGTCAAAAGTAGAAGACAAATCAGGAAAAAAAGAAAATAGAAGCACCTCATTGATTTAGCTAGAAAGAGATCATTAGAGGCTTGGTGAGAGCTGTTTCAGTTGTGTGGAGAGGGCGGAAGCCGGGTTGGAGGTCACTGCATATTTCAGGATACTGAGGGATACTGGAGAGCTAGGCAGCCCACCCACCACAGGCAGACAGATGGGGAGCCAGCCAGCCAGAGAGCCAAGCAGGGCAGCCAGGCACCCACCTGACAAGCCAGCTTGACAAGGGAGCAGCCAGCTGGGGAGCTGGGCAGCCCACCTGGCAGGCAGTTGGGGAACTGGCAAGCCCAGGAAGCTGAAGAGCCCACCCCAACATGAGCTGGCCAGCCTGATTTCCTGACAGCCTGCCCACCCACCTGTCAGCTGGCTGGTGTGTGGGCAGGCTGTCAGGAAACCAGGTGGCCACCGGCCCAGCCTGCTGGCTTCTGTTGAAAGTTTTGACAGAACTGACACATTCCCCCGAAATGTTTTGATTGCATCAAATCGCCATTTCCTGATAGCAAACTGTTCCATCGGAAAATTTTTGACCAGCTCTGCCCAGTAACATCTCTATCCAGCCCATGACTTCTGTTTGAACTCTAACATTGTTTTTTTAAAAAAAGAGATCTGCTCTTGATTTTAGGATTTGAATGTTATAGACTATTCCATGTCCCTATGTAAGTTGTTCCAGGGTTAACTCCCTCACTATTAAAAACATGCCCCTTATTTCAAAGCAAAGACGTGGTAGAATAGTCTTGTACCTTCGGATATTACAATTTACAAAATCTCTGACAGCCTGTATAATGTCCACCTGTGAGAGGACAGAGAAATCCACAATAAAACCAGTGCAAAGCCTTCTGAGAACATGGGTCTCTATGTTGGCTCACAGATTTTGGACATTCAAGGTCAGATACTCAGCCACTAAAGTCAGTGGATCTGTGCTGATTTATACCAGTTATAAATGAGAATAAACTAGGAAAATTGGGAGATCTACTGTTTTTTTAAGTGTGGCACAGAATTCCAAATCAAATACCATTAACTGCTTATATTTATAATATAATATAATAATAAATAATTTAATAAAGTTTGGATAATATTTTTCAATTTTACATAACAGTCCATAGATGGGGCAAACCAGTATAACCCCCCACATACACACCAGCACCAATACACATGAATAAAAGGGTCCTTCTATCAAGTGTATGCTATAGATAGGGCATGCATTTGACATCTACTGAAGATGACTAGATTCTCTGGTTTAGCTTTTTGAGCAAAGTTAAGAGTTTCTATAAAGTAAAGGTTTTGTTTTTCAGAAGCCACTCGCTCTGGGACAAACTTTCTCAGCAACGCCTAGAGCTGTCTCTTAGTGAGGCCATGACCCCTGTGTACAGGGTGTCAGAATTGCCTTAAAATACACTTTTCCAAAAAATTTTTAAAGAGTATTGTCTAATACAATATTTGAAATTACTTTTTTGAGGCTTGGGGGAAAGATTCTGGTTTCTGGTAAGATAAGGTTTTCCCTACTCTCTCTCAAACGTGCAGCAAGCTGCTTGATGGAAGGAGCAGGGAACAAAGGCCTGAAGGATAAACAAAAGAGGAAAGGGGAAGAATGAAAAATAAAAATCATTTAAAAACCATCTTTTGTCTTCTAAGCTGGATAGACTTTTCTGCCTGCATCTCTACTTGAGCTGAATATTGTGGCGCTGTAGAACACATCAAACGTACAATAAAATATAGCAGTAATTGCATAGCCCTGCAATACTTTCTATGCACCCAGCAGGGAGTTTTCACTTCATACATTGCTCAACTTTTTGCAGTGATTCCATAAGTCAATTTGCATCCTTAATGCAAAGTAAAGAAGAGTAAAATATATACATACAATAGGGTCAAACATGTACACCAACTGAATAATTGCATTGGAAATTGTCTGAATGTGTCTGCACTTAGCCCGTTAGGTACCTACGTCTGTGTGTGTGTGTGTGTGTGTGTGTGTGTGTGTGTGTGTGTGTGTGTGTGTGTGTGTGTGTGTGTGTGTGTGTGTGTGTGTGTGTGTGTAAATACCTTGCTTGCACATAAATATGTATACATAAATTAGGTGTTTGCAGATGCACATCTTTGAAAAAAATGAAGATGGGGGGATGCAATACCTGAAGATAACAGCATCAATTCTTATTAAAAGGTCAATTTTTCTATCCAAGGGCCAACTGCTTCCCCTATTAGCTAAAACACAGTCTGTGAAGTCATGTCACAGACATTCTCAGGATCAGCTGGCCCATTGGATCAAGGAACAAATTTTAACAAACTGTGTTTTGCAATTTTGATTTTATGAAGCTTATACTCTTTGTGACATAAATGATAATATTTAAAAAAAAAAAACAAAAAAAAAACAACAACAAAAAACCTTGCCAGAACCACATAACATACTAAAAAGTCACCCAACCAATTGTGGGCTGGCTCCATTGTCCCATTGGCTTTCATTATATTGGTGACACCACAGAACAATTCATTGTGGGTCATCATTGCATTTAAGAGATTGCTGGAGCAACACTGGTGATGTGAAATAATTTTTACAATTTGAGTTTAAAATTAATTATATGCTGAATAGTGCAGGCCTAATTATGTGTTGTGAATTAGTTATCTGACTAATTTAGCTGTTACTTCTGTTCCTGACTCATTTGTGAACTGATTTCTGCAAATGTGTTTATTGCACAAAGAACAGTTTATGCAAACAAATTTCACCTGATGGGGTTTTCATGAACAGTTCATTTCACCTATTAGCTGACCAATCAGACACCATGACTAGCAGAGTCACATGGAATTGTTTCTGCTTCCTGAATTGATGACTGAAATTTTTAAAAAAAGGAAAATAATGAATAATGAGTGATAAAGAATGAATAAATCAAATGGTGAATATAAGTGTTCACATTCAAATATCCTTACTTGCATGAATGTTTGGAAAATGGCCTGGTCCACCTGATTTTTCATGTTAAAAACCCCATGCACATTTGTACAAATGATCACTGCTGAAAAACAACCATTCAGCCTCTGAATGCCTCATTTATTGATCTTTGGGACATTCAAGGCATAAAAATGTGCACACTTTCATTTTTGATAAACAATATACGATAAACTAACATTTGTATCTTCTCTCCTGTTATTCCCCTTGGGGGTGGTTTGGTTTGGTTTGGTTTTTTTACAGCACATAATGGCAATCTTGCCAAATGCTAAAGAGGTAATCATGCGGTGGTCATTTTTGGAGGGTGTGTTATTTGTTAAACTTTACTCATCCACAGTACCTGTGGATGTGTTATTGGTACTCATAGAACCTAAGGGTGGGATTAGAGTATTTCATTATCCCTCTCTCTCTCTCTCTAATACACAGTAGTAGGAAAATGCCAGGGCACTCTGGGAATGAGATACATTTGGCCCAAAATGAAAGAATTTAACAGAACAGCTGAGAGACAATGACAATAGAGTTCTCATTCTGTCTGTTCTAATTAATTCATTGTTTTTATTGACAATTAACACACTTCTAAACAGGATTAATAAGTCTTAATGATACAACCAATTTTGGATAGCTGGCATTCTGTACTAAAAATGTGATATGCTTCTCTCTCTTACACATGCAACGTAAGAAAACTGAAGTAAAGAATTCCTCCTCCTTCAGAATGCCTCGCTCAGTAGCAGTCCTAATGAAAATCAATAGGTTCTAGGTGATAATACACTTCACTTGGTACTACTGGCATCTTCAAGCTATTCCACTCTATGTTTCTAGAAGCCTCAATTGCATCCAAGATCTATCTCAGCTTGTGATACATTATGCTTCTCCACACTACCAACCAGTGCCACTCTTGTGGCAGTTTACGAAACTGCACAGAAATATTCACAAGAAGCTAATTTACATATCTGGTATCTATGTAGTAGCTCACTGAAATTATACAGCTTAATGTGACCTTTTCAAATTAGCCTCTTAAGGTATAATACAGCAATGCCACCATCCATAGGGAAGATTGTTCTCTCTTTCACAAATGTAATTGTTCCACACAAAGGCCAAATACATGGCATGCATCCCACTTCTTAAACAATAGCACAGCTGATTGGTGATGGCTTTAGATCTATAGCCCACTCTGTTAGTATACTGTACATACCACTCTACAGTGGGTAAAAAGTCAAACAACAACAGAGTCCTTGCCCAATAAGCTTCAGTAGAAAGGCACAACAGAGTGGAGTGAGGAACTTTATAACTTCAATGCCACTCAAAACAGAGATGTCTTCAGAAGTTTTATGAAGAATGGAGGCAAGCAGAGGAAGGATCCCTTACATAGAGGCTGCTCAAAGCGTAGGTGACAGAATGAAAGGAGACATGAAGTTGGGAATGGGGGGGACACAATGGAGCAATTGAGGGAGAAGCACAGGATGTGTGGGTGACATATAGAGGTGATTAGGTCAGAGATGTAGAGAGACACTCAACGGAAAAGATTAGGAGCTATTTTATGGGGCACTAGTTTCATAAGGCTCCTAAACTATTTCTGGTCTTGTCACCAGTATAGGCCTATGCTAAATATATGAGGGCACAACATTAAAAAATTTAACTTATTATATGTTTGTACAGAACCTAGTACAAATGGAGCCTAGAACTGGGAGGTACTATTGTAATACAAATAAATAAAAGTAATAGTTTAGACCTCGGGACAAGATGTCAAGATAAACTGTGAAGCCAGCTTTATTGTATTATTAAAGGCTACACTTGAGACTAACTATTAAGCATGAAATCAGTCATATTACAGTGCAGGGAGAATGAACTACATAACCTGCTAAAGATCTTTTCCAACCTAAAAGATTTTATGTCTATAGATACTAGTACTCATGGTAGAAGCAAGCATAGAAAAAGCTTATGCCCAAATAAATGTGTTAGTTTCTAAGGTGCCACAAGGCCTCCTTGTATGATTTAAAGAATTATACCATAACTGAGCTGAGACTAACCTCAGTTCCTATCGAGTAATACATGAACCATATGCTCCATAGATAAATACTGACACTATGGTTGCCATGCAAGGCATTTGTAATCAAAGACTTATGAGATTATTACTGTCTAATACATACGTATATATTTTACACACACACACACACACACACACACACACTTACTTGAGCTTCTTACTTTTTTGCCAAGCCAACAGAAAATATGGAAAATCTTTTTAGAAATATTGGAATTTTTTCTTTGGCAATATTAAAACCAGCATTCTCACTCTCACGCACACACAGTGCCACACTCTCAGCCATGCTGAGCTGCACCAGCTGAGGATCAGCACTCTGCTTCACCAATGTGGGGTGGGGAAGTGGACAGTGGAGAACAGGCTACGCCTCCCAAGGATTCCCCACGGTCAGGGGAATCTGTTGCTCTGTTAGGACAGCCAGACCATAGACTCTGGCACTCTAAATGTTAGAAATAGGGATCAAGAGTTTAAAGAAATAACAGCTACAGAATTACAGCAGCATCATGTTTAACATCTTGTTACAAAGGATTGAGAGATTGAACCTTTAGAATTTATTGTATTATGGTTCTAAATGTCAGTATCTATTAAAACAATTCTCATTCTCAGTTTCCAAGCCCTGTTAAACTGAACAGAGGAACACCCACAACTCAAACGGAATTAGAAGTTAATACTACCAATTAGATGCTATTTTAGGACTAGAAACTATGTACCAATTTCACTGCCATTATGGGTTAACAAGAAAAACAAACCTCTAGGTCTGCCTGCATGGATCCCCCCTCTTTAATATAGCAGGGGTCTCAGTCATCTTCATGGTGACATCTCCCTCTTGGGATGCTGCAAAGGACTCTTTGCATGGTCTGTGGAAGGGGTGGAGACTGGGAGGGCTGAGGACACAGGGGATGGACACTGATTTCCCTCCAGCCTCCTGGAAATGACAGAAGAAATAATACAACCTGAGGCAGAGCCGACCCTGTGATTTCCAGAGACAGCTACTGCTAGAGGGCATCCACCAGTTTTGAGGCCTGGCACCATGGTCTTTTCCAAAGTTTAGGGGGAGGGAAAGAGGGGGGACAATTTTAAAAATGTTTTAAATCCTAGACCTAAGTAAGGAATATTGCCTGACTGAGGAAGAATCATAAACAAACACTGATGCAAAAATCACAGGGCAGAGAGCTGTGTTAATTGAATCTGCAAAGGAAAGATCATTAGGATAATTACCTGGGACTCAGGAGATGTGGGCTCAATTCCCTACTGTGACCCTACACAAGTTGCTTAGTCTCTCTGGCCCAGATCCTAATGGAAATTAGGAGCCTAAATACCTTTGAGAATCTGGTTCTCTGGGCCTCAGTTCCCATTCTGTAAAATGAGGATAATACTGCTCTACTCACAGAGGTGTTGTGAGGGTAAAAACATTAAAGATTGTGAGGCGTTCAGATAGTACAGCAATGGGAGCTATACAAACACTTAATATACCTAAACAGAATAACCAAGTCTTCAGAATAAGACATTAATATGATAACTTTTTTTCCCAGTGTGTTAATTAAAAGGATTTTTGGCTTCTCCCTTGTCCTAGTCTTCAGCAATTAAGACAACTCCTTCCTCAATATTCTTGAAAGCTACATTGTAGCATTCGCTTGACCTAAGGCTAATGTTTAGCCTTTTGTACAATTACACTAAAATCTCAACCCTACTATATTTGCACACATTTAAAAAAAAAAAAGTTCTACTTTTTATTGTAGTTTTCTTGCTATGATTTTACCATGACCAAAACACAGGGTAGGGATGAAGTGCACTTAAAAGAAAAACAGAAGAGTTGGTTAAAATATGTATAAAAGGCTAAAAATGCTAAGATAGTTAAAATAAAACCTAGAACTCTGCTAGTTATTAGCTACCATTGAAAGTCTTGCTTAGAGTTTCTAAGACACTATCAGATTGTTTAATCTTTATGAACCCTGTGGTGAACGCTGAATCCCAATTTTCTTGAAAAACTTATGAACCAAAGCAATTAGAACTCTGTACAACATAACAAATATAACAAAGTCTTATTTATGTTATTTCTTGTTATTTTATTGAAATACATCCAACTAGTTTTCACTGTGTTTACATTTTCCATACTAGCACTCTTTAGTTTTTTGGAACCAAGCCCACTTCAGGTTTAAAACATCTGCTAGAGAAATAAATACAAAGCATAAGGGAATTATATCTTTGGAACAGCACAATAGTTAGTAACAGTACGGTGCTTAAATAGAAGGGGCCGGAATACTGAAGAAATATTTTAATTTAAGTTTGAAGGATAAAGTTACACTTCTCTCCTAAGAAGCACATGGCAGCTTGCTCAGAGTGGCAGTGAACTCAGCATGACAAAGAGGCTGAATGGTCATCATGACCACCTGCCCAGTTATTACCACCACTGCAGGTTGGCACCTGAGGATTGACCATCACATCACTGAGCCTTCTTTATCCTGGTCTTGAAAGATGTTCTGCCCAGACCACACAAAGAGAGGAAATCAGACAAAATCACTCTCTTCATGGCCTCTCCTGAGCAACTCATGATGTGAACCTACAATTCCTGCTGCCCCTTCTCAGTGTTTTTAATTTTCCATCACCACTTTATTTCTCCAGCCTGTTTCCTATCCTTCCCTTTTGCCATCTTACCAATAATAGTGAAACTTAGCCAGTCAGGACAGATTTGCAACATACTGTCATACAGAGTTTGGCAAGCTAGTAAATACTGAGCAGCCTGAGCTTGGTAAGACAAAATAAAATAAAGAACTTCATGTTTTAAAAAGAGGGAGATTTGCCTCCCACAGGGGTAAGAAGAAAATAAGAGCAACCCCGCTAACTTACTTTCCCAAGCCAGAGAGTGGTTAACTGGATCTTGCACTATATGCCACGCTTGTGATTTTCCAACAACTGAACTGCCAGCAGCAGATAGAAAAAGCAGCAGTTTATTATCTTTTGCTCTTCTCTTTTTCCTCCCTGTCACATGTGTGTGTCTGGTTTTGTCTTTAGAAGTATGCAAGAGAAACCAAACCCCTAGCAACCAAACCCACATTACTCTCAGTGCTATGGTAATAAGGAAAGTAACAAATACGGTAACATCCTAAAAATCCTACCCAATTCTCATAGTGCCCTAGGAAATATGATTCTCATTCCCCCACGGAAGAAGCAGATCTTCACAGATCTTTAACTCAAACCCTGTAGACCTCAGGCAATCCACTGCAAGCACAGAGCCATCCACTCAGAAGCACTGTTCTTCCACACCAACTCCTGGCCCTGTGCTGTTCTCCCCAGCAGGGCAGCTCCATTGGAGTCAGGCTTCCAAGGCTTCCTCAGCTAGTGGTGGCATAACCCCACCGAGTTCAGAAGAGAAGAGGGGGACTCTAATAAAACGTTAATCTAGCCTCACACTGGCTTAGTGCATTTGCAGATTTGCTGCTGGGTGCCAGGGGAACTATGCAACTGTGCTCTCTTCCCCAGCCCTTCTATGGAGTTGGACCCTTTGCTTTTGGTTCCACATGAGGTCTACCAAATAGCTACCTATCTCTCTCCTATTCCCAGTCTCTGGTCCCTACCCCTGTGCAGACTTTGGACACACAGAGCACTCCCACAGATGCAGAAGCAGCTGACTGCCCTTTCATGCAGGAGGTGGTTGGGGAGGGAAGAACAATCAATATTAAGGGTGCCTTCTGTGCCTGGATGGGGGTGGTGAGAAAAACTCTGTTGCACAAATTGCCTCATAAATGTTCAAATCAAGTTGTTCCCTCAATTGTACCTATTTAATCAGTGTGCGCATAATTTGGTTCCTTCTCACTAGTTTAAATCACCTGAAGGATGTTCTTTAGCTACTAAGAATTATTAGTTCAACAATACAAGTTATGCAATAAGTCAAATTTCCTCAAATTGTACAGTAGTATGGTAAGAAAGCTTAGTTTCATATATTCCTCTTTTCATCAGTTTGGCTAACTTTTACACTTCTGAAAGTTAATCTGTTAACATGAGAAACTAAAGTTATGTAATTATCTGTAAATTAAATGCAGTGCAAAAAAGACAATACAACTTCTCTGTTCTTGACTTAATATCTTAACCCTAGGGATGACTTACTCATGAAGAGAAAACCAATTCAATCTAAACGATGACAGCTGAAAAATACTGTTCCACTATAAGTGATTTTATACATCATCTGCATTACAATGTATTATAATACAATATTTTGTAATGGAGATTACCTGTAAAATGACAATATACAACAGGACAATATTTTTGAATGAGTGAGAGATTTTTCCCGTTGTGAAGGATCTGGCAATACAGATAAAAAGCACTTTTCACTTTCCAGTGAACAAAATGCTATATTCCAAACTTATTTGTCAGTAAAAATTTCCATGTACACTCACTGTGTCAAAAACTATAGGTCATAAAATCAAAACCAGGTACCAATCTCACTGTAGAAGAAGTATTCTTTTAATTGCTTTATTCTTTTACCAGATATTTATGTAAAAAATAACTTTATTGTGCTTCTCTGTAGAATGCTTATTTGGTGGAATTAAAATTTATTTTAAAACTGAATTCTTTATGAGCCAAGACTGGATGTGAACAATGGGAAGCCAAAGCTTTTTTTCCCCCATTATGCTACATGACTTCTTCATTTGTCAAAAATTTTAATGAGATATTTTGCTGTTTTCAAATGAAACGTATATAACAGTATGAATCATAAATTAATAATACTTGATGACACAGATGATTAAAAAGCAATACATCAAGAAAAATAAAGCCATGCAGGCATACAATAGCTAGTGCTACCAGCAAAGAGGTAATTAAACAGTCATTATTTGCCAACAATGACTACACAGTGGTACAGTATTTAGGATCCTAGTTCTCTCAGAAGTTAGTGGCAAAACTCTCTTTATTCTCAGAATAAGAAATGACTAAAGGGGAAAATGTATCTCAGATGCCATGTTGTGGTGTCTGTTGACAAAATATGGCTTTTCAAAATGATGACCAGCAAAACTATAGTTTATTTTTATACATTCATACACAGTTACACATTTTTTTTAAATCTAAGACACTACATTAGGTAATAATTGGAGATATACCAATCTCCTAGAGCTGGAAGGGACCTTGAAAGGTCATCTAGTCCAGCCCCCTGCCTTCACTAGCAGGACCAATTTTTGCCCCAGATCCCTAAATGGCCTCCTTAAGGATTGAACTCACAACTCTGGGTTTAGCAGACCAATGCTCAAACCACTGAGCTATCCCTCCCCCCAAACACATTATTTTTAAAATAATATTTAGTTTGCAAGTTTGAGCCCTCAAAAATTAGGAAATGCTAAAATAAGGCTGCTCATGCAACCTTAGTTCTGCCTTCTTGTGAGAGTGCATTATGATTTAGGCTGCTCAAAATTTTTCCATCAAAACCCTTTTGTTTGAAACCTGTCTTTTCAATTCAATGAATTTGAAAAAAGAAAAAGAAACCAAACACCCCAAAATCAAAAATTTTGATTTCAAAATGTTGCCGGCGTTCCTCAGGGGAGCTGTAGTTTAGGTACTTCATGCCCCCATTCTCCTGTATGGACCAGATTTCCCAGCTGGACTACCTCTCTCATGATTAATTTAGGGCCCTACCAAATTCACAGCTGTGAAAAATGCATCACAGGCTGTGAAATCAGATCTCTCCCATGCAATCTAGCTACTGTAGGGGAGGAGAGGGGCAGGTCTGGGGGTGCCCCAGGCAGGAGCTCCTACCAGGCACTGGGCTCCAGCAGCTAGTCCAGAGAGGCTGGGGAGGGACCGGACTTCCTCTTCCACTGCACAGCTGCTCTTGGGGGGTAGGGGAGAGATCAGACCCACCTCCAGATATCTCCCCTGGCTGCAGGAAGCTCTGCAACTGAAGGCAGCACAGAAGTGAGAGTAACAATCCTGTGACACCTCTACAATAGCTTTGCGACACCTCCATGACCTCCTCTTGGGTTGGGACCCCCACAATTACAACACCAAGAAATTTCAGATGTAAACGTATGAAATCGTGAAATCGACTAATTTTAAAATGCTATGGCTGTGAAATTGATCAAAATGGACCATGAATTTGGTAGTGCCCTACTCATGACTCACTGTGGCAGCTCAGTCAGAGGGGAGATTGTGGTGCTTCATGGGAGATGTAGTCTGGCCAGGGAGCACAGCCTCAAGAGAAGAACTGGGGCATTAGACACCTGAACTACAACCCCATGAGGTTCCTTGGCAACATCTCTGAATCAAACTTTTCAGTTTTTGCAGCCACAAGTTTTTGTTTCCCCAAAAACGGTCAAACATTTTCGGAGGGGAAAACCAGTTCTAATTATGATTCTCTCTCAGCCTCACAAACAATTATTTTCACAACACACTGTGAGGTAGGGAGGATGTTCATAGATGAGGAACTGAGATTAAGGTCAAAATTTTCCAAAGTAACGACTGTATATGGGCAGCCTACTTGAGACATGTAGGGTCTCATTTTTCAGAACACTTAGCATTCTTATAGCACTTATATATGTTCAGTGCACTGTAAAAACATTAACAGGTTATCGCCCACAACACCCTCGTGAGGTAGATGGACAAATATTATCATTCCCATTTTACAGCCAGGGAAACTGAAACAAAAAGGCAAAGTGACTTGCTCACTGCCACACAGTGAGTCAGTGACACAGCCAGGATTAGAATTCAGGACCTCCTGACTCCCAACCCTATACTTATTACTCCAGACTATATTGCCTTACTGTCAGAGATGCTGATCATCCACAGCATTCACTGACTTCAGCTGCAGCTGTTAATGCTCAGCATGACAATCTCGGGAATCTATGCATAGTTTATGAATTGCAGCTGATATTGGGGACTCTCTGTTTGTCTTTGTTGGATTGCAAATTATTTTGAATGTGGAGCTCGCTTGGCTTCCCTGTGTCTTTTGCCTTCATGTTGAGCTAAAACCCACAGGAGGTAATAAGAGAAATTCTTGCAGCTGGCACAGGACTAACAGTAGAGGGTAATTAAACTTTGATCATGGTCCATTAAAATGGGTCCCCCTTGGACAAAGAGATGGCAACCACTCAAGGTAAACTAGTTTTTCAAATCTGAACTCCAGGAGAAAGATAACTAAGCAACAGATCTCCTGGTGGGGGACTTTGATCACCTGACAAGAATGATAAGAGGGTCACCTGACAAAAGGGAATGTGAGGTTAAAAAGAATGGGTCCCTCACCAGCCATTCTGGGAGAGAGCAGAAGGAAACTGGCTGAACAGGAGAGACAGACTCCATGATTCAGAGGAGAAGTCATGTGCAGGAGAGGGGCTTCCAGACTCTTTACTGGACTCTGATCTAAGCCCAGAGAACACTCAAGAGTGGTGAGGAAACTGACAGGGAAACGCGTACAGAAATGTTACTGTTTTCTTCAGATCTGTGTATTTTTATGCTAACTGAAGTAAAGAATAATTGTCTCTAGAAAATTTTGCAAATGCCTATGTGTGTGTTATGTGCTACACCTATCACATGTCCCTGAGCTGTAAACCCAGAGGGCACAGAAGACTGGAGCTCTGGGAGAGGGTGTACTTAAGCTACTGGAGGTCTGTGGGATTAGCACTGATCCTGGAACCTAGGGCAGATGGGCTGAGAGGTCCCATTTCCCTGAAGGAATAACTGACAGAGAGCCTGTGCCCAGGTGCCAGAGAGGCCTACAAAAAAAGTGCTGCAGCCTGTGGTTGGATGTTGATAGATGTTTGGCTTCATGTGTGAGTTCCCTCTGTGTGCTGCCCCAGCCGTGTGCAGACAGCTAGCATGGCAGACCTCGAGCGAAACACCCAATGACCACAAGATCCATTAAGAGACGAAGGCACTCAGCCACGTTTATTGTTGACGAAGTATGGTACTAGTATCCTGCAGACTCTACTGGACCACTAATACATGTATGCCTGTAACAATGGACCAGCTCAGTGAATGGCAGGACTTTCCGTTCCTCCCTAGGCCAGACCAAGACACTCTCTCAGAGATACCTCTTTATACCCTGATACAAACAAGTTACATACTGCTCCTCTGACATAATTAGTTACTGCCACTCTGACGTGGCTAGTTGTTACCCATCTCCTTGTACATGTTGGTTCGATCAAAACATCTCTATTCATCACACTGTCATCCTGACCATATCTTTTAGGTGGGGTCAGTATGTTTCTGTTATTCTTTAGGGGATGTTTTTGTACCATCCTTGATATCGGGATGTTCTGGTACCACTCTTCGGGAACGTGTTTCCATGAGTACTCTGTGCCTAGCACTTTTTAGGAATGTGTGTTCCCACAATATCAGCCCTGTTCTTGCCAGATTCTGTGAACTTGCAAGCAGGCAGAGCCTGATGTTTGCTCACAGCCTGACTTTTGCTAACTTTGCTTTATATCAGCAAAGCTTGCTCGCTACTTTAGCTCAGGCCTCATAACAGGCCTCTGATACAAGGGCTTATATATCAGGCTCTTTTTTTGTCTTTTTATGGGGAGGATGTTTACCCATCATCCCGGAAAAACATAATGCACAGAGTAAAGATGTCCCAGTGGGCTAAACACTGTTATGTGACCACCTTACTTTACCATCCATGGATTTATGCCCCATCTGTCCCTTGGTCTCTTCCTACTACACAGCCTACTCAGATCAAGGGAAGCTTAAAAGCACACGAACTTCACCGAGGTGGGGCCCAAACAGCAGTCTGGTGAGCATCCAGCAGAGGGAGCTCTCCCAGGGCTGTGTATGACTCATAGACTTAAAGGCCAGAAGGGACCATCATGATTATCTACTCTGACCTCCTGCACATCACAGGCCTCAGAAACTCACCCCCCCATTCTGGTAACAGACCTCTAACCTCTGGCTGAGTTACTGAAGTCCTCAAATCATGATTTAAAGACTTCAAGTTACAGAGAATTCACCATTTACTCTCGTTTAAACCAGAAGTGACCTATGCCCCATGCTGCAAAGAAAGGCAAACCCCCACTAGCATCTCTGCCAATCTGACGTTGGGGAAATTCCCTTCCAGACCCCAAATATGGCAATCAGTGAAACACTAAGCATGTGGGCAAGACACACCAGGCAGATACCTGGGAAAGAATTCTCTGTAGTAACTCAGAGACCTCCCCATCTAGAGTCCAGTCTTTGGCCACTGAAGATATTTGCTGCTAGCAGTCACTGATGGGCCACATGCCATTGTAGGCAGTCTCATCATGCCATCCCCTCCATAAACTTACCAAGCTCAGTCTTGAAACCAGGTAGTTTTTTTGCCCCCACTGATCCCCTTCCAAGTCTGTTCCAGAACTTCATTCCTCTGATGGTTAGAAACCGTCACCTAATTTCTAGCCTAAAATTGCTGATGGCCAGGTTATATCCATGTGTTCTTGTGCCAATACTGGTGCTTAACTTAAATAACTTCATCCCCTCCCTGGTGTTTATCCCTGTGATGTATTTATAGAGAGTATTCACTGCATACCTGAAAATCAGGTCCCCCAGATCTCAAGTTGGACACCCAGAACCTGAGGAACATACAGTGGCACTTGTGAACTTGGTTTAAAGTGACTTGCCCAGAATCACATTGGAAGTCTATGGCAGAGAGAGAATCCAGTTCCATGGATGGCATTCAAGTGCCTTAATTAGAAGATCATCCTTGTTCTTCTTCCTGTCCCTTGCCTCATTCATTACACAGCTTTCAAATTCTACAATAAATGAGAAAAGGGCCTGCAGCCTTGTTCACCAAATTACCTGGATTCTTAACATCCAGAAATCTCCTCTTCTCTGGGAAACATTTCTGGGTTGATCTATGTGATCTACTTTGTTTATAACAGTAACAGTTTTACTATACTGATGAAAAGGTCTCTATAAACAAAAAAGATATTATAATTAATATGACTGACTAAAATTTTCAGGCAGGTTTTTAAGTTCCTTCTTAGAGCAGTGTTATTGGTCTTTACAAAGTGCATCCTCTCAAATACTAACAGTGTATAAGTGACTGTGTAGTGTCCAAAATGTGACCTCACATTTGCAGCCTTAACTTACAGTAGTCTGAAGACAGTTCATCATGGCATGGGGCCCTATTATTTGAGACTCTTCTGAGGGTGGAGTAGGGCTGACAGCTCTGCTTGTTCAACATGATTTAAGAATGCTTACATTGCACTGGTTCATCCTTCATCTGCTTCCTATGTGGATAGATGTTGGCAGAATTTTAAGAACTCTCCTGAAAATAGTTCAGAGTTATATATAGTTCGGTCTCTGCCAACCAGGCCTAGCTCAGGGACAGTGTTTGGGTCAAGTCTATCAGTGAATCTGAGAGAGAGATTAATTTACCAAGCTTCTTCACTGTACCACAAAAATTAGTTTTATTAAAAGTGAATATTTTTATTGATGTATTTGTGAAATAAAAGTTCCAAACCTAATTTCTTACTCTAGAGTTCTCTTCAATTTTCACCAATATCCATGCCAACTTTTCTTTCAGCTTCTTTAATCTTACTTTCTAACAGACCAAGGCCTTCTTCTCTTTGTCCACTTTTAGCTGCAGTAGAAGCTATGATCTACCTTGCCTGACAGTCTGACATACTTTAGTAGCCAGAGAGATCTCAGGAATATTATTCTCATCAACATTGACAGCAATGAGATATCAAAAGGGAGTCTAGATCTCCCATTACATACATTTCCACTGAACTGGTGCCTGGGTCCTGCCCAGAACTGTAGATCTCCTAGATGGCAGCTCAATAGTCAGCTACTAGATCATAAAAAATTAGTCTGTTACTTAACTAAACTACAGTATAAACAGGAACAAGGAGAACAAGAACAGGTATAGACATTTTCTGTGTTCCTTATATCAATGCTCAGCTGACTCTTATCAATATGTTACTTCAGTTAAAGTCTCATTTGTTTCTAGCCTTCAGAAATATCTAAGGTGAAAGGTAATAGTTTCAGATGTTTTAAAGTACAGTACCAAAAACTTACCACAAATGATCAACTTCCAAAGCATAAACCTCTAGTTAAGCTACCACACTGCAGCCCATCCCAGAGAGCATGATTTCAACCATTGTCCTGTGCCCTGGTTTTTACAACCACCTCTTTTTTCTCTTCCCTTTCTTCTCTCTGCTGCCCTATGAAACATTAACTGTTGGGTGGTTAGAGAGCGAAATTAGAGTTAATCTCACTTCTTCCATCTTTTTTCTTCCTATTTCTCTATGCTCCCAGATGCTGCCTTATGAACAAATAGGTTTAGACAATGGGACTGACACATCTTTTCCAGTGGGATCCTATGTCAAAGAGGTAAAACCAGCCAGAGTCCCTCTCTTTTCTTCACTCATCACACCTCTACTTACCCCTCTTTATTTCATTTGTCTGCTGCAGTCCTCTTATTTATAATTCTTGTTCTTAAGATTTTATTTCAAAAATCTAAACTGATCAACATTTTAATGGCATATTTAATTACAGAAAAATATTATCTGAATAATATTTAATTACTCTTTAGACTGAGCTCCTCTGGTCAGAGACCAGACCTACTTTTCTGTTAGGAAAGCGCTTAGCACATTGTTCACTCTGCCGTGAGTGATGATAATTTGCCCAAATTGGAACAGATCTATAGTAGTTCATCAAGCGCAGATACAGACAGCTGTACATTATTATAGTATGACCTTGATTATCTGGTCAATTATCCAAATGAGCCCAATTATAGAATACCACCTGTTCTCAGTAACAGGGGCATGTCTCGCGCACACTATTAATTACACACAAAATTCCTTCAGTTACGTGAACTTACTCAGTGTTAACCACAATATTTAGATAAGCAAGGATGTACTGAATCTAGCCACCATTGTTATTCAGGGACATACACGTCACTTCCTATTATGTAATATATGATGCAACAGACAGACTCCTACAAGGAGTCTAGCACATTAATTTTTTGACCTGGTACTGCATGACATTTTGATTAAAAAACTAGAATGATATAAAATGAATATGGTACACATTAAATGGAGTAAAAACTGGCTAAATGCTAGGTCTCAAAATCTAATTGTAAATAGGAAATCATCATAGAGCTGGGGTGTTTCTAGTGGTGTACTCAAGAGTCAGTTCCTGACCCTACATGTTAACATTTTTTTCAATGATCTGGAAGAAAACAAAATCATCCCTGATAAAGTTTTCAGGTGACACAAAAGTTGGGGCAGTGGTAAATAATGAGGAGGACAGGTCACTGATATAGCGATCTGGATAACTTAGTAAGCTGGACACAAGCAAACAATGTGTGTTTTAATATGGCTGAATGTAAATGTATACACCTAGGAACAAAAAATTTAGGCCATACTTACAAGATGGGGGACTCTATCCTGGGAAGCAGATTTGAGGGTTGTGGTGGATAATCAGCTGAACATGGATGGATGGCAGGAGAGAGCTCACTTGATCATTACCTATTAGGTTCACTCCCCCTGGGGCACCTGACATTGGCCACTGGTGGTAGACAGGATACTGGGCTGGATGGACCTTTGGTATGACCCAGTATGGCAGTTCTTATGAGCTCCCAGTGTGATGCTGTGGCCAAAAGGGCTAATGCAGTCCTCGGATGCATAAACTGGGGAATCTCGGGTAGAAGTAAAGAGGTTATTTAGCACTGGTGCACCCACTACTGGAATATTGTGTCCAGTTCTAGTGTCCACAATTCAAGAAGAATGTTGATAAATTGGAGAGGGTTCAGAGAAGAGCCACGAGAATGAGTAAAGGATTAGAAAACACGCCTTATAGTGATAGATTCAAGGAGCTCACTCTATTTAGCTTAATCAGAGATGGTTAAGGGGTGATTTGATTACAGTCTATAAGTATCTAAAGGGGGAACAAATATTTGATAGTGGTCACTTCAATCTAGCAGAGAAAGGAATTACATAATCCAAAGGCTGGAAGTTGAAGCGTCACAAATTCAGATTGGAAATGTGGCATACATTTTTAACAGTGGAGGTAATTAACCACAGAACAGTTTGCCAACAATCATGGTGGATTCTCCATCACTGGTAATTTTTAAATCACAAGTGGATGTTTTTCTAAAATACGTGCTCTAGGAATTATTTTGGGGAAGTTCTCTGGCCTGTGTTATACAGGAGGTCAGACTAGATCAATGGTTCTCAAACTGTGGGTTGGGACTCCCAAGTGGGTCATGACTCCATGTAATGTAATGAGATTTTTTAAATTATACCATTTGTTTTCTTAATGCATTTCAGAATAAGAATCACAAAAAAATTAAATGAGCAATTGTTTATTTTTAAAATGTTAAGCGAATGTGAGAGTGTAGGGAGCTAAACTGTTGAAACTTGAAACTAAAGACCTCTGTTTTCCAGCACAAGCAGTAGCAATGCAAGCTTTTCACACAACTACCTTTTGCCTCCTGCCAGCATGCCAAACATAGAGGTGCTCCTTCAGCAACTAGTTTCATTTCTATGCCAGTTTAATCTTTGGCCTGTTTTCAAAGGCTACAAATTAGTGCCAACATCTTATTGATACAGAACCTGTCCATTATGTCTTGCACTGAAACCACCACTTAACGTAGCAGTTAGGCATGTTTTCACCTACCCACCTGCCGTTATGTTGCCATTCTAGCACATGAATAAAATTCACATCCCTGAACTCCAACCACTCAGCCTTCCCTCAGTCACTCTTTTCCACCCAGTCAGGACTCATCATTTCTCTTCCCCTTCTCTTGGCCTCCTACTACTTTCCTTCTCTGATTGAGTTCACCCCTCACCCCACCCCTTTACCAGTGTTCAGACTGTAGGCCTTACTTACTCATGCTTTCCACCAAATCCCTTTAAGTATGGGGAGCAGAAGATGCTCTGCTGCTGGAGTGATGGATCTCAGAGGTGAAGAGGGTACAAATTAATTACCAATGTTATCACAACAATTCTGTAGTAACCAAAAAACAACTTACAGTTTTCTTTAACATTTTGACAGCGTAAGGCTTCTGGGTTCCTTTCTGCCTGCATCTGTAGACAATGGATGTAGCACCACTAAATGAAAAAGAAAAACAGTGTTATTATTTAAGGCTATTGAATATATTGAATACATCTTGTCTAATTAGACAACACTGTGTGACTTCTTATTTCCAACTGGAGATTTCTAATAAGTTGCAGAGCAAAGGGTTAAAATATCAACTGCTACATTCTCATCTGTTTCGGTGCTCAGGTTCAGTGCAGCTAGAGGACAAAGATGTAATTACACTGCCTTTCTGCCCCTCAAATCCTGGGGGAAGTCAGAACCTGATACTGCCCCAAATGCAACTAAGAGCAGCTTTAGGTCTGCCCTAACTTCCACCAGCCATCTCTTTGGGCTCTTCTGCTAGTGGAAACTGCCAGATCTCAGTGAAGTTCAGTCACACCTTCTCCTGCCCCCTTACATGCCCTGAAACTCTCCCTATACCAGAAAGCAAAAAAGATTGCGAAGCAGAGGTTAGGGGGAACACTTTTAGGGCAACTATACATTCCCTCTGCTGCTGGAGTGTCACAAAAGGGACTTAATATGGCCCAGGCTCTAGGTCAATGTATCTCACCTTTGTTAAGATGTTTACAAAGGGGAAAAGATTACTGCGCTAGTATCCATTCAATTGCCTGGTTAATCATAGCAAACCCAAATCTCATCCACTTGCTTGCAGACTGTGCTACTAGAAGACAAATTCAGCCCTAGCAGAAGCAAAAGAGGCTTTCAGTTAAATCAACTGGAGTTGTACCTGAATACCCCAAGGCTGAATTTGGCCCACGATCTTCAATTGTCTTCAAGGTGGATTTATTAAACACATCAGGTCGAGGCACTGATAATGTGCTCAAATTAACATGTTCCATTTGCTATTGCCAAGAAAGGAACTGTACTGCATCCTTTGGCTAGATGCAGGAAAGACCTTTGGGATAGTTTTTGGAGGTTCTGAAGATTTCAGTTAACCTGTTATTCCATTATTTTTCATTTTAGCATTTGAATTTCTTATTGCCAACTTAAGTCAGACGCATAAGTACCAAAATACTGATCACCATCACTGGTTCTCATGACATATCTGGACCAACTGGAATCAGGAATTATTTGAAACTTTACAAGAATACCTGTTCTCATGAGATTTCCATGATCAGCACTATTGAGTCTTAAAGTTCGTAGAGTCATAGGTTTTAAAGCTAAAAGGGTTCATTATGATCATCTCATAGAACCCCCTGCATAACACATCCTCTAGAATTAAACCCAGTAATTCCTGCAGTGGAGGGACCTTCTTCCTCACTACATAGAGTGAGCACGATCAAGTCCTATAATTTATGTTTGAATTAGAACATACATTTGAGAAAAGCATCTGCATGACAGGTCAGTTCAGAAAAGGTTTAAACAGGTAATTGCTTGAGAGCTTACTTGTATCAAACCATTGACTCTTTTGAAGTTTGCCCATTTCTACACACTATGTACAGTGGATGTACTGTATTTCTTTAGTGTGCAAAAATGAATTTTTAAAAAAATGTGTAACAACATATTGATACATGTATAGGAATATTCTAACTTCCAAAGAATTTCAGAATCATTAAATATATTTAACCAGAACATTTCTCATTAGCCAATAAAAAACTCTCAAATGGCTCTATTCAACAAGACCGAAAAAATACCCAGAGTTAAAAAAAAAACCCAAACCCTCTACATAAAAAGAATTAATCCCCCAGGACACGTTATAATAATACATATCTTTTCAATATTTTACTAAAGAACTGCAATAGGAAGGTCACTGCATCAATGCAAATCATCATTATACAGTGCTTTACATATTTAAAGTGCTATATAAACATTACACTAATTAATCTTCATATACTCCTGTGAAATAGACAAACCCTCTAGACCGATAATATAAAACAATATCAAATGTCATCTGATTAAGGCTGGAAAAGAGACAGATAGATTTCTGGAGAGGGGTTGTGTGACAATACGGGGGCAAAGAAAATAATTTGGGGTGAGATTTTGAGTTGTGTGGTAGGCGTCTGGGTTTGTTATCCACATTTCAAAAGGAATGATAAATCTAAAAGGGCAAGTTTAGAAATGGGGAGGACTTTGTTGTAAAGAACATTGTCACTGCATCCCCTGGAGTCCTAAATTGCAGGGCCGCTCAGAGGATTCAGGGAGCCTGGAGCAAAGCAATTTCAGGGGCCACTTCCATTAAAAAAAAAAAGTTGCAATACTATAGAATACTATATTCTTGTGGGGGCCCCTGCGGAGCCTGGGGCAAATTGCCCCACTTGCCCCCCCCCCCCGCCCACTCTGGGAAAAATAAACATTTAAAAACCTTCCACATCTCGGCACAAACCCAGTTTTGAGAAAACTTCTTTTCAAGTCACCTTTACAAGGTATCACTGGTTCTCAGCATCAGCTAGTGCTAAAAGGCACTAAACTTCATTAAAAGGGTTGGACAAATATTTTCCATCAAAACCTTTTTTGGATCAAAACCTAGGAGTTTTTAAAAAGCAGAAAAAAATCATGGACAATGTCTGCTTTCCTTCAAAAATTGTTGTGGTTTTTTTTAATTGAAAAGCTGAAATTAGTCTGCCACAACCTGAACATGGTTTGGGGTTTCAGAAGTGTATGGCCAAATATTTGCTGCTTGCTGTGTTTGATTGTTTAAAGAAACAATAAAAAAATTCTGCTTAAAAAAGATCCAAAACTTTTGAACCTTCTCAGCTTGTGACCGAACGCCTGAGCCCATCCAGTCAGAGATTTTTCCAGGTTTTTGATACTTTGCTGGCTTCCTTGACTCATATCTGTCTCCATAACTTTGGGTTCATTTAGGTTAGAAAATAAGAACATAAGAATGGCCACACTGGGTCAGACCAAAGGTCCATCCAGCTCAGTATCCTGTCTACCGACAGTGGCCAATGCCAGGTACCCCAGAGGGAGTGAACCTAACAGGTAATGATCAAGTGATCTCTCTCCTGCCATCCATCTCCACCCTCTGACAAACAGAGGCTAATAGCCATTAACGGACTTAACCTCCATGAATTTATCTGTTTCCTAGAGACTGGCTCCATAGGGTCCCTCACAAACTGGAGACGGTTACTGTGGGTTTGTCTTTAGTATAGCTTATGTACATACTCCACAAACTGAGCATTTGAGCTTGTTCCAGAATCTGGGATGAGCCTATGTTGTGAAAACTGAAATGCTCAAAATAGCACATGCATGTGAATGGACACAGGGTGCTAAAATTAAATTAACCCAGGGGGTCTCAAACTGGGGGGTCAGGACCCCTCAGGGGGTCACAAGGTTATTACTGGGGGTCGCGAGCTGTCAGCCTCCACCTCAAACCCTGCTTTGCCTCCAGCATTTATAATAGTGTTAAATATATAAAAAAGTGTTTTTAATTTATAAGTGTGGGGGGGGTCGCACTCAGAGGTTTGCTAAGTGAAAGGGGTCACCAGTACAAAAGTTTGAGAACCACTGAATTAACCTCTCTGGAGCCTCAGGGAATGCAGGGGATGGGGGGGTCTCCCTTGGTAGGGTTGGGAAGGAGGTAGGTGGTGTAGGATATTGCTCTCCTCATGTGATCCCTCCCCCATGGCTCTCTTGGCTCCATCACTATTAATCTAAAGTGGCTAGTTTTAAATGAAGCTACCCTCCCCTGACATGAATCTCCCTATGGCATTGAAATTAAATGTAGACTATAATTTGGCATTTGAGAAGTGAAAGGGATGGTAGCCCTAAGGGAAAAGATAACAGCTTGGCTCTTTGTGTTAAATAGCTGTCTGCAAGCCTCAAACTGCTGAATGAGCTTTAGGGTAGGGAAGGCGGTGCCTCCCCAAACAGCCTGGCCCTGCCCCCTATCCGACCCCCATCCACTTCCTACCCCTCCGACTGCACCCCTCAGAATCCCCGACCCATCCTGTTCCTTGTCCCTTACCACCACCCCCAACCACCACCCTGGGATCCCACCACCCCAATCCCCCCCGCTCCCTGTCCCCTGACTGCCCCGACCCCTATCTATCCCCCCCACTGAGTCCTGACAGACCCCCAGAACACCCATGATCCAACCCCCCATTCCCTGTCCCCTGACCGCCCCCCCGCACCTCTACCCCCTCCCTCTCTACTTACAGTCCCTGGGACTCCCTGCCCCTTATCCAACCCCCCTGGACCTGGCCCCCTTACTGTGCCGCTTACCCCCGCCTCCCAGAGCCTCAGTGTACCGTGTCCAGGAGTGGCCCTGGGCAGCACTGCAGCGGCTTGGCTCCGGAGGGACCTGAGCTCCTGCCGCTCGGCCGCAGCCCCGCCCCCTTACCACGTGGCTCCGAGCGGGAGGAGCTCAGGCCCCGCCTGAGGCATGCCGCTTTAGCTCTGTCCAGGGCCGCTCCTGGACACGGCATGCTGAGGCGCTGGGGACTGTGGGGAGGCGGAGGTGGAAGTGGGGCTGGGGGAGGAGCCTCCAACATTCCCTTGAGGGCCCCTGCGGGGCCCGGGGCAAATTGCTCCCTTTTCCCCCCTCTAATTTGAGAGCCACATTCTTTCCCAAACAATGGAACATTGGGCAGCTGGAGAAGAATGATAAAGAGGCCATTGCTGGCATACCTACAAACAGTCATGGCTGAAAGTGCTGTTTCTGTCAGGGAGGAAAGGAGCCTTCTAATACATACCTAATCCCCTCCTTCAGAAACAAGTGGCAAACTACATGAACAGGAAGACCCCCAAATTATTTGACTAATGGTGGGGTACTCATAAAACAACTGCTATGAGAGCAGAAACCCATTTCCTTCCAACTGATGATTGTGATGGGAAAGGTCTTTCCTTTTTTGTTGGTTTGTTGTTTTCAATTAAAAGCCCCCACTCTGGAGCCAGTCTTCCTCCTGGGATCATGCAGAACGGAGACAGAGGTTTAGAAAAGAGAGAGTAGCATAGTGTCGGAGGTGGACGCTCATTTTCATGAGTTCTCTACTGCTCTGTACAGCTCTGCAACATGCTCACAAGAAGTACATCTTGCTTTGTTTATTTTGGATTTCTGCAGCAGCCCTATCATGGATAAATCAGCCTATTGCTTGACCAACACACAGAGCTTTCCTGGACCTGCATGGTTTGGAAGGTCATTGATATATTTTTCAGATTAGACCCTCAGTCAAGAGAAAGTAGTGGAAAACTTCAGTGCTGAGAAGCTCTTGTAAGGGAGGAAAGCTCAGAACATTTGTAATCATTATAACTGGTGCCCTCATCTTGAGTTTTTCAGTGTTGCAAGTGATGAGACTTTATAGTTAGAAAAAAAGAGATTTTCATGAGCAGGCAGGGTTTGGAAGAGCTCACAACTTCATTCCTGGTTCCCTTTCTCTCACCTTGGAGTATTAAAGTCTAACTAAACTCCAAGCACAAATTATTCAGAGTTGGTTGGAATCATATCAAGAGGACATGTAAGAGAAAACAGAAGTAGTTTGCCATGCTAAGAGTCTGAATTTCTGCTCTGTGGAAAACACTGGAATTTCTTTTACTGCTCCTGGAAATCAGGTTAGTGATTTTGGATGAGATATATTTTTAAAAGCTCAGATACACACTGCAGAAATTAGTGTTTGTTTGTTTGTTTTTTTAAATCTTGCTCTGTTACACAGAGGGAAGCCTACAGCAATATCCAATGTCTGAACTTGCAAAAAAGCTTAAGAAACACTATATAAATCTCATCTAATGCTGCTTGAGTATGACTGACTGTGACCCTAACAGCATCCCAGTGCAAGAGGGCAAGGGGCTCATTGGTATCTGGTAGTGAGTTTCAGCTGGCCTGACAAGTTCAGTGTATCCCAATTCATTAATGTCAGATGGTATCTGATGTGTGTCATGTACAGCAACATTGGAAGACTAACAACACCCTGATCATTAATATTCTTGTGTGGTGTGCATATGGTAAATACCCAAACGACAACAGAAATATGAAGGAAACATGGAACTAAAATGTATTTATCGGACAAGACTGGAGAGTGGGTAAAGAGGTTTCTCCCAGACAAAGAACAAGCTGACACCTCCAGCCAGCTGTCATCAGAGTTGCTTACCATTCACATGGCAAGTGTCCATTCATTTGCATAGAAGAGGGCAGGAACAGATTAACTGGCATTTTAGCAAACACCTAGAGAGGAGGAAACTAGCATGGAACTTTCTTCACCACCACACTCCATGTCTCCTTCCATACAGCTTGAATTGACTTTATTTTGGGAGGCATCCTTCAGAAGACCTCATTTCAAAAGTTCACTGGACTATAAAAGAGAGGGGCAAAGAACCCCAAGTGATCTTTCACCTAAGAAAACAAAGACACTGGAATTTGTCTTTGGGAAGAGATCCTGACCAGACGGCGGTCTGCCATCTTGCTGGAAGAAGTGTGTGGTAAGAATCTTACCTGATGCTTAGACAATAGTTTATTTCAGTTTTAGCATTAGGAAATTTATTCTTCCTTTTTTGTTTGTTTGTAACCCTTTCTAACTGTATTCCTTGTACTTGGCATCACTTAAAATCTTCTCTCCTTTGGTTAATCAGCTTGTTTGACTTTTAATCGAAACGAGCCTAGTGCTGTGCTTGAACTGAAGCGATTGTTAACTCCAGTTGAAGTGAGAAGCTGTGCCTTTTGTCTCTTCAGAGGAGCCAATGAACCTTATAATTCCTCTGAATGGTCCAGGAAAGGGCTGGACCTCGCAGAGCACATGGTTTTGTGAAATTCAGGACTCGGGGGGTGGGGAGTGTTGGATTCACTTGGCTGGTAGTCACAGAGGAAACACACACCAGTACCTGCTCCAGCCCAGTACAGCACAAGTGTCTTATTTACTGTCACAGCAGAATATTCCCCACTCCAATGCCAAAGAAGTCTAACAAAGTAAGCACAGGCACTGCACCACTCCCAGCCGTCTAGTAACCAAGGCTGGTGGATTCCAGAGTGTGGCTGGGGTGTAACAAGCAGACTGCTGGAACCAGAGTGCTTAGCCAGACCTGCTTAACACGTAGACCATGCACGCTTGTCTGCTGGCTGTCAGTGTACAGGCTGTGAGACACCGCAGCAGAGCATATAAAACGACAGGGTTACAGGGAAGGTGGCGACAATCCCTCACTGTCTGGATTGCACCCCGGAACACAACTGTGACATCTAAACATAAAAGTGCTTTGAAAACAAAAACAGTTGCTCCCATACAATAAGTATTTGCACTAAGATTGGGGACAACTTGTGGGAGGCATTATTACTCACTCATTGTGAACGTGGACAAGCAGCTAGGAAAGGGGATTTTTATTCTATAATGGAGCTATTATTTTGTTGCAATTGTAATGATTTTGGCAAGTTGGAAAATTTAATATTCAGTTGTCAATCTCGATTTTGCTGTTTTTATTCTTTGAGCTTTTACACAAACTTTAGAAATTAAATCAGAGAGAAAAATGAGATGACATACTTTGCACATACGTACTATAATATTTTGCAAATTAATTTGAAATAACTCTTAAAATATTCAAACACAGGAATAAAGCCCCCTTTTCCTTCATATATTTGTATGTATGTATCTTTGGTTTTGTTGTTGAATATTTTTAGACATATATGTTGTGTGTGGATATTATGGATTTTTTCAGCTACATATTTGAGTCTTTTGAAATTGCTGAAATGTAAACCAAGTAGAATAGCAGAAATGATAAATCTGCACACTATTTTTATATACACTCAATATATGTAGAGTTAAATTATGTAATTAAAGACTGTATGATTGTCTTTTTACAGCATTTAGCACAACGGAGTCCTGGTCCATGATTCGGACTCCTGAGTGCTAGAGTATTACAAATAAATAATAATATGCACACACACACACACACACACAAAAGAGATGTATTAAGGTCTTAGGATAGCCAGCCACCATCTTGGCAGATACTAGGAACTGAATCAGGGAGCTCCAAAGTTAAAAGCATGAATTTCTAAAGCTTGAGCCAGGTTTCATAGCTGGAGCCTGCAACAGACATGCATCCTCTGTTGATCAGGCACTGAGGAAGAGACATACTACACATACCAGTGTGAAGCAGTATCACAGTCAGCTTTAATTTGGGCATTTTCTAACCTTTGAGTATTCAACTTTGCAATCCCAATGTCCTTTTGTATGCAGTAATATATATCATGTAGTCATTCTTGGTGGGGGTTGTTCAAATTTGTTGTCCTGGGCATAACTGCTGACTTTCATTTAGACTAAATGTAAAAAAGTGACTGAAACAATAGCTGTCTCCAAATCCAAACATGGATACATGTCTCCACTTAAAGACTCCATCTTCACTGGAATAATCCACATCATCATGAATCTAGCTAACTGCTCAGGTGAAAAAAGAGCAAGGCTATTATGCTAGGGATGTATATTAATCAGTGTTACACTTCACCTTTCTCAGCAGCTTCAGAGAGCGCCACTCAGTACAATTATCAGAGGGGTAGCCATGTTAGTCTGGATCTGTAAAAGCAGCAAAGAGTCTTGTGGCACCTTATAGACTAACAGACATTTTGGAGCATGAGCTTTCGTGGGTGACTACCCACTTCGTCGGATGCAAGTACAATAACACTAACTTATATACTCTCTTCCATACACCTTATGAAGGCAAATGCATTTATGAAGTTAAACAATACTATTCAACAAGCAAATTTAAAAGAGATATGAATGGAGAGATGATTTCTAGTGGGAGTTAAAACAAGATGCACAGTCTATGAGGTAGACAGAGATAAAGGAAGGCTGTTCTAGACAACAGGCACTGCAAAGGAGAAGGCTCTTACACCAAGAGTGGTGAGATTATGAAGGAGGACAGTGTGGAAGATAGCACCAGACAAGCAAAGGGAAGGGTTAAAGAGCACTGAAGTGTTTTAAAAATTATGGGATAGAGGGAAGGGGAGGAATGAACTGGATCCTAACACGAGTAGGTAGCCAGCAGAAAATGAATATAAAATGAATGACACTTAAAGTTATGAAAAAATATTTGCAAGGTGCTCAGACACCATAACTGGTATGTACTGTAAACACTTGGCAAGACAGATTAGCTACCTATATCCATGATAAAATAGGCTCAATTAGGTCAGACAAAGTTGTCTGGCCAACAGCTGATGTGGTCCTAAACCTTTATGTACTTAAGAAGGCCAGACAGAAGCATTCTGCTTATGCTGGAGATTCGAGACATGGGAAGGCTACAGAGAAGCGAATAAGTATTCAAGGAAATTAGAGACACAAGGTAGGTGACTGTAGTGAGGCAGTGTGGCCTCCCTCCAACCCAGAGTGGGAGGAACCACGCTCTGTGCCCCAAGTGGGCGGAGCCAGCCCTGATTCGCCCCTCCCACCAGAAGTGGGTAACAGGAAGTATAAAGGGCAGGGCCTCCAGCTCCGTCAGTGCGGAGATATCAAGGGAGGCAGATGGATCCTGGTGATTTAAATTGATTTTTTTTAAATCAATTCCATTTGACTTCATCTAATCAAACAATGCTTATACAAACAGGAAGATTCCAATCAAAGAAGTTGAAAGGATGAATGCTTTCAAAAGAATACTTTATCCTGTGCATTTAAATTGCCTGCATTATGCAGTCACATTAATCTGTGCTGTCACAGGGGCAAGTTAATAGCATTAACTCTCAGTTTTAGGATTTCCATAGCAAGATACTGAATGTTTCTGCAGTCTACAGGTATACAACAGTTAAAAATCAAATCTCTCTCTCTCACCCACACACAGTAATGCAATATCAAAATAAATTGCATTACATCTACTATATGACTTATTCTCAATCTTCCAAATGAAGTGGCCTATTGGAAGACTGTTCCAGGGTTAAGCAGAATAAAACCACATTAACTGTTATACAAAACTGTTGACAAACACCAATGAAATCATCACCTGAAAGATTACAGGACATCAAGATATTATTTCCTGCATTTCTGTAAGCTATGTGAAATCAGTACCTCTCATGGCTTAATATCTCGTGAGAAAGCAAAATATGAGAGCTACATATTAATGCGAGAGCTATATATTAAAACAAGAGCCCCCCCCCAACATATTTTTAAAAGAAATATTATATTCTGAAATGCAAGCACAAGAAAGATTCTACAGCACACCTAATAGGGAAATGCACCTCATCTCTTTTATATCAAACAATAATTATTTTCTATCACCCTCAGACATTGAATGTAATACTGATTCTTAACTTTCCAAAAGCTTTCTACTAAAGAAGATGAATCTCTATGATACAGCATAAAACATACAAACAAAATATTTTTTATACAGATACAGGAGTCAGATATATTTTTTTTTTATTAGTGTAGGGTTTTTCCTCATTATACTAGGGATAATACAAGAAATAGAAATACCATTAAAACTTCTGCAATTCTACAAAGGACTGGAGAATCAGGAAGATTTTATCCTTTATGGAGAGACAAGCTTGAATACCCAGGTTATACATATTCTAGATGTATTTTGGAGCAAGAAGGCATGGGTGATGGAAGAATGCTCATGGTGCATAAAAAAGAAGCCCAATTCTGTTATGTTTTAGAGTTTTGTCTGGCTTGATTTTGAGAAGAAAGAAAAATCAATATCCTTTTAGATTTTGAATCCATGACTTTTAGCTTCCACATTGATTTTTTACCATCTGATTTGACAGTTCAATTTAAAAGTCTATCCTCATCTGGCGTGGCCTGCAAAAACAATGCCATAGTACAACAGGGAATTTTAGACTTTTCATTGGACCGTAGAGACAGAAAAATACCTTCTTTGGGAGCAGGAGGACAGAAGTCAAAGCAGTTTGTTAGAGTCCCACTATCTTTGTAACATTTCAAACAGCCAGCTTTCCCCAATACAGTTCAAAAAGCCTGTGGTGTTTAGATGTTCCTTGTAATTATTAGAACTGGGAGCACTGGCTGTTGGGAGTCTGAAAGGAAAGGAAACACGAAGGAGGAGGGAGGAGTTGAAAAGGCAGAGTGAACTTTACAGAGGGTGCAGTAGCAGCTTGGTAAAGAGGTTTCCACTTTAAAAATAAAGTCCTGTTGAAGTTTGTTAGTACCTTGCCTGGTTGATACAACATTTTGGTGATGAGGATGGATCTTCTGCCTCTGAACCCACCTGCACCCTTTCTGCAAAGCCCAGGTGAGCCTCCAATTGCTTTTACTGCCTAGATCCATATGTTTGAGACTTATCCACTTGCAATCAGTGCTACAGAGATTTCTGAAGTAAGAAAGCATGCTCTGCTAATCCACTGCCTTGGAGCAGAAGGGCAGCATATATTTTACACTTTCCCCCTTGCAGATGATAAATATGAGACTGCACTCACTGCATTAAAGAACTTTTTTGTGCCAAAAGTGAATGTAGTAGCTAATCACTACAGATTTTGCCAGCATGAGCAGACACCAGGGGAGACTATAATTCAGTGTATTGCTTCCCTGAGGAGTCTAATTGTAACTTTGGGAGTATGGCAGATGAGATGATTAGAGACCAGCTCATTGAGAAAACAACCATGCTTTGTGTAAGAGAATGCTTACTTCTAGAACCACAACTTACACTCGAAAAAGCAATAACCATTGCTACTCAGATAGAGTCAGCTACAGCTGAAGCCAAAATAATGAGCAGGGATACAGGAGGCACAGTCCAGGCTGTGACTCTTTTGCAGAAAAGTTCACTATTTCTGCAGACAAACAATTGCAGGAGGAAAACTAATGAAAAGCCGCTGAATCAGCAAATTCCAAATACAGTAAAAGCTTTCACTGTGGATCCCCATAACACCTTGCAAGCTACACAGGATGTCCAGCAAAAGTAGCTCAGTGCAATCATTGCAAAAAGATTGGGCATTTAGCCAGTTCAATCAACAGGACATGCAGTTGCATACCGTTATGTTACTGTGCTGAGCATAGACAAAACCACTACTGCACATATTTCAGACACACAACAAGTGCAAAAAAACATTTGCCATACCCTCAGGCAAATCACACCTATATTTCTAATGTTGGACACTGGCTCTCAGCAGTATCCATACTACCTGATTCTATCTATTGCATTACTTTAAAGATGTAATTGATCTTCCTCAGCAAAGCACTCTTGCAGTACACACACCAGTTCAGATGGGGACCCAACACCAGGTTGAGGAGAAATTCAGTTACCATTTTCAGTCAGAGCTGTTTCAGAGGAGACTTAGAAAACTTTGTTCAAAGGACACATTTGAAGAGATTAACTCCTCAGAATGGGTTTCACCTGTACATCAGCCCCAAGTGCCTTCAAAAAAAATGATGTTGATTCTGAAAAATCAACATGGAGTTCAGTGCTATTTGGATGATATTATCATGTTTGGAAATACTACTGAATAACCAGTCCTGTCTAAACTGCATCAGCAAGCAGCAGCAAGCCTCTCAATAGGTCCAAAAAAAAAAATAGACAAACTGTACTCTCCTTTTCTGGGGCATTAAATTTCACAGGCTGACTAAAAACCTGATCCAGATCATATCCTGCAAATTTCAAATCTCCTCCTCCAACAGATTAGGAAAGACTTGATTGTACATAGTCCTGATGCTGGACTGGAAAGAGCAGAATATCCTATTGCTAGATGGTCTGCAAGACTACTCTCTTTCAATTATAAACTGGAATGTAAGCCTGGAAACAAAAATGTGGTAGCTGATTGCCTTTCTTGCCTGCCTTTGCCTTCTCAGATGGTCCACCGGAGGATGAGGATGCAGTAGTTGCGCTTATTACAAGCGCTCTTACTGCAGTTACAAGAGAACAATTTCAAGCTGCTTGTTCAGCGTGTCCAATTCAACAAAAACTACGGGAATTTCTGACAAAGAGATGGCCCAGTAACCCTAAAAACCTTGACCCAGTTTTGCTGCTTCAAAACTCATATACCTGGCACATGATACTCATCAAGGAATTGTCAGAACCAAATAATGACTACAGTATCTGTATTGGTTGCCAGGGATGGATTCTCAAACTGAAGCACTCATAAAATCCTGTGTCACTTGCCAAATGCATGATAAGACAGCAGTGACATGTACCCCTCCATTACAGCCTGTTCCTCTTCCTGAATCTGCATGGGAAAAAGTGGCAATTGACTTCGTAGGACCCTTTGATATTGCTCCAATTGACCATCGTTATGCCGGTGCTCTGTGCTGCGTGGTGGCATGGCTGGCGCTAGCCAGGCAACATGGCTATGGTGCCGCCTGCCACCGGTGCTCCAGGCAGCGCAGTAAGGGGGCAAGGAGCAGGGATTGTTGGATAGAGGGCTGGGGAGTTTGGGGTGGTGGTCAGGGGGCGGGGGTGTGGATAGGGGTCGGGGTGGGGTCATGGGGGCAGCGGTCCCGGGGGGGCAGTCAGGAAGGAGAGGGGGTTTGGATGGGCGGCAGGGGGCAGTCAAGGGCAGGGATTCCGGGGGCGGTCAGGGAGAAGGGGTGGTTGAATGGGGCAGAGGTCTCAGGGGGGCAGTCAGGAATGAGAGGAGAGGTTGGATGGGGTGGTGGGGGTCCAGGGGCGGGGCCAGGGGACGGTGGGGTGGATGGGGCAGGAATCCCAGGGGGACAATCAGGGGACAGAGAAGGTTGGATGGGGCAGGAGTCCTGGGTGGGGGGTGCGGACCATCAGGAGGCGAGAAGCGGAGGGGCTGGATAGGGAGCATTGGCTGGGCCATGCCTGGCTGTTTGGGGAGGCACAGACTCCCCTATCCGGCCCTCCATACAATTTTAGAAACCCAGTGTGGCCTCAGGCCAAAATGTTTGCCCGCCCCTGCACTATACCATAGCCACTTACAATATCTTTGAATATGTAGCTCTTTGTGTAAAAAAGCATCTCATGCAGTTAGTCCTAGTTTTTAAAAATCTTTCTTTGTTCAATCAGTTAACTTTTATCTCACAAGCACCATCTGAGTCCTTTTTTCCTTAAGATAAATTAATGAAGAATAAAGGTAAGAGCCTCCGAATATAATCACCTTGGGGGGAGAGAGAAGTGTGTGCCAGAGAGAACAGAACTAAGCAGAAGGAATTTGAAACAGCTTCTAAAAATCTTGCTAAGATCTTCCCATATAGCCCTTTTCTTCTCCTTCTCCTTCATTCTTACTGAGCCTTTGCAAACCCTGGATGAGGGTCAACATCATCCATTACTTCTCTCATGATATTCCCCAGGTGCTTAACACAAGCAAGATCAGCTCTTTATGGCGACAAAGGGCAGAATAAACAACTGTGGAATGATTGTTCAGCTATTGGGGACTGGCTGGGTTGTTTGTTTTATAGTGGAGGACATTTATTTTATTAATAGTCAGGTCTAATGGAGAATGACACTCTTAAAATCAAACAGCTCCCATAGACTGGGCAATTTAAGAGGTATTTATTGGGTGCACTCCTAAACCAAACTCAAGACACTCTTTACTAGAGTTTGACTCTATTTTGATCAAAGCCACTGCATAAAATTTGATGGTACAATATGGTCCTATGCTCTGAACCTGCAAATACAAACCTGCTTGACTTAACTGCTGCAAAGACCTCCACTGTGGTAAATAGCAAAGTTAAGCACTTATGTAAGCGTTTGAAGGATCTGGACATAGAGCCATGTTGTGCCATCAAGCTTTATGCAACAGCTCCCACCAAAATCACTGAGTTTTGCATAGAAGTCTGTGACCCAACCCGGCCCAGGGTTTCCAGACACAATAAGAAGGATTTAATTTTAGTGTTTGGTGTTAAAAGTTCTTTACTTCTTTCTAGCTGCTCAATTTATTTTCATTCTTAATCCAGTTTGTGATATGAATTTAGGGGCTATTCACTATGGCAGCATGAAAGGGGTTCAGATAATGCTCTCAATAACTGCAAATACACATTGAACAAGAATGTTTTATATGCTTTAAGGATTTCTGGTTAAAATTTCATGTAATCTACTTACTGGATTGCAGTTTTGGAGTGCACAACGTCAGTTGAAATCACAGATTCATACAACATGATATCATTTCTGTCACTTCTAATATTCCTGGAATAACAAAACAACTTAGACTGAGCCATTAAACCTTAACGATAATAACTTGAAAAGAGTCACTGCTACTTTCAGCTGCAATTTTATTCTGATTACTTATTTATTATTTTCTACATCCAAATGCGAGTTAAAGTGCCTAGCACACCACTGGTATACAAATAAGAGAAAAACGGTTTTCACATAACTAAAGGCTTCAGTATCGTGGTACGTTTAGTCTTAAATTATATCAGCAAACTAGATTACACCAGTAAGACTGGAAAAAAAGCCAATTTTCTATATTTAGGGATTGATCCTCCTAGACACGGAGCAGTTTCTGGGTAGCGCCTAGTGCCTTCTGTAGAACAAATTAGTAGGAATGGAGAAAGTGGGTCAAGTCTAATGAGGGAACTAGTTTGGTGTGACACCTAGAAGTCAGGAATGCAGGCTGGTGGCCAGGTTGCTATTAGACAAGAACAGGCCTCTCAGCACATAACATTGGCCTCTATGCAAGCTCTGTAAAGATCTCTTTCCTACAACTTTGCCTGCTGTCACTGATTGCTCACTGAACACCTTCAGCTCCCACTAACCCAAACATAAATTGAGCGTGCTTGGGCCTTTGCAGAGTCCAGTCCTACTCACTACCACGGATAATCCTGTGGAATTAATGTCTACGATTAACTGTATTTCCAAGAGTTTGTTAAGGGTGCCCCCAGGTGGGTGGTCTTTCATGTGGTTGTAAATCTAGGTAAATTAATAATAAATATTCTAGAAATGGATTCCAGATCTTATTGTCAATATAAATTTTCTTTAAACATCTGTAGAGAATCATTTTTAAAATTGCTTAAAACAGTAAATGACAAATCTATGATGTATGAAGTACAGATTGCAGTTTCCAACTTTTGTGATTTCCATTTTGAAAGGCTTGGTCTTTTGGCTAGTGGCGGTGCTCTGTAATACAGGATAATGATTATAACTTAATATATGTGGATCGGTATTTCCAAGTATAAAGACTTCAGTACTAAATTGTATTACAGGTTTAAAATTTAAATTAATTCTCTCATGTTATCCCCAAAGTGGCGAAACTTCAGTTACTGCATGCATTTTGACTGGTATTTCCAGCCTCTCTCAGAATTCAGCATAATAAAATCAGATTTAAGCAGTGTCCAGTACATATTCTGTCTAGGATTTATGCCCCCTTCCCCATCTCTACTGCCACTGAAAAATCAGCTCGCATGCTGCCTTTGGCACGCGTGCCATAGGTTGCCTACCCCTGTTTTAGAGTAAAATTTTCAGAAAGAGATTTTAAGTGAAAAAATGTGGTCAATTGTGCATATGTATTGGTGCATGCAGTTACAAAGCACACACCAGGTATATGCAGATGCAAATGGCTCGTTAAATGTCTAAATGACCACTTGCAAATATCCAATTAGTACCACAATCACAGAAGGTACATTTCGCTCTGCAAATGTAGAACTGCAAATGCATGTGAACATCAACCCCTTTCTCTCTGTTAAGTAAAAATATTATGTTCTAGAATTTATCAGACAACTAATATATTATTAAATTAGTTTAATTCAATTCACCATGTTTACATAAATTCAATTTTACTTTGAAAAGTGGCTGTGTAAAAATGGCGGCATCCTAGCCAACAGCTCTGTTCCTTTTGTGTATTCAGTTGTATCTGTTTCCTTTTCTAAAAAAGTTGCTCTTTTCTCCTGTTAACCCTGTAAACACAGCTAAGACTCCACTGCTTCTTGTGCATCATCAACAGAATATTTACTCAAGTTTCCACCTGTGCAAACCCACTGATTGGGAAAGCACAGGTTCCATGACAGCCAGGAGCGGCTCCAGGCACCAGCACGCCAACCGCGTGCCTGGGGCGGCAAGCCACGGGGAGCGCTCTGCCGGTCGGCGTGAGGGCGGCAGGCAGGTTGCCTTCGGCGGCATGCCTGCAGAGGGTCCGCTGGTCCCGCGGCTTCGGCGGACCTCCCGCAGGCGTGCCACGGAATCCGCGGGACTGGGGACCTCCCGCAGGTAAGCTGCCGAAGGCAGCCTGCCTGCCGTGCTTGGGGTGGCAAAATACCTAGAGCCACCCCTTATGACAGCCTTGACCATAAACACTGGTGCAGCTGCTACACCCTCTCAAACATCAGCAGGCAGCTGAAAAGGGATAGTTCAGCCATGTTGCAGAGTAATTTGTACTCTGAAGACAAAACATTCAGCAATGGTTCATCACTCAGAGCACATTTTCTGTAGTTTGACCAGAATGACAGACTTTCTAAAGACAAGAGTACTGGACCCCCAGTACTCGTTGCAAAACGTACTAAAATGATCAAAAGGTATATTTAATGAGCAAATGTATACTATAGCTGTGTTCAGATGCTGTCCAGTTGAGAAATTAGGGTTTTCCTATCCATGGGATAGTGACAAAACAAGGAGAAAACACACACTGGACAGAAACTGGCTCAGCTAATTCTGGCCTAATTTTCAGCGTGTATGGGCTCGCACACAAATCTTGAATTTAGGCAGGATTTTCTGTATGCCTATTAGCTTGAGTTTTTAAAAATTTGTACCCCTGCCCCTCCCAACAATAGAATGGAGCTGACTCATGTGAATTAAATAACAGGATGGCCTCTCTTTGGTGACTGCTTCTTTTAGGTTGCAAACTTTGGCAAATGGTCATTTCACAAGCAAAAGAAAAGAGAGGAGAGAGATCATATTTTTATAATCTCTTGTACTAGCTGAAAATATTGTAATCCAGGAGATGGCCTCAGCAACAAAATCAAATCAAGGATTTTGTAAAGGTAATCCTGCTGCATCTGCTGGATCCCATCCTGGATCTACATCCCAGGAGAAAGCTCTTATTAGGATGTCCATTTTCTCAATTGTCATGAATATAATTTAAGCCTTTTCATGCCGAAGATCTGTTCTTGAGACCTCAGCATGATTCGAATGTATCTATCTGTGCTCTAAAGACCAGGCCAGGGTCTTCCAGATTAGGATTTCACCATCCTGATTTACCAGAGATTGGACTACAGTTGAATGGAAATTCTTTTTTGAGGGTCTCTTACTAGGACTAGAAGATTCTCCCTCGCTTCACTATATATTTGGAGATACTGTAATATACTGCATAAGGTCCAGAAAAGATTCTGGTATCATCTTGTAGAAAAAAAAAAATCAGTGTCACTACATTAAAAAGTTTTATATATATCAATTAGATACCTGCCTGTCTGATGTCAAGTAAAGTTAAGGCCTCCAAGCTCTCTATTTTCTGGCTTCAAAGAGGACAAAGTACAGTATATAAAAGGCCTTTGCACATCTTTGAGAAGAGAGAGAAAGTTTTGTAACATTCATCAGAATTCTGGAAAAAAATATGAATCTTATTTTCCACTCATAGAACTTATTCTCTCTCTTTCCTTGTAACTGCAGCCACATAGACATGGTTCCTAGCTTCTGCGAACACAGGTTTACAATCTACCACTTTTTTTTACCTAATTCATAACAAACCTGATAGAAATTTCCAAATATGGAAATTCAGTATGGAAGCTGAATGGAAGCTACAGATTTTTTAAATGCAAGTTCTTAAGGGATTGCTAATGATATGCTGCAGCTAGTTTGGATGTTCTACATGTTCTATTTCTGCTTTAAAAAAAAAAAAAGCCTGCACACTGCAAACCTTGAAAAATTGCTGCAAACTCCTAGGGCACACACTATTTTGTAGCGGGCTGTGTCCAGTCTCAATAATAAAGGAAAGTGGATATGTCTGACACGAAATTAATGATCACGTCTAAATCCAGCCCTGGTCCTTTAGCATAACCAATTTATATTACCTGCATTATATATATTCAAGGATCTGTTAACTGTTATGCACAATGCCTTCTAAACACAAGATAGTCAAGGTTCTACACAACACTCGTCCCTGTCAACATTTTGTCTTGTTTCCTGCCGTTTCCCTGTTCATGCTTTGCACGTTACCAGCTACAATTCCCTCCACTCTCCATTTCTATTTTTCTCCAAATGCCTCCACATCATCTCCCATGTTGCTCTATATCTGAAATGATCTCCTTGTCCTGTTGAACTTTCCTATCCTTCTAATGCTTCCTCAAACCCCACCTTTTGCTACCTCATTCCAATATTAGGGTCAATTTAATAAAATAAAAGTTAAAATATATGGAATGAGCACAACACCTACAGTGTGAAAACAATTAACATCATGGCCTTAGGCTATGTATAAACTGCTCTCCCATTTCCATACCCTTCCCTATTATGTCGACCAGTGGCACGTCCTGTCTACAATGAAACCTAGAGATTGTTCTAGTTTCGTGAGGCAGGGATCATGTCTGAAAACCACTGTGCATACTTGGGGTGTTGAATGAAAAATAACTTATTTGCCTGCCCACATGGATCAGCATTAAAAATATACTGTGAAGGTGCTTTGGCAAGGAATACAAGAAAACAGAAGTTTCTAATAGGAGCAGCTATTTCAGATACCATTTTTTCTGGAAAAACATTATAGAGCTGGCTGGCAACCCAAACTCAAGCACTGGTAAACCTCGGTCCTTCCTATTCTCTGCCTGTGGCACATAATAGTCTAGTCTCTTGCGGGCTGTAATGTCTTAATGTCATTTTGGTTGCTGAATTATTGTGGTGGGTGGTGTTGGTGGCCTGTGACATACAGGAGTTCAGACTAGATGCAGTGGTCCCTTCTGGCCTTAAACTCTATGGCTATGAGGTTCTACTGATAACCCAAAGGCTAGGCATAGTGTTTGAATAGCTCTAGTGGAGAAAGCAGAAAAACTGGATGAAGTAGGAAAGCTAAAAAGGGGGTCTATTAATGCAATAGCCTTTCCGCTAAGCGGATTTAATTAAGGCCTGAAACATGGCAGAAGTCAAAAGTGAGGAGGAGTTTGGTAGCCTTTTGCATTTGTGAAATCAGACAATGACCACACCAACTGGCCCAACTGCCCATGTTAAAGGAAGAACCTGCACTAGAACAGCAGGATATTAAAAAGCCAGAACTGAGATACCATGGAATGAGAAATGTTTACATAGTACCTGCCTGGCTCAAGCTATTAGTCTCTCATGTTCAAAAGCAATACATTCACTCATTCTTTAAAGTTATAAACAAATTGCAAATGGTTATTTTCTTGTTCTTATACACAGCAGGCCTGACGTGTCTGAGTTGCTTAGAAGTTTTAGACTGTGTATTTCAAAGTATTGTTTAATTTCTGTACATTTCAGGATATAATTTCTAAAAATCATTGTTTATTCCCTTAGTGGGGAAAGTTTGTTGCCTAACCAGCATGTTGTTATCCTACATTTGCTCCCAGTATCCCAGGATTTTGCTCCGTGGCAGCCTCTTGCCAATTAGAGTGATCAATGCTTTTTGAAGTCCATTTCTTCGGTAAATATTTCTGCAGTAGTGTAAGGGCAAAAATCTGCCCTATGGGCAAAACTTCCATTAACTGCAACTGGAGCAGGATTAAGCCCTTATAGTGCAGCACTGTGCTGTATTAATCATTGGAGATGGCTTATTAAAGTCCAATATATTAAATTTGCCCGGTCTCCACTTCAAAAATATATATCCAAAGCGCATAATTCACTTAGTTCAGAACTGCTCTTACATCAGAAGATAGGTCAGGAGTGGGAAACAGAAGGAAGCAGTCCTTGATTTTTGTAGAAAAGGGAGTAGGGGGAGAAAAATTCTCTCCCCTAATTGTGGACCTCTCAGACACCAGCCCTACTAGGTTTGAGCCTACTCTTGAGATTGTTTAGCATCTTTGAGCCATAATTACTCAAAGAACACAAGTTGTCACAATTAAGTGATTTAGCTGGATGACTGCCAGCAACCAGAAGCCCCCTCCTTGTTACAAACATGATTTCTTGTGACAGCACAGCTTGTCTTAGACAAGGGATATGATTAGCATGGGGGAAGATTGACTTGAGAATGTTATTTCACTCATCTCCTGCGGGAGATGAGACTATACCAAGTTTAAAAAAAAAAGTGACATACCATTATATATTTTAAAGATAAAATCCACAAGGCTTCAATATCCATTAAACTGCATGTTCTATATTTCTAGTGAAAAGCACCATTTTTGACATAGACCTTTTAGTAGGTGGGCTGACCTGGCCATATGGAGAAATTTAAATTCTGATCTTGCAGGAAGATATGATGCCCTGGCCATATGGTACAAATCTATAGAGCGAGAAGAGCAGGAATCAAAACTTTAAGGAGGTCACCCTGGCTCAAAAGAACCACATTTCTCCAGCTGATTCATAGGGGAAATAAGACAGCTGCTGGCTTCTGTTGCTGGATTGCTCTCTGTGGGCAGATATGAAGGACAACTATAAAGTTATACACAATTTAGATACCAGCATATAATGGAGGATCAGCCAGGCTATGAATCTGGTTCTGAATTCTACAGAAAAGATGGGATAGATTTTGTTTTAGTGCATTCCCGTTTCCTCTACCAAAAAGAGAGACGAAGAAAATAGACAGACTGATTTAGGCTGCTCCTTGCACTATTTCTTATAATGCATAATTTATGGGCAGGAAACTGTAGTCTCTTCTCAGAGATCTCTTTCAGCACCATTATGAAGAAAGGAAGATCATGTTTTCTTTGTGAAGTGGGACTCTACTGTATCATTAAATAGTCAACTGTCCAAATGTCTCTTCCTAGAGAATCTGTAAGCTACTGAATTTGAGATTCCATGGCCATTAAATAGTTCACTACCCATGATTTTAATGAACTCTTTAACTTCACAGATATCAAGCATGAGCTGGGATGAAAAATACACACTGCAGTTGTGAATGGTGTGAAGAGCCACATTTCTCCCACTGTAGTACTGATATTAAGACATCGCACCAGCATGACAAAAGCTAGAAGCAACATTTTAAACTAAATGTAGGATGCTGTAGCCAGCAAACAGCATGAGTTATGTTCTCATCCATCCTCCCAGTTCAGAGTAAGGGCCCAGGCAGAGACACGCACAACCTGGAGATGAATGCACGGCTGAGCAGATGGGCTCCACCTGACCAAGAAGGGGAACAGCATCTTCCCAGACTGACTCCCCTGCCTAATGAGGAGGGCTTTAAACTAGGTTCACAGAGGGCAAGTGACAAAAGCCAAAAGGCAAGTATATATATAAAAAAAGTGGTCTTAACAGTGGGTTAGATATTGAGGGCTGGGGTGTGGGGGGAGATGGAAAATTACAATAGGCTCATCGGAGCAACAAGAATGAAATCAGTGCAGGAGTCTGCTCAACATCTGTGATGTCTATACACAAATGCAACAAGTACTGAGGAACAAACAGGAAGAAGTGGAAGCATTAGTACATAAAATAGATTATGACTTCACTGGCATCACAGAGACTTGTTGGAATAAATCTTATGACTGGAATATTGGTATACAGTGGTATAGTTTGTTCAAGAAAGACAGGCAGGGAAATAAGGGAGGTGGTGTTGCATTATACATCAGGAATATGTACACTTGTCCTGAGGTCCAGAAAAAGGTGGGAGGCAGACCAGTTGAAAGTCTCTGGGTTAAGATAAAAGGGGAAAAAAACAGTAGTGATGTCATGGTGGACATCCACCAAATCAGGAATGGGAGGTGGGTGAGGCATTTCTAGAACAAAGAACAGCAATAGCCAACAAGACGACATGGCTGTAAGGGGAACTTTAACTAGCCAAAGATCTGTTGGAAAAGTAACATGGCGCAAAACAAAATTTCCAATAAATTCTTGTAATATTTGAGGATAAAATTTTGTTTCAGAAAGCAGTGGAACTAAACTGGGGGACAGCCATTTTAAACTTGATTCTGATTAACAGGGAGGAATTAATTGCAAATCTGAAGGTGAAAGGCAACGTGGGTGAAAGCGATCATGAAATGATGATTTCAGGATTCTACGAGAAGGAAGGAGTGAAAGCAGCAGAATAAGGACAAATGGGAAGAAAAATCTAAGAGAAAAGGGAGTTCAAGAGTGCTAGCACTTTTACAAAAAGACAATATTAAATGCACAACTGCAAACTATCTGGACACAAAGAAAAGATAGAAAGAATACAAGATGCCAATATGGCTGCATCAGGAGCTCTTTAATGGCCTGAAATTGAGACGAGAAATCCCACAAGTGGATCCATGCACTAATTGCTAAGGATGAGTACAAAAGAACAGCACAAGCAAGAAAGGCCAAGGCACAAAATGAGTTACACCTAGCAAGGGACATAGAAGGCAATAAGTAGAGGTTCTTTAAATACATTAGCAGAAAGAGAAAGGTGAAGGAAAGTGCATGTCCTCTACTTAGGAGAGCTAATAACTGATGACATGAAGAAGACTGAGGTGTTTCATGCCTATTTTGCTTCTGCCTTCACTTAAAAACGTTAATAGTGACCAGATAATCAACACAATTAATACTAACAACAAGGGGGAAGGAATGCAGGCCAAAATAGAGAAAGAACAGGTTAAAGAATATTTAGATAAGTTTGCATCAGGCTCTGCTGACTTCTAGTCATCCTTGGGTTCTTAAGGAACTAGCTGAAGCAATGTTAGAACCCTTAGCAATTATCTTCAAGGACAGATGACGTCCCAGAGAACTGGAGAAGGGCAAACTTAGTATCTATCTTTAAAAATGGGAACTAAGAGGACCCAGGGAAATTATAAACCAGCCACTCGTACTTCAATACCTGGAAAGATATTAGAACAAATTATTAAACAATCAATTTGTAAGCACCTAGATGATAATAGAGTTATAAGGAATAACCAGCATGGATTTGTCAAGAACAAATGTCAAACCAACCTCTTTCCTTCTTTGACAAGGTTACTGGCCTAGTGGATAGGGCAAAAGCAGTAGATGTAATATACTTTGAATTATAGTAAGGTTTCTGACACAGTCCCACATATCATTCTCATAAGAAAACTAGGGAAATGTGATCTAGATGAAATTACTGTAAGGAGTGTGCACAATTGGTTGAAAAACCACACTCAGAAAGTAGTCATCAATGGTTCACAGTCAAACTGGGAGGGCGTATCTAGTGGAGTTAGTCCTGGGTCCAGTATTATTCAATTGTTATCCAAGTCATTAATGAAACCGAGTAGAGAGTATGTTTATAAAATCTGCAGACGACACCAATGTGAAAAAGGTTGAAAGTACTTTGGAGGACAGTATTAGAATTCAAAAGAAGTTTGACAATGTAGGGGGGAGGGATAGCTTAGTGGTTTGAGCACTGGCCCGCTAAACCCAGGGTTGTGAGGTCAATCCGTGAGGGGGCCATTTAGGGATCTGGGGCAAAAATCTGTCTGGGGATTGGTCCTCCTTTGGGCAGGGAGTTGGACTATATGACCTCCTGAGGTCCCTTCCAACCCTGATATTCTATAATTCTATGAACTTAGAGAATTGGTCTGAAATCAACTAGATGAAATTCAATAAGGAGGAACAAAAATCAAATACACAACTACAAAATGGGGCATAACTGGCCAGGCAGTAGTACTGCTAAAAAGGATCTGGGGGGTTATAATGGGCCATAAATTGAAGAGGAGTCAGCAATGTGATGCAATTATGAAAATAGCTAATATTAGGGTGACCAGATGTCCCATTTTTAAAGGGACCATCCTGTTTTTGGGGACTTTGTCTTATATAGGCACCTATTACCCCCCACCCCCATCCCAAGGGCCGGCTTTAGGCCAATTCAACCAATTCCCCTGAATCAGCCCCCGCGCCTAAGAGGGCCCCGTGCCCAGTGAGAATCTCTTCCCTGGCTAGAGGAGCCTTTTTAATTTTTACTCACCTGGCGGTGCTCCGGGTCTTCAGCGGCACTTCGGCGGTGGGTCCTTCGCTTGCTCTGGGTCTTCAGCAGCGGGTCCTTCAGTGCCACCAAAGACCTGGAGCGAGTGAAGGACCCACCACCGAAGTGCCGCCGAAGACTCGGAGCACCGCCCAGTGAGTACAAGCCCCATGTGTTTTTTACATTTTTATTTATTTATTTTTTAAATATATACTCATCCCTGCCGGGGCCCCGTCAAAACTGTTCAAATTGGGTCCCGCACTTCCTAAAGCCTGCCCTGCCCATCCCATTTTTTCCACAGTTGCTATCTGGTAACCCTAGCGAATATCATTCTGGGGAGAATGAACAGGAGTGTTAGTATGTCAGACACGGGAGGTAATTGTTCTTCTCTACTTGGCAGTGGTGAGGCCTCAGGTAGAATACTGTGTCGCGTTCTGAGTGCCACACTTTAGGAAAGATGTGGAGAAAGTGGAGTGTTAGGTTCTATGGAGGCCGTAGGCCCTCCCAAAGTGCTCTGCAAGAACGAGGTCCACACACACTGTGAGTTATTGGCTTTAATGAAGGTAAAGTGACACACCCGCAATGGGGACTCCAAGCGTTGCTGTCACGGAGGCGGGGAACCCAGCACCCCGGAGCTCGGCCTGGTACGGAGTCCAAAAGCAAGCACAAATCATGCTCATATTTATATAAACGGCAGCAAATCGGCTCATGCATAATGCAATAGAGACTTTCCACCCTCCGGGCCTTGGCCAACAGCCTAGGGGCTTTCCACACAGCGGTTCCAACCGGTTATGGCAGGTTGGAACTAGCATGCCGTGCCCTACAATAACCGGGCGCTGAGAAAGCAGAGCTGCCTAAGCTAGGCCGTAACAAAATCTTCCGTGATTCCCTGTCCTCCTACATGGAGAGATCCAAAAAAGAGCAACAAAAAAGGTAAAAACTTTAGAAAATCTGAAGGCTAAAAAACTGGGCCTATTTAGTTTTGAGAAAAGAAGACTGAGGGGGGAACTTGATATCCATCTTCAAATATATTAAGGGCTGTTATAAAGAGGACAGTGATCAATTGGTCTCCATGTCCACTGAAGATAGGAAAAGTAGTAATGGGCTTAATCTGCAGCAAGGGAGATTTACGTAAATATTAGGAAAAAAAATCTTTCTAACCATAAGGATAATTAAGTTCTAAAACAGACTTCCAAAGAAAAACAACATTATTGTAGGTTTTTCAGAACAGGTTGGTGATTCCTAAGTCAGCATTTAGAATGGAATGTTAACTGCTCCTTATCGAAAAGTTATGAGATAAATTGTTTACAGGTTGGACAAACGTCTCTCAGGGATGGTCTAGGTTTACTTGGTCCTGCCTCAGCACATGGGGCTGGATTGATGATCTCTTGAGATCCTTTCAAGCCCTACATTTCTGTGATTCTATGATTCTTAACTCACATCTGATGTGTTCACTACAATTTACATCACATCACCAGGTTACAATTGGCTACACAAACACACACATTCTACAGATGACTCCTGGAGAATGGAGAAGTGGGGGTGGGAATGGGACGTTTGAAAATGTATTTTCTATGAATTACTAAAAAGTGTAACATTACTTCCCACCATTTAAATAAAGAGCACTGCTTTCCTCTGTTCCCTTCCCTCTCCCAAGCACTGTCTTCACTGCTGAAAAAGGGGTGTTCTGTAACAAGCACTTACTGCTTTTTTTTAAATAAAATTATCTTCCCGCTGTCACCACCATTTAAACATAGCTTCTAAGATCCTCCTTGAGGAGAACCTCAAAGGCCAGTGGGACTTAGACCAAGATAGTCAAAGGCCTGGCTCCAAATTATGAAGTGAGTCTTTTTCCATCTAGTTACAATTCATGGATAATTCTGCAGCAATCAGTAATTCCTCAGCACAGAACATCAAAGAGTTGTAGAAAGTTTAGGTTCCCAATTATAATCATTTTAAAACTTTGGATGCATTCTATAATGAAGTTTTTTTTCCCCATTGTAAGTAAAAAAATTAATGGCTTATTCCTATCATTTTAAGTCAAGCTTTCATTTGCTTTTTGACCAGTATTTGAAGTGCAAATAACTTCCTTAAAAGTGAAGAAAAAGAACCTGGAGAAATGAATAAGGAGGAATCCATTGAAAAGAAATCCCTAGACATTCAGACTACATTCAGCCATTTGGCACTAAGCCACCACTTTTTTAGTAAACAATAGATGGAGGAGAAAAAATTACACCAGAGGCTGGATGTGAGATGCATGATACCAGTAAGTCCCAAAATAACAAAAGAGTTTATAGTTATTAGATATTTTTATGCATCAATGCTCTACATGTGATATATTTATAGCATATGATATTAAATATAACACATAAAATACCAAGAAATAGATGCATTACAGACACATCTGTCTAGTTAAGGAGACTTGTTTCAGTTATTGTTACCAGGAATTGCACGTGAAATATTCTACAGGACCATGCCTTCAGTTCTTCCTCTGCAGTAAATATAAAGTGCACATAGTTTACAGCAGTTAATCATAAACAAAGATTGCTAGCTGCCTGGTTTACAGCAACTCAGTCCAATGACAAAAAGCACTGACTTTGTTGGAGAAAGCTCATCTCATCAACTCTCTGAGTAGCAAACAAGAGGTTCTAAAAGGATAATGCAATGAAACCATTATAAACCCAAGGGAGTCACTAAGTACAGAAACATGAATGTTAATTGTCCATGTTTAAAATTCTTGGACTTCAAGACCTTCCCTTCTTCACTAGCAGTATCTTACTTGCAATCAGCAGTAAGGATAAGTGTACCTTCCCTCTCTGTATTATAGACTGATTGAAACAGTACTGGCTGGCAGTGTATCACAGGACACATAAATGTGATAAACAGATGCAGAAGAAAATCTGCCCGATACACATTGGGACTTCAGATTTTCTGTGCTTCATATGACTGACCTTTTTAATGCTGTTTTGTATTTTTGTCACAATACTTTTTTAAAGCTTACAAATCTGGAATACAGTAAGTGAAAAAGGGCTGCTTATCTATTCCCCTAAATGACATTATTGCAAATTTACATTGCATTGACCTTTCCATAGATGATGTCACTATTTACACTAGAGTCTGATACAAACAAAAGTGGCTAGATCCTTTTCATCACAGTCATATCGCTTGTCTAATTTGAAGACAGTTCTTTCATCTCACCTTCTGCTCTCCCCTCCCTCATGTCTTAGTGAAGACCAACAAGTGTGATGGGACCAGCAGAGGGAAGGCAAGGAGACAGCTGCTGGCTGTCTTAACACCCACCTCCCCCAAACTTTAACACTTTACTAATGTGGGAGAATGGGGCTGCAAAAACATCATGGGGGAATTCAAAGGGGGAAAAGAAACCAATAGGGATTGGGAAAGACATTTTGGAGGAAACAGGGTAGTTATCCTAGATGGGCAAGAGAGAGAGACTCCTGGAGGTGGGGGTGGGAAGAGACAGACAGACTGCAGGGAAGAGAGAGGAGGAACTTTTGAGTAGGGAAGCAGAGGAGAGAAGAGCCACCAAGGAGTAAATGGTGAGCATGTATGTATGTGCGTTTTGGGGGTGAGGGAACAGACATCTCAAACGAAGAAATAATTGATGTTCAAGGACATGGGCAGAACAAAAAACATTTGACTATCAGGGAAACTCAAAGTTAGGAACTGGGCCACTAGAATCTAGAGGTAAGTGAAGAAATAGGAGAAGGAAGCGCAGAGCATGCGAGGCAGCAAGACACGGTGGACAACAGAAGGTGGAAGAGAAGATTGTGAAAGATAAGAGAATGAGAGGAATGGCCATGCCGCTTTTCAAAGAAAGACAAGGGGGAGACATAGGAAGAAAAAAACGTGAAAAGAAATTCCTGAAAAGGAATGGGAAAAAATGGTATGAAGGCAGAGTGAAAAGATGGAAGGAAAGAAAGAAAGAAAAAAACAAGAGAAGAGAAAAGGCAAGTAGTAACTTTTGGTCAGTGACATTGAATTTCCATTTAACCCAATCATTAATGTTGTCATGCAGATAAACTGTGATATAACATGACACGCTCCATTCCTTATTCTAGGGCACTGCACTACAAGTGAGAGTTCTTAAATTAATACTGTTGAAGTGATACACTGTCATGTTCTGTCCTCCTTCAGACATTCCGCAATTAGAACAAAAACCTAATTGCAGTATATCCAACCAAGTGCTTCAAAAAATGACCCCTACTGTACCTTTACTAAGATCAGATTCCAAAGCACTTGAAGTCTGTGTGTATAACTCTTAGCAAAATAGCCAGAATTCAATCATGGCAGGATTCTGCATTTGTTATGCAAACAAGATGCCTAAGATCTGACAGGTTCTACTGGCCTGAAGCTACAACTAATTCAAAGCAGAGCAGCGTCTTTCAATCAGATATGCCTGCACAAGTCTGAATATCACCACCCTCAAAACTGGAAAGTACTTGCCAAGTTTGACTGTCCATCAAATGAAGAATCTGCTACAAAATTATTCTATAGATTGGCAAATAATCCACCTTCCCCAGGTGCAGTTCTGTGATCACCTATTCTTAATTTGCTAATAACCATCAAGAATAACTGCAAAAGCTGTGACACCAAATAATCTTTGATATATTACCTATGCCCCCCTTATAATGGTGCATCTACATTGTGCTGCCTAAGTGTACGGTCATCTTAAAGAAACAATTCTAACTTGTCCACCTACTGCTAACAGAATCCATTATATAATTTAACTGTGACCTTTTATATAGCGTATACTTGCCTACTACCATTTTGTAAATGTTAAACTTTTTATGTTAGTTTTAACATTTAGTTCTAAAGGCACTTACAGCACATCACTTAACATTTAAATTAAATGGCAGCTATTATTAAAGTTTGCTTGCTGAGATAATGAACTCAGGTTTAAACTACTGGTCATTAATCATCCACAATGAGAAAAATATCAGATCTTTCTAAATAACCATCTCCAACAAGAAATAAAGAATCTAGAAGCATAATTCAAGACAGACTATTTAATTTCTAATGGAGTACATTTTTAAAGAATGGGGTGGTTTTAATCGAATGGATTAAATTTCCAACAGTTTATTAAAAAGTTGCCTATAGACATTTCTTTGTCAATCAATGAGTTACTGCAATAAATGGATGGGTTTTGGAGCACTTTAGCTAGGTCTCCCAATAGTCCTTTATTACAAGGGACATCCCTTATTTTTTCAACTCTGTACAACAAGATCGAGAGTTGTTGAGTGCTGCAAAAAGCAGCAAGAAATACCCCTAGCATGGGTGGTAGGTCGCATAGGCTGGGGGATGCTTTGCCTCCCCAAACAGCCAGGTGTGACTCAACCCCCTCCGTGTGGCTCCAGTCCTCTGGCTGCAGCCCCCCAGTGCTCTGCTGGGGCCGCCCGCCTTCCTGCGCTCTGGAGCTAGGGAGGCTGGGGCCACCCACCCTCTGCCCTCCCAGTGCGCTTTTGGGGGTGGGGATCTAGCAGTGGGACTGGGCCAGGGGCCGCAGGGGGGTGGGGGTGGAAGGGGCAGCCATGGCGGGGCCTCAGGTGGAAGGGTTGTGGCCTAGCCTCCCCCAGCTGGCGGTTCACATGCCACCCATGACCCCTAACGGATGTAGGTAAGTACTGCTTATTATTATTATTAATCACAATGGTAATATCGGGAGGAGGAGGAGGACAGGGATGCTAAGAAACAGACATTTATTTTTGAAATACAAGGGTTGCCAACCCTAACTTTCATTCATTTTCAGTGAGTACATTGTAAATGTCCCTCCTGAAGCTTAGTGATTACAAATCTTGGTCTCCATTAATGTTTTGCAATAGTAAATATTTTAGCAATATGTAGCTATGTTGCTTACAGCTGATAGAGAACATTCTATTTCCATTATTGCATACCTGAAAAAGTCTTAGCACACCATAGTGACAGAACCATTTGAATGGATTACCTCTGATGTTCGTTCATTGAGAGTTGACCCCACACACTAACGAACTGGTAGGAAATACAACTAGTTGATTTGGAAAACAGCCAGGATATAAAGATATTGCTTCTGTAACCCATTAGATCTCACACAATGCAACTACTTTCCATACTAATGCCCACAAGTGTAAAAATCCTTGATCTGCGACCGATGATAGCAGTAGCAGCAATCTGCTTTATAGAAACTTTCAATATTACTCTAGCCTTCCCTCCAGTCTATGTAGCAGTTCACAAAGATACTAAGACGACAGCGCAAAAGAAATTAAAATGCTCTAATATGGCTCTTTATTCTTTTTATATGCATTGACTTCATCTTACCAATAGCTGGAAGAAGAGGAGACATGCTGTTAGGCCTAAATAAAAATGTAGCACAAAACCAGTTATGCCAACCTGACTAAAGTCAGGCTAACAAAGGTTTCTGGGTAATCCCAAAGTAAAAAAATACTAAAAAGCAGCATTGTCTCACAAAGCCCTAAAAAAAAAAAAAATAAGTAAGGGGCTGGTACCAGCTGTGTTATGTTAAAAACAGTGTTTAAAAAACTAATAAAAAACACTATCCCACAGTTCTAACTCTAACTCCCCGGTTTAGTTTTCGGTGTGTTTAACTCCCTTACATTCCTAACTTTTGGTGCTTGTTAAAATATTAACAATTCAATGCTGTAAAAACTAGGCATGCGTATATATTAAAAGGTGTCTAATTTCTAGTTGTTAAACAAAGGGGGGTGGGTTGCTCAAGTAAATAATCTATAACGTAATAAAACTGTCTATATAGGCTAATACTAAGCTGTAAAGGGGGGGCTGGTTCTCTCTAAAAACAAGCTGCTCTCTATTGACGCGTGCACTTGTCAATAAAGAGCTTTTAATCAAACCTTGCTGGTGTTGCCTGTCTCACTGCGGTCAAACAACAAACTTCGCTGTCAGGGTTCGAGTCCCTAACAATGCCATTCTCCATGACTGCCATCTATTCTGTGCTCTCGATTCTCTAGAGCTGGCTGTTGCAGTAAATGCCAGAAAATAAAGCATTCCACACAAGTGGGGATTCTGTTTTTCAGGTTTTAGTCATTTCATTTTTCAAGTTTTTTTTCTCAGTAATGTTTGAGTTTTATGTCGATACCCAAAATTCAGGGTTCTGAGGGCTCTCTCTTTGTGTGTATATGTACTGTAATGAGTAATCTCTTTGTAATGTTCCCTAGTGGGTTTTAACGAAGGGAATGTCTACACTGAAGCTACGAGCAAGTCTCCCAGGAGAGGCAGGCAGACATGCATTGGTGGGGCTCAAACTAGCAAACTAAATATAATGAAGTGAATGTTCTGGCTCAGGCGGAATCTTGGCTCTCACCCACATCTGACTCCTAGGCCTAAAAACCTGAGCTTTCATCTGAGCGAGAATGCCCAAACTGCTATTTTTAGCACACTAGCTCAAGCCCTGCTAGCGCATGTTGGTTGACCCAAGCTGGGAGGTTCAGTCCCAGTTGCAGTACAGACACACTGTTAGTACTGTTTCAAACAGCAGTAGGTGAAAGCACACTAGGAGACATTTTGTGTCTACACAGTCCAATTAATGAACAATGTGTTAATACACCCACATGGTCCATATTATTACTTCGTGCAGACAAGCCCTTATATAAAAACAAACATTCCTAATGTTTTCCCAGGGTTAATTGGATAAACATCAAGGTTGTTTTGTTTTGGCATATGGGGTATTTATCAGTGCTCATCAGTATGAGCAAGTTATCCGTTATACCAGCTAGATGGGGAGAAAAAAATCCCAGAGTTGCTTCTAAATTCTGTTTTCAATACAGAGGATTGATTTCACTCCATCAGACCCATAATAGAATAATTTATTAAATTAATCCCTTAGCTTCCTCCAACACACACTTTTTACACTGTGTTGGCTTTGAAGTCTTTGTTAACTATGTCAAGATACCAATATTTTACCTGAATATATAATTTAAATTAACTCACATCACTTACTTAATTCACAAAATAGAGTCATCTCATCAGTCCTCTCCCACATACCACACTAAAGGCAGGTGTATTTTATTTCTAATGACCTTTTCTTTTGCCAACAATTTTCTTACGGGAAATTAAATCTCTTACTATTAATAAATCTTAATTATTAAACTATTACAAGCATAAGGTCACAGAAAAGCATATAATTCTGGAAGAAAAAAAATGTATACTTTTCCTGCTGATCTCATTTCTAACGACAACCTCGACAAAAATAAAGTGGGAGGCTGACAGGAAATCAAACTGCATTAGTTGTTCAAGAACTAGGAAAATATTAACATGTGGACTTGTACATAACTTTTGATTTCCATATTGCAGAACAGCCCTGGTATTTCATTTTACATCTGAAATAGGTCTCTTCTCAAAAAGATTTCCTCTCCCTTTCAAACTTGACACCTAGCCATTTAAATTCATATTTTTCTCCTCATTAAATTGTCAGGATTCAAGAGGGTATCTGTCAGACTGGTTTCCCACTGTTTCTGGTTTATTTTAAAAAGATAATAGTATTTATCATATTCATCAGTGATCCACTTTTCCCACTTGTGTATTTCTCATTATAAAAATTGAAAGAAGATGTTTGGCATAAGTAATAGCAGCCATAATTTGGCAGGGTTTTTTTAGAACTATTCTCTCATTTAAGAACAGACGTGAACTTCAAAATTCGAGCTGGTTTTATCATTATGTTCTTCACCACTAATTAATCAGCTGATTAGATTCTGCAGGCTTCTGTCCACTGGGCTTTCAGACACCATGCATGTCTGAGGCAGACAAAAAATGTTTGGGGTAAAAACAGGGCCGCCCAGAGGATTCAGGGGGCCTGGGGCAAAGCAATTCCAGGGGCCCCTTCCATAAAAAAAAGTTGCAATACTATAGAATACCATATTCTCGTGGGGGCCCCCTATGGGGCCTGGGACAAATTGCCTCACTTGCCCCCCCCCCGGGTAAAAACTATGGAGGGGGCATTGACTTTCTGAGGTGTCATCCCACTTAAAATACAAAGGACTGTATCCTCTGCCCCACTTCCAGTCTCTTTGCTTCAGCAGGCAGTGCAAAGCAGCTGGAAAGCTGCACTAAAGGAGCAACCAATGATTCCCCTATGCCAGGGAATGTTGGGTGGCATAAGGCTAACACCCCGCCTCTAAAACTCAAAAATTAGGGAGGCCTGTAGCTCTACAATTGCTCCTCTGAGGAGATCTCATTTTGGGGAAGAATGCCAGAAGGCCCTGTAAAAGATCAAGACAGGGCTCCCAATTTCAGGACTCCATTATTATTATTATTATTGGTATTACAGTAGTGTCTAGGAGCCTTAGTCGTGGACTAGAAGCGTATTGTGCTAGGTGCTGTGCAAACACAGAACAAGAAAATGTCTTCTCCTCTGGGAGAACACCTGTGTTTCTCAGAGAAGAATGGGCTACAATCACATTGGATCAATGCATCATGTCATTGGTAAAGAGAGGATATTTAATAGAATTTGAAAGCTTCCCCCCATTTTCAGGGTCTGGAACATTGTCTTGCCCTTAAAGTCGGTAAGAAGCTGTGGTCCCTATTTCCAATTCAGAGAAGTTGTGGGAGCAAAAAGAGCAGGGAAAGCTGAGTCCATCCTAAATCTAAATTACTCAAAAAATTCATTCCTAAAAAGGCATGTGTGTGTAGCTGAGCCAAAACTAGTATGGTTAAGCATGAAACAATCATGCCTACTAGTTTTAACAAAGCCTTGTGTTAGATTTTTCCCCAGATGGTATTGGTTTCATGGTCAATTGTATCATCACCTTCCTTTTTGATTATTCTGTTTTTCTTAAATCCCAGAGGTATGAAATATAAAGATTGTTTCAAGTGAATTTGTAACGCTTAATTGTGAACCTACAGTCTTCCAGTATTTCTTTGGTCCACTAACACCTATGCCCAACCACAAAAACAATCTTGGTGAAGTTGTTAGATTGAAATGGTGGTGCCCTGTACTGATGGTGCTTTGGTTAATTCTCCCATATCAGGCCCTTCTTCCCTGTAGGAAAAAAAACTCAGTAAAATGCCACAGGTTATCATGGAGGTTTGCAGTGACTGTTAGGATATAGATATTCAGGCTTGTCTGCAAAGGCCTATACTTTAAGAATTTAGTGTATTCTTATCACTTAGCTAGTTATAGAGGTATAAAAGAAAGAATAAAAAATCACTGTCTGTGTAGTGGCCTTCTCTTACTGTGACAGTCTGAGGCCTGGTTCTTTAGCAGCCATAAACTGGGAAATGTATGATCACGTCGTCACATTCCAAACTAGTCATATTAAAATAAGGCAATCTGGGGCTGTTAGGAAGGTGATTCGATCTATCACCTCCAGAGAAAGGAAAGAGCCTAGAAATTTAATTTGATAGTTTTCTGTCTGGTAAGAACTCACTTATCAATAGACACAGCTGCAGAACCCTTATGTCTGTATAGATGTAGTTGTGAAATCCTCACTTCTGTATTGTTTTGTATATTTATTTGCATGGCCCCTGTCTGGTTCCGTGACTGTTTCTGACTGCTGTATAATTAATTTTGCTAGGTGTAAACTAATTAAGGTGGTGGGATATAATTGGTTAGCTAATCATGTTACAATACGTTAGGATTGGTTAGGTAAATTTTAGTAGAATGATTGGTTAAGGTATAGCTGAAAATATTACTATATAAATTAGAGGCAAACAGGAAGTAAGTTGGGATTCGAAAATAAGGAAAAGGAACTTGAATTTAAGCTTGCTGGAAGTTCACCCCAATAAACATCAAATTGTTTGCACCTTCGGACTTCGGGTATTGTTGCTCTCTGTTCATGCGAGAAGGACCAGGGAAGGGTGAGAGTGAAGGAATAAGCTCTCTAACAGTGACCCTCGCGCATACATTCAGAACACACTGTCTGGTGTCATTTATTCTTTATTAAATAGAATGTGTGAATGGTTTTTTAAAAAGCTTGCAAGGAACAACACAGAAGCTACTGAATAATACATTAGAGGTCAGAGTGTTTCACTGAAGAATATGAATGTTCAGTTCCTATTTTTAATACTTTGCACAATCATGCTATGTTCAAATTAAGGCCCACTATAGAGAGGTTTGATTAAGCTGACGGTGAAATACGTTTAGGCTGGTGAAAGCTTCCAGAAATTAAGGTGATATAATCTAAAGAAAGGAAATTAACAGTAAGTAGGAATTTGGGCAAATGAGAGCCATTCTATTGACAAGACACCAAATATATAGAATCAACTACTAGGGGCGGTGATTGAAGAAAAGAGCATTAATGAGCTCAAGACATACCAAGATTTGTTTCAGGAGAAGAGGACTGTGAGGACTAAAAACCTGGACAATGAAGTCAAGATAAATGCAAAGCAGGATAGGCGTGCTGGGAAAGATGGATCCCCGCCTCCAGCCCCCATAAGGGAATCTTCAAGAGCATAACTGCTTTTGCACCACACCCCCATGGTCCCTGGTATAGGGCACATGTTTGAAGTATCCCTATGCCCCAGTAATATCCAACTGCTAGAAAGGCCCCTCGGTAGAAAACCCACAGGCTGTTCTAATTAATGTCACGGGCCAGCCTAGACCAAATCAGTTCCAGCCATAAAAGTGGCTTAAATTGAGACATCTTTACCCCCTTTCTCTCACCCCCAGTCATAAGCCAAGGGTAGCTCAGACTAGAGGATCTAGTCCACAAGTAGTATGGCTTACACATGCTATACGGACATTAAGGCAAAGTACAGCTCAGAAAGTGAGACTCTATAAAATGATTTTTTTTCCACATGAAAATTCTCTTAATTTTTCTTCCTTTTCTGCATTCATCGTTTCACGATGTGACTCAACACTTGTGACTGCCCAGCACGAGTGGCTTTGTTTCTGTTGCATGTGGATGGCACCCCTTCTCAAGAGAGCAGCAAAACATACATGAGCCTAATTCACTGTTCTCTGCAGATCAAGTTATAAGCTAAGAACAACAAAAGCTAAACACACCTTTAAGGAGATTACAACGATTCTGCAGAGCAAATGTCTTCAAACATGGCACAGATCATAAAACAGATGAGCACAGTGCATCAGAGGCAGTGGTCCTTATAGAAAACTACATCCTTGGTAAGTCTGAAGGTTAGAAACAGACCCATTTGAACATCTGAAGTGCAAATTGTCTTAGCTCTTTAAAAATGACGTTTTGTTATACATGGCTGAGATGGATTAAATGATTTGTCGAATGTCACAAAATAAGTTAGTGAATCACTTTAAATCACTAGTCAGGAAGACTCGATTTAATCATGGTTTTCTACATAAAAGTGCATTCTTGTTGGTTGTTATAACCTTAATACATATTCTTCACAACTCAGAGATAGATGTAGGTTTCATTTTTAGAAGGTACATGCTATACATTTTCAAACAGGGATTTATTTTGAAAACTTTTCAGATTAGTTTTACAACTATATCAGAAAATGAATGATTGTTTGGTTATTTAATTTTCCAAAGGTAATTGAAGCAGATATTTATGAAGTCATTGGGAGGTGAACTATCTCCAGTTCAACAGGTTAATCATTAATATTTGGAGGATTTTCTTGCCATGCTGTATTAGGAAGAGAACATCACCAGACATTTTAAATTGTTTTATTTAACTAAAACAACAATGTTAAGTATCCTGGGTTTTTTTCTTCAACAGCAAACATATAATATTTTAACAAAACAAGCATATGTCCCTTGCTTCTCACATTTATCTCCAGACTTCTTCTCCTTGTCCAGATCTATTCCGCCCCCAACAATCTTCTATTCATTGAACTTTTTGAAACTTTGCACTTTTAGAGAGAGGTAAAGGATTGACTCTATGTACACAAATTTGCAGAGGGACAATAGAGTAGAGGTCTGTTATTTCTCACTTCTATATACTGTATTATTTATTTTAAATCATTTTTGCTGGTAATAAAATCACACAATTTGAGAACTGCAAAACTAAGCATCTCTGATGGTATCTTCTAGACTGAGCACTGAGTCCCATTGGGTAGACAGAAAGATTAACCTAAATAATCTATTCAGAAGCCTGTGGAACCCCATAAGATTGGGTCCCTAATCCATGAACTATTGGAACTCATTTACAAAACTTTTCTTAAACATTACATGAATATATTGTCTCATACTATAGAATTAGAATTTATAATCCCTATTCCATTGTGAGATATATTTGAGCTATAATTTATCTTAAGTAAAACTATCTTTAGATAAAATGCTTTTTGAGGAAAAAATCCTATTTAAATAAAAAAAAAGATTTTTTTTTAAATCATTGATTTTTATCCACCCTGGAATCAGCAGGTGTTAAAACCCAGACTCGTCCTAACTCCCAATCTTCTGCTCTAACCACTTTTGGTATATAGCCTTCTAACTCCTTGCATATTAATTTCAGAAATATGACTTGCTCTGACTAGCTGTTGTGCAGTATTTAAAATATCAGGGCCTAATTCTTCACTCACATAAAGCAGTGTAACTCCTTTGATATTACTGCAGTTCATCATGATTTACAATGGTGTGAATTAGAGGAAAATCAGGTCCTTAGGCTTCCAAACAAACATTCAGAACAAGGCTAGAAATGTCACTAACCAATAAGCAAATCAGAGTAACAAAAATCCCATCTGGTATTGGTAAACCAAGAGGAAGTTAAGACTTCTGCTTTTCTGCAGTGTACTTATGGAATGTTCTTTATGATAAACTCTATGGGTAAAATCCTGGACTCACTGAAGTCAATACTCAGCTCTTTTACGGTTACTTCAATCTCTCAACTTACCTCCCACACCATTTGTTTGATTTATCCACTTGTTTTGTCCTGTCTATCATGTTCTGCTTTTTGAGGTTGGCAAAGTGGCTTCCCACTCTTCCCTCACATTAATTCATTGTAGTTTCAATAATATATAGCATTCCTGATATGTTTCAGAATAGCTCTATTGTCTCTAAAAGCACCAGGCACATCTATAGTGTTATATAAATACTATGGACTATCATAGGTGCTGGAACTAGGGGTGCCGCCGTACCTCCTGACTGGAAGTTGTTTCCATCATATACAGGGCTTACAGTTTAGTTCAATGGGTCTCTGCACCCTCACTATACAAATTGTTCCAGCACCCCTATCCTCAGACAAAATTCCTCCCGAAGTTAATAGCAGCTGTATATGTGCACGGAGGGCAGAATTAGTCCTCAATAAAATAACAAACTCAGATTATGGCAAGAGTATATATCCCATCAGTCAATAATTACTGGCATTGAGACACACTGGCCTCTCGTGTTCCAGGTGAAAGATCTTTGATTTTTTTTATTTGCTGCTCTGATTTTTTGTTATTTTCTTTTTCTACACTTTTACCTTCAGCTCTCAACTTTTCTAAAATTATTTTTCCTTTAAAGAACATCTGATTAAATATTTTCCTTCTTTGAACTAAATTGCGCAATTGTGACTATTTATCACCCATATTCAGTAATTATGGTCCTCAAGAAACAGCAAAGTATAACTCAGAACTAGGAAAGGGAATCAAGATTCAGTCAAGCATTTAGTAGAACAATAGGAAGGTGAGAAAGCTAGTGACCTGGGTGCAACTATGAAAGAAAGAAATATAACATTTAGGAAGTACAGACAACCATCTACAGTTCTTTATACTTTGTGAAACACCCATTTTTCAGCATTTGATTTGTCTCTCCGGCACCATAAAGTTTTTGATTAGCTCTGTGATGGGAGGCACTCACTCCAGTCGGCTGGATGTGGTGCTGCAATCTTTTTTTCTCCTGGCGGCCCCGTCATAGGTGCTGGAACTAGGGGTGCTGGGGGTGGTGCTGAACCCCTGGCTTGAAGAGGTTTCCATCAGATACAGGGTTTACAGTGTTGTTCAATGCCTCTCAGCAGCACCCCTACTATATAGCACATCTATATTTACTATATAAATTGTTCCAGCGCCCTGTCTTCTGTAGGTTGTCAACTGCAGTTAGGCTGGTATTCAGTGGGTCAGCCCTCTGGCTAAGTCACACAAAGATGACCTCCTTTGGGGTAAAAGTCCAGCTGAAAGTCCAAACATCCAAGCAAAGGATTCGTCTCTTCCTTTTGGCTTACTCTGAGCCCAGAATGCAGACTGACGTTCTAACTTCTGGGGTAACTTTAAGTCCTTCCCTACCCTGTTATAGAGCTCTGACTTCCAGGCTGCTTTCCCTGGAGTCCCTTTTGCAGTCCAACACTCACTGAAGTTCCCTGCTTCACCACTACTCCTGCCCCTGCAGAGTGCTTCTTTGCTCCTGAAGCTGAGCACTGCCCCCAGGCTCTCCCTGCCCCAGCTCTCCAGCCAGGTCATCCCTATTTTTTTATTTTTTTTAGTTCCCCATATTTTCCAGTTATTGGTTTTGCATTTCAAATACATACTATAAATGTCAAAGAGAGAAGGGGAAGGTTGCTTTTTTAATAAACCTTGTATTAACTTTTTAAGCACATATGTGATGGCATTTTACAGTAGATCAAGAACTATTTAAACAATTCTAACAATATGACACCAAAACAGACCAGTGGCAATAAAACCAGAAGGAAGGGGTGTGGAGCCACGCAGGCAAAAAAGGAAGAGGACTGTCAAGCTGCACAATCCATTCAGTTTGGGTTTCAGCAGAAAGTTACATTTTTTATTGTTTTATAGCAGTATAAAACATTAGGGCCAGAGCCCCAGCTATTGTAAAATAGTGTAGCGCCACTAAAGTAAATGAAGCTATTTCAATTTACATCAGAATTAGTGTGACATTTCTCAGGGTAAAATCTGGACTGTCAAACAGCAGTGTCCCCTTAACTCTATAGCCTGGGGTGCCATTTACACTGCTTTGCTGTCAGAACAGCCTCTCCTGGCCTGCTCACACAGCCTTCAGCATGCAAATTCACTCCCACCTGTATACATGAGCACTCTGACCTGTCACTCATGAATTATCTACAGTGCAATACTCACAAATTCTTAGTCCCAGCCTTGTTCCCCCAGAAATGTGTGCCTTGTACTGTCCAGCACACTACTGAACAATGCATGGGAGGGTCTGGTGGTTTGGGAAACTAAAAATAGTCTTTCCTTCTATTTTCACTGGTATAAACCATGGAGTGAAATGGCTATGATGGGAGCAGGGGCAGCTCTAGACATTTCGCCGCCCCAAGCACGGCGTCATGCCGCGAGGGGGCGCTCTGCCGCTCACCGGTCCCGCGGCTCCGGTGGACCTCCCGCAGGTGTGCCTGCGGAGTGTCCACTGGTCCCGCAACTTCAGTGGAGCTGCGGGACCAGCGGACCCTCCGCAGGCATGCCTGTGGGAGGTCCACCGAAGCCGTGGGACCAGCGGACCCTCCGCCGGCATGCCACCGAAGGCACCCTGCCTGCTGCCCTCCCGGCGACCGGCAGGGCAGCCCCCGCAACATGCCGCCCCAAGCACGCGCTTGGCGTGCTGGGGCCTGGAGCCGCCCCTGGATGAGAGAGACCAAAATCTGTTACCATCTGAAGGCTCAGCAAGACAGCCAGTAAAAAGTGACCAGGCAGTCCCCATTCCACAACTCACATCATAAAAAATAATCACCACCACAGTTGACAATTGTTAGTCCCTGGAAAGAGACGAATGATCATGGAGATTAAATTACCCTCTCAGCTCTAAGAAGTGTCCCTGAAGGGTTGAGGCTCACTGCAGAGGCAGCGTGGGGAAGCATTTAGTACTTGTTCTATGAATAAATGAAAGGCTCTATCCCTCCAAGATAGTTTTAAAGCTCACACCATTTTTAGAAAAAAAGATCAGTACACATTAAAACAGAACTCAGTATTAACTACCTCGAAGTCCAAATCCCAATTTGTTACCAGGAACTCTTTAACTGACTCAAAGATGACAAGCTTGGATTCATTAAAATGTGAAGTTCTCTTGTACTAAACACCCCCCACCACGTACAAAATATATTCCTAAAGATCAGGTACCTTTTATTCCTGCAGTGCCCAATACACTGGATCTGGAACAAAGATTGGCTTCTCTGCTGCCAATGAATGAACATTTAGACATACCAGTGTTTGCAATCACATAAGCAGCTAGAAAAGAAAGCCAACTTTATTCCAGAGAAAAGTGCCCAGAAAGTGCTAACCAGAGCTGTCCCTAGGGTATGGCGAATAGGGCTGACCGCTCCGGGCCCTGCACTTTGGGGGCCCCCACAGGAGGCGGGCAGGGAGGTGATGCGGGAGGCAGGCAGGTGAGCAGGATGAGGAGGCGAATGGGGAGGCAAGCGGCAGGCAGCGGGGGAGGCAAGGAGGAGCCCCCTCTACCAGAACCTCCCCCTCTCCCCAGCGCCTCCTGCCTGCCGACGGGCCCTACTGATCAGTACCTCCTCCTCCCTCTCAGCGCCTACCACAGATCAGATGTTTCGCCCACAGCATCAAGAGGCGCGGGGGGGGGGGGGAGGGAGCGAGGCCACAGCGTGCTCGGGTGAGGGGGCAGAACTGGGTGGGGCAGGAAGAGGTGGGGTGGGAGCACAGCAGGGTGGAAAGAAGCAGGGCAGGGGTGGGGTCTTGGGGGAAGGGGTGGAGTGGGGGCAGGGCCTGGTGGAGCACCCCCCAGCAGATAAGAAACTCAGCGCCTATGTCTTGGGCCCTGCACCTCCCTAGGGATGGCTCTGGTGCTAGCTATACATGAAAAAATGGAGAGAGCTGAAGGAAAAGAATAGTATCAACTTGATCCTATATTGCCATAAGTTCTCAACAGGAAATCTTTGCCTCATTGTCAGGGGCGGCTCTACAAATTTGGCCGCCCCAAGCAATCATGCCCGGGAGGCGCCCCCGAGCCGCGGGAGCAGCGGAACTGCCGCGGGCATGACTGCGGAGGGTCCGCTGGTCGCGCGGCTCAGCTGGACCTCCCGCAGCTGCGGACGGTTCGCGGGTCCGGCGGCTCCGGTTGAGCTGCCGCAGTCATGCCTGCGGGAGGTCCAGCCGAGCCGCGGGACCAGCGGACCGTCCGCAGTCATGACTGCGGCAGGTCCGGTCGTCCCCGGGCTCCGGTGGACCTCCTGCAGGCATGACTGCGGCAGGTCCACCGGACCAGCCTGCCGCCCCCCTGGGAAAGGGCCGCCCCAGGCGGGTGCTTGCCCCGCTGGGCTCTAGAGCCGCCCCTGCTCATTGTGTGTGGTGACTAATACAGTGGTGTGAAAAATTTACATTTAACCTCAAGCCCATTCAGACTAAGCTGGGGCTCAAGACTCAAGATGTTGTGTGAAGCCAGAAGGAAGATTATTTCACAGCAGAGAAATTTACAAACCTTCCTGAAGCCCTCTCTCAGACAGCTAACACCCCTCTTTCAGATTCCCCCTAAAATGTCCTGGGAATCTCCACTTACTGTGACAATCTTCTCACTCTCCTTCCCTGGCCCAATGACTAGTCACAGTCACTCATAACGACTGTGAATTGCTGCTATGAATGACAATGGATAGTCACAGGACAAAAGAATGAAAATGACTATCATCTGATGCTTAGGGCACTCACCTAGGATACAGAAGTCTGAAGTTTATGTCCCTGCACCAATGACTAATTTCTTTATACAAAGTGGAACAGCTTCAAAGGGAGAAAGAGATTCCTGTCAGAATATCCCATAACCCAGTGACTACGGTGCTTTCTTGCTCAAATCCCTTCTCCACATCTTGCCAAGGGGGAAATTGGGCCCGGTTTCCCACATCCTAGGTGAGTACTTTAACCCTTGGGCTAAAAATTATGGAGTCCTCCTCTGCCACCACCACTGGATCTGTTTTGGTTCAATTTATTCGACCCAAAAGAATTTTTTCCCCTCACCAAAATGTTTTTGCAATGTTTGGATTCAATCCAGGTTGAACCATTTCCCCCCCCCCCTCCCCAGCACTGCCAGCTTTGCTTCCCTGTACTGTTTTGCATTTACTCCCTTTTCCCAAAAACCTCGTCTCTGTTCCACCAATTTTTTTTTGGGGGGGGGGGGGGGAGAGGAAGGAGCCATAATAGCGTCCCTGCTCCTCAATATGCCTCTTCATAGTGATGACTCCACATATCTTCTCCCCACACTTATAACCCTGTAGTTCCAGCACTTTAAATCACCAGAAACTCCTAGTTATTTTCCAACCAGCTTCTCTCTCAGCTTCAATACAAATCTCTAATTCCTTTGGTCATTATCTGACCTTTTTTCCAGAGAGGAGAAACAAGTAAACAGCCTCCCAGCTGTCTGAACACCTCTCTGCCTGCTCATTCACGGAGGAGATTAAGGCTTGATTTTTCTGAGATGTCATCCAAGTTTTCTTGGTTCACCATCTTCAAAGTTCCAGCTTCCTGCAGTCGATTCTTGCTTATATTTTTCCACATTCAACTCCAAAACTTAACTTAATATACTGGAAACAGGTTTGTAAATCAAAGAATCAAAACCATAGGAGATTATAGGCCTGGTTTTCTAAATGCTATGAACAACTAATTAAGGTTATACCAATGTTATAGTTTAACTGGCTATGTGAGCATGCAAATCTGATCATTACACATACAAATGGCTAGATACAGCAACTGCGTATTCAAATGATGCAATGTGCCCATTGGGTATATAAGGTTAAAAATGCATAAATACTTTCTGTGATTGTTGCAAATTACACACAAGCTAGCAATAATTTGTATTGCACAATTAATACTGAAACATTTTGCAGTTAGGGTTGCACCATTAGATGACTTCTTGGCATCTTTGTTGTGAAAGAATTATTTTGTGGCAGAGTTGGTGAAAGAATTCCTCTAGTTCTCCACAGGTTATTTTGATATCAGGTTCTGTGGTGGGGCATAAGTTCAGTCCCTTCAGGTATGTCTACGCAGCAAAGAAAAACTCATGGCTGGCCCATGCCAGGCGACTCAGGCTCATGGGGCTCAGGCTGTGGGGCTGTTTCACTGCTGTGTAGACTTCTGGGCTCTGGGACCTCCTGCTCTCCAACCCCACAGGTGCTCCAGCCTGAACCTAGAAGTCTCCACAGCAATGAAACAGTCTTGCAGCCCCAGCTAGAGTTGGCTAGCATGGGCCAGCGGTGGGTTTTTCTTTGCTGTGTTGACATGCAGGGGTGGTGAGTTATAAGGGCCCAAGGTGCCATGCTCCAGGAATATTCTAGGCCCAGGGGCCCGGCTCCACCAATGTTCAAGGCCAGTTCTCTCCCCCAGGCCCACCTACCACTCCCACGCGCCTCCCCCAGAACGTCCCCCGGCCCTGCCTGATGCCCCCGGGCAGCGCAGTGGAGCTAAGATGGCTTCCTGCCTGCCCTCGCTCCGAGCCAGTCCCAGAAGCGGCCGGAACGGCCCTATGGCCCCAGGGCTGTGTGTGTCTCCGCACGCTGCCCCCACCCTGAGCGCCGACACTGCAGCTCCCATTGGCCGGGAACTGTGGCTAATGGGAGCTGTGGGGGCAGTGCCTGCGGGCAGCAGTGGGCGGAGACTCCCCCCCCACCTAGGAGCCGCTGCCAGAGGGGGGTGCGGGTCTCTTTCGGGAGCTGCCTGAGGTAAGCGCTGCACCCCTCACCCTGTCCCGCACCCCCGCCCTCTGCCCCACCCCAGAGCTCACATCCAGCACCCAAACTCCCTCCCAGAGCCTTAGGGAGGTCGGGGGGGAGGGGAGAGAGAAATTTTGACCCGTTCTGGGTGCCACCAAAAATTATACAAACCTGCCACCCCTGTTGACATGCACTTAGAGAGTACAGATAATTCAACTCCAGTTAGGGCTGATATTGGGGTATCATGTTGTGTCCATGTGGTGGGTCCTTGTGTCTTGATTTCTCCCAGAGGTGGTACTTAGTGGGTTGTGGAGTTGTTGTTGGCTCCACTTTTTGTGTTTGTGTTGGATGGCTGTCATCAGGTTTTTTTATGCAGTGTTGTTCAAGGTGGGTTGGTCCCAGGATATTAGAGAGACAAGGTGGGTGAGAAAATATATTTTATTGAACCAACTTCTGTTGGTGAGAGAGACCAGCTTTCAAACTTACCCAGAGCTCTTCTTCAGGTTTTTTTTGTCTTTGTCTTTTAATAGTTGTTTTGGTTTTCTTGCATATTCTCCAAGTAGGCTGCCTGATTTCTTTTTCCTTCCAGTGCATGGGAGTATGTGATGATTTTTTTTTCATAAAACCATCACTCTATATATCTGACGTCTCAATCCTTGTACTCAAACCTACACAACTCATACTTGATGGTGACCACGTCCAGAAAGAAATCTTTCCCAAACCCTCTTTGCTGGCCTTCAAATAACACCCAAAGCTTGCCATGTTCATCATCAGACGCAAGCTCCCCACAGACCAGAATACATGAGCTCAAAGCTGCATCAGATCTTGCCGTAACAGATGCAAAATCTGTAGCCATACAGCTACGTTGTTCAATATCTTCCCCCAACACACCTTTCAAGATCCATGGGTCCTACACATACCTATCACATCATCTGGGATACTTCATCCAGTGCATCAAGTGCTTCAACAAAAACTACATGAAACTTAGACTATCACTAGGCTCTAAAATGAACCCACATAGAAAAAAAATTATAAAAATACAACGACACTATTACCCGTGGGTGAACACTTTTCACCAGAACAATCACTCCATATCTGACCTTTCAGTCCTCATCTGCAAAGGAAACCTGCACAACACCTTCAAAAGACAAGCCTGAGAGTTTAAATTCATAACTCTGCTAGACACCCCCAAAAACCATGGACTCAATAGACACACTGGTTTTATGCCTCAATACAACAACCTGTAACCCACTAACTCTCATTTGTCTTATGACAGCAAAGGTATTAATTGCACACTTAATTTTCAATGGTCCCTTGCAACATGTGTAAACTCCTTACGCTTAACAGTCTGTTCCAGCTTGTATTTAGCTGTGACACTATGGATTACCTTTCCCAGATCTGAAAAGCTCTGTGTAAGCTCAAAAGCTTGTCTCTTCCACCAACAGAAGTTGGTCCAATAAGAGATACTCTCTCACCCACCTGGTCTCTCTCAAAGTTTTTGCTTGAAATTCTGAGTGTGACGGACGAGTCAATCAGTGGTTGGCTTGTACAAGGCTAAATGGGTATCTAGTATTAATTTCCTTTAAGTTTCAAGGGAAATGGGAAGACACAAACCAACTTCAGGATGTGCTCTGCAGGGTTGACTTCTCCTTTCCTCTGAGCTAATAGGTTTACACTGGTTGAGGAGTTTGCCTGGAGCAGATATTTGCTGCAGTATTGCTGCTGTGTGGGAAACAATCTTGAGTCAGGTGGAGAGAGCTGAGTGATCAGAGCATATTAGGGCAGGGATTAAGGTATTATAAATCCTGCTCCAGCCGAAAAATTTGTTCATTCTGGATGCTGAATTTAGAACCCTGCTTCAGTCTTGGAGCCTGGCTTAGGCCTGTTCCAGCTTTGTGTATGTCTGTCCATTTCTAGATCACAAACCTCCTTTTTGTTTTCTGTGATCATTTTTATGGTAAAACTGTTCTGTAGCCTCCCTATTGTGTGGGAACACCCAGGAGCTGCAGGAAAAATTCTTACACCTGGCAGAGATCTAACAATGTTGGCACAGGTCATTAAACACTGATGGTCTTCTATCCAAATGGACACTCCCTTGGACAAAGAAGATGGCCAGACTAAAAAAAAAAACCAGTCTACGCAGGTCAGCTGGTAACTAAGCAATGCATCACCTCATGGGAGATTTTGATCACCTGATAAGGGTGACCAGAGCATCACCTGGCAAACAGAATTGCAACTTTATAAAGGAGGTGTGACATTGCACTTCATATGCTTTATGAAAATATGCTTATGAATGTGAATATGATGTAACTGGAATATGCTTTATGCAAAAGGTCTCTTGTAAGGTATCATTACAAAGCTTATAATCTACTGAGTGTGTTCATCCTATTTGTTTGCATATATTATTTCAATGTGTGAAGTTAGCAGAATAAGATATAAACTTGTATTACTGATTTAAACATATTAAGTGGAAGCCATTAAGGGTGCTTCGGAATCAGTGACCTGTAAATGGCTTTGTTTAGTTGCAAGCCTTCCTGTGTACGTGTAGGCCAGCCCAGGAAGAATGGAGGCTGGGGTCTTACAGTGACATGTGAGCATATTATCTGATAACGAAATCCATCTTAAATCTGGTTCTTTTCTATTTAGAAGGAGGGATGGGGACCCAGAGAGAGATCAACCCCGCCTGGTGCCAAGGCTTTAAAAAGGGGTGAAGCAGGACAGAGAGGGTGGCCAGTCATAAGAAAGCCCCTGTTTAAACACCCAAGATATCTTCTGGAACTAACAAGGACTGTACCAGGGGAAAGGATTGGGCCCAGATGAGGAAGGAGTCTAGTCTGTGAAAGAAGCTTATTGGAACATCTCTGAGAGTGAGATATTACCTGTCATTAGTTTCTTAAAGTATTAGGCTTTGACTTGTGCATTTTTGCTTTATTTTGTTTGGTTACTTTCTTTGTTCTGTCTGTTATTACTTGAAACCACTTAAATCTCACTTTTTATACTTAATAAAATCATTTTTGTTTATCAATATATAGAGTAAGTGATTAATACCTGGGGGAGCAAGCAGCTGTGCATCTCTCTCTATCAGTGTTATAGAGAGTGGACAATTTATGAGTTTACCCTATATAAGCTTTACACAGAATAAAACAGATTTATTATTGGGGGTTTGGATCCTATTGGGAGCTGGGTGTCTAGGTGCTGGAGGCAGGTAACCTGCTAAGCTGTTTTCAGTTAAGTCTTCAGCTTTGGGGGGCGTGGACCAGACCCTGGGTCTGTGTTGCAGCAGGCTAGAATGTCTGGCTCAACAAGACAGGGTTCTGGAGTCCCAAACTGGCAGGGAAAATGGGCTCAGAGGTAATTTCAGCACATCGGGTGACCAGCCCAAGGCGGTCTCTGTGACCAAACCCGTCACAGGAGGAATCTCTAACCAGCTATTTTAGAGAGAGCGAGAGAGGGAGAAGAAAGACCAGAAGAAGCAGAAAGAAAGGCTGTACAAAAGAAGGGGGAGGATCCTAGGGGACTCTGACCTGAGCCCAAAGAATGTTCCAGCAAGATGATGAAACTGAGTCAGGGAAGAGTGTGCAGGTGTTTTACTTTTTTGTCTGCAAGCAAAATGTAATTGTTTTAGAATTCCTTTTGTGTGTTATGTATGTCACCTAGTATGTGTCCCTGAATAAATAAATGGTAAACCAGAGTGGCCACAAGATGGAACTCTAGGAAAGGGTGTGTTTGGAATGTCTTTGCTGGGGATCAGCACTGGTCCTGGAGGCCCAGGGCACCTGAACTGAGTGGTCCTACTTACACAAAAGGTGACAGACAGACAGTCTGTGCACACAGAGTGTGCCAGACAGGCCAAAGAGACAGTCCTGCAGCCTACCTAGACCAAGGGATGCTTAAAAACACATGGTTTTCTATTATAGCTGCTGCTAGCCCATTAAAGGTATATAGATTATTCCACTTTTTCTTGCTATGCATGCATAGAAATGAGATCTGAATAGGCCATACCTGCAATATAGAGCTCAATACAAGAGTAAGGGATGAAATTTACTGGTCTGTATTATGTAGGAGGTAAACTAAATCGTCTAATGGTCTCCCCTGGTCATAAACTCTATGAAATTGATCAATTAAAAAAAATTACCACTAGACAGTGTAAGTGACCCACAAAATATTCAACTTTGTGATTGATTCTGCTTCTGACAACCTCTAGGAAAATTAGTCTGCCTCTCAATGTAGAGAAAGATCCCTGTGTTTATTGGAATTTTGCCAAAGAGTGAGTAACTCACTTTGGCCTATTCAAATTGACTTTTCTCTGATTTCATGAAAGAAAAGACCTGTAATGACACTGACACAGAAAACAAACCCTTAATAGATGCAAGGAACAGGATGCCCTGTTAACCTATCCCCACTGATGCAAAAAGTGAAGCAAATTGCTGCATCTTGAAGAAGGATTTCAACCCCCCAGATAGCCAGCTGCAGAGATGGAAATCAAGAAATAAAAAACTGACTACCAAATCATTCCTGGGGGAGAAATTAAATGCAAACTTGGCAAGTGCAAATGCATTGCTAGAATATGTTCTTCCAAAATGTTCAAATGCGTCTATTCCATCTGAAAGAGACAAGGTGAGTGAAGTAATATATTTTATTAAACCAACTTCAGTTGGTGACAGAAATAAGCTTCTGAGCTTACACAGAGCTCTTCTTCGGGTCAGGTTCTAACTAACATATTTAGATGCAACAAAACAAGATTTTTCAATTACTGAACTGAACATAAAATTTTGACTTAAAACTCATCTCAGGACAAGCACTAAGGAAAAAAACACTCAGACAAGGATTTCTGTTCTCTGTTGCTGCAACATGAAACAGAGACAATAAAACAGCTTGGTGTAGGCAAATCTGTCAGTCACTGATGTCCTAAAAGGATAAATATATCTGCCTATGATTTGCAAACACAACAGGTCAGTATAGAGAAAAGGTGAAATGTTTACTGAAGGACTGGAACTAATGCTACCAAACAATTAAAATGGCAGAAACTAATACCTCTAGTATCTGTTTAGGTATTTCTATCATGCTCATGACCATGGTATTCATGTATCTGAAAACATTCTAACGTGGGAATGCTTCGGAATATGAAGTTAATATTTCTGCATTCAGGCACTGCACCTCTTATTCATTCAGGGTGTTACTTAACTAGACATCACCAGAGATTCCCTCCACAAGCTGATGACAACCACAGAGGGCACTGGATCAGGTTCAGAGAAGTTAATGGGAATCTTTCCATTCATTTCAGTGGGAAATGGATCAGGCCCTATGTTAAGTGCATGAGAGCAAATGAGTAAGATGACAATGTCCCGGATCCGGAGGAACCCCAGTGATATGAGTGTCTCAAAGGGTTCAGAAATTTATTTTGAATAACTATCTGAAATTTTCTGGTCCTATCCCTCCTCCTCTTACCCTGACTACTATAGATGCTTATCTGGCAACGTCCTGGTACAACAAGTAGCAAATTTAATAAACTCCACTGGCGATAATCAGGATACAGAAAAAAAATTAATAGAAATAAATTTCTTTGGCTATGACATTCCAACAGACCAGGGATACGAGGTCACATGTGTCATAATACATATCATAATAAAGGCAACAGTAACCTTCTGATTGGTTAGTGAATCGTTACATTTGTTTATTCATTGAATATACAAAAAAGCAGTGGCCATTTCTCAGGGGTATTTCCAGGTTAACATAGATCAGGTTCAAACTGCAGTATAATTCAAAGACCTGAAGAAATCCACAAGTTCCCCTTTCCTCTCACTTTCTACCACCAAATATAAAGACACAGTTTGGAAACAGAGCTGCAAATGCCAATGAGGATCGGTAGAAACAATCGTCTGACCCAAATTCAAAACAAATTAAATAAAATCTATTCAGAGTAAGTAAAATTCCACTTTAACGAAAATACTTATAGCAGGAATGAGGAGAGAGAAGAGAAAAACTCCTGATAAAGTAGGTTATAGCCCACAAAAGCGTATGCCCAAATAAATTTGTTAGTCTCTAAGGTGCCACAAGGACTCCTCATTGTTTTTGCTGATACAGACTAACATGGCTACCCCTCTGAATCTTGTCAAACTAAATCCCAAAGTCAGAGGCTGTAATACATGACATTAGCAATTACAGATAAGCTTGGCTCTTTAATGAAATCTGCACTCACTTTTGCTGCTCTTTTTGCTATGCAAAGATGCTAACTCGGCATGTGGATCAGCAGATCAAGTCAGATGACTACTTAACAATTACAGACTGGGTCACAGTATATCAAGCATATTAGGACATAATTTGTGTCCTAATACCTACACTGCAAAAAAACACCCACAGCTGGCCTGGTTCAGCTGAGACAGGTTTGCGGAGCCATAAAATTGCTGTGTAGACATTCAGACTTGGCCTGGAGCCTGGGCTCTGGGACCCCGCAAGGTGGGGAAGGTGTTTTATTTCAGTGTAGACATACCTAAAAGACCCTCAGAAGTGAGGACCAACCCTGCAGTGTACTGAGCATCTTCAACACATCAAATTCAGAGGGAGTCAAGGTTACTCAGCAACTTTGAGGACCAGGCCCCTAGTGAAACAAAAAATAAAATTAGAAAACACTATTTATTAGCTTCTAGATGGGCCTGGAGATCTGAAGGTGGATTCTACCAAAAAGGCCAGCTAGAACACAAATCTGAACTCAGCTCATTATAGCATGGTGGCCTTTACAGACGAGCTCAATAGGAAATGGAAGAATTTTTTAGGGCTATTAAAAAAAAAAAAAAAAAACCCTGTGCCATGGATGCACTGGTTAAAGATTAACTTTACAGACACTTGGGCCTCATTCTGATCTCTCACTTTCACATGGACTTAAAATGGAGTTAAACCTGATTTACATGGTGAAAACAAGAGCAGAATTAGGCCAGGTAATTTTTTTATGCAATTTATCATATATTATTACAAACAAATGCTATATTAAGACAAAGAAGCAGAGCCAGCTTCAGGCACCAGCGCAGCAAGCTGGCGTTTGGGGCAGCCCATGGAAGGGGGTGGCACGTCTGGGTCTTCAGCGGCAATTTGGTGGCTGGTTCCTCAGTCCCTCTCAGAGGGAAGGACCAGACACTGAATTGCTGCCAAAGAATGAAGCAGCGCTGTAGAGCAGCCGCCAAAGTGCCTTTTTTTTTCTCCCTTCACCACTTGGGGCGGCAAAAAAGCTGGAGCCAGCCCTGCAAAGATGACGTACAATTGACCGACAACTCCGTGCTATTTTTACATTTTATTATTCTGTTGTAACTACTGAACACCAAAGCCCAAAATATATGGAAAACTGTTTTTCACACAACCTAGTTTTAGGCTATTGCTAATGCCATGACTCCAGCAAGCCAATCTGCTCAATCTCAATATTTCCTTTCTTACAGTGGAAATATTGATTTGGCAGGTTTACTCAGTTCTGTGGAGCGAGCAAATAAGAGGAAGTAGAAGGCAGATTAACTTTTCATGGAGAAGATGGTTGTGTCATTCCTGAATGCAGCTTCCTTGGCAATTTATTTCCCTGTCTCCTTTTATTTGGGTCCGTCTGATTCCAGTGTTTACCAGCATACACTTACGAAATTACAGCAGTCATCTATACACTGGAAATCTAACCAACCCCCAACATGTTTCTTTTGTAGTTAATTTCCAAACTACACTGCCAAAAGTAGTATTAAATAAAAAATACTGTTTTGAACTGAAAGACTGTATGCTCTTCAGGGCAGGGACTGTATTACCATCTGAGTTTGGAAAGTATCAAACGTAATTTGAGTGCTACCACAATCTAAATTACAACTCATTTTCTGTACAACATCTTTGATAACTTCCAGAAGTCTGAATACAAAGTGCAGTTCAGAGCTATGAACAGTCTTGGTTGATATTTTATAAAGTGCTGTGTAAATATACAATGCTGTAGAAACGATTACATAATAAATGTTACCCAGTGGTTCAACCGTGAACTGCTGAATGTGCTTTTTATGCAAAATCAAGCCTTTTTTTCCACTAGAGAAAATTAGACATACTCCAGCTAAGTATAGATGATATGGTATCAGGAGCCAGCAGGCCATCTTCACTAGAATTAACATTCCCAACACCGATTTTGCTGAACTTGTGTTCGCAGTGGTGGGAAAATTCCTAGTATACAATAGACCTAAGGGTCAAACGCTCAATAGGAAGCTTGTTTTCTTAAAAGAATGAACGTAGGCAACCCTAACATGTTTCCAAGTTTAGGAAAGTTATGATTTTTTTTTTGAATGACAAGTAAATGCTTTTGCACTTCAAACCACACATTTTCTGGACCTCTGTTGTTACTCAGCCTCCATCCCTCCTACATGAAACTTTTAAAAATAACTGCTCTACCATCAACACGATGCACCTGCAGTTAGTCTGGCTTTTTAATGTAACTGCCTATTTAAAAAATTCAGATTTGAGCTTATAATTCCACCAATTTCTCCTTCTTCCTAAAAAATAAGAAAAACAAAACTGTTAAAGTGAAAGGCAGCAAAATCACAAATAAATGCTATTGAAAAGCTACAGCTGGCACATATTTAACATTTTTTATATGTAAAGCTGCGCAGATATCAAAAATAACTCATTTCTAAAATAAAGTTTGCTTCTGGTGTGTTATATGAACTATATATAGTATATATAATGGTCTATATATAATAGTCTGAGGTGTGTGTACACACACACAGAGAGAGAGAGAGAGAGAGAGGTTTCTAAGGGTCAGATTCTGCTGTCCTTATTAAATAGTACCTTCCTCCACCTACATCCAGCTGATCTTATTTGGGTGACTGCTTGAATGGTACCCTAGTCTACGTATGGGCAGCAGAAGGGGCCTTAATTAAATGAAAACACACACACACACACACACACAATGTTATGCCATTAAAAAAAAACCCAACAACAATCTCTGTGTATTATGCTTTAATAATGATTACAGCTTCTTGGTTATCTAAAACAATATATTTAATAAGTACTTGGGGCCATTCTGTCTAGATAGAAATGCCTTACTCATTACACCCATGTGTACTCATGGTCATTTGCGTTTATTCTCCTGACTCAACAGTTACTCATGTTAACCCAGCAGAGCCAAAGAATTGTAGGACAATGAACTGCATACTGTTCCCTCCTGAGCAACATCAACAGAACTGTCAAGTATCAGAGGGGTAGCCGTGTTAGTCTGGATCTGTATCAACAGAACTGTGAACTAACACTCTGATCCAGCAAAGCACTTCAGCACAAGCTTGACTTGGATCATATGAATAGTCCCATTGACATCAATGCTCAAGTGCATTGCTCAATCAGGACTTGAATTCTGATTGAAGAATCTTTATTCTTGGTGAAGTATGAGCCAGAAAGAACAGAGCTTGACTTCTAGATTCTAGGTTACATTGGCAGGGCTGGCAATTAGAAAAGCCATCTCTTTAAATCTCCTAATTTTACAAGTCATCTGGAAATCAGCGAGATAAAAAAAAAATCACTCAACAATGCCATTCATGGTATCACTTTTCAGAATAGAACTGTCTTTTCAATCTCCCTTTTCTTCCTGTCAACATCAATTTTTGTACTCTCATCCTATCTGCCACAGCTGTTGCTCTTAAAAAGAAGCTTCTGTTAACTTAAATCTCCAAACTCTCCAGAATCTCATAAACTACGTAATTTTGGGTCAGAGTGTCAATTTCCAGAAGTATGACTGATCCACCAATTTATTACTCATCACAAAAAACTGTTTAATCCCCAGTTCAAACACAAATTAGTAGAGTTGGTTAGAACATTTCCATCAAATTAAGATAATCAACAAAAGATGGGTGGGAATGCAGAAATCCTTAAATATTTCTTGAAAATGTTTTCAAACATGATCTTTAGCTTATTAAGTTATAAGAACCTGGATCTTTAACTTATATGGATCTTCTACCACCTGTTGAAAAGTTGTTCTGACCCATTCTATAGTGGTTAGGTAAAAGAAAACACTTACTGTGGAAAAAAAAGAAAAAAAAATGTTCTGACAGTTTTATAAATTACTATTAGACCATCCATAGGCTCAACAACTCCTGTACCTCTCTCTCTTAATCCATTCCCCACCACCACCCACCCACACTTTGACTTGTATCCAAATCAGGGCTAAAGATAATTGTCTGCAGGGTAAATTTGATGTTGAGATTGTCTATTGTCTTATGTTTTGATCTATCCTGTTTCATCCTCTGCTACCAATGGGGTTCTCTGCTCCAAACATTCTTGAGTTCCTCTGTCAGCATTTCAAGGACGCTAAAAAGAAATTACATAGTGAGGACACAATGTCTGGTTTTAGCAAGAATATTTAAAAGGTCACATAGGAATTCATTTTATGAGTACACCATACCTGACGTCTACTAACTGGCTCATTAATCTAGGGAAAGAAACACTGACAATATTTAAAACTGAGACATTAAAGGATTCTGTTTCCCTCCTCACAGCTCAGAGATCCTTCTTTACAAAACTCACAGCTAAATATCAGACCCTTATTGGCCCATTATGTCCAAAATATTTTTGTATTTTCTACTTTGATCAATAGCAGCTCATCACATATGCAAATAAGATATAGGAAAATTAAAAATTTATTTTTAAGATACTGTGTTCATTGACATGCTTCATGATTGTGAGTTGAGTATTTCTGACTGTGTAACTGGATGTTCTTCATATCAGAAAAATGGAATAATTTCACACACACTCCACTCCAGGCTCAATCAAAATTTAAACACAAGTGTGCCCATCAGACTCAGTTTCCATGTATTTTATTTAAATTTCATAAATGGATATCTAGTTCTCTAGGTGCTTCTATAAAAAATTTTACAGAAGCATATAAAGGATCTATCTCTATGAAAGAAGCAACAAAAAATTACCTTGCCTGCTACCCCCTAAAGCCAGCCCTTACTCTGTGGAAACAAGGGATAAAGGCCCTTGTCTCTGGAACCTATCACTGAGAATTAGGGTGACCAGACGTCCCGATTTTATCGGGACTGTCCCGATATTTGCTTGTTTGTCCCACGTCCCGACCAATGTTAGGTCGGGACACTGGACAAACAAGCAAAGGCTCCGGAGCCCGAAGGGCTCGCGCCCTCCCCTGCCCCGACTCCGCTCCCTCCTTCCCCCATTGGATCCTTCCCCAAATCCTCGCCCCCATCCCCGCCCCCTCACTGCCCCATTGTCTCCTTCCCGAAATCCCCGCCTCTTTCCAAGCATGCCATGCCCAGGAGACTCAGGGGAGTGCGGGGCCGGGGTGAGTGTGAGTCTGGCCTGGCCCCGAGCAGGCAGGACTCGGGCGCGGTACCTGGAGGGAGAGTAGGGGGGCGGCCCGTGGGGCTAGGTGGCGGCTGTTCTCCCCACCTGGGCAGGGGACTCGGGAGCAGCCGCTGCTGCAGCTCCCACTGCTGCGGGGGGAGGAAGTGGCCAAGCACGTGGCGCTCGGCGGCTGCGGCTTTGGTGCCCGGGCCCGAACCCCCCGAGCCCGGGCCTGCTGCGGGGCAGCGCGCACGCTGCGCTCAGCCCCTGGCCAGTCGTGTCTGGGCTGGCTGCCCAGCTGGTGCAATCCCGTGGCGGAGGCATCGGCAGCCCAGTCCCGTTCGTTCCCCTGCAGGACCCAAGCGGGATGCGGTGGGCTGGGGCCTGCTGCCCCCACTCCGAGGCCGCCCGCAGGATTGCGCCAGCTGGGCAGCCAGCCCAGACGCGAGTGGCCAGGGGCTGGGTATGTGCAGCGTGCGCGCTGGGTCCCCGCAGCTCTGCCCCCGCCCCGCCCCCCCGCGTCCCGATATTTGACCTGGGTGATCTGGTCACCCTACTGAGAATACCTTGTCATCAAACGCCTTCCAATTTAAACCAGGTGGCTGTTAGCTCTATTGATGAGCTGCTGGTCACAACAGCAGCAGTTTAGAGCTATACCTTTGAAATCTACTGATGAAAAGTGCTACATAAGGGTTTGGTGGTATTATTACACCACGAGGGAGGTGGTCAGAATCTAAACAATCTAACACTAACTTCACTTCCACCTGAAACTTGGAAGGCAAGCCTAGGTTTGAATCCATATTTTGACTGCTTTAAAAAATAATCTGAATGCTTATGTGAGTAGTATCAGTGCAAAAAAATAAAACAAAACTGTAGAGAGAAACACTACAATATTTTTGCTCACAACTCCAAAATGTCAGGGATTTGGGGCCGGGGGAGGGAGAGGAGTTGTTTTGTCTGATTTTTAATAAAACCATTTACAAACCATTTTAGATTTTTTTTTTAAATTAACATGATCATTTGATCTTTTATGAAAACAGGTTACATTATACTCACAGTAGCTTTCTCATGGCCAATTGTAAGAGATGTTATATCAAATTCCTCAGGGTCATAGATCAATTATCTGTAAACTAAAAGTCACACTATAGCGCTTTGCACAAAAGACCAATAAATCTCTTATAAACATATCAGCGATCTTAGTTTTATTCCATGGTTGGCTGAAGGCCCGAAGGGAAAATTCTTATTTTAATCAATTTTTTCTTCCTTAACTGATGTTTTTGCACTGGTCTCGCATGTTGCTAGTATCATAAATGACATCAACATTCCTGTGAGCCAAATGCCCCTAGCATAAAAGAGTTTTACTCTTTAGAGATAATTCCTAAGTGGGCTGTTTGATGTGTGTGGAGGGTTCATAAACCAGTAAATTGATGAAGGGGCAGGAGACATTGGAACATGTAAGGACAGCCATATATGATCTGACCAAGTTCATAGAGAGGAGTTGTGAGCAGAAAAGAAAATGTGCAATTATATTGGGAGATAGGGGGAAATCACAACATTTGAACTAGAAGAAATTAACTGCTAAATTGGATCATTTATGGCTGGAGTATGGGTTTTATCTGGAGGTGTGGAGGGGGCAGTAAGGAAGAGTACATAGTTTGGTACCAGAACCAAGAACCATCACCAAGGTGTAGCTCTCCTACTTCTTATTCCCAGGAGGAATGTGGCTGCATGGAGAGCAGCAGCATGACCATCCCTGGTCAATAGACTGATCTGCTGTAGTGGCATGTAGTAGACCACACGCTCCCTCAACCCTCACTGCGAGGTGGGACTTGTTGGGCTGACAACCTGCATCTTCTCCAAACACAGCATACATTGTACAAATAAAAATTCCTGGAAAGGGCGGAGTTTCACAAGATTGTTTATACACATATGTGTTAATGCTAAATGGAAAAAAAAAATCAGTTGGGCCATGTGATCTTACATACTGGGATGCTTACTGGGGGCACCCAGTATTGTGAGGCAACAAGCTATCATATGACCTTAGCATGCCTAGCAGGGGTCACCCACCAACTCCCCTGGCCCCACGCAACACAAGCTCTCCCTTCTAGGCCTCACAGGCCCAATTGTCTCACTACAGGTTAGTGAGAGGCACACTCCAACCCTCAAGCCCTCCGAGCCACTCTCTGGAGTGTCCAGCCCACAGTCCATTGGATGTTCACAGTATTCACACATTTGCTGCTGCTTCCAAAGGAACAATATATCCCAGGTTACCAGTTCCACCTCAGATCGCTACTTAACACACCGCACTTCAGATATGTTTAAAATGAAATCAAGGACAAGCTTATTTAACAAAGTATAGAGTATCGAGTAGTAGCACGTACAAGTATTGGAAAGAAATGGTTACATATCAAAAACAAAAGTCACAATACACATTCTAGAGCTTAGACTTAACTAACAAGGTACAATATTCTACAGGACATGAGCTCACCCAACATCTTTACAACGTTTTACAGCCAGACTAGCTATGAGCCTCCTTTCATGAGACAGATACGCTGTCAGCTTGACTTCTTGGTAAAGGATTTGTGTGTTTCCTTGCACCCCAAGACATACCAGAACTATCCTTTGTTTATGAAGAAAGACAGGGCCTCCCCTGCTGTTTGCACAAGCTACAAGAGAGGAAACCTCTTATTTTGCTTGTGGTTCAGTAGGCAAATCTGCATATATGCCTCGCAATGTAATACACAAGTGACCAGACAGGGACACAGGTACCCGTTACATCAGAAATTTTCCTGTCAGCCAGGAGGTATGGCACCTCCTGGTGACCTGCCTGAATTTCAAGACCTTAAGAACATAATTTTTGGTACAGGTACCTAACTTCTTAAATATCATCCACATACATTTTGCAATGGTTATGACAACCAGTGGGCTACTGGCTCTCAGCAGAGATCTCACATGCTACACTTTGGTGAACTAGTCTGTATATTTCCATCCCAGGGGGATCCCTATAAAGCCCTATGCACCTCCTATCCCCTCTGCCAGGGGGGATCAAGGAGTCCCTAGATCACATATACTGTTAGAGTAAATTCATTTATTGCTGTTCTTACCCGCACCCTCCCCCACATGCCCACAGGTGAGGCCATCAACCAAGAATGAAACATCTCCATTCGACTTTAGTCTTAGAAAGGAACTAACCAAGGGAGGGCCAGTCTACAAAAGCAAAAAGTTCAAGCTGCTAGTTGTAGTTAAAATGGACATTTACAAGTCCCTTTGAGTCCCAAATTCAAGCTCCGTGGTTCCAGAGGAATGTTAGAGCAAGAAACATTAGGAAGAGAAATGCACACACACACGGAAACCAGGGTTGGGAGGGTCAGAAACTGAGTGTAGCTGCAAATTATAAATAAAAGACAAAGAAAACATGATCCATTCATTTAAAGAACGACATATTCACTATGCCAATAACCAACACCAAAGAGTGGTTTATGACACACTGATGGCAATTTCTGGCCCATCAAAATTGGGACCAGCTCCACTAAAGTGTTCAGATGGATCTACCTTTCTCTTGTCCTTAGTTATCTCTGAACAATGGGTGCAGCACTTTATGAACTACATGACCTTCCCCTCTACTACCAACCCACAGGTGCTAGAGAAACTAACTCAGCACCCCAGACATGAAGAAGTTATCCAGTTACGTACCACTGAGGAAGTGTAAAAAGCTATGGAATAAATGAAGTCAAGTAAATCACCAGACAAAGTCAGCAGACCAACAGAAATCTTTAACTTGAAGGCTCCAAAACTGTCAACTATCTATACAACATTATTAAGGATATCTGGGAAACAGAAAATTCCTTGGGATTTCAAAGATGCAATCATCATTACACTATACAAAGACAGCCACACGAGAATACACCAGATACTGTGACATCATCACTGAACACAACGGACAAACATACTTATGGCTGAACAGCAATGCTCTGAATCTGTGCTATTCCAACATAGAATGTGTTTCAGAACACGGGAAGAGGGGCAAGGAGAGGGATAACTCAGTGGTTTGAGCATTGGCCTGCTAAACCCAGGGTTGTGAGTTCAATCCTTGAGGGGGCTACCTGGGGCAAAATCAGTACTTGGTCCTGCTAGTGAAAGCAGGGGGCTGGACTCAATGACCCTTCAGGGTCCCTTGCAGTTCTATGAAATAGGCATATCTCCATTTTTTTTCTTAGAACAAATGGAGGAGAATGCACACATTACAAAGCAGTGCATGAGTACACCAATCAGCTCCACAAATCCATTTAGGACCAAGATATATACATAAACTGTATCACTCTCCATAAATAGCAGCATATAAAACAAAAATTTGAAACTGTACATAAATCGAATTTAAAAGCAGATAGAACTTTTTTGTTTTGAATGCATTACAGGTAATAAAACAGTTAAAGATTTTTCCCCCAATAGTGGGAGGGTTTTAGCCTTCAAAGACTGCATATTAAAATACAATATTTTTTTTAAATTTTAAAAGAGGTTTCTCACCATACGAGCTTTCAGATTGATACCGGTCTAGGAAAAAGGGTACAAGTTTTCTTGTAAATACAGTATATATACTAAGATTGAAGAGGAAAATATTCTGAAAGAGGGGCATGACTGACATGTGATGTCAGAAGATGTTTATTGACAAATGCAATATAATATCTTCTGGAAATGTAAGTTACCAGTCCTCCTATGTGTATGCATTTCTCTGCATCTCCTACACCTTCCTCTGGTTTCAGGTAATGATGCTGTTGGGTAAAAAGCCTCCACTTAGTATTTAGGTCACATATCACAAGCTCTATAACAGATGTTAGTTTAAATGTTCAATTTAGCCCACGCTTGCCTTGTGGCTGCATCATAGCAACAGCCATTAACTGGCTGCATGTCCAGGAAGAATATTTTGTTAACTTTTTTTGTAGCTTGTCATAACTGCCATTATTTATTTACTTACATTATGAGGGAAACGGAAAGTATCTAAATCAGAAATTAATTCCTTGAACAGCACGTTATGAGCTATACATATACAGATTGGATGGAATAACCCCCAAAATGTAGCATGCTAATTTTTTGGAATTGATTGCAAATCAACCTGATCAGTAGAACTTACTCTGCATAAGCATAAGACAGAAGAGGGTCACTTTAAAAGCAGTGTTACTTTAGACAAGGGGGTCTCAAACTTTTTCTCTCTGAGCCCCGCCCCCCCCTCAACATGCTATAAAAACTCCACAGTCCATCTCTGCCACACCAACTGTTTTTCTGTATATAAAAGCCAGGGCCAGCGTTAGGGGGTACCAAGCAGGGCAATTACCTGGGGTCCCACACCACATGGGCCCTGTGAAGCTAATTTGCTCAGGCTTTAGCTTCAGCTCTCGGCTTGAGCCCCATGCAGTGGGGCTTTAGCTTTCTGCCCTGGTCCCCAGCAAATCTAATGCCAGCCCTGCTTGGCAGCCCCCCTGAAACCTGCTCATGGCCCTTCAGGGGCCCCCAGACTCCTGGTTAAGAATCACTGCTTAGACTGACATGTCCGGCAGGTCTCAGCAACACAGTGCTAGGAATTTAAACATAATCATGTGAATGATTAAAACAAAATAGATAAGACTACCCCACCGTGCATGTTTGAATGTATAACTAAGACTGAGCTTTGCTACATAGGCAATCTCTTATGTTTTGTTAATGTAGTAGAGCAAAGTCAAATGGTACTGAAGTTAGAAGTAAGTGACACAGTGAAGTGTTTAGTGGTGCTCTGCAGAAAGAAAGGAAGGACAGTTATTTTTCAGTCATAAGAGCTCTGTGAATATATTGCTTTTGCAGTACCCAATATAGGTGTTACGCACCATTGTTCATGGGTCAGCAAACCATATGCACAGCTCTTAAGTGAGCAACTGCGAGGCAATTTCATTATGGATGATTTAGTTTTAAGGGCAATTTGCATCCCCACAACACACCAATGAACAAGTTCATCATCAATTAACAAACAGTTCTTTGGCGTACCTTTGTGCAACATCATTTTTCTACTGACAAACGGTAACTATTGTGGGGGAAGAACCAATGAAAATTGTGTTTGTTCTTAACATCAATTTGCTAACTACAACAGTATTCTAGTTTTAGCAACCACCACATTAGCAACTTCCATGTGTATCTGTGAATTGCGTAGATATTATAGCACTTACACTGCTGTGCAACTATTTTGGGAAATACCTGCTTACATATTTTATAACATGTTTTAGAATGTGTCTTTTACTCTAAAAATAGAAGGTATCCCTCCTCCTTTTTTATGGTTTCCTTGTTAATTTTTATTTTATAGAAAGAGCTTTTCCATTTTATATTTCTTAAAGCATATTTTAATAGCATCTAGCTTTTTTTCCCTCTCTATAATAAAATTGTTTTTACTTAGAGCAGGAAAGAAAGGACAATTTATCTGAATAACAGGCTGTGAAACTTCTTTTGAATATAAAAAAGAACAAAATGCTTGTGAAAGATGCAGCATTGACAGTGCAGAGAAATTAAATCTTCTATCCAGAGTGGGAGAGAAAGAGCACTCGCAGCACTGGGGCAAGCTTCCTCACATCACCCAATGAACTTCTGGAGGGTCCACCTCTTGGAGAGAGAAGAGAGGTCAATCTCAATGCCCACTTATTTTGGCCCGAGGACGCAAACAAAGGTATAAATTATTGCCAAGCATAGCTGTGTTTTTCATGTGCTTGGGAGTTATTTATATTTTGTTTTTGTTGTAATCTTTTTTGTCAGTCTGCAGGGATAAAGCTCTGCTCAAAGATCCAGCCCACTGTTTTCTGAAAGGGGTGGCAAAATTGCATTTGAACCTTACGGGTATGTTTACACAACAGCTGGGAGAGGACTTCCTACTGCAGGTAGACAGACTAGATCTGCACGAACTAGCACACTAAAAATAGCAGTGTTCCCATGGTAGTATGGGCAACAGCTCGAGCTAGCCACTGGAGCGTGCCCCCAGGGGGTCTGGCAGGTTTGTTCTTAGGCAACTATCCTGAGCCACTGTGGCCACTCAGCTGTTTTTAGCACACTAGTTCAAGCAGAGCTAGCGTGTCTGTCTATCCCAGCTGTCGTGCAGACATGCCCTTAAGATTCAAATGCAAATTTGCCACACCTTTCAGAAATCCGTGGAACAGATCTTTGAGGAGAACTTGTGCTTAAGTTGTTAGATATACCCACAGTAAGTCATAATTGTGAAATTATGGTAGTAATTTGCCATTCTAAAACGCGTCACTTCACAGCCTCATGCTATTGGCATCCATAATATGGAATTTTCTGAAGGGCATTTCCTCAGATGTGCTTGGTGCTGTTTGGATAATCAGAGATCCGGGTTCATAAACCTAGTACTAAAAAGTATCCTATAAATGAAGGATTTTACATCTATAATCCAGTAACTAGAATACACTGGGAAATATAATGTTTACATGTGTGACAGAAACATGGATGATATCACTCACTTAACTGTTTCACAGTACCACGTGAGGAATGACAGACTAGAATTTAAAAGCAAACAGGATGTTAGGAATTATTAAAAGGGGATAGAGAATAAGACTGAGAATATATTATTGCCCTTCTATAAATCCCTGGTACACCCACATCTCAAATACTGGGTACAGATGTGGTCTCCTCACCTCAAAAAAGATATACTGGCACTAGAAAAGGTTCAGAAAAGGGCAACTAAAATGATTAGGGGTCTGGAGAGGGTCCCATATGAGGAAAGATTAAAGAGGCTAGGACTCTTCAGCTTGGAAAAGAGGAGACTAAGGGGGGATATGATAGAGGTATATAAAATTATGAATGATGTGCAGAAAGTGGATTAGGAAAAAAGTTATTTACTTATTCCCATAATACAAGAACTAGGGGTCACCAAATGAAATTAATAGGCAGCAGGTTTAAAACAAATAAAAGGAAGTTCTTCTTCACGCAGCGCACAGTCAACTTGTGGAACTCCTTACCTGAGGAGGTTGTGAAGGCTAGGACTATAACAGTGTTTAAAAGAGAACTGGATAAATTCATGGTGGTGAAGTCCATAAATGGCTATTAGCCAGGATGGGTAAGGAATGGTGTCCATAGCCTCTGTTTGTCAGAGGATGGAGATGGATGGCAGGAGAGAGATCACTTATGTTCTTATGGGACATGTTAGGAGGATACAACATTTAATAGCACATGGTATTCCTGCAAATGAACTGAATTATCACATACTGACTCTCAGACAGTGCCATGGCACACACTCAGAAAACCTGTATGTGTAGCATTAACTTTCACTTTGCTTAGGCCATATACTATGTGCCATAAAATGTTGAAGACTACTGCAAAATGTTGCAATACATTAATCAAGATTATTGTACAAGATTATTTCTCTGTTTTATGTTGTGAAAGTCACAGGATGGAAGAGATAAGATCTAATATGTATGATTCTGGGGGTAATATTATATGGTAGTGACAGCAGTCCACACTTTATGTGATGTGGCTGTCCATATCAGGGCTCTGACTTTTCAGTGTTGCAAAATTATTCAGCATTATTTCAAATTTAAGACAGTGGCTTGTGATTAAGAAAGAGGGAGACTATTTTAAGCATCCATCCCTTATTTATAAGTGTGCAGACTTAGGGAACTTGAAACACCAACAAATGTGGATTGAATTGGAGGACAAAGTGTTCCCAAAGCCATCAATATGGTTAGGTTGTAAACGGAAACTGTTTAATTGAATTAAAGATTTGTGATCCAGACCAAGGTGCTACCAATCCTGCGAACAGGTCGATTATTCCTGTGACCTCGCTGTACTCCCTGCTGTTCTGTCAGCTCTCACATTCAGAAACACACACACTATGGTCTCTGCATGGTGTGTGTTCCTCCAGTTGTCCATGTTGTGTGGATGCCAGCTAGTTTTTCCTCAAGTCTCCATATTTGTGACTCTCAGATTTAACATCATTTCAGGTGTGGATCGTGTTCTCAGCAGAGGGAGCACATATGGCCCAAGGCTGTTTTTCTAGCTTATCAGCCATCCACGGAAACCCTCTAAGCCTTCAAGAGCTCCAGTCATGAATGCGGATTTCTTACTGAGGAATGATCTTTTGCTGCCTTCTGAACAGGACCTAAGATTTTTCTTCTACTCCATTTAACCACAGAAATTTTCTGCTCACTCTATTCAAGTCTCCATCTGCCACAGTCTGGTTTAAATAATTTGGCCAGCATCACAAAGGAACTCTGTGGCAGACACAGGGATAGTATCCAGTTCTCCAGGGCAGCTGTCAACTGTCTTAACTATGAAATGCTCCTTTCCCTTCCTGGCAAGACGGGCATGCTCCAAGTGCTCTAGCAGTATAAAGGTAAGGAAACCAGCTCATTCTGGGCTAGAGGCTGCAGGGTAAGGACCTGCCTGGGAAGGTCTTGCGGAGGGCCAGCCAGAGCCCGTGACTGCACCGGGAATAGAAGCCGTCCACAGCCTGCCTGCACCCCGGCGACTGAAGGAACCCTTGGAGACGACTGGCCCTGCCGAACACAGAAGACCCGACATCTCATGGGAAACCCCAACACAGACTCTGGTAGGAAGTGACCCAGGGAGGGTAACGGAATGGTACCTCCCACCTGGGGAAACTCAGTGTGTTTCGGTAGGACCCCCCTGAGTCAGTGGCAAGCCACTACGCCACTCTTAGGGCCCTGGGTTGGGGCCCAGTGGAGTCAGGTGGGCCCGGGCCCCCCTACCGGGGCTGCCACACCCCATAAGGGGTACCCCAAGGCTAAAGACTCTGGCTGCTAGGCCTCGCTGCCCTGCGCCAAAGGGCAGCGCTGTAGACTTTGACCGATAGGCCACGCGGCCCTGACCCTCACACTGGCATTTCCTAATTTTTGAGTACTTGACTTTGCAACCTTAAGTGTTCTTTTAATTTGCTACCTCAGCGTTCAAAAAAAAAAAAAAAAAAAAGAGGGGGGAATGGGGGGGAAGGGACATCCAGGATGATCCTAAATCCACACAACTGGAGAGCTGGCACTGTGCACCCTTACAGATTTCCTAGGCCAGTTGCCTCAAAAAAAGCATGAACCTGGGAAAAACCAATGGGGGGGCGGGGAGAAATAGCACATGCACAGCCTAGTCACACATAGGAGCCATGAGGGACTGAAGCATGTTTAATGAGGATGGAATCTGGAGATTTTAGTTATCAAACTCTAGCAAGTCTCTACTGAGCATGTGCTAATTGCAGTTTTTCAAAGCCTTATAACTTGGCCAGATTTGGGCGGGTTTTCACAAGTACAGTACTGCAAAAAAACTCATCCCTGACACAAAGGCTGCCAAATTCTAGTCCCCTGCTCCTAAGCATGGGGATGCTAGAAAATTTCTATGAAAAGGTCTTAATTATTTTTAAACATGGGAAAAACAATACATTTCCCTAGCCTCCTTCTTGGAAAAAGTTGAACTGGTTTGGCTTAAATTTTCCAACACAACTTCAACCTGAGGCAGACAGCTGGCATGGAAATTTCAACCTGAATGGCTAAGTTTAGTAAAGCAACAAACAACAGAAAACGGGGTCTTACAATGGCAAGTATTGGGCAGCCTTAATAATAGCTCCACCTTAATACTGAAATAGAATATCTCAGAAGGGTTATTTACATAACTCTAACTAAATGTAGAGTTACATTAGTTTGCAGCATTACCAAGGAGTTCCCGCTCCTTGACTTATGACTTACCTCCCCTACCCTACACCTGCAATAAACAGGACAGACTAAGTTTTCTAATATTAAATATCTTTAAGCAAGGTCAGATTAAGCCATAAGGCATGCGCTTATGGACCCAGCTCTTGGAATCACATATTGACATCATAATTTCAGCTTTTATTTAAAAACTGTTTCTAGCCCTCAGACTTATGAAGACAATTTTCAAAATGTGAAGACGGGCAGGGCCATGGTATGGTGGCGGAGCCATGGTTGTACTCAGGGCCCCGGATTACCTTCACGTGGCCCTGTTTTGAAGATATAATTAGGTACAAATAATCATGAATGTTTCAAACATCTCGTAGGTGATTCCTGTTAACATGGCAATATTTGTAAACATGCCTTCCTTCATTCCTTCGCACACAGGATATTCCCACAGTGATCAACTTAAAAGCAAGGAAAATTAATTAAATTCTGATTTACAACTCAAACTGACCGTGGGCACTTTCAATACAATATCAACCTACTGAAGAATGTCCAAAGAAGTCAAAGTATTGGCAAGAAACAAAGTTGCTGTTAAAATAACATTTCCAGAAGGTAGACTTGGCATACATGTAAAGTCCATAACAACAAAAACTAATGTAAATGCCACCTACATTTTTCCACTTTTGTTAAATTAGATTAAAAATAGCCATTTAGTCTTTTGTGTAGAGACTGTCCGGTTTGGCCAATGTACGTGGCAGAGGGGCATTGCTGGCACATGATGGCATATATCACATTGGTAGATGTGCAGGTGAACAAGCCTCAGTGTGGCTGATGTAATTAGGTCCTATGATGGTGTCCCCTGAATATGAATATATACGGACAGAGTTGGCAACGGGCTTTGTTACAAGGATAGGTTCCTGGATTAGTGTTTTTGTTGTGTGGTGTGTGGTTGCTGGTGAGTATTTGCTTCAGGTTGGGGGGATGTCTGTAAGCAAGGACTGGCCTGTCTCCGAGGGATTCATTCAAAAACCAGTCGGAGAACACTTCAACCTCCCTGGTCACTCGATTACAGACCTCAAAGTTGCAATACTCCAAAAAAAAAAAAGAAAAGAAAAAAAGACTCCAACGAGAAACTGCCAAATTGGAATGAATTTGCAAACTGGGACACCATTAAATTAGGCTTGAATACAGACTGGGAGTGGATAGGTCATTACACAAAGTAAAACCTATTTCCCCATGCTAATTTTTTCCCCTACTGTTACTCACACCTTCTTGTCAACTGCTGGAAATGGGCCATCCTGATTATCACTACACACGTTTTTTTCCTCCTGCTGATTATAGCCCACCTTAACTGATTACTCTCGTTATAGTTAGTATGGCAACACCCATTTTTTCATGTCCTCTGTCCACACCTTCCTACTGTAATTTCCACTGCGTGCATCTGATGAAGTGGGGTTTAGCTCATGAAAGCTTATGCTCAAATAAATGTTAGTCTCTAAGGTGCCACAAGTATTCCTCTTTCTCTCTCTGTTCAGGGGCTGCTCAAGAGCCCCACTACTGCCTGGACACAGCTTCTCCTCATGGCTTAGAGCTGCTCCAGCGCTTCCGAGTCTGTCACTCTTTTCACCTCCTACCCCTATGGCCAGTTTCACCCACTCAGTACCCTCCCTTTCCCCAACCTGGTATCAATTTAAAATATATAGACCCAGGTATTTTGTGCAATAAAATCAATGTACAATTGTAGTCATAAGAGAGCCTTGGATGGACTGGACAATGAAATGCAGATCTTCAGGGAGTGCCTAGATGTACCTGAGCTGGTCTCCCTTTGGCCCATAGCTCAGAGCTTTGTCTCCCTCTCACTGAATAACTCTTAGCTAATAGAAACATCTCTTACTACTAGCTATCATAATCTGTCTTGTTCTTTAGTGGAAAATCCATTCTGCCTTACCATCTACTCTGTGTAGCAAGCAGAACCTCTGTGCATTTCTCCATTTGGGCAAGGAACAAAGCTACATGCAACTTATCTTGGGAGATAAACACAGAGGTGTAGCAATGAATGTAATTAACAACACATAGAATTTAAGACAATATTAACATGTTTTATAAAGCTGCTACCCAATACAGCTTCCTTTTGTATAGAAACTGGTAACCTGAATCTATCTAGAAAGCTAACTTGAGTGACTGCAGACATAAATGATGAATAGCACAATTGTTAAAGGATTGCTCAAGAACTGAAACGAGTCTCTGCAGTTGACAAAAGGAATATTCTACCATTTGTGAAAGGACAGCTCCACTTGTTCAGACCTGCAAAGCTTGTATCATGCAAGTCTCCACTATTGTTCATCTATAGTCATTGTAATCAAAACATGTGCTAACTAAATTAATCTATAATTAGCTAATACTTAATAGTCTATTCACAATTGATAGATATACCATACCAAGAACCACATATAAAGCAATCTCCATCTCTCCCCCTTCAAAAAAAAGGGGTGCTGAACAGTAGAACATTCAGTAAAAGCATCTTTAAAACTAAGATTTCAGCATTAGAAGTCACAAATGCACAAGATACTGCCACTGTATAACTTGCTGTGATGTTCTGTGATCCTTTGCTGTCAGTAAACTTAACTTAATGCTAAAAATGGCACATTAGGGAACACCGTTGCCTGTTAATTCTTAACAGTTAAGGTCCCATAGCATAATATTCTAGTTGGAACTCTAAACACAAAACAAAAAGGAGACGCACAATGGTCCAGTGCATAAAGTACTGGAGGAGGAGTCAGGAGCTCTGGGTTCTATTCTTCGCCCTGCCACTGACCTATTTGTGAAGCACAGATGACGATACCATCCCCCCTTTATAAAGCACTTTGAGATCTGTGGATTAAAAGTGTATCTAAGAGCTAGATGTTTTTATACATAACTTTTAATATATATATATAATCACTGCACAAGAAGTAGGGGTGGCTCCAGGCACCAGCGCAGCAAGCGCGTGCCTGGGGTGGCAAGCCAGTCTCTGTGAGGGTGACAGTCAGACAACCTTTGGCGGCATGCCTGTGGAGGGTCCGCTAGTCCCTCAGCTTCGGCAGCAATTCAGCGGCAGGTACCGAAGGCACAGGACCAGCAGATCACCCGCAGAAACGCCGCAGAATCTGCGTGACCAGCAGACCGCCTGCAGGCGCGCCGCCAAAGGCTGCCTGACTGCCGTGCTTGGGGCGGCAAAAAACAGAGCCACCCCTGGCAAGAAGGACAATATGTGGATTTATGGGATAGATGGAAGGAGGGAGAGAAATAATTGAGCAGCCTGCCTACAAGCTGTACATTTACTAAGAATTTTCATAGACAGAAAAGTGTATAGAAAAAATAGGTTTAAAAAAATATCAGGGTGGATAAAAATTGTTTTTAAATAAAAAAAATCAGCTATTTTGATTGTTACTTACTTTATAGTACTTTTTAATATAAAGCTGTTTAAAATGAAATCTGAGCTTTATGCCTTAAATATATTTAAGGCATAAACGTCTAATCTCTTAAAACATGTAAATAAATAAATATGCTGAATCCATAAGTCTCTATTATAAACCGAGTTAAAAGCAGATTTTCAATATAAAGAAAAAAATCAGAGAGAACATCTAACTTTTAAGGTCAGTTTTATAAATATAGCACAATAGATTATCATAAGTAACTTAGGGTACGTCTAGACTACCTGCCATATCGGCGGGTAGTGATCGATTTCTCGGGGATGGATATATCACATCTCATCTAGACGCGATATATCGATCCCCACACGCACTCCTGTCGACACCAGAACTCCAGCAGCGCAAACGGCGGTAGCGGAGTCGACAGGGGGAGCCGCGGACGTCAATCCCACGCCGTGAGGACGAGAGGTAAATCGATCTAAGATACTTCGACTTCAGCTACATTATTCACGTAGCTGAAGTTGCGTATCTTAGATCGATCCCCCCCCCAGCGTAGACCAGCCTTTACAAAACTGCTTCATTGTCAAGAGACTTGGGTTAGTAGGAACTTAAGCTCCAGTGATTTGCACTTAGGCATATTTGAAAATTTTCCCAGGTCGACGTGAAATAATCAGTATAATTCCCTGACTACAATTAATCACCCTGTTTAATAAATCATTTAGTTGTAAATGTGAAACATGTTTTGATAAGAGAAGTTTACATATTAAAAACATTACAGGTTGTCTTGTTTAATAAAATATAAATTTTATATGCCATTGTTTATAATTCCAGTTACATTCCTAATGTAGCTTGACACAAATCAAGAGCAAAAAATTAAAATTATCTAGTAAATAAGCAATATATCATTCACCATTTTCTAACATTTTAAAAAAAGTGTACAATTATTAAAGAATATAGAATAAAGAATATATAGTTTATAGTCTATGCTCCTACGTAGCAAAATGAAGTACCAAATCCAGTAAAAATGCTCTATATAGATGTAAATCAACATGTTAGAGTGGTTACATCTACCAATAAGAATGCACCTTTCTTTAGAAAATAACTGAAGTACAAATGGAAAATTTGATTAAAAAGTGATTATTTAAATGGAGGCTTTCCACTTGGTTATTTAAAGCAGGATTTAAAATTGCCTTAATTTAAATCAATCCACCCTGAAAAAATGTACACATCATATAGTCATACACACAGTACACCTACATGATCCTAAAAAACTCCCACCTAATTAGGAAATGCCTGTTAGACAGCAAAGAATTCCTAAATAGTGTCTTCACTGTAAAACCCCTGGAGCAAGGACTGTCCTTTTCTTCTGTGTCTGTACAACACTGTAGCACAGTGGAGTCCTGGTCTATGACTGGTGCCCCTAGGTACTACAGTGATACAAATAATAATTGTTCTAAACAATTTGATATGCATTACTCTTACATTCATTCAATAAGAAGTTTTTTTTATAAAAAGGATATGACATTTTATTGAACATCTAAAACAGAGAAAAACCATTAATTACAGCAATACTGTACATATTGCTTTCAGTGCTAATTCTCATTGAGATATAAAACAAGAATTAATCATTTGTTCCATTCAGTTCCTCTAAGCCTTTCAGAGGAGGTTCTTTTTGTGCAGCTGTCACAAAAAAGCAGGGTTTTAACCACAAAAGTTTTGGCTTTAAGCCAGGCTCACCAGCTGAACTGCATTCCCAGAATGCACCACAATCTCCTGTCTTGACGAGAGGAGGTGGTGCATCATTGGAATCCATAGATGTGGGTTCTGTGGGTCATAGGATACATAGCTCAGACAGGAAACCCTGCTCATAGAGGAGAAAGGGGACATGAGGTACTGAAACTACAACTCCCAGGAGACATCACAGCAGCATTTCCAAATCAAAATATATAATTTCTCAAGCATTTGGCTTTTTTGATGGAAAAAAACTAAGTGTCTCCATTTGGGAGAAAATTTCATTTTGTTGAAAACTGAATTTTTTCCACTGAAAAACAGTTTTGAGGGAGAATTTTCAACTAGCCCCAGTGGTCAGTTTTCTAGTCCCATAGAGAGATACTTTGATTGTCAGAATATCCAGCATCCTTTATCATTTCAAGGCAGCAAATATATCTAGTAAACTTCTTCTCTCCAAGAAGTTGCTTATTTCCCAGAAACAGTGTCCATTATATGCTCACTGGTCAGCTTTTATCCTTTTAGTGTTCAAAATATACAAGTCTGTAAAACAGAGATGCTTGCTTACTATAGGTTCAACACCACAAATAAATACTACTAATAAAAAAATGAACAAAGTTTAATTTAAATCGTGCAGCATATTGTTCTTCCTCACTTTTGCTTACAAGGACTGTTGATCCTTATAGAGATTATCCTTATTTTTCTAATACACTACTCTACCCTAAACTTTCTTTCATATTCAAAGCTAAAACAGATATACTGTACCAAATCGATCAATTGCCTTGCCTACTTCAAAGAAGGTATGCCAAAAAACATAACATTCAGTAAATTCATCTTTGGAACACCCTAGCAACTTGTCTAAAACTAGAATGTCCCTATTCCTTTACAACCATTAAGCCTAGGGTCCGAGAAACCTTTCCATTCGATTGTGGTTCCACATTTTATCCCAATTAAGCAAATCTATTTCACTTCCCTAGGTAATAGGACTTCTGTTGTGTTAGGAAGAGTACATGCCAAATAAACTGAGGGCTAAAGAAATATCTACTTTCATGTTCCAAAGGATCTCATGTGTTATTACTCTCCAAAATTCACCAGTTTGCAGGCAGAGCCAACAAAGGTGTAACATGGTGCCTCTATACCCACAAGCCTTCTAGCACACTGGTAAGTTTTTCTCATTGATAGTGAAAAGTCCAGAGACAGTGGAATCAATTCCCATTTGGGCCTTAATTTTCATTTATTTGGGGAGACAGGAAACTGATATAGGAAACAATAATGTGGTCCTTTTGGGCCAAATTTCCTATTTCTGTGCATACTGTGATCTTCCATACTATTGCACTTACAATCACCAAAAGCACTTAGAGCTTCAGCTCCCTTAATATAGAAGGGAGGAAGCTGCAGGGTATTTGCTGTAAGGGCCTGTCGACTCTGGAATGCAAGTCTCCCCCTACATTTATTAGAACCAGGTTTTGTTAAACCTTCCTCAAACAGTGCAAGACTTCTTTTCATCTTCTTCTGCAACCACTAAGGAGGAAATGGAAAAAGGGTGTTCTGGAGGGTTAGTTAGTTGTGGCGAAAAGGAGTTATGAAGTGGGAATGAATGGTCAATTTGGTGCCAGAGAAAACCTTCCCCCCCACCAATCAAGAAAGAGCCACCAAACAGCAACTATTTGCATAAATATCACAGGTTCTCACAGCCTGGAACTTAGTAGTAGTGTCTCTGGCACAATTTTATTCATTGTGTAACTTTCCTGGTGAAGTTAGATGACTGGTGCCCCCCACATACTAGGGGAGCACCAGCTCAAGGGGAGGACACGTGACCTCTCCATGTGACTCCTCCCTGCCCCGCCCCCAGGTAGGGGCTCCCATGCTCTCCCTGTCCCCTCCCCACCCTACATTGTCGGGGGCAGGCTCTGTCCTCCTGCTGCACCACCTCCCCTTGGCATGTTCAGCTGCTCTCCCTAGCAGTCAGGCCCGAGCTGCTCCCGGATGCTGCCTGGTGCAGCACAGTAGCTGCCTGGGAGAGTGCCTGGCTGCGGCGGCAGTGGGCTGCCTCACACCCAGGCTTGGCTTCCGGGACAGCGGCTGAACGAGTCAGAGCGCCGCCCCCGCCCCCCCAGCATGCTCTCTGCGCAGCAGTAGCTGGTTGCAAGACAGCCTGGCTGGGGTGAGGGCAGAAGCAGCCTGCTCCCTGCCCAGGCTCGACTTCTGAGCGACAGGAGCAGACTCTGAGCATGCTCAAAGGATGGGGGGCTCCAGCTTGCTCAGCCAACTGTCCCCAGAAGCTGAGCATGGGCCGAGGGTAGCCAGGTGCTCTCCCAGTCAGCCACTGCACTGCACCGGGCAGCGTGGCTGGAAGAGGCTCTAGCCCTGCCCCGTCCTCTCCCCGTCCAGGCTAGCTGGCTGCTGGATGGGGCACTTGACCCTTCATGCCCCTCCCACCAGTCACCTCTTTGGAATTACACCATGAGCCCACTCAGTTTAGCTAGCCAGTAAAGGTCGTCATTCTCAACTGCCGTCCGCCAAAGTCAATGGTGCTACGCCAATATACACCAGCAGAGGTCCTGGAAAGAGCAAGTCTCCCTGTCACCTGTATGATCGATCATTCTAGCTGCGGTAATATCAAGAGATACTGCATACAGATGTCAGTCACGTCAGTCTAGCAAGATCTGAGTGTGTCTTTGCTGTAACTGTAATTTTATTTGTCTATAAACAGACATATATATGCATTTACGCCTGTCGTTAGTTTAATCTGACCATTTTGCTGTATATGTTAGCCTTTTATTTGTAAATAAACAGCTTTAAAACCAATGCTTATATAATTGTTGGGGGTGACAATAAATATTGACATTACCTAGACACCAACAACGCAAATTGTTGGAAATAGGGACAAAAAGATGAAGCTCTCTGTATATGTAACAATTACCTTAAAATCTTACAAAGATGGAAATGGTATAAAGCAGTACAATTTGGAAATGTCTGGAGAAGTCTCCCTGCAATAATGCAGCAAAGACACCAAGAAGAGACCCAGATAAGAGTGGATGTAACATAATAGAAGAACTAGACAATATATGTTTCAGGAATAAGTGCAAAACTCTTCCACATTTCCATGCAAACCTTGTGTGAGCACATTTTTCATACATCAGAATGCAAGCTACCCTAGGAAAGGAAATGAGAATCAAATATTTTTTTTAAGCCGTTGAAGAAAATCCACCAAACACAAGTACAGAATGAAACATTACTTTCAATCCCAGGAAATCAGTAGCAGGGAGCCTCTCTGATTTATTGCACTTCTAATGCTTGATGACACGATGTGCCCATATGTCACTGTTTCATTCAATGGACATTTTTCAGCCACCTGCCACAAGTACAAGCCAAGGACTTGTTCCAGCCTCCACTTCTACCATATATGCATTACCCTGCAACCAACAGCCGAAAGAAACCAATATCTGCCAAATCATGAGGAGTGCTCGGTACACAGAGCTGGCTGCCTGCTGGCCAGGTCTACACTAAAAAAGTTTTGCCAGAATAGCTATACCGTGAAACGCTCCTGGGTAGATACATTTATTGCAGCAAAAGGTGTTTTTGCCAATATAAACCTACCTTATTTCACTTGAGGAACTGGAATAAGTTACCCTGCCAAAAGCACTTTTTTGCCATTGTAAATGGTGCATGCTCTAGGGCTTCTGCTAACATGGAAAGATCATTTAAAAAGAGCCACATAGGTAAGCCAACATTACCAGCGCCAGCTGCTAGTATAGACCAGGCCTTGTATAATACCTATTTTGTGTAAACTAAATGAAAGTTAAGGACACAACATAAATTTGCATGCAAATGTGTAAGCAGTGGTGGTACTCAAGCATATATTTCCATTTTTTAAATATTGATTTCAAATGTTGATGGAGATTATGCTAAAGCATTAGTTTCTAACACTAAGATGACATGAAATAAGTATATGCGCACATATATCAAAGGCAAATACTTGGTATGTGGCTGGAGTTTTTGCATCTTCTGAAGGAGATATATTGGGAGCATTTATAACTTTAAGGATATTAGGGGAAGAGAGGGACTTCAAGGTCCACCTATCACAAACTATATGAGCAAAAGATTGGGAAGGAAACACAAGTCAAGTGCTCAGAACAGGTATTTACAGATGCAATCAGACAAGTGGTGCATGTAAATTGGCATGTATGATTGATCTGTTATGAAAGTCTGGATCTTGAGGACCAATTCTGCTCTCTACACAAGCATCTATATAAAGTAAAAGTAAATAGCCTCTAAACTAATATGCAAGTCTCTCAGTATTCTTTCATATTCCAAAAAGCACATTTCCTGATATGCATGGCCTTTTTTTTTTTTTTTTTTTAAATGGCAGGTCTCCAAAGATCAGCAAGATGGAGGATTCATATGCTAAAGTTCTTCATATCTGCCATCTGAAAAAGGTGTCACTGGAGTAAGTGTCTTGTGCATATTTAATTCCATAGCTTTGCTGAAATAACTAGTGTTTTTTTAATGTCGGCAAATTTATGATTAATAGGGAGTTGCAGTTTTTCACACAGGTTCAGCTAACTCAGAAATGAAGAGTCCAGCACTTGGGGAGATGATGTAGATTTATAACATTCCCTGGAGGACTTTTCCTCTAGGAACCAGTGACGTGAATGCACTCATCTATATACTACATGCAATTTGCATGAGACACATAAAATTGATAATATTCTTAATGTAATAAATAAATAAAATGTTATACAGAAAAAAGTTAATATTAATGGGAACTACTTCAAAATGATTAATCATATACTGAGAAAGTAGACGGTATACTGTGTTACTAGGATATTTTATTATTGTAACAGTCTGATAGGATATGACTAAAGGGTAAATATTATGAATGAGGCAGAAAAATGAGGTAGAAAAATAATGTAATCATGTAGTTAAAGATTCTATCATAATGGATATGAACAAGATTGCACAGATAAACATAATTCTGGCATTTCCTAACCTGAGTGCTTGATTTTGAAAACATATGGTTCTTTTAACATGCAGTTTTTTGGGTGGGTATGTTTATATATATATATTTTACACACACCAGTATAAAATTTACATTATATACAAATGCAGTATGTACACATTTTTCAGACAGCACATACTGTGTATGCTTTAGTACAAGATATATTGTACATATATTTGTTGGCTAATTTTTCGCTTTGCTATTATTCTTCACAAATAACTATTCACGATTCATAATGTTATTTTTACTGTATAACCAAAACAGAAAGGACTAAAAACCAATTTTGGTTGACTAACAAAAGATAGACACAAAAATGCTCAGAGTGCACCCCTGTATTCACACCTTACACACTATTGTAATAATCTTTGTACAAAGTATGCCTTGTAAGGTATCAGTTGAAAGCTCATACGATTTGGTCAGTATCATATTGATAAAATGCATGTGGCAACATTGTATTTAAAGTTATAAGATTTCCCTATTGTTATTAACACATATTCCAAATCCCACACACCTGCCCAAGCAGAGGTTGGCAAAAGGGTCACAAAGGGATATGTGCTCTGCTAAATGTGCATTTAAGTAGTAAACAAAGTCATCAAGCAGTAAAAGAAACAAAGAAATCTTAAAACAGGTGAGAAAAAGCCAGCAGGGAACAGCCTTCCACATAGACTCTGTCTCTTAGTGCCCAGCTAGAAATGTTTTTCAAGAGAGGGACTGAAACTATTAAAAAAAAAAAAGTGGGGGGGACCCTCCAACATACACCCCTCTCACTTTCTCCCTGCCCATCGCATGCACCTGAAAGGACAAAGAAAGCACTCGTTAGACTCTGAGGGAGGGGTCCTGACCCAGTGTGGTCAGTAATCTGCATGTGGTGAGAAATTTTGCTTGAATCTAATATATTTTGTTAAATTAGGCATAAGTAAACTTTTTCTCCTTGTAACCATTTCTGACTTTTATGCCCCATCATTTGTATTCACTTAAAATCTCTCTCTTTTTCATAAACTTGTTTTATTGTTTTATCTAATCCAGTGTGGTTAAATTGAAGTGTCTCCGTAATTCCATTTAGAGTAACAAGTTGTGCGCCTATTATTCTCTTAAGGGATAACAAACTTAATATAATTTGGACTGTCCAGGAGAGGGCTGGGCAGTACAAGACATACATTTCTAGGGGAAATCTCAGACTGGAGGTGTGTTGATCACCCTGCAGTATAACCGAAGCTGGTGAGAGCCCAGGTGTAATCCAAGTATGACTGGCAGGCTGTAGTTACGCAGACACTTAGGGTATGAAAGGTTGTTTGTGAGCAGTCCTGTTAGGAGCTACTTCAGCCAGGGCCGGCTCCAGACCCCAGCGCGCCAAGCGCGCGCGCTTGGGGTGGCATTTTCCCGGCAGGGCGGCAGCCGGCTCTGGCGGACCTTCCGCAGTCATGCCTGCGGGAGGTCCACCGGAGCCGCGGGACCAGTGGACCTCCCGCAGGCATGACTGCGGTGGGTTCACTGGTCCTGCGGCTCGGGTGGACCTCCCACAGGCATGCCAGCGGATGCTCCACTGGAGCCGCGGGACCAGCAGAACCTCCGCAGGCATGTCTGCAGGAGGTCCACTGGAGCCGCGGACCGGAGACCGCGGACCGGAGACCATTGCTTGGGGCGGCGGGATTCCTAGAGCCGCCCCTGACTTCAGCAAGGAACTGTAAGGCACCTGAGGCTGCAGAGCATGAGTGATGCAGCTGCTCATTAGTCTGATATACCCTGATAATGTCACAGTGGGCATAAGTAAAATATTGACTATATCTGTCAGAAGCATTGGTCAGGAAATCCTGTCCCAGTCAGGTCTGCAGAAAAGAGGGGTAGAATCTGCGCTGTGGTTCCCTTCCAGCATTAATGGGGTTTTTTTTAATTCAGAAAAGCAGAATTTCATCCTTAGAGCTGAAAGTGGTTCAGAGGGCTTTTAGGCGAGGAGGTGGGGGGATGGAAACAGAAAAAAGTGAGAAAGCGCTTCTTTTGTTTCCTTTCCTAAAGAGTTTAAACTGTAACATTACCAGCTGCAGAGTCAGCTCTTTTGCTGAGCAGCCAGTAGTGCAATCAGAGGGCCTACCCACAAGAAAGGGCAGTCTGATACCAGGCAAGGCAGCACTGGGTAAGGAACTAAGGGTACATCTTCATGCTGGAGGTGTAGTTAGCAGATCAAGGAGACATGCCTGCACTAGCATCTCAGATGTATTTTTAGCACGCTAGCTTTCATCAAGCTACTGCGGGTGTTTACTCAAGCCTCCAACCAGCTCCAGGATAGACATACCGGCAAGTTAGAGACTGAAACCTAATCCTACTTCTGAGGCTGGCTCATTTTGTGGTTCAGTATGTTCTAAACTTGGATGCTTAAAATTAAGCACTTAAAACAATCAATGTGAGTTACAGATGCTCAGCAGCTCTCAGAGTCAGACCATTTTCATTTAGATGCCAAAATGCTGAAAAATTGGAGAGGATTTAGAAGGAAGAGAAAAAAAAAAAGTATTCTCACTAACCCTTTCCCAGAACCTCAGGCAGGCCCCCATGCATAGAGGGGGAGACAATGATTGGTTTTTCAGGCCCCCCAAAATGCTACAGGTGGCTTTGCTGTGGAGCTCCCAAATGAATACTAGTGGACAAAACAAGCAGCATTTCTGTCTCTGAGCATTGGTAACTAACAAAGCAGCTACGAAGTCTTACTAAAATGCTAGACTACAGTCTTGATTCCCACCCCACTTAAAAGCCACATGGACCGGCAGATAAAGGATGGTAGGCTGCAGAGAGCCACTTGTGGCTCCCCAATTCAAGGCCACACAATCCCAGACTGCACAGCCCTAACATGTGCCATTGGCGTAAAGTAAGCGACCTGATACCAATGGAGGAGCATGCAGAGCAGAGCTCAGTTAGCCCACTGCTTTCCCATAATGCCCCTCTTTTCCATTAAGCAAAGGGAAGCATAGCTGATGCAAAAAAAGGGCAGGGCCACCTCTACCAACTTTCCACCAGTGAAAAACATCCTTGTGCTGAGGGAATAATTTGCTGATTTTCTCTGAAGACCATTTCATGCTGCTTATGCATAAGGCTAAGATTTTGTCATGTATATTTTTAGTAAAAATCACGGACAGGTCACAGGCAATAAAGAAAAATTCACAGAAGCCTCTGACTTGTCCATGACTTTTACTAGAAATATGCATAACAAAATGGGGAGCTCTGGGGTCCCCACACCACCCCTGGGGGCTGTCTGGAAGCCCTCAGGGTGCCCCAGCTGCCCGCAGCAGCTCCGAGCTCTCAGGGCACCCAGTCCTCCGGCGGCTGAGAGCTCCGGGCCCCACAGTTCCCAGCCGACATGGGCGAAGTGGGTGGACCCTGCAGCTCCCAGGCGCTGCGGGCTCAAGTCACAGAGGTCTCTGGAAGTCTGGATTCAGTGACTTCCATGACCTCCGTGTCAAAATCATACACTGACTTAGACAATGCAGAGCAGCATTAACAGACCAGAGCATCCAGCCCCACATCTCCACCAGCACTAGAAAATTTTATTTGTGCAGAATGGACTGCAAACTTGTTGTGGCCATTTCTTGATTGCGTCTGTTACTATGGCTTCTCCAGAATACAGCTTTATAGAACAAAGTGATCAAGACCTACTTGAGTTCTTTCATGAGTCAAGAGACACTCTGAGGATTTTCAATGATAGCAATAGAACATGAACTGTCAGAAAGCCTTAAGTACGACAGCCTGACAGATGAATCTGTATGCAGAAAAAACAGGAAGGTCCCTCTGGAACTGGGAGTTGCTGGAGTTTAAACTGCTGTAAAAGCTTCTAGTAGTTTTAGACAGAGAGATGTGAGAATAGCTATATGGGTATACAGACCTTATTTAAAAATCTGTATTTTAAATGGGTTTTGCCTTGATGAACTTTAAAAGTAATTTTTCTATCAAGCTGTAGATTTCAGAAGATCAGCTGTCTCACTCTAGCCCAGCTCCAAAATAGGAAGATTTTTGGGATTGCCTTGTGTGCAAGAACAAGAACATTTCTGTTTTTAGATTAGTGAAGGAAGAAGTGGAAATGATTAATCAATCAGAAAATAAAAATAAATTCAGACTTATGATCAATTTAATGTTGAGCAACTGGTTGCCAAGATTTCTCCAATTAGTCAGTTTTATATTCAATTTTCTGTAAACTAGTGACAATGTCTTTTTAAGACATTTGACCAGATGAGACCATGCCAGCTTCCTCAAAAGTGGAAAGAGAGCCTCATTCAAAATTGACTGTACCAAGCTGAATAGCTCCAAAGTAGGCCTCGCACCTAACTTCAGAGAAAGGTGATGGAAATTGGAGTGCCCAAAACTTGTAAACTGTAAGAACCCAGGGTAAGGCCTAGAATCCTCCTCTTTTGGGTCAACAAGTCACCTGGGGTGAGATAGATGTTCTAAAATCTCCAGGACTGACCACCTTAGGGGGAGGAAGTCACAACATCAACTAATAGGCCACCATTATTTATTGTATATTTCTTATTAGCTGGGAGACAGACTCTTTTTATATTCTTTCCTTTTAGGATGTGGACATGAATGTGTGACTACATGCATGCATGAGCTCCCATGAAGCCCTCACACCAAGTGCCAGAACAGAAATTTCCCCAGGTTTAAACTGCCCTAAACACTGTCTTATAAAGACACTCATAGTGTATTATGGGAAAAGCCTCGACAAATTTGAGATTTTAATCTGTAATTTCTAGTAAATAAGACTTGTTAAACTTCTATTTATTGAGAGTGTTCTAGTCAAGTTTTTATTACAGATATGTCTACACATACCCACTGAAGAAGCTCAGATCACTCACACTGCCAGGACTACACTCTGTTTTTAGCATGCTAGTTCAGTCAGAGCTAGCGACAGTATATTTCCTTGAGCTGGAATTTACACCTCCATCTTGAAGTGTCAATGTACCCATAGCGTCTATGTGTTGGGAGGAGGGACAGGGACAGGTTAGCTACCATATAAGAATCAGAGCACGGTAAAAATTTTCAACAAAAGCTTTAAAAAAAAAAGTTTTTACTGAAACTAATGATTTTCAAATTTGTTAGCTACGAAAAAAACCTAAACATATTTTTTTAAAACATCAAAACATTTTGTTTTGACACTTTAGAAACCAAACATTGATTGTTCAATTCAAAACAAGTTTTCATTTCAAAACTTTTTATAACAGAAATTCAAAAATGTTTATCGTTTTTTATTATGAGCAATTGTATATTGCATTCAACTCAAAATGAATTTTTTTCAACTTTTGAAAATTGCCAACAAGCAAAAAAAGCCATTATTCACCCATCTCCAGTAAGAACTGAAGTCTAAGAAGGAAGTTTTATAATTGGCTATGAGTTCATGCTTCACACATGAGACAATAATTTGGTTTCAGTATTAAGATACTCAATCAGATTTAAATTTTCAAGTTCCTGATGCAGTTGGTAAAATTCTTTCTATGCGGTTTTTATAAATAAATGGACAGCCACCTTCTTAGAAAGCATGAGGAGTGATTACTTTTGGTAGTAATTTGAAGATTTTACTCCAATCCAATATTGAGACTACTTTGGTTTTATTCTTCATTTAGATTTAAAATGAAAAAGGAGCCTACTCAAGGCTCTAGGTGCCCTAATATCTTCATTAATTAAGATATATAGATATATATAGATATAAAATGAAATCCCCGCAGCATTGAAATAATCACTCTGACAGGAACTCAGCCCGCCAGACACCTACAGAGATTCCTTTCCACCCCTTCATCACTATGGGAAACAGCTTCAGCCTTCTCCAAAAACCCTCTCAGACAGATGTCTTTTGCAGCGTGCTTGGATGGTCACCAAACTCTCCTCGTTTGTACCAAATGGGGGAGGAGGGGAAGCAAGTAACAGAGTCTAGGAGCCCTCACAGAGCCCTACCAGCCTCCCCATCTTTTATGACAAGGAGGAAATCGAGTTTAGGTACCCCTGCTGACCACAGCTGTGGCAGTATGGGAGAGAGATGTAGTGTTAATAATAGCTGAGCTCTGGCAATATATTTTGACTATTTTAAGAGATTTAAATATGTATAAAATAGAAATGGATACTGAGTTATATTTCTCTTAATATGCTACATGGGTCCAAAACCTCTGACACACTGGAAAAGATACCAGCCAGTCAAAAGCCTGACCTCCGGCTCCCCACAAATAGTCTATGGCTCTCAGAGGGAGCAGGGTTCAAAGAGTATGTTTTGGAGAGGATTGAGGAAGTGTCCAGTAGGAACTGTGAAATGAGGGCATGAGGCAGAGATTACAGGAAAAAGAAGGGGACCCATTTCGCTCTCATTTTCTATGCTTTCGTCAGTTATCCTTTTCCTCATTTACTTCTCTTCCCCCCAACTTTTCCTTGTTTTGCTCATCCTCTGTCCTCCCCCCTTCTATAGTTCTCACCTTCACATCACCCTATATGCCACTGGGGAATGGGAGACAGCCGCCAAACACCATAAATTCCAGGGATCCACTGGACAGGAAGGCTCCAATGCCATAAAATTGTTCTCTCTCCCTGATCCTGTATGGCAACCCCATCTCTAGTGGCAGCCCAACTCTCTGAGAAGGACCAATACTGGTGCAAAAACTCTGCATGTGCAGTCCTCCCCCTTCTCTCACCAAGAGTTCAGGCACAGAGCACAAGTTAATTAAGATCCATGCTGCATTAACTGCTATACAGATAATTGCTCACATTGCTGCTCACTGACACTGTTCCCTCCCAGAACTTCATACCCCTTCTCAGAGTTTTGTTCCCTACAGTGCTTCAGGGCCCAGAAGAACATGGCCATATGAAAATCATAACATTATAGCTGGTTTGACAACTGACATTTTTCCACACCATTTTTTGGTTGCAGTTCTTGATAAGATTTTCTTGAAATTCTGAATGTCAACAAATTAAAAGCACCTCTGGATGGCATCATCAAGCAGCTCAGCCCACAGATATTTAGTATTTTATAATACATGAAGTTCACACAATGCTCATGCCAGCTTAATCTTTGGAAAAGCAGTTGCTATGATAGTGTTTTAGACTTTTCTTCATTCATGAAATTTTTCTTCTGACAATCAGAACCACATTCAGAGCCACAGCTAGGAGATACACAAAGATGCAAGTTTCTTTGCTACCAGAAACATGATAAGATATTTTCCTAGTATAACTAACTTCTACAAGGAGATGGGTATTCCATATTTTATTATTTTCGATGTGGTATCCTTATGTAATTTTAACTGTCACAGTAACATCCCCCAAATTTGGAAACAAATGTGTCACTTAAAGATACTTTAAATCACTATGGTTCCTTCACAGTTCCTTCAGTGCAGCAGCAAGATAACCAGTAGCTTGCTAACACCTGATCAAGCTGAAGACAGACTATGACAGTAGTTTGAAAGTTCACTTGTCTTTCTGAATTTTAACAAAACATCAGAAAATTCTACTTCCGACAGTCTACTGTGCTATACTTCAGCAATTGCTTCCCAAAACATTTGAAATTAAGGAATGAAATTGCTGTTAGTGATGTGTGTGTTAGTACTTTCAAGACAACATTTTTTATGTCTATGCCTGTTGTCCCAGGCGTGAGGGAAAACTGAGCTCTTGGATCTCCCACAGTCTAGTAGAATTATATGAACACACCCAGCCAGTTGTCCTGTTCCAGATATATTCATCGATTCCTTATATACACCACACTGTAAAAATCAGTTTTATACAGCTGAACCTATCTGTTTCTAAAGCTATGTTGCAGAGGTAATGGCAGTTGATACGATGTGTTGAACACTGCAGAGCTGTTCCCATCAAAAACACCAACATTAGCAACTAACACAAAAACTTACAAAAAATATTCAAATGGTGGGTTCAATCATGCAGCAACGCAGCAGATACGTTGTAATGTAGCCTTGAACTTTGGGCCTCTGCAAGGCTGGACACTGAAAGGTATCTGCTAAATCTCTGAATAGCATGAAGACTTTGTAATTCCTCATTAACACTTTCCGAGTAATTTGCTCAGTATCATGTATTAGAAATAAACCAGACAAAATGAACCATGTCTCCATCATGAGAAATTGCTACTTCAAGAGGACTTGGGAAATAAAAAAATAAAACAAGGATTAAGCAGCAAGAAGAAACCCATTCACTTTCTAGCATGCACAAAGTTGACAAAAAGCCTTTACTGGTGAATAAGCAGGGAGTCAGGAGTACACTCAGTGGAAAATCAGAGACAGGTAAAAAATATTGCGAGACTATGAAACAATGTGTTTTCTTTTTTTCTATAGGTGCTTTGATTCCAGCGGAGTATCTGCTTCTTACTGAGACTGTCATGCTGAACAATGCAGGTATTTAAAATGATTCCAACTAGGCTTTCAAGTTAGCACTTCATTTAGTTGACTAGAAAAGAAAAGACCAAGCTGGCTGAAGACTGTTTTCTAGAAGGCTGAATTAACTTGTTTTAGGGAATCCCACTTCTCCATACATAATATCCCAGGTTTCTTTGCTAGTGCCTTTATTAGCAGAAATTCTCACACACAAAATTTGGTATCAAAGATTCTCACTTTAAAAAGAAATCTGATTTGTTCAAAGGAGGCAGCAAGCATAGCGTGCAGTATCTGCCTCCAACCTGGCCAGAAGAGAACATCTCTAGAGATGAAAGGATGCTTTCAATCTTAACCTTTTCTCCTGAGACTGCCCACAACTGGCACCATCATTATTTTGTGAGATAGACTCAGTTCACGTTACCTATAGTAGAAGAGGTGAATGAACAGCAATCATAACCACATTCAGTCACTACTGATTTGGGCTGAATTCAGGCCAGCCAACTAGAGGCGGAAGTCTTCATATCTTATTACTAATCTCCATATTTTATTTTAGGCTGCAGTTCAATCTAAACAGTTTAGTAAGAAGAGAGTCTGACACAGTGAGAACATAAAAGGGAGAAAGAAGTACTTCTTTAAAAATGCATTTTGCTTTGGAATGTGAATTCAACACAACCACAAGGACATCTCACTGTTTTGTTCTAATTACATTGCATGGCAATCATGGGCCTGGATGGGGCCCACTGAGAAGCCCAACATTGCAGAATGGAGGAGCACTGTCTGAATTACATCATCCTTGTTTTGTCACCTGCTTCCTCTTCAGACTATTTACTTTTGAGCCCAGTATAATTCACTTATATTAACAAGTACTTCCTTACTTTCTGTATTATTGAAGGACCATATTCAAATAATTTTTTTCAAGCAACAGAAAGCCAAACAATAGAAATCAAGGGTCTCAGGAAAGGTAGATGGATTATATAATGGAATTCTGTAACTTTAGTTTTCAAAGCTAGGTGAAAGATCTTCAATAATGTTTGCCACAACAGATTTTCCTCACACTTTTCAACTTCACAAAATTACAAGAAACCAAAGGGCTTCTTATGGTGATGGTGGTGCAATTAAACGTACAATAAAGTCTTCCCCTCAAAAATTGGCAGCTGTAAATTTTCTGACAGTGAAAAGAATAAAGAGATAGACCCTGATTATGCTCAAGACCCACTTTTAACCAGAGCCACTTCAATAATTTATTTTGTAGCAATTTTTATTTCTTTTAAATCTGAGAACCTATTGTTTCCCTGATTTAGAAGGAATGTGTTATACAGCAAATAGAAATGTTCTGGACAGAGGATCAAGAAGAAGCCAAGATGAAAGTCTAAGGTTATTTCCCCACTGTAGGCAGGTATGCCTGAGGCCTCATATTTCAACTGTGAGCACCCATTAAGTTCAGCTGACAATCAAGCCCTAGGATTCATTGCTGGTGCAGATCATTAATATCTCTATTAGGGAGAGAGCAAGTTATCAGCTTCTCTAACAGAAACTTGATTGTATGCTCTGCTCAAGAAACCAACACTAGAAGCTGGGTAACTATCAGCAAGTATCACAACTTCCATTTTTGGTTAAAATCACAGAGAAGGTTGCAGTGAAACAACCCTGAGTACTCATTGCCTCAAATCTCCATGATCCTTGTCATTTTAGTTTAAGATCTGTGTACCAAACCTAAGCTACGCTGGTTGTATTGAAGCCAATCCTCCTATAAACAGCTGAAGATCTGGTGTCCTTACTGATACTATGAGATATGTCAGTAGCTTTTGACACTGTTGATCATGAGGTATTGTTAACTCACCTGCCAGACTCCAGCAGTGGATAATGCTGATATTAGGTGGGCTCCAATGTTTCCTGGCTAAACACTCCCAGAAAGTGATATGGGGAGATTGCTCCTCTTCTGTCGGCTATTATGTAAAGTTCTGCAGGTATCCATCTGTTCTTCCCTCCTGTTCACCTTGTATACAGAGCTGTCAGCAGGGTCAGCGAGAGGACACAGGCTGCAGTGTTTTCAGTTTGATAGCTCTCCATTCTGTATTCTAGTGCTCCTGACCCAGTCATTGCTGTTGCACATCTTGCCAGGGCCTAAGGGAGGGTGGAACACAGCTGAGAGCCAGGTGGCTGAAGCTCAATATGGATAAGGCTGAGGCAATGCTGATAGGATGAGGGGAGCATCTGGCTGATATAACAAGGCTGGTGTCTCCCCCTTTTACTGAGGGATTTGTTCCTGACTTTGTTACTTAAGTTTGTATCTTGGGGTTTTACTGACTCCCCAGTTGCTGCTGATAATCATACAGCAGCAGTGTCCAGGAATGCTTTTTACCATCTCTACTTGGTCAGGAGATTGTGACTTTAGTTGTGTTTTTTTCAAACACACAGATGCAAACCTTACTACTGTGATCCATGCCTGTGTCATCTCAAGATGGGATTACTAATATACACTCAAACTAAGGTTCCATTTTAGGCCAATCCAGAAATTTAAAAGATAGTGGGTAGCTGTATTCTGCACTTACTGAGCAGTGCATCTCTGTGGCAGTATAAGTCATGAGTCCTTCATGATCTGTACTGGCTACCTTTTGGTTTCCTGACTGAATTTAAGGTGTTGGTTTAGATCTATCAAGCCCTAAATAGCTTTGAACCTTGCTATTTAAGAGACTGCTTCTCTCCGTGCACCAATCAATGGGAACAGCATGGAGGGACAGAAGGGATTTGGGCGTAAAGACTAAATTGATCCAGAGGGGGGCACGAAGGAATTATGATGAGGGAGATTTCAAGGTGCATGAGGGAGAGAAGAATGAAAAATGTGTATAATTTCCACATGTCTGGTTTTGGCTGGAAATGCAAGAACCAAAATACCATGAGAAAGGCTATTCTACAGTTTTTGACTCATCTGAAATCTTGAAGTACTAAAAATGTCAAGAGAGACCTAAATTTTGCAAAATGTTTGCCTTGGTGGCTTGTTCAAACAGCTTCAGATAAGCTTCAAAGAAGCATTGTGCCTGAACTTGAGAGTGTTATGTTTGCCCATCACTAATGTAAACTAGGAGTTTAAAAAAAAAAGAGAAGCCTAAAGCAAGGCTTCTAAATCCATATTTATGTACCCACCTCAATTTCAGAAGAGCTGAGCACCCAACAGCTCTCGCTAATTTGAAAGTGGCAAGGAATTAGGTGCTTAGCACTTTTAAAAAACAGGCAGGGGAGTCATGATATCACCCTCATGAGCAGCATCTCCCTATACATAAACCTGGATCATAATGGGTTCCAATTTTAAACACATGTATGATGAGATAATTACACTAAGTAACCTTGCCCCATTAACCTCAACAGACCCTTTTACGGTCTGTTTACAGCCACGCAGTTAAAACTACATTGTTGATTTTTTTGTACATTCGAGTGCATGAGGGCTGTTGTAACGTGAGGTCATAAATGAGTATTGACAGAATGAAAGCTGACAGAAGAGACCCAATGTGCCAAAGGGCTGATTGCTAATCAATAGTTTATGAACAAGCACTGAAAAAAAAACGAAAAAAACAACACCCAGCAATTACCCACTTAGCCGTGCTGTTGTATACTTCAATCTTGTATTCCAGTAATAAATGACTGGGAGAAAATACGGTCAAGCAGCAACCACACATTTCTCTATTAAGCTACAGAAGAAATATCTTTCCTTTAATCATTTCCAGTGCCACTAGAAAACGTAAGCTACTTTGTCCCAGATATTGTATTGTTACAGATAAATGAAGGAAACTTGTATTAAAAAAAGCGCTCTAGCTACTGAGCTTTTTCTATTCCAACAAGCCGTACTTAATAGCAAGTGCTATTTTTCAATCTGCTTGTCTACCAGCCATTGACTCAATTTCCAGCTTTCAATTTTTCTTCTCATACCAACTTCCCAGCTGATCAACAAGATAGAGGAATTGATTACTCATGTGGAAAGGTAGGCTAACATAACTAAAACTCTGCATTGCTTCAGTCATGATAATTTCTGTACCGCTGAATCCACCGTAGTTAACGCAGTGCGAAGGGATATAAAAAATATCAACAAAAGTATTTCAAAACCTGAAAGGGCAGTGTGACCGGGTGCCTGGATGGATCACGCTGAGAATGCTACACTCAGGGCAGACTGCAGGGAATGGGGGAGACAATCCCCAAAACTGGTGGTTTATTCTATAATTAGATTCACTAAACCAGTAACAGAAGAGCTTCTGTAATACCATATTGATTAACAAGAAGCTATATACAGTCTTCTTTAAGCAATCCAGCCCTTGGCCCCCATCTAGACAGTCACATCTAATATAGTGAGGGTTTAGTGAAAACCTGATTCACCATATGTGAATTTCCCCAGTCCCAAAGGACCAGACACTGATCCCCAGGTCAATATGCATTTCATATCTTACCCAATAATTACACAGATGCCAATCCTTTAACTAAAAGATTAAATATTTAATAACAAAGGGAAAAAGAAAAAAAAAGAGTTGCAGTGGTAGAGTTCAATATACATACCGATCTGAGTAAAGCCATTAGGTTGGTTTCATAGCAGAGATGTTGAGGCTGCTGATTTGTAAAAGTCTTTCTGGAATCAAATTTAAGAGGGTTACAGTCCAATAGGCAGTCCAGGCGACAAGTCTTTCCATTTATTTTCCACGCATTTTCCAGGTTATTCCAAATTATTTGGAAGATCTCCATCTTATGATTTATATTTTCCCTGTTCAAAGTTTAAACAGACTAGACATGGGACGATCAGGCTTGGGGCTTTCCTTTAAAGTCCTCTAGCAAGCTGATAAGCCTCTTGACACAGCAGGACCTTCCCTGAGGAAGAATAGGCAGTGCAGATTGTTGCTTTGAAGCTAATCTACCTCCTATGCATACACAAGTAAACTAGTTGCATTCACTCACATAAGGCAATTAGCCATTCAAACTATCAAGACAGTTCACAGGTGATTTACTACATGGAATTACATGGAGAGATTAGGACAATTATATTATTAGGCCACAAATTCCATCTAAATGATGGAGATCAAAAGGAGATTTGAGTCAACAGAATACAGTAATGAAGCATTAGAAGACAGGAACAGGATTTAGCATCTACAAGCCAATTAGATCACTTTGTTAGATTTCTAATAGAATTCAGGTAAACACTTAGTGTCTACCCTTGATTTCTATTACTACAAATAAATGGGTCGATGATTGCTGGTCTAGTACATCTCTTTGAAATTCACATACAAGTAGATTGTCTTCATTACATTTCAATGCCTCTTATTAAGCTGTCATGGGTCACACCCAGATCAGTGTCACAGGCAGATTCTCTGCCCTACCCATGCTCTGCTGGAGTACACTGGACGGATGAGCACGGGGGGGGGGAGGGGGGGAAGAGGCATAGAGAGCTGGGTGCAGCTCCCCGCTCCTCAGCCACCTGATGCTGGCATCAATTAAAGACGTAGGGACCTTATGCCAGTGAAGAAGCAGGTGTAGTGGACCTCTGCTCCATGATATCCTTATGCCTCAGGCCTGCAGCACCTTTGACATGCTCCTTCTCTTCCCTTGTGCTAGGGGTGGGAGTACAGCAGGTACAAGAGGCAGCCAATCCACCACTGTCTGCTTTCCTCAGGCCGAGAGATCTCCTGCACAGGCGTTCTCCACTGGCTCTCTCTGGCATACACAGCACAAAATGGCCACAGCATTACTAGAGAATCTGCCCCTAATAATTCTAAAATCATTGTTCTGTGAAAAGTTTGGCATCTACTGAACAAATGAAGATGTGGCATTTTAAAAAGATTTAATTGATAAGTTGTTCAGGATAGCCAGGTCCACCCCAACTCCCAGCATGTAGCTCATATACGCACACAAGATGTTCTACAGCATAACCAGAAATGCTTCTGGGAGATTTTCAAATGATTGGATAGAACTGGCCAGAAATCAGAGGTGGAAAACGCGTAAGATGCCACCCATAAAATCCCCTCAGAACAGAATTCTCCCACACACTACAGATTTGCAGCTTAATGAAAGTGCAAACTTAAATGTTTCTACTATTCCATAAAAAATGGACTTATTTTGACAAAGCTTTAAATCCAGTATTACATAAGCATTACCTAAAGAAACAGTGACAATTTCAGACAACCTTTGTACTAGTCAGATCCTGAAGATACAGCTCTGCACAATACCAGGGAGTCAAAGAAGATTTCAGTTTGGATTCTAGATAAGGATGTGACTGGAAAAATAAAGACTGAAGCATTGTGACATCAACGAATCTTTAGTACTGGATCTGCTAACAACAACAACACAGACAGATACTGAAAATCAACAAAAGTGGATAAGAGAGAGAAAGCAAACAAGCCAAAGAGACTCACTTCAAACATTAATATCAAAACAAACTAGAAACACTGTAGCAGAAAGATTGATGCATTTCTGGCAAGACAGACCATGTTTTGATGATCGGTGTACACAGAGGAAGCTCCTCGGGGACCACAAGGAGAATGTTCTGTAGAATTGTTGCCTTTTTGCTACAGTCTCTTGGTCATATTCAGACCTTGCATAGAGCAGAACTATTCCACGGACTGCGTACACTAGCACTATGTTTGCTCCTCTCTTTTAGGGTCATGTGGCTCTAAGTCCTAAAGAACTGTGGAGCTTTTTTCCTTTGCTCACAGTCCCTTGCTTTCAGAGGTGAAAGTAAGCCGGTACGGTACAGTACGGCGTACCGGCAAGAGCCAGTACGCTGTGCCGGACCGCACCGGCTTCTGCAGCCGGGATTAAAAGGGCTCTGGGCTCCCCGCCACAGCAGGCAGCCCAGAGCCCCTTAAATCCCACCCGCGGCTCCGGCGGCCAGGCTGGGGCCGGGTTTAAAGGGCTCTGGGCTGACCGGATTTAAAGGGCTCTGGGCTGCCGTGGCTGGACTCTGGGCTGCCTTGGCTGCAGTCAACCCAGAGCCCTTTAAATCCCGCCTGCAGCTCCGGCAGCCAGAGCTGCGGTGGGGATTTAAAGGGTCTGGAGCTCCACGGTGGCAGGAGCCCCGGGGGGCTCCCAGCCACCTCTGCAGCTGAGAGCCCCGGGTTGATTTAAAGGCCCTGGGGCTCCCAGCCACAGCCGGTGTCCCAGGGCCTTTAAATCTTGAGAGGCACCACCTCTTCTGGTTGAGGCCACGCCCCCCTCAGGACTCCGGCAGTACCGGTAAGTCCTGTAAGTTACTTTCACCCCCGCTTGCCTTGGACACAGAAAATGAGGTATCCTGTCTTTGTATGCTGAGTGACAAACATAAGTATCACTGCTATGCAGGTCAGAAAGCCAGTACAAACCTAACGTGCAGTGTTTAATGCTGGTGGGAAGAATGGACTAGATTTCAGCAAAGAATGGCAGATAGCATTCCACCAACTCCCCCTTCCCACTTTGGGATGCAATTAGAAATACAAGTTTAATGGTACATAGAGGTAGAAACACTCACCGCCAAAAGTAACAACCGAGATGAAAAACCATGTACTCCTTAATTATACTTTTAAATCCAATGCATATAGCATCTGTCAAACACAGGGCCAGATTCTTCACTGTCTTTCATCTCACATAGTCATTTACTCCCATGTTTGAATGGAACCTAGCCCAAAAGGGGAGAATGGGGTAAAGAGGCACCCAAACTACAACTCCCATAAGGCACCATGGAACATAGTCGTAGATGAAGTTTAATGTTAAACTGACTCCAAATGAAATGTTTTGATTCAAGAATGTTGAAACATTTTAAAAAATGTGAGAGCAGTTGAAAAAGGTTCACATCTTGATTTCAGATGAAAACGAAAGCTGAAATACTGGACTGTACAATGGCATGGAAATTCTGGTTTTCACTCAGTACTACTCATTCACTAATTGTGACCATTTGCATAAACAGGAGTGCCTGAGAGGGAACAGCTGTTCATCATACTACATATGAACAAGTGTTTGCTAATCATTTGCTACTTGTTATTTTCCTGTTTTAAAACTTTTCATCATCCAGTAAGAGAGAAAAAATAATATAAGGCATTGTAGGCGACCAATCACGCACTACGAACAACAGTTCAAGAGCCACCCAAAGGCTAAAACTTATTTGACCAAGCTATCTGGCAAGTATTTACAAATAATGAATACAGTCAGATAGGTCCAGCAGTATGTCTACACTTCGAGCTAGAGAGGTAAATTCCAGCTTGAGGAGATATACTTGCATCAGCTCTCATTGAGCTAGGACACTAAAAAGACACTATAGTTGTGGTGGCATGAGCAGCTACCCACCCCACGTACCCACCCACAGTCTTGAGATTAGGATTTGTTGGATAATTTGTTGACAATAAATCTGGCCAGCTCTAATTATACCTCCATCTTCTGTTAGGAAATATGCCTATTATGATTATTTCTGCCACAAAAGGTATTTTATCTTCTCTTAAGTCAAACATAAAGGAATGCGATGGCTGCATTTTCTGATTTGGATCATTTTCTGGGTGTTGTAAAAACTACCTAAATCAATTAGATGCTGCAGCTCTATGCAACTTAAGAGTGGCATTATAGCAACGGGGGCTATTGTTTCCATTTTATATCTACCCAAGTGGAGGATTCAAATTGGTCGCAAAAGATATAATTCAACAGATGATAAGGAGAAGACTAAGTGGCTGATCTACAATTTGGAATAAATGATTCTTTGGAGATGCAAGAGGATTCTTTTTATACAATGCAGCTAGCCAAACAAGCTCTATACAAAGCATCTTACGATACTAAATAAAATGCCTTTTTAACCTGGTTTCATTCCAATTTAGAACACCTGTGACATGATCTGTGCAAGGAACAGAGGATTTTAGTTTAAATACAAGAAAGACTTTACCTTTATCCTTGAGACTGGTTTTCTTTTTATGAAAGGAAGGGGAAGGAGAAATAAAGGCTAGTTTGATAAAGAATTTTGCAACATGGCTTTTCCAATTCACATTGAATCAATCTAGTAATTCTTATGAATTTTACTGTACAGTTACTGGAAGGTGACATAAGGTTAAGTTCTAAACAGTGTTCCCAATTCTGTTCTTACTTGCACAAGTGTTAGTCAACTGACATACCTGTGAAGCTACTCTTGATTTAAAATGCTGTAATTGACAGGAAATCAGGCCCAATATTTGCAATCCTCAGAGACCAAACTGAAGGAATTTAAAATTAGAATTGCCTCTTCAATATAGTGTGACTACATGTCCCCATTTTATAGGAACAGTCCCAATATTCAGGGCTTTTTCTTATATAGGCACCTATTACCCCACCCCATCCCGATTTTTCATACTTGCAATCTGGTCACTCTCTTTCAATGCCAAGTGCATTTTGTTATTATTACAGAGGAATCTTAATTATCCAGATAATTTGGATGATGCCAGATATGCTCAGGGAATCAACAGGACACATACACATAAACACTGAGAATTCACTATAAACGACAATGCAGATAGTGGTGTTGGTGGAGAGAGTTGGTTGGACCAGGACTCCTGCTGTATATTGCGTTTGAGCTCTTGTAAACATAATTTTATAACAGGAAAAGCTGACAAGTAAATATTTACCTGGTAAGAAAGTAAACAATTCAATGGAGTTGCACTAGGGTAATAGAGCAGAATTTTGACTTAACATTTTCAAAAATTTGTCAGTGAAAATGTACTGTACATTCCACACCAGTCCATGACAAAGTTTATCTTGATGTTTTATATGAAGTGCCATTGCCGTAAAATGGTCATTAGCCTTTTCTTTCTTTCTTGGATACATAATAAGGATTTAGCCTTTTAATATCATCATGTGAAACAATACCATTATATGCCATAGGAATCTGAATCTTAGGGTACGTCCATACTACAGGATTACTCCGATTTTACATAAACCGATTTTGTAAAACAGATTGTATAAAAAGTCGAGTGCACGCAGCCACACTAAGCACATTAATTCGGCGGTGTGCATCCATGGTCCGAGGCTAGCGTCGATTTCTGGAGCATTGCACTGTGGGTAGCTATTCCGTAGCTATTCCATAGTTCCCACAGTCCCCCCCGCTTGGAATTCTGGGTTGAGATCCCAGTGCCTGATGGGGCAAAAATCATTGTCGCGGGTGGTTCTGGGTAAACGTCGTCAGTCATTCCTTCCTCCGGGAAAGCAACGGCAGACAATCATTTCGCGCCCTTTTTCCCTGGATTGCCCTGGCAGACGCCATAGCATGGCAACCATGGAGCCTGTTTTGCCTTTTGTCACTGTCACCGTATGTGTACTGGATGCCGCTGACAGAGGCGATACAGCAGCGCTACACAGCAGCATTCATTTGCTTTTGCATGATAGCAGAGACGGTTATCAGTTGTTCTGTACCGTCTGCTGCCATTGTAAATTGGCAATGAGATGACGGTTATCTGTCGTTCTGTACTGTCAGCTGCTGTCATGGGTGCCCCTGGCTGAGGTCAGCCGGGGGCGCAAAGACAAAAATGGGAATGACTCCCCGAGTCAATCCCTCCTTTATAGTATCTAAAAATAGAATCAGTCCTGCCTAGAATATGGGGCTAGTTTACTAGAGAACCAGTGTATCAGAGAACAAGAGAGCACAGCTGCTCCGTGTCAGACCCCGCAGAAATGATGAGCTGCATGCCATTCACGGGAGGTGCCCCTGCAACAACCCCACCCGTTGCTTCCCTCCTTCCCTAGCCTTCCTGGGCTACCATGGCAGTGTCCCCCCCATTTGCGTCATGAAGTAATGAAGAATGCAGGAATAAGAAACAGTGACTTGTTAGTGAGATAAAATGAGGGGAAGGCAGCCTCCAGCTGCTATGATAGTCCAGGCAGTACAGAAGCTTTTCTTTACACATGAAAGGGAGGGGGCTGATGAAGCTCAGCCCCCAGTTGCTATGATGAGACCCGGTCTACATCTACTGGGAATGACCGGGAATCATTCCTATTTTTACCCAGGCGCCCTCGGCCAGCCTCACCTGAGGCCAGCCAGGAGCACTCATGGGCAGATGATGGTATTCAGCAGCTATCAAGCATATTGTACCGTCTGCCACCAGGGAGGGAAGAGGAGCGGATACTGCTCTTCACTGCTGCAGCATCGCGTCTACCAACAGCATTCAGTAGACATAGGGTGACACTGAAAAAAGTCAAGAAACGATTTTTCCCCCTTTTCTTTCACGGGGGGGGGAGGGGGTAAATTGACGAGCTATACCCTGAACCACCCCGGACAATGTGTACCCTACCCTACAGGCATTGGGAGATCAGCCAAGAATGCAAATGCTTTTCGGAGACTGCTGTGGACTGTGGGATAGCTGGAGTCCTCAGTACCCCCTCCCTCCCTCCATGAGCATCTATTTGATTCTTTGGCTTTCCGTTACGCTTGTCATGCAGCACTGTGCTGTGGACTCTCATAGCCTGGAGATTTTTTTCAAACGTTTTGTCATTTCGTCTTCTGTAACGGAGCTCTGATAGAATAGATTTGTCTCCCCATACAGCAATCAGATACAGTATCTCCCGTATGGTCCATGCTGGAGCTCTTTTTGGATTTGGTACTGCATCGCCACCTGGGCTGATCGGAGCTCCACGCTGGGCAAACAGGAAATAAAATTCAAAAGTTCGCGGGGCTTTTCCTGTCTACCTGGCCACTGCATCCGAGTTCAGATTGCTGTCCAGAGCAGTCCCAGTGGTGCACTGTGGGATACCGCCCGGAGGCCAATACCGTCGATTTGCAGCCACGCTAACCCTAATCCGATATGGTAATACCGATTTGAGCGCTACTCCTCTCGTTGGGGAGGAGTACAGAAACCGATATAAAGGGCTCTTTATATCGATATAAAGGGCCTCGTAGTGTGGACGGGTGCGGCGTTAAATCGGTTTAACGCTCCTAAAGTTGGTTTAAACGCGTAGTGTAGACCAGGCCTTACTGTTACAATCTATGCCCAAAGCATCACTCTCAAAATACTTTCAGATATTCCCTGGCTCAGAATGTCAGATAGGTGCAGAATGCCTAAGAGTTCAGACCTTTTAGACTAATATAAGCAAGAATCTTCAGAGTTAAAAATTGCTGATATCTTACATATCTGAGTACTTCTGACCACATGAAAAGGATATTTAGTTTCCTTGCTCAATAAAAAATACAATAATTTGTCTCCAAAATAAGTCTCCAGAAAAAGGAGACTACAACACTCTTTGAATATTAAGCATACAATAGTAGTTCTTCAGAAAGGATCTAAAAGTCCATTCATTTTAATCAAGCATTTCATTTCAACACAAAATAAAATAATGCAGCATACAAAGAACAACACTAAAGAATTGTAAGTTATTTCAAACTACTGTCAGATAATTCAAGATTTGTTTTAACAGTTAACCCCCATGGGATAACCAAACAACAACAATGCATGAATTCTTCATTACATTTGTTACTTCAGTTTGTTGCAAGTAATTTATAAGAGAACTTTAACCCTTGGTTCTGTTTGCAAATCAGTCCTGATTTCTTCACACACATTTTTTATTCATTAGTATCCACAGAGTAGTTGATGTGAAATTTCAGCTTATGGGTTGTTCATGAACAATTTACTCTGACAATTCATTAGGGGATCAATCACACGGACCAAAACTAAGTCATATGGATGTTTTTTCTTCCTGACTGGATAACTGAACCAGTAGAACACAGACTAATCAATCACACACATATTTGTCGTACAAATTTTTGGACAACAGTCAATCCTACTAGAATTCATGAAACTTTCAGGAGTCATCAATATTTTAAACCAGATATCATCTGAATATTCTAACCACTAATAATATGATCCCCTGGACAGAGTGCACTTGATAAACGTTTATTTTCATGAAAAATATTCACACACTTTGTATCATCATTCAGTTGGCTCTATTCATGACATTGTTGATTTATGATGATAAAGATAGCAAATGGTCTCAGGTGAAAGTGTACAAAGCAGGCATTAATTCTTTTGGGGGGAAATATGAAAAAATGCATATAAACCACACACATGCTGTATCTATATTTTAGCTTATTCTCCAAATCTGAGCAAGTGTGGTTTTCTAAAACTGTGCTGAAAGGTCAGAGAGAGATGTGTTATCTATTTGTGGTGGAGAGAGTTGGGGGAAAGAGTATGGGAGGACAGCGTCCCTTCTGAGGTAAAGATACAGTTCTGGTAGCTTATCTGTTCTATCTGGTGGTTACGTTCATGGTGAGGTGCGTGTCTTTGGGTGGAGGAGAAGGGAACACGAAATTAGTTTTTTTATGAATACACATGCACACAAAACCTAGGAACAGTTGATGAGTAAAGCATTGTTTCCAGCTCTAACGTGGATGGGGTCAATTCTAATCCCTTCTGCAACAATTCCAGGCAAAGGTCCTTTGCCATTATGCTCCTGCTGAAAAACAGCACTCCCTTTACTGTCTTCTGCAACATCCTCATCTCCGACCTCAAAAAATGCAATCTTGCCCCATTTGTAACCTGTCATGGATCCACAGGCTCTGTGCTATGGCCCCAGCTTTGGAGCAGTGTCTAGGAGGAACCCCTTCAATGTGCCAGATCTCCAAGGGATCTCGTATTTCCTCCAGGGTAAGCCACACGGCTTCACCGCCTCCTTAGACTGGACGTCTGGGTTTGCAGCACTCCTTCACACTGTGAGCTTTGTACAGTGAAGTCCAGCAGAGACAGACCCCTGATGGAAACTTGTACACTCTTCAGGGACTAATGTACCTTGCCAAGTCTTTGTCAGTGCGTTGTCAGAACAGAAAGGTTTATTAACCATCTGGAGCACAGCATAGGAAGCCCTTAGGTTAGCATAGAGGAATGAAGGTCAAAGCATAGTGACCATTCTGGGTAGTGCAGAGCCCAGCCATGCTGTAGCAAGCATCATTGTTTGAGCAGTCTCTCTCTCTCTCCATCTGATCTCCTGTCAGACTCCAGGTGAGCGCCCCAACTGCCCCCAGCAGCCAACACTTACCCCATCTCACGCCTTGTCAGTCCTTTGTTCTCAAGCTGGAGAAATGTTGTTCTGCCCCTCCCACCACCGCTGAGAGGAGAGGAAGTCTCTCTCTCTGGGTCATTGGCTGCTAGGTATCAATGTCAGGGCAACTAGATTTACTATTGTCTTCTGAGATGCTCCACGGATATGGGGGCCAAGACCCAGACAGCTAGGCCACACCCAAGTCTGTGTCTCTTCGCCTAACCTGAGAGCAAACTGCCCTTTCTCACCCCCTAGGTAACAGTGCTGCACACAGAGGAAACTGAGGAGACAGGCCTCATAACAATATTACAAAAAAATTCCACTTAGTCACATATCAATTCAAAACAGTGCTGTAAAGATAATTTTTCTGGCTTGTCATTTTGATCATGTCACCCCTCTCTTTGCATCCCTCTACTAGCTCCCCTTTCTCCACTGCACCAAACACAAAACTACTTGGCTCCACTTCCAAGACTCTTCATGGCCCTTCTCCATCCTCCTTATTATCTTTCATTTGCTATCAAGATGTCAACTCTGACCTCCACTCTGCCAAATCTGGCATATTTCACTTCCTTGTGCTTGTAACCTTTGTGTTTTCAATCATACTGCTGTTCATACACAGGTATCCACAAAGGCAGCTTATTGTCCTCCTACAAATTTCTCCTTAAACTTATTTGATTTGATGCCTACAAAATAGTTGCCAATAGTTAGGCAGTTGGCATGCTGAGACCACTGCCTATCATCCTGATCAATACTGTCTCATTGTTTCCTCATGCTGTGTCTGTATCCACCTGTTGTCTCCAGTCTTATATTTAGACTGTAAACTCCTTGAGGCAGGGATCATGTTTTTTGTTCTGTGGTTGTACAGCACCTTGCATAATGGGGGTCTTGATCCATGACTGAGCTTTCTAGGAGCTACTATGAAATAAATAACACTCACTGTACAGTACCAAACTTGCTGTAGACCTTGAGGGTACATCTGCACAGCAATGTGTCAGAGAACCCTGGGCTTGAGCATCTACATTAAGATGCCCTCTGTTAAGAATTTTTTGACCCATATTCAACCCTTGGGCTCTGGCATCCGCACTGCAGTGCACAGACCTGAGTCAAAGTAACCATATCCCTGAGTGCCTAGTGACCCCCTCACATCACCACTCTAGCCCTAAGAACATGGTGCACTGTGGGAAAACTCTACTGACCACACTGCACATTACAGGAAGTTTGAACTGCCTGCCAACACAGCCTGCTGAGTGGCCATTATATTCTGTGATCTCCCAGCTACCAGAGTTAGCAACGTGGAGGAAGTGCCTTTTGACAAACTTCTGCTTGATCTTTCACTCCTGTGTCAGAAAACTGGCAGAGCATCCGCGAGGCACTGGTAGAAATTTCAGCAATGTTTTCTGTCTCACCAAAGGTACCTGACAGATTTCCTGATGGAGCTACTGGAGAAGAAGGAGGAGTACTCTGGCATCACAGACTAAAACTGGCAGATGCTGCAGTATACTTGGCATAGCCACTGATGACCCCTATGTACATGGCAGTTTCTAGTACAGAGCAACAAGCATGGACTGATGGGACCACATGATCATGCAGACCTGGGATGACCAGCAGTAGATCCAGAACTTTCGCAAGAAGAAAGCCACATTTCTGGTGCTTTATGAGCAGCTTGCCCCCACCCTCCAGAGTAAAGACACACATCAGAGGTCACCCTGGCTGGTCCAGAAACGGATTGCTATATCCATCTAGAAGCTGGCTCTCTCAGACTGCTACAGATCCATTGCCAACCACTTTGGGGTTAGAAAGATGACTGTAGGTAAAGTGGTGGCAGAGGTGACTGAGGCAATCAGGTGTGTGGTTTATCCCAAGGTGGTAGGCATTAAAGACATTCCACAGGTAGCTGCTGGTTTTGAGAGAATGAGGTTTCCTAACTGTGGCGGGGCCATTGATAGGACTCATGTGTCCCTACTTTGCCCTCCTTAAGGAGCACACGAGTACCTAACCGCAAAGGGTGCAAAGCCATTGTTATGCAGGCACTAGTGGACCTCAGAGACCGATTTATGAATGTCAAAATTGGCTGTACAGGAAAATTTCACAATGCCAGAGGTTTTTCCCCCTATATTCATGGACAGGCTGGGACACTATTCTCACCAAATGACGTTGACAAATTATGTTACTCTCCCAACTGGTATTCTGGAGGACCCACACATACCCTCTCTTTTGCCTTGGCTTATGAAACCATACCCTAACTTGAGAGGCCCTGGCAAAAGAAGTTTTAATTACACTCTCAGCAGGTCTAGAATGGTTGCTGAATGTGCTTTTGGCACATTATAATCTCGTTGGAGGTGTCTACAGGCCGGTTTGGATGGCAGTGTAATTAATACTGCCCGCATTACTGTGGCTTGCTGTGCTCTTCACAACCTTTGTGAAGCCAGACATGAGCCATTTTCCCCGAACGGACCTATGATAGTGAGGGGATGCTGGATCAGTACTCTCAGCCAGAAAGTGCAGCTACCACTGCGGGAGCTGGTTGCACCCCGGCAGCAGAAGTAAGAGATGCTGTGTGCGCTCACATTAGGGACTCACAGGTACTATTCCCCCTCTTCCACTGGGCCATGCATGAATATCCTGGGGATGGAGCGGAGAGAGAGAGAGAGAACACAGAGCAATGGATCATTTTGGACAGGGGGCAATTCCGGGGAGGGGTGGTCTTGATTGCCATGCAATGTAAGTCAGAATGACATGATGAAAAATTAATTTGTTTGTAGGGCGGGGCAGCAGCACAGCTGTACAGATAGAATTTACTGAAGAACTGTACCTAGGTAACTAGAGGAATACTGTTTGCTTTGTAATGCTTAGTTACTCCTTAACAGGTTTTTAGCTTTATTATCTCAAATCGTAATTGTATGATGTGATGCACTGATTACAAATAAACAGACACGTTCTGTTTTCAAGAAAGTTTATTGCTATCAGTGCATCACAGTCTTAGGCAGGCCAGCTGCCATTACAAAACCATCCACACAAAGAGAAAGGGCTGGAAATAGTTCATAACCAACACAATCCCCCTATTACTGCATGTCCCCTGGCCCGAGCTCACCTTTCCCATCTTTACACATTTACTCTTCCACTCTCCTGACCCCAAGTGAGGTTTACACTGGAGAGGGGTGGGAAAAGGAAGGCTGCACGGTGTTTAATTGCCCTGCCCAGCAGCTCATAAGTCCTGAATACACGGTCTGCCCCGACATGGAATTGTCTGAGTTATTGCTGGGCTGAGGGTATGTTGCAGGGGCATCATTCTATGGCATGGGAGAGGCAGCAGGGGCCAGTACTCTTGCAGCCATTATAGACAGGACTTTCTGAACAGTTTGCTCTGTTGGGCTCTAACCTCCTCACTTAGCTGCCATTCCTGTTCCAGTAACTGTCAGCATGCTGTTGTTCCAGTCTTTCATCCTTCTTCTTCTGGTACTGGACCTGCTGGTCTGCCCTCTCAAGAGCATCGATTATAACTTCATCACAGAAGCGCTTCCTTTTGGAACGATCCGTGAGTACATTGGGCCAGAGATCGAGTTCCTGAAGAACAGCAGGCAGGATGGGCTGAGGGTCCTGAAACAGGACAAGAAACAGGTGTTGTTATTTAAAATAGCTCTGTGGAGGAGCACAGAATTAATAACTGGCAATTCAAGGACATAAAATGTAACAGTTCTAAAGTGAACCTACACACATTGTGAATGGGATGTGTCAGTCCTCACACTGTCTCTTGATACAGCCTTGTTAAATCAGAGTTACAGAAGTGCAGAGGCAATGGTAAGTTTAAAATTAAAACCTTTACTGCGTCGTAAAAAGTTCATAACGAATTGCGCCCTCGCTGCAAATGACTGTCATATCAGGCCTTTCATATTTTTAAAACATAACTGTTCTTGTGGCGCCCTACAGGCAGAGAGATGTTATTCCAAGCTGCTGGAGGGAAACTTGCTGTGTGTGCAGCAGACGTATTTAAACAAACAGTGACCAAACAGCATATTTGTGAGGCGAGTGGACTCAGTGCTTAATCTGTGCCAGGGCTTGGCACTTCATAGCTCCGGCACCTCTGGGCTTGCTGCGCCAGATATGAAAATAAAAATCTCTATTTTTTGCTCTGAAGTGTGTTTTTCTTAAAAATTCTCAACACAATTGTATCCATCAGGGCTGTAACCAGGGTGGGGAAAGCGGGGCAGCCACCTGGCGGGCAAAGCTAAGTGGAGGCGGCCAGAAAAATGGGGCAGATGGAAAAAATAGTAGGGGATAGAGCCCTGCAACAGGACTGGAATCCCATGGATCCCATTACCATACCACCCTTACTTCTGCACTGCTGCTGGCAACGGCACTGCCTTCAGAGCTGGGCAGTCTAACATGAGGGAATCTCTTAAACACATGGCTTTCCCTGTTACTTGTTGTATCTATGTAAAACTCTCTGGAATCTGCAACATGAATCCACCCCAGTATCCACCCCACCAGGCTTACCTCTGACAGAAATGGACATGGTTTGGAACTACAGAATACTGTTTCCCAAACACACACAGTTCACTGTTTACAGGCTGCATAGACCCAGGAGGAGTGACTGCATAGGGGCAAATTTCTAATTACTGACAGGAAAACAAGAATGACCATAGCAAATCTCGGTAAATTAACAGTTAAAATAACCTTTACAGCTGGGTATGAACGTTTGAAATTCCGAGTTGCCATTTTGAATTATGTGGGGGAGGGGGATGCGGAGGAAGAGGAGGGCTGCCTAGATGCCATGATACAATCCGTCATTAGTGACCAAACACTGATCACCTGGGCTTACCATTTTTGCATTGCTTCTTAAAGCAGAAATCCCTCCCGTTACTGTAATAATAAACATTAAATTTAAATCAGACACTTACCGGGATCTGGGGAGGCTTCTCTCCCTATGGCGTTCTCAGCAGGCTTGGGAGCAGCCTGTTCCTCAGGGCAAACAGCTCTTCCAAGCATGGACCGAGAAACTGCTGTTGATCCTGATCCACAGCCGGCTCTGGGACTCGTTTAATTAAAATAGTCACTACATGATCCTGGCTGAGAGCCTGTTGTTGGCTTCAATCAGACCCCATGCTGCATTCTGGGGGCCAGCAGGGCACCATCCTGCCTCACCAGGTCATCATGAAACACAGTTGGCTCTGTGCTGGGCGCAGTGCCCAGACCGGGTCAAAGTCATCATAAAATGGGCATGTCATTGGGGAGTTGCCCGATGTGCAATTTTTATCCCTAGTCTTCCTGTATTCGCTCTTTAGCCTCTTGATTCACGTACTGCACTGATTACCTGCCCAGAAACTCAGCTAAAAAGCTGGCAGCTCTGCAATCTGTTGGTATGCGTGGTCACTCCTGGTGCTTTGCTGAAATCCACAGTTCTATTGGCCTCACACCACAGATTCACCAAAATCTGGCTGTGCTCTTGTGGCCAGGAAGCAACCCACTTTGCAAAAGACTTGATCAGCTTGCTGTCCATTTCAAACCCTGGAAGCTCTCTGATACTGTGCTTGCAGATCGGTGATCAGAAGACAATGGGTTAACACTGACCTGAACTGCTGTCATTCATAAGGGGGTGGAGAGGTGGCTTCCCTTTGCAATAGGGTGCATTGCAGATTGTTAGCATGGAGAGGACTAAGGAAGTTGCCCCAACAAACTCTGGGATTCCTCCAGCTAATTCCTGGGACCCAAGTAAGCTGGTGCCATGTCTACCCTGCAAAGCAATAGGGCTTTGGACCCTATGTTCCGGTTTGACCCAAGCTCAGAACCTCCAGCCCTGCAGGGTCGTGGGATCCTGGATTCAAGCCCTGGATTAGGGCAACTGCAGTGTAGATGCAAGAGGAGTGAGGGGGGCTTGCCTTGAGGCCAGGCTTACCCTGAGCTTTGCCCTGACAATACTAAGCATTAGGTTTTTGGTTTGGGTGGGGTTAAGACTGTTTTTTGCACAGACTTGCTCATTCTAATATTGCATACAATTATAGTTTTAATAGTTGCCCTGTTAACAGAGAAACTTACAGTTTATAGAATGCAACTGTTAGTATAACTTGTGATATTTTTGTTGGTGAAGGAAATCACACAGTAAATTTAGTGATTAAATGAAGTCTTGCATGCCTGTGGATGTTGGTATAAGTCAGAGAATCTGAAAATCCTGGAGTTTCCAAATTTGGGTCTATAAGAGGGCATGTTTGCCCTTCAGTAGGCTGCAGGCCTGGCACAGTCTTCTTGCAGACCCTTAACAGACATCAGGCTAAGTTATTACTCTGATCCATACCCCAAATTCAAATCCAGGTATATCACTATTTTCAAAGGCAAGATCTAAAAATCTCAAGAATAAATAGGAACGAGGCTATTGCACTCAAAACATGTACAAGAAAAGCTATAAATATCCAGCAAACCAAGAATCATTTCACCTGGTTAGGAAAATCCTCACTTCCATGAAGATAAGGTCTAATTTTAATAAAATGCACTCTGCTTAATGTACTCAGTACATGTTAATAGAGACAACTTAAAATGTGAGAAGTATGGAAATTATAGCCTGTATGTATCTGTTTTTCCTCAACTGGGCAGTAAGAGAGTTGTTTCCCTCTAAGTTTTGTTTAAAGTCTCAAATAACTTAATAAACATGAAGAGTCTCATTTGGAAGACTCACGTAAGCCATGGCAAAGTTGTAATGAGAGTGCACACAGCTGGTTAGTTCAGATTTCAGTTTGGACAGACTCCCCTTAGAAAAGATTTAAGGCAATGACGTGCATGTATTAGTATATTCCAAAATGGGATGAAAACAGATATTGACTCTCACACACACACGCGTGTGCAAAAAGGCTAACTGACCTCGAATTTAAGAAACTATTTGTCACAGACTTTGTTTCCCATGCCCTTGGGGTGTAACAGGGCCATGCACTAATCCAGACTCCAATCCTCAGGATCCAAACAGTCATCAGCACAGGTCCAGGCATGGAAGATTCAGCCTTCCAGCCAAGTCCCATTTGAGTCCACCCCCTTCCACGGTTATCAGAGGTCCAAAGGGGGAGGGGGATGAGGGAGGAGGAAGACGACTCACTCTCGCACGCCTCCCTTCCTTCAAGGGGCCTCTGGCAGGATATATATTCCAGTTCAGCACCCACCGGCAAGTCACTAATAAGAGTTCCAAAGTAATCGTAATCATTCAGAGGGCAACCAACCTTTCTCTGAAGGGGCTCAAATAGGCAGCAGTTGTGCAAGCAGTCCCTGTTTTCAGCTACACTCTCCTCTGGGAGAGGAGGACTGAAGGCCTGGTCTCCTCCCAGGGCTACTGCTAACTGAGCTGAGTTTCACCTTTTCAGGCCCATCTTCCAGGCCTGACATGCCTTGCGGGTGTAGTTGGGCAGGAGTGCTTGAGCCCATAGCAGATTGTTAACCCTTGCCTGGCCAGTGCGGGTTTGTACACACTCCACCACACTGCCACATATCAACAAGAGGTTGACAACAGGGAGAGATGAAGGTGTCAGAGGAACCCAAGAAGAAAGTCGGACTGTTTTTTGTTACAGTAAACAAAGCAGAATAGTACAATTTCACAAGAGAGCGTAACGAAATTATACATTTCTGAAGAGGATTTTCTTTTGCCCCTTCAGAAGACAAAACACTTAAATTTTGGGGGCAAGAAAGCTAAATTTTGTAATCACAGCAAATTGCACTAACATATATTAGTATACCTGCTTTCACCCCAAAAAAGGCAGCTAGATATCCAACTATTAATATTAAATGCCCACAGTTCAGTGCAAGCACAGAATTGCGCACACACACACAAACCACAACCCACACACAAACAAAAATTCAAAAACAGAGATTGAGTTGAGGTCTGGATGAAAATCTGTCCTTCAGTCCTTCCTGACAGTTGCTTTACAGTATGCTTACCTACAAAACATCATTATAGCAGAGGATTCATGACCTCAAAAGGGCCTGCCTCCACAGATGTTAGGAGCAGAGAAAGACATTGTCATGGATGTGGTATGCTTCACCTTCTGCATTGGCAGGAGGAGATTTGTACATGAAGAGATCAGAGAGGTATAATCTAGCCCTTAAACTTCCTGCACCTTAATTTGTTCATCTGTAAATCAGGGACAATAGTGTTCAGAGACCAAATTAATTAAAACATATAAAAAGCAAATTGAGATCTATAAACGCAAAGAGGAAACCAAGATTTTTCAGATAAATGAGGATTAGGTCTTTGGACTCAGGGGCTTTAATCCAGCAGTTGTGCACAGAACTCAAATAGAATGTTGGCTTCCATTCCTCCCTTGGAGTTAATCAAAATTCCATACATTGCACAGCTTCCTAACTTGGCCTTTTACCAGTACTGGAGAAAAAGTCTAAACAACTAAAAGATCTGCAATTTGAATTATGTGCAGGTGAACTGTCTACAGGCTTATTTAGGACTTGCACTCCAGTAATTTCCCACTTTTGTGAGGAGTCACAGCAAATTATGTTTTTAAACCCCATTTCAATATAATCAGTCCAGCTGGCTGAAAAACGCTGAATGTTTTTCAGAAATACTTTCCAGAATCTCTATTTTTAAAAACATTTCAACTAGCCTTTAAGTAGGTTAGGAAAAAGTCACCCTCAAAGAACTTAGAGTTTCACATCATTTCCAGAAGTACAAAAAAATGTTTACCATTTCTAATAGTCAGCTAGTGAACCAGTTCTCCCCTCTCTTTACCCAGTGTGTTTTGATAACAGAAAGGCCTCTCTCTAACTGTGATTTCATGTGCAAGCCCAGGATCAGAGCCCTTCAGGCCTTTGTGCCAAGCAATTGTATTTTATTAGTTATCTATCAAGCAGCTTGGCACTCTGTTCTGCATAGCCTTATATGAAACGCATTGTGCATTTCAAATCCTGCAATCAGTTCCGTGACCAAATTTAGCAAATTCTTCTAAAAACCAGAAAGTGAGCTAAAACCAAAAACTTTGTGGACTTCAGAAAGCTAGTCTCAGAAAGATATTTATTTATTTATTTATTGTAGAATAAAAAGCTAATAGACCTCTACAATAATGAATAGATGTATGGCAATAACCATAACACTTGCCGATACCCTTTAGAGCAAACAAATGTTTATACATGTTCATGTTGTTTTCATAAATGTAATCCTAAAATCATTAGATGAATGTGCCTTCCCATTTTAAAAGTAATGGTATACCAAAACACAAATGTGTGGATATATAATCAAATGTATTTAATTGGAAACTAGAGCTTTTGATAAACGTTGTTTTGGACTTAAAACAACAACAAGTTTCCATGTCCTATTTCCAACAGTGTTCTTAAGATAAGCGAATACCTTTTATAAAGAAGTCAAAACCTGCTTTTCCTGATTACAAAAATCTTAATTTGATACTAAAAGGGAAATTACATTAGGTTTTGACTTTGTAGACCTCAAAAACTCAGTTCCAATAATTAAAAAACAAGAACATCCACAAACCACAAGTTCTCTGCATTGTCCAGGACACGCCAGGATAATTCTCGATTATCCCACCCCTCCAAGAGGTAACCTAGGTAAGTTCTACCTTGTTTATCTTGCCCTGGAACATTCTTCCAGATGGTGGGCCAGCTTGGGCAGAATTCTGTACTGTAACGTACTATGCAATAATCCATCCTACAGCCTCATTACAGGAGACATGGGCCTAATTAGAAAACCACTCTCTCACTGTCTGGCACAGAAAGACCTGGGAACGTTCTATGGGTAGTGACTCTCCCTCTTGAGCTGGAGAAGGGAGAAGCACCTTTTTCTCGCCATTCTTGAACAAACTTCTCAAGGCTGAAAAGTGGTGCTGACTGGCTCAGGAAAGAACTTCATCCAGCTCTCCTTCATCAAAAGGAACAGTCACCCAGAAAAGGCCTTTGGTGGCAATGAAGGAGAAACAACAAAAGGCAAAATAGAGAGACCACAAAAGACAACATTCCCCCCATCACCCAAAAAGTTTCCATATTCTATATACCACGTGCTTCTCTATAATCAGAGAATTTCACAGACTCCTGGGGTCTGATTCCAGACAGTATTTTAAAAAGAAAAAGATTCTGGAACAGAGCTATTAGTTTATAAGCAATAACAATTAAATGAACGATCATTTTCTGGGAATTAATGACTGGCTGGGGAAGTTGATGGCATAAGGCAAAGCTGAGGATCATTAACCTTTGGCCAGTCATTAATCCCCTGGAAATGCTATTTGCCAAGCTTGTCATTTCTATTTTTTGTAAGTATAAAACATCTGGCACACCATGAACCAGAGACAGGACCACTACTCAAGGCAGGAGATGGGCAAAGTCTGCTACCTTACTCCAGTTGAGTATTCCTTACTCCAAGAGTAGCCTCTGTGAAATCAATGGTTCTTCTCAAAAAGTGAGGGACTACTTAATATGAACAAAGATGCCAGAATTAGGCCCTTAATAAAGTGAATAGTTATAACTTTAAATCTGTAGCAGCTGTGCAAAATTACAGGGTTTAAATTCTGCTACACTGTGATGGCACAGCACAGGTAGATACAATGAAGTATATTTTCTTCTCAGTGTATGTACTTAACTCCTAATGCTGACAGGTGTTGTACATGCACAGCTTAAAATATACTCATGTCTTTGCATCTTTTTTCAATGGAAAGATTAGCGTGAGAAACTCTCTCTTTACAAGGCTACATTAGTGACTCGTATCCAGCTGGATACCAGTGAGAGATGGTTCACCATAAGGGAGGCAGAATAGTCCAATGGATAGTACACCAGGCCGGGAGAGGAGGCGGCCTACTTTGTACTTCCAGATTTGGCCCTTAGATTACCATGGCCAAGTCACTTAACTTCTCCACGCTGTCTCCCAACTCCTCTGTTGGGGACCATTACCCTCCTCTGTCAAGCATTTTGAGATCTACAGATGACAAGTGCTATAGAAGTGCTGATTATTATTATTTCACAAGGGCCACCACTTATAGTGGGAGATGGGTAGTTTGTTTTTTAAATATGATCATTTTCTATGCCAACAAGCAGCAGGCATTAAGACAGCTATTACTGGTAGCCATCTACCTATACTACCTCATGCAGTCACCTCCAGCTCTGGTTATTCACACATCACAGACCTAGTCACAGATACGGAGATAACTGGATGTGCCTGTACATTTCTTTTGTACCATACAGAGCTCCATCAAACCTAGGGCAAGCACTAGCCCATCTAAACAATAATTTAAGGTCATTATAATAAAAAGTCACATCTGGGGGAAAATTTCTAGCAACACTTGAAATATATGTATTCTATTTCTCATACAGGTTTTCTGCAAGGAGTTAAAGAAACAGCTTTGTTAGTTCTGGACTGCAGATTATAGTGCTTTTGCAGAATTCCTCATCGCTTCTCAAACATCTCTCTCATATCCTAAAGTAACTGATACAATGCTATTATTTTCAACTTCTGAAGCCCAGACACATCTGCAGTATTTCTAAGAATTTTTACCCCAAGGGTAAGAATTAATTTTTCATGTGAGAAATACAAGTTTTCTAGATAATTTTTTTAAAACCAAAAAGCCACCACAAAGATGGATAAATGTTGGAACAAGTAATGCCATAGAAATAATAAATATAAACTGTTCTCTGGAGAATAACATTCTCCATTTTAACAGTCCTTCCATAAATACAAACAAGCTGTGAAAATTATACAGAAAGATCCACCTACGGCAACCATTTCAAACCACCTCCAGCACTTATTATACAGAAGAAATTGAAAGGTTCACTTGGTTCACAGCACAAGACATTCTGCACATTAACCTAGTAAATGTTCAGTATGCAGAAACAATGTAATACTCTGGAAACACAGTATATTCTGTCACTGCCCACTCAGAAATCCTAATTCTTGATTTAAGAGCATTAACCCCCTCCACACCTTCCCCCTCCCCCATATATCCCATCTAGTTTACAAGTATAACTATATATAGGGCAAATGACAGACATCTTGCACACAAAATAAAAATATTGTTCAGGGTGTACGCTTTACTTTTCTAAAATATGCATGGTAATAGAACTGGACCTAGTAACCTCTAAAAACCAAATGCATTTTGGGTTTATTCCCCATGTAGCACATCTTTCAATGCATCTGTAATTAAAAATAAGTATCTGCATATCCCAATCAGTAGTCTATTTTGTTTGGTTTGAAAAACTTTGCTCACATAAAATACAATTTGTTTACACTATAATAAGATGAATTTAGGGCTCATGAAAGGTACCATTGACTGCACTGAAAACTGAATTCCTCTGTTTTTCCCACAGAGCATGCAGGAGCAGCTTCTGCACACTGCTCCACTGATAAGCTTTAGGCCATTCCTGGAGGAACCTGGCAGGCTCAGCAGAGAAAACAAACATTGTGGTAGCCAACGAAGTTAACAGCTGTTGTGTGGACACCTTTGTCCACCAGGAATTATTGTAGACTGAATCAGCAAACTCATTTCACATAGACTATGTTCTAACCATGTCCTATCAGGGTCAGACTCAAATAAGCAGCAGTGAAAATCTACATTTTCAAAAAAAAAAAAACAGGAGTACTTGTGGCACCTTAAAGACTAACAAATTTATTTAAGCATGAGTTTTCGTGAGCTACAGCTCACTTCTTCGGATGCATAGAATGGAACACACAGACAGGGGATATTTATACATACAGAGAACATGAAAAGGTGGAAGTATGCATACCAACAGGCAGAGTCTAATCAATTGAGATGAGCTATCGTTAGCAGGAGGAAAAAACTTTTTGAAGTGATAATTAAGATGGCCCATAGAAGGTGTGAGGAGAACTATTTCACATTTGGGGACAATATATATTTGTCCTCACCCACAACTATTTCACATTTGGGGACAATATATATCTTCAAGTCAGTGGCACTGCTATGGGTACCCGGGTACCCATAGCAGTGCCACTGACTTGAAGATATATATTGTCCCCAAATGTGAAATAGTTGTGGGTGAGGACAAATATCACAAAGTTCAGCCACCAGGTTAGCCGTGATATTCTATGCATCCGAAGAAGTGAGCTGTAGCTCACGAAAGCTCATGCTTAAATAAATTTGTTAGTCTTTAAGGTGCCACAAGTACTCCTGTTTTTTTTTGCGGATACAGACTAACACGGCTGCTACTCTGAAATCTACATTTTCAGTTACCTATTTCTTGAGCCATCTCAGTGATTTAGGTTTAGATTCTGCAATCCCTGTTCTGGCAAGACTCCTGGTGAAGCTAGGGAGAGTCTTGCCTGAATAAGGTATGGATGACATATTAGATTAATTCCTGGCCACATTGAAGTCAACAGGAGTTTTGTCACTGACTTCAGGAAGACCAAGATTTCACCTATGGTCTTTAAGCATTAGCAAGCAAATTTGATGATTAAGAAAAAGAATGGACCAAATTCTCTGCTGCTTTGGAAACTCATCTTCTTGCAATTCGAAGTGGACAGACACATCTTTGTACTGATGTTGGATTAAAGCTCAAAAGCATGAATGAATTAGGCCATTTCTAACCTTAATTACAAATTAAGGTTAGAAATGGCCTGCCGCCCCATTGAAGTTAAAGGCTCCACGAAGTAACTGAGCATGGAATTTGACTTGTGACATTTGGACTTGGATGCTCAATACTAAAATATTGTCTTATTTGAAAGTGAATTAGGAAGATGCAAGTCTTTGTACCACCAACACCATGAGAGATTTAAACAGGGTTGAAAAAGTTAATAAAGAATGTTACTTGAGACACCATCTTGGGAACTTCCAAACATTCTTACTGTACCTAACTGCCAATCTCTGAGGCCTTTTTGCTATGGTGACTGCATTTTTTTCTGTTAATTGATATTAGGATCCAGTCCTTCATTCCTTGCACATCAGTTGGTTCTCTATCTCACTGCAGCTTCAACAGGAGTTCTATGTGCATAAGAGTTTGATCTGGCATCCCTTAACCAGAGGCAGTTCTACTAAGAAAGTAAATGATTTTTTAAATTTCTCTTTTTATGGCATTACAGTACAAGTTTGCTCTGAATTAACCTTTAATTCAATTAGTGGAAAGTGTAAGGTTGCCATATGAATGGCATATTATTTATCCTGTCTTTACTTAAAGTTGTATTTATTTCTCATTGTTATAGAAATAGCATTTGTGAGCAGAGAGCCAAATCCCAAAAATACTACCAGGACAGTGCTTTCTACCGCAACTTCAATACAACTACTCAGAGCAAGCGTCATATTAATTTGTAGTTGCAGGACCAGGCCTTAGGGAGGCAGAAGAGAATAATCTTTTAAAGTACTTGATCAGGCTGCTTTGATAAGTATTCAATTATTTATACATGACATAACTCAGGGTAGAACTTTGTTAATTAGAGACTGATGGGACAGAATAGCCTAACTCCAAAGCTACTACATTGTCAGAGCTCATTGTTACAGACTCTGGTTCAACACTTGCAGTCTCCAAAAATATATGTGGGGGGGACGAGAGAGTTGTCTGGCAAAAAATAACTGAACAATGAGTCGGTATAAAACAATGAATTAATACATTCAATACTAGAATCGAGACCACAATATTCTTTTAATACAAAAGATCAAATTATGGAGCTAAAGGTCTAGATTATAAGCCAATTTGAAAATATGAAAGTCTCAGTTATTAACTCTATAAGGGCCAAAATCCTGCTCACCTTATTCATGAAAACTTAATAGGACTACTTGTATTAGTAAGGCAATCAAGATTTGGCCTACCTCAAAAATCTTTTGTGTGTGTGTGTGCGCGCGCGCACACACACACTACAGAATAACACACCATTGTTGCAAGCAAAGATTGTGTCAAAAAAAACAAACAAAAAAACCTGAGTGGTATACATATAGTTTAACAACACCCAAAACAAATTAAGCGTCTCAAGTGGGCACAGAAAGCACAGTCTGTACGACATGCAATTCTGTAGATGATCTATTTATGAAGAGGAACTATAAAGCTGTTTTGTAGACTGTCGTCACATGAAGTTCTGCAAGGTGATATGATAGCAGACAGCACTGGCTTAGAGTTTCAAATAAAATGTATTATTGCCTTCCACACATATGCAAAATTAACCCATTTGTATCAAAATAATGCTGCTATAACAAGTGCTGTTACCTGACTTTAGAATTCCCTTTCAATTACAGTTCTATAACTGCTTTCATGAACAAGATTATTAACATAAGATATTAGCACAGCTCATGCAGCATCACTAAAAGATGGTGGGTTCACAGCACACAAGTACTTGAGCTCACCCTGCATTGTGTCATTAGGGATTGAGGCCTGGATACACAAAGGGATTTCAGCATTGCCACACTTATTTTTAGGCACCCAGAAAAAAAAAATCTACAGGAACAGTGCTAAGTCTGGGCTGCAGGGAGGTGTCTTGCTCTGCACAGATGATCCCCGAACCAGAACCCCTCTCCTGGAGTCAGGCAGCTTAAGCACCTATGTAGCTTCTCAGGCAGCTGCCTCGCTCCACACAAAACAGCAGAACCAGTGTCATGCCTACCCACCTGATTGCTTTAACCACTGGACTAAAAGATTTGCCAGTGATGAACCTGGATCTCCCACAATTCCCTACTCTGCCAGAGTGGGGAAGAAAGGATTTGAGCAGGGGTCTTCTACCTCTCAGAAGAGTGCTCTAACTGCTGAGCTATGGGATATTCTGATGTGGTGCTCCCTCAGTCTCTTCTCTTGAAGTAGTTCCATGTGGGATAAATAATTAAGGTGATTGGAGCCAGGAGACAGGACCTATGGCCTCCCACCTCCCAGGTGAGTTCCTTAACTACTGGGCTCAGTTGAACAGTCATTGGGTGCATGAGCAAGAAAGAGACACTGTAACCCAGTGGTTAGGGCACCCACCTGGGAAGTTGGAGACAGAGAATCCAATCCCCCTGCTCCAATCACACTTTCATTATTTATCCCCAATGGTACAGCTTCTACAGGAGAGATTGAGGAAGCCCCCACATCAGCATATCCCACAGGTAAGGGCTCTAATCGCTAAACTGAGAGGTAGAAGACCCTGTTCAAATCCTTTCTCCCTGCTCAGGCAGGGAAGGGATTGAACCTGGGCCTCCCACATCCTAGACAGGTATTCTAACCACTGGACTAAAAATTCTAATCTGGCTACCACCACTGTCATCCTGGCCAGATTTTGAATAGGATTTGACCTGGTAGGTAGCTTTTCAGTATACCTACTGGACCTCCTAAGAAACATGTACTCTAAAAAATATATATAGGCATTGAGTGAATTTCAGCACCTACAGGATTCAGTGAGAGTTTTGTGGATCACAGTGGAGGCAAAAACCAGGATTTAGGTGTCTAAATCTGGGATTTAGGCACCTAAGTAGCTTTGTGGATTGGGGCCTGAGTGATCAGTGCTTTCCTAACTCCCCCTGGAAACACAATGGGAACTGTGGGGTGCTTAATAGCTCTCAGGATAAGTGCCTTGATGAAGATTACACTAATGAGGCTATACTTTAAATGAGAAGTTGGCACAGAAGGTTTCTGGTGATGGTTCACGTGCATGGAAGAGTCAGATGTCATTTTTTGACAATGAGGGACTAACTCTAGAGACCCAGCCAAAAATATTCCCTAATAGCCAAACTGTGTATGAGCTGTTGGCTCTGCCAACCAGAGGCGGCTCCAGGCACCAGCACGCCAAGCATGTGCCTGGGGCGGCAAGCCACGGGGGGTGCTCTGCCAGTCGCCGTGAGGGCGGCAGGCAGGTTGCTTTCAGCAGCATGCCTGTGGAGGGTCCGCTGGTCCCGCGGCTTCGGCAGACCTCCCACAGGCGTGCCACCGAATCCGCAGGACCGGGGACCTCCCGTAGGCAAGCCGTCGAAGGCAGCCTGCCTGCCATGCTTGGGGTAGCAAAATACCTAGAGCTGCCAACAATCAATACACCTCTACCTCGATATAACGCTGTCCTTGGGAGCCAAAAAGCTGACCGCGTTATAGGTGAAACCATGTTATATTGAACTTGCTTTGATCCGCCAGAGAGCGCAGCCCCGCCCCCCCGGAGCACTGCTTTACCAGGTTATATCCAAATTCGTGTTATATCGGGTGGCACTATATCGAGGAACATTAGGAACATTAAACTTTTCTGTCACTTTCTGATTCAAGATATGGAGTGCATAAAATCTGCCATATTGAAATAAATGATATTCAATACATTTCCAATAAAAGTGATACTGAAGGTATGTTCACAACTTAAATTGCTTTTTAAAAAATGTATTGAGTATCAAAGGAGTCATTTGTTACAAAATTTTCTTCCTCCTCTTCAAATAACCTCTTTATACTAATCTAAATTGCATAAACTCTGTACCTCTGGACCACACAAGACTAACAAAGAAGATTTTATGTTTCTGGGATACTACAAGTGTAGTATTTTATGGTTAACACTGCTGCAAAACCTTTTCTCAGGATATTGTGAAATGCAAATTCTCAGCTGAAAGACACACTGGGCAAGATACAGAAAATATACAACTCACCAATGCTGCCACCTGCAGAGTATTAACAAGTGCTATATTGTTAAAGTCAAATGCATAGAATATCATTCATCAAGCCTTTTCAGTTCAAGTTATTATGTATATGGTATATGCAAACATCATTCCAATATAAGTAATAAAAAGGGAGGAATATAAGCCAAATATTCCACAAGATTTTTTTTTTTTTTAAAACCAAACACCACGCAGCTATGTCAGTTCAAGGTTTTACTTTTCCTTTCAGTTAAAAATATTATAATTACAAGTCCTTCTGTGAATAAACTGATGCAGCCACACTGTCATCTGTGAAGTTTTTCACTACAAGATCGTTGATCTCGTTTTACTTCCTACTCTGTAAAGTTTATGACAACTCATCCACCTCCATTATACATGTTCCTGTATCACATCAATTCATTTACTTTCTACTTCTAAATGCAATACAGAAAATTCTACACAGATATAAATATTAAATGATATGTTGAGTTTTAGTTTAGAAATGCTTAGAACAGTAAAACGACTGGAAGAAGTGTGCTGTGACAGTAGCACGGCATACATGAATGAACATGTACCAAACATCAATTCACTCAGATACTGGCAATCATTTCCTAATTTGTATTGCAGTTCCTAATGAAAGAATGCAGTTCACATGTTCATAGACTCATTACTTCAATGGCAGCTTTGTCTGCTTAAGGACTGTAGCAGCTTGCCCAAAATCATGCAAATGTGTCTAGTATAAAAACTCAGAAATAGACTGTCAATTTACTCACAGAAATGCCTAACAGTCACTCTGAACAGTATTAAGCCCAGATTCTGCAAACACTTAGATCGGTAACTCTACTAGGGATATCTCAGTGGTTTGAGCATTGGTCTACTAATGTAAGTTACTCACATGGCTAAGCATTTATAAGATTGGGCCAATAGTGTGTTTTTCTTAAGAAATTAACTTGTATTTTCCTTTTAACATAGGACTTGCTTGACTTTCATTCTGAACTGATTTTGTTTTCTGTGTTTGAACATGTGTGCACACCTGTAAAATGGGCAGATATGAATCCAGCACAAAAATACTGACACCTCTTTGGACATCATTTACAGCTTAACTTTTTCAGCTATTGAAATCAGGGTGCATTCATCATCAAGACACTGTAACTGATAGACAAGAGCAGTAAATGCGTCATCTTGAGCTTTCCTAGTACAAAGGAGCCAACCCTGAAATGTGTTAAATACTGTAAACCTTAGAGTGAGCAAAAAGAAGTGCTTCTCCAGGTGAAATGTCTACATCTCAAAATAGTTATGGTGCCATCTCCGTCAAAGCGAAGTAGGCAGGTCACAGGTGAAAGGCAATTGCTGTACATGCTGGTCACCATGAAGAACATGATCTCCCGATGATATCTGGAATACATCCCCCACCTGCCAGTACACGGAGCCTAATAGTTTAGGCTCTTCACAGCTAATTAGTGCTAAATTATTCACATCTAGGGTCTCTCTTTGTATCAACATGTCAATTTATAATGCTGCTTGCAACTGTTTTAAGTGATTCATTCTCCCCTTAACTACTAAAAAGCCACTAAAGCAAGCTGGTATTTAAGTTTAATTTCCCATGTCACTTGTCTTAAAGAGCAAAAACAAAAAACAAAAAGTTTACCATCACTATAATCATCTTGATTGCCTCCTCCCCAGCCAAAAAACCCAAACTCGCCCATAAATCTTCATCTCCCACTAGCTCTGGAAACGCTGCCTACCCTACATGTAGGGGAACTGCCATACAGCCAACAACACTGGGACAGAGGCGGTCTTCCTGGCTGTCACGTTTCTCTCCTCTCCTCTCCTCCAATTTCAGGCAGTCCCCATGGGAAGGAGACAGCATGAGGGGTGGGGGGAGAAAATCTAAGTATGAACCACACTCAAAGGAAATGCAGCAGGTAGAGGGTGGGGGAGGGAGCCAGAGAAAAGTCCCTGCAGCCTCTGACACCGGTTGCACCTCGTGGGCTCCTGCCCCCCCCCCCGCTCGCGGCCACCAGCGGAGCGGAGGATGCCCGGAAATGCCCCCTCGCCCAGGGCAGCAGCAGCCCGTCCCTTACCGTCCCAGCTCCGACTCCAGCTCGAAGTAGTGCGCCAGGGTGTCTTTGTTGGAGCCGTCGATCCAGTAGTCGGGCGCCCTGCCCGCGGCGGCGGCGCTGGAGGACGAGGAGGGCATGGTGACTTTCAGCATGGCGGGACCCCGCTCCCCGGCGGCGGCCGCCCCCTCGGGCCAGGCTGCGGAATCCGAGCGCGAAGGCGGCGGGGCTCGGCGCTTCCCCCGCCTCGCCCTCAGCAGCGGCCGCGGCTCCTCTCCAGCGCGCGGCGGGGAGGTGCGGGCTGGCTGGCGGAGGAGCCCAGCGCTGCCAGCAAAACTTCCAGCCGCCGCCGCCGCAGCTGCCGCTCTGCCAGCCGCCCGGGAGGGGCAGGCGGGGCCGGGGCCGGGGGCGGCAGCAGCAACACACCCCGCGGCGGGGAGCGGGAACCCCCAGCAAAGCGGCTCGGTCCTGGCGCGTGGAAGGTGTGAGCGAGCGGGGGCATCCAGGGGCGGGAGCAGCCTTTAGAGCCGCGCTGGCGGGTTCTTTACGTGCCGGGCTGCCGCTCTCAGCGCCAGCCGCTTCCCGTTAAAGTGATGCTGGAGTCAGTCCCGGGATCGGCTGGGCGAGTGCAGAGCCTGCCTCTGGCATCGGGCCTCTCTCTGCCCGCCCGTATGTGAGCTCCAGCCAGTCCACCAGGGTACCTGCCTGCCGCGCCGCGCCGCCTTTCCCCGGGGCCCTAACGCGCTCTGGGTTCCTCGCCAGCCCTCACAGCACACTGCAAGGTGCCCTGTCAGAAGGGAAGCAGCACTGTAAGAACCTAACGCCCCCGGCTGTTTCTTCTCCCCTCCGCTAGCTCTGCCCCCGAGCGACTGTTAAACTACAGATCAGATCTATTTTTTCCGATTTGCTTATTGTTACTAAAATCTCTTGATTATGAATCGAGTGTTTTTCTGCCCTTCACTCATGTTGGAAAGGAAAATTAACTGGGGAGTTTCACTCCTTCCCCCCTCTAGTGAGTTTCACTTTCAGATTCTTGTGCAATGCTATAACGCTACAAAGTCTGGGTTGCAAATACCGCAAGAGACTGGTTATAAACAAGGGGAGACGTGTGTACTGTTTTCGTTTACATTCATAGCACCGTGTCTTTGCTTTGAGCACCAGTACTAAAAGTTGTCTTCACTACGTGGCAGTATCTCTTTAACTATACATGATTACACTCCAATAACAGCTGCCCTGATTTACTGCACTGCTACATTAAAAACACACCACTGCATTTATAGCCCATGGAGACTGAATTGGGCTCTAGGTCTGAGGATATTTACAGATGTTTAATGTTATTCACATGAATAAAGGCAAAAGTGTATTTGCCTTATCAGGGCCTAAGTGTGTATTATAGCTATACTAAAAATATTGTTAGAGTAGATTGGCTTAAGAATTAACAGGGAAAATTTAGTCTTTTCAAGTTAGATTCCCTTCATTTTTGGAGCACAAACTTGGTGCTAGAATTGTGTCCCTATTTACTTCTATGAAAAGTTATATATAGGTTCTTAAAGGCTTTTAGATGAAGTTTATGACTGTGTCTCTGCCTCAGAAATATAGGGTTGATTCGGTAATATTTTAGATTAATTTGGGGCTTTCATTAATGCAAGATAGGCAATTCTAGACTCAGATGAGGAAAAAAGACTTTTCTACTTTAGTAAGCCTCAAAACTTATGCTCATTTAAAAAAAAAGTGTAGATGGTTTTCCAGGGGGGAGGCTAGGGCTCCAGCTATGCAGTCTAGGAGAGATGCACTAACCTAGGTGTGCAGCGTTTCACCAACCCCAGAGTGGAACTGGTAGTAAGAGTGTAACACACGTGCATAGGATTTGTATGGTTTGATTTTTCTTTTCCCCTCTGTTGAACTTGAGAGAGAGAAATTTTGGAAAAGGATTAACAAATGTCCAGAACAGACAGTAAGAGAGAGAGAGAGAGACCTTTCCCTGCACAAAACCAATATAAATTACTCAAAAGCCCAAGGCAGGTTGTCCCAGTGGTGCTGCCTCCAAGTCTGCATCAGTGATATGCATGTAAATACAACAAGTTCATTATATTCCTGGCTTCAGCTCCCATGCAGAAGTATCTACTTAAAGGCAGTTTCTCCTGGTGTAATCATGAAATAAAAATAGTAGCAGTTGTGTATACCCAGCATGCACATGTCATGCCATACCATGACAATTCTACTCTCCTCCACACCCACTTTTACTACCATGCAGGCAGATAGGTACATTGTAAAACATCCTACATGCAGACCAGTTTAGCTTGTGCACCAGAAGTGATGTGCAATATGTCCTCCAATATTGAACCATGATCTGATAAAGTTTTTAAAACACAACTATCCTGGTTCACAGTAAGGGGAAAAGGCATGTTGAACATTGTGTTAATGTGTTTTCTAACCCAATTCATTTTCCCCACTACAGACCAGTCCCCATTCCAATTCCCAGTTCCATTTCTGGGGCAGCACAGCTACAGATTGCCCCTTATACAGAGTACTGCTTAAAGGCACAAATCTAGTCCTATAAAGCAGCTCTCTTCTTCTCTCTCCTCTTTCTCTCTCCCTATTTCCCATCTCTTTCATAGTTCCCAAGTGACCAGTGCTATTATTAGAATCAGAGATTCAAGGTTAAGTCCTCAAAAGCTAGACAAAAAAAGCAAAAGGTCTTGCCTACCCTTAAAAATAACCTATTCACTAAATGGGTTCTCGGAAAAGGGATGCAACTAATAGGGCTTTTTCTAAATAGTGGGATCAAAACAGGGAAATAATACTGTCTCTTCTGAGTTGACCATTTTGGATTAACAGTCAGTGTTGGAATCCACATGATATTTTACATTTAGTGTTTTTAAAGTTTAAATAGAGTTGCATAAAAAGTAGCAAAGACTCCAGCACTGTGAAGCTAGTTTTCAGAAAGTCATTCACAGGCAGAAGGCCAATGGGCTTTCCTCTCCAATGGCTTGGTGTCCAGAGTACTCACCATAGCAATTGTTCAATCATCCGCAGATTTGGGGACTTCTACTCTTTGGAGGTCCCCATCTGTTTATGCCTCATCCCAATTCTCCAGCTTGCTGTTTCCAACTAGCTAGTCTGGAACTTTTCTACCTAAAGCTTCCTGTTGCTAGGAGACATTTTGCCTTTTTTTGTGACATCTTGTTGCCACAGCACCTCTTGTGAGCAGAAGCACAAATGCCCAAGCATGGCCAATGACCACTAAAGACATGCAACAGTGGTACTTTATATCTTCTCTATTTTTGTATCATTTAATTAGGAGTTTGACTAAACAGAAATATTAACAGATTGTATGACCCAAAGAACATACATGTTCTCATTATTTTACAGTTATTTTGTTAAGACCCTGTTTATCCAGGCACCCATAAACTGAGAGATTCCTTCATCCAAAAGGTGTTATTTGAATTAAAGTTATTTACAGGCATTAATATGATCTTTATCACAACAGTATATCTGAACACTAACTTGAATTAAGCCACAAGACCAAAACCCCATTTATCCAAAAGCATTTGATTTACCCTTAAGCCATTGGGCAGAGTCACAGTGGGTGGACAACCTAGTACTTTGAGACTTCCATCCTGTTCTTTGGAATCTCAGCTTTCATTTTAAAGAGGCCATTGTTGAAATGGTACTTTTATTCTGGAATTAGTAGTTACTGCACCCTCTGCTCAGGAGTGACAGAACTAGAGAGGCAGAGGAGAAGTGAGAGCTGATCTGTTTCGTTTCCACCCTTGTGTGTCATTTTCTGTAAACTGCATGCATGCAGGGGAGGAAATGAGAGTAGGACCCAGAAGGGCTGCAGAAGCTGCCATGGTACCTGGAATCAGGCTGGGGATCAAGTAGGAACATCCCCTACCTGCTGAGTCTCAGTAGCTCCCCTCACTCAATATGCAGGGCATCAATCCTGCTTATCTTCTGTCCCACCCACCCCCACCTCGGCCTCCCCGTGCAGAGCACATCTGCCCCATATTTGAAGTGAGCTTCGGCTACCTCTGCCAGAGGCCCTCTGCAAATGTAGGCAGGCATCACTGCATCAGATACAAGTGGTCCAGATTGTCAAGCTTTTCTTCACCACAGGCAGAGTAAGAAACAGAACTTTTTAAATAACAGAAGCAAACTTGGGCACATGCTTATTTGCCTATGTCTTAATTTAGTTCTGCTCATGGGTGTATCCAACCCCATTAAGGGGGAGCCCAGCAGAGCATGTGTGATCATATTTTGAACATCAGCACTCTCTACTGTGACTGGGATCTCATTTTGGCATCTCAAGTCAGTAGTTCTTGGTTTGTGGGTGGCGTTTAGAAGAGTAACGCTATTCCTTCCACTCCTCCCAATTCTAGCCCTGCCTGAAACTTCTGTCTGGCCAGATAGAGCAATCCTATCAATGCCAATACATTGTCCCCTGTGGGATCCTGAAAAAAATCCTTTCAATACATCCTATGGCACTGCTATACTTTTCTAGATGTTGCACTGCCGCTGCTTGTTAAGAAAGAAAATGCCTGCTGCAGTGTCTATCATATGCTATGCAAGTAAAGCAAGCTAGGTCTTCAGATAAGAGTTGCCTCAAAATATTGGTCTTTTCTCTAAAGCCACTTATGATTCAGAATAGTTCAGGTCAGGAGATCCTGTAAAAGCTTCCCTTTCCTTTCTGTAAAGGGACACACACTGTCCCTATCCTCAGATGCCCCAGGCACCTCTAAGACTCCATTTAGTGGCAATTCGGGTATGTAAATAAACACACAAAGACCAATAGAGTTACAATGTTATATATGGTTCTTCCCTACCTTTAGCCCTTTCCCTCAGGGCCAGGAAAGAGTGGTAGTCTTCCTTCCTATAGATCTCTACACTCACAGAGCTCAGCCAGCCCTAGTTACTCCTCCCCCAGTACCATCTTTCTGTGTCCTTAATAAGGACAACCTGGGGAATTACAAACCGGTCAGCTTAACTTCAGTACCAGGAGAGGTAATGGAGCAAATAATTAAGCAATCAATTTGCAAACACCTAGGAGATGATAAGTAACAGTCAGCATGGATTTGCCAAGAAAAAATCATGTCAAACCAGCCTAACAGCTTTTTTTGACAAGGTAACAAGCTTTATGAATATGGGGAAGTAGTAGATGTGGTCTATCTTGACTTTAGTAAGGCTTTTGATACTGTCTTGTATGACAAGGAAAATACAACCTAGATGGAGCTACTATAAAGTGGGTGCAGAACTGGTTGGAAAACTGTTGCCAGAGAGTAGTTATCAATGGTTCACAGTCAAGCTGGGAGGGCAAATAGAGTGGGGTCCCACAAGGATCAGTTCTGGGTCTGGTTCTGTTCAATATCTTCATCAATAATTTAGGTAATGGCACAGAGAGTACACAAAGTTTGTGGATGATACCAAGCTGGGAGGGGATTGCAAGTGCTGTGGAGGATAAGGATTAAAATTCAAAATTATCTGGACAAACTCGAGAAATGGTCTGAAGTAAATAGGATAAAATTCAATAAGGACAAATGCAAATTACTGCACTTAGGAAAGAACAATTATTTGCACACAAACAAAATAGGAAATGATTGCCTAGGAAGGAGTACTGCAGAAGAGGATCTGGGGGTCATACTAGATTACAAGCTAAAGATGAGTCAACTATGTAACGCAGTTGCAAAAAAAGCAAATATCTTTCTGGGATGTATTAGCAGGAGTATTGTAAGCAAGACACACAAAGTAATTCTTCCGCTCTACTCTGAGCTGATTAGCCCTCAACTGGAGTATTGGTGCCATCACGATCCACAAAATCCACTTGGCTGCCACCTAACCCTTCAGTGCCTAAACTCACTCGATGCTTAAATATCCACTGTAAAAGTTCCTGCTTTTAAGTGTCTGATGCTTGTCTCACACCTAGCCCCAGTGCAATCCAGAAACCAAGGGAAGATAGATGGAGGAATGCCTGTAGGCCTCAGTCCAGTAGGCTTCCTCAGAACCTACCTAGCCTCACATAAAATGGCCAGCTGGGAAGAGGAAACAAGCTTCCTCAATCATAACCTTTAGTCCAGTAGTCAGATAACGCACCTGGGATGTGGGACATAGACACTGAATTCCTGCCTCTGCCTGATGAGGAGATGAGATTTGAACAGGGATCTCCCAGCTCTCAGAGGAACGCCTGATCACACTCTCTGGCCCAATAAACAATATTCAGCTATTAAGTTAACAATTATTATTCCTAAATTAACAATATTAAGTTAAAATGGAAGAGCTTCAACAAGCTCAATTGTGAGACACCCACATGAGCATAGCTCAGTGGTTAAGATACTTTCCTAAGAGGTTGTGAACCTCAGTTCAAATCCCTTCCACCCCCCTTGCTATTTTTACTTATAGTCCACAAGGCTTGTTACGCATACCAAGCACACACATAACAGTCTCTGAACTTTTACATTTAAAACAGCACAAAAGATTAAATCTGTATCAGCTTAATTACTTCCAAAGCTGCCTGACAAGTAGTTGATGGACAAGTCCACCTTAATGGGAAAAAGTTTTATTTGAAACAAATGAACATATGGCGCAGGGAAAGGGCAGGGAGAGATTGGGGTATGTGTACTTGGGAGAGAGGTAGAAGACTGTAATATCACAAAATCATCACAGCTAAGTAGGATGACCTGAGAGAAGAAAGAGGCAGCAGTAACATTCCACACACACACCCCAATCACATTTTTAAATGAAAATCATTTTCCCCAGGCCTGGAAGAAAAAGCTGCATACATAGGAATAGAAGTGGGTACCTGCTTCCCGGCAACTTTTCCTCAATGTGACTCAGCCAACTCCAAGTCTCAAACCCAGCAATTCATTACACAGTTGCTGACAGGGTTTTTTCACAATCAGACCCAAGCATCTTTCCATCTGAATATATTACACAGACCAGAGTCTTTCTTTACCAGCCAGACATGACAACACTCTTCCCTTCAAGTGAGAAAACCAAGGCAGGGGGTGGAAATCTTCCTGAAGCATTCCCTTTTCCTCTAGACCAGGGGTCGGCAACCTTTCAGAAGTGGTGTGCCGAGTCTTAATATATTCACCCTAATTTAAGGTTTTGGGTGCTAGTAATACATTTTAATCTTTTTAGAAGGTCTCTTTCTATAAGTCTATAATATATAACTGAACTATTGTTGTATGTAAAGTAAATAAGGTTTTTAAAAATGTTTAAGAAGCTTTATTTAAAATTAAATTAAAATGCAGAGCCCCCCAGACCGGTGGCCAGGACCTGGGCAGTGTGAGTGCTACTGAAAATCAGGTCGCATGCTGCCTTTGGCATGTGTGCCATAGGTTGCCTACCCCTGCTCTAGACATTAAAACAGCACATTTTCTTGTCCAAATTAAAAGTTAATCAGGTTTGGCTAAGCTATTAAATAAAAATAAGCCATCTCTTTGTCTGGGAGGCTTCATAAACCATGTAGTCCTCTTTTGAGAGCCACAGAAGGTTCCTGGTCTCCCTCCTTGAATAAAGCCCAGTCTGCTGTTTCCTCCTCACTAATCTCTACTCTATAATGAACTCCAAGTGGAGATCCCACCCTCCATGACTAGCAGCTCAGGTGATCTCTCTCCAGTAAGATGGATTCTCTTCCCTGTTCCTCATGCTGATTTATCTTAGTTAGCCAGCAACAAAATACCACCAAGCCTCTATATTATATATCTCACATTCATAAAATTAATACAGATAACCCCCACATTCTTCACACTAAGAACAGATTTAGTTGAAAATCCTAAGAAAATGTAATCTCTAGTCAAATATCATATTCTGAAAATGTGGGGAAGATACACTGTAGTCGTCATATAAAACAGAGAGTCTGAATCCCTCCTTTAAGTGAAAAACAAAGCCTAACCTTTATATATATATAGCCATGATTGCATTTAAAAAAAAAAGTATTTCCAAGGAAAAGTAGTAGGTTGTGTGTGCACAACTGAAGGTACAAATTAGGAATGCACATTTCTGCATGCACAGTTGCACACTTAACTTTTTGAAATTTAATTAGGATGGTGGAAATTCCAGTTGGTAATTAGGTTCTTGAACAGAGCAAACAGTGGGTCTTATTGCTCTCTGAGTTACTCAGGCTACTGGTTTTCCGATAGAAACCAAGAGAGTAGCTGAAGAATTACAATGGAGTCTGCTGAAATTTCCAATAAGGCTAGGATAGGAACCCTTTATATCATTTGTCAAGGCTGATTCCCCACTCTGGCACTTTGAGTGCAGAAGGTGGAGGCCCGCAAGGATTCTAAAAATTAATACTGGCTCCTCCAGGCTGGTATTAAACTCCAATGGTTACAGCTTTTCTCTGACCTTGGATTGGTAGATGCTGCCACCACCCAAGTGCAAAATCCCTTTGAGAACCTAGGAAGGCGCACTTGGGAATTCCTTCCTGTGGGTACCCTCAAGTCCTTTCAGCCTCCGGGGAAAAGCTGAGAAGAAAAAAAAAAGGAAATCAGCTGTTGCCACCAGCTAATTAAACAACAACATGTGCACAAACCTCTTAAGACAAAAAAATTCCAATTCTGTTATTTAAAAAGGTAAATTTTATTAATAAAAAAAGAAGAAAATATATCTGGAAATGTAGGCTTTTGCTAGATTTAAAAAAAAAACAAAAACAAAAAACAACACTACAAGGATTAAGCCTCAAGAATAGCTCTCTTGAGGTCCAGCTTAAAGGTTACAAGCAAAACAAAAGCATCTGGAGTTAGCACAGAGAAATCCACAAGCCATAGAGAAATAAGAGAGATAAACCTAATCACATCTTCCTAGATATTCCCTGATCTACTTACATATCTGGGGTTTCAAATGAGTAGTTTCTAGGTATGATACCGATGATTTTTTCATACCTGGCCCAAGCTTCTCACAGCATAACTCTGCCCTGTCCCCTCTCTTCGGGAGAACAACCACAGACAAAAGGGGAGTCTTGTTTCAATTTTTAAAAATTCTAGCCTTCCCATTGGCTCTTTTGGCCAGGTGCCCACTCACTTCCTTTTACCTATGCATGCAGTCAGACTTTTTAACCCTTTACAGGTAGAGCAATTAGAGAACAGCTACTAAGAGGGATTTTATAGCTACTGGCTGGCTGGACGTCCACAACAGGGAGCTACCCTCTACCCCCTTCATTTATCACATCATTTCTAAGAGACTTGAAATAAACATTGGACTTTGACTTCTGTATTGTTATGTTCTCGTACAATCTCAGTGTGTCAAAACAAGCAATAATCATTCAGCGCTTGTACAAACAATTTTCATGATCTGTTCCTTGCCCAAAAGGCTAGCTATCATTGAAAGCATAGATGCTGGAACTGGGGGTGCGGCTGCACCCCTTGGCTTGAAGTGGTTTCCATCAGTTTGGTTCAATGACTCTCAGCACTTCCACTATAAAAATTATTCCAGCACCCCTGTTTTGAAAATATGTCTATATTTAACATTGTTTAGACTGCTGGTATATATAATATTTCTACAGTCTCCAGGTAACATTTGAACCTTTCTAGTCACTGGATTCCCATTACTATACTGTCAAGAAGCAGTTACATGTTTTTATTGTTCTTCCTTGTCTAAATTCAAATAATCAACAGAATATTAAAGAGCATTTTATAAATCCTAACGGGAGCTGAAATAGTTTGAACACTATTCAGTACGTTGTTCAACTGAAAAAACAGTTTATTTTTTAGTACTCAACACTCAAAAACACAGCTGCGTTGTGCTAGAGAATAATGGAGAAAAATATGAAGCAAAGTATAAACGGACAGAAAATGACCACTTAAGTTTCAGGACCAAATTTCTAGGAAGCAGAGGGCCAGACTTGTGCATCCAAAAATGCATGCATGTCTTTAGTGCACATAATTACTGTGATTGCACACATAATTCCTGCTTTTATGCAAGTGGCAAGACAAGACTCTGGAAAAAAAATCACACTCTTTCTTCTTCCACATAGCCCAAAGGTAGAAAGCCAATATTAAAATTAAAAATAACTGAAGAACAAGCTCCAGGTTATTGCCTTTCAGGGTTTCCCAATGCATTCTGTCTAGTCTGTCTTTTAGATTGTTAATGTTTTATAACTGAGATTTGTTTATTTTGTGTCTTGTAAAGTGCTGAGCATTTTATCACATCACAAATAAAATAATAATGGGGCAAATTCTGCTCTGATATACACGTGTGCAAATCCACTGAAATGAGTGTTATTGCACAGATGGAAATGAGAAATGAACTTAGCCCAATCAGTTTTCTTCAAATGTTAATAGTTAAAAAACAAACACACCTTTTTTATACCAGTTAAGATGTGCTTTGATCTTATTGTGAGTATCTACTGACAAGCCAACCAACTATTCTTTAGCCAAAGCTTCCATTAAGAGAGCATTGTGATAACACAGGTCAGTTTACATGAGTTTACTTACCACTGTTATGCTTTTCTGTGAATGTAAAAGAAAGACTGTTATGAAATGTTTGTAACTCTGCAGATAAGCATCTCTATGCATCTGGGGAAGGAAATGTGCATTCTCTCTGCCTGTAAAGCACGGTGGAAAAAAATCAACACTACTGTTATGTTTCCATACGCTGAGAGCAAAACAGAATCACAGAAATGTAGGACTGGAAAGGACCTCAAGAGTTAATGTAGTCCACTCCCCAGTGTTAACACAGGGCCAAGTCTACTTAGACCATCTCTGACAGGTGTTTGTCTAACCCAGGGGTGGGCAAACTTTTTGGCCCAAGGGCCATATTTGAGTATGGAAATTTTATGGAGGGCCATGAATGCTCATGAAATTGGGGGTTGGAGTGCAGGAGGGGGTGAGGGCTCTGGCTGGGGGTGTGGGTTATGGGGTGGGGCCAGAACTGAGGAGTTCAGGGTGCAGGAGAGGGCTCTGGGCTGGGGCAGGGGGTTGAGGCATGGGAAAGGGTTAGGATGCAGGAGGGGTCAGGGATGAAGGGTCTGGGCGGTACAGCCGGCACTTACCTCAAGCAGCTCCCAGAAGCAGTGGCATGTCCTCCCTCCGGCTCCTATGTGGAGATGCAGCCAGGTGGCTCTGCACACTGCCTTGTCACAAGGTGCCGCCCCTGCAGCTCCCATTGGCCATAGTTCCCAGCCAATGGAAGCTATGGGGGCAGCATGCCGAGCCCCCTGGCTGCCCCTATTTGTAGGAGCCGGAGCAGGGACATGCCACTGATTCTGGGAGTTGTGCAGAGCGGAGCAAGCCCCATACCCCGCTCCTCGGAGGGAACTCAAGGGCCGGATTAAATTTGTGATGGGCCAGATGCGGCCCCCAGGCCATAGTTTGCCCACCCCTGGACTAGAAGCAGCCTTGATAACAAAATGCTGAACTCTGCAAAGAGGGGAGAGGTTCTAGAAGCTTAAAGGAAGAGTAAGCAGAAAACAGAGCATCAATTTGATAGCTGTATAGTTTTAGATGTTAATGTTTATGTTAATAAACACATCTATGTTTTTATGTGAATAAAAACAAATATAATCAATATAATGAGTTTTTGCTTTGGCTACCTGATGGGCTGTTAGGTTATGTCTACACTGCAAATATATATATAGCCACTATATCCACAGCAGTGAGTCTCAGAACCTGGGGTCAACTGACTCAGGCTTGCACCATGGAGCTAAAAATAGCAGTGTAGACATTTGGACATGAGCTGAAGCCTGGGATCTGAAACCCAATGTGGAGGGGGTGTCTCTGAGTCCAGGCTCCAGACTGAACATCTATACTACTGTTTTTAGCCCTCTAGTGTGATCCCAAGTCAGTTGACCTGGACTCTGAAACTTGCTGCCATAGGTCTTTTTTTGGCAGCATAGACATTCTCTTCCTTGCTCTGGACTATATGAATGAGGTTGTTTCACTTGTGATGAGATGTGAGCCCATAATTAGCCCTACCAAATTGTTGGGACATTCATAACTTCAGGCATAGACTCTAAAGGAGCTATTGAAACAAACAGAATGAAAGCATTGCTTTGTGATCATATCCTGAATGCAATGTCACTGGATGTGTGAGGAGAGCCTGAGGCCAGGCCAGTGTAGGATAGCAAAAGAGACAGAGTCTACTGAGTGCTGAGGCTTTAGACAAACACTACATCCCAAAAAATATCCCCCGTCCCAACCAACGATTATTAATTGGGGGGCTAATTTGAAACTTTTAAATGTGCGTCATACTAAAGAGGGACACATTTTTCTAGTCAAAATGGCCATTGGAGTTTTGCCTCAGTAAGGAGAGGGGGCTATATCTTTGCCACTCTACCAGGCTTGGTACATGGGTTCTATGGAAGGGAAATAATCCTATCTTCCAGGTGACAAAGTAGCAGTAGAGACACTTTATGGCTGTACTTGCAGCTCTGAGGCTTCAGTCGCTCTTGCTCCACAGTGGCCAGTACGTGGTGGCTTAAGCTTAAGCAGATCCACCAGTCTCACCCCACTTCCTGTTCCTCAAACCCTACACTTCAGAAGGATATGCAAGAGTCCTGAGGAGCTTTGCTGTATATTACACAGTGGCCCCAGAGACTGCATTGACTCAGAACTGTTCTGGTTCTGTAGCATCTGGAGCAATGTGCAGCTGTAGAAGAGATGAAGGGCTCACTCCTGATTAAAAATGGAGTCAGAATTGCAGGAAGTGGCCTATTCATAATTGAGAAACATCTTTGTTTTCATAATTATTGATAATGTTTTCTCCCTCTATTTATGTAAAATAAAACTATAGTTTCTCTTTCTGAAATTGTCCCCTGCTTAAATAATTTTCATTTGTAATACAAGCTGCATCTCCTTTTGTTAGTTTTATTATCATAAGCTTATAAAATATGTAGATCTTCTCTAAGTCTGATAACAGATGAGAAGAGATCACTAAATTGTAATTTTATGCAGGTTTCAAATTATACTGGAAAGTACTCCAGCTTTATTTGTGTGGTTTATAACATTGCCAGAATTCTTGATTAAATTATAGCATTTCCAAACAGCCTCACATCAGTTATCCTGCATGTGATTTTTTCATCAAATATGGTTTCTTCAGCTGTATGACTTGCTGTTCCACTTGTCACAACATACAAGTGGTAGGAACAGGGATTCTAAAAAATTAAAGACAGAAAATAACTTTGAGGCCACGTCAAAGACTTCCCTGAAAACCAGGAGCATTCTTGGCTCTCCCATTGACTCAATGTGTGGCCTTGAGTAAGTCACAACCTCTGTGCCTTCATTTACTCATCTGTGTAATAGGGATATTAATAAGTAATAATCCTTTGTAAATCACTTAGAGATCTTTAAATGAAAGAGCACTATAGATTTGATCTGTCGGGTGGCTGAGCACTTTGGCCCCAGTACAGCAAGTAATCCAGCATGTACTTAACTTTAAGCATGAGTAGCCACAATGATGCCAATGGAACTACTTATGGGCTTAACATTAAGCCCATTCTTAAGTGCTTTACTGGACAGGGGCCATAACCCTCAGCAGCTTGCAGGATCATGCCCTATTGAGTATCGGTGCTAATTAGTTAATCACTGGAGCTACAATTCTTTTTTAGAGTCATCTTTACAAATCTGGGCTAAAGCCTCCATTTTTATATGGCTAACTCATTGAAACCAATGTCTTTGAAAGGAAATGTTTTGTGAGCCTGTATGTGATGTTTTAAACTAGACTGAACAAAGCAATCCCAATAAAAACTCAGACCTGAAGGACAACTGACATATGGAATCAGTTATCAAAGAAGGCAAATAAATCAGTACTTTCATTTACAATTGGTCTTGTCTCTGCAGGGCAGAATTGAGGGGCATGGTGGGAAGCAAGGTTAAGATAAGCTTTAGAAATCCATGTTAATTTAGATGGACTTTGCCTAAAGTTTCGAATGTTCTTATTGCATTGATTGAATTAGTGAATCCGAGTCATTTATGTAGTAAATTCAGTATCATTATAGATCAACTTCAGGTCAATGCATCCACCTTTCAGAGGCAAAGCAGCACATTACAGGATGCAGTTTGGAAGATCACTAGTACTCTTTGGTTCCACATAAAGAATTCTCCCAGTGCTCCCAAGAACCATGATCACATCAGTGGCTTTCAGCTGTGCTGGCAGTCTTTGCCCTATCAGTGTTGTGAGGGAAAAGTTTAATAGTTTTATAAAGAAATATAGCTTCCTATGTTGCCTATGATTATTTTTATTATCTATTAAGTTCTGACAATGTCTGTCCAAAGATCCATGAACAAAAACCAACAGCATCTATGATGCATGACCAGAAAGGGTTAAACATCCTGCAAAATAAATAACCCTCAAAAGACATGTGGAAGGATGATGTTTGTTTATTTACATATGTATGAGTAGGATCAAACAGTCCCTGTCTATGCTGTTTTCTGATAGTTCAGAGATCAAAAGAACATCCTAGCATTTAAATGAATTGTAAACATGGGATATCTCTGTATTCATCTCTCTTTGAAATGCACTGTGAATGGTGAAGGAACAAGCAAATTGCCTTACGTTAGCTAAGTACGTGGTGATGGACCTCTTTTCGAAGTCATCCTAAATTACCTTTTGGTCCTGGAGGCATCCCCAGCTTGCCAAAGGCCCTGAATATGATATTTGAACATAGGACTATAATCTATGAACTATTTTGGAAAGAACTCTTTGCAACTACAAAGCTCACCATCTCTGCTATGAATTTGAATCTTAGGAAATTGAACTTATGTCTGTGTGTATATTGATATTTTAACCATACTCTTTTGTTTTTTAATACATTTTAGTTTCGTTAATAAGAATTGGCTGTAGCGTGTATTTGAGTAAGATCTGGACTATTCAATAACCTGGGAGGTAATGTGTCCAATCCTTTGGGATTGGTAGAACCTTTTCTTTTATATGATGAAATAAGATTTACAAAAATTTTCATCATATTTGATATAGGTACCTAGATGGAGGCCTGAGGCTAGATCACTTTAAGGGAACTGTGCTGTTTGGACTTCTGAGTAACCAGGAAGGTAATAAAGAAGCTGTTTTATGCTGGCTTGGTGAACCTAAGTATTGGAATATCCACCAGCTTTATGAGGATTGTCTGCCCCATTCTTTGCTGTTCATCCTAATAGAGTGACCAAGCTGGCCTGCACTGGGACTCCAGTCACAACATCATTAATAATCCTTGATTCTTGACCCATGCCATGATAATTGTGACTGCATTTCCCCCCTACAGAAAGCTGTAGAACACGTTATGCTCTCCTCATCCTTGTTTCCCACAAATGGAGAACTGAAAAGGGGTTTCTAGAAGACATGGCTGTGGATGGGATGGAGAGGTACACTCACGACATCATTTTTGGCTGCCTTTTCCTCCCCTATTTCAAATTCTGTTCTCCCTCCTACATTATATTCAGTCATGCTCCTGCCACACTTCTGTGGAACTTTAATAATTTTTAACTGACGTATGCAAAGCGCAAAAGTTTGGGTTTAAATTACTGTTGCCCTCAAGTCCAAAAAAAATAGTCATTAGTTCTTGATTTTTTTAAGACAAGTTCTTTGTCTTTTAATGTAACCCCCGTGACCTGCACATCATTTTTCTTTTAAGTTAATACCACTGACAGAACTCAGTATGAGTAGAGATTTTTGTAACCTTTCATTCTCTAGCATGACCCAAGTATCAATGCTTTGACATTTAAAACAAATTTTAAGTACTTGAATGGAACAAGGGATAGTCAATTTGAACACAGAGGGCAGACAAGACCAAATTTTAAAATATCTCTGCCAAAGTTGTACCAAATAAAAATTCATACACAGAGAAACAGGTATAGCTGAAGTCCTAGTCCCACTGAAATCAATGAGAGTTTTGCCATTGACTTAAATGGAGCCAAGATTTCATCCAGGGTATTCACCCACTTAGAGCAAGGCCCTCGTCCTACAAATATTGATGTACATGAATAGTTTTATATATGCAAGTAGTTCTATGGAATTACACACCTGCATTCAATTCAATTAATGCAATGAGGGACTATATCAATCTTCACTGAAGTCCATTAGAACTCCTCTTGATTTCAGTGAGCTTTCAATCTTTTCACAAGAGCATAACTCAGGAACTCAATGGAACTATCCATATGCACAGTTATTCACGTGGATCACCATTTACAGAATTGGAGCCAAATTTATGTGTGCAAGCCTAATAAATGCTATTTTATATACCTCTGGGGTGAAAGCCTGGCCCCAATGAAGTCAATGGGAGTTTTCCCATTAACTTAAATGGGGCCAAGATTTCACAGTGTGTTTGTCTTCCTCCCCCCCCCCCACCCCCAGCTCAGACCTGTGAATCATCATTACAGTTTCTTCTTCTCACTTTGCAGACTGGCCACTATATAAATTTGTCAGGCTCCAGAACTTCCTTTAAAAAAAAATCTTTGTGTTTGTTATTGCTCCCCCCTCCTTATTTTACAGGAAATTATACAAAATGTATTTTTTTCTCTCCTATTGGAGAAGTCTTCTCAGAATTCAATAAAGACTTTTAGTATGATTATTTTCAACAGTAAAAATCAAACCATATCCAAAATCAGCATTAATGTACATGCTTCAGAAAAGAAGGTAGTAAACAACCCTGTTTTGTTTCCCAGGTAAAAACAATAATCAAATTCTCTTCTCAGATGTATGCAGCAGAACTGAGTTCTCAGCATTCCTTCATTTCTGGAAGGAAGAATATCAAAGTTGACCTGCACAATGAAGGGTCTGAAAGGAGAGTATTGCTACCGGCTCAGGACTTAATACTGCCTGTCGTGGACCTCAGACCAGCAGAATTTTAGGCTATGTCTATGCTACTACTTACATTGATATAGTGTATGTCACTCAGGGGTGTGACTAAACGGCCCCGCCGAGTGACATATTACAGCAACCTAAGTGCCGGTGCGGACAACGCTGTCGGAGGGACAGCTTCTCCTATTGACATAGCTGTGCTGCTAGTTGGAAGTGAATTAATTAAGTCAACCAGAGAGCTCTCTCCCATTGGCTTAGGGCAGCTACACTAGAGAGCTTACAACAGCACAGCTGCACCACTGCAGCAGCTCCAATGTAAGCTCTCTAAGGGTACGTCTACACTACGGGACTATTCCGAATTTGCATAAACCGGTTTTGTAAAACAGATTTTATAAAATCGAGTGTGCGTGGCCACACTAAACACATTAAATCGGTGGTGTGCGTCCACGGTCCGAGGCTAGCGTCGATTTCTGGAGCATTGCACTGTGGGTAGCTACTCCGTAGCTATCCCATAGTTCCCGCAGCCTCCCCCGCCCCTTGGCATTTCCGGGTTGAGATCCCAGTGCCTGATGGGGCAAAAATCATTTTCGCGGGTGGTTCTGGGTACAGCCTCTCCCCTCCCTCCCTCCCTGACAGCGGCAGACAACCGTTTCGCGCCCTTTTTGCTTGGTGAACTGTGCAGACGCCATAGCACAGCAAGCATGGACCCTGCTCAGCTCCATACCGCAATCGTGGATGTTTTAAACACCTCGCGCACTCTCGTGCAGTATATGCTGAACCAGGACCTTCGAACCGAGGCGAGTAAGAGGCGGATACGGCAGCGCGGCGATGACAGTGATGAGGACGTGGACACAGAATTATCTCAAACCGCGGGCCCTGGCGCTTTGGAGATCCTGATGGTAATGGGGCAGATTCTATCCATTGAACACCGATTTTGGGCCCGGGAAACAAGCACTGACTGGTGGGACCGTATTGTGTTGCAGGTGTGGGACGATTCCCAGTGGCTGCGAAACTTTCGCATGCGTAAGGGCACTTTCATGGAACTTTGTGACTTGCTTGCCCCTGCCCTGAAACGCCATAATACCAAGATGAGAGCAGCCCTCACAGTAGAGAAGCGAGTGGCGATAGCCCTGTGGAAGCTTGCAACGCCAGACAGCTACCGGTCAGTCGGGAATCAATTTGGAGTTGGAAAATCTACTGTGGGGGCTGCTGTGATGCAAGTAGCCAAAGCAATCACTAAGCTGCTGCTACGAAAGGTTGTGACTCTGGGAAACGTGCAGGCCATAGTGGATGGCTTTGCTGCAATGGGATTCCCTAACTGTGGGGGGGCGATAGATGGAACCCATATCCCTATCTTGGCACCGCAGCACCAGGGCACCCAGTACGTAAACCGGAAGGGGTACTTTTCAATGGTGCTGCAAGCACTGGTGGATCACAAGGACGTTTCACAAACATCCATGCGGATGGCCAGGAGGGTTCATGACGCCGCGTATTCAGAAGCACTACTCTGTTTAAACGGCTGCAGCAAGGGACTTACTTCCCAGACCAGAAAATAACAGTTGGGGATGTTGAAATGCCTGTCGTTATCCTGGGGACCCAGCCTACCCCTTTGATGCCATGGCTCATGAAGCCATACACAGGCAGCCTGGACAGTGGTCAGGATCTGTTCAATTACAGGCTGAGCAAGTGCAGAATGGTGGTGGAATGTGCATTTGGCCGTTTAAAGGCTCGCTGGCGCACATTACTGACTCCGCTCAGACCTCAGCCAAACCAATGTCCCCTATGTTATTGCTGCTTGCTGTATTCTCCACAATCTCTGTGAGAGTAAGGGGGAGACCTTTATGGCGGGTGGGAGGCTGAGGCAAATCACCTGGCCACTGATTACGCGCAGCCAGACACCAGGGAGATTAGAAGAGCACACCAGGAAGCGGCGCATCAGAGAAGCTTTGAAAACGAGCTTCATCAATGGCCAGGGTACAGTGTGACTGCTGTGTTTGTTGATGAACACCCAACCTCCTTGATTGACTCAGTCCCTGTAAGCAACTCCCCCTCCCCCTTCGAGTACAGCTTACTTATGCAAATAAAGTCACTCTCATTTAAAAAGCATGAATTCTTTATTTTTCATTATAAAAGAGGGAGAGAAGTAAGGGTGTGCTTTGGGAGGAGGAAAGGAGGGATGGAGAAGGCCATTAAAAAAATTCAGAGTAACAGCATCCTTCTGGTTGGGCTGTCCACGGGGTGGAGTGGCGGGTGCACGGAGCCTCCCCACGCGTTCTTACACGCCTGGGTGAGGAGGCTAAGGAACATGGTGAGGGGAGGGTGGTTATACAGGGCTGCAGCGGCACTCTGTGATCCTGCTGCCGTTCCTGAAGCTCCACAAGACGCCGGAGCATGTCAGTTTGATCACGCAGCAGCCCCAGAGTTGCATCCCGCCACCGCTGATCTTCCTGCCGCCACCGCTGATTTTCCTGCCGGTCTTCCTGCCGCCACCTCTCATCTCGGTTGTCCCTCCTGTCCTCACGTTCATCCCTCCTGTCCTCACGTTCACTGGCCTCTTTCCTGTAATTTGAAACCACGTCCTTCCACTCATTCAGATGAGCTCTTTCATTGCGTGTAACTTCCATAATATCCGAGAACATCTCATCTCGCGTCTTCTTTTTCCTCCGCCTTATCTGTGCTAGCCTTTGGGATGGAGGAGGGACGCTTGAAAAATTTGCAGCTGCATGAGGGAGATAAATATTTAGAAAGATACATTTTACAGAACAATGGTTATACTCTTTCACAGTGAAAAGCACTATTCACCTTACATAGCACATGTGATTTCCTACAAGGTCGCATTTTTCATCTTAATAGTGACTGCTTGCATCTCTGGGGTTACAGATCTCACAGACACAGGTCCAGGCATCAGGATTCAGCTTGCATGCGGCCATGGTAAGCCACTGTCTCAGTGATTTACCCCTCCCCCCCCAACGCATGGCTAATACCACGCTAGCTCCCTGCTAATCAACAACCTTCCTCCCCACCCACTGCTTGTCCAGTAGCTTGGGAAGATCGCCTCGCCGGTGACCAAACAGAAAAGATCATCGGCATTTCACCCTCCTCCCCGCCGCTACGTGCAGGAAAGTGTTTTTAAGCTGCTGCATTCCACGAACCCAGTAGAAAAATGGCCACCCCCCTTACTTTTATTCCTGATTTTTAACCAGGTTATCCTGAACGATATCACTTTGCTGAGGATAACAGAACAAGATAAAGAGCGGATGCTTCTTGAATGCCAGCAGTCCCAGGGACCATACGCTGAGATGCTTTGCCACGCAATGATACCTGATTACTTGCTACATGCATGGTATGGTAAAGTGTCCTACCATGGTGGGCGGAACAAGGATGCCTTGCCCAGAAACCTTCTGCAAAGGCTTCTGGAGTACCTACAGGAGCGCTTCATCGAGATGTCCCTGGAGGATTTCCTCTCAATCCCGGACATGTTAACAAACTTTTCTAAGTAACGATACTGTCTGCGAATGCATCCCAAGTGCTCAGGGCAAATCAATCATTAAAAAAGGCTTGCTTAAAAAACACGGTATGCTATTTGCACAGGTACACTCACCAGAGCTCCTTCCAGGGCGTCATTCTCTGCAATAGTTGCTTGTGAGGGCTGGGAGCAGGGTAATTCCGTCAGGGTGATAAAAAGCTCATGTCTGCTGGTGGTCACGGAGTGCTGTGTGCTCTCTGCGAGGTCTTCCTCTTCTTCTTCCTCTTCATCTTCCCGCCTGCATAATCCTCAGACATGGCAGAGATTACAACCCCACCTCGGAATCCACGGTCAGGGTGGGGTACTTGTGGCGCAGCCCCTAAAATTCCATGCAGCTCAGCATAGAAGCGGCATGTTTTTCGACCTGCCCCGGACCTTCCGGTTGCTTCTTTGGTTTTCTGGTAGGCTTGTCTGAGCTCCTTAACTTTCACTCTGCACTGCACGGAGTCCCTGCTGTGGCCTTTAGCAGTCATAGCCTTAGAAATTCTTTCAAATACTTTTTCATTTCGTCTTTTGGAACGCAGTTCTGTTAGCACTGAATCCTCTCCCCATATAGCGATCAGATCCAGTACCTCCCGAGCGGTCCATGCTGGGGCTCTTTTTCGATTCTCAGGAGACTGCATTGTTAACTGTGCTGATGAGCTGTGCGTGGTCACCTGTGATGATGAGCTCTCCACGCTGTCGAAGCAGGAAATGAATTTCAAAAGTTCGCGGGGCTTTTCCTGTCTACCTGGCCAGTGCATCCGAGTTGAGAATGCTGTCCAGAGCGGTCAGTGGTGCACTGTGGGATAGCTCCCGGAGGCCAATACCGTCGATTGCGGCCACACTAACCCTATTCCGATATGTTAATACCGATATTAGCGCTACTCCTCTCGTCGGGCAGGAGTACAGAAACCGATTTAAAGAGCCATTAAAATCGATATAAGGTGCCTCCTAGTGTGGACGGTTGTGGCGTTAAATCGGTTTTACGCTCGTAAAACCGATTTAAACGCCTAGTGTAGACCAGGCCTAACATAGCCACAGCCTTACATTTGGCTGAAAGAAGATAGCAGTGTTGTTGCTGGTGTATTTTTAAAATGGATGCTTGTTTGAAGCTGCTCAGTGTGTCTTGGAAGTTCAGATGGAGTTCTGGGGATAAGGATTAGTGGCCAGAGGAGACTGAGGTGGTCAAACAAGCACGGTAAGTACAATTTACCACATCACTATCACCATCACTTATGTAGGTGCATGGCCAAGATTTTCACAAGTGACAATGTTTATGAGTGCCTCAAATATCAGTGCCCAGCTTCAGATGTTGAAGAGATTCTCAAAAGGAAGGTGCTTAGCGCTTTTGAGAAATCAGGCCTTTTAAGATGTCAAATTTAGCACCCAAATGCCTTCACTGACTTCAATGAGACTATTCATGTGAGTAACATTAAGCATGTGTGTCTCTGAAACATTGGGGTCTGATGGATAGGCATCAAATCATAAAGCACCCTCTCATGGCATCCTGCTTTCAGTTCCCTGTAATGACTCAGTCTCAGGCCAGAATGCTAAAACAAGATTCCCCTTTTGTGGAGCGTATTTTATTTCCAAAACAAGGACTTTTTCAGGCCCCATCCTTCTCCTTAATTCAGGAACACCCCTACCCTACTTCTTGCGGTCTGGGTTGATTCAGGCTTGCTATAGCCTTAAACTGGCTTCTCTCCAAGCTGTCCCCTTATGTAGCTTAGTCCCTTTCCTCCCTGGGCTGAGAGAGGTGAGCACTACTTTCCCTGGTGGCATCTCCCCAGTCATGAGAGAGGAGACTCCCCTCCTTCCCAGGGCTTTTCTCCATTGGCTGGAAGAGAGGGGAGCCTTGCCCTCCACCCTCTAGTACAAGGCTACTCATCTTACTCCTTAAAAAAATAGTATGTTGAGTTGTAACTATTTCCTCAGGACCATCTTCCTCTCTCACCCCTGCAAAACTTGCCTCTGTCCTTCGCTAGGTCTTGTCTCCTCAGTAAATCCGAGCAACCTTAGAGGAACTCACTGTGGAACAAAGGTTGACTGACACCTAGCCCCTCCTACCTGTAAAAAGGGGGGATAGTCACACTTTTACTTACCTTACTAATGATTTTACCATAATATTTTAGCTTTTAGATTTCTTTTCTTTTTAAAATAAAGATTTAAAAAGTTGACATAACTGACTAATTAAGATGCACTGCATTGATTATACAACATAAAGCTTGCTGTCTAGACTGATATGTGCTTACAGTTTTAAGTAAGCTGTATTTTTTCACTTTCTTTGTAGTTATTTAAAGATGGATATTTTCCTGTAGTATGACCTGCTGCTCATAGTTTCCAGCCAAAATTTAGTATATATGCTCAGAAGAGTGCTAAGTACACTGAGTCATGGTGTAGGTATCTGTTAAAAAAATCATAGCACTCCTGGCTAGCACAGCTAAAATAACCCCACAAAATCCTTTTTCAAACCAAAGTTTAACTGGTGCTTAATACACGCAGTGTTTATTGTGTACAGACACTTAAAACCTGAAAAATAAGCAAACAAAACATTCTCCCTGTGAGTTTGTCCTTTCCTATTTGCAGACACTGACTAGGTTTCTTTCTTATGTAGAACTATTCATTATTTAGTCTTTATTATATTATTTAAAGCACAAGCAAAGAAGACTGTTTTATTTATTTGGCTCAGGGGGATCACTGTGTAAAAACTCCTCTGAGAAGAGGCTGTGTTATTTAACATGGACTCCCTCTGCTGGTCCTGCAGCAAAATGTCACAGAGCATCATGGGCCATCTTTTTAAAATGTGGAGGTAACAGAAAAGCCCACAGTTACCTGTGCAAACACGTATTTCCACAGATAGTGAATATTCATGCATTTTGCAACTGCACCCATTGGATCCAACTCTAGAAAATAGGCATTATCGTTTCCATACAAAGGCTTGCTTGTTTGACATTACTGCAGTGACGAAGTGGTGGATTTAAAAATTACAAAAGTGTACTTACAATCTGGTGGGAAATCTCTGGATTCTATCCATTTTAAGGTAGGATTCCCACAGCCCAGTCACCCTGCCAAAACAACCCCAATGAGGATGGGGGATAATGTGGCCCACCTCTGACAATGACATGCTGTCACTAGTTTAACAAGGGCTTCCACAAACAATATACCCCCCCTAGCCTGAAAGTCCAGTAGGGAAGGGAGTGCTACACAGAGGAGGGGTGATGGATGAGTAAAGCTGTTCGTTTTCTCATTTAAACAAAAACATTTTCTTCTCCCTGTAATCAAGGAGGGAAGCACACCACTTTGATGCAAACAAGTCCCTGCTAGAAGACTGCAATTGCTCTTCAGAGTATTTATGAGCTCCAGGGATAAATCCTTCCCAGTAGGGACAATTTAGCCAGATTCAGAGAAAGAGGGAACTGCACCAGAGGCAGAACCATCATTGCAGCAGCCCTCCTCTGTGGGAGCTCCCTGCTGGGTAGTCCATGCATGGTGAAGCTGAGGACCAAGCAGGGTGGGTTGAAGATGAGGATGAGGAAGGGCTGGAGGATCCGTTCTATGCTGATCTTCCTGTAGTCCTACACCCTGCCCCCCAATACTATGGTGGAGGCCACATTTGGAGCCACAGAAGCTACTCCTGGTTCAGGCTGTGATAGCTCTGCAGAGTCGCTCCACAGAGGCTGCTATATGGCCTATGGGGAAAATTCCTCCTGCCGCATCTATCTAGTGCCTGGCTGGCTACTAGGCTCAGGATTAGGCCCTAAGAACCCAGGTCCTGATTCAGCAAAACAGTTAAGCACATGCTTAAAAAATTCCATTGATGTTCTGTTGACTTCAGTGGGACCTATGCACATTTGTGTTCTGCTAAGAAGAGATGCACTTAAGCAGGTGCTGAATGCTTCGGTGAATCAGAACCTGAGCCTTGATCCCAATAAAGTCAATAGGAAAACTCGTTGCCTTCAATAGAAACAGGCTTCAGCTCTAAGCTTAGTTGCCTATATTAAGATACAAAAAACAAATTGCAGTCTACACATTCTTAGTCTAAGACAAAGCAATTTTGATTTATAGTGGGAGGGAAAAAAACCTCTTCTAAAGCCAGCAGTACCGTCACCTTATGTGCTTTGAATATAAAAACAGCTAAATATACGTTTTCTTGAAAAACTTGGAAGCCAAGTATAACAGAAAGCCCTCCAAGGCTCTAGCTGTATGTTCTAATTTTCAGCCTTTGTTTGCTAAATTCTAGAGAAGTGGATCTTAAAATGGAAATGTTGTAAGACCCCCTAAATCAGACAGACTTCACAGGAACTGTTGTAAATAAGACAGCAGGCAAAGACTCCAGAGACTGGCTCTGCAATCTCCTAGATTGTTTGCTAGATAGTCCCCATGACCAAATATAATTCAGTGCAGAACAGAACTAATAAACGAAATACATTTTAAATTAAATATAGAAGCAAGAATAGTTCAAATATTTGAAGAACAGGCAGGTTGGATTTTTCCATGTAAAAAAATCCCTTTGCAAATAGAAAGCATGCTCTGGAGTGGTCACTTCTATTTATTATTGGAAATGGAGTCCTGTGGGATGTTGAGGAATTTGTTGCAATATGTTCAAAACATAAGTAGGGGGGAAAAATCACTTTCTACTGTTCTGATCACAAACAACGGTGATGTGATATATTGTTCTGGAAATAGTGGCTACCCTTTAATATGAAGGTCATTGTTCTAGGGACGAAGTGGATAAAAACAGAAAGGAAATTGAAGAGGCTGGAGGAATGGACCACTATAAGCTATGAAAAGTTATTTCAGGGCCCTGTCCAGTTACCAGCCCACTGGATCTTCCCCAGGCTACAAAGCAGATGAAAGAATGGAACCTCAAAGACTGAGGAGCACCCCAAAGATTCCAAGGGGGGGAAGTGTCACTGGGCAAAGGGATATTGCATTGGTGGCCATTAGGCACCAGGCGAAGAGCCCCTGTCCTGACAGTGGGACTGATGCTAATCCAAGGATGGTCTCTGGTGCCTGCAGGGTGATGACGAAGGGGAGGACAACCCCAAGTTGGATCTTGAGGAGTCCTAAAGAGTCTCCAGTGACAATGAAGGAGCCAGTCCTGATGGGGCGAACAATCAGACTCATCAATAGCCCAACACGGGGATGTCATGAGTGCCAAAGAGGAATAGGGAATTGGCACTAGCAGTATCAAATGAGATACACTCCCACCTGGTACCAGAGAAGGCACCAATGCCAAGGACAATACCAAACTCGACAACAAGTTCTGTTGCCAGGGCATTGACTGTGCCAATGGGCACACCTTCACTGAGAGGCCTTTGGTACTGGGCATGGTGTCTGCCTCAGTTCCACAGCCTGGGACATGGGCAATGTGAGCTGTGATGCCAATGGACCCAGAAGCTCTGCAACACAGCCAGAAGGTGCCAAGGGCGTAACGAAAGATGAGGTGGTAGAAACTACAGAACCAGAAAACTCCTGAACTAGTGCAGAGTCAGGCACTGAGAGGCAAAGCGGGTCTGAAACTGCCTGATATGCCACCACCATGGAGACAGTCGGCGCTGGTGCTGAGGTCATCAGTTCTGAACTCACAGCCAGAACTGGGGGCAATGGTACAGACTTGCTGATCTCTGTGTAGTAGTTGGGAGTGTTTAGACAGACCTACGGCATCCCACATACCAAGAGTCTGGTGCCAGTTAACACTCCTCTTAGAAGATGCAGAAGAGTCTTCCCAAGCCCTAGGGTGGCCCTGATTAGTCTTATGGGACCTCTTCCTCACCACACCAGAGGCAGGAGAATGACTCCTCTTCCTCTTGGGGGAAACAGCAGGATCTGAACATGGAGTGGCATCAGTTGCTGATTCCAAAAGATGATTACCAATCAGGTGAGGGCCTCAGTGCTCATGGTTTTCCCTAGAAGGTACTGCTTCAGCCGTAAAAGTCTCTCCTTAATGTGTCCCCACCGAGAAACAACAAGCACATCGGTGGAGATTGCGCCCCCGCCCCCAACAGACAATCCTTGAACCCTGGTGAGGGCATCACACATGGCAGCCAACTACTCTAACATTAAACTGAACCCAAGGTACTAACTATTATCTACAGGAAACAAAAATCTCTCAGAAAACAGACTGAAATGTGAGGTGAAATCACCACACTGAGCTCTGACTCTAGCCGTGGGCATTGAGAAGGAATGGAGGTGGGGTCAGGGCAGTGCCACCCTTATATTGTCAGAGAAGGGGCTAGTGCATCACCTCTGTGGGTACTGCGAGGCAAAATTCTTCAGCTTGGTGAGCTGGGTGTATGCACACCTACATGGAATACATGGCTGCATCTACTTAAGAACTCCAGCTTGCTTCTATTACTGTTCTCATTGTCACTCACTCTGCACCACCAGCTTCACAAACCATATGTTTCCATTAACATTTGGGTAAAAGTAGGACTCTTAAGGACCATTCAATCTAATAATGGGCCAGACAGACATTTTTCAGGCTTGTTCTTCTGGGGCGACTGCAAGCTTTGCTGACAGCTATTGGACTTGGTTTCTTCGCTGGCATCTGTTTAGCCTAGTGTGTCACATTATGGCATTTGGAACCTACTTGGATAGTGTTGCCATGAGGACATGTGATCAACAGCTGCCAACACAAGTGACAACAACACATATGCTAGACTGGTGTCAATCAACTCTACTTATGTTTCCATCAATTCCTGGAACAGAAATGCCTGGCAACTGTAGTTGATATGGGTCTTCAGGATAAGCTCAGTCTGAAACCATCTAGTTTATTGGAATAGGAATTGGTTCAGAAAGGATTATGAATCAATTATTTGGACCGTCTTGGGAGGCTAAGTGCTAGAATCCTTTCATGAAAGCTACTTGAAACTGTTCTATTCCAGCAAGAGATTCAGGGGCACCATATAACAGGCTGCCATAGAGCAGAATGTAACTCTGTGGTGCCAATGCAATGAATATATGCTGAGTGGAATGCTTTTTCATAATTTGCTGCTTTGTTTTACTCACTCCTTGAGCAACACCTTGGATAAGAACAATGCTTTGCACCCATATAGCGCTTTTCATCCAAACACTGAAAAACACGTTAGAAAAGGTGGGTGTTGGTATTCCTGCTGTACTGATGAGGAAACTGAAACCCAGATTACTGATTTGTCCATGGTAGAGTTGGGAATAAAATCTATGTCTCCTGGTTTCCAGTCTGCAAACACCACCAGCAAATGTGCAGAAAGCTCTAACAAATAGTAAGTTCACCACCCACGTCCTCCCCTTTCATGAGTAAGAAGGCCTTATTTACCTCCTCAATGGTGAAAGTCAGGAAATCTGCAAGACCTGATGGTATATTATTTCCTAAACACTTTGGAGCCCAGGGATAGGAATAGCTGGTCACACAGTTCTCCACTATCCATTCCTTCTGGCCTGTCCCAAGGATCTGGCACAAGGCTTTGGCCATTGCCAAGTGTGAGAAGCCGACCAGTAATGCTTCATCATACTTCTGAGAAATCCTGACCAATTGTAGGTTTAATGTTTTCCTGGGTGGCCAGATCAACTGGCCACACACTCTCAAAGATGGCTTACCACAAGGATCACTCTTAGCCCTGATCCTGTTTAATATCTGTACCAGTGACCTTCCTCAAACATCACAGAAATTTGTTTATGCTGCTGACATTGCTCTGACTACATAGGCATAGGATCTACCGACTATAGAACAAATCCTAGCCAAGGACCTTAGAACCATGGAAGAGTATTTCTTATATTGGCGGCTAAAACCAAACCCCAGTAAGATTGTTGTCTCAGCATTTCATTTAAACAATGAAAAGGCTAGGGCAGAACTGCTTGTGAATTTTTGTGGCTAGCAGACATGATCCTACCCCGAATGATCTTGTTGTGACATTAGACTGAAGCCTCACATACCACAACCCCACACCACCCAAAAATATCCATGATAAAATAAGTGTGTGTAAATCTCATCCAGAAATTGCCAAGAATGACTTGGGGAGCCGATGCAAAAAACTCTATGGACCTCATTACTGGCCCATGTCTTCTACTCTACTACAGAATACTGCTCATCAGTCTGGACACAGCTCCCATACAACACTTGTTGATTTTCAATTTAACACAGTCATGCAGATCATTGCAGGCACAGTAACTCATCTTCACAGCCATGGCTTCCCATACTGGCACACATCTATCCACCCCAAATTCATCATGACATGAGAATCCTTTGGGAATTTGATTGTATTCTAGAGAACAAGGATCTTCCAATATATGAAGACCTAAATAATATACCAAGATTCCAACTCAAATCCAGAAAACTTTTGGCTTGTAGTATAAAGACCACAAAGACTGAGAGTTCTCCCTTTGAGATCAATTGTGAGGAAGGTGGAAGGATCAAGGACCAAGGACCTTTTCAAGGATCCAACTGAAGAATCCAATGGCTTTTCACTCTCTTGGAAAATATGGTTCACTTTGGACTGCATCCGCAGATGGGCTTACGTCCTGCATAAATGGTGACTGAGACACAATCCTATTTGACTGCAGAAATGGACTTCAGACTCTGGAGCTCCTTGCCAACCAATGTCCAAATGATCATATCCTGGTGGTATTTCTTTCATCCACTCCATGGCACCTGAAGCAATAAATTGGATCGCCAACCTAGATGCGGACATCTAACATTGCTGTTTTTAAGTTGGGGGGAAAAAAAGATAAAGATGGTAACTAGAAAATATTGCTTTCCAGATAAAGTTTGCTGTGGCATGTAATAAAATTCCATAGTCATAACTACCATTTAGTATTAATGTATGATTTATACTCCAAATCCTGGCCTTGGACTCCTTCCCTTTGAAACATTCTGTGAATCCCTGGCTGGTGCAGAGATCCTTAACAAAACTGCTCCCGATGGCGTAACTGAGAGCTGTCCTTAGGCTACTGTGATGGGATCTATCAGGCCTTCTGTGCCCCCTGCTGGAGGTATTAGCACCCTGACAGCCCAGTCTGAGTGTGCTACCAACAAGACAGTCCTCCAGAGGCCTGGAAGGACCAGGAGGCTAGCCAAGAAGGCTTGTCCGCTGCTTCTCAAAGGCAGGGGAAGACTACAGCAGAGAAGGAGCACTTCTGTGCTAGCCCAGAAACCCAAGGCTGAGTCGGTCTTCAAGTGCTGCAACTAAGTGCTTGCATTGGAGTTTTTGTTTCTCTTCTTAAAGGGTCAGACAGCCAAGTTTCTGCATTTTTAATTTTAACTTAACTGTTAAAAGACTGAAACTGAGCTTATGGCACAAGCCATCCTGCTCCAAGCAGGTGGCCTAAAGCTTGCTGACTAAAGTAGGGAATGCTTGAGGTACCATGCTTGGTTCCACAGTGGAACTACAGAGCCGCACGACCTGCCATAGCTATTCTAAGTAACTCTGGAAATTGATTCAGCCCCCCAATCACACTGAGGATTAGAGGAGAGCAGCTCAGCTGGACCCAGAGATCTGGCTCCAGGTGTTGGAGAAAGTGACACACAGAGCTAGCTTCACTATCACAAACAAAAACACCTTCCCCTTTAGAAAACATCTCAAATAGTGACCATAGCTAGTAGATTCCAATTTAAGGCCCTTAAAATGACGATTTTTTTCTGAGAAGCTGAGAAACTTAAAAATTTGCATAGTTGTCTACCATTTTCACATGCACATGGAGCAGAGAGCTTGATCCGAAGGTGTTTTTCACTAGTTTTTCTAATGACAGCTTCCAAATACCATTTCTCTAGTTAAAACTTCACAGCATGGATGTACAAAGGGCAGAGATTCACAGGACTCATCTTTAGCAATCATATAGAGAACTGAAATGCAGCATGAATGAAGAAACTGCAAGTCCATTACATGCTGTAGATCAGAGTTAGATCAGGGACTTGAATCTCTGAGAGGTGGAGCTAAAATTGGGGAAGGCAGATGGGGGTCCTTTCATTGACTAAATATTAATATTTATTGATTTTTGACCAAATGTTATTTGCCAATCTAAAATACATAAATAAAATAAAAAGTAAAATATCTTATTTAGATTCAAAAGAAATAAATAGTAAAGAATTATCAATTGGACTGTCAGTCAAATTTTTTAAAAAAGCCTAGTATTAATCAGGAACCTTAAATTCTGACCAGTCAAATCATATCTGGTCAGTGTAAAATATGAATATTTGTGTGGTTAAATAACCAGCCACCTTTAAAAGAACAAATTATAAAAGTGAAATAGAGCACATGTAATTTCAGCACCTTTGGGTTTGTGTAGTTTCTGCAATGACAAGAATCCTATCTAATTTATAAATATGCTGCATTAGGTCTATAGTGCTTGGATTTTAACAATTGATATGCATTGTTTTCATATCTATGTTGGTGAGAACATCATTATTAAAAGATATCAACTCACTAGACATTTTCTAGTTCATTGGTAACGAAATTCAGAGGTAATATGCAGAGCCTTGTAAATCCTCAGATATTCACTTTTTATCTGCGGACGCAGATATCTGCAGACCAGTTTTGCAGATCATGGATCGGATGTGGATACAAATTTTGTGTCTAGACCCTTGCAAATCTGCGGATATGTATCCGTGGATGTGGATATCTGAGGATCACGGATTGGATGCGGATACAAATTTTGTATCTGTGCAGTTCTCTAGTAATATGATACTAGCTTTAAAACTGAATGACAAATTACTGATTCTCATAAGGTGTAAAATATCCTATTAAAAACAACATAACATTCATACTGTATTTAATATAGAAGATATAATAAATATTGTAACCTATCAGCAGTTATAATATTTAACAAAGTAGCAAAACAAAAGGTCAGACTATGTGCTTCTTGGAAAGCACAACATAGGGGCAGGGAGGGCAAAGGTGACTGTGTTAACTTTGAACATCTGAAGTTACAGGCTGGTCCAGGACCAACAAAGCCTCCTGGTGCTCTCCAGTGTACCACAGCTGTGGGCAGTTGCCAGTGGGCTGCTCTGCAGCCCAGCAGAGGCAGATCACTTGGTCAATCCCCACCCAGGCCTGTGACACAACCACTCCTAGCCTAGTCACTCTCTCAACATGCTCTCAGCCCCATTCTGATGGGGGAAAATTCCCATACACAGAAGATTACCCAGTGTTGCACTCTGTCTCTTCTAGACTGTTGGAGCAACATGAAGTGGCCACTGACTGGGCCAGAATCTTGTCCAAAATATTTGCATTACTGCTCACTGAAGGGAGCCAAGTGCTGTGAGACACTAACCTATTCCCTTCAATATGGCAAACCAGAGCCTTTGGGGCTTGATCCTGTAAGGTGCTGAAAAATTGTCAGTGAGTGGTTTATTAAGCAAATGTGGCCCCCTTTTCTGTTTGCTAATTATCTACAAACAGCAGTTTTTATGAATTAGTTGTCTTTTCGCAACTGTTTAATAAATGGATTGTCTGCAAACTAATTGTTGCTTGTTCACAGTTTGCAACTTCTGCTGTGTAACTGGACATATTTTCCACTGCCTAACTGGGTAATTCTCAAACCCACATGTGGTTTCCAAGGGGTTTGTCTAGACTAGAGTTTGGGGTCCTGTTTTAACTCAAGTTAATTGACTGCCAGTTAACTGGAGTTAACTAACATGAATAAACATTTGTTCCAGGACACAAATGTTTGTGGTTTACCCTACACAGAGCACAACTCTGAAAAATCATGGCCCCCCTTGATATACCTCAAAGTGGGCACCCAAAATATGGTGTCACCCCAAAATCACTAGTCACTTCCTAAAGAGTGGCCATTTGTCTATATTTCGGTTGAAGCAGTAACTTTCCGTTACAACCCCAATCACATTATGCTTCCCACTAAAATGTCATCAGAACTAGAGTAATCAGCTTGAAATTTCATGTGCATTTTCTCAGCTCAAGGTAAAATTTTATAGCAGTGTTGGAGGAAATAAGGGAAAGGAAACTATTTGTGAGATATATCATCTCAGAAGCAGAGATTGCTTCCTCTCTAAGCCATTACACATTTGGCTCATCATAGCACAAAACTGGCCAAACTTAGAAATTGCTCTGTTGATGTGTGGGGGCATTTATGAGGACTGGTACTTTTGATTTATTGTGAAGGATTGGGATGCTTAATTAGTTATTAATGGCTGATATATACATCCTGTAGTCCACCAAGTTTAGAACCTATATGATGGCTTATCAGGTCCTAAAGAAATGCACAGCAGTCTGATGTGGGATTCCTGATGTCATGCATATGTATCTTGGGATGCCTGCACAGGAGCTGACATGTCAAAACCAGATCATAAACCCATCTTGCCATCCCAGAAATGAATTTAAAAAAAAAAAAATTGCAGTCCTGTCCATAAGGATACCTTTGCTTCCTCAAACTATATTCTCTCTCACACCCACACCCACACCTCCACCATTAAGTTTGCAAAGTCAAGCACTCAAAAGTTAATAAATGCTGGAATTTAGCCCGTTGGTATATGATGCACTTTTCAATTATATGATCATATACTAGTCAAGAATCTTGGGTTCCAGTCGAGGCTCTAGAGGAGAGTTTGTTCTTGGACTCTGCTGAAATGTTTTGGCTGAAAATTTAAGAATCCTGCCAGAGGCAGACACGCAGCATGGAAAATTTCAGTCCAAATGATTAAAGTTTGACAGATGTAAACAACGGAAAACCATGATGTTATAATGGAAAGTGTCTGACAGCCTTAATAAGACGTGGTAGAATCATAGAATATCAGGGTTGGAAGGGACCTGAGGACATCTAGTCCAATCCCCTGCTCAAAACAGGACCAATTCCCAGACAGAGTTTTGCCCCAGATCCCTAAATGGGCCCCTCAAGGATTGAGCTCAGAATGCTGAGTTTAGCAGGCCAATGCTCAAGTCACTGAGCTATCTGTGTATAACAAACATTCTGAAAAAACCAGGACATTAACAAAAGCACATCTTGTGATGTTTACTCCTCTTCTCTCCCCACAACTATTCATTATCCCTTCTTGTGTGATGTGTAATATAAGGTCAATCCTACATCCAACTGAAGTCAAAGGTAGTTTTGCCATTAACTTCTATAGGGGCAGAATCAAGTCCTTGGATTGTAAATTTTCCAGGGCAGGGACCTTTTCTTGTTATTTATGCATAATTCTGTGAGCTGTTGAAAGCGTCTTAGAAGTGCTGAGACTGTCCTCAATTCCTATTGCAGCACAGTAAGGGGCCCTTTGCCTGTAGTAGAAATAATAGAACACAATCTGACTTGAGTCAAAACAGGCCCTAAATGTTTGACTGGTCATGCAACTAAGACTGTGAGTAATGCCAACATGGTACTATTTATGTTTCCCCTGAATAAATACAGTAATACTGCTTGTGCGGGTGAAGGGAGAAGGCTTTTCTGAAGATTGCTTAGTACGTCAGATGGACAGCAGGAAAAGATTTGGGGAATTATTGGAAACTCATGGATAAAATGACTGGATGGCTTTCATTACAAAAGTACTAGCATTCCAATTCTGGAATCAGACTAATTTGGAAGCAGAAAGAAAGGGTAAGTAGGTGCCCAGTTAAACAATTCTGAAAACATCCACACCACCTGATCTTAACCGGTCATGAAGGTAGTGTTAGCTAGCCATTAGCGCAAGGAGCTTAGAGTTAGGATTCCATAGTTCTATTCCTGACTGCCCCCCGAATTACTGAAATTCACATAACAAGTCATTTAGCCCTTGTTTCCCTGTGTGTAATCTAATAACGCTTTAGCCTACCTGTATGAGGCTAAAATTTAGTCAGTTTGTAAAGTGCTTTGAAATCTTTGGGTGAAAGGTACTATATACAGTAAGTGGAAATTACTACTAATACTAAAGAGTGGGCACTGCTAAGATTTAGAATTAGCTCATCACAACTTGGTCACTAACTGAACAATAGGAAGAGTGTGCATCTGTTTCTTGGGTCAGTCCCGAAGCAGGCAGATTGGAGGTAGACAGTCCCTCAGCATAATTGTTACAGTTTGAATTCTGGAGTCACCATCATAGTTTGTCACTCGAAAAACCACAGCCAAGACCTGGTGTTGTCACTTGTCCTAAATATTTCCTCGCGACGGCTCTCCACATTCACATTTGAGATCAGTTTTGAACTTCCACTTGGTCACATTGTCACCTGTCTTTGCTACCTCCCCTCTCGATCAATTTAGAGTACACCAGTGTATTCATTCGAGGTCAGTATCTGGGGGGGAGTTGTTCTGAAGGAACCAAGCTCCCCAAGACCAGCAGGATTTCCTGTGAATTTTATCCCTCTGTAGCCTTTTATAATAGCAGTATTTTGGAGTAAGATTTTCAGAGGCAAAGCTCTTTCTGAACTTCAGACTCAAAGGTGGTGTCTGAAATAGCTTGTTAGTTGAGCTGAGTAAGGATATTGGGCAGTAACTCTTTTCAGAGTTAAAGGTCTTTATGTGGTCTGCGTAGTGCAACTACTTTGGCCAGTCTCCACAGCCTGGGTATCTGCATTGTCTCTGTGCAAGAGTCAGTCGTCAAACAGCCATTTCTGTACGCTCATCAAGTGTAGTAATAGTTCATCAGCTATACCATTGAGTCCAGCTGTCTTTCCATATTACAGGGTTTTCATGGCTACTGTCAGCTCCTCAATGTTGAGCTGCTCATCGAGGGACTTTGATGTCTCTGAGGAGTGAGCAAAGTTCCTTCTTGACTTGTTTCATTCTATGCTTTGTGGGCTGTTTTGCCATTTAGGATAAACAGGCATGCAACTAGGTTGGGAGAAACTGCAATGATGTGCTTTGCTTGTTGTTCTTCAGGGTTCAGCTTGCAAATGGCGGTCCACACTTTTTTGCCCTTCTGGCATAGATTTGTTGTTTCAATCAGCTCCCTCCCATGGCAGCACCACTCCTATTCCCTCTCTCTCTAGCGTTTCCTCAAGCCTAGTGATTTCTTCACTGAAGGGATCCAGGCCAAACATTTCTGATTGTTATCTCTTATATTGTTGGCTTGGGCTTTCAGAAGAGACAAGTACATGAAGGTATGTCTACATTGCAATTAGACATCTGTGGCTAGCTCATGCCAGCTGATGTGGGCTCACATTGCTGTTTAATGGAGGTATAGACTTCCAGGCTCAGGCTCCAGCCTGAGCTCTGGGATCGTCCCACCTCACAGGTCCTAGAGCCCAGGCTCCAGCCTGAGCCTGAATGTCTACACCTGCAACTAAACAGCCCTTTAGCCTAAGTTCTGCAAGCCTGAGTCAGCTGGCACAGGCCAGCCGCAGGTTTTTAATTGCAGTGTAGACATGCCCATAGTGTCCGATATCCCCTAGGGCAGTGGTTCTCAACCAGGGATCCAGGGCCCATGAGCAGGTTTCAGAGGTTCCACCAAAATAAACCAGCAAGCAGGGTCAGCGTTAGACTCACTGGGGCCCAGGGCAGAAAGCCGAATCCCGAGCCGCGCTCCTCGGGCTGAAGCCAAAGCCCGAGCGACTTAGCTTTGCAGGGGCCCTCTGTGGCATGAGGCCCTAGGTAACTGCTCCGCTTGATACCCTGGCTTTTAATCTACTGAAAAACAGTTGTTGTGGCACAGGTGGGCCGTGGAATTTTTATAGTACGTTGCGGGAAGGCCACAGAAAGAAAAAGGTTGAGAACCCCTGCTCTAAGGATGTGCTTTTGGGCAGTCTTTCATACCAGGGAGACAAATTCTCCACAGTGCTTGTGTGTTGGAGTAATATTACCTTTGGATTAGATGAATCCATGTGTAAGACTGGGAAGGCCTTTCTGAAATTGAATCTTGGCAGACACAGTGCTTTCTTGAGTGGTACTACAGCCTCTTTTGTCACTTGCACTATGCTGAGATTACTATCATGACCTCCCTTTTGGAGTTGCCTGCATTAATCAGGGTCACAACAGCTAGGTTGGGATTATACCTCTTATTCCATCGTGAGTTTTGGAAGATGCATTCATCCTTGAAGTCATAAAACAAGGTCAAGTTGTTTGTTGTGGCCCACTTCTCCGCTTCTTCCCCCTTGTTGTCATTGTTGGGGTATCCCCAAATGGTGTTGTGACTGAAGCTGCCTATACTAAGACATGGATTTCTGGCAGAGGAAAGTTAGTTGGCCATGGAAACTGGTCACCTCGTGTTTTGCAAACAGAAATTACTCCAATTTTATTGAGTTCAACCATGGTAAGAGAAGCAGCAAAGAATCCTGTGGCACCTTATAGACTAACAGACGTTTTGCAGCATGAGCTTTCGTGGGTGAATACCCACTTCTTCGGATGCAAGACCGAAGAGACTGGTAAGAGACTGCATTTCTAGGGTAATTAAAGGGCTAATAGAAAAAATAACATTTTTCTTTACTCCCCAATATTACTCATGGCAAACACTTTCTCTTTTGTTTAAAGGAAGAAACATACCTAAACAACGTAAGAATAAAGTTTTGCTTAAAAGGAGGAACATAGATTAGAAAGTGCTGAGATGACCAGATGTGACTATAATGTTTTATTCATCCTTTGTGATTACTGGCAATGATAAATGGAAGCAGAGATGGGAATACAGTGAAAGAAATGTGATTGAGAGAGTAATGGAAGGAATAATTGGAACCTCATTAATTAATACTAACAAACCTTATGCTCTTTTGATGTTGGGAAAATCATAATTATAACTCGGGGGAAGATCTGAAGATAAGTACTTGTTTTTCCAAAAGGGTTTTAAGATCTAAGTAATGGGGTTCACAGTGATGAGGAAAGGAGAGAAATTCGATAGTTCTAGCAAGCAACTGTCAGAACATAAAAGGTTTATAATTTACTGTATTGAGAATATCTTTTCAGTTACAGATTTATGAACACTATCTGTGATCACCTTCTCTTTATTTTGATAAATAGATTAGAAAAAGGTCTATGAAAGAATATGATTACCCCTCCCTTCACTCTTCATTCATTCTGATTTTTGTAAAACCTATCATTGCATGCATCAATCATATAGGGTTATTTTAATAGAATCATAGGACTGGAAAGGACCTTGAGAGGTCATCTAGTCCAATCCCCTGCACTCATGGCAGGACTAAATATTATCTAGAACAGGGGTCGGCAATCTTTCAGAAGCAGTGTGCCGAGTCTTCGTTTATTCACTCTAATTTAAACTTTTGCGTGCCAGTAATACATTTTAATGTTTTAGAAGGTCTCTTTCTATAAGTCTATAATATATAACTAAACAAGGGGTCTCAAACTCAAAATGACCCCGAGGGCCGCATGAGGACTAGTGCATTGGCCTGAGGGCCGCATCACTGACACGCCCCCTTGCTGCCCCTGGCCACACCCCCAATCCACCCCTTCCATGAGGCCCCGCCCCTGCCCTGTCTCTTCTCCACCTCCTCCCCTAAGCGCGCGGCTCCCCGCTCCTCCCCCCTGCCTCCTGGAAAGTGTTAAGCGCCACCAACAGCTGTTTGGCGGCGGGAAGCGCCTGGAGGTAGGCAGAAAAAAAATGAAGAGTAATATAGTAGTATAGTATTAAAATATAGTATGCTATTAAAAGTTAATTTATTAACTTTTTTATTAACTTCTTTAACTGTAATGTGAAACGTCAGTGCTAATTTTGACAGTCATTTCATTTTTGGCCACTTAGCTGGCAGCGTTTTGCATCAACCAGAGCATCAATATTAGGTTTGATATCCTGAGACGAAACCAATCTCAGTGTTGCTTGCAAATGTTCATCAGTGAGCCTTGACCTTAACACAGATTTGTTAATCTTCATGGAAGAGAAAAACTGTTCACATATATATGTACTTCCAAACATTGCCATTATCCTTGCAGAAGCAGAGAATAACATGGGAAATCTTTCTTGTGAAAGAAACCTGTAGAATTCTGGAATTCCAACATCTGTATACTTCTGCTTCAAAATCGTGTCACACTGAAGCTCCACTAACTCCATCTGCATTTCCTCTGCAACATTGTCAATTTCAACAGCAAATGGTGTGGAAAAAAGTTGAAAATGTGGTTCAAGTGCCTTGAAATCTTTAAACCGCACATCAAACTGTTTGTGTAAGTTAGAAATGATCTCTGCATATTCTTTCAAGGATTTGGGTTCAACTTTTCCTAAGGAATTCAGAGTTGAGAAATGGACCAAATTGCCAGCAGTCAGCTGTTTCCCCCATAAAGTAAGCTTGACTTTGAATGACTTAATACTGTCATACATCTGTGTTATCACCTGTTTTCTACCCTGAAGTTTCAAGTTCAGTGCATTCAGGTGATCAGTTACATCTGTTAGAAAAGCAAGGTTGCAGATAAAAGTGGAATCAGCAAGCTGTGGAACCTCCTTGTTTTTCATTTTCATGAAGGAATCAATCTCCTCTTTAAGTGCAAAAAAACGCTTCAAAACATTTCCACGACTCAGCCATCTAACTTGAGTGTGATACAGACGTTCCCCATATTCACTGTCCATACTTGCTAGAAAAGAAGTGAACTGTCTGTGATTCAGCCCTTGTGCACGTATAAAATTAACAGTTTTAACAACTACATCCATAACTTCTTTCATTTGTAGACTTTTACTACACAGGGCTTCTTGGTGCAAAATACAATGTATACTGGTGAAGCTAATTCCTGGTATATTGAGGCTGTTCAGTATGGTCTTCAATAATCCAACCACACCAATGTTTTCAGAGCACATTGATGGCACACCGTCCGTAGCCAAAGATACAAGTTTGTTCCATGGCAGCGCAGCTTTTTCAATGCACTCTTCCAATCCTTGAAATATGTCACGTCCCGTTGTGGTACCCTTCAGTGGTATTAAGTCTAGCAATTCTTCAGTTATATTCAAATTGCAGTCCACACCTCTAATGAACACTGCACACTGTGCGGTATCTGATACATCTGTACTCTCATCAAGAGCAATTGAAAATACTTCAAAGTCTTTTGCCATTTGAATCAATTGTTTTTGCACATTATCAGCTAAATCCGTTATCCTGCTGGCAACTGTATTTGCAGACAAGCTTATGCCTTCAAAAACTTTCTTCCTATCAGGACATAAAATTTCACTGGCCTTCATAAGACATTCTTTTATGAATAAGCCTTCTGTAAAAGGTCGCGATGATTTAGCTATCATTTCGCTTATCACAAAACTTGCTCTTACTGAATCTTCGCTAGACTTGTTAATCCCTGAAAATAAATTTCTTTGCTTGGCAAATGCTGCTTTAAGTTGCTGAACTTTTTCCTCTCGGATTTTTCCGGTGAATGCATCATATTTTTCACGGTGCATCGTGTCATAGTGCCGACGCACATTATACTCCTTGGGAACAGCAATCGTTTGCTGACAAATAAGGCATTGAATTTTATCTTTTACCTCTGTGAAAAAATATAAATTCTCCCATTTGTCTTGGAAAACTCTTTTCTTCCATGAGTGTTCTTTTTTTGGACGAAGTCATTTCCAAGCAGTTTTAATAAATATATACACTCAGTAATGCACCTCACTCAAAGGACAAAACACGCACTTAGATTTACTGCCTAAGGCTCTGGGAGGGAGTTTGGGTGGGGGAGGGGGTCTGGAGTACAGGCCCTGGGCTGGAGTTTGGGTGGGGGAGGGGGTCTGGAGTGCAGGCTCCAGGCTGCGGCAGAGGGTGGGGGTGCAGGCTTTGGGATGGAGTTTGGGGATAGGAGGAGGTGCAGGGGTGAGGGCTGTGGGGCTGAGGCTCAGGACTAGGGCAGAAGGTGCAGGGGAAGGGCAGCCTGCTCTGGCCCTAGTGCAGGGGGGCGCTAGGACCCTGCGGCAGCAGGTGATGCCAGGAGTGGAGTCAGCGTGAGCTCCCGGGCAGGCTCCCCGGCGGTGAGGGGGCAGCAAGTGGGGGCCGGGAGACACTGGGTGGAGGCGCATGGGGGCGGCAGGTGGGGCCAGGGGAGAGACCCGGCCCCAAACATTGGGGAGCAGCGCACGGGGAGCTTAGGCACAGAAAATAACTCGGGCAGGGGGCGAGGGGAGTTTGGCAGCGACAGGAAGTAACTGGGGGAGCTCCGCGGGCCGCATGTTTGAGACCCCTGAACTAAACTATTGTATATAGAGTAAATAAGGTTTTTAAAATGTTTAAAAAGCTTCATTTAAAATTAAATTAAAATGCAGAGCCCCCAGAACCGGCGGCCAGGACTCAGGCAACGTGGGTGCCACTGAAAATCAGCTCGCGTGCCGCCTTCAGCACACACGCCATAGGGTGCCTATCCCTGATCTAGAAGATCAATAAAGATGGTAATGTTGCTAAGAATACTATCAGTCTCCCCTTCTCTTTAATCCAATTGGGGTTGATTAACTCACTTTTCCCCCCATTGCACATAAGTGAAACAGCTGTTCTTAACTAATAATTCAGAATTAAATTCAGAAGGATTCTAGGGGCTTTATACAGCAGTCTTGTCTTCATCAGATTACCGAGTTGCTTTTGTTTAAAATGATAGGGAGTTTCCAAATCTCTTTAAAGTAGCATATTAGTATATTAAGCAAAGCAGTAGAGAATTCACACACATTATAAGAAAAACACATTCTTCTAATCCCTATCAGTAGGGTATCTTGGAGTACAGAAGAGATCTTCTCTCTTCAGTGGTTAGAGATCCTGTTCAGATCCTTCTTAGCAGCAGAATTTTATTTTAATTTACTGTTCATACAGACTGTCAGTTATTAAAAGCAAAGTCATTCAAAACTGTAGTAATTGTGAAATGTTCCCCAATACAATTAGAGGTTAACTCAATCCTTCTTGAATTCCTATGCCACAGAGGTCTCCATGTTGAGGACACATCTGATCCCTCAGAAGCACTTTTCTTCACCCTCATTTCTTTGTTTGACCTACAGCCCTGATATAACTCCCACTCACTAAAAGAGCTGTTCACTTGACTTGGTCTTTGCCAAGTATTGCTCTTCCTCTGATTCCATGTTGCTGAGATCCCCCTCTTCTACCACCACCTGGTGACTTTCAACATAGTTCACTAGCCACCCCACTCCCCCGACATGCCATGTCATTCAGTCCATCAATGCTAATGACTTTTCAACTGCACTGAGCCCTGTCCTTCCCCTTCTTCCATTAGTATGTTGTGATTCTCTCCATGCTTCATTCTCCTCCATCCTTGACTCCTTTACCCCTCTCCCCCATCACAAGGTTTGCCTGCCAAACCCATGTTCTGGCTTACACCCAATATCCACTTTTCCACCCTGCTCTTGCACTGTGGAGCATCTCTGATGCAAGTCCTGTGATCGGGCTGATTTCCTCCACTACAATTTGTTCGCTTTTCCTTCAATTCTGCTATCTTCCAAGCTAAACAATAACACTTCTCTAACTTAATTGAATCCCATGTCGTCAGTCCCAGCACCTTTGTCTCACTACTCAAACACGCCCCTCCTTCTGTCTCCACTTCTCTCTGCGCCTAGGATCTTGCTGATTTCTTCCAAGAGAAAAATTGAGAAAATGTGACAATCTTCCCTCTCCCCTTAGCCTGCCTTCCCATTCCCCTTCCCCTCCTACAATGCTTATCTCCTTCTGTCACAGGTAAAGCTTTCTCAGTTGCTTTCCTCCTTTAACCCCTCCATTTGCCCCATGACTCCATCCCATCTCCTGTTCACCCTCATGCCCCCTTACTCTTCCCCTTAACCTCTCCCCTCACAATACAAGCATTGTCTAGTCTCTTCTGTCTTAAAACAACCTTTGACCTCACTTGCCACTCCACCTATCACCCCTTCTCCCTTTCATCTTTAAGCTCATTGAACATGCTGTTTACAATCACTGCCTGCAGTTCCTCTCCAATTCCAGCCTGGATCCTTTCCAATATGGCTTCTGCCTCTCATGCTCCACTGAAACTACTTTTGCCAAAGTTTCTAATGACCTCTTCCTAGCTAAATCTCAGAACCAGTACTCCATCCTCATCCTCCTTGACCTGTCAGCCACTTTGGACTATGCTGTTTTCTTGAAATCTTGTTCTCTCTTGGCTTTCATGAATCTGTGCTCTTCTGATTTTCCTCCTGCCTCCCTATTCATTATTTCAGCATGTCCTTTGGAGGATCCTCCTCATCACCCTCTCCAACTTTCTGTGGGAGTTCCACAAGGCTCCATCTTTGTTCCTTTCTCTTTCCCTCTACACCTTAGTCTCATTCATAAACACAAAATCAATTACACAAACTCACAGATCTATCTCTACCGCAAATTTGTCTCCTGCTGTCCACACAAAAAAATCAGTTCGTCTCTGACATCCCTTTGCAGATATTTAGCCATCAGCTAAAACACAACATGGCTAAAACGGAGCTCTTAGGCTTTTCCCACAAGCTCTTTGCCTCCACCTTTCTCTGTCCACCATCCTGCCTTATTAAGGCCTATTACCTGGGCATCATTTTTTACATGGACTTTTCTCTCAATATGAAATTAATATGGCACACAAATAGATTTAAAGCTTTCTGACAGGCCTCAGAATATACTTGTAAAGGGGAAGTCATCATTTAGCAAGTGTGTTTCTGTGATACTTAACATTTTTAATCAATAACCTGGAAGGAAACAAAATCATTACTGATAGTTTACTCACCAATTTCTGTGTCATCTGCAATCAGCTGAACATGGTGTCCCAATGTGATGCTGTGGTCAAAAGGGCTAATGCGATCTGAGGAATAAGGCGCTTCTAGGGTTGTTGTAGGATGGAATGTCTCTTTCCAAAAAGAGAGACAGACAGACAAACGGAAGATCAGCAGTTCATAGAGTTGAAATGCTAATCAGGAAGGGGAAGGAGACTGAATGAGGAGCAACTGGGCCAAACATACTTTTCTTTATTGCTATTTAAGGATTAATTGTTTCAGTCAGATTCAGTTAGAAATGGATTGCACATACTAATGTTTCTATACCAAGCCCACAAATGTGTCCACAATTAAGTCTCCTCATGATGAGTAACAAGAAAGGCCTTTGGTTTCTAGTTTACATTTCTAGCTAACTTTGAAGTATTGAAATTTTTGCTAGATCATAAATTAAGTTCCCTCTACTGTTAGTTATTTGACATATAACCTTACACTGCTGCAACATTACTAGGCTTAGATATGAGTTGAGTGACTTAACTGAATTGTGTTAAGTATGCAAAAGCCTAACTATGGAGTTCAACTGTAATTCTACTTAATCTTTTTTGAAGTACAGTTTAAATTCCTGCTGTATAATCCTATTTATCTCTAGATATATTCTACCAACTATTTCTAGACATTTCTAAGTAACCAAGCACATATTTTAAGATGAAAAACAACTAAAAACTGGGGCTAATCTTGCCACTTGCTGAACTCCTATTTGCCAACAACTTTAAAGCAAGCTGAGGATGTTCATTGTATTTCAGGAGGTACTCCACACTTTGCAGGATTACTTACACCAAGATCCCATGTCTATATCAGAATATATGGCCAGATTTCAATTATAAATATGAAATTTAAAAGAATACTTGAAAAACAAACAAAAAACCAACAGTTCCTCTTTCAGGCAAGATTGTTTCTCTAACATTTGGGCAGAACAAAATGCAGTGCATGGAATTCAGCTCCCGTGCTGCTTTTCACATTCAGAGTTCATTACCTGTCGCACAGGAAATACCAAAATCTGGTCATGGCCCATAAAAAGTCTCTCTTTCACCATGGGTTTTTAGTAAAAGTTTGCAATTACTGTTAGACGTGTACATTTTTAAGTGAAATTCACCCAGATACCAGTGCAGAGGTCAGACAATTCTTTTTTTAAAATCCCAAATAAGAGCAGCCACATTCCTTCAAATATCTCCTGACAGCCAATTTATTTTGTAGCGGTCAGACCTTCTGAAGTATGAACACTACACCCTCTCCTGGCTGAAGGAAGGGATGCTTTGACATTTGGCAGCATTTTAGGTCACTGCCTCCAGTATAATAAGAACAGAGGAGAAAAATATCAGTTGCATTTTGTAAAATAGTCATTTGTTCTTCAACCCATTTTTGCAAGCTTGCTATAGCCACACACACACACGCTTCCCCCCGCCCACATACACACACACCCTGAAAATTTAATGCAGAGCTTGCATCAGGTACTATAGCGCACTTTGATAAATAAGCATGAGTTGCTCTAGAACAATTACTTAAAAAGAAAACAACGAAACTGAGCTCTGTGATATAGTGGAATGAAAAGTTATGCATTTATGGCAATTAACCAGTTTACTTCTGTTTCATTCTTATGGTGTCATATGGTATATACACAAGATTAGAATTTTGGCACAGAAATTTTGCGTAAATTTCACAGCAGAGAGGTGAGGAAAAAATTCATGGTAAGGTCAGGGGGACTGAAAGGTGAGGCCTGGTATTGGGGACTGGAGGAGTGTTGGAGAGTGAGCTCACACTCACCCGAAAGCAGTGGCTCCTGTCCTGCACGGCTGGTCCCAGCTCTGGGCATTGCGACCTGGTGCATGGGATTGCAATGCCACTCAGGTTTGGCTCATGTGTCCCTTCACAGATGGAGATAGAGGGATGGATGGGCCAAATCTGAGTGGTGTTGCACCCTCACGCGCAGGACGCAACACCACTGTGTTTCATGGACTTTATTCAAATTCACAATTTCTGTGACCTCCATGACAAAATCATAGCTCTAGGTGGGCACCAGCCCCTTCTAATCAGAATTTTTTCTAAACTACATATACACACCAGCTACTCAGTGAGACAATGTTTCAATCTGTAGTGCATGAAACAGAATGAACTAACTAACTTGTCCAACAGCAAAGCATTTTTGGGCTTCTAGAAATATTCAGAACCAGCAGCAGTTGAAAAAGACCCTTATAAAATTCAAGATTCTCTTGGAAAGAAAAACCAAGATATCATTTTTTTTTTACTGAGAGTAATATTCATTTGCACAGTTAACATTCAGTGCTGCTAACAATGAACATCAATCTGAATGCTTTTATCCCTCATTATCACTAATGGAGTCTCACAAAATTTCAAGATAATAAACTTGATACATGCAAATGATCAATTTTTTTACATTCTGTGTTTGATATTACAGCTGGCAATCTTTGCGTGAGTAAAAAGGATTTGAATAAAAAGAACACAATTTACAAGAGTGTGTGAAAACAAACTAGTTTCTTCAAATTGGATTTAGCAAGCACTTAGTCATTACAATGACAATTTGGCTTCAAGGAGCTGTGCAGTTTCTGTATCACTATTTTACCTCACAGTTAACATTTGTTAACAAAGCAATGGCTTTTTTAAAGCTCCAGCATAAGTCTAACACACACAAAGTATTTTCTATAAAGAGACTGGCAGGTTTATTGCTTTCTCTCTCATAATTTGTTACCCCATTATATATTTTTGGTCACGATAAAGAAAGAATTTACATTGCCTCCAGTAGTCATTTAATGGGGCACTTTACATTTTAAAATTTTGTACGTTTAAATTTTGACAATGAATTTAAATGAGCTAAATAAAAGTTAAATATTTAATTCTGTATTATTTAACAAAGACATACAAAAGCTGTATTGTTGGAATTAGAAACTTATCTGCAATGTTAAAAGTACCATCAATCTGAGAGGATTTTTATCCAACATTAGCATTCTTAAATAGGAACAAAGGCACATTATAACAAAGCACTTTTCATATAATTTAACACACACAGACTTTGATTGAAGAGAGTCTGTAAATGGATCCAGGTTTCCTCTAGTTGGGTTGACACTTGGGCTATTTCTTCCAGCAAGACTGGCTCTGAAGAAAGGATTTTAAGGTGCAACTGAAATGAAGACAAGTAGTCAATTATTTAAATTCAAATTATCACACCTTTTTTGGGGGCAGAAGTGGGAATCAACTTTTCTATTCACCCCACATCTTCCTTTGAGTGATGCCCCAAGTAAAGCAAGTAATGTTATTTTCTTTTAATAAAGACAGCATTAAATTGAATTTATTTTGTCAGATCCCTTTTACCATCAGTTATTCTACTACTACTATATATGTATTAACTAGGAGAAGGCAGCAAATTTTCTCAAACACAATGCCAAACCAGATATATGAATGAAAAGATATGCTCATTGCACACTCCCATCTTTTCCCCAGGGAGTAGTTCTGCTCTTCCTCAAAATCCTGCATCACAGCCAGTCTCCCTCTGGCACAAACAGGCTGGATGCAGCACTTTGAAGCCAACCAGCATTTGCTTATTCAAAATGACCCTTTACTGACTAATGCAAGAAGAATGATGCCAGGCACGCTCCTCTTATCTAGGGGTGGAGCACAGTGACTTCACACAGTTAGCACGTGTTGACCTGGAGCAAGGGACAGAGCTCAGAAACAAACTTTAATCCCATGCAGGGAAGCATACTGCACCACTACTATACTGTAGCCCATGCAGTAGTCATACAGTAAGTAAATAATAAAGGAGTAAGGAATGGATAGCAGAAACACAAGAGACTGATCGGCCTAGCCCTATAAGGGTAGTTTAAGCAGTTAGCAGAAGTATAAGGCCTTATAGCCTGGGGAGGAAGAGTTGCTCAATAAGTTAACATACATAAGTAAATTAACAGGGACGTTACATCACAAGATGGCACAAGGCTTTGTTTACTGTTTTGTAATAATCACAAATGTTGCAAATGACTGAAGATGCTGGTTTACACCAGCTGGGGATATTTTTATTTAGGGACATCAACAGATGTATGCTATTCTTGTGGTCAGATATGTCAATTCGTTTACCCTAGTAATAAACTTGAGGTAAGAGAATTAATTAGCTATGGGAGAATGGCACCACAGTATTAGTAGGGCAAGAAATTACAAATGAGGAAGAGGGGCTGAAATCCCTACTGAATATGCATTAGGGATAGTGGTGTCAGTATAACAACATTAGAAAAGCTGTATCCCAGCCTATATGCCTGGGGTGATATGCCAGGATGATCACCACTAGTGATAGTTGTCATCTTCCTGCTCACCATGATCACCAACACTTCAGATTGTTTTGCAAGAGATGGTATAAGTATATGGATGCTTAGCTCATTCTGTGTTGTCTTTGCCATGCTGGCTTACAATGTTTGCGACTTTGCTAACTATTATAAATACAGTGTGATTTCTTAAGTCTGAGTGTTGCAACTGTACACACTGGGGCTCCCAACTGAACAGTAATTCTGCTAATACGGGGCCTGATCTTGGGACAAGAACCTACCAAATTTCAGAGTGCTAACTGGGGAAACTAAATCAGTAATGTAATCAATATACAATCAACACACCAAGCAACAGTACCACTGGCCCGCTGTTCACTTTTCTTTATACAATTAAATTTATCAGTCACACTGAGCTTGGAATTTCTGTTCTGTCTAAATTCTACAATATATTAGTCTTTCTGTGATACCTGAACACTATCTCCCCTCCAGACTCTAAATAAAAGTATGTGTTTATATTTCTCTAGCCTAACTAATTTTAAATAGCTCCCTCTCCCTTAAATTTTATTCTCTGCAAGATTATTAAACTGCCTCAATTAAATGGACACTCTCACAGGTGTGTGAATCTAAAGACAAAATTTTTAAAAGTTGCAACTGTAATTCCTTTCCTAAACTATAGTACAATAAAAACAGTCTCTCAACTAGCAGAATCTACACATTCTATCAACATTAGAAAACAACTTTAAGAACCATTTTACTAAAAAGCCACTTCTGTTTAAAAGAGTGCCTGTTGCCATGATAAAGTACAACAACATGGTTATCTTCACACCTCCTGGAGTACATTCAGTGTTAGCCCACTAGTGCTTAAATCATAGTTTCTCAAAATCAGCAGGCTAAGATGCAAGCTGAAAACTACGACTCCCAGGGTGAAAAGAACAAATGCAATCAAATGTTTAACCTCACAAAAATATAGGTAACAGTTATTTAACTACATTTTAAGTAACTGTTGGTTAAGAAAAGCACTAAGTCATATTCGAATGGCAAATTGAAAAAAAAAAAAAACCCAAAATGATCATAAGGAATGAATTGTGTTCAAATGATTTTTTTTTTAAAACTGCTAATATTGTCTTTGCCATCATCTCTACTTTTTCATTTAAGTTGTTAAGACTACGGTCATGTAGGGTTATTATATTAGTCAATAGATACAGTAAATCATTTTGGTAAGCCTGAATCCATCACCATAAAAGATGATAAATTCTTCAAAGCAGGTCTTTTTTTTTTGTTGGGCAGATTTTATCTATTTTACAGAGCCATGTACCATTATGGTATAATAAGTTGCAGCAGCAGTAACAATAATTGTATCAAAACATATACAGTTACCTTTAAAAACAATGCAAGATATGCCTGGGCCAGCTCAAAGTCACGCTTTGTGTTCAACATTGTCCCAATCAGTCTCAAAAAGCTTTTCATCACCTCTACAGAGCCGCCAGCATCTGGAGCCAAGCCTCTTAGCTCTATCTCAATACTAGATGGTCCCATTTCCTTTAGAATATTAAGTGGAGATTTATCTGCGTTAAAGCATTAAAAAAGAAACAGTTAAACATTTGCAATGAAGTGACATAGAAACGCTCAATATGAAAAAAAATATTTCAAAATCTTTGAACAGCTATTTGGTGGCATTCTGGATGAGTCTCTTAGTTTGTTGGGTTTTTTTCTTTTTTAGTTTCTTCAGAATGCCATCTCTGTCTGCAATTACTGTTCCATCACATATTGAGAGGAAGTAGCATCTGAATCTCATCACCAGTAGTATGGGTTTGACTCACCCTAAGGACTACCTATAGTATCTTCATGAACATTTTTATGCCTTCTGACATTGGTGCCTTCAAAATGTTGTAAAGCTTATCATTAACAAGTTAGTCTTGCCATTAACCACCAGCTTATCATTAACCACTAATTAACCATTAATTCTTGGCATAAGAAAAAGTGCAAACTGCCACTTTCAAGCTGTTAATATAATATATACCAAGACATGTGAGTTGAATAGCACTTTGGTTGAGATAAACCTTTATTTAAGTAAGTAAAACATGCAATTATTTATTTAATCAAAGTTATATAATGCTTTTTCAACAGTTATTACTTTTGCTAGTGATTAATTTCCCCCAGCATGGTGACAGAAAGATGGCCACTCTGTAATTTTAAGTGTTCTTTTCTCTTCATTACTCTTCTGACCCACTATTTCCAAATACTACAATCCTACCTGATTTTTGCTACCTCTAGTTATGCTTCTTTTGAAACTCAGAAGTAAAAGCTGATGACAAGATCAACTTCTAATGCAGCTGTTTATAAATTAGTGATCTTAAATTCTCTTTGTATTCTGTCAGAGTTTGAGTTTCTGAAGTTACTGAGAAGAGACTGCAACTTTCATTATATTGTTTGTCAAAACACTTTACAATCTCGAGTGTTATAGTAGCTACATATGAAGCAAGAACCACAAAGCTAATTTATTTGTAAAAAAGTCACATTAATATAGTGCTGGTAAAATGCAGCATCTAATTTCCAGAGATATTCTTAAACAAAAAAAGCATACAAGTATGCAACATATTTACAGAGTTAATATTCAGAGAATACTTGTAATTGTTCAAAAAGTCTTTACACTTATCTATACAGCAGCTTTGAAAAGATCCAATATAGTGCTGTGTATTGAGATACTAAATGCACTGCATAAAAATGTATATCAGTTTGTAACAGCTGATTATAGCAGTTCTTGTATACAAAATAGGATATAAAAAGTACCTAATTTTATCTTATGTTTTATCAATCTCTCTCATGTTCTATCACCAACTAGCACTATGGCAAGGAATGTTAAACCAAAAAGTGTCAGTCACCAAATGATAGAATATGCTACATCAAATGTACCTACCGACACCAGAGGAAGGAAAAAAGATGGATACATGTTGAGTCTACTAATTCTGATAGTTCCTTTAAACTAAAATCCTCAATTTTCTTAAAGCAGTAAGAAATAACCAGGCTGGGCGTTAATGACCTTGGTAGAGGGGTGTGAGGAAATTGCCCTCTCCAAACCACTCCCATCCCCACCACCCAGTTGCACTGGGCCTGATTCCTTAGTCACTCCATACACAGAATTCCCTTTGAAATCTATGGAAATTCCACAAGCAAAGTGGCTGGAGGATGAAGCTCAGTACTTGGCGGGAGACAGTTTTCTGTAGAAACTGGCTGACAGGACAGCAGCACCTCTGTTTTCATACTGACAGCTTTATCATTGCAACAGAAAAATACAAACGTGTTAAGTGAAAAATCGAGTTTGCAAACTATTTTAGAATGCAGTAAAATGGCACGGACTAAAAACGTGACAATTTCTTCATGCTTGAGATTTACTCCAGAACTTGATGTTGAGTTCTTTTTGCTGAACTTGGTCCTAAAAGGTGCATTGTTTGTTTAAAATAAAATAAATAAATAAATGGGTGGATGGATGGTTGGAAAGGATTTCTTTTGTTTTACTCTCCCACAATTCAAAATACTGAAAATTTTTCACTCAAACTTAAAAAAATAGCTTAGGACAGACAAAGCACAAAAAATAATCCTAAATGTGAACGTTGAGAGCATGTAAAAACAGGAGAAAGTGTTACAATGGAAATCGCTCTGCAACCCTATCAGGAACTGCTTTACTTTAAATTGCCAATCTATGTTGTCTGCAAATTTCATTTATACCCAGAGTTAAATCTGAGATTCACACTCAAATGAAGGAGAATGTCAGAATAAGCTGGCTCACCTCAGAAATCTTATTTGAAGGGTTTAAGAAGCAGCAGAAGAAATCTTAGCAAAGCTGGCTTGCAAACAACTCTCTAATGACAATCTACTGATGTTCCAGTTCTGTGCTTTTTAATTAACAGTTGCTTCTAAAATCCTATTTTAAAGTGGCTCTGCTGAGGCACCATTTAAACAAACGAATCCATCAAGTACATGAATCTCTACAGGTGATTCAAAGCCTTTAAAATTTCAAAATGCACCAAGTGTTAAGTTACCCAAAGGATTATTTTTTATAAACAATTATTTCTGTTTAAGCCTTATGTTTAAATTATCAGGAAGATCACAAGTCTTAAATTGTCTGAAATATGGTGAGCATGCCATTCACAATAAAAGTTAATAAAAAAGGTATTGCTAAGATAGTTCTAAAGAATCGCCAGCTTAAAAGCATCAGATGTGCAGACATTACATTAAGCATTTACTGCCTGCCTCGTAGACCAGTGTTAGATCATCATAAGTTTCAAGGTATCGCAGCATATTATCTTTAAGAAGTCAATCTCATTCTCACATGTAGTGGTTATATTTTATTTAATTTTTAACTGTTAACACTGTTTGCCTAGTGCCGCTGTCTTTGCAAATACATGCTAAACCTCTTTTCCATGACGTACTAATTCTTCATCAGAACTCAAACATTCATTCCCAATATTAATAATGCGTTACACTTGAATGAAATTTCACACATTGACTTACACTCATTACTGCTCAAGGCTTCTTCAAGTTGAACGTAGAAATCAGATTTTTGTGCCAATACTCCAAGGTTTACTACCTTTGACTAAACAAAACAAAAAAGGTCACACACATCACTTGGACCATATACCAATATACAATGTGTACTTTCACATCCTACGAAGATATTTTTCATGGATAGGACAAAACATTTGAGGAATCTGGATATAAATGCATTAAATATAAACAGTTGGCGCTGGACTTTTAAAGTATGCCTGGGATATGCAGGGGGAAAAAACATACAAAATATTCAAAACGCTATTCAGTTTTTATCTTTACCTGCTGTTCATCATTTTCTTCCTTAGCAGCAGCATATCGTGGTATGAGGCCAGGAACTGTTGGGATGAAGAATGGAGCTGATTTGGGAACTTTCGGTGGCTCTCTTGGTTTATTCCTTTTCTGTTTAAATTTTTGAATTAAAAGAATCAGGTTTATCATTTAAGTTTTTGATTTTACAGATTTAAAAAAGAAATCCTTATTGGGAAGATAATCAGGCCTGTTAGAAAAACCCAAACACTTCTATATTTTGGAAATGTTTTATTGATTAACATTAGGAAGACTTAAGAGAGTACATCTACAAAACTGTCCCAGGCATTATGAAATGCATTACATATTTTCCAAATGAAAAATCCTAAAGTAATATTGAAGACAGAGGGAGGGTCTTTTGGACAAGCTCTTCTATGCCTGATGCAGCTCATGGGGAGCATGTAAAGCTGTCTTTATGCCACGTTTCATTCCCCTCCCTTCCAGATTCTGGTCTGGTGACACAACGTAGAGCAGATTCATAGGGGTGTTTAAGCTGGTCTGACTGGAAAGTGACCTCAAAGAGGCCAGTGTAGTGGCCATAGTGGCTGAGGTGGTGATGCAAGAGTCATTATACAATTCCTATACCACCCAAGGAGTCCCTCCACTTCAGAGGAGTCCTAAGGCAACTGGTTAAGTCAGCTGTCTGTCTTGTGCAACCAGAACTATCAAAGGAGGTGGGATAGGACCACAAGATCTGACCCAGAAGCCACAATAATAAAGCTTTTCAGTATGAGGTGTGCATGTAATATTACCTTGATAACATCAAGATTGAGGAGGTTTTTCCATCTTGATTCAGACAGTGACGACAAGGTCACCAGCTGCCCTTCCAATTGCTCTGGTGAACTATAGTCAATCATTTCATCACTTGTTTCTTCATCTCCTGTGATGTCCACATCTTTCAGAGACAAATTTCATTTATAAACACATGTAAACCAAAACAAGTTGCATCAGCACTGATGTAGGATGTTAACATGAAAATATATTTGAGTTATAGAGATCATTTTAAATACTTTGTATTAAATAAAATTTAATATTTCAACAATGAAAACATTATTGGTAATCTAGAATCAGGGAAACTTGAAAAGATTAAAAAAATTGTTCAGGTACCAGTTTGACCAAATTTAATTTGAGATCAACTTTATTTTGACCTAATGCAGCTAATTTGACCGTTTTTTCTAGTTTCATGACTACTATTAAAATTTTGACAGGATGAACAAAAATAGTTGATGTTACTGCCTGTGTAATATATTAAAACAACAAAAGTGATTGGTTAGCACAGTTACATGTGTCTTTCCGAGTAGCTGTTGATAATCCAAATATATATTATGGCAGCAAACTAATTTATTATCTCTGTGTGTGGAGAAGCAGACGGGGCAACCGAAAGAAGGGAAAAGGAAACGTTTACTAGTTATGGGACTCTGCTGATAATCTTTAGACTCTATTCACCTACTGAAGTGTGTACAATATTTATAGAATTGCTCATAGACAAATATGCATACAGTTACATACATGAAGAGGAAAGATGGTCTTATGATTAATGCACTCTAAGAAGATCTGGGTTCTGTCCCTATGTCTGCCTCAGTCTCCCTGTGTGACTGAGCAAGTCATGTGTTCCAGAAGCAGGAACTAATTTTAGTGACTAACCTTAGTGTGTTACATTTTAAAACAGTAATTTCCCCAGAGATGGTAGGAAAGGAAAAAAAAAGAGTCCTTATTTTAATTATAAGCTAATTTTTCCTGTTATATGAATTTCTTGGTGGTTGAAAATACTGAGTTGTACACTGAGAAAATTAAACATCTGCTATTTGAGGTTCATTACACAACTAGGAATAAGCCTCTTTCATCCCATAATTACCTTGTGTAGGGCAAGTTCCGGGAAGCATTATTACAGAAGGCTCATAATCTGCTGGAAGTGGCCGTAAAGAGACAAGCGAATACAAGGAACAGTTAGACCTGAATAATTGAGACAGACAACATAATTAAAAGCATTATTAGAATTTTTTTCAGACAAACGTGGACAATTATTTTTAACAGTGTTTTTTAAATTTCTGATACTACTATGATATGACACATCACTGACTCTCTTTCTCAAGGTTAGATTCACTCATCTCTACAAAAACTAATCCAGAAAGTTGAAAACTTGGAAAAAGTTTTCTGTAAAATATTGGTACAAGTGAAAAATAACTTCCATGCTTTTAAACAATAATGCTCCAAAAGCACATTTCAAGAACAACAAGCCATTACTACAAATGGCATTATTTCTACTACCATGTAAATTGCAGCACATTTTAAATTTCTCGTTCCCTAGAATGTGTGTTTATTACGTTGAGTGGAGGACAAGAGCTGGGATTTCTGGCTCTGACTTACTGTGTCACTTCACTTAATCTTTGCAGTTTATCTCTAAAAAGTTAGACTTACCCACCTGAAGAGACTGTTTTTAGGCTTAATGTTTGTAAAGTGCTTTACATTTACACTGCTTGTACAAGGATTTTCCATATTATGATTAATTATTATTAGCATAATCATCAAATAGCAATTATTTCCCCCAATTTCTATGACCAGCAGAAATATGTTTGAGGGAAGCTTGTGACAAATAAAGCCTAATCTATACTTAAGATGTTTTACTGGCATAGTCATGATGATTAAAATATAATTTTTTGCTAACCTAGCTATACTGGCAAAAGCCCTAGTGTAGACACAGCTACACCTACAAAATTAAGTCCATTTGAATGGTTTAGCTTAATTCACTCCAGGACATGGTATAAGCTATAATCATCAAAAGGACCTTTTTGCCGGTATATACTGAATCTGCAATAGGAGAGTTTGCCAGTACTGTTATATTGGCAGTTTTTAAAGTGATCTAAAAACATGGAGGAAGTCTATCACCACCCCTATTTCTGCCCAGCAGTTCATATTGCTCCAAACGACCCAATCAATCCTGTCTCCCTAGTCCCTCCATCAAGTCTTGTCACTCCCAGATCTCCCATCAATTCTGCTCTCACATCTGTTCTGCCCTCTTCAGCCCCTCTCATCTGGTCCTCCTACAGCTCCTCCATTTCCACACCCTCCTCCCCCTAGGCGTGGTGGGGGACGGGTTGCATCAGGGCCCCCTCACTCCCTTCCTGGGGTGTTGCAAAGAAGGGAGAAAGGAAGGAAGGAAGGAAGAAGCAAAGGAGCCTTCCATTGGAGGGGACAGGGAAGGAGGGACTGGCACCATCCTGAGATGCTAGGCTTTCTGCTCCTCTTTCTCCTCCTGAGACTAAGTAGTACTGAGGAGAAATTTTTAAAAAGGAAAATATCAGCTGATTGTTAGGAAAGTGTCTATAACATGAGATATTTAATGGTAGAACTGTCCCCCTAAGAATTGAAGTCTTTTGAGACTTTTGAACTGGAAAAGACAAAACAATGAAGAATATACTGAAAGGAACAATTCTTAATTTGCAGTAGAAGGATAGACTTTAAGAGACCTTTTTCCATCTCCAATTTCCAGAATTCTATGCCCAAATAGGTATATTTCTGAATACTTTTAAAAATGTTTTATGTACTCACCAGAGATAAATTCCAAGATCATCTACATGTGATGAAGCTAGAAAGTCTCCAGTAGGAGACATAGAAATGCTGATAGCTGCTGAGTCTAACAAAAAACAATCTATGAGGCTATGAAAACAAACAAAACAAAAAAACAAAAACAAAAGAAAGGATTATATACAGGGCAATGAATTCATTTTCTTAACTTTATGTTATGAAACAGATGTGATTTTCACATTGCATACATACAAACTAGATTTTTTCAACTAATCCAATAAATGATGTGTATTTTAGCAGATGGATGACTAATCTTTATTACTTTAAGTCACCTCTTTTTTGAGGCAGTATAATAAAGTTTTAAGTGCCCCCTACACACAGTTTTACATATTTTGTGGAAGTCAAGAAAACATTTCTCCACAGCCAATTCCACAGATTTACTACTAAATTGGTTTTTAGGGGCAAGAAAGTACATTTTCAGTTAGATCTATATAGACACACTATGTTTTTGGGCTCTCATCTTGGTTTTCACTTCCCCACGCTCCCACCAATGGACTGCCACTGATTGCTAGCTTGTGCCACCTTACACGGCATAAAACCTCAACTACAACTGTTATTTTGACAATAATGAAGAGGAAAATAGAAATAAACTAAATAGGCAATATCAGTTTAATTTAATAGCACATCAGCCTATAATAAACTCATATACAGTTTTAGTTGGTCACACCAGCACGTGTCTCCCAAGACTAATATTTTTGATCCTACATAAGTTACACATCATCAGGCCCTAACAGTGTATACACCACTTTCCAGAACTTCTCCTGAAATTCAAAATCTGCACAGTATGGCAAGAAACTCTCTGCTAAGCAAGGAATTTGAAGTTATTATTTTAATGAGCATTTCTTCATATGCAAAGTCACTTTGAAATAAAAAACTCTTTATATGGTGTAGGAGAGAGAGTGCTTAGTAAATGAATCAGTGTAGTAGTGAACAAATCCATTTACTGTAGGATTCCTGGCTCTTTTACTGCAGTAATTGGAAGATGTGAAGTGAATGAAACGGGTCTGCAGGAAGAGAAAGGATGATTTTGGTTAAGGCTTAATGACACTTGGAGAAAAAGGTTCCTTCCCTGGCTCTGCAACACATGTCCTCTATGATGCTATGCAAGTCATTTAAACCGAAGTTTTTACAGGTGGCCACTGTGTTTCTCCATTTTCTAAATGCCCAACTTGAGTCACCTACGGTCAGATTTTAAGAAGTGTGGGTGGTCACACTTGGAGCAAGATATCAGTGGGAACTACAGATGCTCAGGATCGTGGGGGAGAAGGGGGGAAAAGAGAGATGAAGGTGGGAGAGATTCCAGAGGACTGGCAGAATGCAAATATAGTGCCAATGTATAAAAAGGGCAGTAAGGGCAATCCGAGGAATTACAAAACCAGTCATCTTAACTTCAGTATCGAGAAAGATAGTGCAGCAAATAATCAAGCAGTCAATTTGTAGACACCTAGAAGATGCTATGGTGACAAGTAGACAGTCAATATGGATTTGTCAGGAACAAATCATGTCAAACCATTCCTTTAACAGGGTAACAAGGCTTGTGGATCTGGGAGAAGCAGTAGATGTGATATATCTTGAGGGATTGTGGGTGTGAGATTTAATTAAGTCGTGGTAGTAGAGTTGTTTAGCAAGGAAGATGGCAGAACTGAAAGAGGAGAGAAATCTGTAATGGAGGAAGTCAGCCAGGTCATGGGATTTCCAACAGAGCTGCTCAGCAGCACAAGAGCAGAAGCATGGCAGTGAATGTGGGCGGTGAGCAAAAGAAGCCCTGCAGATGCCTGTATAAAACCACTGTCTCTTACCAGGAGAGAATCCATAAGCACTCAAAAAGGAAATGTAAGTATGATGAGTTAGGCTGAGAGGGGCAGAAGGATGTGTTAGTGCATACTGAGATCACCAGGAAAAAGTTCAATGCTAGAAAGAGTTAAAAAGATAACCCAGATTATGAGTACAGGGCATGTAAATTAACGTTAGTTTGTCTGTCCAAGCTACACTGAGTACGAAGACAAATTTGCATACAGTTACAACAATTAAATTACATACAATCAAGCACAGATGGGATCATCTATTTCTGTGAAATTTAAGGAGACCATTTAAACATCATTCAGATTTCAGCAGTATTTATACACAACGTGCTCAATGAGTGGATAGCAGAGTGCACACTAAAAACGGATGCATCATAACTTGTAAAAGATGTTGTTTGACTCAAAAACATCAATGATTTTTCTTAAATAAAGCTTCAAAATTAGCAGTTGTTTTTGTATGTGTACAATAGCTCATATTCCTAACCATACTAAGGGAAAGCAAGACCTGCAGCTGAATTTTTAATGAGCATCATTGCTCTATTTCAGTATTTCTTTCTGCCTGTGTAAGAGCAAAACCATCTCTCTAAACTCCAAGCAAGATAAATTACCCTAATTTTTTTCCAGACAGAATGTCATGTCATTTCAATTCTGTATCAACAAGAATTTTGCTAGAGTTACTTTGTTGTCTTTCTATCTCCATTATAAAATATAATAGCATCTATGTACCACAGTGACAGATGCAAATGTTAAACAAGCTAAACACTCAAGGCAAATGTAGTGACTGTCTTAGATTGCCTTTAAACTTTATCATATGCTTTTCCAAGCCATTTCATAAGAAATGAAATCAACATTAAGAATCTGTAATAGTTTTGAGGAGAGAAGTTCTAAATTTAATTCATCCATTAATCTTTTGGTCTCTAACTTGAGGCATGACTTTCAACAATCTATTGACCAATCTTTCTGTGATACAACTCGCATCATGTACTTTAAATGAAAGTAAATAATTTTCAGTTTTAATACTGTCATAGCAACAAAACAATGCAAATCTTCAGCTGGTTCCCAATTGCTCACAGGCTTCTCTAAGTTACACTAAAAGGTATGTCTACACAGCAAAGAAAATCCTGTGGCTGGCCGACTTGGGCTCAAGGGGCTTGGGACATGGGGCTGTTTCACTGCTGTGTACACTTCGTACTCAGGTTGCAGCCTGCACTCTAGGACCCTGCAGGGTGACAGCGTTCCAGAACTTGGACTGCAGCCCAAGCCCAGAAGTCTACCCAGCAATGAAACAGCTCTGTAGTCTGAGCCCTGTGAGCCTGAGTCAGGCCAGCCATGGGTTTTTCTTTGCTGTGTAGACATGCCCTAAGGTATCAGCCCAGATCAGGAAAGCACGAAGGGGATCTAAAGTCCCCTTTGTGTACATCTTTCCCACCTCCTGAATTATACTGTGTACTTCTCAGCCAAAACTGAACATCCAGAGCAGAATATTCATTTTTGAGCAGAGCAGAAATTTTCAGGAAGTTTATAAGCAAGTAGAAATGGAAAACTAAAGTTGACTTGCAATCTTAACATAGCGTTTGATACTACAGACATAACAGACAGTCATTTTATGCTTTTGAATTTACAAAGTGTTTTGCATTGACATGAAGCAACCTTATGTTCTGCTTTCCTGAATGGTATGTGGTTTTATCATCAAAGTAAAATTGACCTTCTAAACTTTTCAATTGTGCATGTGCTTGAAAGTAAAAATAACCAAGAAGCCCTATTGTTCACAATTTCAATGTCAGGCTTCAAACACTGCCTATACTATAATTATGTAATTTTCTACTATAAATTCCCATTTACAAGAGCTTCATAAAATGGCTATAAAAAAATTACTAATACCAGACAAAACAAGTCAGTTTCAAATACTAATATTCAACAAATATCAACTTTTTAAATTAGTATACGTTTATGGGACATTGTCAATGCATCAAATCTTTTTTGTGGTTTAATGCATGGAATTCATATGCAAGTAAGAGCTCTCTGCTACAGTACTTAAATTGACTTACCATCCAGATGGGAGGTCCCAAGTCTTAATAGTGCAATCCATTGATGCAGTTATTAGCCAACGGGCATCGGGACTGAAAGTCTGTAATAATAAATCTAAATGAGTATTTTAGAGCACACACATCCTCCTTTAGTTCATAAGAGAAGATTGCATTGACAATTTCATCCCAGTCCTAGGCAAACATTTGTCCACACAAGAAAACTGATAGGTCTCCTGTGATCAGAGACTAAGGCCTGGTCTACACTAGGGGGGGAGGGTGTCGAACTAAGGTACGCAAGTTCAGCTACGCGAGTACCCTGCCAAACCCAGCGTCATCCCTAGTTTGGGAGACAATCGCATAATGCGAAGTGAATGTGTGAACTGAGGCCCAAGGGGCCGCCCTACAAATGTCTTGGATAGGGACATGGGCTACGTAGGCAGCTGATGAGGCCTGAGCCCTCGTTGAGTGTACTGGTGGTGGGGGAACCCCTGCCAGATCATAGCACATGCATATACATTAGGTAATCCAGCGGGAAAGACGTTGGGTGGAGATAGGTTGCCCCTTCACCTGCTCAGCTGAGGCAACAAAAAGCTGTGAGGATTTCCGGTACGGTTTGGTCCGATCCAGGTAAAAGGCCAGCACTCTACGTACATCGAGCGTGTGGAGGCGGCGTTCCTCATTGGAGGAATGGGGCTTAGGACAGAGCACAGGGAGAAACATGCTCTGATTCATATGGAAGGCAGAGACCACCTTCGGGAGGAATGCCGGGTGTGGGCGAAGCTGGACTTTATCCCTGTGGAAGACTGTATGGGGGGATTCCGAGGTCAAGGCCCTGAGTTCCGAGACACAGTGGGCTGACGTGATTGCCACAAAAAAAGCTACCTTCCATGAGATGTGAGACCGGGAACACGTGGCCAGGGGTTCAAAGGGAGGACCCGTGAGTCGGGACAAAACCAGGTTCAGGTCTCATTGCAGCATAGGGAGTCTTGCATACGGGAATGAGCGGTCAAGGCCCCTAAGGAAACAGGAGGTCAAAGAGTGGGAGAAGCCCTTGCACCTGCAGGTGGAAGGCCGATATAGCCACCAGGTGTACCCTGACAGAGGCGGGTGCCAGTCCTTGGGTCCTAAGGGACAGGAGGTAGTCCAGGATAAGCTGGAGAGGCGTGGAGGAAGGGGAGACTCCCCACTCACTCACCCACTTGGAGAACCTGGACCACGTGTGGCGTGTGGACGGTTTCCTACGTTCTAGCAGGACCTGCCTTACCTGCTCCGAACATCTGCCTTCCCCCTTGTCTAGCCATGGAGCAACCACACGGTCAGGTGGAGCATGGCTAGCTTGGGATAGAGGAGGCAGCCCCTATCCTAGGAGAGTAGGTCCAGGTGAAGCGGCAGCGTCTGGGGGCGGGGGGAGAGGAGCTGTGTCTGGCACGGGTTGCAAAGAAGTCGATCTGGGGAACTCCCCACTCTCTGAGGTCGCTCACAGGCCTTTCCAAGTGGAGCAACCACTCGTACGGGGGGAGAAAACCCTGCTGGGGTGATCCGCTGAGGCCCCCTTTGGCCTTCAGGATCAGGAAGTACTGGGGGTATAACCCCTTGCCCTGGAATTCTACTGGTACTCTTTCCACCGTCCCCAGGTGCAATAGACGGTCCACCTCCTGCCCTAGGAGGTGGGTATGCTCCAGGTCCCTGAGGCCTATAGGGGAGGGCAGGTGGTTTGGAGGGGCTGAGGTGAACTGCAACCTGTAGCCCTGGAAAATGGTGCTGAGGACCCACTGGTCCAATGCGATACGGGACCACGCCATGCGGAAGGCAAACAGTTGCGGAACACAAACTTTATTAACTGGGGAAGGGGGTCTCCCTGGCAACTGGCCCGGTGCCTCCCTGCAAATAGTCAAAACCGCCTCTTTCCCTGCCTCTTGCTCTTAGAGGGCCCAGGCTGCGGGGCGGAGCAGCACTACAGCTGAGACTGGCGTTTTTGGTCTCTCAGTCTCTTATATGGGGGCTCGTATCTGCTCCTCACAGGTTAAGCCGCCGGTTGTGGTTTGGCCTTGTCCTTAGCTGGAGGGACACAGAGGCCCAACGTCTGCAGGGTGGTGTGAGAATCCTTCATCCCATGCAGCCTGACATCCATCTGGTCCATGAAGAGCACCTTCCCATCAAACGGGAGGTCCTGCATAAGGGACTGGACCTCCGTCGACAGTCCAGACAGGAGGAGCCACGACGCCCTGCGCACGGAGATTGCTGAAGCCATCGGGCAGGCTGCAGTGTCTGCTGCGTCCGACGCTGCTTGCAGGGCCGCTTTTGCCGCTGCAGCCCCCTCTTCTACTAGCGCCTTAAAGTCCTTCCTGTCCCGGTCTGGGTGGAGAGGCTCAAAGTTAGACAGGGACTCCCATAGGTTAAAGTCATATCTGCTCATTAAGGCCTGGTGGTTGGCTACCCTGAGCTGGAAACTTGCCGAGGAATAAATCTTTCTACCAAAGGAGTCCATCGTCTGGCGTCCTTACTCTTGGGGGTAGGTGCAGGTTAGCCCTGACACTCTGTGGTTTACCGACTCTACCACAAGCGAGTTAGGTGCCGGGTCGGAATAGAGGTACTCATGGTCCTTAGCGGGCACAAAGTACTTCCTTTCAGCTTTCTTGGAGACTGGGGCCAAGGCGGCAGGAGTTTGCCACAGAGTGTTGGAAAAGTTGGCTACACCCTGGTGCAGGGGCAGAGCCATGTGGCCCAGTGTCGAGGGGGACAACACGTTAAAGAGAGAATTGGAGGGGCCCTCCATTTCCTCAGCCTGCAGCTGAAGGCTGGATGCCACTCGCTTTAGCAGGTCTTGGTGTGCCTTAAAATCCTCCTGAGGGATTGGTGGTGGAGGCACTGTTATGGTGTCGTCCAGTGCCAGGGAAAGAGCTGGTACGGAGCCGTGGGCCTCGGTCGGTACCGGGGGGGGGGGGGGGGGGTCGAGCCTCAGATCAGAGTCCAGGCGTGGGTCCGCCGACTTGCGGCCCGCCGATCTGTCTCCTATGTGGCCTGACGAGGCTGATGGAGCCTGAGATGCACCGGCGACTGAGCGGGTCCCCATCTGGGCAGGCATTGGTGGCCACGGTGCCCATTGGCACCACTGTCCCTGCCACGGGACCCCTTGCCACTGATCCGGCTGAGGGCCCGGTGGCAATAGTTGCCCCAGCTGAGCCGCGCAAGCCGAGGATGGGCAGCTGGGTGCCGAGGCCAAGGTCACCGATGAATGCACAGTCTCACGGGAATGGTATGAGTGGCGGTGCCTGCAATGCCGCCTCCCTTGGGACCTGGACCTCGAAGTCAAGGACCGGTACCTGCCCAAAGAGCTGCTTTGGTACTCATGATGGCATCGCGAGAGGAATCTTGAGAGCAATGTCTAGTTCAGCAGGGACTGGAACAGGAACGACGTCTATCTTGTCAAGACCGGCTGCGGTAGTTCCGTCGCGAAGGAAAATGTTCCTGGTGCCTCTCTCGATGCTGATGCTCGCTGGCAGGCAACATAGAGGGTCCCCGAGACTCCTGTCCAGGTGGTGATGGGGACGGTCTGGTCAGCGTCGAGGGAGGGCGTGAGCTGCCGGACAACCGGTCGCTGCGCGCCGAACGGTGTGAGGAGCGGTCCTCGGAGCAGGAACTATGACCTGCAAGAGAGGTTTGATGGATCCCCAATGGGGGTTTGCCCCGGGACCAGGGACCTGTCACTGATTGCATGCCTGGAACCAGGAGACTCAATGTCTTTCGCGGCCTGCATCGCCTCCGTCATCGACAGCATCCGTACTGGTGGAGATGTGTGCGCGGACGGTGCCCGGCTGCTCCGCTCAACATGAGTCGGAGGCCTTGAGTCCGGAGGGGATCGTGGGCTGCCCGGCGCGGGAGCAGCCTCCCCTCTTTCTTTGTCTCGGCAGCGCTGCAAGGTAGGGCCCTTTTCCTGCTTCTTGGAGGGAGAACGGTGCCGGCTAGTAGAGGGTGCCTCGCTAAGTATCGATGAAGCGGCGGCAGGAGCCGAGTCCACCCGGTGCACTGGAGTTGGAACCAACGTCGATTACATGAGGAGAGCACAGAGTCTAATGTCTCTCTCCTTCTTGGTCCACGGCTTGAATGACCTGCGGATCTTACAGCGTTCGCTGATGTGAGTCTCACCCAAACAGTAGAGACTCTCAGCATGCGGGTCACTCCTAGGCAGAGAACGGCAACAGAAGTTGCACGACTTGAAGTCTGGGGCACAGGGCATGCCCTGAGCCCACTCTAACAACTGAAGTAACAATTCCACGAATGGTACCACTAAGGACAAGTAGAAAGGCTTCAGCAGAGCTGGAGCACAAAGTTCCAACTACCTTCACTGGCGGCAAGAAGGAACTGAGGATGGGGGGAGCACACGGTCCCCCTTATACCGTGGTATAGAGGTGCCACTCTAGGGGTCGCAGCGGGGCTCCCCCACTACGGGTACTGCTAAGAGAAAAACTTCCGGCACCAGTGTACGTGGCGAGCACGCACACCTACTGTGGAATACACATGAGCAATCACTCGAAGGATAGCTTCCCAGTGGCTGCCCTCAATAACACTAGTGTGGCCTCAAATATCTGTTATGTTACTTCTAACTTTTCATTTGTTTAAGAACAAAAAATAAGGTTTCAGACACATTCATTTTTTAAACTATCTGTCCTTTGGTAATAAAATTACAATAAAACTCCAAGTCTGTACTGGTGAGCTAAAATTTCTATAGTTACTATTTGAACATTAAAATGCTCAAATCAGCAAACTACATTAATTCTTAAGAAGACATATACACATGTATGGTTGCAGTTTCCAAAGGGGTACCCTAAATTTTTTGGCTTCTGCAGCTGAACACAACAAGAAGAGATCCAACTTAAACACACATTTGTTTTTCATTATCTGTTATATACAGACAACAAATCTATCACCCTCAAATTGAATTAATTTTTGTTGCAGATCATGAGCACACAAATATGTACAGTATATACATTCACCATGTCATTAATCTGGCTGTGGTGTCCTGAGAACTTCCTGACGATCCTTCTTGTTTCTATATCCAAAACGCTAATGCCAAAGTCATCTGAGGCAATTCCCAGAATACCACTGGAAAAAATTAGTAGTATATATTGGCAGTTAATATTCAGAGATAAAACAGACAAGCATATCCTAATATTACCCGACAAAATTTTATGTTCTACTGAAATTTCCTAAGCAAGACAAGTTTCCAGGCCTTCTGCAATATAAAAAGCTCCTTGAAGGACTAATAGTCATTTCTAGCTTAAAATGTTAGGAAATGAAAGACATTTTTGTCGTGGTCTTTTATTAGAGGCTTGGACATTAAGATTACAACAAAACAATCAAAGCTGTAATTGAAACAGTTTTAGATTCTCACCTGTCTCTGTGAAGCAGCATTGCACTTGGAGAAGAAGAGAGATTTGCAGAGTAAACTAGGTCCATGGTCTTGAACTTCCAGAATTTAATTAATCCTTCACTTCCAGCTGTGATTGTCAACTGGTTTAATCCATCCACTGCTACCCCTCTAATGGCACCTTCATGTGCTTTAATCCAAAAGAAAAAAAAATTACATTTCAGGGCTTTACACCTATCTTAGGTACCTACATAGTGCCAATTACTGGGGCATCTAGGTCCCTTCAGATGGAAAGGCAGATTTAAACAAGAGGAAGGTATTGGACAAACAATAGTAAAGCCCCCTGATACTATTACTTGAATATTCTAAGTTTATATACTTAATCAGTGTTTTCCATCTGTGCACAGGCCAATTCTGTTTAATTGATTAAGGTACAGATAACTAAGCATTAGTGTGACAGTGAGATATACAAAAAATATATATATGCTAAGGACAAGATTAAGATGGCAATTAAAAAGGTTTTAACTGAACAATTTTTTCACATTGACACAAAGCAGAATATTAGCCTTCATTATTTGCTTGAAAATCCTGATTCTGAATTTGCAATTTTGGGTTTCTGAATTGCTTTCAATTACTTTACCTTCCTATTCTGCCACTAATAGGACACTGAAATTTTGAGACACTGAATTACATATATTCCTGATGTAGGTTTTCCTGTTCTGAAAATTGGTAAATCCATGTGTAAGTACAGAATATATGGCAATAAATCAGCAACAAACAATATAAACAGGAAGGCACTAAGACTTCATTAACTTTTAGAGAGGAAAGGCCTTAAAAGGCTGGCAGCTTTTCTATCCCCAACCTAGAACTTCAAGTATTATCAAAAACATTTTAACTGTCTTACTCCACTTTTGGGGGACAGAGAAACCACTGGTTAGCTCATTCCCCAGCCTCCACTAACATCTTAGTTAAAACCCAGATGCCAAAGTTGAGGGCCCCAAATCTAACCTAAAAGTAACTTGCTCCCACCACCACATCTCATTTAAACATGTCTGTTCTGTATTTGGATCAGAAATCAGTTGTCTGAAACAAAGGTGAAACACAGCTAAAGTCACAACTTTTCAAGAAAGCAATTCAACAGCAAACCCAAAGAACTGGGCTGGGTTACAATTTGCATGCACGCATGCTATCCCTACATTCTTTGGAGCAGGGAGCATACTGACATGTACAAGAATTTGGTGGTCTGCTACAGAAGTAGAACAGAGCAGGTCATGAGGGATATGATGTGCATGGCCATAAGCTTAATCAAAGCCAGCATTTTATACCCAACACCCTTGAAAACCAACAAGTTTATGATACTTAAAATTAAATAGATGCCAAGTCCACAACTATCCACAGTAGCGGGAGTGCCGCTGTCCTTCACCCAGAGAGAATAAATGACAACTGTAGAGTAATCACAGCCACCTGTTGCTTCAGTAGCAAGATTCCTGCATTCCACCCAGAAACTACAATAAAAGTCTTTCGATTTGCAGCTATTCTTAGGGTGTAATTAAAAAAAAAAAGTTTACCTTTTTCTTTTCCATAATGTCCTCGGTGAATGCCAGACTGCATGTTGTATACATCTACATGTCCTGTTGAAAGCCCAATTACAGCAAAGTTTCCACATGTAGTAATGTCAACTACCTTTGAAGGGAGGGGGGGAAAAATGAGAAAGGAACGTAAAACACATAGCACATTGGCAAAGAAAAAAATATGTTTAATTGTAGATGTGCTTGTCTATCTATAGCAGTTATAAAGCATCTCATATTGAGAAAGGAAAATCTTCAAAATCTCTGTATTACAATTCTCTTGTGGTTTTAACATTAACAACATAAATGATGGTTACCTTCTCCCACACAGAAAGGAAAGCTATATTTGCTTTCTTCAGAGAAGTTATGATACAAATAAGCATATGGCAGAAAGAGTAAGCAATGAAGATGAGAGTACACAAACAAACAAGTTAGTGACATTCTCATAGCCACCTAATTGTAAACAACATTTATCATAAGTCACATGCATCTTAATGACGGATATGATATGATCAGTGTAACCTAAGAAAACAAATCTATATAATTAGCCCTTCATTGCACAAAAGGACATGTGAGGGAAGTTAACTTCAAAGTCTGATGCCACCGTACTTTGGTGCTAGGAATGGATTAACAGTATCTGAAAACAATCAACTATGATGCATGCAGAAAAGAGATGAGAGTTTACATTTTAGATCTTTCAACCCAGAACTTAAGAAGGGTCTGGATATACGTGTGTGAACAGAAACAAATTCAAGACCCACAATCCAGTCTAATAGTTCTACTCACTGTACCACCAAATTCCGTATAGTTAGCTAGTTATTTTCCTATAATGGGATAACTCGTAAACTTCCTGATGTACCACGAATTACCCCCTTCAATATATACAAAGAATTCTCTTGTCTAAATTATCCATGTATAAAGAAGCCTAATATAGCTGCTTAGCAATATATTTACTTATTCAGTTGGAAAAGATTTCACACTCATTTGTACTAAGCACTCTGTATTTTGGTTGCTATTCTTGCTGAAAGAACTATTATATGCATTTACCTCAAACTACCATCAATTCCTGTTACCAAATGGAAAAGAACTAACTGCGGACAGAGATCAGTGATATTGCGTAAGAGAAAACAAAACAGAAAATAAAAAAGGTATTCTGAACTAAGTTTAGGGAAGTCATTATAGAAGGAGTAGCAGCAATCCCTATGTTTAGGTTGCCTTTTCTTTGAGACGCCCTCACACTTCCATAGTTTGCAGCAACCTTTGAAATTCGGCAGGGAGAATGCCCTTAACTAGAGAAGTGCCTTTTCTTTGTCCCATGAAATTCCACTCAGATGTAGCCATGACATAAATTGTTTTAAGAAAGAATCACCCATTTTCCTTCTCTCACTTGAGTTCCTCAGGAAATTATTGTTTTGGCAGGAAGCAACATTCAACGTGCAGTTTCTAAGGCTGGTTTATACTTCTACCCAAACAGCAGCTACACTCCCCGACACCCACCCATACTGGAATATCTGGGATCTGCCAACAGGAGTAAGGAGGGGGGCCCCACTTCTACTCCCCAACCACACTTTTCTGTGGACCAGGCATACAACACTAGCCTCACTTTCCCTCCTCTGGGGGACCACATGGGGCAGAAGCTTCCCCAACTCCTATGGGCTCAGACTAGAGAGCACTGAAAAGTGCTCCGTCCAACCAGACTTAGTACATGTACTTATTCAGTGCACAGGTTGGCTATCAAGGAGGCAGAATTAAGGTTACATACTCAATCCTAAATCTGGCATTTCCCAACTTTTGAGTGATAGACTTTGCGCTCTTAACATTCCCTTAATGCACCTTTTTTGCATGCAACTTAGAAATATACAGTAACTCCTCACTTAAAGTCATCCCGGTTAATGTTGTTTCATTGTTATGTTGCCAATCAATTAGGGAACATGCTCATTTAAAGTTGTACGATGCTCCCTTCTAACGTCATTTGGCAGCCGCCTGCTTTGTCCACTGCTTGCAGGAAGAGCAGCCCGTTGCAGCTAGCTGGGGGCGGGGGGGGGGGGGCGCTTGGAGCCAGGGTGCACTGGCAGCCCCCTTATCAGCTCCCCACTTCCCTAAGTTCCCTGTGCTGCAGCAGCCCAGCAGGCTAGCAATCAGCAGTTCAGCTGTCCCTGTCCCCCACTGCTATCTGCTGCTCCTGCCCTCTGCCTTGGAGCTGCTCCCAGAGACTCCTGCTTGCTGTGCAGGGGGGAAGGGGGAAGAAGCTAATGTTAGGGTGTCCCCTTCCCCCTTGCTCCTGCACCCCACTTACCCCTTCTCCATTTTGAGCAGGGAGGACACATGGACGGAGAGTGAGAGAGCTTGGGGCAGCATCTGTTGTCTCAACTTCCTGATCCACTTAAAAAGACAATGCACTTAAGAGTGGGTCAGCTTACTTAAAGGGCAGTGAGCATCTCTCTCTCCCACATACTGTCTGCTATGCTGTCTCCCCACCCTCATGTTCGTGCTGCCTTGTGTGAGAGGCTACATTAACAACATGTTAACCCTTGAGGGCTCAGCCCAGTGCTAGTTCATCATTTAGCAGCAAGGCATTCCCTGGGAAATATCCCTCCCTCTTTTACCCTCTCACTTCACCACCTCAACCAAGCTTCACAATCATCATAGCTGTGAACAGTATTAAATTGTTTAAAACGTATACTGTGTGTATATCTATATAATATATAGTTTTTGTCTGGTGAAAATTTTTTCCCTGGAACCTAACCCCCCCATTTGCATTAATTCTTATGGGGAAATTGGATTCGCTTAACATCGTTTCGCTTAAAGTCACATTTTTCAGGAACAACTATGTTAAGCGAGGAGTTACTGTACCTATCATTTTCAAAAGGTGTTAATCTTGAGAAAATATTGCTTAAAAACACCCTTACAAAACTGTCATGACAATTTATCAGCCCAGGCACAAAATCTTTTCTCCCACCATAAACAAAGATGAAAGTGAGAGGAACAAAGGTACACCCTGACTATTTAAATGTCTATGGAGTAGCTACAAATCTTCAAATAATTGGAGCTCATAAAACTAAAAATTTGTTTTCTTCCCCCATGTATTTCTGATTCAGGAGACAATTTTAGATAACTTGGAGTTTCAAGATAAATAAGACTGAAATAGTCAGCATTTACTTTATTATTTTATTCACTTATAAAAAAATATTAACCCTAATGTAGTTGATAAGTAGAATTTTGCAAGGCTTATTTAGATCTTTACCAAATGCTTCTAGGTTTTAAGTATTCAGTTTCTGTGCAACTGGATAACAAATTAGCAGCCATGACATAATATTTAAGAAATAAGATTACCCCAAAACCAAACTTACTGTCGCATATACATCAAGAGGCTTGTTTTTGCTGAATGCTTTTGGTTTCAGTTTATGGGCTCCCATGGTAGTTTTCTGATAGTTCCAGGTTGTACAAGTTATATAACCTTGATGGCAAGCAATGATCCCATCCCAGTCATTCTGACGTGCTATCTCTGTAACACAATCCAAATTGTTACTCTAGAAACTGACATTCTGAAGTAAGGGTGATTCTTGCATCACAATTTATAAAATTAGTTCAAAAAGCCATTATGTAACAAAGCCATTGCAATTTTATATTTTCATTAACTAGTCAAAAGGCTACAGTTCAAAAAAAAAAAACCCACTAGAGTAAACATTGCCTAAAATTTTTTGGAGATTTTAATAAACCACATAAGGAAGCTACAGTCTCACCACTAGGATATAAGTTGCCACAACCTAAATTTGTGAACATTCTGTACACCAGGGTGGATAACTTTTTAAAATGTATCAAAACATATTTTGCATTTAAAACAGATTTATTAAACAAAAGGAAGTATCAGTTGTATTTAAATAACTGAACTGATTGTATCTGATCACTACATCCTTCAAGATTTTAGAACTAGAAGATTTCAACCTCTCACAGCAAGTTTTTATTCAGATCTTTGAAGAGAAAAAACAAACAAACAAAACAATCCAAGCTTTCCTGCTTTTTGAACTCTCAACTGGTTTCTTAAACTTTGAATGAACCATTGAACTGAACTAGCTGAATAAACCGAAATGAAGAAAATATTCTCCTTTCACCTTCAGACAACGTTACAGCTGTCAAAAACTGGTTAGCACTTGAACAAACTCTGGTTCCAGACACTTAGCAAGTGACTTCCACCAGTTCAGTAGTTTCAATTTCTTTAAAACTTAGCAGCAAACATGTACTGCTTTATATTGTTTTTTGTATTTCAATCTAAATTAATAGATAAGTTAGGTCTTAATATAGGCTGTCAATTTCAATTTAATTTTAAATGGGTCTTTTTTTTAAACAAACCTATATTTAATTTAAATAAAAAACTGAATTTTAATTTTTTAAATAGATTTTTATCCACATTGCTGTACCCTTTTACTAGGCTTAACTGAACAGTAAGTCTGCACAACTTTGGACACAGAAATAAAAGAAAAGCCAAGTGAAATTCATACTTCTGAAAACTACTAGTTAAAAGCCCCGGAGATTGAAATCTACTGCAGCGCACTCTCCAGTAGACTCCGGTACTCAAGGGAACAAGAGGACTAACGTAAGTTGACCCAGCGTGGTGTAGACACCGCAGTAAGTCAACCTAAGCTACATCGACTCCAGCTACGTTATTCACCCTATGTCTACACTACTGCGGTAAGTCGACCTAAGTTACACTACTCCAGCTACAGTACCGACTTACCATGGTAGTGCAGACATAGCCTTAGACTACCAAAGGACCCAATTAATGCCAACTGTTGTGGTCATTTGTGCGTCATGGATACTTGTTCACCAGGAAATGGAACAAGACTACCACCTTATTTCCATGTAAGCTGAGACAGATAGTAACTTTCTGTCCCTACCTAACTGGACTGGACATGAACAGGAAAACTGGAGGTACAAAATTTCTGTAATACATCCCCCCAAAATGTTTAGTACAATAGTGGTTTGCACTTTTTAATTTAACCAGCAATATTAAAAAAAATAAAATAAAAAAACCACTCTCCCAAAGAGCTTATAGCAGTTATCCAATACATACATGTTGGGCATAGTATACACCACATTAATAGGTATTATGTGCATGCTATTAATATAATATGTACTGGTGTTAGGAAGTTATGTTAGCTGAATGTATTATGCTCTTCCCACAATTCTGTTGACCCATGTCAAGCACCCCACAACACTTTGCAAAGCTGAAGTCAGCTTTGGCATTAGAAAAATAGGAAATCTGTCAAAGCAAACATGCATAAATACTTTGTACCAAGTTCAGTTAGGAAGCAGGTACAGCAGTGAGGATAAAAATATATTTAAATAAAATTGGAATTTTAATTTTTTAAATTAAATAAAAGTTATTTTTTTAAAAATAGATCTATTTAAAATTTAAATTGACAACCTATATTAAGGCCTAAACTTAACACTCGGAATTATAGAATCATAGACTTTAAGGTCAGAAGGGACCATTATGATCATCTAGTCTAACCTCCTGCACAATGCAGGCCACAGAATCTCACCCACCCACTCCGGTATCAAACCTGTGTCTGAGCCACTGAAGTCCTCAAATCATGGTTTAAAGACTTCAAGGTGCAGAGAATCTTCCAGCAAGTGACCCGTGCCCCACGCTGCAGAGGAAGGCGAAAAACCCCAGGGCTTCTGCCAATCTGCCCTGGAGGAAAATTCCTTCCCGACCGCAAATATGGTGATCAGTTAAACCCTGAGCATGTGGGCAAGACTCACCAGCCAGACACCCAGAAAAGAATTCTCTGTAGTAACTCAGATCCCACCCCATCTAACATCCCCTCACAAGCCATTGTGCATATTTACTGCTAGTAGTCAAAGATGAATTAATTGCCAAAATTAGGCTATTCCATCATACCATCCCCTCCATAAACTTATCAAGCTTAGTCTTGAATCCAGATATATGTCTTTTGCCCCCACTACTCCCCTTGGAAGGCTGTTCCACAATTTCACTCCTCTAATAGTTAGAGAATCTGTGGGCATGAACAAATTTGTTGGGTTTTCTTAAGTCTAGGATGGGGTCTCCACCCCCTATTTTTCTTTTGAGTCAGAAAGTAATGGGAATAAAATCCCTTTCCTCTGTGTTGTATTGGGACTAGTTCCACCGCACCGATTTGCAGAAGGTGATGCACCTCTTGTCTCAATAGATGCTTGCAAGGAGGGTCCCTGAAGAGGGACGGGGAAGGGGGTGGGTAGCTAGGATAAATGTAAAAGGGATGGAATAGCCCATTAAAATTAGTTCTAAAACCCACTGATCGGATGTGATCGAGGCCTAGTTGGTGTAAAATGGCCTGAGTCAGTGCCCAAAGATTTGAGTGTTGTCTGCCCACACTGGTGTTATGGGGAGGTTGTGCAGACCCTTGACCAATACTCCAAAATTGCAGTTTGTTTGGTGGTGGTTCAGACACTGAGTTCTGGGGTGGAATGTATTATTCAAAACAAAATAAGGGCAATTGTAAGAGGAACTAAGGACAAAGCTAGCACAAACTAATAGGTTAAACTTAGAGTTTAAGTGATGTGTAAAAAGTATAGTAAGACTTGACAAGTTACAAAAAATACTATCATCTTTGAAGCACCCCTTCTGTGTAAGGTGAATCTGCTTCTGGAAGGAGGGTACGTATGTCTCCTTTTTGTACTGTACCGCTTTGTCTCTAGAGTCTAGACAATACATTTGGCTACGTTTGGTTATTTAGTCTCAAACATTTTTAAAAAAATGAACCACAAGTACAGTCAAACAATATAACCTAAATAGACAAGAAAAATGCACAGGAAGGGAAACAGAAGTATCGAGATGTGGAGTGATTTGCCCAAGGTCACACAGTAGGTCAATAGCCATGCTAGGAATAGATCTCAGGTCTCCTGGCTCCCACTCCAGTAACTTTATCCACTAGAGCACATTCTACATCAGATGAATTCTAAATATTTTAACACTCTTGAAAGACCTGCACCAATGGCCAACTAGGTCAACAAGTTTATGGAACTTAAGGACACTGAATATAGCCCTATGATAGCAACAATGAGTAACAATTACTATTGAAAGAGCCAAACCAGGAGTGTGTGTTATGCAATATATGCAATGATTTTTAGTGGCACTCTGCTGCCAGCCGGGGTCCCTGCCTGCCTGGATGAACGGAACCCCTGCTGCCGGCCCCTGTAAATGTAATATTTGTTACTGGCATGCGAAACCTTAAATTAATGAAGACTTGGCACACCACTTCTCAAAAGGTTGCCGACCCCTGCAATATATGAACAACCAAAATGTAAGCTTTAAAAATTACACAAAATTATAATTGAACATTTGTTTTTACAATATGTAGGCTATTAATGTGTTGACATTATTAAAATGAAATTGCAACTACAATTGCTTTTACTTCTGGTGCAAGAGGATGAGTTTTTGGGGCCTTACTCTTAAAGAGAAAATCCTTCCAATGTATTAACATGACAAAACAAAAATCCAGTCTGAGAATCATCATATTGTAGGCACTATCAAAAAATAATGAAATATTTCTCTGCATACATTCATCTACATACAATTTTAATGACAATGCAGGATACACACATTAGTAACAGTAAGATAATTTAACTATGCCATGAAGATGTGTTAATCACAAATAGCTATTTCCTTACACTAGCAATTTCTCCCAGCTGGTCCCCCTGTCGGCTAGTCCTATAAACTCAGTCGTGAAAATATAAAGAAAGTTAAGGTGTTTCTGACTTGTGTATCACCAACAATAAAGATCCTGCAATCAAAATTTAGTTAACATCTCTGATGAGGCATGAGCCAGAGTAAAATCCAGTTCACTCTTAGACACCCGTATTGAGTCTGAAGCTCTAATGAGGAGTTCTCAGAGGGAACAGTTTATATAAAAATGCCACCTTTTTACCCAGCTAGTCACAGTTCAGTATATGAAGAGCTGTACCATTCTAATATAATCTCCTCCAAAAGATTAATTAGGGTTTCTGATATATTCCAAAATTTCTGAATATGTTACAAAAAATGTAAAAATGAAGAAGCAGGTTACTGTGAGCAGGTCGACTCTCTCCTACATATGACATAAAATATTACCTACCTGTTGCAAATGCAGTAATAGGTGGAAGGGCCATTGTATCATACTGAAGACCTTTCCTTTTTGATTTCTTTTTGTTTATAGAACCTTTAAAATACCAGAAAAATGTCAGCAACTCTCAGTCAGTTAAAAATATATGCAGCCACAAACTTTCCTTAAGGTATAGACAATCTACTAAATGTAAAGTTCACAGTAAAACTATAGAATACATTAATCTTTTGTTTAAAAAAACATTTCTAAAATGTATAAATTGAAACTTTTAGCATTAAAGTCATAATAGACAAAAAACTCATAGCACTGCTTATAAAGTTGCCCAGCACTTCCTACTATAAAGGCTTTGTTTTCAATTGCTTAAATTCTGCCACACTAACTGCTCAGGGTATGATTTTTCATACTGAACGCCTACCTCTGGTGGAACAGTTTGGGAAAGTTTCAGCACAAACCATTCAGCCATTTCTGAGATTGAGATTAGGGGGAAAAATTGTTTTGCCCATGTTAAAAAATTCCTCCAATCATTTTGCTGAGAAGCTCCAGTTCCTCCATGCTTTGGAGTCAGGACTTGAAATTTAGCATGCAGGGGGGCTGTTGCACTGGTGTCAAGGACACAATCCCATGCTCTGGATGTCCTTAGACCTCTGGTTGCTAGAAGCTGGGACTGGATGACAGCGGATGGATCACTCAAGAAATTGCCCTGTTCTGTTCATTCTCACTGGAACATCTGGCACCAGCCACTGTTGGAAGACAGGATACCGGGCAAGATGGACCACTGGCCATACTGAGTCAGACCATTCTTGTGTTTGGGATATGCCTTTTGCTGTTCCTGGTAAAAATCTCATATTTGGCCAAGTAATAAGCCTTTGAAAAAAACAAAAAACAATTCACACATGCTCAGTGGCAACTTCTAAGAGTTTGGCACGCTCCAGCCCATGGCAAAAGGGCTGAATCAGGACTTTCCCTCCAATTGCTCCTTTCAGCAGCCAGAAGCTGCTGTGGCAGCAGGTACTGGAACCAAGAGCAGAGAGCTTCTATCCTGTGCTCTTGATGATCTCCCTGCTGGAGCCCACAAACAGCATGAAGTAGCAGTCCAACTCCACTGCAGAGGGAACAAGAGCTGGACTAGGGGTGAGGACAGATGAAGTATACTAGGACAAGGAGCTGGCAGCAGGGAAGAGGAGAGAAAGCGAAAGCAACTGGAACTGGGCGCCATGGAGAGCGGTGTGGGGTCAGGCTTCCTGGGGGACCGGGGACAAAAGGCTCTCTACTACTGCATTCTCCACTCCAGAACCTGGAGTTGAATGCAAGAGTCACAAGCCTCAATATTCCTCTCTGTCAGCAAGTCTCTGAAACCCACTGGCAAAGTGTGTGCCAAACCCCTTAGTAATGGTAGGCCAGCCAATATACTCAATTACCCCATTCACTCAGGTGGCAGAGATCTGTGCTGTTGATCTAAAGGTCCAAATCCTGGTGTTGAACCACGTAGGGATCAGTATGATTTCATGTGTTAGCATTTTTACTTTTTTTCTAATTTGCTTTTTAAAAAGCCAGAAGACAACATGCAAAAAAACCTACATTAAAACAATACGAAAGGTTGCAGAGTCAAGCACTGGAAAGTTAGGAAATAATTCAACACCTGTGTGCATATGCATTAGAATACAGTCTTTAATGACATGATCACATACTATTGTCATTCATTGTACCAGATGGATAGTGCTCTGGCAATGAATCAGGTTTGTGTAGTGAATGAAGATGTGTTCTTCAGCACTCCTGTACTCTTTGTTGCAGTGGCTGTAGTTGGAAGGTGTGCAGTAAAGGAGGCAGGAAACTTCAGGAAAAGAAAGGACAGTCTCATAATTAAGGCAGTTGAATGCTTCCCTGGAAAAACTGATTCTATCCCTGCCTCTGTCACAGAGTCTGTATCATACTGGACAAGCCTCAAATCAAACTTTTCACAAGCGGTCACTGTGTGTTCCTCACGTGTTCCTGGGAGTCTGACTTGAGACCCTGGAGCTCAACACACACAGCTGTAACTGAAGTCAATGGGAACTGAGCTTTAAATATATATGTGCTGAAATATCACGCCTAGGAATCTCAAAATTAGTGGATGTTTTCGATCTCACTATCTGTAAGGGAATGTCACCCCCCCCTAACCTCCCAGGGGAGCTATGAAAATTGATTCAGGTTTGTGAAACACTCAGATACTATAGGGATGAACACCACAGAAAAGTCTATGAGGAAATTAACACTTCTGTCTTCAGAGCAGGGTTTGAATAGTTTGCAGCAAATAAGGCCGAAGGCCACAAATTCAATGAGGAGGAAACAAAATATGGAATAGACGCTCATCCAGTAAACACCATCCATTCTGTGCATTTAATGAGGCAGAGGGACTGTAGAGAAATATAGCATGCGATCGTGTATCATAATACATATATGAAAGGGGACCAAACAAATATTACACAGGCAAGCTTAACTCTGGCATTTCTTAACTTTTGAGTGCTTGACTCTGCAACTAACTTTTTTTAAAATGCCGTTTCTGTGTGATAGGTATTTTACATCTTTTCAGAAATGTTATATACTATTTTTATATTGAGTAGGAAATACAATCTAGTCATTAACACAAAAGAGTTGGAGTCAAGAAATCTGAATTTCCTGTGAGAGTTTAGCAAAGTCTTAATCTTCGAACTTCAGTTCCTCTTAGGTAAAATTTGGATACTACTTCACGTTTCTCAGGATGTTCTAAGGCTTAGCTTATTAATGTAGTTAGATATCACAAGTATTACAAATTCCCCAGAAAACAAATTTATGACATCACCAGATGACCACTTTTACAATTATTTTTATCTATGCACATTTGTAACCCCATTATATAATTTCAATTAGTAGAAAAGCAAGTTCCTCAGATGCAGCAGAAGTTACTTTCAAGATTATTTTTGTTAAGACGCTAAATAAGGAACATAACATACTCCCAAAATGTAGTCTCACCGGGGAGGGGGGGGGGGGGAATGCTTGAAAGCCACTCAACCAGCTGCGAGGTGCTGTTGGAAAGTGAGAAGAGGAAGTGGACAGCCAGATTTAAGAGATACAGTCTAAAGGGCGAGGGGAAGACAGAAAGTTTAATATTAAATATGTAAAAAAAATAAATAGAAAAAATGCCTACTATTCTATACTCCACTAATACAAAATAATTCATATTAAAAAACTGGGAATTATTTCCCATAGTAGAATGATATAGTTCTAAAGAGTCAGTCTTTAGCAAATTAATTCTAATTAATTTAAAGTGTTTAACTATACTACCACACAAAGACACTTCAGTCACATGTGCTGTATGTAAAATGTGCTCTGAAGCTCACCGTGCCCTACAGGATATGCTTTGGTACTTGTACAAATAGGAAAAACAAAGTCATGTCATGACAAAGTCATGTCATTTTAATACTATATTATGTACAAATATCATTTGTCATTGTACTACTTACCGCGTCCTAAACTTTTATTGAACCTTTCATGCACTGTGGAAAAAGACTGCAAGGTTCCATCCTGACCTGATGGAATATTAAGAAAAAGAAAACTAAATACCTATCCATAACAATTTCAGCTTATGCCCAAGTCACAAAAATCAAAAGCAGACATTTGAACAATGATAAACCAGAATGCCACAGGAATAGTCAAGCAGTTTATGTCCAAATCTTGATATACAATAAACCCAGACAAAACCAAAACAACCTGGAGTTAGAGTTAAAAACACAAATTTACGTGTACAAAAACCAAAAAACCCCATAAGTTTACAGTTATCCCAAAACAAGTGTTGCAAACCCAGGAAATAAGTAAAAGCCAACGTTTAAAGAAACCAAAATAGGCTAAGGCATCAAAACACAGTTAAGGTACACAAATCAACCAAACCAACTCTGCCAGCTGCAGGGGGAAAAGATAAAAAGAAGGAGCAGAGATGAACGAAAGCAAGGCTGCATGGGGTGGGGACCAGACAAGGCAGGGGATGGGCATTACAGGAGACGGTTCTTTTGGGAGCACTGGAGCTGCTGGGGCAATCTTGGGCCACCCCACTCCCAGCAGCAGCAGAGTTTGGGTGTGGGAGGGGGCAGAGGGGTGGGGCACAGGACGGAGTGAGGCGGGCTCTGGGTGGTGCTTACCTGGGGGGCTCCCCAGAAGCAGTGACATTCCCCTCGCTCAGCTGCTAGGTGGAGGCATGGCCAGGCAGCTCTGCACAATGTCTCTGCTTCGCAGCTCCTATTCGCCAGGAACTGCAGACAATGGTAGCTGCGGGGGATGTTGCCGCTTCCGGGGAGCACCTCCAGGTAAGTATCGCCTAAAACCCGCCTCACGCTGTCCCGTGCCTCCGCTCAGAGCGCTGGCTTCGCAACTCCCATTTGCCGGGAATCATGACCAACGGGAGCGGTGCCTGCAGCTCAGCAAGGGGGATGTCGCTGCTTCCAGGGAGCCATGGAGGAGGGGCCAGGTGCCCTGCCGCCTCCCCCCACCCCCGGTCCCGCCTGCCCAGCACCGATGGGGATCCCGGGCCATGTGCCGTCCCCACCCAAGTTTTAGTCAGGGGTATAAAGTAAAAGTCATGGACAGGTCACAGGCTGTTAAGTTTTGTTTAATGCCCAACAGCCCATGACCTGTCCATGACTTTTACTAAAAATACCTGTGACTAAAACGTAGCCTTAACTATAATAAACGAACTACAAAAAGAGCTAAGGGGACACAGCTGAGCTAAAATTCAACATGGACAACTACAAAGGCTCAGTCTCAGGCTGAGGTGATTGAGAAGGAACTGAGGGCGGTTTGCCCATGCAGTGCTATGTAACAATGGCACAAAACACAAGGCTCGGTGGGGCGGCAGGGGCAGGGAAATCAGTGTCTCTCTTGATGTTGAGAGCGTGTCTGTTCTGTATAAAAAAAAAAAAACAGTACTTGTTGTGGCACCTTAGAGAGACTAACATTTATTCAGCAGCTTGAGTGAGCTAAAGCTCACTTCTTTTCCCCAGCCAGAAAGCACTATGTACAAACCCAAGGACTTTAAGGTGGCTCTAGAGTCCTTAAGCCATGGAACACTCTGTCCGCCTGGTCTGAGAACAGAGAAGTATCCTCAAATGGCAAGTCCTGAATAATATTCTGGACTTCATAGGGGAGATCAGAAGACTAACCAGGAGAATTTTTACTTAGCAACCGCAAAATCCGTGGTCCTAGCTACTGAGTCTGCAGTGATGTTCTTGCGACTAGTTTGCCCTCATTGACCAGAGAAAAGAACTCCTGCCTAGCCATCTCCAGAAGTAGGTTGCCAAACTTCTACACGGAGCCCCATAAATTAAAACTGTACCACCCCAGCAGAGCCTGTTGGTTAGCAATACACAGCTGCAAACCCTCCATGGAATAAATCTTTCTGCCAAATAAGTCCACTCTCTTTGTGTCCTTTGATTTAGGGGCAGCAGTCTGATGTCCTTGTCACTCACTCTCATTAGCTGCCATGACTAATGACCCCAGAGGTGGGTGGGTATAAAGGTACTCGAAACATTGGGTGCACACATAGTATCTTCTCTTTGACCTCTTTGGAGGGACTGAGAGTTGATAATATGTCAATCAAGTTATATGAGGACTCCCTGACCTGCATGGCCAAGTCTGCAGCCACTCTCTTTCACAACTCCTCAAACTTTAAATCCATCCAGAGAAACCACATCATCTGGATAGGACAAAGAGAAAGCCAAGAGTGAGGAGACTGAAGCTCTCCTACATCTTCCTGATGTTTGGTTCTGATCCTGGAACCGGATCCTGCAGACAGAGCAGACCAGTGCGCAGGCTGTCCCCAGATGATGCGCAGCCCTGTCCCCAGGGCACTGAATAGGCATAGTGAGGGGGGAGATCTGGAAACTGGGGAAACCTCAAAGCGTCCCAAAATGGCTACTGGTACAAGGCTAGACCCCAGTGACCTAGCCACATTTTCCTGGCAACTCCCATTGTGAGGTCTCAATGGTAGGCAGGGAGAGAGGATCCCCGAGGGGACTGATAGGAAATTTGCTCAAGCACCTCCAGTGTAGTTGGCTCTGAGGCGGTATCTTCTTATGGTGACAATGAAGCTGACGGTGCAGCTTCTGGCACCGGGCACAATGGTGCCCTTTGCAGCACTGAAACCAACTGTGCTGACTAGAGCACTGATTTGGGAGAGGAGTGCTTAGGTTTCAGATGCACTCAATTCAACATGTTCTCACCCCTCTTACCAGACTTTAAGGGTAGAGATCTTCCCCTGCTCTGTGCCTCTTTGGAAGTCTTATATTTCTTTCTTAGCACAGGCAAGAGATTCCAATAATGCTGGAGGTGCACTTCTCACTGAAGCTGCAGTACTCTGCACCAAGTCAGACTGGGCTGGCTTCGATGGAGGCCTGACTGCCAACTCCAACAGCAGGAATTTCACTTTAGCCTCCCTATGCTTTTTCATTCTAGGCTTGAACTCCCTGCAAATCTGGCACCAGTCTTTTAACTCTGCTTTAGTCAGGAACCTCAGGCAACTATAGTGAGAGTTGCTCACTAGGACAGGCCTTGAGCAAGAAGCACAGTGCTTGAAGCCCAGTGACTAGGGCATACCTTGGTGCCATCAGCAGAACCCTCAAACGGTGGGTGGAGAGGAAAACCGGGGTTTTTTTAAACATCAAAATCCTACAGCTATACTTACTACCAGACTACCTCTATTATATACATTATACACAAAGCTAAGAACTATTCTGGTAACGAACAAGGGTTCTGATGACTGTCACGGGTGATCAGAAGGAACCAAGTAGGCCTAGGAGCTGCTCTGCCCTTTACACAATGGTGCATGGCAGCAGAGGGAGCACAAGCCACCCAACAGGTACAGCTGAAAGAAAGTTTGCAAACAACCAAGCGCTAGGTGCAGATACCAAGCGAGGAATTCACATGTGCAATCACCCAAAGAATTACTCAGTACGCTTAATGTACCTAAATGATTAAATACAGTAATTTGCTATGCACTGTCAAAATGAATTTAAAGACATTGCTAGTCATATCTCTTTTATCACTAGCCAATAAGCTGAAAAGTGTATTTAAACAACAGAGCAGCACAAAATGGGTACATTTGAGAAGTTCAGAGAATTTCTACCTGCACTAAGAATTTGTTGTCCATTTTGCCCATGGTATCTGATTTTTGTTGGAGGAGCACTATGTCCCATACGGCACCTCAACAAACGGCCACTACCTCCAGGGCCATCAAAGATCCATATCTGCTCGAGAAATGCAAAGAAATGGAACATCAGTAAACATAACACTAACTCCTATTGAAAAAATAGATTGGAATAACGTAGTTAGAAACAACAACCTGTCATGTTCAGTAACTTTGATTTTACTGTACATGCTGATGCAACTGAAAAGAGCTACCTCAGTCTACACAAGTATTCATACTTTGGAGGACCACTGGAAAAAAAATAAATTTACCACAATGGTAGTAGCAAGAAAAAAGCTTACCTTTATAGCATTATCAGCACCATTAGTAACAAGAAGTGGCTCTCCCTGGACAAATGACATACCAGCTATTGCTGTGGAATGGGCATTTCGCATTTGACTAATTAGTTTCTTCTCTTCCAAATCCCACAGTGCAATGTGTCCAATAGGACTTCCAGCTGCCATGACTGGATGACCATCTGATCACAAAATGAAAGGAGAGAAGGGAGGGATTTTTTTTTTTTATTACTATACATTCCTTATAGCTTTCAATCAATCATTTTAACTTTTCAAAATTCATGTAAGCAAATCTCTCTCACAAAGGATTACCATCAGAGGAAAAAATTCATTCCTAAATAGAACATAAAATTAAAGCAATCATTTATCATAGTGATCTAATTTTTTAATAGAGAGAATGGAGCAGCACCATCAGCAACAGGACCAGAGGATATGCAATATCAGATCAGACCAGGTATATCTAGTTTAGTATCAAGGTCTGACAATGGCCAATTCCAGATGCTTCAGAGGAAGATTCACGAAACCCCACAATGGATATTTAACTGGCTATCTTTAGATTTCAGAGTTAGATGAATGACAGGAATGGGTGCTGCTCACACATCTTAGAGCACAATTCTGCAGCAAGAGCCAAATCTGCTGTACAGCAGAATACTCTGACCCCTACCACTAGGCCGATCTGTTTTGAGTGAATGTTATTTCCCATTTATGAAATAGCAAAATGTTGCTATTTCATAAATATACAGATTTTAAACATTCCCCTGCAAGATTTGCAATTTTTCCCAACTATATAAGAAAATATCACAAGTTTATTACTATCAGCTGTTGTAAACTTTAAAAAAACCCAAGACACAAAACCCCAAGTTTTGTGCCTACAATACATTAAAAATACGTTTAATTTTTCTACTTTTCAATTAATATTATTGTTTTAATTTGATCTGCATATATGACTAATCAAACTGCTAGAATTTACCTGTACGGAAAGATATTGCTGTGATGGGACCCCAGTCTTGCTGAAATTTCATCAGTGTTTCATCAAACTTAATGTTGTGCACAATGATATGACCAGACACAAGACCTATTGCAACTACATCTACTGCTGGTGCCTGTAAAAGACAGTTAAATGATGAGAGAGAAATTAAATAGATTCCTCTCCATCCGTCTATTTTTCCTATTAAAAAATAAGTTCTGCTAAATGCATTAATATATTCTTTAACTACATGACATATTATTACAACATCACTGCTTCATTCAGTGAACTGGCTGAATTTGCAAAGCAGATGAGATTTCTTCTTAGCAAATTAGGCAGGGATTCTGCTCCATTCTAGCCAAAAACTTATGTTTGAAATTACACAACATAAATTAAGAATAAAACTACTGAGTCACTGAATTTGACCCAATTTCAGTATAACTCTGAGCAATTCAGCCTTCAGTGCACAGGAGCAACAATGTGCAGTGAAGTAGGAGGAAGTCTATGGATGTGCAACCAATGGGATGGAATGCATTAGTTTAGCATAAAAATAATTTAAGCAATTAAAAACTTTCCTATAAAAATATTTTTGGTAGATAACTAATGGATAAATGTTTCCCTTTAAATATGTTCAAATAAGTCTAGTAAATTTCACATCTGTTCCTCATTCACTGTCCAACTTGTGCACTATGTAAGGGAGGCAGTCTTACACAATGTGTGTGTTTGTAACACGTAACTACAATCTGTACAGTATAAAATATGCACATGGATCTCATTTCCTGACTTGAGTGCTTAATTTTGCAAACTTAGTTTCGGTATGGAATATGCTATATCAAGTTCTGTAGGTAGGACTACTTCATGGTCCATAAGCTTTTTCTATACCAGTACATTACAGGTATAGCAAGTTAACACCTGATATGTATGACATTCAAGTAAATTTAGGTCTAAAATAAATGAGTTAACCTTATAGTCAGGTACTTAATAAATCTTGCACTTCGTTTCCTACCACATAGTATCAATTCACTTATTTTAATCTATAATTGAGCATTTGACCATTCTAAAGCATCAAAGAGATTGAACATGTTGCACTAATAATATATTTATATGAAATTAAAATTGTTTGCAGAAGCTTGAGCAGCTGATGTTATAAGATACCTTCTGGTATCATACTTTTAGTTTGTTTTTATTTTGTTTGTAATAGCCCCCTGGTTTTTTTTCTTTTTGGAGCTGTTCTTTTCATTTTGGCAAAAGTTTGATCCCCCTGCCCCGATTTAAAAAAAAATAAAAAATAAAAAAAAATTCAGAAGCAAGAAATTGGCAACATAATTAAGCTGACCTACAGTACACCAATACCCTAAAAACTTAAGTCACCTAAGTAGTCCTTACTCAGTGGAGTAACCAGAATGAAGTTACAAAAGCTATGCGAGTTAGTAAGGGTTTACAGGACTTGTCCCTTAGATTGTATGCTTCTCCGAGCAGGGATATTATCTATACTCTCTGTACGCAATATGCGCCTATAGCACTGTACAAGAATGTTAAACAACACTGACTGCTGTTCCATATTTACCTTTTATAAACCAATGAACTATCAAAACTACTAACCTGTTCGAGGGTTGTCACACCCCCTAAGCCCCATCCTGGAAATGAGTATAAAAGTTTGCTGTGAAAAGAAAGTGTTTCAAAAGTTACATTTAGAAAAAGTCTACGTCAAAACGAATGTCTAGCAAGTACATCTAGAAAGAAGTATGACAGGGAATGAAGGCTAGCAGCATACATTTAAAAAAAATCTATGGAATTTAAAAATTAGAGTAATATGATCATTTATATGGAAAAGTTGAAAACTATATTGGTGCATTCTGTCTTCAGGATGAGACTATTTTCAGGCAGAGCAGTGGTAAAACTGAGTACAAAGGAAATTTGTACACAAGGCTCTGACTATAGAATGCTTGAAGCATGAGAGGTGCATGATGTAACATTAGGGACTAAACTACATGACTGAGGATATGTACTTTCACTGTAAGCACCAATAAAAATATTTTGGTAAACATAGCCAAACTTAATTTTATTAGTTATCAAATAATGAAACTAAATGTTTAGTTTTGCATGCTATAAAAAAAACCTTCAATTTTTTTAAAATTTGGGTTACAAGGCAGATTCACTTAAATCAAATTTAGAGCTCAATCTTGCACCCACTAACTGGTGCAGATTACCACAAATGCTCCCACTGATGCCATGGGGTTATCTAAATCAGTAAGCACTGAACTAGGCACCTGGCTCAAGATCAGACCTTTAAAACATAATCGAGGATTATGTTTACACACCAGTGTGAGATGCTGAAACAAGCCCAAGCAATGCATTCATTTCAATTTGCAATCACCTACTCTATCTTTTTAAACAAAGGAATTTAAGAAAAAAAATTCTATTTTAATCCTATTTTAGTAGTTTTTGTACAGCACTGATAGCACCATATAGCTACCTTGAATAAAAATAAAATAGCAATGATATTATTGAAAATGTGTAATTGCTATTAGACTGAAACCTTGAACCACATGACAAGTGTAAATTCTCATGAATTGTAGTCATATACATTTTCACATTTACAAGTGTGTGTTCATCCATAATGAGGTCTCCCACTCTAGAGTTGGAAATAGCCAGCTCATTGAAAGATAGAGTACCAACACTTAAGTCAAACTTATTAATAGTAACTCAGCTACAGGCCATTGCGCCAAAACCAAACTATATTAAAATAAAACTTAACTAAATCCAGATTTTTAAAGTATATTTTTTAAAATACATATAAACACAAAATTAAAAAGAACAAACTCATTAAAACTATATATAATTGAAGGGTTAAAATCCATGTGCATTTTATATAACAACCTGATATATGGACTGTGCCAGCTCTTTTCCAGACCCAAAGTCCAGAGTTTGGTCAAGAGACCAGAGGCCTAGCAAATAGTGATCAGCTAAGACAAAGCAGAACAAACAAGATAACATTGCCTTTGCCAAGATATGCTTGGTCAGCAGAAATGCCAGATGTTGAAGCAATAACTGAAAAATTATGTTTCAAATTGAAAAAAGAATCCCTGTTCCTACTGTGTTAGTTTCTTCTGTAGGGAGACATTCTTCCAACAGATCCAACTTTGAGTTTATGAAAGGTTGGCACATGTCAGTATAAGATATGGCATCCTCCCACCTCCCTTTCCCAGGGACCAATGCCTGCCTTAAAACACAAAAGGAGACAATCTTTATTGCCATATAGTCTCACTGTTTCTTTAACGCCTAGGAATGTACCTGTTGGACAATCAAAGGAGTTGCTTCATTCCTATGGACCCCAAATCAGAATTCAATATATATATATTTTATACTAATAACATTTTATCAAAGTATTAATTAAATGTTAACGTGCTAACTTGAGATCCTGGGCGGAGACATTATGTAACCTGTTAACCATTGGCTAATGTGCTATCTTGTCTTGCTGCAAAACCTATCCAGGGAAGTGGAACTGCCTACCCTGTCACTTTCCCCTGCTCAGGGAAAAATCTATATAGTCTATTGTAATCAATTGATTGACAGGGTCTCTGAGCCTAATAAGCAAGGTGACACTCCACCAGCACTGTGCGTAATAAACTCCTATACTTGATCTCTACATGGTTTGGATTTATGTTCCTTCAATAAATCACTGACTAACACTTATTTGGCCTGCACAGTCTTTAAAGAATTTAAGTTATTTTTAAAAATAATTAAGTTCCTAGCTCTGGCTGTGAATTTATTCTAAACATGTCCCAATGCAGTGGCAAGTCTGCAAGCAAATACAGATATTGTTTCAGTCTAAGGGTCAAATGCCGCTTCCCCTCACACAGAAATGGAAGGCCCTAAAATACAGCAGAGCTTCCATTCTGCAAAGATGAGAGGAAGGAGGGAAGAAAACATAGTAGTCTGTACAAGAGGATTCTGCACAGTGGAGTTTTGTGGTTTGGCAGAAAAAGTGCAGATGAACAGCCTGGAGATTCGCCACCATATGAATTCAAACACCTAATCAGCCCACCACGCAAGAGAGATACAGGCCTACCAGCTACTACAAAAGCCATGAGTCGTAATTATGGCCTTTTGTATTAATGTGATTACTGAAAGTCAATGGGACTTGGCGTCCTCAGTGCAGAAGTCATTTTTGAAAACTGCATTTTGGAGAACTGGAATGTACAACTCCCTTCATCCCAACAACTTCTACAATGCAGTTAAGCGTTTTCAATTTCGGATGCCTGTACTGGCAAATTGAGGCAATGTAAAAAAAGTTGAATCAACAACCAGGCAGGGCCTCCAATCAGCAAGTCTCTTCCCTATCTTGAATTACTGTAGTGGAGCATAAGGAGGCATAATCTGAGTAGTGATCTCAGTCCCAAATCCTGCAGCAGCTGAACAGGTACAAAACCTTGCTCCCCACACTCAGCTAGGCATATCTCCCTCCTCCTCATGGGCCCACTCAGTGGCTGGACAACAATTTTAAGGGGGAAGGAGTTCTACAACTTCATCAGGCAGACAACTAGCTAAAATGCTGAGTGGGGTCGGGGTTGGGAAATGAAAGCAAGGAAGATTACTGAAGAAACCTGCACAATCCCTGTTACTTCACAGCAAAAAAATCCTGGCTTAAAAAATAGCATTTTCAGTCACATGAGAGAGTCAACTGTATTGCCCATATTTCTGAAAACAACATTGAGGGGCTCTTCTGCTGAAGGAGTTAGAAAAAAAATAGACCTGCATTAAGAGATCATTTTATTTAGAAAATGTTAAAACTCTGAGTATAATTCCACCTAGAGAGTGAAAAGTGCTTAAAGAATAAAGAATCTTACTTGGATTTTACATTCCATAACTGCAGGCTTCCTTGTTCACTGCCAAGGAGAATTTTATTTAAGTAAGTACTTGGATGCATAATTGCAGAAACTGCAAAAATAGCCTTATCAAAATTCAGTTGTAGGTATTCTTCTGCAGACATAAGAAACTGCGTTAGTCATGCTGCCATTACAAACATTCCAAGTTAGCCATTCTTTGCAAATTTTTAAGAAATAATCATTTTATCTTTTACATGCACAAATGGGAAGAAGTCCTCACAACTGGGATTTCTTCCCTGAAAACATCAGAAACCTCATATGAGCCTGACCCATCTCATGGCAAGTTATGTAGCTTACTTTATATTGCCCCGCAGAACAGATTTATATCATAAGGATTCTTATTGTGCTTTCTGAGCAGAACATCTCACTTGATTAGTATGTCTTCTGTTTACATTATAACAGTCTTGTTAATACATGAACTCCACCTTAGAAGCGTAGTAGTTATTTTAAAAATTGTTAAACGCCACAGACCACCATAAGAGAACCTGTCAGGCTAATGAGTCATTGCCCGATATCAAAATCGGAGAATTCTTTGGAAAGAAAGAAATAAGCCACCGAAGTTTGATCCCACCTAATAGTGAGCCATCAAAACCTTATTTAAACTTGGCACAATTAGACTTTATGATTTTGACAGATAATATTTTAAAGCAATTTTTTTCTATTATTATCTATTTAAATTTTCAAAAAAAGTTAAAAGTTTTATAACTTAAACATGTCAAAATACACAAAGTAAATGCCTTAAATCAAAACTCTAAGAAGTTCTCAAGGAGGACTTTTCTTACTCTGCATATCTGTATGTTTTCAATCATCACTGATGGAAATATTTTTTCACTGGTTTGTGCACATATGGTGAAATCAACATTTATCGATAAAAATCAAATCCTGTCAAACCTATCCATTCAATAGCATGAAAGGCTACTGACAACTAAAAAAAACTCGGCACTTGATCTTTTTCTGCTGCCAAGAGAGCAAGCTATTTCCATGCCATACCAAGTATCATAGATAAAGGGACTGAAGAAATTTTAGGACTCCACATGACACCAAACTTCATTCACCAGAACTCTCATGAACAAAGGGAATGTAAGAGATACCAGTTATCCATAAGTAGACCTCTGCACCCATATGCCCCTCTCCAACCCTTTCTCCTCCCCAAGTCAACGGAGCTTTGAATGGGTGCAGGGCTCCATCAATGAAGCTCTCTGCAGGATCAGGAATTCAAACATTAATGCAACTACCATTTTATTTTGCCTTAAGAACATTAAGAACTCTGACATAAGCATTAAACAAATTGTCTTGCATTATCAAATGCTTACGACTTTTATCATATACTACAGTTTGGACACTTACAGAATGAGGAAATATGACTCACCTTCTGACTGTACATCCCAAACAATAAGAACATTATCAATATCCACAGAGATGACATGATCACCAAATGGCTGCAAAAGGCGAATTTCTCCTCTGTGACCATCATATATATGAACCACCTATGATTTCAAAGTACACATAACTTCAGTAAAACCTTTTCACATATTGTAATATTTTAGTATATTACTTGAACTATAGCAACTACCTGTAACAGAAACCCGTTAATACACAACTTTATACTATATTTTATCTAGTAAATATGCGCTTTTATTAAGCCTCATTTATGATAGCTTCCTTGGTACTGAGAAAGTGTGCTTGGCAAATCCTTTTTGTCATAGTTTTAATCGTATTTTAACTTTTGTGTCCTGAAGATTATTTCTTTATCAGAGTGCTGTCATTTTATAAGTATCACAGCCCAACCACAGTAGAATTTGTCCTTAAAGCTTTTTTATTTTAACTTATCCATTGTTGTTATTGCTGAGCATTGTGAGGCTATTGTCCCCAAAACTCATGAAATTAAATTACAGTTGATATGAATAAATGACTTAAGTAAGAAAACATATCAATATTGGCTTACTGTCTGGTTATTACACAATAAATAAGTTATATAAACCTCTTTGTTCCGGGCAAAAGCGTGGAGAAGATTGCCATATGAAGCAAAGACCAACATTCTGTCTGCTGCCAAACAAGTAATGTCTTGTAATAAAGCATTACCTATGAATAAAGAGGGGAATAAGTTTGACAATTTTCATAACAAAAATTAATGCCTTACAATGTACCAACACATTCATGGTTGCAAATTACCAACAAATTAAGGTACATCAGGAAGAGAAGATCATCAAATACTGTCTTTGGGCAACAAGTGGCTAAGTTATGAGAAATGTTTTCCTAGGAGCGAACGCAATGAGAAAATATGTAGGAAACACTGCGTGTTAGGGTATGAATTTTTTTTTTAAATGGAGATATACCTATCTCCTAGAACTGGAAGGGACCCCAAAGGGTCATTGAGTCCAGCCCCCTGCCTTTACTAGCAGGACCAAGTACTGATTTTGCCCCAGATCCCTAAGTGGCCCCCTCAAGGACTGAGCTCACAATCCTGGGTTTAGCAGGCCAATGCTCAAACCATTGAGCTATCCCTCATGTCTGCATTATACATGTCAGAAGCTAACCAAAAATAACATTTTCAAGACTACTACAGCCCAAGAACAGCCTTTTTAAGACAAACTGAATGCACCTTAAGACTGGAGCATACAATACAAGTGACACAAAAAAGTGTCAACTATTTTTGTATTTGTTATCAAGTCTTAAGAGAGCTATTAGCGCTGCCTACAGTTAAGGTTGCTTTACACATCCCATTATAAACCCCCCACTTTCACTGGCTAATACCTTTGCCAGCCTTAAATCATTTTGACTGAACTTCCCATGCTGAGCATCTGCGTCAGGTTAACTACTTAAAAATTTTAGCTAACACAGTTCAACTGTTTCCAAAAATGAGATTACTAGAACACACATTGTTTTGAATATATTAATCCCCTCCCCCAATGGTTTCATTTGGAAGCTCTAATGCCCCTATGCTTTGGAGCAGGGACTCAAAATCTGGAAGAGGGGGGTAGGGTTAGCAGATTCTGTCTCTACTGAACATGCTTCAATGTGGGGCTGCAAGTCTGAGTAGGACTTTCCCTGTATTTATTCTGCTTGCCATCCATCAGGCTTCTGTGGCACTGGGCACAGGAAGAGAGCAGAGAGACTGAGTTCACAGAAGAGACAATGCTCCTGCTGCTCGTGCCCAGGCAGTAAGGAGGAGGAAGCAGCCACACTGAAATGCAGAGGAATGAGGCTTGGCCTACACTTAAAAATGTAGGCTGGCATACCTATGGTGCTGAGAAATATGAAAAATCCACACCTCGACTGTCATAGCTAAACTGACACAACCCCAAGTGTAGCTACCATCATTTGGGGAAGCTGTGCTCCTACACTGACAAAAAAACCCAGCCATCACTGTAGGCCTGCCTCTACAATATGGCGTTATGACGACATAGCTACAGCAGCATAGTTATGTCACAACAGTCCCTACAGAAATGGCCTGAGAAATGGGGTGGGAGTGGGTGTTGCAGGAGACAGAGGGAGAGGTGAAGCTGATAGGGGAGTGAATAAGGCTGATCCAAGTAGGTGGAGATCTGGATGCACGGGGGCTCATTGGAAGGGTTCCGGGTGATGGGACAATGGGACTCTGCAGCAGATCCAGGTGAAGGTGGTTGGGGCTCAGCAGGGGTGTGTGTGTCTGGGTGTGGGGGGCCCAGGTGCTAGGGGAGCAGAGCTTGATGGGGTGAGGGCCCAGGTGCAGCTGGTTGGGGATCAATGGGGTGGGGGTCTGGGTCTGAGGGGCAGGGCTTGTCAGGGTGAGGGTTTGATGGACCTGCTTCACAGGAGAGCTCCAGCTGCTGCCGAGCAGATGCTGCATACCAAGCTCCCACTTCCCCCATGACTCCCCTATCCTCTCTTCTCCATCCTACTCCCACATTCCCCTCCCCTTGCCCTATTCCACCTCCTCTTCCTTCCCCCTAACATTAGGCACCGACTTCCCCTCTTTCCCATAGATGCTCGACCCCCCCATCCCCAGCCCCACCCTCACTCCACCCCTTGAGGCCCTGCCCCTGCCCACTCCTGCCCCGCCCCTATTCCAACTCCTTCCCCAAATCCCCTCCCTGGCCCCGCCTCTTCCCCCAAGTGCACCACGCTCACACTCCTCCCAGAGCATGCTAATGCTGCCAAACAGCTGTTTGGCAGTGGCCAGGTGGGAAGCACTGGGAGTTCTGGGGTCCTGTCAGGGGGTGGGGAGGGGGCATCCTTAGCATTTCCTAACTCCTGAGTGCTTGATTTTACAACCTTAACATTCTTTTAATGTAGTTTTTTTGGGGATGTATATTTCCTAGAATTGCAAAGAAAAAAAAAATCCAGAAATTCAGTCATGTGGAACCTGTTGACCCCCAGATTGGGTCATCAGCAGGTTTCAGGGTTCAGATTTCTATCACTTGAGCTACCATAATAACCGATAACAACAGAAGGCTGTCTTCTTTCTGAGCTAGTCATTAGAACAGGGATGATAAATACTTTGCCATTTTCAGAGCTATTTGCTGCCAGTAAAAGTGTGTTAAAACTCAGGACTCCTGGATTCCACTCTGCATTTTAGAGGGGAGCGTTCTCCAGTAATTCCTTCTATTCCTGTGCCCTGGACCATTACCGTCCCTCTCTGCACCCACCGGCAGCCAAACTCCCTTTGCCCCATCCCACCTCCTCCTCCCCTAAGCGCACCATGTCCCCACTCCTCCGCCTACCTCCCAGTGCTTCCCACCTGGCCACTGCCAAACAGCTGTTTGGCAGCATTAGCATGCTCTGGGAGGAGTGTGAGCGTGGTGCACTTGGGGGAACAGGCGGGGGCATGGGAGTCCCCGGGGGTCTGTCTGGGAGCGAGGGTGTTCATAAGGGTTGGGGCAGTCAGGGGACTGGTGGGGGGGGGGGTTCAGGGGGGCAGTTAGGGGTAGGGATTCCAGGAGGGGGCAGTCAGGGAACAAGGAGCAGGGGGAGGGTTGGGGGTTCTGACCGGGGCAATAGGGGTGGGAAGTGGGAGGGAGTGGATGGGGGCTAGGGCAGGGCTCTCCCCTCTTTTTTGATTGTTGAAATATGGTAACCCTAGGCGGGTGCCAGGGGGACCCAGGGGGCGCATGAGGGCTGGCGCCCGCATACATCCACTGCAGCCTACAGGCGCCCCCGGGCAGGTGGCGGGCCGCAGCCTGGGCGGGGGGGGGGGGGCGCAGCTGCTCCCCACTAGCAGTGCCACTGCCGCCTTTGCAGGGCTGCTGCCCCCCTGCATCACGCCGGCTCCTCCATGGCTGGGGCTCGCTGCTGCTGCAAGCGGGATGCTCTGGCGCTCTGGTGCCTCCGGAAGGTGGCGCCTCCCTGCCAAGCTGCTGCAGCGGCCCGAGCCCAGCAAAGCCAGTGAGTGGACTCTGGGCGGGGGCCACCTGGGTGGGGTTGGGAGGGCTCGCAGGGGGGCTGTGCACCCTCCAGGGGAGTTCAGGGGGTGGGGAGGGGGAAACCAGCTGTGGGGAGCAGCCCCTGGGCACGACTGGCCCCTGGGGTCTATAAAGGCTCGTTGGGGATTTGCCCCTCAATGAACCGATGTGTACGGTGGAAGTCTCACCTAGGTGGCAAAATATCCTTGCCCTGGTCCTGCCCCAGGGGGTGCGTGCACCCCAGGTTAAGAACCACTGCATTAAACTGATAAGATCTGCATTTTAATTTAATTTTAAATGAAGCTTCTTAAACATTTTAAAAACATGTGTTTACTTTACATACAACAATAGTTTAAACTTATAGAGAGAGATCTTCTAAAAACGTTAAAATGTATTACCGGCACGCGAAACCTTACATTAGAGTGAATAAATGAAGACTCGGCACACCACTTCTGAAAGGTTGCCGACCCCTGGTCTAAGTATATGATCACATATTAGTTTTCCTTCACAGGACCTCTGCCTCATTCAATAAACAGGATGGATGGGATTCAAGGAATTAATCAAGGCTGTGTAATTTGTTGTTTACCAGACCCCTGCTTCATTTGCTGCAAGTGTTGCAAGATGTGTAGTGAATGGGGCAGGAGACTGCAGGAAGAGAAAGGATGGTTCACCGTTAAGACAGATTAATGCCACCCTGGGTAACTAGATTCTACCCCTGCCTTTGATACAGAGTTCATATGGGATAGTGGGCAAGTCACTTAAACCAAACTTTTCATGGTTGACCTCTAATTGTATGTTCTTCATTTCCTGAGTGCCCAAAGTGAGACACCTGCACTTAGATTTGCGGAAGAGCTGAGCACTCAAGTGCAAATGAAACCAACTGCAACTGTGCTTTGAAAATATGAAGTACTTTAAAAATGCTAAGTACACTTAAAAAAAAAAATCACACCTTCTTAAGTGTCTCCAGTTGGACACTCAAATTTATTAAGCACTTTTGGCCTCAATCCTCTGTGCCTCAGTACCCCAACTGTACAACCACCTATAAGAGTGTTGTGAAGATAAACACATTAATGTGTCAAAGCACTGAGATACTATGGGTGACAGCTCCACAGAAATGGCCATGAGGGACTGAGTAAATCTGTTTTCAGTTCAGGGTCTGAATAGTGTGTTATGCAAGACCTGGGGCTACATGTACGTTAAGAAATCTTGAATATCTACCCATTCACTGAACGAGGGTGGGGTACTGTGGAAAAATGTGATCATCTAATTAAAGATTTTATCATAGCAGATACCAAGGGCGCAGAATTAAGGTTGCCCGGGCAATCTTAATTCTGGCATTTTCTGACACTTAAGTGTGAGTCTACAACCTTAATATTATTTTAATATACTTTGCAATAGCTAGTTATAGATAAGATTTGCTTCCTATTACACAATTCATGTCTATACAGATGCGTTAGCGGTTTGAAAAAAAGTAATTTGCATGATGTACAACAAACTGTATACTTACTAACAGCAACTATACCAAGTTTCTTTACCTGTAAAAAAAAAAAAAAAGAGAGATAGATCTTTAGTGGTTTTCTGCTCTGAATTTCCTACAAATACTAATCCAGCATTCTAGAAACATTAGCATTTGCAAATTCAGAACTATGCATGAAAAAGGAGGCATATATATATATATATATGTGTATATATATATATATATATATATATGTATATATATATATATATATATATATATATATATATATGTATATATATATGTGTGTGTGTGTGTGTGTGTGTGTGTGTATGTGTATATATATAATGTGTATATATAGCCACCCAGCACGTGTGTGTGTGTGTATATATATATATATATACATACACACACACATACACACACACACGCTGGGTGGCTAGATCCACAAATGTCTTAGGCACCTAACTACCACTTTAGACACTCCTCAAATGCAACATTTAGGTGCCACTGAGATCCTCAAAACACATGCTCAGCTGCCATCTAATTCTTTAGGCACCCAAGTCCCCATATGCCTTTCTACCATTAAAGTTCCCCAGGAATCTAAGTTACCACCAGCAAGCACATGGACAGCTGCCTCAGTCTATGTGCCCAAACGCCTATCTCATGCCTAAGCCACACTGGGATCCTCAAAGTGAACCTCCACACCCACAGTGCCCCATCTAGTAGGCAGGCATTCTCTGAGCACACCAAAGCCAACACAAACAACTGGAGGAGAAAGTATAAGAGGGGGCATCACTCCTAACTTTTAGGCCAGTGGTGAGAGCACTCACCTGGGATGTGGAAAATACAGGTTAGATTTTCTCCTCCACAACCTTCATGTGGAGAAGGAATTTGAACACAGGTCTCCAACATCCCACATAAATGTTCTAACTATTGGATTAAAAAAGTTATAAGATACACCACTTCCTCCAGCTATTTTTTGGGGGGGGCGGGGGGGGGAGGGAAGAGACGCACGCGCTAGGAATGGCTTAGGTGCCTCACTCCAGGAGAGAGCTCAAGACTATCAATCCTAAGTGGAGACAGGCACCTCCCTCCAGCCCAGACTTACACACTTGAGTCCTTTGAGGGGCATGCACAGCATTTCCTATTAACTAGCTTTCTGGCTTTTCTTCGGCACCTGTTTCTGCCCATGCATTATACAGGTAGCCTAGGTGCCTTACGAGGCTCTGGATTGCCCTGGGTGGTACTACAATCCTGAGTGTTGCAAATCTAAGTCCTATTGTGGATCTAGCCCTGCACTTAAATACTGTTCTGTGTCATGTATCCTCTCCTCATATGACACTACAATCCATCATGAAGCCATGTCCCCACTGACTCTGTGTTTATGCCACATATATATTGGCCTCTACTGAGCAAAGCCTTAACCATGTGCTTAAATTTAGCATTTGAGTAGTCCTATAAGTTTAACAAGACTACTCATGTGCTCAAAATTAAGTATACACCCGTTTTGCTGGATTGAGGCCTCTTGTTTCCATATCATTCACTGTTCCTGCTTCATTCTAAGATGCCCCCTGCAAATTAGTACCTGTGAAATTTGATTATAATGCAAGTCCTGGAACATGTTATTTGAAAAGTAAGATTTATGATATTCTGAAAGGTTTGAGTTATCTGTGTAAATTCAAGCATAAAAACTAGTATTGAAGTATAATTGAATCTGTGAAGACTGATTTGGGTTGTTAATATAGTCACTTTTGATTTAGTCTTCACTCATTATTCCTTTTCTATATATTTGAGGAAAATGTGGAGACTTTAGTGCTCAGAAAAAAATAAGGAATTGATAACAGTCCTCATCCTGCAAACACACGCATACCTTTACTCATGATTAGCCCTATTAAAGTTTATGGGACTAACCATCAAATTAAAATTACAGATGCGCTTAAATTTTTGCAGAATTCAGGCTGTAAATTGGAGTCAGTCATTCATATACCAGGTGATCTTTGCAAATTTTCTCCACACTAATGTGTCTATAAACCAGAGTTCTGATCTGAAACACACGTCTACTACCCTCTATATCTGAGCTTCTCAACTCTGTGTGGTGGTTTGGGGTAGGGTGGGTTGATTAAAATCAGCAATTTAAATCATGTTTAAATCGCCAAGTGAAAAGTCTCAATTTAAATGGATTTTAATCAACTTTTTCGTTAGTACTTCAGTTATTTTCAAAAGAAAGTTGCATTCTCATTGGTTAATATAACCATTAAAGCATGTTGATTTACAATTAAATAGAATCTTTGTACATCTTTTTGCTACCTAGTATGGTAGACTATATTATATACATTTACAGTAACTCCCCACTTAATGCCCTCTTGCTTAACGTTATTTCAATATTACGTCCCTGCTCCATTCAGAACATGCTCGTTTAAAGTTGTGCAATGCTCCCCTATAACATCCTTTGGCTGCCTGCTTTGTCCACAGCTGGCAGCCCCCGCATCAGCGCCCCTATAGCCTCCAGCCCCAGCGCCTCCTCCCCGCTGGCGGACCCCAAGGATCAGCACCTCCCCCTGTTCCCCCCACCTCCAATCAGCTGCGTTGCGGCGTTCAGGAGGCTGGGGGGAGGAGCGAGGATTCAGCGCACAGCCTTCGCCTTCCCCTTCCCTCCCTCCCCTGTCGGCAGCAATCAGCTGCGTTGTGGCGTTCGAGGCTAGGGGGAGGAGGGAGGAGCTAGAACATGGCATGCAGAGTAAAGGGGGAGGAGGTGGAGCAGGGGGGGAAGACGAGGCGGGTTAAGGGTGGGGGCTTGGGAGAACGGGTGGACCGAGGTTTGAGCCCCTGGAAAAATCGGTGCCTGTGCTTGGGAAGCTGTCGCTGTGAAAGGTGCTTCTCCTAGCCTACAACATCTTCAGCCTCCTTGCCTGCCTCATCTGCAGTGCCAGTGGGCTGTGCCTCTGGGGGGGGGCACCTCCCAAACTATAGTACAGTACCTGTATTAAATTGCTTGTTTAAAATGTATATAATGCCTTTTTTCTGGCAAAAAATGTTTCCCTGGAACCTATCCCCCTGCCCCCATTTACATTAATTATTATGGGGCAATTGGATTCGTTTAACATCGTTTTGCTTAAAGTCGCATTTTTCAGGAACATAACTACAACGTTAAGTGAGGAGTTACTGTATTTAAGCAATTATATAGCTTAATATTTTCAGATTCTTATTAACTGTATATTTTAAGTATGTTAGAAAATGGTGAATGATATATTGCTTATTTACTAGATAATTAACTTTTGCTCATGATTTGTGTGAAGCTGCATTAGGATGGTAACTGGAATTTAATTAAACACAAAACAGCACATAAAATGTATTTTTATTAAACAAACCTTAAATGTTTTGTAGACAAGCTTATCTTACCAAAACGTGTTTCACATTTACAACTAAATTATTTATTAAACAGAGAGATTAAGGATTGTCAGGGAATTAAACTGATTTCAGGTCAGCCTGGGAACATTTTTAGATATGCGTAAATGAAAGCGACCAGAGCTTAAGGTCCTACTTGCCTAAATTTCTTGAAAATTAGGCAGTCTCCTAAATTACTTTGCCAGTTTCTTGCACCCAGTATCACAACCCATGACTCCGTACACAGGATCAAGCCCTTAATACAGTGCATGACCTATTGTGTCATTTACAAAGCTTGACTTTAAAGGAAAAAGGTTTTCCCTAATACTTTCCTTATACAGAAAAGCAGCTTTTAATTCAAAGTTTTTGACAGAAGCTCATTATAAGTTTGTCTTAATATTTTGTATTAATTTAATTTTAAAACAGATTTTCTTAAAAAAATTATAATTTAAGTAACAACAAAAAATACAATTAATAAAATCAGATTTAAAAAAATTCCTTCCCAAAACAAACAAACAAAAAAATCCATTTTTATCCACCCTGGTTTGGATCAGTGGGTGGAACATGTGAATGGAAACTTGTACCAAGATCTTCAGGGATGAAAGTTCAGTGAGCACATTAAATCAAGCATCCCTCTCCCAACAGCACATTTTATACCAAGGAAACAATGATTTAATGAAAATTAAGGATATACCACACCATGTGAGGGACTGGTTCTGGGGCTGTAGAGATAGGTAAGCGATAGTATGAACTCATTTTGACTATCTGGGAAGGACAGATCCCTGGTGCTGTCAGTGTTTCAACACAGAGCATGGGTATGGAGAAAAAACATAATTTGGGAACAGACTGCATTCATGCATTTCAGCCTCATAATTGATCACAAACTTTTCACTTTGATTATTTGCTCCTTCTGGTGCATGACTGATCATATGTTATTGCTCCTGCTCCTTAATTACATGGCAAACTTTTAAAACATGAGGACAACCGATTCCCAAAATAGGTTCATGAATAAATAGTCAACTGAATACAGGCAATGAACTAATAACATGATTGCATGAATACCAGTGAACTCAACTCATACAATCAACCGGAAGGGACCTCAAGAGATCATCTAATCCAGTCCCCTGCACTCAAGGCAGGGTTAAGAAGACCATCCCTGATAGGGGTTTGTCTAGCCTGTTCTTAAAAACCTCCAGTGATGGAGATTCACAACCTCCCTACGCAATTTGTTCCAGTGTTTAACCACTGTGACAGTTGAGAAGTTCCTCGCCCCCCCCCCCCCATGTCCAACCTAAACCTCCCTTGCTGCAATTTAAGCACATTGCTTCTTGTCCCATCCTTAGAGGTTGAAGAGAATATTTTTTCACCCTCCTCCTTGTAACAACCTTTTATGTACATGAAAACTGTTTCCCCCACCTCCCGCAGTCTTCTCTTCTCCAAACTAAAACAGTTTTTTCAGTCTTCTCTCAGAGGTCATGTTTTCTAAACCTTTAATCAGTTTTGTTGCTCTCCTCTGGACCTTCTCCAATTTGTCCACATTTTGGGAAAAATGTGGTGTCCAGAACTGGGAACAACACTCCAGTTGAGGCCTTATCAGCACAGAGAAGAGCAGAAGACATACTTCTTGTGCCTTGCTTACAACACTCCTGCTAATGACAGGTTTCAGAGTAGCAGCCATGTTAGTCTGTATCGGCAAAAAGAACAGGAGTACTTGTGGCACCTTAGAGACTAACAAATTTATTTGAGCTTAAGCTTTCATGGGCTACAGCCCACTTTAGCAGATGCATAGAATGGAACATATACTAAGGAGATGTATATACACAGAGAATATGAAATGGTGGGAGCTGCCCTACCAACTCTAAGAGGCTGATTAATTAAGATGAGCAATTATCAGGAGAAAAAAATTTTTTTTAGTGATAATCAAGATAGCCCATTTCAGACAGTTTGACAAGAAGGTGTGAGGATACTTAACATGGGGAAGAGATTCAATGTGTGTAATGGCTCAGCCATTCTCAGTCTCTATTCAAGCCTAAATTGATGGTATCTAGTTTGCATATTAATTCAAGTTCAGCAGTTTCTCATTGGAGTCTGTTTTTGAAGCTTTTCTGTTGCACGATTGCCACCTTTAAGTCTGTTACTGAGGGCAGGTCTACACTATGGGGGAAAAAAATCGATATAAGATACGCAACTTCAGCTATGTGAATAACGTAGCTGAAGTCGAAGTATCTTATATTGAATTACTTACCGTCCTCACGGCGCGGGATCGACGTCCGCGGCTCCCCATGTCGACTCCGCTACTGCCGTTCGCGTTGGTGGAGTTACGGAGTCGACATGAGCGCGTTCGGGGATCGATATATCACGTCTAGATGAGACGCAATATATCGATCCCCCAGAAATCGATTGCTACCCACCGATACGGCGGGTAGTGAAGATGTACCCCAAGTGACCAGCGAGACTGAAGTGTTCTCCTACTCTTTTGCATAGAGACTGTCCGGACAGTCTCTATGCAAAAAGAATAAATGGACACAAATCTGATATCAGGAATCAAAACCAGTAGGAAAACACTTCAACACCAACACTCCCACAAGCCTTGTTACCCTGTCAAATCATTCCTTTGTTCTTGACAAATCCACACTGACTGTTACTTATCACCCTAGTATCCTCTAGTTTTTTGCAAAATGATTGCTTATTTGCTCCATTATCTTTCTGGGTACTAAGGTAAACTGACCCGTCTATAATTCCCTGGATAATCCTTATCGCCCTTTTTATAGATTGACACTATATTTGTCCTCTTCCAGTCCTCTGGAATCTCTCCCATCTTCCATGAGTTTTTCAAATATAACGGCTAATGACTCAAATATCAACTCAGTCATCTCCTTGAGTACTCTAGGATGTATTTCATCAGGCCCTGCCAACTTGAAGACATCTAGTTGTCCAAGTAATTTTTAAAATTTTCTTCCTATTTTAGCCTCCAATCCTTCCTCATTTTCACTGCCATTCACTATGTTAGATGTCCAATCGCAACTAATCTTTTTGGTGAAAACCGAAACAAAAAGGTAATTTAGCACTTCTGCCATTTGCACATTTTCTGTTACTGGCTTTCCCCCTCTCCTTGAGTAATGGACCTATCCTGTCCTTCCTCTTAGTTCGAATATATTTGTAAAATGTTTTCTTGTTATCCTTTAAATCTCTAGCTAGTTTAATCTCATTCTGTGACTTAGCCTGTGTAGTTCTGCCCCTACATGTGTTTTGCTCATGTTGTTTTTTATACTCATTCCTCATAATTTGTTCTTATTCCCACTTTTTGTGGGACTCTTTTTCTGAGTTTCAGCTCACTAAAGATCTCCTGGTTAAGCCAGAATGGTCTCTTGCCATACTTCCCATCTTCCCTACATAGTGGGACAATTTACTCTTGAACGCTTATTAATATCTCTTCGAAAAAACTGCCAACTCTCTTGAACTGTTTTTCTCCTTAGACTTCCTTTCCATGGAATCTTACCTACCAACTCCCTGAGTTTGCTAAAGTCTAGCTTCTTGAAATCCATTGTTTTCACTCTACTCTTTTCCATTTTACCATTCCTTAGAACAGGGGTAGACAAACTATGGCCCATGGGCCAGATCCAGCCCGTGAGCCGTTTTAAGAAGACCCCTGAGTGGCACCATGCAGCTCGGCCTCACTCCAGCCGGGGTGCTGGGTCAGGGGCCACACCACTCAGCCTCTCCCCACACCCCAACCCCCTGCCCTGATCCCCCTCCCATTCTCTAAAATCCTCAATCCCAGCCCAGAGTACCCTTCTGCAACCCAAACCTCTCATCCCCAGCCCCACCCCAGAGCCCACACCCCCACCCCAATTTCGTGAGCATTCATGGCCCTCCATTCCATTTCTATTCCCCGATGTGGCCCTCGGGCCAAAAAGTTTGCCCACACCTGCCTTAGAATCATGAACGCTATCACTTCATGATCAATTTCACCTAAGTTGCCTTCCATTTTCAAATTCTCCCCCAGTTTATCAAAAATCAAACCTAGAACAGCCTCTCCCCAGTAGCTTTTTGCCTTCAAAGCATTCCAAGAACGCTCATTTACTGACAAGTCACTTTTTGTGTGATTAGATTAACTCTCTGGATGATGTGGCCCAAGTGGGGCATTTGAGGAGAGTCAGCATTACAGCACAGAGGAAAATCTGCACAGATCTAGAGGAAGGTGCTGCAGCGCCCATACTGACCGTGGAAATCAGAGAAGGGGTGAGCTTCCGCGCAGGAGGCTGCACAGTGGGGGTGTCATAGACTTATGCTCCGTTTTCACTTTTCCCGGCTTAAAAAGTGGGTGAGGAGATGGGGGAGTTATTGCAACAGCCGTATAAAATCCTAAACAGAAACAACGACCTTGTAGGTGGAGGAAGCTGGCCCGGGAGAGGGGGCGCGGCTTGTACTCCCGGTGGGGGGCGGGGCTGGGGCGATCACCGTACTGCAGGACAGGAGGGGGCATGGGAGCCCACGGCGGAGGGGGGGGTCACTCACGCTGCGGGGGAGAGGGGAGCCACATGATCGGGGGGGGGGGGTCACACACGTTGTAGGTGTGGAAGCTCCTCCCCGCGGCGGTGACCAGGTAGAACTCGCGGTGGCGCTGGTGGTAGCGCAGCACGTGGGGCAGGTGGTTGGAGTAAAGGCCGAGAGCGCGGAAGCCCGAGAAGAGCGCGCTGCCGCCACCGCCACCGCCGCTGCCCCCGCCGGGGGCCGCCCGCACCGCGCTGCCCGCACGCGACATCCCCCGGGCTGGGCCGCCAGCGCCGGCACCCACAAAAGCACGTGTCCGTCCAAGTGCGCCGCGGAAACAGCCCCGCCCCTTCCGGTGCCGCCGGCCCCCTCCGGCTCGCGCCTGCCTCCGCTCGCTCCGAGTTCCGCCTTCCGCGATTGGGCGGAGAAAAGACCCCCCACAGCCGATCGCGTCTGCGCAGGCGCTGCCCCCTGCCCGGGGACTGGTTTCCTGTCGAGCTCCCCGTGTCGTAACCAGTGTCTACGTCACCGCGTTCTCTGAGCCGTACCCCCGCGCGCCTATCCTCGGGGTTCCCGCCGGCGTGTCCCTACGTGCGGTCCTGTGCCAGCCCCGCCTGCTCCCGGATCGGGCCGCCCGAGATCCCGACTAATGAAATGGGGGCTCCCGTCCCAGGTGACGGGGCTCAGACTTTGCTCCCCAGCCCCCAGGGCTCGGATCTTACTTGTTTATTTAAAGGTGCACGCTGAGAGTCTCATCACCTGACTCCAAGAGCTGAGGCTTTGAGAGAAACAACAAATATCACCGGACTTGAAAGAAAGCAGGAGAGGAGAGTGAGCCCCAACGCCCTCATGGGGAAAAGCATCTGTCAGTTTTGTATGGCTATAGTCTATTTGTTAATCATTGACATTGCGCCCCCTCTTGTATGAGATACAGATAGCAGCCCAGTCCTGCAAACTTGCATAGTGTTTGATGCTAACATGAGCCATCCCCATTGATTGTAAGGGGATCCTTCACAGAAGGGATAGCTCAGTGGTTTGAGCATTGGCCTACTAAACCCAGGGTTGTGAGCTCAATGCTTGAGGGGGCCACTTAGGGATCTGGGGCAAAAATTGGTCCTGCTAGTGAAGTCAGAGGGGGCTGGACTCAATGACCTTTCAAGGTCCCTTCCAGTTCTAGGAGATTGGTATATCTCCAATTATTACTTATTACCTAAGTAAGAACTCAATGATACTCGGTAGGATTGAGTTTTTAGACACCCTCTGGTGTCCCAAGGAGTTTATGATCTAGATCGGATTGATGGTTTTTCCCCCTTAGTTTCACACAAATCTGGCATTCTCTAGGGTTGCCACCACTGAGGTACGAAAAAGCCAAAAGAAAACACAGGATGTCCGGGATGATCCTGAGCCCAAAAAACTGAACAGACGGTGGTGTTTACTAAGCACCCTTATAGATTTCTCAGGACAGCTACTACCTCCAAAAAGGGACAAGTATGGGAAAACATGGTTAGGTGGCTACCCTAATTCTCAGCATGTTATTGTTGTGTTATTCAGAAATATTTGCTCCAGAATAGCTTCTATGGACAAATCTTTGTGACAGAGAAAAGAAAAGCTGAAAACTAAAGAAATAATGGTTGTCAAAACCTGCCTAACCTCAGGCCTTTGGGAAATTTTTCCAGGCCCATGGAACTGTTCCCAGCACCTCAAGCCTTTTGTGGGTGCCATAGCTGTGTTGCTGTAAAAGCTGTTGGTACAGATACAGCAGCCATAAATGTGGTTACAGAGAGTCTAGATTAATTTCCAACAGGCTGCAAAGAATAGATGCATTCTTAGGCTTCAGTATTGTCTTAATTCACCTAAAATAGGTGAGAGCTAGTGTTTTCCTGATTTTTCTTTATAATATATTTTGTACCAATGTATTTTGAGACAACAGATAGAAGCACAGGGAGAAGAACAAGCCACCCAGAAAGAAGATCTCGATTTCCCATTGTAGAGATGTATGCTGACACCCTAAGTGGAAGGGTTGGTAGTGGGAAGAGAAGAGATCCACTGAGAAAAAGCTTCATTAATGCAGAATTAAGGTTGCCAGATGGTGTCTTGTACCCTTCCAGAACATTTTTGGCTATACTTGGCTTCTGAAGTTCTAATAGTTTAAAGGGAAGGGTAGGTTAAGATGGAAATGGTGGAGGGGATGCTATTTTGAGTACGTGGTTTGGGAGAAGAGAGGCACAACAATCTTCTCTCACATGCTTAAAGTTATTGTAATCACCAGACTAGTTTGAGTATCGTTTTCAATGGTGATCCTCCATTGGTTTAGTGAGTGCTATGGAGTAAATGTTGAGTGACTGAGATCACTGTGAGCACATTCAGGGGTGGTTTGATCTGCAATGCTACACAAAAGAATTGGTTAAATCTGCCAACATTAAGAAATGTTATGGGGGAGCGCAGGTTGTAGGGGACGGGGAGTTATATCTCTGGGATCCCTTTTGCGAATGCCTCCAAATTTGGATCAATAACCCTACCATAAACCCACCTGAGGCATACCACATTTCAAAGCATTACAAGAAGCATGTGGATTTTAGAGCAACTTTAAAAGTCAATCTTTAAACAGAAAGTTGTTCTCAATCTTATTATAGCACAGCTGGTATTCTGTTATAATGAGAAGGGCCATGTCTACACTATGCAGACTATAACGACATAGCTACTGCACTGTAGCTATGCTGGCATAATCCTGTAGCACAGATGCAGCCTACAGTAACGGAAGGGGTTCTTCAATCAATGTAGGAACACCAGGCAATGGTACTTATGTCTCCAGAAGCATTCTTCTGTTGACCTAGCTGTGTCTACAACAAGGATTAGGTTGGCACAACTGTGGTGCTCAGAGATCTGGATTTTTCAGACCCCTGAGCTCCATAACCTAAATTTTGAGTGTAGACCAGGCCAAAGTAAAGTAGCTTTTAGGATCACCCTTCCCTTCCCTTTATTCCAGTAGAAGGGTAGAGGTGAAAACAAAGAATTCCACCCCCTTCCTCTGCACAGTCAGGTTGAATAGGGAGAAAGAGGCGATTATGTTATTTGATAATATTATGTTGTATATAGCTGCCCACATGCTTTAAACAAATGAAACCATTTTCTGATTAAACCAGGTATCTGGGAATCACTAGATGATTGTGTGCATATTTGTGTGTTTTAAGTCAAATTTTACCAGGGCTTCAAAGCTGAGACAGTTTGGTTGTTAAAGTTCCACTCCTACCAGATCAATAGGACAAAAATCAAAACCTCCACTAAATCCTATATTCTTTACCTCAGATGTTGCACTGTTCAAATACCGATATAATGTATGTGCCTTCATAATGATGAAACACTGGAGAGGCGGGGAAAACAATTGCACAAAACCCCAGTGACTAATACTTTCACTCTTACAGACACATGCGTGGGTATGCACGAAACACAGCAACAACAATCGCCAAAAAAACATAAGCAGACATGCACAAACCCAATGCAAGAAATACATGCATGGACTCATGCAAAACCTACCACTAGCACTGCCAAACATACAGATAAGGACATGCACAATACTCACTACCAAAACTGATCAAATGTATCTAAAACCACACAGCAACACCACCAAACTATAGTTTGGAAAAATAACTGACACGCACAACCTACCATCAGAATAAGAATAAGAACATTGAAGGTACATTTGGATTAACTACTTCCAACACAGCCAGACACTTTTAAAAACTTTTTAAAAAATGTTCAAAGCCTCTCTTCTGGCTGATCTTTCTCCATGCCCCCATATGTTGCCATTTCCCTATATCCCATTATTTTCCATTCCTGTGGACCTTTTCTAATCTGTTCCAAGCTGCCCCCCTTTGACCCACTTTACATACATACAAAGTATGGCAAACAATTTCATGAAAATTGTTTTAATTAATCCTTACATTATGGCTGTAAGCTATTTGTTTAGCAAATTGTACGTTAAAGGTTTTTACAAAATAAATTAAAAACATTTTAAATGTGAATTAAAAAAATCTTTTGTAAAATATACGACTTTACAAATTTGCATCATTGGTCATAAATATTTCTAAAATTAAGAGGGAAATCTATTTTTTGATATTAATATAACTCCTCAGTACTGCCCGTAGTTCTTGAAGTCTGTGCGTCTCACATGGTTGTGCTCTCAGAGATCTCTTTCGCTTTTTCATTCGATGGATATTGGATCTAGGTTCTTGACATTCAACATGCTGCTGACCATGAGAGCAAAGATCAGTGAATTATACTTTAAACTGTAATCACATTTTACAAGGTTGATCAAAGACACTGGCTAACGGTTTTCCCACCAAAGTCAGTGGGAGTTCTGGCTGTACAAAGAATGCTAGATCAAGCCCCCAAGAGTGTTTTTCATACTGATGCTGTTTCTTCTACATCTAAAAAATTATCAGTCTGCTATGCATTTCTGATTGTAAAGGATTTGTGCAAGGACGATATTCATCTTGAGTTATAATTCAGATTAAATTGTTAGTTTCTTCCAGTAGTTTGGCCAATAATATTCATTCTGAAATGCTAACTTCCTTTTGTGATACATAAGAACTTAATACATTCAGAGGAAGCACAAAAAAATAGCATAATTATTATGAACACTGGAACATAGCTGAAAAATAATGACTTTAATATTAAAACGCACCACATCACAATTCACAGCGGGTGAAATTCACCCCATGCATAGAGGTAAATAGGGCCTAAATGGCACATGGGTCTTGTGCTAGCTGAACTGCATTTGGGACTCTGAACAACAACATATATTGAGCAGATTACCGTAGGAGTGTAATCCTGCTTGTTGAAATTGGCGAGATTTTGCCGGTCACTTAACAGGAAAAGTATTGAGTTTCCTGGTACAGAAAGGATTGTGGTGTTACCACAAAAACTGAATACACGAGGCAGTGGGGGAAAGCTGCGTTTCAAGAGAGTACTTTTGTTTTTTACTTGCAAAAGGCCAAATCCTGTTTTCTTGAGTGAGGTAAGCAGCCTCTTTGACTACTTGCATGAGTACAACAGGCAAGAGGTTAGTCCAAATACAGTAAAACTTCTACAGAACCCAGCCCCTATCTTGAGCATCAACATTAAAGTATCCCCAAGGTTTCCATCAGCCTTCATTACATTGCTCTCAACCTTTAATTAAAAGCCACTTCTGCCAGACAGTAACTTAAGGTGTGGTTATGTTCTAAAATGCAAAGACAGCATTGAACAAATTGCTGGGTTTACATGAAGGTTTTTACCCTCTCACTAACTTGCAGCACTGGAAACTCAACCTGGGCTCAGAAAGTCAAGCTGCTCTTTCTGGCTCACACATCACCAGTTGTAATCAGTTCTGCTGCCGAAGTTTAGAGGCAAATTCTGTCAGAGACCATGGAGGTGCCCTTGGCAGTGAACAAGAGTGTTTCAACTGCACAAACCGGACAGGATTAGAGGGAGGCAATGCAGGGGATACACACCACCTTCATGGCACAGCATCATCATCCTCATCAGCAATGGACTACCAACACATGGCACAGCCCTCTCACAACGTGGGGACCCCTGAATGGCCATAAACATTGAGCTGATGAGAGTGAGACCTGGGCAGGCCAGCTGATGGTTGGGGTTAAAGGATCTGGTCACTGCTTAGATCCATCCTCCTTTTGCATGTAAAGACCAGGAATCTTTACCCCCATGCATCCTCTGAAACAGTAGCCAGACTATTTTTCCTTTAGTTAATTCTGTCTACTATGCATGAGCCATAATAGAACCTGGTTCACTCTCCCATAGTTGTAGTGGTTTTGTGTGCTAATAAGAATGAAAAGTTGTAAACAAGTTATTTTTCTCAGTAAAAGGAAGCAACTGTGATTCGGTATGTGGAGGGGGAGCAGCTCTGAGCGAGAAGGCACTATTTTTACATGGTCACTTTACTGATCTTAGCTACTTACTAACCTTATTTCTACACTCGAATTTTTACTCCCCATTGATAGCTAACACGTGTGCACAGGCTAATCTGGACACCCCTACATGTTTGTTCTGTGCTAAAAATCGTTTTTTATTTACCCGAAAGATCAGACCAGTGTTAACCACTTCCAGCTAGTGGGTAATTAACTAGGTCCAATTAAAATATACACAGTAAAGGCAAGCCCAAAGAGGGATAATCATAGAATATTAGGGTTGGAAGAGACTGCAGAAGGTCATCTAGTCCAATCCCCTGCTCAAATCAGGACCAACACCAACTATCATCCAAGCCAGGGCTTTGTCAAACTGGGCCTTACAAATCTCTAAGGGTGGAGATTCCACCACCTCCCTAGGTAACCCATTCCAGTGCTTCACCACCCTCCTAGTGAAATAGTGTTTCCTAGGATAGGTTTGACTATCTTGGAAATCAGACATAATATGTGTGGAAAAGCGGGGGGGGGGGGGGGAAATAGCCATAGGATACACTACAGATTAATTTTTGGGGAAAATAGCTGGATGTCAAACATATTTAACCCTTAAGCTAAACAGGAAAAAGATTTCCTCAGAGACTCCTCTACACAGGCAAAATAAGACCCGTAATTCATTACCAGTGTTACCCCATAAACAATAGAAACTGTAGTACAGACAGGACTCAGATGGGTTTAGATATTTTTACAATTATTTTTATGGTGGTAAAATCACCTGGACCAGGACTGCTATAGTTTCGCTATTGATATCATCAGCTGCGCCAGTTTGAGTAGACAAGACTGGGGAGGTATGGTGCTGCAGAACAGTGCTCTGGGACGACCAGGTGTCTGGTCTGAATGAAACCTCTGGGAAAAAAATCAATTCTCTATGGGCCTGTCTTTTTCACTTTGCTCCACGAATCTTTGGCATACTCCTTTTAGTGGGAAGTATTTTCCTTTGCCTTTTTTGATTGCCTTCGAGTCCAGCGTTAGGAGCGAATACAGAACCTCTGGTTTTAGAAGCAGCCTCAAGTAGTAAGTGATTTGCATATTTCCCAAGCCGACTTCCGAAAGTGAAAATAAGCGCACTCCACCTCACTCAAAACATTCAAGAAGAAAATAAAGACGTGCTATAGGTTCTGTCCTGTTCTTACCTTGCCTGGGAAATAGTCAGCACAAGTTGCAATCAGAATGCCACGAGTTAAGGACCAGACATCCTCATTCTGTGAACGCTCTAGGCAGCATCTGATAGTGTTTTGTATACAGTCCAGCAGTTCGCCTTCCTGATATGTGCGAAGAGAAGCAATATTATGACTAATACACTAGCGGCGGTAATGGCGTATAGTAGCCGATAGATGGCACCCATTATACCTGTCCCAGCACTACTAAACCAGCTGTTCCTTATTCTTTCCTCAATCGTATTCCTTCTAAACCAGCTGTCTGAAATCACTGTCTTAGAAGAAATAATCACGAATTTCTACTTTCTTCCCGCTTCCAATTACATCTTTTAACACAGTGAGGGAGGCGAGAGACACTCGGGTATCCACCCTTACATCTTCTAGTCTTTTTGTTTTGTTGTTGTCATTCAAAATAGCTTACCCACCCCCATACATATAATATATGTATATGTTAATAATTAATAATGTCGCTTACTAACGATGTTGGGATTTGTTCATCTAGTTCAAACTTCTGGCTGCTCTGGCACCTCTCCATGGTACTATCATTGCACGGCTTCAGAAAGCAATGACCTACTATAACAACACACATACACCCACAACACTCACTTGTTCCCCGCATCCGTGAGAATCCTGATCATTTAGCTAGAAAGAAAGAAAGAAGATCATAATCTTATGTATTAATTAACCAACAGTCAGTTATAGAACTAGAGGGTCATGCAAAACAATTTATAACAGAGAACTTTCTAAAGTATTGTTAGATTTTGTATCTATTTTATACATCAATTACAGTGATCTCGACAGCTATATATACGGTCGTGTTTTCTTCCCTAACCTGATGCCCTCAAAGATACATCACTTGTCTCAGCTTATTTAGGTTATCTGCCAAAGTCCTAGCTAGAGGCGTTCAGACCTGTTTAGTTCAAAATTACATCGTGTTTTTGGTTTTATATCTATTTTGCAAATCGGCTTGTCCTTATTTTACACTGTTTTATTATTCTCTTGTATTTTCTTTCTACAGCTTGTGCTCTTAGAAACATGTCACTTACCTCCAATTACTCAAGTTATGTGCCAAGGTCCCAGCCAGAAGAAGTCTTAGCTTCAAAAAATTATGCTCTTTTACTAAAGCGTGTCTGTAAAGCCATGTGTACACTCCCTTCATATACTACTTACACCCAATCATAAACATTTATCACATTGATAATAAGCAGTTTTCTTCAGCACTTGCGAAATACTGTGCATGTTATTTTCTCCTCCTCTCCTTCCCCCTTACAGCACTGAAGTGTGGAATAAACCGCAGGGTTTGGAAGGAACGTATCTGCTTTGTTTTCTCCTCTTTTAAGCTACTACAATTTACAGGGTAGCTGGAGAGAAATGTTACTATCATACTTTCCACCGTTTAACCGTCTTGCCCAACACAGCTTCATGTCACCCTGGGAAATTAGGGGAAGATTTCCCCCTCCTCTCCAAATGTATTGGAATTGTCTGGAGAAAACCATCTTCTAAGCTTTTCAGGTCCCAGATTTACCAGTCAGCGTTTTCTAAAAGTATCTTTCCACTAACATTAAAGGCAACTGTAGAAGCAGCTACTGTACCACCAATTTCCATTTGATGCTGTAAGACAAACAACCACGCCTTATAAACTCACTTTCTACGGTACCTTTTTCAGATGTACCGAGATAACGTTAAGAAATTCATCTTTTATGGCTTCATGGTTACAGTTACTGAAATTGTAAGTAGACATCAGCACTAAGTCAGCAAGCTGAAGAAAGATGATCAACCTAAGGAGGACTGTTGAAGAAGAACAAGAAGGAAAAAAACAAAACAAAACAAAAAAACACCCAGCATTAGTTATCAGGAACTATATTACCAGCAACGAAACTAAAAATTTAAGAGTTATAGTTCTGTAGAATAAATAAATCAAGTGATACTTGTAGTTCTGAGTACTAGATGATTACCCATTATGTTCTTTGAAGTTGGATTTTCAGTGCTGGGGTTCAATGCTTTGCTGGCTTCACATATATATAGGATGTATCTGAACGCCTACGGTCAATGGTATTTTCAAATGCCATAGCTGGGGCTCATTTTGATGTCTCATGCACCTCTTTTCCTGGGCTGTAAAATAGTTATTCATAGTATTGTAATGAAGTTGTGTAATTAGTAATTTAAAAAGAAATAGAGAAATCTTGTAGTACAAACAAATTTTGTAATCCGGGGATACCTCCATGAAAAATAAGACAACTCTTGCAGTCAGTGCACAAAGTTCAACAACTGCAGCTTGTTCCATATAGCTTTGAGGCAGAATATCCATATGTATGTCTGAATAGACAGACAGATGCACACTCAATATTTGGGTGCAATATAAGTCGGTTTTAAAGAATACAGAGAGAGAGAGAGAGAGAGAGAGGAGGCTATAATGAATGTGCTGACATTAGCCTTTTCATGACCTCGATCAATGTTAGGGTTATATACTTTGTCCGGAAGGAAATGTTATGTGTTCGGCTTGATGCTATTAGAAGCAGATCAGCCGGATACCTGGCAGTCCCCAGAGAAGGGTTTGTAGCCAGTACAGATTGGGACACGATTGGAGCGGGATAGTCCATGGCCAATGTGTGCTTTCCCCACTAAACCTGCAAGCCACACTGTTCAAAAGCGAAGACACAAAGAAAAATCCCATTTTAACGATTTTTAGCCAACCTAGTAACAATTAAGAAGCCGACGGGGCGGATGATGTCTATTTGCATCCGGTAATCACACTGTCTGCAGCCCTGGAATGAACACAGAGCCAAGCACATTCGCTGATTGTTCCCCTTTTTTTATTGTGTGCCAGCAGAGACGCGTCTTGCTCAGATGTGTTTAGTGAGGAGTATGTTGCCTATGCAATACTGTATTATGCACACTGCTGTCCAGTGCAGAGCTATTTAGCTATGCCCGGGACTAGGGTGACCAGATGTCCCGATTTTATAGGGACAGTCCTGATTTTGGGGTCTTTTTCTTATATAGGCTCCTATTACCCCCCACCCCCTGTTCCGATTTTTCACACTTGCTGTCTGGTCACCCTACCAGGGACTCACCCTAAAGTGAGGAGAAATTGGCTGTATATAGCGCCTGGTCGGAAAGGAAGAGTGTAGCATCAGCAGGGTGTGTATTGGATGGGCTCTAGTTCAGGGGCTTCTGGATTCCTGCCGTTGAGAATAGGCTGTTTGGGAACAGTTTCCAATCCGGAGCCATTAATTTACTGGCAAGTTTGACCGATTTTACCCTCCCCGCACACACACACCCCGTCTGATGATCCAGACAGCCTTTTCCTGTCCAAAATAAGTTCTCAGTAAAAAATCAAAATGTTGACTGTAGAGAGAAGGTAACGTGCCACAAGTTGTAAACACACTAGCGTCTCTGCATAAACAAGCGAGCAATGGAATGGCATCCACAAGGTTGCGAGGGGCCAGAACAGCAGCTGCGTGTGTTTCGAGAGAGATCCTACAACTTGGCCTTCCCAAATCCCCCTTGTGCCCATCCAGCATCCTTTCCCCTCGATACCCTCAGCCCTGCCCTCCTCAGATACTGAAGCGTGTGTCCCAAGACTGGGGCTATTGACAGTGTCCCGGAAAGCTCTCCAGACACGCAGGTAGGCGTGCAATGCCCCGGCTGCTCGGGCAGCAGGGGGCAGCAGTGAGCTGGCAGCGTGTGCGCCGGGCTGTGCAAGCTGACCTCGGCGGGGCTGCCAGAGCGCCGCCGCCGCCGCTCGGAACTCAGCGCGACCCGGTGGTTCAGAGGAAGTTGGAGTCACCTAGGGGATGACTCGGAGACGTGAGTCATTAAGGAAAGCCCGAGTGGGCAGCTGGCGCGCGTGCCAGGTTTGCTCTAGGCGCGCGAAGGCTGAGGACCGGCCCGGGCATGTTTATTACTGGCTGACTGACTGAGCCATTGGGGCGGGTTTCCCTCTCCCGGAAAACGCTGCTCGAGAGCGGGGACCCGGCGAGGGCGGGAGGGGAGGAACCGGGCAGTCCTACAGCTCGGGCAGGCCCGGAACTGCACAGCCGCCTTCAGCGGAGCTCTAGGTTCTGTGCAGGGGGCTGGGCTTCCTGACCTCTGGGGTCCCCTGCAGCGCTCCAGTTCTGTGAGTCTGCAAAAGCCTTAGGGGCAGGGCGCTGCACAACCTGCCTTTGCTAATTCATGCAGCCGGCAGGGCCTGGTAACTAGACTCCTAGACTTTAAGGTCAGAAGGGACCATTATGATCATCTAGTCTGACCTCCTGCACATTGCAGGCCACAGAATCTCACCCACCCACTCCTGTAACAACCCCTAACCTATGTCTGAGTTATTGAAGTCCTCAAATCGTGGTTTAAAGACCTCAAGGTGCAGAGAATCCTCCAGCAAGTGACCCGTGCCCCAAGGTGCAGAGAATCCTCCAGCAAGTGACCCGTGCCCCACGCTGCAGAGGAAGGTGAAAATCCTCCAGGGCCTCTGCCAGGGGCGGCTCTAGCCATTTCGCCACCCTAAGCACAACGGCACGCCGCAGGGGGCGCTCTGCCAGTCGCCGGTCCCGCGGCTCCGGTGGACCTCCCACAGGCTTGCCTGTGGATGCTCCACCGGAGCCGCGGGACTAGCGGACCCTCTGCAGGGATGCCTGCGGGCGGTCCACCGGAGCCGCCTGCCGACCTCCCGGTGACTAGCAGAGCGTCCCCCGCGGCATGCCACCCCAAGCACGTGCTTGGCGTGCTGGGGCCTGGAGCCGCCCCTGGCCTGTGCCAATCTTCCCTGGTCCCCTCACTACAGAAGAGATGTGGACAAACTGGAGAGAGTCCAGTGGAGGGCAACGAAAATGATTAGGGGCTGGGGCACATGACTTATGAGGAGAAGCTGAGGGAACTGGGGATATTTAGTCTGCAGAAGAGAAAAGCGAGGGGGGAGTTGATAGCAGCATTCAACTACCTGAAGGGGGGCTCCAAAGAGAATGAATCTAGACTTTTCTCAGTGGTGGAAGATGACAGAACAAGGAGCAATGGTCTCAAGTTGCAATGGGGGAGGTCTAGGTTGTGGTTTGACAGATTCCTCGAGGTTTCGTCACATGGCATATCCTATAATTAAAGATTAATCTTTAATTCCTGGAGACGCCAGAACAATCTTGGAGATTTGGCAACTGTACGTGTAAGGGTGCAGACCAGTGCAGCTTGCAGGTCTAGATAGAGCAGGCTGAAGAGAGGTTGGGGAGAAGAGATTACCTGGTAGGTTGCCACAAGGCCTAACATCTGCAGAAGCACAGTGCTCTTTCACTAGGCTGCTAGGCACCTACTATACAACTTTTGACATTTCAATTAACCCAGCTGTAATGGTAGATCAAAACCTCACAGCAGCTGTCTGTTTTGACAGTTACGCCCACCACTGATTTCTTCATTCAACATATTGGATGCACTGCCTTAGGGAGATGTGTATGTAATGTAAATAAAAATAAAGTAAGGAAGAATATCTTGAGGATACCCATTCATTTCCCTTTGAATAAAACCCAGTTCAGGAGGGGAATCCTTTTTGACCACCAGTATACCTGGACTCTCTGATAATGTTGAACACTACGATGCCTAACTACAGTCCTAACTTGTTTTTAGCCAATAAAAAGCCTTAAATGGGCTAGGACCTGTTTACAACAGTGGTTCTCAACCAGGGGTATGTATACCCTAGGAGTACACAGAGGTCTTCCAGAGGGTACACCAACTATCTAGATATTTCCCTGGTTTTACAACAGTAACATAAAAAGCAAAGTCAGTACAAACTAAAATTTCATACCAACAATGTCTTGTTTATACTGCTGTATATACTATACACAGAAATGTAAGTACAATATTTACATTCAATTGCTTTATAATTATCTAGTAAAAATAAGTATGCAATTTTTCAGTAATAGGGTACTGTGACACTTTTGTAGTTTTATGTCTGATTTTGTAAGCAAGTAGTTTTTAAGTGAGGTGGTTTACAAGGCTGTCTCTCTCGCCCTGCAGTACTGTATCAGACATCATGCAAAGTCAACCTTTCTTTTCTTGTTCTTTCTTTTCCTTTTCTTCCTCAGGCATTCAGGGAGAAGATGGGTTCAAAGCTGAGGATAGTGTGGGGATCACTGTCAGAGACCCTTTTATTATATGGGAAGTTCAGATAGCAAGTATACTGTAGATTTTATAATTTTTTTTATTTAATATGTAAGCCACCTAAAACTTTGGACAGGCACTGAAAAAAATCAAAATACATTTAAAATATACTATCCTTAATTTACTGTTGCAATATGCCATAGGACACCGTAGACCATGGAGTACAAAATAATTAATGTATAATAACAGAGATAGCTAGAGCCAAACTCTAGCAGGAAGTCTGCAGTCAGAGCTAGTATTTTATGACTATAGTTCCCAGTTCTATTGTATTAAACCAAGACTCTGGCTCTGGATATCTCCAAGCTATAGAAAGCTTGGATCTGTACCCAGACTTTATGATTCATGACCATTTCTAGCATTCACACTGTGAGCCATCCTGGTTTCAGAATCCAATTTGTATTAAGAAAAGAGCAGGAAATATTCACAGCACTAGGGGTCTCAGTGGGAGCACTTAATAAAATGTAGCAAAATCACAACCACTTACCATTCACATTCTCTATGTGCTAGACTAAGAACACAAAGGCTGAATCAGTATGCTGTAAACTATAATAAGTCCAGGAATAGAAAATAGTAAAGCAACAGACCATATTGCAAACATTATGATCCAGAGATTTGGAAGGCTTGTTAACAGTGCCCTGATAGGTATGAACAGAAAAACAAAGTGTTTCCTATAAAGAGTCTGTAGTAGTGTTGTCAGTAAGTCACTGAAACTCCTCCCACTTTATGCTTTAATTTTTCTTACACTACACTATATGCTTTTGGTATTCAGTGATTAAAGGACAGGACTGAGGACTCAGGAGCTTTCTTTCCTATTTGTACCTCTATCACAGACATCCTGTATGAACTTGGGCAGCCTATTAGCATTCACATTTTCACAACTGTACATTAATTTTAGAGCCCAGCATAAGACACCTTGGGAAGGTTTGCCTGACAAAGGGCTCAGGGCAGCATCAGAACCTTAATGTTTGGCTCTAAATCAGTGGTTCTCAAAGTGTGGTATTGAGCCTGCAATAAGGTTGGTTTAGAGTACTGTATCAGAATAAAAATCCATTCTTATTATACTGGTTGAAATTGCCACAAAGGTACACCACAGACATTTGAGTTTTAAATGTTCTAAGTTAGGTCTTAAAATTTGAGAAATGCTATCCAGTCTAGTACATACTGTTAACTGAATTGTTGAGTCTGGAAGACAAGATTCTATATGTCAAGTACATTCATATTTTATATAAATGTATGGATTTACCTACCCCGTTAGTAAACTGCATATGACAGAGAGCACAACTGGTCAAGACATTCACAGCTGTCAGTTTTCCAGGGTTACCAAGAACATAACTTCTTAAAGAATCATCAACTTACGCCTTGCTGGGATATATGATGGTTTTCTTAACTGGCATATTCATTGTCCTTTGCATTTCTGTAGCTTATTGCATCTGAAGATGTTAATATGTTTTACAAATATTAATTAAAGCTCACATGTCTCTTGCAAAGGAGTTTAATTCATTATCCTAATTTTACAGATGTATAAACCAAGTCTCTCACACAGGTAAAATGACTTGCTTAACACAAAGTCCATAGAAGAGCTAGGACTAACATCCATGGATTTCCTAACCCCCTGTATTCATTCAGTGGGAGATTTGCCTGAGTAAGGACTGCAGGATCAGATCATTTCAGTATTTTGTGTACCAGATGCACTAAAGTCTTATTGTGTATCCTGTGGATACACAATTTATATTAGAATGAAATAGAGACTTACTACATGACATATTTCTTTGAGCTGTTACAATAAAGGATAAAACTCTGATTGATTTTAATGTGAGTAGGATCAGGCCCCAATTCTCCTAAGTTTCTATCAGTTGTTCAGATGGTTTTATTTCTGACCTACAATTAAGTGTGGATATGAGTTTGGGATGTTCAAGAACATAGTTTTGGGGCCCAGTCCTTTGCCTGCTGATATTTGTCTATTGACTTTTTATTAATACAGCAACCTCTGTAGGGGGGAGGGGCTTTACAGACAATACTAACAACAATGAAGAGAGACATCTTCTGCCTTGAGATATTTACAATCTAAATATAGGACAAGATGCAACACATGAGATGAATAGACCAGTGCGGAGGTGGAGGAAAGTTGGACAAGGAATAGTAAGGGTTACAAAAATAAGGTTACATGAGTGGTTTGAGGCTTCTATTGTTACAGTAACATGCAGTACATCACCCCTTTTAAAATATATATTATTTATAGAATAAAGGTTTTTTTTTAATTTATCCCTCTCCGTTTCCTTTGGTGGGATGCGAGGAGAGTAGTAGTCACAAGGTGTGTGAAAGCTGAAGAGGTCTTGCAGAGGGGAGGGGCCTGGCAAGAAATGGGCACAGACCAAGGATTAGGAAAATGAAATAGGAGATATGGTGAAGCAGCAGGCAGAGAGGTCAAAACCAATTAATGAGACTAGGACAAGTGAATAGACAGGTAGTGAGTGAGTTATTGCTGAAGGAGTCTGTAGTCCTATCTGGTGGTGCTGAACTTGGTAGCGCGCAGGTGCTGACATTAGGAAGGAGGAATGGGGAGAGAACCTGGAGCCTTTGAAGGAGTGAATCTGAGGAAGATGGAGGCTTTGGAGTTCTCTCCCTATATGGCTGGTGCTTGTGAGGGTCACTTGGCAGGTACTGCTGGGACCCATTGTCCATGAGCATAGAGAGGAGAAATTTGAGGGAACAGGATCAGACTCCTGGTACTGAAATTAGCAATGGAACAGCATTTCAAATAACATTAGCAATAAAATCAAATCATTTTTAGGAATGAATAAAAAGGACATGGAGAAAAATCCATATATTAATATTAACCCACAATTAAAAAAAAAGAAACACTAACCTTGCTGGTCTTTCAACTGCTTTTTTCACATATGAAAATATCCTGTAAAGTCAAATTATGCCTCACCAAAAGCTCTGCTGTTATCTAGCTTAATTTCCCTCCTCTTATGACTCCAACAACTCCTAAGGATGATGAATAACTTCTCACCACAGTCTGGTGTTCTTTCCCTTTCCCAGAAATATACATGCAAATACTAAAACAAGCTCCAGAAAAAGAAGGAATCAAGCTGTTTAATCTTCTGTGTAAAGCTAAAACTCCAAAACTTTCTAATTTTCACAAGTACGTGTCTTGTTGGCAAAAGTCATGCAGTCCTGTCTTCTGACAATATTGTTATTCCTTTTGACCCAGATGGTTAGCTAATTGCCAGTGTCTAGTAGTTTCCATTTGGAGGAGGAATTGATAGAGTCAGGTATTCCTTTGATGCAATTCTGTTTATTTACTAACACCCTACACAAAGTTTGGTTCCCTGAACAAAGTAGGAATTAAACCACAGGAGATAGTTTCTTTGCTCATAGTTCCAAGCTTGTCAGACAGCCTTTATCCAAAAAGTGCTCTCTTAGCATTTTTCCCCCTCAAGGTCATGTTACCAGGGTTTCTCTTGCTATATCTGGGCTTCTTTACTCCTTTTTTGTGTTGTTCTGTGTTTCTGCTGCTTCTCTCCCTCATTCAGCTCAATCAATGCCCCAGCTCTGGTTTGCACTGTATCAGCAGTTATGCCCACCAGCTTCACTGCTGTTTCTTCCAACTCCCTAGCATAACAGTACCATCAGCCCAAAGTGTAAAGGAATAAAAAAAAGTTTGTATTTTATTTAGTTAAAATGATTAAAATTTAAATTTACCGGTAAATTAAAAAGATGGCCGGCATTGTATAGAATTAATTCCTTCCACCCCACCGAAATACATTTGAATGTTAACCTTAATGAACTAAAAGATACATTGAAAAAGGTGTACATAAATGTGAAGTTACTTTTGGATTAATTTTCTTAACAGATTCCAAGGCCAAAGGGGACCACAGTGATCATCTTGTGTGACCTTCTATATAGCACAGGACATTACTTACCACTCTTCCAATTTTTGGGCCATCTGCAAACTTTAGCAGTGATGATTTTGTTTTCTTCCACATTAGCTAGATTTTAATCCATTTAATGTTTGCCATGCTCATTTTATACCGTTAAAGTTTTTTAATGAAAATGTTGTGTGCTACCAAGTCAAATGTTTTACACAGGTCTGAGCATTATGTCAACACTATTACTTTTACCAACCAAACTTGTAATCTAAAAACATACAAACAAGGATCTATGTTCCATAACCCATGTTGACTGGCATTCATTATATTACTCTCCTTTAATTTTTTATTAATGGAATCCTGTATCAGCTTGTAATAGGGTTCTCAGGGGGCTGGGAGGCCTAGTGGTTAGCATCCCCTCAGTTGTGGGGCAGGCCCACCAACTTGGCATACACAAGGAAGCCTCTCTAGCACCTTTTGTCAGGAGTCTTCAGGATAGATCTGTATTCCTCCTCAGCTTCTGAGTTGGGCTGCTCCTTTTTCAACCCTATCTCCAGTTGGGGCATGTGCTGCAGGGTTGGCGGGACGAGCTGGGCCCACTGCTGTTCTTTAACCCCTTCCATCCCAGTGTGGAATTTGTATATCCCAACACACAGCTGCTCAATTATCTTGGATTGATATACTGACAAGCCTATAATTACTGAGATTGTCCCATTTACCCTTTTTAAATATTGACATAACACTAGCTTTCTTCCAGTCTTCTAGAACTTCCCCAGTGGTCCAAGACTTATTGAAAATCCACATTAACGGTCCAACAAGCTCTTCAGCCAGCTGTTTTAAAAAGTCTTGGATGCAAGTTATCCGGACCTGCTGATTGGCCTAAATTTAGGAGATTGTTAAACAGCTACTGAGATACTAGTGAATGGAAAGAGTGGTATTGTTTGATATGACTACAGAAGAAAATAAGAATGGCCATACAGGGTCAGACCAAAGGTCCATCTAGCCCAGTATGCGGTCTTCCGACAGTGGCCAATACCAGGTGCTTCAGAGGGAATGAACAGAACAGGAATCATCAAGTGATCCAGCCTGTCACCCATTCCCAGCATCCTATCCTCCATGAATTTATCTAGTTGTTTTTTGAACCCTGTTATAGTTTTGGCCTTCACAACATCCTCTGGCAAGGAGTTCCACAAGTTCACTGTGCATTGTATGACAAAATACTTCCTTTTGTTTGTTTTAAACCTGCTGCCTATTAATTTCATTTGGTGACCCCTAGTTCTTGTGTTACAAGAAGGAGTAAACAACACTTCTTTATTTACTTTCTCCACACCACTCACAATTTAATAGCTCTATCATATCCCCCCCATTAGTCATCTCTTTTCCAATCTGAAAAATCCCAGTTTTATTAATATGGAAGCTGTTCCATACCCCTAATAATTTTCTTGCCCTTTTCTGTACCTTTTCCAATTCCAATATATCTTTTTTTGAGCTGGGGCAACCACATTTGCATGCAGTATTCAAGATGTGGGCATACCATGATTTATATAGAGGCAATATGATATTTTCTGTCTTATTATCAATCCCTTTCTTAATGATTCCCAACATTCTGTTTGCTTTTTTGACTGCTGTGCACATTGAATGGTTGTTTTCAGAAAACTATCCACCATGACTCCAAGATCTCTTTCTTGAATGGTAACAGCTAATTTAAATAAATAGAGATATCCTATCTCCTAGAACAGGAAGGGACCTTGAAAGGTCATTGAATCCAGCCCCCTGCCTTCACTAGCAGGACCAAGTACTGATTTTGTCCCAGATCCTTAAGTGGCCCCTTCAAGGATTGAACTCACAACCCTGGGTTTAGCAGGCCAATACTCAAACCACATAATCCTAACTATACATATGTTTTCCAATGTGCATTACTTTGCATTTATCAACATTGAATTTCATCTGCCATTTTGTTGCCCAGTCACCCAATTTTGTGAGATCCCTTTGAAACTCTTCAGTCTGCTTTGGACTTAACTATCTTGAGTAGTTTTGTATCATCTGCAAATTTTGCCACCTCACTGTTGACCCTTTTTTCCAGATCAGATGACTACATCATCTGTTATTTTTTTTTTTACCAATAAAAACAAATATTTATTGAATACTTTTGCCTTTTCTGCATTATGTTTGATGATTCTAGCATTTCCCTCTAGTAATGGGAACACTACCATTGTTAGGATTCTCTTTATTCCTAATGTATTTTAAAATTACTTTTTATTGTCCTTATATTTCTTGGTGCTAGATTTCTCCTTGTGTCCTTTTTCATTCTGTATCAATTTCTACAGTTCCTAGTAATGAATATAAATGAGATGCTATCACCTTTTCTTTTCTTCCATTTGGGGTGTGTGTGTGTGCGCGCCTCTACCCCGCTATAACGCGGTTGTGGGGAGCCAAAAATCCCTACCGCATTATAGCTGAAACCCCGTTATATTGGGGTAGGGGTGGCAGGGCTCCAGTGGTGATTTAAAGCGCTCCGGGCCCCAGCTGCTGCGGGGAGCCTGGGCCGTCTAGATCGCCAGCAAGCCTCGCTGCCACAGCTCCGGGGTAGTGGTGGCAGGGCTCCGCTTTTAAAGGGCCTGGGGCTCCCCACAGCAGCCAGAGCCCCGGACCCTTTGAAGCGCTGCCGGAGCTCTGCTACTACTGCGCTATACACGAACCCGTGTTCTATCGGGTCGTGTTATAGTGGGGTAAAGGTGTAAAGCAGTTCAGTTTTTTAAACCAATTCAGCCTTCTACTGTGCTTATGGGATTGTACCTTTTTGGACATCCAGTACAGTGTTCTTAAACAATTCCCAATCATTGACATTTTTCTGATTAAATTCTTCCTCCCAGTTGAGTTGGCTCATAATTGTTTCAGCTCCATGAAATTGGCCCTTCTAAATCATCAAGAGATATTACTGGTCTGGTCTTTGTTCTTCCACACATTATAAATGTAATCAAATCAGGATCACTTGTTCTTAAGTGACCAGTAATTTTTAGTTCTGTGCTCAGTTCCTTTTTATCTGTAAAAATTAGGTCTAATATAGTCAGGGGTGAAAGTAAAATTGAACTCTTACCAGTATGGGGGCTTGCTCTGGCCCCCTGGGAAGGGGAGGGGCCTCAGGTGAAAGGGGCAGGGCTGAGGGTCAGCATCCCCGATCCAGCCCATCCGTGCTGCCTGGCCTGCACCTTCTGGGCTCCAGCAGTGATTTAAAGGGCCCAGGGCTCTGGCTGCTGGAGCCCCGTGCCCCTTTAAATCGCCGGCCCTGGGGCAGCTGCTCCTTTTCCCCCACCCCTGTCTGCAGTTGGGAGGGAGAGGTGGGGGAGAGGGGAAACAATGTTAAAGCGCTGCAGGGACCCAGCAGGGCTGCCAATGGGGGGTGCAAAAAGGGGCAGCAATGTTAAAGCTCTGCCGTGGCAGCACTTTAAAGTCAGCTGTACGGGCCGGTACTGGCGGCTACGTTTTACCAGTACGCTGTTCCGGTCCATACTGCCTTACTTTCACCCCTGAATATAGTATTCCCTCAGCTTGGATGCAGCACATTTTGAGTTAGGATATTGTCATCTATAATGTTTAGAAATTCCAAGGAAGTTTTAGTGCTGGCAGCATGAGACCTCCAGCATATGTCCCCCAGGATCGTGCAGCTTTTCCCCCTACCCTTTACAGATAGGTGTGTAAAGAGGCAGTCATCCTGTTCCCTTATGTGATTTGGTGATCTGTAGCAGACACCATCTAATACCCCATCTTGCACTTTATTAGTTCAGCCATTGATCCATAGGCATTCAAAATCATTTTCTTCCAAGTTATCAATGTCTCTGAAACAGATAATGCTAGTTTTAGCAGAGTGCTACTCCCACTCCTCTTTCTCATTAGATCTTTCCTAAACTCCATAATTATAATCTAACATTCCAACCATGTGAATCATTCCACCACGTTTCAGTAATACCAAATAGATCAAATTTATGCTTATGAATGAGCTATTTTTATTTCCTTATTTGTTATTGAGACCGCTAGCTTTCATGTATAGATAATTAGAAATTCTCTTTTCATGTCCTTTCATGCCTTGATTAGTTCTGTTCTCAACATCCTGATTTTGTGTTAAATGCATGCTCATATCTTCCCTCTTTTTACCCTCCCCTTTTATTAGTTTAATGCCCTCCTGACTATTCTAGCTAGGTTTTCCCCAGGGAGATAGATTCACTTTATAATGAGGTGTAGGCCACCCAATCTACACTGACTATTCTTCCCATAGAAGAGCTAAAACCTTCCACGCTATACCACTTATCTAGCCAGCGGCTTACTTCCAGAATCTTCTCCTTTCTGTTTTCCTTCGCTCATGGGACTGGAAGGATCACAGAGAAGATCACTTGGACATACTTCCACACACTTCTGAGTTCCCTGAAATCACCTATCTGTGTGATATCTCACAACGCAGCATCATTGGTGCCGACATGAGCTATTACTGACGGATCCTTACCTGTCAGCTTCAGAAGGCAATTCAGTCTTAGAGTGACCTCTTGTGCCTTGGCTCTGGGAAGGCAGCACTCTGTCCTGTGGTCCCTCTGTCCCTTGCAGAATGTTCTGTCTATTCTTCTGAGTACTGAATCCCCAGATAGTCTGTCTTCCTTGGACAGCTGGAGATCTGTGCGGGCAAACTCAATTTTCTTACAGGTTGGGCCGAGCTGCCATCAATATGTGTGTCCCACACATCTGTCCATTCCCCAGGACCAGCTGGATCTTGAAAGATATCTTCCAGTTTCCATGTTGAGGACCTGGTATTGACTAGAAACTTCAAGCTTTTCCCAAAGTTCTAGCAGGATTGGTCATAGGATATCCTGAGAAGGAGGGGAGCAAAACCAAGTGGAGATGAGGCAGGGAGCACAGAAGGGCAGAGCAGCATCACCACATTCTGTGAATTTCTAGAAAAAAAGAGTTTGCCCTTGCTCTGTGAAGGCTAGTCTCCACATGGTGAGTAGAAGCTGAAGCTGAAGAGCAACTGTTCACCATGTCATGCATCCCTCAGGAAGGAGGGGATATCTGTTTAGGAGATATTGTTTTGAATGACTAGCATGAGGGGAAGATCCCAAGGCAACAAGACTTCTGTAAGTCTCCTAACAAATTGCGATCCATACTGTTAACATTATGGCTCACTAATCTGACTGCTGTATTCACTTGGACCATTTCCCCCCCCCACACACAGATGACAGGCATACAGACCAGAATAAGCTACTGCTGCTTTCAGAGAGCCAAGATATTAGAGATGGGGCTAGGGGGTTTTGACCCATCCACCCAGCCATCCCAGATTGGTAAGAAACTTTGTTTGGGAAGAGAGGGGTTAGCAGCAATTGTTCCATATCATCCACCCTCTTTCCCAGGAATGATCTGTCACTGAGGACAGTGCCATGATTGGTAAGAGGGTTCTCCTGGTATGGTGGGGAAGAGGACCCCTTGCTTTTGTTAGGTTTCCTGGTGTTCAAACAGAGAAGTTGGATAAAAAACATTAAATACTCCTGCTGGAAAGTTGCAACATAACACTACTTAATTTCTTACAATTGAGAACACCACACAAGAACCCCCAAACAGAGAGGCACAATTCACCCCATCTTACTCTAGACTGTCTACAGACTGACTCTGATCACAAGCTTCCCTATGCAAGAAAGGCCAGCAAAACACCTGAGAATGTAAAGTGATAGATCACAATTTTAACACAGTTTTCAATACATCACACACATGTCCTGTAAATTCTTCAATTACCAAATAAAATAATAAAAATCATCAAGTTTAACCTTATGGAAGGGCTTCAGTTTTACAGCAGCTGGTGATGCCTATCAGGGAGACAACGAGACACCCGGCCTTTGTTCTTTTCCTTATTTATACTATTTGGATCACCTCTCTTGGCCACCATCTTCTGGCACCAACTCCGCCTCCTCTTCCGGCCAACAAAAACTACAACCATCTTTACTAGCTTCAGGGGCTTTATCCTGTAAGCCTACTGAGCTTTTATATGGTAAAAGTTGATCAATATGCCTTTTCATTACCTCCCCTTTTACCACTACCAAACATATCACCAGTACCAATATCTGCTTTACCTCACCTTATTTCCCACTTCATTTTCCCCCTGTAACTTTGTACCAACACTGTCTGCCATAGGCAGAAAACCTGGGAGGTTCATGTTGTGGGGTTTTCACTGTTTGTCTTTCATCAAGTGCTCTCAGTAAGTGTGGTCTAAGTAAATCAAATCTAGAATGTAACTAGTGTCTTAAAAACAATGCTGCTGGAGTCTACTGAGTGACAATCTGGTAGACATACAAAAATGGTATTTGCAGCATGGCAGGGGCCTCCCATCATTTTTGTCTAATGCTTATTTCAGTGACTGCACAAAACACTGCCAATCTAGCTGATGCTATATGATAGGGAGTTGATCTAATATATTTAGGCTTGGATGGATTAGATTGTTATTGGTAAAATGTTGGTAAGTGCCATACATGCATGAAATGATGAAAAAAATATTTCCACCAATAGCAACTGAAATTTAAACATAGCAAAGAAAGAAAAATGCTGCTTGAGAGCTTAGAGTTTGATTGGAGAATATTTGCTTTATATATTTTAACATGTGATGTTGACAATTTTTGTATTTAACAGTTACAAAGCTCTAACTTTTTGAATCTCAGTGTCTACTGTCATTAAATAATTCTTGTCTGCCCCGTATGATTTCCTGCAAATGTGAACATTTAAAAAAAGATTTTTATTATTAATTTAAAGGTAAACTTTGATATTATCAGTCATTCTACAAAAATAAAAATCAAATTCTGCCAAGCCTAAATAGGTTTCACTGAATTTTGCCATAGAAATGCCTGAAAATCTTCAGAAAAAAAATTGTGGATCGCTATCTGAAATGAGCTCCTCAGGTAACCCAGAGGTATATTGTGAAACACTTCAACTCTTTCACAGAAGAGGTTGTTGCCATGTGAACATCCTTTGGCCACCGAGCATAAGCTGCTAAGTAAACTTGCTAAGGAAGTTTGCTTATTTTTTTCTGCAAAGTCAACATGCATGCATTGCTGTTTTTGGCATGTTTATATGGCTGTTACAGGATACTGGCTACTTTCCATTTCTATATTTTGCTCTAAAGATGGCTAATCCTTCCATTTTTACTACTCCTTGGTGCTGCTCCTGTGATTCCACTAGCATCCCTTTCTGTAAATGTTTTGGTATTCATGGTGCTCACAGCAAACAACCATTCTCCAAGGATATGAGTCCAGTTGCTTGAAATACTAAGGGCTCAGTTGCTCATTGGTTATATAATTTGGCTACCTTGAAAGTATATAGTGAATCACCTTAAGCAAAATGGGGTCTTTTCCTATTTCCAGAGCAATTTCCTTAGCTGTAATAGGAAGGTGATCTAGGAAAGAGACTCTGTACATACAGTTTTCCTCTCTCTATTTTCCCATGTAAAGAACCAAATGGGACAATGCATTTGCATTAGCATGGTTTTCTGATGGGCTATAAGAAATGTCCTACTGCTAGGCAGCTAAGATCAAAGCCCATCTCTACAGACTACCTGCTGCTAGCAGTGGAATATTTGAGATCAGTGGGGAGGATGATTTTTTTTTCTCCAAACAGGTACTCATGGAATATAACAACCCCAAAAATGATGCCTAAAGCCTCTTTTTCTACATGTAAATAGCTTCTCTCAGTTCCTTGATAATGGCCTGGTGTAATGAGGGCCTCCAGTTCCCCCTCTATGGGACCCCTGTGCCCACAAATCAGCCAGAAACCTCTTCTGAGTGCAATCACCAGCACCTTTTATTTACAGTGTCAACTCCCACTGCCTTCTATTTACAGACCACTCCAAACTAGCTGGGGAGGGTGTGTGTGTGTGGGGGGGGAGACAGCTAGCTTCTCCAACAAGCAGAGATGCACAGCCCTTAGCTCCTCCCTTTCCTTTCTCTACCCCCACCCCTTCCTGCCAGCCCTATATAGCCCCCAGCTAATAAGGCCTGCAGGTGCTTCCCTTCTATCAATTAGGCATGGCATACTTCACCAGCCCGAATTAGTTCTTCTTAATTGGAGCTGGGCTAACAGGGGCTGGCTCAGGACCTCCTGGCCAGCACCCTATTACATGCCTTCCCCTTTGTGAACCACCAGGTCCAGCTGACCTCAGCCCCTTTGCCCGGGGGGCTCCTCCAGGGAAGTTCCCCGCTCTTGGCCAGGCGATCCCTGGCATCCTCTCCTAGGTTTTTTCCCCTCCCCCACCCGCAAAACGTACATTGCTCGGGGGGGTGGCTGCCCCCATAGTTCCACCTCTGCCCGCAGGTTGTCACACCAGTCGCATCCCTGCAGGCCTCCCGTCTCCTGTACTGCCTTTACTTTTGGTGGTGGTGGGGTGTCAGGATCCATTCCACCATCCTGTGGGACCCTCTGTGCCTCAGTTTCTCCCACACCACCCAGTAGGTTCTGGGGTGCATGGTGTTGTGGGGTGCTCCAATTGTCCCCTCTCCCTTTCCAAGAGGCTCAGGCTGGCCAGCTCCCCCATACACCCTTCCCACAGGTCTACTTGCTCTGGGCTCTGTTTAGGGTTCTCTTCTTTGCTATTTCTGGGACTTTGCTCATCTTTCCCACTTGGGATCCTTGGTCTAGCGATATCTGCCCCCCCTTCAGGGCCCCTCTCCTCTTTTTCCTAGGTAGTGGGCCCCAGTCCCTACCTAACGCCACCGGCTATAGTACCCCAACCCGCTTCCATCTGAAGCAGCCCCTCACTTTGAGGGGCACCTAGGCCACTGGGCAGGACCTCTTGTCCCCATGGATACACTCGAGGGCCATCCTTGCCCCCCGCAATAAGCCAGTGGAGCTTCACCAGCCCGCTCTGTACAAGCGAACAGGCTGACACGTTATCTATCAGGCCTATTTGAGGTTTCTTCCCAATCCTCACCAGGATGGTGGACAGTTTCTGCCTCCCCTCTTTCCACTCCCCAACCCGCGTCCAGCCACAAAACTCAGCCCATGCACACTCTATATCAGGACAGTCACGTTGTGTGTGTCCAAATCTCCCACACTGCCAGCAAACAAGCTTGGTGGGCCTCTCGGGCGTTCCTCAGGGCTCCCCCTTTCTCTTCAGGTCTTTCCCAGAAAAGGTTCTGCCTCTTTCTTCCCTGACTCCTTGTCTTTATGGAGTTGATCCTCCCTCTGGGGACCCTGTCTCAATATATTCCTCTGTCAACCTGACCGCTGCCTCAACGGTGACAGGCTGGTGACACCTCATCCAGATGTGGATGTTCTCAGGGAGGCTCTGCAGCAATTCTTCTAGGACCAGTGTGTCCATCATTTCTCCCCACCATGCGTGTCTGTAGCCTCATCCAGGGGGTGGCCCAGTCCAAGAGTCTCTGGGTCTACACCCAGGGCTGCACCGCCACTGTCCATCGGGCTGCCCGGAACTTTTGGCGGTACTACTCCATCGACAGGCCCACCCAGTCTAGAATGGCCGCCTTCTTACCTCATAGTTCTGGGCTTGCTCATGGCCATATAGGCTGCTTGAACCTTTCCCGTCAGGTTTGGAGCCAGTCGGAGGGCCCAGGTTGCCCTCTCTCACCGGCACCCTTGGCTACCTGCTCAAAGGTCTCAAGAAAGGCATCTGGATCATCCGCCAGGCTCATCTTACAGAGTCCCCAGCCCAGCAGCCGGGTGCCGTCTCCTGCAGAACTCACCACTCTTTGCAGACTCTGCTACTGCTCTGCTTGCCAGGTCAGTAAGGCCTGTCTTTTGGCCTGGTGGGACTGCTGAAAACTTTACAGGGCCTGCTGTATCTGCTCCTGCTGTTTGACCAGCCATTGTAGGGTCTCCTCCATATCCGGGCTGCCAACCACATTCGCTGGCTCTCGGATCCCAGACAAGCCCCCACATGTAACGAGGGCCTCTATTTCCCCCTCACTCTATGGGACCCCTGTGCCCACAAATCGGCCAGAGACCTCTTCTGGGTGCAATCACCAGTGCCTTTTATTTACAGCTCGCATGCCTTCTGTTTACAGACCGCTCCAAACTAGCAACGTGGGGGACAACTAGCTTCTCCAGCAAGCAGGGGGACACAGCCCTTTGCTCCTCCCTTTCCTTTCTCTGTTCACCCCCCTCCCCTGCTCCTTCTTGTCAGTCCTATATAGCCCCCTGGATAATAAGGCCAGCAGATGCTTCCCCTCCATCAATTAGGTGTGGCATGCCCCACCAACCCCAGTTAATGCTTCTTAATTGGAGCTGGGCCAACAGGGGCTGGCTTAGGACCTCCTGGCCAGCACTCTGTTACACGTGGTCTACAGTGAAAAGTTATATCAGCATTAACTATGTTGGTCAGGGGTGTGAATGAGGGCTTCCATCAACAAGCTAATGTTGTTCAGGAAGGTGGTGTTCCTACATGGACAGAAAAGCCCCTTCCATCAGTGTAGGCTGTGTCTACACTATGGGGCTAGGTCCACTGGGCTGATATAGTCTTTGTAGTGTAGACATACCCAATCTTCTTGAAGCAAATGATATGGGTTTCTCTCTCTCATCTTTACAAACATGTGCAATGAAAGCCTCAAATTCTACAGGGGTGGTGTTACAAACTAGTGTTTTAGGAAACTCTGGATTAAAATATACCAATATGCTTTCCTCAAAAGCCTTATTTTCTTTTTCTGTCCAAATCCACATAATATTTTTACATAACAAGGCAGACAGTGGACTGATAAATGCTGAATGTTTGGAATGGTTCTTCCAGGATAGTTTAACATGGCCATCTCAGAGCATTTCTGTTGTGCTACTGGTGCAGTCTCAATTGCTTTTGTCTTCTCTTAACAGGTGCACCCCCTCATGTATCTATACAATGCCCCAACTCAGTAACTTCATTTGGTGAACAAAGAAAGCAAACCAAATGAACCCCGCGCTAATCTTGGTAAACTTTAAAACTGTATTGTTGGAGTCTCTTTAGAATCTCTTCTAGGTTTTTTAAAATGTTCCTTTGAATTCCTCCCAGTTATGACTGTCATTCAAATAAAAGACAACAGCATTTACCCCATAGGGTAATATTTCATTCCTAAATAGTCCCTTGCATGTGTTCATGGTCAGACTTTTTTTTTTTTTTTTTATTAAATCTGGGAGTGTGTTCTAGTGGTTAGACTTTTCTGGGTCTTGCTCCCTATCCCAGCTTCTGCCCCTCCCCCTTCTATCTAAGCTCCCACCTCCTGACTCACCAGCTCCTATCCAACCCTCCCTCCCCCCCCCCCCATGCCCTGTCCCACTCTTTGCCTATATAGTCCTCCTATGCCAGGCTCCTCTGCTTCTATCTCCCTTTCCTCTTCTGCTTCACTCTACCCTCAGTCTAATACAGAAATAATTTCTATCATGCTGCTTAAAGGTGGGCTAATGGATTTGTTCCATTTTTACCCAATTTATAGAATCACGGAATTGTGCTCCAAAGTCATTGAGGCATTTTTGAAAATGCCACCCTATGACTAAGCTTACATACATTCATTATTTATTCCTCACCAGTCATGGTGAATCTTCACTCTCTCTGTTATTACTTTACCAAATGTTCAAGGAACTGAAAAAGTGTTATTGCAGCTAGTAGGGAAATTGTAAATAGTTCCTGTTTCCAGTCACCTGGCTAACTTATGTAATAGTTGATGGCAAATTGATATAATTTGATTCCATTTTTATCTCTGAAAGCTGGATCATTCAGATTAAAAGAAAAACTTTCACATTTGGAATATTTCCTTTATCTTTTAAATTACTAAAATGTGTTAGCATGCATCTTCCACATTCCATACAGCTGTACTGCAAGTGTTCCAAGTACTTTAATGCCATACAGACTTTTAGGCTTTGAATTACATATTTTAAATCGCTTTCATTCATAGTTCTCCAGATATGGCATCTGCCACTTCACAACAGATTGTGGTTATGAGCTTATCAGCTGTTTCTGATTACTACAATAGATATCTAAAGTTGTTTACTGTAACATGGGAAGTTTAAAAAGAGAGAGCTGTATCTCCCAATAATTTATAGAGGCCTTTTAAACTTTAATGTTAACAAGAGGATGAAAATCTTCAGCACAGGAACCTGCTGCCACCACAGCACCCCCTGATGGCCAAGGGGGCCTCTGCAGTGCCCAGCCTCTGTTTGTACCTCTTCTGGACCTTTATAAACTCGCTCAGTTAGGGTGACCAGATTGCAAGTGTGGAAAATCAGGACAGGGGGTAATAGAAGCCTATATAAGAAAAAGACCCAAAATATTATGACTGTCCCTATAAAATTAGGACATCTGGTCACCCTACACTCAGTTCAACAATAGTTCAAACAGTCACCTCTGGGGGTTCAACTTATGGAGTCCTCCAGTGCATACAGGCCCTTTAGGCTCCAAGCCCACTTCAGTCTCTCTCAACCCAAAAGAACACAAAACAGAAACTCACATATTTGCTCACCTAGCTACCCTTTAAAGTCTCTCCCAGGCCTGCCTTCCTGGAAAACTTCCTCACAAACTGTGCTTGTGCTTCTTCAGTCATCAATTTTTACTGCTACAGACACAGTGCCCTCTTATTCCCTGCAGATTCCTGGAGTGTGTGTGGGCAGGGGGGAGGGATGCACGTGCAGGGGAGTGTCACTTGATTCAAACAAGGTGAGGCTCATCCTGTAATCAAGGCTGGTTTAGCCCCAGGCTCTCCAGCCCATGGGCAAGCCACCCTGTTAAAAATCCTTCCATTTTGTATCTGTCTCTTCTGCTATTTAAGATGGGATTACTTTGTTAAAGTTTTTCAATTCAAAACTATGAAACTTTCAATTAAGCAAGTGATTTTACATCCAATTGATAAGTTTATTCCAAAGACCATAGGAGGCAGTTGCCTCCTAAGAAACTCCTAAACCAAACATTTAAAAATGAAAATGGATATAAAACCACAGAAGTAGCCTTAGTGCTTCAACTAAAAGGTCCAGGTGAGGAAAACTCACAACTCTTTCAGCTATGTGAGTACCTACCTCAGACACCACTTGTCATATATGGGGGTGGATTCTAACATGAAGGTGTTCATGGAGGGTCATGTGGGTAACCAGCATAAAACCAAATACATGGATTTGTCCCCTATAACTTTACTGTAAAGCAGGCAAAAAAATTGTACCTACTGAAGCTAGATTTCCAACTTTTACAGAAGTGTATTGTGTGACTCAGTAATTTTAAATTTCCTACATGGAATTTTTTAGCACACATTTCTCAAGAATCTGTGGGACTTTCCTCTAAAGAATTGAGTGGAAGATTTCCTGAATTCCACTTTCTAGCCTTTAAACTAACCTGTTTAAACAAACTTCATCTTAACCTTCATTCATTATATTAAAATATTTGCTGAATTCAGATCTGGATAAGACTTTTTTGCTCCCTTTATCCTTTGTTTAGAAATCATGGGTTTAAAAAGTTGCTTTTTTGTCTTAGTGGTAAGTCATAGACACATACCCTTCTCCCAGGGTTTTCTGACCACAGCTCTTCATCCACCTTTCAACGATTTAGTTTCTCTAAGCTATTTTTCTGGACTTTTATTCTTTAATTTTTCTCTTTTAGCTGAGGCTGTCAAGTAGGGCAAGCATGTGTTTTTTTTAAATTTATTTATTTTATTGGCAGGCTTGTATGTGCTTTTACCTTCACTCCTGTAACTATAACTTTCTTGTCCAAAGAAATGTGGGAACGGTCTTGCTTATTGTAGGTCTTTGCATTTATATGGGTCTATATGTATAAGGGACAGCATAAACATTGGGTTGTTGGCTTTAGTTTCAGGGTAACCTGAACACTGGTTCTATCAGTAGGTAAAAATTTTTAGCTCCTATTTCTGGGAGTTATGACGTCCTGCTCTTTCACATTGACAACTATGCATACGGTTGCCAGTATTTCTTGGCATCAGTTATGGTACTTTAAATAACTTTTCTGTGCAAAATATCCTTTGATTATCTTGGGCCCAATTAACCCATGCTTCTTGTGGATATGATTTTTAATATGACAATGTAGGGGTTCTAATCTCTTGATGGGGAGCCCCCAGACCATATGAACTTCAGGCTTTCAGGTTTTGACAATATATACTAGCCATCCTGGACATGGTCCCTGCCTACTTATTTTATACTAGGGTGACCAGATGTCCCAATTTTATAGGGACAGTCCTGACTTTCGGGTTTTTTTCTTATATAAGCACCTATTACCTTCCACCCCCGTCCCGATTTTTTACACTTGCTGTCTGGTCACCCTATTTTATACTGCCCTTAATAGATCCAGCCTCTGGAAAAGAGAGGGTGACTTTGCCAGTCAACTGCCAGCTCCTCAGCCATCAGCCTGACCTGAATCTCCCCAAGCATGAGTGTTTCCACCTGCCCAAGAGACAGTACCAGCTTCGACCTGATGGAACAGCACTACAATCACATGTCCACATCTGACCATAAGGGAGCATCTTTATTTAACCTTACCCTCTGCCTGAGCTTCATTGTGTCATTTGACTGAACCAAAAATCACAGGTTTGTAAGTGAGATAAGAACATTGTGGTTGCATCCCTATTTAATAGGGTTCTAACCCTATTCTATTGTCAAATTCATTCTGACAATAGAATTAATCACGCAAGAGAAATGTAAAAAACCAAGATGATTTTGTATTGTAGCACTTAACGTAAATACTTTATTACCTATGTGTGACTGAGGAAAAGCTAGAGCTTGAGATAATTGAAAAGGAGCCTAAAATATACCTCTAGTGATGGACTGCAAAGTAGCATCAAAAGAAGCTTATAACCACAACACAACAGCTACATTTTGCATTATTGCCCATGGGCTGTCCCTGACTTTTACTAAAAATATCCATGATAAAATCTTAGCCTTAGCCATAATAGAGGCATCTAGTGACAAATGAGAGACCAAGGTATTGCTTTGACTAATGCAACTACTGGTCAGATTGATATGGACTAATATTAACTGGAAGGTTAGTATTTGTGATGGTGCAATCTTTAAAAACAGAGAGGAAAATAGGTGGTGATTTGTGGCTTTGTTTTGCAGTGACTGTGTATGAGTAATCTGTATAGTTTATATTTATTCCTGATTCACCGTACACAATGTAGGAAAGCCCTGTGATGTCAGATTTATGTGTTTACATAACTATTCACAAAACAAAGAGAAAGCAAGTTCAGGCCTAGTGACTAGACAATAATTAATTTAGGGAGTAACCTTGAAGTCCGTATTCAATCCTTAATCAGGCAAAAGTCTTAGACCCCACTGAAGTCAAGTAGAAGATTTATCATTGACTTCAAGGGGAACAGGATTTCGTTCTCAGACTTCAAGACTTGACCCTTACTGTTGGAAGGATGCAAGAGGGAATTGCCATAAAAGATGCTCATGGGAGAGAATAGGGTTAGGAGGAGATATCTCAGGAAGTGGGACTTATTGTTAAGGCTGTCACGGAAGTCACAGATTCCATGACTTTCTGGGACCTCCGTGACTTCCGCAGCTGCAGTGGCCGGTGTGGCTCATCCCAGAGCCACCTGAGCAGCTGGACCAGGGCTGCCCCAGGGTCAGCCACACTGGCTGCTGCTCATGCAGCCCCAGGGCCTGGTATTAGTCAGGGGTATTTATAGTAAAAGTCATGGACAGGTCACGGCCATGAATTTTTGTTAGTTGCCCGAGACCTGTCTATGACATTTACTAAAAATACCTATGACTAAATCTTAGCCTTTCTCACTGTATATATCCTTGTTGAGATGTAAGCATCAATACATTTGCTGACTAATAATAGCTAGATTCAGGGACAATTGAAGGTACTTATATTAAAGCTAATGTTAAAATTATCTAATACACAGGTTAAGGAAAGAGTGTCTATACAGTTGGGTATAATGTTTACGTTATCCAAAAGTACAAAGTTTGGTTTAAAAGTCATAAAATACATATAGTACATAATTTGCAATATCCCAATATAAGGTTAATACATTTAATTATACATGGGATGACCATATTTCCCTATGCTGAATATGGGGCACCTGGTAAAATTACTAATATTCAAGTGAGTTCAGTGGCAATCAATCAGAACTATGCAGTACAAATGTTCAAATTAACATCAAGTTGACTGAGCCCGTTAAAAAGAAATACTGCGTAGTAGGATTCTTTTTATTTACCTTCTTATCTTTAAAGCTTTAGGGTTCACACAGGGAGAGGTGACATACACAAATTCCCATACACCTCTCTCACACATGGAGGGTGGCCAACTGACCCAACTCTCCCTGTCCAGCGCTCTCTGCCCTCCATGCCTGGCTGGGCCCAGGATGGACCTGCCTCTCCTGGTACCTGATGCCGCGTCTTCCCAAGGCAAGACGTGGGGGGGCACGTAGGGTCAGATGCCCCCATCCCCAGATTTCTGCCAGGGTTCACACCAGAATGTGGCCAGCAGCAGCCGCCTTTCAGCATTGTGTGATTAAAAATGCAATTAATCGTGACTTTTTTTAAATCTTGCAATTAAATTGTGATTTTTTTTTTGGTACACCTGTACCCTGATATAACGCTGTCCTTGGGAGCCAAAAAATCTTACTACATTATAGGTGAAACTGCGTTATATCAAACTTGCTTTGATCCGCCGGAGTGCGCAGCCCCGCCTCCCCAGAGTGCTGCTTTACCGCGTTATATCCAAATTTGTGTTGTATCGGGTCGTGTTATATTGGGGTAGAGGTGTAATTGTTTGACAGTACTAGTATATAGATGTACACATAGATCTATTTAAAATCTATTATCAATATATTGTATTATCAGATTGTGGCCAATGATCACCTCAGCCACTTTACTTGTATGTTGTACTGTTTTCCCTACTCTTTGTTCTTTTTGTCAAGCTTTTTTAGACTGTAAGATCGTATGCTTGTATATTTTCCTTTGTTTGTATATTGCATAGTAGATTCTGATGCTACTGAAAATGAATAATAAACTGTGTTCAAATTCAATTCAATCATTTTAAAATTAAGAATATTTAAATTTGGCAAATGTCTTGCAGACTTGGACAACCTTAACAAAAAGGGTTAGAAAAATCATCTGGTGTTTGTATGACAAACTGGCTACTTCAAATGCTCATAACTTAAACCACTGAGCCAAATTTTCTTAAGTCCTGTCTCAAATGTTATTCTCAGTGAGATATGAAAAACAAATCCAAGTCTGAAGTTTTTAGGTTCCATATTTTTAAAGTTATCCACATTGATTTTCCAATTAGAACTTATAAGGAACTGCAAATTCACCCAACTCACCACCAGCACTCGATCCCCTACATGAACAACTCAAAGATAAGTGAATTAATTTTGTTAAAACTTTCCACAAACAAAATGTTGTCATTTGACTTTTAGCCAACAAGATTTTTTCCCCCAGAAACTTATAGAATCATAGAAATGTAGGGCTGGAAGGGACTTTGATAGGTCATCAAATGCAGCCCTATGTGCTGAGGCAGGACCAAGTAAACCTAGACCATCCCTGACAGGTGTTTGTCCAACCTGTTCTTAAAATCTCCTGGTGATGGGAATTCCACAACCTACCTTGGAAGCTGATTTCAGAATTTAACAATCTTTATAATTAGGAAGTCTTTCCTAACTCTCCTTTGCTGCAGATTAAGCCCATTACTTCTTGTCCTATCTTTCAGTGGACATAGAGAACAATTGGTCACTGTTCTTTTTATAACTGCCGTTAACATATTTGAAGACTGTTATCAAGTCCTTCAACAATCTTTTCTCAAGGCTAAACATATCCAGTTTCTTTAATCTTTCTTCAGAAGTCAGGTTTTCCAAACCTTTCATCATTTTTGTCACTCTCCTCTAGACTCTTTCCAATTTGTCCAGATCTTTCCTACATTGTGGCACCCAGAATTAGGCACAGTATTCCAGCTGAGGCTTCACCAGTGCTGAGTAGAGCAGGACAATTACCTCCCATTTCTTACATGTTGCACTCCCATTAATACACCCCAGAATGATATTAGCCTTTTTTGCAACTGCATCATATGAGCAACTGAAAAATGGACATTAAAATTGAAGTTGGAATTTAGCCTTAACCATAGAGTACTCTGTCTGCCCCCACCAGGATACATTGGTTAGATTTATCATTTGAGACAAAGATCCACAGAAAGTCAATAGACAGACACTATTGTACATTCAAATAGCCTTCACCTTGAAAGATTAATACAAACTGCTTCTTTTCTTTAAGTTAAAAAATTCTCATTTGAACAATTTAAGAGGAAATAAATTCAGTAAAGTGGCACTGAGATTAGTTGGATATCTTATAAAGTTAGAGCTGCTGAAAATGGTTACAGAGAGTAAAACATGCTGATGTGATGGGGAAGAAATATTGCAAGTGAATAGGATCAATTTAAGTGAATAGAATAAAATACATTAATATTTACCATGTTAAGAACAATAACTGGGAAACAATGGCACATTTTAAAGACTGATCCTCTTCGAAATATAGTTTTATAAGTGATCGCCCTAAACATATAGAAGGAAGAGATAAAAATTTAAGCTGACAGTTAGTGCCTAGTCTTTTGAAGGAAGAATCTCCCTTAGGTGAAAGTAACTATCACTTCCTCTGATTCTTGGCCTTTATAATTGAGCTATATTAGCACAATGTGCAATTTCTGTTGCTATTACATTTAATTGTTCATTTGCAGGAACCATTTGAAGTTAGAGAGTGCATACATGCTAACGTGACTTTTGTAGTTTATATCTTAACATTTGTTTTTTTTAATTCCTATATTTTAGAAATAAAGAGAGACCCTGAAAAGTTAGAGTAAGTGAACATTAAACAGCTAGTGAAAATGCAGTGTGATTTAACCAGTCTTCACCTGTATTAGAGTGAAGCTAATCATGCCTCAGCAGCATCAGACTGATTGGTGTGAAAAGTCTTAAGAGAAAGTGATAGACCAATGATTTTTTACAGGAACCTCACTCTGAGAGTAACACAAAGAATCCAGCCAGGTTAGATTACAGTAGTCCGTGCTCTGTTCACCTCCTAAGTAAATAAGTTCCCCTAAAACGGGTGGGGAACCTATGGCCCATGGGCCACATTTGGCCTGCTGCTTAATTTAATCCAGCCTGTGGCAAGTGTTTGTGCTGTGGGCTGGAAGCCCCAAGCCTCGGCATCTCCCCCTCAGGGCTGGAGCCACGAGCGCCAGCTCACCCTGCTGCAGGGAAAAGCTAGGGTTGCCAGGCCATTAAAAATCCGGTTGGCTCCACGCAGCACCCGGAAGTGACCGGCTTATCCTTGCGGCCTCTAGGAGCAGGGGTTATCAGGGAAGCTCCTTGTGCTGCTCACAGTGTCGGCTCTGCAGCTCCAATTGGCTGGAAATCATAGCCAATGGGAGTTGTGGGTACGGTGCCTGTGGGCGTGGGCAGCATTTACATTGCAGCGCCCCATGGCCCCTCTGCCTAGGGGCTGGACATGCTGGCGGCTTCTGGGAGCAGTGCGGAGCCAGGGCAAGCAGGGAACCTGCCTTAGCCCCTCTACACTGCTGACCAGGAGCCGCTTGAGGTAGGCGCTGCCCGGCCGGAGCCCACACCCCAAGCCTCCTGTCCCAGGTTGGAACCCCCTCCTACACCTTAACTCCCTTTGAGACCCCACACACCCACCCACACTCCAAACCCCTTGGCCCAGCCCAGAGCCCCCTCCTGCATGCCAAACCCTTCATCTCCAGCCCCACCCCAGAGCCTGCACCTTCAGCTGGAGCCCTCACTCCCTCCTACACCCCAACCTCCTGCTGCAGCCTGGAGCCCCCTCCTGCATCCTGAACCCCTCATTTCTGGCCCTGCCCCAGAGCCTAGCGGAAGCCTCAAGCTTCCACACCCCTCTTCCCCCTCCATGGGGTTGGAGCCACGAGTCCGTCTTGCCCTGCTGCAGGGCGGGACAGGGGGAGGTAAAGCCCCAAGTCTCTGTTTCCCTCCCCCCCCACCCCCACAGGGCTGTGTGTGGCCTGTGACTGATTTTTAATGTGGGTCAGTGGCCCCTGATAGAAAAAACGTTCCCCATCTCTTCCTTAAAACCTGCCTTAATCATCAATAAAATGCAACACCTCCTGCCTTGATATCCCATGCTTGTTACAACACAATTCGTCCAAATTTTCCATATTGGTACGAAAGGGGCACTGCAAATGCAGTAGTGTGTCTGACGCCTGGTTTACGCTACAGAGTTTTACATGTAAAACTTGCCTTATGTTGGCATATCCTTGCATGCATCCACACTCAGTTTTGAGTCCTGTAGATAAATCTTTGAGTTTATGCTATTCAGGTTAAACGACCTCCCTGAATGGCATAAGTTTTATATCAGCACTGTTCCATCAGATCAATGTCTATGCAGACGCTGTATTACCTGAATTGGTGCAAGCAGTCCTCCAGCACCAATCTCACAACACCTCTGTCCCTGCAACAGTGACTGGTCTGGTCACATTTTTGAACTCTGCTGCTCTTTAAGATCCCCAGAATGGTTTGGAAATGCCTCTCTTCCTACTAGTCCACCTTTGCGAGCACACTTTTGCCACCTTAGCATGCAGCTTTATCTGGTGTCGTGCCTGTATCTCAGAAAAATTCAGGCAAGCCTCATGCTGCAACCTGGGTTAGAAAAGAAGTCCTGGATTTCCTCAGCCTGTGGGGGTGGGGGGTGGGGGAAGAGCAGTAATGCAAGCCCAGTTATGGAATTGCTGCATGAATAAATATGTTTATTCCATTGCAAAGCATGTGCAAAAATTGGGATATGACAAGGTAAAGAGAAAGGAACTGCAGCAGCCCTACTAAAAGGCAAACAAACAAACAGTTATCCTCTCACTCCTGTCATGACTATGCAGAGGTGGATGCTATCCTTGGCAGGGGGGCCCCTGCATCCACTCCCCTCACAACACTTAGTGGAAGGAACCCTGGAAGTGAATAGCAACAACAAGCTCCTTGAGGAGGGGGACTCGGAGGATGCAGACCCTGCAGAAAGCAAGGAGCTCTTTGAGATCCAGATGAACCCAGAAATGGAATTTACTGGGGAAAGGGATGTCAGGCCATGAAATTCCACCCACCCCTGACAAATAGCAGCCAAATGCACATAGGCAGAGAACAAAGGACTTGCCTTTTGAGGTAGCTGGTTTATTTCAATATCATGCACTGACACACAGACAAAAAAGGAAAGAAAATTTTATTAAGATGATAAGAAAAAGTGAACGGTACAGAGTTTAAGCATAGAAGTTTCTGGTTATCAAGGAATAACATACAGATTATCAAGGGTGCAAAGTTTGGTTTAAGATCAGATGCCATAAGGAATACATAATCTGCAATATCCCCGATTGGAAGTAAAAGGTTGATGGGTCAAAGTACAGACATTGAAATATGATACTATACACCCCAACTCATTCCTAAATGCATACTTTTTCCGGAACAGGCACATAGAAAGTCTAGCAACATAAATCAACACCTTGCAATAAAATACATAGGACATTTAAAATAATCGTGCAAGTAATACAGTAATTGCTTAGTCAGCCCATCTGATTATTAGGAATGAAATTATAAAGTAAACATGTAAGGTAAACAGAGAAAACATAGTTTGGTTTTCCAGCGTGAGAGTTCAGGTTCAAAATAAGTTAGTATAATGCTATGCTCAGATTCAGAGCTAGAGAGAGGTAGAGATGGTGCCTCAGGCAGTTTGATTTTTAATTGATTTGCAGAAATAGTCAGCTGTGACCACTCTCCTTTGAGGTTTATCTTGGCATGGACATCCCTTGTATTCTCTGGCACAATCTCAATGACAGTTTTCAAGCAAGTATTCTTTACGCTTCGATTGGAGATTCCCAGGAAGAGCTGCCTTTTTTATCTCCTGCTACGGTGGGACACCTTCCAAAGCCACTCTTCAATGAGCTCTGGGCATGAAAAGGCCAGCAGCATATGAGCCCAAGCAACCTCAAGCAGTCTTGAGTCATTGCCTTCTCTGCCACCCTCATGAGTGATAGGTCAGCTAGAAACACCACAGCCTGTAATAAATTTAACAATATAAGTTGCACCATCCCTACCATTATTACTTGGTGGACCAGCCCCTCCCGCACAGGCTTTGAAAATAGCCCCCATATACTTACCATGCTGGGAGCTGCTGAATGGCCCTGAAGCAAGTCTGTCTTACTTCATATTTTTAAGACAATCTTTGTGGGAAATTTTTAGTGAGTTCTCTCATTAATCTTTTGCTGTCTGCAAACCATTTATCTACCAATGTCTGTCTGTCTTGTTAATTATCATCAGGGACCTTGGAAGGGAAGTCCTTCAGAGGCTGCTGACAGACTGACCTGGATAAGGAAAAAGAAGAAATGGACAAGAGAGAACATATTCTCTGATCTTCTAAAGAGTTCTTAGTTCAGGGCCCATGAAACAAGGAAGCAGAAGGTACACATACTGGAGGACCCAGGAAAAAAATTAGTGGGTGCTCAGCACCCACCAGCCACCCGTCAATCAGCTCCTCGGCAGCAGGCAGTGCTTTGGGGATGGGTCAGAGTGGGGAGGGAAGAGGAGGAGCGAGAGTGAGGCCTTGGGGGAAGGGGCGGAGTGGGGACAGGGTCTTGGGGTGGAGCGGGGATGGAGCACCCACCGAGAAAAGGAGAAAGTCAGTGCCTGTGGGTCCCATGATAGATTTTTGCAACACCAAAGTGATTGTCCACTGACTGATAGCAATTTGGGGTTGCAAGCTTTCAAAATGTTATCACTACCCATGTTTACACTGTCAGAGCAGCTCTCATTTTGGTGAGTGTGTACTGGAGGGCTGGGGGAAGCTCGGCACACAGCTCCAAGGGATGTGGCCTTCTGCATCCAAAAGTTCTTCAGCCACTGCTAGTAGTTCTGGATTTGCATCATGATCTGGGCCCACTAATTAGTGTTCTTTTCACAAGCCCACAAGCACTGCTCCATCATGTGTAGCTGGTCAGTGAATGTCTGAAGCACCTGGCAACTTCACTCACTGTCTGCATCATCCACCCCACCTCAGTTGTCTCATTTTCACTGCCCCGCACACAGCTGCTGTGGTAGTTGAAGTTCTGCAAATACAGAAGAACCAGGCACACTGTCTCTAAAACAGACATAAGAACTCCAGTGAGCTGTTCAGAATCCATGCTGATGTCAGTGAGATGTCAGAGATACTGAGAACTGGCACTAGGAAGAGCAGATTATGGGATGTAATGAAGGAACTGTGGGAATTTTTTAAAAATGACACAAGAAGAAGTGGTTATGAAGTGGAACACAGGAAATTGTGAGATCTTGACCCTGAACTCCCACAGTTCCCTCAGAGAGGTTCTGGTATCCCACAATGCCCTACAAAAATATCCCACAAGGTAGCGTGCTGAATGGTGGCACAAAGGATGTTGCTCACAGTGCAGAGCATCTTTTGCGGATACAACTTCTCACTGTAATGACGTGCTGCACTGGCAAAGACAGCCAAGTATGTATATGCTCTACTGAAATTGCAATGTTGGCAGAGGTAGGCCAGCACAAATGCTTCTAGAAAAATGTCTGGTGTAAATGGGGCCTTAGTAGGACTCTCCAGGCCAAGATATCAAAACCATGTGAAACTTCAAAGGATCTCTACTCAATAAAGAGGACAAACAACCCTCAGCTATTTAGATTATTCTGATTAAGCCCAGCATAACAATAATTTGAGTACATAAGATAATGCAACTTCAAAAGGAAAAAAAACCAAAACAATTGTTCTCTATCTAACCACCACTTGGACCTCTAGATGAAACCCCTCAGTCCACAGTGGGTCATTTTCCACATATAACCTCAACTCCACCCCCACAGATTTCTGATTTATGTGAAGATGGGAAGTTGCTGCTCTCCCTTAGTTCCCTGTGTCTAAGGACGAAGTGGTGAATCAGAGTTTACAAAGGAAAGTATCAGGAAGGATGTTTCCCAGGGAAGCCCTGACTGTCCAAAATGTCACTACCAGCCCAATATGTAAAATAAACAACCCCAAAACACTTGAGAAGAAATCTTCACAACACAACACCACGTCTTCCAATAACCACCAACACACATAATCTTCAGGTTCACAGAGCACTAGGACTCTGACAGGTATGAGTGAGTCCAGTGCCTTTTAAGCACACAGATGTGCAGAGACTTGGGGAAGAGAGAAAAATCACTTTTGGGAAAGGGAAGACAGACATGGAGCCAAAACGGCAATCAGCTATTTCTGTGTCCATTTTACTCTTCTTGGTTTCACCACTGGTCCAGGGCTTTGCAATTGGCACTGCATTAATACATTTAATACAAACATTTAAAGACCCATCTAAGACCTTGGCTGCACTACAAAGTTTGGTTGGCAAAAGTTATGCTGCTTTAATGAAAACAGCTGTTGCATGTCCACAGTAGCTCCTTGTGTGGGCAGAGTGCATCCACACTAACAGCTCTTGCATCAACAGAGAGCAGTGCACTGTCATAGCTATCCCACTGTGCAACTGGCCACAGGGTGCTTTGGGAAGGATTTGCAAAGCCTCATGGGACAGGTACAGCATCACATGATGCAGGTTTTTCAACCCCATTGTTCCAGGGGCAACCTAGTAGATCAGGGGTCAGCAACCTTTACTATCAAAAGAGCCATTTTGCCCCCTCTTCCACTAAAGAAAAATAGTCTGGAGCCGCAAAACATAACACTGCTTATAAACTTTTAAAAGTTTTAATCTTTTTTAAATTTTACCTGTTACAACAACAGAATACAACAAACAGAAGTGCAGTGTGCATGTGTAGGCCTACTTTGAAATAAATTAAACACTGAACTATGCAGGCCTTTTTGAGTCCTTCCCATATTTGTGTAAAATTAAAATAAAACGTAGCCCACTTTAATATAAAAAAACATATAGTTGCAGCTTAGCAGTTTTAAAAAAGTAAACATAAAATTAGGAACATTTTTTGACAAGTCCATTTCAGTGTGCTCTCATCCTCTTCGGGTTTCTTTCTCGGCCAGCAATCAACCGAAGCACCTGAACATACAATAAAAAACTACATCAGCTCCGGGTCTGAAATAAATGTTTTTTTCTGAATAATAATAGCCTATTAAATGCTAGTGTTCTCACCTGTTTAATGTGACTTCTGTTTCTGAAGCTCGATGCTGATCTTCCCTATGTCGGGGCTGTAAGATGTGACTTTGATCTTCACACAGGACTGTAGGCTCTCATTTGTGAGGCGGGAGCGATATTTGGACTTTATGAAGTTCATGCTTGAGAAAACTTGCTCGCATAAGTATGTTGAGCCAAAGATGGACAGGACTCCAAATGCATACTTTTTCATGTTCATATACGTGTCGGGAATGGCACTCCATGTTTCAAAAACAAGTTTGTCGGGTTTGGGGAGGTTTTCAATACCATTCCATTTGTGCTCTTTAGCGAGAGTGGCCTTCTGACCGGCGACTTCTTCGAGATCCGCTGTCAGGCTTTTGAACTTGGACACCCATAAGTCTTTATCCGCTATGTCGGCCAGTTCAATTTCAAGATTGGGCTGACTTATCCCTGTGAATGCGGATATGTTCAGCAGGGATGGGTTGATGTCCAACGGTGTGACAGGGAAGGACAGAGTGTTTTTTTTCCTTTCTGAACTCGCTGAATCTTTCTCCAAATGCAGCTTGCATTGCCATAATTGCACAGTGTAAATAATCACAATTTATGAGATTGTTCTCTTCTTTGAACTCTCTCAGGGAGGGGAAGTGAGAGAGCGTACCTCTCTGTACATCTCTGGCAAACACTGTCATCTTGCGCTCAAACGCCAGAACATCCTCCAGCAACTGCAGGGCCGTGCTTCCCTTTCCCTGGAGATTTTTATTCAGCGTGTTTAAGTGACTTGTCATATCCACCATGAAATAAAACTTTTCCAGCCAAGCAAGGTCTCCCAGTTCGGGATAGCTGAGGCCTTTGCTTTCCAAGAAGGTTTTCACATGTTCCAGACAAGCAGTGCAGCGTTTCAGCACGTCTCCCCTTGACAGCCACCGAACTCTGTTGTGCAGCAGGAGATCCAAATATGCACTCTCGACTTCATCTAACCATGAACAAAACTGTCGGTGGTTTAACCCGTTTGCAATTATTTTGTTCACTATCTTAATAACGAGGTTCATCACTTCCACACATTCAGGGGGGAATGTTTGAGCGCACAGTGCTTCTTGGTGCAAGATGCAGTGAAACGTCATCAGCTCTCGATCCAGCGACTTTTGAAGTAAATTCACAAAGCCCTTCTGTGCTCCTCTCATACTGGGTGCACCGTCAGTAGACACTGACACCAGGTGAGTGGTGTTTATTCCTTTGGCTTTTAGACAACTCAAAACAGCCTCACAAATGTCCTGTCCCCGCGTTTGGCCCTTTAGCGGTATGAGTTCAATCAGTTCTTCCTGCGGCCCATCAGAGTTCACATATCTGCATAACAGTGCTGTCTGCTCAATATCGTTTACATCACTTGACTCATCACAGGCAATTGAATATGCCTGAGCTGAAGTGATGTCATCAATTTGCTTACTGGTGATGTTTGTTGCCATTTTAATGGTCCTGTTCTTGACGGTCTTTGCAGAGAGAGGCATTTCTTTAATTTTCTGAATAATTTCCTGTTTGTTTTTGAATTCGGAGAATAGATGCTCTGATATTTTTATGAACGATTCTTTCATGTATTCTCCGTCTGTGAACGGCTTCCCCCTCCTTACGATCTCATGAGCTGCCACAAAACTAGCAGCTGTAGTTGAGTTTGGAGAGTTGATCCACTTCTTGAAAGTATGTTTGCTCTGCTCAACTTTCCGTAGTAGTTCCGGAATCGCTCTCTTTCACCCATCTTCAGTTGGGTACTTTTCAGAAAATGCTGAGTGCTTGTTTTGAAAATGTCTTTCAACGTTACATTTTTTGTTGTTTGCTAATTTCTCGCCACATATCAAGCACACAGGTAAGCCAGCGTTGTTGGCAGTGAAGGCAAAGGAATCTGTCCATGCAGAATTAAACTCTCTATTTTCTTCTGAGATTTTTCTTTTTTGGGATGTATTCATGGTTAGCTTACCGCGGGGGTTGCACACTCAAGAAGCCGCCTGCAGGTAAAGGCGAGGGCTATAGACGTGGATGTGACGCATATTTTAATTGACAAATTATAAAAACTTTTTAAAAATTCGATGTTAAAGTATCACCTCGAACTCCAAGATAACTGTGCAACAAAATAAACAAAAATAAAATAATTTATAAATAAAAATTAAATTAATAAATAACCGTTATTCTTTTCTTTTCTTTTTTTTTCTTTTGTCAAGGCCGAAGGGAGCCACAACAAGGAGGCTGAAGAGCCGCATGCGGCTCCGGAGCTGCGGGTTGCAGACCCCTGTAGTAGATTGTCAGCCGTTTTTCCAACTGAAGTGTTTGGGGAAGTGGTGGGCAACCTGTGGCCTACATGTGGCCCATCAGGGTAAGCCGCTGGAGGGCCGCAAGAATTTTTGCTGACATTGACCGTCTGCAGGCATGGCCCCCTGCGGCTTCCAGTGGCTGCAGTTCGCTGTTTCTAGTCACTAGGAGCTGCAGGAAGTGGCAGCCAGCATGTCCCTGTGGCCTGCTACTTTCCACAGCTTCCATTGGCCAGGAATGTCGGACTGTGGCCCCTGGGGACTGCGGGGGGCCGTGCCTGCAGACGGTCAATGTCAGCAAAATGTCTCACAGCCCGCAATCAGATTACCCTGATGGGCTGCAGGTTGCCCACCACTGGTTTGGGGTTAGGGAGAGGAAAGTGGTGTGTCTGGGGCAGGGGAGAGAGCAGGCTGACCGACCAATCCTGAGGCAGGGGGACACTCCCTCACGTCAGCCCCCAGCTCTGCTCCGCACAGTCCGCTCTGCCTGCCTATGGTTCTGTGATTCCCTCAGAGTTCTTCCACAGCCTCCTCAGCTGCTGGGAGCGGCATCCTGAGCAGCTCTGTGAGCAAACCATGCTGAGGAATGGGTCTGCCTGCAGCTGTGTTCCTAGTGCAGGGAAGAACAGGAGCATTCCACGTTAATGATTTGCTCTTTGTTCCCCTCAGCTGTCAGATACTTCCAGGAGCCTTGAAAGGGGAGGGGCAAGTGCCTGCAGGAGCACAGAGATCATAACAGTGAGAAGAGCAGTCTGCAAGCATTGTGGGATACTGGTGAAAGCAAAGAGCAGGGTCTACATTGACACTTTGTCGCTTTAACTTTGCCTCAAAAAAGCCTTATGCCTCTCATTGAGGTGGTTTTATTTTCTCAGCAAAACAGCAGAGTTTTGTTGCCAAAAGTATCTTTGTAGTATGTACACCTCCCCTGTTTTGTTGGTAAAAGGCAGCTTTTGCCAGCAGACTTTGTAGTGTACATGAGACCTTAGACAAACAGAAAATAAACACACTAAATAGGGGAAAAAAATATGGAGTTTGCTTTTGGAAATGTATTGGAACTCCTGGCGTTCTGTCTTTGTAAACATCTGTCCTGTTCTGAAAATGATTTTCCGAGAAACCTCTAGAGGCTGGGCAAGTCATTTCATCCTCTGCTGAATTTTGGCAGGGAAAGAGAGAGTTTTCTGGGGAAAAGGCAGTTAGCCATTGGTGGGGTCTCTATCTTCTGGTGGCTGCTGAGCAAGGACTCAAGGAACTATGGGAGTAGAAATTGTTGGGGGAGAATGATACCACATCAACTACTGGTGGGGCCAATGGCTCTGAAAAACTTCTTTCCCTTGATGATCCATTGGTTACTGAGTCAATAAATAATTCTGCTTCTGTTGCTTGGGCCTCTCTGAAACTGAAAGGGACTCCTAATTCTGGAGTACTTTCTGTCCTCTCTGAAAATGTCAGTTCCAAGATTTCAACTTGAGAAAGTAATTTTTCCCCTTTCCACTTTAAAAAATGTTTTTGTTTTTAAGTTAACAGAGATTCCTATTTATCCACAGAAGAGATACAGCTTAGGCTGTGGCAGGGCTAGCTTTCCCAAGCTGCCTCCCCAATGAGGCTCAATCCTGACGAGAAGGATGTAAAGGTAGCTCTGTCTCCATTCCCATTCAGTAAATACAGCCAACCTGGGTACCAATTAATGGTAAATATGGTGATTTTTTGTGACAATGATAGTTTTGCTTGGTCAACTTGGTTTTACAGAAAGATTTTTTTTTCCAAAGTCAAAACTTTTTATTTTTAAAATTTTCCCTTTCTGAACTGATTCAATTTCAAAATCAAAATGTAAGATTTCATTAAAAAAATTACCCATTTTGTAAACAAGAAAAATTCTATCTAAAAAATCCAACAAAAACTTAGAAAATGAAAATATGGTCTATTTCAAAAACTAACAGAATGCGTTTGAAATTTGTAAAAAAATTCTTGGGAATTTTAAGTGTTCAACCAATCCTCCTTCTGACATTGAACTAGAAGCTTTATTAAAATGAGGAAAACTGTACTTAACGTAAAGCTATTCTATCTGCTTCTCTGTCAAGTTTTTTCATATAACCTTCAGCTCACTCCTGCCTGGCTTTCTGATACATAAGGAATAGTTCACATAGCTTCACACAACTTAGACTCATGTTGAACGGTAAATATGGGTCATAAGTGGTTATATGGTCTGTGCTAGCCTTCTGCACTGGAGTGAATGTATTATCTGTTAACTATGGACATTTTGGAAATGAGTAAGCATTTCGGTTGAAATATATATGCAGTGTTTAAATGTTACTCAAGGTTAAAGGAGTAAGATATAACTCAAGTGAGGAGAGATGAACTAATTAAAGTTACTAGCTTAAGCTACTAGTTAGGCATAATAATGCATATGCATTTATATGTACAGTATTGCAGTAATGATGCTATTATTAAAGTTGACTGTCCACCTTCATTTTAATGCCCCATTTTCAATTACTTTAAACTTTCTCAAAAGTTACCCTGTGAAATGGAATTCTTTGTGCTTTGCCATTTTTGTAACAAGCTTAAATGCAAACTTTCACAAATGTGCTTTTTGGAATGATTATATTTTAAAACAACTTTTTTTATTAGTTTGTGAGGGGAAAAAGTAGATGTTTGTGTATGTAATATATACACAGTATGAATATATACATCTACTATTTTTTGTCATATATAAAATACTTGTATGAATATTTTAAAGTATGATAATTCCATAAATCAGTTGTGAAAATTTGAGTTTAAGATCATTCTAAAAATTGCATGTGAAAATATATTGAATGTGTATATATGTAGCCAAACATATCTCAATATATATGAGTTATGAACTTTTACTCATGAATTACACTGCTCAGTATCCCTTACCTGTAGTAAATTTCTTTAATTATTTGACACTTCACTTGCACAGCAGTGTATACATTATTAAAGCTAATGGTGTAACAACCTTGCAGAATTTTTAGTGGAGCCTTGGTTAAAGATGTTATGGGAGATATAATAAGTTGTAGCTACAGGTACAAAACTGGAACTGAAATAAAACCAACAAATGCTGGAAATACAACAAAAAGGGGAGAACTTTAATCATTAAATGAAATCTTAATCCGCAATCAGTGCTTTCTTCTGAAATTTTTGTCTCACAAAAAGAAACATGCTCTATCTGCTGTGTGCTTGCACTTGGGTTTGGGGAAATACAGATGAGATGTTCTCCTTATATTCCAAACTTCAGGTAATATGGGGGATTTCCTTATTGGTAGTGAAGTTTTTTGGTTTGATTGACTTGCATTTCTTCTTTCCCCGCTGTTCATGAGATTTATGCTGGAAACATTGTCTAAAAAATACTAATGATGAGCTTATGAAAATGGTGTGCAGCAAAGAGAGCCAAGAGAGAGAAAGTGTGTGAGGTAATATCTTTTACTGGACCAACTTTTGCTGATAAGAGAGACATGCTTTCAAGCTTACTTAGATCTCGAAAGCTTGTATCTCTTGCCAAAAGAAGTTGGTGCAATCAAGACTATTACCTCACCCGCCTTGTCGCTTTAATATCCTGGGCTGCCAGAGCTACAACACTGTGTGTAGTAAAGAAACAAATAGATATGGCTTGTAATGTAATTGGTATTAGGTTTATTTTTTAAAATGTAATTTCTGGAATAAGGTTATTATTCTGTTGTTCCCCATTGTATTTACTGTATGAATCATGCACTCTCTTTTATTTTACATTTCCAATATTGGTTAGTGGATATATTTGTTTTAAGGCTCTGGGAGTCAAGAGAATTTTGAGAGCAGGCACATTTTATAAACAGCTGGACTTGAGTGATAGGAAAATCTAAGAACAAGAAGTGGGTTTGCCAACCTCCCCACTGGGAAGTTTATGGCATGCTGAGTCATTTTACCTCCACAGAGCAGATGCAGGCAAAATGAGAGAGACAGCCACACAAGTCAAGTGCCTCCTGTAAAGAAACTTTATAAAGATCTTTAGCTTTTTTTCTTTATGGGTGAAATCCTGTCCTCTTTATTTCAACCCTGTAGTCCTACTGACATTAAAGACTATTTAAAAAAACCTAAATAATGGTGAATCTGGACAATGTTGACCGGTAAAAATGATTTCAGTTTTGTGTTTTCTTTACCTTGTTTGCTATTAAAATATTTGAAAGTTATCAAATACTTTTGGTCAAGCTAAGTGTATGGTGTGCATAAATAATATGATCATAAATGCTTTTAGATTAGCCTTGCCGATTCATGTTTGGTGTGCTTTAGCAATATGGAAAGCTAGGTAATGCTCCCATTTCCCATTCTCACTGGTAGGTAGATGCTAGATATTATAGCAAAATGATTCACCTGAACACATATTTTAAAAGAGAAAATTTACAGTAGGGCAACACTCCAGAATCTTTTAAGGCACCATTTCTAACTTGCATGAAATTTCTTAAGAGTTAAAGAGTTGTTATTTGTGGCATGAAGCAGAGACAGAAGCAATCAGTGGTGGCATCGGGATCTTCAGTTGGTCTGCACAGCCAGGATCCTTCTGCCCTATGGTGTGACCAAGGCAGAGGTCCAGGATAGGTAGGTAAGACATAGGTAGCTGATGGGGAAGTGCCAGCTGTCAGATGTTTCAGTTAGCAGTCGTGATGAAGATAGAGCAGCTTCAAAGCAGAGAGAGACTAATTTAGCAAGAGCAGGCACTATAAAGGAAGCAGGTGTTGGATGGTAACCTCTGGCTTCCTAGAGAATGATACAGGGAGTTTCCACTGCCCCAGACAGAGCCCTCACCCCTACTCTCACCCTGAGCCCCTCCAACACCCCAAACGCCTTATCCCCAGTCCCAGCCAGAGCCCTCACCCACACACTCCTACTCTTGCTCTGAGCCCCTCCCACACTCCAAACCCCTCATCTGCAGCCCATCCCTCTGCACCCCTCCCATCCCCAAACTCCCTCACAGAGCCTGCACCCCAATCCCCTGCCCCAGCCTAGGGGCTGCACCCCAGACCTCCTCCCTCACCCAAACTCCCTCCCAGAGCCTTGGGTGGGTGGGGGTGGAGTTTGAGTGGGGGCGAGTCCTGGGCACCACCAAAATGTCTACAAATCTGCCACCCCTGATCCTGCAGACCTGAACTTCCAGCATTCTCAGGACACATGCTGATCCCTAGTGGCCACTGTTGATATCCAGCACCTCCCTCCTCTCTTAACCTGTGAGTCCCTCTCTGGATTGGAACTGGACTGGAACCAAAGACCATCTTGGAAGCAACATTACCAGCCCAAGCAGTCAAAAATCATGCGTTGACCCCCCAAAATCACAGGCTCTACCACCGCCCCTTCATTCATTCTTCGGTGGCAATTTGGCAGCAGGCCCTGCCCTCTGAGAGGGCCTGAGGGACCTGCCACTGAATTTCCACCGAAGAGCCGGCCCTGGGGGAGGGCGCAATTTTATATTCTTGCCTCGGGCGCAAAAATACCTAGTTACGGCTCTGGGACCTCCATCTGGGGTACCATCTGTCAGTCAGGAAACAAGCAGAAGATCATACCCTCCCCAGGGGGACTGACTTGATTCCAACAAGAACACAACCTGAAATGGTTGAGAGGCTGCAGACTTCCTAAAGTTATAGAAGACTGGTTTGAGTAAAGAAATGCAAGTCACTTGTTCAAGGGTTTCTTGATGCCACCTAACACGAGCTGATCATATTTTCAGATTCTAATAACATTATTTTAGTACAGAGTTAAGGAAAATCTAAAGCTCTGACCATCATAACATTTATAGCATACGTTGCCCCAGAGATCAGTTACTGAATGGTACCAAGGACCAATTTAGAAATGTTTCATAAGTTATAGTGCTACAAAGCTTTAGTACCTCTGCTTACAGACAATAAAACATCTATGTGAGCTATTGCTTCCTCAGAACTTCTTTTGTGCATGACATCCAATATACTCAATTGGTTTGAGGGAAAAAGTGCTATTCCTAAAAGCCAAGAACAATGAGTTCAAATCCTCTACTCAAGTGGTTTGCGTGCTGTGCACATTAACACTCTCAACCTGACATTTTTGCTTTGTGTCTGGGACCTAACGATCAATTTAAGGAAGTTCAGTACTCTACAAATGCACCCCCACTGCCATCTATACAAGTCCTGCCTCGTGGCAGTGTGATGGGCAGTACTATGTCAAGGATATGAAGTCCAGAAGGTGGTGAGGGGCTGGGAGCATATGGGAGCGACTAGTTGCGACATTGAAAATGGCACCAGAGAGGCCAGTGAAAGAGTCCCAGGCAGCATTAATCTGTTCTCTGCTGATATAGGCTTGCTGAACTACTACCAAGAAACAATATGTATGATAAACTAGGTCTGTGCTGGACACTAGGTTCAGGCATGCTTGGTGTATGGCACAGAGATACACAGTGCTCAGACTGGGCTGAGGAGCTGGGAATGGGTATATTCAGTACATGGCACAGGCCGACGGTGCTGAGATGGGGGAGGGAGCTGAGAAGTGGCACGCTCAGTGTATGGCACAGGAACACAATGAAGAGACTGGGGTAAGGATTAAGCAGGAGACACAGGGGAAATAGTGGGCAGGCACTGGAGGACTATCAACACTCCAGTGGGCAGTGCAAAGTGGGCAAGTTACCAGTCCAGTTCATGTGAAGGCTGAACCCAGGCTTTGCCTGTGCCCCAGGATGGCCAGCTAGCTCAGGCTGACAGAATCAGTAAATTCAGATGAGAGGTTTTGGGAACCAGGTTGGAGCACCAGCTGAATAAGAGACTGGGTTAACTCTGCAGTGAAGATACACAGAGAAGCAGGATATGACTTATAAATGCATTGCAATGTGTTCAGTTTAAGATGAACAGAAATGATCTATCTGGGCATGAAAGAAAGGAAAATAAAATCTTAATGGACAGTGAATGACTTTGCCCAGGGCAGCTGTTCCAGTTTAGAAAAATTAAGAAAACAAAACACATCAAACTAAAATGGTTTTGTATTCATTAAAAAACAACAACAACAACAAAATCAATAAGAACCAGAGTCCCATCTGAAAGGGTAAACATATTATCATTTGGATAAACACTTCTGAAGTGGATGGAAAGAAACTAATTTCCCACATGTAAAACTAAGTCATTAGGAAGAGGTTAAAGTCTTAGGGCAGCGTTTAATCTGACAACAGTCTCTCTTGAAACAAAAGTAAATATTAGGCCTGTCTACATTACAGAGTTTTGTCAATTTAATCTATGCCAGCGATCAAAAAGCGCTATAAATTACATCACTTGTGCAAGTTCGCACAATGCTCTTTCTATTGGTGGAGTGCATCCACAGTTGGTGTTCTAGCATTGAAAGTCAAAGCAGTGCACTGTGGCTAGCTATCCAACTGTGCAACTTGCCATTTTCTGTAGCTAGGACTTGCGGGAAAACAGAATGGATCGCAGTGCATCTTGGGTGTGGGCTCAGCATCCCATGATGCATTTTTTTACGTCCCATCAGTCCATGGGTTTCTTACAGCATTTTTCAATGGCCCCTATTTACTGTGCACCCATCATCTGTGTCTGAAAGGATGGATCCTGCACTTCTCTCCCCTGCTGTGGTCACTGTTATGAACACATCACGGCTGGCCATGCAGTATATCATGCGCACCCAATATGAACAGGAATCAGAGTTGCCTGACCTGCAGCGTGCCATGGAAAGAAACAACACCACATTACTTTTGGTATTCACAGAGCAGCTACACTTGGTGAACCATCGCTTTTAGGCTCAGGAAACAAGCACTGAGTGGTGTGTTTGCATAGTTATTCAGCCCTGGGATGACCCACAGTGGCTGCAGAATTTTTGGATGCAGAAAGCCACCCTTCCTGGAACTGTGTGCTGAGCTTGCCCAAGCCCTGTGGCACAGGGACACTCAAATGAGAGTTGCCCTCTCAGTGGAGAAGCGTGTGGCGATCACAGTGTGGAAGCCGACAACTCCAGACTGCTACTGATCGGGCACGAATCAGTTTGGAGTTGGGAAGTGCACTGTTGGGGCTGTGTTAATGCAAGTGTGCAGGGCCATTAATCACATTCTTCTAAGAAGGACAGTGACTCTTGGAAATGTGCATAAAATAGTGGATGGCTTTGCGGCAGTGGTATTCCTTAATTCACAATTTTGGCCTTGGACCATCTTGCGACAGAATATATCAATAGAAAGGGATACTTCTCTATGGTATTGAAGATGCTTGTGGCTCACTGTGAGCATTTCACTGACATCAACGCAGGGTGGTCAAGGAAGATGCATAATGCATGCACCTTCAGGAACACTGGCCTGTTCAGAAAGCTGCATGCTGGGACTTTCCTTCCAGACCAGAACATTCCAATGGAAGATGTTGAAATGCCCATAGTGATCCTAGGAGACCCAGCATACCCCTTACTTCCATGGCTCATGAAGCCTTACACAGGAAACCTGGACAGCAGCAAGGAGTGCTTCAACAATAAGCTGAGCAGGTGCAGAATGACTATAGAATGTGCATTTGGCAGATTAAAAGTGCACTGACACTGCCTTTATGACAGATTAGACCTAAATGATCATAGCAACTGCTGTGCATTGCATAATATTTGTGAGTCTAAGGATGAAAAGTTTTCCCCGGCATGGAACGCAGAGGCAGATTGCCTGGCGGCTGATTTTGAACAGTCAGATATCAGGGCTATTAGATGGGTACAATGGGGGACTATTTGCATCAGAGAGGCCTTGAGGCAGCATTTTGACAAAGAGTACCAGTAATGGTGTCTTTCTGTACATCTCTCTGCCATGTTTTATCTTGCCACCTTGCAAATGATTGAATTGCCACTGTGTATTAATTTCAGCAGCAACCACCATGTATAGAAGACATATAAAGATTATCTTTCAGAAAGTATATTTTTGTTAAATACCAATTAACAAAACACACAAAAGGCTTGGTGGGAAGGGAGATAACAGTGAAGGGCAGGGTAGGCTCTCACAGCTGTGTGTAAGTCCAGGTATCATTTTGGAAGCTGTCCAAAGGAGCGGAGTTAACAGGGTACCAAGATGGGCTGGGAGGCTGGAAGGAACGAGTGGGAGGAGTTTGGGGAGAGCATAGTAAGCAGTTCTGTATGAGCTCGAAGGGGCGGTGGGCGGGAGGGAGCACACATAAATTCTGCCTGCAGTGTGATTAGGGACTTTAACATCTCCATGTAGTCCTTTGTCACTTTTATCATCCACTCCTAGATCAATAAAATTCACTCCTGGCTCTCCTTTCCATCTTGCCTGTCTATTTTAAATGTTCTCTTAAAGTCTCTCTCCACACCCCACGTTCTTGTTTATTGCCCTCCAAGTACTGGAGTACCTCTCGAAACATGTTCTCCTTGCTCCTCCTCAGCTGCGTCCTTATCTGGCGGAGCTGCTCCACTGGTGTGTAGGGGGTTCCCCTGAAGGTCACATATGCAGAAGCACAAGAAACAATAAACAGAAGCATGATTGTGAGAGCACTTAGAGCATTAAATCATTATGGTAAAATACACCCCTTTTTACATATGAATCAGTTTCTCACTGTCCCTAGGCAAGCACAGAGCTCGGTGAATGCCCTAAACAGGATGAGTTCGGCCTAGGGTGGGAGGGGAGCCTCAAGATAGGTCAAAGGTCTAGGTGTTTTTTTTAAGGGGCTCACTGGAGAATAGGTCCATCAGTGGCTATTAGCCAGGATGGGGAGGGATGCACCACTATGCTCTGAGTGTCCCTAGCCTGTTTGCCAGAAGCTGGAAATGGGCAACAGGGGATGGATCTCTTGATGATTACCTGTTCTGTTCATTCCCTCTGAAGTACCTGGCCTTGACCCCTGTCAGAAGACAGGATACTGGGCTACATGGACCATTGGTCTGACCCAGTATGGTCATTCTGATGTAAAAATTAATTATAATAATAAAAATGTTTAGTACAGAAACTCCCCAACATAATGACCCCTCAAGGTAGCAATGATGTGAGATAACAACCATGGCAAATAATGCATTTTAAAAATCTTGGCCTACTAGGAAACATATTTATATAAGTTTCCATTCCCAGTCACAAATCTAACATTCTGGAGCAAAGTCACTAAAATATAATCCAACAAACAAATGTTTATTTGCCCCTCACTTTTCCCTCCACCACACTCCACTTACCGGTGTTGTCCTTGGTCAATGGAGACTCAGAGTTCAGAGGTGCTTTCATATGTGTTCACCTCCCAGGCGGGGGACAAGAAGGCACCTTCCTCATTCCTCCAGCTGCTCACTGTTTGCTCTGGCCACTGTTGTTCATTGTACCACCATTCACTCCATTGCCAATGGCCCTGTGCCATCACCTTCTGCTGCCACCTGCCACTGTGACCTCTGCAAATTGGTCTCTTGAGGTTCCACCCAGCTCTCAGTGATTTCAGCTGAGCTCTCAGTGGGGGAACCTCACTGCTAGTGCAGACTGGGCAGTCTTTTCCACAGAAACACTGTCCCACAGCAGGTCTGAGCACTTAGACCTGATTATCAGTGATTTCAGCTGTAGTGGTCACTTAACAAAACAAAAGACTATCTCTGAAGCCTAATCAGCTCTGTCTTTAAACAGTGGAGAGGGGCAGGTTAAATAGTACTTGTGACTCAGGCAGACCATTAAGCAAAACACCTGTCCCCACCCTCTTTCTTCATGCCCTCAATCAGCACAGGCTAAGTACAGTTCTACCCCTACAATAAGAACAACAACATTTCACTACCCCCTGCATTCAAGTGATTTGTAATCCAACCCCAGCCAAAATCTTTCATTTGGGCAACACAGCTCTGTTTCCTGGATACCTAGGTAGATTAGGTGTGAATGTAAATACAATCTGGTCCTAAGCCTTTCCCCCCAGCTCATCACTAGTTGTCAGGGAGACCTCATTTAGAAGTTGCTTACAAATCATAATTTGAAATTATTAGGTTGGCCAACATCATCGAAATGAATGCACTTTCATTGTCATAAAAAACAACAGCTGTATGAAGAAGCTAGTTCATACTTTTCAAATCTATTATACATTTTCTAATACATGTATTTTATCATTCACTGTATATGCTTTTAAAGTGTGTATTAATGTTTCAATTCCAATTTCCAAACAATCACTAAATTGGCAACACTGCATGTAACTAGTTCACAAAACTGGGGGGGAGGTGTGTTGGAGACATTCAGGGAGGGATATAGGGAAATCCCTGGAGGAAGCCACTCCAGACAGCATGACACCTATTATGCTCTGTAACAGGTGGGTCCGGGGCTCAACCCTCTGAGGGGAGGAGGGGAGCCACACCGGCCCGAGTAAACAGTCCCACTTTCTGAGCTACCTCATACGGTCCCTGCCAGCGGGCCAACAGCTTCGACTCGCTGGAGGGTAAGAGTAGTAGGACCCGGTCCCCGGGGACAAATTCCCGGGCCTGCGCCTCTCGATTATAGTTTCGTCCCTGCCTCGCCTGAGCTGCCCTCAGATTCTCTCGGGCCAGTGTCCCGGCTTGGGTTAGGTACTCCTGTAACTGGAGGACGTACTGGAGAAGGCCTTGGGTTGGGGAGGACGACTCTTCCCACGTTTCCCACATTAAGTCCAGAATGCCGCGGGGTCTTCGCCCATATAGCAATTCGAACGGGGAGAACTTGGTTGAGGCCTGGGGAACCTCCGGGATGGCCAGTAACAGGGGTGGTAAGAACTGGTCCCAATGCCGTAGTTCCCCTGGGGAACTTTTTCAGCATGTCCTTAAGGGTGCGGTTAAACCGCTCTACCAATCCATCCGTTTGCGGGTGGTACACCGACGTGTGGAGCTGTTTCACCCCCAGGAGCTTGCACACTTGTTGGAGCAACCGGGACGTAAAATTAGTGCCCTGGTCCGTTAGGAGTTCCTTGGGTAAGCCCACTCGGGCAAAGATCTTTACTAGTTCCCCCACAATCGTTCGGGCGGTGATGCTCCGCAAGGGGATAGCCTCTGGAAAACGGAAGGCGTAGTCCACAAGGACGAGGACATATTGGAAACCCGGCCGCACTCCGGGGGAGTGGGCCTATCAGGTCCATGGCGACCTGTTCAAAGGGGGTCTCAACCACCGGCATAGGGACTAAGGGTGCCTTGGGTATGCGAGGTGGAGCGGCCAGTTGACACTCTGGGCAGGAGTTGCAATATCGCTTCACCTCTTGGTGGACGCCGGGCCAAAAGAACCGCGCCAGGATTCGGGCAAGGGTCTTTTCCTGTCCTAGATGCCCCGCAGCGGGCACGTCATGGGCCAACTGCATCACGGCCCTTCGATGGCAGCGGGGTACCAGCAACTGCGTGTGGGGCTCCCGAGTATGAGGATCTCGGTCGATCCGGTAGAGCCGATCCCGGCGAAGTTCAAAATGGGGCCACTGAGTGGCCTGTTGAGGATCCACCACGGACCCATCAACGGCCGCGAGCTGCTCGTAGGCCCGGCTAAGCGTTGGGTCCGCGCGCTGGTCGCGGCAAAAGTCCGTGTCGAAGCGGGGCTCGGCGAGGGGTTTTCCCGGTGGCGCACTGGCTTCTTGGGCTCCTCCTCCATCCTCCTCATCAGTCTGCTCCGCCTCTGGCGGAGGTGTCTGGGGTTCGGCTGCCAAACCTGGCATCGACCTGAGGATCCTCTCGAAGGTGGGCCAATCCCATCCCAGAATCACGGGATACGCTAGGCAGGGCGCCAAGCCGACTACTACCTGCCGGGTGATGATGTCCACCATTAGCCGGGCCCAAGCACTCGGGTAGGGTCGGACGTCTCCATGGATGCACTGCAATTGGATCGGTTTCAGACGGGGGTCGGCTGGGGGTCCCAACGTCTGGCGAACCAGGGTCTGGCCGCACCCAGAGTCAATCAGGGCCTGTGTGGCTTGGTCCTCCACCATCACTGGGATTGTGAGCTTGGGTGCCTCTGGCCGTCGGGCCTGGCCGTCCCCTGCGTAGACCTGCCCGAAACTGCAGTCCATTTCGGGACAGTCGCGTTGTCTATGTCCCGCCTTCCCGCACCTAAAGCAGGGACCGAGCTCAGGTCGCCCACTCCGAGGGAGGCCTGTCCGGGTACTTCGGGGGGGGGGGGGGGAACGACGGCCCTTTGGAGCTCCCTGGTTGGAGGCCGGGGTGGTCAGCCGGGAAGCCGCCTCCGAGCATGAAGTCTGGGATCCCGGTTGAGAGTCTGGCCCATGGCCCGAGCCCCGTGTGCTGGGCCGGTCCGACGTCTTCCTCTCCTCACGGGCCCGTTCGGGCCCTGCGATAGGTGGCCGGAAGGTGGGCCCTATAGAGGCTTCAGCGGCTAGGAAGCCCTCCATCAGCGCGACGGCATCAGCTAAGGTCGTCGGCCGGTGGCGGAGTACCCAGGCCCTCCCCTTGGCCGGTAGGGTATGCACAAATTGTTCTAAGACCACCTGCTCGGTGACCTCCTCCGCCGTCCTGACCTCTGGCTGCAGCCACCGGCGGCACGCTTCTTTTAAGGTCTGGGCCACCATCCGGGGACGGGCGCCCGCAGGGTAGGTGTAACGCCGAAACCGCTGTCTAAACGTCTCGGGGCTGACGTCCAAAGCGTCCAGGACTGCCGCTTTTACTTGGTCATATTCCCTGGCCTCTTTGGTCGCCAGCCCACGGTAGGCTGCTTGGGCCGCCCCGGTCAAATAGGGGGCCAACAGAGTGGCCCATTGGTCTCTCGCCCACCCTGCGACGAGGGCCACCCGTTCAAACGTGACCAAGAAGGCCTCGGGCTTGTCATCTGGGCCCATCTTGGTCAGGTGCAGGGGGGCCACCGACCGTGCCCCCCCCCAGCACCCTGCCCCACTGGCCAGTCGGCGGGGCGCGGTACGGGCCCCAGGAGGTGCTGTAGCTGGTTCCCCAGCTGCTGGACTAACTGCTGTTGCTGCTCCAGCTGAGCTGCCTGCTGCTGCTGCTGCTGCTGCCGGAGCTGGGCTGCGTCTCGCAGCTGCTGCTGTTCCAGCTGGGCGGCATGCTGCTGCTGCTGCTGTAGGAGCTGAGCTGCCTGTTGCCGCTCCTGGCTTTCCACCAGCAGCTGGAACAGCCGGTCCATATCCATTTTCCTGGCTGAGAGGGGGCGTACTGCCACCCTCTTACCGGCCCCTTCTCACAGGGGCAAGGGATCAAGTCCCTGGTCAGGTGCCACTTGTAACAGGTGGGTCCGGGGCTCAACCCTCTGAGGGGAGGAGGGGAGCCACACCGGCCCGAGTAAACAGTACAGGAGCTCAGGCCTCTTGTAGCAGGCTGAGCAGTAAACAGTACAGGAGCTCAGGCCTCCTGTAGCAGGCTGAGCAGTAAACAGTACAGGAGCTCAGGCCTCCTGTAGCAGGCTGAGCAGTAAACAGTACAGGAGCTCAGGCCTCCTGTAGCAGGCTGAGCAGTAAACAGTACAGGAGCTCAGGCCTCTTGTAGCAGGCTGAGCAGTAAACAGTACAGGAGCTCAGGCCTCTTGTAGCAGGCTGAGCAGTCTGGTGAGGGGGATAACTGCCACCCGTGAGTGGGGTGGCAGGGGGGACACAGGCCCACCCACTCCACTGTGTCCCGGCCCGGGGCCCTAGGCAGCAGTCGTTACCGCTGACGGTCAGTGGGGATCCTGACCGCAACACACTGACATAGGTTCAGTCTGGTCAGCAGCCTGACTGAGGTCAGCTGCCCCCGGGCCACTTCCACTATCCCCCTCTTGTCCTACCTGGTCCACGGCGTCTGGTCCCGGGAAGTCCCACTGCATGGGTTCCTCCCAACCCGGGCTGGGGGGTAGGTCAGGTAGTTCCTCGGGGAAGTCCGGCCAATCTTGCTCCGGGGGTTCCTCGGGGTAACAGCACGGTAGCAGGGAAGTTCCTAGTGGCTCCTCGTTGTAGGTGGTGCGGGGAAGCTCCGGCAGGTCTTCCCAGTAGCGAGGTAGGGTGCTCTCCGGCCAGTCCAGGCAGCTGCCCAGGGCTCCAGCGGTTCCTCCATTAGGAGCTCCCTCAGGCAGGTCTGCTCTCCCCAGTGGCTGGGCACTGACTGGGCTGGAAGGGCTGGCTTTTATCCTTCCGGGTCGCCGTCTGACCCTCTGAGGGGCGGGCTCACCACTCTGTAGCCCCGCCCCTTCCTGTGTCCGGGGCTCAACCCTCCCCGGGGAGGAGGGGAGCCACACCGGCCCGCTACATGCTCCAAAAAGTCTGTTGGGGATGCTGTATATTTTCATTGTCTGTTTTTGCTTCATGGCCTTCATTTCCCCACATGTGTCACAACTGCTTACCAGGTGTCCAATATCCTGGGTCAGACTTGGCCAATACTTGACATCTCTGACTTTCCAGATACAGGTTTCTATTCCAGAATGGCTTTGATGTATTCTTGAAAGAATTTGTTGGTGTCAGTGATCTAGGTCCCATGATTCAATTGCCTTTATATGTACAATGATTGAGTTAAGATGTGTTATGGATATCAAGTCTGGAGCCAGCCATCAATCTGAGCAGATCAAAGCACAGCTAAGATTAGAAAGAAAGGGAAAGAAGAGTCATAGTCCAGGCTTACACTACAAAGTTAAGTCAACATAAGTCACCTTATGTCAACTTATCTGTGCATATGTAGGTTGTTTGAAAGTCTTTCCCCCCTATGACTGGAGAGGTGTTAACAGGCCACTTCATCTTGAATGAAGTGAACTACTTATGGTAAACAACCTGTTCTACCTTGTATTTAGCTGTGATGCTCTGAGGCCAGGTCTACAAACTTACATCAATATAACTATGTTGCTCACGGGGAGAGGAGGCATGAAAATCCACACCTCTGAGGTAGTTATATTGACCTAATTCCCCCCAGCATTAAATTGATGAGAGGGCTTCTCCCATTGACACAGCTACTGCCTCTCATGGAGGTGGATTAACTAGACTGATGGGAGAAGCTCTCCCATTGGCATAGTAGCATCTTCACTAAAGCACTACAGCAGCGCAACTACATCAGTGTGGTATGTGTAGATAAGCCCTGAGTACATTTCCCAGACCTGAAGAAGAGCTCTGCCTACGCTTGAAAGCTTGTCTCACCAACAGAAGTTGGTCCAATAAAAGATATTACCTTGTCACAAGAACATAAGGACTGTCTGAGAAGGTACCAGCGGGTCAGTATGTCAGCTTTGCTGTCCCCAGAAATTGAGAATGCAGCTGTCAATGCTGAGGCTGGAAGAGTTGTGAATTCTCCATTAGAGCATGGTGGGCAAAGTGTGTTCAAACTAGCAGACTCCATAGAAATAATGGACACACTTCAGGAAACCACTGAAAGTGCCCCTTTTCCCCAGTTAGATTAAAGGAAATCTAGTAGGGAGAAGAAAGCTCCAAAGATCTTTAAATGGGTGTAAAATTGATTTGGGATAGTGATGTGAAATGTCCTGAAAGAAAAACACTTATAAAGGTAAACTTGTATAATTTGTATTTATTTGGGACATAAATCTTCAAGATATAAGTCATATTAAACTTCAGGAAGGGCAATGGGCAGAGCTAAAATAGGAGATGTTGTTTTGCTCAAAGGTTCTAATGGCTGCCATCAAGTGGGTCTTGGATCCAAAGATAAGCACAGACTTGAATAATGCAAATGGGTATGCTAAGGACTCTTTTTCAGGCTCAATGCAGGAGCAATAAAGCCATTTTCTGTCATGAAAAAGCTGTAAACAGTGGAGGCTTCTGTCCAACGACCTAAATTGCTAGGCCAGACCTGGCACTGGTGCATCTTGGTCCCTCCTATTCTCTGCCTTTAATACATAATAGTCTAGTCAGCAGTGGGCTGTACTACTTTGATCTCATGTTGGTTGCTGGGTTTAGTGTGTGGATGCTGGGTGATGTTGGTGGCCCGTGAAATACAGGAGGTAAGACTAGATGATCTAGTGGTCCCTTCTGGCCCTAAACTCTGTGACTGTATGACCTGAGTAGAGCTACCCTGGATAATTAACACTGGTCTTCTTGGCTGCTAATTCAGGGGTTAGGACCTTGTTTTGCATGCTGTGTATGTTGGAGACAGAAAGCAAGAGGAAGTGTTGAGAGTGTGACTCTGACAGGAAGCAGATATACAGAGATTCTTGGACACAGGGTTTACTGGAATGGCAGACTTGGGGATTTCTGAGCAAGGAATCTGCCTGCTGTTTGCTTCTACTATGTTCAGGGAAACAGGACTCCGTGTACATATTTTTTGTAAATAAACAAGATGACACTGAAAATATATCTGATTCATAAAATCGATTTTCATCCTAACAGAAAAACTCTGGAAGACCCCTAATATTGCCTAGCCACTCAGAGGAGCATACAAGCTTTCCATACACTGTTTCTCCCATAGTGTAGTATACGTTCATGTCACAGTATCCAGTATGGTTACAGTCTCACTGTGAAACACACACATTCTGCACCAAAGTAAACAATGCATGATCAGTAACATACACCTGACTGACCAGATGTTGGATCCAGTGGTGTAGAGGTAAGAGAAGAAGTGAATAAAAGTAACCTAAACAAACTCCATGTCTCCCAAATGAAAAAAGTGAGTAAACTCTGTTTACCTATGTTTATCCTCCACTGCTGACTACTGGATCCAACCAGTAGTGTAATTGACATAATTTTTTCTAAGCACAACCTCACCAGCCTCACCAGCTTTTTAAATGATTTTTTTAAGATTTCTGAAAAATACACTATCAAAGTAGAACAAACAGACAGTGTTATTTCATTTTACATTAACGCGCTACTCACAGGGGCGGCTCTAGCTTTTTTGCCACCCCAAGCACGGCAGGCAGGCTACCTTCGGCGGCACGCCTGCGGGAGGTCACTGGTCCCGCGGATTCGGCGGCTTGCCTGTGGGAGGTCCGCTGGTAATGCGGATTCGGTATCCCCACCGCCGAATTGCCGCTGAATCTGCGGGACCGGTGGACCTCCCGCAGGCGTGCCACCGAAGGTTGCCTGACTGCCACCCTCTCAGGGACTGGCAGGGCGCCCCCTGCGGCTTGCTGCCCCAGGCATGCGCTTGCTGCGCTGGTGCCTGGAGCCGCCATTGGCTACTCAGTCTTAAGCTGCACACTGTACAGTCCAACAAATTCTATGATTTGAACCGATGACATGGTAACAAACATGCACTTATTGTAAAAGATTCATATGATTAATTTTGTATAATGCTATTTTGCATCAGTATTTGTATTTAATGAAGATTAAATTGGAAACATTTAACTTAATCCTTATGCTAGATTCCCTTATCTATCCACGTGGTTTTTTCCACTCCTAGTTTCCTTCAGAGTAATAAACATTGACAACTCTTTGATGGATTGGATCACAGAAACCCCCCTGGGAGCTGCCAACTGATGTGCCAAGACTATCTCTGCTTCTGTTTTCCCTGCCAGCTCAGGACTTCAGCACCCTGTCTTGCTGAGCCAGACACTCCTGTCTGCTACAACAAAGACCCAGGGTCTGGATTACTTGCCCCACAGCTGCAGGTTTACCTGAAAACAGCTCACAGAAGTGTGCTTGTCTTTAGCACTCAGTTGCCCAACTCCCAATGGGGTCTAAACCCAAATAAATCTGTTTTACCCTGTATAAAGCTTATGCAGGGTAAACTCATAAATTGTTTGCCCTCTATAACACTGATAGAGAGATATGCACAGTTGTTTGCTCCCTCAGGTATTAATACATACTCTGAGTTAATTAATAAGTTAAAAGTGATTTTATTAAATACAGAAAGTAGAATTTAAGTGGTTCCAAATAGTAACAGACAGAACAAAGTAAGTCACCAAGCAAAATAAAATAAAATACACAAATCTATGTCTAATCAAACTGAATACAGATAATCTCACCCTGAGATGCTTCAGTAAGTTTTTTCCGCAGACTGGACACCCTCCAGGCCTGGGCACAATTCTTTCCCAGGGTAAAGCTCTTGTCCAGCTCTGGTGGTAGCTAGGGGATTCTTCATGATGGCTCCTCTCCAACCTTAGTTCTGTTCCACCCCTTTATATATCTTTTGCATATAGCGGGAATCCTTTGTCTCTCTCTGGGTTTCCACCCCCCTCACTGGAAAAGCACCAGGTTAAAGATGGATTCCAATTCATGTGACATGATCATGTCACTGTAAGACCCCAAGCCTTCATTCCTCCCAGCCTGACTCACAGGAAGGCCTGCAAGCAAACAGAGCCCCAGTCAATTGTCTTGGTTGATGGGAGATATTAAGATTCCAAACCACCATTAATGGCCCACACTTTGCATAATTACAATAGGCCCTCAGAGTTATATTTCATATTTCTAGTCCTAGATACAAGAGTGGTACATTTATACAAGTAAGATGATCACACTCAGTAGATTATAAGCTTTGTAATGACTCAGTACTAGTACATTCCAGTAGAAGAAGTGAATGGAATGTGAAAACTAGCATGAGTCACTCTTCTTTGTGTAAACTCAGCATTTGGCTTAGTTTCATATCATCAACTGCATTATATCCCTGAGGCTACAGTTGGCTGAGTATTCACATATTCAGTAACTCAAGTGTTGCTTCACAGTTATAGCACTTGTACTGTATAAAGTAATAACTACAAAATGTGCCCAATACTAAGTTCAATGATGAGATTATAACTTGTAAATCCTGTATTGCAAACTTTAATAAGGTTGTAATACATTACTGATGATAGCACTGATGGTAATAGAAATATAGTTTGTAGGCTCAGAGTTCTCAGTGAGGTCGTAAAGAACATAAGAACGGCAATACTGGGTCAGACCAAAGGTCCATGTAGCCCAGTATGCTGTCTTCTGACAGTGGCCAAGCCAGGTGCTTCAGAGGGAATGAGCAGAACAGGTAATCATCAAGTGATCCATCCCCTGTCGCCCATTCCCAGCTTCTGGTAAACCTAGGCTAGGGACACCATCCCTGCCCATCCTGGCTAATAGCCATATCCTTCATGAACTTATCTAGTTTTCTTGAACTCTGTTATAGTCTTGGGCTTCACAACATCCTCTGGAAAGCAGTTCCACAGGTTGACTGTGCGTTGTGTGAAAAAATACTTCCTTTTGTTTGTTTTAAGCCTGCTGCCTATTAATTTCATTTGGTGATCCCTAGTTCTTGTGTTATGAGAAAAAGTAAATAACACTTCATTATTTACTTTCTCCACACCAGTCATGATTTTATAGACCTCATAGTCATCTCTTTTCCAAGCTGAAAAGTCCCAGTTTTATGAATTGCTCCCAATATGGAAGCCATTCCATACCCCTAATATTTTTTGTTGCCCTTTTCTGAACTTTTTCAGAGTCCAATATATTTTTTTTGAGATGAGGCAACCACATCTGCACTGTAACAGGGCTTCTTCTTCACCTCAGTGGGTCCCGCACTGCCTTCTAGTGGTGGGTCAGGGTAGCATCTCATCTCTCAGAATTTCCCCCTCTCTGTTTATAGTGGGCGGAGAAATTCTGTCCCCAAGTGGCCTTCCCATTTCTGGGCTTGCTAGGCCCTCACTGCTTCACTGGGGCTTCTGGCCTCCTCGGTGGACATCCACTGAGAGGAAAAAGAGGTGCAGGGGGGCCAGTCCCATCCTCTACTCCAGGACCCAACTCAGGGACCCTACAAGTAACAGCCTCACGCTGCCAGTTCCCAGGAAAGCTGCTAGCTTCCTTGGGTTATTTTCCCACACCCTTTGACTTATTATCCCCCATTTTGCTTGGGCAGGGTTCCTCCCGACTCTCCTGCCAGGGGAGGGAGAACCCTTAGTCTCTGGTAGCCCTTCCGGGCCTGGCAGCACCACAGCAAATGCACAGCTCAGTCTCTCTCCTCTAGCAGGGTCCTTTTCTTCAGGTCTTTGGACCTGGAAGGGTCCTTAGCTCCTGATTAGGGTTCACCCCTGGTCCTTGTCAGCTTCCACACCACTCAGCTATCCAACAGCTCACCTCCACTCTCACAACACTTGTCACCCACCCTGATTGGCTGGGGAGAAGGCTTTTAACCTGTTCTGGCAGGTTCTTAATTGGCTCCAGGTGTCCCAATTAACCTGGAGTAACCCCTGCTCAGTTACCAGGGGAAGAGGGAGCTGCTTATCCTGAAGCTAATATACCTTCCTTCCTGCACTCTCCTGTAGCCATCTGGCCTGACCCTGTCACAGCACACAGTATTCAAGATGTGGGTGTACCATGGATTTATATAGAGGCAATATGACATTTTCAATCTTATTATCTATTCCTTTCTTAATGATTCCCAACATTCTGTTTGCTTTTTTGACTGCTGTGCACATTGAATGGATGTTTTCAGAGAACTATCCACAATGACTCCAAGATCTCTTTCTTGAATAGTAACAGCTAATTTAGACCCTATCATTTTATATGTATAGTTGGGATTACGTTTTCCAATGTGCATTACTTTGCATTTATCAACACTGAATTTCATCTGCCATTTTGTTGCCCAGTCACCCAGTTTTGTAAGACTGTTTTGTAGCTCTTCACAGTCTGCTTGGGACTTAATTATCTTCAGTAGTTTTGTATTATCTGCAAATTTTGCCACCTCACTGTTTACCCCTTTTTCCAGATCATTTATCATTACAGGCAGTCCTTGACTTTATGAGGTTCGACTTATGATGAACAGCACTTACGACGTTTCTGAATTGACCCTGATTCGACTTATGACAATTGATTTCCACTTTACGATGCTCAGTCCTGAAATGGAGTGTATTGTGGTTCCGAGTTATGATGTTTCAACTAATGACACAATTTTCAGGAACCAATTGTGTTGTAAGTCCGATGACTGCTTGAATGTTGAATAGGACTGGTCCAAGTACAGACCCCTGGGGGACACCACTATTTACCTCTCTCCATTCTGAAAACTGACCAGTTATTCCTACCCTTTGTTTCCTATCTTTTAACCAGTTATCAGTCCATGAGAGGACCTTCCCGCTTACCTCATGACAGCTTACTTTGCTTAAGAGCTTTTGGTGAGGGACCTTGTCAAAGGCTTTCTGAAGATCTAAGTACATTATATCCACTGGATCACCCTTGTCCACATGTCTGTTGTCCCCCTCAAATAATTCTAGTAGATTGGTAAGGCATAATTTCTCTTTACAAAAACCATGTTGACTCTTCCTCAACAAATTATGTTCATCTATGTGTCTGACAATTTTGTTCTTTACTATAGTTTCAACCAGTTTGTCTGGTACGGGCCTGTAGTTTCTGGGATCACCCCTGTAGCCCTTTTTAAAAATTGGCATCACATTAAAGTTAGTGGGATCCCAGATAAATATGTACATTGAAGACAGTTAAAACATCATCATCTTAATTTTAAAACTGTAGTTCATGGTTACTCAATAAGTAGAGAAAAACATTAAGAGCATACCACAGTATAGTGTCACTTATAGTTTCAATGCAGTTTACTGCTGCATATAAAGATATATGATACTGATACCTGGCATTCATAATGTCACTGAATGTTTCCTCCTTCTTCTTTTTTATAACTCTTACACAGAGTACTTGTGATAAATCAGACCAGGGCAGGAATTCTATAAGTACATTTGTGATTCATCTGTATTCCTATTAGATTACAGGTTTTCATGTTAACCCAGAATACTTGTTAATGTCCCTATCTTCAATATGTATACATTTGAATGGGTAGCCATTGGTTTGTAAGAAAATCACACAATGTACAAAGGTGTAATAAACAATCATTGTAATCAAACAGTCAAAAACCTTAACCTTAACCTTCCTTGAGCAACATTTGCCAGGAGAACCAATATAAATAAATATTACTTATCATATTACCGTAACAATACTTTGCATTTGAGAAAAATCTTACATTTGCAGATTTCAAGCACTTTGCACACAATGAAGCCACCAGAGCAGGGACTTGGACTCGGATCTCTCACATCTAGGTGAGTGCCCTTATCACCAGGCTATTGGCCTATGTCTGTTTCTCTGTCCCACCTGACATTCCATCCTTGACCTGCAAAACCTCACTGAAAAAAATGCATTTTCACAAAAAGTTTTGGTGTTGACAAATAGCCATTTGGTCAACAAAAACATATTTTGCCAAAAAAATCCTGACCAGATCTATTTGTGGTTAGACAGAATAAACATGTGACTGTAACAAGCTTTTATATGGTAATTATTTATTGTTTCTTTCATTAACAGTTGATGATAGAACTTGGAAGCAGGAAGCATTTTGACAACAGAACTGCCCAAGAGAGTATATGTGCATTATACTTATCAATAGATTAGATCTGAACACTCATTGAAGTTAATAGGGGTCTTGGGAGTTCAGTACCTCTGACGATCAAACTTTATTTGTGTGTCTAAGTATGGAGTTAGGTGCCTAGCTTCAGGTTTTAAAAATTAGGCTGATGCACCTGCCTGTCTGCCACAGGAGAGGAATGGTGACAGCTTCCCCCTTCAAAAGCCCAGTAAATGGCTCTTGTGTATATGGCACCTGTCACTGCCACTCCACTGGGAGACAGGGCCATAATGCAGAGGCTGCACAGTGCGGGTGGCCCATCTTATGGTATGCTTGGAGTCCTGATTGCTTTATTCCAGCTCTGTCTAGTCCATGCAGCAAATTACTAGCAGGTCATAATATATTTGGGGAGTGGATGGAAAAGAGAAGATTTAAAAAAAGACTAGATATTTTGCTTAGATCTTTCTCCCTTTTTGCTTGTAACAGCATACAAGCTCTCTGGGATGGAATATGGCAGCCACTCTGCACCAGTTAATGCTGCACAACATCGTTATAGGAGGGGGAATGGAGAATAATTTCTCCAATTGAAATGGTAGGTGGAATTTAGGTATGAAGCATGTAATTGCCCATTTTAGAATTTACCATTCCTTTTGTAAAACATACCATGGATCTTCAATGGCAACAAATTGCTGGGTACAGAATCTTACATCAGTTCCAGAAGATTCTTCTGAATACTTCCAACATTCTATCATCAAATATGGATTTCAAAACTATGTTCCTGACACATTGTAGATGAAGACAAAGACAGGTCTCCTATAAACAAAATTAATTTCACAGGTATCAAGAGAATATTCTATTTGTGAAGATAAAAGTATTCATGGCATATGACCACTAGCCTTAATAAATGGCAGAATCTGCTATTAACACATTCAGAAAACAATTATGTGGAATAAATTTTATGTGATTAGAACTAGCAGGCACCCCTAAAAGAAACATTGGCACAGGAATGAACTAATACATTTGGAATCGAAATGTACTGATTTAGCTGATGATGAATAGAGGATGTATGCTATAAACTAATATGTAAATCTTGTGTATATCTTATGAAAAGAGTCATTAAACATGTTAAGTACTGCGAAGTACACTTTCAGTTGGAATGATAAAATCTTATCAGACTAATTTAGCATGACTCATTGTAGTACAGTAATTTATATCATTGTCAGTGTGTTTTGTTGTTATTCAAGAGAAAAAGCGTATTACAGTGTAAAAACAATGAGGAGTCTGTTATTGAGTGACCAGGGAGATTGAACTGTTCTCCTACTGGTTTTTGAATATTACAATTCTTGATGTCTGATTTGTGTCCACTAATTCTTTTGCATAGAGACTGTCTGGTTTGGCCTATGCACATGGCAGAGGGGCATTGCTGGCACATGATGGCATAGATCACATTGGTAGATGTACAGGTGAACAAACCCCTGATAGTGTGGCTGATGTGGTTCGGTCCTATGTCCCTTGAATAGATATGCGGACAAAGTTGGCAACAGGGTTTGTTGCCGGGATTGGTTCCTGGGTTAGTGTTTTTGTTGTGTAGTATGTAGTTGCTGGTGAGTATTTGCTTCAGGGTGGGGGGCTGTTTGTAAGGGAGGACTGGCCTGTCTCTGAAGGTCTGTGAGAGTGAGGGATCGTCCTTCAGGATAGGTTGTAGATCCTTGATGATGCGCTGGAGAGGTTTTAGTTGGGGGCTGTAGGTGATGGCTAGTGGCGTTCTGTTACTTTCTTTGTTGGGCCTGTCCTGGAGTAGACTTCTGGGTACCCTTCTGGCCCTGTCAATCTGTTTCTTCACATCACCAGGTGGGTATTGTAGTTCAAGAACAGATTCTTCAACAAAAAAACCTCAAAAACAGACTCCAATGAGAAACTGCAGAATTGGAATTAATTTGCAAACTGGACACCATCAAATTAGGCCTGAATAAAGACTGGGAGTGGATGGGTCACTACAAAAAGTAATTTTCCCTCTGCTGATACTCTCACCTTCTTGTCAACTGTTGGAAATGGACCACCTTGATTGCATTGGCCTCGTTAGCACTACAAAAGTAATTTCCCCTCCCTTTGTATTCACCCCTTCTTGTCAACTCTTGAGAATAGGCCACTTCCACCTTAATTGAATTGACTCGGTAGCACTGACCACTCACTTAGTAAGGCAACTCCCATCTTTTCATGTGCTACAATATATATTCTACTTACTGTATTTTTCACTCCATGGGGTTTTAGCCCACGAAAGCTTATGCCCAAATAAATTTGTTAGTCTCTAAGGTGCCACAAAGACTCCTTGTTGTTTTTGCTGATATAGATTAACGTGGCTACCACTCTGAACAGTGTAAAAATTCATTTATTTAAAAATTATCAGTTTTATGTTATGCTCCCTGTCTGGAATACATATTTGTCTGCTGTAACATGGAAATTGCTTGGCTTGCAGTATCAACCAGTTAAAATTAAAGATTATTTTGAGGGCAAAAATCTAATGTGAAATGTATACATCTAGTTTTATTACAATTATTGTTTAAATGATAAGAGAATGTAATTGTTCATCTTGCCTTTTGTCATGACAGAAACATTGCGATGTGTATAGATAGTATGATGATAAGAATGGTACAGCATAAAACACTGATCAGAACAACATAAATGTACAAATTCTGAGGATGTAGAATGTTCCCACAGATTTCTCTTCAGTCAACAGATTGAAAAAAATCAAGAGAAACGTGAATCACCTTATTTATCTTTATACGCTGTTAACTTTGAAGCCTAAATATGATAATGTAAATACATAGGCTCAGCGAAGGAAAGATATCAATTTAAGAAAATCATTTAAAGAATCTGATTTCATCCTAATGTGAACCATCTTCTCTGCCTAAATGACATCTGATAATTTTCAAAAATCTTTTTTAAAAGACAGCATCAGCCAGAAAAAAGCAGTAATTCATCTTGGGAATTAATGAATACAATTCACAGTTACTTAACCAGTCTAACTAGTCCAACTAGGGGAAAATGGCCTTAAGGAGACCACCTCTTCCTGCAATTGTCCATCTAGCCAGATAATTGAACCTGAACCATGTTCCAGTATGGAGGCAATATTAACTCCAAAGTATTTAAATTCTCTGCCCACTAAAATGAGCAAAAGAGCACCAACAATTAATTTGTTTGTGTCTTTGTAGGACTCGGGTCGATTTTATAACCTGACAAAGAACCAAAGTAGTAGAGTAGCTCCAGCAAACAGAGAATAGTGGTGAATGTGGGAGGTGAAAAAGAGAATGCCCTTTGCAGGTAGTGCTGATTTGTTGTGCGTGCCAACCACGCTAACTCCTTTAATATCTGGAGATGCTTGGATTGCATGACCCACAGGCTCTATAGTTGATGTGACAGAGGGCCCACCTTATGCAGTCCCTGTGGTAGTAAGATCTTGGAATGGAGAGGATATGCTGCCTGCCTAAATTTTAGAGCTTCTACCTATCCAAAGAACCGTATCTGATAGCTCAATTCTCCTAAGGACAATGAACAAGCATATGCTCTCTACCAAGTCAAAAGCTCTCAGCATTGAGGGACTAAAGTAAAAATTGTCATATATTCAACCAGGTTGAGTGAAGGACATTGAGCATCTAATGTTTATAACCATTCATCTGTTTGAGTTATCTTCATAAAATAGGTGATGAGAATCTTCTCTTTTTTACTCTCACATAACTCAGCTTCTAAGGATTTTGCTCAAACTTTTAAAACAAATTACATTTGGTCAGAAGTCAGGAATACAAAAAATTAAACCCTATTCGTGAATGCTTCAGACATTTATGAACATGTGAGACTGGAACAACAGTAACCATTTTGCCACCTTAATTTATTGCAGTGATTGTTGGTGTAAGAATAGGACCTATCTTGTTTCATATTTGCTTATATGTTATGTAAGTACATGGTCTGGTTTAACTATAGAAATGGACTATCAAATATTGTTATTAATAGTAACATTTACATTATGATAGTACCCAAAGGTCCCGGTCAGGATTGGGACCATATTGTGTGGATTGCTGCATAAACTTAGGCCTCAGTTCAGCATGTGTGTCCCCAGGCTGGCCCCCTCCCAAGTGCCTTCTCATGGTCAGGTCGCTCTGCAAGTGGCCTCCTTCAATTTCCTCCCTTCAAGAGGCTTCTTGAATTCTTCTTGAATTCCACACAGGCTTTAACAAGTCCACTGACAACAGCCCCCATTAGATCTTGGTTTGTTAACTTAAAAGTTCAAAACCAAACACAGAAAATCTCCGCCACAGCCTTAAACTGGGCACAGCTCCAAACTGCCTTGATATTTCAGGTCCTTCCTGCTTTAGCAGGCTACTCCCTCCCAGCCCTTCCCTGCAGGAGCAACTCCCCATGTCTCAGGGTCTTCACTCAAGGCCATTCTCATTCTCTGCAATGTCTCTCCAGTAGCTTCCTGATGCTCTTTATAGAAGAATCAGCTCCTCCATACTGAGCTGGTTCTACTAATTAACCCCAGACCCTATCCCAGGCCTTCAGCCCTGAAAGGGGCAGAGCACCCTGTCAGAGTGTGCTTAACTTTAAGTATGCATTTAAGTCTCATGGAACTTAAAAATTTGCTTAAATGCTTTGCATGATTAGTGTCATAGATGAGAGACACAAAGCACATACAGTTTAGGGACAGGCGATAGCATACAAAGTAAAACATTACATTCAGAAATATTAAATTAGGGTCAAGGGATGTTGAGGGATGGACAAGCTAGTAAAAGTGAGGAAGGAAGGAAAGGGAAAGAGAGACGTGTTTTGAGTTTGTTTATTGAGGTTTTAATGCCCATCTACATGAAAGAATGATGCCAGTCATGTTATGTGCATATCTCATATGAGATTCCTTACTCTCCAGTCCACACCAGAATCACCTCTCCTATTCCAGTCATTTAACTATTGTTAATTAGTCACTATTTATTATCTTTATAGTGTGCTTGATGCTTCACAGTGAAAGTGGACAAGCCGTATATTCCTATCTTAGCCTTTTCTAAAGAATGTGTCACCATAGTATTCTAGGTACTGATTTCTTTAAAGAAAAATGTGCTAATCTTACAAAAGTGTGGTCTTTTTGTGACATCCACAAGAAAACACATATAACATTCATTAATTTTAATTTATTAAATTAATGGCTAAGGATATAACTCATTTTACTGAGGTGTCTTAGTCATCTCATTAAACAGCACTGACTACACTTTGTCACAATCTCGATTCATCTCTTTGGAAACTGGGTTTGACATTTGACATTACAAATCTTCCTAACAAATGCATTCATGTAAACAGAACTTTGTGCATCTTTCTGCTTATTTTGTGTAAAGCCAATGTTCTCTCCCTCATCATAAATCTGTGCCATTCCCAAGACAAATTAAAAACGCCGTACCAACATATTTTTCCTAATTATACTGAATTTTGCATCAAATAATATTGCACAGTATCAGGAATTTAAAGTTTATGGGTGTGTCTTTTAAAATCTGACTTAAAGGTACATGGAGAAAAATCCCCCAAACATCTGAATGCCCCTTATATACCTTTGTTCGCTGAACTGCTTCCCACTCCTTATTTAGGTCGGTCTAAAGAAGAAATGGGTCCTTAAGGCCTAGACTCAGGAAAGCACCCCTCTTCAAGAAAAACACTTGAGTGCATGTTTAAACATATTTTTGTAGAAGACAGTTTGCCAATATTTTGTTCCTGCATTTGATTGAATGATAGAATGAAGCTTATAAACTTTGATTACAAAGTTATTTATTACCGTTCTCTCAAAAATAAAAGGTACTTGTTTATCCATGTTGGAAGACCTGATCTTGAATTTGACTTACAAATGTGAATTTCCACACCTTCCATTACAGAATCCGGAGTTTAAAAAGGAGTTTCCAATGGAATATTTTTGCTTTTTTATAAGAACTTTCATTAAATTTTGGAAAGTGGGCCCAGTGTGACTTCTTGGCAAGTAAGAATTATATATTTCTGCCCAGTTCTTTGAGCAAGTGCTATTTTGCTTATTCCAGTATGAGTAGTTGGCTAAATAGTCAAGTAAATAAAGGGTCTTAAGTATAATAAAAAGAATAATTATTCAAGTGGATTGATGGGAATTTCAAAGTAATCTTGGCAGTCAGATTCATTCATTCATTTATTTTTATTTAGAGACACAGGAAATGTGGCTCAGCAGAGGCATGATGATTGCAGAGAACAGGATGATTGCACGATGCTGGCTCTTCTCCTTGTTTCCAGCTGATAAATTAAAAGGCAACTTAAATTAATTCCCTCACGTTACTTTTCCCGGTAAGCAATTGTTATAAATGTGTGAGAACCACAGACTTATTAGCGGAGCTGGTCAGGCTTGTGGGAACGGAATGTGAGAAGCTGAGTTGTTTAGATTTTGAGGACGGGCTAATTAGGCTGTGAGCTGTGCCTGAGATGTTGGCCTTGGGCTGGCTCTTATCTGCAAGTGGGCAGTAAACAGGATAATAAATTAGAAAGTTGTACAGAATGACAATTACCCTATGAAGTTACAGCTGTGGCTGTGTGTATTTTATTAACCAATTAGCAATTGCTTGATTGCCAGTTATAATTGTATATAAGAGCATGCTGGAGAGAAATAAATGACTTTTGGCTACCAATCACATTGATTGATGGGCTCGGTCCATGCCCGCCTGAGAGGCACCACAGGCTGACCATTTTGCATTTATCCCTGGCCCTCCAAGGTTCTGGACTCAGGTTGCTTATTGAAAGGAATGTGATTCAGTATCAGTTTTATAAATGTTATTAAAACTCAATCTAAATTAAAATCAAGAAAGCTTGTCATCAAAGCCAAGTTATTAATAACATTAAATTAAGAATGAAACACTAACTCTCAAATCAGAATCGAAGTCAAATCAAATCAACAAGTCAAGCCAGATAGTCTCAGTCTCAGTACTGAATTGGCATTGAAACAATCAAATTAACACCAAAAATAATCAATTCTCAGAGTCTAAGGAGAAGTCAAAGAAGATGGTTGTCTGTCTGGGTATAGTGGGTATTCACCCACGAAAGCTTATGCTCCAATACTTCTGTTAGTCTGTAAGGTGCCACAGGACTTTGTCGCTTTTTACAGATCCAGACTAACACGGCTACCCCTCTGATACTTGATCCCAGCTAAAGAATTTTACTAAAGGGAATCACACTTATAATTTGAAATTAGTTAAAGTTATCTAACATCTGAACCAGATCCTTACAGTCAATTATGAAGCTTCCTTCTTAGTTTTCAGTTCTTAGGCAGTGGCTAACCCATTCCTTCTCCCACAACAGAGATATTACAATACAGATTTGAACAATACTCTCTAAGCAGAAGTTTTAACATCTCTCTTTTTGCCAGAAATTACAGGTGACAATCTCAAGTCTCTGAAGACTTTTAACCACACAGCACACTTTTAGAGACTCTTTATGAGCAGGGCCGGCTCCAGGCACCAGCTTATCAAGCAGGTGCTTGGGGCGGCAACTCGGGAGTGGGGAGGCACTTTCAGGGATTCAGCGGCAATTCGGCGGAGGATCCCTGACTCCCGCTCGGAGCGAAGGACCTCCCGCTGAATTGCTGCAGATCGCAATCGCGATAGCGGCTTTTTTTTTTTTTTTTTGGCTGCTTGGGGCGGCAAAACCCCTGGAGCCGGCCCTATTTATGAGACAATATCTAGGGCTGTTTAACCTGGGGAACTTTTCATTTTGGCATCTTCCCTGTGTAGGCTTTGTGGACATTCACACAGATAGAATCATAGACTTGTAGAAATGTAGGGCAGGAAGGGACCTAGAGAATTTACCAAGTTCAGCCCCCTGTACTTTGGCAGAACAAAGAAAACTAGACCATCTCTGATAGGTGCTCGTCCATCTTGATTTTAAAACCTTCAATGATGGGGACTTCACAATCTCCATTGGAAGCCTTTTCCAGAGCTTAACTACACTCACAGTTAGAAAGATTTTTCCTAATATCTACCCTAAATCTCACTTGCTGTATATTAAGCCCATTACTTCTTTTCCTGCCTTGAGTGGACATGGAGAACAATTAATCACCATCCTCTTCATAACAGCCCTAAAAACATATTGGAAGACTATTATCGGGTTCAGCCTCAGTCTTCATTTCTCAAGACTAAACAGGCTCACTTGTTTTTTAACCTTTTCTCATAGGTCAGGTTTCTGAAACCTTTTATCATTTTTGTTGCTTTCCTCTGGAGGCTTTCCAATTTGTCCCCATCTTTCCTAAATTGTGGTACCCAGAATTGGACACAGAACTCCAGCTGGGACCTCACCAGTGCCAAGTAAAGCAGGACAATTACCGCCAGTGTCTTACATATGACACTTCTGTTAATACATCCCAGAAACATACTAGCCTTTTTTGGATTTTCTTCAGATTGATGACTCATATTCGGTTTGTGGTCCACTATTACCCCCAAATCCTTTTAATCGGTACTACAACCTAGTCAGTTATTCCCCATTTTGTAGTTGTGCATTTGATTTTTCCTTCCTAATTGAAGTACTTTGCATTTGTCTTTGTTGAATTTAGTTTAATTCAAACCAATTCTCCAATCTGTCAAGGTCATTTTGAATTTTGAAAGCTGTCCTCCAAAGTACTTGCAATTCTTCCCAATGTGGTGTCATCTGCAAATTTTATAAGCATACTCTTTACTTTATTATCCAAGTCACTAATTAAAATATTTAATAGTATTGGACCCAGGACTGACCTGTAGGCCGTGCCCTCAGAATTTGACAGCAAACCACTGATAACTACACTTTGAATATGATCTTTCAATCAGTTGTGCACACACCTAATAGTAATTTAATCCAGATCACAGTTCCCTAATTTGCTTATAAGAATGTCATTGGAACTGCCTTACTAACATCAAGATATACACACCTACTGCTTCTGCCCTATTCACTAGGGGCACATCTTGACTTGCAATGTTAAAGTACTGCTGGAGCAGCGCTTTAACATGGCTTGTGTAGTCGTGGCACAGCGCTGGGAGAGAGCTCTCCCAGTGCTCTAAAAAACCCACCTCCATGAGGGGTAGTTACCAGCGCTGAGAGGGCAGCTCCCAACATTTCTATACTGGCATGTTACAGCACTGAAACTTGCAGCACTCAAGGGGGTGTTTTTTCACACCCCTGAGCGAGAAAGCTGTAGCACTGTCAAATGACAATGTAGACAAGCCCTAGGTCAATATCCCTGACAAAGAAGGAAATTAGATTAATTTGGTATGATTTGTTCTTGACAAATCCATACTAACTATTCCTATAATCCTATAATGCTCCAGATGCTTACAGATTAATTATTTAATAATTTATTCCAGTATTTTTCCAGGCACTGAAGTTAGGCTGACTGGTCTATAATTCCCCATGTCTTCCTTGCTCCCCTTTTTAAAGACAAGTACTCTGTTTGCCCTTCTGCACTCTTCTGGGACCTTGCCCGTCCTCCAAGGAGTCCTCAAACATAATTGCTAATGGCTCCAGAATTGATTCAGCTAATTCCTTAAGTATCCTAGGATGAATTTCATCAGGCCCTACTGACTTGAATACATCTAATTTAGCTAAATATTCTTTAACTGATCTTTCCCTATTTTGGCTTGCATTCCTTCCCCATGGTTGTTAATATTAAATTGCATTGAGTATCTGGTTAGCATTAACCCTTTTAGTGAAGACTAAAGTAAAATAGGCATTAAAAGCTCAGCTTTCGTGATGTCATCAATTATTAGCTCTCCTTCTCTGCTAAGTAAAGGACCTATGCTTTCCTTCATTTTTCTCCTGCTCCTAAGGTATTTAAAGAACCTTTTCTTATTGCCTTTTGTGTCTCTTGCCAGGTATAACTCATTTTGTGCCTTAACCTTTTTGATTTTGTCCCTACATAGTTGTGCTGTTCTTACATACTCCTCCTTATCAATGTGACCATGTTTCCACTTGTTGTAGGATTCCTTTTTGATTTTTAGGTCATTAAACAGCTCCTGATAGAGCCATAGTGGCCTCTTACTATTCTTCCTATCTTTTCTTTGCATTAGAATAGTTTGTAGTTGTGCCTGTAATATTGTCTCCTTGAGGAACTGCCAGCTCTCCTGAACTTCTCTTTCCCTTAGATTTTCTTCCCATGGGATCTTACCTACCAGTTCTCTGAGTTTGTTAAAGTCTGCTTTTTTGAAGTCCATTATCCTTATTGTGTTGCTCTCACTTCTTCCTTGCCTTAGTCAGGAAATCTTTGATTTCATGATCACTGTCCCTCAAATTACCTTTCACCTTCAGATTTGCTACCAATTCCTCCCTGTTAGTCAGAATCAAGGTTAAAATGGCTGTCCCACTCGGTAAAACTTCCTCTACTTTCTGGAACAAAAAATTGTCCCTGATACATTCCGAGAACTTATTGGAAATTTTGGGTTTTGCTGTATTACTTTCCCAACAGATGTCTCGGTAGTTCTCCTCACAAATGATAGCCAATATGAAGGTAGCATGTCCTTAATGCAATCTCTCAAATAATTTGTCCAATCTATTAAACATTTTAGAAGCTCCTGTTTTAAATATAAAAAGTTACCTCTCATCATCCTTGTTTTCTGTTTCTCATGCATTCAGATGTCCTCTCCCATCTATAATTTTGTCTGGTTACCTAAACATATTACACAGCCTCTCTTCTGCATGTCACAACACCCAAATGTCTATAAGCAGCCCAGATGTGCCACACTGAAACCACTAGAGCTACTGCTTCCTAGAAATTGACTGTTATTTTTAGGAGTACATTTTTGTTTAAAATACAAAGGTTGCTAAGAGAAAGAACAGACATTCACTGTGACTGTGTCTGGAGGATCTTTTGTTCCCTGCCTCTCCCTCTCTCTGCAACCCCACCACTGGAAGTCAGACATGAAGGGAAAAGAGTGAACCATGTCTGGCATGATGACACATAATTGAAGTGGGAGTGCCTTGGATGTAGAACTTTCATCCCCCTCTCCTACTCTTACTGTCTCCTGCCAACCTGCCAACTCCCCATTCCTTCATTCTGTGATCAGAATGTTCTGAGTTACTCTGCCAGTCTCTTACCCTTCCTCTCTCACATCCGAAACACAGCCAGAGTTGGAAGTTAAGTGCCAATCAGGGACTCAATCCTATGGGAGGCAGAGCACTTTGCCCTGATCCAGCAAAGCACTCGAGCACATGATTTACTTTTAAAATATTGGCCAACACTAAAGCGAAGCATGTGCTTCAATGCTTTGCTGGATCGAGAGCAAATTCTCAGCCCCTTATAGGATAGAGCCCTTGGGGAGCATTCCTTGCTCTTTTAATAACATGTAAGTACCTACCCCACCCTTTTAGAACAGGATTCAGCACCCCACTCTGGCAATGTGTTTTAGGCAGAGCACATCTTGTGCAAATGTTCGTGCCTTGTAGAGACTGACCCACAGAGGGACTATTGGACTGTTCAAACTACATGATAAAGAAGATGGCCTTTAGCTCAAGTGGTTTTTGACAGGAAGATCCAGGGTCTCAGTCCCAACTCCTCAGCCATATGCAATCTATCCAAAAATTTGAAAACAAAAAATGTCTTTAAAAAGGGTTTCAGTACAGTCCAGCTAACACCAAAAACAGCATTACAGCTGTATGAAATCTTTACATTTTTTACAATCCCGAAATATTGGGATTTGAACAGTGTCTGGAATTGGGGATGTTGGGATTTGAAATGTCTGGAAATGAACAGCTAAGAAATTGTATTTATTGCCCACTACCATATAATCCTTCATCAGTGTGAGGGGAATAGCCCACATGCACCTTAGGCCTGGTATGGTATAAACTTTATTTTTCCTTGTTTTAAATTAAATTATTTATATTAACAAGATCTAAGGCAGCTCTGCCTCTAGGTTAAAACTGCGGAGAACAAGTTAGCCCTTCATCCAGTTAAAACCACAAACAGTTTGTTCCCCAATAACTTGTTGATAACTGAGTGATGTGACAGTTGCCATGAATGCCTCTAAATGTATGTTAAGAGGATATATAGGGATGTGTGAAATGTATAAGCTTGGGCAAGGGACAATGACTTGGGCCATTAGATTTATCCATGAACCTGACACCTAGTTCACTCATAGGGACTTGACATCTGTACCTCTAACCATTACCCCAAAGAAAGGGGCAGAGACAACTGCCTTAGAGTTATCTCCTCTTTATCCGAGTCCTTTTATATGTTTAGAGCACACATTATTTGGGGCCTGACAGATATTGTAAAAGAACTGCCAGGTGAAGGGGGACTTTCCAAACTGAGTAGTTATGACCCGGATTGGATCACATTGTTGGGGTCCAACATGTGACATCCTCAATTTGCTTGGAAGACCTCTAGGGAGGTGCCATAGGGTGAAGCAAGCTAGAATTGCATCCCTAATGGTTAAAATAAATGCAGAACATAGAGTGTTCTTCTCAGAGCACCGCAACACCAAGAAAGACTGATATCCCTGCCTTCTGAGGCTTGTCCTCTGGAAGGAGAAGACAAAGGCTACGCCAGCCTAACCAACGTAAGAATACCCTGCCATGAAGGTGTGAGAAACCAGCCAGAGATGACATCATCTGACCCCTTAACTGAAGTCCTGCCCCTGATGCCACATGACTCTGAAGACCACGCAAGTAGATTTATCCTATTTTGTTATCAGGTAGGGACACTCCCCCCCCCCCATTACTACATTTCTCTAACATTTCTAAGGTGTGAATGCGATTGTTTAAATGATAGCACATGTGCGCAAGTTCATATTAAGAAGATGCCATTAATCATTTCCTAACTCAAGTTCTAAGCAGTTCTGCTGAGTGTCACCCTTGGTAATGAAGTGTCAGCAAAATCACTCCTCTCTGTAAGAGGAAGTAAGAGCTGTTGATCGATATTGTATCAAAAGCAGGGTAATCAGAACTAACGGTACAGCCACTGATCATATGGGAACTACAGAAAGTCTAACATTCGCTTAAAAGGCTGAGAAATAAACAAATTTGATTCTGATTCCAAAACATTCAGCCCATTCAGTAGATTACCTTGCTGTGAGCAAAAGCCTGTAATTGGGGCTTAGAACTGAACTACAACTGCCTGCTTAAATTTCCAAGGTTAGTATTTGTAAGAATTAACCACGTGCTGTATTAACTTCCTGACTTGATTACTGGCTGTGTCAGTTTGACGATTTCATTAATTGGTGATTCAGTATCATTGTGAATTCACTGATTTAGGAACTCAAGTCCAACTGTGACCTTGATTTGATAATGTACTGTTTAATCTTAGTTCAGTACAAGTTTATAGTGATTAGCCTTAGCAATGTTTGATTGGTTTTAAGTTTCTGTATTTATTAGTTTATAATAAAACCCATCAAAAGAATAGATATCTGTTTTTTCTTTCAGATCTGCGACTGAGTCAGAAACATTGAGAACAAAGGTAATTTAGTAGAGTGGCTGAAAGCTTCTTGGCACTGACCCTAAATTAAAACCTTTGTTCTTTAAATCAATCACTATCACCCCACTAAGTTTACATTCTCCCTTAACTTTGCTCCCTAAAATATATGCAAAGGACAAAATAACAGCACATGTTTGGAAATAGCTGCTGTGAACAGAAAACAGGATTTTATAATCTCCTAGAAAAGGCTGAATGAGTGGTATGAGTCAGATATGTGATTTCTTCGGAAGTGCTGTGGGGGAGGGGAATTTGTATTTTACTACTATGAATCACACTCAGGAACAAAAGCAAATGTCAATGGGAACGGACAAAACTGTGCACGTGAGAAGGAAGAGAACATGTGTAGAGTGTAGGACGCACTCAAAGAAACACTACACTTGGGTTCTATTCCCAGCTCTAACACTGACCTGCTGTGCAATACAGGGGAAATCCCTTCACCTCTGTTTTCTCTCCCACCCTTTATTCATCTGATCTTTACAAAATGGAAGCTCTTCAAGGCAAAGACTTTCTTATGTGTTTGTACAGCACTGAGTATAGGTGCCAATTCGTGGGTGCTTTGGGGCTGGAGCACTCATGGGAAAAAATGGCAGCTCCCCAGAACCTCCACCTCCCTCCCAGTGCCTACCACCTGTCGCAGATCATCTGTTTCATGGCATCAGGATGGAGGTGCTGGGGGGGGGAAGAGGGGAGGAGGGTGGGTGCAGCACGCTCAGGGAAGGGGACGGAACTGGGTGGGGAAGAGGCGAGGTGGGGGTGGGGAAGACGTGAGGCAGGGGCGGAGTGGGGCTGAGAAGCAGGGTGGGGGTGGGACCTTGGGGGGAAGGGATGGAGTGGGGGCAGGGCCTGGGCGGAGCTGGGGGAGCACCCCCCAGCAGATTAGAAACTTGGCGCCTCTGGCACCAAGCACCGTGGGGCCTCGTTCTTGCCTGGGGCTTCTAGACCAGCAGTTCTTGGCTTGTGAGCTGCTTGCAGCCCAATCAGTATACAGTTGCAGCCCACATGACATCCTTGAGGTCATACAGGTAGAATACATATTGTGTGGATGCGGCCCACATAACTCCTAGAGAGCTGCATATGCGGCCCACAGTGGTAAATAGGTTGAGAACCACTAAACACTCATGCAATAAGATTTATTATAAATCTTATCTCAATACTAACATAAATGGACTGCTTATCCCACTTCAAAAATATATAAATATCCACCAGCAAATATAATGAAACACCCATAGCAAACATAATAAGCTCTCTTCATCCCTTACTATCCCCAAAAAGCCAGAGGAAAAACATAATTTTGCTGTGAACATGGAAGTTCAGGAAACATCAGTACACCAGATTCAAGGAAGACTGGGCTACTAAAGTAGGGTGACCATATTTCCCAAAGGGAAAATGGGACACTGCATAGGGCTAGCCCGAGGCCTCCCCCCACACATGTTGGGCTGATTTAGAGAAATCACTCTAAAATTGGGTAGATGTATGAAGTTGATAGGAAATCATCTGTTGGTGATAGTTCATATGGCACTAATGACACTGTGTCGCAGGGTATCTCACAGATAATAGATTACTTAAGGGAACTCAGAAACATGCAAAAGAAGAAGAGTGTCCAAATAATCTTCTCTGAGATCCTTCCTGTCTCATGAGCAAAGGAAGACAGAAGATTCTGGAAGTGAACTTATGGCTAGATAAGTGGTGTAGGATAGAGGGTTTTGGTTTTGTGGAATATTGGTCCATTTTCGAAGAGGAAAGGGGGATATCTAGCGCAGATGGCTTCCATATCCATAGAATGGGAACCAATCTTCTCAGGGACAGACTGGCTCATAGTCAGTCAATCAGTAGTCTGGAAAGCATTAATCTAATAACAAATGGGGAGGCTAAAAAGAGGGAAGATATGAGCACTCATTTAGCACAAAACTGAGGTTTTGAGAACAAAATCAATCAAAGAACATGAAGACAAGAAATTCTTGAATTGCCTGTACACCAATACTAGCAGCCTAGGTAACAAACAAGAAGAAATGGAATTGTTCAATTATGAGCATAAATTTGATCTAGTTAGTATTACTGAAACCCGATGGGATGATTTGCACTATTGGAATGTTAAAAATCAATAGTTATAACCTACTTAGGAGGGATCGAGTGGGCAAAAAGGGATGGGGAGGGGCACTCTCTGTCAAAAATGCCATTACCTGTTTCAGAGTCACTGATAACTTGGAAGAAAATGATCTTGAATGCTTGTGGTTCAGTGGCCTAACAGATAAAGCACAAGATGGGATACTAGTTGGTGTCTCCTAAAGACCACCAGATCACATGAGGGAAGGGGATGATCACCTCTTTACACACCTAGCTTTAATGTGTAGGAAAAAAAACCAAACTATGAGCCAAATCAGCTGTGGCGAAGAATTTAATCAGACAAATGTGAATGATAACTGGGCATCATTTAACAACACCAGACTAGATGCTCCCAAAAGCCTCAATCAAGGAAGAAGGCTGTGCTGGTTACAAAATCTGACCTGGTTTAGAGGGGAAGTGAAGGCAGATGTAAAAAATGTTTTAAAATGTATAACAAATGGAAGAAAGAGGAAGTTGATAGTTCTAAATATACATTGAAGCACACTACAGAACTTTAAGTGTGCCCCAGCAGGATCTGCATGGGTCAATCAATGTGCAGCATGTTAGTGTGCTTTAGAAATCACACCCCCATAGAGCACATTACCCCACTGAGCAGATAAGCCTTTACTATTACATTGTGCTATGACAAAGCAGAACATGCTATATTTTTGTTGCAATTGAAGAACTCCTGATTCCTTACCAGAAAGTTGTTCTGGTCATAGTGCTGGAACAATTCCAGTAGAAATACTGTGCACTCCACTTCAACTTCCACTTCCTGTTAAGGCCTGGCTTGACAAAGCCCTGGTTGGGATGATTTAGTTGGGGATTGGTCCTGCTTTGAGCAGAGGGTTGAACTAGATGACCTCCTGAGGTCTCTTCCAACCCTAATCTTCTATGATTCTAACTCTTTTTCCTTTAAGGCTTTCTCCTGTGCACTATTTCTTGAATTTACTGGTTCATACGGCTATTGTGGTTTCCTTTTCAGTTTGTGTTTTGTCAGTAACATTCACCAAGAAGAACCCATTTAATCTTTGGGCCTGCACAAATATAAGCAGTCAGAATTCTCCCCAGATCATGTTTGTCCTTCCAAACAGGTCACAAACTTTCCGTTTCTGAAAAGTTACTGAGGCATGGGTTGGATTGCAATTATAGTTTTACTCCCTAGAGGGATTTACTCACAATGTGAGCATAAATGAGATTGTAATTGGACCTTAAAATGACCACATCCTCTTTAAGGACTCTTTGTATTATTGTCAGCAGTTTTAGCGTAAATGACAAGCACACCCTTAATGTATAATTAGGGCGTTACAGTTTGTTTCAGAAGATTAATTTGTTTCAGAAGATGGGAACACATTTCTTATTCTTTAAGAATGAGCACATTATTAACAGCTGTTGACTTCAGAAAATGACATAATTAATCCTAGTGAAACTTTCTCCCAAACCACTAAAAACCATGTTATTGAGAAAGTTAGGAGTGGGGAAATAGGAGTGCTACTAGAATGGCTTTTGTGACTCTGGCTCTGCCATGATTTCATAATAAGAAAAATTTCCAGTGCTATCAAAAGAGCTGTGTGAAGCCTGGAAAAAAGTGCTAAGTAAAACCCCGACTGGACAAGAATTATGTAGTTAGAAGTGGAAAACTTATATGTGGTCACAATCAATCAGAACTGGGAAGAGAAATACTATTATTAGTCAATGAACAAGAGCTAACGATTACAATTAAGCAGACACTTAGGATACCATCCAAAATAACTAAATTTTGAATTTGCTTTTCAAAGATCAGTACCAAATGTGTTGTAGAAGAGATCATTTGTTTGGTTCCATTGTCATTTTTATTTGATAACACTTGCAATGGGAAATTCTACACAGAATTGTTGTAACTTCTCAGGAACAGAATCTAGGAGTCCTCAATGAAGATGTCAGCTCAATGCTTAGCAATAATCCAAAAGGAGAATAAGGCCTGATCATCTCATAGATTTTGTACCCAGTATAACTATGCATGTGAGATTTTGTTATCAATCTAATTGTACCGGTAGAACCCCCTAGTGTGGACACAGTTACATCAGTATAAATGTGAGCTACAGTAGAACCTCAGAGTTATGGACACCTTGGGAATGGAGGTTTGTCCGTAATTCTGAAATGGTTTGTTACGGAGGAGTTGGAGCTGCAACCACGGGGGAGGGGGGTGTCAGGGCTCTGGGCAGGGGTAGGACAGTTGGGGCTTCTGACCCTAGGGGCTGCCAAGGCTCCTGGCGGGGGGCTCAGGGCTTCTGCCCCCTAGGAGCACCAGGGTTCAGGGGAATGCTGGGGCTTGGGGCTTCAACCCTGTGGCTTCGCTTCTGGTTTCAGCCCCGCAGCTCCATTCCCAGCTTCAGCCCTATGGCTCCACTCCAGGTTTCAGCCAGGGATGGTGCTGGGGCTTGGGGCATAGCTAAAACCCCAAGCCCTGGCAACCCCCACAGGGCTCAAGCCATGAAGGGATCTGTGAAGCTGAAACCCCGAGCCCTGGAGCCCCCCACAGGTTTGAAGCTGGGAACGGAGCCACAGGGCTGAAGCCCTGGCACCCCCTGCAGGGCTGACGACAGGAATGGAGCCGAGTCCCAGTGCTCACCCGCAATCTAAAGCCCTGAACCCTGGTGCTCCCGAAGGTCAGAATCCCCCAGACCCCTCCTCCGCAGCTGCAGCCTCGAATCGTGCCCCACTTCCCCCCACCCAGTGGCTGAAGACATGAACCCTCAGGCAGTACAGTATTTACTGGGTGACTTGGGTTTTTTTGGTCTCTGCTGCTGCCTGATTGATGACTTATGGTTTCACAGGGTGTCCAGTTGATCAGTCAGTCCATAACTCTGGTGTTCGTATCTTCGATGTTCTACAGTAAATCAAGATAGCTTATTCCCTTTGTGATGCTGAATATAAAGAATGATAACCAGGTGTACACTTGTTACAATCACTAATGTATCACCACTGTTGTACAGTTGCACTAAATCTGATACAAAGTATATCATGTAAGATATCAATGGAAAAAAAATGTAGTCCGCTAAATATGATAATCCTGTTTGTATGTGTAACCCTTCTGCCAGGCCGAAACAATAGCAGCAAGGGCCGGGTTCAATACATAGGGGTCCCTTCCCTGCAACGTAATGCAAAACCAGCTCGAGCCCCCACCCAGTGACCTGGGAAAATCTTACACACACCCCTGGGCGCCTCGAGGAGGCAATACTTCCCCTCTCGCAAGCACAGAGTCTTGGTGTAGCAGAAAAGGTTTAATTAATGAGATAAACCACAAACATTAAATTGGGAAAATACCTCAGCTAGAGTTCATAGATCAAACCGTGAGCAAAGACCCATCCCAGCAAATTGGGCCGTGTCCTTCTCTCTGGTCTCTTGAGTCCAGCAACCCCCAAATCGCCCACAGTCCCAAAAGTCCCACAATCCAAAAGTCTCTGTCCCGGGTCAGTGCAGCCCCAGAGTTTGAGAGTCTACCTGCAGAGGTCCCCCTCCCAGCTTGGGTAGAAAGGGGAACCTTACATGGTTTGGGGCCAACTGCCCTGCCTCTTCGTGGGGTCCTGCTTCCACCAGCCGTCCCCGCAAACTGCTCAGCTTCGCTTGCTCCGTGGGCCGCTCCACCCGTCCCACAGCTGCTCCACTCTGCCAACTGCTCTGCTCCACCAGCTGTCCTGTGATCCGCTCCAGCCGACCTCGGAAACTGCTCGGCTCCACTCTGCCAGCTGCTCTGCTCCACAGTATAGCTTCAGGTTCCCCCACTAGTTAGCACAGTACTCAGTGCTCTCAGCTCAGCAATTCCAGCTCTTTAGTGAATTCAGCTCTTAGTGATTTCAACTCACAGTAGGGGAGCCCAGTGCCAGTGCACTACTGGTCCAAAGTGAGTTCAGCTCAGTAACCTGTATCTAGATTCTTAAGGGAATCAAAAATTAACTCTGACATTCCACAGTGGAGAGAGGCATAGGCAAAACTGGTGCTTCTGGCTCACACAAGAAGCCTGCACCACCAAGTGCAGATACCTGTCCCCAGCCTCTCTCAAATCATTGGGTTTTGGAACCCATGTCCCTTGTCTAGCAAGTGCTATTTAGTTGATAATGAAACCCTTTATCATAAGACAGTTTTGTAGTTCCTCATTTACTTAATCAGGGTGACAACATTTTATTTCTCCTGCCCCAATAACAAAGAAATTGGGGATCCCACAGCTGTGAAAATAACCATCCCAGACTGCTGTGTGTTATGCTAAGTGGGGTGGGATTGCCAATGCAAATAACTAAAATTATTTCCGCACTCCCCACAATTTACCATCAGATGTCAGGGTAGAACTCATCCTGACTCTGCTTACATATGCATGTATCACCTTTGTATCTGAAGTTACGAATATTTGCTATGTACACCTCTACCCTGATATAACGCTGTCCTCGGGAGCCAACAAATCTTACCACGTTATAGATGAAACCACGTTATATTGAACTTGCTTTGATCCGCCGGAGTGCGCAGCCACCCTCCCCACCCCCGAGCACTGCTTTACTATGTTATATCCAAATTTGTGTTATATTGGGTCACATTATATCGAGGTAGAGGTGTATTTGTATCTCAAACATGTGTTGTGTTCTAGGGTGACAACCTGCCACATTCAGACTAGCCATCACTGGTGGATGGGCCATCCATGTGATGATGGGCCATTGAAGGGAATCAGCTCTTCCCTGAGCTCTTCCTGAGGACACCTCAGACAGTGTGGAGCCAATGGTTACCTCTATGATTCAGCAAAACACGTAAAGACATGTGATTTAAGGCGCCATCTTTTACCAGTAACTTTCCATGCTCATGTGACCCTGGACTCCATTTTGGCCAGTAACTTTCGATGCACACGAGCTGAATTGTGACATCACTGCTTTGCTTTCATTCCTGATTCTTATCGCTGGATTGTGATTTTCTAAGGAAGCTTTAAACAAGGGACTGAATGACCGCCCACCTGCTTGGGTGAACCAGAGAGACTTTTTACAAACTAGCAGATTTAACATCACTGCTATTATCCTGACCTGCAAACTCTGAAAATCAATTATAATATATATATATATGATTCCTTAACCTTTTACTAACTCTCTTCTTTCCTTTTTATATGATCAAACCTTTAGTTTTTAGTTGCTAAAGGATTGGCTATTAGCATGATTTTGGGGTAAGATCTAAGTTATATATTGACCTGGGGAAGTGGCTCATCCTTTGGGATTGGAAGAACTTTCTATATGATGAATTTTGTTTTCTGTAACCTCTCGTCAGAAAAAGCAGATGTCTGGGTGATGATAAGGACTGGACTGCCTGAGGGGACTGTGTTTTGGCTTCTTGTTAACCAGTATAGTGCTACAGAAGCTCATGCTGTTACTGGTTTGGTAAATCTAATTATAGAATAAACCACCAGTTTTGGGGTGTGTCTGCCCTGTTTTTATCAGTCCACTTGAGTTTGGCATTCTCAGCTGCGACTCACACCAGGCACAAGTCAATACCCCTTTCTGTACAGGAATAATCTATAGCGGTAGAAGCACATTTATTCCAGTGTATTGTACTGCTTTAACTATATTGGTACAGTTACAGTGGTGCAACTTTTGTGCAGACGACCTTAGATTTTAGGATTTGTTTCAGAAAGGGATACAGAATTTATATAAAAAGTATGAAAATTCCATTAGATAAATCTCTATAATAAACTTACCTAACTATCTAAGGTATTCATATGGCCCTTCAACACCATAATTTCTGAGCACTTCATAGCATCCCTGTGAGGTAGGGAAGTACTGTGATTCCGATTTTACAGAAGGAGAACTGAGACAGAGAGACCCCAAAAGTGAGAACTGAACTTGGGACACTGTAGCCCCACAACTTCAATGGGCACTCCTCCTCTCCTGCACTCAGGCCTGTATTTAGCTCAGAAAGAGTAGCATAAAGAGAAAATGGCCAGTGAAGGGCAACACCTTGATTTCAGCAAAAACAACAAGGAGTACTTGTGTCACCTTAGAGACTAAATTTTATTTGGGCATAAGCTTTCGTGGCTAAAACCCACTTCATCAGATGCATGGAGTGGAAAATACAGTAGGAAGATATATATACATAGTACATGAAAAGATGGGAGTTGCCTTACCAAGTGGTGGGTCTGTTCTAATGAGACAATTCAATTAAAGTGGGCTCTTATCAAAAGGAGAAAAAATCACTTTTGTAGTGGTAATCAGGGTGGCCCATTTCAAACAGCTGACAAAGAGGTGTGAGTAACAGTAGGGGGAACTACTGTTACTCACAGGGGGTTCCCCATGCTAATTTCCCCCTACTGTTACTCACAACTTCTTGTCAGCTGTTTGAAATGGGCCATCCTGATTACCACTACAAAAGTGATTTTCCACTCCATGCATCTGATGAAGTGGGTTTTAGCCCACGAAAGCTTATGCCCAAATAAATGTGTTAGTCTCTAAGTTGCCACTAGGACTCCTCATTGTTTTTGCTGATACAGACTAACACGGCCACCACTCTGAACCCTGATTTCAGGTAGTGAATGCAGCATTAATATCATTTGAGCTCAGGGAAAAATGAAAAGGTGTCAGAATATGGCTTAAGATTTAATTATTTATCTGTATTATGGTAGTTCCTAAAAACCCTAGTCAAGCTTGCACTAAGCACCGTGCATGCACACAGTCAGGATAGGGACTGTTTCTTAAGAGCTTATGTACTAAATAGCACAAGACAAACTGTGAAGAAAGGCAGTCTTCTGATCTTCATTTTATCAAAGTACAGAGAGACTGTTTTACTCAATGGCACGCAGAAAGTATATGGTGGAGTCGAGAATCAAACCCAGATCTCCTGAGTCCCCGTTCAGTGCCTTAACCACAAGACCTTCCTTTTCCTTAACATAATTATAACCAAATAATTACAAATAGTTCCATATGCTAACTCAAATGTGTGAACAGACTAGATGGTAGAGACAAAACTGCAATAGCTTTATTAACGCTAACCAAATTCAGCTATCAGTTTTGTACCATATAACTCTGTTATTTGTTCCAGCTTGCCAAACTGAGGTATTTAAATTGGCCAGCTCACTTATTTTATGAGCTACATAAATCATCTCGTCTTCCAAAATGTGCATGTTTTTCAATCCTCTTATCTAGAATCCAGAAGGCGGAATGGGCGACAGGGGATGGATCACTTGATGATTACCTGTTCTGTTCATTCCCTCTGGGGCACCTGGCTCTGGCCACTGGTGGAAGACAGGAAACTAGGCTAGATGGACCTCTGGTCTGACTCAGTATGGCCGTTCTTATGTTCTTATGTAATACATCTGGGCTAGTGATCTTTTCCTCTGGAAATTTCCACTACATGCATCCGACAAAGTGGGTATTCACCCTCAAAAGCTCATGCTCCAATACATTTGTTAGTCTATAAAGTGCCACAGAACTCTTTGCTGCTTTTACAGATCCAGACTAACACGGCTACCCCTCTGCTACTTTAAAAAGAGAGAAATTGAGAGAAAGTAGTGAACTGAGGGCCGATGGTGCTATGCTAGTTTATACCATCTAAGGACCTGGTTAGATGGAGGCTGCCAGTGTAGTGGCGATGAGCTGAGGTGCTGGAAGATAAGATCTTTGCAAGAAAAATCCTGTGGGTACCAGTGATAGAGTGCTGACAGCCAGTAGCTGATGCAGCACTCTGATCATGTAAGCATTAATAAGTTTGCCTGAAAAGGCCAGATGAAGGAATGGAGTACCTAATTAACCTGAGGTGCTGATGAGCTAAGGAGTTAGGCATTGGAAGGAAGTGCAGGTTTGGGGAGACTTGCAGAGCCAAGTAGAAGCAAAGCCTGAGGGTGGTGAGATTTCTTTCTATCCTTCTCTCTGCAGAAAGGGCTGAGGACTTGGAAAAACTGGAGATAGAGTTGCTGCATAGGATGTGGTGGTGGTTTGGTGGAGGTGAGAAATAAACTTCCAAGACCTGCTAATAAAGAGGAAATGTCCAAGGCTGTTTGTGTGGGGTTTCAGGTTAGGAATAGGAGACAGCTTTGTTACAGTACAGAACAGGATTTTTTCCTGTGTGCCAAGAAGATGCACAGGAAAGAACATTTAGTTGTCCCTCTGAACAGGATCAAAAAAGTCCTCTGACCTAATGATGGCTAGCACTTGCTGCTAGCAGAACATGGCCTATTGTGCAACCAGCTATCAATTATGCTACTATCTATTTCATAGACTCAGTGGGTGCTTCAGAGCTGGAGCACCAATGGAAAATAAATAGTGGGTGCTTAGAACTCACTGGGAGGCCCTGCCAATCAGCTCCTGCATCTCCCACCCAGTGCCTCCCACCCACCGAGGATCAGCTGTTCAGAGAGGGGTAGGAGGAGGAGCGTGGGCAGGAAGAGTCGGAGCAAGGGTGGGGTGTGCTTAGGGAAGGGGGCAGAATGGGGTAGGAAGAGGCAGGGTGGGGTGCAGGCAGGAAGAGGTGGGGGAAGGGTGGGACCTTGGGAGAAGGGGTGGAGCGGGGGGTCAAGCACCCCCTGGGAAATCAGAAAGTGGGCATCTCTGACCTATTCTATTCTATTCTATATAGGTTTTTATGCCATGCTTATTACCAGAGCATTGAAGCGCCTTCAAATAGTGCATTCAGCAACATGACTAAACATCTATCATGTGTTGTTTGTTTTTTCTTCCTTTTGCCAGAGGGAGAAGTGTGTGTTGTTTTGGTAGGGTAGGCTGTTGCTGTTAAATATACCTGTTGCTATGTATATTAGAGAAGGCAAGGTCAAAGAAATGCAACTTGTACTTGGAAAGGAAAGTGGTGAGGTTTATGATGGTCCTTAGTTCATGGGGTATTAATTCCACAATCTTGGACCACCTCTAGTCAAGGATCTGTCTCCTGCACAGATGAGCTTTACTGTTATTGTTGAAGGGAGTGAAATTGTTGACCATGGTATTTGTCCCAGTGCTTTAATTCCTTTTCTAGGTATCCTAGGTCCAGGCCATGGAGTGCTCTGAAGATGAGAACTGAGACCTTAAACTTGATTCAGAATTCTATGGGAAAGCATGGAGGACAGGTGTGATTCGCTTACGATACTTGTGTTGCTGATGTGATAGGAAACTTCAACAAGAGCAGCACAAGTGCTGAAGGTTCATGCCTGGGTATATTACATTTCTCTATTCCAGATGAGATGTGACAAAGGCATTAATAACTGAGGTCTTTGTCCACCAGGATGGGACAGAGTCTCCTAACCAGCCAAAGATGGTAGAAAGCATCACTCCTGGCTGTTGTGATGTGAGAACTCAGTGTTAGCAAGGAATCCAAGAATGCTCCTAGACTACAGACTGAATCCCACAGTTCTGGATGTGAGCTGTCAATCAAAGGAGACTGCATAGTGACTGCAAACTCCTCAAAATGCTTTCCCCTGCTCACCAGCATCATTTCTCTTTTGATTGGCTTCAGCTTCAGCTGCTTTTCTTAATCTGTGAGCTGATCTCATCTAACACAAAGCTCTGTTAGTGGTGGTGGTGTGATTGTATGTGGTGAAGGATAGGCAGAGTTGTGTGTCATCAGCACACTGCTGCCTCTTGAGTCCATGTCTGACCAGGTCACCTAAGGTTGTATGTAGATGTTGAAAAGGACTGGAGAGAGAATTGATCCTTGTGAAACCTCACAAGTGAGGCATTTAGTGGTGGAGGTGCAGTTTCCAATCACTACTCATTGGACTCCTGCTACCTTTCTCAGGCAAGACAGCAGAATCTCATGGTCATTCTTGGATGCTGCAAGAAGTAAACGAAGATGAGAATGGATGTCTGTCCTCTATCCATTGACAGGAGGAGATCATCCATCAGTGCCATTAAAGCTTTTTCAGTTTCATTTTTTGATTGTACCAGGTCCAGAATGTTAGCTTCAAATAGACAAGCTTGTAGTCAGTCTGTGGCTAGCTTCTCTATGAGCATACTCAGGAATGGAAGGTTTGACACTGGGTGATATGTGTCTAGGACTGAAGTATCCAGGGTGGGTTTTCTTCAGAGTTGGTTGGACTATTGCATGTTTGAAGAAAAGAGAGGAGAAGATTCTTTCTCTGAATAAGGTGTTGGCTATTTTGGTCAGGAGTGGCACTGGTTGTTCATGGCTCTATTTCAAGTCTTGGGTCAGGACTCCTTTAGGGTGTCCAGTACTTCTTGATGAGTCAATGTATTGAATTGTGGGAATGAGACACGCTGCACTTCCACTAGTTCACACCTACCTGGCAATATGCTGCACTAGCTGGGCATTATATTCCTTTATCCTATGGAAGCATTCTGCATGCCTGCTTCTGGGTGGCTACCTCTGCTGTACTCCATCTTTCCTGTGCTCATCTGTGGGTTCCCTAGGCTCCTAAGAAGCTTATCTCTTCTTTTCAAGGCTATTATATAAACTGCTTAATGATTTTACAGCAATTTTACATTTGGAGCAGATTACAGAGTAAGTTCCACTAACCATTGCAACCACAAAAAAAGATAAAACCAAAGAAATGTTACTCTCACCTTTGAAGGGATTAAAATGAGTAGGCAATTACCTCTAAAATCCCTTTTATCCAGCATTATAAGAATGACTTTCAAAACTCAGAAGACAATTTATCTGCAGTAATTAATATGCAATACCTTCCGAAGCAATGATCATTGATTTGACATTATAAACACCTTAATAAGGAAATGATCAAAATAAGCTTGTACAAGTGTCCAAAACTAAAATCTTTCTTACATTTTACAGTAATGTTTAAGAGTTATTTCAAATGTTTCAGTAACAGTTACTAACTAAGGAAAGAAAAGTAATCTCATGAAGGGTCTCAGGTTAAAGCATACATATTTAACAATATTGTGTTGAAAGAATAATGCTTTAAGTTATTAAAACAGAACTTCAAAAATTGAATTTACTTTCAATAATTTGTTTACTCTTTTCATTTCACTCATCTTGGAGAGTGAACATAACCTAGTCATTTTTGTGTTTGTTTATAATAGTTGGAGCTTGAAGAATACCTCCAAAAAATCATTCTGAGAGTATTTGCTTGAATTTAAAAATGAATTTGCTTGGACCATGTATATTCAGGGCTTGATCCAAAATCTACTGAAATGAGTTATTCCACTGAATTCAGTAGGCTTTGGATCAGGGCCCTACTGTCCACTTCTTCAACCATTTCAGCTTTACTCACTTGAGTGCTCACAGAAAAGGAATTTTAAAATCACATGCTTGAATACTTTTGCATCATAATTAGTATGTTTGTTTTACATGGCATTGTTATTCTTAACAGAAGAAGGCACAAAATGAGTTTACAAAACATCTCATCATAGCTCTAGAACAGAAGCAATTGAACAAATCAGAAACCTAACCACATTTTTGGCATCTTAAACAAGTACTTTATTTAAACATCTTGAGAGAAAACTAAACTGCATCCATTAATTCTGACTGTAGCCTAAGATCTCTAAGAATGAGCCCTTGGGCAAAGCTTGCACAGGCTGGAGGGAAAGAGGTTTAAACATTTCTAAACTTTCCTAATCTTGATGATCTGCTACTGCTCCCTAAACCATTACTTCTCCTACAGCTTGATCCAAAGGCTGGTTAACATCACCAGAAAGTCTAATGGATTCGAATGGTTTTGAATCAGGGCCTGCTAGAGGAAAGGGTTGGGATCATTAAGAATAAAGGTGTGTCTATGTTACAAACATAGCCTGTATATGAAGCTGTTAGATTAATAGGTTTTAAGGCCATAAGGGACCACTGTGACTGTCATACTGTCTGGAGTGGCTCACAACCATGAGTGCCTGTCTCAGGGCAGACTTCCAAAAGCAGGACAGATACCCCAGCTGACGGTATGTTCTATAATTAGATTTCACCAACCCAGTACCAAATGTGAACTCCCAAAGTACAACAATATAATGGAGTCACAGACAGTTCCCTTAGACACTCCAGTCTATCTTGCCACTCAGGCAAGCTGGACTCCATGATAAATGGTCACTTACACCAAATATCACAAAATATTCAGATTGCACCCAGTCCCAAGAGACCAGTCACTCACGCAGATTGATTTGCAGCCTAGATCTCACTCTGAAGACAATGCTGGTAGCCATTTCTACAGTAAACTAAGTAAAGGTTTATTAGCTTTAAAAAAAAGCGAAAGCAGGTAAAATATATGTACAGGTGAGTCAGTCTATAATTTCAAAGCATAACAGAGATGAAATAATCCTTCTGTTTCCCAAAAGTCTTTTAGGGCTACCCAGAGTAACACTAGGAATCTTTGTCTACTCATTCAGTTATTTGGTCCTGTAAGAATCCAAATAGTACAGAGATGAAGACTTTTTCCTTGTGTCCATACTTATAGCTTCTTGTCATGGAAAACAAGCTGACAGGATGACTACCTATGTAGGTTCTTTGAGGGCAGAGAGAAATGCATTTAGAGTCTTTGATTTCTGATCAGCCCACACAATGACCACTTGCCTTCAAATATCCAAGAATTAGCAGCTTCCGGTTAAAGTTCTTCATTTGCATTATACATGGCTTCTTTCTCATTTGCTAGGTTATTTAGTTAAAGGGGTATATACAATATAAATGTGTGATGTTACATTCTAACAGGATACACATCCGTGAAAACAATACATGCAGCATCCCAGTAGTTTTCATGAAGTTTGAACATCAAATATATTCTTATACATTTAACCATCGCTTTGATCTACACTAATACACAGCGAATTGGTCTGGCATCCAGCTGTGAGTTTGTCAGTTCTCAGTTGATGCCTGGGCCTTGCCCATAGCTGGCACCTGGTTTACTAGTGTCTCAATGATCTTCTAATCTGACCTCCTACTTAACAAAGGCCTCGGAATCTCACATGGTAATTTCTTCATCAAGCCCATAACTTCTGGTTCAGTATAGCACATCTTGTAGAAAGACATCAGTCTTAATTTAAAGACTTCAAGTGACGGAGAATCCATCACATCCCTAGGTAAGTTGATCCAGTGGTTAATTACCCTGACTGGTAAAAATTTACACAAAAAAGAAATCATAATTTGTCTAGCTTCAGCGCTCAATCACTGCATCTTGTTAAGGTGCCTTTCTGCTAGATTAAGGAGCAGTCTACTATCAGAAATCTCTTCCTCATCTTGGTACTTCTCTTGCATAAACTAAACAAAATAAGCTTAAGTCTTTTACTATAAGGCACGCTTTCCAGGCCTTTAATCATTCTTGTAGCTCTTTTCTGAATTCTTTCCAATTTGTCAACATTCTTTTTAAAATGTGGATATTAGAATTGAACACAATAGTCCAGTAATGGTCTCACTAATACATCACAGGATCACATCTATCTGCTTAACTACCGCATCACGCTGACAGCTCAAGTTCAGGTAGTTATCTAACATGATCCCCATGTCCTTTCCAATGTCACTGAATTCCAGAATACTGTCTCCTATCTTGTATACATGAACTGCATTCTTTGTTCCTAGATGCATGGCCTTGTATTTGGCTGCATTCTGCTCCAATGAGCCAATCTTACCAAATGATCCATGCCAGTCTGTATAACTGACCTGTCATTGTTATTTACCATTCTACCAATTTTTGTTCAGCTGTAAATTTCACCAGCACTGGGCCAAGAACAGATTCCTATAGGAGTCGATGAGAAACACCCCCAAAGGAAGATGATTCCCTACTTACAATTACTTTGAGATCTATTCGGTAATGAGTTTTTAATGCATTTAATACAGGCTACACTGACTTTGAATAGTCCCACCTTTTAAAAAAAAATCAGAATTTCATAAGGGACTAAGTCAAATGCTTTACAGAAGTTCAAATTATTATGATGGAACAGTCACCTTTATCTTATGTAATTTTATCCTTATCTTATATAGTCTTATCAAAATATACTAAGTTTGTGACAATTACTATTTTCCATAGAACCATGTTGACTGGTATTAATTATGCTACCCTCCTTTAAGTCTTTTCTGATTATGTTGCATATATGCTGGTACTTAATTTTGCCTGGGGTCAATGTCAAACTAACTGGCCTATAGTTTCCTGGGTCATCCCATTTACCCGTCTAAAATGTTAGCACAATAATAACTGTTTCCAGGAAAAATTGGATTGTACGTGTGTTTAGAGCTTTGAATAGAATCATTTTGGCAAATGGGAAAGAATTAAAATATAAGTTAGAGCTCTTTATATAGAGCTATATATAGATATATATAAAATGTTTAAAAAGATATTGTACAGCAAATGGAGCTGTACAGGAGCTTCAGAAGTTGAGGGGGATCATTTTCTTTGAAATTGTTCCCCAGGCATGAATTTTCTGTAAGTGTTTAGGCTAAGTCCCTGGTGGAAAAAAAGCATGTTACCAAGCTGTTACATTTAAACAGAGGTCTCCTACATAAATATCCCATCTTGCTGGTATCAAACTATGCTTTACCCTATTATTGCCTATTCTGCAATTCATTCCTTTATACTGTTTATTTTAGTGCATTATTTAATTTTGTTCTACAAAACTCTAAACAGAAGGACAGTAAAGACTAATACCTGGCACTTTGATATTTCTAGAGAGTCTTTCACAGATTTTCAGTGCATTGAGATCATCCTCCTCATCTGTAACTTCACTAATTGCCACTCAGCTATACAGAAGACAAAGAGGTTATTGAAAATGAAATATTTAAGCATTGTAGACACATACAGCTGTGCATAGGAAGTACAGCTCATATACAGAATACGCACATTATAGTAAGCACTACTATGTAGCACTGTATTGTAGAAAGAGATTGAAGTTCTCTGGCTCCCCTACATTATCATTTGTTTTACCTGGTTCATCTCTCCAGCACATATTGGTCTTTTCTAAAATAGAAAGGAGCAGTATCTCCAAAACATGGAATGGGATACTCCGATGCTTGTCCCAGCAACCACTTGAGTCATCTCTATGAACTTTTTATGCTCTTGACTCAACTTATTTAGGGGTCAGTCCTCAACTTATTTGGGGCATGTTTCCATTATCACACAATTCCTTGAATTTCTAAGTCTAGAACTTTACTGGCCATCACTGTGTTTTTTGAATAGATTCGCAGGGTTGTAGAGTGCAGGAGGGAAAGAAGAGGATCTAGTGCAGGGGTGGGCAAACTTTTTGGCCTGAGAGCCACATTTGGGAATAGAAATTGTATGGTGGGCCATGAATGCTCACAAAATTGGGGTTGGGTGTGGGCTCTGGGGTGGGGCTAGGGATGAAGGATTTGAAGGTGTAGGAGGGTCTGAGATTGAGGGGTTTGGAGGGCAGGATGGGAATCCGGGTGGGGCACGGAGTTGGGGAATGGCTCAGAGGTGCAGGTTTTGAGCGGTGCTTACCTCAAGCAGCTCCCAAAAGCAGCGGCATGTCCCTTCTCCAGTTCCTACATGGAGGCACGGCCAGGCGGCTCTGCTACATGCTATCCCATCTTCAGGCACCGCCCTTGCAGCTCCCATTGGAGTGCCGGAGGGGGCAATTGGAGCAGGGCCACTGGAGCACGTAGGAGCTGGAGGGGGTCCATGTTGCTGCTTCCAGGAGCCACGTGGAGCAGCCCCCTGTTCGGTTGCATCTTCCCTATGCTGCCTTGGTGGAAAGTTACAGCAGCAGGACAACAAGAATAGAGGAGTTAGATAAAGTTGTTATGAGAAAGTTGAGAGCTAGCCCGTGGGAGACAGACGCCAGGTGGCCTAACTGGGATCAGATAAGTTGCATGGGAAATGGGAAACCAGTAAGCAAAGGGCCATGCATGTGAAAAGTGTGTGTATCAGACAAAGAACCAATCAGCAGCAATGTAATGTTGGTGTGTCTGACGTTTGCTAATATGGAGAAGCCTATATAATATGATGCATTGTAAATAATAAATGATTCAGCTTGCAATCATATTGGTTGTTGTGCTTTATCCGGCCCGCATGCAACGCAACAGCCCCCGACCCTGCTCCCAGGTTGAAGTACTGGAGGGGGCCATGCTGTGGCTTCCAGGAGCCGCATGGATTGGTCCCTGACCCTGCTCCCTGACTGGAGCACCGGAGTGAGGCAAGCCTCAGAGCCCGCTCCCCAGTGAGAGCTCAAGGGCCAGCTTAAAATGGCTCAGCCCATGGGCCATAGTTTGCCCATCCCTGATCTAGTGTGTGGAGTTTCCCATGCACATGCATTCCAGTAGAAAAAAGAGTATTTCAGGTCACAGACTGCATCAAAGTGTTTCAACAATAAGTTGCAGCATTGCTTCATGTATTATTGAACCTGACGCAGGCTATTGCTGAGATGGAGATGCACCAGGATGTGCAATGGGACTTGAGAAAGTTCTTGTTTACTTCACAAGAGACGGTCACATGATCATGGATATTATCAAAGATCTGGATGATGAATTTGAAGAGGTGTCTGGAATGATATTGCCCAAGAAAATATCTGTAAAATGAAAGGGAAGGTTGTGCATGTTATTTGCGCATGGAGATACATTCAAAGCTAGTTAGCATGTTACTGGCCACTTGCTTCTGTAATTTCTGAATTTGCACATGCAACTAGGTCAACTGCAGGAATAATTTAAGCCCACAGTTTGGCATGTGCATATATATAATTGAATGTGCAGTTTTAAATATCAGTCCTTCTTCCAGCTTTCATGTAGGAAAGATGAGTCTGACTAGTTCCAAAAAAAGTCACTGTACCTAATAAAGAATGCAGTTTTGGATCTTAGCAATAGCACTGGTAACTTCAAGAATTTGCTCAAATTTAGATCTTTTAATTTGCAAATAAAGTATTTTTGGGTGCCGACTGCAGCCACGTTGATCAATTATTTTTTTTTTAACTGAGCACTGAAGTTTTAGCAAAATGCATATTAAGAGTCTGACTTTCAGAAGGGACCTCTCCCTAGCCTCCTTCTGTGCACATTTTTGAAGCACAAACACATTAATAGGTAGGCCATAGGATACATATGCACAAAAAAGCCTCAGGTGGGATTCACAGAAGTGTTTTGACTTTGGGTGTAGAGGTGGCACTACTCTTTCAGTGGATAACCATCCATATGAGAGCTATGGTCACTACTAGCAAGAGAGTTGCCTTAGCATTATGAAAACTGAGCATAAACACTGACTATTGGTCCCTGGCAGGGCATTTTGGCATGAAACCACCACAGTGGAAGGCATTGTATTTTTATGAGCTGGGTGAGACCTTGTTGTGGGAGTGAGGTTGATAGGTATGCACTATCCTGTCAATTAACATAACAATAAGCATTTATTGAGATGAATGTAACTGGAACAAAAGTTTGGTTAATATTCACAGTTTACATGAGCTATACACAGACCTGGGCACCGCATGCCCACACAGGTAGTAAGACTACTAGCTCCCTTATGAGGCATATAAGATCTGTTACAAGAATTCATACAGGACAAGAAGTTTAGGTTGGGATAGCATAGCCATATAGTTCTTAATGGCTTTTCTATCATGACCTATGGGTCTTGAACCCATGTCTGCAGGGTTCATGGAAGTGGCTGTTCTCCAACCCTTCAGCTAGTAGGCTGCTGACAATTGCTTACCTGGGACCCAGGAAGACCAGTCCCAGCTTGAGGCTCCACCCCTGAAGTCCTATTGGCAGAGTCTGGGAGAAGCTGATTGGCCTGCTGGCCCTACTTAAGCCAGCAGCAGGAACAGGAAGCTGTCTGAACAACTGGGTTCCACCCTTTTCTGTACTGTGTGTCTCCATATCTGTCTCAATTTCCTGGCATCCTGACTTGACTCTAGTTCCCAACTCATGGTTCTGCTCACCAGTTTGTCTCCTGCTTCTGACCTTCCAGTCTTCTGACCTTCTGACTGGACTCCTGTCTCAGGACTGCAGTTTCTGATTACTAGAATTGGCTGCCCATGACCCAGCTGTGATATTTTTCACAGGGCTACAAATTTCATAGAAAAATGCTAGGAATTGCTAAGGTTTCAAACAATCAATGTGGGATGCCAGCAATTTTTGTCTGCCCTTTCACGTGGGCTTTGCTGAGTCCCAGAGTTGAGCAACCCCCATGGTGTGGTCTTGTGAAACTCTCTTACAGAAGTGTATACCCCTTGTTTAGATCTCCCCTGCTGATTAATGGCATTTAACACCTGCCCAGGTGTTGGTCCCCTTCTTTGTTGTAGTCACTGGAAAACTAGCAGGGGGCCACTCCCAAACTTACAACATATTTCAATAACAACCATACAGGAAAATCTCATAACTTCATACACACTAGCGATATACATATTTTGACAGAACAATGGGTTTCAGCAAATCATGACCTTTCCTATGATAGCTCACATGGAGTGCTTTGTATGAAATATCACAATCATATATGAATGATGAATAGGGGGTTTACAGGGTGCTACTTTTAGGTATAGTCGGTCACACAGCCTCAAGGGGATGTAGAGGGGATTGCTATCTTGTCCCCCAACTCTCCCACTAACCTCTCTGACACCACATAAATATCTTCAAAGCACAGCATAAACCTAAAAGTCCCACATCCTCCAAGGTACGGCACAAACCTGAGACCCAAACCTGGAGCATAGCCCCCATGTACACACCACTGACCACCTCTGAGGTCTCCCCAAGACTGGGATGAATCTCAGGGATGGAATCCAGAAGTAGAGGATAACACAAAGAATTCTATCATTACTTCTGTCTAAATAGTTGTGTTATTAACAATAACTGCCGGTTTTTAACTCTACACCCCCAGTCACAACATGTGCAGTACTGAGCCCCTTAAGGACAGGCCTTCTATCAGCAACTGAGCAGCTTTCTAACCTGATGGGGAAAAAGGAGGTCTCAAGAAAAGTATGAAGCCCCACTTGCATCTTGGAAAAAATTAAAAGAAAAACCACAGAGACCTGGAAAGCGTTGTTGTGTCAAGAGAGGGAGAAAGAAAAGCAAGTATCTAGAGCTAGCATTGGAGTGGACCAGGGCAGTGTTGCTGTTACCAGAGATATTGTAAAGAAAGACAGGGATACACAAAAGCAATTCCTGGATGAAATGCAGAGTTATAATGCTCTGCTGAAGCCCATGCAGTTATTAGGCCTTCAGAAAATGCAGTGCTCCCAAAGCAGGACCCAGCCATCTTCTGCAGCCTTGGATAATACAGGATACCAGGAACACCAGCAGATGTTCCCCACTGTAGTTCTGCAGCTGTGTTCCCAGAGTCCAATACATGCCCTAGCGGCAGCCCCAGCACAGGGCAGCAAGTCCACCACCACGTTGAAGCCCAGCATATTCAAGCCATCCAGTGCACTTGGCAACTTTGAATCCCAACACTCAAACCCTGAAGGACTAGAAATAAAAAACATATTTGTGATAGCGAAAGTATTTCTCAGCAGCTAAGACTAAATTGTGTGGGAGAGCAGTCTAGTGGAAGACTTCAGAGCAATAGCGCATATGCCTTTTGATTGTGAAAGCTAGTTGTGAGTAATTCTTATGATTGCTTTACTCATTTACAGTCATGACAATCTTTTTTCACTTACAGAAATGGCAATCCTTATCTATTAGTCTAGATATGCTATTTTCAGTTTCCAGAAGCTGAAAAAGAGTGAAATTTGTTTAATTTCTCAATAAGAGAGATATTATAGTAGCTGCACTAATAAAGTAGATTACAATACTATTACACCTTCACAAGAAGGAATGATGAATTACTATTTTTCTTAGCTATACAGCTCTGTTTTTTTGCTGGAGTGCCACCGCTGAAGCAAAATAAATAAATAAATAAATAAAATAATAAAATAAAAGGGCTGGAATGCCGCCCCTTGAAAAGTGCCACCCCAAGCACATGCCTCGGACGCTGGTGCCTAGAGCCGGCCCTGTATACAGCTATACTTATATAGCTATACAGCTATACAGAGAGTAGGTAATTCTAATACCAACCAAAGAAAACACCTGGTAAGATTGATTCAAGGCAATTAATGCATACAACTTTTCACTTTGACTTACGTAGTTTCAAATGACTCAGTGATTTTGAACTAAGGTACCACAAGCAGGGATATTAAATATAGAAAAATGTACTTAGACTTTAGTTTATTTCCAATAACTATTTGTTCTGAACACAAGTAACTAGGGGATTTTAGACTTGATTCTGACTAAAAGTGAGAAGGTTAGACTTGATTCTGAATAATGGATGAATTGACTGAATCTGAAGGTTGAAAGCAATTTGGATGAAAGTGACTATGAAATGATAGATTGCATCACTCTAAGGAAAGGAAGGTGTGAGACCAGCAGAACCAGGAGAATGGACTTCAAAAAACCAGACTTTAACAAACTCAGGGAGCTGGTAGGTATGGTCCCATGGGAAGACAATCTAAGGGGAAAAGGAGTTTAGGAGAGCTGGCAGTTTCTCAAAGAGACTATTGAAGACACAACAGCAAACTATCCTGATGCAAAGGAAAATAGAAAATAGTTAGAAGCCAATATGGCTCCATCAGGAACTCTTTAGTGACCGGAAAATCAGAAAGGAATCCTTCAAAAAGTGGAAACATGGACAAATTGCTCAGGATGAATACAAAAGAATAACACAAGCATGTACAAGCACAATCAGAACAGCTAAGAAACAAAATGAGTTACACCTAGCAAGGGACATACCCAGCAATAAGAAGAGGTTCTTTAAATACATGAAGGTGAGAGAAAGATGAAGGAAAGAGTAGGTCCACTACTTAGTGGGAAAGGAAAGCTGATAACAGATGGCAGCAAAAAGTTTAATGCCTGTTTTGCTTAACATGTTTAATGCCTGTTTTGCTTCAGTCTTCACTAATAGGATTAATTGTAATGAGATACTTAACACAATTAACATTAACAACAAAGAGGAAGGAACAGAACACAAAACAGGGAACAGGCTAAAGAATATATAAATAAGTTAGATGTATTCAAGTCTGCAGGCTTGGATGACATTCATCCTAGGATTCTTAAGGAACTAGCTGAAGGAATCTAAGAACTGTTAGCCATTATCTTCAAGAACTCATGGAGGGCTGCTGAGGTCCCGGAGGACTGGAGAAGGGCAAATATAGTACCTATGTTTAAAAAGGGGACAAAGAGGACCGTGGCATTATAGACCACTCAGCCTAACTTCAATACCAGGGAAGATACTGGAACAAATTATTAAACAATCAATTTGTAAGCCCAAGAGGATAAGAGGGTGATAAGCAATAGCCAACATGGATTTGTCAAGAACCAACCTAATTTCCTTCTTTGACAGGTTCACTTGTTTCTCCACTGTCAATGCAGCTTTCATTCTGGTGCCCCTGTGCTGGAAGGCGGTGGCAAACTTGGCACAAATGTAAGCAGAGTCTGAAGGAGCTCTCCCCTGACATCTAGTGGTGAGCTGTGGAAAAGGACTTCAGGAGCTGATCCTGTTTGCCTAGATGCTCAGCATGATGGGACTGCTTGTGATCACTTGTGGCTGGTGTTGGATCCCCAGTCTCCTTGTTATTGGGGCAGGAGTAATAAAAGGTTGTTATACTTGTTGTGTGAACCGAGGGCAGCAAAATTGTACCTGGCATACCCTGATGGAGAAACTCACCCTCAACTGAATAACACTCGGTAGGCAGGGGTCATGGGTTCCAAAACCCAATGAGTTGAGACAGGGTGGGTTCTGCTTAAGAGTTCTAGACACCAGTTGATCCTTCTGCTCTCTGTGGTACAATAAAAGAGCTAATTTAGACTCTTGAGAGTCTTGTTACAAGTTGCAGAGCTGAAAGCACTGATACCTAGATCAAAGTATTAGACCTATTTTGGGACTGTGTTTCTATTGCAAGAGACTGTCCAGTGTACACCAGCAGTGAGGTTTCCCCCCTAACAGCTGAAATCAGAAAGCTTTGTTAAGTGTGGGGCCCTGAAGACATCTTGGTGAGTGAGAGTGAGAGGCGCAACCAGCCGAGTGGCTCGTGGAGAAGCGTGGCCAGCAGGGTGGCTGGCAGAGAGATGCGGAAATTGGCCATTGGGGTGATGAGCAAGTGCCCAAGCAGCAGAGCGTGTAAGGTGCCTCCTTACCCCCTTTCCACCCAGGTTGGGAGGTAAACTCTGCGGATGAACCTCTGAACTCTGGGGCTGCACTGGCCAACGACGGCAACTGAGAGTAGGGTGCAGAGAAGGGACAGGAACGTTAAAGGGACTTTTGGGTTGCTGGACTTAGGACCCTGAGGGAAAAAGGACACTGCCCAACTTACTTGGGGGTAGGTGTTTTGCTCATTATTTACGTTTATGAGCCCTGTTTGCGATGTTTTCCCAAATGAATATTAAGTTACTTCCTTCCCTTTATTAAAAGTTTTTGCTACACTCAGACTCTGTGCTTGTGAGAGGGAAAGTAGTGCCTCTTAGAGGTGCCCAGGAGGTGGTGTGTAATTGTCCCAGGTCATCGGGTGGGGGTTTGAGCTGGTTTTGTGTTGTATTGTTGAAAAGGAACCCCTAGATACTGAATCTGGCCCTTGTTGCTGCTGGCTTCACCTGGCAGAAGGGCTGCACAAAGATTCAGGAACTTGCCGTGTGCATCCAAAAGTTCTGCAGCCACTGTGTGTCATCCCAAGCCTGCATTATGTGACCCCACCAGTCAGTGCTCATTTCTTGGTCCCAGAAGCAGCACTCCACCATCTGCAGCTGCTCCGTGACTGTCAACCATCACCTTCAATTGGTTCTTGCCATAGACGACTTGTGCCTCACCATACTGGGGGCACAATCTAAAAGGGAGTACACATCACTGCCCCACATCTCCTCTGTCCAGTGACACCCCCCCCCCCCCGTGTACCCATCCCATGCCCATTGCGCTCTCCCCTCCCCATGTTAACCTGTATATGGGAGAGGGGGTCTTTGTCCTCCTGCTGCTTCTCCGGTTATCAAAGAGTAGTTTGCTGACATACTGGGAGGATATATCTAGTAGGGTCCTGCAGCGGTCTGTCCTGGATCTGGTACTATTTGATATTTTCATTAATGACTTGGATAATGGAGCGGAGACTATGCTTATAAAATTTGCAGATGACAACAAGCTGGGAGGGGCTGCAAGCACTTTGCAGGAGAGGATAAGAATTCAAAACAACTTTGACAAATCGAAGAATTAATCTGAAATTAACAAAATGACATTCAATAAAGACAAATGCAAACTATTACACTTAGGAAGGAAAAAAAATAAATGTACAACTACAAAATGAGGAATGACTGACTAGATGATAGTACTGATAAAAAGAATCCGGGGATGACAGTGGATCACAAATTGAATATGAGCCAATAATGTGATGCAGTTGTGGGGTGTTTTAACAGAAGTGTCATATGTAAATCAGGGAGGCAATTGTCCCGCTCTACTTGGCATGGGTGAGGCCTCAGCTGGAGTATTGTATCCGATTCTGGGCCTCACACTTTAGGAAAGATGTGGACAAATTGGAGAGAGTCCAGAGGAGAGCAACAAAAATGATAAAGTATCAGAGGGGTAGCCATGTTAGTTTGGATCTGTAAAAGCAGCAAAGAGTCCTGTGGCACCTTATAGACTAACAGACATATTGGAGCATGAGCTTTTGTGGGTGAATACCCACTTCGTCACATGCATCCGACGAAGTGGGTATTCACCCACGAAAGCTCATGCTGCAAAACGTCTGTTAGTCTATAAGGTGCCACAGGACTCTTTGTCGCTTTTACACAACCTTCAGAATGCCACTCAGTGCCTTGGAGAATCCCTAGAAGGGGGCTTTTGGGACAGCCACTGGTTTAGGAACCACTAGCAATGGACTTGTGGTGCCCAGACTTTGACTGTACAATTAAACCTAGACAGCCACAGCCACACTCATAACAGTGCTCTTTGGTGGAGACCAGCTCCGGTGATGGGCGGCACACAATGAAGTGCCTTCACTTATGGCAGTTGCGTAGGTTGTTGCTTTCACAATGGACAGTAAACCCTGCCTGCATCAGGAAATCATGAATTGCTCTTAAGACGCATATTAGAGATCTGCTGTTTGTGTTGCACAGGGAGAAGAGTGATGCTGCTATCTCAGCAGTAGGATGGGGATAAGAAGTACTAACTAGCAGCAAAGTGTTCTTATTGGAAAAGCTGTAATCACTCCACATACACAGTAATTAATCTTGGGGAGTGTAGTGTGTCTGACTATATTGTTAGGGGTGGGGTGGGGGATGTCCCTTTTCCTCCTCCACCAATGTCTGCCAAACAGCATTTTAATTCCTATTCCCTTTATGACACTGCATCCCATATTCTTTTCAGTGATATTATTATATGATTATGACATAGTTATAACGTATTTTCTGCAAATAAGTCATGTGAGTTGTCATTGGAAAAGTTACAATTTGCTGAATATGATTATCCTATTTGTATGTATGTATCATTTTTGTATCTGAAGTTATGAATATTGACTATGTATCTTATTTCAAAGGTAGTTACACCTGGGTAACACCCAGTAGACAAGATGCTTTCAGTCTAGATAGTGGGTGGGGAAGGGCCTATTCAGGGCAATTTGCCCTTAGGAAAAAACAATAGGCCTTACAAGAAGCTTATCTCTCATCTGGGGAGCCTTCCTGAGAATACTACAGCCACCCCTCAAGTAATGGCTGCTATGACTCTACAAGGACATGTGATCAGACCACATGATGCTGGACTCCATCTTGGGATGTCAGTATTTTGCCACAGACTGGTCTGGGAACCAAGCTTTGAAACAAAGGGTTCCCGCTATAGGCAAAACTATATAAGGCAGCAAGTGACATCATCTGGTGTTTTTCACTCCCCACCCAAAAAGACTCCTGCAAACACCTGAGGAACAAAGACTGCACAGGAGGAAGTGCTGGACCCAGACTAAAGGGATTTCTAGCCTGTGAATGAAGAACCTGGGGATTCCAAACCATAAAGGAAGTGCAGCTTGCCCCTTAAGAATCTGCAGCCTGATTGTATCATCTCTTAGGGTGAGAATCTACTATTCATATCCAACCTATTTCGTACATTAAGTTTAGTTTGTATTTTTTGTTTATGTGCTAGGTAATCTGCTTTGATCTGTTAAGTGTTTGCTATTACTTAAAATCTATCTTTTGTTGTTAATAAACTTGGTTTTACTTTAACTAAACCAGTGAGTTGGAGTGAAGTGTGTGGGAATCATAACTCAGGGTCAGAAAGCTGTTGTGTATTCCTCTCCACATTAAGGGAGGGGGGGAATTTTATGAGTTTACATACAATTCCCTGTGCAGCACAAGACAGTATAATTCTGGGTTTATACTCCAGTGTGAGTCTGGAGAGCTGGGAAATTGGCTGCTGTCTGCTGCATGTATTTGAGTGGTTTGGGTGAAGCTGCTCTCTCAGGTAGCTCAGTTTGGGTGTGTGGCGCCACCTGCTGTTGTGTTGGGTGATAACAGGGCGTGGGTTAGGCCGGCTGTGGCCCAAAGCAGTGTGAGCAGGGCTAACCCAACTCAGTGGTTAGATGGGCCCAGCGGTTCCCACAGCTCCCAGACTGCACCTCAGGGTGACAACCCGTCACACACCCTCTTATTCCCTCCCTCAGTAAGTGCCACTCATGTGGTATCCTCCCTGTTGGCTAATCAGACACCACCATTTGTAGCTCTGAGCAGCTAGAAGTCCACACCATTACCAGCCTAGGACAAAATGTCAGTGAGGCGAGCACCATAGAAAAGCACTCCTGCCACTGGACATCTGCAGTGAAACCCGTGCTGCTAAGCAGAACGTTGTAATCATCACTAGAAGGTTTCATCACTGTGCCCACGTGTTCTGGCTGCTCAGGATAGTCTGGGGCTGTTTGGAACACTAGGTGAGAAATTTCAAACCCGGAGATGCTAACTGCCCTGCTGCGCTACCTCTCCCCTGAACTATTTACACTATGTAAATGAGTAGTTAGCATGTGTCAATCATCCATTTGCACAGCAATCCACTCAGTGTCAAAGGGAATGATTTTCTAAGCCGCTCAGCATCCTGCTAGGATGACTTCAGCTGCTGGGAAGCAACTGAGGGCACAGGCTTGGTGTGGCTGATGGTGTTGACAGGCAGCAAGAAGATATAAAGGCGAAACAGACACACCTCTGCAACAAACCCAGTACCAAACATGAGGAACAGTGGCATAGCCACGGGTGGGCTGGGGTGGGTACTGCCCACCCAATTAGCAGCCAGGCCCACCCACCTCTGAGCACCAGGCAGAAACTGATGTATACATGGTTGTGGATCAGGAACTCCTGGCTGAAGAACAGGTGGCTCTTGGCCAGTCTATGGAATATCATGGCTGGCAGGGAGGAGAAGGCAGGAGTCTGGCCAGTCCTGCTACTGCCTCTGCTCAGTGCCGCAATCTTCTTTCAGCTCTGGACAACTTTGTTGAGAGCTGGGCCCCACACAGGTGCTGCTGTCCCCATCCTTCTCTCCTGCGCCCCCAGCTTAATCCATGCCTGCCTGTGGGGATCGCCCCTCTCCACTAGCCAGCCCAGCCCCTGTGACATGAGTGATAAATATCCCACTAGCATTTCAACCTATCCTTGGTGGCGGGTATGTCTGTATGGCTCCCATTGAGATTTGCAGGAAGAAAAGTAAGAAGAGAGTATCATGACACCAGACAGACAAAAAGGGCCAATAAGATCACAATACTTCTGCCATTAAAATGATTTCATTACTTTTTCACATGCTGTCAGTTATGGGGCTCCCACACTCACCCATACATTTGGGATTCAAAATGTCAACTAAACTGAGTCCCCTCGCAATTGTTTTCTTCTCCCCTATTTAATTGTGATCAGCTTCAGGTCCGCTGCCTGCCAACAGCCCCCTTCCAAGGCTCCATCACTAGACTCACTGGCCTCTATCTTGCCCGGCATCCTAACATCTCCCTTTTCATACTTTTGTTTAAAATATTAGCAGGGGTAGCATACAACTCCCACAATTTAAATGTACCATCACACCACTGACCAACTGCTCACAGAAAGAAGAAGAAAATACTGGCAGCATCTGAGCCTTCCCTAAGAGTACCAAATTTTGTTAGTCATTATGGGTAGTATTTTCAAAAGCACTCAGAGCTGCCTTAGCTCGGCTCTCACTGAAACCAGTGGTAAAACTCTCACTTGAGCAGATACAATGACACATAGACATAGCAATGCGGATTAAATGCCACAACTTTAGTAACCAATCACTAACACAGCATGAGTAACAGCACCCAAACCACTCCCCAGCAAGAGAGTGCCAGTGTGGATTTCAAGCTGCCTACAACAGCCATAGATGTAACCAAAACCACTAGGGAAGAACACTACCTCCTTCCCCCCCCATCCCTTAAATCACCAGCTGAGGGACTTATCTAGATACAGTAGTTAGAGTCCCTGTCCCATTCCTCCAGTGAAGTAAGGTGTGACTACAAGAGAGCTACAGGCTAGAATCCTCACTAAACCAAGCTAGCCTCAGGACCAATGCCTGACAAAAACCCCAGCTGGGGTTAGGGGCCCACAGTTAAGCACCTGCAATCTGCACTACATCCCAGCAGACTTGTGGAGGCAAGAGGCATGTGAACTGCCCCCCAATTCTACGATGTGGGAAATAGCCCTTCCAGACCCCGAAAGACTGTCAGCCAACACCTTCTGTCATATCTGGGAGGGAAGAGTGGAGCTGCAGACTGAGCACCCACACCCAGGGGTTTATTATATTAACACCCCCCCCCTTTAAAGATGGCAGTTAACCAGGTGTCCCAATCACTGATCTGATCAATGGTGCTGGGTTGCGAGGGGCCAGCAAAGACCCGCACTCCCCATACCAGTGACATCATGCGGTACCTCACTCCCCACAGATACAGCATCTTTCCTCTGAGCCAGGGACAAAGGGAGGGAGGAAGGGCAAGCACTGCATGAGGGAATGAGGAGAGAACTCTGAGCCTCCAGCCCCCACAGCGGAGTTTCTTGCTACCTGATCCAATCAAATCCCTCTCCCAGCTAGTGAGGATAGCATTGCCTTCAATGGGAGCAGAGTTAGGTCAACACTGAGCACTTTTGAATAGCGCTCCCTAAATTAACACTTGTTTTACAAAGGGCTCAGTTTATAACAACTCAGCAAAGCATTTTTGTTAAGACAATGGGTACACTGGCTTAGTGGAGAAGTATAAAGCTGTACATATTGCTACCAGCTACAATTATCGCTAAATATGTATGTGGTAATTTACTAGGTCAATCTAGTTTTCATCATATTTGTTAAAAATATTTCACATTCCATTGTAGTCAACAACAAAAAATTATGATGAATCTTCTGTGGTTAAATGTGTCTCTGTTTTGGACAAACTAAATTCAGAGTAGAAGCTATTAGCTCAAATAAAAATGACATTCAATGGTAAAAGCTTTCACATGCCCTGGCCAGCTAGAAAACTATTCAGACATTAGTGTTTACCAAATGCCAAAGGAGAAACGGAATATCATAATCTCCCTTGACAACGAAGTTCCACGGGAACAGTCAAGTCCCAGCAGCAAGACCTGTGTGCCCAAGAGACAAACAACTGGAACATGACTGTGGAACCAAGTCCTAGAAGAGATTAGAACCACCATGAATCTCACCACTTTGAGACTGAAATTTAAAATGAATTTCTCTGACCTTGCCTTCCCATAGGAGGAACAAATCCAAGAATCTATGCTGAATAAGAAGGGTGGAGAAAATTTGTATCTAGCTCCAGATTCAAACTTTGTGGCATGGGTCCATCTCTACTTTACACCTCTGAAACTTGACAAATGTTAAGATAATGCGGTAAAATCCTGGCTCCACTGAATTTCACTCAGTATTTTTATCATCTCAATTGTATGCTTCCCCTTCCACTTCCAATAAAAAGTTCTCCCCATATTAGATAATCTAAATACAGTGTTAGCTAGCTAAAACATTACAAGTAAACAATCAAGTTAACTATAAATCTGGGTTCGTGTACAAGGGTTTGCCGGGGCTTGACCCTCTCCGGGGTGGCGGGGAGCCACACCGGCTCACTACCCATAGTTGAGCTTGGGGAATTCATCCAGCCGTGGCGTCTCCCTCGGCAGCCCTTGCTGTAACCGGAAGAAACATGGTAAGCCTGGCCCTAGCTCAGGGCAGGGCAACAATGCTAAGTCAGGGCTCTGGCCCTCAGTCAGGGCTGAGCAAATAGCGGTACAAACTGTAGCTAGCCCAGGCCCTAGGTCAGGGCGGGGCAACAAGCGCTGAGTCAGGAGCTCAGGCAGGGCTGAGCAACAACAATAGGTCCCAGCCTCCTCAGGCCATGGAGAGGGGGAGTCTGCCACCCACAAGTTGGGTGGCAGGGGGGACACAGGCCCTCCCACTCCACTGCGTCCCAGCCCAGGGCCCTAGCAGCGGCAGAAAACCCGCTGCTGTTAGTGGGGATCCTGGCCGCAACACACCGACATAGGCTCTGGCAGTGCTGCAGCCAGACTGGGGTCGGCTGCCCCCGGGCTACTTCCACACTGCCCCTCGGGCCCTACCTGGGTCATGGTGTTGGCCTCTGGGGGATCCAGGACCATGGGTTCTTCGGGGCAGGGGTTGATCGGCAGGCCCGGCAACTCCTCTGGGTAACGAGCGCAGGGCAGGTCCAGCAACTCCTCTGGATAGCGGGCGCAGGGCAGGTCCAGCAATTCCTCCGGATAGTGTGCGCCGGGCAGGTCTGGCAAGTCTGGGTGGCCACCTTGGGCCACACGGGTTTCCCAGTCACAGGCTGAGCTAGAGACGTCTGGTTTCTCCGGTGGCTGGGCCTCTACTGAGCTCTGAGGGCGAGCCTTTATACTTCTGGGTCGCCACCTGACTCTCTGAGGGGCGGGTTCAGAGCTCCCTAGCTCCACCCACTCTGGCCTCCGGATGGGCTCTTCCCCCTCCGGGGCGGCAGGGAGCCACACTGCCTTATTACAGTTGCCCAAACTTAGGCCCACAGTTACAACAAGACAGGAACCTGATGTCTATGCTATGTTTGAATTAAATGGAACAGACTGCAAACTGCTCAGATTAAATATGGTACAAGGGCCTATCATAGGTCAAACATCTGTATTAAAAGGGAGCAATGATGTTACTATAGAGTTTTAGGAGCCACAACATTTACAGGTTGCAGTTTGGACAACTTTCCATAAATAGCATTATTATGAGCTGGGTGAAACCTTGTTATAGGTTGTGTTATCTCATTCAAACTGATATGTGAACATGCCCACCACACCTAGGGTGACCAGATGTCCCGATTTTATAGGGACAGTCCCGATTTTTGGGTCTTTTTATTATATAGGCTCTTATTACATGCCGCCCCCTGTCCCAATTTTTCACATTTGCTGTCTGGTCACCCTAGTCACACCTAAAACAAGGCATAATAGAATCTGCCCAGAAACTAGCACCAGGTGAGCAGCAGGTTCCACTGGGTATTGTCACCAGAAGTGTGTGGGTGTGGGTATGAGAACAGATAAGGAGAGAGAGAGGCAGAGAGAGAGAGAGAGAAAGAAAGAGGAGCAGGCAGGGGCAAAAAATCCAAGCAGTAGCCTTTGAGCACAGTGAGATCACTGAAAAATCAAGACACACATCTTTTCAGTCTGTTGGCTAAAAGGGCTTGGGGCTGTAACCTAAGACACTGCTCCTTTTGGGTTTGGTGCCTCCTACATTCAGAGGAGCAGAAAACAGGCAATGCTATCATGATAGTAGTTGTGTAACCAAAATAAGCATAAAGCAAAGTTAAAAACAACAGTTTCACCTGAAATAATAATGATGACAAATCACTTAAGTTGAATGGAAAACTATCACCCCTCCAACAAAAATAGCTGAATGACTCATTTTTTTTTTTTTTGCTAAGATTATACTTACAAAGGTCTGATGTGATGAGCAATTTACCTGCCTACCACCAAATTACATTACAGTAAAACAGAAAATTTCAGACTGGTTACTCAACAATTATCAAATTGTAGCTTTTTTTTCTCTTTACAATATGAGAAAAAGTAGACGATACTGTCTCCCACACTCATTTAAGCTCCCTACATACACGCAAAATTTCATTCTTGACTTTGCTATATATTAAAAACATCCATTAAAGCCATTTTTGCCTCTTTGTCAGGTTGCTCACTTCTCTAGGCAAATATACAAATAGTTTCATACGTCTGTTACACATATTGTTCTTCGGTTTACTCTGTCCTGCATTGTCCTTTTCTTATATGAATTAGACCAAGATTGAGCACTTTTGAAAAACCCACTTGTCTGTATTTTTAGACAGTTTAATTGTGCTTTCTAAACTTTTAAGAAATAGAATAGACAGTTGAGGACTGTGAATCAACGTAGAATGGGTTGAAAGTGGCTCCTGAGAAACACTGCTTCTTCCACTCTTATCCCTAGTCTACGCAACAGAGTTAGGCTGATGTAAGGCAGCTTACGTTGACCTAACTATAGAAGTCTCTACATTACAGCATTCCTTCTGCCGCTTTAACTTGTCTGCTACGTCAACCTAATACATTTACCTCGGCGAGAGGCGTAGCATTTTGGTCAACATAGTTAGGCCGATGCATTGTCAGTATAGACACTGCATTGTTTACATTGACCTAAGTGGCCTCCAGGAGGCATCCCACTATGTCCCACCATGACTGCTTTGGTCACTGTTTTGAACTCTGCTGCCAGGAAGCCAGGTACAGATGTGCATGCCCTTCACTTTTTAAACCCCCAGGAATTTTTGAACTTCCTCTTCCTGTTTGCTCGCCTTCCCCTGCAGCCCATAAAGAACTTATTACAGAACCTCCCTACACTCCCCCCTCCCCATTCCATATATCTTCTGGGGCTGCAGCAGTGACCAATGCACTCCATCCCACAGGAAATTACACACAGCAAAAGCCGCACATACACCCAGATGGTGTATGTGCTTGTGAATTCCCTGTTCCTTTCCCTTTAAAGATACTTTCCTCTGGATATATGACGTTTACTTCAGCATTACAGAAGTATGTTTCCATGGGTTTGGAATAAAAAAAATCTATTTATGGAAACTGAATTTATCTTTATTATTCTCCAGCATATAGTGGCTGCTGCTAACATTCACAGACAATAACAATAGGTGCATTTGCACTATTATAGTAGCATACACAGATAAATCATTACAAGGTTCATCGCGGGGTGGGGCGGGTAACACAACAATACCAGGCTCAGCACCGTACAGCGACACACATTACTGTGGCTCACTGCTAAAATGCTCCTTCAAGGCATCCCTGAAACGAATAGCCCCCTGTTGAGCTCCTCTTATAGCCCTAGTATCTGGCTGCTTAATATTAGCAGACGGCTGATCGACCTCTATGCTCCACCCTATGGAAACTTTTCCCCCTTTGCTTCACAGACATAATGATGCACACAGCAGGAAGCTATGGCCAGGGGGATGTTGTCCTCACTGAGCAGACAGTGCCAGCAACCTCCAAATAGCCAAAGGCACATTCAGCTGTCATTCTATATCTGCTGAACCTGCTGTTGAAATGCTCCTTGCTGTCAAGGTGGTGGGTATATGGCTTCACGAGTGTAAGGGGTTGGCTGGGTCTCCCAGGATCACTGTTGGCATTTCCACATCCCCACATCCTGGTCCGGAATGAAAGTCTCTGCTTGCAGCTTTCTGTACAGGTCTGTGTTCCTAAAGATGTATGCATCACACAACTTCCCTGACCATCTCTCATTGATGTCAATGAAATGACCCCAGTGATCTACCAGCACTTGCAACACCGAAGAAAAGTAGTTCTTTTTTTCTGTTGATGTACTTCGTCACAAAATGGCCTGGAACCAAAATAAGGATGTGTGTGCTGTCTATTGCCCCACTGCAGTTGAGGGAGTCCATTGCTACAAAACCATCCTCTATTTCGCACACACTGCCCAGAGTCACAGTCCTTCATAGCAGGATGCGATTAATAGCCCTGCACACTTGCACCACAACCATTTCCACAGTGGATTTCCCAACTAAAAATTGATTTTTGACTGATCTTTAGCAATCTGGTGTTGCCAGAGTCCATACAGTAATCGCCACTCGCTTCTCCATCATGAAGGCAGCTCTCATTTTGGTGTTGCTGAATGGGAGGGCAGGAGCGAGCTCTGCACACAGTTTCAGGAAGGTGACCTTGTGCATCCAAAAGTTCTGCAGCCACTGCTCATCATCCCATACCTGCATAACAATGTGATCCCATCAATCGGTGCTTGTTTCTCAGACCCAGAACCGATGGTCCACCATGTTTAGCTGCTCCTTGAATGCCAACAACAATCCTGAATTGTTTGTTTCCATGGCATACAGCAAGGCAGACACCAAGGCACCGTGATCAGACTCACAGCTCAGGAAATATTGCAAGATAAAGTGCATTGTGTTTGTAACGCTCGGCACACTACTGAAGAGCAGTGCAGGATCCATGATTTCTGACAGAGATGGCTGGCACGCAGGTTATCGGGGCAGTTGAAAAGCAGTGCGAAATATACTAGGATGCCCATAGAATGATGGGATTGAGAAAAACTGCATCATGGGACACTGAACCCATGAGGCATTGCAAACCCTTCCCAAAACACTCTGTGGTACATGGTGGTGAGTTCCACAGTGGGATAGCTATCCATGGTGCATTGCTTTCTGTCGATACAAGAGCTGCTACTGTGGAAATGCTCTGCTGACACAAGGAGCATACTGTGGACATGCAACAGTGGTTTAATTACAGATGTGGCTGTCCATCAAATTAGACAGAATTTAAGTCAACTTAACTTTGTAGTGTAGACAAGCCCTTAGTTGCTATCCCCCTGAGCTCAAATCATCACAGCTTCTCAAGTCCCTTCTAAAATCAACTTCTTCCATGAGACATGAGACAAGCAGTTGGGTGTCTAACTCATATGTGGGTCTTTGAAAATCACACTCAAAATCCTTAGGGTGTGGCTATGACTTATATCAGATTCAGACTCAGAAGATCCACATTCTGAAAGAGTAATTCTTTTCTTGCAGTATGAAACAACTTTACTATCTCGTGGGCTTCCAGCTGTATACTTGGAAAACTAAAGGCTTCCACCAAGACTAATAGTGAACATCTGCATAATTAGAATAGTGTTCATTGAGGAACACTGAATGAGTATCATGAAGGTTTAGACTGATTCAGAGAAGTTAGTTAATCACCATATCACTTTATGGGGCATTGGCTAATCTTGCAAACCTTATGTCCTTCACCTGTAGCCAAAGCGGAACTGTTGTGTGAACAGCATTGTCAAGACCCATTGAGGCTAATTTAGAATAGCAAGAGGATGTATAAATAAAATTGGTCAGAAAATGGGGATTTTTTTTCCTGTGGAAAATTTAGACATTTTGGCAAAAAAATCAACAGCCCAGAAATAGTTTAAAACCAAACATTCTGATTCAGACATGTCATTGGTACCTTATAAGAGTTGGTATCATGGGCCAGACTATGCCTCCTATGATGCACCACCACATAAGATACTGTAACCCTGGGGAGTCCCTGGGGTTTATGCATCATGAGAGATTCAATCTAACTGGGGAACCCAGCCCATAGAGGTTAATGGGTACACGAGGCACTCAAACTACAACTCACATGAGGCACCACAATGGCATTTCAGAATGAAAATTTTGACAAAAAGACACTTTTCATGAAAAAAATTCGTTTAGTTGAAAATCAGTTTTCTGTTGAAAAAGCAGTTTAAGTGGAAATTTTTCAAGTAGTCCTATTTATAGAATCACAGAAATGTGGGGCTGGAAGGGACTGAGAGGTCATCAAGTCCAGCCCCTTGCACTGAGGCAGGACCAAGTAAACCTAGACCATCCCTGACAAGTGTTTGCCCAAACTATTCTTAAAATCCTCCACTGATTGAGATACCACAACTTCCCTTGGAAGCCTGTTCCAGAGGTTGATTACCCTTATAGCAAGACAGTCAGGGTCCAGACCTGGGTGGAACAGAAGATTTAAACCTCACAATAAGCAGTTAAACCACCCAATTTCACATTGTGTTATTGCACTATAAAAGTACATCACAGAAGCTTGTAATGCACTGAACTTAATAGTCACTAGGAGATATGGATACCGGTTATGGTTATGAAGGGATGTGTGTGTATACACAGAAAATTGTAATTGTAACTGTGGTGCAACTTCAGCACCACATAAATACAGGGTCAAGAAGCAATCAGGCAAGGAGGGGCTACCTCTCCAATGAGATGAGAATGTCTTCGAGTGCATAGTCATTGTCCAGACTAGGAAAAAACAATGAGGAACCGTCACAACAAATGGTTTGTATCAGAGGAAATTTTGGAATGATGCGTATGAAGGATTGGATAGAAATTTATTAGTGATGTCTACTAATTTGGTGAACCAAACAGCCAAGGATGAGGGGTTAACTGTTATGGATGCACTGGAAAATATGTCAACGAATGATGAACGGGGGAAGCCAGGTAGAAGGATTGAAACCCAGAGTACCTTTGGTTGAAGCAATAACATATTCAAATGAGAGCGCTTGTAGATCAGGATACCGTGAGATAGGAAGAGGCCATGGTAGAGGACAAAAACACCCTCACCCCAAGGAAGTAGAGGGTGGAATAATCAAAATGAGCTCCAGAAGGGAGTAGATGTGATTCAAAATATCGTTTGGAGGTATTTAAAATTGAGAGGAGTAAATAGGGATAAGTGGAATGGGAGATGAACTGATGAATTTGCAAAAAAATGCAAAGGATGGAAGAAGAAACATTTAAGGAGCAGAAAAAGGTTGCAGCTATGCAAGCTGAGGGTTCAGAGAAACGTGCTCTATAGGGAAGACCCGATGACAAGTTGCTCCCACTGGAAATGGGTCCTCAGGAGTGGGAGATGGTAACTTAATTAAGATGGGATTCAAATGAGAGACCTAGGACAACTATCATTGTGGGAGATAATGGATCCAAAGATGCCCCATTGGATAGTGGGGCTGGTGTAAATATTGTAAATAGAAGTTGTGATTTGACTCGATATGTGTCAGAGATCATTACAGCAGCCTCCTTTTTGGGGTGAAGGAGTGACAGGAAAAATGCATCATCCAGTAGAAATAGCTATACTCAGAGAGAGAGAGTGGGGAATTTTTGTTGTAAGAAAAAATGCTTCAGATAGATCAGGGGGCTGAGCCAGTAATATTGGGGACTCCTTTTTTTGAAAAGGAATCGGTTAGTTTTGGATTTAACTAATGGAGTTCTGTGGCATGTGCCTGGGTGGATGGAAAGCATCCTGACAGCAGGGTACATTCCAAGAATATGTGCTGCAGAAGCAGTGGAGGAGATTATACTAGATCAACAGGATGCGTGGGTAAAGGAGTTTCCCAATGTAGGGAAATTAAAGCATGTGTTAAAAACGTGGGGGATGAAGTGCCACCACAGAGACAATATAAATATCCAGTGCAAGCAGAGTCAGGAACTGAGAAAATAATTGAATCATTAGAACAACAGGGAGTGATTGAAAAGGGGAATTCCACATACAATTTGGCCCATATTAAAAGCCTCAGGAGATTGGAGATTGACAGTGGATTTTAGACAAATTAATAAAGCTACCCTCCCCCGCCGGCACCAATAATAGCAGATCTACCTCAAGTAATGGAAAGAACACAGAACAGTTCTCTGTCAGAGATTTGGCAGATTGTTTTTTCGCCATCCCATTGCATCCCGATTCTTGGGCCTGCTTTGCGTTTACTTTTAAGGGACAACAGTACTTACTTAAAAGAATTCCCCAGGGCCGACACTGAGCTCCAGCTATAGTGTACCAACATGTGGCGCGAATGCTGGATCAATTATCCAAAGAGGATCGGGAGAATGTCACCTCATATGTAGATGACATTTTTGTGTGGGGGGACACTAAAGAGGAGGTGACTGAGCAGACTAAAAAAAAGTGTTGAGACTCATCCAGGAAAAACAGGTTTCGAGGCTAATAAAGAGAAAGCTCAACTAGTGCAGAGGAGAGTGAATTATTTGGGGGTGACCCTAGGGGAACAAGGAATTCAGGTAGATCAACAAAAGGTGGAATTATTAACGAATTTACCAAGGCCAGAGGATTCTGATGCATTGAGGGTGATGTTAGAAGGGTTTAGCTATTTAAGGAAACACATCAGGAATTTTGCCATTGTAACTGGACCCTTGTGGTATTTACTAAAAAAAGAAAGTAGAATGGGAGTGGGGGCCTGAACAAGAAAAAAAGCTTTCTGTAATTTAAAACAAGCCTTCAGGCAAGCTCCAGCATTGACATTCCCAGAGATAAATAAGCCATTTCTGATTAAGTTGGCAGCAACCCAGAGTCTAGCAGCTGTATTAGTGCAGGAAATTGACAGGAAGTTAATACTGGTAGCATACAAGTCTAGAAGATTAACCCCTAGGGAGCAGCAGTTTGGGATCTGTGAAAGAAAATGTTTAGCTGCTGTGTGGGCCATTGAAGCTTTTGCTTTGACTACTGGCACAATCCCTATTATAATACAAACACCTCACTCTCCCCTGAAGTATATTTTATCAGGGAAACTGCAGTGGAAAGGAGTATCAGTATTTGATATACCAGGATGGGCCAATGGACCTTGATGTTAACTAGAAGAGATATTACTTATGAGAATAACAAACAAGCAATGATGTTACCATATGCCCTCCTGAGGGAAAGAGAAGAGCATGAATGCCCACTTCCAGAAACCAAACCGAAGTTAGTTGAAGAAGCACCCCTGGTAGATGAACTGTGAAGCCTTGAAGAAAAAGAGGTTTGGTTTACAGATGGTAGTTCATACAATGGGAACTCTAAGCTATATACGGGATATGCGTGTGTACAAATTGATGGGGAAACTATTTCTGGTTCTATGAGTAAGTCTCCAGCTCAGAGAGCAGAGGTCAGAGCTCTTAGTGATCTGCTTAAAACAGAAAAATAATGTTGCAGACTGTCTTTATGTCTATATGGATTCAGACTTTGTGGTACAAGGACTGTTTTACTGGATTGGGATTTGGAAAAAGAATCATTGAGAAACAGCTGAGGGGAAAAATTAGTTCAAAAGGAGGATTGGAAATCTAGCTATGATTAGGTGAAAAAACACCCAGGAAAATTAAGAGTAAGACATATTAAAGGTCATCAAAAGTGAGAAGGGAATGAAAAATATTGGAATGATAAAGTGGATGCTTTAGCTAAACTAGCAGCAAAGGAACCTTGGGGAGTTATGGTAATTACTAGAGCTCAAGCCATAAAACAGGAGGTTAAACCTGAGGAAAGATGGGAAAACTGGAATATACAAGGTGGCTATGTGAGGAATAAGAAAACAGGAGAGATAAAGTGGGTACCTGACAAACTTAAAAGAAAAGAGATTATTAACCTGTGTCACTTTATGGCCCACCAAGGAATAGAGAATACTCTCTTTAAGGTAAAACAAATTGGAATAAGGCCTAAGGTGTGACAGGACGTAGAAAACTTTGTTAAAAACTGCATAAGGTGTGCAGCAGATGGGAATAGACTAGTGAATTCGGGACCCTTGTTGCACCAAAGTATTGTGGGGCCAGGGAGTAGAATACGGGTTGATTATATTGATAAATTGCCTAAGACCCAAAAGGGAATCAGTATTTATTAGTGATAGTGGATTCCTTTTCTGATGGGTTGAAGCGATTCCCACTAGAAATCATTCTGAAGAGACCACTGCCAAAAAGTTGTGGGAAGTAGTGTTTAGTGGATACGGAACTCCAAAAGTAATTGATTCAGATAATGGGCCACATTTTGTAGGAGGAGTAATTAAAAGTTTATTAAAAACTTTAGGAATAAAGCAACAACTACATATTCCCTATCATCCTCAATGGTCAGGGACAGTAGAAAGGATGAATCAAATTATTTAACAAGCTCTACGCAAAGTAGTACAAGAAACTGGCAAAGACTGGATGATAAATTGCCAATGGTATTGGTGGCAATCTGAGGTAGTGATCGATTGGGTACTGGCTACCAGCCTTAGCAAGTTATCTTTGGAAGGCCTATGAGATTGTGGACCCCTTTATTGTACCCAGAAGAAGAGGAGGAGGAGGTATCAGTTACCCAGTGGGTAAGGGAGTTACTGATAGAACTTAAGAAAATGGAATTTAAACTGACTGATGCCACTGAAAAAGCAAGAGACTATGTGGATTCTCGTGTGGCTCAGGACAGTATATTATGGAAAATTGGAGCTAGAGTAATGTATTTTAAATTAACATAGAAAAATGATGTCCTGGAGTCTAAATGGGTTGGACCACTTTCCATCATGAATAAAATTTCACCTACTGTAGTGCAGATTAACAAGGGGGAAAAGGGAAAGTGGATCCACACATCACAATTAAAGTTATGGCCTAAAGATTAAATAATGTTCCCTTTCTTTTAGTTTATCTTACAGAAGGAAAGGAATGCCCAATTGCACCAGAGAGTATCCTGTACAGACCTTGGATTTGGATTGTGGATATGGTGCTACAATTTTTGTAATTGGGTTAGTCCCTATGATTGCTTTGCATTTTGTGCTTAGTAGAATAATTGTGTTGTGTGCGTTATATTTTAGGAAGAACAAAAATACTGGAGTTCGAGCGAAGATAGAAGAGGTTAGTGTAAGTATTTAGAATAATATGGCCAGAAGCATCGGACATTGGTCCTATGGAATAATGGCTATGGCTTCAATATTGAGGAACCTCATAATTCAAAAAGGGTGAAAATATGTTTTTTGGCTTTTATGTTTTTTTGAATATTTGGGGAAATTTAGGGGTACATGGAAATAAATATGGGAGCCCCTCTAGGATGGAGTTATAGATCAAAGGCAATAATACATTCGTCTATTCGTGGGACAGAATGGGAAAATCAGTACCAAACAAAACCAGATGTAAAGAGAAACCTTTTGAGGTAAAATTTGAAATATGGTGGGAAGATGGCAAAAATGTGACATGGGAATATCTAAAGCAGGGGTTCTCAAACTGGGGGTTGGGACCCCTCAGGGGGTTGTAAGGTTATTACATGGGGGGTTGCAAGCTGTCAGTCTCCACCCCAAACCCTGCTTTGCCTACAGCATGTATAATGGTGTTAAATATATAAAAAATGTGTTTTTAATTTATAAGGGGGTCTCATTGAGAAAGGGGTCACTGGTACAAATGCATGAGAACCACTGATCTAAAGCCAAAAGATTTGGAAGAGCAATGGAGGTATTTATACATACTAAGGGGCGAAAGGTCACCTAATGCTTAGATTTAGTTATGATGAGAACTTTACCTTTTGGAGTCTGGGATTTGATGTAGTCACCCTAGATGTGACTAATGAACAAGAATTGGCTAATACTCATGTGGGATAGAATGACTTAAATTATGGGACTATGGTGTGATAAGATTGAGTTGCTTTAGGAAAATTAACGGGGGAATATATTTTTGAGGATATGGTCAGTTTTGTATGTTTATTAATCAGATACCAGTAAACAAGATTGGACCAAGAATCATGGCAGATGAGCACTCATATAGGAGGGGAGAAGTAATCGAAGCCCCAGCTATTGTGGATCAAACAATCTGGTTGGAAGGAATGCAAGTAAACATAAGTGCACAACATCCGGAGTGAATGCCATATGCCTTGCCTCTATTACAAGCGTGGCAACAACAATGGGGAGACGGGACTATACAAAATAAGAGTGGTATAGGGGAATATATCATCGGTAGTATTGGTGCTGGAGCTGGAGCTTTAAACTCATTTGATATTGAGACATTACAAGGGAAAACATCAGCTTTGGGTAAGATTTTGTGGGCTATACAGACACGTGACAACATTTTGGTGCATTATCGGAACAAGAAGTGCAGAACTCCAATTGAAACAAGCCCAAACCTTGAAAATGTCTCTAAATATAGATCTATTTGGTGTGTCTGAGATTGACAATAAAACTATACTAGCAATACGAGGTGTACAGATGCAAACTTATGGGATAAAATACATAGAGAGAATGGTTAATCTGTTAAGTAATGGACAATGGCCTTTTGAATGGTTTAAAAATCCTCATATATGGAATCAATGAATTACAAGATGGAAGAAATATATGGCATTCAATTGAGATCAAGCAACTCTGAGGGGAGAGTGGAAAGGCAGAATGCTGTTACACAACACAGGGAAGCAAAGAAAAGCAGCAATGACCTGAGTATTGCCAACAATTATTAATGGAGAATTATGGCAAATAGAAATAAGTGGGACACACTTGATTCAAGAAGGGGATTATAAATTAGTAGAATTAATGAAACATTGCCAAGAGTGGGGACAATGCAAATGGGTGTGCCCACATCTAACCTGGTCCCTAAAGGGATGTCATTTGAACCATTCAAGCGGACAATGTACCATGCAATATTTAGCCTCTAATGGCACAAGTGTTTGATTTAGGCAATGGGTGTATTTGTGTAGTAATTACTGAAAAACATGTATTTTGCGGAAGTATGATAGAAACAGGCCCAATTGAGTCATGTAAATGTAATGTAACAGAGGTCATTATTAATGGAATTATTTACCGAGGTCCTCTATTTTAAAAAAAGGAAATTATTTGGGAACCAAAAGATGTGGACTGTTCCTTTGATTTGGGGATATATTGGGAACAAGGGAAAAAATTGATGAAAGCAAAAAAAAACAAGCACCATGCAAAAGATGTATCTAAGTCTGCTCAGCTGGGAAAAATAAACATTTTGATCCACAATGGTCAAATATTAAAATTCGGGAAACACGGAGAAGAATTAGCAATTTCTCATTGGTATGATGTTTTTAAAGAATGGTCTCCCAGTGTCACAGCTCTTCTAAATTTAATGCTACATCCTATTGTCATATTATTTGTATTAATGATTTTGTTAACCTTTATTATGCTATGTTTATACTGCCAAATAAGAAAATGAAGTTTTGGAGCAAGTGCTATATAAAATTGAATTGCTTGCAAAATTATAAAGAGATACAATAATTAATGGCATTAATCATGTATCAAGAGGGGAATGTTGGGATATTTCTCAATATATACTGTGATTCATATAGTCATGTAATATGTTATAGGTCATTGAGGCCTGGTATGAATGACGCATGTTTGGTATGAATATGTGCGTTGCAAGTTAGCAACCGAAGGAAGAACTTAAGGTCAAGAACTATTAGAACTATTTGTGGAAAAACAATCTTCTGTTCCAAGAAAAATACAGAAAATCAGAAAAGGAAACACCACCAGCTGGACTGATAAAATTGTAAGAATTGGAGGAAATGGCCCACCTATGATCTTGGCATCTTGCCCAGGATTATCTCTTTGGAATTGTGTGGGTAAAACATCTAGTAAACCAAGGCAAAGAACCGATGAGGCTATGGAAAGGACTATAAATGGTTGCCTATGATTTCTGCAAATCAGAGAGTTGTTTATTGATCCAGAGTCCTGTGTGACTATAGATGTGGTTTTCGCTGGCTCCCCACAGCTTATGATCTTATCCTGACAGAACAAATCTCGACTGGCCATTGGAACCATTCTGACCTTTGGACTCTGGTATAGTATGTTTGGGGTGTGAATGTGGAGTAAGGTTTGTTTTGTAATCAGTAAAGAGCATTTAGAGTATTATATACCAACCCTGTGTCCGGTATCTACTTGCTCCCCGTCCCGTAGGGAGACCTCTGTTGCGGGTCTAACAGCTATTGCTTATCACTCTATTATCCTCTACGTGTTTACAAATGGATTGTTTAATAATTTGTTCCAGTATCTTTCCAGGTATTGAAGTTAGGCTGACCGGTTTATAAGGTCCCAGGACCTCTATCTTTTAAAAAAGAGAAACAAACCTGTTCTTCATAGGCCACTGCAATCTTCATGTTGATACAAGTGGCTAGTAGAAGGGGAAATTGATGCAACTATCATTCAGATTATAGTGGAAAAACTTATCAAAGAGGAAGGTTGGGCAACATTTCCAATGGTGTTAAATTTTTGGATTTATCTAATTTTCTCCAGAAGTTCCTACCAAAATCAAAAATAAAGGAACATTTTGTTATTAACTGAAAGACTAGCAGTGCTGTGAATTGGAAATAACCCATTTAAAATTACAAACAGATTGTTCTTGATCTGTTTGTAATTTGATCACCAGATGCGGTACATACTTTAAGGCATCGTGACACCTATATGGCATGGAGATGCTCTTCGCATGCCCGTTCTTATTTGTACCTGTTATGGTTTTGTTCAGAGATTCATTAATTTTGAAAATAAGACATTCCATGTAGAAATAAAATACATTTCATAAATGTTGACAGGCATTCCCCTCTTGATCCAGAGAAACAATTTGAAGAAAATGACTGAAGTTTGCTAATAGCAGAGGGCAACATCATACTACTATTTTTAAGCAGAACTTCCCCTGGATTGAAGTGGGGAGTTCTACTTTAAAAAGATGGTAACATAATATGGCACAAAGAATAATTAAGTACAGGGAATGTGATTCATGGATTGAGAACTGGTTAAAAGACAGGCAACAAAAGGTAGGAATAAATGGTAAATTCTCAGAGGGGTAACTAGAGGTGTTCCCCAAGGGTCAGTCCTAGGACCAATCCTATTCAACTTATTCATAAATGATCTGGAGAAAGGGGTAAAAAGTGAGGTGGCAAAGTTTACAGATGATACTGAACTTCTCAAGATAGTTAAGACAAAAGCGGACTGAAGAACTTCAAAAAGATCTCACAAAACTAAGTGGCTGGGCAACAAAATGGCAAATGAAATATAATGTGGATAAATGTAAAGTAATGCATATTGGAAAAAATAACCCCAACTATACATACAATATGATGGGGGCTAACTTAGCTACAACAAATCAGGAAAAAGATCTTGGAGTCATCGTGGATAGTTCTCTGAAGACGTCCACGCAGTGTGCAGAGGCAGTCAAAAAAGCAAACAGGATGTTAGGAATCATTAAAAAGGGGACAGAGAATAAGACAGAATATATTATTGCCCTTATCTAAATTGATGGTACGCCTGTGTTCAGATGTGGTCTCATCTCAAAAAAGATATACTGGCAGTAGAAAAGGTTCAGAGAAGGGCAACTAAAATTATTAGGGGTTTGGAGAGGGTCCCATGGGAGGAGAGATTAAAGAGGCTAGGACTTTTCAGCTTGGAAAAAGAGGACACTAAGGGGGATATGATAGAGGTATATAAAATTATGAGTGATGTGGAGAAAGTAGATAAGGAAAAGTTATTTACTTATTCCCATAATACAAGAACTAGGGATCACCAAATGAAATTATTGGGCAGCAGGTTTAAAACAAATAAAAGGAAGTTCTTCTTCACACTGCGCAGTCAACTTGTGGAACTCCTTACCTGAGGAGGTTGTGAAGGCTAGGACTATAACAGTGTTTAAAAGAGAACTGGATAAATTCATGGAGGTTAAGTCCATTAATGGCTATTAGCCATGATGGGTAAGGAATGGTGTCCCTAGCCTCTGTTTGCAGAGGGTGGAGATGGATGGCAGGAGAGAGATTACTTGATTACTACCTGTTAGGTTCACTCCCTCTGGGGCACCTGGCATTGGCCACAGTCAGTAGAGAGGATACTAGGTTAGATGGAGCTTTGGTCTGACCCAGTACGGCTGTTTTTATGTTCTTACGTTATGATTTACCATCTATTTCAGAATGAAACCTAACTTACAGAAATTGACTCATGTGAAAGTCATCTACAGAACACAAAAGAATCTTGAAAAATTGCATAATATTTGGAACACATTCCTAATTGCCACTGAGCCTAAATATTCTAAGTCTATATAAAACTTTGCACTTACATACGCCACAATTTTCAAAAGTGGCTATTCTAGATGCTCAACTTGAGACACCTTAATGGGGTCTTATTTTCAGAGGGTTGGTCCTTAGCACTTTCTGAAAAATCAGACCCCCTGAAAGTGTCTCAAGTTGGGCACCTTGAAACACTAGTGACATTTAAAAAATACCACAGGCAATATTTTCAATCCATAAATCTGAAAGTACTTTACAAATCAAACAGCATATATTTTCAGCTAAAAACAAAAACAGACTTTTTAAAAATCATGGGATTTAGGTCTTGAATAAGCCCTTAAAGCTAAAATATGGAAATGTAGAATCTGACATGTTAGGGAGATGTTTGAAAAGTGGGTTTTCATAGAATCTATGTCCTGAGTTTTGACAAGAAGATTATTTGATGGGTAGAATTTGAACCAATCATTTCTTTCAGGGTTTGGTTATATCTTCTGAAAATAAGGAACATAAACATTCCACTTGAATGTTTAGATTACTGCAGATGTTCAGAGTCAGCATGATCCAGTGAACTGAGCCTGACGCCAAGAATCAGGAAGATCCAAGTGTAAGTCTCTTTTTACCAGACACTCATTGTATAGATTTTGGGAAGTCACCTATACACAGACACTCCAGCTGGGGAAGGACAGTGTCCCAATTTAAGTCCTTTTACTCAGAGCTTGCTTTCTTGTCAAAAACAAGATTGCAAAACCAGAGCAAATCAATTCTAAATGCTGGGTAGTAGCCACCAGTCTTTTTCAGCTTCAGCCCACTTGGAGGGCACAGGACACATTCTATGGTAGCCTCCTTTGCACCAGCTCCTATTTTGTTTTTACAATGTGAGTAAGCAAATAATCTAATAATTGTGATAATTAAAAGCTAAAATGAGTTTTCCCACTCAGCCCCATACACGTTGAAACTCAAATGGCAGGCATGAACACAAATGGTGACTTTAGAGATGCCAGTGAGAAAGGGTTAGGAAGATTTTCTAAGGGTAAAACAGTTTACGGAAATATACATGGAGACCTGACATTTTCTCCCTAAATGAGGAAAAGATGACAAAGGAAATGTGAAGTATTCTGAGAGCAAGTTAACTTTCACATTACAAGGAAGTCGCTGTATAGTTTATAATGTTCTTTCAAATCAATGTGCCAAAAAGAATTACAACAGCTGAGGATTTGGCTCAATGGCAAGAATTGTGGGTCACTCAAATCACTCAAAGTTGGCAATGAAGGCAAAAATGAGAATTTCACACTGGAATCAGTTCTAAACTATGCATATATTTTGTGAGGGGAAGGTAACCTGTGCACTCAGACTACTTCATGCTTCCTTTGTCCATGTGTGACAAACAGACATGTATTTTTTTTTTTTTTAGAATACTTTTCTAGGAGTAAAACCAACCCTTTCAGACTGAGATGAGTCATCATTTGTGTTCTTACCAGCTATACAAATACAATATTTAGGGCTGGTTGGTGAAAATAATTTAAATGTATAATTATCACAATTATTGGATTAATTTACTTCAATACAGCTTTTGGGTGTTCAGCACCTTTGAAAGTCAGGTTACTTTTATTTAGGTACCTAAATATGAATTTGAGACATTTTTAGTTCTTTATTTTTTAAGATATATTGGCCAGTCTTTGCTGATACACATTTTAAAAAAGATATAAGTAATTCACAAAGACTGGAATGTTTGAGCAGTGTTGCTGTCTTGAGTTTTATTGAGATTTCTCAATTTGTAGAATACTTTAAAAAAGGAACCTTGAAATATTACAGCACTTTTAAAATATATCTATAAATGGAAAGCCTACAAGACAGAGCTCTGATTTATGTACTACATTTTTGGTATCTCTTTGGTAAATTACTTTTTCCAAATTCTTACATTGTATTTCTATGTTATCTGATTGCTCCCATTTTACACACTAAACTTGCAGAAAAAACAATATTCAAAAGAAAGGGTCAGGTCCCAAGTTTACTATACTTTCCATTTTAACACTTATGTGCTTAAAATACATAGAAATAAGTTTAACTGTAAGCAACGCCAAATTATTTTCAAAATATGTCAATTCATAAGTCATTGCAGTTGAGTCAAAGCTGTTCATAGTTCTGCCATGACTACTTTCCATAAATAAAAACTACTGTACATTTTAAGACTGATCAATTAAATACACATTTACTATATTCACACAGATATATACAAAGACATCTACCACAAAAGTTAATTTATAAGAAAGGCAATAACCTTTCATATTGTTTAAAAGTGATTTTCTTTTAACATGCTCATCTGGTTTACTTGTTAAAACATCTCTTTTTAAACATCTTCATGAAATCTATGTTGGAAACCAAGCAGCAAATTAACAATTCAGATCAAAACTTTTTCAAGACTGAAAATCTTGGTTTGGACGTTGGAGGGAGGAGGAAAAATAAATGTCAGTAGTCATCAAACATTACATATTAATTGTGAAACAGAGTTGAATATTGCCCATCAAATATTTAATCCAAACACATTTTTAAGCAAGGACTTAAGTGCAAAATCATAAGTGGAGGCTTTCTTAAGTAGACTGCTGCTCTACGGAAGACAAAGGACCCTGAAGGCCAAATCATTGTGTTTGCATCTCTCTCCCAGGCAGTGCAATCTAACAGAGAGTAACTATAGAAAATAAAGACCAGTTAATCTTTTTATGCTTTCAGAGTATTATTTGAACATGGATACTAAAATCATGTCTCATGATTATTCTTTTACGCAAAAATACCTTGGAAAAACAAATCTCTCAAATTGTGGTTATGGTTGGAAATTAGATATAAAAGTGCCATTTTTAAAGTCAATCAGCTAATTATGTGCATATTTACTTTATTCAAGTCATACATTTTAGCTACTATTTACCCTGTAACAATCATGGAACTGTAGAAGAGAGCTACCTAGTGTATTCTAGTTCACCTTGCACATACCAAGACGACTAAGTTCTTATTACAAAATAATTTGCTATGGGTGATGTACAAAGCATAAAACATTTAGTTTATATTTCCCCCTAGATGTATGTTGCAGCAGTGAAAGTCTTGTTTGTATCTGTAAACTGAGAAAACAATGTGGAGAAAAAATGTGGAAGAACAAGATTTTTTTTTTTAAAGTTACCATTCTGACCTAACCACATTAACAGTAAAGGTTAAAACAGGTTTATGAAAGACCAGTAAATCCTCAGATATCTTGCATATTAGTTCTAAATCCAAACCCCTTTATTTATCAGAATAAATTCATTGCCAAAGATGACAACCACTATCTGTCCTTTAGTCATATAGCGTACATGAACAGTGCCATTAGAAATGCCATTTTCCATGTCAGTCTACAGGTAGATGCAAAGGTTATCTATACTGAAATGAGATAAGTCATATATATCCTCTATATGAATTTGCCCATTTTAAATTATGATTCTCTTCCACATAATATTTCACATGTCAAGATATTCAAATTCTAGCAATAGTCCTCATTTTAATTTTATGGAGTACTTCTTAAAAAGGACATTTTGAAATTCAAATTCCAGTTTTTAAATGAACACTTCAGATTGCAAAAAGAGAAACCACTACTACAGATTCTCATCTTTTAGATTTCATTTTCCTATCCTATTTTTACCATAATTCATTAAGTGACCAGATCATGTCCCCAATGCTAATCAATAAGAATGTACTTTTAAGCAACATTTTGAAGCAGCATGGAGTAAATAATTTTAGTGAGCTGTAAAACAGCCACATGCAGTGTATACTGTACAACAACAGCTCCAAACCCTTTATAAAAACCCAGCATTCCTTCTTCCTGCTTTATAGTATTGATGCAGTCTCTCATTCCCTCATACTGAGTATTGATTGGAAGCACTTCATAGCCAAGGTCTGTATTGTCAATTATTGTGCGTGTTCCCTGAATATGAAGGCGGTGTAAAACTGTCTCCAGTGGGTAAATCATGACATCAGCACAAAGACTGGCAGCAAAGCTAGCTATAAGTTCTGGAAAATAAGCATCCAACATACTCTGCACAGAATTGGAGCTCTCTGTTGGAAGGCTCTGGGAATTCTCCCTTTTTAGGGCAAGCAGCACAAACTTCTGGATGATGGAACTGATGATGTAATGAAGAACTCCATGTATAACAGTGGGAAAGGTCAAGGCCATAAGAGGGAGGAGCCGTTTGCTATGGGGTACTCCCATGCCAATCACTCTGCCAATCCCTTCTTTCACACAGTCCAAAATTCCAGGATTATCTCGAATGATTTCACTCTACAACCAAAATGAAATAGTTAAAATTAATATCTGCCTGGCTTGTCTGGGAAATAGTGTAGACAGACAGTAATCAAAGCAGTATTTTTTTACCTTTCAAGGACAGTTAAATATAAATATAAGAACAGCCATACTAGATCAGACCAAAGGTCCATCTAGCTCAGTATGCTGTCTTTCGACAGTTGCCAAGGCCAGGCCAGTTGCTAAGGCCAGTTGCCAAGGCCAGGTGCCCCAGAGAGAATGAACAGAACAGGCAATCATCAAATATGTCACCCGTTCCCAGCTTCTGGCAAAACAGAGGCGAGGGACACCATCCCTGCTCATCCTGGCTAATAGCCATTGATGGACCTATCCTCCATGAACTTACCTACTTCTTTTTTGAACCCTGATATAGTCTTGGCCTTCACAAGATCCTCTGGCAAATAGTTCCACAGGTTAACTGTGCATTTTGTGAAGAAATACTTCCTTTTTTGTTTGTTTTAAACCTGCTGCCTATTAATTTCATTTGGTGATCCCTAGTTCTTGTGTTACGAGACGTAAATAACACTTATTTACTTTCTCCACACAAGTCATGATTTTATAGACCTCTGTCATATCCCCCCTTGGTTATCTCTTTTCCAAGCTGACAAGTCCTGGTTTTACTAATCTCGCCTCATATGGCAGCCATTCCATACGCCTAATTATTTTTGTTGCCCTTTTCTGAACCTTTTCCAATTCCAATTTTTTTTTTTTTAATTTTGAGATGGGGCGACCACATCTGCATTCAGTATTCAAGATGTGGGTGTACCATGGATTTATATAGAGCAGTGGTTCCCAAACGGGGGTTCGCGAAATGTTAGAGGGTTCTCGGGAAAAAAATCCCTAATGGTGGACAGAGTTGTCCCTAAGGACCCCAGGGCCAGCAGCCCGGAGCCCCTGGACTTCCAAGAGCTAAGCAGATCAAAGCAAGCATATCGATCACACTGAGTTTAAACTTCAAGACTCCTTATAAGAAATGGAGAGGGAGGTGGATATTTTTTGCTGTTTTTAAAATTAAATAGGCAGCTAGTGTTATTCTTAAATTATTATGAAGAACAAGTTTAAGCTTTGTTGTAACGAGCATTGTTTGCCTGGACTGTTCAAAGACCTGAATGCTTGTGTAGGAGGAACTCTGAGTTGGCTTCTTAAATCCCTTCATGCTGTTTCACCTCTCATACTCCTTGATGAAACCTATGAGCCTTGTATTATAACAGGCTTATTCAAAGTGACACAAGCGACGAAAGTGAGATCTTGGAAGAGTGTTGCCATTTTCATAATGTAATAAAAACTGTCATGATAAATAATAATAATACATAATGTGTAATCAGCATATTCTAAAAACCAATTTTATATTTCCAAGATCACTGCTTTTCTAATTTATACTCAGGTAAAGGAGAAAATCCCTGGAAATATTCATTTTTAGGAGGGGGTTTGCGAGACTTGACATTTTAGTGAAAGGGGTTCACAAGCTATTAAAGTTTGGGAACCACTGATATAGAGGCAATATGATATTTTCAGTTTTATTATCTATCCCTTTCTTAATGATTCCCAACATTCTGTTTGCTTTTTTGACTGCCGCTGCACATTGGGTGGAGTGGTTACTATACTTGCACATACATAATGATACTATAACACTGATTTATTGATTTGGATCAAATCTGCATATTACAGAACGTAAACTATTTTTTACATAAAAATCTTAAAAATATCAATTTACAATTACCTGTTTTGTTTCTAAGTACCTTAACCCACCAAAACTAAGTATGTACAGTAGTCAGTGTATTCAGAAAGTGTTATTTCATAGCACTGAAACCTGGAAACATTTAACTGTATGAAAACAAGGATATTCTATTAAAAAACTTGAAGGACAAATGCAATTTATTTGGGATTTCTTTACTTTTAAGATAAAATGTGAGTCTTTGCTATGTCATCTATTTTTAATTTGTATCAGTTAAATGTGAAGAGCAAATCCAGACATAACTTTAACTACAAAAATTCAGATAAGTGAGTCTAAAGATTTAGTAGGGGTTATGGTAAGTGTAACAGACTTACAACTATGTATGTTGTAATAATTATGGTGGTGTCTTTCATTCAATTCTTGATGCTAAAATAGTGCTCTTCACCCATGCTGCCATCCATAAAAAAACCGCAAGGGTAATCTTAAGTTATTATTTTCATATTTTTTTATTCATATTATTTTTTCACATTATCCTATTATATCCCTAGATAGTCCTGATAAGCCAAAAGCACTGGCTTCCTTTCTGATTACATGTAGTACTTTATACCATACTGAGCCCAATCTTGGAACTTTTATAACTTCAGTGGGAGTTAAGCATGAATAAGTCCTGTATGAATGGGGCCATGTACTTGTGGACAGGCAGCACATTAAGATTTACAAACTCTTTTTTGTAAATCTCAGTATACTGCCTACCCACCAGAAAATTAAAAACAAAGGGGAAGTTGCATGTGAGAGTATACCTGTACGCCAGAATACTTTTAGGGTAGTTTGTCAAATGTAGTCCACCAACCTTGATGTGTTGGATTTAGCATTAAGTATACTATAATATAGGTTTTTAAAATTAAATAATTTTAATGGATCTTTTACGTACGATCTTTCAATAAACAGCACCACACAGATTTTGGTACATGTTTTCTTTTATCTTCCTATCCTTCTCAAATGTAAAATCATGTTATCTTGCTGCACATAAAACACTGAGATTTTCTAAAATCATCTTTTGGTATATTGATTTTCTTCCCCCAGACATACACTTTGTGTGCACAATAGTGACAAATAATCCAAGGTATGCACAGTTTTATTTTGGCAACATTTTGAAAGCTGAAACATTTAAGATCAAGAAATAGCTTAAGGGCTAAATTAATTGCAAAACACAATGCTGACATATAAAACAGACATTTATAAGGCCTCATAGCTTGCCTATGCGTCAGACTCTCCCATAGTGCTTCACAGTTATGCTAAGAAGAGGAAAAATACCAACTTGTTTTCTCTGATAATTCTACAAGAATTAAGAAAGAAAAATATTTTTAGCGATCTACTAACCACAAGTACCAGTTGCTTGAGCTAGCAAAATATGATGTAACCGCCGAAAAGACGTAAGGAAATAACAGATGTTTGATTAGGAGGTTGGAAATTTATAAAATAAAAGGAAAATATTAAAAATAAGATATTTCTGTATATGAAAAGGAAGTAATGAGAATGAAACCGTAAATAATTCTAGTATAAGCATATCAGCTTTTAAGCAAACAATGTAACCAGACAACATACAAATCAAACTGTCATGGGCTGCAGGAGTGGTTTCATAGATCTGGGTAAGGAATATATTTGTTATGAACTAACAATTGTTTAATAACCTCACTCAAGATGAGTTATCGGAGTTTCATTACTGAGTAAATTCGAACCTGTGAAAATACAATTCATTAATTATTAGTGACACCTAATTAACAAACTTAGAAGTCTGCATTTAAAACAGATTATTGGTTTACAGGCCCCATTGTGGTCTTGACAATCTAGAAGAGTTAATATTTAAAATACATGAAAAAACTTGTATGACTCAATATGGCACTATACCTGCCTGCTGTACTTTCTTTTCAAAAAACATGCAAAAATAAAAATGTTAAAAATTTTAAATTGAATATTTTCTACAGGAGGTAGAGGTAGTATGTAAGTAAGCACTGCCTAGTAGTTCTGATACTAAATTTAAAAAAAAACATAGAACACACATGCACAATTTGAGAATTTTATGTTTTGAAAAATGCAAATACCATGTTTTCCTTTATTTGTAAAGCAAGGAAAACAGAATACTAAAATGAAAACTATCTGCTATAATAGCAAGATAAGCACAATGGAGACATCTAGCATAAATAAACTACAAAGGTAAATTTCAAGTTATCAGCAAAGGCTTTGTTTTAATAAATAGTTGAAACAGCTTCCTCTTACAATGGAAATTTTACATTTCTTAAAAGGAATAGTAGACACTTCATATAAAAAGAATCTAAACATTGTTCATTTTTAAGGCTATGATTTAGTCACAGAGGTCGTAGAAGTCACGGAAGCTCCTAGTCACCATGCAGCTGCCCTACTGCAGGCACTGTGGGCACCTACAGATCCCCATTTTGTCACAGATTTTTAGTAAAAGTCAGGGACAGGTCACAGCTTCTGTGAATTTTTCTTTATTGCCCGTGACCTGTCCACGACTTTTACTAAAAATACCAGTGACATAATTTTAGCTTTCTTCATTTCGTCATGCAAAATTTACTCTAGTGCTTCAAAACTACAGACTCAATTTTATGTGTCAAGTGTGCCACCATGTGGTTTAAGGTGGAAAAGACCAAAAAGTGTCAAGATGACAAGAAATTTCTCCAGCTCATAGATTATCCATCTTTAAGATAGGCAAGTACAGCCATTTTACGTGCAGAACTATAGTGACAATAACAGGTGAGCAGCATGATTCTTGCAAGAATGCTTGCTGTGTAAAAAACAAATACTCAAAAGCTAGTATTAAAAGTTATCAGTAGCAAGAAAAAAAAACCTTAAACACTTAACAATTCTCAGCTGCAACCAATGCACCTCTGATAAAGAACCATACCGAAGGGGAGCTCATGTTAATGTTTTTTTTTCAGGATACATCCCAACTCTTCCCGATTCAGAGTAAAAAACTGAAAAGTTAATTATCGTTTCAGTGTTACTACTCATAGGAAAACTGGCTTACATTAATGTTTCCAGTAACCAGGGCAGACATTTTAACATACTGTGTGTTAAGGGACTATGCTCTGAGATATTCAGACATGCACAGTTAAATAGGCTGAGTATCATCAATAAACTTGCAGATAGACACTCGACCCCAACTCCTGACAAAAATCCAACTGAAATAAACTAAAGGCAATCCATATCAGAGAATTAATTATCCTTTAAAACTACAATAATACACAATGTGCCTACAATGCTCGCAGTTCATGATGTGCAAGTTTCACCCTTCCTTGTGATGCTCACTGAAACCCCCCCCCCCCAATGACAAGAGTTTTAATGATGAAAGGCGCTAGTGTTGACAGTGCTTTGTTGGTGGGAGATGCTCTCCCGGTAACAAAGGTACTGCCCCTAGTTGTCATCAGGAGAGCTCTCTCCTGGCAACAAAGGGCGTCTACACTGTGCACCTTACAATGGTGCGCCTGTTGTGTCACAGCTGCACCGTTGTAAGGTAAGCCATGTAGACATAGCCCAAGATAGGATTCATACGTGACACAGAGGTATCCCACACTGTCAGAGTCCTCTCTTTGGAACCCATCAATGCCAGTTCCAAATTAACCAGAGGAACTGAAAGCATGAGTATTCCACCAGGAACTGACATCACTGCCTCTACAACGTTCTCTAGCTCAAGGGGAAAAAAACGAGAGCTGGGAGTTAAAACTACTTCTCCTATGTGGCAGAGCATCAATTGCTCTTGTACAAAGGAATCGCTGAGATGCCTGTCCATCTTAAACATATGTAAAAATATACGGAAGTATTAACTATAGGGTGCCTTTATAATGCAAACTATAGTTAAGATTAGAATGTAAATTAGAACCTAATCTCCCTTTTGCTGTTGCTCATAACTATAAAATTGTTTAGACTGAAATTTCCTATGTCTGATTTTAAAACTTAGACACAAACTTCAGTTGAGAAAAATCCCAGCAGCCATATAAATTATGAAAGCATAAAAAAATTCTCTAAGTTCTGATAATACATTTTGTGCTTGACATTTTAAACTAAAAACTTCACGCTTGGTTGGTTACATGGATCTTACTGTGATTTATATTTCAAACCAAGTTTAAAGAAAATTGTTATAAAGATTATCAAATGTTGCCAAACTGTGGCTTTGGTGTACTTTAAGTAGGGCAGAGTTTCAAAGATGATGACCTTCCACTTCAAACTGTTTTGTCCCAGTGCCCAGGATTTCAGTTGTGGGAAGCAGAGAAAGCAAGAGCATTCCAGGTGAACATAAATGCTACGATGTGGCTGCAGGAGGAGTTGTCGTCTTGGAAACAGTCATGTCCTATTAGGCCTTTATGTGCTTTAGAGAGAATCATTTATGCCTTGATTTATACCAGGAAGGGACAAGCCAGTGCACAAGAACTTGCTGCCAGGTATTGTATGCTTGCAATGACCTGCCCTGCTAAGAAGACAGTACCAGTATATGGCACTAGCTAAAGCTTTCAAATGGTCTTCAAGGACAGATCCAAATAAAACACATTACAATAGTCCAGACTGGGAGTGACAAAGACGTGAATAACTTTGGTGAAGTTCATATCTGAATGGGACAACTGGAGGCTAGATCAGAGGTGGGCAAACTACGGCCCGCAGGCCACATCCGGCCTGCAGGACCCTCCTGCCCAGCCCCTGAACTCCTGTCCCGGGAGGCTGGCTCCCGGCCCTCCTCTGCTGTTCCCCTTCCCCCGCAGCCTCAGCTCGATGTGCCACCAGCGCAAGGCTCTGGGCGGTGGGGATCTTGCAGAGCCGCGGCCTGTCCTGGCGCTCTAGGCAGTGCAGTTCTAGTGCTGCCAGCCATCGATGCTCCAGGCAGTGCGGTAAGGGGGCAGGGAGGTGGATGGGGGAGTGGTTAGAGGGCAGGGAACAGTGGAGTTGAATAGGGGCAGGTTGGATTGGGCAGCGGGGAGGGAGGTGTCAGGGGTTCCGTAGGCGGTCAGGGGACAGAGAGGGGTGGATGGGGCAGGGGTCTCTGGGGGGCGGTCAGGGAATGGGGTGGGGGGGTTGGATGGCGCAGGAGTCCCAGGGGGGCCATTGGGGGCGAAAAACGGGGGGAGGTCGGATAGGGGGTGGGGGCCGGGCCATGCCTGGCTGTTTGAGGAGGCACAGCCTCCCCTAACCGGCCTTCCATACAGTTTCAGAAACCCGATGTGGCCCTCAGGCCAAAAAAAAGTTTGCCCGCCCCAGGCTAGATTAATATATTCCTGAGTCACTGCTGTCATCTGGGAGTCCAAGAGCACCAATGGATGTACGAAGGCCAAAACTGAGTAATTGTAAGACTGACTCTGCAAAACACTTCCCCCCTTGGTCTGTTCTAATTTTTATCTTCCTAGCGCACTGTTAGGCTCATTCATTTTGGTTGAGGGCAGGTATTTTAAGAGATGTCTGGTGGCTGGGAAAGTGTTTGCTCAGTAATTTAAAATTTGTGAATTGGGTTTGCTGGGCAAATCACACTTGCATTTGTAATGTTTTTGTTTGTTTTTTTCTTTTTTTTAAGTTTACTAGCACCTATGCCCACCGGAGAGGTTTTTTAAGGAACTTGAAGAAAAGGGCCTCCGAGGAGCAGTCTTGGAATTGGTTAAGATGATAGCCTAGGAGAAGGATCCTTGGAACTCCCTACACCTCTAGAGGGAAGAGGGTTGGGGAAACAGCCGAAGAGGCTGGAGTTCACATTCTGCACTAAATAACCTAAGATGACTTCAGGAGAGAAGAACCACTTTTGCCCAGACAGAGAGATGGAGCTGCCCAGCTAAGAGGTGGGGGAAAAGGTTGTGTGTTAATTTGTGTTGTGTCAGCCCTGAGAAGGGGGTTTTGTTGCCTGATCCTGGCCTCACCGGTGTCTTCTGGGAGTGGGCACTGCAGAGAGAGACTGCCCCTTGATATAGAGTAAAGGTTATTAGCATTTCAAGAAGCACAATTAGTAATCAGATTGGATTCCTATCTGCTTCTCTGAAACAGTAAGTCTCAGAGGAACTTTTAAATTTTTTTTTGGTAAATACTAGGTTAAAAAGGTAGACTGAGCTCGCAGAGAGCTATTAATGATATGCAGGCCAATACCCCACATCTTGGTAAGTACTTTGTCTAGTGTCTCAATGAATGAAGCTGAGTGGTTTTTTTTAAACTAAATATATGACTAGTGTTTAGAAAAAGGTAAATAGAGCTAAAAAGGAAAACCAAAAAACTTCCATAGCACTGTACAGAAACTCCTAGTAATGTAAATCAATATCCACTAAGAAAAGAGTCAAATACTGAGTTCTCTATATAAATTCTTATTTGTAAACAGAAGAACAGCATATCTTTTTACATGTAATAGACATATAGATGGTAAATTACCTGCACAGTTTCAACCAGGCTTGCTGAATAAAAAGGCATTGCTACCACATAGGTTAGGCTGCAGGAATTAATAAAAAGGTTAATATTTTGTTTATGAATTATATTACTAAAATATCAATATTCTCAGACATAGGATATATTGAGTCATTGAAATCCTCATATTTATACAATTATGAAGCCAGGCCCGAGGAAAACTAGTTACATGATACTAAACTATAGTTGAATTTCTACTTCAATTTTAAGCAAGTCAAAATAAAGTTCAGTCAGAAGTTCTGCAAGTAATCAAGTTCTTGATAATATAAAATTTTAGCTTTATGTGGCCAATTCAGAAGTTAACAAGTTGTACAGAAATCAGAATTGAATCACTAGTTCTCTGTTCCCTTAAATCAGTGGGGCTCTATGTGGGTGAACACAACTAAGCACAACTTGCAGGATCAGAGACTAAATAGATTGTATTATATAATTAAGGTAATTATGAAATTGTATTTTTGAAGGGCCACAAATAACCATAAGCCACAGATCAGATTAGGAACTTTAAAAAGGAATAATTAAATTCCTACAGTGTTCTCTGTGTGTTTCTTACAGTACACCAACACTGCACACAACTTTCAGTGGCATGTATAGTACATACACTATATGCCCCCTTCCCTAACAGTCATACATAGCATTGTATAAGGTGAGGCACTGCTTGTGTGAGTAGAGTAAGGACATGCCTGAACCCTGTGGATATGTACCTGGGTATATACCCTACTCACCCTGTCCTGCTGCTTCCACCGTAGTGAAAGACTTTGGCTGCAGGGACAAGCTCCAGCAGCTCCCCACACCAGAGCTTTTCACTGGTACGCAGCAATACTCAGCAGTATGGATGCAGACTGCTTTTTAATGTTGCGTGTAGCTACACACACCCTACATGCCACTGCCGGTGGTGTGCAGTGAAGATGTAGCCTTACACTGTTTATTTGGGACCACCCATACACAATCTGAATTTCTCATTTGCAGCTAAGAGCATTTTTTCAAAATTCACAAAACTATCATCATCATCCTGGCAAATTTCAAAGGGACACAGCCTCCTTGCAGACTGAATGCCACCTGGATTGATCTCTACCTAGGTCCTTAAGGTAGTTTAGCTGAATATTCAGTTTATGTACATCACTGGTGATCTTATTACACCACTGAAACTTTTGGCAACCACATGCTTGCTGGCTCTGTAGTGGCATTCTTTGGTCTTCTATCTGAAGAACATATGTTTATATATACACATCTTATCATAAGAGTATTCTCAGTTTTTAGCAAGAGCCATACTTACCTTTTCAGTAGAAGGTGTCCTCCTATTTGTCTGAGGCTCCATTTATGTGAAAGTTCCCTAAAAGTTAAAGCAGAATTTACCTGTAAAATCCAAGGACAGAAAACCCCAAGCATTTATTTCACCACTCTCACAATATTTTAAAACATCAGTTTGCTAATTAGGGTCTACGCATGTCCTCCACAACAGCTAATGGAAAAATCATTATATATTTTTAATTCAATATTTTTATAGAATCATAGACTTTAAGGTCAGAAGGGACCATTATGATCATCTAGTCTGACCTCCTGCACAATGCAGGCCACAGAATCTCACTCACCCACTCCTGTATCAAACCTGTGTCTGAACCATTGAAGTCCTCAAATCACGGTTTAAAGACTTCACGGTGCAGAGAATCTTCCAGCAAGGGACCCGTGCCCCACGCTGCAGAGGAAAGCGAAAAACCCCCAGGGCTTCTGTCAATCTGCCCTGGAGGAAAATTCCTTCCCAACTCCAAATATGGTGATCAGCTAAACCCTGAGCATGTGGGCAAGACTCACCAGCCAGACACCCAGGAGAGAATTCTCTGTAGTAACTCAGATCCCACCCCATCTAACATCCCATCACAAGCCATTGGGCATATTTACCGCTAGTAATCAAAGACGAATTAATTGCCAAAATTAGGCTATTCCATTATACCATCCCCTCCATAAACTTGTCAATGTTGATTTACAGCTAAATTGAGCCTTTATACTAGATTTGATACATCATTTTGCTACCTAGAATGGTACATTATAACTATACAAATTTATTTAAGCAATTATTTAGTTTAATTTCAGATTCTTATTAATCTGTATATTTTTATTATGTTAGCAAATGGTGAGTGATATATGTTATGCTTATAAGAAGCACACGGGATCTTTTTCAGGGAAAAAGGCAATATGCCGCATTTATTGATAATACAGTAGCTAGCATATGCTTTTCAGTTACACATACACACCATGCATACAGTCCTCCCAGTTGATGTTTATAGTTACCAGTACAGAGTCTGGATCAATCTAATGGCCAGCCAGATTGGTAGCAGGGGGGAGCCAGGCTCTGTCAGGTGCGATCCGATGCTCCTGGAGTTGTGGCAAGATGAACCCAAAGTCCCATGGTCAAGCACCCTGTTCTTATAATCTTTTTTTCCCTCTGTTGAAGTCTATGGATTTTGCTGTTAGTTTGTGACCAGTTACACCTTAATTGGTGTTATCTTTTGATGTTAACATTCCAAAACACCTCCAAGAGCGTCATCCTGTTTTGGTTTTGATTTAATCAATTGTTTTGTCTTTAGGGGTACAAGCCTCCACCTCAGGGTCCTTAATCTGCCCTTCCTTAATTATGGATGCCCATTGATGGGTCTCTGGTGGCATTAAGTCTCTCTTCTTGTTCCTTGACCATCTGGCTATAACAATGGCGCCTTCACACCTTATTTTTTTCTGATGCACGTATTTCTCATTCACACAGTTTTTTTACAGAGACCTTTAAAAGGTATACAGCAGTTTTGATGTTGAGCAAGAAAAGCATTGTAAATTAAACCTTACTAAATCTTGTAATCAAAACAATTCACATTGTGACCTGGGCCTTCAACATTCCTCTAATCTCCTTAACATTGACACAATAAAAGATCCTGTCTCTTACTTACTAAACCTTAAAACAAAGAAATATATATTTAACTAGAGTGGGATTCTATGATTCTATGTTTTAATGGCTCTATTAACCAACGAGAATGCACTTCTCTTTAGGAAATAACTGAAGTACAAAGGTAAGTTGATTTAAATCAATGATTTAAAATGAGGCTTTCCACTTGTGATTTAAATTAATCCACTCGATTCAAATTACTGTATTGAAGAGAACTCAACTTGTGTTTCAGTCTAGCAAAGTCATAACAGGATTAAACATCTGAAAACTGAAACTAGACATATTCAGAAACTGTCAATAAGGTGCATGCTTTTAACAGGTAATTAACCATAAAAAATGTAAACAGAGATGTGGTGTATTTCCCATCACTTGAAGTTTTTACATGACGACTTCTTAAAATCTAGCTCAACCAGAAGTTACAGGCATGGTGCAGAAACTACTATGTGAAATTCAATAGCACTTATTAGGCACAAAGTCAGATCAGATGATCATAAGGCACCTTCCAGCCTTAGGAATCTATGACCCACCCAATCCCACTTAAATCAAGAACAAAAAAACCCCTGAGATTCTGAGTTACCCAAAATCAACAACAGATGAGATCCTATCTAGCCAATGTCAATCACTGAGGGCTCTTAACATCAAGGCTTGCACCTGAAGCATGCTATATGTTATTTAAGTTAGCCTGAAGAAACTCTAAAATGAGATTGATAGGAACCAAAAATAAATACTCTTGGATTGCCCTGCCTACTGTGTCAAAAAGCTACATTTCCCCAAACTCTCTAATAGACTTTCAAGGATCTGCCCTTTTTAATGCATGCTCCAGTAATTTTAACTTTCCCCTGAAGAGCTAGACTTTATGCATCAATTTAGATCTGGATGCTGAATCTGTGTGAACAAGTCTTCTGCCTTGGTACACATTGACAATATGCTTTTTCCCTTTTACCGGTGTCTCTGTGTTAAGGGAACTGGTGGAAGTGTATGTTCCAACAACCTACTCCACAGGAATAAAGAGACCAGTGCGATCACACACTCATGAACTATGAGCAATATGCAAGAGGTAGTTCTACCTGCACGCTGGCATGAAGATGTGAAAGCAAAATGGAACTAGCATTCCAAGGAATAAACCAAGAGGGTCATCCTGATTCTGGGGACAAAACAATAAATTTTGGGAATATAAAGAGAAGGCAAAAAGACACTTTTTTGTTCTTCACTGAGGAAGCAAAAAGGATGCTGCTTTTTGCATTCATGAAAGAGGGATCCCAGCCTGGCTTGTCTGGGAAATAGTAATCAAAACAGTATTTTTTCACCTTTCAAGGACAGTTAAATATAAATATAAGAACAGCCATTCTGGATCAGACCAAAGGTCCATCCAGCTCAGTATGCTGTCTTTCGACAGTTGCCAAGGCCAGGTCCCCCAGGGGGAATGAACAGAACAGGTAATCATCAAGAGATCCATACCCTGTCACCCATCCCCAGCTTCTGGCAAAACAGAGGCTAGGGACACCGTCCCTGCCCATCCTGGCTAATAGCCATTGATGGACCTATCCTCCATGAATTTATCTAGCTCTTTTTTGAATCCCGTTATAGTCTTAGCCTTCACTACATCCTCTGGCAAGGAGTTCCACAGGTTGACTGTGCGTTGTGTGAAGAAATATTTCCTTTTATTTGTTTTAAACCTTCTGCCAAGTAATTTCATTTCTCTGCTCCCTCACAATGATTTAAAACAAATTAATTTTTTTTTTACTTATATCATAATAATTTTTAAAAATAAACCCATTTCAAATGAAATCTTCAATTTAATACAAATATTGTAAGGCCTAAACTACTTATAATCACATAAAACACTGATATAAAAAATAAATATGCTGAATCCATAAGTCGCTATGAAAAACTTTGAGTTAAGGCTGCTTTTCTATATAAAGAAAGAATTGGGGGGAAAACATCTAGCTTCTGAGGTCAGCTTCATAAATATGGGACAATAGGTCAGCCTAAGGCTACGTCTACACTGGGGCGGGGGTCGACCTAATATACGCAACTTCAGCTATGCGAATAGCGTAGCTGAAGTCGGCGTATCTTAGGTTGATTTACCTGGCCGTGAGGATGGCGGCGAGTCAACCGCGGTCGCTCCCCCATCAACTCCGCTTCCGCCTCTCGCTGCGGTGGAGTTCCGGAGTAGACAGCAGAGTGATCGGGGATTGATTTTATCACATCTACACTATTCTGTCAGGAATCGATTTATCCCGATCGATCACATAGCCATACCTTAAGTAACTTGAGAGACTGCCTCATTTTCAAGAGACTTAGAAGAACAAAAACTTAAGTTTGAGTCACTTTCACATAGGTGTATTTGAAAATTTTCCCAGGATGACCTCAAATAATCAGCTTAACTCACTGACTAAAGTTAGTCCCTCTGTTTAATAAATCATTTAGTTGTAAGCGTGAAACATGTTTGATAAGATAAGTTTTATGTATCTAAAACATTTAAGGTTGTTTCATTTACTAAAAATTAGGGCCGTCAAGCCATTAATTGTGTGATTAAACAATAATATAATACCATTTATTTAAATATTTTTGGATGTTTTCTACATTGTCAAATATTGATTTCTATTACAACACAGAATACAAAGTGTACAGTGCTCACTTTATTTTTTATTACAAATATTTGCACTGTAAAAAACAAAAGAAAGGGTATTTTTCAATTCACCTAATACAAGTACTGTAGTGCAATCGCTTTATTATGAAAGTTGAACTTACAAATGTAGAATTGTGTTAAAAAACTGCATTCAAAAATAAAAATGTAAAACTTTAGAGCTTACAAGTCCACTCAGTCCTACTTCAGCCAATAGTTCAGACAAATAAGTTTGTCTATTCCACCATTCCAGAGGACATGCGTCCATGCTGATGATGGGTTCTGCTTGACAACGATCCAAAGCAGTGCAGACCGATGCATGTTCATTTTCATCATCTGAGTCAGATGCCACCAGCAGAAGGTTGATTTTCTTTTTTGGTAGTTCGGGTTCTGCAGTTTCCGCACCGGAGTGTTGCTCTTTTAAGACTTCTGAAAGCTCCACACCTTGTCCCTCTCAGATTTTGGATGGCACTTCAGATTCTTAAACCTTGGGTCACGTGATGTAGCTATTTTTAGAAATGTTATATTGGTACTTTCTTTGGTGTTTTGTCAAATCTGCTGTGAAAGTGTTCTTAAAACGAACATGTGTCGGGTCATCATCCGAGACTGCTATAACATGAAATATATCGCAGAAAGTGGGTAAAACAGAACAGGAGACAAAATTTTCCCCCAAAGAGTTCAGTCACAAATTTAATTATCACATTTTTTTTTTTTTTAAAAACAAGCATCAGCAGCATGGAAGCATGTCCCCTGGAATAGTGGCGAAGCATGAAGGGGCATACGAATGTTTAGCTTATCTGGCACGTAAATACCTTGCAACACCAGCTACAAAAGTTCCATGTGAATTCCTGTTCTCACTTTCAGGTGACATTGTAAACAAGAAGCAGGAAGCAGTGTTTCCCATAAATGTAAACAAACTTGTTTGTCTTAGTGATTGGCTGAACAAGAAGTAGGACTGAGTGGACTTGTAGGCTCTGCAGTTTTACACTGTTTTGTGTTTGAGTGCAGTTGTGTAACAAAAAAAATCTGTATTTGTAAATTACACTTTCACGATAAAGAGATTGCACTACAGTACTTGTATGAGGTGACTGAAAAGTATTATTTCTTTTGTTTATCTTTTTACAGTGCAAATATTTGTAATAAAAAATATAATGTGTGCACTGTACATTTTGTATTCTGTGCTGTAATAGAAATCAATATACTTGAAAATGTAGAAAAACATCCAAAAATATTTAATACATTTCAATTAGTCTTCTATTATTTAACAGTATGATTAATCAGGATTAATTTTTTTGAGTTAACTGTGATTGACAGCCCTAACAAAAATACAATATATCACTGTTTAATTAAATTCTAGTTGCCATCCTAATGCAGCTTGACAGAAATGAAGAGAAAAAGTTAAATATGTAGTAAACAAGCAATAGTCATCATTTTGAACACTAAAAATGTATAGGTATTAAGAATCTGAACACATTAAGCTACATAATTGTTTAAATAAATGTATGCAGTTATATAGTCTGGTTTAAAGAAGTTTAGTTGTAAATCAACATGCTTTAATGGTTATATCAATCAATGGAATGAACCTTTCTTTAGAAAATTACTGAAGTACAAATGGAAAAGTTGATTAAAATCAAGGATTTAAAAGGAGGCTTTCCAGTTGGTTATTTAAATCTCCTTGATTTAAATCAATCCATTGACTGAAACTACCTAGGGAATATCTGGCTACCATAACAGAATAAAACTTTTAAATAACTGCATATTTTTAATACCTTACATGGTATTCAGTAACAAATGTTAATGTTCAACTGGTTAAATATCACAAAAAAAAAATGGAAGTGTGATACCTTGGCAAAGGTGTAAATTCGCTGATGATGCCTTCTGTTCCAAGGGTTATGCCCTGAACTATGAAAGTGCTCCCCATTCCTTTCCAAAGAGCTCTTGGACCCTGTAATTTAACATTTCCAGTTAGATTCAGTAACATGAAAATTGGTGATAATACATTTCACACTTTTAATAAAATTGTAGGAACACACTAGAAAGGGGCCCAAATTGAACACTGGATCTGAACGTTCCCAAACTAATGGAATTTAGACCCTGATCCAAACAATGATCATCTCTAAATACTTTCCATATCAATAACACTTTCCATCAGATAACCTGAAAGAGCTTTACAAGCATTAATACATTAAGCCTCTCAACAATAGTTTTGGTATGCATTATCTCTATATTTCCATTGGGCAAAATGAGGTACAGAAAGGTTAAGTGATTTACCCCAAATCATCCAGCCTGTCCTCTGCAAACCCAGAAATACATTCCCTTCTTTTAACTAGTCTTGGACTTTAGACACAAAACCATCCTTCTACTGTATTAACATGGATAATTATGTTGAATTTTATAGTGAATTCAGAGCGCAGTAGTCTTCCAAAATTTAAAAAGTCACTATTTAACTTGAAATATTCTTTTTATCCACATAAATATCTAATACTTTTTGGAATCCTGCTGAACTCTTGGCCTCAGTGACGTGTGTGTGTGCGCGCGCGTGAAAGCATACACACATGCTTTTTTCCAGTAAATATTAAGCACAGTGAAATAAAGGACTACAGAAAGTGAAGTTCTTTATTAAACTCTTTTTAGTAATTAATAAATATAAAACTTAGAAAAATATTTTCGTAATGCTCAGCTAGCGTCTTAAAATATTTAGAGATGAAAAACATTTCTGTTTCAATAAATACATATGCCACAACTGTACCTACATAATTTTGTTTTATGTAATGCTATAGAGGGCTCAAAATACTGACCTGGGTCTTATTGATGCTGTACATAATATTGACAATAGTAAATGGAGTGAGATGATAATTCCGGGCATGATAATTAACCTGTTAAAATATACATGCATGTATATAAAATAAAATGCTGGAATATAAACAATTGTTGTTAAAATACTTAGGTGATCAATATTCACCTAAATGTTACAATTCAGACTGCAAGATCATCTAAACAAGGACTGTTTTTCTGAGGCACCTTGAACATTCTTCAGCACTCAAACATTAATAATACTTTTTAAAATCTTCACTGCCACTTAAAAGGACATAGATCAAAATTCACTTGCAAATTTAGGTGTTAAAAAAGTAAGATTTGAAAAAAAATCTTAAAAGAAAAATTTCCTTTTTTTAAAAACAAAGTCCAATGGAAAATTATTTGTAAACACCAAAACATTTTACTAGTGCATGAGAACCCAACAGTAATTTCGTTAGTAACCACTTAGACGCTATTTTTCTTTATTTTACGTTAATTATCCAAACTAAAAAGACAGCATGAAAAGTGAAAGTAAATTAGATTAACATTTTAATTTAAGTGCTAAAAGTTACATAAGGAAGTTTGTTTTTAAAAACTTTTTTACCTGACAGTGTCTTCTTAGAAGTCTTAAGCTTCCTTATAACTCTACAATCAGAATAAATACAAGGTCTGAAACTAGATTACATTCAATTGCAGAATTTAAAAAGATGTACCTGACATTGGCGACGTAGAACAATGCAAGGATGTGCCAAAACATTTTCTGTAAATAGACTTTAAAAGAGGAATGTATTTAGAAGTAGTGAAAATAAACTGAAACCTATTAATAGCTGATATTTTTCTTTAGCAGCAAATTAATATTAGGTTTACAATATTTGGGGAATACACAAAACTATGTCTCAATGTTAGTCCACATCTTGCCAGCAGGTATTTTTGGAGAGTGAACCAAATACTTTCCAACAGCCCAAAAGGTCAGATGCTCAGAAACCGATCACCCACTCCCTAGGGGTACAGTTGTACAAAAATTAATGCGCACACCCTCCCCCTGTTAATATGAGGAAATAAGCAGAGACACAAAGTGAGTCACCCATGACCGCAGAGCTGGTCAGTGGCAGAACCAGAATTAAAAGCTCCCAACTCCCAGTTTTACAGTCATTCCTCTACACCACAGAGCCTCTCAAAGAAAGGCCTTCTTCTATATGTCTACTAGGTCCCTACAGTATATTAATGGAGGTTGATATGTATGAAGTGGTTCAACAGTTGACCCAAAAACCTCATTCACCAGGCACTTTGAAAAATCTATTGCATTTGACATGGACTTGGAGAGACATCACAATACGTGTTATGAGAACAGAATTAATCAGTATATTAAGGTCCACCATTTTCTCAACAAAAACAATATATATTTCCATACATAAGGATAGCAGCTTTGGATAGTTTTGCCACCCCATTATTACTGCTCTGGCATGCTTTGACATTGTGCTTGGTGATATTTGCGCCTGCTTAGGGAGGATTAATACTACCTGGAAACATTCATTTGAGTGACCAATGCACAAGCACTCTTCCCAGAAGCATTTCAGAATTCTCAGACGTCTCTCCATATTTAACTGCAGATTCTCAGCGACACCCCTCCCTCCTACTCAGGAGTCAACACTGTCTTGATTTTAGAATCATCTCCTCTAGATTCCTTGCTCTGATTACCCACAATAAAATTTGAAGATGTTTCTCCAAAATAGAGGTGAGTGGAAAATTACATCTTTAACTATAACTAGTCAGTCATCAGGTACATATATCTCTTGGGCTATTTCTCTCTCCAGTTAATCTATGCAGCATGAATTTTAAACTGGGCAAGACTCAGCCTTTTGTTTTGTTTGAACAGGATCCCAAGTTGCCAAATAGCACAGGCATGCCGATATTCTTCAGGGGTTCCTTGCACTGAAAGCAGACATCAGCAGAAGTATAGCTATGTTTTCATACTTTACTCATTACCATACTATTTGATAGCCTTAAGATATATAGGTCTAACTCATTGGGGGCCAACTTTGGTCAATATGAAAATCTCTGCAGTTCATGGGATCCATGCTAATAGCTTCAAGCATCCTTTGCCATTACATTTGAAGATACGGGGCAGAGGCTATGAGCTGAAGAGAAGACTGCTGAAAAAGCTAATACTGTAGTTATAATGTTCATTTCTTGATTGGTTTCATTCAGTGCCAACAGCAGTAAACCTAATGGCTCCATGTGCACTCATTCTTGTAAATCATCCTTATTTAGACTCAGACAAAATGTAAGAAATACAGCACACTATCTAGTTTACAGTATATATTATTCTTCTGTCATTATCTAATCAATATTTTAAGTACTGTTTCTGAGGTTTAAAATTCAAGAACACTTTGCCAATGCAATTTCAACTAGTTCCACTCTACCAACACTATTGCTTTCTAAAGTCCAAACACATAAGAGTATTTTTTGTTGATGTTTGCTTCATGCAAAACATACTGTAGCAACTTATATGTTCCGAGCTTTCCAAAATTCCTGCCCTATATAGATTTTTTAATCAAACCCATCACTGTAGTAACTGAAAGAGCTGCAGTACCTTAGCTTGAGAAAGAAGGTAAGAGAAAACAATTAACTTTGTGCTAGATTTTTAAACTCAGTTAAAGCCATATTGTAATTTGAACTCAGGGAGCATGACGGACTACAAAATGTAAAAGCCATAATTATCAGTGAAAAATATGTTTTACACAGAACAAAATTCTTACCTGGCAAGGCCAATACCAAAGCCTGCAAATCTATTCAACTGCTCTGAAAGAAAAAACAACAGAAGACTATGTAGCACTGATATTTACTGCAGAACAGTGAGGAAAGAAATAACTGTAATACAGAGTACCAAAGCAACCCATTTTATAGCTTGGTCATTTCAACAACTTTTAAGCACTGCACCACAGTGTACAAAGTATAATACTTTTGGGATAGTTTTGCCAACTCAGCAAAAGTAAAATATAATTATCTACCAAAGACTACTTGCATGTGAAGTGCTTGGTTTATAAAAATTTGTTGGAGCTCAAATACAAGTAACTTATTTGCCTTAAACTGTCTACATGAGGAAGAGAGGGACTGGGTGCCTAATGGAACTGGGAACAATTTGACTGACATCTGGGAAAACAAATTGACCCAAATCTATAATGACCAAAACATGTTCAACAGCATGTGTGACATGAATATGGTCTCAGTCCAGTTCTTAATGGACAAATGTCAGTACCATAATGCCACAACAAGAACTGGCAGTACAGAATCAAAAGGCACAGACAGTGAACCTTTTACTTTTAGAAGTCCCCGTCACATCAATGTTGGGGCATATTGGTAAAAAGGCATCACAGGGAATGTTGCATCACTGCTACCAAGCCATACTTAAAGCTTGTCTCCACTTACCGGAGAATCGATGCGCAGCGATCAATCAACAGACGGTCGAGTTAGCGGGTCTAGTGAAGACCCACCAAATCAATTGCCAATCGCTCTCCCGGCAAATCCAGTACTCCATTGAAACGAGAAGCATAAGGTAAATGGACAGGAGAGTTTCTCCCGTCGACCCAGTGCAGTGTAGACTCCACAAAAGGTCGACCTAAACCACGTTGACCCCAGCTATGTTATTCATGTAGCTGGAGTTGCATAACTTAGGTCGACTGAGTCCTGTAGTGTAGACCTGCCCTTGGTTTGCTAAGGCTTTGTGTCTAGTACTGTCAAATGGGAACTTTTTCCTAACACTAAATTCACTTTAAACCTTATGATAGCAGGACACACAAATGTTAGTACTGTTAAATGCACAACCAAAAATTTACATTAATTTCTTCAGAAAGAGGGGAGATTGAAATTCTGGACAAGTGTTTTGAATTTTTTCAAATATTTATCTGGTGACCGAAAATACAGAACTAATTGATTATAATGATTCCCTGGAATAGCAAGCTGCTTAGGTTGTTTTGATCAATAGCTTCCCAATTAAGACTTACAACTATGGAGTGACTACTTTCAGTCCTAAGGTTTATTTGGTTTTCATTATAAGCCTGATTTTGATCCTCATTTTCTCAAAACTGAAAATCTTTTCCATCTGAACTTTTGTACATGTGCTCTGTAGCCAGCAAAGAATTTATATGGAAAGTTTCAGGTTAGATAAGGAGTTTATGAAACAGAATTTGAGAAGTTAAACATGCCTAGCAGTATTTCCGAAAGCTTGGTCTAAAAACCTTCAAATTTGTTTTATAAAATAACCCCCGAAGAGATCAAATCATAGGACTTTTTTTTGATAAAGCTGAGTGCAAAATTTTTGAGATAGTAACCATAGATTTTTCAATGATACATCCAATCCAAGAAGACTTCATGAGTTTTGCCAAAAGACCAGTGGGGATTAAGTTTCCTTCAGCCCAAATTTTCAAACCTGGATGCCTAAAGTTAGGGTCCTAAATCTATATCTAAATTAGGGTCCTAAATCTATATCTAAGTTCCTAGATTAAAAGTAGCCTGATTTTCAAAGGTGCTGAGTGCCTACAGTCCTGAATGAAGTCAACTTGCAGACATTCAGCACTGTTGAAAATCAGGCACTTTTATACAAGAGCTTAGATATGAATTTAGAAGAATAACTTTAGGGATGTAGATTTGAAAAGCTCAATTCACTGACCTCAATTCACTAATCTCTTTCCACCTGTAGATACTGTCACAATGTTAACCAACCATTAGTCTTTCTTCCCCTATGGGGAGTCTTCCAAACAAGAGTCAGATTCCTCTGCTTGTTGTGTGCCATGATCCCCAGCTGCCAATTGCTCTCACCCAAGAAATCAACAGTTAGAACACAAAAAGATTTCTTACTCATTGCAGTAAGCACTCTCTCTCTGCCCTTACAACTTACAAAGGCAGAGATAAGAACTTTTGCTCTCTGCCCAACAGATACTTATTCTTTGCTTCAGTAGCTCTTCCAGTAGAGCTATCAAGTCTTATCAAAAAGTGAAAGGTACCAAAAGACTGGAGAAAAGTGGTAGTAGGAAATAAGGCAAAGAGTGATCCTGCTGTCCCACAAGTCTAACTTTTACCTCCTCCCCTCATCCAGAGCTATGGGGCTCAGGCTTTGGTCCCCCAGGTCATGTAGAAATGTTTGTTGTCACAAGGGTGTCACCAGGGGCAGCTCCAGGCCCCAGCACGCCAAGCGCGTGCTTGGGGCAGCATGCCGCAGGTGGCGCTATGCCAGCCGCCGGGAGGGCAGCAGGCAGGGTGCCTTCAGCGGCATGCCTATGGAGGGTCTGCTGGTCCCGCGGCTCCGGAGCCACGGGACGTCCACCGGAGCCGCGGGAGGTCCACCGGAGCCGCGGGACCTGCGATAGGCAGAGTGCCCCCTGCAGCATGACGCTGTGCTTGGGGCAGCAAAATGTCTAGAGCCGCCCCTGGGTGTCACAGTGCAATGAAGTTTGAGAACTCTTGGATTGAACCATAAACTCTTTGGGGCAGGGACTCATTTATACTATGTGACTGATACCTTTGGGTGCTGATCCTATAACATTATAACAGGAGCTGGGATGTGGGGAATCCCCTGCCTCCTAGGACAAGGGGCAGGTGGATTATTTTGTATCGATTTTCCTTTACTTGGGACTGTTGCTAAACCAGAAAACACACACACACACAACACCAGGGAGACACCCTAATAAAGGTCCATTTCTACCTCCATTGTTCCTATGCTCCCTTCCGACACCCCTCGCCCTGCGCTGCCCCCTACCTGAGCCCAGCACCGCCCCCTCTCTCCGTGTCCTCCGCCAGCGCCGCCCCGCCCCGGCTCCCCTTACCGGAGCTGGTGCCGGCGCCCGCAGGGTACGGCTCGTCGTTGAGGCCGACTCCCCCGAGGGGGGTTCCGGCCGGGCCGGCCCCGTACTGCGGGGTCCTCTCGCCCCAGTGCAGGTTGCGGCTGCCCGGGATGTCGGGGGGGCTGGAGACCCAGTGGCTCAGGTCCGAGGAGGAGCTGTAGGGCTTGGCCCCGGGGCCCGGCTCCTCTCGGCCGCCCCCCCTGTAGCCCAGCCCATCGAAGCCCTCAGGGCGCCGCGGCTGCATCGGGGAGCGCGACGAGGGCGCGGGCGTCTGCAAACTGCCGCGAACAACAGCGACCGAGGAACCCGGCGCTGCCGCCGCTCAGCATCTACTTCCGGGTCGGAACCGGAATCCGACGCCCTGAAGCCAGGCAGCAGCCACTGGGAGTCACGTGATCATGGAGCTGGGTGCTGCGCTCTGATAGGCCACTAGGCCTCTCCGACGCGGCCGCCCGCAGCTCTGGTGTCCTGCTGGTCTCGTCGGGGCGGGGTATAGGTTGCGCTGAGTGTCTAACTCCCTGGCTGGGTCTCTGCCCGCGCTCTGGGCTGTGCTGGGGGCGGTGTCACAGTCTCTCTGCCCCTCTCAGGGGCTGGGGAAGGCAGTAGAGGCCTTGTGCGTGCTTGGGAGTCGGCTCCAACTCAGGCACCAGTGGAGATAGGCAAAGGTAGCTTTGCAGCGGTTGTGCTCACCCTCTTTTCCGGCAGATTTAAATTCCAGCGGTGCTTCCTCTTCCCCAGTTGGGGGTTGTTGCCCTGTAGCTGATCACTGTGGCTCAATCCCAGACATAGACAAAGCCTAAGTAGCCTCTCTATCCTACTGCAGACAGTTAGGGTAACCAGATGTTTTGATTTTATTGGGACAGTCCTGATATTCGGTGCTTTTTCCTATATAGGTACCTATTACCCCCAAAACCCCAGTTCCAATTTTTCACTCTTGTTATTTGGTCAGCCTAATAGCTTAAAATAAGAATGGCCATCCTGGGTCAGATCAAAGGTCCATCTAGCCTAGTATCAGAGGGGTAGCCGTGTTAGTCTGGATCTGTTATAGACTAACAGACGTTTTGCAGCATGAGCTTTCGTGGGTGAATACCCACTTCTTCTAGCCTAGTAGCTTATCTTCTGAGAGTGGCCAATGCCAGGTGCTTCAGAGGGAGTGAACAGTACAGGTAATCAAGTGATCCATAGGCACCGACTCTGTGGGTGCTCCGGGGTTGGAGCACCCATGGGGAAAAATTAGTGGGTGCTCTGCACTTAGCCAGGCTCCCCCATCCTTGCCTCCTCCTCCCCCGAGTGTGCCGTGTCCTCATTCTTCCCACTCCTTCCCAATGCATCCTGCCTGCCGCCTACCAGCTGTTTGGTGGCACTTAGGACTTTCTGGGAGGGAGGGGAAGGAGCGGGGACATGGCGTGCTCAGGGGAGGAGGCAGAGAAAAGGTGAGGCAGGGCAGAGGTGGAATGGGGGTGGGAAGGGGGCGGGGCTGGGGTGTGAAAAAGCAGTGTGAGATGGGGACTTCGGGGAAGGGGTGGAATGGGGTTGGGCCGAGGGCGGTGCATGGGTGGGAAGAGGCGGGGCCATAGGTATGGGGGGGTGTCGAGCATCCACCAGGCAGAGGGGAAGTCGGCGCCTTCCTATTGCCAATTGTCAGCTTCTGGCAAACAGAGGCTAGGGACACCATGCCTGCCCATCCTGGCTAATAGCCATTGATGACCCTATCCTCCAAGAATGTATCTAGTTCTTTTTTTAACCCTGTTATAGTCTTGGCCTTCACAGCATCCTCAGGCAGAGTTCCACAGGCTGACTGTTCATTGTGCAAAGCAATACTTCCTTTTGTTTGTTTTAAACCTGCTGCTCGTTAATTTCACTGTGTGACCCCTACTTCTGGTGTTATGAGAGGAAGTAACACTTCCGTATTTACTTTTTGCATAGCAGTCATGATTTTATAGATCTCTGCCGTATCCCTCCTTGCCCTTAGTCGTCTCTTTTCCAAGCTGAAAAGTCTTATTAATCTCTCCTCATGTGGAACCTGTTCCAATATATCTTTTTTGAGATGTGGTGACCACATCTGCACACAGTATAAATTAGAAAATATTTCACATTCACACAGATTAGTATAGACTTGATTTCAATCCCAATATAACAATAAAATTCAAATACACCTCTACCTCGATATAACGCTGTCCTCAGGAGCCAAAAAATTCTTACCGTGTTATAGGTGAAACCACATTATATCAAACTTGCTTTGATCCACCAGAGTGTGCAGCGCCCCCCCACCCCCACCCCGGAGCATTGCTTTACCATGTTATATCCGAATTTGTGTTATATCGGGTTGCGTTATATCGGGGTAGAGGTCTATGATTCTCATGTCTGCCATATGCATGAAAAAATGCTTTCTTTGCTTTAGCTGGCATATGTGGGGGACAAGCCAGAACCAGTCGGAAACAGTCTGTGCCAACCTTAACTACTAAACTTGCTTGATCACTCACTGTCAGATATTTAGGAAGTAGTTTTTAGTTTGAAGAGAAGGGCAAAAGGCTAAGTATCAGTGACAATGGGCAAATGCAATTGGTAATGTAATTCGCAGCTAATGATATTACATGGGTATCTTGTTCTTTCAGAGTTATTACTGATGGTTGTGTCCTCAGGGTAGTGTGGTAAATTTGTAATAGGCTTGACACAAAATGTCATCAAAGCTGAAAAGAGAAATTACAGTTCTCAGTAATGTGATGTGTTGATGGAGGCACTTACAGTCTAGTATTATTTGTCCATATCAATAAAACAGAACAAAGATATATTATTGCTGGCTTTTTGTTACCAGATTAGTCACAGATAGGGGGGGTTAGCCAGGAAAAAAAAACAATCACCGGGCGGGGGTGGAGGTGAACATGCTGGCAACAAAATGAAAAGGAATGGCTGAGGTACCCCCATGAAAATAGTTTTTTTTTTTTTAAATATCTCCATGCAACCACATGATGGACAGAATAATTTAGACTAGCATTTCCTTGCCCAGGTGACCGTGAGGAGGCTGGAGACAAAGTGAAAAGTCACCACTCAATTTGCTAAGACCTCTTTGTCAGTGACAAAGGCCTGACAGCATGTCACAAGAAAACCATTGGAACATGAATCTTAAAATAACCCGGGATTCATTTCTGAAGCACACCCATTTCCGTCTCATGCCTTAACCTGTCCGATTTCTGCAATTTGTAACAATAACAACGATTAATAAGGAGACATGACAGCAGCTCAGCCTCTGAGCGGTGTGGCGCTCGGCCCGGGGTTGGCGGGGGGCAGTATCTTCAGAACCCGCGGACACGTCGGGGGAGGTAGGAAAACTGGACTGAGCCCCCAAACGCGTGGCGGCCAACTCCGAACCCAGCAGAAGAGAGAAGAATGTGTGCGAAGCAAGGGGAGGAACCTCGGCCCATTGAGACCCCCCACCCCGGTGCCCCCTGCCTGCCTGTCCCCTCCTACAGGCTCTAACCGCTGGCCAGGTGCAATCCCAGCCCCCCGCCTGTCTCTACGAGCTTTCTGCCTGCAGGCTCCCCCTGCTGAGCCAGGCCCTTCCCGCCCTGGGGCTGCCCCGTCCCCCCGCTTCCTCTTCGCACAAGGGGAGCGCGCGTAGAGTATCAAGCTCCACTGGCAACTCGGCCTCCAGCTCCCGATAGCAGTCGCCGAGCCAGTTGCTGCGGCCGGCCGGAAGCGTCTCCTCCCCACGTCACAATGGGTTGGGCGTCAACCTAACTGCGTCCTTAGCAACCGCACCGGCCGGAGGCCTGGCAGGCGAGTCGCTTTGGCTGGGTGCTGAGGGACGCTCCTGCCTCCACTCTAGTCACACTCAGGTAAGCGGGAGGAGGCTCTGAGCTGGGTGCCCTGGCGATGGCACGAGAATGTTTCTAAAACGTCAGAGGTTCAGGGATTGCCAACCTCCCCCTGGAGCCCCCCATGAGCCATCAGCCCTGCTCCAGAATGCACATTGCATCTCTGATACGCTAGTGGCCTTGCCATCTCCTTTCCTCTCCTGCCCTGCCAAGGACAGTCTGACTTTTCGAATCCGTTCAGGTATCAGTGTTACTTGCTCTACATTTTGCATACATCCAGAAGGCTGTTATCATGCTCAGGAACCTGTTAAATCTAGTGCCAAAGTCAAGTGAATTCCCTTTGTAGTTAATTTTCATCTCACTAAGCCAAATTATACCACAGCTTTCAAGGGAAGATATTTGTTTGTTAATATGGAATGACTCCATAAAGAAACCCCAGCCATCCCTGATATTACTTCTGACAACTTCCCAGTCTTTTCACATTGCTTGTAAAGCTGCATAAATACAACCTGCCATCACTCCTGGCTCTCTTTGACTAACACACACAACTTCTCTCAAACAATCGCTTTACTTATGACAGTTAGAATAAACTACTCCTCTGTTTCTTCCTCAAGCTTCCTAGCCTGTAAATTTGAATTTGCATCACTTTGCACATGGGAGCATTCCCGTTGAAGTCAAGGCATTGACTATTCATGAATCATGGGCATAAAGCTATGCACATGCTTGAGCATTTGTGGTAAACCCTGATCCCACAAAGACTTATTCACTTGTATAACTTTATGTGCTGCAAGCAGGGCCGGCTCCAGGTACCAGCATTCCAAGCTGGTGCTTGGGGCGGCATTCTGAAAGGCGCGGCAGTCCCTGTTGTTTTGCCCCCAAGCAGCGCGCCGAATTGCTGCCTGGGAGTCGGGACAGCGGGGGCAGTCCGTGTGCCTTTAGGGCGGCAGGCGCGTTTCCGTGGTGGCGGCAATTTGGTGGCAGCTTCTATGTTTAGCTCTCCGCGGTGGCTTCAGCTAAACATAGAAGCTGCCGCCGCGGAAATGTGCCTGCTGCCCTAAGGGCACACGGATTGCCCCCAGGCGGCAATTCGGCGCGCTGGTTGGGGCAGCGAAAACTGTAGAGCCGGCCCTGGCTGCAAGTGGTCCATTGACTTCAGTGAGATTACTCAGTGTGTAAAGTAATTTTTTGCAAGAGCAGAGCCTTAGGCCCTGATCCGGCAAACATTTAGGATCATGCTTACTACCTCGAGTAGTTTCAATGATTTCAGTGGGACTAGTCAAGGTAGTAAAGTTAAGCAAATGACAGAGTTTTTGTGTGATCAGGGCTGTAGATTGTAAATTCTGCCAGAGTCACTTCAGCTTGTGTCTTGTACAGTGCTTGGCCTGTTATCAGCACTTAATGAATAATAAATAATCATAATGGGAAACAAAATGATATTGTACAAAATTTCTGTAAATAAGCCAAGATATTTTAATTCCTTTCACTTTATTAGAGGGACACCACAAGCTAAAATAATGCGTTTTTTTTAACCTACTTTGATTATAAGTAACACCTAAAGCTTTGATTCTGCACTTATGCACATGCTTAACTTTACTACTGTAAATCAGCAGGATTACTCATGGTAGTAAAATTAAGCATGTGTGTATAAGTATTTGCAGGATCGGGGCCTAAATGATTACTATCAATGAACGATATTGAAGAAAAAAAATTGTTCTCAATTTTTGAGGTTGTTTACTATGTGTGCTTGACAGCACATTAGGTATGTCTACACTGCAATTAAAACCCCCTGACTGGCCTTTGCCTGCTGACTCAGGCTTGCGGGTCTCTGGCTGTGGGGCTGTTTAATTGCAATGTAGAATTGGGCTGCAGCGCAGGCTCTGGGACCCTCTCAACTTGCAGACATGCAAGCAATTGGGCCTAAATTTGTTTCCCCTTTCTCTCACTGTTCAACTGATGCTTTTACAAAGGAATGGACTGGTTTTTTTACAGATCTAGCGCCAAGTGTCCAACTTATTCAAGGCATTATGCAGGTTTATAAGGTGAGCAATCAGATTGGTTGAATATCCGTGAATGCTCTAAAATGATTAAAAAAAAAAGATCATTGAGGTTGCGTGGATATTATGGAGAGCAGAACTTGGCCCAGTGGGATTGCCTGGACCGACGCTGGGAAAATTTTGCCTTAACTGTATATCAGTAGTTATTTATGCTGCAATCTTTTTGGAATTTTATAGTTGTGTAATTTTCAGCATTGTGATTCTTTGGTATTCTAGCTACATAGGCTGGGAGCTGTCTTGCCTGAGGGCCCTAGAGAGTTGTCCTCTGCAGCTGTAAATGTCCCAAGAGACAAGGCCATCACAAGGCCTTCTATAGCCTAAATAGATCTCAGTGGATCATTTTTTTCCCCTTTCTTGTGGTGGTGGGGTGGGGGTGGGGGAAGGAAACAGGGCAAGAATACATAGGAGGAAAATGTGGTGAGGTTCCCTCCAGATCTTTCTGTCAGGAGGCAAAGTGGGGTGGGAGGGAGAGGTGGGTTTGCAAGGTTGCCATTCCTCAGATTGAGATGGAAGCTTTTCATCCAGATAATGTGGTTCTCCCAAGATCCCTGAGAAGCACAGGGCTGTCTAAACAGACGACCTTGGAGCCACTGCAGAGGAAAATACTCTATATACAGTGTAAGGAAGAGTCCTGAACTGGCTTCGAGATTAAATATATGGCTTTATATCTTTTCTATCTCTAACTTCTAAGATGTCATGCAAAGGTTATCTTAATTTTATTTGTAAATATTATTTACTGTGTTTATTTCAACAAAAAATTATTTATGTAACAAAGGACATATTCTCATTTTACTGCACAGGGTAATTTACCATGCATAAATCTCACTAGTTTTAGTGGGGATTAGCATGTAAACTCCCCTTTCCTCCTGCATCAAGCTGATGATATACACCCTTTCCTCCACACACCAGCAGAGGCAAGGAAAAAAATGAGTTAAAAAGCTGAGACTCATTCCTTAACTTCTTGGCTAGTTGCTCCTTGATGTTGCACATATTACATTATAAATTAGATCATTCAGTATAGCAATATGTCAGCATAACACAGGAATGAAAGGGACAGGACAAGGATGGAGTATCAGACTGAATTTCCTTAATCTTTTTATTATTGGTCGTTACAGTACTAGTTTTGTAGGGTTAATTTGCTGAGTTTTTAACAAATCCCTTTAGAAATTTCTGAAAATTGAAAACATAGACAGACTATTGTATAAAAACATATCTATGTGTTTTTCCACGTATTCAGGGATTTAGCCACATAGACCTTACAGAGCAGGCCCATTGGTGGTGGTGAGGTCTATTTCCCAGCCTATCAATGAAGACAGTCCCAGTTAACACAAGCTGACAGAGAGGAGAATCAGAACCATTACATTATATCATGTAAATAGAGTATATTGTAAATTTAGGCAATTTAAAATGTTATTGGTATGCTGAATAAGAAAGGTAGGGTACAGGGTTTTTTGGCAGGAATGTTCAGACAGATCTCACAAGTAGGTTGGGGTGGAAACAATACTACAGTCATGCTTTTTACAACAGTAAAAGAAATGGTATAGTGATTGAAGTTTTAGTTGATGGGAGTCACAGAACCTGATTTAAAATTGTGGGCTTGCTGCTGGATCTTTCTGTAAGAAAAAAATAATTTAGATTAATTTGGAATTAACATAGGTGAAATAGTGATGCAACATCATGATCATGAGAAAATTGGAATTACTTTTAATAAATTCAGAGTAATCTGCTTTTTCCTTAGATGGTAGTACTCATTCTCATATCTTTATAACTGTAACTGGGTGAGATGGTTGGTAGACTACAGTTTTGAAAAGTTCTGGCTCCTGAATATAGTTATATCAAGTTTGTTAACACCCATGTTTGCTGCAAAAGCTGGTCCTGAATTAGGTATGCAATAATATGCCAGTGCACCACTAATCATTCCATGTATTTACTTAGTTCAGTTTATTTATTGTATTTTAGTACATTTTATGGTATAAAATAAAGAAAGATAAAATGTTTTTGATGGAGAGTACTTGACTGTGGAACTAGCTACTGGAAAAGTTGAAATTGAGCCAAAACCTTAATATGGAATCAGATGGAGAATATGGGAAATATTATAATACCATTATATAAATCAAAGATAAGCCCTCACCTGGAATATTACCGTATATTCATTTTTGGTTACCTCATATCAAGTGTTCAAAATGGGAAATAACTGCCTAGGAAGGAGTAGTGCGGAAAGGGATCTTGGGGTCATAGTGGATCACAAGCTAAATATGAGAACAGTGCAACGCTGTTGCAAAAAAAGCAAACATCATTCTGGGATGTATTAGCAGGAGTATTGTAAGCAAGACATGAGAAGTAATTCTTCTGCTCTACTCCGCGCTGATTAGGCCTCAACTGGAGTATTGTGTCCAGTTCTGGGCACCACATTTCAGGAAAGATGTGGACAAATTGGAGAAAGTCCAGAGAAGAGCAACAAAAATGATTAAAGGTCTAGAAAACATGACCTATCAGGGAAGATTGAAAAAATTGGGATTGTTTAGTCTGGAGAAGAGAAGACTGATAGGGGACATGCTAACAGTTTTCAAGTACATAAAAGATTGTTACAAGGAGGAGGGAGAAAAAATGTTTCTTGTTCTATCCTCAGAGGTTAAGAAGAACAATGGGCTTAAATTGCAGCAAGGGAGGTTTAGGTTGGACATTAGGAAAAACTTCCTAACTGTCAGAGTGATTAAGCACTGGAATAAATTGCCTAGGGAAGTTGTAGAATCTCCATCATTGGGGATTTTTAAGAGCAGGTTGGACAGGATGGACTAGATAATACTTAGTCCTGCCTTGAGTGCAGGGGACTGGACTAGATGACCTCTTGGGGTCCCTTCCAGTTCTATGATTCTATGGTTCTATGAATATGGGCAAAAATAATTATTTATGAGCATGGAAATGCTCATATGAATTAGTCCCATTTGAAGACTGAAAATACACCTCTACCTCGATATAACGCTGTCCTTGGGAGCCAAAAAATCTTACCACATTATAGGTGAAACCGTGTTATATTGAACTTGCTTTGATCCACTGGAGTGCGCAGCACTGCCCCCACCCCGAGCACTGCTTTACCGTGTTATATCCAAATTCGTGTTATATCGGGTGGCGTTATATCGAGGTAGTGGTGTATTGGGAATATTCCCCTTAAAAGGAGATGAATGAAAGGGGACACAAAAAAGATGCATAGCAATGAATGATATGGAAAAATAGCACAGGAACTTTTAGTCATTCTCTTTCATAAAACAAATATAAGGGGATATTCAATTAAACTTAAAGGTGTCAAATCATACAATTGAGTCCAAGAGTTTAGCACAATTAAAAAAAAAAGATTGGACGTTTCTTGGAATAACAAATACATCCAGAGTCATAATAGTAAATATTTGAAACAACACAACAAAAACAAACAAACAAACACACCTAAAACAACCATTTTGGATGGATTATAAATCCTCATGCTTCAGAGCATCAGCAAATCTTTAACTATTGGGGGTTAGTAGAAAATTTTCTCTGAAGGCAGGTTATCTCATAATTGCCTATTACAGGCTTTCTTACATCTTCCTCTGAAGCAGCTGGTACAGGCCACTGTTGGCGATAAAATACTGGGTTAGATGAACCACTGTGTGATACAATATGGCAATTCCTATGTTCCTGATCAGTTTTTGAGTATGCCGCAATGCCTCACTATTAGATAAACTTTTCCATCAAAACTGCAATCTAATACTAATACACGTCCAAAAAACAAAATAAAATAAAAAGCAGAATTTCTTAGAACCGGGGAGAGTTAAAGTAAATCCACTGTGAAATCCGCTGTTGATAATTTCTGATTGGATGAGTTCCAGTTTACCATGTATCAGAGGGGTAGCCGTGTTAGTCTGGTTCTGTAGAAGCAGCAAAGAATCCTGTGGCGAGGACTGGCCTGCCACCCAAGGCCTGTGAAAGTGTGGGATCATTGTCCAGGATGGGTTGTAGATCCCTGATGATGCGTTGGAGGGGTTTGAGCTGGGGACTGTATGTGATGGCCAGTGGAGTCCTGTTGGTTTCTTTCTTGGGTTTGTCTTGCAGTAGGAGGCTTCTGGGTACACGTCTGGCTCTGTTGATCTGTTTCCTTATTTCCTCGTGTGGGTACTGTAGTCTTGAGAATGCTTGGTGGAGATTTTCTAGGTGTTGGTCTCTGTCTGCGGGGTTAGAGCAGATACGGTTGTACCTCAGTGCTTGGCTGTAGACAATGGATCTTGTGGTGTGCCCGGGATGGAAGCTGGAGGCATGAAGGTAGGCATAGCGGTGGTAGGTTTTCGGTATAGGGTGGTGTTAATGTGACCACCACTTATTTGCACCGGGGTGTCTAGGAAGTGGACCTCCCGTGTAGATAGGTCTAGGCTGAGGTTGATGGAGGGGTGGAAGCTGTTTACCAGTTTACCATGCTATAGTGATAGGTGGTATAGAAACACATAAGGTAGACGCCATTGAATTATCCATTTTACCTTCGATGTATCCTGGATAATAATACTGGGCCTGGTTTTCTCCTTGGAAATTATGAGATGGGCCTCTACTTGCCCAGGATCTTCAGAAGAAGGTCCAAGCCCCCATCAGAATACCAAGGTCTTCAGCAGAGGGCTTCTGGAAGCAGGGTATCACAGGGAGCTTGCCAGTGGCAGAATCTTCTTGGGGAAGCCTGTAGTAGATCTTGCTTTCCAGCAGAAAGATCTTGTTTGGGAACTGTCCAGTGGGTATATATTTCTAGTATATCATAAGAATACATTAAGAATACATTAAGGTTCCTGTTAAAAAATGATGTCATGAACTGTATATTTCACAAAGGATTTCCAATTTCATCCATAGGTTTAAATTTTTCCTTTCTTTCAGTACCTCCTGCTATGCCATTATGCTTTTATAACCCAAGATGCAAACCCCACTTCTGTACACACATCATAGAAATTGAATTACTACTATTGAACAGAAACCTTTCCAAGAGCTTAGTTCCTTGGCTATAATGAGTGCTTAATTATTGATATTGTATGTGACTGAACACCATAAACACAGCTCGCAGGAGAGAGCAGAAACAAATTCTGGCAGTATAAATTCTTTTTCATCTAACCTGGTGAGAGAGGTTCAAGTTAAAATAGCAACGAGAACATATTTGAACTACAATATCACATGTTGCTAGATAACTTCCCTCTGTAACATTCCTTTACATTTCAGTGAGTCTCCAGTCTTTCTGGATGCTGATGTAGAAATCTATTACTGAGATCACAGATCAGTAAATACCACTAGGGTCCAAGACTATCCTCAATGGAAAATATAGTAAAAGAAAAAATATCCCTAACATCAGAGAATAAAAATAATTATGAGCAGTAAGCAGCATGGGGTTAGAACAGGGGCGGGCACATTTTTGGCCTGAGGGCTGCATCAGGTTTCCAAAATTGTATGGAGGGTCGGTTAGCGGAGGCTGTGCCTCCCCAAACAGCCAGGCGTGGTCTGGCCCCACCCCCTATCTGATCCCTCCTGCTTCTCGCCACCTGATGGCCCCCCGGGACTCCTGCCCCATCCAACCCCCCCCGCCCAGTTCCCTGTCCCCTGACAGTCCCCAGAACCCCCACCCCATACTGCCCCGTCACTCCATCCAACCTCCCCCACTCCTGACTGCCCCTCTGGGACCCCTGCCCCCATTCAACCCCCCTGTTCCCCACCCTCTGACCTCCCTGACTCCTATCCACACCCCCACCCCCTGACCACCACCCCAAACTCCCCTGCTCTCTGCCCCCTTACCGTGCTGCCTGAAGCACCGGTGGCTGGCGGCACTACAGCTGCGCCACCTAGCTGGATCCAGCCATGGCACCGCGCAGCACAGAGCACCGGGTCAGGCCGGGCTCTGCAGCTGCATTGCCCCAGGAGCTCGCAGCCCTGCCGCCCAGAGCATTGCACTGGCAGCGGAGCGAGCTGAGGTTGCGTGGGAGGGGGAACTGCAGGTGAGGGGATGGGGGCTAGCCTCCCCAGCCAAGAGCTATGGGGCCGGACAGGAGGGTCCTGGGGGCTGGATGTGGCCCGTGGGCCATAGTTTGCCCACCTCTGGGGTAGAAAGAATACATTTTGCAAACAAAAGCTGATTTTTAAGGATAGGATAACAACAAAATTATCAGATGGGAGGAAAAGTGGTACTCTTGGATTTTAGTAAAACATTCACTAATCTGCCTATACCTCAAAATACTGTATATGGATTATTATCACAACTTTTGCAGCCAAGGGATCCTTTAAAAATACTTAGCAATTCTATAGCACCTTCTAGCCAAGGATCTCAAAATGCTTAACATGTATTAATGAAAGTAGCCTCACAACACTCCATGTTGGATACGGTAGTTGGCTTGTAGGGAGAAACATGCTTCCTTGTTATTAGAAATACTATCATTGGAGCAGAATGTCTGCAGCAACTATGGTATATCATGGCTGTGACCAGTATTTCAAAAATGTACTCTACATTTACTAGTCTAGGAACTAAAGGCTCAATCCAATACCCACTGAAGTCAATGGGAGTTTTTCCATTGATTTCTAGGAGTATTAGATCAGGCCCAGGGATTCCCAGCCAGGCTGAATAGAATCTATGCTTCTGTGACCCCAGCACCCTTCAATTTAAATGAACAAAACTGTTGTGTGCCGTATATTATATACTGTATTTAATTGTAATATACTATCAATCAACTTTATATTTAATAATTTTTTAATTTGCAGATTACTACAAGGATTAATTGAACAGTGAAACAAATATTCACTGAATGTATTTGGTGAATTTCGCAGATTTTCATTTAATGTTTTCATCAAAGACTATTTGACCAGCTATAAATCAGGCTGCAAACAGCAAATAAAGTACTTGTAGAATATATTATTAGATCGATACTGATAAAATTAATTCAATAATGCATTCACTGAGTACCATTAGGACATTACTACATCTCTCTTGCCCTTTTTTTAAAAAAAAATATCTTTCTATAACTGGCTTCACTCCACTTTATCTTGCCTACAATAGATCATAGTGTTTTTTTCCTGAGTTGTCTTCAATGCCCATTTCCTCTCCCTCTCCCCCCATATCTCCTTCCCTATCTTTCCCTTCATTATGTTCTCTGTCTTCTCCTATATATTTTGTCTTTTTTTCTTTCATCAGTTTCTCTTCTTAAAATTACTCTTAACATTGTTGAACTCAATTATATTTACACCCATTTTAAGGCTTCTTTACACAGCATAAAGTTGCCTTAGAGTAATGAGAATCTGGTCTAAATTAATTATTTACTTCACACTGGGTGCATTCTGGACCTGATCCAATGCCCATTGTAGTCATAGATTCATAGATTTTAAGGCCAGAAGGGACCATTAAATCATTTAGTCTGACTTCCTGACTAACACAAGCCATAGAATTTCACCCAGTTACTTCTGCATAGACCCTGTGTCTGACTAAAGCAGAGGTGGGCAAACTACGTCCCGCGGGACCGTCCTGCCCGGCCCCCGAGCTCCTGGCCGGGGAGGCTAGCCCTGGCCCCTGCCCCTCAGTTCCCCCACAGCCTCAGTCGCTCACTCCGGCGCCACGTTCTGGGCGGCAGACTGTGAGCTCTGTGCTGTGTGGTGGCAGTGGCAGTGTGGCCCGGCTCCAGTCGGGCGGCGTGACTGTAATGCCGCCAGCCACCGGTGCTCCAGGCAGCACGGTAAGGGGGCAGGGAGCAGGGAGGGTTGGATAGACGGCAGGGGAGTTTGGGGTGGTGGTCAGTGGGTGGGGGTGTGGCTAGGCGGCTGGGCAGGGGGGGGGGAACAGGGGGTTGAATGGGGGCTGGGGTCCTGGGGGGTAGTCAGGAAGGGAGGGGGTTAGATGGGGCAGCAGGGGCAGGGGTTCTGGGGGCAGTCAGGGGACAGGGAGAAGGGGTGGTTGGATGGGGTAGGAGTCCGGGGGGGCGTCAGGAATGAGATGAGGAGGTTGGATGGGGCGGCAGTGGTCTGGGGGCGGTCAGGGGACAGGGAGTGGGGGGGTGTAGATGGGGCAGGGGTCCCAGGGGGGGCTGTCAACAAACAGGGGGGGTTGGATGGGGCAGGACTCCCAGGGGGGCAGTTAGGAGGTGGGGGCCGGGCCATGACCTCCTCCCCTAACCAGCCCTCTATACAATTTACGAAACCTGATGCGGCCCTCAGGCCAAAAGGTTTGTCCACCCCTGGACTAAAGCATATCTATTTTATATAAGCATTTCATTTGAATGGGCCCAGCTAATCAAGCAATTCAGTATTGCTCTGTATGACTGTATGTCCTCATAATTATTTACCAATCCACCAATCTTTATCTCATCCACAAATTTTATCACCAGTGATTTTACTTCCAGCTCATCGATAAAAATGCTGAGGAACGCTGGGTCTAGTACTGATCCCAGTGGAACCTCATTAGAAACCTGCTCAATTCAAGATGATTTCCCATTGACAGTGGAATTTTGAGATGTCAGTTAGCCAGTTTTTTGACTACTTAACATGCTTTATTGATATTGCATAATGCTAATTTTTTAATCTGAATGTCACACAGTACTAAATCAAACACCTTACAAAAGTCTAAGTCTATTACATCTATGCAGTTACCTTTACCAACCAAACTTGTTATCTCATCCAGAAATATGGAATCAGGTGTGTTTGACAAGAACTCTTTTTTATAAAACCATGTTGGTTGACATTAATTATATTCCAGCCCTTTAATTCTTTATTGACTGAATCCCGTATCAGCTTTTCCATAGGTTAGTGGGACTGATGTCAGGCTAACCAGCTTATAATTACCAAGGTAATGCTGGTTGTCCTTTTTGAATATTGGCATGACATTAGATCTCTTCCAGTCTTCTAAAATTTCCCCAGTACTTCAAAATTTATTAAAAATTAACATTGACATCTCTTCAGCCAACTCTTTTAGGATTCTTTGGTGCAAGTTGTCCAAGTCTGCTGATTAAAAAAAGTTGTTTAAGATCTCCCTTAGTTACTAATAGATTGAAAAATAGTTCATTATCATCATGTGATATAAGTACATTATCCTGATTCTATCCAAATACTGAAAAGAAATATTTATTGAACACATCTGCCTTTTCTGCATCATTAATAACAATTTTACTATTTCCATCTAGTAAAGGGCTTATACTATTTTGTTTGTTCCTGATATATATAAAAACTCCTCCTTTTCCTTAGATCTATCACCCATGGATTTTTCTCTGATGTCTTTAGCTTCCCTTACTTATTTTCTACATATTATAACTTTTAACTTGTATTGGTTGCTGTCTACTTCCCCCTTTTTCCATTTGTTCTTTATTATATATAATTTCCATTTGTGGCCTTCACTCTGTCTTTTAACCAGGATGCCATTTTACCCAAAGATTTCTTCTTTCTCAATTGTGGAATTAAGCCATTTTGGCCATCTAATAATTTCTTCAACAGCTCTCAATTTTCATTTATACTTTTCTGTCTAATTTTTTTCTTCTAATCTATTTTGCTGATAATTCCTCAGCTGTAGAAATTAGCCCTTTTGAAGTACCAAGTATATATGTTACTGGTTGGGACTGTCCTCTTTTTGTCCATCTTGAATATAATCTGGTAATGATCACTGTTCCTTACACAACCACCAACTTCCAGTGGAGTGATCAATTCATTTTATTCTTCTTAATGAGGTCCAATATAGAGATAACTCGCATGGGTGCAATACCTTTATGGTAGAAAATTATCACCCATAATTTTTAGAAACTTTCTATTGACTGCAGTGGGTGTTGGATTCGGCCTTTTGTAAACTACCATTTTTATACTCTGATAAAGGAGCTGGAATCAAATCTTGCCCCAGCTGGCACCATAATTAGAAGAAACACTGCCTGTACATCCTTTGCCCTAGTAATCCTATTAGGGTAAAACAGCATTCCAGAAGACAAGCTGGCACACTTGATGCATCTCTGAGGTAGATTATACATAGATGCCTGCCATCTGCTAACTAACACTTACTGGGATGGCTACACATACTTCTCCAAGCTATAAATCCATTCCTCCTGAGGACATGATGCAGAGGCTGGCTCTTCCTCCCAGGACTCTCCTAAAGGTGTGGCCTGACAATTTGTTCAAGGACAATTTCTTTCTCTACTACACCTTCTTTCCCACAGTTACTCACCACTGCAGAGCAATCCGGCTTTAGCCTCATGTAATTCATGCTGTAACCTCTAAACAAAATCGAGAAAAGCTGGGGTACTATGCTAAACTTAACACAAAATTTCCAGGTCATGGGATTTGGGTGGGTTTTTTTTTAGTTTGTTTAAACTCTTCATGACTAGTTAATTTGCATAAGAACCTTGAAGATCAAAAGCCCTGTATGATTCATAAAGATTATTTATTTTACTAGCTATTTTTGTTTCATTTCTGTCTTTTTAAAAATGTTGATGTTAGTACATCTCACACTGACAGCATTTTGATATTGTAATGAGTTGCCTTGACGTTGTTTACCATCATAATTTGCCATAATAAGTGGCCTCAGCAGACTTGAATTGACAAATTCTTTATTTTCTTGGCACTGTAACGCAGTATCAGACAAGTTCTTTACGAATATTTCATGAAGTAAAGGCTGTTAAGTCCTTGGAGGGAAAAAAAAAGAAAAGTGGAGGCTGTGCAGTTGTAAAATGTGTCTCAACTTTAAAATCTTAGTCATTGTCAAAAAGACACTTCATACCAAAAGTTCTATGTTAATAATTGGTATTTAGTTACTTTTTTAAAAAAGCTCTAGCTTTAAAATAACAGTTTGAAACTTCATCCTAAGTGGCTTTTTTGTATTGAAAAAGAATAACCTTTCAAGGAGAAATCTGCATTCTAGCTGAAGGTTCTATATGAAGTTTCTGCTCAATGCCATAAAAATAAGGCAGATAAACATATCAAGAGTTTAGCATTTTAACAGTCTCAGTGAAATTCTTCTGCATAAGTGAGTAGATAAATGACAATTTTTTTTTCATTTGTATTTTTTTTTAGCCAATGGTTGTTTGGCAAAATATTCTAAATTTTATATGTATGTTATAAACATTTTCTGTACTTTAGAATTTTGTATATTGAATATTTTATATTGATTAAGTTCTGCTATTAAACCCTGTTGTTGTTTTAACAAATGCAACAACAACAACAATAAAAGAAAAAAAAAAAAGAAACCCAAACCAATATTTAGCTAGCACCTCAGCAGTCTTGAGTTAAAAATCATTTCTTTCTTTCCTGGTACTTATAATCAGGAGGAGCTGGTAGTTGGAGGTGAGTACACCTTAAACAGAAATTCAGTATCTGGCCAACCAAACTAAAAACCAGATACTATCTATTTAAATAACCCTGCACTTACAGAAAAGTTTCAGTAGCAACTTAAGCAGTGGAACTTACACTATACTGCTTCCTCTCCAAAGAGAGAAAGATGTGTGTTTACAGCTCTGGCTGTGAATAAGGATTTCTACAGCTATGTTTTTGCCAAATATGAATAGAGAGCCCATTCTCTATCAGTATATAACTTCAACCACAACAGAGATGGGCCAGAAGAGGGCTGTATTTCTCCTTGTTTTCCTCCAAAATTTCACTGTGCTCAATCCTCACAAGATTTTTCAGGTTTCTATTTTTTGGCTGCTGTCTTAATTCCCACCTCGACTCACCACTTGTGAGTCATTTTCTGGCTTGTACTTCTCCACAGACTCACTCGCTGTAATCTACTACCAGCCATGGTAACTTGCTCCCGGCTACAGAATGTATCCTTTCTGCTTCTGAGCACAATTTGTAACTCATTAGATGCCTGCTCTTCCTGATTGTGTTAAGGTGTCTTGCTTGAATTTGGCCTAAGTTATTTGTGGCTCTATGCTATATACACCTCTTTAAAACAAAGTACATTGAGACAAAAAACTGTATTCAGATACTGAATTAAACTGATAAAGCCATACAAAAAAAATCAGTGTTAATCTATGGATAGGATACATGTGGTTCTCCATCATGGTGACTACCTGTATCTTGCTGGCTAGTGGGTGTTATTTTATACCCTGGGCATGATTTGGTAAAAAGTGTGCTTCCAAAATCTTGCATTTTATTGAAGCGAGACACATTTTTGCTCAGTCAGGCCCCAAATGATCTGAGAACTTCAGATACAAAAGAGATAAGGCTGAAAATATTTTTATGTCAGTGTTTCATACTTGAATTTTCTGTCTTCCATTGATTCAGTATAGATCCATGGATTTAATAGTTTAGTAGGATTAACAAGTGACACTTTTGTTTTATCTGTATCAGTTTATATTATAAGTGAACTCTCACATTATTACAACTCTAATGCAATAGGTATTTGTGTTCTGTGCATATGAATAGATCTCTCTGGCCACAATTTCAAAAACAGCTTCTAAGCTTGCATCTTTGTTTGTCTATGTATAATAATTTGTAGCCACAAAGTATAAAATTTGTGTATGCAAATGATATTTGCCAGATTTGCATGCACACATTTTGTCTCTTGGGCTTCAAATGATTGTGCGTACAAAATTTTGGGTACAAGTTTAGAGACCAGAACAAGGCTCATTTGCAAATTCAGTCTTTAAAGTCATATTAATCACAGTAAAGTTCCTTTAGTCATACAAATGTGCAGTAAGTAAATAAATGATACTATCTAGTTACCTCCAGGGTCCTATTTTCATCCCCTCTTCCATTTATAGCATCATACTTTGCACTTACTGTGTATAGCACTTTCCATCCAAGAGTCTCAAATAATTAATTAGTATAGCTAACAGTTCCCTTCTTTGGACGCCCCCCTGTCCATCTGTGAAGTAGGCAAATGCTGTTAATCTCATTTTACAGATGAGGAAGCTATGGGACAGAGAGTTGAAATAACTTGCCCAAAGTCATACATGACTACCTTGTTATGGTATCTCTTAGAAAGTGTAACTGTCGTCTTCTGTGAGCATGCTGATGTTCCTATGAGAAGGAACAATATGGCAGAAGATATGTGTCTTCACATATAGATTGTGAATAGCTGTTTCTCTCACTAGTGAGGATACAATAAAAAATCCCAATTCAGTGGATTGTAAAGTATTCTGTATTTGTTTTGTGTGATTTTTAGATTGATTATAGCATGAGAAGATGCCAGTTATCAAAGTGCCAGTGGTACACAGATTTGGAATATTATCCAATAGACAACATAAAGAACTTCAAAAGGAACTTTTGAGAAAATATTTGCCAAGTCATTCATATGAAATCCACAGTGACAAGCCTATGTAAGTGCAATTTAAATATAAACCGTAAGATCACTTTATTATTTACAGTAGACCAGTATGTGGTCAAAGTTTCTTTAAGTTTTAGTTTCTATGGATCATTAACTTCTTGTATAGAGTTCTTGAGTTGACTAACACCTTATTATTTGTATAGCCATTCAACTCTGGATGTGCATAAAACTTGAAAAAAAATTGTTCACTCCCAGTAAGAGCAACAAAATAATGACATCTGTCAGGTACACCTTAGAGGCATTTCATGGAAAGCTTGCTCCCAGTCATCCCTTCCTCCTAATCCAAATGCTTGGGGAATTTGAATGGTTGATTGCAAAACCTAGAACTGGCCTATTACAGATAATATCGGTCCTGTCTTTTCACATCAGTTAGGCATCTAACTGGTATCTAACTCCGTCAACATGTTTTACCTAGGTGTAGAGTTTGACTGCTATATTGGGGAGGGCAAAGCACGCCACGCACATGCATGCACACACATGCACACCAAAGTCAGTTCCCTTGGCTCACTGGCTCTCTCTTCCCGCCTGGAGTGGTACTTGGGCTGCTGGGGAGGGGGATGGGGGAGCCCCAGCTGCTGCTGGCAGCCACTCCGGCACAGGGTGCTGCAGTGATGTCACTACTCTGATGCTGTTGTCGCTGCTTCTCTGCTGGGGCTGCTGCTACTGCCGAGAGGACACTACATTCCAGGCTCCTTCTTCCCTCCACCCACTCCTGTATCCTCTTCTCTTCCCCATCCTCTCTCTCCACTGTCCTCTGCCCCATCCCACTCTCTCTTCCCCCCACCACTCTTCCCTCAGTCCCCCCTTGTCCTGCCCCTCTTCCATGGGCACTAACCATTGTACAGAAAAGGGGTGGTCATTAGGATCAAGGAGGCGGCGGCTGCTGCAGAGGCAGTGACCCGCAGTGCAGAGACAAAATTACTCTGGCTCACGGCAAGCCGAAATGTGCAGGGGAGGGCAGGGGGGAGGAGGCACAGTGTGAGAAGGACAGAGACCCCTTCCTGGGCAGGCTGAGCCAAGCAAGCCCTGCAGGGCAGCTTGGCACTTGCAGAAATGGGGGGAGGGGGGAGGAAAGGCATGTGACACCCTCCCATGCCTCACCTCTGGCAGGACAATGCCCCCTGCACTCCCCAAACTATGCCTATGATGTTTTATTGTTCATTTGAAGACACCGGGTCTGATTAGCATATGTGTTTGTAATGCAAACGGCTTGCTTCTACATGAAGCATGTTCAGTAGACTAAAGTCTAAGGCCAAGATCCCCAACCATTGTGACTCACTTTAGCGCTATGGAAAATTGGTCACATGGATGCAGTTTGATAAATTCCAAATCATTTGAGATCACTTAAGGCCAGATCTTTAGCTGATATCAATTAGCAAAGCTCCCTTGAAAAATATCCAAGATCTTACAAAACTCAGAAGGTCCTGAAATCAAACATTCATAAATTCCAAGGCCAGAATCATTGTGATTATCTAGTCTGATCTCCTGTATAACATAGGGCATAGAACTTCCCCAAAACAATTTAGTTTGAACTCAAACATATCTTTTAAAAAACATCCAGTTTCGATTTGAAAATTGCTATTGATAGAGAAACCACCATGACACTTGGTAAACTGTTCCAGTAATTGATTATCCTCATTGTTAAAAACATATACCTTATTTCCAGTTTGAATTTGTTTAACTTCAACTTACAGCCATTGGATTCTGTTATATGTACATCTGCTAGTCTGAAGATCCCATTAGCAAATATTTGTTTCCCAGATACTGTGATTGTCACCCCTTAACCTTTTCTTTGTTAGACTCAAGGAACTCAGTCTATTTAGTTTATCACTATAAGGGATGTGTTTTAATTCTTTAGTCAATCTCATGGCTCTTCTCTGAACCCTCCCCAATTTATTAACACCTTGAATTGTGGACACCAAAACTGGATCCAGTATTCATGATAGGCTCTGGCTTACTGAGAAAGTTTTGGATTTTTTTCTTCTGGATAAGGCCATAACACAACAACCTTAAACTTGAAAAAATACCTAAGCTGATCACACAGAACCAAATTACTCTTCTCCATTTTGATTTGGACTCTCTTACAGTTTTTCTTTATTCTAGTGAAATTTTCAGAAATTTAAGATCGCAGATGAAATATAAGGAAACTTCTTAAAGGGGGCATAGTCCTAAATCAGAGATCTACAGTATAATAGAAAGTTGAGCTATTAGATATCTCCACGTCTTCCCTAAAAAAAAAAATACTTGAAAATCTTTTACATCTGTCAGGTCCATTGATCTGCAACTTGTGCTTTTTGTGGACATGTATACAATTTGTGTAATGCAGTGGGTGAATGATAGTGATGCTCTACACAAAATTGATATTTGTGTTATATATTTTTACTTTTTCCAAGAAGCAGTTTGTAACAACAGTAAGGATCTCCATGGCGATACTCTATCAGGAATAAACAAATAGGTAGTTTATCAGCTTGGAAATGTATTGACCAGACAGCAGGCTACTGCCTGTAGTTCACTTACTGCTAGTAGGACAACTGATTCTGGCAGTTAACTCAGAAATAAAATAATACAACATGACTGCAGAAAAATGCTATGCCTGTGGTGATATTTATTTCACTCTTCAGCTGGATCTGTGTGCAAAGTATTTTGTGTAAAGACATGATACTAGAATCCATCTCTTAGGAAATGTATCCTAATCAGTAAATGGCCACTCTGGCACCCCACAACTGATGTTGAAAATGCTATAGCTGCAGCATGCATCAGACAAAAAGTTTTAAATATAATTTCAGAAAGAATGACTGAAACCTTTTGGAACTTGTCTCCGTTATTATTCCATAATGGATGGAGTTCATCCAGGAGTTCTGAAAAAACTTATGAATGAATTGGCTGAATTTCTAGATAACTAAGTAATCTTTCATTAAAATTAGCAGAAAGTTATCAGAAGACTCGAAAGTAGCAAATATTGTAACCATCATTTTAAAAAGAGCTCAGGGTGGGATCTGGGAATTCTTGACCAGTGAGCCATACCTTCAGTACTAGGTAATTTGGTTGAAACAATGAGTAGTGAAAATGGTGAAACATCTATATGAATTATAGAAACAAATCAGCCCTGTTACCGTAAAGGCTAGCTGTACCTCTCTAATCTAGTAGAATTCTTGGAGTAGGTCACAAAAATAGTGCATAAGCAAGAATTGCGACATATAATTTATTTGGACTCTCAAAAAATTTTCTGACGAAAGTCTCTCACAATAGGCTGCTATGGAAATCAAATATTTATGGAGTGAGAGGTAAAGTATCATCATGGGTCAGAAACTGATTAAGGGTACGTCTACACTACGGGATTATTCCGAATTTACATAAACCGGTTTAACAAAACAGATTGTATAAAATCGAGTGTGCGCGGCCACACTAAACACATTAAATCGGTGGTGTGCGTCCACGGTCCGAGGCTAGCGTCGATTTCTGGAGCATTGCACTGTGGGTAGCTATTCCGTAGCTATCCCATAGTTCCCGCAGCCTCCCCCGCCCCTTGGAATTTCCGAGTTGAGATCCCAGTGCCTGATGCGGCAAAAATCATTGTCGCGGGTGGTTCTGGGTAAATGTCGTCAGTCACTCCTTCCGCTGGGAAAGCAACGGCAGACAAGCATTTCGTGCCTTTTTTCCCTGGATTGCCCTGGCAGATGCCATAGCATGGCAATCATGGAGCCTGTTTAGCCTTTTGTGACTGTCACCGTATGTGTACTAGATGCCGCTGACAGAGGCGATTCAGCAGTGTTACACAGCAGCATGCTTTTGCTTTTGCATGATAGCAGAGATGGTTACCAGCCATATTGTACCATCTACCATGCCATAAATTGGTAATAAGATGATCGTGGTTACCAGTCCTTTTGCACTGCACCATCTGTTGCTGTCATAAGTGCCCCTGGCTGCTCTTAGCCAGGGGCGCAAAAGCCAAAATTGGGAATGACTCCTGAGTCAATCCTCCTTTTGGTATCTAAAAATAGAATCAGTCCTGCCTAGAATATGGGCAAGTGTACTAGAGAACCACTGTATCATAGAACCAGAGAGCACAGCTGCTCTGTGTCAGATCCTGCAGAAATTATGAGCTGTATGCTATTCACAGGGGGTGCTCCTGCAACAACCCCACCTGTTGATTCCGTTCTTCCCCCAGCCTTCCTGGGCTACTGTAGCATTGTCCCCCCACTTGTGTGATGAAGTAATAAAGAATGCAGGAATAAGACACACTGACTTATTAGTGAGAAATGAGTGGAAGGCAGCCTCCAGCTGCTATGATAGTCCAGACAGGACAGTAAGGAGTGTGGAGGAGAGGAGCCCAGCATCCCTCTGCTAGTCCAGGGGCAAGTGAATCTTTTCTTTACACATGAAGGGTGGGGGCTGATGGAGCTCAGCCCCCTGTTGCTATGATGACGATGGTTATCAGCCATACTGCACCATCTACCACGAAAAATTAGGACCAGGCGCCCTTGATTGACCTTACCGATGCTAGTCAGCATGGTTACCAGTCCTTTTGTACTGCCCCATGTGCCAATAGGCTGATGATGAGGACGGATACCAGCCATATTGTACCATCAGCCATCCATAGCGTGGGGGGAGCAAGGATGTTGGTGTTGAGTGCTGCACCATCGCGTCTATCTGCAGCATTCAGTAAAGATAGGGTGACAAGTAAAAGAGTCAAGAGAGGATTGTTTTCCCTTTCACTTCTGGGGGTGGGTGGGGGGGGGGGTGCGTAAATTGCCTAGCTATGCCCTGACCCACAGCGGACACTGTTTTTGACCCTAGAAGCATTTGGAGTTCAGCCAAGAATGCAAATGCTTTTCAGAGACTGCAGGAACTGTGGGATAGCTTGAGTCCTCCAGTCCATGAGCGTCCATTTGATTCTTTGGCTTTCCGTTACGCTTGTCACGCAGCAGTGCGCTGAGTCCCTGCTATGGCATCTGTCTGGAGATTTTTTAAAAATGATTTTGAATTTCGTCTTCTGTAACGGAGCGCTGATAGAACAGATTTGCCTGCCCTTACAGCGATCACGTCCGCATCGTCCATGCGGGAGCTCTTTCTTTATTTTGATTTTTAACTGCATCACCACACGTGCTGATCGGAGCTCCACGCTGGGCAAACAGGAAATATTCAAAAGTTCGCGGGGCTTTTCCTGTCTACCTGGCCACTGCATCCGAGTTCAGATTGCTGTCCGGAGCGGTCAGTGGTGCACTGTGGGATACCGCCCGGAGGCCAATACCGTCGATCTGTGGCCACACTAACCCCAATCCGATATGGTAATACCGATATTAGCGCTACGCCTCTCGTTAGGGAGGAGTACAGAAACCGGTTTAAAGAGCCCTTTATACCGATATAAAGGGCCTCTTAGTGTGGACGGGTGTGGCGTGAAATCGGTTTTACGCTCCTAAAACTGGTTTAAACGCCTAGTGTAGACCAGGCCTAAGAGACAAAAAATAAAGAGTAGTAGTCGAGGTCATGTTGGATTACACTAGGATTGGTAATGTTTAATATATTCATTAATCACTTGAAAAAGATGGATGAACAGTGAAAATTTGGCCGATAATACAAAATACTGTAGGATAGCCAAGACAGGAGAAGAACCATTAGGCACTCCAGAAAGACCTAGCAAAGTTAGGTGAATGGAAAGCACAATGGCAGATGAAGCTCATTGTTGGCAAATGTAAAATAATGGATGTTAGAAGGCATAATTTGAAGTACATATTAGAGCTTGTCAAAAAACTGGTAAATTAATTTGCAACATTTTTGTCAGATAATTTTTAGACATTTATGTGAACATCCACAGTTGCATTATTTATAATAAAAACATATATATATAAGGCATGTAAACCCTCATGATTCAGGGCATAAGACAATCACTAATTGGATGGGGTTAGCAAAAATATCCCTTATGAACAGGTTATATCCTAATTGTCAGCTGTGGGATTCTTGTACTTTCTTCTGAGGCACGTTGTGCAGGTTGCTGTTGGAGACAGGATATTGGAGCAGATGTACTGATGGTCTGGTGTAGCAATTCCTATGTTCAAAAAGGATTTGTCAGATCTATGCTAGAAGTTAAATTATTTTGAACACTAACTAAGGTGAGTGGTGGGGAATTTGTTGCTGATAACCATTTTTAGCCCCTGACTGTTTTCTGAATATAGATGGACCTGTGTTCCATTCATGTTGCAGGTACTAGCTTGACCTTAGAAAAAGAGAGGAAAGGAAATTGACAGAGAGCTAAATAATGCCTGCTTGACTCACTTGAACTGTTCGGTTGACTTCAGTGGGACTGCACAAGTGAGTCAGGGGGTCAGGATTTGGCCCAAGATAATGAAGAAAGTGAAGTGTGAGAAAATGGAGAGAGTAACAGACGCAAAGAAAGATGAATAGCAGAGAGCAATAGATACATTGGATGGAAGAACCAGCTACAGAAAAGGAAGCAGGGAACAAAATACAGAGAAAGAAAGATAGGGAGAGAGAATACTGGTTATCCTAACTTTGGTAACTGTATAATTTTTCCTTTAAGAATTATGTGGACAAATAATATGTAGATATTTGGTAAACCACAGGAGTAACAGGAAATAAATATTTTTTTTTATCACCAGTGTTTCTCAATCTAAGCTCTGGGTATTTATGCAGTGCTTTGGTAGCATTATATTCTCCTAGTTGGTCCTTACACTGATTAAAGAACAGAAGTGGTTAGTAACGTTTTAGAGCTGACAGTTTTGCTGCCTAGCAGCTTACTGTTTTTTTTTCTTTCTTGTCTGTAATGCTCTGTCACTAGACCCTAATGCCTATATTTATAAAGACTTCCTTTTTGCACCAGTCAGCTATTGGTTAAAAATAGCTACATTACTTTGCCATTAAATATTCATTAAGATGAGCTGTCGCAGACTGTAAGAAGCATCCAATTAAGCAGTTCAACTTCTACACATAAGGCTACAAATGAGCAATCTTCTATCTTTTCAATAATGCATCACAGAGTGCAGTTATTATGTGTAAAATAATTGATAAGGCATAAGTTATTTGTAAAATATATACTAGAAATAGAAAAGTAGATCAGAGAGGATGATTTTGCCTTGGGACCTTCCTCTGAGGTTGGATAAAATGTAACATACATATAATTTTTCCACCACCGGAGGAAAGCTGAAATGCTATGTCTAATCTCACAGTACTTTCTATTTCTGATGTGTATTCCGTATCACAGAATCATAGAAATCAGAGATGGAAAAAACTCGTTAGTTTTTATTCATCCCCCAACCCAGGTAGGATTGTAACTATGGGCTTGATCCAATGGAAAGATTCCATGGGCTTTAGGTCAACCCTGTATGTTTTTTTTTGTAGCCAATACACTGACCCAGGCTAGATTTGTTTCTAAATTGTAAATCAGCTTGTATAACACTGGTGAATCACCAGAAGTAAAAAAAAAAAAAAAAAAAAAAAGATGGGCCCAGTTTTTTTGGTTTGGCCAAGCTGAACTCAGTGCAGGACAAGAAATGGGGAATGAGGCGGGGAAGGTGGTTTTGTGCCATCACTGTGCACCCCATATTCTGGGGATGCCCAGTCTGGGCGCTCACCTAAATTACTATAATCTGAAGGCACGTTGTATGCTTCTTTCTAGTAGATTCATATTGAAATTACCGTCTTATATATGTCTGCCATCTACTGGTTAATTCCTACCTGCCTTAACTTAATGATAGATGCAGTGTTGTTGCAGCCGTAAAGAACTCTGTGTAAGCACAAAAGCTTCTCTCTCTTGCCAACAGAAATTGATCCAATAAAAGATATTACCTCGTCTCTTTAACTTGTTGACGTTCATTTTAATTCTCCATTTTGCTTAATTGCTGATGCCAACTCACTGTTTCTAAGCATACCTACTGCTGACTGCCAAGGCCCTGAGTACTCTGCACAAGCTCAACCTAAATTCTGTGGCACACTGGAAATTGTACAGCAGTTTCATTTAAATTAAAAGTTGAGGCTCTAATTGAATTAAATAAAAAAAAAGAATACTGCACTGGTTGCAGTATTCCTTGTGTTATTTCTCAGGAGAGTAAATTGCAATTTCTTTTGCTGTCCATACATTTAAAATATTTATTGTCGTGCAGAATTGTGTACTGATGATATATAGCTGCATAGTAGAAGTTGTCAGGGAAGGAAGCCAGGGGTTGTGGCAGCTAGGCAAAGGAAATCTGTAGTTTCAGAAACATCGGAAGGCATAGGAGGCAGTCTGAGGGCTTGTCTACACTGGCAATTTGCAGCGCTGCAACTTTCTTGCTCAGGGGTGTGAAAAAACACCCCCCCTGAGTGCAGCAAGTTTCAGCTCTGTAAAGTGCCAGTGTAGACAGTGCACCAGTGCTGGGAGCTACGCCCCTCATAGAGGTGTTTTTTTTAGAGCACTGGGAGAGCTCTAAAAAACCACACAAGGCACGTTAAAGTGAAATTGTGGAAGGTGTCTGTTAGTGAATGCTTGGTAAACTGGTCAGCAGTGAAATAGTTTATAATGCTGTAATTTAAATTGTCCTTGGTAGGTTGCAAAGTCAAAACCCTAGCAAAATGAAAGGAACAGTTCACACCTCTTTCAGAGCTATTGTTTGGACTGTCTGCAGTCTTGAGAAGACAACACTTTGCACTACATTGCTGGTTTAACATGACCGTAAAACCAGTTTAACCAACCCAAAAGGAATCACTCCAGTATATAAGGCTATGTCTACACTGCAGCCGGGAAGTGTAATTCCCAGCCGCTAGCTCGGCTTCAGCTAGCTAGTTGTGGTGGCACCGGCAACAGTTTGGGCTAGCTACCTAAGCACAATCCTGTCCAAGATCTTAGGTGTGTACTCAGGTGGCTAGCCCAAGTTGCCATCCATGCCGTCATGACCACATTGCTATTTTTAGTGCACTAGCTCGAGTAGAGTAAGTCCATGTATGTCTACCCGAGCTGGAAATTACACCTCCCAACTGCAGGTGTAGAGGCTTATATGCCACTGACCTTCCTGCTGCCAGTGTACACGTTTTTTTCTCCTGCTGATTAAAGCTCATCGTAATTAATTAGCCTATTGGAGTTGATATGGCTACTTCCACCTTTTCATGTTCTGTATGTATATATATATCCTTACTATATGTTCCATTCTATGCATCTGAAGAAGTGGGCTGTAGCCCATGAAAGCTTATGCTCAAATAAATTTGTTAGTCTCTAAGGTGCGACAAGTACTCCTGTTCTTTTCAGGGAAAAAAGGGTGAATGCAATCCTAGCCATATTGAAGTCAATGGAAAAACTACCATTATAAGGCCAGTGTGACTACTGAAGACTACTGAGTGCGTGGCTGGGACAACCTTGTAAAATGCTAATCTTTGGCTGAACTTTAAGCACCCCCTATTCCTGTTAAAATCCAGCATAAATTAGAGCAGCCTTCAGGTAAAACAGTCTGCAAAGATTGATACTGTACACTAACTCTTTTACTGAAAAACAACATACCATGCCTTTACTTTTTAAAATCTGTTTTAAAGTAATTCTTCCTTTGGACACTTTTATAGCACTTTGAACCTTATTATTTAGGAAATGAAACATATATCTGCAACAATTTTTTGGATATTTCTTTAGAAACCCCTTGGAAATCACAGAAAAATTCATTCAGAAGTTCAATGATGCAACAAATCCACAGGATAAAGAAGACTTACTAGAACTAGCTAAGAAAATGCTTGCCAGATGCAAGGTTTGTGTACACAATAAGGGACCGTTTATATTTTTATTATTATTGCATTTGCATGCTCTGTTTTCTTTATTAAAAAAAACAAAGATAAAACTTTTGTTGGGAGAAAGGATTGTGTGGGATGAGAGAAACAATTAGAAAGTATAAGTGAAATGTAATATTTAATATCTATGCTCTCAATGTGTATTGTAACGTATATTAAGTTAGCCAATATAAGGGCTTGTATATAATACCTCTGTTGATCATCTGGCCCTAGGTCTCTTCTCATTGCTTAATATTTGTAAAAAAGAACATTTCAGGAAAATATTATACAGATTTTTCACTAGTTTATAGCTGAATGGACCTGTTTTAAGTTTCTTCAAGAGAACTTTTAGCAATATGCAGTGATTAGCTGTTTAGCTGGAATGCTGTTCTGACATGTTTTCATGTTTCATTTTATTTTGTCCATTAAAATGTTGGCAACTGTTTTGAAAAGTGAAAATAATAAACACAACACTTTGAGACCCCTAAATGATTCCTTGTGGGCTTAGTAAGCCAAAAATAGATAATATGTAGAAACAGAGTGACCATTCAAATTTGAAAGATATTAAAAAAGCGACATGATTGGCATTTAATAGGCCTTAAAGAGGAGGCTGTGGTGCTAATATAATTTCTGCTACCATCCAAATTAAAAATTTATACATTATGAAGTACACGTAGGCCCTATTTGCAAATCATGGACTTTCAGTATGAATATTATCTTTTTCTTAAAATGGACCTTTTACTTGGCAGGAAAGGTGCATTGGCTAACAGTGTTTCAAACCTCTTCCCCTCGCCCCCCTCCTATAACTGGCACCTCAGAGAGGCATGTTAGTGAGATTTGGCTGATTTTGTGCTGGAGTACAGATTTCTATTTTGATCAGATTAATTCTGGATTTTTTTTCAATTCCAGAAGAATACTTACCCTGACAGTGATAAAGATGCATCCTCCTTTAGCACTAGTGAACAGGAAGTCAGAGCTGGAAAACTGCCTCAGCTTAGCACACTTACTAATTGTGTTAATTCTGTCACCGCCAGTGTCCAAAAGCTGTTGCCTTTCCATCCTTCACTGTTGTGCCAATGCTCAATTTGGGTTAGATGAGAAAGGCTAATTTTAATGGCAAAAACAATGGAATTATTTGTACAGAAAGCCAATGAATACTACCAGTTGCAATCAGTTGCGAGAACGTAGAAGGGAATCTAAGGGAAAGAATATTCAGATAAAATGTTTTTCTGTTGTTTATCCCAAGAGCTAAATGCATGCAAAATGTTATGAAAATCAGATGTAATGTACTGTATGTTATTCTTGTTTAACCAAAAGAGGTGAACAAAAATGTCCCAACATTTTGGCTATGAAACCCTCCATAAAAAGGACATCTGTTGAAAAGATTGTTTTGATCTAGAAAGAGTGGAATTTGCAAAAAGCTAAAAAGTTTAGAGATATATATTTTCAGGATAGCATATTGTTGATTCCCTATCAATTTCAGCCCTACAGAGATAGTAATAGCAGTGTCCTTGTACTAAGTTGGCTGGAGTCACTACTGTGATTCAGAGATGGTAATTAATTGTTTTTGATTCAAGGCACTTAAAATGGGTAATAATACTGTAATTATAGTTAAGTATTCCTATTCTTAATTAAGTGTTAACCCCAGGGATTAAGCATTGCTGCCTCATTAGTTCCTGCTATTGTGTTTTGTATCAGCAAACTCTTACCAATGATGCCTTTAAAATAAGCATTTTTATTCCAAATAAATTTGCTTGAGGGAAAAGTTTTATTTTAAGCTAAAGGTAAGAAAAAAACCTTTGGCTTTTTTTCTTTCCCCTCTCACCCTTTTCCTTCCAAACAGAGAAGATCAGGCCTTGGCACATTAGGTTCTGGGAAGCATGTGGATCTTCCAGTAGCATGGACAGAAGCAATTATATTGGCTCAATGCAAAGGTGAAATCCAGGAAGGTACAGTATTCTTCAATTATATTTCTGTTAATTACTTTAAAACTTTTCTAACCAAGCAGTGAAAGCAAATTTAGCTTATTCCCAACTATGAAAACCTGGAAGAAAGCCAAGACAAATATGGATTTTATTTTCCACTTGCAGAAAGAAACTTTACAAATATATACAGAAACTATCTGTGTAGTATTTACAGAGACCTCTGTTTTTATGCTTGATTTCTTAAATTGCAAAATCATTACCATTTAAGCACCTCTACGTGACATTACCTTGTAACCTGTCTCTGAAATCAGTAACTAATTAAGTGTAATTTAAAATGACATTTAATGATCTCAAAGTAAAGTGCTTTAAATAACCTCTTGTTTTTACCTTTCCTAATTATGCCCATTAATAAAATTGCAGAATATTGAATTAGTTCTGAAGACTTTTTAAATGAAAATGTTAACTGTTGTTTCAATCTAAAATGTTCTTAATTGTGGCAGCCCTTCCTTAGTAAAGTCAGTTAAAGAGAGGATCCTATACAAACTCTTGCATGGACACGAAGGTATTTTCACTTTTTTTTACTGACAGCATTTTAGCTAGAATAAGATTTATGAAAATAATGTCCTGGCAAGTAGGTTTAAATTCATAATCAGCACACATACCTTAGCTTTTCTGGCCAGGCTGGAGAGCAAGTGCAGTAGAGTGGCTAAAGAGAGAATCATGCAGTCCTGCATATTTGAAACAGAAATGATGAATGAGTGTATGTGCAACATCTATGATCTACAGTCTGCACAGCTGATGTGTAGGACAAAGCAAAGTCATTCCATTCCTATTTTATAGATGGTATGGTACTCATGCTCTTTTTCAAACGTATGGGGTCATTCCAAAAGTAAAATGGGACCTCATTCAAATAAGTCTGCTGGTGGAGTGATATTGCCTGTCAAAAACCCTGGGATGTGGTGGGGGATGCGTGCAAACATTCTCTACATTTACTGCAATATCGGATCATGATCAGAAGGTCTTTAGTTGTAGGTGTTGGATTTTTCAGTGTAGTTTGAGCTAATAATTGTATTCATGTGAAAAAGGAAATCTACAAAGGAAAAGGAAACAATTCAATAGTGTGCCTGTGAAAGCAATATCAAGACTACTATATAATCTTGTGTTGCTTTTATTAAGCTGGGAATTCTTGGGGGGTTTGTGGATATTGTACTATGAATACAAGTTCTCTAATGGGGAACAAATCAAAATAGATGGGTGTGCAGAGAGTTCTATGCTCATCATCTTGCAATTCCTCATTTTTCTTTTCTTGTTTAGTGATTTTGGGCTGACCTAAACATTATTTCCCTCATAATTTACAGGGTTTGAGTAAGATGCTGAAGCCTAAGGCACTTGACTGAAAAGTGCCTATTTCTCTTCATACTCTTTTACCTCTAAAAATCATGTGCATTTGAGATAGTCTAGTCATCGTTAACAGTCTTAAGAAGATAATATTCACAAAGTTATGGAGTTGCTTACACTCAGTAATCAAATAAATAGTTAGTGAGCCAGACGCACCATGATGTAACCCAATTAAAGTCAATCCAGGCAAGCCAGGGATGAATTTGTCTCTATATGCTTTGCCAAAGATTATCCCCTCCAGAAATGAGAAGTTTGAGAAGGTAGTATACAAAATACTATCAGTGATTTGGAAAAAAAATGTTGAGAGCTATAAACTTACAGGAACGGGGGGAAACAAAGAACTGAGCTGTCAGTTGATCAAAGATCATATTGTTAAAAATGACTGATAATTTGGAATACAAGCTGAATGTAAGAATGATCAGAATTGTAGGGGTTCTAGTACTGTGCATTCTACTGTAGTGTTGGGAGACTTACAAGATTTTTTTAATGGATGGTTTGATAAGGTTGTGGAATAGGTTTTTGTAATTGCTCTGAAAGGCCTATCTTTCAAAGAGCTATTACAGTTGGGAAGGAATAATGTGTTGATAATATGTGGATACCTTTTTCTTCCGGAGGGTTAAGAATCCTTCTTTTAGTTCAGATTACTTCTTAGGAGCAGTCTACCAATATCAACCTGCCAACAACGAACTGGTGATTATTTTAAAAGTAATAATAATACAGTAGCTGCACCACTTAATGATAAATCCATATTCTGGTCAATTGATAAACTATGTGTCTGAATACTATTGTTTGTCTGTTTAAGCCACAATCATGCAACAGGATTCAAAAGTATTGACCCTTATTTCCTCATGGAGTTCCTTGAGGCTGGGACCTCTGTTTTGTGCCGGCATGAGCATGCTCTTGTCATTCAATAAATAATAAAAGAACATTGTTTTTACTGGTTGCATGGAGAAAAGGCTTTTGCATAATTAATAAATAAAATATTTATCTTTTCCCATACTATTATTTTGGAGAGGAAAGGACTTTTAAGAATTTTGCACAGCAGCTCAGGAACTAGGATGGAGCTAGTACATATACATGATTGTAAGCTCATTGGGACAAGGACTGTGATGTTTGTATAGTTTCTAGCACAATATATTCCCAACCCAGTTGAGACCTCTACGAGCTACAGCACCGTCAATACTCCTCCTCCTCCTCCTCCTCCTCTATTTTTGGACAAGTGGAGGAGGCTGGGAAATTTGTTGATCAAAGACTGATCCTTTAATCATACAACATGTGGGTGATCAAGATGGGGAAAAGGAAGTATTGAACTTGGAAGATTTGGGACTGTGGTTTCACTCCTGCCTGCAGGATTTGTGGGGAGGTTAGGGGAGGTTCTTCTTTCTACAGACTTTGAAAGTTGGCAGAAAAAGCAGGGGATTTTAAGTTAAGATTGAGGCACATTGGCAGGCATGTTTGAGGAAATTTGCATAGTGATTTCCTGGCTTAAACTTTACCTATGAGATCTATAAATCTGTCACTTTCATGAGCATCAGATTCACACAAATCGTTAACCAAAATTGAACAAAGCCATCATGTAATTTTTAAAAAACGTAATACTTGAAAAAGCAATTTAACTGCCTTTTCAACCATAAAAAGTAATTCTATCTTTTCCACTATAGTTTTGTAAGGCCATTTTCATTGATACCACAAAAAGATCAGCACACCTAGCAAAAAATGACAGAAAAGTTGACGCTATAGAAACTTTCTGAAATGTGATATATCTCAAGAAGCAGCTTACATTATACTTCTCAGTAATTCGTTTAACATTATTAATTCAGGAAAGAGTTCTGTGGCACCTTATAGACTAACAAATGTTCGTTAGTCTATAAGGTGCCACAGAACTCGTTGCTGCTTTTACGGATCCAGACTAACATGGCTACCCCTCTGATTATTAATTCAGACAGTTTTGTACCATATATTTCAATACATACTTTAACAGAAAATTTCAGTAGCTGTTGAATATAGGTTATCAGACAGTTGAACTTTGTTTTCTCCTCAAAATAATAGTCACAGAAGGCAAACAAACTGAATGAACTGTGAAAATAAAGCTTGTTTTATTTGTTCATAACTTGGCAAGTATTTAAATTTTGTGGAAGGTGTGAAATGAGTATAGTATATACAGTACACAATCAGAAGGAACTAAGGGCTAGAGCCATAAAATGACTTAGGCACCTAACTCCCTTTGAGGGTGGGGCTTAGGCCATACTCCTCTCCTTGGGATTTCCTATTGGCTAGTTTACCCTACTCAGCATGCTGGCTTCTGTGGCTCCCATTGTTATGTGCCTAACTTTCCCCATGTATTGTATAGGATACTTGGGTATTTAACTCGAGGCTGTCAATACCACTGGTTGACCAAGCTCCTAAAAGTTAGGTGCTGCAGTGCCTAAATCCCTTTGTGAATTGAGCCCTAAAGACTGAACTCTGTATTGAATTTATTCTCCGTTTTGTTTTCACTTCAGAAGCTTTGGACATCCTTTTAATTTCTTTGGACCATGCTCCCATGAATCCAGAGCATGTCCCTGTTTTATTTTTCATCGCTGAATCCATTTTGTATAGGATTTGTTGTGATGCGGCACAGAAATCTTATTTATACTCCAGCGAAATCAAGTTATCAAAGGTTTGTTGTATTTTTTTAAAGGAATTTTTATTGGGCTTTTTTATATCTGTCTATGTGGTATATATTCACCTACTTATTTTTTGTTGTATATCGACACTATGAAATATATGACATTACTCTGGATTTATACCACTATAAATGAGAGCAGAAGCTGACTGAATTTGTCACAAGACCTAAAACGTTGTAGTGTTTTCTATTATTATTTGTGGTATGCTTGTTCTATAATTTAGTTTAATCTTAACTTTCTGTATCTCTGAATACATGATTTCTGGGAAATCCAAAATGAGAGATTAGGAAAATGCAGTTTAATCTTTCCCAGAGTATGTAATAAGAGAGTATAAAATACAAATAAAAGACTATTTTTTGTTCATAATGCATATTGTTAACTTGGATTTTCTTATAATATTAGTAATATTATTGCAGCATATCTTGTTAAATTATGCAAACTCTTTATTCTTCCATCTGGATTATAATTAACGAGATACAGCATGCTAGGTCACAAAGTCTTAGTGCAGCACCATGAGAGTTAAGCATATGAGGTCTGGTCTACACTACCGAGTTAAACTGACGTAAGGCAGCTTATATCTATCTAACTCTCTAAGTGTCTACACTAAAATGTAGCTCCCACCAATGTAACTCCCTCACTGACTTAACTACACGAGAGGTGTAGTGCTTAGGTCGATGTAGTTAAGTCGACTCAGTGTCAATGTGAACAATGTGTTGCTTACATTGATTGTTGCTGCCTTTTAGAAGCTGTCCCACAATGTCCCACACTGACAGTTAAATCGGTGCAAGCGCTTTTGGTGAGGATGTGCACTGCTGAGACAATAAGCATAGCATGGACATGCAAAAGCAATTTAATTACTATGGTGGCTGTACATTGACGTAACTTAGGTCAACTTAATTTTGTAGCGTAGACTTTACCTAAGAAAAAGGATGAAACTGAGGCAACCCAAATGGGAATAATCCAAATGAGAGTAATCTCTTCTAAAAGCTGAATAAATAGTGTAAACTTCTAGTATAATTTAAGACTTACCCGATACATCACTATTTAATGGTCTAGTTTTGAGTGTCAGTACTATACCTCTTTCCTCTTTACCTCTTAGAAACCACTTCCAAAAGTTACTGATGTGGTAACTCTTCATTCTACAACAAAATTTCAGTTAGTCACAACCCAGAAACATCAAATGTTATTCTCTCATAAAGATTAAAATCCTTATTGAAACTGTACAATATAGATGAAATTAAGGACTAAGGCCAGGTGAAATTTTTTGACTGCAGGTTTTGGGGTTTTTTTGGGGCAGAAAATGCACATTTGGGTTGACCAAAACACTGTATGAATTTGTGTCAAATTCACTGAATGGTTTTGGTTAAAAAAAAAAAAAAGGGAAAAAAGTTTCATTTTTAACGGTTTTGAAATTAAACACTTTGATTTTCCAATTCAAAATGACTTTTTGTATTGAAATTTCCTTAATTTCATCAAGAAAATATTTAAAAGCATTATAAAAAGCTTGAAATCTAAATGACTTATATTTGCCAAAAATTTTGAAAAATTTCATTTTGGGTCAACTTAAAACAATTTTTTTTTATTTGGATTTTTTGGAATTGCCAGCAAACAAACAAACAAACAAAAAAAATCATGTATTCGCACAACTCTGTTAGGAAATTGATCCCGGACAGCATACATGTGGAGTACCATTCATTAAATACCATTCTCTATTAGTACTTGTTCTACTGCTCTGTTATGTGTCCCCACTGTTTCTGCAGCTTAAATCTTTCTTTCACTCTCACCTGACCAAAATAGTTACCTGACAGGAGGCTATGTTTTACTACCTCTTTCCCCATACAATTCTTCTACCACAACAAGAAAGAATGTATCTGTTTTGAAGGCAGTTTGAACTGTTAGAAAATGCTCCTCCACTCTCAAAACCTGATATGCCATAGATTAGAACAAGCTGCAGGAGTCTGGCAATAAACTTCCTCTTGCAATGGCTTATGACTTTCGAAACTCTCCATATTTCTAGTTTAAACTAAATTGTTAATTATTTTGAAAAGTTTAAACAAACTTGATTCTGCCATCTTTTAGTTACATGAGCAGGAAAAGAGAGAGAATTTTTTTACATTCATGTGAAGTTTTAACGTTCACCCATGTCTAAGCTGTCTGCTTGGGGGAATAAAGCATGGCAAAGACAATAAAAATACAACATACAAGCGTATTTGTTATACCACATACTTCAAATCAGATTTAACAGATTTTAACTAAAACGTGAAAAAAAATCATTTTCCAGCTTTAATCGAGCATGGAAAATTTCAGCCCCCACAGAATGTTTTATTTGGAAAATGAACAATTTCAACTGAAGCTATTTTGCAGTCTTAACAATAGCCAGTGCCTCATGTGACTGTTGGGACCTAAATTATGCAAGAAGCTTTGTAGAATTTTCCGCACCAGGACAATGCAGAATTTTGTGATAAATTTACTATGACAGGACAAAATATTTCTAAAACTTCCAGTAGTGTGGGAATCCACCAAGCACTATGGAAGGAGAAGCCATTTCCAGAGATGATCAGTGTTTCTTCTTAGCATAACGCTTTGCTTTCCTTGTGGATCTTTGAGATTCCTATATTTGCAGAATGCACTTCTTGCCATTTCCTTAGATCTCAAATCCCTTCCTTTTGGGATGCATGCATGCAGTGCTGTAAGATAAGCCTTGTAGAATTTCAGTAGTAGTTACCTCCTTCTTGTAAGTTTTTCTGTAAGAGTGGAGCATCAGGGCCAATATTTGTTTGATTTAAACCTCCTCTTCCTCCCATTAAATTCTTTTCCAATAAAAAGCACCAGGGATGCTGCAGAAGATTTACCTTATTATAAGGAAGGTACATTTTGGGCCCTAAACAAGCTGACAGGGTCTCTTTTTAGTATTTGTTATGAAGCAAACAATGAGCATAATAGCTGAGCTGATTTAAAGTTGAAATTCCTAGGATGTTTCCTTGGTTTTAGTAATGTACATTTTAAGTATCTCCCTTGGAAACTGGGAGATATTCTCACCCTCCCATTTTCTATGCGAAAGCCAGGGCCGGCTCTAGGTTTTTTTGCTGCCCCAAGCAAAAAAATTTTGGCTCCCCCCCTTTTTTGGGGGCTTTTACACATTTGCACTTTGCAGTTTTGTTTTGACTGTTTAAAATTTTTAAAAAAATGAAAACAGAGAATTTGTAGTTAGTGAAATAAAACAATTTTCTACTAGTGTAATTTTAACAAAACCCTCCCGCCTGGCTCAACTCTTACCTTGCTGCAGATCTGGCCCGAGGTGGATTCATCTCCCATCACCACAGCTCCCAGGGCCAGGGGTTGGGGCTGCTGCTGAATCCCAGCCCCACTCATCCTTGGTCTTTGCCTTGGCCCTGGCACGAGCTGGGCTCAGCCCAGGCTGCCGCTCTGCTCCCCTCTCCCCTTCCCTGGCAGGAGTCGGCACGGGGGGGGGGAAGGAGGAGGAGGAGGCGGCGGCGGGGACAAGCCGAGTAGGAGCGGCCCACCTAGGCGCCATATTCCCCCCATCCTCTACAGCTGGAGCAGGGCCGCGCTACCGGCTCCCGCCCGGGGGTGGGGGGTGGCCGCTGACCGCGGGAGAGTGGCGGGGACAAGCTGAGGAGGAGCGGCCAGTCTTCTGCAGCCAGGGAAGGGCTGCGCTACTGGCTCCCGCCTCTCTTCCACGGTCAGCAGCCACCCCCCCCACCCCCCAGGCAGAGCTGGTAGCACGGCCCTGCCCTGGCTGCAGAGGACGGGCCGCTCCTCAGCTTGTTCGCGCCGTTCTCCCGCAGTCAGCGGCCACCCCCCACCCCCCGAGGCGGGAGCCGGTAGCGCAGCTCTGCCCCAACTGCAGAGGACAGGCCACTCCTCCTCGGCTTGTCCCTGCCACTGCAAGCCAAGCAGCGGCCCATCCTCTGCAGCCGGGCAGGACCACACTACCAGCTCCCACCGCTCTTCTGCGGTCAGCGGCCACCCCCACCCCCAGGTGGATCCGATAGCGTGGCCCTGCCCCAGTTGCAGAGGACAAGCTACTCCTCGGCTTGCAGAGGCGGGGACAAGGTGAGGAGGAGCGGCTCTCCTCTGCAGCCGGGCAGGGCCACGCTACCGGCTCCTGCCTGAGGGGCTGGGGGTGGCCGCTCCCTGCAGGAGAGCAGCGGGGACACATTCCCCACTTAGCCAGCTCCCTGCCCCGCTGTACCCGGCGGCAGAACAACAGGCTGGTTACCGCCCCCCGGGGTGGTCAGGATCCAGCCCGGGACGCCGCTTCAGGTATGAGCTGGGGCCCCAGCATTATGTCGCCCCATATATTTTGCCGCTCTAGGCACCTGCTTGTTTAGCTGGTGCCTAGAGCCTTCCTTGGCGAAAGCAGGATCTCTCATTCATTCTGTGAGATTCTTTGTATGATTGCCAGGATTCTGGTTGAACAGCAGAAAAAAAAAACCACCCATTAAGGGCCCAATCCTGCTCCCACTCAAGTCAGAGAGTTTTCTCATTGACTGAGTGGAAGCAGAACTGGCCTTTACTGTTATGGAGTATCTGAGCATTCAGTGGTGCATGAGTCTGATCTCACTTTTACTGGTGTAAATCAAGAGCAGCTCTCTGGAAGCTGATGGAATGACATGGATGACAAACTGGTGTGAGAGAGAACTCAAGCCCTAAAGGTCTGACCCTGCAGTCTGTACATAGCCTGCCTAGGACCTGCAAGGTCAGGCCATTTGTAGCTTCAGCATCTGAGCAAAGTCTTAGCCTTCCAGATCTGCTAATGCTTTTAACCTTTAGGGGTTGTCTGCTTACAAAAACTAAAAGGCCCTACACATGCACACACTCAAAATCAGTCATCTGCAGTTAAGCTACATAATCAAAAGTAAAAACACAAATCAGAAGAAAGTATCCAGAAGTCTGTGAGGAGCCAGTCCCAATGACATGTCCCTGATCTTACCTCTGGCTTTCCCTCTGGCTGTGCAGTGCTTCCAGGTATTGATCCTGGTCAAACAAAAAACCCTATGAAGACAAAGAGAAATACAAGTGTCCTGTATTGTCTTAGCATCCTTGTGGAATCTCTTTACTTGCAACACTTTGTGCTGATTCGGTGTTCCAAAATACATGTTTTCTCCTTAGCATCTGTCTGGGAGTTTGGCCACGAGAAGGAGAGCTGCTTCAAACACTTGTCTTATATAAAACAAATTCTCTCATTTTTGCATGTTTTCAGAGGCTTGTATCTGGGAAGAGCAAACCTTCAAGATTTTTAAATAGAACACATCTATTATTTTTCTAGGTACTGCCAGGATTCTCTCTTTGTCACATACATCTGCCACAGTAAATATGATTGCTCTTTCTGCATCTTGCTCAGGGGTCTTAAATGGAGCCCTTATTTTGATTCTATATGATCTTTCAAAATACTCTTCTTGGATCTTTAGCTAAATCCAACTGCAATATATTCAGAACCCACTGTTCCAAAAAAAGCAATATGATTGTTTGTTCCAGCTGTTCCAGAGAGTCCAATTATTCTGACATTTTAAATTCTGAATGATTTTCCAAGATTTGCAATCTGTTTAACATTTTATTTTCTTTAATGATGGCTGCATGGAGGCTGTTAGCTTTCTCATTTCTTTTCACGTGCTTTGTTGGCTTTTTCTGCTTCTGTTAGCTTGGCCTCTAAGTTATCAAAGCCATCATCTAAAACTGTAAGCTGTAAAATGTAGTATCTAGCTCTACAGTTGCAGAATGGATGCTACTAAAATGCCCGCACATTTCACATGGATCTCCTTGATGGAGTGTTTTTGCCCTAACACTCCCACTGCAGGGCCTGGTCCATGCAACACCGTTGACAAAGATGAGAGCTCCATGGTTCTCCTGATTGGCATTGTAACCATAGAATCATCATACTGGGTTGAGTTTTCTTTGGTTGTGTGTAATTTTTCCTTATTTTCTGTTTCCTCATCAAATCTGTTCTCAGTATTGGAGGGATTTAGTTCACAAAAGTGTGTTCATTCCCTTACACTAAGAAAACTCTGAGGATACGTATCTTCTCTCACCAGCCCCACCCCCCACACACTGAAAAGAAAACCCTATACAAGAGCCAAAGTGTTATTAATTTACTGTGTACCATTAATATACAGTGAATGCAAAACACAAGACAAGAGTTATTCATTATTGTGCCACATGTGTGAAATCTGAAGATATGATCTGATTTAGCACTCTCTTAATCAAATTTCATGCAGGTGTAACTCAGTGGAGTTATATCACTGTTCAAGTGGAGGAGGGCAGTGGTGAATAAGACCCATAATCCAAAGGTGGTATTTATACATCTATTGTGAGTGGCATGATATAAAAAATATTTGTTGTACTTACTTTTGACAGGTTGGATTTTTGGTCTTTTTAAGGCTCCTTGTTTTTCACCTGTGTGGTCACCTGGAGACTTCTGGAGAACATACATATAGGCTTCATACAGATTTAAAAGGTAGAACATTGTATATTTGCTATATAAACAACATTAACAATGACTTTTAACTACTAATTTGGGAAATGGAAGTGACCTAAGTGAATATCTCACGTTGTGCTTCACTCAAGAGACTACCATTTGATTCTTAGGAATAGTGTCCACCTGAATTGAGAGTTTCATATGCATCAGTAAGCATGCAAAGCAGTCAACATTTAGCCTCATTAAATTAGGTAAAATAGAAAAGTTGAGGTCTGTAGGTGAAGAAGGAAGAAAAATCAGAGTAACTCTGCAGCACTATGTAATTAGTCAATTTAGTACATATGTCAAAAATGCACAGTATATTGTGATTTTAAGACTATTGACTGATCTCAGATAAATACTTGCTTATAAGCAGGAATGCTGAGTATTTTAAAAATATACATGAATCAAATCAATGTCTTTTAAAGCCTATTTGGAATGTGATTAATATTAATTATCTGTAAAGCCCTTACTAAAAGCAATCTTATATAGCACCATATGTTTTAGGTGATAACAGGTGACAGGTCACTGCTATAAACAGAAAAAAGTGACATTGCAAAAGCCTTAAGTTTCCCTCAGGTACGGTTCTAACATAAAGCCCAATCCTGCAGGGTGCTGAGTACCTGCAATGCACACAGACTGACAATGAAAAGGGAGGGTGCTCATAGGACTGGGCTTCTGTCACTTATTTGTTATGCTGACATTGCTGATAAATTTAATCTAATGCCAGGTATTCATATTCTATTTCAGACTTTTCAGCATGCATGCACACTGTATGCAGTGAATCAGTAGGCTGCTGCTGTAGTAAGACTGCAGAGGGATTGCAGTCTTGCTACTATCAATTGGTTGTCATGGCCACAAGTAATACACAAAATGAAGAACAAAGAATCAGATGATTTAAAAAAATGATTACCCACTTTTTTCCTGACACCTTTTATTTTACAAGCTTTGTCCACACCAGTCAATTATAGAAAACACATAAATATAATAGACACTCTCACAACAGAACTTCCTGTATCTGCCAGTTCTTAAAATGTAATGCAGTAAGCAATATTTTGGCTTACAGGCAGTGAAATCTGAATTCACCCAACCACTGGGGTAATGGTTATACATCCTTTCAAAACCCCTTTTATTTAATGCAACTGAATTCAGATGGCTTGATACATTACTCCATCTCTTCAGTGCTAAGTGTTGTTATTGAGAGGAATCAAATCCCATTTGCAGTACAGATGTCAGCACATGAATGCTAATCATGGAGCTTCAGATCTTATCAAAGGATATACGTAGTTTTGGGGGGGGGGAAAAAAGCTCAATTTTAGTTTACAAAAGTTGAGTCTGGTTACCATGCAGAGTTAGCCAAAAATAAATGCAGTCACTGAATGACTGGCATGAAGAGAGTTTACATTGTGATTCACTGTTAGCTGAGAGCCTCCTCACCTTGTTCAGAGTTAGCCTTAGTTAATTACGAATTTAGTCATCATGAGAGACTTCAACTATATGTAGCTCATGGGTTACATAAGCTATTATCTATGACTCATACTTGTAGTATTGTGTTCTACCACAAGAGGTCACACAACATTTATAAATCTACTCTGTGGAAAATTTGCTAATGATTCCATCAGCAAAGTAGTGAAGTTAAATAGCACATAATAAATAAAAGGCAAACAGAATAAATTATAAAACAACAGGAAGACAATTTTCACAAAATTATTTTTCATGCCATAGCACTTTCAGCTTGTGCAGTCTGCTACCATCCATATCCAAACATCCTCTCGGCTGTGCAATTTATGCTGAAGGCTGGAGAAACCATATGTGGTGCTGTGGTATTTTCTGATGTAAGCTTGGAAGAAAGACAGAAGCAGAGTCCTCTTGGCATGGTGGGTAACATAAATCAGATGATATATGATTCATCAAAAAGGATTACTGTGATCAAATAAGCATGCTTGGTAATTCAGTGAAAATAATTAAAGCTGAGCTGAGCTAGACAAACTACCTGTAGTCCAGGGACAGGATAAACAGAATACACACTCATCTGTAGTCATTGCCACCTGGATTTGTGAAACATATCATTTCATGAATACACTATCCATGTTTCTTTGATGCAATGCAATTAATTATCAATGTGATACTATAGTGACCCAGTGCATATTAGTAGCTAGGGTGGTGTCAGTATCCCTTTTAAGATTCTGTTTTCATGACAGCATTTACTCCCGTTCTATGGCATCTGCTTCCTTCAAAGTGTGTATGGAAATGGACAGGGATGGGTGGCTGTGGGGGAGTTCATGCACAGCCCTTCTGCAGCAACAGAGCACTTCCCTGAACCTTGCTGCCATGGGGGCCAGGAGGAGCACATGGGGGAAGGGGGAGCACAGTCCTGGAAAGCAGCATAGAGTAGCTGGCTTTCTGAGGGCTGCCCTGAGGCGTGCAGATTTCCCTTTAGATATTGGGGGTGCCTGCACGGTTGAATGGCCGTGTCCCTTGCTCTCTTTGTGCAGCCCTAGATCCCTCCCCCTGGAGATGATGCATCAAATGCTGTGTGCAGTGGACCAAAGAGAATTTTTCGGAGTAAGTTTTCTCCTCTGGCTGCCTTTTCTGTGCTAGGGAATGATAGGATCCATAATGATGTGATGCACAATAGCTTATCATTTATATGATTAAAAACTGCCTAATTATGTGTCTAGCTTACAGGCTGTAATGACATCAAAAGGGCTGCTACAGTCTCTCTCGGGAAACAATATTTCTTGCTCTTTTCTCTTTACCTAATTACGTATTTACCTGAGGAAGTGTAAGGCTGTGTGAGCACTGACCGACGTTGTTTTTGTTTGTCTTTTCCTAATCTAAGTAAATATAAATAATATTTATAATACTAATAATTCTTAACTCTTAAATAACAGTGTTCATCCAAGGATGTCAAAGTGCTTTACAAAGGAGGGCAAGTATCATTATCTCAGTTCACAGTGAGAGAAACTAAGGCCTTTTCTACACTACAAAGTTTTGTCGACAAAAGTCAGCTTTCGTTGACAAAGCAGTGGAGGTGTACACACTGACATGCCTCTCCCACCCATGTAACTGCCCTGCTAGGCTGACATAATAAAACCACGGTGACAAGCTGCATAGAGCTTTTTCTGGTGTAATTAGAGCGACAGCGCATCAGTGTAGACTCCTCACTTAGTTATGTTGCCTTAATTGGCCTCCAGGAGGTGTCCCACAATGTCTATCATGATCACTCTGGTCAGCAGTTTGAATTCTGCTCTGAAGGTACACAGGTATGCACCCCTCATTTAAAGGCCCAGGAATTTTTGAAATTCCTCTTCCTATTTGCCCGCCATGCACAGTTCACACAGCATCTTCCCATCTGACCATGCCGGCTTTCCATAGCAGACATGTTCCCACGTGGAGCACACCAGAGCTGTTGGATCTGCTAAGTATATGGGGCAAGGAGGCTGTGCAGTCGCAGCTTTTCACCAGCTGTAGGAATTTCGATACATATGGGCTACTTGCTAATGGCATGCAGGAGAAGGGGAACAAAAGGGACACGCAGCAGTGTCATGCTAAAATCAAGGAGCTGAAGCAGGGATACCAGAAGGCAAGGGAGGCTAACCATCACTCTGATGCAGCCAAAAACATGCCGCTTCTATAAGGAGCTGCATGCCATCCTCAGTGGCGACCCTGCCTCCACCGCCAGGAGCTCTGTGGATGCTTCGGGGAGACTGGAGGCAGTGGCCAGCAGACTCAACCCTGGTGAGCAAGTTGTGGACAAGCGGGTGGAACTGGAGGATGATGTGGAGCACATGGAAGGGCCGTCTGGTGGCACAGCAAGTCAGGACCTCTTTTCCACTCCGGAGGGGTCTAGGCAGTCCTAGCATTCCAGCTGTAGTGCACAAGACAGGGAAACTCCGGTAAGTGCTTATTTTGCTTTGATATTGCAGTGAAAGGAGATTGAGTTCTCATGAACTTTGTTGTATGGTAGAAGAGGGATAAGGGACAGAAATTAATAACAGAGCCTGTGGGGCCACAGCAGAAAAGTTTGTTAATGTCCAGGGGGATGTCCCTGGAATCCTCTATAGCGATCTCTAGGAAATTTTCGTGCAGGTTTTCTGCAATCCTCTGCCTAAGATTTCTTGGGAGAGCTGCCTTGTTTCTCCCCCCCGAGCTGTAGGAAACTTTGCTGCACCACCCAGCAATTATTTCTGCAGGGATCAGAACAACACACAAGCGAGCAGCATACAGAGCCAATATGAAGCCACACGCAGGCAGATGTACCCTTGCATCCTGGATTACTCTTAGGAGTGAGACATTGGCCTTGATTACCTTAGTCTGTGGAAAAGGGTACCAATCTTCAGAATAGGCTCCCTAGCCACTTCTAGTAACCCCCTTCAAAAAACACTTTTTGCCCCTTCTTGCCCTTTCCCCCTCCCTCCCCCTCCCCCCCCCCCGCCCTGCAAACTCACCTTAATTGGGACTTGCAGCAACCCGTGTGCTAGCTCAGGGACAGTGAGAAAGAGGTATGTATAACTTTTGTGATTCAGGGCTGTGAGTGCACTCTCAATAGTATCTCTGTTCATTGTTTCTTTGTCTTCTAAAGATGCACCCTTGAGAACACACTCTTTCACACTGGCGAAGCACCTCCATCAGATAAGAGGGCGACCCAGGAGAAGTAAGGAGTATATGTTTTGTGGAGTGCTACAGTCAACAGATGCAGCACATAGCGAAATAAGTGTGGAGGGAGACAATTAATGAAAGACTGAGGCCAGACAGCCAGGAAAGGACACGGGCAGGAGCAGATAATAAAGCTCCTGGAGGACCAGACAAAGGTGTTGAAGTCCCTCATTAGCCTGCAATCAGTGTAAATCCGTGCCCAACTCCCGCTCCAGCCACTACAGAACTCTGGTCTATGTCCTCCCTAAACTCCCACACTGCATTCATCATGTGTTTCTGGTCCCCCACAGTACCCCATGCACTCCAAGCCTGAGGACTGGTTTTCCAATGAAAATTGGAATTACACCCAGCTGTGAGAGCTCTAACCATGAGACTGTTCATTTTCCTGTCTTCTGTTTGTCCAAAGGTTTGTGTTATATCTCATTAAAATGGTTCTTCAATTGTGATATATATACATCGCTCAGTGCTAACATTGAAACAGTGGCTATAGGTAGGAATATTTACTCCTTGCAATTAATGCTCAAGAAGCAATCACTACAGCAGTAATTCATGGCAGCAAGTAAACATTGCCTGGCTGAATTCATCACATTACTGGGAATCATTGTCAAAATGCTCCTTCAAAGCCTCCCTAATTCCAATAGCCTGCTGCTGCTCCCCTCTAATTGCCCTTGTATCCTGCTGCTCAAAATCAGCAGCCAGCCGATCAGCCTCTGCAGCGCACCCATGGGGAAACTTTCCCCCCTTTGATTTGCAAATATTATGGTGAGTACAACAGGCCACAATGATCATCAGAATATTTTCTTCATTGATGTTTAACCAGATAAAAAGGCAGCGCCAGCATCCTTTTAATCAGCCAAAGGCAAATTCAATGGTCATTTGGCACCTGCTGAGCCTGTTGTTGAAGCACTCCTTGCTGCTGTCTAGGTTCCCGATCTAAGGCTTCATGAGCCATGGGAGCAAGGGGTATGTGGGGTCTCCAAGGATCACTAGGGGCACGTGCACACCCTCATTTGAAATCTTCTGGTCTGGAAAGAAAGTCCCAGCTTGCAGTTTTCTATACAGTCCAGTGTTCCGAAAGATGCATGCATCATGCACATTCCCTGACCACCCCACATTGATGTCAGTGAAACAGCCCCAGTGATCCACCAGTGTCTGCAAGACTGTGACTGGGTGGACTGGGTCTGGAGGCCATCTGCTAGAGGCCTTGTAGCCCTGCCACACCCCACCCCAGAAAAGGGCAGTAGAGAGGTCCTCCAAGCTGCCTAGAGCGGTTGTATGGGACGCAGCTAATCAGGGCCAAGTAAGCTAGTATAAGAAGATCTGCAGGGCCTGAGTGAGATCAATTCCTTTCTGGAAAATTGTGGCTGGCTGCTGCTGAGTTTTTGTCTGCTGCTGAGCCATGAAGGGCTGACTAACCTAATTGCCTTCTATGCTGAGATAACCGGCTCTGTGGATAAGGGAAAAGCAGTGGATGTGCTATTTCTGGACTTTAGCAAAGCTTTTGATACAGTCTCCCACAGTATTCTTGCCAGCAAGTTAAAGAAGTATGGGCTGGATGAATGGACGGTAAGGTGGATAGAAAACTGGCTAGATGGTCGGGCTCAACGGGTAGTGATCAATGGTTCCATGTCTAGTTGGCAGCCGGTATCAAGTGGAATGCCCCAAGGGTCGGTGCTGGGGCCAGTTTTGTTCAATATCTTCATTAACGATCTGGAGGATGGTGTGGACTGCACCCTTAGCAAGTTTGCAGATGACACTAAACTGGGAGGAGTGGTTGATACGCTGGAGGGTAGGGATAGGATACACAGGGGCCTAGACAAATTGGAGGATTGGGCCAAAAGAAAAATGATGAGGTTCAACAAGGACAAGTGCAGAGTCCTGCACTTAGGACGGAAGAATCCCTTGCACTGCTACAGACTAGGGACCGAATGGCTGGGCAGCAGTTCTGCAGAAAAGGACCTAGGGGTTACGGTGGACGAAAAGCTGAATATGAGTCAACAGTGTGCCCTTGTTGCCAATAAGGCTAATGGCATTTTGGGTTGTATAAGTAGGGGCATTTCCAGCAGATCGAGGGATGTGATCATTCCCCTCTATTCAGCACTGGTGAGGCCTCATTTGGAGTACTTTGTCCAGTTTTGGGCCCCACACTACAAGAAGGATGTGGATAAATTGGAGAGAGTCCAGCGGAGGGCAACAAAAATGATTAGGGGGCTGGAGCACATGACTTATGAGGAGAGGCTGAGGGAACTGAGATTGTTTAGCCTGCAGAAGAGAAGAATGAGGGGGGATTTGATAGCTGCTTTCAACTACCTGAAAGGGGGTTCCAAAGAGGATGGATCTAGACTGTTCTCAGTGGTAGATGATGACAGAACAAGGAGTAATGGTCTCAAGTTGCAGAGGGGGAGGTTTAGGTTGGACATTAGGAAAAACTTTTTCACTAGTAGGGTGGTGAAGAACTGGAATGGGTTACCTAGGGAGGTGGTGGAATCTCCTTCCTTAGAGGTTTTTAAGGTCAGGCTTGACAAAGCCCTGGCTGGGATGATTTAGTTGGGTTTGGTCCTGCTTTGAGCAGGGGGTTGGACTAGATGACCTCCTGAGGTCCCTTCCAACCCTGAGATTCTATGATTCTATGAAAACAGTACATATTTTGGGAAGTGGTTTGAGTCACTCTCTTAAAAGAGCAATGGGGAGGTATCTTAAATGGGAAACATATTTATTAAAATGTTTAAAAGCACCTACTCAAGGTTGTAGGCACTTGTACGTACATTTCTTAAGGCAGAAGGATGGTCTTATGGTTAAGGCACTTGACCACGGGGACTCAGGATGTTAAGGTTCAGTTGACGCAGACTGTAAAATGGGACTAACAATACTTCCCTACCTCCCACAGATATTGTGAGGGCAAATTAATTAACGTTTGTGATGTTCTGTGACACTATTGTAATGGGGCTCATATCATTACATAGAGAGGAAGAAAAACATAAATGGACAAATAACCATATTAGAACATTTAACCAGCCTTCTCAAAGTTTACTTCATCTCTCAAAATATAAATGGTCCCTGTCAATCCATCATGAAGAAACCCTATCAAACCATCGATGACCATCTCACCCCACTCCCTCAGAAAAGCTTGTGGGGGGGGGGAGAAGATGAGCCTTGCAGCATACTGTGGCAGTCAATAAATCTGGGCTGTCTCACACCAAGGGGGAAAGAAGGATTTAAAAAAAAACACCTGGGAAAGAGGAGGTTTGTAGGAGCTGTTAAGAGTGAGCAGATGATACAGCTGGGATGTGGGAGTGAATGGCAGATCCTATAAGCCTTACGTTGGGAGATGCCTGTAAAAGGAGATCTTTAATAGCTCACTGTGCAGAACTATAAAGACCAATAGGGCCAAGTTAAAGTCAATTGTCTGCTTAATAGATAGCCATTATAAAGAACAAAGGGCAGCTGTAGTATGATTGTTACCAAGGCTTTGGAGTGGAGCCCAGAGCTGGAGCCCAGAGCAGCTCCGGAGCAGTAGAGCTGCAGGTTTTTGCCTGGAGCAGGAATGGAGCCGGAGCACAGCTCCAAAGCCCTGATTGTTACAGCTTGAAGCCTTGAGCAAATGTTCTGCTGAGTTTTGAACAATCTGCAAGCAATGGGAATGCACTGGTGGAAGCCTTTGTAGGAAGGAAAATTGAGGCTTATAATCATAGGGGAGTGTGGGGTTTGACACTTAAGGAAGGTCATCATGTTATAAATAGGGGTATAGCATATGCAAACTGTGCAACTGGAGAAAAAACACAGGTATGATCTTGTGCTGTATCTCTGGGAAGTGCGGCACAAAACTCTCAGCCCAAGAGCGGTGAAGGTGCGTGGACTAAGAGGGTTTAAGCCACCTTTTTACCCTTCTGTTTCTAGGCTGATTCAGGGGCCAAAATGGGATGTAATTTAGGTAGCCCTTAGGTGACACCTATGTTACAACAGCTCATGCCAAGCTGCCTATGGGCAGCAGTACCCTGTGGAATCATAATGGTGCCGGATCTGGTCCTTTCCTCAGCCCCATACTGGTGCACCCCTATATTGGAACATGCAGAAGAGGCTTTGTAGTTTCTGTGCTGTGGGAATTCTTTTGTGGCCAGACCTAGGCTTTTTATTATACTTGTATGCTATTGCACCTGTAGGATCAGGGAAAAATACCCCTCCCTACTTTGTTACCGCATCCAACATATGGAAAGGCTGCAATTGAAAATGATACCACCGTTTTAATTAAGCTAATTAACTGACCAAGTTTCCTCAATAAGTGGGAAGACAAAAGGAAAGAGAACCTGTTTATAACAATGACTTCTTCAAGACATTCTTATTGGTAAGTAAGCATGGATCATTAGAGAAAGAAACCAAGGAAAAAGGGTGCTCTGCTGTCAAATACTTTCCTTGAGTTACAGAAAGTTTGGGGATTTTGAAAGTATATACCCTTGAAAGTTTAGTATTCTTTGTCTTTGTTGAAGGATGTAGCACTTCATAATAAAATATTTAGCACTTAAAGGGATCGCCTCTGAAAACCAGCTGTGCTTAAGGCTTTTGAATGCAGTCAAACCTCATAACATAGTGCTCATAGATTATAGACAATACACACCTAGTTTAGACTCTTCAACAGCAGATTACAGCAGCTTCTTCCATGTCTGTTTTTATTTTCCTTATTTCAAGGTCTGCTATTCTTTATCATAGCTCTGAATGATTCCTAAAGAGCAGTATTGTAGACTAACTAGTTCAGAACAGACAGCTAAAATGGATTGACAGTGATTCAATTACTATTAATGAAACCTAATTTCTATAGCATATTTAAGTGCACTACATAATAAAACTATCCCCCAAGGTTTACTGAATTAAGAAATAGGGTCCCTGCAGCATCCTCCAGTCAGTGAGGATGTATGACAGCTCCCTCATGGGAGTCCTAGGTAATTTGAAAAACCAATTCAGTCCACTTCCTGGTCTCTGAGCTCGCTGAGTCTCTCACATACAGCCATGTAGGAGATTTTCTACAATCCTGGGGCTGTATTAACTAAAGCATTCGATGTGGCCACCAGTGGGGGAATTCAAGGGCTTGAGAAATCAAGAACTGTAAGGCTCAAGGAAATTTGCATGAATTTCCTGCCCACTGAGCAGCTCTGTAACTGTCCAAACCAGGAAGCAGGTATTTCGAGGGGAGAAGCTTGAGCAGACTCACTTTATGATAAGGCCACGGATTATTTTGTTCTCGATCAAAGCCTTATTTATCTCTGGACTGTGATTGCACCATTATAGCCATTCTGATGTATTAATACATGTTTAGTTCAAAATCATTTTCATAGTGGAAAAAAGAGTGGACACTTAAATGGCTATCAAGAATATCCAGAGTTATGATTAATGATGCATTTTGTGAAAGAGTTACTAAACTTCATGCTTCAGGGTTAAGCCAATTTCTAGCTATTAGAGAAAAGGATGGGACATAACATGAGGGGTAGATTACTCCATATCTGCCTACTGCTGGAGTCATACACCTTCCTCTGAAACATCTGGTGCTGGCCACTGTCAGACGATACCTACCTATGGCAGTTCCCGTGTTCCTATAATATACATCATTTAGCCCACAGAGCAGCTAATCAACAATCTATATGAATTTAGTAATTTCTCAAAAATAGATTTTTGTGCCATCACTAGATTATAACAGTTTTTAATGAGCGTAGAAACTTAGCATTTGGTCATGTACATTTTTCATGCATTGATCATGTTAATTTGATTCAGTTTAATTCGTGAATTATTACAAATCCTACATCAAGATTCTGACACTCTTGTGGAGTCCCACGAAGTCACGAGGACTCCTCCGTGGCACAGGGCTCTGCATTAGCAGATCCTGATACAAGTTTGCTGCCTAAAGTCAGTGTTTAAAAAATGATAATCTTTTTAAAATGGTTCTTATTCTAACCAGAACTCCAACTTGTAAACAAAATAATGTTGGGTCTGATCTTGGTATCTGATAAATACAAGTAGAGATTGACATTTACCACAGAGTCCTATTGGAGTCAGTGGGACTGTGCTTGAACGTGGGGCTCTGACTATGCAAATCAGATTCCAGAGTCAGAACGTTGGCCACTTAAATGTTTTCCAGGATACCTAAAGTGTGCCAGTCCACATTACTGATGAATAACCTGTGTTATTTAACCTTACAGACAAACTACAGCAATTCTACTTTTTGTTAATAGTCCCAGAAGGCTGATGCTTTGTTTTCATAAAGCTAATCTTAGTCTGAAGTGAAATCTTAATAAAACTGGTTTGTACTGTTAATGCTGGCTCAAACACAAGCTTAAATGTAACAGCATAGGCAGGGTCACTAATTTTAATTACTTCAGAAGCGACAACTTTGGGTAGTGAGCACTTCATAATACATAAAACCCCCAGAGAAACAACAATAGCACATCTTCTGTTGACTGGATTCTGAGATTTTTTTTGGTCCCGTTGTGTGGAATATATTAGAGGCATTTGTAGCATTGTATTTTGTATGAAACTAGAATGCTGAGCAAGTGTTGTGCTGAGTAAAATTCTAAGACAAGTCTGAGTAGAAAACCAAAGGCTAACTTTCTATTCAAGAGATCTTATCTATGAATTTAACTTAATTTTTTTCTTAGTCCGTCTTGGATTCTGACCCAGTAGTTCAATTAAAGCTTGAACACAAAGAAAATACGATTCAGCACTTTCTTTGGCATAGTCTTGTTGTTTGGGTTTGTGTACACAACAACTCTTCTCGACTAGATGAAGTGCTTCAGCATCTTCTGTTCTATAAGGAAGAGCTCCACCGGAAAAACTGGTAAGGATAACTCTGATATAGTTCTTATGGAACCAACCTTTGTGCTTAAATGTTAATCACACCTAAATTGCCTATGAAAAAGATTTATAATCTGAGTGCCAAAAGCAGAAGCAATTCATGTACTTTGCCTTACTTCATTTTATCAATAAATTGTTCCTACCTTTTTCACTACAAGCACATACAGATATTGTACTAGTTTGTCTTTATTAAATTAGTTATTGATAGGAACTTCATTCCAGCATTTTAAGTTGCCTTAATTTTCCAAGTAGTTAAACAGCTGAAATGAAGTGTGCTATCCTTCAGGGAAATATATCAAGCTTCGATTTTTGTTTTTTTTGTATTCCTTACTTGTGAAGTGTGACCAAAACTAATCTTGAATGATTAAAATTAATTTTGCGTGGGAATGATTTCCTGAATGATTCTGTTAATTTAAGTATCAACAGGCAAAGTCAAGCTTTAAATCTGGGCTTTGTTTAGCAGAGCTACAGTATTAAATGAGTGTGTTGTTTTATTTTTCTTTTTAAGAACATTTTTGAAAAAAAGAAGCATCTGCAAAAGTGATGCAAGGTACCTGCTCATTCATAACCAAAAAAATCTAGTCTAAAACATAATAGGAGGTTGCCCTGGGAACCAAATGTAAGCTTCCCTAGATATCAGGGATGTTCTGTCCCAGGGTATTGGTTTAGCTGCGTAAACTTCAGTGAAATGGGACAGTGAATATAACAGACCTCTCAACAAGCATGATTTTTTCCCTTTGTTTTGTTCTTGAGCCTTAGTACATAACTATAATGGAAGAAGCAGCAGAAAGGTTTTACCTAAACATAGAGCCTATCTCTGTCAGACTATCTCAGGCTGTAACCCAGCCCCCTGACAACAGGATGTGAAGCTCTGCATCCTCAGAGCAAGGTGGGGACTGCAGGGGGGCCCTTCTCCTCCTCTTCTCCTTTCCACTGCTTACAAGGTAGCAATTTTTATAGTATCTCTCATTCTTTCCAAGTGCTTGATTGGATCTTCAGTTTCCAGACTACATTACTCCATTATAGAAAGGAACCAAACAGTAAGTGGGTGGGTTTGCCAATGTAGGGTTTGGGCTTGAGCCTATCTCTACACAATAGTCAGACTCTGTATATAATGTAATAATGCTGCTGAGCAAATGCCACATAATTTACCTTTTCGCCAACATGACACACAATTCTCTGCTCAATATAAGACCACAAAAATTATCCTGCCACTTCTAGCTCCTCATCTTGCCCACCCTCCCTTTGTCATTAATTTCCATAGATGTGTTACTTTGTTTGTCAGTGGCTTTGTACACTGTTGTCCTTAAAAGGACAGAGTGGGAAGAAGAGAGAAAAATCTGTCTGATACAGAGGGCAGCACTAAGACTGAAAAAGGCCTTCACAGTTACCCTTTTCTCAGATGTAGTTGGAAGTAGGAACTGAAGGTGGCCAACCAGAGCACCTAAGCCACAGAGGAAGGCAGCTGTCAGGCAGCTCTTTATCATATAGAAGTGGAGCTGAGGATACCTAAATGGCAACCACTTCTTCTTGCAAGCCTCCTCCATCTTCCTCAAGACAGTGCTTCAGAGCCTCACGCCACTGCATGCTCCCTGTTGCTGGGGACCACTAAGCCCTGCAGGAATGGGACTTCTTTTCTGCAATGCAAGGCAATTACATGCATTTTTATTTTTATTTGGGGGGACTTTTTTTTTTTAAAAGTACTTCAGTAAAACCAAAGATTACCAAATGATTTAGTAATCAGTTAAAATCTCCTTATTTCTAGCTGGTCACCAGATTCAGTGCAACTCTGCCGTATAGATCACCTGGCCTGACAGCACAACTTCAGTCCAATATGCTACTTAGTAGAAAGAGCCTTGATAAGGGGCACTGATAACACTGGGAAGACTCAGAGAAAAGTTGGTCTAGATCTTTGGCCCAGCCCAAGTCCCTTTTGTGTTGCTCCAGCTATCACGAGCCAATAAAATAGTCCTCAGAAACTGTTCCTGCCAGCGTAAGTTAGATGCAGCTCTGTGTTGCTCTAACCTTCATGAAGACCGAACTAGCCCCTGGCTGCCCCCAGAATTGGGTTATGGGGTGGAAAACACCTTTTGCACCCTACCCACTCCAGCTGCACAGAGCTCTCTATGTTTAGAGCACCTTGTCTCTATGGAACTTTTTGGTTCTTTTTGTTGCTAAACCTGGCAGATACAATGCAATATAATAGATTAACACAATGTAATACATGCAGTAAAGTGCATTAGAATCACCTAGAAACAGTAATTTCAAAAGATGTGTAGCATCAGCATAAAAGTCTTTTGCAGCAGCGGTCAGTGCGACTGGCACAAGGGCTGCCTGAGCTGCTCCTGAGCCAGGCGCACTGGCCGCTGCAGAAGTTACGGAGGTCACGGAAAGTCACGGAATCCATGACTTCTGTGACCTCTGTGACAAATTTGCAAAACCATGCTCGGAAGTGTCCCTAGCCTCTGTTTGCCAGAAGCTGGGAATGGGTGCAGGGATGGATCACTTGATGATTACCTGTTCTGTTCAGTCCCTCTGAAGCACCTGGCATTGGCCACTGTTGGAAGACAAGATACCGGGCTAGATGGACCATTGATCCCAGTATGGCAATTCTTATGCTCTTAAATTGAGAGGATAGCATTCTCTAGGATCTTTTGCTTCATCTCTGAGCGGCATGCATCCTGTTATTGTTTTTGTTGTGAATTATGGGAAGCTACATGGGTTTACATTTTAAAAAATCCCATAAATCCACTGTCTCCACCCCATTCTTCTTGTTTGTACTGGTTCATGCCATTTTCCAATTGTTATGGGCCAGCATGATCCCAACAATGTTCTGTACTATTACGGTGACAACCGTGACTATGGCCAGGCTGCTTGGGCTGTATTACAATACTCGGGGTTGGACAGATTCAGCACTGGACTTCGCCTGTTGCACCACTGAGCAGATGATGCTGAAGCAGGAGAATATTCTATGGCAGCAGCAGCTCCTCCAGCAGCAGGAAGATACTCTGCAGCAGTGGCAGCAGGCTGAGGCAGAACACCAGAAAGATGCTGAGCTGTTGAAACAAGAGGACGGATTCCTAGATCACCTATACAGCATACAGTGCCATTTATGGGCCTGGGAAATTAGGTTGGATTGGTGGGAGAGGACAGTCTGCAGGGCTGGGACGAGCAGTGGTAGCAGCAAGAGAATTTCAGGATAGGGAGGACTACCTTTGAGAGCTGTGCAGAACTGTTCCTGGAGCTTCAGTGGCAGCGTACCAACATGCAGTGCCCCATACTCATGGAGAAATGGGTCGCCATTGGCATCTGGGAAGCTGGACATTCCAGAATGTTATTGGTCTGCAGCCAACCAGTCTTGCATCCGAAGAAGTGGGTATTCACCCACGAAAGCTCATGCTGCAAAACGTCTGTTAGTCTATAAGGTGCCACAGGATTCTTTGTTGCTTTAGCCAACCAGTTGAGCATGAGGAGACCAACTGTTGAGGCCATTCTCATGCAGGTCTGCTATGCCATTGGTGAAGTGCTGTGTAACCAGGGCATGAAGCTGTGTAATGCTCAGAAGAGTGATGGCTTTGCATGCATGGGGTCCCAAACTGTATAGGTGCACCACCACCCCCAATCCCCTGCCAGAGCACAGAATTTATAAACAGACATATTTCTCCAAGGTGCTTCAAAGACTGGTGGACCACTGCAACAGGCTTACAGGCATAAATGCAGAATGATCTGGGGGGATCCATGATGCTAGGATCTTTTGGAACTCAGTAGTATTTAACTTAATGGAGAGAGGCTCCCAGGACCACTGTGAACATTGATGATGTGGAAGTTGGTTTGGTTATTCTGGGAGACCTGGCTTATCCCCTGATGCTCTGGCTAATGAAGCTATATAGAGGCTGCTTGGACAGAAGGAAAGAACATTTTAACTATTGTCTCAGTAGTTGCAGAATGGTAGTCAAGTGTGCATTGGCTGTTGAAAGGCAGAAGGCACTGTTTATGGAATAGGTCTGAAGCAGCAGAATTTTTTTCCCCCAACCATTGTAACTGCATGTTGTGTTTTGCACAATATTTGTGAGAGTAAAGAGGAAAGCCTGAAGGGTAGGTAGGAGGCTGAAGAACAGAGACTTGCTCGGAGGTTTGAGCAGCTAGCAAGGTATCCCAAAGAACACAAACAGCTGGGGGAATGCTGGAAGGGATGCCTGTTTGTGTTTTGAGTCCCCTGGCTGAACATGTTAGCCCATGGAGGTGGTACTGGGATGCAGACATTGCAAGCACTGGAGTATTTAGTGTTCCCTATGTGCTTTTGTAGAAACCATGCATTATTTCATTGTTAGTTAAATGATTTTCTGTGCAACTGCAATGACGACTCATAATGGATGTTCTGTGAAGAGTTTTTATTACAAAACAATAAAAAAATCAATAAAAGTTTTAATGAAACCAATGGAAAAGTAATATCTTTGTAGTTGGAAATATATTTAACTAACCAATCTATAAAATAACCAGCTATACACAAACCTTTAATGAATGCAACAGTAAGAACATTTGAAGTACATCAAATGGAGGAGGGGGAGAGGCATAAAGTTACAGGCCAGCAAACACCGGGCCTTCAGAACTTCTTGTCTGCATGGGTTCTGGATTAAGTGCTGCAGCTCAAAATTATCAGTGGTATTGCAGGGCTTGCTGTGGGGATACAGTGGTTAGGGGTTGCTGCTGGTCCCAGTAGCCAGCATTGTCCAGGGGCTGAAGGACATGGCTGGATTCCAAATTATGGGACTGCAGGGCCTGCTGGCCTAGCAGCAGCATGTTTTGCAGGAAGATGTTCTAGCTCAAGATAGTATCCATGAGCTGTCTCTGCATCTCTGTCTTTTTCCATGCTCTCCTTTGCCATGGTGATGCTGTCGTTAGCCACAACCACTCTTTCCCTGAGCACTGAGACACTGTCCTTGGCCACTGTCATGATCTCCTGGGAGAGGTGCATTTCTTTCTCCCATTGGGTCCTCACCTACTGGCTCCGCCTCTCAGTCAGCCTGGTTTTCCTGTGTGACTGAGCCAAGAGTTCTGCAAACATGTTGTGAGTCTTCCTTTTTCTTCACCTCAGGCTGGCTAGTCTGTCAGCAGTAGATAGAGGCCCTGTTCTTGATGGTTTGGCTGTTGCAGGTGCTGTGACTATGGGAGTAGGGGAAAAATAACCCAGTCACTTGTTCATATCCCAGGCAAGTCATGAGAGCTTTTTTAAAAAGTATGTATACGTGATTTTACCCCCTGAGACTCTTCTCATTCTTTGTCAGAAACTCAGAGATAAGTGGCCTGCGTGTACAGAGGGTGCCTGGTCCATTTGGATTTCTGTATATTGTATCTGCTTTCACGCTGGTAGGGATGGGGTGGTCAGAGCTATGTTTCCAGGTTGCTTTTTCAGTTTTGTTTGAGCACTGGAGGCCCTCCTGTGGTGTTGGAGGTATAAAGAGGAGGTTGGGGGGGGTGTTGTTGGGGGCGAGCTAGATAGCAATCTCTTCTACATCCCCTTTAGGCTATCCTCCTGACTTGATGTTGTTAGGCTGAGGCAGGTGACGAGGAGGTTGAGAATGGCCTTTTTCAAAAAGGCAAAGGGTGGACCAGTGATAGAGGCTGTAAAGCTATTCACCAGGATAGTTCCCCAGAAGTGCTGCAGGATTGGAAGGGGCTTGCAAGCTATACTCAGACCATGGGCATGCAACTATTCTCTATAATATGTGAAAGAAAACCGAGCAATTTCTCAGTCTTACTTTCTGCTGCATCTCCCTGGCAGACATGGAGTAAGTGCAGAGAAAAGAAGAGAGGGTTCTGACATGATTTTATAGGGTATTTGTACCTCAGCAGGGAGCAGTATTGTTTGTGCCTTGTCCAGGCATCCAATGTTCAGTTGTGTCTACTGTAAACTACAAGAACTAAGCAAATTTCCTGTAAGCAGGGTCTCAATACACTGTTGAATTTTGCACTAATGAATGCTTTTCATTATTTGAACCTGCTGCAAGAGGGTGGGTGGAGAGGGGGAGGAATTCACACTCTGATTGTACTCTGCTGTCAAGTGCCATTTTGAAACAGCAAAAGACAGAGAGATGGAGGCTCTTAGCTCACAGCTACCAACAATAATATTAAATGGTAAAGATAGGTACTTACATGCCAAAGTATCCTTCCAAAGAATCTGACTCTTTTGGTCCCGGCCTGGGTTTCCAACTGGGACTCTGGCTCAGCCAATGGAGGGAAGGAATCAGAGTCCATTGCAGCAGGGCAGGACTGAGTTTAGCTTTCCAGCTTGCTGTTGTCAGGGTGCTGAGTAGGCAGGCCACGCATCTGGTCTTAAAGTGGACAGTCCTGCTTTTCTAGGGTTTGTCCCCCATCCAGTACTGAGACAAGATCAGATGTGGTTTAATCTGATATTGGACAGGGGATGCCATTTTGAAGAACGTGCAAGGTCACTTCCACCCACTCAGCCCATATCCCCAATGTCACCCACTCATGGCAGGTAATAGCCTTGACTGATGGGTAATAGCACAGAAGCTGGCCAAGGAGAACATTCAAGATCACCAAAGAAGAAGGTATCTGGGACAATGGGGTCTTTCGAACACTGGGTTGAGAAAGAACACTGACCAACAAAAATAGGGATGGAGCAGTGCTTTGCAGGAGCCCTGGCCAATGAGTGCAAGGCAGGGTGGAACTCTGGAGTATGTCCAATAGTGTGTTTTGGGGGCTGTACCCAGTGGCAGCAGTGGCCAGTGGGTGACAGGTGTGCGGTGGCTATGGAGCAAGCAGCTTGGCATGCAGTACCGGGAGCTGTTGGCTGGAGGTGGAGAGAGACTCGGATCAGGGATACAGAAGAATGCACTCTTAAAAATGGTGTCACCTGTGCAGCATGACCTTGTGTCTGTGTAAGGTCAGACACAATGGAGATGAGGTCACATCAGTGAGGGTGGGACATGGTGTCACTGGAAGTACCAGAACACCCAGTATTCCGGGAATGAGTGAGTGACCACCCTAGTCCTGAGTCCCAAAAAGATCCCATCTCTCAGTGGGGCAGCTTTTCTCCAGCATCCTTTCGGTCATTCCCCAATGGGTCGAGCCAATCGGCCTCAGTGTGGGAGAGGGGAGAGTGTGGGCAGTAAGCTCCTAATAGTGCCTGGGATGAGTCATACTGTAATTGTGTAAAATCCTGTCCAGTGCATCAAAAAATCTTCCTCTGGATTCTCTTTTTATCTCTCATTTCAATGTACTTTCTCCTGAGCTGCTTGTTCTTTATTCAAAACTGGTTGGCAACCTGGTCATGACCCCTTGCAGACATCTGCTTTGCGAAGTCCACAGAATGGTCCTTTAGTCCTGTGGCTGGCCACAAGAGCTTCCTGAACCAATGCTTCTCCTAGATGACAATGAGATCTGGGGTCTCAGCATGGCTCCCCACAGCTGCAGGCAGCATGTTGTGGGCCTTCTGGACTGCAATACCAGTTGTATTGCCAGAAAGATACACTGGGATCCAGAAGCAAATGGGCAAAATCTGGCTCTGTGCCATTTTTTAAAGGGGGAAAGGCCATCTTGGGAACTTGATCGGTGCAGTAAGAAGACAGGTCAGTAACGCTCAACCTGCAAAACCGTTGGAAGCATGCAAAAAGTGGTGCACAACAACTGCATGCACATGAACAAAAGACTGAACTAATACAATTAGAATCAAACCTAGTACACTTTGCAAGAGTTCCCAATAAATGCAGAGGTAGTGCACAGTGATGAGTTGTGTCATGTGTATATGTGTGTTCTCAACCTGGATTAACTCATTTGATCTGGTGTAAATCCCCTATGTAGACCAAGATGTGGACAGTAATTGATCCTGGAATAATTTTAAATTTCTTCTTAAGATCAGTGTCTCTGCTAATACTTTTAAATCCCTTTTTCTTTGCATATATGGAATAGAGACTTCTGGCCTCTTTCTGTGTACGGGCATTTTCTTTCCTGGACAGCCTTAGATCACCACTAACATTGTCTTTTCAATCAGTGTTGCTATGATAGAGATGTGAAGATATGTGCTATAACACTATTCATACTTAGGTGATTCAAAGAATGGTTTTATAAAAATCTTCACAATAAACAATGTAACAGTTACAAATGAAATTATATCAAGTGTAAACTCAACTGTGGCTCACTTTCCCCCTATTTTACCCTTATGCTGCCAGGAATAAAGCCTCTCCCTCCTTGGTATTTATACTTTTCAAACATTTGTAGCCTCTTAATATATTCTCCCCCACTCCACCCCTCTTTAACTGTTGCTCAGCCAATCTGTACTGTACTTACATATTTAGGTCTTTTAATCTCTCTCAAAAGTCAGTTCCTCAGGGCCCTGATCATTTGTGATTCTTTTCTGAAATTCCTCCAGTTTTTCACATCTTTGATAGTGAGTGAGGTGTCCAGAACTGAAGGCAATATTCCATGTGCACTCATATCAGAAACATGTAGAAAGGATCTATATAATCTCTGCTCCATAATGTGATGTGACTCTGTATGCAACTCACGTTTGAAATAGCTTTTTTTTTTTTGCTACCATGTTGCATTGCAAACTCATGTCTAATTTGCTATTCACTATCACATTTTGGAAAGGAATAATGTTGAAAGTGACCAAGTTTCTGCCTTGCATTAAATATCTGTGTTTCAGATTGTTTTCCCCTCAATATATTTGCTTGCATTTTACAAGGTGAGTCATTTGGTTATTTTTCTGACCAAGTTACTAACCTCTTTGCATGCCTTTGTATTTGTGCCCTTACTGATCTTTACTCCTTCTTTTAGATCACTTAATGAAGATACTGAACAAAACTTGACATAAATATTGATTTTTCTGCAGCTCAGCATCTCCCACAATTCTGAGACATATGGACTATTCTTCTTTCTGCAGCTTTGGGAGGCAGTTCAAAGCTGTAGTACAGCCCATGCTAGCCAGCCACATTCCCTTCTCAGGCCTGCTGCCAGATCTTCTGCCTCCACAGCAGCAAACTGGCAGTTCAGTTCTCTTTGCCAGCTTATTACTTTATCCATATTTTCAGGCAGTAATCAGCAGCCTTTCTCCTCCAGCTCCTGGACTGGGTATGGAGCAGTCAGGTGGTCTCTGCCACATCAGGTGGTCTCAGCCATCCCAGCACTGCAGCCCCTCACCGTCAGACTCTTTTACTCCTTTTCAAGCATAGCAGAGCTGTCTCACAAGCACCAAGTTAAATTCAAGTGGTGGTGTATCTGCAAGGAAGCTATTATAAACTCTTCGGAGGGCAAATTGTGCCCTGCCTGTTCTCAGCCAACAGACTCTGGTACTGCTAGGGCACAGGAATGTTGGTCCACACCCTTGCCCCAAGAAGCTGTGACTCCAAAACAGAAAAGTCTGATTTGGAGACGCAGACCAACCAGAGTGAGGACTCGGAGATGCCAAGGACAAGGAGGACTTCATCTGATCCAGGACAGAACAAGAGCTAAAAGAACACCCCCCCACACACACTCCTACATGGGTCATACATTCATTAAGGAGAGAAACAGCATTCACACTCAGCTCCCCTTGTTCCCAAATTAAATCAGGGAACTCTGGCAATGAAACCCTCTTCCCCAGGCAGGGAGAGTGCAACCCTGAGGGGGAGGACAGTGAGAGAGAGCTCCAGAGGGCTCAAGGCACTGTATAAAACAAACTGCAAAAGACCATGTCCTAGAAACAGCTGGGTGGCAACCACTGAAAAGTTGGCCAAAAAAAGGCTAAAAAATTCAAAAAGAGCAAAAAAGGGAAAGAAAAGGTATATCAAAAGATAACATATAGCAGGTATTCATCCTCTGCCTCAAACACCTCCTCTTTTACTGCGGAAGGGGACCTCTCAGATTGAAGCTCTGAGCAGAACATGTGGGGGGGATAGGGGAAAAGGTTTTGGCCCTCTGAAGCATTTGAAGCCATGTGCAAAAAGGTCACATCCACAATCCAGATCCAACCTAAATAGGTGCTAGAAGATAGGTATCCCTTTAGGCTTGTCCTTGAAATCCTCTTCTGAGACAGCAGTCCCACTGCATTCATACTTCAAGGATGTGATCAGAGAGGAATGGGAAACCCCTAATAAGGGCACACACATAAGCAGGTATACACTTAGGTATTACAAATTGCAAGAGCCCCCCCCCAAAATGCCATTATATATACCAAAGGTCAGTGCTGCAGTGGCATCTCAGGTAAAATATATAGTAACCCCATACAAAGGGGACTGGGGATTTCTTTCCCAAAGATCCAACTGATATAAAGGTGAAAGACATCCTAAAGAAGGAACTTTGAGGCTTCATTCACCACCATTGGAGCATCTCTGGCAGCTACATGCTTTGCAAGAGCCACTGTGTCCTGGCTGGATGTCTTTAGTGCTATGAAAGACCATCCTGACTTCCGGTCTACTCTTATGAAAATTTCCCTAGCAACAGCTTTTGTGGATGTGTAAATGGATGTAATGAGATTTTCAGCCAGGGACATGGCATCCAGCTCAGCAACCAGATACTACATCTGGCTCCACAGCTGGAAGGTTGACATTCACTCCAAAAAGTCCTGTGCTCATCTAAATTCACAGGCTCTCTTTTCTCTGGGGAAGAACTAGACAAAATAGTGGCAGAAAGCTCTGCCAAACCAAAACAATCCCTCCTCTCAGTGCTCTAAAGAGGAACTACAAACCTAGCAACAAAGATTGTCAGTCCTCCCAAATAAAGATACCAGAGGAAAGGCAGCAGGTATATATGGGGAAAACCCTGGAACGGGATTGGGTGGCAAATCCAGAGGTGGTCCACTGCCTCTAAGAGCCCAGTACAACAACAAACAACATATCTCCACCCAAACCTGAATCTGCAAGGCAGAATTCTCCACATCTCAGAATAATGGTTTTGATTGACCACAGAAGTGGGTGAGAGAGGTGGCATGTTGCAGATACTCCTCAGACTAAAGCCCCACCTTATCCCGTCTTCATCCAGTCCCCCATCTCAAAACAACAGCTCACTACTCATACCCATTACTCCAATTTGGCTTTTCATCAGCTCCCAGGGTCTTCACCAAGATGCCTGTGGTAATAATAGCCAGACCTTAGGTCTCAGGGCACTCACCTGATCCCTTTCTAGATTACACCTTGATTAGAGCTCCCACCCAAGCAGTGGTACTCAGTGCCACAGTCTGGATGCTGAATCTGCTTCAAGCATATGGATTTGTGATAAACACCAAGAAGAGTTCCTGGATTCCCTCCACAAAAATAGTTCACATGGGAGTGGAAATAGAAACTTATGCACAGAGATCTACAAATCACTGGACAAATACCACGAGATCCAGAACCTGATATCCATGTTTCTAAATTATGCAAGGCCGACCATGAGATACTGGATCCACGCCAGGTGCTGAACTCTGTAATATGGTGGACAGTCCCACAGAATGTCTGCAAGGGACTTCCCACATGCCTTCCAGATCCGCAGATATTCACAACTGATGCCAGCCTGCCAGGATGTGGGGGTGCATCTGAGGAACAGGACAGTGTAGGGCACCTGGAATCCCAGGGAAAGGAATAAGAACATCAACCTATTGGAGTGCAGAGCTGTCAAGCTAACTCTACAGAAGTTCCAGAACTACCTAAAGAGGAAACGTTCTCATCCAGCTGAAAAAAACAACCACTGTGGTGTGTATGAACAATAAAGGGGAAACCAGGAGTGTAACTCTGCATGCAAAATTGGTGGAGATAATGGAATGGGCAGAGAGGACTCTTCTTTCCATAAAAGCAATACACATAAAGGACAGCTGAACTAAAAGGCAGTCCGGCTCAGCAGATGCACCGTCAACAGCTCAGAATGGTGCCTGAATCAGAAAATTTTCTCTCTGATTTTGCAGTATTTCAGCAGGGAAGTAGACCTCAACTCCCTGGGGATAGATGCTCTTTTGCACAGATGGCCACAAGACCTGCTATTCACATCCCCACCTTTTCACTTCTAGGAAAGGTGATCCAGAAGATAAAGCAAGAAGCAGCAAAGGTGATAATGCTAGCTCTGCACTGGCCAAGGAGGCCAAGGTTCTCCGATCTGATAGAACTGAAGTTAGAACCACCATTGCAGCTACCAGCGAGACCAGACATCCTTTACCAAAGTTCAATCCTTCATCAAGACCCAGACCATCTACAACTGACAGCCTGGCTTTTGAGAGGAAAGTGTTAGCCGTACTTCCAAAGTGCTTGGAACTCTATTCTTCTCCTCCAGGCAAGCTTCAACACTAAAGGCTATCTGGACTAGGTTTAGCTTGTGGTGTTGAACACAACAAAAATCCCAAGGATCCTGGTATCCCAGTTATCCTGGGCTTTCTTCAGGAAGCTGATGAAAAAGGACTTTAGCCCAACACAACAGTGCACCAGGTGTCAGTTATAAGTAACAACCTATTCTCGGGATCCTCTGATTCCTTGACAGAGAGCCCTCAATTATCTAGATTTCTCTGAGTAGTGAGACTGGCTAAACTTGCAGTTAGATAATGATGCATCCTTTTGAGCCACTGAAATTAATATCTCTTCTACCTATCCATCAAAACCCGTTTTCTGGTAGCCATCACGTCTGCTAGATTAGTTTCTGAACTAGCAGCTTTATCCGCGCAGGGTCCCCACTGTGTGTTCCATGATGACAAGGCGGTGTTAAGAACCCCAGAATCATTCTTATCTAAGGTGAATTTTTCATCCCATGCCTCAGAGGAAATCGTTCTCCTTTCATTCTGTCCAAAGCCATGGCATCCAACAGAAAAGATGTGGCACTCAGGTGTTCAAGGAGCACTAAAGATCTATACGAAGCACACCAAAATCGACAAGAAGATCGGGCTCCTTGTTTGCCTCCTTTCATCCAGAGTACCAAGAACTCAAGATATCCAAGCAGTCACTAGCTAGTTGGATCAAGCTATGCTTCATAGAAGCATACAAGATGTCAAGTACTCTTGTTCCATATGGAATCAAGGTACACTTCACAAGGTCTATGGTGATTTCTTGGGCAGAAAGAGCTTGTGCTTTCCCTGCAGAGATCTGCAGGGCAACAACATGGTGATCAGTTAACACCTTTATTAGGCATTTTAAAATGGACTTTCTGTCCTCCGTAGAAGCCTTCTTTGTCAGTAAGGCACTGCAAGCAGTGGTCCTGTAATAGCATTGCTATTTTGGGCAATTAACTCAGCGTGGGCTGGGGCTAGGCATTCTGTTTTTCTAATCCCTCCCTGTTTCTGTTCACCAATCCCATACATATCATAATTGTGGGAGATACTGAGCTGCAGAATGGTAAATTTCTTACCTGATAATTTGCTTTCTGCAAGCAGCATCTCCCACAATTCTATCTGCCCTGGATGGCTTTCTAGCCAAAGGAATTTAATTTTGATAGTTAGGCTTGTAGACCACTGTACATAGTTTACTGGTTGGCACTGAAGTTATTGTTACTAATCATATTCTACAAGTTTTTATACAGTATTGGGATGAATCATCAGCAGGCCAGAGAAGGGGTTGTGACTATCCCAGGCTGTGCTACAACTTTGAACTGCTTCCAGAAACTGTAGACAGGAAGGGACAGCCCATATATAACAGAATTGTACCATTCTGCTAGCAGTGTCTCCCACATTTCTTACCTGATAATTTCCTTTCTTGTGCCTTGCTAGAAACCTTCCTCCAATTTGATTCATTATTAGTTAACATTACTCTTAGTTTACCTGTCAGCAAATTATGACAAATCATCATTTCCTCCCCTTCTAATTAGCCAAATAATTCCTACGTCACTGGTAGGACCAACATGTTGGCCTTAAGGGTTAGCAGAGGAGTGGACATAGAGCTTTGCTAACACTAATTTCAATTACTATGAAAAAAGTTTATTTTTTCCATTAAATAAAGTGATATAAATCATTATCTAATGACTTGTTCCTCACCATTTGAACAGAAACCTAGTACTTTTAAGATCTAGCAGTGAGCTACTTGTTACCAGTACCAAAATGTTCAATCCCTGAATGATGTCAAGGTGTAACAGAACTAAGACACCATTAAACTGTAGAGCTAGTTCATCTGCCTTTACTGTGGATCCAAAAAGAAATGTGATACGTTTGTGCTTTTCCAGGGCCTGTATTGTCAGACCTTTACATTAAACTCACTAAATCTCCATAAATCTGTGGTACACTTTCACTTGCTCTCTAGAATTTGATGTTAACTGGCTCCAACAAATGCCTGCATTTATTGACACTAATTGGTTCTAGCAAAACAGGACACTAATTGCCGCTGGCTAGCCAATATTTTAAAAATCCATTATTATTTTATTTTGTATTAAAGTTTTTTTTTCTGTCTTGAAATATCTAGGTTGGATTCTGTATTAGGTTTGTTGGTCCTTGGAGAGGCTGCCAAATTAAACTTGTCCTGCTTGAAGGTTTTAATGGATCTAGTGAGAGATTTTATTTCAAGCTCTGTGTCTCTTCAGAAGCAGGTAACAGCAGTACTAATTTAGATGTAGCAAGAAAATGTGTTTGTTGCAAACACTAAATTGGATAGAAGCAAAGCATTTATTTTCTTTACTATTTAAAACTGCAAGTCATGCTATTCTAAGTACAGTATTTTGAGATGGGGATAGAATGAGCAGACCAGTTATTTCAATAGAACAAACATCTGGAAGAGTAACTTTCCTATTCTTTAACCGCTATGCATGTCTGGTGAATAATTATTTCCTCTACTATACTACGCATTCACTTCTGGGGCATTAATGTGACTAAATATGACATTAGATTATAGTATATGACTTTGCTCCTATTGTATACTATACAGTTCTTTTGTTAGAACTTGGATTTTGTCACAGACTCTCTAGGTATTTGATGGAAGTTTTATATTTCTATTAACAGAAAGACAACTGCATGAAAAATCTATCATCCTGGCGCTGGGAAATAGGCTACATATACACCACTGTGCTCAGAGACATTTGTTTAAGTGGTATTACCTCAGATTTACAAAAGACAGCTTTTCTTGGGTTCTGTGATTGTACAAAACCACCTAAGCATCCAGAAGAATTAAGTGGAGCAAGTTTTGTTGACCTTTTGCACTACAGTCCTTCACATGATCCACATGACTGTAAGTACCAAATAAGAACACCCTCCCCCTTCTACCCCCCCCCCCAGATAGTCCTGCCAATTTTAGAAATATGGTAAGCACATGAAAAAGTTCAGCTACAGAAAACTCAGTTTGGTGCCCCGTCTTCACTTCCCTGACTGTTTGGGGATAATTTGCTGCTTATTATTTGCCCTAAGGTGTTCTACTTAATATAGGTAATATAAGAATCCAGGTGTACTAACTATATTGTATTTACATTGTAATTATTCTGAGTCATGTATTCTTAGATGAATAAGTGGTTGTTACAGGTATCAATGAACAAAAGCAAAGCACAACTGCACGGTAACTTCAATGTAACTACATGGTAAATTACAGTACACAGTATACTATTCCTGGCTCTTCCAATAGCCTGCTGCATGACCTTAGGCAAGTCACTTAAACTTCCTTGCTTCAGTTTCACTGTCTGTAAAACAAAGGTAATAATACTGACCTCCATTTGTAAAGTGCTTTGAGATCGACTGATGAAAATTGCTCAGTATAAAAGAGCTAAGTATTATTATTCTTATCTGTGACCAAGATATTAAATGAATAATGAATAAGAAACGAGAAACAGAAGCTCCTCTCTCTTTGTGTAAACTCTCAAAATTACCCATTACCAATTCTTTAACACCTTTAATTTATTTTACACTGAAAACATGGCACAGGGTGCAGAAAAGATTAATATATAGTAAAACCTCTCTCTTTCTACCAACATCAGTTTAATATAAAATCTGGACATCTAAATATGTGGACACATGACTCATATGTGCACACAAGTGATTGCATGATTGTGTTTGCAAATATCATGATTGCATACACAGTTATACCATAGTTACATACAAACTGGATAAAGATAGAAATGGCTGGTCACCTAATTATCCTTGAAATGTGCAATTGCAGGATTAGTGTCTGCAAATGGAGGACTTGCACACACTGTCATGGAAGCACTATTGCATATGCATATTATGTGCACATATCTGGGCTAAATACTTGCGTTTTTAGCCTAGTACATATGGTAGATTGGAGTGATTATATTTCAAGGAAATAAAGGACAGGTTAATAGAAGAATACAGGATAAAACTTGTTTTTACGGGACAGCACTTCATGATATTGTATTCATGGACCAAAAAATCATATAGTACTGTAATATTGTGTGACCCCTTTGCATTATTATTACTTTAAAACATGCTTTTCATCTTATCAGATGCTTCTTAGTAGTTGTCCTGAATTTACAATAACTCAGATAGCATCTGTTGCTATTAGAAGTTTTAACTACCCAGAGAATGCTATGTCCATGACAGATGCCAATGAAATCCGAATGAGTATAAATATTTTAATTTTCAACTCTAAAAATTAATCTTCTTCATTCCTCCTACCACCACTTTTCTGTCACTACTGTACTACTCCATTTATACCTTATGCATAGTACACAGATATGCATTTATTGCAGGTAAATGATCATCTCCCTCTTTTTAACCCCCTTTCAAAGTTACTTGCTCAGATCAATCAAAAGGCTTTGTATGGCTCTTTTTGTGTCTCCTCTTAGGAAAGGTAGTAGTCCTCTGACTCCTTTTGTCATGGCTTTCAGAATCCATTCTCCTTTTCTTTTTGTCAGATATGCTCAGGGAAAAAATGCATTACACAAAAAGCCTATTATTAACCATAGTATTTCTCTAATAGTCCTATGCATCCTAAATGATCTTCCCACATAGCAATGTTGGTGACATCTGTCATAAAAATAAAGCCAAATATATGTATTTTTCATTTTGGAGACATTCTAAAAAGCCTCACCACTTTTACTTGTCAGGCTTTAAAAAACATTATAAAAATTAACTTCTTAACAGCACATCTAACCTGGATACATAAAACTTCACTGTTTTTTTCCCCCTGATTTCCCTTTGAGACTATAAGAAATGCACTGAACTCAGGGGACTGAGGAAAGAGGGATACAAGAGAGATCTGTTACAACCGCTGCCTCTCTAATGCCTTTCTGGTATGTTGGGCTGTATCATCACAACACACCAATCACTGCTGGTGCCATTAAGGAACTTCCATGTATGTTTCGTTCCATAGGGAAGTCCCAGAGCTGGGTGAGATTTGGAATTAGGAACCAGCCTGAATTCAGCAAAGACACAAGAGTTCAAAAGATGGGGGGAGTCAGGGTCAAGGCTTGTATTGGAAAGGAGTGAGAAACTGGCCTGGCCTGGCCTGGAGAATCCAATGGTTTTGGATTCAATTTTGGGGGAAACTAGAGGTATAGATTTTTTGAAGGCTATATCGGGGGAGGAGGGAAGAGAGAGGAAGGTTAAATCAGTTGAACCAAGCAAAACATGTAAAGCATTCAGATACTACAGAGAAGGGCATGATAAGGAAGCCTAGGTAGATAGAAAAATAGATTTTAGAAGGTTCAGGAACAGTGTTGTGGTTTGAACCACTTCTTATTTGATAAGAACTAACTGACCATCTGTAGTGTTCACATCCCATGAATAATTTAGGCAAAAATGGGCATTGAAGGACAGTGAAACCTGAGGACTAACTGACTGAACCCACTTACCTGGAAACAGGCAGATGGACTGTGGTTAAGAAAAGTGCCATGGAATTGTTAATGAACATACATTGTCAGAATATGGGCTTTACATCTCTTCCAAAAATAAATAAATAAATGAATAGGATACTCACTATAGCACCCTACCAATAATCACACAGTGTTAGGGCATTGTTTGAGTGTTCATTCAGGGCAAAGAGTGACATCTACTGAATGTCTTACAGCTGCTGGGTTTTTCCCTAGAGGTCTCCTATCAAAATAATGACCACCTCGGGCTCTGCTTAGCTGGTTAGACATGATGAGATGGTATTCCAAGGCTCTCCATATAAACACAGTATATACACACATACATCTGTAGATTTATTGCTTACCATGGGACTGAGATACTGGGCCTGTCAGAGTTCCCAACACAGGGCACAATGCCTGTTTTACCACTTTGTTGAAAAGCTGAGCCTTCAAATTTTTCCTGAGCTGGCATGGAGCAACATTATCTGGATCTGAACACCCTTTGGTAGCTCACAAAATAACTGAAGATGATAGGCCTCCCATCCATCATCACTGTCTCATCAATCATAGCAACAATTGCAGAGCTCTTGTGAAGTGGTTATTAAACTCTAGCTTTGAGAGCCTGTCCTCTGCATTTACACCAGGATTTCTACATAGAGACTCCTGAAGGCTAAAATCATGATCAAGGGAAGATATAAAAACCAGAGAAAAGTGTCACATTGATTTCTGAAAGTAAAAGAGTAGACCTTTTCGAAAGTTATACATTCCTACATCTTAGTTTCTCTTGGGGATAAAAATCACTGGGGAAGGAGCATGCTAAAATCAAATCACATATTTTTTTTCTCTCTCTTCTTTTGGACACTGTTAACTCAGAACATTGTGATTGGGTTTTTTCTTCTCTGGTTATAAAATGGGTTTGCACTTTTAGGAAATTAAGGTAGAATATAAAGATTTATCTTAAGTCAGTGTAAATCTTCAAAACATACTACTATGTTCCTTCACCACAGAAGACAGATCCTCAGGAAGAGATACAAACAACAGCAATGAGAAAAAGGCAAGCTAAAAATAGTCACCTTGTGGTAATAGACATAACATAGCCCTAGAACAGGTATGTCTCCAGGATACAGAAGCCTATTACTGCATGTACAGTCTACTTGTATTTTAATATACACATTACATATACAGGACTATTGACCCACTTGATTTCCCCCTAGTTAAAATTTTCCAACTTGGTATGGCCAACTACACATTCCAGGACCCTGCCAACAACCTCAAGCAATAAGACTATACACCTATTCAATCTAGTGGGAGCCATCCCAAGGGGAGATACATATAGTAATCTCAATAGATGTAGAATTAAAACTCATTATAAATATCTATGGCAGTGATTCTCAACTTTTTTCATACTATGTTATAAACAGAAAAAAATTTCAGTAGCCCTCCTCCCATAAGTTACAGCAGCATCTCCCATTTCACTAGTCAGAAAGTGAGGGTGATAGCAACTCTCTGTGATTTAAGGCCAAATTCTGAAATCCTTACACAGTTTTCATTTAAGTCTTACTTGGACAAACTCCTATTCAAGTCAGTGGGAAGTCTCTTTCTGTATCCAGTCCAGTATTTCTGATGCTGCTGGGAAATCACACAATTGGTTACCATCAAGAAGGCAGCTCTGTTCTAGCCTAGCCCAGTTCTCAGCTTGTGTAGGTAAAGGGATGCCTCAACACATTAGCTTCACTACAGCAGCTCTCTCTTCACCACCTCGGTTCTTCAAATCTTAGCTAGCCATTTCTCTGCTAGATTATGCTGGGACTCATTTCTTGTCTCCTCCTCTCTCCTGCACCATCCTCCAGAAGCAGCAGGACCCCTGCTAACAAACCCCTCCCTCCATCTGGGGGACTTCATTGCCATCCTGATGAAAGTGGCTTTGCCTGGTCTGCTTCCACACTGTGCATGCAGTTGGCCCCTATATCTCACACTGCTCATGGCTTGGTGTTAATCCACTCTGTCCAGGAAGGACCCACTCAGCAAGACTGCCAACAAAGATGGAGCTGGGTAGGCTCTGCTCCTCCTGGGTGTGTCTTTTTTCCATGTTCCCCGTGTGTTCCTTGGCCCCACTTTTGGCAGCCCCATAGAAGATTTCATTGGAACAACTAGCAATGCTTATGGCCAGAAGAGGTATTTTCCTAGTCTGTTGTTCTCAGCTCAAGTGCTGACATTCATATGGGCATCATTATCTATTCCAGCTAAGGATTGCAGTCAGTCCAGCTGTATGTCATTTGTTTCAGTCAGCACATGAATGTTTTATAAATATTCATAACTGCTGATTGTGTGAGGACAGGTATATGAATACTGCCACAAATCGTGGACTTGAGTTCAGCTGTCCAGTTATAAGTATTCCTCTGAGCCAACTTGTCTTCCTGGAAAATCACAGGAGTCCACAAGTGAAGAAACAGAGACCAACCAAATCAAAATATATAGGAAAAAAAAAGTATGCCAACCCAATCACTTGTCTGCTCTTGACTGCCTGGCATGCTCCCCTCAACACAACAAGAATTTGTTTGGGGGTCAGTTGGTGAAATATTTTGTTTTGATAATGGCAATTTTGAGAGAATTTTTTAGACTTAAGAAGTATGTAGTCTTGTATGAAATGCAGCTACCCTTAAAATCCCTGTGGCTGCATTTTCTTTCAGCAATGGTGTCAGAATTAAATAACAAATGTCTAGGAAAATATTGATCTGAATTTTGCAACACTGAGTTTCACTGCCTATACCACAGCAATTTGCTATCTTTCCTGTACAGTTCAAACATTTGCTAAAACTATTAATCACTGTTGTATATAATTAGGTAGTGTCAGTACTCTCCTAGGTGCTTTACAGAAATGTGGGAAGACAAACTCCCTGCCCCAAGCGTTTGCATTCTGAATAGGCAATATATAATTGCATGGGGGATAGGATGGGATTTAACAAAAACCCGTATTTAACTAGTCAAGCACAGAACACATCAGGTTAATTCCATGATTTAATATATATTTATTTATCTCTGCAGGGTGGAGTGGAGATTACAGGCCTTTTGATAATTTAAAAACTTGGCAGCAGTTTACAAGTTGGGTGCCTAAAGTTAGGCTTCTAAATCCATACTTAAGTGCCCAAATAAGTGGCCTGATTTTCAGAAGTGCTATTTTGAGGGTTTAGATGCTGTTCCTCTATATAGGACTACATTACATTGAGTGTTTCACACACAGAGTAAATTCCTGCACCAGGATAAAATCCACAGCTCCCGCTTCACTCCCTGTTGCTTTATCTCCTGGACCATTCCACTTTTTCTAATTGCATACTAGGATTTTTTCCTATAATGTTTATGTAAAAATACCTCTAGAAAGTTTTTAAGTGACAAAGTTAACACTTGCTGAAGTTAGCACAACTGTCTTTCAGGAAGGCATAGAGAAAAATCAATTGCCATTTTGCCTGTGCTCATGTTATATCAGAAGGCAGCAGAATTTATGAACACTGATTAAGACTTCAGCCTCTCTCGTTTTCAGAGAGGTCAGTGTGTGGGAAAAATGTGTCTCATTTAAAATTTACTTGATATAGTAATTGTCTTGACTCTTGCATTAGAATTGCATTGGGGTGATACAGCTGTTGCTGAATTACCACTGACATTTTTGTTTTCAGTGCATGCTAAATTAACAATACACTGAAAGACTAGAAAATGGAATAACCAGAAAACTCAGAATGGTTCTTTTCAGGTCCCTTGAATGGCAAATCTTTCTCTCTCTCTTTCTTTCTGTTAGGGACTTCTGCTGCTGGGGCTTTATGCATTTTTGCCAGAATATTCATTTGGTTAGCTGTCAGGAGCAGATTTCCTTTCAATATATTTAAAGCAACATTTTTGATAGCTGCCACTAGGTCATCCAAAGCAGAACAGAAGAGTGCCTTGTGATGCTGCAGGGGATCTGGATGAGTAGTTTTATAACAGTCAGGTTTCTCAGCAAATGTCTAGACATGATTATTAGATTGCAGTCCACTTTTTATGACAGTTCTAACATATTGCCATCTGTCTTTATAAACAGAATTTCTCTCTCTCTATATATATTTTGCATTAACTGTGTGCCATTTGGGTGCAATAAGTTCTCACAAATATTCTTCTTTGAGAAGACTGCAGCAGAGTTTAAATCAACAAGTGAAGAGCCATATGGCTCACTTGTTAAATCATCAATGGCTTTTAAAAAGGAATTGTGACTTGCCGGAGTTTAGTTTGCTGGATGCTTTTATTATTTGTAATTTATCTTGTGACTTTTAGAGCAAACCATATTCAGACTGATGATTCTTCTATTGTGCTGGTAATATATTGTTCCGCATTGAACAAAGATTTAGAGCTTGTAAAGAGAGATGGTTTGTGCAAAACACTTATCTTTTATGAAAGTGAGATATATTGATAGTGAATGCTACATAATTGCTATATTTTCACCATTGTATTTTGCTATTAATTATCATCTTTATGGTAGCACCTACAGTCTGCACATACTCAGGAAGTCACAGCCTCCTATCCTGCAAATTGATCTGACCGGGGGGTGGGGAGGGGGGAGAAGACTTCTGTTCCTTGAATATCCCCATTGACTTCAAGGTACACATTATATACTTTGACAAAAATGGTTAAATACACATCAGCTATACTCAGCAGCCCCAAGCTATCCATTATTAGTTGGTCGAAGCTCTATTTCTGATTGAATACTCTTTGGCTAATGTATTATTCAACAGATATTGGTGAAATTAGACTAATATATTTACAAATATGTTTTCTGTGATTTTCTCCACCTCTGATGCTTGTAGCTAAATATATTTATTTATACAGCAATCATACTCAAAAAGTTTCTTCCACTCTCAGGGATATTTCTGCTTTCAGTTGATTTCCCAGCTAAGAACTGGAATGTCTCTGAAAGCAGCAGAATCTTTCCAAATGGAGGAAACTTAAGTGCAACTGCTGTAATTGTGTGTGTGCATACCATTTGTATGTGTGCAGTATATATGTGCAATTTGAATTCCCAGAGAAAACTCAGTTGTAGTTAGCAAATTAATAATTGAAATGTCTGGACAGTCAGAGCTAAGGTTAAACTTACCATAAAGTATATAAATCCATAGCTAATGTACCCAAACTACTAAACTTTGTCCCTTTGACAATCCCAGCCTCTCATCTATCCTTCTTTTTAACTTTTATAGCTGCTTTGAAGATGTGATGTTGGATCACATCCAAAAACTACAGTTTATATTCTCATGGAGTACCCTCCACCAATTTGGAGAGAACTGCCAAAAATAGTCCACTGGCTCCCATTCATTTCAGGATTCCATTTACAAATTTACTTCCTTAATTTTAAAACCTTCCATGGAGTTGATCCAGCCTCTTCATAGACCTTTTTGTTCTCAAGTCCCTGCTCCACACCCTCTTTAAATCTTGTACTTGACCAGTTTGTTCCTTCATGCAATCTGCCCACCTTGGGCAGGGGAGCCTTTGCTGCAATTTCTGCCATCTGGAACAACCTTCCTGTAGCTCTCTGGTCATACTAGTATTCTTTCTGGTTGAAAATCTTTTGTAAACACACATGCTGCCTTTTCCTTTGCCTAAATTTCTTAATTTCTCTCATGCCCCATGTTCATTTATTAATTTTAACATGGTTACAATGTGTAAAGCCTTTTGGGATAGTTTGTATGAAAGACTCTCTACAAAACAAAATTGGATTGTATATAGGTCCTGCATGGTGTCATTTATTTATTCTTATGGTTTGCATGATCTCTTTTTCATCTAATTAATTTTCCAGTGTTTGTTTTGTGCTCTCTCCCTATAATTATCAGTCACCATGATTTTTGGTTCTCTGTATATCTTGTATTTGCTTTAGTGCAATATTATTTACACATTCACCTTATAATTCATGGTTGAAAGAACAGATTCAGTGAATACTTTGTTTACAAGGCATTGGCTACTAAATGTCCTCTATAGCTTTGGTTTCAGATCCACTTTTGAAGGTCTTCAGTGCAACTACTTAAGGTCTTACTGGACTGGAGTAATTCAGACAATATGGATTTGTGTCTCCTCACTGTTTTTGAAGTGCATTAGTTGCACCTCAGCCCCTAACACTTTCTGCTTGAGGCCTCTGGGCCAAGTTCTGCTCTTAGTTACACTGACTCACTGTTTTGTGCCTGTTGTTATCCAGGCTGACTTATCAGTTATGAACCTGATTTACAAGATTCTAGATATCATTTGTGCTAGTTTTAAATTCTCTGAGGCTAACCTTGAAGCTGCAGATCTCCATGATGGTAACAAATTGGGTAACAGAGCTGTCCCCTAGCAATTAATAATCCTCAAACTGCAAACAACTCATGACTTGCTTTTGGGAACTCTGACCACAAGTACATGTGAAGGGATATAGTGCCCAAAACAAATGATTACCTTCAAAAATAGGAAATACAGTAGTGTTTGCTGGAACTGATCAATGATTTAATAATACCATTTGCATATACATTCATTCATTCTTATAATTTTATGTTTTTTTGTATTGGTAGACCTGAATGTTTTGTGGTCTAGTGTCCAAAAGATTCAGAATAATACTTTTATTTCCAATAGCTTCAAGCTATGCATATTTTATGTTTGTAAGACACAGCCTACAATAGTGTGGGTTTGTTCCAGAGTTCATGCTACATTAATCTCAGTTCTAACAAGGGCATCTCTTATTTAACATTTACAAATCTGAATATTTTGTGCACAGTTCCCCTAAAAACACTCCAGTCCTCTTCCTTAAGTTCACTAGGAATACACAGTGGCACTGGCTTCTATAAAAAATGGTCTCAGCTTTTGATACGGCAAGGTGCTCAGCACCATCTGCCAGTTGCTAAGCCTTCTGAGCTCTTGTTTACTTCAAAGGGAATTAAACATGCTACTGAGCACCTTTCAGGAGGTACTCAGCATACTGCAGGACCAGGCTGCTAGATAGCAAGTGAGCATTACCTCATTATTTGAAATGTCCCTTAGGGTATGTCTACACTACAAGACTATTTCGAATCAACTTAAGTCGAATTTGTGGAATCGACCTTATGAAGTCGAATTTGTGTATCCACACTAAAAACACTAATTCGACTGTGTGAGTCCACAGTAACGGGGCCAGCGTCGAATTTGGAAGCGGTGCACTGTGGGAAGCTATCCCACAGTTCCCGCACTCCCCGCTGCCCACTGGAATTATGGGATTTCCCCCCAATGCATGCTGGGGGAAAAATGTGTCGAGGGTGGTTTTGGGTAACTGTCATCATTGAACCGTCAATCACGCCCTCCCTCCCTCCCCGAAAGTGCCTACGGGCAATCTGTTCGTGCACTTTTCTGCTCAGTGACAGCGCGGGCGCCACAGCACTGCGACCACAGAGCCATGCAGCAGAGGAATCTGTATCCGTCCTCCCCCGCCGCAAGGCCACATAGCCCCCGCACACAGAGTCCCAAAAAGGAGGGATGGCAGGCTCCGTTGAAACAACCAGTCCGGCACTGCGGACCGCTCTGGGAGCAGGAGCCTGTCATTCCTCGAGTTTAGAGGCGGTCTTTACATCACCGCACACCCTACCCAGCACAGTCTGCGTGCCAGTTTCAACCCTTTAACGCAAAGTCATCAATAAAGAAACCTTTGTAAAGTCACAGTGGACCACGTTTATTTTTAAACATGTGTTGGAAGTGGGGGAAGCGGGGTGGACGGGGTATGTAACTGCAGATGCTAGTCAACAATAACTTGGTAAAGAAACAGGGGCAGGTTCAGCTTCTCTGTAAAGAAACTGAACAGTCACAGGTCACGCTGCTCGCTGGTACTTGAAGAGTTCCTTGTCGCTGTGCAAGGCGCCTGCACAGAGCTTCACGAGCCAGGGCATTAGCGGGTAGGCTGGGTCCCCGAGAATCACTATAGGCATCTGCACATCCCCAAGAGTTATTTTGTGGTCCGGGAAGAAACTACCTTCCTGCAGGCGTCTAAACAGACGAGATTTCCTGAAAACACGCGCGTCATGAACCTTGTCCGGCCACCCGACGTTGATGTTGGTAAAACGTCCCCCATGGTCCACCAGTGCTCGCAGCACCATTGAAAAGTAGCCCGATTTCTCAGCAGCTGACTGTGGAAGAGGTGGACGATAAAGTGCGAGGAGTTGACAACGGCCATAACTGCCGTGGGCTCCGTGCTCGCAGTGCTGTGGCGCCCACGCTGTCACTGAGCAGAAAAGTGCACGAACAGATTGCCCGCAGGCGCTTTCGGGGAGGGAGGGAGGGCGTGATTGACGGTTCAATGATGACAGTTACCCAAAACCACCCTCGACACATTTTTTCCCCCAGCATGCATTGGGGGGAAATCCCAGAATTCCAATGGGCAGCGGGGAGTGCGGGAACTGTGGGATAGCTTCCCACAGTGCACCGCTTCCAAATTTGACGCTGGCCCCGTTACTGTGGACTCACACAGTCGAATTAGTGTTTTTAGTGTGGATACACAAATTCGACTTCATAAGGTTGATTCCACAAATTCGACTTAAGTTGATTCGAAATAGTCTTGTAGTGTAGACATACCCTAATTTAACTTGTTTGGTTCCTTTGAAACTTTAAATGCTTTTATGCTTATCTGAAGTCTCCCACCTTCTGTTCCAAAAAGAAAAGGGAACGGCAGTATTTTTTCATAAGAGCTGAACAATAGTGCACTGAGATCAAATCATTTTGCAAGTCTGGAATACTGTAATGGAGACTTATTTCCATTAACAGGCTTAGGCATCTTAACTTGACACTTAATACCTCCCACTCCAATTTCCCCTCCTTTCCCAGACCCCCAATCCCGCCCCCCCACACAGAGTCGTCTTAGTCAGACTCACATATGCCAAAAAAATCCGTGAACTAAAAGATTTGATTATTCTGTTCCAAAATCAAGTATCCCCTGTAGGATGGCTGAATTCACTAAGCCAAGCTCTCTGCAACACTTCCCACAAAAACCTAAAACATGCTTTTCTGTAGTATATTAACTCTGCATTTAATAAAGCGTTTCTGTTTCTTTTTCTCTTCCTAAAATAGATTCATCTGATACCAAAATTGTTACATGTACCACATGCTAAAATATAATTATTTGCAGGTGAAGAACTATTCTGGGTTATTCGCTATGGTGTTGTTTACAATCTGGTTGTGATGTGCAATGAACTCTGTGGGGATGTGAGTCGAGAAGGCTTAAGGAATGCAGTATGGAAAGCTTTACAGAAACAAAAGAATAATGAAAAGGATAGCCGAGTCCTGGAAGCCATAAGAGTAGCTGAGGTATGTATAAAATCTAAGTAACTGGAACAGACCTTCACTCCAGCCGGTCACCAGTGTAACATAATCTAAATGTTTATTTTTAGAGTGAAAAAAAAACGAGGATGCCTTTAATTAAAGGAACAATCTCTGAGCCATGACTAGTAGCAAGCACATTGGTTAGTGGTATTGGTCTCCAGAGCCTACTTTGATATTTGTCAGAATGTGGAGGTACTTTAATTTAAAATCGGTTTTAAAGGGTTACTGTTTAGGTAAAAATTGACTTATTTTAAGTTTGATACAGCAAAGAATATATTTTGGCTTCTAAATCCCTTAATATTTCGATTGTTTTTTTTATACCACGTTATTCAAACAAACCAAAAATAGTGAATGAGTTTCTCTTTTTGGTTTACTGGTCAGCAGTTAACTATTATCAGTGATCTTTACAGTCTTCCCGATGTTGCTGGTGGCTGATGGCTAGGCAGGAATAAGAGACTGCTATGCAACCTTTTGCTCAGATGGAAAGAATCATTGTGTTTTCTAAGGTCCAATCCAGCTCCCATGGCAATCAGTGTTAAAACTGCTATTGATCTCAACAGTTTGGGATTATTTATTATGTGAACTACATTATTGCCTAGAGTCCCCAGCTGAGATCAGGTCCCCATTGTGCTAGGTACTGTAAAAACAAATAGTAAGAGGCAGTCCCTGCCTCAAAGAGTCTACACTTCAAGTAGACAAGAGAAACAAAGGGTGAGAGAAAGGGCATATTATCCCCATTTTACAGATGTGGAACATAGACACCGAGATAAAATGACTTGCCCAAGATCACACAGGAGGGTCTGTGGGAGGGTCAGAAATGGTACCCAGGACCTTGAATCCCAATCAAATGCTTTTATCACAAGACTGTACCTTTTTAAAAACAATCCCAGACATCAGTGCTCACTAGACAATATCTCGGAGTTGTGTAACATTTCAAGGGGCACCAGGTAGGGTTATCGCCTATAGACATCATTGTTAACTCTATCCACTGAGCCTTTGAAAGTAGCTCTTCAGAGTTAATGAAGGAAGGAAATCAGGGGACTTAACAGGGAGCAAAAGGAGAAAAAAAACTCTTCTAAATGCCGATGCTGATATTTTATTTAACTTAATGAAAACAGATGCTTTCATTCTGTAACTTCTTAAACTGTCAGCTATATTTGTCTATATCTCAGAGCAGAACATTAAACTGGAAACAGTGTCTGTCAATACCTACAGGGTCTAGCCTGCCACATTTTCTCCACAGAATAGAAGTAGGTAAAAGGGTAACATCACTGGAACTTAAGAATTTGGCAATTATTGTTTTAAGTGTGCTTCAGAGGATGAGTTCTTTGAATGTAGACTCCATTCTTCATAAAATAGAAACAGAATTACAGAAGTGGGACAAGTTATAGTTAAGACAGGTAAGGAAGATAAATGTGCGGAAAATGGTGCCTGCAGAAAAGTTAAATTATGTATTAAATTCTCTGCCCAGTCCTATTATCTTAGGAAATTAGATAAGAATGTCTGATTTATTTAACTGGGATGAAAATAGGCCTAGGAGATTAAGTATTGAAATCTTTGATAGCCTAGAGAACACAAGGGGATTTGTCAGCTATTCACTAGATATTCTTGGACATTTGCCTTTGCCCAACAGAATTAAGGCATGTTGTTTACCTTTTCCTGCACAAGTGCATGTGGAGTGAGGGGATGGAGGTGGGAGAGGGGAGGAGGAATGCTCAGACTAGCACTCCTTGAATGCTGGTGGCAGGTAGTTTCACACCCAGCAGCAACCCACAACGATAAGGAGCATGATGAACTGGGCTTGAGGCACGGCTATGGCCCCTCCCATTTCTAGCATCAAGCATCTAGACTAACATCTGGAAGCAGGTGCAAAGAGAGGATAGTGGTGTATGGGAGGGAATATATAATGTACCTTTTACCAGCAGGAATAAGGATCATTATCCCACATGCTTCCTCCAGTGTTCTGAGATCCTCTCAGCAAAAACTACAGAACACTTCCATTCAGCTCCTACAGGTACATCTACTCACAGCACTCACCCTGGGATCAAGGCTATAGTATGTTCCTTAAGTTAACTAGCACCTCAGCACAAATAGAGATAAAAAAGGTACATTTTGTCTCCTTCTCTACTTCAGTTCCAGTGAATCACATTACATGATAATTGATAATCTAGTTAGCTTGAATGGCCTACCTGTATGTGTACAGAAGATCTCCTGTGGACCATGCTTAGAGGTGTGGCAAACTTTGCCTAAAGAGGAATAATACAATCTTTATTAATTAAATTCAGATATGGTGTGAACAGGTGCGACTTCTTTTGAAGTCAACGGGCAATGTTCATGCCTACACTAAATTTTTGTCCTTATAGGAAGAAAATAGTTTCTCTAGGAATAATATTTTCCAGCCTTGCCAGGAATCACAATAGGATTTCAGTTAGAAACTTTGAAAATGGAAATAATTTCCCCACGTAATACATATACAGGTAGAAATAGATACAGATTGTACTGTTGCAGTGAAATGAATTTACATGTGTGCTTTAAGGTTATTGCAAAATAATGAAAAATTTAACTTGCTAAAACAAAGTATCTGTTCGTAGCCCATTAAGAGTGTGTTTTCCTAGACTTATGACCTCCGCATCTTTAAGCAGATTGCAGTAGCTGCTTTCAAAGTACTTGAGTTGCTTCCAGGATACAGTGGAATTGCTTTTCAGATTGTGGTAGATGCGCATTTGCCATCCAAGCCCACATCATGAGAACTGCAAAATTGTCTACCACCACCAGTGCTGCCTTCCTCCAAATAGATCAGTCACAGGCATTAAAACCACATAGAGGATCAGCAAGAGGGGAAAGGAGAAGCAATCAGTTCACAACTTCCTATTACCAAAGGGCATCTTTCTAAATTTAAAATAAGAACTCCCTGAACTTTCCTTCGATCCCAGCTCTACCACTGGCCTGATGGGTGATGTCACTGCTCTGTGCCTCAGTTTCCCTATCTATAAAATAATGACAATTCTACTGACCTCTGTTGTAAAGCACTTTGAGATCTAATGATGAAAAGTGCTATATAGGAGCTAGGCATTGTTATTATTTAAAAGAAGCGATTTAGTAGCATGCTGCTGAGTAGGTATAGGGTCCTGCTGTATCGTAAAAAAATATAGCAGGTTACTGGTAACACTCAGTAGCTAATACTGCACTGAATTAGTAGAAAGGAGACATACCAACCAGACTATTGTCTTAAGAGAATAGATTCACTAGGGAAGAGAACAACAAGACCATCCAGTTTCTCCCTGAAAAAATTGTCTCATGTAGAATGAATTTGTAACATACCTTCTAAATTGCATGTTTACTGTTAGGGTGCTGACTGCACTTTGGTGTCCCTATAGGAGAGCTTTTGTAATATCTATAGACAAATACTAAGGCATCATGCTGCACGCCTAACCACCATTGGGGTCCGTATGCCATGCCTCATATTTTGACTTGGCAGAATTCAGTTTTTATTTTTTTATAATTTCAACAGATAAATTGATAAAAATAAAAATTAATATTAATTTCACAGTTGGACAAAATTGTGGGGTCAGGCAACAGAAGGTCAGACAATTGTTTAATGACAGTAGAGACAGACTCAAAAAGTTAAAGCTTTATATCCATCAAAACCACAAATTGTCAACCTTACACATAAAAATATACAAAGTTAATATCCTTAAATCAAACTCTACAGTTCTCAAGCAGATTTTTATACTTTGCCTATCTGTGAACTTCAGTAATCAATGGAAATTTGTTGGTATGTGTGTAGATAGCAAAATCGAAGTTTATTGACATTTACTGATAATCTAATCCTTCCAAGCCTACTCATACTGCATTTTGTCTGTTTCTAGATGGCTTCAATTAACCATTTTTCTGATTAATACACTCCAGAAAAAAAAATCATGAATGCTTTGGGGGAGTGGCCCTATCACACATGTAAGATTAACTAGATACGTAAATTCTGGCACTTATGTCAGCTATAAATGGGACTCAACAGCTCACAAGGAATTTCATCGGACTCTGTTGTTGATACAGTATTAGTGATCCTGAACATAGCCCTGTATGCAAAGCTCAGTATCAGAATTTCTTGGATGCTTTATTTCACTTGTTAGCATTGTGTAGTTTGTTCCATTACTATATTATGCATATTACATGTGTCGATTTCACTGATTTTTTTAATGTTTTCAGTTGCTTCTCTTTTGCGACATGAAAATATTAATAGGTTTCCAAAAAGTGTTTTCAAAACTCCACTAAATTAAGGCTTAGGCTACGTCTACACTACCACTTTTGTCAGTATAACTTGTCACTCATTTATACTGTGAATAAGCCATCCCCTAAGTGACGTAAGTTACTCGGACCTTAGCGCCAGTCGCTACGTCAGCGGGGGAGCAGTGCAGTGTAGTCATAGCCTTAGATTCATGTGTCACCATATCTCCTTTTTCCTTTCAGACCCCACAGAAGTCTCTCAGCATGGTGCAGTGTATACACAGGGGTAAGGGTGAAGACTGGGTTTGAATAGATGTGCTGGAGGCAGAGAGAATGCATGTAGAATCACAGAAGTGTAGGACTGGAAGGGACCTCAGTAGGTCATCTAGTCCAGTCCTCTGCACTGAGGCAGGACTATGTATTATCTAGACCATCTCTGACATGCTTTTGTCTAGTCTGTTCTTAAAAACCTCCAGTGATGGAAATGCCCCAACCTCCCTAGGTAATTTGTTCCAGTGCTTAACTACCTTTACAGTTAGGAAGTTTTTCCTAATTTCTAACCTAAATCTCCCTTGCTGCCATTTAAGCCCATTAAGTCTTGTCCTGTCCTCAGTGGATAAGGAGGACAATTTATTGCCCTTGTCTTTATAACAACCTTTTCCATAATTGAAGAGTGTTATCAGTGTGTCCTCTCTATTCTCCTACACCCTAGTCTTTTCCAGAGAAAACAAATTCAATTTTTTCAATCTTCCCTCATAGGTCATGTTTTCTAGATGTTTAATTTTTGTTGCTCTCCTCTGGACTTTCTCCAATTTGTCCACATCTTTCCTAAAGTGTGGTGCCTTAGTTGAGGCCTTATCAGTCTTGAGCAGAGCAGAAGAATTACTTCTCATGTCTTGCTTACAACACTCCTGCTAATGCATCCCAGAATGATTTTTGCTCTTTTTTTTCTTTTTTCAACAGTGTTATATTATTGCTCCATAGCTTTTGATCCACTATAACCCCAGGATCCTTTGTTGCAGTACTCCTTCCCAGGCAGTCATTTCCCAGTTGTATCCATGCAGCTGATTATTCCTTCCTAAGTGTAGTACTTTGCATTTGTCCTTATTGAATTCCATCCTGTTTAATTCAGAACATTTCTCCAGTTTGTCAAGATCATTTTGAATTCTAACCCTGTCCTCCAAAGTGCTTGCGACCCCTCCCAGCTCAGTATCATCTGCATGATTTAAAAGTTTACTCTCTCTGCTATTATCCAAATCATTTATGAATATATTGAATAGAACCGGACTGAGGACAGAACCCTGAGGGATTTCACTTGAGATGCCCTTCCAGCTCGATTGTGAACCATTGATAACTATTCTCCCTGTGCCCCCACACAAATGCAGCCCCAAGGGGCTCCCTGGCAGCATGATTCAAAGGGAGAAAGCATGTCAGGAAGCCAAATGGACTACTGGGTCCAGAGATAGTGCAGAGACACAGTGTCTTTTTGTGGATGGCCCTGATCACCTGAATATACCCAGGTGTGGGAGTGGGGTCCACAGCCTTTTCCACGAAGGAGCAAATGCTGCAACCTCACCTCCCCCAACCATAGGATACTTTGTTACAGTGGGAGGATCTTTGTGGAGGGATGCTCATAGAATTCAGGAGGGGTGATCTGGGCCCAAATGCCTATGTACACAATAGCTGCCTTTAGGTGCAATGGTGAGAGTGTTTTCTTTGCTTGAAACACTACCCTGTTCAAGCTGGCAAAGTAATGAAGTTGGTTGCAGAGACAAAAGCAAGTTCACAAGTTCATGGAAGGTGAAAGAACTGAACACACAACTGTTTAACTTTGTGCACTGAATGCACTTCCTGAGTGGTCCTGAACTTCCACTCAGCATGGGTGTGCTCAATAGCTAAATGGATTCTTGCCTCTCAGCATGCTAAAGTATACATCTTTACCAGACATCTCAGCATAAAACAACTTTTCAATGGTCTCTCCACCACAACCATGTTCAAAAGGCTGATACCTGCTCTGTATAATTTTTAGAGCTAGGAGAGACAGGCATTGAAATTATGTTACCCCAAGTAATTAGATTTTGCAGATATTATGCTATGATAATGTAACATTTCAGTGTTACTTTGATTAATGTGTCAGAAGACTTTTTTCAGATAACTCTGGCATTCCATTTTATACCATTTCCCCCCTTTCTCTTTTGTAGCTGATATTTCTGATTTCTTCTATCAGAAACAGCAGCCTAAAGAGTTTACTGAGTAGTACTATAGTGCTCTAGGCTGCTAGCGAACTGTGGGAGGAAAAAACCTCTCTCTGATGGTTTATTCCTATCAGTTCTTAAGAGAACAACAGTGGTGCTCTTTTCAAGTGCTGTCATCTACCCTTCCTTTCTTGGGGCTAGGTTTGTGCAACACTTACTCACGCTGATGAGTACTTATTCACATGAGTAGTCTCTCAAAATAGTGGCATAGGGAACAGTGACCCTGGGATGCTATCCAAACTCTCAAAACAATTAGATGCACACAGCACCTTCTACACAGATGCTCTGGAGTGCAGAGAGAGTGTAGTTACGCCAGGCAGAGCTCACTCACATTATTTAGTGCAGGGACTGTGATATAGTGGATGCAAAAGGTAGCAATGCCTGGGGAGAGCTTTGCATGACAGCAGCGTAATCACGCATCCTGGGCAGTAGTCCTCACTCCAGTTGAGGGACTCACCATAGAAAGTATACCCAGAGCGGTTAAGGATAAAGGAAGAATACAAAGGCAAGTGTCACAGAGGGATGGTACAAGGAAGTCCATGGCAGCTACAAAATCATTCTGTCCATTGCAGTGAGGCAAATCCACTCCCTCAAGCATCTCACTTTTCAAAGTGTAGCTTACCCTGACTTGTCATATCAGAGACATGGACAGTGTCCTCAATATGACAAATGCCAGGGTTCATACTCCAGCTGTAGATTTTACTATTCCTTCTGTAAGTATTAACAACAATGGATGGAAGCACTCCAGCATATACAGACAAGGTGTTGTGCTTGATGCAGTTTTTGGTCAATGTGATGTGATTCCCTTTGTTTTCACCAACAATTCCATGCAGGACAGACTGAGGAATGGCAGTGCAGAAGGAATCCTGCTTTCTCACAAGAGGAAGTGTATGCCATGCTATGCAGATGTGGGGGAATATGGTGGGGATTTGTATAGTCATCCTTATTTCTTGCTGAGATGATCTGTCACCATTTAACTATCCCCGTGACTGTACCATAACTGATCCCAGTGGTGTTCCTCAAACAGTGATGGCCCTGACTCTCACAAGTAGGCATAGCACCAGGCTGTGGCCAGTAAAATGCTTAAATAGTTCAATAAGCAGCTCCTGCAATTTTCCCCCCTCTTAGCCTGTAGCACTGCTAATGCTAATACCAAACAAATAAACTGCCACCCACTGGCTTGCAGTGAGTGCGCACACACACACACACACACTGACACTAACATGGCTGATCACAGTAAGGCAGCTGGTGTGAAGCAGTCACCTGCTGTAGTCACTCTGAGGTGCAGTTTTGGGTGCACACTGCTGGGGCTGCACTAGCCCTTTGGGATACAGAGACTCCCTTTGAAAATTATCTGGTGGATAAGTTTCCACAGGCACACTCCTATTATCCCCTTCTGGCAGGTGCAACCCACCAGTGTCTGAGTTGCCTGTTATTACTAGTGGAAGTGGCTGATTTAGCACTTGGTTACAGATCTGGGTACACCAGTTTGACACTCTATATCTCGGGGGGAGTGCACTGTAACTCCCATATTCCTCATTTATATATAATTGTGACCTTGCATATAAAGCATGCCATGTAAGGTATCGGGGGAAGGTTATGATCTGCTGAAAGTCACTGTTTTATCTAAATATGTATATAATTAGTGCATGGGAAGTTATGAGATTGTGTTGTATGGTTGTCAGTAAAACATGCTGTACATTGGGGACTCAACCAGATAATAGCTCCACAAAGACAACAGCAAGGAAAGTAACCAATGCCTGGGCAGGTATCAAACAACCATCAGCAGCCACTGTCCAGCAAGGGAGCTACAATTCAATGACTCAGCTGCATAAGACCACACCAGGGGCATTGCTCAACTTTGCCTGGGGACTCAGCAATGCCCACCAGACATGCCTGGACTTGTATTCTCCAAGCATATGGACTAAGGGTATAACACAGAACACCGTGGCCCCATGCTTTGCCTTTTCTCCTACCCCACTCCTTTGCTACAAGTAACAAGGACACTCAGAAGACTGAAGACTCCAATAGAGGAGACTGGCCCAGGTTTCAAGGGTGAAACCTGTTGTGACAGGTTCTTCCCCCCTTCAGGGTGCCACCTGGAACTGGGGTACCACTGAGCCCACCCAGCACATCAGCCTGGGTTCCCTTAACACTGTACTGTTATGCAGCATATCAAGCCCTTCCCCAGGCTTCAGACTGCACTTTACCAGTACACATACATGTAGAGACACATCCAGCTGCAACTATAGACACAGATGCTGAGATCAGCTCTGCATGGGAAGGCTCAGCTAAGGAACAGCCCAGTTACTCAAGTGCACCCCCACTCTGGAGTGTAAACCCAAAATTATACCATCTTGAACTGCACACCGAACTGTACAGCATAAGCTCAAGAAATTCTCCCTCTCTCTCAATGTGGAGAGGAATATACACAGCTTTTTGCCCTTAGTTATGATTTCCAGACACACTGGTTTTAGATAAAACAAATGAAAGTTTATTAACTACAAAGATAGATGTTAAGTGATTATAAGGAATAGCAAACAGATCAAAGCAGATTAACTAGCAAATAAAACAAATATGTAATCTAAGCTTAATATACTAAAGAAACTGGTTATAAGTAGCAAATTCTCACCTTACATGTTGTTTTAGGCAGACTGCAGAGAGTCTTGAAGGCAAGCTGCATTTGCTTTCAGCTTAAAAGTCTAGATATATCTTTCACAGACAGCCCTTTAGCCTGGGCTCAGCACTTCTCCCCAGTCGTGTCTTTTTGTTCTCAGGTGTTTCCAGCAGTTCTCTCTTGGGTGGGGAGTCAATGAAAAATGAAACATGATGATGTCACTCCTCTGCTTTAAATAGTTTTTGCATATGGCGGGAATCCTTTGTCTCCCAGTTTGATTCCCACGCCCAGTCAGTGGAAAAAACACTAGTATTATCATGGAGTTCAGTATGTCTCTACATTATGACTGGAGCCAGCCACGCCACCGTGCAACACAGAGCACCGGGTCAGGCCCCAGCTCTGCAGCTGCACTGCCCCAGGAGCTCACAGCCCCACTGCCCAGAGCATTGCGCTGGCGGTGGAGTGAGCTGAGGCTTCATGGGAGGGGGAACAGCAGGGGAGGAGCTGGGTGCTAGCCTCCCGGGGCAGGAGCTCAGGGGCTGGGCAGGAGGTTCCCACAGGCTGGAGGTGGCCCATAGGCTATATTTTGCCCACCTCTGATCTAGAAGTTGCCCAGTCTAATAGGGTTGAGAATTTAGACTGTGTGCTTATATTTTCTTTTGGTAACCACACTGACTGTTTGCCTATCACTTATAATCAATAAACTTGTTTTACTGTTTATCTTCACCAGTGAGTTTGCCTGAAGTGCCTGGTAAATCTGCTCTGGTTTACAAAGGCTAGCCCTATGGCCACTTTCCATTGATGAAGTGGCGAACCAATTAAATTTGCACTGCTAGTCTTGAGCAGTGCAAGACAATATATTCCTGAGGTACAGTGCTGGGAGGTGGGGGGATTTGGCTGGTGCCTTTCTCTATGTGATTCATGAGTGGCTCTGGGAGCATTCGTGCAACCTAGCTGGGTGTGGGGCTCCACATGCAGTTGTGCTGAGTGATAACAGCACCTGGAGGCAGGGGCGGCTCTAGGCACCAGCGGGCCAAGCGCCCGCTTGGGGCGGCATCCTGGGGAGGGCGTCATTTGGCTCCGGTGGAGCTCCCGCCGGCATGCCTGCGGCAGGTCCACTGGAGCCCGGGACGAGCGGACCTGCCGCAGTCATGCCTGCGGCGGCTCCCGTCTTCCCGCGGCTCCGGTTGAGCTCCCGCAGGCATGACTGCGGCAGGTCCGCTCGTCCCGGGCTCCGGTGGACCTGCCGCAGGCATGCCGGCGGGAGCTCAACCGGAGCCAAATACCGCCCTCCCCAGGATGCCGGAGCCGCGGGAAGAGGGGACCCGCCGCGGGACTGGGGAAGGGCGGCGCAGCGCTCCGCGCTGCTTGGGGCAGCCTACTTTGTAGAGCCGCCCCTGCCTGGAGGCTTTGTGAGCGATAAGCCCAGGCTAGAGAATTAAGGGCACAGCTGTGCCACAGTTCCAGGCTGCACCCCAGGGATCCTGTCACATCAGATGTCTCCAACCTCTCATAAGATCCCAGTTTCACGCCAGTGAAATTGGTATCATGCTATGGACATGCGTTTGCTAACAAGACCCAAACATGTGCATTGTTACTCACAGTCCAAAAATAATAAATGCAGATATTTACAGAGAAGCAGAAACAGAGCCCTAAACTCTGAGGCCTTCATTTGGCAAATCAATAATCCAGACTAAATTGTGACCCTAATGTATGAGAGGAAAATAGAAAATTGCCACATACACACACTAGCATAATAAGCAAATGTTAATTGATGTACTTTGATTGTGATAGTTCCTGGGAGATTTGCAATGAGCAAGGCTTTACTGTATGGGCAATTCTACAGCATATGCTGGAACATCTAGGAAGAGTCATCATTTCTAAGTACTTTCTACCATCTGCTAGAAAAACTGAAATATTGAAAGGTTTTTTCCTCCACTTTCTCTCTGACTCCTCATATATACAGCTGACTTCATTCTTGCCATTTATGACCCATTAATATTTTGCATAGTTCCCTTTTATAAAAGTTGGTCTTTTATATATTTTTTGCTGCTGAATTATATTATAGTAATGGGCACAGAAAGAACAAAATATAAATAACTTTCCAGACTGAGAGAGCCAGCCTCATGGATTCATTGCCTTACACCCTCATTTTGTGCTGTAGTTCAAGGATAGAAAGTGCTATTTACTGAAACAGATGTCAGTCATTTAAAGTTTCCTCCTAAAAAGTCAGAGGCCTCCAGCTTTAGCTGTGCCTAATAGCTACTGGTGCAACTTTGGGCAGGGCATTTGTGGGTTCTCTCCTCACTCCTCTTGCCACCTGGGGGCAATTTGATCCTTGGCATAGATTAGGAAAACCCCACAGCTGCTCTAGACTAACAACAACTTTCAGTAGCTACAAAGGGCCATCCACCTTGATGGAGAAAAGCTGTACTCTAGTTATGCCCCATTTCCCCCTCCAACCCAATAATCACCCTGGTTCCTCTTTGCTGGGGACTGCTGGGAGGATGGCACGGAAAGTATCTATGCCACTGTGGACACCCTAACAGTGGGAGAAGATCCAGGTGCTTTCTAGTCCCTTCACACCACAGGAATGGCACAAAGGAACTGGCTTGGAGCTGAGGGTTATGGCCACAGACAGTTCTGAATTAGCTTACATCACTCTCTAGCAACTCTCTTTGGTCATCACAAAGTGCAGCATTGATAGGTTCTAAGGGGAGTTAAGTCTAGGTCTCCTATGCCAGAAGAGGGTTGTTGTAACTATACTGGGCCTTTCAGAAGGGGAGACAGAGTTTGGTAACGGCTCCATGAAGGACTTGGAAAAACTACCAACGTGAACAAAAATATTTGTTTTAGTTTTAAAAACAGCAGATTACCACTTATCTTGTCATGTAGAAATCACCTTCAGGGAAAGGGTGAATCACTGTCAGAGAGACTAATGTAATATGTTGACCCTAAAGCAAGAGGTTGCATATTAGTTCCACTGTGAACATGGGGGAAAATCTACAGTGGCTCTGTTGCCACAGGCTCGAATCCAGAGGCTTACTTATTTTTTTCCATATACCCAAAAGAAATAAAAGGTGTGACTGACAGTGAACACATTCTCTATTCACTAGGGAAAGCAAGCTCATGTGTAGTTGTTCCATGTTCACAGTTCTTCTACTGAGGAGAGACAAGGGTTCATAAAGTGTCAAAAAAATGAAGAGCTATAGTATTTTTCCCATTTCTGTGTTAAAGACAGCCAAAACAATTTTAATTACATTTGTACACAGGCAAATTTGATGGGAAATTGTATGCCGAGTCTGTGCATAGAATGAATATTTACAACTCAGTTATAAATGCTTGAGGAAAATAAAAACAAAACCAGGATTTATAATGGAAATGCTGTCACTAGATAGTTATGGCTGTGTCACTAGCAGAAGCTGCTATAAAAAAATTAAAAGGTTTAGGAACTGAAGTAAAATGAAGTAACAAGTTGTACAGTTACTAACTCTTAATTGTTTAAATGTACCTACATAATGACATTAATAAATGTTACCCAAAAATCAGACTTCAGTAATGCTAAGAAGTATGATGGAATGAAGAAAGCTTTTTTTGTATCAATGTCAATCTGTTTACCATTACAAGGTTTGAGAGGCATATAAAATGAAGTCTGACTGGTAAAGGGCTACACAAAGATTTATAACATTCAGTAAATAGTTTCTCATTGGTATTTTAAAACAGAATAGACAGGATGCAACATCCTATTTACTTTCAAGAACGAGCAATTATATTATGAACATAAAAAAGTGACTGATTATAACATTGTGTGACATTTTGAAGCTAACAGCTTCAATGGTTATAACCAGATTCTGACGAAGAAAAATATGCCTTATGGGCATCTCTAAGTTAAAACATCCTCAGAGAAGAAAAGTAATTAAAAACAGTCAAGGACCTCACCAAAACAAAACAACAGGAACAGAAACATAATACTAGTGGGTTTTGGTTGTTACTATTAAAATATAAAAAATTAAGATCAAACAAAAAAAAGTCATTCCTCTCCCAAAAACTGTGTCGAATTTGTATGCAGTATTTTTGTAGCTATGTCAGTCCCAGAACATTAGAGAGACAAGGAGAGTGAGGTAATATCTTTCATTGAACCAACTTTTGTTGGCAAGAGAAACAAGCTGAGCCAATAAAAAATATTACCTCACCCACCCTGTCTCTGTTCAGAGTTTGTAATTTATCTCTTGTATAGCTAATATCCTTCTGGATTGAGGGATAGTTTCAGATATTCAATAAAAACAGTTATATCTATCAGCACAGCAGTATATTGGCACACACAATGTCCCATTCAAAGTTTCTGAAACTGAGTGCACATATTTTTCATGTGCCTCTATCTGCATATATAAAACTAAATTAGCAATAATTGGAAATGAATATTTTACATGTGTATGTCATGTACTCAAATTCTGTTTTACTTTGTGTGCACAAAACTACCTGTTTTCATCCTCTACTGCACATGCAGTTTGAGGCCATATTTCAAACCATGCCCCCAAAAGTTTATAGAATGCCTGTTTGTAAGATTGGAGAGTTATTGAAAATGCCTTCACAAGGCTCTGTAAAAAAGATTTCTAATTGCAAAAAAGAAAAAAGATATAGAAAGGTGAGATTTAAACTGGTATAAAAAGTAAAGCTAAGAAGTGCCTATTAATGTTTCCAAAGAGGGAAAGAAAGTAGAAGTTCTTATTTTCATCATTTTGTTCTATAAACGTAAGCAAATAATCTATAGTATACCTTTTATTTCCCTTACCTCACCCCATATACTGACTCAAAGGAGAAGCACTGAATCAAAGTGAACCATGGAAAACAGAAAAACGCTACATGCCTTATTTATAATTCTCTCTGTAGATAGATTATATCCCAGATCATTTTTGCCATTACCTTGTTTCTAGCAGTTTATTGTGGTAGGTTTAATTTTGTTTTTCCTTTTCATTCAACAGGCTGAGGCAAATGGTCCAGCAAATCCTTTTATTAGTTCAAGTGCAAATGCTCCATCATCTTCCAGGACCTTAACCTCCTGCCAGTATGTGGGCTGGAGAGTTGCCAATGTACTCTCCCAGGTCTACTTACCACCCATTGGTCCCAACATCCCTCTGCCAAGCAAACCTAAACAGAAGCTATCTCCTATGCAGTATCAGCACTCAGAGCAGCGTGATGTGGAGAAAAGAACTGCACGTTCTTCTCTAAGGTATTTGTTTCCTACATATAAACCTCTGTCCCTTCCCCTTCACACACTCCATTTATTCTTCTGTTTATAAGAGAGATATATAGTTCCCAAGTTAATGACATTTATATTTAATATTTTTACAACACTCTCTAGTCCCCTGAATTCAGCATCTGAAAAGGTTCAGCAAAATATATTTGGAGTAAAATTAGTCTGGATCATGTCTAATTTTTATGTTAAAAGGCTTGCATGCTTTGCATTGGAGTTGCCTGGCTGTATGTCATCTCAGCCTCATGCATTATTAAGTTTAAGAATAAGGTCTTTTAAAAAAGAAAACATTTTGCACACCAAAGTCATACAATTAAAGACTTTCTGAATTTATTTTAAGAACATGAGACTGGCCATACTGGATCAGATCAAAGATCCATCTAGCCAAGTATCCTGTCTTCCCGCAGGGGCCAATACCAGGTTCCCCAGATAATCAAGTGATCCATCCCCTGTCGCCCATTCTGGCAAACAGAGGCTAAGGACACCATCCCTGTCCATCCTCGCTAATTGCCATTGATGGACCTATCCTCCACGAACTTATCTAGTTCTATTTTGAACCCTGTTATAGTCTTGGCCTTCATAACATTGTCTGGTAAGAAGTTCCACAGATGGAAGTATTTCTTCACAAAATGCAGTCAATTTGTTTGTTTTAAACCTGCTGCCTATTAATTTCATTTGGTGACCCCTAGTTCTTGTATTATGAGAAGGAGTAAATACCACTTCCTTATTTACTTTCTCCACATAGGTCATGATTTTATAGACTTCAAACATATCCCCCCTTACTCATGTCTTTTCCAAGTTGAAAAGTCCCAGTCTTATTAACTTCTCCTCATACAGAAGCTGTTCCCTACCCCTAATCATTTTTGTTGCCCTTTTTCTGTACCTTTTCCAATTCCCATATATCTTTTATGAGATGGGGCAACCACATCTGGATGCAGAATTCAAGACGTGGGTGTACCATGATTTTATATAGAGGCAATATGATATTTTCTGTCTTATCTATCCCCTTCTTAATGATTCCCAATATTGTTCGCTTTTTTTGACTGCCTCTGCACATTGAATGGATGGTTTCAGAGAACTATCCCCAATGACTCCAAGATCTCTTTCTTGAGTGGAAACAGCTAATTTAGACCCCATCATTTTATTTATATATATAGTCCCAGGCAGACTGCGAAGAGCTACAAAAGGATCTCTGGGCAACAAAATGGCAGATGAAATTCAGTGTTGATAAATGCACAGTAATGCACATTGGAAAAATGTAATCCCAACTATATTTTATATGTTGCCCTGAGATCCTTTTGTAGCTCTTCGAAGTCTGCCTGGGACTTGACTTGAGTAATTTTTTATCATCTGTAAATGTTGCCACCTCACTGTTTAACCCTTTTTCCAGATCATTTATGAATATGTTGAATAGGACTGGTCCCAGTACAGACCCCTGAGGCACACCACTATTTACCTCTCTCCATTCTGAAAACTGGCCATTTATTCCTACCCTTTGTTTCCTATCTTTTAACCAGTTACCAATCCATGATAGGACCTTCCCTCTTATCCCATAACAGCTTACTTTGCTTAAGAGCTTTTGGTGAGGGACCTTGTCAAAGGCTTTCTGAAAATCTAAGTACTCTATATCCACTTGATCCCCTTTGTCCACATGCTTGTTGACCCTCCTCAAAGAATTCTCACAAATTGGTGAGGCATGATTTCCTTTTACAGAAAACATGTTGACTCTTCCACAACAAATTATGTTAATCTATGTGTCTGACAAGTTTGTTCTTTACTATAGTTTCAACCAGTTTGCCCAGTTCTGAAGTCAGGCTCACTGGCCTGTAATTGCCGGGATCACCTCTGGAGCCCTTTTTAAAATTGGCGTCACATTAGCTACCCTCCAGCCATTTGGTACAGAAGCTGATTTAAATGATAGGTTACAGACTATAGTTAGTAGTTCTGCCATTTCACATTTGAGTTCCTTCAGAACTCTTGGGTGAATGCTATCTAGTCCTGGTGACTTATTACCATTTAGTTTATCAATTTGTTCCAAAACCTCCTCTAATGATACCTCAATCTGGGACAGTACCTCAGATTTGTCACCTAAAAAGAATGGCTCAGGTTTGGGAATCTCCCTCAGATCCTCAGCTGTGAAGACCGATACAAAGAATTCATTTAGTTTGTCTGGAACAACCTTATCGTCCTTGAGTGCTCCTTTAGCATCTTGATCATCCAGTGGCCCCACTGGTTGTTTAGCAGGCTTCCTGCTTCTAATGTACTTAAATTTTTGCTATTACTTTTTGAGGGACAAAGTTCCTTTTGAATCAGGTGATATAGCAACCCAGTTTTCAGGAAGGTATCCAATAATCAAAGTAAAAAAAGATCATTCAGGACTGTACACTGATTTAAATGAACTCTTTTTGGCCCAGTCCTGTCATCCTGCCACATATGAAAGTAACGCCAAGGATCTCAGTTAGATTGGGAGGAAATGAAATGTCCAGCCGCAAGTTTAAAAGATTCAGTGCATTGGCAAAATTCCAATATTTTACTACTAATCCTGGTACAAAAAGAGAGTTACAAAAATTAACATCAAATGTCTCAGTTGTATATATGGTAGTGTGTGTGAAAGGACTGCAGGGCCCCTAAAGACTTCAGTTAAGCCTTGTATGCATATGGCTTTTTTGGTCTTGCATGCAGTTTGGTTCTTAATTCCTCTCCTGCCCCCAGAAAATGTGATTCTCAGTGCACATGTACAGTGCATAAATAGGTATGAGATTACCAGGTCTGTGCACAATTTCATGCATAAATGGTAAAGTGGGAGTGAGAGAACAAACCATGCTCAGAGGTTAGTTTGAAGATTTGACCCAAAATGATCAGTGTATATATCATAATTTTCTTTACTTGTTTGTGCTGTACAGATTTTTTTCTGTGCCATACTCCATTTCTCATTTTATTTTTGAATTGCTATAGTGTATTAGGTTAGTTAATATTTGTATAGCCCCTGGAAGGTGAAAGGCATTATATAAGAAGTCACCTTCACTTAGAACAACTTAGCGTAAAAATAGAAAGCATGTCCAAGGTCAGCATGAAACATCACTTTCTAACTCGAAGGAATTAAATATCTATACAACTTCACTTCAGACTAGCATAGTAAAGGTCATACTCTAATATGACTAAAGGATATTTAAAAAAAATGTTCTTTCAGCTACAAATAATCCTGACAAGCTAGGCTTTCTGAAGGGTGGTAAATTCTTAGAAACCAACGCATAGCAATGGTGAAAATATCCTTAGATGAGATAGCTACATATAAACATGCAACAGCTTCTGGCAATAAATAAAGCATTCCTTTTTCCACATGTATCAAAGGCAAAATATGTCAGATCTGAACTGAAGTATGACTACTGTCTGTTGCCTAAAGAAGGAGGACTATAATCCAGAAATTCTTGATGCTAGTTTTTGAAGTCATGCACTGCTGATTCAAGATCCAGAAAATAATTCATAACGATTACAGTAATTCAGGTTCTGAAAGCAATATGTAGCCTGGTAGGCTCACTGAACAGAGACAAGTTTGTGGAAATGGATTTTCAGACCCTCATGACCTAGATTTGCAGTATTCTGGTAGCCAATAATATCCTTGTAAAAGTGCTTGAACCTTCTCTTCAAAGCCTAAAACTGTGTGATGCTCAATGTGTGCAAGTTAAATTAGGCCTCTATCATCTTTTGCCTACAGCCCTCTTCAATGATCTGCTCATTTTGGCTGGCACCCTCAACCACCACCCTTCTCAACTCAAGCAAATGGGCCTCAGAGCTGTTCTAAGATGTGCCTGTCTGCAACATCCCTCCGACCCTTTCAGGCACTCGGAGATCACTGGAGCACAGTGATCCTCTTGCTATGCCCCTTTTCTCTCAGACATGCTCTGACATATCCCTTCCATCTGGCACCAGGCCATGGGGTGGCCACCTGGATTCTCCCCTTACACTAGGAGAATCTCCATGTAGCCAGTGACGCTGCAGCAATGTAAAGGAGCTGGGAAGGAGAGTCAGGGCAAGAGAAGCCAATGGAGCCATGCCAGTTTACACCAGCTGAAGATCTGGGCCCGTATTCTTACTGTAATAGGAACTCCATGTCCAACTCAATACAACCAACCCATTTAAAAGTATTCTTTTCAGCTGCTTCAAAATATCATGTATGGGAGAACCCAAGGGAAAGGAAATTACTGATATGAAATGAGATGAGACTGCAGCACCTTCATGGCCTGTAACCTGCCTCTCAGTGAAGTGAAAGGCAGGTTAATTACTGATTTAAAAACAAAACAACCCCCACACCGAGTCATGCCACAGCCTAAGTACAGCAGCAAGGCTCTGACAAAAAGAGAGTGATAAACTATGATGCATCTCACATACTGCAAAATGCTAGAAACCTAACTGCTGAGACATGTCATACTTGATTTTCCATTGTATCTGAGAACCAGTTGGAACTCTTTCATCTTGTATCATCCAGCCCTGGTGTAAGAAAGCAGTAGGTTAACTACTCTACCACACCCCCACTTCCTTGCCATCCTGGCGCTTCCCCACACCAATATACTGCTTCCCTCTCCTTACACTGGAGCCACATCCACCAGTGCGGAGTTCCTCTGTGAAGAAAGAAATCTCCTTTAGCTATCTCTGGCCACTTTTCCCTGCTTTTACAGTGACATTAGCAGACAAGAGGAAGCAGGCCCATAGTTATTTCCATCTCATATCTACCCAATATCTACTCTATCTAGAAAGAAGGGTGAAAGTATATTGTCAATCCTGGTTATGCATCAGAGTGTTCGTCTAGACTTTGCCGATGTGGTTTGCGGTCTTCTTAATCATTCTGGATCTTTCACTGCTTTTAGAGTCTCAGGTGACAGCTGGGCAATGTAAGTGCACTTTTCATCTATGATTATCCTTGTGTGCTGCTGTTCCTCCTCAACAAGACCTCCTCACAGAAGTCTATGACTTTAAAATCAAGGCTAGAGTACTACCATACATTCTGCTTAGAGCAACCCTTAAAAAGGACTCAAACTCATACAGCTACTCCCCTGAAGTGTAACAAACATTTGAGGGCATAACACTAGCCCTTAGTGATCTGAGCTAGATATTAGTAGCAGGTGGCGGTGTCAGTTAAAACCAAAGTGGTCTGTAACCCAGCTATCTGAGAGACCATCTCTTCACCAATCTCCTGCTCTGGGAGTAAGGATCTGCCAGATCACTCTCACAGCCAGTTCCAGTCAGAGCATTGTGAAGGACCTACTCAGGCTGGCAGTCCATCTGAACCTGCTTGGCAAGCATCAGGGAACAGCACAAGCTCTTTTTTTAGCCAGGCTTTTCACTGAACTTTATAATAAGGAATGTGGTTTATAAAGAAGCAGGTGTGCTGTTAGCCTGTTGATTGGTTATTGAGTGCTTTTACTGATGTATAGCACCTCGTTGCTTTAGAGACAGGTGACACTATATATTTCTAAACAAATAAATAAGTACGTTGAGTAGCTGCTTTGAGCCTTTAGTTCCAGTCAAAGGTTATTTATTGCATAAACTCTTCTCAGTTACCATGCTGGCCTGTGTTAGGTGTGATAAGAAAACTCATTCAGAATTTAACAGCCAAAGAGAGGCACATGGAAGTCAAAAAGGAGCAGCTAGAGGCCCATAGTTATAGTTTAAATACTGCTTGTATTTGCTAAAACTTAAATACAGAAAGACTAGAGCCAGATGTGTGTGCATCCCTCCTCTGCCCCCACCCCCACCAGTCAGTACAAGTTCTGCTGACCTGATACTGTGGAGAAATGTGTGCATTTTTATTTTATAGTTATTTGTTTTTCCAAACAAAGGAAAAACTTGTGCCAGCAGTGGATACTAATTTTGACAGACTGCCTCACTGTGTTAGCATCTGAAAAACAGTATTAAAAAAAGTCAGATGGAAAAGGTTTAGGGCAAACACTTTTCCTTTCTGGCCAGGCAATAAACAAATTAGTTCCATTTTCTAGCTATTTCTACAGTGTCTTCCTTCAGAAATAAGGCTGAGAGACTAGATATGCCAGCAAGGGTGAATCAAGCCAAACATAATCACTACAAGCAGAAGGGTAAGAGAAATGTACCCCAGGAGCCCTGCTGGTGGAGGCTGACCTGAAATAAGTTGAGTCAACAGCCCATGTCCCTACTTGTAGACACATATACCTTGAGGCCAGAAGGGACCATCCATGTTCATCTAGTCTGACCTCCTGCACATTGGCCACAGAACCTCACCCACCCTCTCCTGTAGTAGGTCCATAACCTCTAGCTGAGTTACTGAAGTCCTCAAATCTTGATTTAAAGTCTTCAAGTTACAGAGAATCCACCATTTACTCTAGTTCAAACCAGCAAGTGACCCATGCCCCATGCTGCAGAAGAAAGTGAAAAACCCCCAGGGTCTCTGCCAATATGACTTCAAGGAAAATTCCTTCCTGATCCCAAATATAGTGATCAGTTAGGCCCAGAGCATGTGGAGGAGACCGACCAGCCAAATACCTGAGAAAGAATTCCACGTAATAACTCACAGCCCTCTCCATCCAGTCAGGGGGCTTGGGGGGTGGGTGGGGTCCTGGGGGTGATTAGGGATGGGGGTCTCTGGAAGGCATGGTCAGGGAACAAAGAACAGGGTGGGGCAAAGCAAGTTTGATATAATGCGGTCTCACCTATAACGCGGTGAGATTTTTTTTCTCCTGAGAACAGTGTTATATTGGGGTAGAGGTATAGTTCTTCTCTGCACCTGTTCCAGTTGAATTAAAATATATATATATATATATAACTGGAGATATACCAATCTCTGAGAACTGGAAGGGACCTCAAAAGGTCATCAAGTCCAGCCCCCTGCCTTCACTAGCAGGACCAATTTTTGCCCCAGATCCCTAAGTGGCCTCCTCAAGGATTGAACTCACAACCCTGGGTTTAGCAGGCCAATGCTCAAACCACTGAGCTATCCCTCCCCCCCTCATAGTCTAGTGGTTACAGCACTCACCTGGGAGATGGGATTCAAAACACTGCTCCATGTCAGGCAGAGTGGGGATTTGACCCCAGCTTGCCTACATCCTGGCTGAAGTGCTCTAACCATTGGGCTCCCTAGTGGGGGGGCACCACTTCCTCCCCAGTTTTTGCAGGGTTTGTTTGTTTTGCACAAAATCTGACTAGCTTGCCTTAGGCACATAAGTCCAGCAGAGGATTCACTGCTCTGAATCCTGAGTAGGGTTAGGCACCTAAATCCCTCTGAGGGCCAGGGTTTGAGGCCACACACCCCTCCTCAGCATTTCCTACTAGGTATTTTAGGCAGCTCCCTGCTCAATGTGCTGGCTTCTGTGAATCCCATTCTTAGGCACCCAATTCACCCCAGGCCTTGCATAAGAAATCAGGGACCTAACTCAGTGTTGCTAGTTCTACTAAGCAGCAGGGTAATTTAAGAGTTAGGTACTGCAATACTTAGCATTGCAATGCCCAAATCTCTTTGGGGATCTAGCCTTAAGGGCTTGATTTTGCTCTGTCAAAAACAAAAAATGACAATTAAGACCATAGGTGTCTCACCACATACCATGGGCCTAAATCTGCTCTCACTGAAATCACTGCCAAAACATCTGTTGCCTGCAATGCTTCAGGATCTTGTCCCATAGGGCCCGAAGTATTTACATGTCCGTGACGTAATAGCAATTGCATGGATGCAAGTGAGAGCACAATTTGGCCCCCCTTTATCTATTCCACTTTAACATCCTTAACTTTTCCTCCTAGCTACTTGCTAAGTTCTCTGCTTTCTTTCCAACACAATGGACAAAAGCCCTTTGCTTTCTTTCTCACCTTCAAACTGTAATATCACTTTAATGTACTTATCCCTACAGCGTACCCACATTGTCTATTTCCAGTTGTAATGCACTGTATATTACAGCTCCCTTCCTTCATTCCAACCCCCAATTACTTGTCCCCTTTTTTCAGTCTCTCCTTACAGTGATTCAGGTCTTCTTCCACTCATCCACTACTTGTTCCTTAAAAGAGTAGAGCTGCATCAGGCACTAACCATGTATCTTTAATAAATTGTCATATTCATTTATCTTCTTGAGCAGCTTCCACTTCTCTCTCCAGCTGTGCCACTGCAATTTAAGATTAGTAATTGTTAAACATCCATCATATGTAAAATGAATTGTCTCTACATACTTAACTGTTAACCAGAGCACAGTAGCTGTCATTCCCACCCCCCACCTTTTTCTTTTTGTTCAGATAAAAAAAAGTTCAGACAAAGGGGCAAATGCATTGCTAACATTAAGATGCCCACACAGACTGCAAAACTAGAGAGAGAAGGAGAATTCCTCCCACCTAAGTTATTTTATTGGCCTTATGTAGTGATAAACTCTATATATTCTCATTTTTCTCAGCTGTCCTACTTCTAGGCAGGAATGTGTGCTTGTTGTCCCCGAGTTTCCAAGTAAAATATTCTAAGCAGTCACCCAGTTCAACAAGTTGTCCATTAGCCATTCTAATGTCAAGAATATAGAGGCAAACTCAGTGAAAACATATCACACAGACAAATGTGTCATCTGTGGAATTGTTTTCCAGCATATCCTCCTTGCCTCTGTCTTTTCATCGGGTCTTGTTATAAACAATACATCCAGCCTGGTACAGCAGCTGTGACACAACCATCCTAACAGTATGTCACTTAAAAAAAAATACAAAAATAAAACCCCTAGAAAAGCAGCACTCCTTGATTGTTGCCAGGCCAAAAAGAAACCTATTTGTAATACCCTATTTTTGTTTCCTTAGATCTGTTAAATATTGTTTTTCAGACGCTGACACAAACATTTCTTAGATGCATGATTCTACAAAATCCTTACTTGTGCTGAGTAGCACTTAGTCACGTGGGTAGCTCAACTGGGACTATGTACGTGAGCAAGTGCTACTTGCTGGGAAGTAAGGATTACGTGAATGGGTCCAAAAAGAATTTACCCACTTATTTCAGTGGGAGCAGGATTGTGTAAAGGAAAAGGGATGTTTCAAGAATCATTGTTATGAAGCGTGAAATTACTTAGAGTGGTGATAAGCAAGGAGATTATTCTTCCAATAGAACCATTGTTTTATTCATTGCATAGGAGTTCGAATTTTTTTATCCCCAATGTAGTGAAGACGATGGAAGCCATCTCATATTGCAGATAATGGATTAGCACAGTGCTGTTCTAGTCACCTAGAGACAGATTATGCAGCCCTTGCTTACAAGGAGTAGCATCTTCCAGCAGTCTAGTCATCTTGAACTCAGTGAGGGTTCCTCACACAGTAAGATACTACTTAGCATTAGTGAGGATGGCAGAATCTGGCCCCTAGAAATCAGCCAGGTGTTCTTGAAAGCATTTTTGTCAGTGTTGTGGGTGTGGATAGTGAGAGGAAGCTTTAACAGGAAGAGTAAGTAGTAAGCTATTACACTCTTCTGTATTTTAGTGTTGTAATTAATTATTCTCATCGCCAATAGGCCAATCATTCTGAGAACTGTAAAGAGCATTATTTTAACAAGACCAGTTGTCATTTTAATCAGTGGAGAGAGCCATGTAACAGTTCTTCATGTCAAAAAAGGTAAATCAATAACAGAGCATACAGTGAGGAGAGAGACTGGATAAAAGTCAGGGTGGATATGAGAGATGTAGTCAAACACATAGCAGGATTGCAGTTCATATGCACTGTGCCCAATTATCTCCTTGCTTTTACAATTGTAATAATGTAACCCACTATGTAAGCCCTTCAATAAGAAGGTCTAATATTTGCTTCAGATTGAAACCTAGCATACGGAACCAAAAGCGTGAAGGGAAGAGCTTGCTACATTTTCATTACAGCACACTTTCACATTAGCGTGACTCAAAAACAACCAAGCGAGTTTAAGCGTACATACACATTAGAAGCAATTGGAGATTGTTGTTAGTTGTTTGCTCCTCCATTATGTCAATAACAGCTTAGTAATAGATATTTTATTTTATGTGTAGTACAAGTGTACCTGACTACCCAGGTTAATGTTTCCTTTGCTATTCACCTTTTATACAGCGATGAGACTTTTTAACAGGCATATAATAAAAACAGCTTTGTTTAAAAAACAAACAACAACAAAACCAGAATGTTTTAAGAATTCAACCAGTAGATGGAGGGGAATGGGTTGCACAAGACAGCTACTCCCTGGTTCTGTCCCCATCTTTCAGGGCATTGTCAATCATTTCCCCCATTTGCTCTGCAACATGAGAGTTTAATGCTATATTTCACCGTAGTGAAGATTGTTTCTCACCATATGAGCTTTCAGATTGTGATGCTGAATGACACACCTACAGCTCAAAAAACAGAGACAAGCTTGTCTCTCTCACCAACAGAAGTTGCTCCAATAAAAGGTATTACCTCAGCCACATTGCCTCTAATATCCTGGGACCAACATGGCTACAACACCATTGCATAAAACAATTACACCTCCTTTAAAATGATTTACCTGGAGATGGCATGAAATATTTGTATAAAAGGATACAGTGATGGGCCTGAGGGAGCACTTAGGGGCCGCTTGTTAGAATTCTGCACACAAACTGAAGGCAATTATCCCAGCCTGCGCTGCAGCTCACCTCCTCTTTGTCTAAGCATCCCTCATAAAAATCTTTGAGCAGCAATATTTTTGCTTTTGGAATGGACCATGTTGCACAGATTTGCAATAACATGTTTAGTCCTGGTCCTTCCCAGCCCCCACAAGGCCTTCACACTACTCCACCAGTCTTACACAAGATTTGAACATTATGCTGTAGTTATCAGGGATTTTTAAACCACTGCCCATCACCAGTGTCTGAGCACGTTCTATGCAAAAAAAACCCCTCAAGAGCAATAGCTAAGTCTCTAGTGAACTCCAGGGAGTCTCTGGTACTACTTTTTCTGGAGTTAAAATCTCTTCTTGGGGTAAGGTTTTTGTTTAAATTAATAAAAACAACAACAAAAAGCCCCTTCCTGTGTACTTAACATTTTGTTCTAAAGAAAATCCAATACCATATGACCCTTTCCAGGAGATTTTATAAGTTTGTTGGGCAAATGGTGGTTGATAGCTTCCTTAGCTGCTGTGAGGCAGATCCCCAGTTCTGTGCCCTTCATCATGTACACCCTGCTACACGACTCTGGGGAAACGTGGCTGTGAGAGCCCCATCGGACAGCCCTGAAGGACAAGTATTTCAGAGGATGGTACATCAGACTCTTACTAAAGTGGATCAGATTCAGTCCTGGGTTTGTGTGCACACACAAGTCCACGGCTTACAGTGAAAGGTTGCTATGTGGAACTGAGAATAAAGTTTGGCTCATTTCATGAAACAGCTAGGGCTTAATGTTCAAAGGGAAAGGCAGTTACGGCCTAGTGCCAAAATGCCTGTGTAACTGTGTATCTAATTTGTGCACTGAATTAAATTTGGACTGTATTGCTTTTGTGGTATATGGGACATAGTAAAAGAGTAGGAAACAGTCAGGAAATAAACATTTAACTTATAATACATAATTAGAAGAGGTAAATTATCTCAAAGAACCCAAAACAATCTTATAAATATAATTTCCTTTCAACTGAATTATGTATGTTCTCAGAATATTCCAAACTGCACCAGCCTTCGCTAAGGTGGAGGGTAATATCGCCAGCCTGAAGATTATCCTTAAAAAAAAAAAAAAAAACACAACAAAAAACCTTGTGCCACAAGATGGCAGCCTAAAATCAGTCTTCCATAGAAGTGACACTATCCATCTTTAGTTCTTAAAAATGTTTTCCAATTACTTCTATTAAGCCTGTGCTGTGAAAACCTATCAATCATGGTTATGAAATAATCAGGCCAATGATTGCAAATCGTGATCTGATCTGTACCTGATGATATTTTGATATTATTTTGTATTATTTTGAGTAGTATCAAGGAGTGATCTGATCTGTACCTGATGATATTTTGATATTATTTTGTATTATTTTGAGTAGTATCAAGGAGTCAAAATTTTAGCTATTACAAAAAAAGTTACATTCATCTGATATTTAGAAGAGTGCCTAAAAATATATTTATTGACTACTGCTTGATAGAGTTAAGAAGTAGACCTACAACATCTTGGTTCTAATTAGCAACATTGTTTATAATCTGAAAATTCTGGGGACTGATGTCTCAATTTTAAGTGTGAGGCTTGAATTCCATAAGAAACACTTTGCAGTTTGCTAGCAATTAAGTCAGATTCAGACCTTGTGCAAATCTCCTATTAATGCAACCAGATCTGACATTTTGCCTTTGTTGTACATTTTCTCTTAATTTCAATAAAGGACTATGATTATTGTATCTGACATTGTTTCCACTCTGCTCTGCATATTTGAACTAAATTAAGGTTCAGTCAGAAGAATTCAAAGCAATAAAATGTGTAACAGTTATTTTAACTATCCATCATCTATTCTGTGCATTTCTAATACACTCATGGTGGGAAGGCACCAGTACTACTTAGTGTTACATTTCAAAGCACTGTACATTCACTAACTAAATAAGATATCCACATACTATCTAAAAATGCCTGTGAATATCAATTGAAAATATATTGGATTCTTTATGCCTGTGTTTGTACCCTTTGTGTGTTCCTTTATGCAGTGTTTTAACAAGCGATTTGGCTGCACCAATGTTTGAGGAAACAGTGAGTTGTATGATTTATTTTAATGCTTGTAAAGGTGGTGAATTTTGAACACAACTGAGTATTCACACTAGAAATCCAATTCTGGGAGTTATGCTCATCCAATTAGGGAGAAAAAACAAATTGTGTGATCTTTACATCCAATCATAGCTACCAACAGCTAAAATTTGATTCTGAATACTGAATGCTCTTAAACTGTTTGAATATAGCTGGACAATATTTTTCATACAAACCCCTCTCCATCCCTCACTGAAACAGTGCAGATTCAGGTTTACCAAAACAAATAATGAATCTGAGTTACTTTTTTTAAAGTGACAAAATGGTTCATTTTTGGCATTTTGAAAATGCAAAGTTGTAATTTCATTTCGGAAAGGTTTTTCCATTTTGGATTTTCCCCTCAGTTTTATAGAAAAAATTAACGTTTTCAAAACCTTGATATTGAAATTAGACATTTTGGTAGATATAAAGTGAAACTAATGTTTCAGTTCACTGAACATTTTGATTTTGTTTTAGCACAAAGTGATTTTTTTATTTTTTAGATCTGCACCCAAACCAAATATGCAGTTATTCACACAGCCCTATTTCGGTCTGTACAACTAGGGTTATTTGCATACATTTTGCAGGATAATTTCATACACCAGATATATTTTACAAGTTTGAGAACAGGCAAGTTGAACAGAAAGGAAGAGCCAATTCTTTGTATAAATTATTCACTGCAAGTGATTTTCTCTGCTCTACTAATTAATTCTTACAATATCCCTACGTGGCAGGTGGGTGGGATTATAATCCCCATTTTGCAGAGGAGGAGCAAATAAAATGAAATGGAATTATTTGTTCAAGTCAGAATGAGTCACTGATAGAGCTGCGATTAGAACTCAGGAGTTCCTAGTCCCTTTGTCTATCAGTCTAGCATCATTTTTATTCTATGCTCATCATCTTGGTCTCTGAATGCTCCCTCCATTCTGCCTGCCAGTATGTATTGTCAGTATACAAAATTTGTTATATATTTTCACAAATTAACTGATAACTGCAAAAAATAAAGGTTTCACGACCAAGTTATTGTTGCAAATTAAATTCAGTTTCCTGCTAAACTGTATTATAATTAGTAAGACAAATTCTTTTCAGGTCCTGCATCCTGTCCCCAGTATTGTTTTTTCTTTAGGTGTGTTGAGCTCTGGAGAGCTGAGCCAGACAAAACTAAGTGTCCTACTTGTACTTTTTATTCCCATAACAGCAGGATTTGGAACTTCTGCTAACTAACCAAATCATTCCCTTTTCTAGATAATTTTGTTAGTAAAAATATATTGTGATACATTAATGTTGGTGTATAAAAAACACTCATGATTTAGGATAAACTATTTAAGTATCAGTCTCCAACAGAGTTAATGTCACAAATTCTAGACTCCTAAGAAATCCATGTGATTTAAAGCCAGAAATTGTAGCTACCCACCCAGGGTGCAGTAAAGGGGGTAGAGGTTGCAGGGAGCATATTCCACCCACTCAAGAGGCAGCCAGACACTTAAATGGTTGCCCTGCTATGCTGAAATTTGTGTCAATGCAGTGGCAAGGCCTCAGGCACTGTGCGGGGATTTCATGGGGCTCAAGTCAAATGTAAGGCTGTAGGGAGGCCCTCCACACTTGTATCAATTTCAGCACTCAAGGGCAAGTGGGAGGGGAAAGGAAGGCCAGCCAATGCTGACAGCAGCACTGCAGGCCCCCAGGGGGCTTTGTCTGTATAGGGAAGGGGCATAACTGTTTCCCTGCCTCTTCTGCAAATGAATCTAAGTGTGAGCATGCAGTCTACAACTAACACCAGTGTAAGGTGTCAGACAATTAATGCACCTTGAGAGGCATTATACCTCCTCCAGTCTTCCACAGGTAGGAGGCCTCCAGCTTCCCCTGCTGAAGCAGGGTCTCTTTCACCTTACCAATGCAGCATTGATTCTTGGGGCCACAAGAGAGCCTTTCATGATTAGGCTTCGAAGGGAAAAAACCACATCATTAATAGTTATGATTCTGCAAGCTACATTTCCTAAGTCTAATTGCATATCCACCTTCTCAAAAAGAGGAGTTCTGAGATATGCATTAACTCACTTTTGTAGGTTCTGATATCCACAATTAAAGAACAGCTGCCTAAAATAATGACCCATTAGTAACTGCAGGATAACAGACACCAGATGCGTATTAAAGTGCTACCCAAGAAACAAAACTGCTCAGTAGTTAAGGTTAAAATGTACAAAGAAGTCTTAAAAAAATAATAATTTCTGTCTGATAATGCAAACTTGTTACTATAATTCTAATAGTGACCATTGTATGCAGCATGAGAGAGTACTGCAGCTTCATATTTCCATGCTTAAATCTTGCTTTTCCATGTTCACTATGAATACATACTGATTTGGTGGCATGTGTATTTCCAATTACATCTACCAGTCAGAGTGGAATATGGAATAAGATATGCATAGTTAGCTTTATCAGTACTTTGGCCTCCACTTTCCAAAAGTGGCAACTGACTGTGGTTGATTCAGGTTGGGGTTTCCAATGTGAGAAACCCTAAAGACAGCTGATGTTTCAAGTGTGCTGAGTACCTACCCCCTAAAAAAGCCCCTTTAAGGCTGTCTCAAGTTGGGAGCACAAGAACTGAGGCACAGATTCACTAGTTCTTTCTGAAAATATAGGTCCTCTTAAGTCAATATATTGAGTACACACTGAGCTTCAAGTTAAGCATATACCTAAATGTTTTGCTGGACTGGGGCTAGAGTGTCTATTGTCCAAGTTCCTTTGTGCAGCTAGGCACCTAAGTCCCAGTTCTAGGAACTACTGTAATCCACAAAAGCCATGCTAGACTGCCACCTAACCCTGTAGGTGCCTAGATGTTTCTGGGTATGCTTAATGCTTCTGACCCTAGGCACTGACACATCTATTGCCCACCTAAGCCCTAGCATGATCCACAAGCCATGGAAAAATAAACTTTTGCCTGGGGCTGGAGCTGATTGGTATGTGGCCTCTGAGCAGAGGGGAGAATTGAACCCAGGTATCCTGCATCTGAGCTGAGCATTTTAACCCCAGGGCTAAAAGTTACATGGGCACCACCACCATGTGTAGCAAGGCAGGTGCCTAACTCACTCTTGCAAGAAGCAGTTTATATGCCTAAGCCAACTAACCAGGAGAGGGGTGCTTGGCTGTTGGTCACAGGAAGAGATAGGTGCCAAACTAAGAGAGAAGGGGCTTTGGACCCACCCCTCTCATCAGCATTTCCCCATTGTCTAGCTTAGGTGGCTCCTTGCCCAGCATGCTGGCTTTTGTGGATCCCATTCTTAGGCACCATTCCCCCCATACATTGTACAGGGAGGCTAGGCATCTAACTCGGGCTTTGTGAATCCCATTGCTGGTCCAGTAAGTCCCTTTGTGAATCTGGGCCTATGTTTAATAGGTCTTTCCCAAAGTTTCATAGAGGGGAAAATGTGGAGGCAGAATGAAAGCCCATATTGGAGATGGTGTGGAGTTACAGTGCCCCTTCTGCAGGACAATACCACCCGGAGCTCACAGAAGGGCAGAAAGGCTTTTAGAGCTCCTGGGGACCACAGTCCCTACCCCTCTAATTAAAAGCGTGCTGTGTGCACTCCCCTCTCTGGCTGGCCAAGTCTGCCAGCTGCTTCAGGCTAGTCCATGACGCTGCTTCCTCGTTTCTTTTCAGATGACTTGCACAGGAATGTTTACACCAGTGTTCAGAGAAGCTTGGAGGTCAAATGTGTCTGGCCTCTTTACCAAAGGAAAGTTTCACTGTCCTCTCCTGCCAACCTTGCACACACAAACAAGGGTCAGCCACCACATGCCACTTTATTTATATCACCATGCTCTGATGGGGGACCCTAACAAATCTGTGACAAACTGTACCACTAATAGAATGTTTATGGAGTTGATCTTCAGATGTTGCCTCCCATATGCTATACATTCAAACAGTACAATTCACAGCATTTTTTAAAGTTAAGGATAGTAATGCACATGGCTTTCTTTGACTCTGCTAGTAGTGAGTTATGCATCTGCCTGTTTAAAAAAGACCTACACTTCTATCTTATGTGTAAAAGTTTCCCTTTAAGCTAATTTTACAAGAATTCTGACCTTTAAATATATGTTACTACTATGATTTACAAGTGAAAATTTACAAGGTGAATGTCATTTTGCATAATGGAAGCTGCCTATAATTAAACTTTAAACCCAGGCTTAAATTAGGGAAAATGTGTTTACTGTTTGTGCTTTCTGCCCCTTTAATTTTGAGTATATACGGTCATGTGGCTATTTTTTTTACCGAACCCTATTTTGTCAATAGTCTCTATATTCTCATATCTCCAAGGTTGTAGCTATGTTTATAAGCTGTTCTCAAAATATTGAATTCTAATTTGCATTGGAAAATGGAATGCAAAATTTGACATTTTCTTCTGCAGTTGAGCCTTTTTAGTACACATCAGTAGGGGAATTCACCCTTCTTCTAGAGAGGGAGAAAAAACAGAGTTTGCATTCAATTATCTGCTTTAGAATAGCCTGAATTTTAATTGGCTCAGTTAGAAAAAAATAAATCTATGTTTCAGGATTTGACATTTAAACACATGTATGGTACTTAGAGCCAGTGGAGTCCTATGATGCCAGCCTCCTTAACCTACTCATTACATTTTCAAAACAATCATCTTTGAGTTTTCTCCCATGCTTTCCCCTTATGCTTTGGAGGAACTTGCCATAAACATCTACAAAGCTACCCTGTTATCCACCTTCAAATCCATCCCCTCTTCTTTTCCATGATACCTACAAAAAAAATCCAAACAAACAAGCAAGCTTGCCAGTAGTTAGGCTGCTGGTAGGCTGTGGTCTCAGCATGTTGTGCTATTTTGCTTGTGGTCTGTTTGTAAACGTCTGTTGCCTCTTGTCTTGTACTTAGATTGTAAGATCTTTGGGACCGAGACTGTTTGTTCTGTGGTTGTCCAGTACCTATCAATGAGGCAGAAGACAGGTATCAAATTGGAGAATACTTCCAGGTTCTGGAAAAATTAGCGGCCTATCCATTTATGTGGCACATGTCATTTTATTTCTACAGGTAGGTATTTCTATTAGATACAAATGCATGGGGTCAGATTCACCCCCTGCGTGACAGCCCTGTTGAGCTCTAGTGCAAAAGGGCTAATACAGTGGATCTGTCCCACTATTTCTTGTGGCAGAGGCAAGTCCCTACATGGCATAGGGCTGGTGGAGCTGCCCGCTCTGTGACTGCCTTTGCTGTTTCAAGTGTAATGGATGGTGGCACAGGGAGTGGGCCCTCTCTGCACAATGCAGCACCCTGCATGGGACGAAGCTAGTCTCCTAGGTACCCTTCTGGAATTTCTCTCAAAAACCTTTCTGAAGAAATATGTAACATCTCCAGAATAGCATGTCTCATGCAGGAAGTGCAAGCTTGGTTATTATACTGAACAGTTATTTATTATCCCTGTCCAACAAAGCTGAAAATAAGCAAATGCTTCCACTTATCACATATTAGTCCATGAATCAGATTACACAAAATGAAGCCTGTGTCAGCTAATCATAGTTTTGAATTAACCATTATTCACTTTAAAATGTTGTTTTTAATTCTAGCGAGTCTGAAACCTGCTTATTCATGACAGTACAATATTCACTTTGTAATTCATTTGAATGATAGTTTTATAGACTTTGCTTTACTGAGCCTTTTAGAAGCCAACTTGAAGCACAGTGCAGCTTTTTATTGCTAGACATAAGGTTGGTTGGTTAGATAGACAAGTGATGTAAAGTAATTACATTTTGCTTGGCTAGTGACGTGAGGCTGGGTGTTTTGCCTGTGAAGCATTATGGAAGTAGAAGTGTTTTGTATAGTTGCAAAGCACTAGGTGGGGCACCAGTGTTTCTGCTTTGACTGCTACACAGCAGGGCAGTGAATGCCAGTGCTCTGCTTAGATATTTTATGTGGGTAAGGTTGAAAAGAAGCTGTAGGGAGACCCCATCTCTTGTTTTGTGAGGAACTATACCATCACACATTTGATGTCATATTATGATGTTCAGGGCCTCTGACAGCACTTAGTCACAGTTCGATGTACAGTGTGTGTGTGTGTGTGTGTGTGTGTATGCACGCACACCATTATTGAGCTAGTTTTCTTGACATCCATAGTTTTGAAAAGAGATATAAATATTTATACCTTTTCAAAACTACAAATAGCTAGTTTTCCCTGACCATGCATTTAATGATTTATTTTAAAGAGGTATGAGTGAGGCATAGCTGGATATTAAAGACTAGAAATCTGGATGCTCCTTGAATTTTCCAAAAAAGGCAATTAAGTTTAGTCAGATCACTCAAAGGCAATTATTTTTGCTAGAACAGTAAGCAGTTTAATTTGCCAATGATGCCAAAGTAAAATAAGCTACAATATAAATACTTCAGTGCAGCAGCAGCAAGTATTATTTGACTTGACTTTGGAGGGGCAGATCCTCTATTTGTTTAGAAGTCAGTTTTCCTATGGTGGTATAAAGTTATATGCATGTTTATACTGATATATTAGAATAGCCTGTCAGTAAGTTTATGGAAATAATCCATAATGATACAAGTACCTTAATACTGGTATAAGTATGTCCACCCTAAGTGGATTGCACAATTTAATTATCTAGGTTACTAAACAGATATTGTTAAATCAGTACAAAAAAAACTGTTTAGATCAGCCCTAGAACTTTGCTGCAGCTGTACATTTATATACTTTGCTGCTGCCACCAGGGTCAGGCAGTTTAATTTGAAGTCAATCCTTGATTTACCATGCTAAGTGTTTAAAAACTATTTGCATAAAAACCTACATACCCAGACGCAATGAATTTTTTAAAAATCAAAAGTTGAAGAGTATCTGAACATAAACCAACGTTATTTTTGTTAACAAAAAATTCTATTACCAAAAGTTCTAGACCAAGTAAATGTGCCACATGATACAGACAGGGGTACTGGAACAATTTTTATAGTGGGAGTGCTGAGAGCCATTGAATCAAACTGTAAACCCTGTATATAATGGAATTCACTTCGAGCCAGGGGCTGCAGCAGCACTCCCAATGCCCCTAGTTCCAGCAGCTATGCACACAGAAAGATTATGAAAAACAGATATCCCTGCACTTTTCAGAAAAGCAAAATATCTATGAGTTTCAAGGCAGAAAGTTTAAATATTTTTACAGAAAACATGAGAATTCCTGATAGGGACAGTCTTCTTGTAAGTGGGTCTCAGACTTCTGGAATTTATTGCCTAGCTATACAACTACATGGCCATTCTGCTGCTCAAGTGAATTATATGGAAGCACAAACTGTACCATTTTGTTCATAAGAAAAGGATTGTTCTGTGATATGCAAACTGAGGAGATACCATTTGTTGCTTTAACAACTCCACTCAAAGAGATGTTTGCAAAGTTAGCTTTTGAAATATTCTGAAACATGGTAGCCAGAAGTGATCTTAATCTTAGCTTAGAGTGTGAGACTTGAGAGCAATTGCAAAGTATTAGGAAAACAGGAGGTTAGAGTCATTGCAATGCTTGCCCATTGATAGGTCTGTAAAAGTCTGTGCACATCAGAATTTTACCCGATGTACTCTTTTCTGGTATAGTGGTATGGTGGGGAGGGGGGGGGGAATCAAATCAGATTAGTCAGATTGGCTTGAATCATTATGCTGCAGCAGTGCATGCAGGCTGTTCAAACAGCAAGCAGACCAATTTTAGACAGAATACAACCTACACTGCATTAACCACAACCTTTTGCTTGTTATTCAGGTTTCCTTTAGAAGTTGGAATTAATTTGGAAAGATATTTTCAAATTTCACTATTTCAGCCCCCCTGAATGAAAATTCAAGCTCTTGATGACACTTCTAAAGAAGCTTCAGTATTTGAGGTATTGACCATGTATCCTTGGTGGCAGGTCAGGCTTGAGCATTGAAAGCAATGAGAAAAAAAGTAATTTGGCTGCCACATGTCAGTGCTTGTTTAACCACATGTGCTTGTTTAACCAAGCTTTTAACCACCAGGTTTTGTGTGTCTCAGGATATATGAGACTTGGTGGAAATACTCTTCATTGTTTTATAACACTGCAATGGGAAAACATGGGTTTTCTGCAGTGAACTTATGAAAACAAGCCCAAAGATGCAGCAAAATACACATCAGGATTTAGGTGCCAATCTTTCTATTCCCTCGACCTTCAGGCAGGCCAGACAACACAGCTCTCTCCATTCTGTCAGAGTACAGCTACACTGCCAAAAAAAAAAAAAAGGTTCTCTTTAAAAAACAAACAAACTCAGTTTAGCTAACGCAGGTTAAAATAGAATTAAAAACCCAGCAAAAAAAAAAAAAGGTTCTCTTTAAAAAACAAACAAACTCAGTTTAGCTAACGCAGGTTAAAATAGAATTAAAAACCCAGCAACTGTGCTTTTAATTCAGGTTAGCAGCTTGAGTTAAAGCCTCTGGGGGAACCTGGGATTGAACTTGAGCTACTAACCCAAGTCTGAGTTGCCATGTTTCCGCTGCTATTTTAAGCTGTTAGCTAATGAGGGTTACTAACCTGAGCTGAGAACATCCTCAGCGAAAGGCTGTGGTTAATGCTGTGTAGGTTGTATTTGGTCTAAAATTGGTCTGTTTGAACATCTTTATTCCCTACTACAGCGTAGACCTACCCTCAGTTGTAGGGACTTGTGTCCACCCTCTTAAATCCCTCCTAAAATTCTCTTATGGGAGAAGGCAGCCTGCTTGCCCCCCCACGGTGCAGGAACATCTCCCGATTGTACCATACCCACTGTCCTTAAAGCACTCTGCTGCCAAGACCCCCCAGAATATGGAACAGTCTGCAAATTCCCTGTATTTGTGGGGGATCATGGGCGATCAGGAAGTCAGCCATAACATGGTGAATTTGTACAAGTGGAAGAGCAGCAGCAAGACAAAAGATCAAAGAGAGTGTTTTGCCATGTGGTATTTTTCATTGTGTTTATTTAAGAGTCTTGTATGACTGATAGGACTCTACTCCAGTGGAGATACAGCAAGTTACAGCAGCTGAGAATCTGACCATTAGCTAGGGTGACCAGGTGTCCGGTTTTCAATCGGAACACCTGATCAAAACGGGACCCTGGCAGCTCCAGTCAGCACCACTGACCGGGCCATTAGAAGTCCGGTTGGCAGTGCTGTGGAGCTAAGGCAGGCTAGTCCCTACCTATCCTGGCTCCACGCTGCACCCCGGAAGCGGCAAGCAAGTCCTGCTCCTAGGCTGGGGATGGGGGAAGGTGGCATGGGACTCAGTGTGCTGCCCCTCCCCCAAGCACCAGCTCAGTACTCCCACTGGTCAGGAACCATGGCCAACGGGAGCTGCAGGGGTGGTGCCTGCAGGCGAAAGCAGTGCACAGAGCCTCCTGGTCCCCCATCCAGGAGCCTGCCCACTGGGGTATGGTGCAAAGTCAGGACAGGCAGGAAGCCTGCCTTAGCCCCCCATACTGTGCCAGTGACCAGGTGCCATGGAGGTAAGCCCGTGTCCTAACCCCCTGCCCCAGCCCCCTCCTGCATCCCAAACCCCTCATCCCCGGCCCCACCCCAGAGCCTGCACAATACAGAGCCCTCACCCCCCTGCAACCCAATCCCCTGCCCCAGCCCAGAGCCTCCTCCCACATCCAGAACCCCTCTGCACCACCCCCCATCTTGGAGCCCTCTCCTGTACCCCAAACCCTTCATCCCCGGCCACACCCCCAGATGGAGCCTTTCTATGGTACAATAAAAATGCTTATTTTTAAAGTGTAAAATTCTTTACTGAATATATTTTTCAGGAATATATTTTTCAGATTTAATGTTAACTAGCAAACTTTACTAAAACATAAGATTTGTCAATCATTTAAAAAAAAACCCAAAAAACCTTGATTCATGCAGTTTTAACAATCAGCCCCCACTGAACTAATATGGTAAGTTAACTCCACCGAAAATTCAGAAACAGATTTTATTAAATCAGGTCACAGGATTCTTCCTCATCACTTTATTGTGGGCTGCAATTTTCCCTGTGAAGTTCCCAATTTTCCCTTCTGTGCAGCAGCACTCACAGAATCTATTATAGAGTTGTCACCATTAGTATATCACAGCTTCACGTTGTCCTCTGCAGTTCCAGTTTAACAGCTGGTAGTTCAGGTGGTAAGATAGACATATCCCACTTAACTGGGCTTCAGAAGGAATATTTCCAAAGAGACTCCTATGGTACACCCCCAAAATGTTCAGGTATGGAGGTAATTGCACAAGCAAAATATATAGAGTAGCTGTGTGCATAAAACAGCCATTTTAGGTGCCGATTATGATCAGCCAGGTCCTAAACAATGAGAGACTATTAAAACAGTTTCTGAACACCTTACAGTGATATTACAACAAAAACAATAGCAAGCACCTTGCTCTGACAATGAGCAGCAACTTTATACTGCAGCACACTGTGGTATAAAGGAAGTCTTTGACTAATCTGAGTCTTATAACAACAAGGCAGCAACCAGGGAACGATTGAACCTACAAATTAAGGCAAATGCAGACCCAAATGAAATTTCCCAGTAGCATACTGTGTTGGAAATTGCAGATAAAAATTGTAGGTGCTTCAGCTACTTATTACTTTTTTTTTTAAACCCAAGGTTTATTAACAGAGTTCTCTGTCTTGAAGCTACTTAGCTGCTTCTGACCACTTTTAGCAAATTGAAAAAAAACTAAAGCATCTGAGGCATGCATCATTTTTCATTAGGTCATGTCAGATTTCATCATCCTATATCATTTGATGTACATTAGCCTGATGCCATGTGAGGATAACATTCTATTACAGATTTAAGGGTTTACTATCTAACATTTTCAGCAGAAATAAGTTGAGTGCAATCACCAAAAGAACAGAGTCAGTGTGAAGCACTTCCTTGAAATTAAAAAAGTCAGCATATCCATAGTTTAACAGATGATGATTTTCCATGCACTGGGCTGCAGCTACAATAACTTAGCAAAAAGAAGCCTGAGGAAGAGAACTTACAGGCAGAAGTCCAGCTGCAAGAATCCAGGATCCAAAAGAAGAAGAAACTAAAAGAAACCTGTATACATAAGAAATGTCAATTCAGCACTTAGAGTAAGGAAAGTGTAACTAATTCCATTAGAGAGATTGTGCTAGGAGGAAAAGAAAACAAATATATTAGAATAAATAACAATCAGACAAATCTGAGAAAACTAATGCAGCAGCCAGCCAGCAATGGAGCAAGAGGAAAATTGTATAGAAACTTCTGACAACAAAAATTACTACATGACACCACGAGAGGGGACCTAAGCCTGAGCCTGCCCAAACCCCGCTGCCCCTGGCGGGTGGGCCAAAGCCCAAGCCCAATCCCCACCACCCCAGGCAGAGGAACCAAAGCCAAAGCCCGAGGGCTACTGTCCCAGGCATGGGGCTTGTAACCTGAGCCCAGCCACGCAGGGCTGAAGCCCTTGGGCTCAGGTTTCAGCCCAGGCAGTGGGTCCCAGCAAGTCTAACACCAGCCATGCTGACCCCATTAAAATGAGGTCACAACCCACAGTTTGACAACTGCTGCATTATAGTATTGGGGCCAAGTACCATCCCAGAGCACAAGATACTCCCTCATGGCACAACATGGCTCTGAAGGCACATTACCCTCAGGTCCCTCTTGCCTCCCCAAATAACTTGTTCCACACCCAAAATACACAATCATAGTCCCTTTCCTAGGGTCTCATTTATTAAGTCTTTATAAAGATACAGTTTCCTGTGACCCTTCTCACTTGGGGTTTCCAATTTCACCCTCAGTCACCAGAGGGTCAGGTTTCCTGCTCCCCCCTTGAGTTACCTCTGACCCAAGGAGCTCTGTCAGTTCTGCTGCAGTCCCTCATCTCTCTGGAGAGTCTTTTCTCCCAAGCCTCCTGTCCTGGACCCTGCACTCCTGGGCTCTGCTGGGACTCAGGATTGCTTCTACCAGTCTTCTCTATAGGTTATCTAACCTGCCACTCCCTACCCCTAGCACTTACTCTGGAGGTTTTTATTTTTATCTCCTCCCCAGATGGCCTGATTTTTGCCACATGACCTACCTGTCATGTGACTTTGCTTATTTTCTCCACCTGGGGAGGCAAACAAAGTGTCACAGGTAGGGCTAGACCCCTCACCTCTTAAAGGGGCAGTCACCCTGTGACATGCCCCTTCACACCACTCTGGTGGCTAAAAAAAGTTGTAAAGCCTTATTGGATCCAGCATCCACAGAATACTCCTTCATGACACAGAGACAGCATACTGGCTCTGTACTACCTGGTGCAAAGGGCATGACCTGAGGAAGGAGATGAGGTTGGACTGCGACTGCTGGAATGACCATTAAATAGCAAAATGTAAGTTAAAGCAACCTGGAGGCTTCTCCAACTTACGCTGGCAGCCAAATATGCCTTCATGTGGCCTGAAAATAGGGGAATCTTAATCTTCTAAAAATATATGGGTACTCAGGAAAAAGGATAGAAGCTCACTACATCAGCTACTAATGAAACAAAAAAAGTTTTAAGTAAAAATTGAAAAAAAATAAATATAAACTTAGCAGTGATGTTTTACAGTACAATTCAGGAAAAATCACTCCCCTCCTTGGTTGCCTGTGAGAAGAGAACAGTGTAATTTAGGAAGTGGCACCAAAAGGCATTGTCCTAGCATCTGGGGATCACTAGGAGGCCGGGATGCCTCTGCCATGCCCCTTCCTTCCTAGCTTCTCCCTGTGTTGGGGAGGTGTGATGCAGTTGCCACACCACTAGAGAACCCTCAGACACAGGGGAGGCCCTGGTGTAGTCAGCTATGCTGGCTTCAGGGCAGCTGTGCACAGGTGGAACAGAACAAGGTGACTGTAACACAACTGAGGATGGAGGCCAATATGTAATTGAAAGGTACTGCTAACTGCTATACTAATTTCTCTGTGTGTTTTCAGATAATCCCTTTATTCCATTTAGTAAAACAAAAGGCTCTGACTTTGGAAATATAATAGTTCTGTGTTTAAATCTCCATCTTCCACTGAGGGCAGTTTATAAACCTTTGCTATGGAATATGTAGATGCTTAGATATTTGAAAGAAACCTTCCATTTACAGTACGAGAATGTTGAAGAGGCACTATGTGGATAACTATCTCAATTCATTAGCATAGGCGAAAACTTGAGTGAGAGCTTTATCACAGTGATTATAAGTAAAGTTAACACCACAGACTATATTAACACTTATCTTTTTTATTGTTATAAATGTAATGTCTATAGATGATACATCAACAATGTGAAAAAAATCAAGGATACGTTTTTATCCAGAGTTAAATACTATGATGTTGCTCACTATGATGGTGGTAGCTTCATTTTTAGTAAGCATTTGATATGGATTTCAATAAGGCAGTTCAAGCTTGTTAGCTAAGTGAATATCAAATTCACTGAACTGGGTATTTTGGTCTCATGTTAAGTTAAAGTGGTTTCACATTAGAGAATACTTGCTGCTTGTACAGTTGGTTCATACATAGACATCTGTCAGGTACTTTAGGGATTCAGCACTGCAGTTGTTTGAAAATACTGTGGTTGCACAAATGCACTCAGGTATTGTATCAGGCTGCTTTCAGTGCTGCACAAGTCCTGCCATCCATTTTTCTTCCTCTGTTTAAAATATATGAATAGTGTTAGCAGAAAATAAAGCAGAAGAAAAATATCATACAGATTAGCATTGAGGAAATGGCAAAAACCCATTAAAATGTCTGTTTTCAACAGTCTTAGGTGAGCCCATTGATGCTGTTCCTCTGTGCTAGAGGGCTTGTGAATACATAGAATACAGTGAACTGCTGGGAATGGCTGTTTTCTTGAAAGTCATTTTGTAAAGTGTAGGTCACAATTTTTCCCTTTAAAATCTCACAGCCTTGAGCAAAAGTTTAAAGATTATCAATTTCAAGTTTTATCCCCAGCGCAGAATCTGCAAAGGAGGTTTTGATCGGTAAGATAACATTTATTTTCTGTTCACTAGAAAAATCATGATTTGCATTTCCCTTTTTCTACTGTGGGTCACCATGCCCTCAATTGATCTTTACTGACCAGCTTCATCTTAAATCAATTCAGGGTTATTTAGTGTGCACACTGAGAAACTACCACTTGTACTTCAGATGCTACAAAATCAGTTCCAAGGAAATGTAAGCAATTCAGATAGTTTCTCTAGATGAAATTGAACTGTGTTGTACTGCACAAAATTGAGAGAGAGCTGATGTGGAACTAAGAAGCTGAAAGAGTTTAACCAACCAGATAGTCAAAAATGGCACAGGTTGGCAAGAGTACAGGACGTATATGGTATAGTCAATTGTGTGTCAGATTTTATGGTACAATTTGTCCATCTGTGAGCTACAGTCTTACTTGGTAGCTGAAGTGAATGGGATAAGGTTGATATAGGTAAGAAACATTTTATGGGGTTGTTTTTGTTTTTAAACAACTATTCCAGTTCTCTTTTAAGCCATTGTAGGTTATTATTATTGTAACAAGTTCCAATAGCACCACTGTACTTAATTTAGCATCCATCTTTTTACCATAAAACAAATCCTTCTTTTCAGTACTGCCTAACTGGACTATAGAAATTCAAACTTGACTGAGTTTTATCATATAAGATCTCAGCAGTTTGATAGAAAATGCCTAGCTCTATAGGGGAAAGTAATTACTGTATGTATATTGTTTGTACAGGTTTTGGGAGCCTCAGATGAAAAACATTATCTTATTTTTTATATTCTTTACATTGTTCCATGCAGAAAGTGTGCCTGGTGCTTTACGGGCAAGTAAAAAAGATAGATCCCTGCCCCAGTTTTTTATGCTTTGCTATTAGTAAAAAGGTGTTTTTTTCATTTTTAAAGAAAAACATGTTATTTGTGTCTCTTGGAGCATAAAGAAATATGGGTTAATCATCTCCACTACATGGGGGGGGGGGAATACTTTGAAATTGCTATGCTTTTTAACTTCAGAAATCCTTTACTGTGCAGGTGTGGCATATTTTAGTCACAAACTTGTATAACGCTCTTTATAATTATTACGTGAATTTATACTACTTTTACAATTAGGCATAATTACTAAAATAAATATGCAATAGTCAACTAGGAATGCTTTGGGGAAAACAATTAAATATGCAAAACAAGACCTAGGTTAAAAAAATGTCTAGATTGTCAGGGAAATCCAGGAAAAAAAGGGAATTCACAGAAAGGGAGTATGCATCCAACACCAAGGAATATGTAAGTAATACAGATGGTCAGGCCACATTCAGAACTGAAGTCCTTCACTCTCCTGTTCTCTCACTTAGTTTCTTTTTTTAATTTTTTTCTATGAGTTTGCAAATTCCTGTGTAGTCCCATGTTGTGTGCTCTAAGTCCCTAGGGCATCCACATTTTGTCTGGCTACAAATGAGAGGGAAGCATAATATTGAGGCTAAACTACAGGACTGGGAATTAGGAGATCTGGGTTCTAGTCATTGTATAATAGGGATACTTCCTTATCTAACAGGTGATGTGAGGCTGAAATAATATTTGTTTTGTGCTTTGAGATCCTCACATGGCAGGTACTATACATGTGCAATATATTATGATGATTCTTTATTATTGTTACTACCGGATGATAGTACAACTTAAATTTTAGGATACTCCTTTATTTCATTTACTTCCTGCCTTTTTCACTGTGCAGTACTGCTCAGGCATGGCAATCAAAGCAACTTCACACAATGTCCCTTTTCTTCCAGGCTGCTTGCAGGACTTTGCCCTTGTATCTTTTTAGCACCATCTGTGGTAGTAACTGTGTAAACTGTAATCTACACATGAGATAGCTTATATATTTTTAATCACTGGGTTATATAATCCTTCTCAGAGTCAGAGAGGTAATAATGGCTGAAAGCTGTCTACATTACAGCTACTACTGATGGAGCTGCACTGGTAGCAAATTACAGTTATGGAGCTTGCTAGTGTAGACAAAGGCCCAGAGAAGCCATATTCACTCACTTGAAACAATCTGCTAGCTTGTTCCAAGAGCAGACTCTTGGATGATTGTGTATAGTAGCTGTTATTGCTCCAGAACAACTAGGTCAGCTGTATAGTGTTGAAGTGTTGCCCACTCCCTGGCCCTGACTGTGTAAAGAAAACAGGGAGGAAAAAGAGTCAGTTGTCCAATAGGAGTGTTGCTTTTCAAAACAGATACATTTTGGGGAGGAAGGGGTGACAGAAGGGACTTGGAGGCCTCTGGGAGCCCCCCATCTGCTCTGAGAAGGAACCTCCTTACCCATCAAGAGTCACTCATGGCAACAGCAAGAGAGTAGGTAGCATGAGGTAGCCCAGCTGCTGAAGACAGGAGGCAGGGGAAGTCTCTCTAGGGCTCCCTGCAGGTGGTGAGAATGGCAGGGTGAGAACTAATGATCTCCCCACAAATCCCTTCATTAATAGGGAAAAGGGGCATGAAAGAGACCAGCAACTCTCCCAAAGAAATACGCTTAACAGGACAACAAGAGAGAGAAGGTTGTTCCTGAAATATAAGCACAGGGCGTGATCATATTCTCCATTCCAGCTTCCCCATTCCTTGCATCAGGGTGGTCCTCTGAATTATCACAAGAAGGAGGAAACATGTCTAGATTCCCTGTAAGGGATGGAGAAACCAATTCTCCACTCTGTGAGGGAAAGCCTTTGGCCGTGCCTTTCCCTGTAGCGTGAGCCTCCTCCAAAGCCCACTGAAGTCCATAGAAAGACTGCGCGACTTCGGTGGGCTTTGGGTTAGAGCTCTGCTGACAATTTTGAAAGCATGCAAGGCAGATTCATCACTTTTCTTCTTTGTGTGCTCACTATCTGATAACAGAGTCTTTTAGCCCCAAGTTCTGGATATAACAGTGCTTATTATAATGTGTAGTTAGAATACTGTTGCCCCTCTGCTGAGCAGTTGCAGAAGTCAGCATATGGCAGGTTTGTTTCCCATTTAAGGAGAAATCGGTGAGACTGATTTCTGGCATTTTCTTAGTATAACTTGTTGATTTACACCAGTGCTGGGACATAAGGAGTCAAACAACTCAACCAAAACCCTCTTGCAGGAATCCCAGCCCAAATACTAATGCCTGGTTCCTTAGAAGCACCTCTGCACCAAGAACTAACCGTAGAGGAAGAGTCTAAGGCAGAGAGCAACTTCTCTGTTTGCAACAGCTCCCTCCAAAGAGTTCCCATCACAAAAAAGCTCACAACACAGAATTTCTTCAGAGACTACATTGCTCACAGTCTGAGTAAAAAATCGTGAGATTATATAACAGCACCCCCTTGTGACTTCTGCTATAAAAATACGTATTAACAGGATTTAGATGCTACTGGGATAAGGTAGGTGAGGTAATATCTGTTATTGGACCAACTGGTGTTGGTGGAACGTACAAGATTTCAAGCTTCACAGAGCTCTTTCTCTGGTCTAGGGAAGGAAACCAGAGTGTCTGAGCTAATAAGTTGGGACAGATGATTGTTTACTTAACAACTTGTATTTAGCTCAAACACTCTGGTTTCCTCCCGCAGATCTGAGGAAGCGCTCTGTGAAGCCTTAAAGTTAGTACTTTCCACCAACACAAGATATTTCCTTGCCTACCTTGTCTATCTCGTATCCTGGAATCAACATGGCAACAAACAATATTGCAAACAATTTTAGATTCTACTATGATGGGTGTTATAGGTAACTCTATGGTAGGTAGACAGTTGAAACAATCATGCTGCAAGTGCACAGGTAGCTTTTTTATGTTACTGCAATATTTATGGTATTCCTTATACTTAGCACAGAATAGGGAATGCAGAGAAACAGCATTACTTGCAGTTATGAAGATTTCCATATTGACCGCTACTCAGAGCTGGTCTGATGACACAGTGTTGAAAATTCCTGAGCTCTATTTACATTACCACTCCAACTCTTTTTTCCATTGATGGAAATACACTGGTTGAGGATTTCCTCAAAAAGACTAGCATAGATGCAGGCATGATTTCAAGAAAAGGAATGCTGATACGTAATGATGCTGGATGTTTCTCTTTTTACTAAAGGGAAGAACTTTTGCAAGCAAGAATACCAATTTATCCATACCCAGATATCCTTACCCGGACAGATAGGGAGCTAAAGAAGATAATTGAGGATCAGGTAAGATCCTTATTTCCTTTTTTTGTTTGACAAGTAGCATTGTTTACAATTATAAAAAAGCTCTTTGAGCAAGGAGAAGCAGACCTGAAAAAAATATGCATTCACATAAATTGAATATTGAGCATTACAAAATTCAGCCATTGCCAAACTTTATTACCTTTTTAACTCTGCTACAAGTGCATCTTATTTGCTTCCTTAAGTTATGGAAAACACTGCCTTTTGTTATTTGTTAAATAATAGCCTAATCCTAGTGTCCTGAATTAGCACTGATTTCTTCTGACAAAAATCTTACATCTGAGTATAGAGCACTGATTTCTTCTGATGTGTGTTCTAACAACTGAATCCAAACTCAGTTTTCTGGTGACCATCCTTTACCCTTGACAGATCAAAAAGATTTCTTAATCACTTTGTTCTTGTAGGATTTACATGAGCTGGAGAGGCAGGAGGCTAGTCCATTAAAGCAATACATTCATCCACTGCACTGCATTCAGGCAGCAACTTCTTTATCTAAAAATATATCATTACATTCTGCTTGTATTTATTTAGAAAGATATATTCAATTTGACCTTGTTGCTTAAACTCAACTTGACAGATATGCCAACACTACAGAGGTAAATTTTCACTATAGCTCATGGAGACTTAGTGACGGACTGCTGTTAGCAATTCCTGATTGGCAACAGATGCTAGTAAAATTGGAGTGCATCAGGTGCTAAATTGGAATGCATTGTGCCGATAATTTGTCATAACATTTAGCTACATATTAGCATTTTGTAATTTCGTGAGAACTGCTATATTATTATTATTATTATTATTATTTATATTACCATAGCCACAATCGGCCGAACCTGCGGACATGGCAGTTAAACAAACCAATAACAAGTGGCATCCCAAGTTTGAGAAACAGTTCCATAGTGCCTAGGAACCCCAGTGACGGACCAGAACCTCATTGTGCTAGGTGCTGTACAAACAGAATAAAACAATAGTCCCTGCTCCTGTTCGCTTTCTTTCTCTAGTCACCATCTCTCTGTTTCTTGTCTTCCTCCAGTTTTCTCTCTCTCTCACCCACCCACACACCTGGTCAGATCCATACCCATTCAAACCCATGGCCCACATGTTGCTGGTTACTGGGCAGACTCTATCAGGTCTTGTTTTAGGTGTGGCCCCTTAACTGTCTCATAGACTTTAGATGCTCATGATGGTCCCTTCTGGTCTTAGTCTGACATCATGCACATTGCAGGCAACAGAACCTCACCCACTAGACCCATAACCTCTGGCTGAGTTACTAAAGTCTTCAAATCATGATTTAAAGACTTCAAGTTACCAAGAATAAACCATTTACATTTGTTTAAACCTGCAAGTGACCCATGCCCCTTGCTGAAGAGGAAAATGAAAAAAATCCTCATCTCTCTCAATCTGACCCAGGAGAAAATTCCTTCCTGACCCCAAATATGGCAATCAGCAACCTTATGTGAAGGGCACATTCAGACATCAGTTTCAATGAGATTTTAATTCAACCCATAACAAGATTTAACCCAGTTCATAACAATATGCTCCATAGCTAAGAGTGATTGGTTTAATTCTTTGATACCTTTAATCATGGATTTAACACTCAGACATGCCAGAGTATCTCACAGTATTGTCCAAACCCATCTCTTTGCACATCCAAATGTGGAAACATTTTCTGAGAGGACTGTTATATGCCATTTTACTTATTTGTGAGCCTCTGCTACTTGGGACTAGAATCTCCTGTTTGCTAGGACTGATGGACCCTCCATTTGAACTTTTGGAAGAGTGCTCTGTATGTCCTCAAGAGTGTTACTAGCTGCAATAAGAGCAGCCAGGCTAGTAAAGGAGATTTACACTAACTGATCATACACATTTTCTAAATATAAGGGGGGTACTATGCCCAGATCCTAAATTCCTAACTAAGGGCTAGATACTGACAGGTATGCAAGAGGGTGAGGGCACATGGAGCGTCTCCCTATCTTTTGTATCCTCGGCTAGGGTCTGGTTTGAATGCTGTTAAAAGACCAATGCCTGCTCCTGGTTATTGCCACTGTGGGTGTTGTTTGATTGATTTTGTGGACATGTCAGTGCTTTAATGTCTTAGAACACACTTCATTGGGACCCAAGTAGCCTCTACAGTAAGTCTCAGTAAACTACGCAAAGCTACACAAGCCTGCTACCTACCTGCACTTATATTCATACCTTTACTTAGTATTGCTGTCTCTATTGATCTAGCAGCTAGGTCTGATGTCCAGTTCAGTAGAGCAAGCTGCAGTCTTTAACTGGTTCTCCTCAAAGCCACGTCCTACTGACAGTATAAGGAGAACAAAAGGTTATTTATTCATAGATTTTTTCAGTATATTGTCAGCTTGAGTCCCACACTTCTCTGCCCATTTTCTCCAAGGTCTTTAGTAGTACAGTATATAGCATGTGATTAAACTGAAAAGCACCGGGGGGGGGACGGGACCATACGCCTTATACAACATCAGGTGACCCCAAAGGCCAATGCTTTCAAGAGGGTTCAATGCCAGAAATGCATGTGCTCCCAAGAGTGGGTATTTTGCTTCACAAAGAACAATAGTAAGTAAATAACTTTTTCTTTGTTATGTAATCAGAAGTGCTGTTTTGGTGTTTGGACTTGCTTTTGCCATCACAATTCTCATATGAATCTCCCCTAAAAAATCATAAGACTTCCTTATTCTCTGTATGCTATCATATATGATTCACCTTTCTTTGCTGACTTCATTATTGCCAATTTTATAAAGCCAGGTTTGGGAACGAAAGAAATATTACGTTAAACAACTTTTCAATTTAATTTTCCATTGCGTTGTCACTGTGTAGACAGAAAAAATACCAAGTGTATTGAAATCTTTTTGATAATTCAGAGCACTTCTCCCAGCTGACATTCACTGTAACCATGGACAACATGCCCCTGAGCCACTGGTTTGTTTCAGGGTGGGAGAAGTTTTTCGAAAAAGTCACCTACTTTTTAGGATTGATTATCCCATAAGGCATCAGTGGCCTCACAATATTCCAGTCAGTTTCCCAAAAGCATGAAAAAATTTACATTTCAGCCCAGAATTTACCATACCTGGTCCTGTGCTTTGAGACTGTGGTTCCTCCCTCTACCCTCCCACCCACAATTTTTCTTCTTATGAAACCTAAAAAAACCCCAAAACACCTGACACATTTTTATTGCTGTGTTACTCAGACTTGGATTTTCTGTATTTAAGAGTCTGTAGCTGCAGGGCCTCCATTAATGCAGTAATAACATTGTCATTGAGGAACAAAAGAAGAGACATTAACTTCTGCTTCTTGATTGCAGCACTATAATACTTTCAGTCTTTTTCAGCAAAATGTTTTTACTTCTGGCAATGCCTATGTTCCCTATAAAGGCTGAAATAAGCAACTACATTTCTTACTTGGTCCCCCCCACCCCCGAGTTTCTCAGCATTGAGAATGTCTGTAAGTGAAACCATGAGATAGACTGGAAATATGAATACCAATTGTATTATGTTTAAGTTAGAGCTGAGCAGGGCTGTCCACAAATGAATGATATTTTCCACTGGACGTGTGAGCCTTCCATCCTGCAAAGTCATACACTTCTGTTTTAGCAGCAATAAGGCAAGCTATGACATCCGTCCACTGCCCCAACCCTTGCACACAGCTGCAACAAGCCTCCAACAGAAGCCCTCTTTCTAAATACCTGTCCTTACCTGCCCTTGCTGTTTGTGCAACTGTTTTGCTCACGTTAACCCCGGTTATGCCAAATTGTGTTTTTTCCTATATAGACATCATGCACCAAAATGAAATCATTCTCTTGTTTTGCAACAGTGGCAGAAAGAGCTGCAGATCAGACTGAAGGAAGAGGAGGAGCTCCTGGAGAAAGAACGTCAGGAAAAACAAAAGAAGGAGGAAGAGCACTTCAGAGAAATTATGAAAAGGCGAGAAGAAAAGCTGCACAAGAAAACCAAACCTTATGAGCTTCCTGTTAAACACAAAGCTGAAGATTTGATACATTGAATTAAGAGCCAACTGTCAGTATTTCAGCAACCAGCACAAATATGAGACTGAGTTTCTAATCTAAATTTAAATACTTAAAATTAAAATTAAAAGAAAAATTATAAAAAATAATAACTCTGCTCCCCAGTGACCAATTGGCAGGTACTTGTAGAATGACCTAGCGTGCCAGGTCTGCAGCTCTGTGACACCCGAGGAATCCATTCCTCTGAGGATTTCAGCAGTCTAGGAAAAATCCCTGGGTGTTACTGAGCTGTTGAAGCACTCTCTGAGTCCTTAGCAATGGGGGTGTTCTTGGAGTAAGAGGAAGTGGCTGGAGCACCACAGCATCCAGTATTCCCCAACTGCTGGAGTAGCCCTTTTAGGTCATGGGAAGCCAGGTTTAATGTAGAGTAGTCCTGAGTTTGCCTTGGAGGACTTGGATGGGCCTAGTGTCAGGGAGCCTCTGCCCCTCACATGCCCTGAGCCGATCATAGCTGCTGCTAAGGCTGTAGCCCATTAGTCTTAGAAACATGCAAAAAGGCTCCATTTCAGTAAAAGGGATTAGGGGAAACCTTTTTACAGCTTTGACTTCCTGAGGTTCATCTGGAGTTTCTACTTCCAACAATGAACTGAAGCTTCCAAATTTTACCTGATTTCAGGTCAAAATCATGTGAAATCAGAGATTTCTAATGGTCTCCCTTCAGAACCATACACTGGCCAAATAGGAGCTCACATTTGCCACAGGACTAGCAAGCCTTTGTGACCTTGGCCTTAGTTTGGGTTGAAACAAAACCAGGCACATTTTTCTGTATTCAGGTTTCCTTAAGAAAGGTTCATAAAGCTCCAGTTATTTCCTAAATGCAAGAACTTTCATGCATCATCACTTTTTGCTACACTCTTTTGAGATAAGCTATATCAGAAAAGTGGTCATTAAATCTGCAGCAACTAAGAGTCCCAATTGAGTGCAATTTTTCCAGTTATCTTTTTTCCAATACTATAATTAGCATTTCTTCCTATTAATTCTTGACTTATGATCACACAGCATATTCTATCATTTGTAAATAGAAGTAGTTGGTGTTCGTTACTAAACAATTAAATATGAATTAGTTGTAAATAATTGATAAGTGGCATTTCTGAATCATCTCTGAAAAAGAATGAGCATCAACTGAGTTTTGCCTGTGTGAGCAAATCTTAGAATAAAACCGGCTATAAACTTGTCAGAATATGGGAGCAATGAATTGAAACAAATTCTTCTTGAAAGTTTCTTTAAAAAAAAAAAACAACCTAAGAAATCAGCAAGAGTAGGCTAGAATCATATTACTCTTGAAATACAGCAGATCTCCCACTGCTGGCACTGGGCCTCTTGGGCATGTGGTTATGTGATTTGAATGCAAAGTTGTACTACTTGCATTTGCTAATTTGGCATCTGATTGCACACCTAAGTTATTTGAAAATCTGACCCTCAAAGTGTCGTCATTAGGCATCATAGCTAAAATAGTTGTGATGAATGGGGGAGTTCATGCTTCTTTAAGCAGACATTGCAGGTGACCAAAGACAATGTTACATTGATTCATGTTTGGAGGGTTACTTTTGAAGACCTGTGAAATGCACAGCTCAAGACCAGTAGCGAAACCCTACAGATCTCAGTATCTCCAAGAATACCCAGTCTCTCTGAATTGTTTCCCAAGTTTTCTCTCCCATTCCTCTTTTCCCCTGACAATGGGTTTGAAAGGAGTCATTCGATCCTGCATGCTTTCTTAACAGCTGTCCTGAGCCCCCTCCCCAAACAAAGGAAAATTGCTTTGTGCCTAAAATGAACCCACAGGAGTTTATGCTAATTGGTTCATGACTGTATCCGTTGAGAAAAATCTCTGCGGGATTAGGGATGAAATACCATGGAGGATGGTCACACTGATCTTGCCCCTCTCACCACCAGCACCCCCCTTCCACAGCTACAGCAGCCTGCCCTACGGCCTAGAAGCAGAGGGCTTCTGCAGGATTGGTGGAATGTGTCACATAGCTCATGCTTCCCCCACGTTCCCCAGCCAGAATCTATCAGCTTTTGGCTCTCCTCCAAACACAGGGAAGGGGCGGGGAGGTGTACCTACTCACTTCAGTAGGTTTACTCCTGATTTACATTGGTATCAGAGGAGAATTCAGATAATAAATGGTCCAGAGACAACAAGGGGGGGGGGTGTCATGTGCCCCCCTCCCACCCTGGCCCCGATTTGCTGCTTGGCTTGTACTGAGCATGCTCAGTAACACTGCTGCAACTGGCTGCTCTTGTTCTGCTCTCCCCCTCCCCACCCAAGCACAGGTTGTCTCTCAGATTTGTCTTCAAATTGAGCTGGTTTCCTTATTTCAATGCCAATTGAAACTAAATCAGAACAGAACAAACATATTTAAAAAATTAACCATTCATGAGCACGTCTCCATCTGGTAAAAACAATAGCAGCTACACTTACAAAACTTTGCATCCGACGAAGTGGGTATTCACCCACGAAAGCTCATGCTCCAATACGTCTGTTAATCTATAGGGTGCCACAGGACTCTCTGCTGCTTTTACAAAACTTTGCTGCCATAGCAGTGAAAAATTTTATCACATCTGCTCTTTGGGAGAAAAGTGAACAGCAGGGGAAACTTTTCTTTGTCTGCCAGTGAGCAAACAAACCCTGAGTGCTGGTGAAGATTTTTTTGATGGGGTCAGCCTATAAGTCATAGGTTGGCCATCTGAGATTTAAAGCATTTGGAATACTCATTATACTAATTCTAACAGACTTCCCTGACATACCATGTGCATTTAGAACCTTATTTATAAACAAAGCTAATTTTGAAATGTCAAATTCTCTAACATAAATTCAAATAGTTTAACAAATTCCTTTGATGATTGTTACTTTTGAGCAACAGGCATTTTTCATAGTAACATACCAAGCTGAAGGATAATTTAGCTTTAATGTTATTCACATGCACTTACTTAGCCCTCGCTGAGGACTAATTTCCATAATACCTGCTGCTGTACCATTTCCTTATTCCCTCTTCATATTTCGGAGAAAAACAAAAAACTCAATCTGTTTAAAAAAAAAAAAAGTAAAGATGTTCTCAGAGGAAGGAGAGGTGCTTCCTGACTACCGCAAGGACTAGCTTGTGGCTGCAAAGCTATAGCCCTATGATAAGGGGCTGCAGAGGCACTCAGTCCTCATGGGAGCTCCAGGGGACATTGGACCTGATTCTCATTTACACTAAGACCATTTTACACCACCCTGATAGTGAAAAGAAGCCTTAGAGTGGCTTCATGTGCAGCACAGCTGCACTGGTGTAGCTGCACTGCTGTAGCACTTTGAAGACACTACTACGCCAATGGGAGAGCTTCTCCAGTTGGCGTAGTTAATCCACCTCCCCGAGAGACGGTATCAGTGTTGACAGGAGAAGCCCTCCCATTGACATAGTGCTGTGTACGCAGGGGGTTAGGTCAGTATAACTACGTGGCTCCGGGATGTGGATTTTTCACACCCCTGAGCGATGTATTTATACCAATATAGGTCTCTAGTGTCAACCTAGCCTAAGTGTTACTTAAACCCACGTTGAGAGCCCTTTACACTGCCAGAGTGATATAGCGGCCCTGGTGTAAGTGAGAAGCAGGCCCATTGTGACCGAGTGAGGCACACAGCCTCTGGGAACACCAACAGATCACAGACCAGACCTGCCTCTGATGCACCACTTTTCAAGGGTGAAGTGTGCTCTCAATCAGCCCCGTTATTCTGGCCAGTGTGGAGGAGGAATGGGGTCTGTGCCTTCTTGTCCTTCCCTGCCTGTTTTGGGAGGTTAGTACCACTGAATTATTAGTAGTTGTATTACAGTAGTGCCTAGAGGCCAGAACCCTATTGAAAAAAGTTGCTCTTTGTTTTTTAAAGGGAAGTTTTGTCATTTGTAGACAATATAAAGAAAATCTATCAATTGACATATAAATGTGCCTAGTTCACTCATCTCATCCCAGGGTATTGGCTGAGTAGAGCATATTATTCTGCCCTCTAGTATTTTGTTGTATAGAATTCAATTGGTAGCGTATAAACCTCAGAACCAGTTCCTTCTTTTCAGCATTGAATTTGAAACTGTTTTTTTCCATTGCCTGTACTAGAGGAGACAACTGCTGCAACCTCCACATTACCAAGGCACGAGGCTGCTGGATGAACTAAGAGCCCTATTAGACACGGTATATTCAGTCCATGTCTCTAAAATCCAGAAAGCATTACACGATTTTTATACAGACTTTACTCAGAAAAAAACTCCCATTGGAGTCAATTAGTCTTGACTGAATAAAGGACTTCAGGATTAGGTCAGTTAATTAAAATGGAAGTTTTGTTTCAGTAAGGAGTAATGAATACAGCCCGTATAAAATAAAGGGGCAAATTGTATATACAGCAATACAGTTTAACATATTTCATTCAAGTTCAGGACTGCTTTTATTTTATTTTCTGACTTGCTACCAACCCGTTCCGACATGCATTTCCTAGGCTTTCACTAAGATCAAGCTAAGTAGTTGAGGATAGCGGGTGGATCATCAGCTGCTTAAAAGATGACTGGCGGGCTATATTGGCCAGGCAATGCCTTCTTAACCTTACTCAGTCCCTAAAAACACCTACAGATATGTCTGATGCAGAGATCCCGAGGCATAAAGGGCTATATTTTCTAGAGGGCTGAGCACTCAACACCATCCCCTCCCAACCTGGAGGCAGGGGGCAGCACATCTGCACACTCTGGCTTTCAGTACCAGCCATAGGTTGTAGCAGGCTGCTGTGTCTTCTGTTGAAGTCAATGGGAGCCTTTGGGTTCTGAGCACTTTTGAAAATCAGGTGACTTATTTCAGTGCATAAGTAGGGACTTAGGAGCCTAAATTTATGAATTCAGCTTTAGAAAATTGGGCCATATTACAGTTCCAGACTGCCTTCAAACCATTAGAGAGAGCGAGGCAAGAAATAATGTGTTCTTTACGTTTAACAAATGGCAGACACAGCGACTGGTGCATTATATACTGCCATGTGTATGGTACCACTACGCAATATTGCTTTTGCTGATGTTGGGCCAAATTCATCCTTGATGCACTCCACTTCCTTCAGTGGAGTTACAGCAGTGACAAATTTTGTCTCTTTTGTCTATTGTTGCTGCTATGAGCTTCTGCAGAACAAGACCTCTGTATTCATTGGCATTTTTTCCTCCTCTAGCTTCAATTCATTCCTATAGGATAGACATTAGAGAAAAAATGAAAGTTCATACCACTGTCACAGGCAGAAGCCACAAATGCAGCACTGGGATGAGCTGAGGTATGGGAAAAAGGTCTGTTTGCGCTGGGAGTTTGTTTCAATCATTTGCAAATTGTTCACTATATAAAACGTAGTCTGGTTTGCCTTCTCTACTGATTTGTATAGCACGGGGAGAGGTGGGCATTTGCTGCCACAGGACAGTGTGTTTATACTTCCACAATTATGGAGATGGGCTGTTCTTAAGGGCAGGTCTACACTTAAAATGATGAATCGGTGCAGCTGCACGCTACTATGACACTTCTTTGAAGACACTGCTTTGCCAATGGGAGAGTTCCTCCTGTAGGTATAGTTAATCCACCTCTGCGAGAGGCAGTAGCTATACTAATGGGAGAAGCCCTCCTGTTGAAAATAGCGCTGTCTATACCGGGGGTTAGGTCAGGGCATAATGGGGACTAGATGGGGCATGAAAGAGCATGCTAGTGACAGGATGGCGGTAAGGCAGAGCACACAGCTCTTTCAGTTATACCAGGGGATGTTTTGGCCCCTGACCAGACCAGGATCAGCAATCCCATGCTGCTCTCTTCAGCTGTGCCAGGTGTGTAAGCTTGGCACAGCTGAGAATCTGGGCCAATAAATGTATATTTACTGCTTTTTATACATATTTTATATTTACACACACACACACACAAATATAATGTATGCAAATATAGATCTTTTACCACGAAAAATGTCATTTAGTCAAAACCCCAATTTTCCATTGACAAACAGCTTCACTGGAACATTTTCAGCCAGCCCTAACTATTAGATGCTTTTCATTCCAACCTTCTATTGCTGGCACCTATTTTGGGGCACAAAATGAGGACAGGCACTTGCTATGCATGCAAACCCTGCATTCTCACATACAAATTGAGAGAAGGCACACAATTACCCCTTTAGCATGCACAAATGCAGATTTGCATATGCAAAAATTAACTTTCTTTTTTCCTTTTGGTAGTTGAAAATTTGACCTAGCAATGTCCAAGCTATGCTTGAGTGCATGTTGGGTGCATAATGTCTACAGAGCGGCTCTGCCACCAGTAACTCATTGCTTTTTGAGCACTTTGAGATGTCTTGAGTATGAAAGGCTTAATATAAAGCCAAATTCTATTCAGTTTAATTTTTAATACAGCTGTATAATTCCCTATGAGTTCCTATTTTTCTCCCCTCCAGCACAAATACTTTCTCTTTAATAAAGTTTGCAGCAATATTACAAAGTCACAGATTCTAAATACTATTTTATGACACAGTTTTAAAATTTCTTGGGTAACTGATTGTCCTTGTATCCCAATTGCAAAGTTATCTTCATAGTTGCTGACAGTTCATTGCTAGTTGAACTTGTACAGATCAAAACACAAATATGGGGCATTTCCAGTGAGCCTGCAAAATCCCCATAGAAGATTTTCTATATCTGGAGGCACAGTTATGGATTATTAGGTTTTTAGCTAACAGAGTTAAAGAGGGAAATTTACACTGGGGAAAACTTAATTTTTGCTTAAAACCTAGATCTATTTCCTTTTCACATTTTTTGATAATTTCACTGGCTACAGTATGTTTACTAATTATCAAAAGAATTTATTGTTTAAACAAGAGTTTTCTCCAGTGTTGGAATCATGCCACCTCTGCATGCTGGTAGCTAAGGAGCCCAGTTCCTCCATGATAGGCGGGCAAACTAAATGAAAGTTAACATCCTGCATGGTAGAAGTGCTGTTAATCCAGCATCTTGCATACACATTCACTTAAATATGTTCAGTGATTTAAAATCTTCAAATCAGAAGTGCCAAATATGTATTCATAGTAGCTTTCTTTCTTTGCTTTACAGCACACTGACAACTAAATCCTACATGGGTGTAAATCTGCATAGCTCCATAGAAGTCATTGGTGTCTTGGTTAAGGGTGTGCACACCATTTCTAAAACACTCAGAACTCCCTGAAACTTTACAAACTCAAACTGAACCTTTTGTAAGGGTCAGAAAAGCCTGTGGGTAAAATCCTGGCTCCATTGCAGTCAATAGAAAAACTCCCATGACTTCAGTGAGGCCAGGATTTCACTCTACATTTCTTTTTTTCAAATTGTTGGTTTCTGGCCAGGACTGGAAGAGGCCAAAATGTCACTGTGTTTCTTTCTAGAAAGCAGAAATTGAATGAGGTTTCACAGCCAATTTTGCAAATGCAAGATAGTTCAGGTAAGCAGCCTAACTTCTGAATGTTTATCAAAGCCTAGCTTGAACAGTAGACAGATTGAGGTTCTTTCTATGCTTACCTTTGTCCCAGATCCTCAAAGGTATGTAAAGGCCTAATTTCCATTGATTTCAATGGGATTTAGGCACCCAAATAATGTTTGAAGAGCTGCACCTCTCAACATTGATTAAAAGAATCTATGAATTGTTTTATGGTACAGATGGATCTAACAGCGCATGATTTTATTTGTAATGTATGAATTAATAATCTGTATTACCTAGAGTGGAAGACTAACAAAAATCAATTTCTGTACGAGTCTGGAAAAGATTTGGTCACACAGTGATTTTAAGCATTACTGGTATATTTGAATGTTGTTCATTGCTCTTAAGAATCCCCGCTCAAGAGTTAGGTGTCCTCCTCCCAAGAATCAGATGAGATTAAACAGATTTTCAAAACATGGCATCTGTATACCATTCAGTCATTAGTGTATTATGACTCTGTGTCTCTGTAAAGAAAAGAATTTATATATGCAAATGTCGGTAAGGTTTCCATATATCAAGTACACATGAGTCTATCATTAGCATGCATAAGTAATAGTGTGTAAAATGATATACCCATAAAGTTGTATGGGAAACTGGATTGAGGCCCCTTAAAAAATGTGGAGCCAAATTATTTTTTAGTGCAAACTGATATAGCTCATAGAAGTCAATGGAGCTGCCTAATTTATCCCAGAAGAGAAACTGGCCCTTAATTGCAAAGGTTAATTGCTCCAGTGAATTTCCTCCAATAATCACACTGAAAACCTGAATCAGGGAACAAAGAAAGATTTTCTGATTTGTCAGGACTTCTTAGGATAGTTGGATTGTTTGAGGGGAGGTGACTGATAGTCAGGAGGGATTCTAATGTAAAATCAATATTTACTTTGGAGTACTTCATCATCCTCTTGCCCAATATAATATTGAAAAGAACATCCCCTATAATAAATGGGATATGTGAGCAGGAAAGGACACCACTCAAAAGGGAGCATCAGAGGCAAATAGGTTCCATTTTATAAACATCTGCTGTCTAAGATGTTCTTAAGTACCAAGGATTCTGTCGGGGTAATTTATAGTTAAGGGTTGAGATTGTCTTAATTAACATTTCTTTTCCTTTTTATAACTAAGCTTATAGGATGTTTTGAGGACCTTGAGTGATATCGTTAACGTCTAACGATTTAATTTCTGCTTGTTTTATCTTCCATAATTTATTGAGCAATAAAATCCTAACTTGATTAGAAAACCAAAAGCAATTTTTTGTCCTTATTTTATTTTGGGACAAGGTGCTGTCTGATACTTTGTCAGAGAACAATGCCTCTGTCATCCTCCATGAGGCAGAGAAAGCTGATAGCAAGTAATTGCATAGTAACTAGTCATGGGTAAGGGGAAGCGGAGATGTCTATTCACACAATATACCATTAGAAACTCTGAGGTGCAGAAAGGCACCAAACAGCAACACGACCTGACATTAACAGTTGCTGTTACAATAGAAATTTAGATTCAAAATATTATATTTTTAATCCCATTTAATCTTCTATCCACAAGACATTACAGCAGTCCAATCTTTAATGCCTCTAGTACAAGCTAGGATTCATAGAGGCATAAAATAGACATCAGTGTTTAGATTCATTAGCCGGGCTACAGTCATTTTGGACCGGTGGTTACAGAATATATCAGTTGCATTTATACCCAACAGCAACAACAAAATCTGGACAGTTTTTCTGTTGCAGTATGTGTTTTCCTGATGCAGTGGTGAGTGATTCCACCCACATTACTATTATTAATAAGGGTATGGATTATGTAATGGAAAATGACAGGATATAATAAATGCCCAAAGTACTATTCCTGCTAATCAGCACTCCATCAATACATGTGAATTTCCTAGGCGCTGCACTATATGACCCCTTGCCAAGTCTCTCTTTGGGGGACTTCTTTTAAGGATAGCAATGCTAACACTGTAATTTGATTTCAGAACCCAAAGGTGCCCATGGACTATAGATATTTTCTCCCTTGGAGAAACAAACTAACAAATTACCACTAGTCTTTGTATCTGATATCCAGTTTAATGGATTTTTTCCATGTTCATCTACTATGCCATATAAGAGCAATACTCCAAACAGTTTAAAATGTGGAGTATTATATATATAAAACCAAACAGAGAAATATAGTAGTTAATGTAATTATCATTTTCACCCAGAGAAATCCCACCATTAAAAAATTCTTAAATCCTTGACCCTCTGCTGAAATATATAAGAAATCCAGAGATAAAGTTTTTAAAAAAAACATAAACAAAGCATAGTGCATTTTAGCACGGTTCTCACTATTCTCTGGAAAGAAGCTAGATTGCTTGAAAATTGGTTACATATCAAACTGAACATTTTCCATTGTACCTAATGTGTCTGGGGTAAGAGCCAGACAAATTTTAGTACCAGATTGCTCCAGGTGCCACCTCTGGTGACATTAATTCAAGATCTGGAAACATGAGATGTCAAGCAGTGACAGCAATTTTATTATACTAAGGGACAAAGTTTTCTCATTCCATCGTCTAAATTTGCACTCAGCATTTTGGGCTTATGCCTGTTTTGGGATTTACAAATCTAAATCCTACATGCCTCAAAGTATAGATTTGCATGTGCACTTCTATGAGAATTTTCTCTCGCAGTAAGGATTGGACAAAGATTTCTTGTTTCAGTGATCATCAGAGATTATTGTTCTTTACCATAAATATTAACTTCAGCTTCCCCTGGTTCACTATTTAGCAATTGGGTTAATAAATATTGATATGCACCTCAACAGAAGTCCACATGCACTTCTTGTTATACTTTTTTTCAGGTGCCATAATAATCTGAAGTCTTCTTGTTTTCCATACTGATAGAAAGGCTATGGCTGTTCATAGGGCAATAAAAGTTCTTTTTATTTCCTACTTTATTTTACAATGATTGCTGCTCAGAACTTTCCTGGTATAATGCATGCAATAAAAGAGGACAAATCTTTATTGCAGGTCTTGTAGCCTTTGTTTAAAATGCCTCAGAACAACTTGTCACCACCATATTAGAATTAGCTATGCATAAGTTTAAAGTAAGAGGGGAAAACATGCGACAGGAAGAAAGCTCAGTCTCAATTCTTCACCCTTAATAATAGCTCACAAGTTAACCCTTTGTTTACCCAATACAATATCTAGTTTTCAGTATTTCAAACTTGCAGCAGTACTTACATGGAGGTGGGATACTGGAAGTGGGGAAGTATGAATGGTGTTTTCAAAGGCCTGGTCTACACTAAGGCGGGGGGTCGAACTAGGGTACGCAAGTTCAGCTACGCGAATAGAGTAGCTGAACTCGAAGTACCCTAGTTCGAACTACTTACCCGTCCAGACGCCGCGGGATCGAAGTCCGCGGCTCCAAGGTCGACTCCGCCACCGCCGTTTGCAGTGGTGGAGCTCCGGAGTCGACCGGAGCGTGCGGGGAGTTCGAACTATTGCGTCTAGATTAGACGTGATAGCTCGAACTCCGAGAAGTCGAACTCACCGCGTCGACCCGCGCGGCAAGTGTAGCCAAGGCCAAATACACAGCAATTAACAGCAGATGCAATCTAATTTTATTTCTTATATGATGAAAATAACTTCTAGCTATAGACTGTGCTTGATATTGAAAAAATAAACCAGAATCAAAGATAACTGAAGACTCTTGACAGAGTTGAAAGAGCAAACATCATCCTGTTTAGGGAAATTACAAGATAGGTGAAATCCAGAAAAAAATGGGATTTAATTAAATTGCTTCATTTTCAGCAGGGTTTAATTTAAGGAATTACCTCTTCATCAAATTGCAGAGTGCAATGGCATCATCACAGAAATGTCCATACTCTGCTTCACAGAAGTACACATGCTCAAATATGTGCCATTACATACAGTACCTTTGAAGATCAGCAGCATCTATTTACACTGAACCTCAAAAATAAGAAAGGAAATATCTATCTGAAATAGCTTTCCTATTTCAGTGAAGGCTGTTCAATAAGAGTAATAGAATTTTAGCTGGCTTTACTTTTCAGTATCCAGAAATGGATCTGTTGTCTGTGTTTAGGCCATCTTACTGCATATCAATGGCTACTTATCTCACACTACTGTTTTTAAGGACCTGATCAACCGGGATGCATTCTACTGACGTCAGTGTAATAATGCACACTTTATGTGGCAGTGCATCTTGATTTCTCTGGATCAACAACATTTTTAGGACATAATTCCTTCAGCCTCCAGCTGGATGTAACAACCCTACTACTTCAGGGCAAATACAACCAAGGAGGTTAGATGTACAGGCTCTCTACTTGTAGCAAGAATTTCATTCTTGTGGAGTTGTTTAAATAATGGCTTCCTATTATGATATGCAGAAACCTGCGCTCCTTGAAAAATTGCACACCATCTTTCAGTAGCTGGGAAGTTGCAGGGGTGCTGGAATAATTTTTATAGTGGGAGTGCTGATGATGGAAACCATGGATTTGGTGTTTGTTATTATTACTTCAAGCCAGGGGGTGCAGCAGCACCTCCAGAAGTTACCATGATTCATTATCACCTCTGGATCTATTACAAAAACAAAGACAAACAATAATTTTTACTTTAGTGTAGAGAAAAAAGGGTCACAAAGAAAACAACTCATTCATATAAATGATCGGTTTAACACACAGAAAACAAACGGATGTATAAATTGGCTATGATAAATGCTCGTCTTAAATGTGGTTATTTTTTATGTGTTCCATTACATAAATTGGTTGCAGAATTATAACAAATGCTCTTTATTAATCTTACCTTCCCTGTGGCTGAAGAATGACTTGAGGCAATTATCTTCAGTGTGGAGCTCAATTCCATTATTGCTGATGGGCACAATAGGCCAGACATCCTCCTAATATTGCAGAGACGGCTGAAATTCTTAGGCACCTGGTTGTCTAGGTCCTGCTTCTAACATTTCTTTTCATCCTGATGTGGTGTGTCACTTCATTGCTTCCCAACAACATTAGCTCTAGCCTCATGGAATTCTTAAGTATTTAGTATCTCAGTACGGGAAATACTAAGCGTATTGATTTATACTGTCCTTGCCCTATTCTTCTTCCTTGAAATATATGTAGTTATAGAAAACAAAGCAAATTGGGTTTGATCTGAGAAGTAAGGACATTCACCTCACACTGAGTAAAGGTAAGCTTTCTGTTTTCATTGCTATAGTATCTTTCATTGTAAATGCCCTTCAACATGTAGAGGAGGAGATCTGGATTGGTGGGAGTACATGTTCCATCTTGTCTATTTAGATTGCAAGCTCTTCAGTGCTAGCATCACATTTCTTTTAAAAACAGACTTCCACGGGCAGTTTGCATGATTTATTTAAGCACTAGGACATGACCCAAAGTACACTTCCAGATTACTTCAGGGTGGAAATTCTCAGGCCTAAGGTTTTGTGGGCCTGATTCCAATCAACACTAGTGTTACACCAGTGTAACCACATTGACATGAATTAGGTTGTTGCTGATTTACACGAATGTGACCCTATGAAAGTAAAGCTCCCACAAAAGACCCTGCACCCTCCTCCTGGAGACCTCACTAGAGCAGTCCAGAGCTTTGGAACGGAGCCTGGAGCTGGAGCACAAAGCAGCTCCAGAGCAGTGAAGCTGCAGGTTTTTGCCTGGAGCTGGAGCGGAGCTGGAGCACAGCTCCAAAGCCCTGGAGCAGTCACCCCTTCACTGGCATAAAAAGCTCAGAGAACAACTGGCAATGGACACCAAGGGGAGATAGGGACTGGCATGAGGGTCCTCTGCATTCCCCCACCCGCACGAGTTTGTTGGAGCAGGCCTCTAAACACTTCTGTCACTTTGTAACAACAGATACCAGCTGACTTTTTTTTTTTTTGTCCATGGTTTGGTGCAGGGAACTCTTTCTGTGAGGTGCATGGGGTGGAATGAGCAGTGGTGAACACTTGGACCAAGAGTTAAAGAGGGGACGGTTTGGAGAAATCTTAAAAAATAAATAAATAAAAAGTAACTAAAAGCGAACATATCTTTGACATTGGGCTAAATGCTGTTTCTTTACTATTTTGTCCATTTTATCTATTTAGGTTGCAAGCTCTTCAGTGCAAGGACCACGTCATCCTCGTTTATACAATGTCTACAGGTTCCCAATCCTGTCAAAGGTCTCGGGGTGATACCACAAGACAAATAATAACCAACAACAACAGGCTTTGCACACAGCCAGGCAATCCAGGGCTTAAAACATGTAGCTAAGGTCCCACCCCTGGTTCAGATAGTTTGGGACCTGTAGCCTGGTTTATAAATAGGAATTGATTTTAACTACCATGCAGTGGTCAGAAAGGGTTCTGTCTCCAGATCAGCTACAGTAGCGAAGTTGTCATTAAACTGGGAACCTCATGGCCCAAACAAGAAACAATCCACTCTGTTTAATAATGTTATACCTTTTATTAGCAAAACAAACAAAACCACAAACACTGTAATATAGCAAGGGAGATAGAGCCAATCCAGCATGTCTAGCACTTGCATTACTCATGTCATCCCTTGCAGGGAACCCTGAAGAAGGTAAAGTGATCCATACAGTCATCATAATAGTGTGTCCCATCGCCCAGAGGCTGGGTACTAACTTTTATAAGGGGTTACAGTAACACCCACTGTATCTTAAACATATTACTGATGGTTTCCACTTCTTTTCCTTCTCTGTACTTCCACACTTCAATAATATTGGTGTTACTTTCTATAGGCCAATTAGGCATTTATGATAGCCTCCTTAGCATTTATGTCAGTTAGTTGCCATCGTATACTTGAATTTAGCACATGTACGTTTCAGTTAAACCCATCATCCCTTAAACTTTTACTAAAATTCCAAAAGCATATCTCTGTTGTTCTCACTTCACCTTCTCCCAGCACAGAACACTTTTGTTTATTGTAATACCTATCTCGTGACTTAACTTCACTTATCGGTTAGCTCCTTATCCCAAGCCCCTCATGTCATGGTGGACCGTAGTCATTCTGAACTAATTTCCATACAGGCCTGAAGGTTCTTGCATTACAGTCTTATAATAATTATGCCTTATCTATATAACCTATATATGGCTCAGATGTTCATGGCAGGCTACAGGCCCCACAGCTACTAACAATTAGGCTTTTCACCATCTCCCTCAGGAAAACTATATTGACAACAGACAGTGGGATTCCCAGAGGGTGAGCTTACTGTAGTAATTATAATACTAGGACTCAGAATCCCAGCAGGCTGAGGATTGGCTTATTACTACTGGGATTTTGAGAACTGTAGAAATGTCCAGATTTTTTTATTCTGAGTGGACCGTGCCTCCACAAGCAAGGCTGTCCCTAGGGGGATGCGGAGCCCAGGACATAGGCGCCACCTCTTCCTGCCCCACCTTGCCTCTTCCCCACCCAGTTCCTCTCCCATCCCCACCAGTACCTCCCAACACCACAAAACATCTGGAGGAGGAGGTGCTGATTGGCAGGGCCCGCTGGCTGGCAGGAGGCACTGGGAGGAGGGGGAGGTTCTGGTGTGTGAGGGATTCCTCCACACACCTCTGCCTGCCTGCCGCTAGCCTCCTCACCCCGCCTGCCTCCCACCTTACCTCCTCACCCACCTTCTCACAATCTTATAGAAGCACAGGGCCCCCTAAAGTGTGGGGCCCGGGGCAGTTGCCCCAATTCACCATACCCAAAGGACAGCTCTGTCCACAAGCCTTCATTTTTGGTTGAGGGATGAAGTGACCTGCATAGATTCCTTTTCCTCACAGTGCAGCCAGGTGCCACACCAGCTGGCCATCTCCCATCCCAGAAGTACAATCAGTCATCATCCAGAAATGCACTGTCATGTCTGTCTTATTGCTATTATGAGATGAAGTTCATACACAAAATGAACAGCTGGTGGGCTGTGACCGCTGCTTATTCCACTGTTCAGAGCTATGTCATTGTGCCCTAGTGTTTGCCACCCCTATCTGTTTGGTTTATCCCCCTGTTGTCTTAAACTTAGACTGTAAGCTCTTCCAGGCAGCGACCATCTGTTGTTGTGTGTGACCAGTGCCTAGTACAGTGGGGCCTTGGCCTCAAGATGTTAATACATTACAAATAAATAATAATACTAACGTAAGGAAAGCAATTAGGCTCATGCATTTACTGACATCTGGGTAAAACATCCTTTTTAGCCAATTGGAAAACTCCATTTTTGTCCAGTGAATTCTAAAGACATTTCATACTAGTTTTTACAGTCAAGAGCTACACACAAAGTGTATTGAGAAGTTGGAACAAAATTAAACAGAAAGCTTTCAAACCCTAAATGCAAGGACTGCTTGCTGTTTGGCTAGCCATACCCATATCAGACTCGCTTCCTAACTTTTTATTTATAAATTTCATAGAGTATAACAATCAAACATTTAGGCAGTGCACTGTTTGGAAATTATTTGCATTTTTCCAGGTGTTTTAAGTCATGTTGTTCCCAGCCTGCTGCCTTCGAGTATGGTCAGAGGCCTACTATAGTTACTCAGAAATACACAGTGATATTGCATTGATATTTAACACAGAGCTCTCAAGTTTTATTGCAAGGAACCAGCACAAGAACTTCAGTGTCAAGATAACCGTCCAAACTCTTTGCTACATTAGCACATCTGCCTATTTCAGATGTTTGCAGTTAATATTTTGAAATCCTGAGTAATTACCAGAGCACCTGGTAATAAATATACTATGGCAATTGTGTTATATATAGTTATAAAATGACAAGGCTTAGCAAAAGATCAATATGTGTATAAATGTCAGCGAATGGGCAAAGGTGAAGGGGAAGCAAAGTCTCTTCACGTTTTCAGAGAAATCAGCTACTTACCTGATTGAATCTTTCACATCAATATATGGAATGTATTTGAGACAGGAGAGGAAGCATATTGCTGTTATTGGGAATATGAGGACAGTTATCCAGTTTTAGCAAATATCAGGTCTTATGCACCCACAGCCTCGTTTTAGCCACCTTCGCTTTGGACTGGATATGCTCATCAAGAAGCTTCCCTTTGACCATCCATAATCCCTAATACATATATTCATTGCTGCCTTTTCATTTTAGCTAGAGGCAAGAAAAATAATACTAGGAGTGTTAAAAAGGTGAAATGACAGGCATGAAATATATCATTTCATATAACTGTGCAGCATGATTACAGTGCCTTAAAATGTACCGCTTGAAAAAGTGGCTATCAGCCAGACAGCAGGTCTGTAATACTCTTACACAACATCCCCAAAGCATCATACTTGGCACTGAAAATGTATTAAAGGTAAAATGACACCCTAGGACTTTTTTTCCTGAACTAAGGCCCAAGTCCTGCAATGAGCTCCACATCCTGGGACCCCTGTACTTGCATAGAACTTCAATGAGGTTTGTGGGGGCACTGGTATCTGCCCAGCTGAAGCTCACTGCAGGATTGGGGCTACATGTAGAGCTCTGAATAGAATGCATACCAGCAGTGGGCCCATCCGAACAAAACCTGAGACCCTTCAATCAGAAAAGGCCATAACAGGCCAACTCCATCTCTAGTATAACTACACTGACGGGCAGAAGAGTTACACCAATGATGAATTTGACCCACATGTTAAAAAGAGGTTCCTAATTCTTGACCATGCATCTACACTTATGTTATTACTTTTTACAGTTAAAGGTAAATAGAGAGGGAGATCAAAGCCACAAAAGGCAGATAGGTGTCTAATTACCATTGAGAAACTCATAATTCCTATTACTATAGAGTTGGAGAAATGTCTCGTAACTGTAGGAGAGAGGTCCTGGAGGCCAAATTTAGTGTGCTAGGTAGGAGATTAAAGTCCGGGACCTCTACCATAGCATTCTCTGAAATGCTTCCACTTCTACATGCATGGCCAGTTAGACAGGCAGAACTCGAGGGTCTTAATGTGTGGATGAGGCAATGGTGTTTGGAGGAGAGATTTAGGTTTATTAGGAACTGGTGAACTTTTGGGGAAAGGAGAAGCTTATACAGGAAATATAGGCTCCATCTAAACCAAAATGGAACCAGATTTCTAGCATGCAAAATTAGAAAGGTTGTAGAAGTGTTTTTAAAGTAGAGGAGGGAAGAAAGCCAATGGGATGGTGGGGCACACAGTTGAGAGGCATCCTTAAAGGAGGATTTATTAAAGGGGATACTCTACATCTGAGTAAACAGAAGACAGAGGTTGATAAAGTACAGACAGGAACTGAAGAGAAACAGTAAGACCCAAAAGGGTCCCATTCAATTACACCACAGAGAGGCAGACAACTAAATATTGACTACTTTTATAAGTGCTTGTATACAAATGGTAGAAGTCTAAACATTAAGATGAGTGAACTTGAGTGGCTGGTATTAAATGAGGATATTGATATAATAGGCATTGCAGAAGCCTGGTGGAATGATGATAACCAATGAGACACAGTAATACCAGAGTACAAAATATAAAGGAATAACAGAGTAGGTCACGTTGGTGGGGGAGTGGCTTCCTATGTGAAAGAAAGCACAGAGTCAAATATAGCAAAAAACCTAAATGAATCAAACTGTACCATAAAACCTCCATGAATAGCAATTCCTTGAATAATAAGAATATAGCAGTAAGAATATACTACCAACCTCTTGACCAGTATGGTGACAGTGATTGTGAAAAACTCAGGGAGATTAGAAAGGCTACACAAAATAGCAAACCCAGTAATAATGGGGGATTTTAACTATCCCCTTATTGACTGGGTACACATCACCTCAGGATGGGATGCAGAAAGTTTCTAGACACCATTAATGAATGACTGCATCTTGGAGCAGCTAGTCCTGGACCCTACAAGGGGAGAGAGAATTCTTGATTTAATCCTACATGGAGCACAGGATCTGGTCCAACAGGGGAATATAGCTGAACCGTTCAGTAATAGTGACCAGAAGGTAATTAAATTTAACATTTTTGTGTGGGGGTGGAGAAGGGGGAGAATACCAAAGACACCCACCACAGTATCATTTAACTTAAAAAGGGGGAACTACACAAAATGAGGAAGTTAGTTAAATGGAAATTAAAAGAAGCAGTCACAAGAGTGAAACACCTGCAAGCTGCATAGAAACTTTTTAAAAATACCATATTAGAGGCTCAAACTAAATATATTCCTCAAATAATAAAATAAAATACTTATAAACAATAAGAGGATAAAAATGTCACAGTGGCTACACAACAGATTAAAAGAGAGAACTACAGGCAAAAAGACATCCCCGAAAAATTGGAAACCTACTGAGGAAAACATAAAGGAGAATAAACTCTGGCAGGTCAAGTGTAACAGTATAGCAACTAGCAAAAGACACAAAAACTAAGAACATCTGAAGCAAGAAGCCTACCAACAATCAGCAGGGACAGTGGATTATGGAGGTCCTAAAGAAGCACACCAGAAAGACAAGGCTATTTCAGAGAAGCTATATGAATTCTTTGCATTGGTTTTGCTGAAGATGATGTGAAGGAGATTCCCACATCTAAGCCATTCTTTTTCAGTGATGGTTGCTATGTGAGCTCTGAATACAGGTTTTGGTTATGAATGTAGGTATGTGTGTGTGCCTGTACCTACACATGTAGAAAATTGTATCTGTGGTACAACTTCAGCATGACCTTACAACAGGGTGGTGAGACAATCAGGCAGGGAGGGGCTTACTTCCCTGACCAGGTGAGACCAGTTTCTGGTACCCATCTATTGTACAGCACAGCCCATTGACAAATCACAATTTTTCAACAAAACAGTTTTAGTGTTAAAAATATGTGATCAGCTCTAAAGTTTGTGAGGTGCTCACATACTATAATTCTGGGACCATATAAGTAGATAGATGGCTCTTAGTACCTGCTGTGCGTCTTTCCAGTATCCAGTGCCTATGTAAAAGGAAAAACTTGTGATTTCATATAGGCACAACATTTGCCCAAGTGCCATTAGAAATCAAAGCCATGCTGTATTCTGAAGGCACACTCTTTCAATCCCCAAGCTAGACTATTAGGTATGTCTAAGGTGTCTATTGCCATGGTATCTTTTCCTCCCACAGGAAATTGATTCTTTGTATGATGTCTGATATGTAAGCCTTCCCACTGTGCACCTTAACACTTGTTCAGTGTGTTAGTGTTTATGATCACCACAGGTTGCAAAGGATTTCCTTATTAGACCTCATTCACCCTGTGTAGGTAGAGGACTAAGGGACAAAAGAAGTCGTTCATTTTGCCCTCTAGAGTCCTGAAATCCAATTCTGGCTGAAGTTCTAATTAATTTTCGTATGTCTCTGCCCAGTTCTTCACTACACTGTGCCTAGATCACATAAGAAAGGGAATTTATTTTTACATAGCTGTGTGCATATTTGCCCTTAACTTTCTCTGGTTCCTTACTTAAATCACTTTTCATAATAGATTATTTTAGTGAAGTTGGGTGTGTGGGCAAAGTAATTCTAGTGGCAGCTAGTGTGTGTGTTGTCTGTATCCTGATCCGAAGGAAAGCATTCCTCACTTTCATTTACTAGTAAGTCAGTCCTTCAAATTCATCAGGACTAAAGTCACAACTTTTTTTAAAAAACAAGAAGGAAGTTTGAACAGCAGCCTTGATGAATACTTTATTGCCCGTGTTTGGGACAATTTTGAATCAATGTGTACTTGTGAAAGTGAGATGGATTAGCACTTGTAAGCATCAGGCACAGGTAGGTATAATGGGCGAGAAAGGGGCAAAGCAGGGAAGGAGACGGGATGCTCAGGCAATATTCTGTATAATCATACACTCTCCTTCTTCCTGCTCCTCAGTTTAATTCTTTGCTGAAGCACAGGCCAGAGTTCTGTTTTTTCCAGATTTTTCAAAAAGTATTACTGTCACAGGGCTGGTGCACCCCATCACTGCTTGGGGGCAGGGGAGAGGTGCATTCCAGCCTTGCGGTTGAGTCCGTGGGGCTGCCCCTGGTATCGGGGCTGTGTGACCCCATGGCCTTAGTCAGTAGCCCAGGCTATCAAGGCAGTATGGCCTAGTGGCCAGAATCCCTAGTGGAGCCCTTGCTATCAAGGCGGTGCAACCTAACAGCCAGAGTCAATACTCCAGCCCTTGCTGTCAGGCCAGTGCAGCCTAATGGCCAGAGTCAATACTACTGCCCTTGCTGTCAGGGCAATGTGGCCCAACAGCCAGAGTCAGTGGTACAGCCCCTGCTCATAGGGCAGTGTGACCTACTGGCCAGAGTCAATATTACAGCCCCTGTGGTAAGGGCAGTGCGGCCTGATGGCCAGAGTCAATACTATTGGTGAGCTGGGCCACCACCCCAGGGTGCATGGTGGCCAGGATAGGGGGACCCGGACCCACCCTCTCCACTGGGTTCCAACTCAGGGCCCTGTCAGTGGCGGGGTTACCTGCCACCCGCTTGGCAGGGGTCCTACCAAAACATGCCGAGTTTTGGTCCAGTTCTGTAACCATTTTCCCGCAAAGTTTCCCTGGGTCACTTCCTACCCGAGTCTCTGGAGTTCGCTGTCTCTGGGACTCTCCGGTCCCTCCACTCTCTGCAACGTCATGAGCCTGTGTAGGGGGGCTGTCTCTGGCTGGCTGGCTGCCACACTTTGGAGTGCAGGCAGTCCTCTCCCAGGAGCTATCCACGCACCTCCTTCCGTGCCAGCTGTCAGCCCAGACTGAGCTGCTCTGCTGCGTTTATATCCTGGCTCCAGCTGGAGCATGCCCAGCAGAGCTGGGGTGGGGCAGGGCCTCATCAGCCAAGAGGGAAGGGTTAACCCTAGCCATACCAGTGCAGGGCTGAGACACCCCATCACAGTTACACAGACTTAAACATCAGGCCTATTGTATGCAAAACCCTGATAAGTGGATGTCAATAATTCACAGTCAATTTCAAAGAGAGCACCATATTTAAAGCACACAAAACACATTGTAACTAGTAGAAAAACATTACAAAGAGAATTTGGAATAACTTTTAAACAAAAGCTATTCAACAATAAATCTACTGGGGTTTCAAATATAGACTCTCCCTTTAGTTTCTGTTACAAATATTCCAATATACGATTTCAACATAACATTTTCTATACTTTAGTGCACACATCAAAACACATTCCCCTCTGATCTTCTCTCAGAGATGATTTCTCAGTCTTTATGGCATGACCATAGGGGGCATGTGTCACCTGCACTCTTCAGAGCTTGAGAAATGGCAGCGTCTCAAGTCCTTTCAAACACAGCCGAATGCTGTCAGCAACAAATAGTCTGAGGATTGCCACAGCTAGCAACATTCCAGCCCTTGGGTTAATAGCTGACTGCTCCTCTCAGTTGCTGGTGAAATAGAAGTCTGTAGCCTGGATCCAAGGCTGGGTTCAGCATATAAAGCACCCACTCCCTAGATCTTTACATGGCTCTTGCTCTCTAGAGCACTATCTTCTCCCCATAAGTCCAGCTCAGTCAGGTATATATTCACAAACCCTCACTTCACTACGTACTACTCCTGTCTCTCTCTGGAACAGAGGCAGAATCCCAGGTTAGAGCAGTTAGCCAATGGCTAAAGGCAAGTACCACAAGCTCTGTGGTTTCTAGGGATGACAAATGCTCCCTTGCCTAGCTCTCCCGCTAGCTCCATAAAAAAAAATCACTGTGGACCAAATGTTATCCTAGTAGAGGGCTTCCCTCATAAAGAAAGCTGGAAGAGCACTGACCTGTATCCAGAGTGGTACAGGAATTGGGACCCAGCCCTCACAGTAGACATCTCTTGATCTTGCATCAATCAGCAGCTGAGTAGTTGCCACTGTTTATAAGCTGCCCGCATTGTGCTCTGATTGGCTTTTATTCTCAGTTGATGACTAGGGTATGACCAGCCAGTTCTGAGGCTGTATTGCCAACAATACAGCCTCAGAACCGCTTCAGAGCATGTCTAGTAACTGCCTGTAACAGGGCAATCTCCCCTATTAATAGCCCTGGTGGGGGAACAGGGAGCCTGCCCCAGAAAGAAGCCCAGCAGGCAGGTGCTGGGTATCAACTGATCAGCACCTCGTGATTGGACCACTCTCCAAGCTAGACAATACGAAGGAGAACTCAGCTCTATGAGTGAGGAAACCAGGAGAGAGAAAGGATAGGCTCTGATAACCAGAACAGGCAGGCCAGCCCTGAGGATCCCCTCCGCCCATGTCCCATCTCCTCTCGGGGTTGGAAAGAGCCCTACCCAGTAACTGCTGGAGACCAGAGGACCCTTGTCTGAACCCCTGACTAGAGAGACATTTGTGTTGTTTTTTGAAGACAGTAAACAGAGCTGTGGACAAAGGGCCAGCAAACTAATCTGGTCATGGCTGATTGTCTGTCCCCAGCTGGTGACTAGGTCCACCAGCGTACACTGTCACCCTTGTTTTGGATGTTTCTGAGTCCTTCTAGCTGAGTTGCCCTGCTCCATTCTCTGCAAGTGGGCAGAGACAGAATACCCAACTAAGATCCATGCTTCCTCTCCTCCCCAGGAGAAACAAAGTCAAATGCTGCACTATAAAGCATGAGAGTTACATGAGCACTTCATTAGCTATTCTTCACAACAAAGCAAATACAGGTGCTCCTCAGCCACAACACCCCCGCTGTTGTAATCCTGGATCTCACCTGAATGTAGACAGCCATTCCTGCTGTCATGCCATTGCAGAATTTTGGACTAGGATAAAACCATCAAACTCAATATACCAGATTCAAACCACCCCTACCAGCTCAGGCATAATGGGAAACCTTAAGTCTCAAGGTTAACATACAGGGGCCATGTCTGGTAAATACAGAAGAAAGGAACTATAGACTAAGCACAATTACTTTATCTTGTAGGCTGGTCATTGAATATATGATTATCACAAGTTGATTTTCCTGTTTGTAATTTTAACAATCAATAGTTCTGAAAACAAGGAATGTTTCACCACACTTTACTGAAACACAGTTTGTCATTAGCCAAACTGCATCAGGGTTAAGAAAGCTGACAACAAAAACATGCCATGCACAATAATTGCATCATGTCACAGAACAGCAGTACAGTTGTACTAATTGATGGTTAAATGTTTAGCATGGTGGATCTGTCAATTGAAAGTACATAAGGGAAGACTTTCCACTGCATGTGTTGGAAATTTCATTTGCTCTAAACTAAAACATCTTTTGGTAAAGACAGAGTTTGCTTTTCTGCAAAAGAACATTAGGAGCACCAGGGATATGCCATATCACCTCTCGGATGCCACTCTTACTACATCTATTTCAGGACCTTCTATATACCTAATACAAATTTATCAGCCAAAGTGCTCATTACAAAAACTATTTAGCTGGTCCCTTGCTCCTTGTCTTGGCATGGGCTGGGAGTGCTTTGAAAACAGAATGCTTAGCACTTAGAGGAGGAGAACCTCCCACTGCAGTACAGTAACCCCTCTGGCTAGCTTAGGAACAGCATTAATTGGCTCAGGAGATCCAGCCCTACTCATTTGGTAGGACATTTTCCATGACATGCAACCTTTGATGATAGCTGAGCAATGGGGAAATGAACGATCCTTGCTGTTCACAGAATGAAGAAGGGGAAAAAACACACAAAACGCCAACTCCATTTTGGAAGAAATAAAACTGAAGATAAAGATGAAAAGGAAATGGCTGAGACATGCAAAATCTTATGCTCCGGTTTGAAGCTATACTCCTGTGAAGACATAATGAGCAGAATTAAGGCTGGACAGTCACCCTTCACTTTGTATTTCAGGCTATCATATTTTTCCTTTATGTCCCAGCTTGAACATGGGACACAGATGGGCTTTAGTATTCAGCTTCCTTGTTTAAAATGATAAATCGTTTCTATCAGCTATATGCAGTGGGGAAAGTAACTGAAATACTTTCCTCATGGATTGTATTTTCCTAAATGCTCAATTACTGAGAGACAATCTACACTCATTCCTATATTTGCTTTCTACAACCAACTTTCTGTATAGCTTTTCATGAGTGATGTATCCGAGTATTTGGATTCTAATATCTAAACTGTATTGTTAAATGTATTCACCTTAATTTGGGTTATTGCTGATCATGTGTATCTTATGACTTTTTAAAACAAACTTTGTATTGTGGATAACCTAAGCACTCTCCCCAGATGTATAGACACTTTTCTTAACCTGGGTACTACATCATTTTTTTTTAACATTAGCTTTAATAAATTTTTTAATTCAGTTTCCTTGTTTAAAGTGATAAATCCTCTATCAGCTTTGCACAGACACATTTCAGTAGATTTCAAAATGTTCTTAAACACACGGTGTATGGCATCATCGGGAAAAGGCCTAGAAAAGATTGTGAGGCTTGGAAGAAAGAATGGAGGATGGTCTTAACCTACTCTTTTGGGGCTCAATCCTGCAAGATGCTCAGGGTCCTGGTCCAGATCCAGCAAAACATTTAAGTACATCCCTAACTTTAGTCCCATTGAATTCAGCTGGAAGGAAGACTCTTATAACTTATACCAGAGGAGCCAATAAAAAGATCTGGGTGTCAGTATATAGGTAGGTATTTTTAACATGCCCATGACTGTGATATCTGAGTATAGCATGTGTGTGGTGATAAGAAGCAGGCGGGGGGGGGGGGCGGGCTATGTGCAGGTACATGTACTGGTGTGTGTCTCTGGGTGACTACATATGTCTTTGTGCATGTACAGTATATAGTTTTGCACACAGGTGTGTTTATGTGTTTTAAAACCCTTCCCCCCACCCCAAAGACATTCAAAAAGCTTACACAAAACTACTACAATTCATTAAAATTAATACAGATGTGTATAGTTTTTGTGAAATCCAAAGATGTACCAAGTTTTCCCAACTCTGCTTTCTCTAAAGATACATAAATAGCATGTACTCAATAAACTAGTGACATCAAATAAGCTTGGCATTAGGAAGCCTTTAAAAACCCTATGTACCCAACCTAACAGAATGGAAGGTCCCCTGCCTTGCTGGCTTCATGGAAGACATTAGTGATGCAGCCAGCTTCAAGCAAATATTCATTTGCAGTTTTCAACCCTGAAGGAAAATTGCCAGCCAGATGCTGTGTTTCTCCGAACAAGAGAATTGCTTGTTTATATGGTAGCATCCAAATGTAAAGAAAAGAGAAGTAATTTTCATATTCAATACTCAATATCAACTTTAATTAAAATTGATACATATTTAAATTATTTAAATTAGGTAGCTCTTCTTTGATCATGAGCTCTCATTTCCAAAGAGAGAAGAGTGCACATTCCAGCCCTGATGCCCTAATTAAAGGTGATAGCCTGAATTAGCATCCAGCTACTTACTATGTGCATCACATCTCTGGCCAAAATCTCTCTCTCGCTCGCTCTTTTTAAAACCATTTCCGTAGTCTCACAAAACTAAAGAATAGCATCAGTGATAGACCGGCGTTTCTTTCTACTCCAAGACAACATGGGAAAAAGTGATAATGACAATACAGAAAACGTTTGCTGGGTATGGATGGTTGTAATCATTTTTAAACACCAAGTACTGAAACTCACTCACTCAACAGCAGCCAGCCAAATTGTTATAAAGCACATTAGTGGGACTTTTACTTAGCTGTCTCCAGCATCAGATCACTCTTCCAGATCCTGGTGACCCTTACGGAAATCTTCAAAAAAACCAATCTGTCTGCCTTCTATTCTCCTGCCTTTTGAGACAACTGTTCCCCAGACCTGAATAAAGTCTAATGTGAATGCTGCCCCTACCTATCCCTTCTTTGCAGCAAATGGAGAATATGCTCTTGCTCCTGCTACAGGCACTTTGGCTGTATCTACACTGATTTTTGTAGGTAGCTCTCCTGTAACTGTTCCCGCACCTATGCAGGTCCACTGGACTTGGCATTGGTGGGAGTGCTAGGGGAGACCTGCTGCCAATGTTGATACCTTCATGCTGTAGTAGTAGGATTTAATGTTTGTATTTTGTATAATTTAAAATAAAAAATAAAGGGTAATAATGTACCATGCATTAAATGTATTAAATGTATATGTATGATTTGACCATATCCTGCCAGCCACCCTTTCCGAAAGCAGAAAGGAATGGCCTAATGGGCCATTGGTAAAGATGCATCAGCCAGAATCTTGTGTCTGGAGCTAATTTCAAGGCAATAACAGACCTTTAGGGTCACCACTTTGTTGTAGGTTTAGCATTTTAAAATAAGTAAAAAGAATGCAATAATTGTTTTTTTCATATATTGCAATTTGATGTTCCTGCTGAAATGCTTTGTGTAAATCAATCCTGTTTTGTGTGTGAATAAGGAATGTGTGTGTTAAAAAATTAGTGTGAAGGCCATCATTGGACCAGATGTTCTAGGGGGGAATCAAGGACGGACGTAAAGGCGCCAGGAAGATTACAACACACCCCTATTGAGATGTCAAAGAAGGGCAGATCGACGACTCTAAAAGATGTGGCAGGCACCCATCAATGGGGACAAAATAGCTGTAATCAAAACCAGCATGGGGTAACTCCCTAAAAAACTAATACAAAAACAAAATAAAAAATAAAAAGAACAATCTAAAAAACCAAGCATTTGTCAAACAGCAATTGATTACAGCACGACGGTGCAAAACTCATTGGTCCCAATGAAGGAAGATCACTATATAAACAAGGTGCTTTGCCATGAAACTTTGGGTTCATCTTGCCAAGACTTCCCTGGAGCTTTGTGTCGTGACTGACAGAACCCGACTCCTCTCTACCAGTGATCAACCTAGCTGGCCACTAGATTGATCTGGACTCTGGACTGGTAACTATAACATCGACTGGCTGGACAGCGTGTGTGTGTGATTGAATGCATATGCTAATTGTTGTATCTCCAATAAACGTGGCATATTGCCTTTTCCCCTGAAAAAGGTCCTGGGTGTTTCTTATAAGCGTAATAATGCTGCCCAATCCTAGAGCAGATCTAGATGACCCAGTAGTAAAAATGTAAAAATTTACAACATTGTAGTTCCAGAAATCTACTGACTTTCTTTTCAAAGCATATCACTGATAAAACCACATAGTGGTAAGAGCTCTTAAGATATATTGATTGCCTCATTTATCCTCTGGATACAGGCATGGAAACGACACTATTCTCTCACGTGTAGAGGTGATCCCTCCCGATCTAAGTTGAGACACATTGGCAGGGTAGTATAGATGAGTTTGAACTGCTAATAATCATGCTGTATTTACTGCACAAAGGACTTCAACCTCCAATACTCTAGATCTGGCAAATAACATGAGTACTAACTTCACAAAAGAAACTTAAGAAGAAATAGTTACAGTGTCCCAAATCTGAAAATGCAAGTGGAAAGGGGATATTTCTCACATTGGCAGCTCATGAAAAGGAAAGATTGGAAGAACATACTTGTGTTTGACTTTGAACCACTACCTGAGATAACTGGTTAATATCTACTCAATGAATTAAAGAAAGCATGCTGCAAAATTAAAGTCACATTTGTGTCTGCTATAGCTTCTTTCAAATACGAAGCAACTTAATAAATAATGGAACAACAGTTCTATTCTAACAACCAGTTCATTAGAAGACATTTTTTGCTTTTCAAATCTCTCTCGGAACAATGGGTTGAAAGTTTTGTTTTTAGTTTCTTACTTGACTCAGTGTCAGCCTTACAGGATTTAAGGTTTTGGAAGTGATTCACCATCACACAATGTATTTTTAATTGGTATTCTGTAAGAAATAAATATAATAATGTAATGGACTGAATAATGTGCGTGCATACGCAAATGTACAAATCAGAATAATGTGCCACAGGTGCCATAATTCTAAGAGCTAGAAGAGATTTTCCATCAGCTCAGGAAGTCTTTGGAGCAGAAAGATCTGAATTCCAGCCCCAATTTTGTCATGTACAGCATAGTGGCAACCAGGAATCACTAGGTAGTGATATAGTTGTTCAAAGATCTACCAGAAGTGACATGCTGGTATGTGAGAAACAACTTCTTGTAGATTTAATTTGATCTAGTATTAAAAAACAAAACAACTCAACCTCTGTGATATATTGTGTCCCACATAAGCCGTATGCAGCCCCTAATGAAATAAGACAGGTTGCACAGAACGTAAATTAGGACAGAGATCAGTTCCTTAGGCAAGAAAGTTATGTAATATCTGGGACTCTTGGTGTGGAGAAGTATAGAAACCTTATTGCATTATCTTTTAACTGTATTAAACAGTTTAAGAACTCATGTGAACAAGGGCAGAATTGGAAAAGTCTGAGATGAACTTAAGCATGTGTTCCTGATAGGAAATCCATTATATTACACTGACAATATTTCATCACGCCATATTAATGTTAATTTTGCTGATCAAATTGCTAATATGACAAATCTGCAGTTGTATTAGCAATTTTTCATCCTATCATATTAGCATTATATAAGAAATCCACTGATGCAGCAAGACTTTAAAAACGTATTAGCAAAAAAAAAAAGACTAATTATAAAATTATATGATGAAAGATTGCTAATTCAATGCAGTGAGCTCATCCAGATGAAATTTTGGCACAGACTCTCTCAACATTTCCCAAGGTAGTGTCCACCCTGCTTGCGATACAGAAATTCATAAAGCTCAACAGTGCAACAGATAAAGTGTCTAATTAGGAATTATTGAAGTGGATAGATCTTGAACAAATGGTATGCTATCTATGCACAAAAAGGAGGCCACATTTCTGGATTGTATTTATCGTCACTGAGATTCACCAGGGATGGGGTTAGCACCACTATCCTACTCTGGAGGTTTCCACCAGGAAGGACAACTTTAACCTGCAGACGAGGCTCCATAGGAGCTTTGCCAGCAGAGGGAGCCCAAAGAAATTCATTGAATCACCACTTTGTTCAGGCCTCTTCTTCAGATAATGCTGCCCAGTTCTGGAATTTACACTGCAGAACAGGGATTGGAGGCATCTTGTGTCACCATAACCCCACTGCAGAGTGTCTTCCCACCTACTGGATCCCCTATAACATGGTTTCTGATGGCAGATGCTGACATCTTCATTAACGATTTGGAGGATGGTGTGGACTGCACCCTTAGCAAGTTTGCAGATGACACTAAACTGGGAGGAATGGTTGATACGCTGGAGGGTAGGGATAGGATACAGAGGGACCTAGACAAATTAGAGGATTGGGCCAAAAGAAATATGATGAGGTTCAACAAGGACAAGTGCAGAGTCCTGCACTTAGGACGGAAGAATCCCATGCACTGCTACAGACTAGGGACCGAATGGCTGGGCAGCAGTTCTGCAGAAAAGGACCTAGGGGTTACGGTGGACGAAAAGCTGAATATGAGTCAACAGTGTGCCCTTGTTGCCAAGAAGGCTAATGGCATTTTGGGTTGTATAAGTAGGGGCATTTCCAGCAGATCGAGGGATGTGATCATTCCCCTCTATTCAGCACTGGTGAGGCCTCATTTGGAGTACTGTGTCCAGTTTTGGGCCCCACACTACAAGAAGGATGTGGATAAATGGGAGAGAGTCCAGTGGAGGGCAACAAAAATGATTAGGGGGCTGGAGCACATGACTTATGAGGAGAGGCTGAGGGAACTGGGATTGTTTAGCCTGGAGAAGAGAAGAATGAGACCATTACTCATGCTTTCAACTACCTGAAAGGGGGTTCCAAAGAGGATGGATCTAGACGGTTCTCAGTGGTAGAAGATGACAGAACAAGGAGTAATGGTCTCAAGTTGCAGAGGGGGAGGTTTAGGTTGGACATTAGGAAAAACTTGTTCACTAGTAGGGTGGTGAAGAACGGGAATGGGTTACCTAGGGAGGTGGTGGAATCTCCTTCCTTAGAGATTTTTAAGGTCAGGCTTGACAAAGCCCTGGCTGGGATGATTTAGTTGGGTTTGGTCCTGCTTTGAGCAGGGGGTTGGACTAGATGACCTCCTGAGGTCCCTTCCAACCCTGAGATTCTATGATTCTATGAAAACCCAGAGCTGAATCAAGAGCTGTCTGTATTCAAATGATTTTGAGTGCTGTAGTCCATCTCTCATATGTATCTTCAAAGTGACCTCACTCAAGACTAATGTTTAAAGTAACCTGCAAAAAACAGTTTCTTTTGTCAAACTTCATTTCATTCAAATTTATCTTGGCTGAAAATTGACACTCAAGATACTTTGTCTTTTTGAGCCCTTTCCTTTGGGAACTGGAGGTCTGATGATGGATAATTCTTCCTGAAGGTTTTATGGCAAAATTTCACAAAGCAAATATTTCTCCCCTTATTTTATATAGCCCTGACAAACAGAAATGCTGAGCCATTTAATTATAGACGCTGTCTGCAACAGTTACAGGTCTGAATATTTTGGCTACTGGGATTTGAAGGGGAAAAATTAATTTGAATCACAAAACTACATGTCAAGAGAACTAAAAGAAGGAAGCTAGTAAATAGCCTGACTAGCTCAGCAACTGATATAACAGTTCTGCAACAACAGTTTAATGTCTCCATGTGGGAGCCATTAGCTCTTCTACATATAAATATTCATATTGTATATTTATGACATGCCACTGAGAGAAGAAAGTCAAGAACAGTGGCAGTGTTGGGCCTATTATATAAAAGGTTAAGCATCTCGAGGAAACGTTACTGTAGCTCACAAATTAGTCCCTGAATAGAAATTTAAAAAAAAATCCTTAAGAACATGATACTGTGACTTCCTAAACCAAGTGTGGATAACTGAAATGACAGCTTCACTTCTCCCACACAATGGAACTTTCCACCACAAGGATAAAGCTTGTCTGTGCAGGAGATAGAGCTATCTCAGGGGCTGGCGTGAGACTGTTGAATAAACTCTCACAGGAACTGAGACCATCACAGACCTCACCACCTTCTGCTCCACATGCAAGGCGCAAGTCTCTAACCTTGCCTTCTCTAACAAATACGGAGCAGTGTGTACGTTTAAAAAATAAATAATAATAATAAAAGAAAGCCAACAGCGATGACTGAAAACTAAAACTCTGTTACACACAAAAGTCTCCCTTGGGAAGAAGATAAGAAAAGAATGAACCACGTGTGATTGGTGTTAGTCAAGTTGCTTAAGGAACTAGTGGAAAGTGCTCACATACTAAGGTGATGAAGGTGGTTTAAGAACCTATATAGAATAGAATGGCAAGATTTGCTTTAACATTTCTCCCTCAAACTCAGAGATAAAGGGAAACCTATTACTCTGCATGACTGCACTGACTTTCATTCCACAGTATTTTAAAAACTCTAATACATCATTAAAATGTCCCAGCTCACCTCTATTTTTAATCCTTACCTACACACCTGGTCGTTAATCCTCACAATAATCTTCAACACCTTCTGAATCAATAATTAAACAAATATAGAAAAAGGACACTCACTTTGTTCCTTTTTCCTACATACTTTTAATGACACCTTCCCAAACTATTTTTTGGCAGTGAAAATGCATAACAAGGTGAAGTGTAAGAATACGTTGTTTTAACATAATTTTAAATTTAATTTACTGCTGAGGAAAGGTGCTGGAATGATCCTCCTAGAGATTAAAATGTTCTAGTCGTAGAACACCGCCAATATCAGTAGTTCAAATCCTTTCCTGCAAGTATGCATCTTCCATAACTAATAGGTACCACTTCTACAAGGGAAAGGGCAGTTCATTCTCCAGTGCCCATTCAAACTTTGACCTTTCTGCTGACATTACCAGCAAAGGTGCTAATTATTGCTACTTTTGGTAGGTTTGGTGTAATGGACAAGAACATAAGAACGGCCATACTGGGTCAGAACAATGGTCCATCTAGCCCAGTATCCTGTCTTCTGTGACCCATGCCAGGTCCTTCAGAGGGAATGAACAGAACAGGCAATCGTCAAGTGATCCATCCCATTGTCCACTTAATTTAAAAACTGTATTGTACATAACACAATGGACTTGTAGGATAAATTTGTAATTAGCATGTTAAAAGGTCTATGCTTCCTTCAAGTAGTGGGATAGGCTAATTAGATTGCCCCAGAGAGAAAATGACATTTTATACAATGTTTTTTTCTTATTTTGGGACACTGGAGAAGCCTCCCAGAATTGGCCAAAACTGTTATGGTTTTGTTTTTCATCTGCCTTAACATCAAACGTAAACTTCCGGAGAAATGATAAACTGTGTTCAGAGAGAAAGAGAAGGAGAGTGTGAAAACTAATTACTAGATTGTCCCTGGCTTTATCACTGGTCCCTGGAGTAGTTGTGGGCACAAAGGGATGCATGAGCCTCATAAGAAAGGGACAGAGGACATTGAAGTCCATGTCCCTATCAAAACTCCTCTGCCACTCTCAGGGTTACAAACCATCCCAGAAGGGGTGGGAAAGGGTGGGGAGAAAGCAGAGCCATAGCAGTGGGCCCCTTTTCCTCACCTGCCAGTAGAGCTCCACCATTCCAAAGGGGGCACCCCTGCACTATGGAGAGCTCCAGATGATGAGGTAACATGGAATATTGCCCATTATTTTTACGGAGTACACACTCGGGCCCTAAACTTGTGAATTTGGGAGACGGAATTATTACTTAACTGAATGTGTTTGTAACAGGGAAATGCAGTTGTATTTTTTCTATAGCAAAACCAGATGCTAATGCACAGTTTGACTCCTAATGTCAGAAAGTTTATATGCAGGAGATCAAAACCATCTTCCCCGTAATTATAGTAATGGGATTACTTCAGCACACAAAGACTATTTCAAGAGGGTCGTGTACAACCACTCAGCACTTGAGAGTAGAGAGAGAAAAGATTTCTCTGCAATGTGAAGACAAAGGTAGAATCAACAAGATAACTTCAAAGTTAGTGCCTATCCAGAGATGCCCAAATGAATAGTGTGGAAAGAAAGCATGATATGAATTTACAGTCCTTTTGATTTGTGTTCTCTTTGTTCTGTAAGATGACAATAATACTTCCTGTTGTCTAAGCTAAACATACTTGGTGACCTGACCCTTACACCTGAGATAATATCTAGTTAAAACACTTGAAGCAAAAGAAACCAACTTTGGAGGGCGGAAGGTGAGGTGTAGCTGTCTGCTTACTGGCTCAAAAGGGTCTCTTTTAGGCTGTATGTGGAAGAAAAATGCACCACAGGCCCAGGTCTCTTATGGGTAGGGCCCTAACAAATTCATGATCCATTTTGGTCAATTTCATGGTCCTAGGATTTAAAAATTGTAAATTTCATAATTTCAGCTATTTAAATCTGAAATTTCACAATGTTGTAATTGTAGGAGTCCTGACCCAAAAAGGAGTCATGGGGTGCTGGTCACAGGGTTATTGTAGGGGGGCGTTGTGATACTGCTACCCTTACTTCTGCTCTGCTTCTGAGCAGCTGCTGGTCTGGAGCCTTGCTCTGAAGGCAGAGTCGCTGCCAGCAGCAGTGCAGAAGTAAGGGTGGCAATACTATGACACCCTAAAATAACTTTGTGATCTCCCCTGCAACTTCCTTTTGGGTCAGGAGCCCCAGTTTGAGAAACACTGGTCTCCCCCTGTGAAATTTGTATATTATAGGGTAAAAGCATACAAAAGACCAGATTTCATGGGGGAGATGCCAGATCTCATGGTCTGCGATGCATTTTTCATGGCCATGAATTTGGTAGGGCCCTAGTTATGGGGCAAGAAAGAAAGAAGACATCAGCCCAGGCTTCCAGTCTTTATACTACCAATACATACTAAAAACATACGCTAAGCAGGAAGAGGAAAAGGAAACAGTTCTCTCTTATAAGCAGATGTGGGAGGGAGCCTAAAAGGGAAAATAACCTAGAATAAGGGTATGTCTACACTAGAAACGTAAGTTGACCTATATTAGGTCTACTTACAGCCACCACAGTAATTACTGTGGTGGTGCATGTCCACACTACCCTGCTTGGGTTGGTGGTGCAGCAGGTGTGCTTCCACTGACCTAAGAGGGGCAGTGTGGGGAGCCTGGTCTCTCAGCTCTGCTGGCAGCTCCCTGCTGGGAGCCTGGCTGCTTCCCCACCCCCACCAGCTCCTCACCCCAGCTCCCAGCCAGGAGTGGGGTCCAGATGCCAAGCTCTCCTGGAGAATGGGGGGCAGCTGGGCTCTAGCTATCCAACTTTCTTATCAATTTCATGGCTCCTGCTACGAAATTGACAAGACAGCCAACAGCCCATGTAAGTAGCAGACACTGCATCACCCTAACTATACCGACATAATCCCTACACCTTTCGTGGAGGTGGCATTATTATGTCAGTGTAGTAGGGCACTTAACATTGGCAGGAGCAAGGCTGTAGTGTAGACACTGACATAATTAGGTTAACCTAAGCTGCCTTATGTCAACCTAACTCTGTAGTGTAGACCAGGCCTACGAATCAGATGGAAGTCCCAAACACCATAGCCAAATGATCCTGACTGTGAATTCAGACACTGGGTAACATTTTCAAAAGGCCCTATGTGACTATGTTACAATGAGATGTAGGATCTTAACTGCTACTTTAGACACTAAATCCAAAATTTAGATCCTTAAAACCCCTGCTCAGCTGCCACCTAACTCTGTAGGCAGCTACATTTCTGTTGGCAAGATCTCCAAGTCACCTAAATGTAGCCCCTGCTCCAAGGGGTGGCTCAAGCCTCCTCCCTGGAGCTTGCTATTTGGAGCGGTTTCTCCCTTCTTCTCACATAGGTGGGCTCCAGGATTCTTGTTAAATGATGCCTGGTGCCTCCATCCAAGGTTACTCCTCACTGTGCCCAGGACACAAGGGGTGCTGTCTGTTGGGAAAATGAATAATGCTACCACTGCTGGCAAGGAGTACGGAGCCCAGTTCATAAGAAACAATAAAGCACATCAACACAAACACATCCAAGAAAGGACAAACCCCAAACCAACAATATAGCAGAGGGGGATTTTACTAGGAACAGGCAAATAAGATCTGGGTAAGGAAAGGATTAAAGTTAACTAATAAATACTAAACATTAATTCAGGGTGGAACTGCCTGACCCATGACCTAGATCCCAGAGCTCTTCAAAGACTCTCTCTGTAGGTGGGGAAGTTAATCACTCCAAGCATGGTGAGAAATGGGGCTGTGGGGCTCTGGCAGCGATTATTGTTGTAGTCCAGAGGACAGAAACCACTCCCACCTTTCTCCCCAGAAGTTCAGTCCAGAGTTCCAGGAGCTGGCAAGGTTTAAGTGGGGCTTACATAAAGATCTGCTGCTGGGCATGCACACGGCTGCCTCCATCTGGTGTTTCTGACAGTAGGGGCAAATGTATGACTGCAGCTGATGTGAAGGTTCTAATGTTTTGGTTGCTGCTACTCATCAATATTTAGTAGGACATGAGCTTTGGATAGAGTAAGTTAGAAAAGATATAGTGAAGCCAGAAGTAGAGGCACACTTTACTCGAGAAAATATCAAAATTGGTGCAAGGGTGATCAGAATATCATCTGCATGGAAATGATACCAAAAGACTTAGTTCAGACAGTTCCCTTTTTAAAATTACAATTTTAACTTAATTCAGCATAAAAAATATACCAATTACCCCTAGACTGAACACATTTTCTAATAGCAAAATAACTTAATATAAATTTCATGAGATAATTATTCAAACCCCATAAGAGATGGGAGCAATTTAGCTGTAGTTTAAATTTTGTAATACTGGAGATACATGATTATCCTATGCTAGTCTACAATTGTTTTTGTATTGGCGTCTCATTTTTGTGTAGCCCCAACAAACAGTAATTACATGATGTCATTAATGCCAAAGTTGAGAATGTATCATCACAAAGTAGGGGCACACACACACACACACACACAAATATAGGACTTATAGCAGAGGGTAATGAATTACATCTGGCACTGATGGTCAACATTTCTAGCATTATAAATTATTCATTTATATGCTGTCTAGCATGCCAAGTATTTCAAGTCTTTCCCCCAGGCACCTGGCATATTCTCTTTAAGGTACAAGTATTTCACTGGAGAACTTGCCCTTAAAGCTGCAACCACCACACAAGATATTTTCTGCCTTCTTTGCCAGATAACACAAGAAATGTCAGATTCTTTCAGTGTTCTCTACTCCAAAGAGGCACTTACAAATTCTGGTCAAAAAAGTTATCAACAAAATTAACACTGAGCAGATGTTTTAGACTTTGTCATCAGCTGACAATGGATTTTCTTCAGATGCGATATGATCCAGCATCTAGCCAGGTCAAAGGAAGTTTCTGCCTGAACGGACTCATGAAAGCCACAACTGAATCATCTCAGCTTGTTTTCAGTGATTAAACTGTGAATTCAGATAAGAGAACCTGTGAGCAATCACTCGACATTTAACTTATGAATTTGTCTAGCAAGGGCCCTAAGATCCTTTGGCCCAGAGCTATAAAGGGACTTAGGTGTTGCAGCACTGAACTGCAATGTCTATGTTGCAAGCATCTAGAAAATAAGGGAACAACAATAGGATTTACAAAGCCTAGGTGAGGTGCCTATGCTCCCTATACAATGAATGGGGGACAGATAGAAGCCTAAAATGGGATCCACAAAAGCCAGCATGCTAGGTGGACAGCCACCTAAATTAGCCAATGGGAGGTGCCAAGACAGGAGTGTATCCTAAGCCCTGCCCTTTTCATGGAGTTCGGTGCCTAAGTCTGGGCTGCAGGAAGGCACTTATCTCTACTTGAGATCCACAGCTGGGAATCCTTTTCTTGGTGTCAGGAGGTGTCAACTTGATGCCTAAGTTGTTTCTTGTGAGAATGAATTAGGCACCTGCCTCACTCCACACAAGACTGGGCTAAAAGTTATAAGGTGGATGGCAGCACCTCCACCAACATATTTTTAATGGCCCCTTATCTGGCAGGTGTTCTCTGAGCATGCCTATAGGATTGGGCCCTGCCAAGGAGATAGGCAGGAGAATGCCTATCTTCACCTGGTTAGGCTGGAGATAGTGCCTAGAGTGAGTCAGCAGTGTGCATATTCAGAGGCAGAAATTTAGGCATCGAGAGGACTTCACTGTGGAAATTTAGGCAGGGAGTGAGTTTAGGCACCTATAGAGTTAGGCAACAAATGACTGAGGGTTTTGTGGATCACAATGGTCCCTAAAACTGGGATTAAGTGCCTACATCTTGCCTTTAGGCACCTAAATCCCTTTGTGGATCTGGGCCTTTGCCATTCAGAGAGAGAGCATCTGTGTCTTCCATGAATGAAACTTTGCCTCAGTAAAAGAGTTCTGTTTACTGCTTTCAGCTTAGCTTACAGCATGGTGACCCTCATTATTTTTGACTCCTGCTCAGCCTCAGGGTCAACATTTGCATCAAATACATAACTAAGAAAGCAGATTTGATGGTCATGTTCGAATCCAGTCTATACCAGCCATGCTTACTTCCAAGAAGCCTTCTTCATAGTCACTGAGAAAATCCTAACATTTGAGTATGGCCAACCCCACCTTCATGACATCCCAGAACATCAAATTCTGCCAGTTGTCATTCTGCATAGTAAGTGACCTGATCGGGGGCGGCTCTAGCCATTTTGCCGCCCCAAGCACGGCAGCATGCAGCGGGGTGCGCTCTGCCGGTCGCCGGTCCCGCGGCTCCGGTGGACCTCCGGCAGACGTGCCTGCGGAGGGTCCGCTGGTCCCGCGGCTCCGGTGGACTTCCCGCAGGCACGTCTGCGGGAGGTCCACCGGAGCCGCCTACCGCCCTCCCGGCGACTGGCAGAGCGCCCCCGCGGCATGCCGCCCCAAGCACGCGCTTGGCATGCTGGGGCCTGGAGCCGCCCCTGGACCTGATACATTTGACAGTCCTGTTATTCACTGTCACACTACTGTGTGCGCAGCCACTCTCAGTAATTCACCAAAAACAAAACTGAACTTAAGGGCTGCTCATAAGCAGTGGTGGCTCATGACCTTTTTGACAGGTTAGGCACAAAACACAAAATAGTTATTTTCACCCTGCCGACTGTAAAACTGAACAGCTATTAAAAGCTTACTTACAGCTGGAGCCGCCACAACCTGGTCCAGCATTGGAGGCAGAGTACGAGGTGGGCCTGGAACTCAGCAGTGGCTCCTCATGCCTATGCAGGAGGCCTGCCCTGTGGGGGAGGGAGAGGAGAGATGTAGGTTTCAGGACCCATCTCTGCCCCCTGCAAACCTCCTGCAGCCCTAGCTTAACTGCTACAATCTTGCTGTGCCTCACCAAGCAGTGATTACCATAGGAACATCTTTATAAAATAACTCCTGGGTGTGGTAAATTGCCATGGTAACAAGGCAGCTTTTTGAGGCACTATTAGTTATACCAATGGGCTTTGTGCCTCACCCAACACTCTGTTTTCTCACCTTTCTGGTGCTGCATTTTGCTACTAGAGAGAGCAAATTTTGTCATTTAAATCAAATCACAATTTGTTTTTAAATCTGTATATATTTACCAATTAAATAAAAAAGAATATGCAAAATGTATTTTGTAGCTTTTAGGAATTCTTAGTTAAGCTATGCCTCACTTGCCTGAGCTCACAAGCCACCCCTGCACATAAGGTCAAAGATTTCTTTGTTGCTCCACTTCCTGAAGATGATGCATCAGAATCAGCTGAATGAAAAATAGCTGACTAACATAAAGATGGCTGACTGATGGGTAGCTCTGCATCTGACATAAATATTGCAAAAGAGATTTGGTCCACTGAATTGAATACAGCCGTGAAATTGACATACATATCTTTACATTTGTAGTTATTGTCAATAAATCCTGATTCCTAACCATTCATATTTTTGAATTTCAATCTGGAGCACTCAGTGACAAAATTGAATAAATTATGTAGGTATCTGTATATAAAGTGATAAATATGTAGGAATCAAAGTCCGATTGTGTTCCTGTACAATGAATGGTTTATGATTTTAAGGGAAAAAAATGAAGACTTTATATTTCTGAAGACAAGTACTCCTTATTCTGCAGTTTGTGCTGCTCATTAGGTGATATAGCCAGCTGCCTAGTCATCATTATGAAAGATGTCACACAAGAAGAGAAAAGTCACAGGCAACTGTGACGTTATTGATATAAATTGGGACCATATAGAACATGGGTTGCAACCAAGGTCCTGTAGTGGCACCAAATCTTAGGTAAAGGGGGTCATATAAGGTGTCTAAGACCAGGTTATGGGTTGCTGGTTATGATTATGCTGTCTGTGTGCATGTATCATTTTTAGTTGAATTTATGTATATTGGCTCTATACTGTCTGTATTTCAAGTTGGTGATGTGCTTCTGGGTGATATCCCAGACAAGTTGGTGTTAGCTCTGCTTAGCCTGCTTGATGGCCCATTAAGGACCATCAGCTACACAATTGACCCATGGAGAGAAGGCAGACACGCCTTATGACTCAGCGAAGTATGCAGGGACTGGCCCAGGTGACTCCAGACTCCATTTTGCTGTAATTTTCCACAGTGGGGACAAAGAGGTTCTTACACCTGGAAAAGCCTATATAAGGCTGATGCATCATCTCCATCTGGTCTTCAATCCTGCTTCTTACCTCCAGAGGAACTTTGCTACAAGCTGAAGCTCTGAACAAAGGACTGATGACCCATCCCAGCTGGGGATGTTCCAGAGACTTGATTTGAACCTGCAGTTTATGCCATCACTGCTGCAAGCCTAAACTAAGAACTTTGCCATTACTGTATGTAATTGATTCCATTTAACCAATTCTACCTCTCATCTCTACCTTTTTCCCTTTATGAATAAACCTTTAGATTTTAGATTCTAAGGGATTGGCAACAGCGTGATTTGTGGGTAAGATCTGATGTGTATATTGACCTGGGTCTGGGGCTTGGTCCTTTGGGATCGAGAGAACCTTTTTCTTTTATTGGGGTGTTGGTTTTCATAACCATTCATCCCCAGGACGAGTGCACTGGTGGGGATACTGGGAGACTGGAGTGTCTAAGGAAATTGCTTGTGTGACTTGTGGTTAGCCAGTGGGGTGAGACCGAAGTCCTCTTTGTCTGGCTGGTTTGGTTTGCCTTAGAGGTGGAAAAACCCCAGCCTAGGGCTGTGACTGCCCTGTTTGAGCAATTGGTCCTGATTTGGCACTCTCAGTTGGGTCTGCTCCGTCACAGCAACATGCCATGAAGTTTGCCTCAGGCACTGCAAATGCTAACTCTGACATTAATATCACCTGGTATGAAATGTCCAGTCTGAGGATAATTCTTAATGGAATTAGCTTACCAGAATCATGTAGTTTCTAGGAAACAGAAAGTAATGCATGTCCAGGACAGCTGTCTTCAAGTTTACCATGGACTCTCATGCAGCAGGGATGCGGATTTAGGGGACGAGGAGGAGGAGGACATTGAAGTTAGCGCACAGCAAGGAAGCGGAGAAAATGTTTTCCCCAACAGCCAGGAACTGTTTATCATCCTGGATTCAGTATTCTCCCAACCCACCCAAAGCGGGCTCACGGACCTTGAAGGCAGCGAAGGCACCTCTGGTGAGTGTACCCTTGTAAATATAATACATGGTTTAAAAGCAAGTGTGTTTAATGATTAATTTGTCCCCACTAAGAACATTAAGTCAGCGGTGTGCATCCACAGTACCGAGGCTAGCGTCAACTTTCAGAGCATTGCACAGTTCCCGCAGTCTCTGTGCTCCATTGGAATTCTGGGTTGTGCTCCCAATGCCTGATGGGGCAAAAACATTGTTGCGGGTGGTTCTGGGTATATGTTGTCAGGCCCCCCTCTTCCTCCATGAAAGCAACAGCAAAAAATAATTTCTCACCTTTTTTCCTGGGTTACCTGTGCAGACGACATACCACGGCAATCATGGAGCCCGCTCCGCTCACTGTCGCCATACGTCTCATGTGTGCTGCTGACAGATGTGGTACTGCAGTGCTACATAGCAGCATCTCCTTGCTGTTGCAAGTTGGCAAAGACGGTTAGCAGTCATATTGTACCATCTGCTGCGGTCTCCTGGTTGTTTCTGGTCTCTCTCTTCTTTAAGTTTTGTCTAGTAGAGATTCAGTCCTGTCTGGAATATCAGGCGAGCCTACTGAAGAACCAGAGAGGCCAACGGTCGCTCCGGGTCAGAGCCCCAGACATCCCGCAGAAATGATGAGCTGATCTTTTTGCCCTGCCCCACATCCTGACCTGCCTCCTCTGCTGTCCTGGTATGCAGGGAGCAACTTGGGCTGCTGCTGCCTGCTTGGTGGAGGGCGGAACCAAAGTTATTACTTCTGGTCTCCTGCTGCCTCACAGGCTGAAAGGAATCCTGGAGCCTAGCTAACCATGCTGGGCTCTGTTCTGAGCTGAGGCAGCTGCTTTTTCTGTTCAGCACCTGCACATCTATAAATTACAATGACAACATGGCAGAATAGGACAAGAGCAGCTGCTGGAGATAGGGCTGCAAGCAGTCAGGGACAAAGTTGGGCCACCCAAACAGAATTATGGGAACCATTACCAGGGGCGCGGAAGCTGGAAAGTATATATCCATCCTCATCCTCCCTGCTATGGCATCCATGATAAAGATACCATAATTCTGAAACTCAGATCTCCTGGAATATTTTGAGTCTAATTAATCTGTAATAGATCTGTATTACAGAAACTACATATACGGCCAGTATAAAAATGATGAAACTCAATTAAAATTCACACTAGTAGTCAAATTTATTTAGTGAGGAAAATATTGAGATGGCAACTTCCTTTCAAGGATGAGGGGGCCCGCTGGCCACACTGAATTGTGATGACTGAGCAAATAAAAGAATAAGCATCTCTTTGTGCTGCTATTTAAATGTTAGGTCTGTTGTGTCTGCTAACAGGAGGTGAAACACTGTGAGCTGACTTAACCAATTATTGCAGTCCTTCATTGTGGCTGAACTTGCTGTGAGTGTGACAATGACACCATCACAGATGAGACTCAAACTGGGGCCCACACAGACGGCAGGAGGCGAGTCCATACAATGAGGTAAAAGAGATTTCTGACAGCAGAGTAGAACTAGTAGGAGTTCCAGTAAGCTGTTCTCAGCACGAAGTCACTGTTTCACACAAGAGTTATCATAGCTGAAGCTTTTAATGAGCCTTTTATCGCAAGTTGGCTCAAGCCAGCTGATTCTTATTACTTTTAGGCTATAAGCGAAAAAGAAAAAAAATGCTGCTTTGTTGGAAAATATAGACCCATGTGCTTCCTTTCTTCCTGTAAATTTTAAAAAACACCACACACACACCCTCACACGGGATGTGGGGTAAAACTTAATGGAAGAATTTCACAAATATAATGGAATCAGAGTCCAAACATTGTTGTTCTTCCCTCCCATTCTGTGCAACCAGCGAGGCTAAAGTTCTTACTCATGCAATCTTTGATCCACTAAGCCTTTTTTTGATTAGTGGATCACTCCATGATTTATAGCATTACATGTGGAATAGGTAGCTCCAGTCATATGACAACAAACCACAATAGGAAGAGACTCTAGTGCTTCTCAATTAAAAATGCTAAATTAAAGTCATGCATTCATTTTCTAGTGTAGTCATTTGAATATGTCTGAGGATTTTGCCTATTAAACTACACATAAGCCAAAAAAACACATTACATACCCTAAAACATGCTCTACTAACACAATTTGGTTTTCTCCTGTCTAGGTTGCCGGGAAGTTTGGTTCCAAAAAGAACAGATTGTCCCCATATTAGTTTCCAGATCTTGCGGTATAGCAAAACAATCTTCATGCATGCACAAATGGCTACTTAGCTTATGAGTTGGGTAGACAATAGTTACTTAGACTATGGCTACACTACGCAGCTTTTAGCGACATGGCTGTGCTAAAAGGCGCACAGTGTAGCTATTGTTTGTCGGCAGGAGAGAGCTCTCCTGCTGACAAAAAACTTCCACCCCTCACGAGTGGCAGCGGCTTTGTCGGCAGGAGAGGGCTCCTGCCGACAAAGCGCTGTTCACATCAGCACTTTTTGTCAGTAAAACTTTTGTCGTTTGAGGGTTTGGTTTTTTTAACAACCCTGAACGATAAAAGTTATGCCGATGAAGTGCCAGTGTAGAAAAAGCCTTAGATGCTTCCCCAAACAGACATAAATGAGCAGAGAGATTATCTCCTCCAGTCATACACAAAACAAAGGACCAAAAACCCAGAAGCAGGATGGGTAAATGTGCCAAGAAGTCGGGGCACAGCACAATTAGATGCAGGATTGTCCTTAAAAAGAAGGAGATACAGAAATCCCGGGGGTTTCTCAACCTATCATCAAGTAAACCCTCCAGCTGAACAGACATTAAAGACGATAATCTGAAATATCCCCAAATAGCCTCCATGTAGCACTGTATAAAGGAGTAAATGGGAATCACCTCATGCTGAAAACATAACACAAAAAGAATAAATATTTAAAAAATGCAAGTGATTTTATTCCAAACATTTTAACTGTGAGAGATGAGGTAGGTGAGATGATACCTGGTGGTGGACCACCAGCTGTTGGTAGAAGGTACAAGCTTTTGAGCTACAGGAAACTTTTCAGGTCTGGGGAAGGAAGCAAAGTGAGCTCAAAATATTATCTTACCTAGCTTCTCTCATGTCCTGGGACAAACAATGTAAAAATAAAATAATAATTCTACCTTTTAAGGAGGGTATTGCTGCAGATGGGGGATGGAGTCTGACCCTTCCCCACTTCTCCAACTGCACTTGACTAGGTGAAATTTTATGAAAGGTATTTCACTGCTTTTCTCGCTTTTATACATGCACTCTTTCACTGGTGGCCGGCACGTGATTCTGCCGAAGAGGAAAATAGGAGGAAGGAAAGAAAGCATCACTGCCTGCAATGTGTCTCTTTTTAAGTTAAGGGAGGTCAGGTTATATTTTGACTCTAAAATGAGCTTCAGAGTTATCCTATAGCACTGTAAGCCATAGTGTAAATTCTTTCTCTGTCTGAAATTAAAAAGAACTAATTTGCTTGGTCAAAAGCCTTCACACTATCAGTTAATGAAAGAACATTTTGTTCTGATTATCCCTTCTGGTGTTTTTTATTTAAATAATATTCAAAAGCCTCCTAACTAGAGAAGTGGCTGGCACATAAGAGGTGATCTGACAGGCCTCTCCACCCCCTAAGCGCTGGGAGAGTTCAAACAGTGTATCTGAATTTCATGCCTCAGGTCCATTTCCACTTGTAACACTGGCTGAAGTAATTGTGTCTGAGATGAAGCTGTCTGCTCTACAGGGTCCCCATTAATGGCTTCAGTATTTTTGTAATTCTAATAACCTTTTCAAATCCTTGTTTAATTAGGAGATTGGCCTGTAGGCCAGCCTGGCCTTTGTACCCATGAAACTTGTTCTTCTCTCTGCCCCTTGATTTTTAGTATCCCTTAAATCTCAGTGCTTATGATTCTAGCTTCTTTGATTCAAAAAAAGGTTGGTCTGCTGAGTGTAAACCGGATTGAAAGTTTGTCATTGTGAATTTTTTTAATTAAAACGTTAAGTCCTGCTTCCTCTACAGTCACCTTTGTCTGATCCATAGGGCTTACAAAAAGTATAGCCCAGAGTCCCACAGTTTTCAACTCCATCTGATTTACAGGAGGAGGGGGGTTGCCATCACTGTGAGGCCATCAAAAGTTCCCTTACAGCTGACTGCCAGCTGCTTTCAGGAGAGCTGATTCTCTAGCCAAGCTACTCAGGTGGCATCTAGCTGAAAGGGGGCAGCTCAGCTGTGTAACTGGCTTAGCTGCAGACTGGCACATGGAGAATGCAACTAGCTCATGTGGCTGCTACTGTCATGTAAATAAATAATAATAATACAAACTTAAAAGAGTGAGGAAATTATTGTAGCTTACAAGTAACTGGGCTGTTTATTAACACTTTTCCTCTGATCTCTCTTGGCATATCAAATGATATTAAAAATGTAGGTCTTAAAAGGGTGTGTTTTGTGGTTTGATGAGCTTTCCGTGTTTCTTTGGCTAAAAGCTCATGCCTAATCTATCATTGCAACCAAGAGTGGCTGCTTAAGTTCTTTTGTATGTCCCATCATTACAAATAAAAGTCTTCATTCTGACTTTGGTCCCCTTTATTGCAAATATAAATAAAATCTGACAAAATTGCAAGTAAATCCTTTAGTGCTAGGAGTTGATAGAATAGGGCAAAAATTAACGGCATGCATGTAGAATCTCATTAAGCAGCTTCATTGAAATAAAAGGAATTGGCATCAGAGCCCATGTTATATTTCATTGCTTTGTCTTTTCAGTCATTTAGCCCAGTCTGCTAATACTGCTTATGTGAGCCATGTTCTCCTTCAGCAGGAGCTATGTTAGTCTACCCAGTCAACAAAAAGGTCAATGGGGAGGGGAAATACATCCGCTGTAGTAGCATAATATTCTGAACTGTTTTTCCTGATGCATAGCAGTGCCCCCCAGAGACTACAAGGACAAGCTGGGGAAGACTCACTTAGAAAGGGCATTGAGGTTTCATAAAAACCATTAAGTGAAGTGCATGAAGCATTGCTTATACCCAGATTGTTTTTCACAGAATAAGCAAACACAATTGTTCCAAGATGCATTGCAATGCATTGGCTCCTTTTAGAATACTTCAGTTTCTAATTTTAAAAGCACAGAATGTCCTAAAGGCAGGTAGAGAAGATAATCAAATGAAGTGGGGGATTTAAAAAGGGCAGAAGAAGCACACAATAATTCCCCTGCTTGAGGAGTGCTACATTAAATGTGCAGAAGCCTTTATAGCTTCATGATTCCTGCCAAGATGTCAGCTCTGCAGAAGTACAAATACTCCTGCCTGTCCCTCTGGGCAGAAGACAAGGTGATTTTGATTCTAAATTAATAATTGATTGACACTAAGCATGGCTAATCACCACATTTTTCTGTGTTTGATTCATAAAGTGCAAGATCAATGAGCCGTTCAGTATGTTTTATGATCTCTTTCATGGCAGTGATGCTGTTGACACAAAGAGGGATGTCATCTCTTAAACTTGTCTAACCTGAATTGCTTTTGGTCTATATCAATTCCATATGTCCATTTCTCTCATATATCAGTCCACAATTAATATTATATACAGGACAAACTACTTTTCTTTGTAATAATTATTTATGCTTGCAGACAGCAGATTGGCTTGGTAATATAAATCCTATTTATTTTTAATGAAGGAGGAAAGTAATATATATATATAGAGAGAGAGAGAGAGAGAGATAAAAATTACATTCCCACATACACATTGAATGGTGCCACTGTAACGTCTGTGGAAGAGAAAGTAGTTGTAACTGGGACAGGGGGTGCACAAGCACTGTTCTGTATTACTGTGCCCTCCCCTTCTTTCTGCACCTCAGCTTAATTCTTCTGGGAAGCACAGGCCAGACTTATGTCTCTTCAGGATTTTTCAAAAAGCACTTCCCAGAGTTAAAGCTCTGGGCTATTGTATGTAAAACTTGGATAAATGGATGTTAATAATTCACAGTCAATTTCAAAGAGCACATCATACACTTTCTTAGCAAAACAAAGATTTAATGTACACAAAACCCCTTTTAATTAGACAAACATTGTAAATAGTATTTGTAATACTATGGATAACTGTTAAACAAAAGCTAACAAACAGTAAATCTGTGTTTTTATATAGGTTTTCCCCCTTTTGTTTCAGTTATATTCAAATTTAATGTTTCAATATGTTAAAAAAATGTAAAGAATTGTGTTAGTCAACTACACATTAAATAATCTGCCATACACACACCAACCTCTTTGTGATGATTTACCCTTTCCCCAGTTGCTCTTTTCCACCCAGGTGGTTGAATTGCATTTTTGCTGCTTCTGCTATGATTATGAGTAAAATTCACCTATGAAAACTTTAATTGGAACTAAGTGATTCAGGTACCTAGAGTACACACACCACACCTAATCTAAAAGGCTCATTTAGAGAAACTTACCCAAATCATTCAAAAAAATAAGATGTTTAAACAGATGGGGTTTTCCACTTTTTTTCTTTGCTAGAAAAGAAAAATAGACAAACATTCTCCCAAGAATCCTCTATCTGTGCAAGTACCTTCCACTATCAATCCTTATGAACGAGATAGAATTAATGGATAACCATATCTCCAGATTCATATGGAATAGTAATGACGATAAAATAGAATAGAAAGCATTACAGCTCTTGAATCCTGGAGGACTAACCTGGCCACATTTATGCTTATGCTGCCCCACTAGGCAAACCAATTAGAAATTATGCTGAATCAAGTCAGAGATGAAGAAACGATCTAATGGTTGCAGAGTGAATAAGGTGATGCACAGTTAATATCAATAAAGGTGTTACCACTTATTGGCCAGCCAACTCAGAAAAAAATCCCAAATGTCTACTGGGCATGATCCTGCAGTCCCCGTGCAGACCAAACTCCCACAGAAACCCATAAGGACTGCAGGAGTAGGCCTATAACAGGAATGTGGCTCTCTGGAAAAAAGTGATATGGGACAAGAAAACAATTTAACCCATAGTTTCAACTCTACCCCATCCTAGGTGACATCAGGTAATGAACCCAAGTAGCCAGCTGTGCATTTAAAGTAATGCAAGCAGGTCTGGGAATCAGAATCTTCATTTCTAACCTGCCGTACATGGCACACTCATACTGCCTGATTATGGCAGAGTTGTGCACTGTGTGGAATCCCTGGCCTGTTTCTTACTGACAGATTTACCATTACATGATATGGCTGCAGAGTCAGGAAGAGGTTGGTAAGTAGGACTGTACAAATAATTTTCATGAAGTGAAAAGGTTTGCCATTTTGGTTGGGTGATTTTTGTGCCTACAAAACTGCTTTTGTTTAGAATTGTATTTAATAAGATCATCCAAATAGAATACTCAATGTTTTAAACAAAAAAAATTAATCTTTGTGCAAGTGAAATGTCAAAAAGAAAACGTTTCACTGTTAAGATTTGGGTGTGTGTGAAAATAGCAACATTTCACAGGGATTTTGCATAAAACAAATGAAATCTGAAAAATTCAGATTTGGAAGTTTCTGAATTTTATTGTAACTATTTTGCAACCCTCTTTTGCAAAGACAGTAATATCAACGCCATATGGAAGGTGTGTGAGAGAGATTATAAATGTTTTGTACAAGAGAGAGGTTAAGACTCAAAACATAGTTGTCTCCCTCCTCTTGTGACTGTGAATTGAAGATCTGGCACTCTGGAGAAGCATCCTCTCCAGGCAGTCTCTTCCAACAGCTTCCTTCTCTGGTGGGCTATGGTTATTCCCCATGTATCTCTGCAAAGAAGTCTCCCTTCTAGGTTATACTGATGGGGAGGGAGTGGGTTATGAGAGACTTCAGCATTGCTGGAATTCTCACTGACAACTCCTGGTTTACATAAATATTAGAAGTTATGAAACCTGGAATAATCCTGTGTTTTTCCACTGTGTGTGTACAGAAGTTTGCCTTGGTGTGGGTGGGGAGGACAACTACAGAAATATCAGTGAAATCATATTAATCTTTCTTATGTTATCTGCTGTTAGACATTCATAAACACCCACCTTTCCCTTCCCCACATCTCCTAAAAGAAAAACTTCAGTGCTACATGCACAAAAGGGACCATTAGTGATTTTTCTTTAGAAAACTACATCCCTGGAGATCAACCTTGCATATGGTTATTAACCTAGGCTATTTGGTAAACATCTGAAAAGTGCATTTCAAACATAAGGCCAGCAATACAACTTTTGCCCCTCACTTGTGTCAAGGAATCTCTATGTTTTAAATATGTCCTTAGAGGAGACATTACTTTCTAAAAAGGTTAATAAAGTATGTTGATTGCTCCAGACTGCTGGAGAGTTTAAGCTGATGAGCATGAAAGTAGACTGAAATTTGGAGAGATGCCAAAAAGATATTTTGTGGGTTGCATTTGTGAGTGAGGTACACAAACACACGTCACTGTTAATATTTAGAAGCTGGAATGAAATCAGTGAAACACAGCATAGACAATGCTGCTCTTAGGTAAACTGGGATGTGCAATTTCAGCACAGTTTGTGCATGTGCGTGTGTAAATCAGTTGTGTAGCACTTATTAACAATAATGGGAGCAGTATAATATATGCCAGATATTCAATGAGTTATGTCTGAATTGTTGTCCAAAGTCAGAGACAGACATTGTTTAGTACCCTTTTCTTTGGCTGGTGCTGAAAGGTTATTGCTGTGAAATCAGAGTGTTTCCTTAACTAAATCAACAACTCAATATAGAAGACTGAAGGTGTTTTCTTTCTTTCTTTAACAACTCCTTCCTACACATGGATGGAAAATTTAGTATCTGACAAGTTGGAATCATGTGGTCCAATGGTTACATCAGAGATCAGGGAGTCAAGTCTCCTAAGTTCTGTTCCTGTCTCGCTACTGACTTGTGTGGTCTTGAACAAATCACTAACTTCTTGGGCTGCTTCCAGCAAAGTTTTTCTGAAATTTGCTCATAGTTATAGAGCAAAGGTATAGCTCCACTAGTGCCAGCAATAGTGGGATCACTTTTTTGCTATTCATCTTTCTCCATGACAAGGAGCGAAATGGATTACTGTGCATGCTCTGCACTCTTCCATGGTGCCAGGCAGAAGGGAATTGGCTGGTGTCCAGCTTGCAGCCAGGGAGACGAGTGAGCCAGATGTGTAGGCTGCTCAGCTGAGCTGTTTCGAGAAAAGTGCAGCGTTGAGACCTAGGGAGAGGAGCTGCTGATACCGGCTTAAAGCTTCCCCATTCTCTGGACATGGGGGAAGGAGATTTTGAGCTGGAATGACCAGACTCCACCATGGGAGCATAGGCCCCCAGAATGGAGCCAGGCTACCTACAGAGCACTCTGGAGAAAAAGACCCCGCTCATCCTCAAAAATAATCACTGTCATATTTTATACCAATGGGCATTTTCAGAGGTAAGCCAGCTATTGTAAGGTAGGAAAGGATGAGAAAAGGGGGCATTTTATAATAGAATAAATTACTGTTGAACTGGAATTTGGCTCCTTAGTGTTGGAGGGGGACAAATTACTAATTATTATTATTATTATTATTATTGCAAACACCCTTATATCAGACAGAAGCAGTTTTTTTAAAATCAGCACTTTCTGAGCAAATAAATGTGAAGTGTTGCTTTTACATATATTTTTTGAATTTTGACAACATGTGTAAGCATGTTAGGTTTTCATCCATGACTTTTGTTGCACGTAAGCAAATTCCCAGTGTGCACCTAGTTTGTGGCATATCTGCTTCTTTCATTGCATGATCAGGACTATTGTATCATGTCTCATAACTCTAGAGATGCTGTCTATAAACATGTTCTATTTTCAGACTCAAAGACTGTAGCAGTTTAGAAATCTGCAATGTGTGAATGAACAATAAAGAATATATGTTTTAATAATCAGGGCTTCATTATAATGGTAAAAATTGTATATCAGCATTATTGGAGTAGAAATTATAAGGTTTCAATAGCTAAACTTATAAAGCAATATGTCAAGTATCAGGGGGTAGCCGTGTTAGTCTGTATCCACAAAAACAACAAGGAGTCCGGTGGCACCTTAAAGACTAACAGATTTATTTGGGCAAAACCTCTGAGGTTTTTTACCCACGAAAGCTTATGCCCAAATAAATCTGTTAGTCTTTAAGGTGCCACCGGACTCCTTGTTGTTTTTATAAAGCAATAGTGAAATATGCACTTTTTTCTCCAGATGCTAACTAGCAGAAGATAGAGGGGTTTCTCTTAAATCTAACCATATCCACTTCATTATGTATTACACTAAAATGTGTAAATTCTGCTGCACATGGAAATGCAATGCCCTTGTTGGTACGTTGGTTCTTTTGATTTCTTTATAAGATGCAGTCAATAGATTAGAGATTGATGTTCAGTTTTATATCACCAAATATAGGACTACAATCAGTTCTTGCTTTATCAGCTCAAGCAAGAAAGTTGTCAGGGTCACAGGATAATGTGCATGAGTATAGCATGAGCATAGTCAATACTGCTTGAGGTGGGGAGAGATAAGAAGAAATTGGAAAGGTCATAAAAACTTCACTAAATTTGAAAAAGGACTCCAGTACATTTCTCCCATGCCATCATAACTTTTCTGTTAAATAGCAAGGGAGGAGAAATAATTGTCCAAATTCTGTTATAATTTACAGCATTGTAAATCTGAAGTTCACTGATTGTAACAGTGTTACTCCAATCAATACTGGTGAAAATCAAAACAAAATTTGCTTTACATTTTCTAGTAACTCATGCAGCCATTGGTAGAAATTCAGTGCCATGGCAGAGAAATCTAAACAGTTAACCCATTCTCCTGCTTCTGTGATGAGCCATTCAAAGTCTAAGCCCTCCAGATTGTAGCACATCCTGGACTTCGATGAAAAGGTGCATGTAATAAAGGTGTGATACACAGGATGGAATGCTGGTTATCTTTATTTACTGGCCACTGTTATATGACTTATGTCAGGGTTACACTGGGCCCAGAGCCACAAAGGGATTTAGGTGCCGAAGTCTTGAGTTTAGGCACCTACGTCCCAGCTTTAGGCTCCATTGTGATCCACAGAACCCCCTCCGCTGCTGCCTCTCCTTGTAGGCATCCAAAGTCACTTGGTACCTAAGTTATCAGAGTAAAAGTTCCCTAGGTACCTATTTTTCTGCTGCTTGGTAGGTGCACAGCTGCCTGACTCTCTAGGCAGCCTATCTCCCACCTAAGCCGTGGAGCTATCCATAAAACGGGGGAAGATAGGCAGAGGAGCACTTATCTTGCCTGCAGGGCCTGGTCGATAAGCATGCTCAGAGCTCACCTAATGGATCAGACCCCATTCAGAATCTGGTGGGGAGAAGGGAGGGGGCTGCCACCCATGTTATATATGGCTCAGCTCAGCGTTTAGAGCACTCACCTGGGATGTGGGAGACCCAGGTACAATTCCCCCATCAGGCAGAGGAGGAAGAAAGAATTTGAAGGGGTCTTCCGCATCTGAGAGTCCTATCAACTGGGCTATAGGATATTCTGATATGGGGCTTTCTCAGTCTCTCCTGTTGAAGCTGTTCCACTTTGTATAAATGATCAAATAACCATTGCAGGAGAGGGATTGGACCATGTGTCTCCCATGTGAGTGCCCTAATCCTCAGGCTAGAGAGTCATTCCTTCATTCTGTCTAGGGCCCCAGAACTCTTAGGGTACGTCTACACTACCCGCCAGCTTACGCTGATAGGATACCAACCTCAGATTCAAAGTTAGCGAACTGCGTAGGCTTTAGATGAGATAGTAAAGGGGGTAAACAGGAGCTTTCATGTATCTCCAATTAGCTGGCATATACTTCCAGCAGTCAAAGTAAGGGCAGAAGGGGAAAGTCATTTGAAACAAATAGATAAAGGCCTACATTTTCAAAACTGGACTCTAATATTGGGTGAGGTCTGATACAGAGAGAGGGCAGGTCATTTTAGCACAAATCTGGTTTTCATTGGTTTCCCAGCTGCCCTGGATTCAATTCTGCCGTTCATAGCAAAGTGCACTGACAGATGGCAAAGTACAAGAAAGTGCATTCAGAGTGGGCACCTTACCACTTCCTCCCCCAGTGCTGCATTGAAAGTAATCAGTGCACAGAGTGAAAGTTATACCAGGTATGTACAAATGCCTACAGGAGGAATGGGCAGGTGCCTGGGCTGCTGCAGACAAGCTGGGACACTTCGTGCAGACTCACAACCACTGGGGCAAAGAACTGGGCCCATATCCCTTTGTGCTCTATTGGTATCTGGGTACTATGGTGTGCTCTGCAATCTTGCAGTGTTGCTAGAAGACAGAGGCTCGTGACCCATCTGCTATAGTTTATATGCTGGAAATAAGCAGGCCCCTGCTCAGGAAGCATGTGCTGTTTGGCCCTTTTGCTTTACACACTCAACAGCCACATGAGTGGAAACAAACTGCTTTAACTTGCATTTTAGGAGCCTGCACTCTGAGGGACCACATGGTGTGTATATCTGAGAGCTCTAACTAAACCATTTTTAGGAATGTCCTTTTCTTGACAGTGCATGGCACAGGTGCTCTGTGTCTGTGCACTGTGCCTTGCAATCATCATAGGAAGGTGGTGGAACATACCAACAGAGTACATTTTCTGAAACTTTAACTCTTGCCTCAGAAGAGTGCGTCATACTACTTCTTTACCCACAACTCTGTGTGACACACAGTTACCAGGAGCGTAGTGCGCCCCATCTTTCCCTTTTCTCACCTACTCCAGGCATCATCAGCCTTGGCAGTAATAGAGCCCCCATCTCTTTTGTAGGCTGTTTCACTGATACTGTCCTTGCTGTTTGGCCATTTTTTCTCCTGCCAATATGTAGGACTACTTATGTTGCTTCCAATTTCCAGTACCATGGCTGACTTGACTACTCCTACTTCTCATGCTTCCCACTCTGCCACCACACAGTTCTCTTTGTCACAAACTCTTCTCACCACTACTTCTCCCTTTTCACTGCTTGGCTTGCCCACAGCAACCTGCTGCAAACTCGTTTATCCTTCCTAGCCAATCTTAAAAGAAGAGCACAAAGCTCACACGTGGAAACATTCAGCTGCAGCAGAACATTTTGAACAGGCAACACACCCAAATGGCCATGGCCACCGCTCATGACAATAAAGCTCTAAACTAATAAAGGGAAAAGAAGCTGCAGAGCAGTGGCATTAAGATTAGTGTATTTAATTATGTAACTGTTCATCAATAACAGTTACTTCATCATAACTGTGCACTTAATAAACAATGTCCCTGGAAACAGAAGTAAAAAAGCAAACATCCATTTTAGGCTTATTTTAGCCACTTTCAATTATTAATTGTGTGATTTAGAATGCGAGAGGAGGTTTAGTTTCAAGCACTGCCCTGTTACCACAGCCTTAAGCACGGCTTGTCATTCTAAGTGAAAAGGTTTTGGTTTGTAAGTTCAGTGCTTAGTTGACAGGTCAATCAACATCAAAAAGCTGCTATAGTGACTCCTTACAACCTCATACTACAATGCATCTTTGCTTGAGGGAGATATTATACTTCCAGTCATTGGGGCTAGAACATAAACACAACAATCTTTTCTCTCCCTCGAGGATCTGAGCAAACAATAAACGGCAGGGAAGTGTGTATGTTTTGCAGTTGAACCGGCACAGGATATGGTCAGATCTCTAGTTTGTGTACTTTAGTCCACCGAATGCTCTCATATTTAAGGGCCAGATTCATTTCAGAGTTCTGCCAGCTTCCAGTGGGGAAACCAAACATATGGCCCCCTAAGATAGAGGATGCATTTGGTGGGGGGTTGTGGTAGCCCAGAAACACTTGCAGGCTTCTTTCTAGTGGGGAAAAGAGGGGTGACTTGCAAGGGGCCAATGAGTGGGCTGTGTTTGCCATGGAGATAGCATGGCTAGTGGAACCAAGGCATGCACTAATTTAATGCATTCCCTGAACAGCCTTGCTGAGTTGCAAATATGCCCCTAATCTGTGCTGCCCTAATGAGGCCAGGAGGAGATACTATACTGGAATCCTTCTATCATGTGCAAGGAGATTAGCTGATTCAGGGAACAGAAATGTACATCACTCTGCGCTAACATGGATGAATCAGGACATACGAGGTGGCAAAACTTTCATTATCAGGTCAGAGAATTTTAGCTCCTCATCTACATAACACAAACATAATCCCACAGTAAAAAACAAAACTTTCCCTCTCCCTCGCACAACTTACTTTCCTTCCATACACCAGCCCACCAGAATGCTTTAAAAAAGGGTTTCCAATCAGAAAACAATCAGGCTCCAGTAAGCAGGTGGGGTTCCCACACTATATTTAGTCCACATTTACCCATATCCCATACTTCACTCCAACAATTTTCTTCAGGCTTGATCAAGTAAGATTACCTTTTTGAGCAAGAGCCTCCATACACATTCAACCCCACATTCAAAGCTTCTTTGTTGAGATAGCCAACTGGAATGCCAACTGGGTACCAGTTACGATATGACCACAGACAACCAACTTATTTCAAATAGGCCATTGAACATCTGTCAGGTGGTCATGATTTTCAGTAACTATCACTAATGACAATGGCTAGATTCTAAAATCTGAAAAAGGCTGTTGCAATTGAAGTGGCATGGTGACAATGGATTTTATCCTGAGTTGAGCCTCTGTCAGCTATATTACCGTCAAAGATGCCAACATCAAGTTTCACTTACCAAAGCATGATCTGTCAGAAGAATCAAATTAAATGGTTGGAAAACAGCAGGAACAATGTGTAACTAAATCATTTATCTATAAGACCAGACTCCTCACCTCAAACTAAATATGTCCAATCCCTCTACCTGACTGATCTGCTTATGGGGGTTTTCATTTATTTTTATTTTAAATTTATTTTTTGCTGAGGCCTTTAAAACTAGAGTAGCACAGGGCAACTGAAGGCAGCAGCACTACATATCATGAGATAAAAACAGGTGCTTCTCTGTGTTAAAAAATGGAATGTAAAATGAACTCTAACAGTATTCATTTGAATAGATGTGCCATAGAAAATTCCTGTCAGAACATATGCAGTTTCTGGCAGGAGGCAAATGTATAACTGCATTTGTATATGTTTGAAATATAAAAGACGTGCATGACAGAGATGGCTATAAATCCATGAAGTGGGTTTTGGTGACATCATAAAGCATGAGAGGAAGGAAGGTCATGTGGCTAAAGAACTGAACTGAAGCAAAATTGATAAGGTACTCCTGGGAGAACTAAAAAACTAAAAATTCTGTGCTAAAAATTTTAAAATTCTGCATATTTTATTTGTCAAAATAGCACTATATAACCATGCCAGTTTCAATTATTTTGGTAATTTATTTTAAAATACTTGTCAGCAACTATGTCTGTAACAATACAGACGACAACAACAAAATCCCCCCAGGAGCAGAGTTAAAGAAACCCCTAGGACAACCTAGTTCCTGTTGCTCTGCTCCCTCCCCCCCAAAAGCCCAGCCGTGGGGAACCCCCCAGCCCAGACACTTGCATCTCCTCCCCCCCAGAGCCCAAATGTGGAGCACCTCTAGCCCAAATATCTACACCCTCCTCCCCAAGCCCAGGGATCCAGGGATGTCTGCACACTGTCTCCTTCATTCAGGGTGTGCCAGGAACTGCAGCTGCCAGAAACCCTCCAGCTCCCACTCCCACTCCCACTGCCCCTGGCAGTGTCTTCTATTTGCAAGCTGGGCTCTACCAAGTCCAGAGGCCTCTAGTGGCGGCCAGCAGCTCTGCAGCATCAACTCTACAGGGGAAAAGGAAATTCTATACTGAACATTAATTCTGGGCAAATTCTGCATTGTGCAGTGGTGCAGAATTCCCCCAGGAGTAATAAAGGCCCAGTTGCTTTCTCTGGCACAAGAATTTGTGTTTAATTCCCTTGTCCAATGTCAGTCTCTTTGTGCCTGACCTTCCAATCTGTGCAATGGGGATAATACTTCCTTTCTTTCTCCCTCTGTCTTCTCTATTTAGATTTGAAGCTCTTTGAGGAAGGGAATGTTTCTTGTTGTCTGTTTGTACTCTGGCTAACACAATGGGACCTGGATTGACACGTGGCCTCTTGGTACTACCATAATAAGAATAAATACATTCTAATAATAATAAAAGAGAGCAGAGATTGGATGGTATGGTCGTTTCTCACCAGATGCAAATGAATGGCATTTCCTTGCACAGATGTACTTGCATTGTTTTTAAAACTTAATGTTAGGATTTTACATTTTAAAATATCAGCTTACATTTGTACTATGTGATATATTAAGGCAGCAAAGGCTCAAATTATTGATTATAAAGGTTTATTCTATTGTCTATCCATTTGCAGGAATGGTCAAAAATGAACATCAGAAACAAAAAAGTATTAAGATTTTAAATACATAAAACCCAGGAAGTTAAAAGATAAAAATAAAAACAATTTTAACTCTACTCATTTGTGTAAACACATTAACATGAAAGGATGGTTTTTTTAAAGATGTCAGTTCAAGATTATGTAACATTGGAAAATTAAACATGCTATTGATATACCTGGTCAGACTGCATGTCCAACTGTTACAAAAACATGACCAAAAATATCCTATCAGCAACATACTTCCAGACTTGCAGTTACAAGAGATACACTTGTTTCAGTCCCCAGCACAGTGAAGTACAAATTGCATGTGCAGCGTGAAGCCCTAATAGCAGATTATATATATTATAAATGCCAAGTTCTCTCAGGCTAGCAATGCAAAATTACTAATCATTTAGATCCGGCACGTCGGTAAGAGCAACAGAAAGAGGCTGCATTTGACCTTCATGCATTACGGGAAGGAGATTATATTATGCAGTATTTTGTAACATATTGCAGCAGCTTTTTACAGCCTGTTGTAACATATCATCACTCCCCAATTTCTTTACAGAACCGAAAACAAGACTAAAAATTCAGGGCCAGATTCTGATACCCATCCGTATGTGGAACAGTGCCTTAGTTGCTGAGTAATCCCATGGCTATGGGACAGTGGGCAATGGAACATGTTAGTCAGATATCAGGTCTATGGGACTACTTACCAAGTAAGCTTCTCCCCCATATGAGTAAAGGTGGCAGAATCTAGTCCTCAGTTAATCGTCATAGGTCTAGAACCTGAGGAATTCACCTAAATAAATACAGAGTAAGGACATCAAACTATAGCCCTGTGACTGTATGTCTTGGACTTTCAAAAATTATATCATATCTCCTAATTTAATAGAGGATGATGTTAATGGGAGTTGGCCAAGATAAAAACTGGGTGAGAACTTGAAGTTGTTGCTCACATGCTGTAGATTTTTCAATTTTGAGTTAATTATGTATAAATTAAGGTGTTAAGATGCTTCAAGCTCAGATCTTTAGAGCCTCAAAGATAAGATATTGGTGCACTGGGGAAGGTCTTTGCCATCAAATCCCTTGTCAGTTACACTGATTGTTTTATTGCTATCACGTGTATTGAATGAAAGCACTTCTGCACATGAACTTTTTACTCCCTGATTCACATGCCAGGTCCACGTGAACTTGTCCAGCTGAATGTGGTGGCTGGTTTCTAATTTTTTGTTTTATTTTGCAACTTTATTATCATATACAATTATTTTTATGTAAGAGATATTTATATGTTCATGGCCGAATTCCCAGGTATGCTAAAGTCACTTTGTATTGTGTAAGCAGTGTAGAGTGACGTTAAAGTGGCCAGAGATAGCTAATGGAGAATTCCTCTTACACAGAGGAAACTGTCCACCAATGGAAAGAATTGGAGCCCTTAGTCATTTTTTGACTGTTGTGATGTAATGTGAGTTCACTAGTCAGACAGGACAAAGGGGAGACATTTTTTAGATTTTTAATTTAAAAAAGTACTCACTTCAATCAACATTTTCAGAAAAATGTCCAGTTGTCAATGAGATATAACCCTCCTTATGTGAAAGCATGAGAGGATTTTCTTTTTCTGGAATCAACAAGGAGAAATTGAGCACAGCCATATAACAGAGATGCTATCTTAACTATGTAGAGGCTACCATGTCCCCAAAGTAGAACACACCAGGACCAGAACCTTGTTCCGACCAGAAGAGTGCCAAAAAACCATGACCTTACAGAACTGCTTCAGTTAGCACTCAGTTAAGAAATACCCATATGTCCTTTCTAAGCTGCCAGCAGCCAAGAGAGGACAATATTCTTGCAAACAAATGTACAGTGCCCAATCACACTCCCACTGAACTCAAAAGCAAAACGTTCCTATTGACATCAGTGGGAAGAGTGCTGGGCCAATAACGCCCATTGACACCAATGACACCTCAAAGAGTAGGTCCCAAACTATCTGCAACAAAAGTCATTAATAATTTAATTGAATTGAAACCTATTTTCTGCAAACATAAGGGATTTAATGTTATGGAAAATGTAAAGGGGAAGTAACTGTTAAACACTGGGTAAGGAAGCCATTTGCAGTGTGTAACAACAAGAACTTTCTTGAAGCTACCACCTGACAATGCAACATATTTTTACATGCCAGTAGATGGCTGTCTTTGTATAAACTATCTCTTCTATATAGCTATCACCTAACAGTAACATCCTAGCGGGAGACAATGAAATGTCAAACAATAGTCCAATTTCAAATCAGGGTAATTTTTTAAAATGACTTTCAGTTCAAAAACAGTCCAATGAATTTTCTCCAAACTTGGCAAAAATATCCTCCTTTGCTGTCAGAATAATTCTGGCAACTTTTAGGCTAAACTGTTTCTCTAGGCTAAATAGGAGGGCTAAAATAAAGACTTGATAATGGTGGTTGCCTGCAACATCAGGTCTATAAGTACTATACCTTTCAGTCTGATTCCTACTGTTGTTCCAAGTGCCCTAGAGATTATAAGCATACTATTTGATTCATTTACTAATTGTAACTCACGAGTGTTCTACTGTATGACCTCATGAAACATTTTGTGAGTCTCACCATACTAAGAACTGGCTGTTGAGGGACATACTTTCTTCCTGTAAGCTAAGGGGCATGACTTCCTGTTTAAGGAGGTGTGTGATGGTTGCCTGGGAGCAACAGGAAGTCAGTGTGAGACTGCATACTATAATTGTTGCTTTCTCTGTTTATATATAGTGTGTTGCTTTTCTCTAGTTGTGCACCTCTTTCAATAGAAGCCACAGTAATTATAGCATCCTATGGACAGCTGATCATTGTTTAATGGCACTAAAAAGCCTATAGGCTTTAGTAATGGGAACCATCCATTTTCACTACACAGTAGAACAAGGCAACTGGAGCCATTAAAGTCTAGGAACTCATCATAGTGACAAAGCAATAGATAAAAAGTGCCTCACTCTAAAATTCGTCTTTACATTAGAAAAGAATCAGTAGTTTCATTTCTTCCAGGCACCCTGTGTCTGATACTTTCTCTCTTTCCTTTCCTCACCTCTCCTTACCTAATAAACATAGGCAGTTGTTTTGGACTAATAAACAAAGAAAAACTAGCTCTATGAAACATATAACAAAGCCCATTAAATTACCTCCGCCACATCACTACCTCTCAACCTCCAAAATTCATTTTGTAGAGTATAGAGAGACCACAGGACATGAACAAGATGAGACACCTTTTCATGTCAGGGGATAACTACATTTGCAGAGCTTACTAACATGACAAAGAAGCATTAGCTGTTTAAAAGAACCCAGCCAATGCCTCTGAATTTGCTTTCAGCCTAGTAGAAAATTAAAGGAACTCCTAGGCATTTTCTCATGCAATTATGCGCAAAGAGACTTACGCTCAGTTTTCATGACAACAAGCAACTGGATAGTGATAAGCCATCCTTGGCATCCTCTGCCTCCCATCTTTCTTCTCCAATAGAGGAATGATACTCTTTGTAATGAGGTCTTTTCCCTCCTACCAGGCCTCGGTGGTGTCCAGGGAAAATAGTAAATTAAAGGTTGTCCCTGTGAATTATTGAGTATTTCCAACCTGGCTGAGGCAAAAAAGATTTATGCTATGAAACCAATAGCTCTCTGCAGATTGTCTTTATTGTATGTATTGTCTGGCAAAATAAGATATGTCTCTCTCACTTTCTCTTTCTGTTAGATAGCCTATAAAGGTCACAAAAGCTAAATCCAAACATAATGACATTGAGAAATGTCTCTATTGCTGAGTAACTACTAGCTGACTATAATAACATCAGTTTATTAGTACAAAACAATATTACTCAGAACATAAAGCCAATCTACTATGTTCCAACATGAGGCAAATAAATACATATAAAATTAGATTCTATTTGCTGTATGAGATAAACTAGCCTGAATTGGAAATGAGGCAAAGAAGCCAGTTTAAGCTTTGACTGCTGCTTTTTTTAGTATGGAAGGAAAAATAGCTGACTTTGTAATAATTTCTAAAGCAAAATCCTTCTGTAGGGACAAAAATGCTTCATTCCCATGTGAATTGCATTACTATGCTGTTCCATGCAACATTAACTGAATTCATAATCTGTAAATAGGAGATCACCCATGCCTTAATCTGCAGTAACTATGCAGTCTTTAGAAATCATGTCCATCTTGGTAGGGACTCTCTCAGCTTTTACTTGAAGACAGAGGTTCTACCTCTGCCTTCTTAATGAAGTAAAGCCCAAGAAACAACATTGACTTTAGTGGAGTTCACTCCAAAATTGCACTGGTATACATAAGAGCAGAATTTAGCTCTAACGCACTGGGAGACTGTTTAATCCAAAATCTTGGGACTTGATTATCTGATGCCTTGCACCTTGTGTGGTCACTTATAACTGGGCAAGTGGATGTAAAACATAACCGTATCAGAATGGCAGCATTATACACCCCCTTTGCAGAGATATATATGATTATGCAAGACCTTGGAGAATCAGGTCTTCAGTGCCATAGTGTCTGTATTTCCTTTTATTCAGAGAGTCTGAAATCTGTGAGCTGAGACATACCAAGATTAGTCATAATTTCAATCTTCTTTATATGCTTTTCAGGCTCTGAAGTTCAGCTTGTGGGGGTAAATTCTCTCCCAGATTTTGCTGCTGCTTTTACCAGAGAGTAAAACTATCCATTTCTGTCTAGGGAGGACTTTGTAATAACACTAAAATACTTTGTCTTCCTTTGTTATTTGCCAGAGCTCACACACCCATCTGATTAAGTGTTACTAGAAAGCGTGAATAGTTGTGCACTAGCACAAACAACACATTAAAATATGATTCCAGGTGAGAAATAACCTGACACTGAAACTTAACAACAAAGGTCAGGTGACAAAAAAACAAGAAAATAATTTGTTTTGAAGAAGTCTTTGGGTCTTAAGGTCACCAAAACACCAAATGAACTAAAGACAGATTTCAGCTTTTACTAATCTTTGCACAATATAACATAATATTAAATGGCATAGGTTACATATTACATCACAAAGTCAATTCTCCTTTTGATTTACATGCATAAGTCCTGTTCTGCTCAAGTTCCCAAAGAAGAAGTAATGTCACTAGTAAAAATTCAAATCCTCCCAGAAACAAATCAGCAAATGTAACACAATTTTAAAATTTACTTTTAAAATTATTTTGAATTTCAAGTTTTCTTAAGGAACCATTAAGAGGTAAAAAGAGTGAGCGAAATCACTTGCTGCATCTTAACCTTTTGTTAAATTTTTCTGAAGGTTATAGGATACTGTAATGGGGTACCTCACCCCCGGAGCACCCTCTGGCAGGCTGGTGCAACATCACAATATCAGCTCTGCCTCAGTTTCCCCTACTGAGCTTTCTGTAAGTCCAGTGAGGCTTATGTATATTGAACAGTGACACTTCAGGAGTCTAATTTATTTAACCTAAAGGTGGAACATTACACAAATTGGATTTCACTCCAGCATCCTTGTTGGAGGGAGAAGGAGCTGAGTTAACCTTAGTCCAGCAACCCCACTTTCGTCCAGGTCCCTTACCAGTGAGAACCTCTTGACCCAGAACCCTCTCCTGGAGTCAGGGCCTCTTATCATCAGCTGTGTCAGGGTCTCCCAGAGGTCAAACCACTACAACACTTCCTTGAAACAGCATTTAATTGCTCTGATCTGAGGCTCCTGCTATTACCTGGTGAAGTCCTTCAGCTGAGACCAGGTTTTGCCAGGAGTTGGCATTCATAGCTCCTTCATTTTGGAGCCTCTCGCATGTAGGAGTACTCTGTCTTGGTGTCCTTTCCTAGTGGGCTTCCTCACTAGCTCCCTCTGAGAAGCCCTCCCCTTAGGAGCTTGGTCTCTCTCATTCTGGGGATTGTACCTCTCTCTAGGAGCCTCTGTTCTCTAGAGACACCCCACTGGGAGTGGCTTCCTAGCCAGCTCCCTTAAGGAGCTCTTTCCTCAGGTGCTTCCTCACTATGTTCTCTCCTGCCTGAGCCCACATAACTCTTAACTATATTCCTTAACTAATTAACTAGTTTCCAGTTACTCAGTGAGTTAACTGAGTTAACTGAGTCAAGTGAACCTGCCCAATTCCTTCTTGTGGAGCATATCAGTGGTAGGCAGGGCTCCTGACCCCTTCAAAGGGCCAACTACCCTCTGATGGATAGATTTATTTACTGTGTAGAGATCTAGCCGCTTGTCTTGCGTTATTGTCAGTGGAAGCTGTATGGTTTAATATGCACTGTTTGGAAAATGTTGGAGCGTGTGTAGGGAAGGGGAAGCCAATGTGACAGCAGTTGGCTGAAACACACACACACTATCCTCTGTCAGTGTTTATTTTGCAACTTTCTTTCACATGTGGATAAATATGACAATGCAGAGGAGGGTTTTCAGAGCCTATATAGGATTAGCTGTTTAGTTTCTTATTTACTGTGAAACTATTGAGAATCTTGTTTTGAACGATTCATGGGAGTAGCTAACTGGAGATCTGTGTGACCAGTGAGTCTGCAGGGCTGCCTAGGATCAGTTACCTAATAAAATGCCAATTTGGGGACTGATTCTGATATCATTTAACTAGTTTTTGTACTATGTCAATAGCACTGACTTCAGTGGAGTTACTCCTGAGCTGTGCCAGTGTAAGTGAGACCAGCGTCAGGAACAATGACTTTCTATGTGATCTGTCTTTGCGTGTGTGGTGCCTTGGAGCTAATAGTTTCTAGAGAACGTAGCAGGGATATAACAGTTTCATCCATATTCCAGAGTATATGCTTTGGTGAAACCTGAGTACTTTATATAAGCAGTCTCAAGGTTACACTGATGGGGATTTAATTGTGAAGCAGTTTGTTGGTCAGTTTGTTTAGCATCTATCTGAAAGAGACAGTAACAATATTTTGCTTGGTTCTCTTTAGGCCATTTTCCAAGTTAGTAGTGCAAAATTCTGTGCTTTCAAAAAAACCAAAGGATCTTTGGCTTCTACTTTCTCCGGAAGGGTAGCAGAAACCTGGTTCCCTACTCTACCTGGAGAACAAACACACAGACAGACAGACACCCTCCATACTGTCAAACTGTGCTACCGACCCAATAACTCTCATCCAGCAGAAGAGGATACAGGATTGGGTTAGCGGGGCTCAAATAGTAGCCTGTCCTATGTTGTGGCCCATATGTAGACAACGAAGGTAAAGCTTCCTCTAGAGCAGGTTTTAAAATGAAGGCAGTGGGACAAAATGACAGGTTACCACCCAGTGGCCAGATTGTGTCCCCAAGATCTGCAGACAGTTAAGGCCTTTAATGAGAAAACCAACCCTGCCTATGGCTTCAGGATCCAACAGAAGGAGGGGGCAAGAAGTGTTGGAAGGTGGTGGGTACATCACCTTCCCTATCGGCATCTTTGCAATATTCTCCAAGAGTCCTGCTTCTATATGACATGGCATATGCCCTGGAACCTCCTCTTCTATTTCCCATTACCCTTTTATTTCTTTTTCTGTTTTGATACAGTGGTTATTTTAAAGTATCCTACCCCATTTCCAGTGAGCTGACTTGATCCATCCATCAAAATGAACAGCTCCCAAACCTTTCTTGATGTTAACGCCTATGTCTATCTCTTAAATCACTTGCCTGATACCATTTTCTAGCAGGATCTCCTCCCATGTTCTGGGGCTTCCCTGATAGTTGTATCCCATATAGTGAAGACTATGCCCAGGAAACCCAAAACTTGCCTTGTGGAATTTCCTATGCACTCAGTACACTCAGAAGCATTTCTATATGGGAAGATCCAGAACATGCATGTTCGGAGTTTGTAGAAGGGGACCCAGTATCACTGCGAACTCTTCAGAAAGCCTCTTCTGAGAAGAAACCTGTTGGTGGGTAGGCGATTGATGAGCTTCACCCTTCTGTAAAAGTTCCTTGAGATGGGGAAGGAAGGCCCTGGACTCTTTGCCGCAGACTCCTGCCATTGGGCAGGGGTGCCAGAGGAGCTGAAGCTTACCTATACAGAAGGTAGGGAAGAAGGTCTTCTCAAAAAGTTCATATTGTGCTAAGGAACACACAAATCTCTCTTTTCTTGATTGAACTGAAGGTTCCTTCTAAGGTTCAGACAACACTCATGGATGGACTCAGCTCAGCTCCTGGACTCTCAGATAGCCAGAGAAACCAAAAAGGCCTTGTTCCATCTGCAGTTGTTTCCTTTTCTGATGGATAAGGACTTAACTTCAGTATCCACATCTTCGCCACCTCCAGGTTACACTATTGTAAGGCATTATACTTGGAGTGGACCAGGAAGTCCATCAAAAAGATAAACGTGGGAGATCAAGCAGCAGCCAGCCATTCTATACTGGTTGCCTACCCAGTTCCAAGTCCAATTCAATGTCCTGGTCTTCATTTATCTATCTATGAGCATTTCTAAAGCTTACATTTTAGCAAATATGGGCTGGGGCCCAGATCTCAATGACAACCTTTTCCTCAATCATATGCCAAATGGCAGCTGTCTTCAGCTGGAACACTACTTCTCACAGAGCCCAGGGTATGTCTCACAAGGAATTTACTCAGTGCACAGCCTGCAACTATGGAACAGGCTTCTTCCTTAAGTAGGTGGAGTCTGTTTTACCACCTTCAAGGCAAGATGCAAAACTCATCTCTTGGTGCAGGTCTTCTAGCAAGGGACAGTGTCTCCTGACTCCACTTAGCATCTGATCCTTTTACTAAGAATGTGTTGGATGGAGGAAAATGTAGAGCTGTGCTCCCATTTCGAGAGAAATCCATGAGTACATACATTTATGTAAAAGCACCAAGATATTACAGTAATGGGTGGCTTTAGAAGTGAGTCTGATCATTTAAAAGAAAAACAATGCAATTTCCCTTTTGGGGAAATTTAATACCACGCCTTGTGCGGTGGTATAAGGCATAAAGCTGAAAGGCTAGTGATTTTAATCACCTAAGAAGATTAAAAATCCTTATTATTTCATAGAAAGACACTGCTTAGAGTGACACTGCTAATATGAAATTGGATTTCTAAAGAAAAACACTATTGATATGGGTATGACATCGCTGACAGCCTTTTGGAAAGCTTAAATTGTGCACAGCTGTCTAAAGCTATTTAATTGGCAGGAGGATGGACGAGATGATCTAATAAAGCCTTTCCAATCTCTAACTTTCATTATGTGATACAGTTATTATATAGAAGTATGTTCACCTAGATAAGGGATGCAATTGTTTTCATGCACAGAAATTATTTTACAGTATAAACGTATATTAAATGCTTCCCAGTGCACAAACCACATCAGGTTTATTCCAGCAGCATGCTCTCAAGTGGCCCCTCAAAACATTTCTGCCACCGAGTATAAGAGAAGGTTTCCCTGATTTCCCTGCCTCTTTTGGGGATCTAAATAATCCCTGTCAGAGAAGATTTATCCCTGAAACTCGTAAAAATATTTGTGTTGAGTAAATTTGTCTTTGCATTTGGAATGGCCAAGATTGGGCCAGATTATAGGTATCTTCAAAACATTGCCACTGGGGAAGATATCCCCAGATCCCATTACAAGGTCTTCACTCTCCTTCTCACTATACAAGTTGAATATACTATCCATTCACTCATTGTAGTTCACAGGAGCAGGGTACTAATATTTCCAGCATGTATACATAATATGTTAGTTTGCACAGCAGTGCTGCCTGCTCTGATGATGATTCTAACAAAGCATTTTTATTTAAATAGAAAACTAAATGAAGAGCTTCCTATGCTTCTTACGTCTCCTCCTCAGGGGCGCACGTAACCCTGGGAAAGGTGGTTTGTTAGAGGAGCAATCGTATGTGAGAGTCCTGCCTAAAATATTGGCAGTTCATCACTGGTTCATTCAATGTATTAGTGAAAACTCTGGTTTGCTACTGCAATCACTGTCATGGCAAGCATATAATAAATCACCTGTCCACTAAAGACAGGTTGTATGTCATAAGGTTGGTTGACAAGTGTGAAACAGACCATGAGAGATAGATATATTGTAAGGTAAATTTCACTCTGCAGTTAGTTCGATCATGTAGGGTTAACAATAACAAACACATCTATAGCTGAGACTAGCACAGCTACAAATACAATGCAGGGAAAGCCATAACTGCAATATTTGTACTACCACATTGCCATTTTGAGAAAAGAGTTTGTTCCCACTAGAGCTGTGAGTCTGCTCTTGGGAGAACCCCTTCCAGCAGCGGGGTCCCATTTCAAGCTTTCTCAGAGAGTTTGGACCTTTTCAACAGCAGAGGTTCCAAGTGACATTTCTCTCCCTGCATTGATTCAGCTGCACTAATTGTGCCTTTGGCAATGTTGTCTGTATCAGTCTGGGGTCCTCTCTTTCTTTTCTTTTAGATGCTTAACAACGCTTCCTGGTCTAACACCAGGTCTGATATACCTTTATTGAAGCTGAGGTCTCTTTTTTCTTCTTTGATGGACTGCTGCTGGGCAAACAGACAGCCCCTTTTCTCCCTGTCTCACAGTGGTAGGAAGGCAGTCACATAAGCACACCGGTCTGTTTTTATCTTCTATTCAGTGATGATACCAGATCTAAAATGAATGCTATTTTCACAAAATAATTTTAAGCCTTGCGTCTCATATAGGAGGAGGACATTTAAATCTAATGTAAAATTATAATGGAGGGGAAAGAGTGTCTTTAATAATTATGAACTCAAAACAAGCAAGCACTGAATAATGCTGCTCTAGTGGCTGCATTGAATATTCTAAGGACGTCTTCCCTTATTTTCAGCGTAGCAGGAGACTGAATGAAAAGGTAACGTTCCACACTAACAGGCTGCCTAAAGGAAATTTATATATATAAATAAAAAGAAAAAAAAAGCCCTCAGCAAACACAGAGTAGCAGAGAGCCTTCTCTAAACGTGCTGACTTTCATGTCTGTGTCTCTATTTAGTTTTTTTCTACTTCTACTCCTAGTCTGTTCACTTTAATCTTTGGAACCATTATTTAAGTAATAAGAATATGAAAGGCCATGCATTGCTGGATAACCTCATGGCTAGAGAGACATTCCAAAGCACAGTGCTTAGCCCAGAGGCACAATTTCCTTAAAACAATATGATCACAAGGAGCTTACTGCAATTCCAAGAGAGGAAAATACCTTTTGAGTTCAAATAAAATGTATCAGCTATAAGATCACAACAATGAGTGGGACTAAATAGATGAAAACAAGTCCTGATATTTTATAGCAATGTCAGGTGTCTGTATGAGGCTGTGTGTTATGATGATGAAGTGCTGTAATTGTAAGGGACTCAGTTAATAAAATTCAGTGCCAGCTAGCAGCTATTTTAAAATAAAACAGGGACATCCCTCTTCGATATCATGCTGTATGTGTATTCTGTCCATGCAGCCTACTTACATTCAGAAGTCAGAGAACTGATCCACAGTGGAGAACTTAGACATATGAATTTGCAGTCTCACTTTACAGTTTCCCAAAGATCCTTATATGGCCTAGTGATCTCTTAAATGGGAAAAACAATGAGGTACAACATTACCACCCTCAAACTCTCATGAATGAGCCTCCTGTGAGATTGAGGACAAATTGTGATACCCTCACTCACTTTGAATAGTATCTCACTCCATAAATAGCCCCACTGACATCAATGAGACTATTTCAATCATAGAATAGAATATTAGGGTTGGAAGGAACCTCAGGAGATCATTTAGTCCAACCCCCTGCTCAAAGCAGGACCAATCCCCAGACAGATTTTTTTTGCCTGAGATCCCTAAATGGCCCTTCAAGGACTGAACTCACAACCCTGGGTTTAGCAGACCAATGTGCAAACCACTGAGCTATCCCTGCCGCCAACCTATGGTTCAAACTAATGTGAAGTTCTGAATCTTTGAGATTTCCCCATCACTGGTAACTAGTGTGCGTTTTATTACCTATATGTCTCTAGTTTTAGCACCACAGATGTTCCTAATTTAGTTCAAACATTTTTGTAAGACATTTGCTAGATTACATGTCAGCTACAGAATCAAGGCCAACAACAAATACTCATAAAAGCATATTTCTCTCTAAGACTGAATGAAGCAATTTGCATTCAGCATAAAGCAAAAACATCTCCAAGGTCAAAGAAAGGATTACTGAAGCTTATGCACGTACGTAGCTGGAAGTAAAGAATGTTAGAGGTGTGTACAGCAGGGAGAATGACAAGATGTCAATTAGAAACACAAAGGTGGAAATTAGAAAGGATTTGGGCATGAGAATTTTTCTCCCACAACCAAAGATTCTAAACCTGATTGCTTTAAAGACAAAATCAGTAAGGTTTGGCACTAATTCTAATCTGACACTGTTTCATAATAGAGAGCTATTTATTACAAATTTTAGTCAAGAGTACAACAAAATGATTATTTGTATTATTGATAATAATACATAACACTCATAGAGCACTTTTCCAATGCATAGGTCTCAGACATGGGTAAGCATCATCAATCCTGTTATACAAGTGGCAAAACACATAGACTTAAGCCCACATTTTCAGAAATGGCTATTAATTTTTGTTCGCCCAACTTGAGCCGTTGGTCCTGATTTCCCAGAGGTACTGAGTCTCTGCACCTTCCTTTTAACTTAATGAGAAGTGATGGATACTCAATAACTGACTGCTGGCCAGAACCATTTAACAAAATTAAAGGTTATCTCCCTGCCTATATAATGTATCATCTGCTTGCCCTCACGTTTGCCCTTTGTGCAGGAGAGAGGCACCGCAAGAGCAGCCTCACAAAGGATCCCTACAAGTTGGCATGTTAGGGTGTACATGATTACACTGACCTTATGGCTTAATAACCCACACAAATGGACTGGGATCACTGGATTACAGTAGGCTAGAGCAGGGAGGCTGCGGCATTGGCTTCAGGCCCTAGCTCTGATTTGAGGGTTGGATTTCACCCCAAGTACTTCACATTCATATAGGGCAGGGGTCAGCAACCTTTCAGAAGTGGTGTGCCGAGTCTTCATTTATTCACTCTAATTAAAGGTTGTGTGTGCTGTTAATACATTTTAACCTTTTTAGAAGGTCTCTTTCTATAAGTCGATAATATATAACTAAACTATGGTTGTATGTAAAGTAAATAAGGTTTCAGAATGTTTAAGAAGCTTCATTTAAAATTAAATTAAAATGCAGAGCTCCCTGGACTGGTGGCCAGGACCCTGGCAGTGTGAGTGCCACTGAAAATCAGCTCGCGTGCCGCCTTCGGCACCTGTGCCATAGGTTGCCTATCCCTGATATAGGGTGACCAGACAGCAAATGTGAAAAATCAGGACAGAAAGTGGGGGGTAATAGGAGCCTATATAAGAAAAAGACCCAAAAATCAGGACTTTCCCTATAAAATCGGGACATCTGGTCACCCTACGTTCATAAAGCTTGACTATGCTCATTTTAACCAGCTGAAATGAATCACACAGAATGAGCATAGAAAATATGCTCATGTACAAAATAACTTTACTGGGCAGCAACTCACAGCTCAAGCAGCAGACTACGCTAAGGTTTTCCTCCAGCAGCAAGAGGAAGAAGTGCTCCTCAACAGGCCAAGCAGCAGCAATGGAGCTGCATTGTGGATGCAACTCCAGCCCTGAGGCTGGAATTGTTTTTGCAGTGCCTGCTGCCCTCATTCGTGTCTGAGGGGACGAACCAGTGCATGCATGCAACAGCAGCTGCACTGACCCAGCCACTGCCACCCAGCCTCGTCCCAAATCCACATTGCTCAGTGGTGCAAAAAGACTCCACTTCCATCCTTCTCAAAGCTGGACTCCCTGGCATACAAGGGCACCATGTATCATTTCCTCAAGTCCTGCTCCTCATTTTACCAGTTTCATTGTGGGAAGAGCCTTCCTTGCCTGTGGAGGTGGAGACAGGATTTACCCCAAGGCTTTTGGGTCTAACTTGAAAAAAAAAACTGGGGCAGGGCTAGTTTAGACTGTAAGACCTTTGAGACAGGGACCTTGTCTCTTTAATTCTCTCTGAAGTTGCCAAGAAATCATTGCATTTAAAGAAATGATACAAATGAAGGAATAAATAATAAAAGCACCTTCAAAGTGAAGTCTCAACTTCTCTGACATTGTAGTCACCTCGTTATAATACAGACTCTGCATAAAAAAACCCAATGACTATGCTAGATCTCCACAAAGATTATATTATTACAAGGGTACAGTGGGTGATGCTATATATTGAATTATTTTGTACTGGGGAAAATAATGCTTGACAGCTGAAGGACCTGAGAATTATAATTGCTCATTTCAACAGTTAGGACATTCATACACATATTAAACTAGTTGCAACATTACAAATCACCTTGATCGATCAGTCATCAGCCCTCACAGAGAAAGCGCTGATCACAACATGTCATTCGTGTGGTTCTAGCCAGTCCTTCAGCCATCTGCTGGCCAGGCAGACTGTCAGTGGCAATATCACAAATAATACTCTCTACTGATTGGGCCTGATTCTCCTTTCACTTACATTGGTGTAAATCAGGAATAACTCCACTGAAGCTTGTGGGCCAGGTCCTTTGCTGGTGTAAATTGCCATGGGTCCATTAAAGTCAGTGGAACTACAACAATTACACGAGCTGAGGATCTGGCCCAATATGTGAAATGGGTGTGACAGGAGAGTCAACCTCAATTTCAAGTAATCTCTCTAAGGTTAGCCGATTAGAAGGGAAGTTTTCCTGGAAGTGAATGATACTGCTTTTTTGTTTATCTGTTTTGGTACATTGTAATTATACAAAATCAAAATATATGAAAAAAATACAGTGGGTGAAATTCTGGACCCTCTGAACTCAACGGTAAACTCCCTTTGACCTCAATATGGCCAGGATTTCACTCCATATGAGCTATGGCCAAAATATACATCTTGGGAGCCTAAAATTAGGGACCCAAATTCAGACTTCTGTAGATTTACTTATCACCTAAATAAGTTTCTTTGATGGGAGTTGTGGGTGCTTAGCACTCCTCAAAATCAGGCTACCTATTTAGATTCCTAAATATGGATTTAGAGGCATAATTTAAGGCAACCAAGGTTGAAAATTTGGCTTGTATGTTATAAATTAATTAAATAATTTTAAAAGATCCTGAAAGTAGCAATCAAGCTGTACCTTCATTTAGCTTTCTTGGCTGAAGAGAGGAAGAATGAACACTTGGAGTATTTTTATTGCTATTTGAATTAGGGGACATGACTCAGTTTTATTTTCCCCAAGCTGTCTATTTTTTTCCTGATATATGCTGCAGAGTTGGTGGCTGAGAAATTACAACAAGGGCATATGCAGAGTGGGTCACACTTACAGGCATTCTGACCCTCTCTGTTTATAACATTCTACAGCTAAATCAGGAGCAAGCTACTCCAGGACAATTGCTACCCTACATAGTACCATACAAAGGCTGTTCTTAAACCTAAGGGAAATAGTTTGGGGATTGCTGTAGAATGAGTCAAAACTAGATTTAAGTTACCATAACCACTTGAGTGGAAGCAAGCATACATTTGTAGAGCTTTTAGTTTGTAAATGAAGATGTTATTTTGCCTAACCTGGGTCAACCTCACAGTTGCTTCTTTCTGGGTTGTGATCTTTTGCCATACCTCTGGCAGCTTTCAACTATCCAGCTTTCTGCTCAAAGGGGATCAGCTACAAATGAGATCAGAACAAAAGGCTTTTTATTATGAACTTTCTACCCACAGAATTTTTCTAAGATTTGAGTCCTTCAAATGTGTCAGAACAAGTTGTCAATGTGAGTCTTTATCTGAGCTGTACAAAACCATTTTAACCTGTCTGCCAGGTTAAGCAGGTTCATTCACATACAGACAAGTTCTACCAGATTTAGCCTAGTTCATTGCCTTTGTGCTTTCGCTGTTTCAAAGTGCCTGCTCCACTCCTAGATCTGACAGCCTCTTTCTCCTCCCTGCCCTCCAGCCCTCAGCTGCTCAATTATCCTTTGGTTGTTCATGTTTGTTACAATTCATTTCCTCCTATGTCCATCCTAAATCTATTTCCTCTGCAAACACATCCTCTCACTGACACTTTCTAGATCACTGAAATTCTCGGCTTGGAAACAAAGACTTTAAGCTTTATTTAAACCAAGATTTATGAAATTGTGTTCTGTGACCTACTGATGGGTCTTGGAGGGAGTCCTAGCAATCATGGGAGGTCATGCAAAAACATAACATTCCATGTATTTTAAATTATTAAAAAATGGATGCACAACAGAAACCTTGTAATGGTGAGGCCATTCTACTGCAGTAGCCTTGAAATCCCAGCTAGCCATAGTTGTGTGTTTCACTGGATTTACTTTATACAAAAGAGTACAAGTCCCATTCAAATATATTGTTTATTATCTGTGACACAAAGTTCAAGTAGCCATGCAGACAGACCATTACAAGATGTATCCCTGATTTCAGAGCTGCCCAGGGAGCATAGTTAAAAATGATGGAGTTTTGCCATATGAATGTGTTTCTGGCATGAAGAGCATTGAGTCTTGGAAGCCTTGTCTTAAAGATGGTGGCTTGAGGTGGGAGAATGATGCTGAACACTTTTTAAAATGAAGTCAGTATATATCCAATGGGAGCTTTAAAATACCTCAATTCTGAGGTATTTTTGTTTAAACTGCAGAATTTTAACATGATAATATGAATATAATGGACCAGATCCTTCAGATTGGCTGAAGATCTCTTGATGCAAGTCCTGAGGTGGAGAGAAAGATGGTTTTAAGCCATTTCTGTGTTCCCCCAGTCCTGAGCTACCAGATGTTGGCCTAATTCCCAGTGCAAATGGGAGCAGCATGAAGGCTGCTCTAAAATGCACTGGCTCCCAAAAGCCCCTAGGGGTCACCAGAGCATAAGAATACTCCAGCCATAGTCATTTTACCCAGCTGTCTCCCATGAACCAGCCGCAAGGGTGATGTGACATAGGAGCTGCAACAGAGATGTCCCTATGTTGGAGGAGTCCTCCACTGGCATTCTCAGTCAGCTTTCAAGACCCTGTTGCCAGTCAGCACTGTGTAGGCCATTGCAAGACAAACTGAGAGACCTTTCGTGAGACAAGAACCTGCAATTGACTTTCTTTAGCCAGGAGCTCAGCAGATTAGGTTGTCTTTGAAGGAGAAATACCCAGCTCTAGCTGCAGAAATCATGAACGTTTTCATCCAGTTTTTGTCCTGGTGTCTCTGAGTTAGGCTAGGCTAGGCAATGGCAATGGCAATGAAAACAAATTAAAATATCAATCAAAAGTTATCTTAGACTGTACGGTACTTCCCCAGACTAGTGAGGAACAGCTTTTGTCCTCTACACAGGCCCATCCACAACATCAAACTGTGAAAGTGCTTAGGTCAAGATTTTTACAGATGTAAAACTTAGGCTGCTAAATTTGTATTTAGACACTTAAATAAGTGGCCTGATTTTCAAAAGTGCTCAGTACCCAGAAGTTCCCAATGACTTCAGTCCGATCAAATATGGATTTAGCCGTCTAATTTCTGCATCCTTTTTTTAAAGCTCTTGGCCTTATATTTATAATTAAAGTTTATTTTTCAAAACTTCTTAATAAATTGTTATTACAGGAATAGTTATGGTTACAAAAATTTGCCTACTCATGTTTAGAGATAGAGGTCTTGCGGAGGTGAAGTGGGGAGGAGTGTCACAAACATTCCTCAATCTGGAAGGGTATCACCAGCTCCAAAAATATTGGAAATCATTATTTAAACTATGAATTGGGCATTCCTGGATTATAGTTGATCTCTTTTGGAAGATTACTTCAGTTAGCACGGAGATCAAACCACTAAACTCTGCTCAAAACCTACCAAAAAGAAAAGACTAGAATCATGTGAAACAAGTGGCAAATAATTGTCCATTCGACACAATTTCTTGAGTATGCAGCCTAGTCTTGGATTAAAAAAAAAGTATCTGTCTGATCAATGGAGCCTCTTCAGAAATGCAGTAGAAACTAGAGAGAAAAGGAAGCATGATATCGAGGGAAAAAATCAAGGAGAAATAGGAAACAGGAAGGCACTAAAAGAAAGCGTCCTGTGCAGCACTTTGATAAGTTAAAAGCCCTTCTATGTTCCTATTTAACAGTGTTAGTTTGAAGTTGAAACAGGAGGAACTGTAGATGAACTGCAGTACTAGCTGTGCTCAAGTCATTATGGCTCTGCTTTTGATGAAAATTTCCAGCAAACTTTTAAGCAATATTTGGTAGTGAGGGCAATTCTATTTCTCCATTTACTACCTTGAGGGATCGGAAGAGTTTCTGATGTACTTTAAGTTTCATGCAGTGCCAGCACCAACTGTGATTTCTTTTTAAACAAACTTTTAAAGTATGTTTTAGCGCTTGTGAAAGGCACCAGGTTGATGGCTCTGGAGAACACAGTCCTCAACCTATATTCAGAACAGGCCTGGGCAGCAGCTGTGAGAGTTACTCTGCACTACTCCTCCTTGATATGCCCCAAACTGTGAGACCACACCTCTTAAAGGAAGATGTCAATTCATTCTCAATGCCATTCAATCCTGGGCATTTCTGTTGAGAAATCAGAGTGAAATTAGTGCCAGTTGTGTTGGGGTTTGTGAAGTGGATACGTGTCTCCTTTAAGTTGACTTAGGAGCCCTAAACTCATTTCTCATTGGACACCCAACAGCTTACAGATGGTAACTGTGGCATGTACTACACAAAAGTGATATTTTTTTTTTTAAGGAAAGACCAAAGCACCAATTGTTGGGTCTTGCTGAGCTTTGCTTGCACAGGACGTTAAAAGGGAGTAAAACTGGGTGTATGCTGCAGGACAAGTTAAAGCATCCTCTGGAGAGCGTGCAGGGAAGAGCCACCAAAAACAATTCCAGGGCTAGGAAAAATGCCTTTCAATGAGATACTTCTGGAGCAGAATCTATTCAGCTTTATCGAAAAGAAAATCAAGAGGTGACTTGATTATGCACAGAAGTACCTTCATGGGGAGTAAATACTGGGTACTAGAGGGCACATAAATCTAGTGGAGAAATGCATAACAGGAACCAATGGCTGTAATCTGAAGCCAGACAAATTCAAATGTGAAATAAAATACACATTCTTTCCCCCTCCCCTCCACATTCTCCCCCTCCCCGCACTTTCTTTTTCTGAACAGGGAGGGTGTTTAGCCACTGGAACAAACTACCAAGGAAAGTGGTGGAGTCTCCATCACTTGATGTCTTCAAATCAAGACTGGATGTCTTTCTGGAAGATGGGTTTTCATCAAACACACACTATTATACTCAATTCAGGAGGAAATGAATGAAATTCTATGGCCTATCTTGTATAAGAGGTCAGACTAGATAACATTTCCCTCTGGCCTTAAAATCTATAAATCATTGCATTGGCTGGAGGTCACCAGACCAGACCAGAATTTCAATCACATCTTCTCCCCCAACCTATACCTCCAACACATCCCTGCTGCGGAAATAAAATAGGATTAATGGCCCTTTGCAGCACCAGAGCATCACAAAAGGGACCTTATCAGGATAAAGGAACTGACCTATTGAATTTGAGGTTTGCTGCTAATACTCAACCATTATTCACTCTCCTGACACAGACACAGCCATCATCTGATTAGGGATTTTGTATGGCATTGACTAGAAGAATATTAAGTAGAATTAAAATTAGAGCTATTAGTATAGAGCATCCAAAATGCTGTTGGCCAAAGTTAATAAAAACTACACCAGCAGATCAACTCATGTGAGAGAAAACTCTCCTCTGATTTGAGGACTTCAGTAATTCAATCAGAGGTTACAGGATCTATTACAGGAGTGGGTGGGAGAAGTTCTGTGGCTTGCAATGTGCAGGAGATCAGACTAGCTGATCATGGATGGTTCCTTCTGACCTTAAAGTCTATGAGTTTTACACACAAACGCAGAAGTTCTGGAACTAAATGGGAACATCTGAAAATGAGAAATGTAGCAAGTTCTCTTATGAATGTGTCATATTCATAACAACTGGGGCCGGTGGGGGGGGGGAGAACAGTAAACATAGATACCATAGTACAAAATAAGGAGGAAAAAGCAGCGGTACCAATACATTAGCCCAAGCATCACTAGTACATTGCTGTTACTTCTGTTTCAATGGCAGTGGTGGTGATGATTATATTTATACTTATTGGGTTTGCACTAATGATCAATAGTAGTAAATCCCTAGCTGATAAATTCAAGTTTTATTTATATTTTCTTATTTGCATGTTATGTATTTTAGACTGCATTTATAAATTTAATATTTTAAATTTAAAGGTCACAGCATGGAAATATTGATACAGTTATGAACAGTCAAAGAAGCCAGAGTTTGTGCAGAATATGTATTTTCAACCACAGACCAAGCACAGTAAACAAACACAGACCAAAATGGGGTGGGTTTTGATATGACAAAGACTTGCACTTGCTGGGGGAAGATCTTATACAGTAATTCATAAGTAGAAAGCAAAATAAACCTTGAATTGTTTTTTTTTTTAAGGACATCCTTAATTAGTTTAGTGGAGAATCCAGCACAGCTGTTCCACTCTTTTCCTTAGAATTCTGCTGGGGAGGGAGAAGCCATGAACTCTGTGAGGGCTTTTCCACAGTCCTGCCAGCGGAGGCTGCCTGGGTGGGACACTGACCGACCTGGTCCCCTCGCCAGGCAGATCTGCTTACATTCTGGACTGATGGCAGAATGGGTGTTGCTAGTGGTTTGTGTTGCTGTGCCTCTGCCAGTAGCCCATAGGCTCAAGTAGAACCGAGAACAATCATATGTAAATATGCCTGTCACAGAGAATGTCTACAATGTAATGATACACCTGCAGCTGGCCCATGCCAGCCAACTTGGGATCGCAGGGCTCATGCTTAAGGGGCTGTTTAATTGCAGGGCAGATGTTCAGGCTTGGGCTGCAACCTGAGCTCTGGGACCCTCCTACCTCGCAGGGTCCTAGAGCCCTGGCTTCAGCCTGATCCCGAATGACTTCACTGCAATTAAACAGCCACTTATTCTGAGCCATGGATTTTTATTTGCAGTGTAGACATACCCACAGTATGTGTATTTCTTTTCATTCCTGAAATCTGTTAGAGTACACAACCCCCTTTTAAATCAATGGATATCTCTAGGAGCAAAATTTAATCCTGTACTTACATATTATTATTATTGTCATCACAATATAGATCAGAATATGTAATGTATGTTTTATAAATGCACACAATGTGGTTAAGATATACAGCTCTTACAAAAAATATCCCATGCTAGTTATTATCCCTCCATAGACTGCAGTTCTGTGTTGCATATACAGCATATACGGTACATACCGAGTGGGTGGAATGATCCAACCAAATCCCAGCTTGTGTTAACTTGTATTTAGCACTTTTGTTCAGCAATTTATCTGTTGCTGTATATCATAAAGCCCATTTTCTAGCCGTCAAGGCATGTTACCGTCGTTACTGTGTGACTACAGTGCTACTTGCTGAGCCTGTGGACTGCTGGCTGAGTGTAACTGTATCACACAGACAGCACCGTTTCCTTTAATTCCTGTACAGAGTTCTCCCAACAAAGGAAAATAGTTTTGAAGTTTTTCTTTTACCTGCTTGCTGCCAGGAGACTCATAATAGAGCCCATGCTGTTAACCCACATTGGAGCTCAAGCTACAAGCTGTGAGCCAACAGAGCTTGCAAGCTGGATGAACCATGCAGAGAAAGCTATGTATTCTGAAGCATATGCACACGTACCAGAGGCTAACCATATAAAGACAGTTACTTTCCTAAGACTTACAATGTACTATACAGCCAGACTTATTTAAATTTACCTTATTTTCAGTGTTTTTCTAAATATTGGTATCAGTGTGCATGTGTCCAAAGCTTGAGGTAATACCAGTAGCTAAGGAAATGGCAGAAACTATGGCCTAAATTTGCAGATGTGGGTGCCTATGGCTAGTCACCTATGTTCACATTCTGGCACCTAGTTACCCATATTTCAGCTCCCACTGAAGTACTACAGAATATGTGCTTGTAGGCTGATAGCAGACCACTCTGGACCATATTTTCAAGGGAAATTTTGCCAAACACATCCTTTAAACTTCAAATTCCCAAATGCCTCTTTGGAAATGTATTCCTCACTGTTTTGAAATCCCTGCCATATTCAGGCACCACAATGTTTACTTGTATGTACACACTCACACAAATTGCAATTTTGTAGTATTTCAGAAAAAAATCAAAATAATACTCTCTATTTAATTGTTTTGATTGTTCAAAGATACAAAATTGTAACATACAACAAATAAGCAACACCCAAACCACTGACTGCATCTAAAGAATGATTTTTGATCTACACCACAGAGCTCACTTTTGTTTGCTTGCTTTGCATCACTAATCTGTGCTCCAGAGCTCAGTGTCCTATGTAAAAGAACAAACTGCAACATTTAAATTTTTTAAAAGTACAAAATATGATCTGAATTCTTGTCATTATTTTTCTCCCTATAGCAGTTTCCCCTCTCTGTCCCTTCGTTGCCCTTATGATCTTTTCTCATTTCTTGTGATATGTGCCTTATTTACAGTCAGATTATAGCCCCTCTGGAGCCCTGAGGGGAAGAAGCCTTTCTAGAATCTGGCAGCAAAGAAGAGACACATTACGCCATATTCAAGCATACTGCTTCCAGAGTGCTGGCGGCAAATTATGCTAGGCAGCAGCACTTGCTATAACTGTAAAAAGGTGTAACCACTACTCTATTCCCCTTCTTCCACAAGCATTTCCCTGCCAGTCCTGCCCCTGTGCACACACATACATGGGTCTCCCAATAAAGTGTGCCCTGCATCTTTTGAAATACACACTAGAGTACATCAAAGATGTAATCCTAGAACATTTCTTTCTTCTGTGGGTTTAAATTATGCAACTTTTCAGCAGCAAAAATACAACCAAACACACACACAAGCCACAAATTCTGGTCTGGGATGAATTTGTATGCCCAAACAGGCATTTGTCCATGCAGACCAGGAACTTAACATGTGCAAACAGGTAGTTAGATGCACGATTCCCTGATCTGTTACATAATGCAAATGTGGTGAATATGCAGTATGCTGTGGGTCCATGTGTATACTTGTAGGTGCAGCCATAAAGCCCACAGCTATACATCTGGACCTTAAGGTAACTCAAAATGAACGTTTTTGTGGAATGGGTTCTATTTTTCAAAAATAGTGCTAAATAAAGTGAAGAAAAAGGAACTGTTAGTGACTGTTGTGTCCAGCTTTAGGTTTGTGCTGCTCTTAGGCAAACTGGAATGAATTATCTCCCATATAGCCCATATTTTGCTGTGCTAGGTGATTACCTGTTTTGTCTATGTGGGAGAGTTAGCTGTGATTGAATCAATACTTATACACAGGGACCAGAAACTAAGGAGCGCTGGTCAAAAACATCCCACTGAAACTTTCTTCAACAAAAATTGCCCTTTTTGTTAAACAAAATGTTTAATTTTAGTGTAAATTTTCCAGCTTTTCTATATGAAAATCCAAAAAGTTTGTTTGTTTTCAGTTTGTTGAAAGCTCTGACATTTTCTGCAAAATATATTGAAAAAATAATCTTTTTTATCTCTTTCAAAATGTTTCATGACAATTATTTACCATTTTCCAGCTTACTTACACTTTAGCCAACATACTCCAACCCTAGTCTGAAATGCTTGTTGAAAAACAGTTTTTGCACATGACCAGCAGTATCTGATTTTAAACATTTAAAGATGGTTTGGTTTTTTTTAAATCTCTTATTTAGGGATTTGACAATGATTCTATTCGTATTTACTTCATATACAAAGAGTGGAATCTTCCAGTATTTGTGCATAATTGAATAGTTCTCTGAGTAAAACATAAATAAGGAATGGTCATATCATAATTCATCAGATCCTGCCTGGTTGAGGTGGCAGATAATCTGATTAAGTATGAGAGCCATCATTGTTCATGCAGAAGAACACAGTGACTGGCCCAGATCTTTCTCTCACTTACGCCAGTATAAATCCACTGTGCTTGATTCATCCTTGCAGGCATTGTGAATTGTAAATTGCACTGCACAGTGCCATGGGGAGCAGCGCTGACAGCACATTTTGACTGTCTACACTACAAGCTAGGGGTGTCATTCCCCTGCCCCTGTACACACACTCGTGCAAGCTCTCATCGATCTAGCATGTGTCTGAATAGATGTACAGCCACGGTAGCATGGGTAGTGGTAGCAGAGACACTTGAACCATGAGCTGAACCATGCTGAGGACATGCCTACCGATTCCAGGCGGGTTTGTACTCGGTGGGACTCAGCTGTGCCTCTATTGCCACTAACCATGCTACAGTGGCTACACTGTTCTTTAAACTTGCAGTAGCTCAATAAGAGCAAGCATGAATGTGTGTACACAGGAGGGGTAATTACAGCCCTGTAGTGCAGATATTGTCTGAGAGTCATAGGGTAGTCTCCACTGCATCAGGGATCACGTTTCCCAGCTCTGGTAGACAGACACGTGCTAGCTCTGCTCAAGCTAAAAATAGCAGCGTAGCCAAAGACAGCACAGGCAGCGACTCAGGCTTGCCACCTGAGTATGTACCCAGGGATCCAGTGGGTTAGTTCTCAGGCAGCTAGCTCATGCCACCCTCGGCTATACTGCTATTTTTAGCACAGTAGCTTGAGCAGAACACGTCTGTCCTACGTGAGCTGGTAAACACCCTCCCAGCTGCAGTGTAGACATGCCCATAGAGTCTTCGAGTTTAAGGCCCAAAGGGACCACCAGGTCATCTATTCTCACCTCATGTGTATCACAGCACCACCAAGCACCCACACACTAGCCCAGCAACCAAATTTAGACCAAAATTTAACAGCCCATAGGAGACTAAACTTTCATGTGCCACAGGCAGAAAATAGATGGGACTGAGGTGCACCAATGCCTGAGGCCCCTGCAATGGCAGGGAATTGATTAAATGAGCTATACCCAGCCAATTCCAGCAAGTGACTCACATCCCATGCTGCAGAGGAAGGCAAACCGCCTCCCGCCCCCAGGGTTACTGCCAATCTGAGCTGGGGGGAAATTCCTTCCGAACCCCTCATATTGCCATCAGTTAGATCCTGAGCATGTGAACAAAAAGCAGGCAAATGAGAGGGGGAATGCGTGAAACCACCTCAGAGCACCTCAGGGCACTGACCCAGCCTGTTTAGTGTTCCTTCGCCAGCTGTGGCCATCCCTGATCCTTCAGAGGAAGGAGAGCAAAAAAACCAGAATACAGGTGGGGTGGACAATCTATTCCTGACCCCTGCGGGTGATTGGCCGAAGCCCTGAAGCATGCACTTTAGGAACATAAGACATAAACCAGAAGGGACTCCCAAGGCTGCTGAGCCCTACCCTGACCATCACAAGTCACTCTATTATACAATTGCACTCATAAATTTGTGTCTGTCTCTAGAAGCTAATTACATTTTTTGTCCCTCCTGTTGGGAGACTGTTCCAGATCCTCATACTTCTGATGGTCACAAACCATTTTTCTGATTTCCAGCCTGGATTTGTTCATGGTCAGTTAATCCCCATTTGTTATTGTGCCAACATTGTTGTTTAGCTTAATTAGCTCTTCGCCCTCCCCCTGTTTACACTCCCTGAAGTGTTTATAGAGAGTAATTATATCCACACACTGCCTTTTTCTTTTTGTGGCTAGGCTAACCAACCCAAGCTCCTTTGCTGCCCTCTCATAAAATATGCCCTCCATTTTCCTGATCAGCCTAGCTTCTCTTTTCCATACCTGTTCCAGTTTGAATTCATCTTTCTTGAACAGAATTGTACACAGTATTCCAGATGAGGCACCAGTGCCTTGTACAATGGCATTAATACTTCTCTATCTCTACCTGATACATCATAGGGTCACATTTGCCTTTTTCACAGTCACATCACATTTGGGGCTCATTGTCAGCCTGTGATCAACCAATACACTCAGCTCTCTCTCTCACTCTGTTGCTTCCAACTAAGGAGACCCCCAGCTTGTAGGATAAATTCTTAGACCTCAAGTGCATGGCCTTGCACTTTGTACTATTGAATTTCATATAATTTCTGTCAAACCAAACATCAAGGCCATCCAGATCTTCCTGTGTAATATTACTGTCATCCCATGATGCCTCCCAACTTGGTATCAGCAGCAAATTTCATTAGCACACTCCTACTGTTTATGCCAAGGTCATGAATAAAAATATTGATTAAGAGCATTCCCAAGACCGATCTTTGAGGAATTCCTCTAGTAATCTTCCACTAGTCCACCTTTCAGCACAATCTGTTGCTTTCTCCCCTTTAGCCATTTCCTTACCCACTTTACAATTCCTGTACTAATCCACCTCTTCTCTAATTTAACTAATAATTTCCCATGTGATATTATGTCAAATGCTTTGCTGACATCCAAGTATATTATGTTGACTGCATTTCCCTTGTCTAAAAAATTAGTTATTTTATCAAGGAAGGAAATCAGGTTAGTCTGACACAATCTACCTATGTTGCATTACATCCCCTTTTCCATTTATCTCCATTCATTTAATTATTCTTTCCTTTACAATTTGTTCCAAAATCTTGCACATTATTGACATTAGACTAACAAGTCTGTAATTGCTCAGATCACTCTTTCCCATTTCTTAAATATAGGTACTATATTAGCTATTCTCTAGTCATAGAGTACTACCACTGAATAGGTAGATTTATTAAAAATCCTTGCTACTGAACTAAATCTTATATGCCACTTTTTTCAGAATTCTGAGATGGAAATTATCCAATCCTCCGGAGTTGAGCACATTAAACTCTTTGAGGGAGTAGATGGTAATTTCACCTTAGAGGCCTGCAGCCTGTGTTTTTCTGTGGGAATGAATTGAACCAATAGACCTCACTGTTACCCCAGATTAACTCTGATGTAACAGAAGGCATGGATCAGCGTTCATGTCACACGCCCTGTCAGTACCCAGCCCAAGCCGGGGAAACTAATGATCCAACCAGTGGACCAAATTCGGTGATGAATCCTGGTCATGTGCCACCTGAGGCACGTTGGGCATATGTTAAGAAGAGACAGAAAGGAGAATCTGGCTCATGGGCTTCATTTGAATGCTGTCTTTTCCCTCATGTTGTTGTTTTATCCACCTCTATTTTTAAATGTTTGTGGGAAAGACAGGAGCAAAAATCCTCTTGGCCCCGCTACTGTATGTTCAATATCCAGCCACAAACTATTCCCCAAACTGTGCAAAAGTTGCCCTTCCAGTAATGTTCAAACCCCACTCCCAGCCCAAATATTTTGATAGTTGTGCCACACACAAGAGACTCTTTGGAAGCACATGAAGCCATGAAAATAAAAGTTACACCATCCCATCACAAGAGCGTCTCACCCAAAGAATCACTCTGGCCCAAATTTTGAAAGATCTTTGATCCAGCCTCTATTTGTGTGTGTGTATCAGTACGCATGCACTTTTTGGGCACAGTCACCTATGTGTAGTCCATGCATATGAACATATCTGCAACTTGGGGACTGACCAATAACAGCTAAGTATTATTATTTTAAGGTGTAGATTTGAGTATGCAAATTCTATCATCTGCATGCAGCTGACAGTGCTAAAAAATATGAAGAATGGCTACTTTTTGAAAGTTTGGCCCTTTATTTCCTTCACTACAGAGAGATTGGGGGGGGTAGAGGGTTAGCCTTTGGGCTCCTCTCCAGCCTGAGATTCTCTAGCTGTAGCTGTTGCGGGAAGTGGCTGCTTAGCCGGTGGTCCATGCTAGATATGTCTGTAACTGACCAGAAACACATCAGCCATTTTAAACTATCAGCCTGTTTCTGACTATACTACTAGCTGCCTTCAGTTTGGAAAAATATTAACAATCTTTGCAGTGGAAGGTGGGGGCGGAGGGAAGGAATGCAGAGGGTCTGATTCACCTGCTTTTCTTATATAACTTCACACGTCAGCCACTTTACAGCATATGAGCTGGATCCTAAATGCGTGACAAGGAATTTCAAACGACGACAAAAAGAAAAGGAAAATCTTTCTGACACTTCAGGTCATTGAAATTGTTCAAACAAAATGTAGAAGATATCTTAGTGTCCTGATTCATCAGCTGCAGTCGACACAGAGCTCTCACTACATCTGTCAGAACCTTGCATTCCACACTCTGGCAGCCCTGCTTGTTATTGGAAGCATACAGCCATCCGTCTGTCAAATCCCTCTGCGTTCACAAGGTCTTGTGAAGGTGCTGGTTATTTGCAGTCATTTTTTTCGATGCTGATCACTGTTTGGTGTTCAGACGATTAGGAAGCATTGTTTGTCTCTCCAGACTCCTGCTAATATGTATGTTTTAAATATTCAAAATAGTAATCTACATTATGGAGTCACAGCCTGTAATTCTGTTTAAAATAATACTACTTAGCTTTTATTAGTAATATCCTCAAGCGGCAGATGATATGAAAAAATTCTAAGGCCATTCATTTCTAATTGTTTTTTATTTGTATTCTTATAATTTAAAATGCTGCCAAATTCTGATACTAACATCTCAAAATGGTCCCATCATAATCAAAAGGTCTACTTGCAGAATAAGATACAATTAAGAGGGATTAATGGTTTTAGAATCTGGCCCTCAATTTGAAAAAAAAAATCATTTCTGAGCTGAGCTGTCCTGGCACCGAATTTTACATTTGAGCTGCACATCAGCAAATATAAAAGTTTATAAAATCTTGACAAGTGTGGAGAAGTGAATAAGGAATTGTTATTTATACCTTCACATAACACAAGAACTAGGGGGTCATCCAATGAAATTAATAGGCAGCAGGTTTAAAACAAACAAAAGGAAATACTTTTTCACACAACGCACAGTCAACCTGTGGAACTCTTTGCCGGGGATGTTGTAAAGGCCAAAACATGAACAGGGTTCAAAAAAAGAACCAGATACATTCACGGAGGATACAATCATCAATGGTAAGTAGCCAGGAGGGGCAGGGATGCAACACCATGCTCTGAGTGTCCTCAGCTTCTGTTTGGCAGAAGCTGGGAGAGGACGACAGGGTACAGGTCACTATTCTGTTCATTACCTCTGTGGCACTTGGCATTGACAACTGTTGGAAGACAGAATACTGGGCTAGATGGATCATTGGTCTGACCCAGTATGGCCGTTCTTATTGAAAGGAGGAGCTGAATGACTCTTTACTATATCAGTCATAATCACTTAGTTTTGTGGCATTCACTCATTAAAAAACGATTGATTGTTTAAAGGGGCACAAGGGACAGTTGGGCACTATGTACTAATAGATAGCTCAAGCTGCTATTTGTCTCATTCAGAATTACATACCCCCCCCCAAAAAAGGCAATTATGTTCATACTAACACCAAGGCCCTGATCTAGCAAGCTTGGCATACACAGAACTCTCATCGATGTCAAGACTTCACTGGGGTTTCTATACATGGAGGGCTTGTAGGACTGGGTCCTCTTTTTGTAAAAAATCTTAAGGTCAAATCCTTGTCCTAGTACTCAGTCCTAGTAATCAAGCTGTGGGGTGAGGCGGCATGCCTTCCCCCCTTTCCGCCCCCCCCATCATGCCAAGGAGCCTGGAGTCCCAGCAGAACACAACTCCATGGTGTGCTCGGGTACAGGCCCCTTACACAGTGTCTCAGTCACCTTCCCATCTGCATACTGTACTCAGTTGAAGCATGCTAGTTCTGCCATAGGCAGAGTACTCCATGCCAGTGGAAGGGGAAGCAGGATTTGTTCCACAGAGCATATGGGACATTTAATATGCTGAGATAACAAATATATTTATTACACTATAAAAAGCCAACTACTATTTTCATTAAGTGATACAGAATTAGCCTAAAACTGTTGATGATTCAGGGGACTGTTTTATGTCCCATCCAACTCAGTAGTGCCAAAAAAATCAGTCATCTATGGGCTGTTTGGTGACCTAAGTAAAATTGTTTGGTAATAATAATAAAAATAACAGCTAGATTTTATATAGCACTTCTCAGTAGATCTCAGTGTGCTTTCAAAGGAAGGAAGTATCATTATCTCTATTTTACAGTTGGGGAAACTGAGCCAGGGAGCGAGGAAGTGATTTGCCTAGGGTCACCCAGCTGGCCATTGGCAGAGCCGGAAATAGAATGTACATCTCTTGAGTCCCAATCCAGTGCTCTGTCAACCAAACACTCCCTCCCTACTAAATGCAGCACATTTGCCCATGCACAGAAAACTGCCTTCACATTGGGCATTAGCTGGCACAATTACTGGTAGTCTAGCTGAGGAGAGCAAGAAATGAATTGGCAAAGACATTATGCCCTGTAAGCCCTCACCATCCCTCATCCCTCTAGTTTTGTGGAGACATAGCAGGGTTCCAGTTGCCCTTTATTGCTTTATTTGCTATATGAGTAGAGGACTTAGGGCTAAATCCACAAAGAGATTTAGGTGCCTAACTGCCACATTAGATGCCTAAATCAAAAGTTTAGACCCCCCAAAAACTTCTGCCCAGCTGCTGCCTAACCCTGTAGGTGCTTATATTTTTGTCAACAAAATCCCCTACATTTTTGGTGGTGGACACGTGCAAAGCCACTTCAGTGCACAGCCACTTCAGTGCCCAACACCCAACTCATGCCTAAGCCCCAGCACGATCCTCAAACTAAATGTCCCCCCACCTACCAAATCGACCCTGCAAAAAATCTTGGTGGTGGTGCCGTCTCTCCCATTGTTACCCAATAGTCCAGTGCCTAGATCTCCCACATCTCAGATAGTGCCCTAATCACTGGGCTATGAGGTATTCAAGAGTGTGCTGCTCTCAGTCATTCCTGTTTGAGCTGTTCCACTGTGTGTAAATAGTTAAATATGGCATTGGACCAAAGGGGGAAAGCAAATGAGCAATGAGAGTATGTGCGACTGTGATTTTATAGCCCAGTGGTTAGGGCACCCATCTGAGAGGTAGGAGGCCCAGCTTCAAGCCCCTGCACCAATGTATATTTAAATATTATATACAAAGTGAAACAGCTTCAACAGGAATACCCCATTGCCTAATGGTTAGGTCTTTCTTGTGGGAGATCTGTGTTCAACTCCCTGCTCGGACTCAGGCAGAGTGGGGATCTGAACTCAGGTCTCCTACATCCTGGGGGAGTGCTCTAACAACTGGGTAAAAGGGAGCACTACCCCCTCTTCCTCCATTTTGTGGCCTGGCGTAAGCACCTAACCTAACTCCAGGTGTGGGTCATGAATCCCAAGTGGAGGGAGGTGGCTCCTGATAGGTGACTAAGTCTCTTTCAGGGGCATGGCTTTGGCCACACCCCTCTCCTCAGCATTTCCTATTGGCTAGCTCAGGCAACTCCCCACTCAGTGTGCTGGCTTCTGTGGATCCCATTCTCAGGGTGCTTAACTCTCCCCATGCATTGTATAGGGAGCCTGGGTACCTAGTTCAGGGCTGTGGATTTCATGGAACAGAGTGCCAAAAAATTAGGCGTTGCAACAGATCCTTTGTGGATCTGGCCCTTAGGCTTTAAGGAATGTGAATCTGTTGCCTTTCAAGAGGACTGAGGGACACATCCTATAAAGGTTTACTCTTGTGAGTAGTACTTACACATAGCCCCATTGCAATCAGTGGTACGATTCATGTGATCATTTGCAGGATCAGACCCTAAATTCACTTTAAAATAAGAGATTTAGCTCACAGCAAGTTATATTGCTTAAAATACCTTGAAAATCCAAAAATGTCAATGTTATTTTTACTGAGTTTTCAGTTCACTGTGATCAGTGTAAAAGCCCTGAAATTTGTACTCTGTTATTAAATGTGAGTGCTCCTTTAATCATTAATTGATATTTGACATCCAATAACTGCCTAATTGCATTTAAATTACATGCTCATGTGAGATGCTTAAGTATTTAACATTAACTGACTTGTAAATAATTGATTTTTTAAATTGTGAACTATCAGCCCCCCTCATCAAGAGAGCCACCAGTCATCAGTGAGGAGAATTAGCTGGCTTCCCAGCACGGAACTGTGAACAGTAGCAAGGCAACTGGGTGGCTTAAAGAAATCCATTTACTCATTGTGTTGCTTTGAGAAATACCACCACCAAAGAATGTTTAACCACAGGAGTCAATCTTCATAGTGACAGCTCCATGGCCCTTACTGAAGTAGACTTTGCAGTGGCACGGAAGACATTTCTAATGGTTCAGCTGCTATGCTGGACCATTAAGCCTCTGAGGCACAGAGGAAAACAAAAAAGGATTGTCAATGTCATGTCTGTAGCAGAAACAAGCTTTGAAATATAGGAGGGGATAAAACAAAAAGCCTGTACAGGTATGTCATTCCCAACCCGATAAAAATACTAGCAAAATGAACAATAAAGGTTGGATTTGAAAAGCTGCCATCTCTGAGAGAAACCAGACTGGGTCATTTTAACCTAAAACCTGACACACAATTACGCTGCAACTTGAGGTCTTAAGAGCTCACTATGGCTACAAGCTCAGCAATAGGAGATGCATAGAAATGATAAGTTAAACAAGATCTCTGGATGCCTGGTTATGTAAGGAAAGCCTGGTGTAAATCACGGGAAGATAACACATTTCACCCAAGTTGCTTAGAAAAAAATTTCAAATTGCAATTAGTTCTAGAACAGGGTGGGCACCCGTGGGATTGCCACCCCCATGCTGTGGCGGGCCCCATGCCGCTCCCAGAAGTGGCCAGCACCACATCCCTGCGGCCCCTGGGAGAGGCGGGGGGCAGAGGACAGTGCGCAGAGCTCTCTGCCCCCCACCCCCACCCCCAGGGGCCGCAGGTAGATGGTGCTGGCTGCTTCCGGGAGCAGTGCAGGGCCAGGGCAGGCATGCAGGGAGCCTGACCTGGCCCCAGTGCGTGCCACTGCCACCCCAGAGCCGCTCCAGGTAAGCAGCGCCAGGCCAGGGCTCTCATCCCAACTCCCTGCCCTGAGCCCCCTGCTGCACCTCACACTCCTCCTGCACCCCAACCCCCTGCCCTGAGCCCCCTCACACACTTCTCCCTGCACCCACGCCCTGAGCCCCACCTGCACTCTGCACCCCATCCAGCACCCCTTCCCCCTGCCCTGAGCCCCCTCACACACTTCTCCCTGCAACCCTGCCCTGAGCCCCACCTGCACTCTGCACCCCATCCTGCACCCCAACCCCCTGTCCTGAGCCCCCTCGTTCACCCCTCCTCTGCCCCAAACCGTTGCCCTGAGCCCCTTCCTGCACACCGCACACCCTCCCACAGCCCGCACTCCCTCCCACACCCCGACCCCCTGCCCAGGCCCTACATTCATGGCCCTGCATGCAATTTCCCCACTCAGATGTGGCCCTTGGGCCAAAAAGTTTGCCCATCCCTGTCCTAGAGGATCCCAGAAAGAATATAGAGCCACAGATAAGGTCACTGATGCAGTGATTCAATGTTTATTAGATATTTAAAGTTGTTCCTGGGGAGTATTTGTAAAATACATATATTTTTGAAATAAAAAATGTGACATGAAGTGATAGCAATTCTTTCTGGTTCCAGTCATCTTTGCTAAGGCAAAACAGTGCACAAAAATAGCGCACTTCAGACCCTGGATTTAACTTGTTTCCAATAAAAATGCATCAGCTACAGCATTTTCATGAAAGACATGAAGTTTTGAATGCCTATAGTTTGTTGCCTTGTAATTTAGTTGGGGCCATTGTACATAAATATGCAGAGTTCCACATCCTCGATGAAAATAGGCTTTCCTAGTTTATGGGCTTGCATACATTGTGTGCTGGATTTCTCTGCACAGGGTAAAATTTATATTGAAAGCAAAAATGAGAGCAAAGCAAAAAGAAAATTACTATAAAGGGCTTTCCCTTATATAGAAAAAGTGCCAACTCTAACCAAAATATTTTGGACACTGCCTTTTGGTAAGTGTCCCTTGAATATATATGGTTTTGGAACAATGTCCAGTTAAAAATTATGGGCCAGATCCTTCTTCGCTCTGGTAGTACAAAGGAAATTTAAAGCTGCCATAAATGAGAAGTGAGAAGAGCGCATACCAGCAGCAGAAGGGGGTTTGTGGTTAACGCAAACTGCACTCCATTGATTTTCCTCCTGTGTAAAGACCATTACAACTGATGCAACTCATACCCAGAGGCTGCTCTAAGTTGCGTAGGATTCATACATCCCAAGGCTAGAAGGGACCATTGTGATCAACTGGTCTGACTTTGGCTATAACACAAGCAGTGAATTCCCCCAAAATAATTCCTAGAGCAGATCTTTTAGATAAACAGCCAATCTTTATTTAAAAATTGTCAATGCTGGAGAATCTGTCATGACTTTTGGTAAATTACTCCCATGATTAATTACCTTCACTGTCAAAATTTACACCTTATTTCCAATCTGAATTTGTCTAGCTTCAGCTTCCAGCCATTGGATCATGTTACCATGCTAGATTGAAGAGCCCAGTATTAAATATTTGTTCCCTATGTAGATACTTACAGACTATAATCAAGTCCTTAACGTTCTCTTTGTTAAGATAAATAGATTGAGCTCCTTGAGTCTATCACTATAATGCATATTTTCTAATCCTTTAACCATTCTCAAGACTCTTCTCTGAACCCTCTCCAATTTATCAAAACCCTTCTTGAATTGTGGGCACCAGCACTGGACACACTCTTCCAGCAGTGGTCACACGAGTGCCAAATACAAAGATGAAATAACCTCTCTACTTCTCCTCAAGATTCCCCAGTTTATACATCCCAGGATCTCAATCGTTCTTTTGTCCACAGCCCCACATTGGGAGCTCATGTTCAGCTGATTATCCACCATGCCCCAAATCTTTTTCAAAGTCACTGCTTCCCAGGACAGAGTCTTGTAAGTATGGCTTGCATTCTTTGTTGCTAGACATATTAATTTACATTTAGCCATATTAAAATGCATATTGCTTAGGAAGATATCCAGATCGCTCTGAATCAGTGACCTGTTCATTATTCACCTTCCCCCAATTTGTGCATCATCTGCAAACTTTATCAGTGATGATTTTGTTTTCTTCCAGGTCATCAATAAAAATGTTAAATATTATAGGGCCAAAAACCAGTCCCTTCAGGATCCCACTGGAAATACACCTGCTTGATGACAATCCACCATTTAGATTTTGAGACCTATCAGTTAGCCAGATTTTAATCCATTTAATGTGTGCCATGTTAATTTTATATCATTCTAGTTTGTTTTTTTCTAATCAAAATGTCATGTGGTACCAAGTCAAACACCTTACAGATATCTAAGTATATTACATCAACACTATTACCTTTATCAACAAAACTTGTAATTTCGTCAAATAAATTTCAAGTTAGTTTGACAGAGTTTATTTTCCATAGACAATTTTGATCTGTATTAATTACCTCCTTTAATTCTTTATTAATCTAATCCTGTATCAGCCACTCCCTTACCTTGCCCAGGATCAGTATGAGTCTGACAAGACTATAACTACCGAGGTCATCCCATTTACCTTTTTAAAAAATTGGCACATTGGCATTCTTTCAGTTTTCTGGAGCTTCCTCCAAGACTTACTGAAAATCAACATTAATGGTCCAGTGAACTCCCCTGCCAATTCTTTTAAAACTCTTACATGCAAGCTATCAGGACCTGCTGATTAAAAAAGGTTTACCTTCAGTGCTTTTGTTTAACATTTTTCAGAGATACTAGTGGAATGGAAAGAGTGTTATCATCACCATACAATGACACTATAACATCTGGTTGTTTTTCCCCAAACAGAAAACAGAAATATTTAGTGAACATTTCTACCTTTTCTGCACTATGATTGATAATTCTACCATTTCCATTTAAATTGACCAGTAGCATTGTCAAGATTCTTTTAGTTCCTAATAGATTTTAAAAACTCCTCCTTATTGCCTTTAAATCTGCTTCCTCTTAATATCAACATAAACCTTAGCACATAGACCCTTGTCAAGTACAAATACAATGAACTGTGATGTATGTACGTGGAAACAGTTCAATCTCTCTTACCATGATTTGCTGGGTGACTCCTGTTTGGGATCCACTTGTGTGCTGAATTGAGGGTTGTATTCTTTTCTCTCATTTTCCTCACACAGATAATTTGTACTTGCACACTAGTGAAGGAAGAAGCACAATAAGAGGATTTAATTAGAGGAACTGTTTAATTATAGTCCCTCTCCACTCCTAAGGCATGGGAATGGGAAGTTACTGTAGAGGTAATGCATTCGTACCTGTAACTCATGGCTAAAGAAAGGCAGTGCCTTACAGCATACAACAGTGATCTCTTGTGGCCAGTTAAATACTGCTTTTCACAAGATTCATCCCATCTTTTTCAACCAGACAGCTACTGGTGGTGGCGATGAAAGGAAGGGAGTTATAAAGCAGAGAAAAGTGGAGAATCTTTGGAGGCATGGTGGGTTCTCTTAAAAATGCAAGCAATGGCTGAAGAACACTGTTAAATTAAAAAATACAATAGATTGTGTTAAATTGTTTGACCAAAGTTGGGCAGACACTGTTTATCCTGGGGGTGAAATTCTGGCCTCATTACAATCAAGTGCAAAACTCCCATTGACTTAAGGAAGTCTAGAATTTTACTTTGGGTGTCTGGGAGACAATTTAAGATTATCATGCTCCTTCTCCTCCTTTTCTTTGTCTCCCTCATTCCAGAGGTAGCTCGTGACTTTTTTGACAGATACAGCACAAATCACAAAACAGTTATTTCCATCCCTGCCTAATGTACAATTTACTAGCTATTAAAAGGTTACTTTATTTATAGTGAAGAAGCATCAGGCAGACCCGGGAGCTGAAGCCGCCACCACCTCCACTGCTACAGGGGCTGGCGCGGGGGGTGAGTTCGAAGTGGGCCCTGAAGCACATACACAGGGCCTGTCCCATGGGGATGTGAGCTGGGGAGGCACAGTCCCCATCCCTGCTCCCTGAGCTTAACTGCTACAATCCTATGGCCTCACCAGGTAATGGTTACCACAGTATGCCCTTATAAAGTAACTCCTGGGAATGGTAAATTGCCATGGTAACAAGGCAGCTTCTTGCGGCACTATTAGCTATACCAAGATTTGAGCCTCACACAACACTACATTCATCAGACTTTCTGGCATTGAGATTCTCTACTGGAGAGAGAGAGAACATTGTGACATTTAAATCAAATCACAATTTGTCCTTACAGCTGTCCATATTTATCAATTAAATAAAAATATGCAAAACATATTTTGTAGCTTATGGGAATTCTTGGGTAGGCATGGGCTGAGGAGCTGCCCTTGCCTCATTCATTCTGTCACGGGTACAATTTAGATTCAAAGCTGTTTGTGGCCGAGATGGTTGCTTTCTACATCTTCTGTGAAGCAGCTGACACATACTAGTGGATGCTAGAAAATAATGCTCTGAAACACTGTTTGTCAGAGGACTTAAAGACTACTTAATAAAATCACTCAGCAGTTGTAGAGCACTTTGCATCCTCAAGTATTTTACACATCTTAACCAGTTAATCCTCCCAACAACCCTGTGAAGTATGTGGGTAAAGATAAGTTTTATTACCCACTTCACAGGTGGGAAAACAGAGGCAGAGAAATTAGGTAATTAGAACTCAGAAATTCCTGGCTCCCAGAGCTCTAGTCAGACCAGATCGCTACAAAAAACCATTCTGATCTATTTGACACAAATATTTTTGCATGCTGATCAAGCCTGAATACTCAAAAGCCTTATGATATTGCGGGGAGGGAAGGGAATGGTTGTGTATTTGCAATTCTCTTTTTTCTTAATATCCCTTCATCCTCACCCAGTCAATGTAGCCCAAATTAGAGATTAATGGCAGTTGAAAAATTCGATCTCAAATTATATGGGCATTAGAAAACACCAATGTCCATTTTATTTGTTTTTTGTAAAACCCTCATAACTTCATGATGGCCAAATATTACCTTTCAAATCACTGCCATGCTGAAGTCGTATATGCCAAGATTTAGCTTGTTGCAGAGTGTTATGGAAGTTACCATATTACTCCTCCTCCCTGGAAATAGGGCCTAATAGTGGAAAACTTGGCAGCCTCCCAACTCCGCTGCACTGAGATAACAAGGTATTAAACAGGTAACAGGATATATGAGTTAATGGCTTCATTGGGCCACCTGCAATGGAGTTCTGTGAGCCTGAGATATGGTTCCCTGAGCAAAGGGGATGATGTGATCAGATATTTCATAGAAATAATGACCTGAGTGTGTGCCTCATTTCCCTTTTTCCTGGTGATACCCTTCCTGGTGATAGGCCATTTGGATGAGATTCAACAGTTTGAAAGATACTTTGGAGCACAACATTCTGTATCTGAAGATGACAGAATGTCACTTTTTTTCTCCTTTAGAGGATTTCTAATCACAGCTTTGTTACAGCAGCTGGGATACTGAACAAGATAAACCTATATGGGGCTCAAAAATAACATATTCTCCTTCACCTTCCTGCAATGCAAGATTCCCAAAGGGAAACCATTGAATGATTTGTGGGTAATCGTCACTAACCACTTCAAAAACTGGGAACGTCTAAAATTTTAATTTCTGCGTATGAAAGATGCCAGATTTATAACCCTGGAAACTGAAGCCCTCTGTTCCTAGAACAGGTGGATTCATGGACTATTGCAGTGCAAACTTCCACCAAAGTGCCCTGGAAATATGCCTAAGCCCTGATCTGGAAGGACTACCAATGGGGTGAATAGGTGCTGAACTTTAGTCTCCCTACCAGTTCAATCCTTGGTCTGTCTGCTAGAGCTGGTCAAATAGTAAACATGTGTAACCCTTCTGCCAGGTGTTGTCAGCAGCAACAAGGGACAGGTTTAAACAGCTACAGCAGTGGTTCTCCACCAGGAGTACAGGTACCCCTGGAAGTATGCAGAGGTCTTCCAAGGGGTACATCAACTCATCTGGATATTTGGCTAGTTTTACAACCGGCTACATAAAAAGTGCTAGCAAAGTCAGTGCCAACTAAAATTTCATACAGTAAGCAATTTTTCAATAACAGTGTGTTGTGACACTTTTGTATTTTTATGTCTGATTGTGTAAGCAGGTAGTTTTTAAGTGAGGTGTAACTTGGGGGTACGTGAGACAAATCAGATTTCTGAAAGGGGTACAGTAGGCTGGAAAGGTTGAGAGCCATTGAGCCAAGGTTCCTCTTAAAACAGATACCACCAGCTTGATCCCAAAACTAGAATTTCTGAAATTCCTAAATATCTTCTCTGGTGCTCTTAATGGGCAATATTTTTCCACTCACAAGCAGTGAGTCTGTATAAAACAAGGACAAAATTATTTTTTGGGAAAAGGGAACACTACAATATTTCTAAATGAATGATAAATAAAATACTCTTTCACAGTCACTTTGGCAGTAGCCCACCTGCTAATGTGAATGCTCAGTAGGCAAATGTCCTTTTACCACATCACTTCCCCCTCCTCCCGGCCACTAAACTCCACTCACTATTTGATGTCAGTAGGTACGGTAGTCCCAGAGTCCTCGGGTTCTGGCAGGCCTGTTTCCAGTCCCTTGGGAAGTGCTACCTGGTTTTATTCTTTAATTATTCATCAACAGTTTCCTAAATGAAAGCACAGTTTCAGTTGCAATGATTTGTGGGGACATACTTTTCTTTATTTGTGAATATGTGGACAATCAAAATGTATTTGACTTCTGACACATGCATAAATTTTAGCACAATGTGTATTCATCTAAAAATGTGCACCAGTAGTTCATTATTGCCCTATTATAAAATTTCAGTATCCCAAACAGGGAGCCAAAACAATGCCATGAATTAGGTGACCAATCACAAGATATGAACGATGAATCCTGAATAATGTAAACAATTTAGGAACAAGCCTTAGGTTGAAAATTATTCATTAAAACAGGGTGGTATATATTTACAAATAGTTATTATATTCATAGAAATTGGGATTGGTTTATGAATGATTTGCTAGCCAAAAAGGGACTCAATCTGTAAATTAAATTATTCAAAATGAATAGTTCAACCAGTTCTCCTCTCGGAGATTGTTGACAAAATGCCAATTCATGCCAGCCATGATGGTGGTTTTGTAACATGGATGCACACTAACAACTCAGCTAAGTTCATCGACTCATTTCAGAAATGGGAATGCTGAATGTTTTAATAAAATGTAAAACCCATTTTCAAGTTACATTGAAAAGCATCTAACTTTGTCAGCAACATGGAAGCTTCAGTAGAAAGGACAGAGGAGCCTAATTCTAAAATCAGGAATAGTTTGGAATTGGATATTACCAAGTTCCTTTAAGCCCAGATAAATGCATGCTTACATAGAGAATCATCACTCATGCTTCTTGCTTTCTTCTATTGTTGAAGATTTGTAGCTGCAAAACATACTGAAACCAAGAAGGCAATGTTAATGCAGTAGGGAGGAACGAGGGCCAGACTCAGCAGACTGTAGCAATGAGGCCCACTGGTAGGGCACATATGCATGTTGTGAGTTCGCTTGTTTAAAACCTGCTCTTTTGAAATACCTGGCATAGTTTCAGCCATTTAAGCAGCCTTAGAAAATCAGTCAAGAAAACCTCAGAATTCAAGATAAGAATTCAAAAGTCTGACCCATGACTTCAAAGGTAGATAGAACTCATCATAACATGGCATTTCAAATTGACTAAAGCCTCCAGCAAAAGTTCTGCGCTTCCTTGGTCCAGTGATGCATGATGCAATCTGATCTCCCCTTAGACATGGGGCTGACTATGCACTGCTCTGTGTCCCTGAGCTTTTAGTCAATGGCGCTAGATGCAGTAAATTTGCAGGATCAGGCCTAGGTCAGCAGCATGCATTATGGATAGAACTGCAATAACCTGGCTGAATTGCAATGTCAGTAGCATAGGAAAGAAAATATGGAAAATGTGTTTCCCTTTTCTTAAGGAATGTGTAAATGAGGCAATACATACGGTTAGTAGACACTACAAAGGTTTTGCTGGTATAGCTATACTGGCAAAGCCCCCCGGTGCAGATGCAGCTATACCAGCAAAAGGAAATGTTTTGTTGGCATGTTAAACAACCCCCTGCATCACATAAATTATGTTGGCAAAAGGAGTTGTTTGACAGTATAAGCTGCATCTACACAGGGAAGTTGCCAGGCTATCGGTTGGGGATGTGATTTTTTTTTTTCATACTCCTAACTGAAGTAGCTATGCTAGCAAAAATCTGTAATGCAGAGACAAGAGCTATTAGGGTAATAAAGTGTATCCTCCTAGTAAAATAAGAGTGAGCTCAATCCTTATCTGCCCCCCACAAAAAAAACCCATACAAACAAAAGAAACCCCACCCCATGTATTAATTTTTCAATAGCAGTTAATTCTTACTTGGAAAAACATATATTGATTGGCCCACCTCTAATGAGGAAAGTATCCCCTTAAGAATGATGTTTTACTTCTGTTTAGAGCAACTTAAAAATAAAAAATTGCTATGAAAACAAAGAACTTCAGAGAGACCCCCTTGGGCCTTGCAGCAGGGTTAACTATGCTGATTTTCACCATAAGCAGTGAATAAATATTCATTCTCTCTCTCTCTCTCTCTCTCTCACACACACACACACACACACACACACAAAATGGGAAATACTGACTAACACCAAGGAGCCAAAGAAGGTTTCCATGATTATATATTTGGTGCAGGGGATCACAGGTGGCAAATCAAAGGGGTGGTCTCAAGAGATATTCTATCACCTAGGATTTACCGTAACTAGGGCTCTAAAGCTGGTTCTAAACCTGAAATCTGAACTGGAATTTAAAGGAAGGGGAAAAAACACTTCAGCACCACATAGAAAATCAATCAAACTGTAGGCCTAAAAATATCTCAGCTTTGGACATTTTTTCATTCTTATTAGACTTGAAAGCATGCTCATTGATCTAGCAAGAGCAATTCGCTAATAATTAGACCAGCAAGGGAGGACCTGGGAAGGTGGGGGGAGGGGATGCTCAGAGCTCAGAAGCCATAGCTGTAGCAGGAAAGATAAAAGAGTAGCTAATACCCTTGCTCACTGAAAAGAAGATATAGTTATACTAACCCACAACCAAATTATCCTACCAAGCAACAAGTCTAGAAGCCTACAGATTCACACACATTTACAGCCACCATCCCATCTGTGGCTCTGAGATACTGCAAATTATTTTTTAGCACTTAATGAAATAGGCAGGGAACCTCTGGTCCTTGCTATCAGTTGCCCGTGCTAATGGTGAGTTGACTGCGTCAGCCCCAGTACTATGTTAACAAGAGCTGTCACTGAATTAAACAGGTAAAGCAGGTTTGCATCGCATAAAACAGACTATTACTCATGTAAATATCTCATTTTAAATTATAAGAATACATGAAAACCATTCAATAGACATTTGTGCATATTAGCCTAATATACATTAAAAGTAGGAAGGAAATTAATTGTAAAAGAATGTATTTTTCCGATTAATGTTTAATAAGGTAACAGACTGTCTCCTGCACCCTTCTAGTTGGCACCAAAAAAATAATCAAAGGTATTCATTTTCTCATAAAATATGTATTGTTTTTTATTTTAAAAGAAAGAGGCAGATCAATTTTAGTTTGAAAGGCACATTAAAAATGTAAGCTCAAGAGCATGGGATACATTTCACAGAAGATTGCAACTGCTAACAGTTTTTTCTCATCTACCAGAAGAAATCAAATGAAGCCAGTTTGCCTCTGGGGTTTTAAACATCATTACAATTCATCTTAATAATGAAGTTAAAATTAACTGAAAGAAGACAAAATTAAAGGAAAAAAACCCTCTCTTTTTCTCTCTGCCAACATACGGGTTTATTCATGGAAAATAGATAAAAGTAATGTCCTCTGGGGATATTTAAAGATGATGTCAAGATATCTGGGATATAGGTCACAGTGGATCCAGACTGTGCAACAGTCTCTATATATTTACAAAAGTAAAAAGTTTGTGTTCTCCAAACAATACACAGAGAATTCAAAATACAGCAAATAAGCAATGCTGTAACTCCACTACTAATAATGCTCATAATCAAGCTCAGGAGCATAATTCTGTAATATATACGTTTCCAAGACAGCCTTTCTTTAATTTCTCCGCTGGAGAATGAAAGCCAGGGTGTAAAGGTCAGTGAGAGCATCTAATCTAGACAAGCCCCCTACTAATTCACTTTGCTTGCATTCTCCAGGCTTGAACCTGAAAAGTGCTGAATGCCCTCTGCTATGTCTATACTGGCCTACATACTTGAGTACTAGACCATGTATATGCTTACATATGCTCCCCACACCCATGCCAAGTGTCCACATTATGCTGTGCTGGACATAGGTATAACACTGTTTACCTGCATATGCCCATGCCCACACCATCACTGTATTATGTGACATAAGCGCTACCATTTCAGGGACAGTATTCCATGGTTCTGTGCATCACAGGGAAACACTCTAGGAACCACTGTGCTGTGTGTTGTTGGTACTGTCCCCTGCATTCACACATTTGCCAATGGCTGTTCCTAATCACATCACCCCTCAATGTTATTTCCTGCCAAAGTGGGTAGAAAACATGGAGCAATGGAATGGTGATCTGGTTCTGCTCCTTACTGCAGGACAAATAACTATGCAGTGGAGTGGGCAACTAGTGAGATGCTGGAAGGAATTTGGGCAGAACTTTCTGGCACATTAAAGATGCCGACCTTGTCAGTCAAGAGAATTCTTCATCTTACATGCTACAGATACGGTGAAGTCTGGTATTGTCAAAGGATGTTCAGGAGCGGACCATCACTTCTGGTTCAGGTAACCAGAATGGTGTGGTGGAATCACCTGTGTGGGATCGCAGGTTTCTGGAAACCTGGGATGACCATCAGTGGCTTCAGAACTTCCAAATGAGGAAACAGACCTTTAAGGAGCTGCGTGAGGAGCTTGCACCAAACCTTCAGTGCCAGAACACTTGATTCAGGGGAGCCATACCAGTTCAGAAGCAGGTTGCTACTGCCTCATGGAAGCTGGCAACACCGGACAACTATAGGTCCATTGCAAACCACTTTGGGGTTGGAAAGTCCATTGTGCAGGTTTGTGAGGCAATTAACACTGTGATCTACCCATATGTGGTTGCTATAAGAAGAGTTCCAAAAATAATAGTTGGATTTCAGAAGATGGGATTTCCAAACTGTACAGGGACCATCAACAGCACCCATATGCTTGGCCCACCATAAAGGAAAGTGAGTATGTGAACTGAAACAGTTACCATGACACTTCTTAGCGGTGCCCAGGGTTGTGAGGCACCTTGCCACCACCTGCCCCTACCATGAGGAAGTCTTGTCTGTGCCTGCTAGAAGTCAGATCCTTGGCATTACCAGCCACAGGCAGCACAAGTATTCCCCTCTCAGCCTACGCAGGTTAGTGATAGGCATACTCCAACCCCCCAAGCTTCTCCCTGTGATGTACAGGTCTCTTCTACTGGAGACACAGAATTCCTGAAGCCTCCACTCCCAAAGGAACAGTACACCACAGCTTAATGTTATACTATAGAACAGGACTCCACTTAATGCACAGCACATAGCTTTGTTTATAGCGAAAGCAAGTATGTTTATTTAACAAACAGAGCTTCAAATGACAGCAAGCAGAAATATTAGCAACAAAAGGTTACATAACATTCATTCTAGAGTCTACACTTAATTAACAAGATACCTTCCTCTCTAATGAAGTTAATCTGACCCAAAGTTTTTCTCCCCCCATTTACCACCCTGGCTGTCTGTGAGCCTTTTTTCATGAGGCAAACCCACTGTCAGCTTACTTCCTAGGTGAAGGATGCAGTCAGTCGCTGTATCTACATTTGTAGTCCAAAAATCTATTGTCTTCACTTGTACACAGGACTCTCTCCTGCTGGCTTATTTCCTCCCATAAATTCACTCTCGCTGAAGATTTCACAATTGTTTCATTAGTATTTGGCTCAGACTGTAAATGGGCCACCATTGTGAACCATACAATACTCAACTTACATAGAGACCGATTGATAGATAACATCTTCTGCCTGAAAGAAACTTAACAACTTCTGGTGACTGGCCCCCAATTTACAAACCTTAAATATGCAAATTTTCAGTATGTATATAAGCAGGGCCGGCTCTAGCAATTTCGCCGCCCCAAGCACAGCGGCACACCACGGGGAGCGCTCTGCTGCTCGCCGGTCCCGCGGCTCCGGTGGACCTCCCGCAGGCGTGCCTGCGGGAGGTCCACCAGAGCCACCAGCTGCCCTCCTGGTGACCGGCAGAGCGCCCCCCGCGGCATGCCGCCCCAAGCACGCGTTTGGCGCGCTGGGGTCTGGAGCCGGCCCTGTATATAAGCATAAATCCACATATATGATCTGTACATACATATCCTAATGATTCTGATGACCAGTGTAACATGAACTTTCAGCAGAGCCCTTTGGTGAACTAGTATGTAAATACCAGAACTTTATGCACCCCTGTGCCCTCTGCCAGTTGGTACCAAGAGGTCTCTGGGCTACAGTTACTATTTACTTGTTCTACAAGGCTTAGTGGACCACAGAGTCAGGTGAATGGGGAAAACTGGAAAGGTTCACAATGCCAGAGTGCTAAGGAGCTCAGGATTATACATGAAGAGGGATGAAGGGACTTTATTACCCAGAAATGATATTGTTCTGTACTGTATGTCTGTGCCAACTGGTATTTTGGTGCGGCCCACATACCTGCTCCTAAGTTGTCTCATGAAACTCTATCCCACCATCAATGATCTTGGAAAAAGATAATTCAATTACAAGCTTAGCAGCTGCAGAAGAGTCATGGAGTTTGCATATGGTAGACTGTAATTTCATTGGCGCTCCCTATGCACCTGTCTGGATGCCAATGTGGCAAATGCCATTCATATAATCATTGCCTGCTGCACATTCCATAATGTTTGTAAGGGTAAAGGGGAGTGTTTCCATCCCAAGTTGGTTCAGGACAAGTCTGGTTTACAAATTCTATAACAGGCAGCCAGATCCCACCCCCAAGACACTGGTCCCGGTTCCCAGCAGGCAAGGGGAAAGGAGGGATGCCATATGTGCACACAACTTGGCACAGCAGGGAGGCACAGGGTGCCATCTGCCTGTGCCAATAAAACCTTCACATCCTGTATAGCTGCTGGAAATGCAGGGAACACTGGCACACTTTTATGGGACCACATAACTTTGTGAGAGTTTTGTTCCTCTGTGGCTGAAGGTCATTAGCCATTCGTTCCTGCACACATTATCAGCGATGATAACCCAGCGATGATAACCTTCCACTGGGTTATCATCGCTGGGTTGGGTTTGTGCTCTGGAGCATGGCAGCCAAGTTGTAATGAATCATTGTGCAATATTTTTTTTTCCACTGTTCATACTTGTTTACAAACCTCTTATCAGGTGCACTCAGTCTCTCCGCAAGGACCTTCAGAAAATTTGTTTGGGGGTGGTATGTAGCCATTCTCTTTTTAACCATTCATTGTCAGCAGTACTAACTGCATAGTAGCTGCTTTAGAGCAATAATGACTACTATGGGAAACAGGTTAATGTTTAAGGGACAAGAGTAGGGGAGCACAGACTGTTCTTGTACAGGGTAACAACAGATGCTGTCATTGTTTGTATTGTTACTGGAATTGTGTTTCCATTTTCTGCATGTGAACTAAGTCAAAGATTTTCATCTACCCCTTTTCTTTGTTTTAGACTTCTGCTGCATTGCAAACTAGTAGTGCTTTCTGTAAGCACTTAATACTAACTGCCCTGTCTCCATTCCTCCGGGGTATCCTTGTGACTTCAGATATTTCTCAAGCTGGAGGGGACGGGACACAGAGAGAAAAGTGTTTGCAGTATCATGGTATCAGATAGTTATAAACATTCAGTTTCATGTGCAGCAAATCCTGAGGCCCAATCCTAAATCTTGAAACATCTTTAGTTCATTATTGGAAGGAGGGTCTCACACAAGTTAAGGAAAGTATAAAATTCATTAGAAGTACTAGATGGAACGTATAATTGAAATATTTTTAAAAAGAAAGGTCAACCAAAATCTTAAAAAAATCAGGGGAATGCAACCTGGAGCACCAGCCAAATGTTATTGTCTTTGCACCCTTCTCCCTGCCTTCTTCCTGACAAGCGGGGAATGATGGGCAAAATTAACTTTTGAGGAAAACTGGGGGTGTCTTCTTTCATGGAGTTGGGCATTTGGTGGGATTGTGGAAGGCCTCTGCAGGTTTACAGTCCTGTTCAAGGTAAATCCTAAATTAGCAGCATCTATCCTGGCCCCTCTATGTACATCAGTCTGGGAAAGGGAAAAAGTGCCAGATGAGTGGACCAATGGGGTAATAGTGAAGATACCAAAGAAAGCAACTCTCAGTGATTGTAGTAACTGGCATGGTATCACACTTATCTGTACCAAAGTATTGTGCAAGCTCATAGTTCAGCATATATCAGAGGCAGTCGATAGTGTTCTCAGAAAAGAGCAAGCCGGTTTTCAGAAAGGGCATGGATGCACAGACCAGATCTTCACTCTATGAAACATAATAGAACAGTGCTTAGAATGGCTACCGCAACTCTACATAAATTTCATAGATTTTGAGAAGGCTTTTGATAGCATTCATCGGACCAGTCTGTGGCACATTCTGTGGGCATATCATAAGAACATAAGAACAATAAGACAGGTCAAAGCAAAGGTCCTGTCTGCCCCTCCATCGTCTACCGACCAGAGGCAATGCCCAGTGCCCCTGCAGGTGTGACAGTGTGCTGAATCCAGGCAAATGATGAATCCCTCCCTCTCTCCTCCATCTCTCTGATCCACTCCTACTTACCCCATCTCACCATACCCCACCAGGCTACCCACCCAGCCATGAATTTATTTATCCATAGCCCACATATTTATTTTCTACATTTAATTATCCACCTCAGGTAGCCTTCACCTCAGTAGTCCTAAAACTGTTCCCACAAGTTGTGAAGGTGCGCCTTAATTTGTTTTATTTTATTTTTAATTAAATTTGCTTAATTTAATTTCTTATATTATGTGAATTATTATTTTATATATACCCTAACTATTCAAATCTCAACACTTTCTCTTTCTCTATCATCTCTCACCATTTCTCTATCATTCTTCTCTTCCCTCTTTCTTCAGTCCTAGCCTCTCTTCCCTTTCCTCTTCCTTCTTTCCCTCCCTTCTTTCTTTCCCTTCTCCTTTTCTTTTTCTTCTTTTTTTTTCTTTTTTCTTTTTTTTTTGAGGTGAGTAGACCATCTTTGTACACACGGAGAGAGATGTGGTACACACAGTATATAGATATATCATATATTATATAATATAATCTTATTCTCTATCTTTTTATTCTCTTCCCTTACCCCCCTTGATTTTTGACATCCTGTTTGCTTCTTTACTGGCCATCTTCCACACTAAATAATCAAGACATCCAGAGAGATGACAAGATCTTAGCTAAACTAGCCTTTCATGTTGTCATGTTGTATGTATTGTTAATGTTATTTTGGGGTTATTTTTTTTTTATTTATCATTATTTTTTTTTTTGCACATTAAATTTCATCATTTGTTTGTTTTTCACTTTCTTTTTTTTTCTCAATTTTCTTCTTCTTTCTTATCTGCTTTGGTCTAGTTTAAATCTGCTAGTTTAACTTCATCACCTCTGCCTTGCCCACCTCTGTTTTTCATTTGAATCATAATTGAAGGATTATTAAATGTTGGTCCCAGGAGGAGGACCCACCCCTCCTCCCTCCACCTTACCCTCTCCATTCTGACCCTTTACTTTTTTCCTTCCTTCCTGTTCCTGTCTCTCCATCCCTTGACCTCTTCCTTTATCCTCCTTAGGACCTCTCATTTAGAAGAATTTTTGCCTTTGCCTTTTCCCTTGCTGAAGGTTCTCTCTAAATCTTTCTAATCCTATGATCCCCCTTCCCCCTTGTTGCCATGTTTGTTTGTCTCTTCAAAATAGAGAGATAGATTACGACGATTTCCTTTTACAGAAACCATGTTTTGACTATATCAAGAGTTTATGTTTTTTTGTCTTTTTTCTTTACAATTTTATTTTTACTATTGTATTTACTTAATTGCGTTAGACTTGCACGATGTTAGACTGGTCTGTAATTTGCACCCCTACCCCCTTTTAGCTTTTTTTAAATATTGGCTTTATATTAGCTAACCAGTCATTGGGTACGATTTAATTTAAGGACAGGTTTTAAACCTTAGTTAATAGTTCATTCATTCACATTTTGATTTCTTCTTCTTCTCTGGAATACCATCCCCATCTGGTCTGTGTGTTTTGTTTGTGTTGTTATCAATTAATTCCAAAACCTCCTCTACTGATACTTCAATCTGTGACAGTTCCTCAGATTTGTCACCTACAAAAGCCAGCTCAGGTTTGGGAATCTCCCTAAAATCCTCGAATTCCTTTCGGTATAATCAATGTCATCAAAAACTATTTCAACTTTACATGCAGCGTTGATCACAGTGAGCTCAGTTTTGAAGTCAAAACAGGAGTACAATAAGGGTGTGCCATGTCTGCAATCCTCTTCAACATTGCCATCGACTGGGTAATGTGGCGTACAACAGAAGACATGCCAAGAGGCATTAAATGGACATTCTTCTCATCCCTTGAAGACCTGGATTTTGCAGATGATGTCGCTCGCCTGTCACATACCCAACACCATATACAAGAAAAAACAACTCAACTCAACATATTCAGTGAGCAAATTGGACTGAAAATCAACCACAATAAGACAGATATCATGACCTTTAATATTGCCTCATCATGGATAGAGAATTGTTCTCACCAGTGTAGAAACAAACATTCACATACTTGGGCAGCACCATCAGCCAGGACAGCCGAACAAGCCAGGACATGCAGAACAAAATGAATTAAGCCAGGAACACCTTCAGGAGCTTAAATACAGTCTGGAAATCATCAAAATACAACATCAAAACCAAACTCAAATTTTATTAGAGCTGCGTTCTTTAAACACTACTTTATAGTGCAGAATGCTGGGGACTGAGAAAGTATGACATGTCCAAACTGTCTTCATTCCATACAACTTGTCTCAGAAAAATCCTCTGTATCTTTTGGCCCAGAACAATCTCAAACCAAGATCTATTGACACAGTGCAGCCAAGAGGATCTGAGCACCATCATTGCCAGGAGGCGTTGGAGACAGATCGATCATGTGCTTTGGATGGAAACTGATTCCATCATCAATGTAGCAATAAGATGGACACCTGAAGGCAAACGAAAACAAGGCCACCCAAAAACAACATGGTGAAGAGCTGTGGAAGCCGCGCTGAAAAACCTGGGGCATGGCTGGGGAACCATTGAAAGACTTGCCAGAAACAGTCAGGAGTGAAGGAGCTTTGTCACTGCCCTAAACATCAGAGGCGTAATAGGAACATGATGATGATGACCTGCCACCTTTGGAAGAAGCTGAGAAATCGCCCCACATAACCTAACCTTAATTTAGAAGGCCACGATTTTGATACTTTTCAGCATTCAAGGAATGCAACTGTAAGACTATCCTTGGTTCTCAGACAAACTTTTGCAGCCCATAAGGAAGGAGCAGAGACTACTAATGATAAGAACAATGAACTAATGTTTTAAAACATTTAAAATGTTCAGAGTGCCCCAAAGAGGGAAGGAGCCCAGTTCCTTTCAGGGGCTATGTTACCAATTTATAATGTCATCTTTAAAGTCTGGCCAACATCTGAAGAACATAGTGGTTTTCAAAGTACCAGAATGGAAAAGAGAAGTGGCTTTCCAGTTCTGTGAGGAGATCCTGCAATATATGCTAGAGAGATGGTTCTGCTAATGGTCACCTCTCTACATATTGCAGAATGGAGGGGTTTGGTCAGCTATGAAGGTGGACCAAGCAGATATGCAATACCAATGAATCTCAAGACACACCTGAAGTTTCTTCTACTCCAGAAGTTTGCTGAAATATGCTTACAGGACTGGGAGGTAATTTGACTGGAAAATGACTACATTCTCAGCTAGTCTGTTGAGTTTCCATACAAAGGGAGATGAGAACCATGAAGTCCACCCATTCCACATACACACCCGGCATCACCAGAGAAACCTGCCCCTGTATCTACCTAACAACAGTGAAATAGATAGGGAAAGAAAGACACCCCACAACTTTCTTTGGGTCCCTGAAGTCTCAGATCAGTACTATAAGCCCCCTCACCTCTCCCTTGCAAAAGGACACCACACTGTGGTTATCCAACAGCCAGACCAGATCCTTCTTCCATCCCCATTACCCACAGTCTGTGAAGCATGGATTGGTACAGGGAGAGGGAGGCCAGACACCAGTGATGTTAAAAAAATTAGTAATCTTCCAAAGGAAAAAGGACTGCTGTGACTAACTTTTCCTCAGATAACCAAATGTGTTCTGTTTCCTTCCCCTTCCTGGACCTAACCCCCCTCCTCCATTCCTGTTCTATGCAGGTCCCATTTGTAAGGGGACAGTAAGATCGGAGAGCAGGGTAGAAGAACTGAAACTGCAATCTTCCAAGGGACAAAAGACAGCTGTAATTAACTTTAGACAACCAACTATAAGTTTTCTTCAACTGTCCCATCCTAAACTGCATGGGCAGTGTGTAGAAAAGGCTTGGGGAGGCTAAGACACCCCAAAATAGGCTGGCCATGCAGGAGGGCAAATGCCACAAATGTGGTATCAGTCACCTCCCTCTGGAGCTGTGCCTGCCCACCGCCTTTGGAGAGCTGATCCACCTCCCTTTGGAGCTCCTAGAAGTGTGGTAGGGGGCCACTGGTGCCCAGACAGGACCCACCCTCTCTCCGCCTCTTTCCCTTAGCCTCCCACCCATTACTTGTTCCCCTCCACTGCAGGGACAAGTGAACAGCAAGCCAATGGACAGGCCTCAGGGGAACAGGTGAAGAGGAATGAGCAAGTGGTGGGCAGGTGGCCAGGCCTAGAAGGAAGGGGTGGAGAGGAGTGGGCAGGAGGGTTGGGGGAAGAGGCCGAGAGGAGAGGGCAGAGGAGTTTGGGGGAAGAGGCAGAGATGAGCAGGCAGGGGAAGCGAGTGGTGGGCAGGCAGGGGGGCCTAGAGGTTGACAGGAGTGAGTGTGGGGCGGCAGAGCAGATGTAGGAAGATGAGGGCAGAGCCTCAGGGGGAGATATGGAGTGGAGGTGGCCCTGGAGGGGTACAAGTTGGAGGAGTTTGGAAAGAGGAGGGGGCACCACAATGCCATGGTTTCAGCACTGCAGTTCAAACTCAGAGACACAGCAATACATGGCATTTTATCCAGTGCTCAGAACTTCAAATGCCCTGAATCTTAAAAATCAAAAATTTAGCACCAGAACAAGAGGGGATATTGGTGGTGAAGGGTCCTTTTCAAAACTTATCAGTGTGAGGGTTCCAGTCCCTGCTGTGGCTCAGGGTCCTCCTCAGGTTCAGCAGGGAAGCTTTCTCCATTGGCTTGTCTGGAAAGAGGTTCATAATACAGTTTTCTCATCCTCTGGGGCATCCTACATGGCCCTGCTGCCTCCTCATCCCAGCCCATATGACATCCTACCAGGCAATGAGGGGATCATGAGCCACTTGAGGCTCTATTCTGGGAGCCCTTGATGGCACCTAGTCCAACTTGTTGTTGAAGGTGGATGCATGAAGAGCCCTCCTGGAGCAACTGTTGGTACAGGAGCCTCAAGTTCTTGATGTGTTCCTGGCCCTGGGCTGGAGTCCACTCAGTGCCTGCCTGATCCAGCCCCTGTGCAATTTCCCGGTTCAGTAGTATGTTCCTGCCGCTCCAGGAGAAGTCATGGAGAACAGTGTACTCCAACCACATATTGATCAGCACCAACAAGTCGTTGCGGGCCAGGCGGCTGTTCTTGGAGCAGGATTCATGTTCCCCTGTACTGATTAAAAGAGTGCAGCAGAAAACTTTTCTGATGCCATCAGCACAGCTCATTACTACTGATGAAAACAAGGGGACAGAGTCCTTTGTAGACTGGATAAGGGTCAGGCAGAAAAGGGTTCATTGAATTCTGGTACTGGGGGAGGAGGTCTATTGAAACTCAAGACCTAGTACATACCCTTCTCCCCATCCATACTAGCATGAGTATGCGGCCATTCCAGAGTCTGAGGACTGTACTTACCCACACCCCTCAGGCATGCTAGCTTACTTGCCCTCTACTTGCCTTCAGACATATGCTTCTGGGGTTTAAGTGTGAACAATGGGAGGGTTCTCACACAACCATGTGCATAAACCTGCGTACAGTCACTAGTGTGAGTGTATTGTGAAAATGAAAGGTGCTCAGCATCAATTATAGCACCTCACAGGATTGAACCTGCCATCTTCCATCTCTTCATTAAAGATTAAGAAAATACACAGTAAACTTATTAGAAATTTGACAAATTAGAAATGTTCACAAATTAAATCCTTTAGGGAAAATAGGATTGTTATCTCCCAGATAGAGCAATGATGCTGATAATAATGGATTGTACCTAAGGTTCCAGAAAGGAGAAGACAACTGCAGTTGGCAGGAAAGAGTCCTGTCCTATTTACCATCTACACTCTGATTGGCAGCATAATTTCTCTCATTTTAAAAGCCTCTTCGGCCATTTTAAATGTCTTTCATATTTAGCCCAGAGCGGTGGAAAAATGCTCACATGTTGTGCATTTTGTAACAGAGACAGAGAATGGACTGGAAAGATGATCTGGGGAAGCATTTTAAAACCACGCTTTTGTCTTGATGTTTTGGAGAAATCTTTGAACAACAACAAAAATAGAGGAAAGGATGAAAAAGAGAAAGAAGTAGATTCACCACAGGGAATTTGCCCCCTGACAAGTTTCCTCTCAGATTCTTCTAATCTAAGAACTGCAACAAAGTAGCTAAGGCAGCAGGAGCTAAACCTGACGCTCCTGGCTCCAGAGGGGGCACAACAGCTGAGAGATGCCAAGAGCATTCATTGTAGCTGCAATCTTCCTCCTCCCTCTCGCTCTTAAAAAGCCTTATGACTTTACCGGTGTGTTCACAGCAGCAAACACTGGACCTCAGCTTTAACTACAGTGGTAACATATAGCATTCCACGACGCTATGCACATAGTCTATGTACATGCTGTTATTATTGCTACCCTCCTTCTCTTCCCTCTGTTTCCTCCTAAGCTCTGACTACAACAGAGGATTGAACCATAGGGAATCTGGGCCACCCTTTAAGACTCTTTAGTCTGCTTCAGCCATGCCACTCCATATGCATGTAGGGTGAACCAGATGTCCCGATTTTATAGGGACAGTCCAGATATTTGGGGCTGTGTCTTATACAGGGTGCCTATTACCTTCCACCCCCATCCCGATTTTTCACACATGCTGTCTGATCACCCTATATGCATGGAGCAAGTTCCCTAAAAAGTCCATAGAGCTACTACTCTGTCCACCTTCAAATCCCTTAACACTCACATCTGATGCCTACCAGCTGCTAATGGTGGTAAGCTGCTGATTTTCACTATCAGACCTGACAAAGTGAGACTACTGCTACTGATCAAAAGTAAACCTAACAAAGCAGAAGCTCTATCTGCAAACTGTGTACATAACTCGTCTATGCCAAACAGGTTTGTGTTACTGTTATCCTATCATCTTGCCTCATTTGTTTTTTCACCCACCTGTTATGTCTTGTCTTTAAGATTGCAAAGCTTTTCATGGCAGAGCTTGTATTTCATCATAGGTCTGCATCTAGAACAAGAGGAGTCTGACCTAATTGGGAGCTCTTGGCACCACTGCAGTACAAGCAATATGTAATAATCATACTCTGGCTCTTCGTGTAGCCATGTGATGCATTACTCCCTTCCTTAAGATTTTCCTTTAATTTGAAAGTAAAACAAATATAAATCACTACCTGAATTACCTTAGCTTCCCTCCCAAGGCATGTGAACAAGCTGGTAGGCTTCTCCCTTAAGGAGCTCTGTCATCCTAATTCTCTACCCTTTTTATTGATCTCTCAAGACTTACATGGTCTGGCTAACTGGGTGAGTGAGCAGAATAGCTCTGCACATCAATATAGCATCCTAGAGCCTGACACAGTTGGTTTTAAAAAAGGGAAACCAATATTTTTTTTTCCATTTTTAAAAAGGACATTGCCAAGTAATGTGAATTTTTCAAAAGGAAACCGAAATTTGGTTTTGTTCTAATCATTTTTAAATTCTGTTTCTTCAGTCCACATTGCCTGCAGCAAACTATCAGCTTGAGGATGTGCAGAGTCATAGCAGAGAAGATATTGACTGAGCTGAAAGCTAGAGGAGTGGGACTCAATGGACTTGAGGTGTTGGGCTTTAATGGCATTAAGTGCAATGAGTGGCTATTTTTCTGGTGCTCAGGCACTCTCCTGTGCAGTAAGTCCTCACGTGCACAGTCTGTCCAGCCTTGGCAATCAATACATCTGGTGAGGTTCCTGGAACTATTGGGTAAACTTGCAAAAGCATCAGCATCCCTTCATAACTCAGCCAAAAGAGACCTGTTTGAAACATCCTGGCAAGAGTGCTTTTGATAACCACAAGTAAATGGCTCCTCAGATTGACTAATGCTTAATGGATTGATCAATGTGATGCTGTCATTGCTTTCCACCAACTCCATCCATATATTTGGAAGAGTCTGGAAGAAATGAAAGGCTGGAAAATACCAAGAGATGCAAAAATAACCAGCCTCGTGCATTACAAGACAGAGAATTTATTCCTCTTATTCAGCTTTTTTGAGGCAGCTTTGCGTGCCACACGCAAAGGTGGGATTCATAGGGGGACTTAGGCATTGCAGTGTTTGGCATTGCAGCACCTAACTTTTAAGTGCCCTGATGCCTAGAGGAATTCACAACCCTGAATTAGGCACCCAGGCTCCTTATACAATACAGGGAAGAGTTAGGTGCCTAAGAATGAGATCCACAAAAGCCCGCATGCTGATCAGGGAGTTGCCTAATACCAAATGCCAATGGGAAAGGCCAAGGGGAGGTGTATGGCCTAAGCACCACCCCTCAAAGGGAGTTAGGCACCTAGCTCCAGGCCAGAGGGAGGCCCAGTCTCCACTTGGGATTTGCAACTGTGAACCCGCTTCTGGAGTTAGGTGCCTAAGACAAGTCAATGATTTTTCAAGAAAAATTACAGTGATTGGGGTCTTATAAACTTTAGCCCACTCACTACACGATGTAAGAGACCCAGGCTCAAATCCTCCTCCCTACTCCAATGTGGATCAGGGACTTGAACTTTGGTCTTCACCCCATTCCTGGTGAGTGGCCTAGCCACTGATCTATAGGGTATTTCTGGGTGGTCTCTCTCATTATCTCCTGTTGAAGCTGTTGCACTGTATATAAATCATTAAATATTCATTGGCACCGGAGGACTGGAACAAAGGTCTCCCACAGGAGTGCCCTAACAACTAAGCTATAGAGACAGTCTCAATTGCACTCTCTCTGGATCAATATTGTTACCAAAACATTGATTTCAGTGTGACCCAGTGTTCTCTCACACTATCCATGGATTGCATGCAGTGTTGTTGTAGCTGCATCAGTCCCAGGACAAGAAGTTGGTTCAATAAAAGATATTACAGTATCCACCTTGTCTCTTTAACATCCACATATTGCTAGTTTTGTAAGCTCATTGGAGCAGGGATCATAGCTATCTCTCATTTTTTTTGTACTGAGTTTACCACAACAATACTACAGTCCTAATTGGGATGTGTGGATGCCAACGTTATATAAATATCCAATAGTAATAAAATAACTAATAACTACAGATATTTTCTATTCCACCTAGGACTACAGCTCCTAAAGGAATGTTCTTTTTCCACTTTTGCTTATCTGAGAAACTACTGATGCACTGAACTGACTGAGGACCAACTGAATGCACAAGCGCTGTTTATTCTTTGAAAACTGACCCAAGATGCTAAAACTGGTAGAAAATACAATTTATTGCTTTCTAAAACAAGGATCTCAAAGATTATTACTTGTGTAAAACATTAGAAATAGTGCAATTCACTTTTTTCATACAGATATAATAAATCTGCCTAATACTCATTTACATAAGTTTGTTTATTTGCATTTTGGTCCACCACATTGCAAAATCCAAGGATCATTGTTAGACTATAACTAAATCAAACTGTAAGGAAAGGTCTAGAAGGGAAACCAGGGTAGCCTGAATGATTATAGCTTATTTGATTATCTGGAGTTCTGAGAAGAGATTTTACATTTCTACAATTGAACTTTTGAAAGGCTGGATCCTATGGACATGTACTGGAGAGACAGAAGTCTTGCAGGTGAATTGGAACAAATGAATTGGTCTGACTACAGGTGGGAGTTGCTAATTCTGAGAAACTTGTGCTGGTGCACAGTGACATTTCTGCTGTTTCAGACTGTCAACAATTATGTAAACCCCCATTCCAAACATAGTCTAAGAAGTTGTTTTACATGGGGAATTATCTTTATTTTCCATTGTACAGTGTGTAAAACTGACATTGAAACCAACACCTCTGTCTTCAATACTCTAAGCCCATAACTTACATTCAGAACACATAATAATATATCAGCACCAGTGGGGGAGTAATAATGGTGTTTAGTTTCCTACACACAAATCATTCTTACACCAAAAACTCTGTAAATTGTTTTTGATTTTTCATTTGTTGGTAGGAATAGTTGAGCTTCTCTCCACACTGCTAGTTGCAGTCTCAGCAGAAAGACAAAAATAAATTACTGAAGCTTATCAGACTTAAAAATCTGAGGTATTTTCAAGTGAAATATATTTGCCTGTAAGTTACGTTGTGTGTAAGTGTAGGGTGTTGTTCAGTGAGTAAATATAGACTTTGATCCCAATATAAGCCAGAGAGATCCACTAAAATAAGCACACAAAGCAGAAGGGCACAGAAAATGCTGAGTAGAAGGTGATGCCCACCTGGGTCCATTCTAGCTATAACGTGACAAAAGCAAAGAATATACCACATTAAAAAGTGTAATTTTGAGTGATAAACAAATGGCTCCCCCTCAGAGTTAAGTATGTCTTTTGCATAATGTTCTGAAAGAAATGAGTGAAGTTGCTTTCAGCAAATACTTTTACTGTAACGGTAAATTGATAGTTTGTGTATAGTATAACATAGTTTGTTGTATAGATATTTGTAGGTAAATTGAGTTATTTTTCCTAAAGGGAAATAAATCTTTGCTGCTTTATATATTGTATATAGTTGAAGATTAGTGATGGAGCTTCACCTGAAAAGAGAGTGGGAGACAAAACCATATTTGACTTCCGATGACCTTTTAAGTCAAGTCACAACTTTTTAAGTTACTTCACAAATTATTCAAGCCACATTATTTGGAAAATATTTTCCCATTATCCTCAGCATACCCTTTATATATACAATTCTTATGATCCTTTCATTTAATTTGAATTTATAAAGTTGTGTCGAATTTTTTTTTAATTGTATTCTTGCAGTGGGAATTGTAACTCCTAAAAATGTATTCAACAAATAGAGGGCATTTGAGAATTTGATGCTGAATCTAAAAATCCCTTTTAGCCCCGAATCAGGAAATCGTCCCTTTGCAGGACAGTTTAAGCATGTTCTTCGCTTTCAACATGCGTTGAAGTGTTGTACTCAATAGGTATGTACTTAGGCAAGTGCTTAAGTGCTTTCCTGGAGCCTTTAAAATATATTATCCTTTTATCTTTTTAAAATGTCTTGTTTTAGGTTTTAAAGCAATAAAAACAGTTAAAACTACCCTAAACTATTTTTCATAGTTCACTTTTCTGAAAATAACAAGTAGTAGCTATTCTGAATTGCAGAGAGGAAGGGTTTGTTTTTTCTACTTTTCTGTGGGATGATGTCCTCCGGTACATTGCAATGTTATACATCTAGAGATGGAGAGAGCTAAATAATGCACGTTTGCAGCTTATGGGTTTGCTTACGCTAAGCAAGAGACCATTCTTTATATTGAAAATTGTACTTGGGAGAAAAGTGTGGATTTATGCTATGGAACTTATTTTTGAACATTTTAAAAAATATATATTAAAATATAAATCTTTCAAGGAAGTTATAATTTGCATAAAATAAATACTAAATTTCAGAAAAAAACTGAAAACTCAACACCTTGCAGGATTAGGTCTTTAGATGTTTTTCTCATGGGAGTCATGGCTGTAATAAATGTGCAGCCGTACCTATGATCTGAGTTTGAACTCAGCTCTCCTAAGCCAAAATACTAATCTATTTGCCTTTTAAACAATGCAGGTCTTAGCAACCTTGGGATCAGAATCATTATATCGACAACTGTGTTTACAGCTGGGATCCATATCACACAGATCCATCATAAAACCTACAACTGTGCTTCAAGTTTTGTGTTTACATTTCTGGTTACACTGCTCAGAAACTGAAATATTTTTCAGCTAGACAATATGCCTCTTCCAGGTTACATCCCTTGCTTAGATCAGGCACGCCACTATTCTAAATGTTCTTAGGATGACATGTGGAATGCAAGTTATTTTCCCCCACACTTTTTTCCTCACTCCTTTGGCACAAACTAATACTGGATATTAGGGCTGTCGATTTATCACAGTTAACTCATGTGATTAACTCATAAAAATTAATTGTGGTTAAAAAAATTAATCACAATTAATTGCACTGTTAAACAATAGAATACCAATTGAAATTTATTAAATTTATTAAATTTCAATTTAATAAATTGAAAATTTATTTTCAGGGTTTCTATTACAACACAGAATACAAAGTGTACAGTGCTCACTTTACATTATTATTTTTATTACAAATATTTGCACTGTAAAAATGATAAAAGAAATAGTATTTTTCAATTCACCTCATACAAGTACTGTAGTGCAATCTCTTTATCGTGAAAGTGTAACTTACTTTGTTACATAACTACAGTCAAAAACAAAACAATGTAAAAATTCAGAGCCTACAAGTCCACTCAGTCCTACTTCTTGTTCAGCCAATCGCTAAGAGAAACAAGTTTGTTTACATTTACAGGAGGTACTGCTGACTCCTCCTTATTTACAATGTCACCTGAAAGTGAGAACAGGTGTTTTCATGGCACTTTTGTTGCAAGGTGTTGCACGGTATTTACGTACCAGATATGCTAAACATGCTTCCGCCACCATTCCAGAGGACATGCTTCCATGCTGATAATGCTCGTTAAAAAAATAATGCATTAATTAAATTTGTGACTGAACTCCTCGAGGGGAGAATTGTATGTCTCCTGTTATGTTTTATCCACATTCTGCCACATATTGCATGTTATAACAGTCTCGGATGACGACTCAGCACAGTGGTGGGCAACCTGAGTAATCATCTGAGACGGCAGCCACTGGGAGCTGCGGGTGGCCGTGCCTGTGGACGGTCATTGTAAACAAACTGTCTCGCGGCCCACCAGCAGATTACCCTGATGGGCCGCATGCAGCCCACGTACCGTAGGTTGCCCACCACTGACCCAGCACATGTTAGTTTTAAAAACATTTTCATAGCAGATTTCACAAAACACAAAGAAGGTACCAATATGAGATTTCTAAGGATAGCTACAGCACTCAACCCAAGGTTTAAGAATCTGAAGTGCCTTCCACAATCTGAGAGTGACTAGGTGTGGAGCATGCTTTCAGAAGTCTTAAAAGAGCAACACTCAGATGCAGAAACTACAGAACCCAAACCACCAAAAAAGAAAATCAACCTTCTGCTGGTGGCATCTGACTCTCATGATGAAAATGAACATGTGTTGGTCCTCTCTGCTTTGGTTCATTATCAAGCAGAACCCGTCATCAGCATGGACATATGTCCTCTGAAATGGTGGCTGGAGCATGAATGGACATGTGAATCTTTAGTGCATCTGGCACGTAAATATCTTGCGACGCTGGCTACAACAGTGCCATGCGAATGTCTGTTCTCACTTTCAGGTGACATTGTAAACAAGAAACATTATCTCCTGCAAATTGTAACCAAACTTGTTTGTCTGAGCGATTGGCTGAAGTAGGACTGAGTGGACTTGTAGGCTCTAAAGTTTTAGATTGTTTTATTTTTGAATGCAGTTTTTTGTAAATAATTCTACATTTGTAAGTTCAACTTCCATAATAAATAGATTGCACTACAGTACTTGTATTAGCTGAATTGAAATATACTATTTCTTTTATCATTTTTACAGTGCAAATACTTGTAATCAAAAATATAAAGTGAGCACTGTACACTTTGTATTCTGTGTTGTAATTGAAATCAATGTATTTGAAAATGTAGAAAATATCCAAAAATATTTAAATAAATGATATTCTATTATTGTTTAATCGCACGATTAATCATGACTAATATTTTTAATTGCTTGATAGCCCTACTAGATATTCTGTTCCTGCATGCTTTGTTTTCTTCTTAGGAGATGCAGACTTTTTTAAAAAAACATGTTTACCCAAATCATGTGGCATATCTTCCAGTCTGTACATAAAAATCTTCTCATTAGTAATTCAGCAAGAACACATTTGTAGAACTATATAGTGGTGTTTGATAAGAGACCAGGAAAGAAGCTATTTTCTGATTTATAGATAGTGTATCTTCTTTGACAGTTTTCATGTTCATTCAAAAATCCTAACTAAATCTTAGCTTCCCCAGTAGAACTCATATTATAGGATATATGTACATATTAACCTGCAAAAAGTTCTTTAACTTTCACTATGTTCCCTGGGGTCAATGATCAGAAATTAATTATTTTCGGTAACCCATAAGTCACAAAAATGAAGCATAACACCTTAATGGTACCATCTTACATTGCATTGAGGACATACAGATAACTTCTGGCCATGTTGATTATGAATCAGTCATATGTCAGAAATCTTTCATTAAATAAAGGTCCACTAAAATCTATATGAACTGGTGGTCATGGACATGATTGCTATTTCCAGAAATTTGTTGGTGCATAATAACACTTCAGCTGTGCAAACTGATTCTTCAGTATCCCTGTCCATATCTGGCACTGAACATGTAGCCTGGCTAAGGCTTCCATACAAACCACACCTCATGGTTTTCCTAAAGTTTTTTTTAAAACCCCAGGAGGACACTTTTCAAAAACTAGAGCAGGATGAATAAAAAAATTGTTAATTAGTTTTGCCTCTTTTTTTATTCCTAAATTATCTGGGAACAGATCATAATTTTCTTTAATTAATTTGAAATTATTCACTATGCAATAAGTGTCTCAAGATGAATGAATGCCTCCTCAGATGGTCGCTACTGTTCACATGACCACACCAGGCTCACTTCACAACAATCCTCTGAAACATCTGGCACATAGGTGATACAATTGCAATTATATGTGGTATAAATCTATCATCTCACAAGGATTAGTTCAGTGCTTGTTAGATAAGTACGTACTTTACTGATTTGCATACATTTACCTAGGTTATACATTAATCTCCAAGCTACTCTGTATGCCTGTGGCCACAAAGAAGTTTTATGCTGGCATACATCATCAAAATAGTTCATAAACCAATGGGAGACCAGTAAAGTATAGAAATTGGGTAGTATCCATTTAAATAGTTTGCCAGCCTTCTGGTACCATTCACTGTGTTCTGTATTTTAGAAGCTGCCAAAACCCACTGGAGCAACAGTGTCAATAGGTAGCTAGGCCTTGCATGTTGTGTATATTCAGTAAATATAGTTTAAGAAATCTGGAATCTGTGCCCATGTGGTGCTTTCACATTATTATCGTGTAAAAGGCACAATGAAGCTCTGACCTTGAATTGGGATCCATTTTCTGTTTTGACTTTGTTGAGAATAACCAGAGATCATGAATGCATTGTATAATGCAGGCAATGCGGCATTCTTAGGATGAAATCTTGTCTCCCCTTGAGGTCAATAGGAATTTTTCCATTGATTTCTATGGATTTCAACCTTAATGTTTTGTATTCTATGATAAGATATTTTACTAATTCGTCTGTACCAATGAATACTAATTGACCAGCAGGCAATAGACCACAAAGTCTATTAAGAGAAATGTTCAGATGTACCTTTGCAGTTCTGACATTAGAAATGGCTCAGGTTTGCTTGCTTTTAATGCCAATTGACATTCATGGCATGTTTGTGGTTTATCACAAGCCAATCAATTAATGGGAACTGAGGCTCTGGATTAGGGATGTGATCAGAGAAAAGAGGACATGGCCACAACTATGCTGTGTGGTTCCCCAGTGATGGTTTCAGTGCCTTTTGGCCTTAGCAGCTAATGCAAGCCAGAAGAGGCCTCAAGCAGTTCTAATTTAATACATGGGGACTGTGCCAGTACACAGTAGCCTCAGAATTTGGAGAATGCAAACTGACCTTTACACACACATCCTCAAATGGCCAAGTAAATAGAGGACACAAATAGCAATGTTTTTGAAAGTGGTCTACATAATTTCTTCCCCGAGTGATGCTGAATGCAGCAGTAACTTTTCTACCTAAATGTTAATTACAGCATAAAAGCACATTCTCCCCTTGATTTTTGTAGCAACATCCTTTGACCTCTAAACATTTCTAACATGACATCTGAGTCTTGCCGTGTCTCACACAAAAGTGTCCTCTGAAAATTGCCCAAACTGGTAACATTCTGCCCTTTTAAGCTTGACTATAAATTGTACCATGGATTCACATTTTTCTTTTACCTCTAATGAAATTAAAAACTTTTGGCTGCTGTAAATGGCTTTGATGCTACAGCAAGGAGCATGACATTAATGCCTAGATAGAAAGAAAACTCTGACCAATGCACTCTTATTTCCCATAGCTTTTTGATGTCAGAACATTTGGGGGATACTAATGCCTTAATCACACTATGTGTTTTTCCTCCATACACACAGGCAAAGAAATACTGTTTTTCCTCTCATAACCTTTATCATCATTTACTTCAAACCTTGGTCTAGCCCAGGGGTTCTCAAACTTTTTCTTTCTGAGGCCCACCCCAATACACTATAAAAACTCCACAGCCGACTTGTGCCACAACAACTGGTTTTCTGCATATAAACACCAGGGCCAGAGTTAGCGGGTAGCAAGCAGGGAAATTGCCTGGGGCCCCATGCCACAGGGGCCCCCACGAATCTACATTGCTCAGGCTTCGGCTTCAGCCTCTGGTGGCAGGGATCAGGGCCCTGGGTTTCAGACCCATGCAGTGGGGCTTTGGCTTTCTGCCCTGGGCCCTAGTGAGTTTAATGCTGGCCCTGCTTGGCAGACCCCCTGAATAGGTTTCGACTGGAATGCCCAGTTGAAAAGGGACCCTGGTGAGTCCGGGTGGCACTTCCAACTGGACCATTAAAAGTCTGGTTGGCTGCACAGCAGGGGTCCAGGGCTAAGGCAGGTTCCTAAGGATGAAAGAACACCTTGAAAAGGCAAGACTACAAAAAGACATGTGGACAGACAGCAGGGCCACACCTACTCAGCAGGATGAAAGATATGGCTTTCAACAGAACACCTCCGCAGGGCCAGACCTTCCTGAAAACTAGACTATCAGGTCCTTAGCCCATACCACATTCAGCAACAAATCAACCCAGTCACCTTCGAGCTTCAGCTCCTTCGATCCCTTAGAGTCCACCCCATATTTCACATCTCACTTCTAAAACCATATACCAAGAACCTATTTCCCCATTGTGCCTAATCACCATCCCCACTGGTGCAAATATATGGTCAGGAAAAATACATTGTTCACAAAGTCCTCAACTAAGATCAAGTGGGGCATGTTATGGAATCTGATTTAGTGGGAAGTTTATGGCCCAGAGGAACTTACTTGGGGAGCCAGCTGAAAATGTTCATGTGCCTATCCTGAATGGGGCCTTCTGTAGGAGTCACCCTGAAAAACCTGGGCTCACATCCCCAGAGAGCACCCCAATGGGAGGGGACGATATCACAATCCACAGCTCTCAAACCCCATCCCACAGGGTTCCTGGGAGCAGCCAGACGTCAACCTTTCACCCGGTAGCCTGCTGGCATTGGCTTATCAGAGACCAATGAAACTCAGCCACAGTGTGAAGCTCTGCCCTGAGGTCTGATAGGCGGAGGCCCAGAGAACCTAATTGGCCCACTGGCCCTACTTAAGCCAGCATCAGAAACAGAAAACTGCCTGAGCAACTGGGCTTCACTCTGCTCCTGGATCTCCTGGCATCCTGACCCAGTTTGACTTCTGGCACCTGACTTGTGGTTCCTAACCTCTAAGTTGGCTTCTGCCTCTGTCCCTCTGGTATCCTGACCCAGCCTGACTCCGGTTCCCAACTCCTGATTCTGATCTTCTGATATCCTGATCCAAATGACTCTTGACTCCTGTCCCATGACTGCAGACTTTGGGTCTGGCTGCTCACAACCCAGCCGTGACAGCAGGATGGGTTCATTCTCCAACCCCAGGACCCATTTCTATGACTTTTTCATTTTTTATCTCCACCTCTGCCATGAAATTTACTAAAAGTTGTCATGCTAAAATCATGTCCTGAGGATAAATAATAATTTAGAGGTGCATGGGCCTGTAAATTAATCTTTCCTTTAGAATGATAGGGGGATTTGTTTTTAACTGTTCTGTTTAAGAAATTCATGGCCACAATAGTGAGATTTGCAAATATTGCCAATGGAAACATTTATAATACATGTAAAAATTCACCCCAGACTCTAGAGCAGCACACAATACATTCTGCACCATTTAACCCCAATGATAGACTGTGTAGGGATCACTAATAGAATGGCCAGAAAGGGACTTCTGCATGCTACAGAGGGGATCTCATAGGCTGCAGTTGGAAGCATGCTGATAGAGAAACTGTAGAATCAGCAATAAACAGATTCTGTGATCCTAATGCACTGTGCCAATAATGCGTTGGGGCCAGTATTCCTGCCAGTTTGCCTGAGGGGCAGCAGCAGCCATGTAGAAACTTTCCTGAAGCTACTATTCTAAGAGTGGGAGAGGGATTGGCTTTTGCCCCTTGCATTTCCCTCACTCTTTACCATGATGATCACTCGGGCTTCATGAGGGTGAAGTGATGATAGTGGGGGAGAAAGGATGAAGAATGGCGATAGGGCATGGAGAGGGGAGGAGAAAGAGTTGAATGTTTGTGGTTGTTAAAATTAAATTTTCAGCTGTTGAAAAACCCTCTTTCATTTCTTTTGTGTTTAATTCCCCACCCTTAAAATTATAGAATAATTTATTTAAATGATCAGTATAACAATAACAGGCAGATGTTTCCTGTAAACCTGATAGCCACCATAAAATTCCTCTCTTATCCACCTAGGAATTTATAGCATATAGAGCTTAGAGTTTATTTACCCCAGGGCACTGTTACTTTTATAAAGGAAGAAGCATCCTGCAATTATCCTTAAGACAACGTTTATCAGTCAAATGCAGTAGGTTTTATCATGATAGGCAAAGGTTAAGGTATGTCTTCATTTTTTTCTGGCAGTTGAAATTTAATGAAAAAATAGTTTTTTGGTCTCTGATGTAATTAATTAAAGGGCCAACGTATTTCTTTTGACATCTTTAAATCCAGATTAAAAAATGACAAACCCAGAAATATGAAACCCGGAATGTCCCCGTGGTTCACTGCCTCATTCTAAATGCAGGCTTGATCATATGTATTCAGAATTTCTAAGCACCAAGCTCTAGGGAGGCCTGCCTTTTGCTGCATACATATGTATAGCATTATCAAGATTGAGACAATAACTCCATCCAGTAATAAAGGTGAGTCAAAGGTGTAGCAAAAAACATCATGAGAATTGGTTTCTTGAGACTGCTGAGGTGCCTTTTCTGACCTAAACTATTGTAGTAAGAAGGGTCACTTTCCTCAGTAACTGTGTTAGTAGCTTAAAAGAAACAATGCTTAGCATTCTGCTCTATCCATCTATGTGGGTTACTGCTAATACGAAACCATGGGGAAATCCTTCAGCTGTAAACTAGCAGTGGACTAGGACCTGTAGTTAATATTGTCATGCTGAGAGACAGACAATAGAATGAAGGCTAATGAAGGTCTCTCTTCAATTAAAAGGCAAACCTAGAACAAAAGAAAAGGGGGGAAGAAATCAATTTGCTTCATTTCCCTTGCTTCTGGATCATTGCCATAAAAAACATCTGCAGGATTTGTTTTGTCCTTATCAACCAGATCCCATCCTTTTCCACGCCATCCTGTTCACACAAAGAAGTCACAATTTGTATATGTACTTGTCCAATATAGCCTCAGTCCTTTTCTGATGAGACCATGGGAAGGGGAAAAAAATGCATTGCTCGAAGGGGCACTTGATCACAAGTTGAAAGAATGTAGTTCTGCATTTCCAAAGGCTGTACAAAAAGGTTTGTACTTTTTAATGTTATTTTTATACAAATAGGAAAGATGCTTGCAAGGAAAGGCTCCTCCACAAAACAGGTTGTGTGAAGGGGTTTCATCTTTTTTCCTCCAGCTATTCATTTGTTGTTTTGCCTCAGCATGCACATGCATCAGAAAGAGCTACAATTCGTTTCTATTGGAAAAAAAGGCATACCATTATAAGAAGCACTTCAGAAGGTGAGTGAGTCTATTTCCCAAGATCTAGATTAAGGAAAGTTTACATGAAATAAGTTTCCCAAACATCATCATTTTCAGCTGGAACAACTTAGATTGATATTCAGAAGAGAATAAGTAGGATTCTTTCCTCTTTTCAATCTGGGGGGAAATAGCAAACCAATGAGGCTCTTATTCAGGGGATTTTATTCTGTAGCTTTTTGTTTCAGTGCATTTCTCTTTCCTGGGTCCCACTCTCTTAACCTCTATAAAGGACAAGATCTTCCAGTTTTGGGGGGAAACAAACAAAACGTGAAGTGGTGGGCAAACCAGAGCATAAAAATTAGAACTGTTGCAAAGCTAAAGCCCAAACAAAGAATCTGACCCTTTTTGAAGGTTTGGATAAATCTCCTGGCCCTTTATCTAATATCCAAAGTATTTTCTGCCGCAGTTGGTCACCCCTTATCTTTTCTGATATCTCAAAAAGAGTCCACGGCGTTCCCAGTGGGTCTGGCAGCACAGGGATTAATGCACAAGCTATGTTAATTTTTAATGCACTCCCAGGTTCCCCTGCACCGAATGAAATCTGGCGCAAACTCTGCAATGAGGGAAGTCAGTATCCCATCCAGCAGAGAATGCCAGATTTAATGAAACTTCACCAGTGTTACAGATAGTCAAAGAATGAGAACATTGGTGGGGCGGGGTGGGAGGGGAACAAACAAAAAAACAAAAATATGAGTACATTCAATTAGAGTGGTAGCTGAAGATGCAGTGGTCCCTCAGCCCACGGAGAATTCCCGGACCACTGGAACCCACTCCAAAGAAGAGGAGCTAAAAGCCCCTGTACAACCGCCAAATTTCTCCAGTTCTGATTTATGTAACTAGACAGGGCATTGCAGCAGCTCCTGGCTCCTCTTCCGCCAGGTGAAGGTAGTGTGTGAGTGTGGGGGGGTCATTCTCTCATCTTTGCCTCTTTCAGTCATATTGACCTTCATATTATAAAATGGTGGAAGAAATGGAGGGAAAATGACCTAGGTAGGAAAACAGGGAGAGACTGAATAGGGATAGTAAAGATTGGATATGGGGGAAAGGGGCAAGAGGATTTTAAGTGAGACTGATTGAGGAGGGAGAGAGAGAGAAAAAGCTTTGTTCTCCTTGTTCCCCACTCCAAAACTTTTCCTCACCAAAATAATAAATAATTCCTTGCAACCTCCCCAGTTAATTCTAGCCCTGGTTAATTTTCCCACCCCTAGGCAGACCCCTCAATATATTGCCCTGTACCCCATGACAACCCGCACACAATGAATTGCTATCTGACACACACAACCCCTACCCAATGACTTCATCTCCTATACCCATTATAGACCTCAATACCAATTTCTGTTACAAACCTTTAGAGAGCTTATAATTTATTGACACTAAAACTTATTTTTAAAAAATTGGTATCCAAAGCCTCAGCCCAAGAGAACATTCTCTAAAACAGTTTTAAAAGAAAATGGGTTTGAATGTTCCTTTGGTCTAGAAATACATGCTTTGTAATTTTCCTTTATGACAGGCTATAATGGATCATGCGTAATATGTTTCCTTGTTAATTCCACACACTTTTGTGACATGAACTTAGAAACTAAACTGTTCAGAGAAAAGTATAGTGAAATAAAGAGAGCCTGCTACATCACCATGTTGCCTGTAAGCAGTGGCACGACGACAAGGGGGCAGGTAGCCCAGGCTCTATCCATTTGGCTCTGAGCGGAGACCCAGCCGCTGCTGCCTCCTTTCCCATCCATGCCTAAGACAGCAGCGTGGGCAGCCATGGCTGCAGAGCACGGCCCTCACAGGAGGTAATAGGCTGGGGTGCTTGTATTCCCACCCTATGGCGGAGCTGCTAGCGGAGTCCTGGTGCTGCAGGATGGAAGGGAACTCGAGGCCCTGGCACTTCCCCAATTATTCATTGCCCACACACACGCACCTTACTGGAGAGGGGTCATCTTCCTGGGCCCTCTCCTTGAGAAAATTCTGGTTGGGCCCCTGCCTGTAAGTATATAAAGGCCTGACATTCAAAGGTATTTAGGCACCTAAAAATGTAGACAGGTGACTAGTGGGATTCTCAAAAGTGCTTAAGCAGCTTAGGTACCTCACTACCATTGAAGTAAATAAGAGTTAAGGGCCTAACCTAACCTGCTTAGGCACTTCTTGAAAAATCCCAGTAGGTACCTATCTGGCTCTTAGGCTCCTAAATACCTATCTAGTCCTAAATCTGCAACCTGGCAATGACTTCATAAGGTAGGCCAAACCTGCAACTCTTACTAGCTGCACTTACGCCAACAGTCCTTATTCACAGAAGTATTCCTATTGAAGTCAAAGGGACTCTATGAGAGAGTCAGGATTACTCATATGAGTAAGAATTACAAGATTAAGCCCTAGTTTAGTAGCATTGTTCCTTGGCACTGAAAAATAGAAATAGAAATCAAGCACTTTTTCTGAAGTATCACCGTAATTAGAGTCAGAATGCAGCCTACCTGAAGAGAAATGATGGATACATAACTCATGCCTGTTGTGAAGATCATTCATTGTCCAAAATACCTTTTCTCCCTTCTATTTTCTCTAAAGCTTAAGCATTGCTGCAGGTTGATATGACTTTCCTTATTACCAAAACATGCTTCAAAGCAATGTCAGATTGTTGTGGAGAAACTGATTTACAAGCTACTAACAGAGCACTGGTGTAAACAAGATAATAGGCATTTGTACTCAACAGGTCAATTAGTATTCAGTTATTCTGAATAATGACTGACTCTGTACTTGGAAATTTTAAAAAGACCATGCTGCTTAAAGTAAATGTCCTCCCCATTTCTGCTCTGTTCAATATTCAAGAGGCTCAAGCTATTTTAGAAGCACTACACTGTGAAATATATTTGAAAATTTCAGGTATATCAGAGTTTCCATGAAAACTGTTGGCATTAAATACTAATACAAGTTTTCATCTTGTTAAAAAAGAATGTTTGTAACATGTAAGAGTCTAATGCAAATCAGCATCTAATATTAATAATCAAAATATTTTAATATTCAAATTTTGGGTATTTAAATTAAATGTTTAATTTTTCAGTATTAAAGATTATATATTATGGGCAGAGCTGGTAGTTAAGGGTACTCAACATTTTTTAATTTTAAGACCCTGTTTCCAGCTGCTTATAACTGCCAAGCCCATATGGGTTGAAATTTTCCAATGCCAAGTGTCTGCCTCAGGAAGAAATTTTGAAAAATATCATCTAGAACCATTTGGTCAATGTGATTATTGAAAAATACATTGTTTTGCTAATGATAAGCTGATGCCAAAAATGTTTAATCAAAGCGCTTTGGAGCAGGGATTTGAAATGTGGCAGGGAGGTGGCTTTTGTATTAAGAATGTGTCTTTTGCTGTTCCTGTGGAAAACATCCACATTTGGCCAAGTTGCAAGCCTTTGAAGGATCTCAGCTGGCACATACTCAGTAGAGACTTGTTAAAGTTTGGCAACTAAATTCTCTGAAGATTCCATCTGTATTGAGCATGTTCCAGCCCAGAGATGCAGTGGCTGAGCAGGACTTTTCCTGCCATTTCCACCCCTGCCTGTCAGGGACTGCTATGGTGCCAAGCACCAAAACTGAGACTAGGGAGACAGTCTCCTCTGTGCTTCAATGCCTCGCCTTCTGGCTCCCAGGCAGCACACAGGAGAAGGATGCAAACTGATTCAAATGCAGAGAGGATAAGAGTTGGATCTTGGGCCAGAGTGAGTAGATTAGGACAAAGAGCTTGTGGGAGAGAGAATAGGAAATGATGCGGGGAGACAGAACTGCTTGGGCAAGGAGATTGGAACTAGGATCCTACAAGATTTGGGATTGGGGACAGGGAAGACATAGAAAGAGACAGTGGGGGGCTGAGATTGGGCAAAGAACAGGGGGAGCAGGAGTGGGGACACTGGGACCAGCTGGGCAAGGAAACTAGGACAAGGATCTGGGGGATGAGGGAAAGACTAAGATTGGATGTGAGACCCCAGAGGATAAGACTGGGACTGGCTGGACAAAGAGACTGGGAGGGGGAACTGGGATAAGGAACCTGGGTAGGAGAAAGACTGGGACCCTAACCCTAACCCAGAGCCTCATTAAATACGAGCACTATACAATATCAATAAAGCAGCTGTTAAATGGATTGGCCCATTCAAACAAAATATGTTTTAATACAAACAACTACAAAGTCAGATACGTCTATGAACAAAGAATGCATGCCATGCCTACAGAATGGGACTTTCTCCTGGAAAGCAGCGACTCTGAAAAGGATTTGGGGTCATAGTGGAGAAACAATTCATCATGAGCTTCAGTGTGATGCTGCGGAACAAAGGCCTCATGCAATCTTTGGGTTTATAAACTGGTGAGAAGTGAGGAGGAGTAGGATAGTGATTTGTATATGACATTGGTGAGACCAATACCAGAATACTGTCCATGGTACTGTGTATGGTTCATTTTCAAAAGGGTGTTGAAAAAGTGGAGAGGGTGAAGAAAGAAGACACAAAAAGTCATTCCAGGGCTAGAGAAAATGCCTTACAGTGAGATTTAAAGAACTCAATCTGTTTAGTTTATCAAAAGAAGATGAGAAGTGACTTGATTACAATGCATACATACCTTCATGGAGAGAAAATACTGGGTACTAAAGGGCTTTTTAATGTAGTGGAGGAAGTCGTAACAAGAACAAATAGATGGAGGCTGAAGACAGACAAATTTAAATTAGATATAAGGCACAACATTATAACTGAGGGTGACTAACCATTGAGGCAAATTATCAAGAGAAGTGATGGAGTGTCCATTTCTTGAGGTCTTCAGATCAAGACTGGCTGCCTTTCTGGAAGATAGGATTTAGTCAAATACAAGTTATTGGGCTCACTACAGAAGTTACTGGGTAAAATGTAATTGCCCACAACATACAAGAGGTCAGACCTGATGATTTAATGGTCCCTTCTGGCCTTAAAATCTATCTGTGCAAAGGCAGTTGAGTGCTGCCTGGAGAACTGCGTTCTTTCCCTGCCTCTGCCACAGAGTTCCTATGTGATGCTCGACAGGTCACTTTAACCAAACTTTTCACAGGTGGCCACTATTTTGTTTGTTCCTCATTTCCGGGAGGCTCATCTTGAGATCCGTGGGACTGATGGGCAGAAGTTCTGAGCACTCACAGCTGCAGCTGAAGTCATTAGGAGCTGTGCTTGGAGCATAAAAAGTGCTATATAATGCTAAGTACTGGAGGTATTTCAAATTGGGCATCCAAAACTAAGGTCAAAAGTGTCCATTAATCTCTCTGTGCCCCTGTTCTCCATCAGTAAAATGAGGATAATAGCAAACACTCCATTTCCCAGAGGTTTTGTGAAGATAAACTTATTAATATGCATGAAGCACGCAGATACTCTAATGTTAAGTGCCATAGGAAAGCCCATGAGGAAATTAAGAATTCTATATTCAGAGCAGGGTTTGAATAATATGTAATTTTGGGTCAAACTTGACCTACCAGTGGTTATTCAACATTCTTGAGCCAATAAAATTTGTTTACAAATTGGCTGGAAGATATTGACTCCATATCTATGGGGCTATGGTGAAACTTCACTCAGTAAGAAATCATCCGCCCAGAAGAGTTTTATCTTCATATAGTGTGTGTATGTATCCTATCCTATATTCACATTTTAAGTTCATTGATTTTTCTCAGATCTTACATAAATGTTAATTTGTTAAAAATTTGATTTAATCTGGTACTTAAAATGTGCAGTACTCTGTCCTGGGCCAGGTCTCCAAAGCTACCCCATCTATTACTAGCTTCTGCCCACAGCATCAGATTATGTGGTCCTGGACAGGTTTCGAGTTCCTCTCCACATCTGATTATGCTCCCCTTCCCACTTTGCAGAGGGGACAATTAAGTACAGTCCTGGACTTTTTAACTTTACTGTTTAAGGCACTGACTCTTTTCTAAAGTATCTGGCCTTTACTGGTATCACAGCTTTTCATGGCTCAACTACCCTATCTGCAGAGCACTTTGGCTTGCAGTGTTCATGTGAAGTGGGTATGATTGGCAATAAATACATCTTTAGAACCTTTCTGTAAACAGCATAGCATCTCTTCCCACATCATGGCACGCTCTAAAAGGAGACCACATGTGCACAGCAGAGCTGAGTTCACTCAGCGTTTCCTTCCTTTGTTGATTTACATCTCTTCTATAAAAGTATTTTAACCTCATTTGTTATGGTTAATTATGTGTGTATGTTAATAACGAACACCCCAGGAGTCTTTCCAAGCACCACAGAAAATGCAATGTCTGTGGAGAGGCTATTTAAGATTTCAAAAGAAGAATTTTCTCCCACCCCTTCAATCCCCAGGAATACAAAATCTTGAGAAGATGACGTGCATGTCCTAGCTACATAGTTCTACAGCACACAGCCTTGAACACATAAAAACAATGTCTAGACAGTGATGTATCTGAAAAGTGCAAAAGAAAACGAGATTTACCAACCATCTGGGTACTGCAGAAACTTCCCTATTCTCCTCCTCCCACTTCTCCTATGCCCAAGCAATGCATATTCTGGTTGATCAATTAAAACAGCCCATAATCAGTGACTCACACTCCTTTGGTCTCTGTTAAAGTACAACAAACTAAGGCAATACCGCCAGCTGATCCCAATCAAATTGCAGCCTGCTCTCTTCTGCTGTGGCTTTTGTCATTATTCCTTCCACCCTTCCTTTCCTTTTCCCCTCACATCAGGTGTCTTGTGCTTTATCAGCTCTTACAGGCGTAAACTGCAAGATAACAGGAATGCAAGGTTTCAGAATCAAATATTAAAGACATTATGTAAGAGACTCTGTAATGCATGACCATTTTCCCTAGCAACAGCATAGATGCCCCTTTTTACATATCTTCCATTACTCAGCCCTCCAAAACATTTTTGCTGGATACTGTAATGTTTCTCCCTTTTTCCCCCTGTATATTTTTTTAAGCTTAAAATAGCTTGCAACTGCCCTTTAAGTCACTTTTCTTCTTTACCCAGCTGCAAAATGGCATCGGCCTGCAGAGGGAGAGATAGGAAACAAAATGAAAGATCTAGTAATAAGTGCCCACCGTTTCCTGACAATCATAATTTTTACTTTCATGGTGGATTCAATTCAACAGCTGAAAGTGAAATCTGAGAGGACTAAGTAAGTTCTTTATTAAAGACTCTAGTGAGACTTAACCACATTAGGCAGCATCCTAGTACAGGCACAGTGGGCTTATTTAATATATGTAACAGGCAACACAAAAACATGGGGAAATAATGAATCTCTAGTGTCCCTTCTTGCCTCTTAGGTTGTTATAACCTTGATGTGATAAAAAAAACTTGTGTGTGAATTAAATACATAATCTTATTATAAGAAATAACATCTGGTTTGCCTTATTCACAGGCCCCAGAGGGTTAATTTGTTTGCTTTTGTTCAGAAATGGAAGACAGACCTGCCTTTGAAGAGGCAGCTGGAAAATTATCTTAGATAGCTACAGAACTAACAGCACTGAGTAATCACAGAAAAATCCATGCTTCTGATACCTCAGTGTGCATTGATATCTCTATCTGCCAACAGTGACAGGCTGTAAATGGACTTGGCTTGAGACCTACCTCTCAAGAGCACAAGTCTTAGTATAGTTCCTTCACATATATCAGGTTTTACTCCTGAGTCCTTGTCATGTTACATTGTGTACATAACCCCAGGACAGTAAAGACTGCCAATTCAATGGAGGATCTTTAACAAAAATATTTCCAAAGGTGCAAATTCTTGTCTATTGCTAAAGCAAAAGAGATCCACTACAAACAAAAATTTGAATTCCAAAGACATGGCTGCAAGTTCTGTGATACCAATACTGATGTTATAGAACTAGATACAGGGAGCAAAGAAGACTAACTGTCATACCGTCTGGAGTAGCTCACAGCTATCTCAGGGTTTGGCTACACTTGCGGGTGTGCAGCGCTGGGAGTTAAAGCTATCTTTATACAGCTGTGTAGGGAAAGCGCTGCAGTGCGGCCACACTGACAGCTACCAGCGCTGCAGTGTGACCACATTTGCAGCAGTGTTGGGAGTGGTGCATTATGGGCAGCTATCCCACAGAGCACCTCTTCCCATTCTGGCGCGGTGGGTTGTGGGAAGGGGGCGGGTCAGTCTGCTTCCTGTCACATTGCCCCATGATGCATCGCTTCACATAGCAATCCCTGTATTTCCGTCCACGTTTGGCGCCATCTTGACTCTCTCAACGGTTTCTGTGCAGCGCGATTTCTGTGGGAAATGGAGCCCGAACTGCTGAGGAATATGCTGACGAGTCTCGCCAGCACATCATGTTTGGCAGTTGAGCTATTCCTTAGGATCCAAAGCAATGAGGAGTCCAACAATGATAGCGAGTCGCGTGATACGTACGACATGAACTTGCTTGTGGCATTCACGGAAATGCTCAGCACCGTGGAACGCCGCTTTTGGGCTCGGGAAACAAGCACTGAGTGGTGGGATCACATCGTCATGGAAGTCTGGGATGATGAGCAGTGGCTGCAGAACTTTCGGATGAGAAAAGCCACTTTCATGGGACTGTGTGCTGAGCTCGCCCCCACCCTGCAGCGCAAGGACACGAGATTGAGAGCTGCCCTGCCGGTGGAGAAGCGGGTGGCTATTGCAATCTGGAAGCTGGCAACTCCAGACAGCTACCGATCGGTCGGGAACCAGTTTGGAGTGGGAAAATCAACCGTTGGAATCGTGTTGATGCAAGTTTGCAGGGCCATTAATCGCATCCTGCTAAGAAGTACCGTGACTCTGGGGAACGTGCAGGACATTGTGGATGGCTTTGCACAAATGGGTTTCCCTAACTGTGGAGGGGCGATAGATGGGACGCATATTCCTATTCTGGCACCACCCCACCTAGCATCCGGGTACGTGAATCGGAAGGGGTATTTCTCCATGGTTCTTCAGGCGCTTGTGGATCACTGTGGGCATTTCACTGACATTAACACAGGCTGGCCTGGAAAGGTGCATGATGCACGCATCTTTCGGAACACTGGCCTGTTCAGGAAGCTGCAGGCCGGGACTTTTTTCCCAGACTGGAAGATCACAGTAGGGGACGTCAAAATGCCCATTGTGATCCTTGGAAACCCCGCTTACCCGTTAATGCCGTGGCTCATGAAACCGTACACAGGGAACCTTGACAGGAGCAAGGACCGGTTCAACTACAGGCTGAGCCGGTGTCGAATGACTGTGGAGTGTGCTTTTGGCCATTTAAAGGGGCGCTGGCGATCTCTGTATGAGACGCTAGGCTTGGGGGAAAGCAGCATCCCTGCGGTTATATTCGCGTGCTGTACCCTCCATAATATTTGTGAAGGGAAGGGTGAAAGATTCAGTCAGGCATGGACCTCCGAGGTTCAACTCCTGGAGGCTGAATTTTTACAGCCAGAGAGCAGGGCTACTAGAGAGGCCCAGCACAGGGCTGCAAGGATTAGGGATGCCTTGAGGGAGGAATTTGAGGCTGAAAACCAACAGTAAGGTTTGTTGCCTTGCACAGGAGTGAAGTGCAGTGGTTACAATGTTAGTAGGAATCTGGGTTTCCTAAGCTGATTTGCAGTGCCTGTTTCTTTCCTGGGCTAAGGTATCTTTGACTTTCTGCAATAATAAAGACTTTTTTCAAAGCCAAGAATTCATTTATTGAAAAGAAAATTACTTTATTGACAGACATACAACTGTCTGTCAATAGGGCAGGGGGGTGGGGTGGGGAACTGTACAGTCACAGGTTTGAATATGTCCTGTCTGGAGTGCTGTGCAATGACTGCTGCACTTCAGGATGGCTATACTGCATGGTGATGGGGGTTGAGTGCAGAGGGTAAGGGTCGTAGTTCTCAGGGCTGGTTGGTGAACGTACAGGTGTTGGAGGAAGCTGGTGGTGGTAAGAACCTGGATGCTGGGGAAGGAGGTTTTGAGCTGACATTGGGACAGAAGGGAAAGAGCTTTGGGATGGGGGAGGAGGCGGGTGCAGTAGTGCTCTGCCTGCATGGCTACAAGCGCCTGGATAGAGTCCGCTTGGCGCACCAGGATGCTTATCAGCTGCTTTGTGCTTTTCTTCCTGTCTGCTGCGTTTTTCTGGCGGATCCTGCTTTCCCTTTCCCTCCAGTCCTGCACTTTTTGATTCTCTGTGACAGAGTGCTCCATAACTGCTTGCAGCAGGTCTTCTTTGCTTTTTCGCGGCTTCTTCTGGAGGCTTTGTAGTCTTTGAGCTGTTGATAACATGGGTAGCAGAGATCTCAAGGTTGCTTCTGAAAAGGCAAAAAATGCAACACTTAACAGAAGCAGCATTGTTTTTACCAGACAGTTATTCCCACACAGTTAAGGAGTAACATTCTTCACAATAGCATAATTTTCCCATCTCAAAGAGAGCGCACATAACCCACGGGAGCCCAAAATGGTGAGTAAGGGGGACTGATTGCTTCAGGGCTCTACTGTCCTCGGGGTTTCTGTGTGTTGGGGAAAGCAAACAGCTGCAGGGGGCACCTACACTGAACACTCTCCCAACATTTTCCACAGGAGTTGATCCTGGAAGATATCTCGCTGCTGCGGGTCACCTGGGAAGCGCGGGAGGGTCTTCTACAACAATGCGGATTCCACCCTGGCCCCTATGCAGCTTGCCTGTGTCTTGCAATGGTCCCCCCACCCCTTGCGGCACAGTGGCGCGGACGCGTTAGCCTGACTGGGACAAGGACCACAGTGGCTCTCCCAATAAACTTGCGCAAGAGCATTGCCCACGCTCTGGCTGAAACTTTTGAAGAGATCACCGAGGCCAATTACCGCGACATGATAGACCACATCAATGCGCTATTCCACATTTAGGTATGCATGCATGCAGCCCTAACCCTCCCTCCTCTCCCGAAAAATTTCCATCCTGAAAATAAAAACCGCTTACCGGGAACCCGCGCCTCTGTTTGTCCTCCACCAAGTACCGGCTGCTGCGACTGGCTACCTTCCTCCTGGCTTGAGAAGAGCTCCTGGCTGCATGCCTCCAGGGACTCCAGGGTGTCTCCCCCCACCCCAGTACCCTCACTCTCGGTTTCCTCCTCTCGCTCCTCCTCCTCCCGCTCCTTCTCCCCCCGCTCTGAAGTGTCCATCGTGGTCCTCGGATTGGTGGTGGGGTCACCCCCAAGTATCGCGTCCAGCTCTTTGTAAAAACGGCAGGTCATGGGGGCAGCACCGGAGCAACGGTTTCCCTCACGGGCTTTGCAATAGGCACTCTGCAGCTCCTTCACTTTAACCCTGCACTGCAGGGCGTCCCCGTCATGGCCCCTTTCCAGAATGGCCCTTGATATCTGCCCATAGGTATCGTAATTTCTACAGCTGGGACTGCACAGCTTCCTCCCCCCAAACATTGATGAGGTCCAGCAACTCACCATTGCTCCATGCTGGGGCTCGTTTGGTGCGTGGAGGCCTGGTCACCTGGAAAGATTCACTGATTGCACTCCACACCTGGCTGAGCAAACAGGAAGGGGATTTTTAAAATTCCCGGGGCATTTAAAGGGCGGGTTACCTGAGGCCAGGGCAGTAGAGTTCGAACTGATGAGCAGAGTGGGTGAACAGGCATTCTGAGATACCTCCGAATACCTCTGGAGGCCAACAACAGCGCTTTTGGTGGCCACACTAGCGGAGCAGCACTGCATCACCAGCACTATGGTCATTATTCACCAGGCCGAGGTGGAGTACAGCCAGCGCTGTAGCCAGGGAGATACAGCGCTGTATGTGCCTTGCAAGTGTGGACGGTGAGTGAGTTGCAGCGCTGTAAAGCCACTACCAGCGCTGCAACTCTCCAGTGTAGCCAAGGCCTCAGGGCAGATTGTCAGAAAACAAGAACAGACACCCCAAACTGGTGGTGTATTCTATAATTAGATTTCACCAAGCCACTAACAAATGTGAACTCTTGGATCACTATACCCTTACCATGGAGTCACAGCCAGTCCCCTAGACTCTCCAGCCTATCTTGCCACCCAAACAAATCGAACTTTGTGATAAAAGGTCACTTAAAATCATACCACATCAGGTTTCTATATTCCCAAGAGACCAGTCACTTACCCCAGATGAGTTGGTGCTCCAGATCTTACCCAAAAACAACACTGGCAGCCAATTCTATAATAAACTAATTATAGTTTTATTAGCTAAGAAAGAGAATGAGTGTTGTTGAGAGGTTAAAGCAGGTAAAATATAATAAGAGGTGAGTCACAGTTTGTAATTCCAAATGGTGGCCATGATGTAATAAACTGCCAGTTTCCCAAAAGTCTTTCAGGGTACCCAGATTGTTTCTGGGGATCTCCGCTTTACATCTGGTACATTTCTCTGTAAGCATCCCAACAGTTCAGAGATAAAAGATCTTTCTTTGAATTCATATTTGTAGTATCTTCACACAGAAAGCAAGCTGACAGTGTCTCTACTCACATGGGCTTTTCCTTTTATGATGATAGGTGAGGAATGCACATTGAGTTTCTGACCTCAGGTCATCACATACAATGGCTATTTGTTTTGGAATTAGCACCTTTGCTGATAAAAGCCTTCATTAGAATTCCCAAAGGCTTCTTTGAAGTCTGATGAGTTATTTAGTTACAGGGGTATTTACAATGCAAATGTTTGCTAGTACATTATAACAGGAACAGATAAGTGAAACCAATGCATGCAACCTCCCTTTAGGTTTATGAAGTTTAAACACCGAAAATACAAACTTTGTTTGGAATGTTGGCAGGGAGCAGAGCCCTTTTGCTTTGGCATCACATGGCTGCTTGTAGACAGGAGGTATCTTAGAACACAATCAGTTTCTCAGGTCCCAGAGGTCAAGAGGCCCAGAGAACTGCCATGGGCTAACAGTCAGAAGTGAAAATACCCCACAAATTTTAAGAACTACACATAAAGGGACATTTTAAAGCAATTTATGTACATAGTTTAACCTATTTTAAAATTGTTTTCTCATACGCAATAGCCTCTAATTTTTTTTTTAATTAAATGAAAGTGCACCACTCTAATCAAATGAAAGTAAAAATAATGCAGAGATTTAGGGTGAATGTAATTATAGGAATATGGTAGTATCTCTTTAAATAGTTTGTGAGCCTTCTAGTGCCAATCATGGTGTTCTGTGTTTTAGAAGCTGCCAGAAACCAGTACATGAGCAGTACATCTGTACCTACATCTTTTACGTTTGTGTACACTTAGTAAACATGGTTATTTGGGACTCAGCTGTGCCTGGGTGGTTTCTTTATATTATTTTTGTTGTATAAAGAGCAAAATACACAAGAGTAGCCCTACACAAACACACTACTGTGTGTTCCCTGTGTTGGCTGACTTTGCAGCAGTAGCAAAGTGGATTTAAACACTATTCCTGCAGTTGTATTGATGTCATGTCATAGGTGCTGCTTTGGTACTAATAAGCAAGTAAAGACATACAATCATGTTAATTTTAAGCTTTACTAGGAACAGAGGGATGGTGTGTGCTCTGCGATTCGGGGCGGGGACACACTGGAGTAGCAATGTTAGCCAAATGGAAAATTGATAAAACTGACAAAGTATAGTTTCATTTTGTTCTGAGACTATTACAAAAACAGCGTTTTAAACATTTTGACAAGCCTGTTTTTTTTTTAATTAAAGCTATAAAAATCTGTCTCTTATGCACTGAGTCATCACAAAATCATTTCCAAAAATGCCTTCCAAGTTGGATGTGTGCCCCAGCTTGCTCTGGCCCTTTGAACCCCTTTCACGTGATGTGAAGGCTGGGAAAGCAGCAGACATAGGGTCTGAGTTTTAGTGAAAAAACAAAAGCTATCCCCAAGACTATTCAAGAAAGTGGGCCAGAGTTTTAGATCAATGCAATGAAATTTCAGGGTTTACAGCAATTCGTCAGCAGGAAATACAGGCTAGAGAACAAACAGGAAGAATAGTTAACATATCCCTAAGGCACTCACGAAAGGGGAAGAAGAAGAAGAGGTGTTCCAACAACTGATCTCTGGTGACTCATTTCCATTATGCCATCATTTCTGTTTTATGTTGACAGTGGTCTTGATGCAGTGTCATGTTACCCAACACAATAATAACCAGCTTAATTTCAGGATGTGGGATTTTTTTCTTCATACAAGGCATCAAACAATATAATTATGGCTATAATATCTGCTGCAACAAGCTAATTAAAATTAACTCTCCCATTGTCACATACAAAAAAAAAGAAAGCCTATTTTTTCTGTTGTGGAAATGTAACTAAACAGGCACATTTCTGAGCAGGAATCCAGCCCACATGTTTTACTCAGCTGCAATGAATCCAGAGCTCAGACTTTTAAAAGGCTTTGAAGAGTTTGGATCTGATAGCGGGTTCTCAGCACTGAATACTCCCATTGAATGGCTGTCCAGGGTATACATGTGAGAGAGTCGGTTATTGTCTCTATTGTAGATGTGTTGAACTACCTCCACTAAATACAGTAAATTGCTAAACTGGGTAACTGCCATTCCACAGGTCAGCAGGCTGCCCCTGATTACACTTTCTACTAGATCTTGTTTTCTTTAAATAACCTGCTCCTCCTAATACAGGTTTGTGTCAAAATGGACATTTAAGTGGCTAGCTCTGTTTCCAGCAAAAAACCCCCAACAAACAAAAACAAAAACCAGTGGACCACAGAAAAAGAGGAAAATCGTGACTAGAAAGGTACAAAGAACTACATACTCCATTCCCTTGCTACATGGCAGCTTTACAACACTTTTCAGTAGGTATAAGTTGCTATTCTATTTCAGGACTCTGTGTCAATCCTTACAAAAATAGTGCTCCCCACCCCAAATAGATCTTGTAGCCTTTTTCTGAGACCTAAATAAACACTCACAAATATCTGAATCCTTCCCATGCTGTCAAATGTCACTTAGGGCATGGACAAGATTTTGCTGTTCCAATCCATCCTGGGTTACTCTTTTCATGTCCTCTATATTAAGTCCCATAAATGTTTGCCTCTAAAGATACAGTTTGATGGAGGGATACTTTTTGCTGGCCCCTTCTACATGTTTCTCCAGCTGCCCACTGGCAAACTCGCAGATGCTCTGGCTTCATTCTTAATACATGTCCCAGATATTTCCATCTTCTTTTCTGGATAACTTTGGTGAAAAGCAGCAAAGAGTCCTGTGGCACCTTATAGACTAACAGACGTATTGGAGCATGAGCTTTCGTGGGTGAATACCCACTTCGTCAGATGCCACAGGATTCTTTGCTGCTTTTACAGATCCAGACTAACACGGCTACCCCTCTGATATTTGGTGAAAAGGAGTTGTAGAACTCTGATGAATCTTGGCATTTGTTATAAATCATTCAATTTAATTCCTAGTCATTTCCTTTAGATCTCCATTATTTCCTTCTCAAGATCTCCACTGGCTTGCATTTTACTGCCAAGGTATGTGAAGTGACTCACTTCTTGTATTCCTTTGCCTTCCAATGAAATGCTTGAGTAGAAAGCTGAATAAACACACAGAAATACATGTATATAAAAAACACATCCTGTAGTTCAAGGCTGGTTGTGTGGTGTATGTAACTGTTACAACTTTACTTTCTCTGTACTATATTGACAAGTTACTAAGGAGTTCTGACATTTCCCAGGGTACAATCTGGACTGTTGAACTGCTGTCCCCCTTCAATTCTCCAACCTGGAGTGCCTTTTCAACCACTCCACTCTGAGAGCAGCCACTCCTGGCCTGTTCACATGCCTCTAGCATGCAAAATCATGCTCCATTCTATGAGATGAGTGCTCTAACCAGTCATCCCTGAATTATATTGCAGAGTGACACCAGCAAATTCCCAGTCCCAGACTTGTCCCCAGAAATGCACAGAATTGGTTACAATTGGTTTACAAAGGTAAAATACAAACTAATACCTAACTTAACAAGGTAACTGAATTTAAAGCAAAAGCTTTCTCTCACCATATGTTTACAACAGTCTGGCTAGATTTCTCAGCTTGGACCTCTCCTCCAGTTCAATGGTGCTTCTTTTGTCTTTTAAGCATTGTTGATTGTATGAGTAGAGATGAGGGGAGAGTGGTTATTTTTGTCATCTGTTCAGCATTTTTGGATATTTTCCCCTTCTTTGAGAATCATCTTCTGCTGGGGTTCAGGCAACAGCAAGTCTGTCTGCCAAGATGTAAATTTCTTGCTCTTCCCGCCAAAGAATGGCCACTTAACCAGGTGATAGTCCATTTGATTATGCTGACCCCTGGCTGAGGCGTCAGTTTGCCTTTTGTCTCTAAGGAACTGGTCTGTGCCTGCTTTTCTAAACCTGGAACATGTCTCAGTAATGTCATACAGTAGGATCTTATAACTTTACATACAATGTTGAGACACACACACATTTTACCGGGACAATAATGATCAGCAAATTATGAGTTTTCAAATGATACCTCACAGGGCACACTTTGTACAGAATTTATCATAGTTTTGTAAAAGTGGTGAACATAAGGGTACAATCTGTCAGAGGAGTCATGTACCTGTGATGCTAGCAGCTGCCATTTTATGAGGTAGACTTGATGGATCGTGTTGCAATGGAGATATACACTGTATTCTCATAGAAACCCTACTTTTGTTCTTTCCTGCTTTGTTGTTTCCCATAATCCAAAATTAATATTACGTAGACAAAGTGTTTGCATGTTCTTTGTGTGGAAAAATATAAGGGCTAATAGTTAAGTACTGCAATTCTACAGAAATGATATGTATGCATTTTCACATAAAACCTAATAGTAGATCCATCAAGGACCCCCTAAATTTTTTGGGGGGGAAATACAAATCAGATAAGCAACCATATCATATGTCATGGCAGATCAATGGACCCAGTGTTCTTCACCAACATAGAGTCTGTCTATACATGAAAATTAATCCAGATTAAGGTAGGACATAGATGTAAAGTGGATTAACTATTCCTGATTAACAGCATGGGGGGGGGACCACTTTAATTCTGGAATAAGAGTGCCTTATTCCAAATTAGTTTAATCCACTGGATGAAAGTTGGTATAAGAAATTGAGAATGTAAAGAGTAAATCATACATGGGCAGTGTGCTGGACAGAGCATGTTGTACAGGGATCAATTCATGCAAAGTAATCAAGCCAATCCCAAAACATGTGATTCAACGTATAGTAAATGGAGGGTGATGTGGAAATGTACACCTCTACCCCAATATAATGCTGTCCTCGGGAGCCAAAAAATCTTACCGTGTTATAGGTGAAACCGCATTATTTCGAACTTGCTTTGATCAGCCGGAGTGCGCACACACCCCCAGAGCACTGCTTTACTGTGTTATATCCGAATTTGTGTTATATCGGGTCGCGTTATATCGGGGTAGAGGTGTATATAAAGGAAGAGAGTTTTTGTGTAACTTAGGATGTATGGCATATCCTGCACCCACCTTGATCATGATCAATTCAAGTTTAGTTTGATCATATGCCAAAAAAGAAACCTCAGTGATGAGTCTGGAGTTGAACTGATTTCTTGCATTCTGAAAAACTAGACAAAGTGTTCTTCCAGAACTGGACATGGGGTTCTGGATATACCAAGTGGAAAAGGTCTCAGAGGGAACATTCACATATGACGTTAATAAGGAATAACTCTCCATATAACCAGCCCTAACATAACTGAGGGTATCAACATGGTTCATAATAATCAACAGCAGTATGGATAACATGTATCATACAGAGGAGAACATGAAAAGAAATACTGCAACTAAAAGAAATAAAAAAAATAATAATGTGGCTGAAATCTATGCCTCTAAAAGTCTTAAGAAAATTATTTTCTGCCCATCTAAATTCACTGTGTAATTTCAACTAGATACAGTGTTTTTCGCTTCTTGTCCTAAACTACTGTTTAGCCCTGAGGTGCACTGTTAAGTATCTGCTATATACCACCGCAGAGATGGTTACACAGTAGTGGTGGGTAAGTGATTCCTGACACTGTATATTTTCTTTGTAAAATACTTTGAGATTTTTCAGGATGAAAGGCAAAATATAAATTTATTTATATAGTGCCACATCTATGCATGGCACACTATGAGTAAAAATAAAATGACAAGGCCCCTACTTGAGGAGTTCAGACAGGATAGGACACTACAAGAGAAGGTAAAGGCCAATTCAGGGTGCACAGTGAGCTGAAGGTAGAAGCTGCCTGCAACTTGATCTTCCATTATCTATGTGATATTATCATCACTTACCTGTGGCTGGCAATACCTCTCCTGCAAGGTCTCTCTCCAACCATGAACAGAGAAGGTGGAGAATTTAACATGTTGTGTAAGCACTCTCCATCTACAATATCTCCAGTGGGATATTATTGCTATGAAGCAGCCACCCTGGGTTTGAGGTTCTAATCATCGCAGATGTGCTGTTTGTGGCTGAGATCCAAGGGCAACTTATGTCCACAGACATTAGATTCTCAAGTGGAGAATAATGCAGACTACTGTGTTATGTGGGAATGATGTGTGCAAAGCTTTTAGTCTAAAATAAAGGAGGTTTTGGTTCATAAATAATGGCATTAGCAAATCTGACATTGTTCAACAGCTTCCTCTTTCCAACTGCTGTGCTGACAGTAAGTCTACTGCTGTCACTGTAATCAGAGAACTGACCTGTCAGTTAAATGCTTTAGCTTTGAACATGACACTTTGCTGTTCAAAAGCCATTTGGATCTGGAGGAGGCAGGGCAGAGAGTGAATCACGGGGGGATGTTTGGAGGCTGTTTGGTATGTTTGGCTTTTTTTCAGAAAGGGAAGCACATTCCAGGCTTGATCATGAATCCAGAGAATTGGTTATTTGTTGATCAAATGCCATTTTATTCCATATGTTCCAATTCCTCACACTCATGAGATCAGTAATTGTTATTTGTCATACAGCAGTACAGGTAACGATTGCTAAACAAGATACTGTAAGTGAAACAGAATTATGTGTTTAATCATAGACAGTTCGACCCATTAATATATTTGTATTGTATTCACATTAGGCTCAGAAAAAGAAAAATGAGAGTTAAGGAGGTCTGAGCAAATTAAAGGCAAGGCTGTTTTAAACCACAAACTTGGTGAATGTGAAGGAGGGAAATGGATTTAATCCTTGTTTAAATTCTAATTTCCATTTTCAAGTGCTCAGGAGCATTTTGGTGATGGCTGGCAATAATCACCACTTAGAGGGTGACTTTACCCTTAGAGAGACTTTGAGCCAGAAACAAACCTGTAGTGCAGTGGTTCCCAAACCTGTTCCGCCGCTTGTGCAGGGGAAGCCCCTGGTGGGCCGGGCTGGTTTGTGTACCTGCCGCGTCTGCAGGTTTGGCCCGCACTTCCCGCAGCTCCCATTGGCCTGTATCAGCAAACTGCGGCCACTGGGAGCTGCAATCGGCCGAACCTGCGGACGTGGCAGGTACACAAACCAGCCAAGCTGCACAAGCGGCGGAACAAGTTTGGGAACCACGGCTGTAGTGGATCGTCTATGGGTGTATTTGGTGTTAAGAGAGATTTAGAACAGATTAGACTTTAGGTTAGTTGGAAAATTTTGAGTCAGAAAGAAATCAGTTGCTTGGACCTATGGTCCTGTCTCAGCAAAACTCCCAATGAAATCAGCGGGCATTTTGCTTGAATGTGAACTCCAAAGTGAGTTGTTAGAGGTGCAATAGCATCTTGGTAGGTAGGTTTAGGCTCAGGTTTTCACTCAAAGCAGGAGTTCAATCTCTTTGTAGCGTATGAAGAATAGTTAATCTTTCCCAAATTTACAGGATATAATATGAAAGTTAAAAACTGAATTTCCTGATGATTTTCAAGTATTTCTGTTAATGAACTTGAGATAAAAGAAACTGAAAATAGGTCCTTTAAGATAGATTTTTCTGAGTAGCTCCTTTTTTCAAATCCCTCTGACTAACAAATGGCTGGTTTGTTAATAGTCACACTTTCACAGGACTTAAATTTTCATAGAATATTTCCTTCAGCTCCCTCCCCACACACCTATTTGGCACTCCGGGCTCCAGCTGTATGATGTTGGGGGAGGTCCCAGGGCTTTAGCCGCTCGAGGTGTCTGCCCCACAGGTTTGAAAATATTTACTGGAGCTTTGAATTTAAGTCCTGCATTTTCAAATACTTAAAACTCACTGAAAACCATGAGCCAAATGTACACCTGAAGAAAACAGGCTGTAATTAGGCTAATTTCCAATTATTATATTTAAGTGTTGTCTACAATTTCCCCTTTTCAAAATGGCTACCATTTCCTGTAATTTACAATGGAATTGATGCCACAGACAAGCCTGCTGCTAGAAAAGCTGGGGTCCATAGTGAAGCGTGATCAGGTTTGTCAGTCTCTGCTTGGCTAAAGCTGGACGCTGTCTTTAAATTTTGCATATTCGCAAGAATTTCCAAGTATGTAAGATCTGAAGATAGCAGCCAGCTTGATCAAAGCAGATTCTGTCAAATCTATGGGAATTCGGTGGGATATAGGCAAAAGTGGGAGGGTCTGATGAGGGCAGAATTGATTCTAGCTCAGGTTGTACCAGGAGAGTACTACTTATCTGAACCAAGAAAAATGGTTGGCTTCTGTTTTGTGCATTGGCTCATGTGATTGGGGGAAATGTGTCATTATTTCCAAACCTATTTTTCCATCTGTTATGAAGCTGTTAATTTGGCAGGACATGAACTAGAAGAACAGTAGAAGGGCTTGAAGTAGTGAAGGTGCTTGACTATCTTCAGGAAGAATATTCAAGTGGATTAGAGCACCTTCTGAACCACTTATCCTGTATTTGTGTTCTTTACTAAATGGCAACAGCTCATTATCAGAGGCATTACAGAAACTCAGGAGCTAGAACACAGCTGCTTCTTCCCATCCCTAAAGCTCAATACAATTTATATTTGCAAATATAAGGGATCCCATATGTTTCCATAATAAATGCTCAGGAAAAGCAAGGACAGCCCAAAGTAGCATTCAGTTTGCTGCAGACGATCAGACAGCTATTTGGTGCTGCTTCTGAAGAAAATATTTAAGAAATCCATACCCTAGAACCAGGCAATTCAAATGGTCCTAGCACACCTGTGCTTCGCAATGTGCTAGAGCCGCAAAGTTTTATTTCTTTCTGTTTAAAAAGATGAATAGCAGCCCCACAATGGTAAAAAATACTGTCAAAAATTATATGAGAGATTGTATGGGATTAGTCACTGTCCATAAAATACTGACAAGCTTCAGCTATTGAACTTTACCCCAGCAAATAGTAGGAACCTCTGCATTGCTATGCAGTGCAGAATGAGAGGTGAGAAGTGCTTGTAGTCAAGGACTCCAGTCTGAGCTAGGCAAACTTTTTTTTAAATTGAAAAATGCAGATTCAGGTTGACCAAAACATTTTGCAAATTCATGTTGATTTCAGCAAAGTGGTTTGGTTGAAACACCACCTCCATCGCCCTCTCCTTGTGAATATTGCCCATTATTTTGTTTGCTTGGTCATAATCCAGGGAAACGCATTCTAATTATTCTTTTGTTGATTAAGAAGTGTCCTGATCAAATGCTTGGACAGAGTTTTTCAACTGCAAACTCTTGTGTTAGTGAGAATGTTCATAGCACTTCAGCTAATGATTACTGAGACCTGTGACAGCAGAAAGGAGAGAAGCTTTCCGTATAAAGATATGGAGTCCTGCTTGATGTTGTAGACCAAATATATTCTTGCTCCATTTATTAGAAATAATAGGGCTAGTCCTCTTTCAAAGATGTGTGCTGTCTTACCAGTAATCAAATATCACATCTTCCAAATTCTCTATTGCCTTTAGTCAATGCACAGAGGGGGTTAGTCAAAGGCTCTGGGTTCCTCAGAGCATCAGCAAGTTCTGCTAGAAGACTGTAGAGACGCCACCTCCCTCCACAGCTCAAAAAACAGGTACAACATTGAAAAAAAGTGAATCAAATCATTAGCTCTTAGAAAACAAGTTACTTTCCAATTTTATCATCCATATCATCCTACAGGATTGAAGGAGGTTTGGGTTTATTTGATTGATGATAAGAATGTCCTTCTGGATTTTTGACTGACTTTTCATTATCTCAGCTGTTGAAACATGTTATTGATGGAGTCCTCACAGGTAGCTCTCTAAGTCAACAGAAGAGATAGTATTGCTTAATTAACATGTCATAAATAGCAACACTACACATGCTGTTCAATCAGACAATCATGTAATTATGGAATTGTTATGGGTTCTGTATTTGAGATTCAATGCACAGAACCTTGCCTGGGCATGGACTGGAAGCAGACAGGACAAAGCAACACCAACTAAAATTGATGCTGCCTACATGACCTCATCAGTGATAAAGCAACTGATATAGCCTGCATCTCAGAGACCTCGCTGGAGAACACTATGAGCTCTGTGCTTCCCTCCTAGTTTCCCTCTGCTCCCCAGGATTCTTGGCCCATCACAGATCCAGACAGGACAGGAAGGCAGGTGGCACTGCATTCATGTTCTCTGGAAACATCAGTTCCAAAAGAGATGCTTCAGGTAAGACAATTTAATTCAAACTCATTCATCTGACAATAGAAACCAAACCCAAAGATAGCAGCTCACTGATACCTTGTTGGTATTAGGGTGAAATACCCCAAGACTTGTCATCCAGGGATAATTCAGCATGTCCCAAAACTTATCTCCTCACTGGCACCCCAAGGACTTGCACTGGTAATCTCTGATCCAATGCACACAGCCAGTCATGCCCTAGACCTGATCTTTGGTCTAGATGTTGAGATTGAGGAACCTCACAAAACTGACTTTGACAGACCATCATCTCATTAAGGCAGTGGTCAGAGCTCTTCCAGCTCCCAGACAACAAGACCAACCCATGACCCTGATTTAACCATGAAGGTGTTTGAATCCCACCAAATTCCCTTAAAGGACAGCAGCATTCCACCTACAAGACAAGGAGTTGAGGACCTGTTGAATCATTATCATGGTACACTAACCTCAACAATTGATACAGTGGGCCCAAAAAAGCCCTTCCTCACCTTATCACCCATGCAGATCTCCTTTGTTTTTTGACACCCTGAACCAGATGAAGAGAGGAAAGTGGAAACTCAAGTACTGATGGCAGAAAATGAAGACTGCTACAGACAAAACATACATTCCTTCAAGCCTATGCTGAGGTTGTATTACAGACCAAGAGACTCTTCCCTTCCACCTTCAAAAACACAGAATAGTGTGACCAACAATGAAGAAACCCACCTTGGACACATCGGTTCTAGCCAACTACTGTGCAGTGTCAAACTTTCCATGCCTGAGCAAGCTCATGGAGAAGCTAACAAAAGGCCAACTACAAGCTTATCTAACAAACTAATATTCTAGATGCAGCACAATCCAGATTCAGGCCAGACCATAGAACTGAAACTGCCTTAGTGGCACTGATGGATGATTTCCTCCTGTCAGTGGATAGATGGCAGACATCCATTCTCATCCTCCTGGACTTCTTTGCAGCATTCAAGACTGCTAACCATCAGACACTGTCTCACCTGAGAGAGGCGGCGGGGGTCCAAGGTAATGTGTTACGCTGATCTGAGTCCTTCCTGAAGGGATGCATCAAATAAATAGTGATGGGAAACTGCACCTCCACCACCAGATCCCTCACTTGTGGAGTCCAACAAGGAACAATGCTCTCGTTGGTCCTATTCAACATCTATATGCAGCCACTATGTAAACAGGTCAGACAACAGGAACTCAAGTGCCAGTGATACACAGTTCGCACACAGTTCTACCCGTCCTTCACCTCAAATTACCTTATCACTACCAACAAGATGGACTAGTGTTTGGACAAGATCAGCTCATGGATGATGAACAGCTGGTTGAATCTGTACCTGAGCAACACAAAAGTTATACTAGTGGTCAGAGGAAAGCATTCTGAAGAATTGCTTCCTTTGGTTGAAGGCACGTGCTTACAATTGGTCAATTCAGTCTATAGCTTAGGAGTACTCTTGGATTCCTCATTGACACTAAACTGTCACATAATGGCATCCATGAGTAACACCTGCTACCATCTCTGGTGGGCTAGGAGACTCCATCCCATCCTGACGGGCAATGACCTTGCCTCAGTTATTTATGCCTTTGTCATCTCTCAGTTGGACTACAACAATGCAATATACCTGGATATGAAATCATCAGCATTTGGGAAACTCCAACTAGTAGAGAACACTGCAGTGCATCTCTTCTGCACCACTGGCTACCACAAGCATAACAGACCTATCCTCTGCTCCCTATGCTGACTTCCCATAAAACATTGAATCAAGTTCAAGGTCTTGATTCTTATCTTCAAGGTGCTCAGTGGTCCATGCTCAGTAAAGCTCTTGGATGCAGACTACGGTTGACAACTATGCTCATCAAGTACAATGGAACTCTCTAACACATGGGTGAAGCTATTCTGTGCAAGAGACAGCTTTCTTGGGAAGACTGTGGAATGAACTCCCTCAGAAACTAAGAACCATCACAAACCTAAACGCCTTCCACTCCTAGTGCAAGTTGTATTCCTTTGAGCTGTTTTCTCCTACACAAACCCAAAGCAATAGATATATTAAAAAACAAACAACAAAAGACACTCTACCAAAACACTCCACTCACTTCTCCCCCAATGGACAGGACGAGAGAGCTGATAACATGTGAGAGTTGTTAGTCGTGACTAGTCCACAACTGGAAGGTGCTCAGCAGGGACGGCTTTAGGCGTATTCCACCAATTCCCCTGAATCGGGCCCCGCGCCTAAGGGCCCCGCACCCAGTGAGAATCCCTTCCCTGGCTAGAGGCGCCTTTTTAATTTTTACTCACCCAGCGGCGCCCTAGGTCTTCGGCGGCACTTCGACGGCAGGTACTTTGCTCGCTCCGGGTCTTTGGCGGCAGGTTCTTCAGTGCCACCGAAGACCTGGAGCGAGTGAAGGACCTGCCGCCGAAGTGCCGCCGAAGACTCGGAGTGAGCGAAGTACCCGCCGTCGAAGTGCCCGGTGAGTACAAGCCCCACGGGTTTTTTTTTTTTAAGTCATCCCTGCCGGGGCCTTGTCGAAACTGTTCGAATTGGGCCCCGCACTTCCTAAAGCCGGCCCTGGTGCTCAGATAGTACATTGATAACATTGTTTAAGAACCAAAATGAAATAGAATAAATGTGAAAACTCATATTTTCTGTTCAGCAAGGTCAAATCTAAATAAAGCATCAACCTGCTCTCGCTAGTGTAGCCAATTAGCCTCCCCAACAAACACTGACATTAAAGAGCAGGATTCGTATTTGACAAAGGGAAGGTTAGTACTTTATAAAATTGTTTCTCATATGGCTTCTGAATCTTTCAAAACAGGGAGCAGTGCTGAATTATCTCTGTGCTGAGCTGCAAGCTAGTGAAAGGGACAAATAGACATTTGTACTCCAACATGATAAGAGAGGAAGAGCAATGGAAAAGAAAGATAAAAGGATGGCAATACAGCAGAGACAAAACAAGCAGTGTTCCAGCTGCATAGAGAGGGAGAGCGGGGAACTGAAAACATCATTCATTTTATTCCTAAATGTTAGTCACGCACACTGGTTCACAATGTGCTGCCCGTTTACAACACATACTCTACAGTGCACATCCATTAACTATTCAATACCAAAGTGAACATAATCTATTAATTATTTTTGTATGAGGAGTAATAGGCCCAAGGTGCCAGGTTTGGATCCCCATCTAGGCTCTCTCACTGCTTTGGCATGTTCAAATAATTATAAAAACATGAATCAGTCCTAACATTTACCTCCAAACTGTCCCACAGTTCAGGGGAATTTGATTCAAACTCCGTTTTTCAGCCCCAAGTGCCATAGCGTCATGGAGTTGAGAGAGACAAGGCCCTGCGCCCCCCGGCTTCCTGCAATTCACCATGACTCTCAGCCAGCCAGTAAAACAGAAGGTTTATTTAGATGACAGGAACACAGTCCAAGACAGGTCTTGCAGGTACAGACAACAGGACCATCTTTGGGGGCCAGGAGGTCTGTCTGGCCTCTCCTCCATTTTCCCAGCCAGCTCCAAACTGAAACTCTCCAGCCCCTCCTCTGCCTTTGTCCCTTTCCCAGGCCAGGAGATCACCTGATCTCTTTGTTATCCAACATTTTCAGTTGGCACCTTTGTAGAGGAGGGCCCAGGCCATTAGTTGCCAGGAGACAGAGTGTCGGCCATTCTCTGTGCAGACAGTATCACAGGGGCCTTCTTGGCCTCTGAAGCAATCACACACCCTGTTCCCCCCACTTAGATACCTAAGAAATGCATAGGAGAAACAGAGGCACCGGGGGGGCGGGGGAACAGCTCAGTGGTTTGAGCATTGGCCTGATAAATCCAGGGTTGTGAGTTCCTTGAGGGGTCCATTTAGGGATATGGGGCAAAAATCTGTCTGGGAATTGGTCCTGCTTTGAGCAGGGGGTTGGACTAGATGATCTCCTGAGGTCCCTTCCAACCCTGATATTCTATGATTCACACAGTATTCAGAGAAAACATTAAGAACCTTCCCACTTCATCACAAGCATATAGCACAATGCATTTATACTTGTGAAAGGACAGCATCCCTATTCCAATCAAGAACAAACAAAGATCAGTCACAAGACTGACGTCAAATTGCACTGGAGAGAACATGTCTATTGGAAGGCTCCTAGGACAGAGTTGGCACTATAAAAATAACAAGGACTAAGGAAGCAGGTGTTAAATAGAGGTAAAGGTAAATAGAATGGTAAGGAGGAACATAGACAGAGGAAGGCTGAAAAGACAACAATTTTGTTTTATTCACAGTGTTCCATTCTCACAATAAGCAAGAGCTCACAGAGTGAAGCTCTGGGTAAGTTTCTTTACTGCGGGTATGTCTACACTATGGGATTATTCCGATTTTACAGAATTCGATTTTTGGCAACAGATTGTATAAAGTTGAGTGCATGCAGCCACACTAATTAATTAATTAAGCACATTAATTCAGCGGTGTGCATCCATGTACCAAAGCTAGCATCGATTTCCGGAGCGTTGCACTGTGGGTAGCTACCTCATAGCTATCCCATAGTTCCTGCAGTCTCCCCCGCCCATTAGAATTCTGGGTTGAGATCCCAATGCCTGATGGGGCAAAAAACATTGTCACGGGTGGTTCTGGGTACATGTTGTCAGGCCCACCTCTCCCTCCCTCCCTCCGTGAAAGTAGCAGACAACCGTTTCGCGTCTTTTTTCCTGAGTTACCTGTGCAGATGCCATACCATGGCAAGCATGGCGCCCACTCAGCTCAACGCAGCAGTCAAGAACATTGTAAACACCTCACACATTATGGTGCAGTTTATGCTGAACCAGAACCTGGAAAACCAGGTGAGGAGGCGGTGACGGCAGCATGGCGATGAGAGTGATGAAGACGTGGACACAGAATTCTCTCAAACCGCGGGCCCCGGCGCGTTGGAGATCATACTGGTAATGGGGCAGATTCTAGCCATTGAACACTGATTCTGGGCCCAGGAAACAAGCACAGACTGGTGGGACCGCAGAGTGTTGCAGGTGTGGGACGATTCCCAGTGGCTTCAAAACTTCACATGCATAAGGGCACTTTCATGGAACTTTGTGGCTTGCTTTACCCTGCCCTGAAGCGCCAGAATACCAAGGTATGAGCAGCCCTCACAGTTCACAAGCGAGTGGCAATAGCCCTCTGGAAGCTTGCAACGCCAGACAGCTACCAGTGAGCCGGGAATCAATTTGGGGTGGGCAAATCTACTGTGGGGGCTGCTGTGATGCAAGTAGCCAAAGCAATCACTAAGCTGCTGCTACAAAAGGTTGTGACTCTGGGAAATGTGCAGGTCATAGTGGATGGCTTTGCTGCAATGGGATTCCCTAACTGTGGTGGGGCGATAGATGGAACCCATATCTCTATCTTGGCACTGGAGCACCAGGGCACCCGGTACATAAACCACAAGGGGTACTTTTCAATGGTGCTGCAAGCACTGGTGGATCACAAGGGATGTTTCACCAACATCAACGTGGGATGGCCGGGAAGGGTTCATGACGCTCGTGTCTTCAGGAACACTAGTCTGTTTAAATGGTTGCAGCAAGGGATTTACTTCCCAGACCAGAAAATAACTTTTGGGGATGTTGACATGCCTATAGTTATCCTTGGGGACCCAGCCTACCCCTTGATGCCATGGCTCATGAAGCCATACACAGGCACCCTGGACAGTAGTAAGGAGCAGTTCAACTATAGGCCGAGCAAGTGCAGAATGGTGGTAGAATGTGCATTTGGACGTTTAAAGGGTGGCTGGCGCACTTTACTGACTCGCTCAGACCTCAGCCAAACCAATATTCCCATTGTTATTGCTGCTTGCTGTGTGCTCCACAATCTCTGTGAGAGTAAGGGGGAGACATTTATGGTGGGGTGGGAGGTTGATGCAAATCGCCTGGACGCTGATTACGCGCAGCCAGACACCAGGGCGATTAGAAGAGGAAGCGCTGCGCATCAGAGAAGCTTTGAAAACTAGTTTCATGACTGGCCAGGCTACGGTGTGACAGTTCTGTTTGTTTCTCCTTGATGAAAACCTGCCCCCTTGAGTGACTCATTCCCTGTAAGCCACCCACCTTCCCCCCTTCGATCACAGCTTGCTTGCAAAGAAAATAAAGTCACTATCATTTAAAAAACATGTATTATTTATTAATTGATTATAAAAATAGGGAGAGAACTGACAAGGTAGCCCGGGTGGGGTGTGGGAGGAGGGGAGGAGGGAAGGAAAAGGCCACTTCAAAACTTGTTGAATGACAGCCTTCTGTTGCTTGGGCTGTCCACTGGGGCTGAGTGGCAGGGTACACGGAGCCTCCCCACCCCTGCGTTCTTGGGCGTCTGGGTGAGGAGGCTATGGAACTTGGGGAGGCCAGTTAAACAGGGGCTGCAGTGGCACTCTGTGATCCTTCTGTTGTTCCTGAAGCTCCACCAGATGCTGGAGCATGTCAGTTTGATCCCGCAGTAGCCCCAGTGTTGCATCCTGCCTCCTCTGATCTTCCTGCCACCACCTCTTATCTTGAGCGTCCCTCCTGTCCTTACGTTCATTGGCCGCTTTCCTGTACTGTGATACTGTGCCCTTCCACTCATTCAGATGAGCTCTTTCGTTGCGGGTCAACCGAATGATCTCAGTGAACATTTCATCTCGCGTGCATTTTTTTCGCCGCCTTATCTGAGATAGCCTTCGGGACGGAGGAGGGAGGCTTGAAAAATTTGCAGCTGCGGGAGGGAAAAAAGGGAGAGAAGTATTTTAAAAGATACATTTTACAGAACAATGGGTATATTCTTTCACGGTGAACAACACTATTCACATTACATAGCACATGTGATTTGGGTACAAGGTCACATTTTGCATCTTAATATTGAGTGCCTGCGGCTTTGGTGTTAGAGATCACAGACACAGGGCTGGGCAACAGAATTCAGCTTGCATGCGGCCATGGTAAGCCATTGTCTTTCAGCTTTTGCAACCTTCATAAAAGCAGCGGCCTCCTCTCCCATACCAAGCAAAGTCTGTTGAGTGCTGCGGTTTTTGTGTTAACGTGCAGCAGCATAAGAACATAAGAACATAAGAAAGGCCGTACCGGGTCAGACCAAAGGTCCATCTAGCCCAGTATCTGTCTACCAACAGTGGCCAATGCCAGGTGCCCCTGAGGGAGTGAACCTAACAGGCAATGATCAAGTGATCTCTCTCCTGCCATCCATCTCCATCCTCTGACGATCAGAGGCTAGGGACACCATTCTTACCCATCCTGGCTAATAACCATTTATGGACTTAGCCACCATGAATTTATCCAGTCCCCTTTTAAACATTGTTATAGTCCTAGCCTTCACAACCTCCTCAGGTAAGGAGTTCCACAAGTTGACTGTGCGCTGCGTGAAGAAGAACTTCCTTTTATTTGTTTTAAACCTGCTGCCTATTAATTTCATTTGGTGACCCCTAGTTCTTGTATTATGGGAATAAGTAAATAACTTTTTCTTATCCACTTTCTCAACATCACTCATGATTTTATATACCTCTATCATGTCCCCCCTTAGTCTCCTCTTTTCCAAACTGAAGAGTCCTAGCCTCTTTAATCTTTCCTCATATGGGACCCTCTCTAAACCCCTAATCATTTTAGTTGCTCTTTTCTGAACCTTTTCTAGTGCTAGAATATCTTTTTTGAGGTGAGGAGACCACATCTGTACACAGTATTCGAGATGTGGGCATACCATGGATTTATATAAGGGCAATAATATATTCTCAGTCTTATTCTCTATCCCCTTTTTAATGATTCCTAACATCCTGTTTGCTTTTTTGACCGCCTCTGCACACTGCGTGGACATCTTCAGAGAACTATCCACGATAACTCCAAGATCTTTTTCCTGACTCGTTGTAGCTAAATTAGCCCCCATCATGTTGTATGTATAGTTGGGTTATTTTTTCCAATGTGCATTACTTTACATTTATCCACATTAAATTTCATTTGCCATTTTGTTGCCCAATCACTTAGTTTTGTGAGATCTTTTTTGAAGTTCTTCACAATCTGCTTTGGTCTTAACTATCTTGAGTAGTTTAGTGTCATCTGCAAACTTTGCCACCTCACTGTTTACCCCTTTCTCCAGATCATTTATGAATAAATTGAATAGGATTGGTCCTAGGACTGACCCTTGGGGAACACCACTAGTTACCCCTCTCCATTCTGAGAATTTACCATTAATTCCTACCCTTTGTTCCCTGTCCTTTAACCAGTTCTCAATCCATGAAAGGACCTTTCCCTTTATCCCATGACAGCTTAATTTACGTAAGAGCCTTTGGTGAGGTACCTTGTCAAAGGCTTTCTGGAAATCTCAGTACACTAGGTCGACCGGATCCCCCTTGTCCACCTGTTTGTTGACCTCTTCAAAGAACTCTAATAGATTAGTAAGACACGATTTCCCTTTACAGAAACCATGTTGACTATTGCTCAAGAGTTTATGTTTTTCTATGTGTCTGACAATTTTATTCTTTACTATTGTTTCAACTAATTTGCCCGGTACCGACGTTAGACTTACCTGTCTGTAATTGCCAGGATCACCCCTAGAGCCCTTTTTAAATATTGGCGTTACATTAGCTAACTTCCAGTCATTGGGTACCGAAGCCGATTTAAAGGACAGGTTACAAACCTTGGTTAATAGTTCCGCAACTTCACATTTGAGTTCTTTCAGAACTCTTGGGTGAATGTCATCTGGTCCCGGTGACTTGTTAATGTTGAGTTTATCAATTAATTCCAAAACCTCCTCTAGTGACACTTCAATCTGTGACAGTTCCTCAGATTTGTCACCTACAAAAGCCAGCTCAGGTTTGGGAATCTCCCTAACATCCTCAGCTGTGAAGACTGAAGCAAAGAATCCATTTAGTTTCTCCGCAATGACTTTATCATCTTTAAGCGCTCCTTTTGTATTTCGATTGTCAAGGGGCCCCACTGGTTGTTTAGCAGGCTTCCTGCTTCTGATGTACTTAAAAACATTTTGTTATTACCTTTGGAGTTTTTGGCTAGCTGTTCTTCAAACTCCTCTTTGGCTTTTCTTATTACACTCTTGCACTTAAGTTGGCAGTGTTTGTGCTCCTTTCTATTTGCCTCACTGGGATTTGACTTCCACTTTTTAAAGGAAATCTTCATCTCTCACTGCTTCTTTTACATGGTTGTTAAGCCACAGTGGCTCTTTTTTAGTTCTTTTACTGTTTTTCTTAATTTGGGGTATACATTGAAGTTGGGCCTCTATTATGGTGTCTTTTAAAAGGGCCCACGCAACTTGCAGGGATTTCACTTTAGTCACTGTACCTTTTAACTTTTGTCTAACTAACCCCCTCATTTTTGTATAGTTCCCCCTTTTGAAATTAAAGGCCACAGTGTTGGGCAGTTGAGATGTTCTTCCCACCACAGGGATGTTGAATGCTATTGTATTATGGTCACTATTTCCAAGCAGTCCTGCTATAGTTACCTCTTGGACCAGCTCCTGCGCTCCACTCAGGATTAAATCTAGAGTCGCCTCTCTCCTTGTGGGTTCCCGTACCAGCTGCTCCATGAAGCAGTCATTTAAAGTATCGAGAAATTTTATCTCTGCATTTCGTCCTGAAGTGAAATGTTCCCAGTCAATATGGGGATAATTGAAATCCCCCACTATTATTGGGTTCTTAATTTTGATAGCCTCTCTAATTTCCCTTAGCATTTCATCATCACTATTACTGTCCTGGTCAGGTGGTCGATAATAGATCCCTACTGTTATATTTTTACTAGAGCATGAAATTTCTATCCATAGAGACTCTATGGAACATGTGGATTCGCTTAAGATTTTTACTTCATTTGAATCTACACTTTTTTTTAACATATAGTGCCACTCCTCCCCCTGCACGGCCTGTTCTGTCCTTCCGATATATTTTGTACCCCGGAATGATTGTGTCCCATTGATTGCTCTCAGTCCACCAGGTTTCTGTGATGCCTATTATATCTATATCCTCCTTTATCACAAGGCACTCTAGTTCACCCATCTTATTATTTAGACTTCTGGCATTTGTGTACAAGCACTTTAAAAACTTGTCCCTGTTTATTAGCCTGCCTTTTTCTGATGTGCCAGATTCTTTTTTATGTGACTGTTTATCATCTGATCTGGCCCTTACATTATACTTCTCATTCCTCTGCTCCTGACTATAACCCAGAGATTCTCTATCATCAGACTCTCCCCTAAGAGAAGTCTGTGTCCGATCCACACGCTCCTCTGCAGCAGTCAGCTTTCCCCCATCTCCTAGTTTAAAAACTGCTCTACAACCTTTTTAATATTTAGTGCCAGCAGTCTGGTTCCACTTTGGTTTAGGTGGAGCCCATCTCTCCTGTATAGGCTCCTCCCATCCCAGAAGTTTCCCCAGTTCCTAATGAACGTGAACCCCTCCTCTCTACACCATCGTCTCATCCACGCATTGAGACTCTGAAGCTCTGCCTGCCTACCTGGCCCTGCGCGTGGAATTGGGAGCATTTCTGAAAATGCCACCATAGAGGTCCTGGATTTCAGTCTCTTCCCTAGCAGCCTAAATTTGGCTTCCAGGACATCTCTCTTACCCTTCCCTATGTCATTGGTACCTACATGTACCACGACCACCGGCTCCTCCCCAGCACTACACATAAGTCTATCTAGATGCCTCGAGAGATCCGCAACCTTCGCACCAGGCAGGCACGTCACCATACGGTTCTCCCGGTCATCACAGACCCAGCTATCTACGTTTCTAATAATCGAATCTCCCATTACTAACACCTGCCTTTTCCTAGAAACTGGAGTTCCCTCCCCTGGAGAGGCAACCTCAGTGCGAGAGGCAACCCCAGCACCATCTGGAAGGAGGGTCCCAACTACGGGAAGGTTTCCCTCTGCTCCCATTGACTGCTCTACTTCCCTGGGCCCTTCTTCCTCCTCAACAGCACAGGAGCTGTCTAAGCAGAGGTGGGACAATTCTACAGTGTCCCGGAAAGCCTCATCAACATACCTCTCTGCCTCTCTCAGCTCCTCCAGTTCCGCCACCCTGGTCTCCAAAGTCCGTACATGGTCTCTGAGGGCCAGGAGCTCCTTGCACCGACTGCACACATACGCCACCCGCCCACAGGGCAGGTAATCATACATGCGACAGTCAGTGCAATAAACTGGATAACCCCCACTCTGCTGCTGGGCTTCTGCCTGCATTGTCTCCTAGTTAGTGAAAGGGTGGTTAGCAGAAACCAAGCTAACCCCCACCCCCAATTCTCTGGGATGATCCCTTTACCCCTTCCCCCACCACGTGGCTGGTATCAGGGAAGATCCCTGCTAGCCAAACACGAACCGCTCAGTGCCAATGCTCCCTCCCCCCCACCGCTTGGCTAACTGCAGAGAAGGATTTCTTTTCAGCCACAAGCAAACAGCCCAGTAGGAACGGTCACCTCTAGATGACCCCTTAATTAAATTCCCATATTTCAACCAGGTTACCATGAACAATATCACTCTCCTGAGGTTAACACAGCGAGATAAAGAACGGATGTTGCTTGAATGCCAGCAAACACCAGGCCCATACGCTGCCAGGCTTTGTCATGCAATGATACCAGATTACTTGCTACTAGCATGGCATGGTAAAGTGTCCTACCATGGAGGACGGAATAAGGCTGCCCTGCCAGGAAACCTTCTGCTAAGGCTTTTGGAGTACCTCCAGGAGAGCTTCATGGAGATGTCCCTGGAGGATTTCCACTCCATCCCCAGACATGTTAACAGACTTTTCCAGTAGCTGTACTGGCTGCGAATGCATCCCAAGTCCTCAGGGCAAATTACTAATTAAAAAACACTTGCTTTTAAACCATGTTTTATATTTACAAAGGTACACTCACCAGAGGTCCCTTCTACGGCTTCATGGTCCAGGATACAACCTTGGGAGGGTTGGGAGGCTATTTCAGTCCTGCACAGTTCAATGGAATAAAAATAATTTTAAGAATATACTAAAATATATATTTTTAAAAATCATAATTAAAATGTGGGGGAAAATGTGAAAGGAGAATAAACAATAGAAAGGAAATATAATGGCAGGCCACCCATAGTTATTCTAACACACACACATACACACACACCCCAAAGGCTTTTATCTGCTTACCAGAGCGAGATGGACTATAGATTTCAGGAGGGAATGAGCTCTCATCCTAGGACCAAGACAGCAAAGGCCCAATCATCTGCTGACAAAAGGTATGTGTGAGAGAGTACAGATTGCCTTCAGGAATCAAGGAGGGGGCCTCAAATACAGATACAGCCTACTCCATCAAAGGCTTTTAAAATCCACAGTGCCAGTTTGAAGTCAATCTATCACTTTAAAAGCAGTCAAAGTAAAGCAGGGCATGCATAATATGCTCACAATTGCTCAAGCCAGGAAGCAAACATACTACGCTATTGTTAACAAGCTCTAAGTGATGTAGACACCATACTTAGAGCTCTTCTAAGACAGAATTACAAGAAGTGAGCCTCATTGTCAAGAGATCACGTCTTGCTTTGCAAGGATTTTATGGGATCAGTAAGGATATAGCTTGCATACAATGCACAAATGAAAAAACCACATCACACATGTTTTTACTTGAAAAGAAAATGGTCAAAAGTGTCACCAAGTTTCTTAAATGGACTCACTACCTCCAACTTATGAAGTTGAGGATAAAAAGGTAAGTGAGCCTCTCAGTTCAGAAAACATACATCTTGCAGTAAGACATGTACTTTCCCAGGGTTGATACTGAGGTAGAGTGACTGCACCTAAAATACAGTTCTGTTTTGTGAGCTGCATTTCCTGCCTATTTATCCCCCCATCAACCAGCACATCTGTGCACAGTGGTATAAGAATAAACCAAGAAAGACAGATGCCATCTTTCTTTTAATCCTCTGCTAGCACCAAGCTTCTCACCAAGCAGTAGCATGAATTCCATCCCAATTAGCTGTGTATGCTGCATGAACTCTTTCAGAAAACAGCCTCTATCATGTACACCTTGTAGATGAGAGGTTGCAGGGCTGCTACTAGCCAGTCCAGCTCTTGTACCAGATATGGAGTGGCTACAGAGCTTCCTTCCCCAGAGAAATACACCCCAGATGTGTTCACTTTAAGATACTGCCCAGAATGGCTGTTGTGCGCTTTAGTTAAGGTGTGTTACACATGGTACCACCTAGTGACTGAATACAATTTAGCATTCCATTACAGCCTCCTGGAGCCCACTGCCTGGGGCTGAATCTGGGTAAGCACAGAAACTCTAGAGAGAATATTAGGAGATTCAAACCTATATAGGAGTAAATTGGAGGGGTAGAGGTCTGGCTGAATATGTGTGGAAGTATCATTCAAGCATCCCTATAAGGTAGAAAGCAACACTTAGAATCCATGGGGAGAAAGAGATACACCATTGCACATTATCATACTATGATACTGTACCCCAAGTTTAGAAGTGACCTTGCCATGAAGCCTCCAAGCAGCTTGGAAGGATGAGACAGATTGTGTGTCATTTCCAAGAGATTTGGGATAGGCATCCTGGGTGGGGGCGGGGTAAATATATTTGTACATGCAAACAGAGACACAAAGATACATGAGGCAGCCACAAGCACCACTCTTTTGAAGTGTTGTTGCTTGCTAGTAGGCACAAACAGCTTCAGTCCATCCTTGCGATTGTGTCTTTCTGCCAGGCTCCACATACAACATAAATAAGGGGTGGAGCCTCCCTGGGTCTGGGGAAGGAAGGCTGATATGTAGGGGCAAATAGCCCACTGCTCAGTGGCCTGAGCTGCTCAGATGAATCATAAGTCCCCCTTCTTCTCCTGAGAAGAGATGGGGGAACAGAAGGAAGCACCTTGCCTTGGCCAGAAAGGATAAATAAAGAGCCCTAAAGAAAATAAAAGTCAACATTACAGGGGAGGGAGGGCCAAGCGCTTGACTTTTGGGGAGGGGGAGAAAAGACTGTGCCCAAGAGACACTGTTCCTCTTGTTTCCTGAGAGTATATGTGGAAAGAGAAATCTGTTGAGTGGGGGAAGAAAGTGTGTGCTGAGCGTATGGAAGAGTGAACAGGCTGTGCTGAGGAGGGGGACAGGAAAGAAGGAAAGAGCTTTATAGAGAACATAAGGGAAAAAGAGAAACATGACATGAACAGGAAGAGTGGGGGGAAAGGAAAGCGACAAACCTTAGCCTGAGAGGAAACACAATGGAAGAGGGTGGAAAAGGCACTTGTGTTAGGAAAGGAAAAATAGATCAAAGGGAATGAAAAAAAGAAAAACAAAGGAGACAAGTAAAACAGTGATACTTTTAAGGGAAATTTTGAGGCTAAATTATTCCAATAAAAATAGATGTTTCCATTAGTGCAAATGGCAGAGGTCTGTGCTTTTAGTAGTGAAATGGTCCAGCTTTATCTCTGTGGACAACTGCTGCCTATTTTTGTGGTACCACCATATATTGCATTTAACATGGATGTGAAACATGTCTCTCTGCAGAAAACCAACAAAAAACTAGTTAGACCAATAGGGGGAAACACAGCTTGATAGGAACCTGATTTAAAAGACAAGAAAACAATGAAAGTGAAAAAGAGGGTGAGACAAACACTTTAAAGTATGGGGAGTTGAAATGTGCTGGACCACATACACTCAGTGGCATGATAAAAAATACACTAACCATCAGAAGTTACCCTGGATACTTCTATCTGTGTGTATTTATTTACAGATTTCTCTGCAGTGCAAGCATTTATTTTATCTTTTGTTTTCTTTTATGCAGCAGGAATCTCTATTTCCTGGTGGACAGAAATGTATTGGATGCCACAAGTAACACCCAGATGCACAGATGACCTGACAATGTGTTTAATTAAGGCTTTTGAGGTTTCAAATCCTCCCGAGAATTTGTTTGGCTGGCAGCAGGAAGATGCCAGCATTGTTAAACTGTGTTAAAGTGATGAATGCTCAGATTTTACTGGAATTAGGAAAAGGACTCTGGACCACAGCTGACATGACCGAAACACAAGTACTGTCAAACATGACAATAAATCACCCGTCACAGAAGGAAGAACAAGAAATGTTAATGCAAATAGAGGCTCCTGTGATTGATACCCTGATCTCAGCCAAGAAATACAGTGAATGGACAAACAATGTTAAGTTTGCTATCTCCAGAGGAGAGAATACATATCCTGCAACTATGAATGAGGCAATTAGACTATCTGTTGAACACACATTTATGAATAATAGCGCTTTACAAATATTGGCGGAATTAATGCTGTTTAGAATGACAGATCTATTTCCTCTTGCGTTGTATGTACAAACGGGATAATTTTTTAAATAGTGTGAACATTTATTTTTGCATTATTTATTTATTTTTCTATTGCTTCTAACATCTGCCTTTTAAAAAGACAAAACAAAAATGCAAATATTAATACAAAAAACCCCCAACTATACCATCTAATGTTGTCTAGGTCAGGGTGTGTACATGTGCACACACAAAATATAAAACAAACTTTTCAGTGATTCAAGACCAACCACCTAATCGCATAGCTAGCCTGCTTAAACATCTTACTGTAACCCTCATCTCTTCTCCTGCTCTCCTGTTATTTTTCACACTCACTTGTCATGTTTTGTCTCATCTTAGATTATAAAAATAATTTCTGAAAATAGGACTTAGGCACCTTTGAAAATTTTTCTCATGTTTTTCTGTGTGTCTGTACAGTGCCCAGGTAAATGGGCTCCTGGATCTCGGCTTTGATCCAGGATACACAGGTGCCAGTGAAATAATAAAAATAATAGCATGTGCACTGTGGCAATTCACCTCCTCCATCTTGCTGGGCTCAGAACTTCCCCCTCTGGCAGTGTGGAGGAGAGCCTGGAGTAAATTTTACAAGTTGGACTCAGGGCAGGTCCAAGGAGTAATCCTGTGCCAAACAAAAAGAAAAATTCACAACACAAAAAGGAGAATACCTTTGTCTACCAGGGGGTGAGACCTTGTTATTAGCCTCAGGGTGCCAGTCCTTCCTCTAAGCAGTCAGTCAGTTAGGTAGCTTCCCCTCCACCCTAGAGAAGCCTTTCTCCCTGCTGCCACCAGCCCTGCAGCAGTTTGTCTCTCCTCCTCTCTCATTAGAGGAAGGGTTTTTAAAGGTCTCAGGCAGCCCTTAATTGAACTCAGGAGTCCCTGGTTAACTTGAGGTAGCCCTTTCTCAGCTTCTAGGGGAAAAAGGCCTTTATCATTCTAGGGCTAATATACCTGCCTTCCACAACTCTCTTGCAGATGTCCAGCCTGACTAGGTCGCAGTGCTAATTCCATTCTCTTCATACCCTTGATTAATACCACATCCAAAAACCCAACGCAACAGTAGACAGATGAGTTGTGAACTGGATGCACAGTCTGGATGGTTCAAAGGGTCAATTCAGCCCAATACCGTGGTAACCACAAATCATTAACAGCAGATGGTTGTTCAGTGGCCTACCTGAAATGGGTTGACTGTTTCAGTCCATTTCCAAGCAACCAAGTCTCCACATCACACAAAAATATACTATGACGAATGATATCCTCCTTAATCCTCTCAGCATAGAGCCCGAAAACTTAATGAGCATACACACTGATCCGCTCTTTGACATCTAGAGATTGTCATGCTAAGGATATGTCTACACTATCACTTATACCGGTATAACTTATGTCGCTCAGGGTGTGAAAAAAGCCATCCTTCTGAATCACATAAGTTACACCAACCTAAGTGCCGGTATGGACAGCACTTTGTCAGCGGGAGAGCTTCTCCTGCCAGCATAGCTACCACTGCTTGTGAGGGCTGGAGTAATTAAACTGACAGGATAGCTCTCTAATGTAGCCATAGCCTTAATCATTGCTTAGACATATGTAGAGGCCATAGGGTCGTACAAGGAAGTTTGAACTCTTACTACTCCATGCTGTGCACTGTGAATAAACAGAATGCTCCAGTCTCTGGAGAGTTCAGTCTTTTCACAAGCACTAAATTCGTTTTTAAAAAAGAATGTATTAGAGCCTTTTTCACTGGGGATGTCTATGCAAGGCTGTGGTTATCAAAGAACACTAAATTTGGAAAATGAAGTTGCATCTTGATGCATACATGATGAGTTACCAACCTAAATCCCCATCCATTCAGCATGATGAGAATGAAGTCTACAATGCGCAAAGCTTCTATAGCAAAACTGATAGGGAAAAAATAACCATATTGAAATAAATATCTGAAATGAAGCTTCCCACAGAAGGATTAAAAATAAGGACCATTGCAGGAGATCTTCATCATGTCTGATTTTACTAAGGTTAATAACTCAGAGTTAGGTGATCTCAGTTACACAAGAACAAGTTTAGAGTAACTCCACTGAAGGATTTATCTTGATGTAACTGAGGCCAGAATCTGCCCCCCTCCCCAGGTATAGCTAGCTTTTTATTAGTAGTCCAGCTTGATATCTGCTCTCCAAACTTTGCCAAAAATGGACCAATAGCCTGAAATTTTAAATGCAGAATCCTAGATCACAGTATAATATTTTTGAAACATTTATAGCATATGAGACAGGTCAATTAGAATTTATGATGAAAGAAATATGGTGATAATGTATTACCAGGATTATTATTATTAATAATATTTGAATTGTTATATCTCAAACAACTCAGCTTGGAAACTTCAAATTTGTTTTAATCTGTTGGTTTTGGAGAAACCAGGTGCCTTTGACTAGTCATTTTGTGGGGCTAGCAATAACACAGACTAATTTGTTAACTTCGAAATTTTAAATTACATTTTACATTGCTATTATAGTGTGGTTCCACTCTGAAGAATGACTGTATAAATGGCACCTTTTTACTTAACAGATTTGGTCTCTGTGCCTGATGGGTCTGTCCACCAGTGTGGGGACAAAGCACACAGTCATACCCAACTCTGTTTTTGCCTCCTCTTTTATTCTTCTGCCACATAAATGCAAACAATACAAAAGTAACAAAAGGGATAATCCTGACCTGGACCAATACCACAGAGTCCTCTCCCCCACAATAGCTCTCCCTTAGCCTCAGGGACAACCTGCCTTGTTGCAGCCTCCACCTCGTTCTCCAGAAAGCGTGTGTTTGTCCTGTCTCTCCTTCTCTAACAGAGCTGGATAAGTATCTTCCTGCAGGGAACAGAGCCAATCATTAGCTGCTGCTTAGCTAGATCTGCTGGCTCCCACTGAAGTCAATGGGTTTGCACAGGTATCGCTAAAGACAGTACTCAAAGACAATGGGGTTGCCCAGAAGTAACTGAGAGCTTAATTTTCTTTGGAAAATCTGTTTTACGGGTAATGTTAAGCAAGTTAGAAAAAAATCTAACCTGCCTTTCAGTCTGGTTTATGAATTTCATAGTTGGCAGTTAAGAATAATTATTATTTCATTTATAAACTGAGCACATTTGCTGCAGAAATAACTGAGACAGATATGGAACCACATGTTGCCATTGTCACAGTCACTTGTCAGGGAAGAACTGTACGTTAATGTATGATTTTAGTAACTTTACTGATGAAGCTCTTATATCACACACTTAAGGTTTACACATGCCCTGGATGCAGTCCATATAAAATGTAAGGCAGGCCCTATTACAGTGGTCCCCGCCATGGTGCCCACCAGGGCATTTATGTGCGCCCACCTAGTGCCCAGCAGGGGGGAGAAGCCGCGGCCCCGTGCCTGCCGGAAACAGAGAACTCAGGCTGCGAGCGTGGTGTTCTCTGTTCCCAGCAGGTGCGGGGCCTGCCTAGTGCCCAGCAGGGGAGACAAGCCGCGGCCCCGCGCCTGACGGGGACAGAGAACTCCAGGGCTGCAGGCGCCGGTGTTCTCGGTCCCTGGCAGGTGTGGGGCCACGGCTTAAGCCGGAGAGAAGCCACGGCCCCACGCCTGGCAGGGATAGAGGTCTGCAGGCGCCGGTGTTCTCTGTCCTCACGGCTTCTCTCTTCTCTCTGGATTCATATATGATGTTATATTAAATATGTTTTTCATATTATTTAATGTACAAATACAAAATAAGCCTTGAAAAACTGTTGGCGCCCGCCACACTCTTCTGAAAACATGAATGTGCTACTGGCCACAAAAAGTTTGGGAACCACTGCCCTATTAGATATTACATTGTACACCCCCTACAGTACTAAGAATTGGACACACTTATCAAGTCAGACATTTCAAGCAAAGGTCACGCTTAAAAAGTTTATTCTAGTTTTGGAGCTTTTACCAATTCCAGTGGTATACCCCACTTTTAAATATAGAAAATCACTGTCAAACCAGCAGAAGCTTCCAAAGAGAATGAACTTTTAGTGTAACCACTGTATGTCAAATCAGACACCTTTTATGAATTACTATAACTGCACCAGCTATTGAATCAAAGTTATCACCTCATAAATCATATCAGTATCAAGTCAATGTCAGACACAGTGCATGGTTGAATAGATATATCCCCCTGTAAATTAAAAAGCTGATATCTACATCAGCTAACATTTACAAAAGCAATTATACTCAAAACTAAACTGGGGGTTTAACTTCCTGGGATATATTGATATATTAACTTTCTGGAAGTACTTCAGTACAACCAGAGAGAAGTTACGAAGAGTAGTAGATTTTTTTCATGGCCGCAGATGTAATATAGATTTTCAGAGATTTATCATGCTATTTTAGAGCAAATTACTTGATAACACTGTGTCAAATACTGCAGTCTTACTTTATCTGTGCAATTATTTGAATGTAAGAGATTGTTGTTTGTTAAATAGACTGATTAGCAACATGTTTACTGAGGCTTAATAATTATACCTGATATTACAAATACTAATTTTCATATCATGTTTAATAATATCTGTTCATATCCATATATATTAGGATGAACAATGGTTGCCATTAAAATCTTTGTAACTGCTGTTCGCAAATAGTAATGTTTACTAGCTAAAATGTGTAGTTTAAACAGTTATTTAATGTTTTATAATTTTATCTACACACATTAAAATTAAGATAATAATTTGGATAATAATGTGGATAATAGAGCTGGTGGAAATTTTCTGATGGAACCTCTTTCCATTGAAAAAATGCCAATTCATTGAAATTAAAATGTTCCATGGAAAATTTTCTTTTAAAAAAATTTGAAATAAAGTATTTTGATAAGGTCAAAATGTTCTATTGTGACCTTAGCAGAATGGCATGTTCTGATTTTTTGCTTCAAAATGACTTTTTGTTTAGAAAATTATTTCATTTATAGTCTGTTATAATATAAAATAGAACATTGAAATCAAAATGAAACATTTTGATTTTATTGAAAAAAAACATTTCAATTAACTGTAAACAATTTTTTCCCAAAAATGTCATTTTGCAGAAAATTTCAAAATTTGATGTTTTGTTCTTATTTGGAATGAAAACAAAATTCAAAATTGTAGAATTGGGACTGAGTGTAATATCAAATGAAAGAGAAAAGTAGCAGATAGTGTGTGTGCACATACATGAGAGAGAGAGAGAGAGGGAGAGAATGAACAGGATAATGTTCAAGTTCTATTACTGTTAGCTCTTAATTATATGGGTGAGGTATCAAGAGAAAAGTGACACATGAACAAAGTAGTAAAATTCTTATATGGACTCAGAATATTTTCTGCAGGAGGAAATTTCTCTTTCAGAAGGGAATCTGTAAGTTACCAGAATTTACTAGGAAAACATCCAAAAAGTTTTACAAATGTGTAAAAGAAAAAGAAACCAATTTTCAGATACATTAAAACTCTACTTTTAGGCACATCACAGGACTCCAGGGTCTAATAAAGCTTTTATTTTTCCTGGCTCACTTTGAAGATTACTACTTCAGAATGATATTTCAACATAAAACAGGATGAACTCAAAGAGTCCTCCATGCAGGCCTTGAAAAGTTTGAGGATATGGCAGTTGCTCTGTTAAATGTTTTATAATGTCAAGAATTAGAGGCGATATCTGGCATCCTAGAAAATGCTAATAATTTAATTATTTGCTACAACAACTAGATACTAATTTCTGGTTAGCAGGGCCATGAGAAGAACAGTTCAAATGGCTCCACTGGGTTCAAACAGCTCCAGTAGAACCATGCCCAGGCCCTCTTCTCCCACGCCTTTTTTTTTTTTAATTCTCCCTCCTTTCTTCCATTGTGGGGCTTTAGCCTTCTCTGTAACTTTTCCCTTCACCTCGATTAACCTTATCTGCATTCTTGAGTTCTCATTAGTTTCATCTGATATAGCACTGAGTTTCTCAGAGATATTATGACTTTTCACCCTCTAGTGCAGTCATTCCAAACCTAGCAATTAATTAATGAAGAACTTGGTGGGCAAATTCCTATGGTCAACTGTGATTTTCACCCTGACTACCTATAAACACAAGAATGGCACTCAAAAATACAAGCTGTAGCAGGCCCATGAAAAAGATGATCAGAAAAGTGCAAGCGGTCTACAAAATATCTTGAAATGTGCAAAGTTTGACTATGTTGCTGGTGAACAATCTGCAGATGTTTCTGCTACTTGCATTTCTGGCCCTTCCTTAGCTAGTGAGGACATCAATTTGGGTTTGTCAGGCTTGTTCAGTTCTGGATTCTCTGATTCTGGCACAAAACTTGGCATTGTCTTGTTGGCTCCCAGTCTCTGATTTTCAGGAGAAATATGCCCGTAGGTTGCTAGTGCAACTGTTATGGACATGGACTCAAAGTGGTTTGGTTATTGGAAGCAGGGGGCAGAATTTTGACTTTGACAAGGGAGATCTGGCTACTCAGCCACAAGTGACAGATAATGTTAATTTAAAACAAGACTTTTTGCCTTGCAAATGCAAATGAAGGCGAGTATTAAAATTGTGGTTCTTTGTCAAAACTCTTAATGGAGAGTTGCACCAGTGATCTGGGTTGCTATGCAATTTGACTCTTGCCTTCTTGTTCTGTTTTGTTTGTTTGATTTTCCAGACAAATTCCTCATCTTCCTTTGCAAACTGTAAAACTGGGTCCACAAACTTTTTCCACTTTAGCAAGGGATTATGTCTACATGAACGTTCAAAAGAACACTTAGTGGCCACTGCTCTCTGGATGAACTTGCAGAACGGCTGGAAAAGGGTTGCACAACTGAAAAAGGTATACAAATCTGCTATCAGATACAGGAGGACATATGATGCAATATTTTGCACTACTCCCATGAGACATGTTTAGCTCTGCAAGATTTAGAGGAGAAATTAGACAGTCATCATGGTAGTTTTTTGCATTTACTTTCGTTGTTTGCATGGTATGATAATGTGTTATGAGATCATGTGGAAATTATTGTGGCCAGATGAGTACCTCAAAGATGATGTACTTATCAAACCAAATTCAAAATGAATTTAATCAGTAGACTAGCAAGAAAAATATGTAGACTATTGTTGACAAGTTTTGGAAAGTAAAATACTTCTTAATTATGTTTGACTGCACTCCAGACCTCTTCCAAATGGAACAAATGTTTCAGGTGTTAAGGTATGTTGAGGTTTTGAAAGACTGAACAAAGGTTGATGGCAGCTTTGTAGATTGCATTGATATTCACACCAAGACAGGGGACAGTATGACAGAGGTTATTTTAGAGACACTGGAAAAAAAGATCATTTAGATATGATTAACTGGAGGGGACAAAATTATGACAACACAGCTAACATGGCTGCCGCATACAAAGGTGTTCAAAATAAAGTTCAGCAGAGAAATCAGAATTCATCTTTTGTCCCATGCTGCCCACTCACTGCATTTTTTTGGAGAAGCTGCTGCAATGATTTTTCCGAAAGTTGTTCTGTATTTTAGAATTGTTCAAAGATTGTATTTCGCTTCTACTAGTTGTTGGAATGTGTTGAAAATTCATAATAGAATTACATTAAAATACCAAAGCGCAACAAAATTGTCAACAAGGTTAGAGGCAATCTATCCACTATGAAATTAGATTGAGGGGATTCATAAGAATGGCCATATTGGGCCCAGTCTTCTGACAGTGGCCGGTGCCAGATATGTCAGAGGGAATGAACAGAACAGGACAATTTTCAGTGATCCGTCCCATTGTCCAATTCCAGTTTCTGCCAATCAGTGGCCTAGGGACACCCAGAGCATGGGGTTGTCTCTCTGACCATCTTGGCTAATGGCCTTTGATGGATCTATTCTCCAGGAACTTATCTAATTCTTTTTTGAATTCAGCTATACTTTTGGCCTCCACAACATCTGATAGCACTGAGTTCCACAGGTTGTCTGTGCATTGAGTAAAGAAATACTTCCTTATTTTTGTTTTAAACCTGCTGCTTATTGATTTCATTGGGTGACCCCTTGTTCTTTTGTTATGTGAAGGGTTGAATAACACTTCCTTATTCATTTCTCCACACCATTCATGATATTATACACCTCTATCATATCCCTCTTAATCATTTCTTTCCTAAAGCTGAAAAAGCCCAGTCTTATTAATCTCTCCTCATATGGAAACTGTTCCAAATACTTAAAACCTTTTTTTTTGCCCCTTGTCTGTACTTTTTCCTATTCTAATACATATTTTTTGAGATAAGGTGACCAAAACTGCATGTACTATTCAAGGTATGGGGATACCATTGATTTATATAGTGGCATTATGATATTTTGTGCCTTATTATCTATCCCTTTCCTCTCCTCTTTACTAGGATATAGAGAATCCCTTTTAATAAATTTTCCCCCATAGGATGTCTCCGTCCTTTGTGCTTGTTCTTGATGCTTTAGATGAGATCAAGACTTCACTCAATCATACTGCAAAACTTAAGTCAGAACCTAACAGCTTGCAAATAAGTTTCAGAGTTTTCATTTCTTGTTTTGGCCAAGATGTGGTGTACTATGTTATCAGAAATTAACGTTGTGAGCAAAATCTTGCAGAGTCCAGATCTTGACACTCAATTGGTTCATGGTTTGTTGGCCTTCAAGCCACTTAATTAGAATTACGGCTGGTATCAGAATTACAGGCTGAAACATTAGGAATACCCATGCAGTTCAAAGAGAAACAATCCTGAAGGAGGAAAGTAATGCCAGATAAACTTGCAAAGGATGAAAGGTCATTAGATCCTCAAAAAGGTTTTGAATGAGAGGTTTTCAACCCCATCTTAAACCAATATTAACACATTGGGCAATACGATGAGTAAGTACGATGGAATCTGAGAAAAATTTGCTTTTTTGACATGTGAGAAACGGAAAAGTCTAAGCTGCAAAGACCTAAAGAGGCACACTCAAACCTTAGCTACCCTGAGGATTTAAACACAGAGTTCTGGAGACAAGATTGAGCCCTTCACCTTTTCTGCAAGCAAATCTTTAAGGAAATGAAAGTGCCAACTGATTTCCTTAGCTATGTTCCCAAAAGGTCTTTAGATGCCAGTTTTCCGAACACAGAAATAACACTGAGTATTTTTTTGGGGGGCTGTTGTCTTGTAACAGTGACTGCTAATGAAAGGAGTTTCAGCAAGCTAAAATTAATCAAGACCTATCTAACTACATCCATGGGCCAGGAAAGGTTAAGCGATCAGGCAGTTATTTCTGTAGAGGACTCAGAAGCACGGCAGACAGACTGGGATGAGTTAGTTAATGAGATTGCTTAAGAGAAGGCTAGGAAGGTCTCTTTATAAAAGTACTTAGTGGTGATTGAATTTTATTTATTTATTGGGAGGAGGCATAGAATAACCTTGGCATGGCACTGTTGGCTAGTTGATGATGCATCCTGGTATTTAACTACAATTAGAATTGAGGAGATGCTAACCCTATAGTATAAGAAATAATACTTGAAAAAAGAGCCTTAAAGAATCCATGGACTTTTTGAAGGACAGAATTATTAAATCTAGCTCTACATACATGTAGAACAGAACAATTCATAACACACAATTGGACAAATTTCTTCTTTGCTTGCAAATTGTCCACTGACAAACTGTTCCATTTTCAGATTTATTTATTATTCACAATTTTTTTTATTCAGTCAGTTAATAATTCTTGAGCTGCAGATTGGTCAGGACATTTCATTGTAAATTCAAAAAAAAAAATGAAATCCACACAGTGTTGCGTAGGTAGATGCCTGACATTGTATTGTCTCTGTGCCCTGGCAGGATGACTTCTGTAACTAAATATTAGCAATGTGAATTTTGAATTGCATATCTGTGTGTTAAATGCACAATAGTTTTCTATCATTTACACAATTTGAATTTCACTTTTGAAGAATATTCAAGTTTAAAATGCAGTTTTTGCAAGTATTTGTGCTGGTAAAGCTACTTCATTAGAACTGCAGAAAGCAGAACATAAAAGGGGCTCAAACATATCCAAGATTATTTCATTAAAAAATTCAAATTAATCTTTTTTTGTTAGTGTTTTTGACATTCAGCTAAGTCTACCTATAAGGAGGGACATGGAAAGCCATTCTTCTTAGTTAGGATCATTAGTTCTGCAACTGACCTCTTAGAATGTAAGGCAGCACAGTCTGTGTTCTGAAATATACTTACAAAGAGACATTTTCTCTCTACACAAGGGAGGAACATTAGTACAAATTAAACTAGAGATATGTTCATAAATTGAAAAATTAAAGCTTAATGAACTTGGAAAAATGATGGTTATATTTCTCTCCTGAGCATGGAAGCAGTGAAAACTAAAACATTTTAACGATCCTTTAATAAAAAGAAACAAAAGATTAGAATGAATATTTACTGTACATAGTTAATTTATCTCTTGCTTTTTAATAAATCAGTTTAGAAAAGACTATTGGTGCAATAATCTGGGAGATAAATTTTCTTTCGATTTTCTGGAGCCTAGTTTTTCAAGCCTAGTTTTCTTCTGCAGAGCCCACCGCACTGACCACAACACTGCAATGGGAAATCTAAACCATTATTATAAATTAAATACAAAGTGCATAGGTGGTTGATCTCACTCTGTTTTTCTTATTTGACTATATTAAGAATAGGAATTTTCCACTGAAATGTTTTTTCAAACAGAAAATGTGGCTTCTGCCAAATCAAAATTTTCCATGGGAAAAAACACATTTTTACAAAATTGACAATCAGGAAAATGTAAATGAAATGTTTTGTTTTGGGTTAATTGAATCAAATCCATATTGATTTGTTGAATAAATTGAACCATTTTGTTTTGGGTCAGGCTGATGTTAATTTGCATCTTCCGCTGTGCAGCTGACCAATGCCATTCAATAGCAAACCAAGCTAAAACTAACTATTTCAATGTTTCAGAATAAAATTATTTTGGAACTTTTCATTCTGTATAAGGATAGCTATTGTGTTACCAATATAGATGAGCATGATAATAGCTATATTAAACCTGATCCAAGCTAGCATGTTCCAGCTAGCATGTCTAGAAGACATGAAATAAATGGATTTAAGCTGCAACACTAAGTAATTCTGGAACAGAACAGAAAAGGGAATATAATGAAAAGCATGAAAGTGGGCTTGAGATCAATCAAAAAAGGCAGGTTTGATGGCCAATTTTTTTGATCATATATTTTTTATGTCCATATATATATATATATATTATAAACACACAAGAATTGGAGCCTTTGTGTCCCACATAGTAAACAATTCAAACTAAACACTGTTAGAATTCTGTATACTTTTTGGACAATGTCATTTAAGAGCGTGTTTGTGTGCATAATTCAGAGCTCCTGAGCTTCAGATGATAATTAAATTACAAGTGCCAATGAATTACTATATTTTTACCTGTATTCTTTCCAGGTTGTACACATTTAGATAAATGAACCAAGGGCTTTGACTAAACTACCTTCAACCTGAGAGCAACATTGCAATTCTTGTCATAGGCGAGGCTGGCAGTGCCACCTATTAGGCCATGTCTACACAGGAGTTCCTGCACAGAAAGTCACGGTGTGAATTTACAGAGCATCAGCTACTTGCACAGTAATGTCCCATGTGTACCACGCTACAATGCAGTGAAAGTCTCAGAGTGCAGCTTAGTGACTACGCTTTCAGACAGTAGTACGCTAACTGTACTCTGGGGCTTTCACTGTGCTGTAGCAGCATCTATATGGTGAATTAATACATGGCAAGCTGGTGCACTGTAGATTCAACGCTGGCTGGCTGCCAATGGTGTACCATCTACGCATGCATTGCATGCCTGGCTGGCTGGCTGTGTGCTCACCTGGCAGCCTGCAGGCTGGATCTGGTCCAGCGATGCCTCCATCTGGCCCCTTGCAGGATGCCATTTTGTGCACAGCTTGACCTTGCACAAACCATACAGGTGAAGTCACACCGCAGGGAGGACACCATTTTGGCCCACCGAAGGCATGCAAGTGGGCTACTGCATGCTTTAGTAGAACTATCACAGCACACCTTCACAATGTGCCCACCACTGTGGATGTTTAATAGTTACATTGTCATGGTTTCAGCATTTCAGATCCCCATGGGTATCTCTACTACAATATTCTGCCTGACTACATATGCAAAACTTCCAGTCAAGATCTGCTGCACTGATCTGAAGCAGAATATTGGCCTTTTAATTGTTTTGTTATTTCCTGGAGCTGCTGATACTGCATTCATGTTTTTGTTGAATTAAATACCTAGTGTATTGTCAGAGCCAGTTCCATTCCAAGAATCAGCCAGCTAGAGGCATGTGTGAATTGAGAATGTGTCACTCCTCCCTCCTAAGCATCAAATAAGTCATCTTTCTAATGCACCTGAGAGCCATGGTCCAGGAGATGAAAAAAAAACCTCTCTGAGCACTCTTGGAAACTCTGGATATTCAGCGCCATCACTGGCACTTTGCTCGGCCATTTATTAATTAAATGTAAATACTGATACAGTTTTAATGAATAGTAAAGTGGTTCCAGTGGAGGAGAATTGGCAGATGCTATGGGAAGATCAAATGGTTTAATAATGGTGAGTAATAAGTTATTAGAATTGCCAACCAATGTAATAAAAGAGCATTTTCTTGATTAACTCTTTAGAATACTGACAGTTTTCCCAGACTAGCATGACATGAATGCTTATTTGCGTGTTTATGTAATACACACACACAGCATCCAAAGGGCTATTAAAAGAGTTCTGTTTCCTCATTCAGAATGAAGCAGAACAGCAGCTGTTTGCACATAAAGTTCTTTGCATAGTATTCCCTTGCTAGAGTGGGATGCCTATAGGGAACAGAAAATTTGTCTTCCTCTGAAAAATTGAGATAAGCTCATTTGGTGATTAATTCAGTTCATTTCCTGGTATATTTGTTTCTGTAAATGTTATATTAACAATGACATGTGCATTTGATCTATCAGGTGATAAAGCTATTCTAATGTGTATTACACTGATATTGAATATTGCTATGATGTAGTACGCAATATTTTGTATTGGGTAGATCTACAAAGTATTCTCTGTAGGTACAAAATGAGTGTAATTTATTGCTTTTATATATTATTGCACCATTGTGAATTTTTACTTTCCTTTCATAGACCTGGCAACTCTTTTAGCTCTCTAAATTCACTCTTCAGCAGAGTCAGTTGATGAACTGTTCATTACTAACAATAAGAAGGTGTGAAGAAATTGCATTCTCATCATTCCAGGATCTAAATCTTAATCAAGGTGACAGGCCTTGTCCCTGTTTCAAGATGGTGGACTCAGGGTACATTGGCTGGAGCAGAACTGTAAGTCTACAAACAGCTAGTGACTAATGAGAACTCAGGTTGGGTAACAGGGAACAGCTCAAGATGATCCTTTTGCCTTCCTCTCTCCTCTCAGCATAAGAGAAGCACACCCCTTCACCCCAAGCTTCTGAGACATGCAATGTACAGGTAGCAGCACCTTCTTTCCCCTACACACACATGCTACCTTTTCACCCTTATGGAAGCAGCATGATGCTAGGCACCCATCTGAGCCTCTCACTTAATCCCTCTGGGACGTAAGCAACATGATAACTGACTATCGTTCCCTCACCCCATCTCTGTGGGTTAAGTAACAGCAATAGCCTTTGTCTGTGGGCAAGAAGTGCTACAGAGGGTCTTCCCCACCCTCCCTCCACCTTACTGTTTCAGGTAACACAAGCTGGGTAATAAGCTGAGCAGATTGCATGTATCTAACACTGGCCTGGCTCATTATTAAAAGAACTATTTACAGAGGTGTACAAGTGCAGCTAACATTCCAGTTACAGGTGCACAGATTACCTGGTGCCTCCCTCCAAGTTCCATGCTGGTTACTACAGTAACTGCCTTAATATTATTAAAGTAGACTAGTGGGTGGGGGAGGTGCATTTCCCCACCCTTCTCACTAACTCCATCCTAGACCTGTCACTCTTGGCAGGCAGGAAGTGGCCATACCCTCAAAGCTTTTGCCAGTTCAATTTGTCTCCTATAGATAGGCGGCTTTCCCAGGCCTTGTGCACTGAGCATCAAGAAAACAAACCAAAACCAACCAACCAAAAAGAGATCCTATGTGTCTTCATATTTGGCAGATTGGCTTCTAAGGGTATGTCTACACTACGAAATTAGGTCAATTTAGTAGAAGTCAACTTTTTAGAAACTGATTTGATACAGTCAATTGTGTGTCCCCCCACTAAGCGCATTTAGTCGGCGGAGTGCGTCCACAGTACCGAGGCTAGCCTCAACTTTCAAAGCATTGCACTGTGGTAGCTATCCCACAGTTCCCACAGTCTCTGCCACCCACTGAAATTCTGGGTTGAGCTCCCAATGCCTGATGGGTCAAAAACATTGTCGCAGGTGGTTCTGGGTACATGTCATTAGGCCTCCCTCCCTCATCCCTCCGTGAAGCAACGGCAAAAAAATCATTTCTCACCTTTTTTCCTGGGTTACCCCTGCAGACGACATACCACAGCAAGCATGGAGCCCGCTCCGCTCACTGTCTCCGTATGTCTCCTGGGTGCTGCTGGCAGACGTGGTACTTCAGTGCTACACAGCAGCATCCCCTTGCCTTGCGGACGGCAGATGGTACAATACTACTGCTAACTGTCGTCATCGTCCCATGGGTGCTCCTGGCCAATCTCAGTTAGGTTGGTTGGGGGCGCCTGGACATAAATGGGAGTGATTCCAGGTCATTCTCTTCTTTAAGTGTTGTCTAATGGAGATTCAGTCCTTCCTGGAATATCATGCCAGCTGGAGGCTTCTGCCTCAGGCTGCTTTCCCAGTCGGCAGCACCATCCAGTCGCACATACCCCAGCCTACCCCTTGCTCCCATGGCTCATGAAGCCTGGACAGTAGTAAGGAACAGTTCAACTGTAAGCTGAGCAAGTGTATAATGGTGGTAGAATGTGCCTTTGGACATTTAAAAGCTTGCTGGCACAGTTTACTGACTCGGTTAGACCTCAGCAAAACCAATATTCCCATCATTACTACTGCTTGCTGTGTGCTCCACAATATCTGAGAGAGTAAGGGGGAGACATTTATGGTGGGGTGGGAGGTTGAGGCAAATCACCTGGCCACAGATTACGCGCAGCTGCACAGCAGGGTGCACTGTGCATCTGAGCAGCTTTGAAAACCAGTTTCATGACTGGCCAGGCTACGGTGTGAAAGTTCTGTTTGGTTCTACTTGATGAAAACCCGACCCCTTGGTTCACTCTGCTTCCCTGTAAGCCAACCACCCTCCCTTCCCCGCTTTGAGCTCCACTTGCAGAGGCAATAAAGTCATTGTTGTTTCAAATTCATCCATTCTTTATTAATTCATCACACAAAAGGGGGGATAACTGCCAAGGTAGCCGGGGAGAGGTGGGGGAGCAGGGAAGCACAGGGGTGGGGTAGTTGTAGGGGCACCCCCTAGAATGGCATGCAGCTCATCATAGAAGTGGTATGTCTGGGGCTCTAATCTGGAGCCTCCATTTGCTTCTCTGGTTCTTTGGTAGGCTCCTTAAGTTTCATGCAGCACTGCTGCATGCCCCTGTTATAACCTCTGTCCTTCATGCCCTTGGAGATTTTTTCAAATATTCTGGCATTTCATCTTTTGCAACGGAGTTTGGATAGCACAGATTCATCTCCCCATACAGCGACCAGATCCAGTACCTCCCATTCAGTCCATGCTGGAGCTCTTTTGCAATTCTGGAACTCCATGGTCACCTGTGCTGATCAGCTCGCGACTCTGGGCAAACAGGAAATGAAATTCAAAAGTTCACGGGGCTTTTCCTGTCTACCTGGCCAGTGCATCTGAGTTGAGAGCGCTGTCCAGAGCGGTCACAATGGAGCACTCTGGGATAGCTCCCGGAGGCCAATACCATCCAATTGCATCCACACTACCCCAAATTCGACCCAGCAGGGTCAATTTCAGCACTAATCTCCTCATCGGGGAGGAGTACAGAAATTGATTTTAAGAGCCCTTTAAGTCGACAAAAATGGCTTCTTTGTGTGGATGGGTGCAGGGTTAAATTGATCTGATGCTGCTAAATTCAACCTAAACTCATAGTGTAGACCCGGGCTAAGTATTATCAGGCTGTTATTTAGCCTGCAGCAAGATTTCTGGAAACCTTCTTATACTGAGGTAACTGGCTGCTGCAACTTCCAGAACACCATGTCTCGGCAGCCCTCTTTGGCAGGAACACCTCGCACACAGTAGAGAAGCTGGAAGAAATGCCTGCCAGGCTAACCAGACCCTGCTTATGCTGTGGGTCAGCCATGCCACTCCTGACACTCATGCTTTCCTCAATCCCCTCCAAACAGCCAGCGCTGGAGGGATGAGAGTGAGAGCAACCCAGTCATGGAGGAGCAAGCAGGCAGTGATGGGCCTCTTGGCTAACCATTTATCTCTGACCATTTTCCCATCCCCTTTAAGAAGGAGTGAATGAGCACTTATATAACATTGCCTGGCTCACCGTGGGACTCAGTGAGATAACATGGCTGATCTCTATGGCTATGTAACATTGCCCATCCCTAAGACTCAGATTATTGTGTTTGTTTTTTGAAGAGTGATCTGAAACCATTCTCAGGAGTATTATGCAGACTCTGTATTCCTCCAGAAGAGCCCCAGAAAAAGGAAAAGTGAGGAAGTGGGAGAGAAAGGCAGCGAGTCCCAGTCACAAGTAAATCGGTCATGATTTATCCTGCCAAAAAAGTTGATGCATGTGTGAAATGTGATTTTTCAAAGACGTATAACTTGGCCACATTTGCGCAGATTTTCATAGACTGAAAAAGGACATCCCTGACACTAAGGCTACCCCTCAGCCAAATTTCAAGTCCCTGCTTCAAAGCATGAGATCGCTAGAGACTCTCAAAGAAAAGGTTGCCAGATTTTTATTTTTTATTTTAAAACATGGATGAACCATTGTGGCTGCAATTAAAAAAAAAATTAGCCTGAGGCAGACATCTGACATGGTTATAAGCAACTTAAAACAAGGTCTTATAATGGGAAGTGTTGGGCAACATTAATAGGCAGTGTTACCAGACCCATCTATAATGTATTTTCTTTTTTAAAAGACATCAATCACTTCAAGCATCTTTTAGTTCTCTCCATTGCAACACACTGCTATTGGACAGCACATTTTAATGCATCTTTTCCTTGTGAAGAAGAATAAGAACCTCTATCTTAATATATCCAAAAAATTCCTTTCTTCTAGGAGGAATGTTCACAGAACCAACCCACCCAGCACAAGGATTCTGATTCTGAGGGGGACTTTTAGGCTGCACTGACTGTCTGTGGGCCCCCAGAAGAATAGGAGTTATGGGCACCTTTCATGACCACAACACCCTTCCAAGTGGACTTTCAGCTGCTAGAGTTCTGTACGCTGGGTTACACTAGTAGAAGACATCAAAAACACAGTGTTGAATCCAACCTATCAAATGAGTTAGTAAACTACAGTTTCTTCATATACAAGCAGCACTGGGTGAAATCCCAGGTATTTACAGGGGAATTCAATACATAACTCACTAAAGTCCACTTTCTTAAAACTCAAATGATTAATTTAAAATGTACTTTACACATGATCTTTAAACATCTGAAAGGAGAAAATAGTCACTGAAATAGCATAGAAGTAGATTGTCAAGCTGTTACCTCTCTCTCCTCCTTACATATCATACACTCAGCACTACCTGTAGCCCAATAAATCTCACAGTTCACAGAAAAATTGACTTAAAATTCAACTAAACAAATTCACTTCAAACGTTGGTGACAAAAAACACTTTTTTATTTAACTTTCCTCATAACAAAAGATACCTTGACTTCTGCAACAAATTTTGTTGTATTTTTCCAGCATTAATCTCCTTTACAAGCTCTCACAACCAGCAGACCAGCACACCCATAATCATTCAACTCCAGCAACTTTCTGATCAAGCAGGAAATCCCATCTTTCTGTCAACATAGAGAGAGGACTTGAAAATGTCCTACAAAAAATCACCATGAAGGTTAGAGGTATCAGAGGGGTAGTTGTGTTAGTCTTCACATGCATCTGATGAAGTGGGTATTCACCCACGAAAGCTCATGCTCCAATACGTCTGTTAGTCTATAAGGAGCCACAGGACTCTTACCATGAAGATTGTTGCTCACTTTGTAGCATTATTTGGCTGGAATCATAAGCAGTATAATAACCCGTATAATATGACATATGTATCATCTTACCAACAGCAGAATGTAGACTAGGCTTCAGTGCACAAAGAAACAGAGGTCAAGGATCCAAGACATCTGTCTAAAGCAGGGGTCGGCAACCTTTCAGAAGTGCTGTGCCGAGTCTTCATTTATTCACTCTAATTTAAGGTTTCGCGTGCCAGTAATACATTTTAACGTTTTTAGAAGGTCTCTTTCTATAAGTCTATAATATATAACTAAACTATTATTATATGTAAAGTAAATAAGGTTTTAAAAATGTTTAAGAAGCTTCATTTAAAATTAAATTAAAATACAGAGCCCTCCGGACCGGTGGCCAGGACCCAGGCAGCGTGAGTGCCACTGAAAACCAGTTTGCGTGCCGCCTTCGGCACATGTGCCATAGGTTGCCTACCCCTGGCCTAAAGAATACCGGTAGCTAGTGTATTGGTGACATGGTAGCCAATACAGCATAGGGAATAGGGAGCAGTGTTGGAGCCACTCCAGTGGACAGGAGCATTTGAAGAAAGACAGCTATGAAGGGCACAGTAATAGTCAAGATTGTTTATGGTAAAAGCATGGCTAAGGGTCAATAGCATTTGACTGGAATATTTATCTTGGCAGTAAATCTAAAGTGGTAACATAAAACGTGCTACAGAGGATTACAACTGTCAGTCAAACCTGCAATACGGAGCAGTGGATAGAACACTGGGATTCAAAAGACGTGGGTTCTATTTCTGGCTATGCTAATGGCTTTGTGTGTGACTGTGGGCAAGTCACTTCACCTCTCTGCACACCCTCCCCTCCCACCTTTTGTCTGTCTTATCTATTTAATATGTAAACTCCTCAGGGGAGGAGCAGGCCCTTACTATGTATTTGCAGTGCCTGGAACAACAGGACCATGATTTTAGTTGAAGCCTCTACGTTCTATTGCAATATAAACAACAATAAAGGTCACATCACATGTGTCAAACTGGGGCATTTATCAAAAAAGAAAGAACAATACACCAGCCCTTTAAAACAGCTGTAGCTAACCTGCCAAAATGATAGGGGGGAGGAGGCAGGAACCCTAATTAATGTTTCTGTCCCTTCCCTATGAATGGTTGAATTACGTCAATTAAAATGTCTGAGATGCATAAAAAGCTATATTCTGAAATAGTTGTCAACTTTCTTTTCCAAAACAAGAAGATGAAATGGCTGTCTAATGGGTTTTCTGTCTAGAAACTCTAATTTATACAAACAGTACCTATATTTTTTTTTTCATAAAATACTCCTAATAAGAATTGTCTGAGCCAAGAAGTCTATTTTTATATGGGAAATCCATGAAGGAAACAGGATAATAAGTGGGGATGGGGAGGAAGAGTTTCTGATTTGGGTGTTTTATACTTCTTGTCTGAAGCAAATTAATTCACTGAAAATTCCTAGATTCAAGTACCCCAAAGCTTCTAGGAATTATTCATTTACTCTTTTGAATACTTATTTTCTAGTCACTCGCTGAACACCAAAGCACAATTCTAGAAAAGCTAGTTATCTGTTAGTAATAAAAATAATAGTACTATATAGCTGAATACATTTACGTGGTGATTTACTACAATAACGGAGAAAGATGTTGTCCCTACCACAAACAGATTGTAATTAAACAGAAAAGATATGGAACAATAGGTCAGATAAAGGAAAATGTGGAGAAAGTGGCAAGTAAAATAAGATATCCCTGGAACAAGTAGGTCAAAGGAGGGTTGTTTTTTTTTTGTCCTAGGAAATCAAAGATTCTGAATACCCACCCACCGTGATCCAACATGTAAAGACTTTCATTCCAAACATCAAGAGCACAGAAGAGACACTATTGACTATGATATGTGTGGTATGGTATGTGAAAGCTTCTTTATTTCATTTACTGTACTCCAGGATATTGTATTGGTGTTTCATATGTTTTCATTTGTCAGTAGTTTTTTCATCCCTTTGCATAGTGCATCTATTATTTGTTTATAAAGCACCTAGCACACATTGAGCACTATATAAATAATAATATGTATGTAAATAAGAGCAATGGTGTTATTTGATTTTCAGTTTGAACTTTTCACACTACCAGTTGCAATCTTGGAAATTAAGTTGTTCCTTGAATCTTGGAATATCCCATTCACTGTATTAAAATATTATTATGAGGAAAAGAAATTCTTCTTGTTTAGACTGCCAAGGCACAACTAATTTCTAACCATCGAGGATTCTATTTCCGGCTACCACATTCCAGCACAAAGACAGCTCTCTCTCAGGGTCAGAGGGAAGAAATGTGTAAATCTAGATATTATCTGTGACACAGTGACAACATAGATAAAACTGCTTAATAGCAGCTCAGAATGGTGACATGTGGATGCTAAATATGGTGAGTTACAAAACAGAGTCCTGAAGGATTACAAATACAATCTGAGCATTAAAAGATTTTCTTTTTCTAAGGGTTACAAATGAACACCCCTGAAAGCAAATTTCACCCCAAACAGCAGATCAACAAAATACACCTCTACTCCGATATAACGCTGTCCTCGGGAGCCAAGAAATCTTACCGTGTTATAGGTGAAACCGCGTTATATCCAACTTGCTTTGATCCCCCGGAGTGCACAGCCTCCTCCCCCTCCCCCCCAGAGCACTGCTTTACCGTGTTATATCCAAATTTGTGTTATATCAGGTCGCGTTATATCGGGGTAGAGGTGAATATTCAAGAATGTTGCAGACAGCTCATGGTAGAGCTCTTACAATAACAGACAAAACTTTTTTTTAAGTGTCTTAATCAGGCAAAACCCAACTGCCTGGTGTTACACCCTTTTAAGGATAACCATTTTTTTTTCTGTAATATGATTAGCTTTAGGGAGAAATGTGTCTAGTAGTCAGAGCACAGGAGTAGAAGCCAAAACTCCTGGGTTCTATTGCTGGTCCTGCTGCTGATTCACTTTGAAAAGTCATTTAATCTTCATATAACCCACTTTGCTATCTGTGAAATAGATATGATATGTACCTATTTTACAGAGGTGCTGGGAGGAGTACCCTAAGGAAAGGGCTTTGAGATCCTCAGATGAAAGATGTTCTAACTGAAAATTATTCAATTTTATCACAGAACTGTATGCAGAACTCTAAGGTACTTTAAGTCTGGGACTCCGGCTGACCATGTCAAGAATCTGTGTAGCTCTGTTCTCTCAGAATTGGAGGATGGGAAATGTTTAGGGGGCATTGTACAATTGTGTTTTTTTTTAATAGACGTCTAAGCATACATTTTGTGTTTCATTACAACTGAGGCCTCATTACAAGTCAAAAGACTAACTTTTTTTCATTTCCCCACACCAGGTGTGGGGTTTGGTGCCCTCTCTGAAAAGTTGGGTCATGACAGGTGGGATGTATGTAGAGCTAAGACATTTTGAGACATTAACCTGACTGTGTTACACCTAGGGTGCAGGTAGATCAGAGCAAAGAGGTGGAATTTGCTAACACTCATACATATGCATGAGTAATTCTGCACTTGCAGCAACGCTCTTGCCAGAAGATTTATTGTTGCTTATTTCAGTTTAAGAAATACATCGATGAAAACTCATGATACACGGGAAAGCGCATTAATTACAGGACACGTTTATCAGTTAACAACTTGGCCAAACTTACCTGGGAGGGCAATGGAGAAGGCATTCAATAACTATTGGATAGATAATAGAAGACAAAAGATTATACTGTTCCACCAGGCTATCAGTACAGATTTTCCCTTTCAGACCCACTGGAACCATTAATCATAAATTTAACAGTTTGAACCAAATTTTCCTTTCAGTTATAACTGAGAGGAGAGTTTGATCCTGCATGCATAGCACCTTTCCACTGTCTTCTTTATACCAGGAGTTGGTCCTCATCTCTTTCTTTTTCCTCTGTTTGGGTTTCTTTTCTCTGTTTTTTTCTCACCATTCCTGCTTCCCACAGCTTGTATTCACAGATCTTCTTTAATTAGAATTTCATTTTTGTTCCTGCTTATGCAGAAATATCCATGCTTTGTAGACAATTGCTCTTAGACTTGTGAAAAGGAATTTAGTGCTTAGGGCCCTTATTCATGCACTTTTATTTCTTGCTCTGTCATTCTTTCACATTTCCCCTTTGTTATGCTATTTTAACTATGGACGAGTCAGTGTTGCCTAGTATGTAATTTGTATTTATGACCCAAATCAATAAAAACTCCTGCCAAACTAGCATGCAGCCCATTCCATCTGGATATTTGATATGCTGATTATAATAACCTCTGCCATAATAAGTTTGATTGAATAATATAGTACAATGAACACTGAAGACAGGATGAAATAAACATGAAATGGTTTTAATTTCATATTTTCAGGCTTCCTAGTCCACTGAAATATCAGAATTAATGAGCATACTCATTAATATGCTTAAACATTGTTAAGAGGATTGTCACTGCTTATCCACATTCTGGTGTGCACATCAGTATGGTGAAGAGGAAAAGACCTTCCAGAATCTCTGAGCACACCTGAAAGATGCATCTGGGAGTGAACACTGGGCAGAAAGCAGAAAGCAAGTAATAGGGTCATTCCCATTCCTCTTCCTTTGTTTTTTGTCACAGCAAACATCCTGTATTTGATCTGCATTTTGTAAAGCTTCTTTGACATCTTGGATGTGAATACTTGCTGTGACTGTCACAGCTGCACTATAGACAGAAATGGACACCATCAAGGTCATGCAGCTGTGAGGAAGAATCACATTTTTCTGTCAACACTTACCTGCCCCTTAGCCCAGCAAAAACTCTATTCTCCACATACCGTATGTAGACAAGCCATTTTAATTTTCCATTCTAGCTAGCATTTTTAATGTTCTTTCCTATACAAGATCGCAGCCTAAAAACTGCCTTGATCAGTGAAGGATTTTCAGTCACTCTGGCCATGCTCAGAACCAAGTTCCCAGGCTGAACAGCTGCAGAACTTAATCCAGCTTCCCAATAATGAATTCATTCAGCTCATTCATATGCAAGTCATGTATAAGATCACAACTTTAAAGTAAGACCAATCTTTTTAAATGGAGTGAATGTACAGTAGACCTAGACTGTAGAGGCTTGTATAGAATTCATAAAGTATTTGCTATGTTAATCAGGGAAGCAGCACACTTTGCTGCTGGATACCTCTCTCTCTCTGTGGTACCATTTAATTTTTTCTCTTACCTACAAATGATGCCAGCCATTGCTACATCTTAACTCCATCTGAGAGACAGGAACATGAGACCATCTTGAACTCAACAGGACGGACGAGCAACATTACAGAACAAGTGCACCTTCTCTCTGATGTGCCTGGTGCACACTAGTCTGGGTGTGGAAGCAAACAGGCCAGCTCCTCAGCAGGGTTCTCCCAAATGCCAGCTTAGATCATCACTGTCTCATATTTGGTCTAGTTAGTATAAATTCCCCTTGCTTCATCCCAGCCCCCATTTCTGATACAGCATCTGATACAGGTTGCTAATGGAAACCAGGGCTGGATTAAAGCCGGGGCTTTAGGAGCTGCAGCCCAGGGCCCCGGCTCATGGAGTGCCCCCCAAAATAAATCACAGGCAGTGATCTCCAACTCCAGGCCACTAAAAGTCCCATGGCACAGCAGGGTGCTCAGGCAGGCTGCCTGAATGCCGCGGCCCCACGCTGCTCCCGGAAGTGGTCGCCTGCTAGCATGTCTCTTTGGCCCTTGGCAGTAGGGGCAAGGGGGCAGCTCTGCACACTGTCCCACCCCCAGCACTGTCCCCACAGCTCCCATCGGCCAGGAACCAGCCAATGGGAGCTACGGTGGTGTTGTTTGCTGGCACAGGCAGCGCACAGAGACATGCTGTTCTCCTCCCCTCAGGGGCCGCAGAGACATGCTAGCAGCCAACTGCTTCCGAGAGAAGCCTGGGGCTATGGCAGGCAGGCAGGCAGCCTGTCTGAGCCCTGCTGCACAGCTGGCCAGCTGGGAGCCACCTGCTGTAAGCGCCTGTGGGGGAAAATTATGGGTCTAGGCTCTTCTGCTTGGCCTGGGCCCGCCTGGCAGCTGACAGGCCCAAAACCTAAGTTAAGCTAAGTATTGTGCTCCCTGACAAAGGCGTCAGGGGTTGGGGTGCGAGGAGTGGGGGGCCAGAGGGTGGGCAATGGAAAGCCCCCAAAACAGGAACAATTTGCAATATGTGCCTACTGCTGTTAAAATATAATAGCCGCTTGTGTGAAGCAATAAGGTAAGCTGTAAGTGCGAATCAGTCGTAGACCATACCTCCCCCTATCCCATTTGTGTAACCATGCCACCCCCTACCCCATTTGTGTAACTACCCCATTGTGCAACTGGACCCCGTAAAAGGACAATTGTGTAACAAGCACCCCATAAAAGGCAAGGTTGTAATAGCGTTGAAAACCACCAAAAAGCCCTCTACTCACATTGCACCCATCCTAGGCAAGGTTGCAACAGATGGCTGGAAAGTACCAAAAGACCCGAACTCTATTTTTCCTAATAAGGTCACTGTTACTCAAGTGTGTGTAATTTGATTCCTAATATGGTCACTTATTCCTTAACTGTGTGTAATTTGTTTGCGACTTCAAGTTTTAAAAGCTGTTGTGTGCTTAACATCAGGGGAGCAGTTCCAACAACTGCTACCCCCAACACGTTGGTATGTTCATCAACAAACAGGCCTCAGGCTGAGTCTCTGATCAAAATGATACATAGGTGAATTTTTCCACAACACACCTCCCAGCTGGAGCATGCACCTCACACCCTCTCCTGCACTCCAACCCCCAGATCAGAACCCCCTCCTGCACCCAAACTGCCTCCCAAATCCTGTACCCTCATCCCCTACCCCAGCCCCCTCCTGCACCAAACTCCCTCCATGGAAGAGACTTGTATAAAGAAGCCCCACAAAATCTAATAGCCCTAGGCCCACAGGAGTTAATCCGGCCCAGCTGGAAACGAAACAATATGGCAGTAATATGGTAGTAATACCAGGCCCCAGTCATAACTCCTCAATGTCTCCTATCTATGGCTGTGGCCTCGCAAAGCACTTACATATGTGCTTAATATTAAACACATGGGTAGTCCCATGGACTTTAAAGGGACAACTCATATGCTTAATGGAAAATGCATACTTAAGTACTTTGCTGGATCAGGGCATTTATGTCAAGTTGTAATCTGGTCATTTCAGAGCAACTTCCACAGCATGTGATAGTTTAAAACTCCCGATGTTAGTGAGGGAAAGCATGTTATTTGCCACAAGTGAAAAGAGAAGTCTTCATGGGAGAGGAGAAAGAAGAGCAGGGAATGGAATATAAAGGAGAAAATTTTGTGTTAGAATTGAAGAGCAGGGAAAAGGATACAGAGGGACTGCGTTATCTGAAGTAGGCATGGGAGTAGGAGTCAAGAATCCACATTCTAATCCCAGTTCTGACAGTGATACATTCTGTGGCCTTGGGCAATTTCCTTATCCTCTATGACTCAATTTCCCCATCCACTAAATGCAGATAGTACCATGGTACTTGCCTAACTCACAGGAGTTTTGTGTGGATTAATATTTGTATAGCACTTTCACGATGTTAAGCAGTATTATATAAAATTATGTGCACTAAACTTTGCTTTGTTAGGGATTCCATTTGAATCCTTTCTACGTGGCTTTCTACTTTAGGCTTATCTACACTACAGAGACTACATTGACACAGCTAGGTGCTGCAGCTGTAGTTCCATAGTGTACACACCAGCTACAGTGATGGAAGTGGTTTTTTCCATCACTCTACTAATCCACCTCCTCATGTAGCAGTTGCTAGGTTGATGGAAGAATTCTTCTGTCAGTCTAGCAGTGTCTTTACTGGAGCATCCCCAATGGTGTGAAATTTTCACACCCGAGCAACATAGCTAGGTTGACCTAAGTTTTAGGTCTAGACTGGGCTTTAGTACCACTATGATGGGATCCCCAGGGTGCAGCCTGAGACTATGAGACCACTGTAGCCCCTTAACTCTCTAGCCTGGGCTGTCTCTCACAATGCTTTGCTAGAGACAAGCAACAAACCCCTCCAGGTGCTTTTATCACCCAGTACAACCACATGTGAAGCCCCACACACAGCTAGATTGCATGAATGCTCCCAGAGCCACTCATGAATCACAGAGACAGGCCAAACATGGGTCCACTGTGTTCTGTTTTATATCCTTAGTCCATGTGCTTGAAGAACACAAGTCCAGGCATGTCTGATGGGCATTGCTGAGTCACCAATTCCCCTGGGGTGGCCTTATGCAAGTGAGTTATTGCATTGTAGCTCCGTTGCTGGACAATGGCTGTTGATGGTTGTTCAACACATGCCCGGGAGTTGGTTAGCTCCTTTGTCCCTGGGGATCTAATATCTGGGCAATTTCCCAACTCACAGCATATTTTAGTGACAACCATACAACATATTCTCACAACTTCATATACATTAATTATGTACATATTTAGATGGAACAGTGGGTTTCAGTCAATCATAACCTTTCCCACGATACCTCACATAGCATGCTTTCTAGAAATATCACAATTATATACAAATGATGAATATGGGGCTACAGGGTGCTCCTCCGAGGTACAGCATGTCACAAACACATTAGGTCCAAGTATATCTCCAAATGCCCAAGATGAAGAGGTGCTTGTTTCCTAAAAGTGCATCTCAGAGGCCCAGCTTCAGCTGTGGTGCTAGATCCTTCTCCCAGGGCAGTCAAACCAGGTTGCTGATAGTAAGAAGGAGAAAAGGAGTCCACTGCTAAGGTTTTGGCTACACTAGGAATTGTTTTCTGTCTGCTACTGTGCTATTAGTGCCCCTCCTCTGTGGTAGGAGTGCTAGTGTTGACCCAGCATTGGTGGCCACCAGTATTTTAAGCACCATGTTGTGCTGGAACCCTGTCTACACTAGTGGTGTCACCATTGCTAACGTTGGTGAAGTTGACCCAGTGATAAAGCCTGTGGGAAATTTTAGTGAACTAGGGCTACAGAAAAAAGCTCGATTCCAGCAGGGCTGGCCTTTGTTTCTGCAGCTGGGGTGTATGCTGTTATTGCCACATCTTATACTATGAGCATGTGCTAAGCAACCCTGTAGATCAATCAAAGATACATTAGCAACAAAGAATCCTGTGGCACCTTATAGACTAACAGACGTTTTGCAGCATGAGCTTTCGTGGGTGAATACCCACCTCTTCGGATGCAATACCCACTTTGCATCCGAAGTGCGGATAACGTCTGTTAGTCTATAAGGTGCCACAGGATTCTTTGTTGCTTTTACAGATCCAGACTAACACGGCTACCCCTCTGATACAAAGATACATTAGTTAGGCCTATTTTAAACATTCCTCTCAAATGCCACTTTTAGTCCCAAAGTTACTTCTGTTCCTCACAAACTTATGTCCCTTCCTTTTTTTTGTTGCAAATTATTTACATCAGAAAAAACTGAAGATACTGCTGTAGCTGTGTTAGTCCAAGGATATGAGAGAGACAAGGTGCATTAGATAATGTATTTTATTGGATCAACTTCTGCTGGTGAAAGAGAGAAACTTTTGAGCCATAGAGCTCTTCTTCAGGTGCAAGCTGGGAAGCTTGTCTTTTTCACTACCCGAAGTTGGTTCAATAAAAGGTATTAGATATTAAAAGATATGACCTCATTCACCTTCTCTCTGAAACTGAACAGTTACTTGCATCCCAGACCATTTTACATTTCCTGCATGAATAATTTTTGTCCCCCTCAGTTTTAGCCTGTGTCACACCTAGCACCTCACAGTGGGCCAGGCTGAGAGGTATGAGGTTTCAATCTCATTTGCCTGGCCTGTGTAGTAGACTAGGTATAACCATTCTATAACAACATTTAAAACCCATGTTCAAGTCTGAAAAGGGTTCAGCTAACAGGGTTTCATCCCCAGTGTATTACTGGGGAGTGGATTATTTTTCTTTAAATGTCTCTTTTCTGAAAGCTGTACCCTCTTGACCTCATAAGAATCTCATTCTGCAATTAGGATTCTGTGCTTGGCTGAAGCACTTTTTTATCCAATTCTTACCTAGTTCAGAGATCCCTGAACTACAGTCACTAACCTGCAATAAGGAAAAACACATTCATCTAGTCCATTAGTCATTTGTAAGTACTGAGCTCTTTTATGTTGCCAATTGCTCAAAATTGACATGGCTAAGCACCATCCTTTCATTAGGGTTTGCCCTATTTTCAGCCAAACCTTTAGCATTTCACTTTTTTAAAACAACACTTTACGCAAATTCTTCGACAGAACTGTCATAATTCTGATGGGATTCAGCAGGCAGTGTGCCTGTAGGGATTTGTTTGTCTGAAATACTACTGTTGCCAGGATACTGTGGTGGCAGATGTCAAAAGACAACAAACTGAAAGGACAGACTCCAGAGACTAGCCTGAAATCAGCTACTCGCATACTAATAAATGTAGGGCCTGATCCTGTCCCCAATTGACATCAGTGAGAATAAGATCAGACTGTTAGTTTCACTCAGAGACGTGCTATACGGGGTCTTGGAAGCTCTCCTGAGCCTTTGTTAAATTTCTAATACCAAACTGAAGTGGGGGGAGTGATGTGATTTCCCTGCTGCTGGTGAAGTTCACCCTCTTTCTAGATACTAAATCATTCCTGCCAGAAAGAACTTATCCCTGGAGCTCCTAAAACTGCTTCTGGAGAGCAAACTATATGCCTTTGGAGTGAACCACATAGCACAAAGCAAAACAAGACCCTGGGGAAAGTATCTCTTAATAGTTCCTGTAGGTGATCAGATACCATGGTTATGAGCTCAATATAAAAACTGTACACTTTGATCATGCAATGTAACCTGCCTGGGCAGATCCATTGAAGTCAGTGGGGCCCCATACATGTGCAGGAATCTGCCCAACATCCAGTGGCTGGAAGATGAAGTTAGACAAATTCAGACTGGAAACATGGCTCACATTTCTAATAGTGAGGGCAATTAACCATTGGAACAACGTACCAAGGGACGTGAAGGATTCTCCATCACTTGAAGTCTAAAGATCAGTATTGGAGGCCTCTCTAGAAGATGTGCCCCAGCTCAGCCAGAAGTTACAAGCCTGATGCAGGAATCACTTTCTGAAATTCTGTGGCCTGTGTTATGCAGGAGGTCAGATTAGATTATCATATTGTTCCCTTCTATTCTTAAAATCCATGCATCTATGTGGAACAGACTGCAAAATGAGGGAGTCTAAGTTCTTTTCACTGCACTCATCCCCAAGCTTACTGAACCACTTACATGGTCTCCCTCTCTAGACTCGCTTTAATTTATAGGCATGAACACTGTGCTATATTATCAAGGTATCAGAATAGTTTTCAAATATTTATACAAAATACAAAACATTCCCAAGTGCATTTAAGATGTGTTTGTTTAGCTGCAAGAGAAAACAGATACATTACCCAGTCCTTCATACAGCTTCATCTTTTATGCAGCACATGCACCCTGGGACACAGAGTTTATCACAGACTGCATGCAAACATTTTTGGGGAGCCCATTGTTAAAATATTGCCAGCACAACTGTACTTTCACTTTGTGCTGTTTATAGCCAGTATAATAAACATACTTCATTTAAACTCTCTTCAGGGAGCCACAATCAATCTTTAAGGAAGGCAATAAATAGTTAACCCTCCCCCTCTATTTTAATATAACACTAACATGCAAAAGGAGATCTTCTGTGATTCATTAATACATGACTGATTCATTAAAAAGCACAAATTCGCAGGTCACTAAAGTACATCTTGTCACATCCAAACACCTTTGAAGTCAGGGGGCATAATATGGCTTTTTAGATTGCATGATTTGATATATCTTGCCTTTTTCTTTTGTTTTGCTATTTTATGGACTATCCCTTTTCACCATGAAAGAGAGTATGTATGTTGTACAAGACAGACAGTATTTGCCCCAGGCTCTCCTTCACTCTGAAATTCACCGGGGTATTTTACCAGCTACATTTATGAAAAGTTTGAGTGTTTCAGTTGCTGAACAAGTGGCTGTGATACATGCTTAATGTGATGCGACATACTGAGGTCTACAGAATGTATTGTGCAGTATGTTTAAAAAGATCCCCCTTCTCATATTTTATTTAGCTTCATAAAAACATGTGCCCATTGCCCAAGTCTGAGTCTATACATAATATATACGACTAAATAATAAATGATACTAAAAATAAATATATTGCCACCAACCCTTATCAAAAATATTATAGTGATTGCCAAAAATACTGTAGGATCGCCAGAATCAAATGCAGTGTCTGGGAACTGTACTGTAGTACTTTTAATAAAGGAAATGACAACATCAGACCAGTCCCCAAAATTATTTCAGCTCTGCTATAAAACTTAAAACAACCACTCTCCTAGATTCCTAAACCAATACATTAAATGATCATTCTTAACATCTACATTGCTTCATGGCAATGGCCTGAGCAAACAGATGGACCGTTTGCAGTGGCCTGAATGCAGGTTGAACAAATTTGGGAACCACGGCTGGAGCCCCAGAGTCAAAGGCCAGTGACTATCTCATTATATGACTGGTACATAGACATCCATTATGTAAATGAAACCATCTGGCTAAAGAGTCACTTCTATTTTGTGAGGGCTCTCAATAAGGGTATGACATTACCATACGGTTTAAACTTGCCCATCAGAGCACTGCACGGATTAATCACTGTCCAAAGCCAGAAATATACAGTGAAGTCTGTCTTACATGATCATTCAACAGAACAACAGACGTGGCCTCCTAATGACGGTAGAGTAGAACTTTAGTCAGGACATTTGCAGTTGCCTAATTAGGGTGCTGTCTTGTACAGGTTTCACTGTACTATTTCACAGCTTGTTACATTTGTTACAAGGTTATCTGCCCCTTGCCAAGCTAAATGTCAGCATTTGTGGAAGCAGAAGCTGCAGGAGACAGCACTGTTATAAATGCCAACTTAGGAAGACAACAAAGACAGGAAGAACTTTGAAATCAACAATCTTGAAATGTCTTGAAGAGACTGCAAAAAAATAAAATAAAATCTTAGTCCAGCCATTGTACTCTGGAAATTATTGGAGTTAGAACTAATGAGTGACAACCTTATTTCTTGAAGTCCCTGCTGAATTTATAAATGAAAAATGGAAATAAAAGTTTTTTTGTGCTTGTGTTAAGTTTACTAAAAGCAATAATTCCCTTATAGCACCTGAAATGGAAAATATAAAATCTGACTCTTTTGTGAAAATGTTAGTCTATGAAGAGGAGTACTGTGCTAATTCTTGCAAAGCCAGACAACATTATTAGCATGCTAAATTTACAGCATATTTATTGTTCAGTGAATTGATGATGATATCCCATGGAAAATTATCAATAGCAGGTGACTGCAACAGAAAAGAACAAGGAAAAATGGGCACAATTAACAGAATTTTTTTTATTCAACTCCATTTCTTTATTTTATTTATTTTTGTAACTTACAGTGAAATAGTACCTTGTCACATGGAGTGCAACATAAAAGCAAACACCAATTTCTAACTACCTACAATGGGAAGCAATCCTACAGCCATGTCCACCAACCAGAAAAGAACTCAGAAGAGCAGGAAAACCAAGTATCTTAGTTTAAAGCCTTCCAGCAAAGGCTTGATCTGAAAGAAAGTCCCACGCTGGGCTCTGAAGGTTAACAAACTTGGTTTTGGATAGACTAGCAGTAGGAGAATGTTCCAGTGTTTGGCACCCTCCAACAAGATCACCCTTCCCTCAACCTCAAGAGCATACATTAACACTCTACTAAATTCACTAGATCCATCCCTGAGTGGGAGATTTCTAAAAAGAGAAAATACGCAGAGAACAAGAGTGTGATTTTTTTTTGTTTTATTTTTGTTTATCTGTATTTAAAATCCAGACCAGGAGAAAATTCCATGTAGCATATAAAGGATGGCTAAGTATCATGTTCTGTACTAAATATCAGGAAGACCAAAGGGAGTTTTTGGAATATAGTAAAAACACCAAGAAAGAATAGATATGATATTTTGAGAAAGAGGATATTTTAAATGCGGTAGAACAGACCATCAGAAAAAAAAGCCCACTCACAACTGACATCCACTTCTAATTGTATTTTCTCTTTATGATGATTTTGACTAATTATTTTTTTAGTTTATGAATTTCCAAAGCATTATATTGTTTCCCCATGTGGGATATAGAATCATAGGTAAGAGGCAATTAATAAGCTTAGCAGGTACAGATGAAGGATCATTAATAGCTGTTAGGTGATTTGTTGCCAGTTCCAATAGCACCTAAATCTTGAGATAAATATATTCCAGGGCTTAGTTATCTCAAGAGAGAACATGCATCATTTTTCTTTTATTAACACTGGAGCAGCAACAGCAACATATTTATTTATATGCACATTTCCAGGCCTAAAAGCTTGTCCCTTTAAAATTGCTAGCACTAAATTCTGATCGGCCCTTGATGAAAGGAAGAATTATGAATCAGCAGCAACCCTCTAACATCTGTGCACAATGCATATTAAAAAGAAACACAAAAATCAAAGAAGGTCCTGTAGAATATATTAGTTTCTACTCCAAGAGGATTATGGAATAAAATGTGCAAAATTACTTACTGTTCTTAACCATACTAATCACAAGTATAGTAAAGAACTGGACCTAGATCTTAGTAATGTTGGGATACCAATATATTTAGTAATGTGCAGTTGACCCCTTAATGATAAACACCAGCAAATCAGTGCTTCAACATCACGTAACACATTAGCAACCTCCACCTTATATATCTGTAAAGGTAAGCCTAGATCTGAATGTGTCCATCCCTTATTCAGTACTTCATTTTCAAACTATCATTCTAGATATTTATTTACAATGTATGGTTTAAAAGTTAATTCCTTAAGCCTCTAAATTATTGCAGTCCTTGTAGTGGTAGAAATTTAACTTCTTTGAGTACATCAGTGTGGATCCCACCATAGATGTGCATGCGTCACAGACGTGTGAGCTCAGAATCTGTACAGCCAAGCCAACTGGGGCCACATATTTGCCCTGTGTTTCCTTATGCTCCCTGACAAGGGCGTAGCAGCCTTAACCTTCCCTCAGTTCCCTTTTACCAACCACAATAAAGCAACAGAACCTGGACTATGTCTGGCCCACTTTGGTGTTTTGTCTTGGCCTCAAAACCTATATTGTGTGAAGAGATATTCTTCACCTGCTTAGTTTTAGTTGGGGGGAAAGAGAGAGAGAGCGTGCTCAAGGGGGAGGCCCCAGGGACCATGAAGTGAAGTGCATGACCTTTGGAAATGGTGAAGCCTAAGAGCCCTGAGGACTTAAACCCCATGCCTAGTGCAATAGTTTGCTGACCCTGACTGACAAGCATAGCAGATGTCTTCTGCCTCAGAGAAGGACACGTCTCTGATAAATGCTCTATTTCACACTCCTCCTCCTGCACCTGGACAGATGCAAGGCTCAAACTGCACCTCTTGCAGCAATCCATGAAAGTAGCCTCCAACCCTGGGGAGGATACGACATCTAAATGAAGCCAAGGAGGCATTCCTCAGCAGGTGCTTCAGCAATCAGTCCCACCACTGCGTCCAGCATTGATTCAAGGTCAAAAAGCATCAGCACCGGGATCCCCTGCACCACCAGGCATCTCCTCACCACCAAAAAGACATCAGTACCAACGTTCTTGGTGCTGACTTAATCCAGAACACTCCATGTCAGATGCAGAGCAGCGCACACAAAAAACACAAATCTGAGTGGGCATCACATCCATCCTGGAAGGAGGATTCTAAGGACAAGACACTGATGGCCCCAGTTTGAAGGATGGTAGCAAGGCACTGCTGATGAAGGTGGCCAGGGAGTCTACAGTACTAATACCGACATAGACACCGAGAGCCTTACTGGTACCAATCTTGGCAGCAACCTTGGAGCCTCTGGACCAGGGGCCAAGGTTCACATTGAAGATCCACCTTCACCTTCCTTCCAGCATAGATCATGGCACCAGCTCTGATATCAGCACTAGAACCACTCTTGACAATGCCACCATTCCCAGAGGAATTCTTCTCCTCCTCTTCCTCTGATTCCAGCAGGTAGCCAGCCCTCAGTTACGAGGCTGGAACACTAAGTGGTTATTCTAGGAGTACCCAATACCAAGGACTGCTACAGGAGTGTCAATGGGCAGGTCACCCATACTCCGGCCAATACCAATACAATCTCCCACAATCACCCTACTGGAAGCACCATCCTGCCAGTCCTAGAGTGATGCCCCATTACATGTCTCCAGAAATTGGAGAAGGTCCTGATCCCCTGCAGTGTCCTTAGCTAGAGCCTTGGAACCAGAAGAGCTTCTGCGTAAGTTGGTGGAACAGACCGGGAGATGCTCCGGCTACCTTCCCCACCTAAGGAATCCTCTTCCTCCCCTGACAAGGCTGCACCAGCTGAGGATGACTTTTGCTTTGGATGAGAAATAGGTGCTTGAAACTGTTGCCATGGCTACTCCATCCAATTCCTTTCCTTACCCCCACCTGCCCCCTTTCTCCATTCACCTTCAGGGACCCTTCTCACAAGAAACTTTTACAAGAAGTGGCTTTATTGCTCCATTTGGGAGCTACAGACGTTCCTCAAGAATTCATGAGGAAGGGATTCTACTACCTTTATTTATCATTCCAAAGCAGAAAGGGAGTCTTTGGCCTATCCTAGAACTTAGGAGGCTGAAGAAATACATATGGCATAAAGTTTACCATCATTCCATAGCTTCAGGCTCAGGACTGCTTTGTGGTTCCTTACTTGCAGGATACATACTTCCACCCACATTTCTATCCATCCAGGGCATGGAAGTACATCAAATTTACAATAAGGCCAAACCATTGTCAGTACAAGGTACTTTCCTTTGGACTGCTCACAGCATCGAGAATCTTCACCAATTGCCCAGCCTTTGTAGCTACAGAAAAAAAAGGTTTTCATGTCTACCCTTATCTGAAGGATCAGCTGTTATCAGGAAACTCTGACACACATCAAATGAGCTTGTTCTCTTGCTCAGCTGGACCTCATGGTAAACCAACAGAAATCTTCTTTCAGTCTAGTGTGGACAATAAGAGTTAAGGAGAGACTCTGTGATGGCAAGGACATATTTACCTCAGGACATGTTCCTCTGAGTGCCATCACTGATAAATGGGGCACTCCCAAGCATGACAGTGCAGACTTGCCTCAATGAATTATGAGGCCAGATGTAATTAATATACAGAAATGCCTATCAGTGACTAATTCTAAATCAAAACCTTAAATCCTGGGTACTACTGGCTGCCAAGGCTTTTCAGGAAGATTTGTCAGAAAGTGAGGGTGAAAGTGAAAGATCAGAGCAAACCCAACTTTTCTAGATTGAATTTCTCAATCGCCAGTATAACAGAATTACTGGTCTAGCCACTATCCAGTCACTGTGGCCTGGGCATTTATTATGGGAAGACAAGGGTGCCAATAACATTCCAAAGAGACATCCTTATCATCCATGAATGCATGGGCAGGAGCAAGAAAAACAGTTCAAATGGTGAACATGGAAAAATAAATGATCTGGTTGCATGTCTGTAGAGTGGCTGTGACCAATAGCAGCATAAGTTGCTAGTGCAATATTTACATTTTGTTCTTTTGAATGCAAGTATAAAATAACTTTTTTTTGTTCTTTGCTATGCTCTAAGATACCAGATAAATCAATTTTTCACTAAAGAAAGGTGCACTTAATAAAATTAATATTCCCAACAAAGAACAATAAATCATGTTTAAACATAAGGCCTTCTATTCAGGCAAAACTCCCATTGATTTCAGTGACACTCCATACCCTGAATAACTGTTTGCAGGAACAGGCTCAATCTCCAAATGTAGCTCGAGAGTCTCACTCCTACATTAAGTTAGCAGAGGCATAAGAAGTCTCTTTGTGCAGCTTGTGAGATTCTATCCTTGTAGCTTTAAATGAGTTAAAATTCCTGTTATTTTCTGAACTCTAATCATGGACTAATTCCTCTGATACAGCCACTCTAGTCTTCCATTCAGCCCAAACACTTGGCACACAGCCCTGGATCTGCTTTAGGAACTTGCTGCCACTGTATCTCCTGTGACTGGAGCTCAGGCAATGACTGCATCACTCTTCGTTGAACCTTTTTAACCTATTTATTAGGACTATTTTAAAAAGCTTGCCAAAACAATTAGGGCTAAAGCTGAACTAGAAACTACAAAACCATTTAAGTATTATGCACCATATAATGACTTTTGACAGAGAGAATCCTAGCAATTCCTTGTCAAATAGACAGGACACTAAATCTAATGAGTGCCTTGTTTTGGAAAGGCAATAACAACAATACAGCCTGCTGGATGTTCTTGCAGCAACATATTTATGAATTTCCATTACATTATTGCCAGCTGAGCCTTCCACTAATCCCTGACAAGTATATTGTTTGATATGTCTACTTTATTACACATGTAATATACATTTCAGAATGTCTTCTGAAACCCTTGTATATTAATAATTCATTCTTTGCATCTTCCATCTGAGTTTCTCAAAATACGTATAAACACAAATTAAGACTCCATATCCAGTAAGGTAGGGGAAAACTTACAATCAAGGAGACTGATGCAGGAAAAAGTTAAGTGACTTCATCAAGGCCACATAGGAAGTCAGTGGCAGAGTCAGGACTAGAATCCATATCTTTTGACTCCCAGTCCTGTGCCTTGATAGCTCGACCATCCTTTTTTCAAGGGAAATGTGATTAAGGGCAGTTCTGAATCTCCTGAGATTTCAAATTCTGCTCTCTTTCGCTGATTAGATCTTATTATAATTCCATCTGAACAATTTCATCACTGGCAGAATCTCACAGAAAGCAAAGGATATGCAGATATTTTCAAACACTGATTAATTCAGATGAAATTCATTCCTTTAAAATAGGCAGTGAATCCTAGGAACAAAGAAGAAGAAAGAACAAAATGCTAAAAAACTCTCCTGAGACACCAGAAAGGTCATTGCTATCAGTCTGGAGATACTAACCGTTACTTTGTTTCATCATCTCCTTGTAAGTAAGAGAGAATCCCATTTCAAAGAACATGTTGGGCATGGCTACACTTGCAGATATAGAGTGCTGGGAGTTAAACCAGCCTTCGGAGACCACAGCCGGGAAAAGACTGCTGAGTGTTTACACTCTCAGCTGGAAGTGCAGTGGCGTGGCCATATTAGCAGCTCTTGCAATGCCACAAAGAGCAGTGCATTGTGGTAGCTATCCCAGAGTTCAAGTGGCTGCAACTGCTTTTCAAATGCGGGGGGTGGGATGGAGTGTGACAGGGAGTGTGTTGTGTGTATGTGGAGGACAGAGAGTGTGTCAGCATGCTGTCTTGTAAGTTCAGACCCCCCTCCCTGCCGCCTCTCTCTCACACACTCACAGCAAGCAACATTCCACACTAATGGCTTGCTTTGTCCCGGAGCAGATAAGCATGCCAGCTGTCAGAAACAGAGCTTTGAAAGAGGATATCCGCATTCCTACAGCGGATTCCAAAACAATGACAAGAGTGGCCATTTGACTTAAGGGAATTATGGGATGTTTCAGGTGGCCAATCGCAGTAATGCAACACCTCATTCACACTGATGCTGGGGCATTTCAGCTGAGGTGCAACAAGCATTATGCTTCTCTTGGAGGTGGATCACCAGGAGTGCTCCAGCTGCAGAATCCAGACGCTCTAAGTGCCTTGCCAGTGTGGACGGGTTGGGAGATAGGGCGCCGGAGGCTGCTTTAATGTGCCTTAACTTGCAAGTGTAGCCAAGCCCTTTGTTTCCCACAATTTTTTCTTTCCCTTTGAAATAGCATCATCCCCAACCCAAACATAATAGGGCAGTTATTTTCACTTTAGAAAGATATCCTAAAGTAAGACATTTTCAGAGTATCCTGTTTTCTGTGTGCAAATCCATATCTTTGCAATGGTAAGACTGTTGCAAGAGACATGCCTGTTATCAGGTTTATGTGAGATCAAATTTGGTCATTATCTTGGAAAAGAATTATCTCATGTTGACAAAAATCCCTTAGAGTTCACTGTGGAAAACTTCTAATTTCCACATTGAAATGAGGTTTGAATTTGATCAAGCATCAATTAAATGCTGTGCATTCTGACAATGAACTGAGATTGAGATAACAGGTTTACATAGCACTGCATCACTATGCATGCTCACTTTAAGGGGTTTTGTTTCCTTCCAGAATTAGACTCAAAAGTCTTAGGTCTTGGAACGATGGCCCTGGTTCAGTTGTTCAATAATAGAATAGCTAATACACCCATTTAACTTAGCTGCAAAGCCTTTTCATAGAGAAGTCAGTCTTGAACACTGGTCCAGTCTGCTTGTTTGCCCAGTTAGTGGCCAACATCAGCTGCTTTAAAAGAAAGAAAATAAATTGTCATAATGAGCTTCATCAAGTGTGAAGTGCTACCCATAAAATGAAGGGAGAAAAATTCCACTACTGTCCCTTGTGATAACCAGCTTACACCCTGAAGTGAGAAGGTTGATTACTTTGACATAATTGTTTTAACTGTAGCTACAAATGTAATTAATGGTCATAATATTATCTGGTCCTTAAGAAGAAGTAGTAACATTGTGATTCAATGATTGCCACAGTATATACTGGTTCACACATTTTCTTTTAAATGTACAGCAATGCATCCTTATTCTTATATTGGGGTTAAAAGACCCATCTTGTTTCCATAACCACCTTTATCATTATGTATAGCAAAGCATATAACTCAATGATAAGCCAGAGCAAGCCTGCCCCTGCCAGCCTCCACAATGCTCTTATAGTGCCTAGTGATGTACTGTTGTTCTATTTTGAGCCAAGCTGTGATTGGACCTCTGGCTCCCTCCCAGTTTTTTGTCTGCTCTGCCTTGCCCCCCCCCCCTTCACATACACCTGATCACAGTACCCAGTCAAACCCTATGCTAGTTTCTGGGCAGACTCTATTAAGCCTTCTTTTAGAAGTGGCCCCTTAATTATTTCTTACAATTACATTGAGTGAATGATGCATTCACACATCAGTTTTAATAAGGCTTTAATTCAGCCCATAACAAGGTTTCACCCAGCTCATAACAATACAAAGGGTTCTCTCTCTCTCTCTCTCTTTTAACCCTTAGACTAATCCTGTTATTTCCAAGTGAACATATGGATATATCCAAGTGGATGTATAAACCTGTGTGTGTTATAAGAGTTAGAAGGTTGGAATTTGTCTTTTCAGGAAGGGAGTGGTATCAGATGAGTATTTCAGCTGAGAAAGGACGGTTGTCAGGACAGATAACTTGGGGAAAGAGTGTTAAATGAGGATTTGGTCAGATAGGTTGTCTGCAGTATTCGATGTATGAGGGTTTGACAAATGGGAGGGGGACTTTTGTCTAGGAAGGGAGTTAGCTGAAGGTTCAGCATGTGCCAGGGATGGGATCAACACTAAGCATTTCTGAGAGTCAGAATCAGGCACTTATGAGGTAAATTTGACAGCTTGAAGTGAGTTTGGGATGAGGCATTTATGGCAGTGGAGCAGCAGATGGGGGTAAAAGATCAACAAGTAGGAGTGAGGATCTGAGTGGAGAGGTTAGCGATGGAAGGTTTTGCAAGTGAAAAATTAAGAGAAAAGTTTGGAACTGTATATGTCTCATATGTGGTAAGGGTTAGTGGAAGGACAAGTGTACATATTGGCAAGGACAAGTATACATGTTATCAAAAGCAAGGGGCTGAGAATTAGGAGATCTAAGTTTTGTTCCCAACTCTGCCATAGACCTTGCAACTATGCATTTGTACCATGCTTATTGTTACGTTCACAGCATACACACTGAAGTTAAATAAGAACACGGATACTTTTGCTGAACAGTTCCAACTAGTTTTTTCAGAACAACAAATAATGAGAACCCAAAAATATCTAGACATACAAATCAGGCTGCTCCCAAAAATAGAGACACACAATTCCCCACCCTCCTTACTCTAAGCTGTTTTTCTGCAGACTAACTGCTGGTAGGCCCAGATTACATGCTTCCTTACAGAGTCCCCAAGACTGCAAGTGGGAACTGGAAAACTCCCTAAAATGTAAAGTGACAGCCTACAATTTTAACATAGTTTTCAACACACCACCAATTATCACTGTAGTATCTGATTGCTGTGTGACTGGACAGCTCAGGCAACCTTGTGTGTCCCTCTTTTATAATACTTCCCTACCTCACAAACATTTTGTAAGGCCTTTGAAAACTTTGGATGGAAGGCACTATAGAAATGAATAGTTATCATTACTACCACCCCAGTACAATTTCCAGACAATCAGTATACCAGTTCTTGATGTCCTAAAGGTTCAACATAAATTTTTACTATCGTTTTGTAGATATGCAAAGCACATGGCCATATAAAGAAAATTCAGTATAATAAAAATAATAAATCATACTTAAGTGCTTTGTATCTTCAAAGTATCCTACAAACACCAACTGATTAAATCAAATAAACACAATCAGACAAGTATGTCTATTTTCCAGGATAACAACCCTGCTGTTACTGATTTTATAGTTAGCAATTTAAAGAGCTTAAAAAAGTAATTAGATCACATTTGTGTCCTACATCTAGATCCGTCATAGTCAAAAATTAAGATCTGGGGAAAAGCTGCCTGCCCTGGGAATACAGGATAGCATTACAACACTAATTACTGGCAATGGGGGGTGGGGTAGGGTGAGAGACAGGAATATACTGTGCACAATTCTAAATATTTATTACATGATATTACCTCTAATGGAATCCCATGTGCTGTGTTTTCAGATTTCTCTGAATTAAAAGCAGCAACATTGGTTCTTAACTAGCTTTTAAATTTGTCTTTTTTTCCTGACCTTCAATATCAATGTGAAATAAGTAACTTGTACGGACATTTCTGAGCACCATTTATGCCTTTTTCGTCTTCACATGTACATTTCAGTTTAAACTATCCCAAGATTTAACAGATCTGGTCAATACTGGAATGATCTTCTGAAACTTGTATTTTCCATCTTGGTATCTCCACTGCCATTTTTACAGATCCATAGCTTACTCATTTCCCCTCTATGCTACCAGCACATAGATGTGTGTGCGTGCTATTATTCTAAGGTATTTTTCTAATCTCCTCTCTGTTTATTTAGATAGGATATTACTTCATGAATATTTCTAAGCTATATAACAACAACTAGCTAAATCATTTGGAATTTCTAGTGTTTGACATGTTTACAGTTTTAGCTCTATTTGTCTAAGATATTATCAGCAGTGTCTCATGCAGAATGCCCATCTAAACAAATAGGTAGATAGCCAGTGGCCCATGAAACAAAGGGTTAGTTTGCCACCTGTTCCATCAAATGGCAGCTGAGGCAATGCCATGTAGTACAACTCACTGTTGTACTGATATTCATCTCCTGAAATAGTGCCTCAGCGGTGGTATTTTTGGAAGTGAGATTGCAGAATGGCAGGTTAGTGGGTAAGTACAAGTACAGTACCTACATGGAGGGGTATCTTACTACCTGTATTGCCCTCCAAGCTCTGTTCCATGTAGGGTAGTAGGTGGGAAAAGGACACCAGAAACAGCTATGACTCCTTGATCCTGTGACAGACAGGTTGCTGCACCAGTTTGAGCAGCCTAGGGAACCAACCAACATCTGAAGGAAGGACCAAGTTCCAGATCTGAGAGATTGGCCACGAGGGGAGGGAACCAATAACAGCTAAAGAATTGTCAGACACACAAAGCTTACCTGTTGGGCAGATTTGTCCCTTCCTATATTAAAACCTTTTGACTGGTGTATAGGGTTAGTGACAACTGGGACTGATAAAATCTTTTTATAGGATAACTTAAACAAAAGGGGGCTGACCTCAGGTCATTTTAGAGATAGGATTCAAATTAGGATTATTTTTGTTCATTTAACATTAATCTGATTTGATAACGGTTGAATTTATTCTTTTTGATGGTTTCATTTTTGGTCAAACAGTAAAGATAGTGGAAGATCTGGTTTGTATATTTTTTTTTATTTTATTAAATGGTAGCAGGGCCGGCGCTTCCATTTAGGCGACCTAGGTGGTGGCCTAGGGCACCAGGATTTGGGGGGGGGCATTTTGCCACCCTTGGCGACAATTCTGTGGCGGGGGGTCCTTTCGCGCTCCGGGTCTTCAGCGGCAATTCTGCGGCGGGTCCTTCACTCGCTCCGGGACCCGCCACCGAAGTTCCCCGAAGACCAGGAGCGTGGAAGTACCCCCGCCTAGGGCGCCAAAAACCCTGGTGCCGCTCCTGAATGGTAGGAGGGACTAACAAAGCTCATAAAGTGGGAAAATCATCCCAAATCCATTTCTTTAGTTTAAACAAGGAGATTCCACTCAAACTATCCCGTGGAAGTAAAATAGAACCTTGACTATTGAGTATGGCTTTGTCTACGCTACAAATACTTTGCTGGTATAGCTATAATGGTATAGCTATAGTGTCAGGATCCATCTGTGTAGATTCAGTGGATACCGATAGAAGGAGTTTTTCCATCAGCATAGTAACACATCTACCCAAATGTTAGCTATGCTGATAGAAGTGGTCTTTTATCAGAATAGATGTGCCTATGTTGGAGTTTTTGCTAGTATAGCTATGTTGACTGGGGGGGGTGTGTGTAATTTTTCATATAAATGACTGACATAACTATAAGGACACAACTTTGTAGTGTAGACCTGGCCTTTTTCTGTAACTGTTCTCCCAAAATAAATTACTTGTAAAAAAAAAAAGCTTTGCCCAACTCCTGATGCTTGGCCAAAAAAAACCCAACAGTTTAAAAACAAATTATGTGTTAACTCAATAATTGAAAACATTATTCAAAACATATTCTTGAGTTTTAACTTAAACAGTTTACACTACTAGCAAAATATTTTTTTCTGTATGTAGAGGTATTGTAAAACAACTCTCATATCTTGAAACAATTGAATAAAACTCACCCTGAAATATGAGAGCAAGCTTAACTCATCTTTAATTAATTGTTTCATTAGCAAAGAGTGAAGCTGAATGCACGTTAAGTTAGCCAAGTGGAACTCTATTAAACCCCATTCACAGCTCTGTCCATGTGACTGTGTTGCTTCCAGTCCAGCTCCTTACATTCATTGTTTTCTGGGTCCCATCAATAACAGTCCCTCCAGGGAACATGTTCCCACTGAATCCAGTTCCACTGATCATGGTACATTACGGATGTTATTTTACTGTTGCACTTTATCTTTGACAAGGCACCTGAGGTATATGAAACAAAATGAGAAGACTATGGGCTGTAGAAATTTAACATTTCCTCCCCCTCCCCCAACTTCAAGTAAATATCCTTAATATGTAGGAGAAACAACATGTTGAATTTTAGGTTGCTTGTAGCTTATCAGTATTTAATAGTTTTTTGCTTCACTACCCTGAATTAATTTCTAAAAAGTGCAGGGCTTTACAGATATGGTTAACTGCTTATCCTGGGCAAATTAAATTAAGCCTCTGGCATATGATGAAAAGTTTGCTTCACGTAATTGAGCATCTAATGGATATGGATGAATTTGAGCTACACATAGAAATATTGTTTTTCAAAGCTTTTTTGATTAACATCCATTCAAATGGGTTAAGAAACACATCACATTTATTTTTGTGTTTTTGCAAGAAAGCTTAAAATAAATTGTTGAGCCCTCCAGAAGGCTTCACACCACTCTATGTCATGTCCTGTGTCAATACCTGTGGTATTCACATATTACTACAGACATTCCCCATACCCCACTTTTCCTGTTGAATATAAAATTGCCTCTTGATTCTTTCACTGAGTTTTTCCATAGAACAAAGGGCACTGCCATTAAAAGATTATACTATTCAGAAGCTTTTAATTATCCTGATCAAATTCAGAATCTTAACTTTTTCTTCTATAGATTATGCACCTGGCAACCAGATGCAACTTTCTTGCCCCCTCGATACAAAATAATGGGTAGATGGGTGAGTGAAGTGCTGGTGATGAATCAACCTGAGGGTTCTTTTGAGATTTCAGAAAGGTTTATACTCTTGAACTTGTAACCTCTTCTCTGAATTCATCTTAACAGTATGGAATGTGTACAAAAAATAGAGGTGGGCTCTTGATTCCTTTGCTTATCATTGCACATCAGTAAAACTCAAGAATATGTTTGTCTTTGGGTCCTGGATAAACAAAGAAACAATCTCTAATTGACAAAAGCTACATTTAGATTTTATCCCAGAAAGGTCTTCTCATTTAAGGAAATCCACATGCTTTTAGTGTGGATTTTAAATGAAGTGTGTGAAAAAAAGTTCAGTCATTTTTCTCTCACTATACAGCTTGGTTACCAGTCCCTTTACTAAGGACTCTCATGGTAAGCTACAATTGTTTTCTTAGATTTCAGTTTAAAAACCTCCCTTACAAATCATTCCTGATTTGACCACGTAGCTTCCCTTTCTGAAGGTTAGCACTAACTTTTACCCTCTTACACATTTTGTTCTAGCTTCACCTCACTTTCAAATTATTTAATTATTGTGCTCCTGCCTACATCTCTGCCTTAAGCTCCTCCTATAACCATTCTGCCCTGCCCCATTTTTTATTTAGTCTTCCTTTCTTATTGTGTCCTTCATTTCTTTTTCTTTCTCTTGACTAGGTGCCGCCATTCGTGCCTTTCCTTGGGCCCGGAACACTTTCTCATTCAATATGTATCATGCATTCTCCTTTTTTTTCTTCAAAAAGCTTCCATAAAAACAAACAAACATGACACTGTGGGCTTGGCTACATGGTAGAATAATGCACACTATGGGTGTGTTTTGTCTAAAGCACATTAAAGTGCACTAGGGAACATTTAGTGCACACCAGCAGGGTCTACATGGACCAATTAATTCACAACAAGCTAGTGCACTTTAGAAGTCACACCTCCTGGGAGCACATTACGCCACCATGTAGACAAGCCCTGTATTTGACTGGCTTGTTACTTTATTTTTCTCTCACATCATTTAACACAGCTGTTCAAATAAGAAAATTGTTAACAATTCTCCCCTGGACACAAAGAGCTTATATTCAAACACTAAAAGAGATCCCAAGAAGATTATCATCACCTTAAATTAAATGCTAAGCGATGAAAGTGGGTCTCACTCCCAAAGAACTTTAAAAATGTAAATGAAAAGTCAGAGAAATTTGGCCAAGAATACCACAATTCCTCATTATATATACACCTTTTTGGAGTTCTTGATACTTTTCATATAATGTCTGTATGTGACAGAACAGAACTTGATCACAGATGTCCTTAGTAAATCATTTACCTAGTATTAAAAACAATCACCTTTCTGAATGGGAATGATTTAGATTTTTCAAGAAGTTTGTGTGTTGATAATCCATAGAAAAGTTGCCACACTCTCTAGCCTTTGTTTATACTTACAGTTGTCTTGTGCAGTACCTACTCTCCATTTTTTGGTCAAATTATTTGCTTTAATTTCTCCAGCTAGTATGTTAACTATGAAAAAAACAGGCAAAGGCATTATCAAAGTTTTCAGTTTTGCCAGCTATCCTGGATTTGAAAAGCAAATTTTAATATAATAGTTGGGCAGAGTCTTTATTTAGAGCTAGATCATATGTGATCATTAAATTACAATACTTTTCCTCACAAAATAATGGGTAAGACTTTTTTTTTTAAATGGGTTGACATCAAGATTTTATTGTCTGAATAGGAGCAGAACCTAAAGTGCTTTTGCTGTTGAACTCTTGGAAGAACAAATTCAAAAAGCTTTTATAAGTTAGCCCAACAACTAGAGAGAGGACTATGTAAGCTTGTACAAAACTGACTCATCTTAGATTTGATAAAAAATGTATCGAGGACATCTGCTATTAAATTCTATTGGCCTCCAGATGAACTGCAGTTTGTCTACCAGGTAGCCAGTGCTGATTTTTGCTTTCTACGAACTAGATTAAGATTTCATACAATCCACATAGGTTTTAGCATCCTCCTCCAAGATATTCTTTTCACCAGATTTCCAATTCAAGACAACTGCATTTTGTACTCTGATGGAGTTTATGTCCCCTTTGATCCAATACTGGAACATTACCCCACTCCCAATTTTCACTGCACTACTTTTAGAACAAAAAGTAAAATGGCAGATCTCATTTTAGGTGGCTTTAAAAAGACAATACACAGTAGAGCTGTTTTTCAACTACATCTCTATATATTTACAAATATTTATCATTTCATTTTTATAAGAAAGCCATTCATTATTACACCTGCATGAATCTTGGATTGCATCTACTCACTCTTTATTAAACGAATGACAAAAATGTGAATGCCAGTGGATAGAAGTCAATATAAAGACTAATCAGCTTCCTTTTTTTTTGTATAACTTCCATTTCAAGATCTTCCTTTTTCCAATTAGTTTCCCCAAAAGGATTGTTTAATGCATAACTAATCTTGAACTTGCTCTCTCTCTTGCTGATGGAAAAATTACAGTTCATTTTGTTCAAGCCATGGTGCTTATGTTGCACATTTATCAAATGGTGGTATTTTAAAAAGCTGCATGGCAGCTGTTTTGCTTTTCCTCAATGGAAATATTAGAGTCAATTGCATTGATAAATATGCAAAGCTCTCCTTTGGTATATACAAGAAAAAGAAAATTACTTTTTTCTATCAGTTCAGAATCTTCCCTGCATGATCCTGGGAGTTATATGCCCATGTACAGTATTATTGGAACCATATTACAGCTTGAGGTGGGCAGAAAGTTGGCAGAAAGGAATAAACGTTACTTTCGCCAGCCTAGCCAAAAAAGTAGACATGGAAATTTGTATTACATCTATTATTTTGGCCACACTAGATAGATCTGAACTACAGTGAAAGAATACTTATAAGTCATACATTTTCACTGAAAATGAGTATGAATCAAAGTCCCAACTCCAAAACCCCTGGGGCCCTTCAGAACTCATGACCAAATCCAACATCTTTGCATGGGCCCTTTTTAGGTTGTACTGTTCCAAAGGTTGTTTTCCCTCCCGCTCAAGCGGTTGTTTCATATAGTACTGGTAAAGCACTAATATGGTCAGCACATTTTATTCAGAAGGAAATTGCAGCACTTGTTTTCACTCTTTTTTGCCACTGACACAAATCATTTTGTAAATTCTCTTGGCAACACAAAGTTCAGAGTGCAACGTAAGGGTAAGTCTACTGGAACTGTAAAGTAAAATGCATTGCAAAGGAATACAGAGAAGATAAAATATACATAGGACTAAAGCCTCATTATTGGAAAACCACAGAGGGGAGCTTGGCTGCTGACGGGTGCAGAGCACCCACCAATTTTTCCCCATGGGTGCTCCAGCCCCAGAGCACCCACGGATTCCTCTCCTATGCCTACAATCCATCTGACAATACATCTGCATAGAGAGCGGCTATGGTTTTGGTTTCACAGGCCACCAAAGGGGTTGGAGTCTGTTTCATGCCCCCGATGCAGACATATATTTATTTTTAAATGCATGTAATTGAATCAGGCAAGATCTCTATAGAAACATCACTTCAGAAGTTTCCATGTAAAGACACATAGTGCCCTCTGCATAACTAGATCATGCTTAATTGGGAATTACTCTTAAGGTGGATGAAACTGTTCACTGAGGATCGTTATTAAGAGGATTCTATTGTTTGTATTTTATATTATTGATATGTTCTGTAACACACAGAGTGCTGAATCGCAAAAGAAGCTGTGCTGAACAAGTAACAGAGTCCCTACACTGAAGTGTTACAAAGGCAGGGGAATAATATATACAAAACACATACATCACTTAAAAGTTCTAAAAATAAAACATATCTATAATTAAGGGTATGGACCCACCCACTAGGGCAGACAGGCAGAATACTTCTTAAAAGTATACTACAGTAAGTACCCAAGTAACTCTTTTTCAACATTTTATTAGAACTTAACTCTAGTAGTGCTGTTGTAAGCTGTACCATGTCAAACTATTACTAACTCACATTGACTTCAGTGGGTCCAGGATGTAACAGGATTGTGGTCTTCAATTTCCTACACAAATATTTGTCCCACTGCAGGTATTTCTACAGTAGAATATTCTATAGTGTCTCCTATAGATGTCTGCAGGAAGTAAATAACAGGTTAAGTATAATAAAGGCACTGCTGTATCAAATGTCAAATTATTTAAGCATTTAAATTTGGAAGACTTCAGAGAACAATGGACTATGAAAATGCTAAAGAGCAGCTCAATCTCGTCTGGTGGTGTAGTGCACAGACACAAGAACTACAGGTAAGATCTCCTCCTACACATTCTTTCCATAGCTTCAAGAGAGTCAGTCCAGAAGGATTTGACCAGCAATCACCAAAAGAACTCACACCAAACTGGGTAGGTGAGAGAATGAATATTTTGCAACTGTCACTGACTCCATGTATCAGCCATAAAAACTAATGAAAAAACCTACAATGAAAGTAATGAACAAATCCATAAAGCTATTACTCTCTCTCCTCAAAATCCACTTCTGCCAAGATGCTCTCTCTCTCTCACTCACACACACACACACACACACACACACACACACACACACAGCCAGCACATGTTGGTTAAATGATGGGACAGTCAAAGACAGCTGATATTTATTTATAGGTAAAAAGAAAACTTGCCAAGAATTCAGAAATCCTAGGTCATGCCTGTGATGGAATGGAGCTACTCTGTAGTAATACTGTAGGCTGTCCTGATTATTGGGATGTTTAGTGTATGGATATATTGGGTTAGTTTGGAGGGTGGGGGATTAAGAAAAACAAGCAAGAAGGAAGGGGATACCTGAAGATAAGCCACTTCTGGATAAACACTTAAGGGTTGTTGAGAGACAGTGTCATTCACAGGAAAAGACATGGGAACCAGAAGATCAAAAAGACCATGGACATTTCAGATGAGACACTCTCTCAGGCAAAGAGGGCTGCTGTTCAGGTTGTAATTCAGAGAGACCAGGATGACACACAGGCACCTGCTAGGGATATCATAGAATCAAAGAATCTCAGGGTTGGAAGGGACCTCAGGAGGTCTTCTAGTCCAACCCCCTGCTCAAAGCAGGACCAAACCCAACTAAATCAACCCAGCCAGGGCTTTGTCAAGCCTGACCTTAAAAACCTCTAAGGAAGGAGATTCCACCACCTCCCTAGGTAACCCATTCCAGTTCTTCACCACCCTACTAGTGAAAAAGTTTTTCCTAATGTCCAACCTAAACCTCCCCCTCTGCAACTTGAGACCATTACTCCTTGTTCTGACATCTTCTACCACTGAGAACAGTCTAGATCCATCCTCTTTGGAACCTCCTTTCAGGTAGTTGAAAGCAGCTATCAAATCCCCCCTCATTCTTCTCTTCTGCAGACTAAACAATCCCAGTTCCCTCAGCCTCTCCTCATAAGTCATGTGCTCCAGCCCCCTAATCATTTTTGTTGCCCTCCACTGGACTCTCTCCAATTTATCCACATTCTTCTTGTAGTGTGGGGCCCAAAATTGGACACAGTACTCCAAATGAGGCCTCACCAGTGCTGAGTAGAGGGGAATGATCACATCCCTCGATCTGCTGGAAATGCCCCTACTTATACAACCCAAAATGCCATTAGCCTTCTTGGCAACAAGGGCACACTGTTGACTCATATTCAGCTTTTTGTCCACCGTAACCCCTAGGTCCTTTTCTGCAGAACTGCTGCCCAGCCATTCGGTCCCTAGTCTGTAGCAGTGCATGGGATTCTTCCGTCCTAAGTGCAGGACTCTGCACTTGTCCTTGTTGAACCTCATCATATTTCTTTTGGCCCAATCCTCTAATTTGTCTAGGTCCCTCTGTATCTTATCCCTACCCTCCAGCGTATCAACCACTCCTCCCAGTTTAGTGTCATCTGCAAACTTGCTAAGGGTGCAGTCCACACCATCCTCCAGATCGTTAATGAAGATATTGAATAAAACCGGCCCCAGCACCGACCCTTGGGGCACTCCACTTGATACCGGCTGCCAACTAGACATGGAACCATTGATCACTACCCATTGAGCCCGACCATCTAGCCAGTTTTCTATCCACCTTACCGTCCATTCATCCAGCCCATACTTCTTTAACTTGCTGGCAAGAATACTGTGGGAGACTGTATCAAAAGCTTTGCTAAAGTCCAGAAATAGCACATCCACTGCTTTCCCCTCATCTACAGAGCCGATTATCTCATCATAGAAGGCAATTAGGTTAGTCAGGCATGACTTGCCCTTGGTGAATCCATGCTGACTGTTCCTTATCATTTCTAGAACAAACAGAAATATCCACAACACAAGACTTGGTAGTAATGGAGGACTTTAACAGTATCTCATGATTGTCCACACACTCAGATGGACAATATAAAAGGAGGGCCAAGCTCCATGACAGGGAGGGTGAAAACAGGAGAGAATAGGGACCAAACTTTCCCATAATCAGAGCAGGAGGCTACAGGCAGGTGGGACTGTGGATCCTCCCACAGTGTAGAGGAAGTCCCTGCTCAGAAGCTACCACAAGGAAGAGGGCCCAAGTCAGAACTCACATTTTTTTGTTCGGGAAGACAATCAAAGCCCCAAAGAAAGGTACAGAAACTAAGCTGAGCTTGATTATTTGTTCCTAGCTGGCATTTAGGAACACCAGCCTACACCAACCTAATTTCCTTATTTGATAGTGTTTACTGGCCTAGTGGATGGAGGGAAGCAGTTGACATGATATATCTTGATTTTAGTGAGGCTTTTGACACAGTCCCACATGACATTCACATCTGCAAACTAGGAAAATGTCGTCTAGATGAGATAACTATAAGATGGGGTACCCAACTAGTTGAAAGACCATAATCAAGGAGTAGTTATCAAAGGTTTGCTCTCAAACTGGGAGGGTTTATCTAGTGAGGTTCTATTAGAGGGTGTATCTACAGGGTTCAGTACTATTCAATATTTTCCTGAACGACTTGGATGAGACCAAGGTGGGTGAGGTTGTAAACATTGTGAAGGACAGGATTAGAATTCAAAACAACCTTGACCAATTAGAAAAATGGCCTGAAATCAACAAGATGAAATTCAAGTGCCATGTACACTTATGAAGGAAAAATCAAATGCACAAATACAAAATGATGAATAACTGGCTAGGTAGTAGTACTGGAGAAAAGGATTTGGGGGTTAGAGTGGATCACAAATTGAATGAGTCGATGTGATGCAAAAAAGGCTAATATTTTGGTGTGTATTAACAGGAGTGTCATATATAAGAAAGGGGGTAACTGTCCTGTTCTACCTGAGAGCAGTTCTGTGTTCAATTAGGGGCACCACACTTTAGGAAAGATGTGGACAAATAGGAGAGAGTCCAGAGGAGAGCAACTAAAATGATAAAAGGTTTAGAAAACCTGACCTCTGAAGAAAGGTTAAAAAATGGGCCTGTTTAGTTTTGAGAAGATAAGACTGAGGGAAGTCTCAAACAACAGTCTTCAGATATGTCAATGGCTGTTACAAAGAAGACTGTGATCAATTGTTCTCCATGTTCACTGAAGGTAGGGCAAGAAGTACTGGGCTTAATCTGAAGCAAGGGGGATTTAGATTAGATATTAGGAAAAACTTTCTAACTATTAGGATAGCTAAATTCTGGGATAGACTTCCAAGCGTGGTTGTGGAATCCCCATCATTGGAGGTTTTTATGAACAGGCTGGGCAAACACTTAGCAGGGATGGCCTAAATTTACTTGGTCCTGCCTCAGCACAGGGGCTGGATTTGATGACCTCTTGATGTCCCTTCCAGCCCTATATTTCTATGACGATGTAAAGGTGTACATGGATGGAAAAGAAATCCAACAGGTAAGAAGAGTTCTGCTATTTGGGGAGCATGACGACATTTGAAGGTGGCTGCAATAATGATATTCATGAGAGATTAGGAAAAGCAGACACCATCTGCTCAAACAGAGCTCTGCACAACATACTGAAGATTAGATAATACCAGTGGTTCTCAACAGGGGTATACGTATCCCTTTGCATACACAGAAGGCTTCCGTGGGATACATCAACTCATCCAGATATCTGCCTAGTTTTACAACAGGCTACATAAAAAGTGCTAGCAAGTCAGAACAAACTAAAATTTCATAAAGACCAGTGGTTCCCAAAGTTTAACAACCTGTGAACGCCTTTAACTAAAATGTCGTCTCACAAAGCCCCTCCTAAAAATTAATATTTTCAGGGATTTTCTCCTTTACCTGAGTATAAATTATAAAAGCAGTGATCTTGGAAATATAAAATTTGTTTTTATGACATGCTTATTACACACTTTATTATTTATTATTTATCATTACAGTATTTTTTATTACATTATGAAAACAGCAACACTCTTCCAAGATCTCACTTTCGTAGCTTGTATCACTTTGAATAAGCCTGTTATAAGACAAGGCTCCTATGTTTCATCAAGGAGTATCAGATGTAAAACAGCATGAAGGTATTTAAGAAGCCAACTCAAAGAGTTCCTCCTACACAAGCATTCAAGTCTTGAGCAGTCCAAGCAAACACCACACATTACAACAAAGCTTAGCTGCCTATTTAATTTTAAACACAGCAAAATATATCCACCTCCCTTTCCTTTTCTTATAAGGAGTCTTGAAGTTTAAATCTCCTCAGTGTGGTACATATGCTTGCTTTGATCTGCTTAGCTCTTGGAAGTCCAAGGGCTCTGGGCTGCTGGCCCCATGCTGCCCAGGGTCCCCAGAGACAGCTCTGTCTGCCATTAGGGATTTTTTTCCCCGAGAATCCCTTGTAACATTTCACGAACCCCCAGGGGTTCACGAAGCCCAGTTTGGGAACCACTGATATAGACAATTACTTGTTTATACGAATCTATATACTATACACTGAAATGTAAGTACGTTTTTATTCCAATTGATTTATTTTATAATTATATGGTAAAAATAAGAAAGTGAGCCATTTTTCAGTAATAGTGTGCTGTGACACTTTTGTATTTTTATGCCTGATTTTGTAAGCAAGTAGATTTTAAGTGAGGTGAAACTTGGGGTTACTCAAGACAAATCAGATTCCTGAAAGGGTTACGGTAATCTGGAAAGGTTGACAGCCATTGGATTATACCAAGCGACTGTACTGAGCATGCTACTGTACAAAGCAGAGATTTAGCTGATGACAGTGGCTAACAAAAGGAGACTGGAAGTTGCTCATCACAGATGGTGAAGGAAGATACTACACCTTTCATGGAAAGACAAAATAATAAATGCAAGAGTAAGGGAGCTGACAGAGAGAGATGCATATATTCTAAAGCCAGAAGGGACCATCATGATCATCTGTATCCCCCAAAATAATTCCTAGAGCATATTTCAGAAAAACATCCAATCTTGACTTAAAAATTGATATGTTAGGAAATATCATCAAAGAAAGAAGAATCAGGTAGTTGGAACATGTATATTGTGTGGAAGATAGACATCGTAAGCAACTGGGTACCTGATGGAGGAAAGAGAAAGTGAGGAAGACCAAGAAATAACTATCAGAAGCCTGTGACAAAAGCTATTGAATGCATTGGCATTACCTGGGAAAAAATACTACAGATAGTAAGTGACTAACCAATGGAGGAACTGGATTGCCTGATGGGTCAGTGGCAGAAGAGGAATGAATGTCTAAGGGATCCAGCTACCTTTTCTTCAGGAAGGAGACCCATAGTGACCTGTTATTCTGTCACTTCTAGCTTTCTTCAGGGTTTTGTAACCTATGTGTATTGAGGAGAAAGCATAAGTCAAAGAGAAGGAACAGGAGATATCTACTGCAGGGGCTAGAGCCAGCCCTTGCACTCTGGGAAATGGCTAGAATCCAGGATGGCTAGATTCCTTTTTGGCAAATATATATGTTATATTGAGACCTGCACAATAACAATCCCTGCTAAGATTATAAGTGATGGTGTAGGCATGCTTGACATTCTCAATACTAGTAAGTCATTATGAATGACAAATATAGCATGTGGACTGTAAGTACAATCTTGAGATTTCACCCAGATTTTTCAACGTGCATACTTTCCCCTCATCTTCCATCCTGTTAGGACAACCTGAATGATTGTCCAAAAGAGTTTTTACAATATATTTTGTAATTTTGAGGAATTGCGGGCAAGAGGTTTTTTAAATCTCATATAGTCAAGAGATTTTCAATGTAGCTCAAGCCATTTTTCATATTGAACCATTTTAAACAGTCTCAAACAAAATAATTAAAATAGTGAAGTAAATGACAAGCCATGATCATATGGGTACTTTCACCAGACATATCTAGTTTTGGAGGCCTCATATCTCAACTAGTTGGAATGAACATCTCAAAACTTTAGGCCCTATTTTCCCAGATACAGGTTTTTGTGATTTAGCCAGGCCACCTGTAATTCATCTCCACCATTCTGATATATACATACACATACATTTGTTCATAGGACAATTTCAGCTTTACTTTATTTTAGTGGAAATGTTTATGATATATATATATACACACACACACACATATACATACAGAGAGAGAGAGAGAGAGAGAAAGTATCTGTTCTCTGTACAGCCAAAGAGTGAGATCCACTAACACTAACACAATCTAGGAGCCAGAGTCTGCTCCACGGAACATTTTTAGCAGACGTGAGTAGAGGAATTAGGAACTTTGCTTTTCTAATATGTATTCCATGCACACTGATACAGATTAACCAGGGCATATTGTGTTTGTGATAGCCACAAGCTGTAAGGAAAACAAATGCTATGTTTTAGAGAGTCCTATACACTTTTTGGCCAGGAAGCATTTATATGAGAATTTACATTTTTGACATAGTATCAGAGAGGTAGCCATGTTAGTCTGGTTCTGGAAGCCTACTTTCGCCATCTCCGACTCAAAGAATACTTTCAGGACAACACTGAACAGCGCACTGATACACAGTTACCCTCCCACCAACAGCACAAGAACAAGAACTCCACATGGACCCCTCCTGAGGGTCGAAATGACAGTCTGGACCTATACATTGATTGCTTCCGCTGATGTGCACAGGCAGAAATTGTGGAAAAACAACATCGCTTGCCTCACAACCTAAGTCGTGCAGAACGCAATGCCATCCACAGCCTCAGAAACCATCCTGACATTATAATCAAAGAGGCTGATAAAGGAGGTGCTGTTGTCATCATGAACAGGTCTGACTACCAAAAGTATGCCGCCAGACAACTCTCCAATACCAAATTTTACAGGCTACTTCCCTCAGATCCCACTGAGGAATACACTAAGAAACTGCACCATCTACTCAGGACACTCCCTACACTAACACCAGAACAAATCAACATATCCTTAGAGCCCCGACCAGGGTTATTTTATCTACTACCCAAGATCCACAAACCCAGAAATCTTGGACGTCCCATCATCTCGGGCATTGAAACTCTCTCTGAAGGACTGTCTGGATATGTGGACTCTCTGCTCAGATCCTACGCCACCAGCACTCCCAGCTATCTCCGTGACACTACTGATTTCCTGAGGAAACTACAATGCATTGGTGACCTTCCAGAAAACACCATCCTAGCCACCATGGATGTAGAGGCTCTCTACACAAACATCCCATACACTGATGGAATACAAGCTGTCAGGAACAGTATCCCTGATGATGCCACAGCACAACTGGTTGCTGAGCTCTGTGCCTTTATCCTCACACACAACTATTTCAAATTTGATGACAATATATATCTCCAGATCAGTGGCACCGCTATGGGCACCTGCATGGCCCCACAATATGCCAATATTTTTATGGCCAACCTGGAACAACGCTTCCTCAGCTCCCGACCACTCACACCCCTTCTCTACCTACGCTACATTGATGACATCTTCATCATCTGGACCCATGGGAAAGAGACTCTGGAAAAATTCCACCACAATTTCAACAGCTTCCACCCCTCCATCAACCTCAACCTGGACCAATCTACACGGGAGGTCCACTTCCTAGACACCACGGTGCTAATAAGTGATGGTCACATTAACACCACCCTATACCGAAAACCTACCAACCGCTATGCCTACCTTCATGCCTCCAGCTTCCATCCCGGACACACCACAAGATCCATTGTCTACAGCCAAGCACTGAGGTACAACCGTATCTGCTCTAACCCCGCAGACAGAGACCAACACCTAGAAAATCTCCACTAAGCACTCTCAAAACTACAGTACCTGCACGAGGAAATAAGGAAACAGATCAACAGAGCCAGACGTGTACCCAGAAGCCTCCTACTGCAAGACAAACCCAAGAAAGAAACCAACAGGACTCCACTGGCCATCACATACAGTCCCCAGCTAAAGCCCCTCCAACGCATCATCAGGGATCTACAACCCATCCTGGACAATGATCCCACACTTTCACAGGCCTTGGGTGGCAGGCCAGTCCTCCCCCACAGACAACCTGCCAACCTGAAGCATATTCTCACCAGTAACTGCACACCGCACCATAGTAACTCTAGCTCAGGAACCAATCCATGCAACAAACCTCGATGCCAACTCTGCCCACATATCTACACCAGCAACACCATCACAGGACCTAACCAGATCAGCCACACCATCACCGGTTCATTCACCTGCACGTCCACCAATGTAATATATGCCATCATATGCCAGCAATGCCCTTCTGCTATGTACATCGGCCAAACTGGACAGTCTCTAAGGAAAAGGATAAATGGACACAAATCAGATATTAGGAATGGCAATATACAAAAACCTGTAGGAGAACACTTCAACCTCCCAGGCCACACAATAGCAGATCTTAAGGTGGCCATCCTCCAGTCTATAAGGTGCCACAGGATTCTTTGCTATTTTTGACATCGGTAGCCAATCCTGGAAAATGTTCTCGGGAAAGCTTATCAATAGTGAAAGGCTGCAAAGGGCGATAAGTCCTTCTCTAGGCCCATTTGCTGAAAACCATGATGAGGTACCCAAGGCAGATTGCATACATTTAAATAAAATAAGGAACCAACATTATGAGTGGTTTGGACTGCATCTAACACAGCAAAATTTAGAACTTGTAATTCACCATCTGTAATTCTTGGAATTGCAAGAGTGGTAGAGGATATTCAGAGGGCCCAGAAATTGTTTACCAGTTTAATCTAAGTCTGCTTAGAGCTAAATGAGACAGTGGTAAAAATGCATAAATCCTGTCTATACTACAACTTCCATCACTACCACGAGTGCAGCTGCAATGATGGTTCACTACAACTCCTAAATTTGCCATTGGGAGTGGCTGGAAGTGGGGATCAGAACTGCCGCTTTGGTTGATTGCTCACTCCATTGAACAGAAGTATTGAAATAATGTACAAAATACAAGTTGAGTTGGTACAGAAGTGAAGAACACCTTGCAGTCTTTGTTGTCCGAGGATCCATCAACACTCATCAGTGGGACACCGGCTTACAGAGTTCCATGGGTATGAAATGAGAGCAGAACTTGACAGAGCTGAAACACCTCTTATTTCAAAGTGCAAAGAAATCATCATGACCCTTGCTAATTTATATCACTCTTTCTATGGAAGCAGAAATGTCCTGACAGGCCTGGTCACTTGCAGACCTAAAGTTTAAGCTATTCTGCATTCACATGTCATCATTTTTATTTGAAGATTTAGTTATCAGTCATGTTTTCTTATCTTGTTTGCTGTTAGTCTTCTATTAACTTTATCTTATCTTTTCTTTTTGTAAGGTATTTGGAGCAGGAACAAGCTGAGCATCAAGCTCTGAGGAAGAAGAGCAAGCGCAGAATAAATGCTAAGCATGAAACAGAGACCAGAGCCATTGTCATGGCAACAAAGATCAGATGTGAATGGTTCAGCTGCCACTGTGCCAGTGAGTGGGTGAAAATCCTTACTTCTGGATTCATTGCCGAAATCTTTGGTTAAACATTTCAGCTCTCTAAAATCTGCAACCTTATTCACAGAAATTCCAAATTAAAAGATCTGGAAAAAGAACATTTGGATACAAACTAAGCCAAAAATAGCTTATTATTGTAGAACACGGATTACTATACTGCTATATTATATAGGGCAAAATTCTCAGAGTTGCTGAGCACCTTTCAAGATTTGTCCCTTCACATTTTATAGGAATTGTTACAGTTTTCCAAACATATAAATAGCTCCTAATGAAATATCCTTAAACATTTGTTTCCCCAAAGTCCAAATATAAATAGAATTTATATAGTGAGTACAGCCTGTATGGGACTGTACACTACATAGAAAAAAAGACATGATCACTGTCACATGGGGTAAACAATATAAAAAATGAATGATTTCTAGAAAGTATTCTATTTACCTTTCTTTTTTTGCTGAAAAGGTCATGTGTGTTTGAAACAGCTTCTCAAATAGGATGGATCTATTCTCCCTATACCCGCCAACAAACAGCTTGCCTGCATTCCCAAAGTTCAGTACATTAGCTACTTAAAAAGATGTACTGGACACACTGATGGAGTCTCAATGAAAGACCTGTGAATCCAGCCCATGCTTTTCCTGTCTAGTGAAAGAATGTCATGAGAAACTGCCACTCATGGTGGAAATAGACAATTCATTCAGGGAAGTAATCTTTCCCTTCCTCCTTTAAACATGCAACAGTCCAACCAGCACAGAATAAGCTCACCTTAGATGCATCGATTCTAGCCAATTATTGCCCAGTATCAAACCTGCTGTTCCTGAGCAAGCTCAGAGAAACCAAAGACCAACTACAAACACATGCAATTGAAGCTAACGTTCTACAATAGTGACAATATAGAAAATATGGACCTTAATAACAATAATGCCAGACATCCACATTACACCAGAATCTTGGCATAACTTAGGCCTAAGCCTTCAAAACATGTCGAACAGCAGATGCTGTTTTTCTATGTTTCACACAGAGGAGATGTAGGCTGAATCACAACAACAGCTAACTATCTAAGCTTAATCACAAACTCTTGCTAAATTGTGAAGTAACTTCCTTTTTTAAGCTTTTTCTTCTATTTTATACATTTTATGCCTATAAATTTATAACAGATACCATATCAAATAATATAACTTTATATAGTGTATCCTAAGTTATATGATTTTATTACCAGATACATTTTTTTTAAATGTTAAGATTTAAGAAACAATATCAGAATATTAAAGCTCCCTAAAAGCATTCTGAAACAGACCCCCTTCAGTCTGAGGTTAAGGTAATAAAAGGTAATAATTGGAGATATACCAATCTCCTAGAACTGGAAGGGACCTTGAAAGGTCATTGAGTCCAGCCCCCTGCCTTCACTAGCAGGACCAATTTTTGCCCCAGATCCCTAAGTGGCCCCTTCAAGGACTGAACTCACAACCCTGGGTTTAGCAGGCCAATGCTCAAACCACTGAGCTATCCCTCCCCCCAGGCTTAGGCAATGTGATCACAAGGTATGGCAAATAGTTTGGGCCATGCTACTTTAAATAGAAATGGATCAGTAAGAAATATATGACTGATCCTTAAAGTTATATATACACAAGGTTTTTTTTAATTAAAAGAAGCTGATACATTAAAATGGTATGCTGAGAAACCAATGTGAAGGGAAAATCTTTAAGGTGAACCAACCAAAAGGGTGTAAGGCCTAAATGACCATAAGGCCTGATCAACTGTGATTGGCAGTTGCACAGAAAGACTTTAACATATGAAGCAAACCTACTAACTATCACTAAGGTGTAGAGAATTATCAATCACTGGTATGGAGGGGTATACAGTTATTTTGTATTATTTCATTGATTATAATATCCTACTGGTGATAGAACAAGCAAAAGGGTTATATAACTTTATATTGCTGCATCATGAACTACTTAAAGCCAGAAACATCAAAGAGTGTGAAGAGAGAGACTTTATTCTAACTTCAAAATGAACTTTCCTGCAGACAGCAGAGTGCTGGAGGAAAGAGCACGGAGTCATGCAAAGTTGGCCAAAGGATCACAGTTCAAAGCCCCCCCCCGCCCCTCCCCCCAAAAAGGTTAGAGATGGGAGTTCGGCCAGCAGATGTTCAGTGTGTGGTCTAACATGTCTTACACAAATTGGTATGACAAGATGTTTTACATGAAGAAGAAACTATAAAGGAGACATCTTGTTTTCTCACTGGATGATAAGAACAGGACCAGCTCTAGCTTTGGCAGTTTCACTGTCGGAGATGTTTTTGGTTTATTTCACTTGGGACGGCAAAAAACCTAAAGCCAGCCCTGCATAAGAAGAGACATAGCTTGTTGGACATTTCAGATCTTTACCAAAAACATGGGTCACTCTGATTGTCCCACATCATCTTTGTTAAGCAGAGGAATCAGGTCATGCCACCCAGGAGAAAACATAGAAAATGGCCTGTGTTGTTCAACACATTACTCCTTGAAATCGAAACATCTGGATGAGGGAGCAGGAGAGGACTGATGTGAGCAGGACAGTTATCACCTGGCCAGTGAGAGCACCCCCAACCAGGGCCGGCTCCAGGGTTTTTGCTGCCCCAAGCAGCAAAAAGAAAAAAGAAAAAAAAAGTGATCACGATCTGCAGCTCTGCCGCTGATGCTTCAGTCTTCCGCGGCAATTTAGTGGCTGGTCCTTCGCTCCGAGAGGGAGTAAGGGACCCGCCGCCGAATTGCTGCCGAAGAGCCAGACGTGCCACCCCTCTCCGTTGGCCACCCCAAGCAGCTGCTTCCTGGGCTGGTGCCTGGAGCCGGCCCTGCCCCCAGCTTGGTAACAACTCAAGTCTTGTCTCTGATAAGCATCCTGTTGACTCTCTTTTACAGTCCTATCTAGGAACACCACTGAAATCCAGAAAGTGAATAGGAATACAACTGTCATGGCAGTGAACTCTATCTTGAAAAACCAGTCATTGCAACTGTGAAACTGAACTCGAAAACCAACCTTCATTCCAGTTCTAACTGATAAGTAGAAAAATGATATGTGTATTGTTTACCCAAGTGACAACATGGTTACATTAAGCTAAATGCTACTACGAAAGTATGTGCGTTAGTTAAAATTCTCTAAATGATTAAAATGTATGATGTGTACTTGTTTTTTGCTAACAAGTTTAGCCTTAGTTGTCTAGAAGTTATGCTAAATCAAGAAGTAGTTTAGAATATTGAGGCTGGAGGAACTCATTACACTAGCTAAACTTAGCATTGATTGCAATAGGTAACTGTGCTTCCCTACAGCAAAAGTTAGCTCTGAATACAACTGAGTGTTTCAAAGAGTTCAACTCCAAAATCATACAATTTGTGGTCAAGACCTTCTTAGACAAAAGCTGCAGCTTTGGCTTTTAAGCTTTAACTAAAGTTTCAAATAGTGGTAAAAGTGGCATACGAGCTTACAGCAGTAGTGAAATTCCGAGGAGTTAGAGTAGCTGCAAAATAATTACTTAATTATGTTTTGGGTTAAATGTGTGATAGTCTTGTGTGTGTACAAGTGGCAAAGCTTGGTTATGAGTAACACCTGGTAAGGTAATGTTGAACTGAATTAACATGTTTTGATAAAAAATAGCTTGTCTAAATTTGTATATCTGCTTTAGAATGGTTTTGGTTGAACTGACATGAGCAGACCCATAATTACATTGGCATATAAACTTGAAGATCAATAACGATCAATATTGAAGGATCCATAGTTCCACCATGATACCAAAATCACCTGCCCAGACTAGTACAGAACTAGGAATTCACCTTTGTAATAAGAGTATAAGACACTGAATTGAACGAACAGATTTATTATCTCTTACAAACTGTAACATCCCATGTTGAATTTAATTTTGACATTGTAAACACTATCATATAACCATCTTTATTTTTCTTTCTGTAATTCTTTTTTAATTAAAAGCTATTCTGGCTAATAAAAGTCAAATTTATAATAATCTGAGTTTCTACTTTAGCTAAAGAACACAAATCTAAAGAACAAAATGCAGTAGGGGGTAACTGGTTAACTATTTAACCAATGTGTGTTTTATGAAGGCACTTCATTTTCAGTTTTTATTTTGTTTAAAATTTCCCAGGAATTTAACAATTTTTATAAAAAATTTAAAAACAAGTGAAAAACATTGCAAAAAAATGACTTCAGTTTTCTGAGTAACTATCTCTCTCTTTTTTTTTTTTTTTTTTTTAACAAAACCAACCCTTATTTTCTGAAACAGCTAGATAGTTTTTTTGGTTTTTGACTCTCATTAGTCCACTAATTTTAATTTGCCTTGAATGCTGATAATTATCCACACTATCTGTAAAAGCTGGTAATGTGTATGTCATAGACATGGGATTGTCTACAATATGGACACCAGCGCTCGAGTCTTTCTGGCCCAGCTTTTGGCCCCACACTGTTTTGGAAGAAAGATAGTGTCATGGTAATCTGGGCTACCCCAGTTACCGAGGCACCATCTCTTCCTGAAGTGAGCCTGGAAGTAGAACAGGTGGAGGCCACATGAGATGACAGCTTCGCTTTCTCCAGCCTCTTCCACTTCTGGGTCTTCTCTGGAAGGCGAGATGGTGGCTCAGTGACTTGGGCATCCCAGGGTAACCAAGATTTTGTCATGGTTATTTTTAGTAAAAGCCATGGACAGGTCGAGGACAAAAACAAAAATTCATGGAAGCCCGCAACCTGCCTGACGTTTACTAAAAATTATTGCGCGGGTGGAGGACTTGAAGGGGAGGCGACTGAAACCAGAGCCCTGCTGTGTGTGTGGGGGGGGGATGCCACCACCCACCATTGCTGACACCTCTGGGGCTCTCACTGCACCCCCAGCAGCTCAGAGCTCCAGGGTCCACCAGCTGACAGCTCCAGCTCACTGCCCTGGGGCACAGGGCTGAAGTTTTCACAGAAGTCTCAAAATCATGGAATCCGTGACCACAGTGACTAAATCTTATCCTTACTCATGAACCTGAAGCTCTGAAATGTGTGATCATGAAATATTTGTATAACTTTTACTTTTTTGGGTAGCACAAGCTACAGAGGTCATATTCAGTAGGGAAATAGTTGTTTGTTCTGTTATATTCTCATTAACCTCAGTGTTATTAAATAATTCATATGGAGAAGGGAAAGTACAATAATCTAAATACATTATTGATATACTGTAATCTAACCTTTTGTATTTCAAACACCAAATCCAATAGTACATGATAAATATTAATTAGTTCATAAAATGTAGATATTAAAGAGAACGACAATTAGACCTATAATCTAAGAATATAATCTGTATAATGTTTAAAGTGTTGCTGTGAAAAGTTCCCCTAAAAAGGAAGAGGAACGGGAACCAATAAAGCAAACAACTTTATATCTCAAGAGTTCCCCAATATGAACTATGTCTAGGGTCCTCTGTTAAGTTTATGGTTTTTATATCTCTTTTCAAGGAGATAAATTGATACCATTTATCAAAACGTTTATGCTATTTGTTTCTTAAATCTGTATAGACAAATACCATGAGGATAAAGGAATTGTACCAAATTATAACACAGACTGAGTTTGATCTATATAATTTCTCTTACCATATGCAGTTTGCTGCCACTCAAAGCCATTCGCCATAAATCAGGGGAATTTGTTTACGCCCCTTTACAAGGCTGCACATTTTAGAGTATGACAACAGAAATCAAAGCAGTTATCTAAAGAGAGCTATTTCGTTGGAAATTACACCAGCAGACCAAGTGTGAAATATACTGGACAGTACTTTCACAGTATCTTTAAAATATGTACACACCTTTTTCACATACATATCTCCAATATGGAGATATGAAGCACCCATATTTGCAGATTTAGATGGATTCTAAAATATATGTTGACTTTATTGTCGACCATGTTGTTTCAGAAAGGGAAAGGAAGGTTACTCACTTGTAACTGGAATTTTCAGGAGTATATTCTCTGTGCACTCACCCACTTCAGATGTGTGTTCCCCTTTGTTTTGTAGATGGTTGAGTTCTGAAGTTTTTTATTAGCATACCACCTTACTTAAGAACAGCCCTACTGGGTCAGACCAAAGGTCCATCTAGCCCAGTATGCTGTCTTCTGACAGTGACCAGTGCCAGGTGCCCCAGAGGGAATGAACAGAACAGGTAATTATCAAGTGATCCATCTCCTCTCGCTCATTCCCAGCTTCTGGCAAACAGAGGCTAGGGACACCATTCCTGCCCATCCTGGCTAATAGCCATTGATGGACCTATCCTCCATGAATTTATCTAGTTCTTTTTTGAACTCTTATGGTTTTGGCCTTCACAACATCCTCTGGCAAGGAGTTCCACAGGCTGTGCATTGTGTGAAGAAATACTTCCTTTTGTTTTAAACCTGCTGCCTATTAATTTCATTTGGTGACCCCTAGATCTTGTGTTATGAGAAGTAGTAAACAACACTTCCTTATCTACTTTCTCTACACCAGTCATGATTTTATAGACCTCTATCATATCACCCCTTAGTCATCTCTTTTCCGAGCAGAAAAGTCCCATTCTTGTTCTCTCCTCATATGGAAGCTTTTCCACACCCCCTAATCATTTTTCTCTCTCTTTACCTTTTCCAATTCCAATATATCTTTTTTTTTTGAGATGGGGTGACCACATCTGCACACAGTATTCAAGATGTGGGCTACCATGGATTTATATAGAGGCAACATGATCTTTTCTGTCCTATTATCTATCCCTTTCTTAATTATTCCCAGCATTCTGTTTGCTTTTTTGACTGCCACTGCACATTGAGTGGATGTTTTCAGAGAACTATCCACAATGACTCCAAGATCTCTTTCTTGAGTGGTAACAGCTAATTTAGACCCCATCATTTTATATGTATAATTGGGATTATGCTTTCCAATGTGCCTTACTTTGCATTTATCAACGTTAAATTTCATCTGCCATTTTGTTGCCCAGTCACCCAGTTTTGAGAGATCCTTTTGTAGCTCTTTGAAGTCTGCCTGGGTCTTAACTATCTTTAGTAATTTTATATCATCTGCAAATTTTGCCACCTCACTGTTTACCCCTTTTTCCAGATCATTTATGAATATGTTGAATAGGACTGGTCCCAGAACAGACCCCTGGGGGACATCACTATTTACCTCTCAGAAGTTTGACATGCCGCTATAAAGAGATCCAGCTATCTAATCTGCTGTCCAGTCCTGCAAGATATTAATTTAGAGCTAATTAAACAAATGTCCCCTTGGAGATGCTGCTCCTCCTTATATTGCTCTTCTCCATTATAGTGTCAGGAAGGACCTCTACTACCCTCTTAAAATCCTGCTTTTTGAGTTCAGCTCATATCCCTAACTAAACAGAAGATGCTTTCTCAGACCATGAACTGAATCAAGTAATCCAACTTATCAAGATGGGATTCTAAAAAAACCTGACCCACTGCAACCAACTGTTGTGATACACCACTCCCCTCTAGGTGTCTAGGAGACGTGCTCTGAGCACCATAAGCTTGAATGCAAGCACTTGCACACTAGGCTGACCAGGCTCTATACCGGGTGGCTCATCATTAACAGAGTCCAGATAACAGAGGATTTATTTTACTAGGGATCCCAGAAAATAAATGGTGCAAGCAACCTAGGTATAATTACTTTTACTGCTACAATACTCATCAACTTAAAATTACTATGTCAGCTTCTGGGGCAGTCCAGTACCTGGGTATAAAGGTAACTGTATTCCATGGGGATCTTCAGGCTTAGTGCCAGGGATACTTCCTGTCCTTTCCTCTCACAGAGGAATGAAACAATGGCCCGCAGACCTAAGTGGCTAGAGCTCAATTCTTTTGTCCAGTCTTGTTGGGCCCATCTGCATAGTCCTGGTGTCCACATGTGCAGTTAACACCTGCTTGCAGGCCACTGTGCTGTTTCCTGTTGCTGTGACTCCTGCCAACAACAGGGTGGTTTACTGTTCAGCTCTCAGTCATAGCTCTAAGGCTGTTGACTGCCCAACCTTTTTTCTGACAGCTAACACCTAGGCTAGAGTTCATGTACAGCTTCTTGTTCTCTGCCAAGCCTGATCCTTTGTGATCTCTTTCCTATTCTCTCAACATTGTGGAGGTCTCTACTGACCAGGTTTTGAAATTGGTAACAGTCCTTTCCCTTCAGTTCACTCTGGATGGTTAGAAAGCATCCAGTAATTAGCCAGCAAGATCAATATGCTATAATCCTCACCAAAAGAAGAGATTAGTTTAACATGGTTTAGAGGTCTGCAGCTTAAAATTGACAAGAAAGGAAGGATGGGTGGAAGTATGATCCCTTTCTTGTTTCATGGTCTCCCTGGGTCCCAGCACCAGCACAAGACCAGCCAGATCTCCATGAATCAACAGCAGTGGTCCATGACCACATTTTGGAGACCATTGCTTTAAATCCTACTACTGAATGCTTTGTTTGTAAGTGGCATCCATGTGAGCTCCCACATTACTTTCCTGATGGTGCTGAACAAAAACAAGTAATTCTGAAAGGAGAAAACATTATTTGCTCCATCACTGGTAAACTATCTGTAATCAATTATGATTCCACAGTAAGGTGTTCTTAAAAAAGGTGCTTTGGTACTCCAGAAATGATATCAGCATGTGCCCAGTGTAGTGCATGCCACACACTGCAGCATACACAGTTAATTTTGTTCTTTATTCTCTAACTTCTGATTTAAAATCCTGGAGCTTGGGATTTTACATTTTTTTATCACCTGGTTAAACATCAGTTAACCTCTTGGCTCTGGCTGAATGTGTCCCCCATTAAGCCAACTTTCTGCTAATTCTGTCTCAAATAAACAGCAGCCATTGCTATTCACTATCATTAAGCTAAATCAGCTCCTTGGGAGACATCCTAATAAAGCAAGCATCTGTCCCAATTAAAGGCATCACAAATTAGAGGTGTATGCTGTAGTTAGTTTTAAAAAATGCAAGACATTCATAATCATTTTAATGAAAAAATATAATCCAGTTAGTGTACTGTCATTTTGACTGCATTTTCTAACAGTCTGCACTTGTTAATTTACTTAATGAAGTTGCTGAAGTAAATTGGGAGTAGTCTCCACTTTAATACTCTTGAATGCATAAAAACAGAACTGAGCTGAATTCTTCTTTTAAATCTTATTAGAAAACAACTCTAAATTATCTTAAAGCCACTCATTCTCTATTACTTGGTACAGCATTTTCCTTTTTGATATTACAGAGCATCTCCTTTTGAATTAACTATTTTTCTCATTTTCTTTGGTCAGAAGTCGCATATATTTAGTTTTCTGAAGTTAGTATCTATCCTTTATCTACTTGATCCCAGAGAATAATGAATGAAACCTCCTCCTCAAGGCCTTTCATTTTCAGTTTTTATTTATTTTTACCAATTTTATTCCCAGTTTTCACAAAAGCCATTATGGGGTTGTTGTGGTTTTTTTTTAAAACTGATTTTCATCATATTTTGGAAGTGCTGGAACTCCCCAGACCAATCTCCCTGCTCCAGGAGACATGGATGCTTCGCAGCCTGGGCCACCCAGGGTACTGAGCCACCATCTTTCCCCCAGAGTGGACCCTGAAGGAGAAGAGGTGAGGGAGATAAGGGCACCAGCTCCTCATGCTGCCTCCTCCACCTCTTCCACTTCCAGGCCTGCCCCAAGAGAGATGAAGACTCTGTAACTAAGTTACTGAAATGCCATTTCTCCTTCCAAAAGAGGGTGTTGGCTCAAAAGTACCAGAAAGACTTGAGTGTTGGTCTCCATATTGCTGTCAATCCCATGTACACAACATACATACTACCAGCTTTACAGATAGCAAGGATAGTTATCAGCATGCAAAGCGAATCTAAGTTAGTCAATTACTTTTCATGTCAAAATGGGTCAAAAACAAAAAGTCATCTGATATTTGATAACAAAAGGATTTTTTCAAAAGTTAAAAAAAAATCAGGAGAAGAGAGTGATATTTACCCAGAAAACTGCAAAGTTAGTTTTCGCACTGATTTTCAAGTGTTTAATTTTTGTAACAAACACTGATACATTCCTGGGAAATTTAAAACAAAATAAAAACCAAAAATAAAAGGCCCCAGGCATCCTTCACTAGCAATGCATTTCACAACAGAACATCCTTATATCCATGAAATGTTACTGAAGCTTCAACCTTTTTAAAGCACTTATGTTTTCTGTTTTTAATCAATTGTGGTCAAGGCATTGATGACACAGACAGCATATCACCATAAGGTTATCTTTTATTAGAGATCTTATATTCCATTTCCCCAAAAAGATATAAAACCTTCCAAGAGAAAATATCAAAAACCTTCCATTTAAATCAGTTTGTTTCAGAGATACGATGAACAAGAAAAATCAAAGACATTTAAGATAAGGGAATGTAAAAAAAATCTCAGTACAGGTACAACTCTGGTCTGGAAAATAAGTACAATGTTTGAAACCATATCTTGAACAGCATTTTATTTAAATCCATATTTGTGGAAAATAAGGATGCTTGGATCTCTTAACCACCAGTGCAGCTAGGAAAATTAGAAAAAATGTAAAAGAACATGATTAATTGGTGTATATATAGTGAATGAACAGAAAACCAAAAATGTCACCAAAACTGCAATAATACAATTAAAGTATTTGAGTAACCATTCACAGGAGGCATGGAAGAAAAGCAAGAGCCCACTCTTGAATTGATCACCTAGGCAAAATCTCTGTTTGCTGACTTTGGTGGAAATTTTGATTGGTATTAAGGAGTTCAATATTGGGCCTCAAATTGACTCAAAGTCATAATTTACCGTAATTTATAACTTAAACAGAATGCATTTCAGTTTTTCCTTCTGATAAAAAAATTAAAATTACGAGAACAAAGCAGAAGTCTGCTGGTTAAGGAGTATTCAGGCATTATGACTGTACAGCTAGTGACAAATGAAAAACTGATACAATACATTGTTTAATTATATTGAAACAGATCCTTTGGAAACAAGTCCCACACGTAAGAATACTTTCAAATTTATTGCATCAAAATTTTAAATTTCTGCTTAACAGAATTTAAGATATTTTGAATATCCTCTTTGCACAGAATCTACAGAGTGCTCTGAAGATTTCTCATCTACATATGCAACAAAAATAGAAAATGTTACCACAATTTTCTGCTGGCAAGCCTAAAGATTGTAAATTTCAACTAAAAAGGGAGAAAAATTCAAATACTGAAATGAAGAAAACTTACAGTACATGTTTATTGCATGAAAACATCAATTTACTGTTCTATATACTCTCAAATATAATTCTTACTTTTCATAAATGGTTAGTGGTCAATATATCCTTGACGTAATTCACACCAGATTCTGCTAAATATTCTACTCTTAAGTACAAAATATTTAGCAGATTGAACTAAATGATGAATTATGCAATCATGATAGAGAGAGATCCAAACCATGACAATACATACAAAAAACCGTAAAAATTTAATTTTATGTTTGAAGTTGGATGTATGGCTACAAGATATAAATTGATATACCACAGCACCAAAATTACCTAATTAAAATAGTACAGCAGTCAATTTTAGAGTTAGCAGACAGTACGTCTTTTTCAGTTAAGAGGATTTATCATCTGTTAATATTAAAGAAAATCACTGATGAACGCATAAATAAAGCCTAAGCAAAATGAAGTCAGAGGTACAAAGATTAAGGAAGATCAGTAAAGGGAATAATACTCAGATGCAAATTAGTATATTTTAATTGTAAACAGTAGCTGTATTCAGGGAAATAGAATTTTCATACTCACATGGCTTCAGCACTCAATGCAAAATACTTGATATGGTGAAAATGAAGTGAGAGGAGTAAGATGCTATTCCTCAATAAGGTAAACATTGACAACATATGTAAGCATGATTATTAAGTTTGAAGAGTGGCATTTTTAAAAATATAGGCACGTGATTCTCAATGCACAGTTTACTACAATCTGTGAAATGTAAATACATTGTATGATGGGTTTTGCAAACTATGTCTTATACACTATAAAGTCTCTGCATCAAGTTGCAGTTTCCTTGACAGTGGCTGAATTTGAATATTACAATATTCCTTATTCTTTCAATATTTAGTTTTATGACATTGTTTCAGTACATTCAAATAGTCAAAATGTTCAGAACAACACAGCACAAATTTGGTGCTGGAGGACATAGATCAGAGTGTGGCCAGCATGGTCAAATAGAAGACACACAGTTTAAGTATTTATATAAACTACCCTTTTCCCCAAAACAGTGATGTGGACAGTAAAATAGTAACGGGACACATTAAAAAATAAGGCACATTTATCTTGATATGGTAATTTTGATATAGAAAACCCATTTCAGAGAACATCAGTATCCAAATGAGTTTTGTAAAAAAATCTTGTATTCATGATTATTACAGATTTACTTTTTTATTGTATATGATAATGGAATAATTGCACATATCCCAATGTGTCAAGTAACAAAATGGGACTTTTATTAAATATTTCTATAATTTTCCATTGCAGGATTAATTTGAAAATCTCTCTTTTCTTAAGCTATGAAATTCACAAAGTGATGGTAGGGCAAAAAGTGTTAAAATCTACCATCGCTTATGAGACAAAGTCTCCGGTCTTTCACTTTATCACAGAATTCAAATCTCCATCCCATAGAATAAATTGAAATTCAATATGGAATAAACTGAGATTACGGTCACTTATATAAATGGTTTCAAATATTTGGACATTAGCTATTACACAAGAGCTTTTTATTCCATTTAAGTTCCAAGCTTTATTAGGGATTTCAACATTGCAATTATTTGTATATAAATTAATCAAGGCTCAGCAAAACAAGTCATTTAAGTCCCACTCCCTCTCCCTTCAAAAACAAAAAACCCCAGAAACCATTAATTATCATTTAACCTGAGATTCAATTTGTTGTCTAGCGGTTAACATCCTTAGAAATTTCTTCATGTGTTGCGTTAACTTATACTGATGTTGGTACTTTATGTAAAAACAAAAAAGTTGTTTGCAACATGGCTATTCACTGTGTTGGTCAAAAAAATAATTATAGAATGCATGTTTTCTCACAGTATCCAGAAGCTGGAATAACAATGTGCTTCTTTATTGCACGTCAAACTTAGAGGAAACATAACTGCAAATTCCTCCTCACTATATGAATATTAAAGCCAGGTTTCATCTCAGTCGAATCCGGAATGTATTTATCTCCATAGAACTCATATTGATCTCACTAATATTTCTGGTATCTGGAGGCGAATGCATCAAAGATAAAGATGTAGGTATAAGACTTTCAACGATTAGCTTATTAAAGAGTTTGTGCACCTTTATCTGAAAAACACAAAATTAAATAAAAGTCAATGATATTTAGAAAATTTAATACAAGTTTGAAAGCTAATTTTAAAGTAACTAAGGGCTTGTTTACCTGACATGGCAATGAGCACTATGGCTGTATAAATTCTAATGCACGCTATAGTATTGCACACTAACTGGCCTGTATTGACCCTGCTGGTGTGCCTTACAAGTTCCCCACTATGCATTAATGTAGTGATGTTTGAAACAGTTCTACATGAATGTGCACTAAGGAACTTTTAGTATGCACCATCAAAGTCGACACAGGTCAGTTAGTGTGTGACACCATAGTGTTCATTGCTGCATCATGTAGACAAGCCCTTAGTTATTGTAAAATTGGCTTTCAAACTTGTATTGCAATTGCATTTACTGCACACTGCAGAACCGTGTAGACAAGCCCTAAGTTAACTTAATTTTAAACCTTTATAACGATCATTATGTCACATCTCATTACAGGCAACAGCATGCATGACAGGGAATCATAACACCAAAATCATTGAAAATTCCTAACTGACCATATTTAAAATGTTATAAGTTATGCTAGAAAGAACCCATTAGACACTAGTCACTTTGTGTCACATTTGAAAGCAACTAATTAAAATTTATCAATACATAGGTTTTATTATAGGCATTATATGTTTGGCAATATTATAATGAAAATTTTAACCAAGAAAACATTTCATCTTGCCCCACTAACCCTCCAGACAACCCTCCCGTAAACTACTTCCAGGTTGGATTAAACTTACTCTGTGAATTTTATGGATTCATTACCACCAGACAAAGTTCTATGACCCACTCCCCCAAATCTGATTACATAATCAAAGAATCAGAGATGGTAAAGTCATTAATGTTTGTGAAGTGTTCGGATACCACAGAGATGTGGGCCATACAAGTGTCTAGATACACAGAGAAGTTGATAGAAATGCTTGGGTTGCTATGCTGTTTGCTGCAACCTTCAAGGCAGCATTCACATGGGAGAATTCATATTTATGTTAACTAATCATATGTGCAGAAGAAAAATACATTTAAAACTGCATAATAAGTATTTCTGTAGTAAAATCAATTTATACAAAAAGCTACTATTTGAAATCATATTTACAAAAAGTTAATAAGACTGAACTCCAACCCAGAACTTTATGGCAATGTTTTACTAGGTTATTTTTACTTGCCAATACCAAATTAATCTACACACATCAGAATCTTCATATAGTTGTCAAATATAGAACATGTTACTTGGCTTTCAAAACACATTAAATCACAAGCATCCTGAAAATATGACATTTTAAAAAATTAAATAAAATAATTATTCAGCCAGAATTCATACCATAACTGTTTTAAAACATTTTAAATTAAGCATGTATGCAAAAATTACCTTATAAGCTAAAAATCCTCTAATATTTCAACATACCTTTCCCTGAGTAGTAGAGCAAAATAGCCCTGTGTCTTTGTTTGAAAATTTACAGTCAAATCCTTTTCTGTGAAGGATCAAGGCTGCTTCATCAGATGGCCCAGAATCTGCCTGCAAACAAACAAAATGTAAGTGTACCTTGGAAACTAAATGCTACAAACAGGAGACTTTTAGAACCTCAGACTAATCATTAGCATTTGACCTCTGGGCCACTTATGTTATGAATACCATTCTCCCTAAGCCGACAGAACACATTTCATGTAACAGTTTAAAAAGACAATGTGCAAGAATTTTCATTATTTTTAAAGTATCTTAAAAACCTGGTCCTAAATTTAAATGCACTGGTAATAGTTGTATTAACAGGCTTCCCAGAATAAGCAAGGAAGTAAAGGCTTCATAATTATGCAAGCACACCTCCAGGTTTAATTACTGACCAGGACTTTGGTCCCTGCCAAGCTTTAACACTTTAGGCTTAGAAACCTAGCTACTGATCAGTTACAAAACTTATTAGAGACTATGACCAATAATGTACAACTATGAGATTAACTGTGCAGGTTGGTACATGGGCGCAGAACCCACAAGAGGGAATATGCAAGAGTTCAGGTACTCATTGAAACTCAGTTGTGTTTGATCTAATATGTAAAGTCTCTTCAAGTAATAATCACCACAATTATTATTACTAATTGCTTATATTACAGTAGCATAAAAAAGCCTCAATCAGAACCAGTCTTGCTAGGTACTCTACAAAAACAAAGAGACAATACAGCTGTCTGGGAAATAATTTCGCTTCCATGAAAAATTCCCAAATTGGAATGAAAAGCCAAAACTCCAAATTTTTTCATGGAAGTTAACTGCTGAAATATTTTGTTTCAGAAATGAAACATGCTCCCAGTGGTCCCAAGGAGCCTGGCTGGCTGCAGAGGAGCCAGGCAACCAAGCTGGCAGGATACACGGCTGGAAACTGAAGAACACCTGCCTGCTTTTCATCAAAAGTTTCATTGAAATCAACACATTTCCACAGAACATTTTGATTTCAATGAATTGGTGTTTACTGAAGGAAAAAACTTTGCACTGGAAAATTCCAGACCAGCTTTAGCAGAGTATACCTGCTTTAAAGAGCTTATAAACTCAGATGACAAATCATGCAGGAAAGGGCGACAGGAAAACACCAAAACATGTACAGTTTTTATGTACAAATATACTTTTTTGTGGACACTGAGCCTAAGAATTTGGTACTATGGAGTATTGGCACAATTTTAGAGCTAATCAGAAATTTTCTGACAAAACACTTTTCCATTGGAAGATGCAGATTTGTTGACAATTAACTTTTCTGTGGAAATGTGTAGATTTTGGTGAAACTTTCAATGGAAATCAGGCAGGCAATGGAAACCCGGATAGTTTCCTGCCAGCTCAACCACCTTCCTGTCACCTCCACACAGCCCACCAAATGAGTTGCCACAGAATCATGGTGCCCAGGCTTCATGGCTCTGCCCTTTAAGGGCAAAAGATTTTTTCAAAAATTGAACATTGGTCATGGATGGGAAAGACTGTTTTCCAGTTAGCTCTAAACAAAATACTTTACTAAATTTCACAAAATCAGAGTAAATTCATTCTTTCATTTAGTTCTTCCCCATTAAGTATTTCTATTAATGTAATCAAAAACAGACTGTAAGTCAACAAATGCTGCAAAACACATGAGATTTACATTTAATGTGTTTATTAAACAGTAAAATATGAAAGTAATGTCATTTTTAGAGTAAGCATCCTACAACCATCCTGCTATTCAATAATTAAGTCCATGCATTCTATCCAGTCTTAAGATCCATCAATGAACATGTACCATATATTTTAGCAGGAATGTCAGTATACTTTCACCCACTTTACAAAGGAGTGGAGGTATAAAAGGAAAGGAAGGGAATGCATAAAGATAACTTGTCCTTCAACTGAGCAGACGGGTATCTGATAAGCCCCTTCCATTTCTTGCCATTTGAACACAAAATATGGTAGCATTTGGCCTTCGAGTATAAGATTAATATCTAGACTGCAACAGTTACTGAGCAGTTGGTCTGCAATTGATTGCCAAATTTCTAAGTGGCACATATAGCCACTAGCATAGCCCTCTTATAACTGAGAAGAAGGCTGCTGGTAAAAGGAGCCAAGAGTTCTAACAAGTTTGCTTCTATGCTGACTTCTCCTTGATGAGCTCAGCCTGGGGCTGTAAGACCCACACATGGGCTTTTCAGCATAGGTTTGAAGCTTTTTCATTATGGTGGGTACATCAAGTTCAAAATACTAAGAAACTATTATTACAGAATATACACAGGGCCTCACCAAATAGGCAAAGCTATGGATCAGCTGCAGGAGAGACCTCTGAGCCTAAGTCCAGAGAAGCAAAGAAAGTGGAAACTACCTTCCTATTCAAATTTTTCACATTGTCAGGTGCTAGCCTGGTCTACTAGGGGCTGTGGAACAGAAAAAAGAGGAGCTTGGGTGATCTCTGGAAAAATAACTCTGGATCCAGTCCAGTGGCTCAATGCACATGAATTACTGTGACTACAGCAGAGGGTAGCTTCTGCTTTTTTCCTTGACTTTAGTATGGCTTTGATACTGTCTCACATGATCTCCTCATAAACAAATGGTAGAAATATAGCCAAGATGGAGCTGCTATACGTAATTAGTTGAAAAAAAACATTCCCAGAAAGTAGTTATTAGTAGTTCAAAGTCAAACTGGAAGAGCATACCTAGTGTGGTGTGACGAGGACGGGTCCTGGTTCTGATTCCATTCAATATATCTTCATCAATGATATAGATAATGGCAGAGAGAGAACTCTTATAATGTTTGAGGATTATAACAACCTGGTAGGGGTTGCAAGTGCTTTAGAGGACAGGATTAAAATTCAAAACGATGTGGACAAACTGGAGAAATGGTCTGAAGTACATCGAATGAAATTCAATAAAGATAAATACAAAGCACTCCACTTAGGAAGCACCAATCAATTGCACACATACAAAATAGGAAATGACTGCCTTGGAAGAAGAAATGTGGAAAGGGATCTGGGGGTTATATGGATCACAAGCTAAATATGAGTCTGTTGCAAAAAACAACAAGAAGTAATTCTTCCATTCTATTCCATGCTGACAAGGCCTCAACTGGAGTATTGTGTCCAGTTCTGGGCACCACATTTCAGCAAAGATGTGGATAAACTGGAGAAAGTTCTGAGGAGAGCAACAAAAATTATTAAAGACGTAGAAAGCCATGACCTATAGGAAAGACTGAAAAAACTGGGTTTGTTTAATCTGGAGAACAGAAGACTGGAGAGAGGGGGGACAAGATTCAAGTACATAAAAGATTGTTACAAGGAGGAGGGTGAAAAATTGTTCCCAGTAACCTCTGAGGATAGGACAAAAAGCAAGGGGCTTAAATTGTAGCAAGGGAGGTTTAGATTGGACAATAAGAAAAATTCCTGTCAGAGTAGTTAAGCATTGGACCAAATTGCCCAGGGAAGTTGTGGAATCTGTGTCACTAGAGGTTTTTAAGAACAGGTTAGACAAACACCTGTCAGGAATGGTCTAGTTATTACTTAGTCCTGCCCTGAGTGCAGGGGACTGGACCAGATGACCTATTGAGGTCCCTTCCAGTTCTACACTTCTATAATTCTATGATTCCTGTGCTCCTGGAGCAATCCCTTGTACAGCTGGCCACAGAAACAACTCACACACAGAAAGGCTACAGGCTCAGAAAGCTGTTCAACAGCCCAAACTCTGTGTGTCTGTTCTCACAACAGAGTTCAGCAGTCAGATCACAGGTTCTGGGAGCTATACAATGATTCCCCCCACTTTGAGCAACTTAAAGCCTTCTACCAAGTAAGGGCACTGCTACACCACACTGAGCGCCAGCTCGTGCATTGTGGGCAGCTAGCAGCACTAGCTCCCAGCGCCTTGAGGGCATTTAGGTCTGGGAAGTGGGAAGAGCCCATCGCCCTGTTGGAGTTTCTGTTTTTGGGGAAGGAAGGTGTGCAAGCCATCATCCTCCTGTTTGCCAGCGCTTTTGTTCATTGCACATGTATCCATTCACTCTTTCCGCAGCGTGTGTCTGTCTGTTTGCCACTCTCTGTTACTCTCTGTCCCTCTGATCACTGGTGGGCAAGCGGAGTGGAGTCAGCAGAGACACTTTCTGTGTGAGAGTGAGGCACAGTCAGCATTTGAGTGTCAGTTTGATGATTCTTCCATGATGAGACAGTCCAGTGAGTGCGTATTCACGTGGGAAATGTGATTTGGGCAACGCCGCTTTGGGCTGCGGGACAAGCTCAATGCCGCGGAATCGCTTGGGCCGGCACTACTGGGGTGATGGAAACAAGCACTGGAAAAATGGTCATGAGAGTGCCACTTGATGACTCGAATGAGCTGCTGAACTTCCACTCACAACGCGCAGAATGAGCCTCATGAGAGCGTTGCTGCGGAAAAAGCCACTGAATGACAAGATTGAGAGAAGATTGCAAGGTGCTGAGGTCGGGGAAACCTCTTTGCGTGTGGAAAATGGTCAACAAGGGAATTGCTTTAAAGTGCAAAAGGCAAGGGGGATCATCCTGCCTGCTAAGAAATTTTGATGGGGGGGTGGCAGGATCGCATGATGGCAAGCTCGGAAAAATGGGTTTCCTATGGTGGAGGAGCGATAGATGGGGTGCAACTGTGGATTTCCTAACCTACCTGGCGAGGTGAGCACGGCCCCCCACCTCTGGCATCAGAGGTTCTCACCTGGCATCAGAGCATCAGATGGGTCAGGCTGGTTACACAGGCTGGCCTTTGGCGAGGATCATGCGGCGAGGCTTGATACATTTACCTGTTCAGGAAGATGCAGGCAGGGACTGCACGCCAGACAGGAAGGGGCCTGTTGGCCTGTTCAGGAGGATGACTTTTTCCCAGACAGGAAGATCACAGTAGGGAGGCCAATGCCCACTGTGACCCCTGACCCCCTTGGCAACCTGATGCTAACTAACGGCTGAGCCTTGACAGGATGAGGAAGTGACAGGCTGGCTTTTGCAGGTACAAGGCTGGGCTGAGCCGGTGCAGAATGACTGGGAGCTTGAGCTTTGGGGAAGGCTTATAAAAGCTTGGCTGTGCTGTTTGCATCACTTTTATTTATTGGAAAGTTATAAGCGCATTCATATAGGCATGGACCACAGAAACAAGTCCTGGAGGAGGAATAGGGTGACCCATTCAGAGAGAGGGGAGGCTGAATATGCACAGCCTGAAGGCAGAATATGCACAGCCAGCCTACAGGGAAGGCTGAGAAAGCCAAGGATGGGGTTTGAAATTTGAGAGGGCTGATGAGCACTGCTTTTGCTGTTTGCCTTATAGTGGATTGCACTGCTTGATAATATGTCTATTATACTCACTGTCTACATTGCTATCTTGCTACTCTTCTCTCTTATAAGATTATTTTCTTCAATAAGAATTGTTTTAAATAAAAAAAAAAAAAGAATTGACAGACAGACAGACACACAACATTTCATTAAAAACAGACACAGACAGTGGGTAACATTCTCACAACAACACAAGTAACACAATGCTATGTCTTGATTGCTGGTTAAGTTTGCATATGCTTGGTTCATTGTTTGCATTCTGATGGGGTTCAATGCTCATAAATGGGGGTGGTAGCAGAGGGCAAGGGTGGTGGGGGGTAGGGTTGGATGGCAGGGGTGGGGGGGGTTGGAGGTGCAGGGGAGGGGTGTGCTGGTGGCTGGGTGGTGGGTGCTGCCTGGGGACTGGGGCTGGGAAGGAGAGGGGGACGGGGGAGAAAGGTGGGCACAAGGGACTTGCATGGCAACGACTCTGATATAGACTGCAGTGGCGCTCCAGGATGGTGAGCAGCCGCCTCCGTGCTTTTGCTTTTCTTACGTCAGCTCTTCTCTTCTCCCTCTTGCGCCTCTTCTTTCTCCCTCTTCCTCTCTTTTTCTTCTCTCTGTTTCACAGTGCTTTGCAACAGTTTTTTTTTTGTTTCTCTTTTTTTTCGGTTTTTTTCTCTTCTTTTCTTTTGAAGCCTCTGAACATCTGGGCACAATGTTCAGACTCTGTATGAACACACAGACATGAACAACACAACATTCCACTCAAGACAGAAATGACAACATTTAACACCACTTGTTACACTAATGACTGAGTTCTCACTTGTTCTTCAAAGCAATCTCAAACCCAAAAAAAAAACAACAGAAAACACGAGGAAATGGTGAGGAGGTTTACTTATAGGAGGAGTGGAGAGGAGGAGAGGAGAGCTGATCTGGTTGGGTGGAAGGTTGAGTGAGGGTTGAGTGGAGAAGGGGAAGATGCAGATGGAATCTCCTATCATCTCTTCTCTCTAAGGGGTGATCTATCTCCTCATTCACAGGAATCCTTTCTCTCATTTCTTTACTAGGGACAATGTCACTAGGGAAGGGGGCCCTTCACTAGGATTCCGCAGCGCTATGCGGCTCACCCGTGTGTCCAGAAAGGACACTGGCACTGGGCCCTGGTGGGGAATGGCGCCACCGGCACTGGGACACGGACACAGTGGCTCTGTCCCATAAAGGCTCACCCCATATTGCCTAGGCACTGGATGAAGGCATGGACTGTAACTGAAGCATGAAGCTGCGCTTGATAGACCATGAACATCAGGATTACATCTCCATCGCCATGCAGCCTGCCACCACCCCCCATCACTCCAGAAACATTCTCCCCCAACCCTTAAAAAAAAAAAACCCACGCCCGGTACCCTCCTCTGCTTGTCCTCTCTGCTGGCTCTTCTGCTGCTGCTGGCTGGCCTCCTGGCTTGGCTCCTGGAGCTGCATGCCTGCGGAATCTGCATTTCTCCAGAGCCCCCCCATCTTCTTCATCCCACTCCCTCTCCTCCCTCCTCCTCCTCCTCCTCCCCTCCCCTCCCTCCAGCCTGTCCCAGCCATTGGCAGTTGGTCCTGGGGTCACCCCACCCCATCTTGTCCATCTCCTCCATAAAAAACGAAGGGTCTGTAAGCAGCTCAGGTCTCGAGCAGCTCGCGGGCTTTGTAACTCCACAGGCTAGGCTCAGCTTTTCTGCATTTACTTTCACCCCCGCTGATAGCCCGTCCCCAGCATGCCCCTTGCATCTGCTCAAAGATATCAGAATCAAAGATATCCGGACAAAGATAGTTGCCGCAGCTGCTGCTGAACCCCAAACACCCAAACACTGAGACTCCTGCCCACCACTGTCTGTGCTGCCCTCCCTGCTGCCGCATTGGAGGGGGCCTGTGTCTTACCTGTAAAACCTAAACTGTAACTTGCACTGCTGCACTCAGCAAGGAGACAAGGAGCAAGGAAAGGAGACTTTTTATAGGGGGGGGGCAAAGGCAGGCAAGTGCAGAGGAGTGCAAACTGATGTGCTGATGTGGAGAGTGGCTGATTTGGGAGCTCTGGGATTCCCCTTATTCCCTGGAAGCGCGGTGAGTGTCCAGTAGTGTCCACAGCAGCCAGCGCGCTGGTGTCACCAGCGCTACACTTATCGGGATGGATGGGATGGGGTTGCAGCCAGGGAGTGCCAGGAGTTGCAGCGCTGTGCAAGTGTGGATTTGGTGTGTTAATTAGCACGCTGGAAAGAAACCAGCCACCAGCAGCAACTTGTGTGCGTAGCCAAGCCCAGAGATTGCTGGCTGAGGAGCAGCCAGTGGGGCAAGGCACAAAGAATCTGACAACATAAATAAAAACAGAAAATGAAAACAGAATATATAAGATAAGGAGAACAAAAGAAAAAGCATTCATACAGCAACAGTGCTAGGTGTAAGGGGTATAATGAGTGTGTGGAGGGGGGTGGGGAAACGGAGTAAATGACATTTAGCCATCAAAAGGAAACTCCAGAAAAAGATTGGAAATGACTGATCCAAGACACTTTTAATTCAATCATCACTGTACTGACAAAACCCACTGTGAACGTGGATCAACCTGGAATAACGAAGATGAGGTTGAGCCTAAATCATCTCATTGTCATGTTTTGGGTATACCTGAAGATTACTGAGGAGAAGTTGCCACTACAGCCAGAGATTCAGTAAATATCCTTGATGCAAATACCCTTTTCCGGGTGGAAAGACAATACCATGTCCCAACTGGCTTCCTTGCTCAGTTAAGACTAAATGCATTTTCTATGAGACTCCTGTTATCAAGATTTTGAGGATGGAGAGCACTAGACCAAGTACTACAAGAAAACAACTATGGCATTCTGGATCACCTTATCAGTAAAACATCACCTCCCATAGCACAGTGTCTGATAGTAGAATAAAATCCCAAGCATTCATTACTGACTGAAAAGATTTAAAAAAAAGTGTAACAATATCACTAAGAAGAACTTGAGCTTTACTTGAAAGTTCCTCATTGAAAATAAGATCCTTAATTACTGAGTTGTGTGTACATTGTAGAATAGTATTAAGCAGGTATACTGTACTTAGTACATTTGTAAGTCAAGATTTTCTCTATATTATTATAACTCATTAATATATTATTGACCAAAATAAAAAGAATAAATGGGATAAAAATAATCAATCAATATTGAGTTTCTAACTATGAAATACCACACTTAGTATTAGTTCAAAACATAATTTCAAAGTTAATTAAGTTACACTCAGAAAACTAGACAAAACATTTTTGTTTTGCACACAAAATAACAATGTCTGTGTAAAGAGCAGGTTAGAGAAACATCACTGAAAATTCATGGTGCAGAAGCCTGACTTCCTATAGGGGTGAAGTGATAACAGAAATGACAAGCCAGTCATCCAGTGGACTTATCTTGTAGTCATCTACATAACAAATGATGGTATGAATATTTCAACTCAGTTTTAAATTAAAAATTATTCTAATTAAGAATTTGACTCTATTAAAATATAAATGTATTAATAAAAACAATTACATGTTAATGAATGGACTTCAAGTAAAGTATAGGCATGTCTGTGATTTAGTAATCATATAGGCTATGCCTACGCTGCAGAACACTTGCTTCAGCATGTAGGGAATGTGTAGCTAAGACACCACAGCGAAACACAAGCCACACTGCAGTGTACAGCTACATAATGCAGTGAAAGTCTCTCACAGGAAGGAGGCAGCAGGAAAAGGTTCTGGCAACAGGGAGCTGCCAGAGCCTTTTCCTAAAGCCTCCATCCTAACAGAGTTTTGCACTGCAGTGGGAGACAGGGACGGACACCGCTTGGGCATATAGAGAGCTCCTTATACCTCCTTATACCACCTCAGCATGTAAATTAGACTGAGCATAATTATGTCTAGGGGAGTGACTAGGTGTAAGGGAATCAAACTTACAACATCTCATACCTCACTTATGAATTTGGCTTGCTATGATTAATGTATGAAAACCTACTTTACTCTTCTCAGCCTTCAATAAAAATTAAATATTCTCAGTCCTGTAAAATTTTACACATTACTATGGGACAAAAATTGCTAAGCTACTGCACTATCAAATCTCCCAACTTTTCTGTACAGCTGCCAACCCCTTCAGCACTGATTTAATTTTGAACCCTCGACAGTTTAACACTGTCAGGTTCTTGGCTGATAAAAACAAAAAAGCCCTGTGCCATGAATTCTCATAAGCAGCATCCCAGGGCAACACTGCTAAGATTTTTATCTGAGTGAGGGAGAAGTGCCATTTAAACAATTTTTAAGTGATTACCAGAAGACTTATAGTCATTTATTGGGACGTTTAAGCAACACTATAAAGATACACATTTGCTATAAAGGAGTATTTAAAAAACAGTTTTTAATGTCGAAAACCAATTTATTTATAGTATATCATTTTACATCAATCCACTTTTGTTAAAATAAATGTTCCATACCCCTGAGGCACTATGATAGGAAGGTTGAAGTTTTACAATATTATGAATTACCATTTTTTCCTTAGAGGAACAGAATTTAAAAATTGAAACAACATTTTATCATAGGATTTTTCTCACTTGTTCTTTCATGGACTCATTTTGATTTCTGCCATCTTAAATCTAAATAATGCTTTCCTTGTAATTTTGTAATTGAAGGTTCTTTTTAATATGTAAAATGGTAACACACTATAACTTCTCTAAAATATGCATCAACAGCTAGAGCAGTGCAAAGAATTTATAATTGCAGGAAAGAAATATGTTTTGTAGGGTAGCAAATAAAAATTATGACATTTATTTTCACTTTGAATTTTCTGAAAAAATGAAAAGCTGTTTCTTTGTATAAGAAATTCATTTAACTGGGTAATGCAGTTTTTGCTGTGGAAAAGAAAGGTTTCATACTTACAAATGTTATTCGCTTCGCATACTGCCTCGGCAGATTTACACTTTGCAAGTGCACATATCAGTACTGCAAGCCCTGGAGCCCTCTATAAAGCACTGGTTGAACACATGCACTTTTGTGGTTATATAAAGGATCACAACCCCAACCAACCCATCCAAGCTCTGGATCAGCAGCGGCACTTGGAGACCCGTTACAAATAGGAAAATAGAGAATTCCCTCTGCAGATGTTCACAGATGGGAGTAAAAACCTCTTGAAGGAGGGCTGTAGCACACAAATGAGGCTAGCAATTTGCTCTCCTGTAAGGAGCAGCTGCTTTGGCCTCTAAGGGTATGTCTGCACTGCAATTAAAAACCCGTGGCAGGCCTGTGCCAGCTGGCTCGGGCTATGGAGCTGTTTACTTGTAGTGTAGACATTCAGCCTTGGCTGGATCCTGGGCTTTAGGATCCTGCGAGATGTGAGATCCTGCAGCCTGAGCCCCAACATCTACACCACAATTAAACAGCCCCTCAGCCTGAGCCCTGAGAGCCAAAGTCAGCTGGCACAGGCCAGTCACAAGTTTTTAACTTTGGTGTAGACATATCCAGAATCACAAAATTAATGGTAAGTAAATTTATGGATTGAGCTGTTGTAAATGTGGCTTGAAAGAGTAGATCCTGGAGTTGTCAGTTATAAATTTAACTCCAAAGAAGGTGATGGGTCCTGCAAAGGACTGATGTGGGCTGGGCTCATGTATCTGCCTCACATTCTGTAGAACACTTACCCCCACATCCTAAGTCCTTGAGGCTCATGTGAGGGGAACAAAGTCTTTGAATTAGAAGATAACAGGTTGCTATTGATGCCACATAGCCTGTTGAACATCATGGTAGCCCGTTAATATTAAAATCACTGAATAACCGTATGTAGGAAAAGGATGTGGGCAGAAGGGGAAGACATGGGTCCCTCGCATCAAAGATAGTATTATCTGTTGTAGAGTTATTGATAGTTCAGAAAGACAGGACCTGTAATGCTTATGTATCAGTATACTGTCTGATAAATCACAAAAAGGGGCACAGGTGTGGTTTGCTGTGCAAATTAGATGAGGAAACAGGACAAGCTGCACATTCAACATCTATCTAGAATATGTAGAAAAAATTATGGGAGATTTCAATCAGAGACACATGCTGGAGGTCTCATGCTGGTGTAAAACATCCTGGGAATTTCTAAAAATTATAGATAACATAACTTAAACACTGCAACCATCTCCAGGTAATTCTATATCAGATTTCATTCTGATGGATAAAGATGTAAGATCATTGAATTAAAACTGATGGCTGCCTAGATTCAAGTGATCATGATCTAATTTCATTTGCTATGTGCAAACACAATATAGTCCTGAACAGTAATATATACACTTGTTGCTTTAAAAAAGGGAAAATTTCCCAAAGCTAAAAACAATTATGATCAAAACTGAGTTGGAGGAAATATTAAAGCGTAACATATGAAGGATAATTGGGAATTGTTTACAAAGGCTTTATTAGATGCCAATGTCCACCCACCCATTCCACAGTCAGGAAAGAGGTCGTCTTTGGTTAAAAAAAAAAAATCATGTTTAGAGGGTAGGTGAAAGCAGCAATACAAAAACAACAAAAACCCAATATGTAACTAATGGAAAAAGAAGCAAGTCGACAGTAAATAGTATACATCAGCAGTTAGGAGTTACAGACAGACAATCATAAACAAAGCTAAAAGTAGTGAAAAATCTATGGCAAGTAGGGTGAAAAAACCTATATTTTAAAAAATATATCGGAACAAATTAAATTCTTACAATGGTACAGATCTGACACTAGACAATGATGGTAAAATTATCAATCATGATGCAGAAACGGGAGACATACAAGAATATTTCTGTTCTGTATCCAGAAAGCAGCAAAATGGCTGTATCCATATCTTACAGGATTAAGAAAATACTTTCCCCATCAGTAACTAGGGAGGCTATTAAAGAGCAACTATAAAAACTTTAGTGGGACCAGATAATTTGCATTGAAAAGTATTAAAATAATAGGTTGAGGAGCTATCTGAACCATTAATATTGACTTTTAACAAAACTTGGAACACGGTTAAAGTTTTAGAGGACTAGAGAAAAAGCCAATATTTTGCCAGTATTTAAAACGCATGGAAAAACAGGATGACACAGGAAACTATTGGCTGATCAGCCTAACATCAATTCCAACTATATCATGGAAAAGCTGATATAGGATGCAATCAGTAAAGATTTAAAGCTTGAAACATTAATGCCAACCAATTTGTTTTTAATGGGAAATAGGTAAAAAAAAAAAAGTTTGTTTGTTTTTATTTAAATCACGTTTGGTTGATAAAAGTAACTGTGTTGGCATAATATACATATTTCTGTAAGGCATCTGATTTAGAATCACAGAAGATTAGGGTTGGAAGAGACCTCAGGAGGTCATCTAGTCTATCCCCCTACTCAAAGCAGAACTTAATCCTGTGTAACATTCTAATTAAAAAAAATTGTGCTATAAAAAGTCAATGCAGCCATTTTAAATGAATTAAAAACTGGCTGATAAATCTCAAGGAGTAATTGTAAATGCAGAATTGTTGTCCAATGGTCGAGTGGGATCCTGCAGGAATCTGCTGTTAGCTCAACATTCTTCAAAAATCTGCAGATTACAAAAAATTTGGTGGAGTGGCCAGTTACACAGACCACCCTAGATCTCTTGGTATGGTGGTCTCATTTAAATACCACAATAACACAGCCAAATGCAAGATCGTGCATCTAGCAATAAAGAATGAAGGAAACTAAGAGGGGGGGTGTGATTGTATCCTGGAAAGCAGTGACTGTGAAAAAGGGCTAAAGAGTTCTTGGGCATTAGGAAATAGTGGGGTCAGAAACTCTTTCTTCTATGGCCCCCTATAGATGGAGGAAATCTTCCTCCAATAGGCCTCTCTCATGAGATGGGTCCGCAAAGAGGAAGGAAGAAAGCAGAGGAAAGTGAAGTGGCCTGGTGCAGAACTGTATGGAACAACCTTTGCAGGTATGTTTAGTACTCAACAGTTGGAAGTAATCCAGGCACTGATAAAGGAGAAGACATAAGGTCTGAAGGATGGAGGCAAAGGTGTGTAGTTTTCAACCATCCCACCAAAAAGCTGTTGATTGGAAGCCAAAGTTCAGCTGATGAGCAGTGAGGAATCCTCCTTCTATATGGACATCTTTTATTAGAAGCAGGCTTAGTCAAGGAAGCAGACTGGCCACGATCTCTGAGGCTGCATCCCCTTGTTCCTGCAGAAAGGGAGACTTTTGGAAGCCGAATGTTGGATTCAAATGTTTCCTTCTTATAACGGACAGATTTCGTAAGCTCTAAGGACCGGGCAGTGACCTTTGTTCTTCTGATCTTTTCCAAAGGCCTCGGCCTTCAAAGAATGTTCTTTGATGTTCTTTTGTGACTCAGAAGAAAGGCCAGAGGACCTTAACCAGGAGTACCCTCCCTAAGGCTATACAGACGCTTCCTAGTCCCTGAGTCACATATACCTTTGGTTATAGCTCTCACATTAGTATCTGAGGCATTACAGGCTCCTCTGAATTTTCTCTAGCATTCAACTTTGGTAATCAAAGGCTTCATAGCCTCCTTTTACTTCTCTGGTGAAGAGTCCAAAATGGGACTCCTGGTGTCCCATAGTGTGTAGTTATATCAAGGCATCATGGCCTGATAATTGGCTACATGAAAACCCAGGGAGTGGAGCAAGCAGGTCTTTCTGCCAAAAGTGTTCAGTTTGTATCCTTTCCTGTCAGAGGGAAAAGAGTGAGATGTCTTGTTACCACTGGCAAGTTCCTTTGAGGCAGATAACACAATGGAGTGCTGCTTAAGAATGTTATAGTGAAAATTGATGACCCTCAGTAAGCATTGGGCACATTCTGCCAGCTCTCTTTGATACTGGTGCTGAGGAAAACAAGAGAGCCAAATGTCCTTGGATGAATTAAGATGGCCTGGATTAATAGGAATAGTCAATTTATCTTCAATATGCAGCTGCAAAATATCAAAAAGAGGATCAAAGCAATTCTGTTGCCAAAACCCCTGGTTCAAATTGAAGAGTGCTAACCATTAGCTCCAAAAGTTCATGGAATTGCCTTTGTTCATCCAGGAAGAAGCCCGTCTGATCCTCTTTGATGGGTGACTTGTGAACTCCTTCAGAAGGGGTCTCATCCCACTCAACAGGTACTGACAATTCTTCTTGAGGAGAAGAAATGCCAGTGCAGGTGCAGGTTGTGATTTTCAATTCTGAGTTCTGCTGCTCAATACCATATCCCACAAGTGGGAACATACAGAGGTTCTCAAAAAGAAACATGTCCTATAGTCAGAGACTAAAGAAACTCAATATACTTATTTTATCCAAAAGGAAGTCAAGAGATGTCTTGATCACAGTTTCATAAGCATCAAAATGGGGAAGTGATTTCTAATAGTAGACTTCTCTTTAATCAATCAGAAAAAGTCATAATGAGATCCAGTGCTGGACTGGATGGTTGTCAAGATGAAGGCAAACTAATTCAGATTAGAAATGAGGCACAAATTTTTAACAGTGAGGCTAATTAACCATCAGAAGAATTTAGCATAGGGATGTGGTGCATTCTGCATCAAATGAGGACTTTAAATCAAGACTGGATATCTTTTTTATATGCTATACCTGAAACATAAATGATGGGATTGATGTACACATTATTGGGGGAGGTTCTTTGGCTTGTTTTATGCAGATGACCATAATGATCTTTTTTCTGGCCTGAATCTTTGTGAATCTATGATTTGAGGAAGGAAAAAGAGACAAGTGAGAATGTATACAGGCTGCATGAATCTGATGTAGGAGAAATGCATGGTCAGAGTACCCTGCCTGCTCTCGACAATAAAGAAGGTATTTGGAGTAAAAAAAGTTCTAATTAGGGTTGTAACCATTTTCTGAAGATTCTCTTGACCACTTATGTATTTTAAGGGCCTATTTATTCTGATGTCTACCTCTTAAATTGTCTCTGAACAATTCTCCCTGATCCCAAGTGCCTCCTTGTAGCTGGGCACTTTAACACTGGAGTTGCCATACCCTTTCCCCTCTCAAGTTCCAAAGGACTCCACAATAGGCTCTCTCTTGCCTCAGTAATACCCCTCCTTGGGACAGATTTATTAGAACAACATATTGTAAATAATCTATAACAAACTCCCCAAACGGTCCATCTTTCACCCACTGTGCATTAGTCCTTAAAATCCCATGACATCTAGTCCATTGATGTAGCACATATCATAGTCCACCACATCTGGGCTCTTCTTCATTCTTGACCCTACAGGTCACTACAGGAACCAAGGAGGATGGCTTCCCTACCTGCTGGAAGCTACTTTAACACTTTCTCTCCTGAGATTTCATGGAAAGACTTAATTAAGCCCTCTGATATTAAGTTTACTCTGCAATATCAAGTATTTTCTTCTTGAAGAAAGGCTCAGGTAGACCAAAGATTTAGTTGCTAACTTGCTCCCTTAAGTTTTAAGAGTTTCATCATCTTGCTAAATAGGTCTGAACCTTCAAAAGACAGTTTAAAAATTTGGATTTGAGGGATAGGCTGGAGGGCCCGAACTTAACAGCCATTGTATTGATCTTGTGGCAGCTCCCAATGAATAGCTGAATCAAAGTAAAAACTGATCTGATCATCAATGGACTGATAATTAGTGGTGTGGAGAGTATTAGAAAATTATAACTTTGATCCACATAACCTAACCTCTTGGACACTCTTCCGAGGTAAATAGAAAGATTTATTCCACTACATTATGTGTGTCAAACCTACACATTCCATTAAACCATTTACTTCGGGCTGAAGCTCTCTCTTCACTCTCCAAAGGCATTTGGACCACAGCCACTGCAATTCAAAAGGACCAGAGACAGATTGGCAGGACTGAACAAGAAGTCACTCATCTTGTGCAGTAATGATGATTCTTTGAGATGTGTACCCCTATGGGTGCTCCACTGTAGGTATATCTGTGCCCCTGCACCTCTAATTGGAGATTTTAGGTAGCAATGTGCATTCAGCCTTTACATGAGCTCTCCCTGCCTCGTGATCTGCCTCGGGGCTATCTAGCACCATGCAGGCGAACCCCCCTCAGTTAGATAGCCCTGAGGCAGACCACAAGAGAGGGAGAATCCATGTATGGGCTGAATGGATACTGCTACCTAAAATCTCTAATTAGAAGTGCAGGGGCGCAGATACACCTACAGTGGAGCACCCATAGGGACACTACTCGAAGAAGTAGTAGGAGTTCATGCTAGACTGGTCAAGAGCAACTGAGCTCCTTCCTCCCTATCTGCTGCCTTTCTCTGGCCAGCTTTCAAGAGGAACTCTTTCCCAGACTTTTTCCCCATCTCCCTGTTGGTGCTGTGGCTACTGAGCACTCCAGAAACAGAATTAGGAGAATGGCTTCTTCTCTCCACCCCTCAATTTCATGTTGGTCCAACAAACCCAGCCTCAGGGAACAGTTGTCTATTCAACTCCCACCCCTCAATGACCACTCCTGAGCCTGCGGCGCCAGCTCCCAGAGGTTGTGGTGAATTAAAAAAGGGAGGAGGGGCCAACTACCCAAGGGGGGAATTGAAAGAGGGAAAATTGACAAGAAGGGAAACAGAGGGAGAGCTGTTTATAGTGGAAATACATGGACAGTTAATCTATTGGACAAAGAAAAGGAGGTTGCATACAATGTACTTTAAGAAATTATTTTCTTTACATGCATCATTTAACTTCACTGACTAAAGAGGATCATTATGCAGTTGGCCAATACAGAAACATTTACCTCTTGCCCATGACATTTTTACTTCCAGCCCACATACTAATAAAAAATAATTTTGCCCTCAATACAGAATGAGTTGGACACTCCTTCACTATATCTTTATGATGTTGAAAAAACAAAAGTATTCTTAAAACAGAAGAAAGGAGTCAAAACTTTTTCCTGAACTCCAGTGATTAAAAAATGACATTAGAAAATAGCTGATAGAAATAAGCAGAAATTGGAGAAAAAAAAGTTATATAAATGTAGTTTGTTTTTGCTGAAATATGATTGGTGAAATTACTTCCAAGGACGTCTACCACAAGTTGGCATAATGATGTATAAGAAATTCTTTGAAATAGAAAACACAGCTATGTTTGGGGCATTGGAATTATTTTTATTTGGTTAAAGTGATGAGACACATGACTGACCATGCCTCTTCTGAAAATTTGAGAGTCCTGCACAAAGGCATCTTCGGGACCTTAAAATCCTCAACATCCTAATCTCACTCAAGGGACAATACTTCTGCATAAGGACTCTGGTGAAGCCCTCAGACACACCCAACTCACAAAGATTAGTGAGGATGTCAGGCCATCACCACTGGATTGACTGAAATGTATGATAATAGTTTCAAGCCATACTTTCTCTTAAATGTTATTTCACCTTTATTCTATTCTCTCTTTCCTATCCCCCTTTTTGGCTTCTGTGTAATCAAGATAAAGTTTGACTGGTTTTGTATCAGCTGAAATCCATGATACCATCATCATATCTAGCATCACAGGTTAAAGCAGCATAAATAACCTTGTTCAATTATCAAGACCTAACAGTGGCGTGAAGTTTCAGAGGCTGAAGGGCACAGACCTGTATGTGTAACATATTCTGTCTCCAGCATGTGAATAAAGCAAATATCGGTGAGACAGAAGTTAGTCTTTTCTATTCTCTCATTTCCTCTTGTGTGTTTGTCATGCTCGTTTAGGGAGCAGGAATAATTTTAACAATAACTGTTTATCTAAGAGAGAATGACTCTTTGCCCCAAGAAAAACTTTTAGTATCAGCAAGATTTTTGAGAGACATTTTTCATTCTGAAGAACTTTGCTAAACACAAATTAAAATATTTCCAGAATTAACAGCTATTTGACTTTTAAACACAAGTATTTTAACGTCTGTTTTCTTTGTTCTCTTTATATGCTTTGTAAATATTAGAAAGGACCTGTAGAGCATGGTTGCTACATTATATGCAGGGCAAAAGCTCATTATACATACCCATGAACCATAAACTTAACTCTTGTGATAGTAAAACCAGAGTTCTAGTAAAAAATTAACCTTTTTAAGGCGGATACCCTTTTATCACATCTTCTTTCATTCCCATCCATCAGCACAACAGTAATGAGGAGGCCAAATGAAGCCTTTTTGCCGCTTTCTGTCTTATACCAGCTTCATGGCTTCACTCATCATTAAAATGTTTTGTTCTATGTCATTTTTCACTGCGTCTATCTAATGCATGCTCGGTCTTCCTCTATTTCTAGTTCCTTGCACTCATGTGTATCACCATGTATGGTATACTTTGAGTTCATTCTCGACACGTGTATAAACCACCACATTCATCATTTTTTAGTCTTCTGTCAGAGCATTATTTCTTGCCTTACTTGTTTTCTTTTCACTTCATTTTTTCCGGCAGTCTTGAAACTCTCAATAGTCTCCTCAGCCAATTCATTTCTGAGGTCGATATCTTTAGTTCATCAGCCTTCTTCATACTCCAGCATTCCAACCTGGTACAGCAGCAATGGCACAGCAGTTGTTTCATATACTCTGATTTTCATTTTTATCAAAATTTCTTTAGCTTTCCAGTTCTTGCAGAGTACTCTAAGGAACACATTTTTTTCTCCTTATCCTGGTTCTTTGTCTCCAACTTTGATCTTTATTTCTTCCTCTTGTCTTGCAATTGAAGTAATTCTTATCTTCTCTGTGCCAACCTTTAGTCTGAATCTTCTGCTTCCCTGTCTCCCTTGGCAGTTATTCTCTGTAAATCCTCCAAGTCTATGAGGACAATATAATCAAGTGAATAACTTAAGATCCAAGGAAGGCACATCTGGCTCTCTAAGTGCATGAAGTCTCCCATGGTTCTGAAGTCAGCAATACAACTTCTAAGGTATAACATTGGCAGAAACAGTGCTGAAGCAAGCTTGTGGAATGAAGAGTAGTGATGCAGACAGATTACAGTACACTGGTCAACCACAAAGTCAAGGAGTTGTGGTCAAACACTTGGTGAATATTGGACCCTAGATTGCTTTTCTCCATCTTCTGAGTTCTCTGACTACTGCTGGAGGCAGGATGGACTTAATACACATATATGTGATGTGGAATGTCAAATCCTATGTTTGTATGATGTTTCAAAAACAGTGACCGGTGAGAAGATTGAAATCCTTCAGCTGTTGCAGAAGAAAAAGACCTGGTGACTACATCCTATGTGGATTCATAATTTACTTTTATAGAATGAAATATTTTCTAGAATACATCGCTAGTTATATCATACATTTGTTCATAACATTAATATTTTGAACATACCTTTGATTGTATTGTCCTTAGATTGACCACATGCATGTCACAAGGCATGGATGAAGTGAGTGGAGAAAAGGCATTCAAAATCTGTGGGACACCAGATTCTGCATATGTAGTCATTGGAATTACAGGATGATTTATGAAAGAAGAAGTCATATGGCTCAGAAGAGAGGGGAAACTGACTGATGACTTCTCTTCTTTCTATAAAAAAGCAGATAAAACCTTAATTAAATGCAAGTCTGTAAATTAAGACATTAATTATTTACAAACAAAGACAAAACTTCTCAATCAGCAACTCATCTGCTTCTCTAATAATAAAAATGGTTACATACTGGCTCGGTAACTGTTCTTCAAGGTGTGTTGCACATGTCCTTTCCATTTTAGGTGTGTTGATTACCTGTGCACTGAAGCCAGAGAACTTTTTCCGATAGTGGTACCTGTTCGTGTGGAGCATGTGCACTCTGCACATTTGTTCAACTAGCTGAAGTTATGAAGGGGCGGAGCCTCTCTGACCTCACTCAGTTCCTTCACCCAGGGAGCCAGAGTTTGCTGTGGTGCCCATGTAGAGAGCAAGGAGGATGGGTCATGGAATGGGCATGTGCACACATCTTAAAGAACAGTAGTTTCTGAACGGGTAACTAACATTTAAGTGCTTGCACATGTCCATTCCACTTTAGGTGTCTGACAATTTCAATGGAGGAGGAAATTGGTGTCTACCTGAACAAGGACTCTCACACTACTCTCCCAAACATAGTCCTATGCCCTAAGAGCCAATAAGTCATAGCCCTGCAAATATCACTATGGGAACATGACCTAGGAAAGCAGCTGACACTGCTTATGCTCTCATAGTGTGCTAAAACTCTTTGAGGTCATGGAGCATTATCGTAGCACAGATAAATACAAGAGGAGATCCAGGAAGAGATCATCTGTCGAGAGACGGGATGCCCTTTCATCCTGTCAGTGCAGATGAACAAGAGTTTAGGGTGGAGATGCCATAAACTCTTTAATTCTGTTCAGCTAAAAGGCCACATCTTATAAATGCCCAAAGTATGAAGGTTTTCCCTATCTTTGTGGGTGTGAGGTTTTGAAAAAAAGGCAGTACATATGCAGAATTATTTACATGAAAATCTGACACCACTTTAGTAAGAAATTTGAGGTGTGGATGCCAACTAACTTTACCTTTATAAAACAGTATCTAAGGAGGGTCAGCTACCAAGGCCTAAAGTTCTGCTACCTCCTGGCTAAAATAGGGGCCACCAGGAATACTAACTTCATTGAGAGATGAGAAAGGGGGTGTAACTATAGGTTTGAAGGGCAGCCCTGTTAAAATGGAAAGAACCAAACTCAGATTGCAGGATGATGTGGGATCCCTAATAGGAGGCAAGGTCTATCCAAACCTTTCAAGAACCTAACAGTCATAGGCAACACTGCCAGAACCGTGGCCCCACCTCTTCTCTTCCTCTTTTCCCATAGCCATGCCCCTGCTCCTTCTCTTCCCCCCAACCCCAGGCTCCACCCTGAGGCCAGCCCAGAACTTGGAGCTGGGCCATGCTAAGAGTCATCCAGGGAGCCCAGGCTGCTGTGGGGCCCATGTTCCCACCCATCCCGGTGCATTGCTCAGAGCAGGTGGAGGGTCCATGGCTCCCCACAGCGGTCCTGGATCCCTGGGAGGCTCTTATTACAGACCAGCACTGACTTTTGGCCTTGCCAGGGGGCAGGGTCTTGGAGGGGAAGAGAGGAGGGTCTGGGCCTCAAGGCAAGGGGGACTAAGGTTTCCTTTAGTCCCCCCACTGGAAAGAGACTGGCACTGCCGGCAGGGGCTACACTTCATGGTGGGGGAGCTGATCTTAGCTCCCCTGCCACAAAGCACAGGTGCTGCAGTCACCACTCCACACCCCCAAACTATGCCCATGTTAAAAAGTGGGTGGGCAGTACAACTTAAGATGCCAGAATCTATAACTCTACATTTCTAGAATGCGGCACTGGGGAGCACCTTGCAGGAGTTATCTTAACTATAACTAACTTCGGTACTGGTCATTTTATGTGAGTGTGTTGAGGACTTAGCCCACAGAGAAGAAGAGGGCTTCTTCTGGCCAGAAGAGGTCTATGGGCTGGACTTCTGCTGCCTGCATAGCACCAGAGATGGAGAGTGGTGTCTTCTCACCAGCTCTCTTCAACTCTCTTCCAAGTCTTGTGGTGCACTCGGAGATGGAGTTAAGTCCAAATCCCTGCATATTGAGCATCTGGGTTCTGAATGAGAGCACAAAAGCTGTTTCAACCAGGATGTCTTGAAGTTGAACTTCCCTCAACTTCCTACTCCTCGTTTTAAATACCTTACAAATAGGGCAGTTATATCTGATGTGTCCTCCCAAACACTTCTATCAGTGGGAGTGAGGATCACTGACTGGTCTAAATTTGTTATAGCCAGAACAGTACCTAAATCTTGGGGACTTGGACATGCTTGGGAACTGAGCCAAAAAAAAAGTACCACTATCTAAACTACAACTATACTAAACTACTTACAATAAAAGACCTCTAGAAAGTTTTCTTAAAGGGAAATATGGGAAAGACCATAAGACTCACACCCACACACACTGACTACCAACTATGGGTGGTCAGAAGGAACTGAAGGGGGGCTGGGATGGTTCCAACCCTTAATGCTTTCAGCAAGCAGCATGTACTGCCCCAAAAAGTACAACTATGGGGAAAAGTTCTCCAGCTTCAGTGCACTGGTGTGAACACATCTAAAATGGAACGGACATGTGCAAGCACTCAAAGAATTATAATTCTTATTCTTAATGTAGCTCTTATACAAATAATCAGTAGCTTTCTCAAAAAGTTTGCAAAGGAGGTATCATTAACACTTCTGTGCTTTTTTTCCATGCCACCCGTCAAACCTCCTGTAAAATCTGTAAAGTCTCTTCATCCTCCTTCAAGTATCTCCTTAAGACTCACTAATGCTGTAATGCCTACAAAACACTCCAGATGATAATGGCTAGACAGTTAGCAAAAAGACTATGGTTTCCTAGGAAAATGTACCATTTACTGTTATCTTGTTGTGCCATTCCACTTGTCTATTTCATTTACCTACTCGATCTTGTCATATAACTAGACTGTAAACTGTGGAGCAAGGATTTAGTTGTACAGCATTTATCTCAGTGGAGTCCTGATCATTTACTGTAATACAAATAATTAATAGCGCCAGCAAATTAAAATGAAAACAAGCTACAGAATTCTATACAATTTAAATGCAAATGTTTTGTATGTTTTGATTAGTTCTCAACGGATAAGATACATGCTAACTTTTTAAGGAAGAAGTGAGTGTTGCTCTTCCTCCTCTTGGTTAGCAGCACAACACATTTTTAATTTTTTTATGTGTGGGTACAACAAACAGCAAACATCTGATATGTGATTCAGCTGAGAACTAAACAAGTAAACATATATCTAAATTACAAACAGGTTGCTCAATCTTAATTATAGGCAATGGTATAAACATTTCAAGTATATTATTTCATATATTTTACTGAAGATATTGCTGCATATGTCAAAGGAAGACAGAAGGCAGAGGATTCTGGAAGTGAATCACTGGCTAGGTAAGTGATCTAGGCTCTAGTTTTGTGAAATATCGGCCCATCTTCTATGGAGGAGAGGAGGCTATATTGTTTGGATAGTCACCACCTCAGCAGAAGGGGGACCAATCTTCTTGAGGACAGGCTGGCTAGAGTAGTCAGGAAGGTGTTAAATGAATAGCATATGGGGAGGGTAAAAAGAGGAAAGATTTGAGCATTCAGCACAAAATCAAGATATCGAGAACAAAATTTATCAAGGAATCAAAGGTCATAAACAGGAGAAATGCTTCAATTACCTGTACATTAATGCTAAGAGCCTGACCAACAAACCAGAGGAACTGGACTTGGTCATTTAGGAGCATAAATTCAATCTACAGTAGAAGCTCAGAGTTACGAAAACCTCAGGAATGAAGGCTGTATGAAACTCTGAAATGTTTCTAACTCTGAACAAAACATGAGGGTGGTTCTTTCAAAAGTTTACAACTTATACACCTTTGAAACTTTACTATGCAGAAGAAAAATGCTACTTTTAACCATCTTAATCTAAATGAAACAAGCATGGTAACAGTTTCCTTACCTTATCAATTTTTTGTTAACCCCCCCGCCCCTTTTTTTTAATTTTTTTTTTAGCAGTTTACATTTAACACAGTACTATACTCTAGAGTATATGGGATTTTTGGTCTCTGCTGCCTGATTGCATACTTCCAGTTCCAAACATCCTTGGAATTTCTAAACATTATAGATGAGAATTTCCTAACTCAAAAAGCGTTGCAACCATCATGGGGGAATTCTATATTAGACCTTGTTCCAACAGATAACGAGGAACTGACTACAAGACTAAAAGTAGTGTGTGTGTGTATGTATATATATATACACATACACACACACACACACATATATATATACACACACACACACAACTTTTAGTCTTGTAGTCTATAAATATATATAAATAATTTGGTGCTTTAATAGGGCCAATTTCACAAAGCTGAAAACAGTATGAGCCAAATAAGCTGGGGAAAAGAATTTAATTAAAAAAACGTGAATGATTATTCGGAATTGTTTAAGAACACCTTACTAAATGCCCCAAAAGCCTCAATCCCACAATTGAGGAAGAAGGCTGTGCTGGTTAAAAAAAACAAACTGTTTAGAAAGGAAGTGAAGGCAGCTTTAAAATATAAAAGCAAAATATATAACAAATGGAAGAAAGGGGAAGTTAACATTAATGAATAAGTCAGAAGTTAGGATTTGCAGAAAATCAATAAGGGACACAAAAGGAGAAAAAAATGTATGGCAAGCAGAGTTAAAGACAGTAAGAGTTTTTTAAACACACTAGGAACAAAGAATCCTGACAATGGTATAGATCCATCACTAAATGGAAACACTAGAAAAATTATTAAATGATTAATTAGTAATAATAAATAAAACAGAAAAGATGTTCAATAAATATTTGTTCTGTGTTGGGGGCGGGGGAGAACAGATGATGCAGTCTCATAATATGGTGATAATGATGTTTTTTCCATTCCACTAAAGTCAGAAATATTAAAATCAGCAGATCCAGATAACTTGCATCCAAAGAGTTTCAAAAGACTGGCTGAGGGTCTTGCTGATTCTCAATAAGTTTTGGAACACTGGGAGTTCCAGAAGACTGGAAGAAAGCTAATGTTGTGCCAATTTTTAAAAAGGGTAAGCGGAATGACCCAGGTAATTATAGGCCTGTCAGCCTGACATCAATGCCAGGCAAGATAACGGAATGGCTGATACAGGATTCAATTAATAAAGAGCTAAAGGAGGATAATGTAACTGACAAATCAAAATGAGTTTATGGAAAATAGAGCCTGTCAAACTAACTTGATATCTTTTTTTCAATGAGATTACAAGTTTGGTTGATAAAGGTAATAGTGTTCATGTAACACACTTAGACTTCTGGAATGTGTCTGACTTGGTCCTGCACAACATTTTGATTAAAAAACCAGAGTGATACAACATTAACATGGCATAGATTAAATGGATTAAAAACTGGCTAACTGATCGGTCTCAAAATGTAACTATACGGAGAGAATCATTATTGAACTGGTCTGTTTTCAGTGGAGTCCTGCTGTGATTTGTTCTTGGAGCTATACTAGCATCTTTATCAATGACCCAGAAGAAAACAAAATCATCATAGATTAAAGTTTGGAGATGACAAAATTAGGGGAGTGGTAAATAAAGAAGAGGACACAGATTCAGAGAAATCTGAATTGCTTGATAAACTGGATGCAATATGCATTTTAAATATGGCAAAATGTATTTTTTTTCATATGGGAACAAAGAGTATAGGCCAAACTTACAGAATGAGAGATTCTATTCTAGGATGCAGTGACTAAAAAAGATTTGAGGTCATGGTGGATAATCAGCTGAACATGAGCTCCCAGCATGACACTGTGGCCAGAAGAGCTAATGTGATCCTGAAATGCATAAACAGAGGAATCTCAAATAGCAGTAGATAGGTTACTTTATCTCTGTATTTGGCACGATGTGACCACTGCCAGGCCTGCCCGGGGGGGCGGCAAGTGGGTGCCCTTCAGTACTGCCAAAGACGCGGAGTGACTGAAGGGCCCCCCGCCGCCAAAATGCTGCTGAAGACCCGGACCGCCGCCAAATGAATACAAGCGCCGCAGCTCCCCCGCTTTGCCCCAGGGCCCCTGAATCCTCTGGGCAGCCCTGACCATTGCTGGAATAACGTGTGCACTTCTGGTGCCCACAATTCAAGAAAGCTGTTGATAAATAGCGTGGGTTCAGCAAAGAGCCACAAGAATGACTGAAAGATTAGAAAACATGCCTAATAAACATGTCTCAAGGAGCTCAATCTATTTAGCTTGACAAAGAGAAGTGTAAAGGGCAAGAAGCTGTAAAACAGTTGACATCAAATGATCCATCTTGAACCACAGGTGGGCAGGTCCACACACCCCTATATGCCCTGGTAGAGCAGCACAAAGAGCTTTTCTGTGCAGGTGTGGGCCCACAATCACTGCTTTACAATCTCCAGTTGAGAGTGCACAGGCACATGCACATTCTGTGGTGGAGCACCCACAGGGACATATACTCAAAAAATGCAGCAACTGCACTGAATAGTTCTGAACAGTTGTTCCATATAGTACTACTGTCTGTATTTCAAACAATTTTTCTAAAAATATTTTCAATCACATGTAGGACTTTTTAAAACTAATCCAAGTACTCAGTTCTATACTTAAACATTTAGTATAATAGCAAACAGCTCTAGATATTCAACTAAATACCTCCCAGCACAAGCTTAGTTTTCACCTAAATATTTCACCACACTTAAAATCCCTGATCTAGGATCTCCTAAATTTATAAACACATGCAGGCAATGTTTATGGTGTTGCTTATCACAGAGCTCTGGAATTATCTCCAACATATATTTCATATGACACTAACATAAAACTAAAATAATGAATTGTCAAACTGAAAAAGTACTTGAAACATTTATTTACTTCTTGTCTTATGCCACTAGCACAAGACTATGTAAAGATAAATATCTCTTGATTGTGAAAGTTATCCTATCGTTCCAAACAGCTTTATAAATTATGTTGAATAAACACTCTTGCCAATTCTGTTCTTCAAGACAGACTGAGGATCTCTCTCAACTCTGAAATATTAAATCTTTTCATTATTTAAAGTTTGAAAAAGTCGTGACTTGTTAATTGTTATAAAATTATATTGAATATTCTTCCTTCTGCTAACACTCCTTATCCCCCATTTAAACCTTTCCCCTGCATAATGCCATTATTTAGGAGTAAATATGTTCTTTTAAATCACTGATGAATATACAACATGCAGCTAGAAGTAGGGAAATACACACTACATCCTGTAATGACCAAACAATACTACTGGATAAGAAAGGATTACATGACTAATGACAATTTACCATTATTACCCCTGCAACTAGTCAATGGCTGAATAGTCACAGCCAACTAGTTAGTTTTGGCTTCTGAATATTTCCCTATTCTTTTTCTGCATAATCTTTCCTATCCCATCTAATTCTTCATCAAATTCTCAGTTTCACCTTATTGTCATGTCCCACTTCTCCATTTTTATCTGCCTTCTCCTCAGAATTAAGTTTTCTGGAAGCAACAACAGGTAGTGCCATCTTTGTTTGGGTCTCAAGTATTTTAGGACTACGTCCACCAGTTGTGTTTAAGGCCATGGCAGTAGCCACTATCAAATGCTCCAAGATCTATAGCACAGCAGTTGCAATGTTTAAAAGGAGCTGCAGAAGTGGTACCAAGGATCCTGACATGTGTCTAAAGACGTATACATTTGCACTGGCTGCTACAGCTCCCTGGAAACCTGCTTTTAAGGAGAAAGTATGTGAGTACAGGAGAAGAAGACTGGGACAACTTAATTATTTTTTTTAAAAAGGCAGAAGGAAAGATGTCATGAGCAAGAGGTCGGAAAAATGTGGGTAGAACTATTTCTGCTTTCTATTTTTTTAGGAGGGGTGTGTGTGTGTGTGTGTGTGTGTCAGAGAGAGAGATTTGTAACAAATTATTGCTTTTTGTGATTAAATACAACCTCCCTTATGCAAGAGCATTCACAGTCAAATGGCTGAAAGCACAATATCCAGGGTTACACTAGATTCATAGATTCTAGGACTGGAAGGGACCTCAAGTGGTCATCGAGTCCAGTCCCCTGCCCTCATGGCAGGACCAAATACTGTCTAGACCATCCCTGATAGACATTAATCTAACCTACTCTTAAATATCTCCAGAAATGGAGATTCCACAACCTCCCTAGGCAATTTATTCCTAAATTTGTATTTGATAGTAGGTTGAAAAACACACAGAAATATTAAATAAATGGGAGAGATTCAAAGCAAAGTTTTATTTGATCAGTTCCATAATATTAAAATCAATGAAATTCCAGGTTTTAGTAAACATTTCTATTTACCTCATGCAGTTACAGAAATACCAGTTTGTCTGGGAATTTAGCAACTGAAGTCAGAGAAAGGAGGGATCAGGGCAGTTTGATAAATGGGGAGAGGAAAAGCTAAAAGCTTCTGTCATTGGGATGTGGACAGGATTTTAAAGTATTGAACACCACCTGTGCCTTCTTCAACTCAATTTTTAAGATAACTTTCCAAGTGATGACATAGGAATATTTATTAGTAAATACTAATACTCTGCACAGAGGATTTCAAAAAGCTTTACAAAAGGCGTGAAAACATGGTTTGACTAATGGGGAAAATGAGGTGGAGAGATTTAGTGGCCTTTAGTATACATTTAGTAAAGGTGAGATGAATGATGAGTCATGAGCTTGCAAATAGAGAACTTGAAACAACAGCTCTGAGAGCTGTAAACTCCCTCTATTCCTCTCAATTGTATATTAACTCTGAAGTCTAACAATAAATATTGAGGGGAGATTTTCCAAATGCACAAGGGACTCTCACATTGACTTTCAACTAGAGCTAGCTGCCTGTTTGTGTCTTTGTAAATCTCCTCCTTAATAGCACACTTTAACTATTTCAACTAATCTGTTTTATCCACTGTTGCTGGATGCAGTGACAACACCTAGACAAATACTTGGTCTCAGTTTTTAATAGGGGTAATGAGGAGCTTAGGGGTAGTGGTAAGGTGGCTAATGTCAGTGAGGATATAGAAGTAGAAATTACCACATCTGGACATCAAACTCAAACAGCTTAATGAGAATAAACCCGGGGCCCCAGATAATCTCTATCCAAGAATAGTAAAGGAACTGGCACATGAAATTGCAAGACCAATAGCTAGGATTTTTAATGAATCTGTTAACGCAGGGGTCATAGCCTATGACTGGAGAATTACTAATATAGTACCTATTTTTAAGAAAGGAGAAAAAGTGATCCAAGAAACTACAGGCCTATTAGTTTAACCTCAATTACATGCAAGGTCTTGGACCAAATTTTGAAATAGAACGTTGCTAAAAGATATAGAGGTAAATGGTAATTGGGATAAAATACAACATCCTTTTACAAAAGGTAGATCATGCCAGACCACTTGATCTTTCTTTGAGAAGATAACTGATTTTTTTAGACAAAGGAAATGTAGCAGATCTAATCTACCTGGATTTCAGTATGGCATTTGATAGAGTTCCAAATGGGAAATTAGTTAAATTGGAGAAGATAAGGATTAAGGGGGGACAACAACGGGTCATGCTGGAAGGTGAACTGTCAGGCTGGAGGGAGGTTACTAGTGGAGTTCCTCAGGGATCGGTCATGGGACTAGTCTTATTTAACATTTTATTACTGACCTTGGCACAAAAAGCGGGTGTGCACTAATATCATTTGCAGATTACACAAAATTAGGCGATATTGCCAATATAGAGGAGAACTAGAATATCATACAAGAAGATCTGGATGACCTTGAAAACTGGAGTAATAGAAACGGGTTGATATTTAATAGTGGAAACTGCAAGGTCATGCACATATGGATAAGAATTTTTGCTATAAGTTTCGGGCTTATCAGTTGGCTAACTGGATGATGGCAAAATGATTATGAGCCACTAATGTGATGCAGCCATGAAAAAGGTTACTGCAATCCTAAATGCATCAGGCAAGGTATTTCCAGTAGAGATAAAGTAGTGCTAGTACCATTATACAAGGCACTGGTGAGACCTCATCTGGAATACTGTGTGAAATTCTGGTGTCTCATGTTTAAGACAGATGAATTCAGACTGGCACGGATGCAGAGAAGGGCTACTAGGATGATCATAGGAATGAAAAACCTACCTTATGAGATAAGACTCAAAGAACTTGGCTTGTTTAAAGTAACCAAAAGAAGGCTGAGAAGAGATACAATTACTCTATAAACACATTAGAATGATAAATACAGGAAGGGAGAGGAGTTATTTAAGTTAACTGCCAATGTGGACACAAAGACCAAATGGACAAACTGGCCATCAACAAATTTAGGCTTGAAATAAAACAAAGTTTTCTAAATATCAGTCTTCCAAGGGGAGCAGTAGGGGCAAAAAAACCTAACTGGCTTCAAGATTGAGCTTGATAAGTTTATGGAGGGGACGGTATGCTGACACTGCCGACCATGTTATACAGCCTATCTGCGACTGCTGGTAGCAAATATCCCCAATGATAGGACACTAGATGGGGAGGGCTCTGAGTTACTACACAGAATTCTTTCCTGATGTCTGGCTGTTGGGTCTTGCTGAAACTCTCAGGGTTGGGAAGAATTTTCCCCAGGGTCAGGCCGAAGTTTTTTTTTGCCCTTCCTCTGCAGCATGGGCACAGGTCATTTGCAGGTTTAAACTAGTATAAATGGTGGATTCTCTGTAACTTGAAGTCTTTAAATCATGATTTGAGGACTTCAGTAACTCGGCCACAGGTTATGGATTTATTAGAGGAATGGGTGGGCAAGGTTTTGTGGCTTGCAACGTGCAGGTCAAACCAGATCATGATCATCCCTTCAAGCCTTACAGTCCATGAGTCTATGGGGCTGACACGGAGGCGTAAAACAGTGGGGTGGCTGGCTGTTGTCAAGGGTTGTTGAGATAGAGGAAAACTCATCACAAAGTTTCAAATGACTATTTTTTCTTCCTATTTTGGGCAGAAGCTGAAGTCAGTTATTTAATATTTATCGAATCACTGTCATATTCAATAAAAATCCACCATCTTTTTCCATGTACTTGAAACTGCCACATACCCTCCACTTTGGCACATAATTTATCACAAGAACTTTGCAGGAAAAATTTTCCACAGAATTCTGGTCTAGCTTGCCACAGAGTACAATTTGCTTTGATCATGACTAATCTTGATTAGAGAACTAAGAGGAGAATAAAGACATCTGTATGCCCTCAAAAACACTAGAAAATCTACTTTAAAGGAACCAACATGCACTGAAAGTTTGGACTAGATAACATAATCGGCCTTTTTCTTCCAATATCTATGATTCTGTGCTCTCTCTCTCTTTGAATAGAGAGATTCCTTTTCTCCCTCATGTTAAAATTGACTCTTAAGAATCATCAGACAATGTAGAAATATCAATGTCTTTTAAAAGTTGCATCTGTGATTTTTGCAACACTACAATTAACAAAGATGGGTTTAAGCAATATCACATCAGTAACAAGAGTTTATTATTTGCACAGATTATGTACTTTATAGCTGTAAAATGCTTTTATTCTTGTTTCAGAGTAGCAGCCGTGTTAGTCTGTATCCGCAAAAAGAACAGGAGTACTTGTGGCACCTTAAAGACTAACAAATTTATTTTAGCATGAGCTTTCCTGAGCTACAGCTCACTTCTTCGGATGCATAGAATGGAACACACAGACAGGAGATATTTATACATACAGAGAACATGAAAAGGTGGAAGTATGCATAACAACAGGAAAAGTCTAAGCAATTGAGATGAGCTATCATCAGCAGGAGGAAAAAAACTTTTTGAAGTGATAATTAAGATGGCCCATAGAAGGTGTGAGGAGAACTTAACATAGGGAAATAGAATCTATGTTAACATAGGGAAATAGAATCTATTAAGTTCTCCTCACACCTTCTATGGGCCATCTTAATTATCACTTCAAAAAGTTTTTTTCCTCCTGCTGATGATAGCTCATCTCAATTGCTTAGACTTTTCCTGTTGTTATGCATACTTCCACCTTTTCATGTTCTCTGTATGTATAAATATCTCCTGTCTGTGTGTTCCATTCTATGCATCCGAAGAAGTGAGCTGTAGCTCAGGAAAGCTCATGCTAAAATAAATTTGTTAGTCTTTAAGGTGCCACAAGTACTCCTGTTCTTTTATTCTTGTGGGACTCTTATCCTGTAGAAGTCCACATCTCTCTGATTCTAAGATATCCTTGGTGCATTTGACCTGTGTTTACACTGCCATTGTGCATTTCCGAAGTTCTCCCAGGTCTCATGCCTTCCCATAACTTTCTTATACATTTTGAATGTGCACTTAGCATTGAGAAATCCAGGGTCTTAGTGCCATTTGTTAAAGGCAAAACAACTATTCTGGCGGTAAGTAATTCATCAGTACATTGGATTCTTACAAACCATATGGAAGCTATTTTTTGCCTACCACTGTGCCTAATCTTGAAATTTTGTATTCTGATTACTTCTGCTGCATTCACATTCTCTCCATAGAGCCTTTCCCTGCAACAATCTCACCCCTGCCAGAGCCTTTCACTGCCCCATGTAGCTACACAGCACAATGTGGAGGCAGCCTGTTTTTCACTGCAGTGTGCAGCTACACATGACCTACATGTCATTAAGAGGTCTGCACTGTAGACATAGCCTTAATGGCTTCATTCATGCATTTAACAACAGAGTCCCACATATGAAATTTTGCAGACCATTTAATGTATGCTATTGCATTTAGGCTCTTTGAATACAAAAGTGTAAGAGTGGATTTGCCCCCTTTATACATTTCCATGATTATACTAGGTAAAGTTCATTATGGCAACTTCTTGATTTTTCATTTGATAAACATTTCAATCCAAATTCATTTTTGGTAAGTTTAATTAGTCAATTAAGACCCAAAGTACCACTCCAAATATGTGCCTCAAATACTGCTAATATAAAATAATTCAGAGAAATGGCAATAAGAAAATATTTAGGTAGATGACAAGTATGACTAGAAAGGCTGTCAGGGCCAAACTAAAATATAATTCACTATGCTTTAAAATGGTCCATCAATATATTTTATCCCCAGATTTTCTCTCTTCTCTTTCATTTTCTATAAAATGAGTTGATAGCTTGCATCTGAAAATGATTTTAAAACAAGCTAATCTTACACTAAACAGTCATAAAAATATTAGTTGGTAGTAATAGAATATACTCATCCTATTATAAGATCTAAAACCTAAAAAGTGCACTAGCCCTTATGGCTGGTGCCTGATTGTAGGAAAGTGTCCCGAGGACCAGAAAAACCACTCAGCCACTATAGTGCAGCCTTCTGACAAATGATGCACACTCCTAGCTAGGAGGACTGCCACTGGTCAAACTCGGTGAGCTATAGCTCCTGCAATGACATATGCCACTAAGCCTGCAGTAAGCCTCATTAAAATCTGCCTTCCTCCAATGCATGAAGATTGTAGTGCAGGGAGAGAGTAAGTATGAGTCCAATGATTTCAGCAGCTCCCTTAGCCTGTTTACGTGAATTTTCTCACTTCCTCACTCAGTCCAGCTCCTTCCTCTGCCCTTTTGTTGTTACTGTTGTGTGCATGTCAGTTGCTGCCTCATGCAGTAGACCACCTTTCTTTCTACAGATTTCCTGAATTTTTGGCCTAACATTCTCTTTTCCTCCATTTTCCTTTTTCAATTTGATTGTGTCATATGTTCCTCACCTCATAGATCAGGATCCCTAGAGTAGCAAAGAAATACTTGGTGATGCATATGGCTGGTATATTCAAGAACCACTACTTACTGCTATCTGTGTTGTTCTGCTAGATGACTGCTGGATGGATACATATCCTGGGTGACAGTGTACATCCTGACACATGATATCAGATGTTCCTGGCTAAAAGAGTTCATTGAGACTGTGCATACACACTTTCAAGTGTCCTCAGCCAAGACTATATATGGAGTGCAGCCCCAACATTCACTACATTTCTTACACTAAGTCAAGAATTTATTATCAAATTCCAAAATAACAGGGAAAGGTGAGGGAAGTCTAGATACACTGAGGTAATCATCTGAGAAAGAGTCACACTATGGTAAGCAATTGTTTTTTCTCCTTCACTCAGTGTGTTTAATAAGCAGTGTCAAACTGAAGGAGAGTGCAAGGAGTTTAAACTGAAATCTTGATAACAAGACTGTGCACCTACATAGAGTGGTGTAATTCTCTCAACCACCACAAATGTTAGAAATACTGGGAATTTAAAGCTAATGTCACACATAATAACCATTAGAAAGTATTAATATGAACAGTTAAAGTCACCTAAACAACCTCAACTTTTTCTGCTTCCAGCCAACCATTTCCTCTTGAATATTCATCGGGCCTTGCATTTAGGAAGGAAACATTCTGATGAAGAACTTCTGGATAAAGAAACTTTAAAGTTTATACTCTGCAGCTTCTGACATCTTAAATTGGCGTAGTTTGCCTATGGAGTCTAAGATCCTATGTATTTTTGTATATATGGGTTCATGATAGACAGTTTAAGGCCAGAAGGGACCACCATGATCATCTAGTCTGGCCTCCTGCACATTGCAGGCCACAGAACCTCACCCAGCCACTCCAATAGTAGGTTCATAACCTTGGGCATAGCTACTAAAGTACTCAAATCTATATATAAGTGTGATTGCCTATTGTTCTGCACCATTGTTGTGTAAGTTATCTAATTTTGGTCCAATAGTCAGAACAGGGTCTTAACCAGAGAAAATATTATACAAATAGATAGCTATCTATGCTAACTCTCACGATATTGCAATGCTTTTACATATCAAACCCCCTACACTCTTGCCCATCTGACCTAAACAATGGTTCTGATTGTGGGTATTGTTTCTGGCAACTTCATATGGTCTTAAAGAAGGTGGGAGTAGTTTGCTGTAAAGACAGGTGCACTTCAGTTAATGCTAGAGTACTGTAGAAATGAGAAAGGTTTAATAACTAATGATTTTTAAGTGCGTGGATGCTGCTCCCTGCTATGCAAAAGAGATATTAGCCTTTCATATTCATGACCTGTGTCCAGGGCCGGCTCCAGACCCCAGCGCGGCAAGCACGCGCGTGGGGCGGCCCTTTCCCGGGGGGGCAGCAGGCTGGGCCGGTGGACCTGCCGCAGTCATGCCTGCCGGAGGTCCACCGGAGCCCCGGGACGACCGGACCTGCCGCAGGCATGACTGCGGAGGGGGCGGTCATCCCGTGGCTCGGCTGGACCTCCCGCAGGCATGACTGCGGCAGCTCAAGCGGAGCCGCCGGACCTGCGAACCGTCCGCAGCCGCGGGAGGTCCAGCTGAGCCGCGCGGGACCAGCGGTCCCTCTGCAGTCATGCCCGCGGGAGGTCCGCTGCTCCCGCGGCTCCGGGGCACCTCCCGCGCATGACTGCTTCGGGCGGCCAAAAAGGTAGAGCCGCCCCTGCCTGTGTCATGCGACTGGAGCCAGGAAATGAAGTTCACACTCTGAACAGCACTCCTGTGTATCAAATCTATTATGTAGTGTCAGAAGAAAACTGAATCTTTGGCAAAATTAGAGCAAATGAAGACACCTGTATCCCTCAGTCTGCACAGGAAACTGGAAGAGAATTGGAGGTGGTAGCAGAACTCCCGAATTTTCCTGGAAGCAGGTGGTATTGCAGAGAAACTGAAGATGGTGAAATTCTTTACAATGCTACAAGTGGCAGGCCCAGAGGCTTTAGAGATCTATAATGCTATCCGGTAGAAGCAAGGAAATGATTGTAAACAGCTCACCAAAATTTCAAGAATACTATGAGCCATGCAAAAATGTCACTTACATAGGCACATTTTCTTTACTAGGAACGAGTTGCCAGGTGTATCATTAAGCCTTATGTTAAAAAGCTATGTATTAGACCTAAATCGTATCAATTTGAACTGTTAACTAGATGAAGCAATTAAAGACCAAATTACTTGTGGTATAATTGATAAACAAGTCAAAACAAAGTTATATTATGAAACACTGAAATTAGTGATAGAACTGAATTAAATTAAATTAAAAATACATACCAAGGCATAAAAAGTAAAACAGCAGAGACCATATATATTTGTAAGAAATGCAGAGGCAATCATCACACAAAGATTTCCAGCACAAGGAATGCAGTGTCATGCATGCAATAAAAATAATTAAATGTGTTACTCTCAACACAAATTGCAAAGAAAAAGAAAATATATTAAAGCAAAATGTATTAATGAACATATAGCTGAAGCATAAATCACTGTGGTACAAAAAATCAGTTTTTTGTTGGTGCTCAATAAATTTGCAAAGCAATTTTCTACAAAAAGATTGGTGTGTGGCATGACAAATAAATTAAAAAATTAAAATTAACTTTTGAAGAATGTGGTGGGATGTTTAATGGACTGGGATGCACTACATATATGACATCACACAGATATCCCCAAAAACGGAAACACTTTCCAGCTTCCAAAATTACATCTTTAATGCACTTACCATCAACTTGCCTTAATAGTCTGCTCTACATTTTTATTATATCTATATAAGCTCAAGAACCTCCTTTCTTATGTAATGGTGCTAGCAGATACTCAATGGATAGATCAGGGGTTGGCAACCTTTCAGAAGCGGTGTGCCGAGTCTTCATTTATTCACTTTAATTTAAGGTTTCGCGTGCCAGTAATACATTTTAATTATTTTTAGAAGGTCTTTTATATAAAAGTCTATATATTATATAACTAAACTATTGTTGTATTGTAAAATAAACAAGGTTTTCAAAATGTTTAAGAAGCTTCATTTAAAATTAAATTAAAATGTTGATCTTACACCGCCGGCCCGCTCAGCCCGCTGCTGGTCTGGGGTTCTGTTCACCTAGGCCGGCAGCGGGCTGTGCGGGGCCTATGACCGGGACCCCCGCTGGCAAGGGTCCAGCAGCCAGAAGCCCAGACTGGCAGTGGGCTGTGCAGGTCCAGTGCTCAGCCCACTGCCACTCAGGGGTTCCATCTGTGGGCTCCTGCCAGCCAGGATCCTGTTCAGCCCGCTGCCGGTCTGGGGTCCCAGCCCTGCCCACATACAGTGGGTACCTACCTTCTCCCTGGTTCTAGCCCATTCTCTTCCTCTCTCTGCACTGAGCTGAGGGTGGGAGTGGACCAAGCACAGGGCTGGGGGTGAAGGGTCTGGCCAGGAGCTAAAATGAGGGAGGGGGCTCAGGGTTGGGGTAGGAGATTTGGGTGTGGGGCACTTGCCTGGGCAGCTCCCATCTGGTGTGAGGGGTGCAGGTGGGAATGTGGGGGTGGGGGTGCAGGAGCTCCCATTTGGTGCTCAGGGTGGGGTGGGGTTGTGGGGGTGCAAGAGTCAGGATGTGGGGGTGCATAGGGTGTGAGGGGACTGGGGCATGTGAGGGGAGCAGTGCCAGGGCCAGGGGCTGGATATGTGTGGGGGTGCCAGAGTCAGGGCTGGGATTGTGGGGGGGTGGGTGAAGGAGTCGAGCAGAGGGCTGGGTGCGTATGAGGGGGGTACAGGGCTTAGGACAGGGGCTTGGGGCATGTGCGGGGCACAGGGCTCAGGGCATGGGCCTGGGGTGTGTGCAGGGCCGCAGGGCTCAGGGCAGAGGGCTGTGTGTGTGGGGGGGGTCAGGGCAGGGGGCTGGAGGGGATATGCCCCTATTCCACCACCTCCTTTCCCCAAGGCCCTGTCCCCGCTTCTTCTATGCCTTCGCCGGGAGCAGCGAGCATGCTGACTCTGCTCCTTCCCGACCCCCCCCCCCCTGCCCCCGCAAGGGCCATCAGCCAGCAGGGAGGGAGGGACGGAGGAGCAGAGGAGGGACAGGAACCCAGCACACTGCAGGAAGAGGCAAGGGAACTGGCAGGACCAAGCTTCTGCCCCTTGCCCCTGCGGGGGAGAAGCGGAGGGCAGAGAAGAGCAGGCCGGTCAGGATTTTTAATGGCATGCTGGGTTTAATGGGACTCCGGCAGGCAGCAGCGTGCCATTAAAAATCTGTTCGTGTGCCGTCTTTGGCACATATGCCATAGGTTGCTGACCCCTGGGATAGATGATAGCCTTTTTATTTGGAAGCAGATTGACAGGTAACACTGAATATTTATGTAGCTGATCTGAATGGCATAATGTCATCTGGGAACAGTCCAGGTAAGGCAAATACATCCACTTTGGCCTGGGCTACACTAGCGGGCGGGTTCAAACTAAGATACACAACTTCAGCTACTCTATTTGTGTAGCTGAAGTTGAAGTATCTTAGTTTGACTTACCTGGCCATCCTCACAGTGGCGAGTCAACTGCCGCGGCGCCCCCATCGACTGCGCTTACTCCTCCTGCCTAGGTGGAGTTTGGGCGTCAATTAGCGGATTGATTTATCGCGTCCTGACGAGAAACGATAAATCGATCTCCGATCCGGCGGGTAGTATAGATGTACTTAGATACATTTATGAAACATTTTATGAGCAGGTGGATATGTTACAGCCCGAGAATGAGATTTTCAAAGCAGTGAAGATGACTTACACAGGTCTTCCTTTGAAACTGATGGAAGATGTGTGGCTAAGACCCCTGCATTGCTCTGAAAATCTCAACCTTAGTTTTCACTTCTGTTTTAGTGAAGTCAAAATCAGGTTTCTCAGGCTTACCTGTGAAAACGGATTACAAACATATAGTATTTGAAATATGTCTGGATTCAAGTTATGGGAACCTTACTTTTTGCACTACCTATCTTTAGTTCTAAGATTCATAACCTTAATGTTGCATTTAATCTAAATGTCAGAAGTGTTTGTGCAAAAAGTCTCAACTTTATGTTATAGACTTAAGAAGATCACTATTTAGCTTACCAGAGAAGCTGAAGAGGTGACTACATCACAGTCCGTAAGTACCTATGCAAGGAGAAGCTTTCTGATAGATAGATTAAAGAGGCATCTACTGACAGAGAGTTAAGATTTGAAGGCTGGAAGTTGGAGTTAAAAAATTGAAAATGGAAATAAGGCATAATTTTTATTTTATTTTTTTTAACACTGAAGTTAATTAATATTTGGAACAACTTACTGAGGGATGCAATGGATTCTCCACTCTCTGAAGTCTTTAAATCAAGACCTGATATCTTTCTAAAATATATGCTCCTGCTCAACAAGATGTTATGGGCTTAATGCAGGAATTATGGTGTAAAAATTTATGCCCTGTTATATAAAGGAGGATGTCGAGTAGAGGATCACAATAATACCTTTTGGCATTAAAAAAAAATCAAATAATCTATGAACCAAATGAACACTGGAATTTAATTTTAAGTAGTATAGTGTAAGTATTCTCATCACTCCAGTAGTTGCTATCACCCATATAAAAAAGTTAATTCCAGCTCCTTTGTGTATTACAAGTTCACACACAATTCCTCATCTTTAGAAACTGCCTTCTGATTTTAAATCCACTCAGCACTGTAGCTGCTGTCATTAGTCTCTATTCTTGCAATATGATATTCAATTGGTCCTTCCCAGGCTTATTTCCCCACAGTGATGAGGAAGAAAGGAGAGAAGAGGAAAAAAAACCGGAGGGATAAGAGGGTACCTACAAGGGTAAATGTTTGTAAAAGGAAGAGCAAATCAAACTGACCAATACTATTATTGCATATAACATTCTCATATCTTCCTGGCTTACATAACGTGAGACAATTTAGATAGGTCAGATACCTACACATCAGGCATTTTTGCTTAAATATTTCTTTACAGAAGTATCAAATATTTATATCTTCGGTTTTATTGAAAATACAGCAGATAAACCCATGTGATTACTCCTACCTCATCTACTTCATTTCTTCTCTCCAGCAGAAGTCGAAACAGATTAGCTGTGATCTTGTTATCTTGGAGACCCTGTCCAAGGCCACGGTTGTCATCCTGCATAAGTCGACGGTCCATAATGACTTCTATCTGTCCTGAAAAACAAATATTGAGGTTATGTTGATGATAGCAGTATGTGCTGCTTTTATTAACCACATGAACGTTATTACTGTAAACAGCAATGGTAAAATAATCCAGATAATATTTCTTACAACTGGAGAGTTTGAGATATCTATGGTATTGGGAGGGTTGAATAAGTATTTTCATAATGCCCTTGCTTTGGTTGCTTATAATATTTTCAAATTTTTACTTATCAGGCTAACATTTTCAAGCAGTGGTCTCTGGATAAGACTGGATTTTTTTTCCAAGTTTGGACAAAAGTTAGTAAGAGGTTTGAGCTGCAGGAAAATGACAAATACTTTCCCTATTATAAAAGAAATCCCAAAAATTTCTATTTGAACAGCTCTAGCCCTACAACAGGGGAATGTGAAAGTTGAAATTTTACAGGAAAAGGGGTTACTTAGGAGTAACTCTTGTTCTTCAAAAGTTGCCTCTGCACATTTACACTTATGAGATATGTCTCTGGCAACAGGCTGATAAACTGCCTTGAAAAGCTTGTGCCCATAGGGGTTGCATGAGAGATCATGTGAGGGTGATGTCATTGGCCTATTCCATGTAACGAAGTGTACCTCCAACATTCCTTCTTCCTAACCACAAATGTTACACAGAACTCTGACGTACAGAAGATGGGCAGATGAATTCTATGAAACTAAGACCAGAAGGGAATATTAGATTGTCTATCCTGACCTGTATATTTCACTCCATACCCCCATATTAAGCCCAAATACTTTATTTAGACTAAGACCTAAGCAGCTTTCTGCACTAACTCCCAAGGTGTACACACTGCCAAGCCACTTAGTGCACAGAAACTGCACAGTTGTAGTGCTCTAAAAAGAAACAAAAAACACCCCAACAAGAGGCGTAGAGCTTTCTGTGCCAGGACTACAGCGCTGCGGTGCCAGTGCAGACACAGTGGCGATTATGGCGCTGTGATTGGCCTCCAGGAGGTGTCCCACAATGCCTGTTCTCACCTCTCTGGTCATCAGTTTGAATTCTACTGCCCTGCCCTCAGGTGACCAACCATCATCTCCCCCAGCCCCCAGCACATTCCTTTGCAAATTTGAAAGTCCCCTTCCTGTTTGCTCAGTGATGCATGTAGTGGTCTCAGCACATCTTTCCAGGTGGTCATGCCTGCTCCACGCACCAGGCGATTCCCTGCTTGGAGCAATGCCGAACTGCTGGATCTCATCAGCATTTGGGGAGAGGAGGCTGTGCAGTCCCAGCTGCACTGCAGACATAGGAATTATGACGACTACGGACAGATTTAACGATGCAGGATAGAAAGGGGCCATGATCAAAACATACTGCAGTGTATGGTAAAAGTGAAGGAGCTGTGGAACGCCTACCACAAGGCATGTGAGGTAAACCACCGCTCCGGTGCTGCGCCCATGAGCTGCCGGTTCTACAAAGAGGTGGACGCGATACTTGGTGGCGACCCCACCTCCACTGCGAAGGCCCCTGTGGATACTTCGTTGGCTTTCATGCCAGTCAAGAATGGACCGAGCCAGGGGCGGCTCTATGTATTTTGCTACCCCAAGCACAGCAGTCATGCCTGCGGAAGGTCCGAAGGCAGTCTGACTGCCGCCCTCACGGCAACTGGCACGCTGCGGCCCCACGGCTTGCCGCCCCAGGCACGCACTTGGTGCGCTGGTGCCTGGAGCTGCCCCTGGACTGAGCAAGGAGGAGGAAATCTTGGACGAAGCGGGGGCGGGGGGAGAGGAAGGAGAGAGACCCACCCAGAGGCAGAAGATGACTTGGAGGCCAAAGATGCATGCAGCCAGGAGCTCTTTTCTACCCTGGAGGAGCCTAGCCAGTCACAGCAGGAGAGGAGGCCCCTGGTAAGTGGATCTGATTTTGGGAATTGCTGAAGCAAGTTGTTGGGGATAGGAGGGTTGCAGAAAGCAGGCTTGTCTCCCATCGCATGCCTAGTCTGAGTGGCGGAACAGGCTGTTGATAGACTCCCTCACTTCACGGGAATCTCCCTCAGAGATAGCCAGGAAACACTTGAGCAGATACTGGGCAATCCGCTGCTGCATGTTCCTTGGCAGAACTGCTTTGTTTCTTGTCCCATTAACGGTAACTTTCCCATGCCACTGTGCCGTCATGGTGGGGAGGGAAGGGGGACCATTGCTGCACATGAGAGCCACATCGGGGCCAGGGCGGAAGCTGCAGGCTTGGAGAAGACCCTCCCTCGATTCCCTATTCACCCTCAGCAGTGAGATATCTTCCATAATGATCACATCCTGTGGAAAGTGTGGGGACAGGAATGATTATCAGCCTCCCCCTCCCCACAGTGCCGGCTCTCCACAAGATCCAGGTGCTGAGTGTACAGCAGGGTCCGGGACGAGTGATTTACCCTGCCCCCGTGGCTACTCACCATTTTGGGGGTCTTCTGGCTCGTGTGTGCTTGGCTGAAGTCAGCCAGTTAGTGACAGGTGAGAGAGTACTGGCTGCATTCTAAAGCACTGAATCAGTGTTGTCTGTGTTGCAAACAATACTGCTTCTGTAAAATGTTGCATTTAAACTTCACAGAGATGACCTTGGGAGCCCAGCCTCCCTCTTTGTTATCGGCAGCAGAACGACTGTGCAGAATTAGAAAGCGGCCAAGAAGAACTAAGGAGGACTTCTCTGTGAGGTTATGATGCACTCCACTGCCGAGAAACAGGAATTGAAGGAGTGGTGGGACAGCTAGAAGAGGGACCTAACGGAGAACACGGCACACCAGAAAGAAGCCATGGAGTGGCTCTTAAAAGTTATGGACACGCTCCAGGCGATACTAGCTCTTCAAACCGAGCAGCTCCACACCCGCCCACTCCCGCAACTGCTGTCGCAACACTCTTTCCCACACAAACCACCAACACACTTATCAACCTCCTGGCTCCAGTCTCTACAACAGCATTCCACTCCTCCCTCCTCACAGTCCAGCACTGTGGACTCCAACTACCCACTGCACTCAATACCAGACCCTCTGCAGTTTGGCCCTGCTGAAGTACAGCACCCGCTGCACTGTACTCCAAAGGAGAAGGTTGGGTATGATCCTTGGACATACATAAATCTGTAGCCTTCCCGGAATCCCTACTCTTCTTGAGACCTTCCCTTCTCCCCATCCCCCTCCCCACTGATGTATTTTTTCATTTGACTCTCTCCTCCGGTTGTTGTCTTAATAAAAGAATTGTGTTGGTTTGAAAGCAATCTTTATTCTATTAAGTGAAATCAAAAAGACCACTGCAAAACAACAATTACGTTAAGCCCCCTTCTTGCATCATGTGCACCAATCATCACTTAGCATTACAAGCACTGCAATCCCAAGCATAGCAACAAATATTAGTGGCTTTCAGCTTCAAATTGCTGTCTCAATGCATCCCTGATCCTTATGGCCCTGTGCTGTGCCCCTAATAGCCTTGGTCTCTGGCTGTTCAAACTCAGCCTCCAGGTGCTGAGCTGCTGTGGCCCAGCCCTGAGTGAAGCTTTCACCCTTCCCTTCACAAATATTATAGAGCGTACAGCACATGGCTATAAGCATAGGAATATCGTCATCTGACAGGTCCAGCTTCCCATACACACATCACCCGCGGGCTTTTAAACGGACAAATGCACTTGCTCAGCCCATTGTTGAACCACTCCTTGCTGCTGTCAAGTTGCCCCATGTATGGCTTTGTGAGCCATGGCATTAAGGGGTAGGAAGGGTCTCCCAGGATCACAATGGGCATTTCTACTTCCCCTAGGGTGATTTTCTAGTCCTGGAAGAAAGTCCCTGCTTGCAGCTTCTCGAACAGGCCAGATGCATGCAGCATGCACCTTTCTGGACCAGCCTGCATTAATGTCTGTGAAATGCCCACGGCGATCCACAAGCGCCTGGAGAAGCATTGAGAAATACCCTCGTGATTAATGTACTCAGTGGCTAGGTGGTCTAGTGCTAGAATTGGAATATGCGTGCCATCTATCATCCCTCTGCAGTTAGGGAAGCCCATTTGTGCAAAGCCATCCACAATCTCATGCATGTTGCCCAGAGTCACGGTCTTTCAGAGCAGGAAGCGATTAATGGCCCTGAACACTTCGATCAACATGACTCCAATGGTTGACTTTCCCACTCCGAACTGGTTGGCAACCAATCAGTAGCAGTCTGGAGTAGCCAGCTTCCACAGTGCTATCACCACGCTCTTCTCCAGGGACAGGGCAGCTCTCATTCTCATGTCCTTGTGCCGCAGGGCTGGGGTGAGCTCATCACACAGTCCCATGAATGTGGCTTTCCTCATGCCAAAGTTCTGCAGCCACTGCTCAACATCCCAGACGTGTATCATCATGTGATCCCACCACTCAGTGCTTGTTTCCTGAGCCCAAAAGCAGCGTTCCACTGTGGTCAGCACCTCCATGAATGCCACAAGCAATCTCGTGTCGTAGCTACTACATGTGGCAAGATCAATGTCACACTCCTCTTGCCTTTGTAGTTTAAGGAATAACTCCACTGCCACTTGTGACATGTTGGTCAGAGTGAGCAGCATACTGGTCAGCAGTTCGGGATCCATTTCTGCAACCCGAAAGAGGCAGCCCGTGCAGTACACAAACAGTTGAAAGACGGTGTCAAATGTGGACCGAAGCACAGGAATTGCTACGATACGAAGCAATGCATCACAGGGCAGTGGGACAGGACCCAGGATGCCCTGCGACCTCCTCTGCCTTCCCACAAGTCTTAGCGTCAAAAGAGAAAGAGGTACTCTGTGGGATAGCTGCCCAGAGTGCACCACTCTGAATACCGCTGCAGGTGCCGCAAGTGTTGACATACCATTGCACAGGCAGCTGCCAGTGTGAACACACAACAACAGTTTTCCTTCTGCACTCTCTGAGTGGCACTGTAACTGCCGATGCTGTAACTGTCAGTGTAGACATGCCCTAAAGCTTTTCAGTCCTCAGGAGAATAAGCTATTTTGTATCACACCGAGAAAGCAGACAGGGCACTAGATAACTAGTGGGGGAAGGAGAGAGAGATAGTACATAAAGATCTACTGAGATAGCACCTAGAGTACTATACACATCTTTCAGCACCACTTCATATGCTTAAACAGGATTTATTCATGACCACTTTTATGCATAAAAGTAAATACTAAAAACTAGTTTTATGAACTGGATTGGTAGATAGGAAACTTCTATTCACCTTCTCTTACAATGCAAGAATAAGGGGATATTCAATTAAATCAAAAGGTAGAAAATTCAAAACTGATTAAAGAACATACTTTTTCCACACAACACAAAATTAGATGGTGTAACTCACTGCAGTAAGGTATCACTGAAGCCAGAAGCTTAGCAGGATTCAAAAAACACTTTTATAGATAAACAAAACTGTCCAGAATTAGCAAACATTAAAAAACCCCAAGAGCAATGGATTGGACATAATCCCATCTCCTTAAGGACATAAAATAACCTCTAACTAATGGGAGTTAGGAAGAGAGTTTCTGTGGGAGTAAATCTCATATCTGCCTACTGCATGGCTTCCTCTTAGAAACTAGTGCTCGTCACTACTGGAGACAGGATACTAGAGTAGCTGGACACTAGTGTTCTGATTCAGAATGGCCACTCCCATGCTCCTAATATATTCCTCACACTACAAACTGTAATGTTTTAGAGTAGCAGCCGTGTTAGTCTGTATCCGCAAAAAAAACAGGAGTACTTGTGGCACCTTAAAGACTAACAAATTTATTTAAGCATGAGCTTTCGTGAGCTACAGCTCACTTCTTCGGATGCATAGAATGGAACACACAGACAGGGGATATTTATACATACAGAGAACATGAAAAGGTGGAAGTATGCATACCAACAGGCAGAGTCTAATCAATGGCTGACTTAGAACAACGCTTCCTTAACTCTCGTTCCCTAACGCCCCTACTCTACTTGCGCTACATTGATGACATCTTCATCATCTGGACTCATGGAAAAGCCGCCCTCGAGGAATTCCACCGAGATTTTAACAATTTCCATCCCACCATCAACCTCAGCCTAGACCAATCCACACAAGCGGTCCATTTCCTAGACACTACTGTGCTAATAAACGATGGTCACATAAATACCACCCTATACCGGAAACCCACTGACCGCTATACTTACTTACATGCCTCCAGCTTCCATCCCGGACACACCACACGATCCATTGTCTACAGCCAAGCTCTAAGATACAACCATATTTGCTCCAATCCCTCAGACAGAGATAAACACCTACAAGATCTGTATCAAGCATTCTTAAACCTACAATACCCACCTGCTGAAGTGAAAAAACAGATTGACAGAGCCAGAAGAGTACCCAGAAGCCACCTACTACAGGACAGGCCTAAAAAAGAAAATAACAGAACACCACTAGCCATCACCTACAGCCCCCAACTAAAACCTCTCCAGCGCATCATCAAAGATTTACAACCTATCCTTAGAGATGATCCCTCACTCTCACAGATCTTGGGAGACAAGCCAGTCCTCGCTTATAGACAGCCTCCCAACCTGAAGCAAATACTCACCAGCAACCGCACACCATACAACATAAACACTAACCCAGGAACCTATCCTTGCAACAAAGCCCGATGCCAGCTCTGTCCACATATCCATTCAAGTGACACCATCATAGGACCTAATCACATCAGACATGCCATCAGGGGCTCATACACCTGCACCTCTACCAACGTGATATATGCCATCATGTGCCAGCAATGCCCCTCTGCCATGTACATTGGCCAAACTGGACACGCAAAAGAATAAATGGACACAAATCTGACATCAGGTATCATAACATTCAAAAACCAGTGGGAGAACACTTCAACCTCTCTAACCACTCAGTGACAGACTTGAAGGTGGCAATTTTGCAACAAAAAAACTTCAAAAACAGACTCCAAAGAGAAACTGCTGAACTTGAATTAATATGCAAACTAGATACTATTAACTGTGGGTTAAACAAAGACTGGGAATGGTTGGGTCATTACACCAATTGAATCTATTTCCCTATGTTAAGTTCTCCTCACACCTTCTATGGGCCATCTTAAATATCACTTCAAAAAGTTTTTTTCCTCCTGCTAACGATAGCTCATCTCAATTGATTAGACTCTGCCTGTTGGTATGCATACTTCCACCTTTTCATGTTCTCTGTATGTATAAATATCCCGTCTGTGTGTTCCATTCTATGCATCCGAAGAAGTGAGCTGTAGCTCACGAAAGCTCATGCTTAAATAAATTTGTTAGTCTTTAAGGTGCCACAAGTACTCCTGTTTTTTTTGTAATGTTTTAGATGTAGTAAAAATGTTTCCTTTTTCTTTACATTCTCAAGGAAGGGATACTACACAGCACAGTAATCTGTGAAACAATCCTCTGAATACTGGAGATGATTTAATATGTAGGTCAGATTTTGAAAACCTTTCCCATACTGTACTTACCACTTTTCAAGCTTGTAACACCTAGAGACTGAGCAGAATGTAGAGTCAAACGAATGCCATCATCCTGGATATAAGCCATTGTAGTCATTGGATAGATATTTGCTTGAAGAGGCAATTTGTTCATTGCCACTCTGGGCTGAATCTACAATATCAAAATTAACATCTGTACATTCCATTGATATTTAAATATGTAAAAAAATACAAAATATCTTTCTAGGCATTTATCTTGTACGCTTTGGGAACAACAATTGACAGACACCAAAGCAAGTCCCTCCACCGGATCGTTCAGCTTAGCAGGGACTTATCGCCAACATTACTTCAGAAGTGGTGTAACTTACACATACTTGTAGTTCAAAGTAGTTTTCAAAAAATCAAAGGTTCTTCTTTGCATAAAGAATTGTAATGGCTCTTAGCATGAGGAGCAGTATTTTTTGAGAGAATTCTTTTTCTTCTTGTTTAGAAAATAGATTGTGAATAAGCTCAAAGTAGTACAAAAATTATTCCTAGGATTTCTAGCACGGATCTGCGTAGATTAATGTATAGTACTATTAAATATTCTTTAGTTCTTTAAAACTTCACTTGATTATTTTTTTATTTAAGTGCAGTACTACTTTGAAATAATTAAATAAAATGGCCATTTCTTACTTGACAGATCTGGGTCCCTATGTACTCAGAATCATATCTGGGAGAATAGTGAAACAAAAGGGTTTACTACTTTTTACTTCTACAAACACCACAGAGCCAGCATAGCTAAGAAAAATGATCTGCATTCTTTCCCATCAGATGCATCATCAATACTATGGCTTACTATGTTCCAATAAATTATTACGTAATTTATATGCATCACAGTAGCCGCTAAAGGTCCCAAATAAGATAAGGGCCTGCTAGGCACTGTGCAAACATGTAGTAAGAGCCAGCATCCACTCCAAATATCTTATAATCTAAATAGACAAGACAGAAAAGGAAAGGAATACAACATATCTATAGTGTGTGTGATGATTTGTTAATGACCACTTAGTTCAATTTATTTTTATGCTTTGACCCCAAGAACTGTTTTTCAGGTCATCACAATGTGGACTGAGAAAAATATGTGGTTGCCAGAAATGTTCTTGATACAACAGATGTAGCTTTGAAGTCCTTTTTAGGGTGGATTCTACTTTCCTGTTTGCAGGGGTTTGTTCTTTGTTGGGGTTGGTGGGTTGTTTTGCTGTTTTAAAAGAAGGCACTTTCCTCAGGAAATATCATGTCCTTTGCCATGGATGCTATCACTTTATCAATGTTGGGGAGTATGAAAAAGGAATGTTGGGGTTCTTAGATTCTGCAGAATTTCGTGGCCTCCTGACAGAGCAGATGCCAAAATACAAACTCTCAGAAGTTATTTAAATCTTAAATTGCCTTGAAATGGAACATATATTTCTCTTTGAAAGTCTCTCCAATATTTGTAACATGCTAATTTCCATGACGACTAACATCTACTTTAGTACCTTATGTAGACTGAAGTTTGAGACAAAAATCTGAGTCTTCTACATATTCTGCAGCACACACAATGCTGATGGCACTCAAAAATAATGAAAAATGAAATACTTCATTTTTAAAAATATCTCCTCCTCCTTCCAATATTCATGCACAGAGGAGATTATCTTTGAAGAAGTCCAAAGCATCATACAAAACTAAAATAATAATAATAATAATAATAATAATCTATAAACAAAGGATATTAGTACCCTCATATTGTTATAACAAAACACAGTTTTTGTATACAACATATGTCTGTCTGTCATGACAAACCAGCCTAAAATAAACATTTTTTAATCTTGGAAAAGCCATCCATAGCATTTAAGTGCATCTAAGTCATGTCAGGAAAAATAGTATATATTTAAATCAATGCCTACTTTCAAAATAATTAACATTCACATTCTAAATTATTATTTGCTTGGGTAAATAAGAAAAATAATCAACTAAAAAAACCAAGTATTAAGCCATGATGATTCTAAATTGTCATAGTTACTATATTCAGAATTAACAGATGGTAATTACCTGATATCCATTAAGGTCAGTGTAAAACCTGTTTTGGCTGTTTACGTCAGATGAAATTCTCATTGCAATCTCACGATTGTATTCTCCTCTAATGTCCACAATATTGGACAGCTCAAGAGACTCACCTTCCAATCCTAAATTTAAAAGTATATTTACAATTTCTGATTATTAAAAAATAAAAACCAAGTTCTATAGAGCTCTCCCCATAGCATAACAATGTTTCAACTCCCCTCAATCAATTTTCCTTCCATGTTAAAGTCTACCCTTATAGAGAGGAGTAAGCTTTGAACCCAGTCCATGTATCAGTATTATAGACTGGGGTAGCAGAGACTCTCTACATCACTGCTACCTACCAGACTAGCCATATAATTTTGAAAGCTTCAACAACATGGAGTAGAAAAATGATGTGGATTATTAAAATCAGCAGATTACTAATAGCCAAAACCAGTATAGAAGTCAGCACACTCCCGCAGGCAATGGAGTGTGCAACATCATTGCTGGGTACTGCCCCTGAGCACTAGCTAATCCTCTGGAACAGGGCCAGGCCATTTATTGTCTAGAGTTGCTGCTGCAGCTCCTCCACCTTAAATTGTTGGTGCCTGATGCTGCTGCTGCTCCTTCTCCTTTTTGGGTGTAGGTGTGCTGTTGCTAGTCTCCTACCATTCCTATGACAACTCTGATACAATCATAGGAGTGAAGAGAAAGTACAGAGTCATTTGAATATGAGTAAATAGAGCTTTCAAGGGCAGAGAATTTGAAGACTTCGTTTTGATGTGACTGGGAACACAAAGTATGTCTATTGGGCGATGGAGGAGGGAGGGATGAGAGCCAGATTTTAAAAGTTAATTAGGTACACACAACCTATGAGGAGTTTCAAAATGGAGCTTACAGGTTAATTTTTGATAAGATAGTATGCCACATCTTGGCCAAAACAAGAAAAGAAAATTAAGAAATATTGTTTGTAAGCTATAAGCTTCAGACTTAAATTCTAGAGTAAGATTGTGTGTAGCCTTGATTTCATCAAAAGATCAAGAAAATCCTCAACTTAATTTCATAGTAAATGGATTACCTCTACCCTGGTTGACCATCTTGTCATGGTTGGCTTTCTAACGTAATTCTAATATGTTTTTCCAACATATTTCAACAACTAGTAAAAGAGGAAAACAGGGTATACAATTTTTGAACAATTCCAAAATTTAGAATAACTTGTGGAAAAAAAATTACAGCTGGTTCTCCAAGAAGATTTAGTGAGTCAGCAGCACAGGGGACAAAAGATGCCTACTGATTTATCTGGTGAATTTTATTTTGAACACCTTTGTATGCTAGAGCCATGTTAGCACTCTTGTCATAGCTTTGTCCCCTCCAATTACCCATATCTAAACAGTCTTTTTTCAGCATCTCTAAAATAACCTGTCACACCCTTCCTTCTGTTTTGGTGTAAATATCAATAAAATCTACAAAGCAGTCACCAACGTTTTTTCCATTTTTTGATGCCTCATATAACTTAACACTTGAGACATTTAAGAACATAAGAACGGCCGAACCGGGTCAGACCAAAGGTCCATCTAGCCCAGTATCTGTCTACCGACAGTGGCCAATGCCAGGTGCTCCAGAGGAAGTGAACCTAACAGGCAATGATCAAGTGATCTCTCTCCTGCCATCCATCTCCATCCTCTGACGAACAGAGGCTAGGGACACCATTCTTTACCCCTCCTGGCTAATAGCCATTTATGGACTTAACCACCATGAATTTATCCAGTTCTCTTTTAAACACTGTTATAGTCCTAGCCTTCACAACCTCCTCAGGTAAGGAGTTCCACAAGTTGACTGTGCGCTGCGTGAAGAAGAACTTCCTTTTATTTGTTTTAAACCTGCTGCCTATTAATTTCATTTGGTGACCCCTAGTTCCTGTACCATGGGAATAAGCAAATAACTTCTCCTTATCCACCTTCTCAACATCACTCATGACTCTATACACCTCCACCATAACCCCCCTCAGACTCCTCCCTTCCAAGCTGAAGAGTCCTAGCCTCCCCAATCTTTCCTCATATGGGATCCTCTCCAAACCCCCAAACACTTTAGCTGCCCTCCTCTGAACCCCTTCCAGTGTCAGAATCTCTCTCTTGAGGTGAGGAGGCCAATAATATATAAGGCCAATAATATATTCTCAGTCCTACTCTCCATCGCCTCTTCAATGATTCCTAACATCCTGTTTGCTTTTTTGACCATCTCTGCACACTGCGTGGACATCTTCAGAGAACTATCCACGATGACTCCAAGATCTTTTTCCTGACTCGTTGTAGCTAAATTAGCCCCCATCATATTGTATGTATAGTTGCGGTTATTTTTTCCAATGTGCATTACTTTACATTTATCCACATTAAATTTCATTTGCCATTTTGTTGCCCAATCACTTAGTTTTGTGAGATCTTTTTGAAGTTCTTCGCAATCTGCTTTGGTCTTAACTATCTTGAGTAGTTTAGTATCATCTGCAAACTTTGCCACCTCACTGTTTACCCCTTTCTCCAGATCACTTATGAATACATTTAATAGGATTGGTCCATTTGGAAGAATTTGGAATACAAATACAATGGAGAAGTATTTAAACTTTCCTAAATCTGTCAAAAAAAAGTCTACAATACTTTTTATAGGACTGGCCTTAATAGTGTCTATATTAGTTCAGAACATGCTACCACGCCTTGCAAGCAATTCAAACAAACACCAAAAATTACCATTATGACAACTTTCTAATTTCTCATCTGAACCTCTCAAAACTAAATCTCTCACCCAAGCACAGCAAAATATCCAAGAAATAACGCAAAATACTGTATCTTGTGATAGCAGATTTGCATATCTTTGTCAATTGCGCAGTCCTTTACCAACCATTCTGCAATTTCCATCCAGCAAGCGATTGCCTCTACCTGTTCTTTGAACGTTTATGTAGACATAATCAATTGCTAAAGTGGAAAAAGTTTGTGAACCCAGTTTTACAGTTTGCAAAGGAAGACAAGGAGTTTGGCTGGAAAAAGCAAACAATTGAAACAGAACAAGGTGGCAAGAGTCAAACTGCATATCAACCAAGATCACTGGTGCAATTCCCCATTAGAAATTTTGACAAAGAATCACGATTTTAATATTTGCCTTCATTTGTGTTCACTAAGCAAACAGGCTCTTTCTAATTGAACAATTGGACCATTTTCTACCAAAAAACAAAACAGAATCTGTCACTTTTGTGGCCCAGCAGCCAGATCTCACTTGAAGACAAAATTCTGCCCCAGGCTTCCAATAACCAAACCGCTTTCAGAAACCACATCTATAACAGTTGTGCTAGTAACCAATGGGCAACGTTCTGCTGAAAATCAGATTCTGGGACCCAACAATTCAATTTCAAGTTTTGTGCCAGAATCAGATACTCCAGAACTGAACAAGCCTGACAAACCCAAATCAACATCCTCACTAGCTAAGGGTAAGTAGCAGAACTGTCTGCAACACGGTCAAATATTTCAAGTTATTTTGTAAACCACTCACACTTTTCTAATAATCTTTTTCATGGGCCTGCTACAGCTTGCATTTTTGAGCACCACTCTTGTGCTTGTAGGTATTCATGGTGGAAATCACAGCTGACCATAAGAATTCACCCACCATGCTCTTTATGAATGAATTGCTATGTTTGGAATAACTGCACTAGAAGTTGAAAGAGCTAATGAAACGTAAGGAAATGAGGTAAGAGATCATAATATCTCTGTGAAACTCAGAGCTGCATCAGGTAAAACTAATGAAAAAGAGCTCAGGAATGCAGATAAGTTTAATTGAGGTCTAGTGAAGGGAACAGTTACAGAGAAGGTTAGGGCCCCAAAATGGAAGAAAAGAGAAAAAAGTTAAAGAAAGGGGAGCAAGGCCTGGTTTCACTGAAACCACTTGAACTGCCTTTCACATGGCCATTTGGAGCAGGTGGTCCTGAGCTCTATTCCTACTTATAAACCATGAGGTTCAGTTTAAAATTTTTATAGTGGACAAATCACAACTAATTAACAGGGTTCAGATCCAACCTTGAGTGGCAAGTAATGATGGGAACAGGTCAGATGTACAGACCAATCTGGACTGCTTGGTAAGATGCCATTGTGTGTTTTAACAAAGCCAATTGTGAGGTCATACATAAAAACAAAGAATGTAGGTCGCACTTACAATATACATGGCTGAATCCGGGAATGCAGTGACATTGAAAAGAACTTAAGGTCATGGTAGTGTAATAAAGTTCCTCCTCTGCCTTGGAGAGTTCTGCGCTTTCTGGCGGATTTGCTCACCTCAGAGGTTCATGGCAGTCTTCAGTTTGGCTCCTTTTGTTAGTGGCACAAACCTGCCGTTCCACTTGGCTAACCTCTTCACTGGCCAGCATTGGGAAAAGGAGGCGAACAATCCCCACAGTCTCTGTTTGCCCACCTAATGGGTCAGGGGACAGGCCAGAGATCTTTCCCTCTGATGGGATCCACAGTCCAGATCAACTCCTCTTATATCAAATAGGGAGTTGAGGAGATGGGGGGAACCTGGGCCCGCCCTCTACTCTGGGTTCTAGCTCAGGGCCCTGTGGATTGCAGCTCTCTATAGTGTCTCCTGTAACAGCTGCGTGACAGCTACAACTTCCTGGTCTACTTCACCATGGCCTCCTCCCAACACCCTCTTTACCCTCACCAAAGGACCTTCCTCCTGATGTCTGGTAACGCTTGTACTTTGCAGTCCTCCAGCAGTATGCCTACTCACTCTCAGCTTCTTGCACCTCTTACTCCCAGCTCCTCACACGCATGCCTCACTGACTGAAGTGAGGTCCTTTTTAAACCAGGTGCCTGATTAGGCTGCCTGTCTTAACTGATTCTAGCAGCTTCTTAATTGGCTCCAGGTGTCCTAATTAGCCTGTCTGCCTTAATTTGTTCCAGCAAGTTCCTGATTGTTCTGGAACTGCCCCTGTTACCTTACCCAGGGAAAAGGGACCTGCTTAACCTGGGGCTAATATATCTGCCTTCTATCACTCTCCTGTAGCCATCTGGCCCAACCCTGTCACAGTAGGTAACCAGTTGAACATGAGCTTCCTGTGCAATATTGTAGCTAAGAGGGTAAGTGCAATCCTTGGATGCAATATCAAGGAGGAGTAGAGAAGTGGCATTACTTCTGTAATACTGCACTAGTGAAACCATTATGGAATATGTGTCCCCACTTAAAAAAGGATGGTGGAAAAACTGGAAAGGGATCAGAAAAGATACAAGAATGATTCAAGGTTTTGAAAGTACACAGTGAGAGACTTAAGCTGTGTAGTTTATCCCAGAGGAGATTTAAAGATGCCTTGATCAGAGTCTGCAAGTACTTAGATAGGTGTGATCAAATATGCCCCTGTATCCACAACCTACACACTATTGTAATAAATCTTTACAACACAGTATGCCTTGGAAGGTCTGCCTTGAAAACTCATAATTTTCTGATCAGTATTGTCCTGTGGTAAGTATGTACTGTATGTGCAACACTGTAGTTTAAATTATATAAATTTATAGATATATGTATATATTAACATTAACACGCCACAGCCCTGCCCAAACAAAAAACAAAAGTCTCAGGTCTCTCTCTACAATCTGAATGTGTGTTTGCATTTATTTTTTTTTTTTTTTTTTTTTTTTTTTTTTTTTTTTTTTTTTTTTTTATATGGAGATATATAGTGAACTGGAACTGGAAGGAGGTCATTGGTCATCCCCCCTCCAGCCCCCCACTGCCTAGCAGGACCAATTTTTGCCCAAGATCCCCCCCTCCCCCTCAAACTTTGAACTGGGTGGTTGGGGCCAGGCAGGCCAATGCTCAAACCAGCCTCCTCCTCCCCTCAGTCAATCAGGAAGGAGGAATCATCAGAAAGAAAGAAAAAAAAAAAACAAAAAAAAAAAAAAAAAAAGAAGATCCATTCATTGGACTGTCTCCTCGTTCCCAGCTGGAAATGTTTTTCAAGAGGGGGACTGAAACTATAAAAAGGAGGAACAAATACCCTAAGGCACATCTCACTTTCCCTGAGCATCTGAAGTGACAAAGAAAACATTAGTTGAACTTTGGGGGAGAGATCGTGACCTACTGAGTTTGGTCAGTAAGACTGCTGAAAGCACGTGGTGAGAAACTTTGCTTGAATCTGATTAGTTTAAGGTAGGCATTAGTAAAAGTTTTATCCTTATTTTCCTTGTAACCATTTCTGACTTGTACTTCATTACTTGTACAAACTTAAAATATCCCTCTCTTTGTAGTTAATAAACTTATTTTACTGTTTATCTAATCCAGGGTGTTTAAACAGAAGTGTCCAAATAACTATCTGGGATAATAAAATGGTATATTCCATTTAAGGAATAATGGACTTAAAATATTTTGTATTGTCCAAGAAAGTACAGGACATGCATTTTTGAAGGAAAATCTAAAACTAGGGGTGTGTTGGGGTCACCCTGCAGTATAACCTAGGCTGGTGATAGCCAGCATGTAACCCAAGTGTGGCAGGCAGGCTGCAGTTACACACAGATACTCAGGGTGTAGTTTTGCATGGTGGAAAGCTGTTTGTGAGTGGCCCAGGTGGAAGATATTTCAGCAAGGCATTGCAAGATATCTGAGGTTGCAGGGCAGGGTGACAGCTGCTCGTTAGTCTGGATTGTGCCATGCTATATCACAATACTGAAGAGATTTCTGAGAGGAGATGGTTTCTTTAATCTAGCAGAAAAAGGCCTACTGAGATCCAATGACTGGAAGTTGAAACTAGACAAAATCAGATTAGAAATAAATATAGATTTTAGCAGTGAGGGTAATAAAACCTATGGAACAACTTATGTAGGGATGTAGTGGATTCTCCATTATTTGAAGTCTTTAAATCAGGACTAGGTTTCTTGCTAAATTATATGTTATAGCTCAAAGAGAAATTCTGGGCTTTGTGCATATATTACTGGGTGAGGTGAGGTTCTCTGAGCTATGTTATGTTGGAGGTCAAACTAGATGATCATAATGGTCCCTCTTCTAGCTTTTCAGTCTATGAATATCTAGAATCATGACAATTCCACCTGGTCCAATATCTAGGTGGAATTCTGATGATTTTCCTGGTATTTAATTTATATTCCCCTGCTCAAATGCTTCAACTTAACCCTATTGTTTCTTATTGACATGTGAGACTAACTTATCACAATCCTCCTTAAAGGAAATAGTTATTTGTAGAGTTATGTCTCCTCTCAGTCTTCTTTTCTCCAGACTGATCATACATTCCGTTGTCAACCTTTCCACACCAGTCTTGTTTTCCAAATGCTTAATTACTTTTATTGCTCTTATGTGTCTGTGGCATTTTAACAAGGTTGTTCTCAAAGCTGAAAGTTTAAATATTTAAATAAATATTGACTACTCTAAACAACAACTGATTGCCCTTGACTATCTCTTAAAATACACATCTAAATAATCAATTCTCTCCAGACACAATACATGGGGGTAACAACAAGTATAATTACTTAGGGGGAAAAAAACCTGTATTTGAAGAAATGTATTCAGGATGCAAACTCAAACCCTTAAGAAGTTACAAACTGCCAGGTTGATGCTTGCCTATGCCACTAAAAGTTCTGATGTGACAATAAGTGGATTCCCAACATTTCTGTCTTGATGTTCCCAACCGACTTCAAATAGACAAATCTTTGCATGCTGTGCTACTCCAGAGGCAATTCCATGAAGAAAACACAAATTAATAAAATTTGTTAAGCAAGTCGAGCAATATGGCTGGATATGAGCTCTGGCTGTCAGAAGCAATTAACCCAATCAACATAATTTACATTTAAAAATCCAAACACTATGATAAAGACATCGGGAAAAAAAAGTAGGGAATAAAATATGTTCTCTGCACTCCCCCAAACACTATACTTCTGTTTTACTGAGCTACAAAAAAGACAATGTCCATAGGGAGGAGCTGGTGATGGAACAGATTTGGGAAATTCTCAAAATATTACAATTCTCCCTCCCTCATTTTAGCAATTATTACTTAACTATTTATTATTTCTACAGTAAGTAGCCAAAGATTCTAGTCAGGATTGCAGACCCATTAAATGCCGCATGCAGCTGAGAGAGATTTAGAGAGGCACAAAGGAGCCATTTACACTTCTCGTTCCTGGGGCTGGTTCTACAATGGCCTGCTCCTCAGCACAAGTGCAGCCTCAAGGCCAGTCTAATCTAAAATAGCTGCACAGTGCCAGAGCAACAGGATGTCCCAGCCACACCACTGCTACATCCCTTATCTCAGGAATGCCATCTGTGCTGGGTGTTGAGTGGTGTAGGGAATAAAATGGTGCTGGATATGAGCTCTGGCTCAGCACCAATACAAAGTGAGAAAGGCCAAAAGCCATGTAGAGTTGGACTTTGCAAAGGGAATTAAAGCCAATAGTAAAAGGTTCTATAGCCATATAAATAAGAAGAAAACAAAGAAGAAGTGGGACCGCTAAACACCGAGGATGGAGTGGAGATTAAGGATAATCTAGGCATGGCCCAATATCTAAACAAATACTTTGCCTCAGTCTTTAATGAGGCTAATGAGGAGTTTAGGGACAATGGTAGGATGACAAATGGGAATGAGGATATGGAGGTAGATATTACCACATCTGAGGTAGAAGCCATACTCGAACAGCCTAATGGGACTAAATCGGGGGGCTCAGATAATCTTCATCCAAGAATATTAAAGGAATTGGCACATGAAATTGCAAGTCCCTCAGCAAAACATAACTCAGGGGTTGTACCGTATGACTGGAGAATTGTTAACATAGTTCTCATTTTTAAGAAAGGGGGAAAAAAGTGATCTGGGTAAATACAGGCCTGTTAGTTTGACATCTGTAGTATGCAAGGTCTTGAAAAAAATTTTGAAGGAGAAAGTAGTTAAGGACATGGAGGTCAATGGTAATTGGGATAAAATACAACATGGTTTTACAAAAGGTAGATTATGCCAAACCAACCTGATCTCCTTCTTTGAGAAGGAAACAGATTTTTTAGACAAAGGAAATGCAGTGAATCTAATTTACCTCAATTTCAGTAAGGCATTTGATACAGTTCCACAAGGGGAATTAGCAGCTAAATTGGAAAAGATGGGGATCAATATGAAAATTGAAAGGTGGATAAGGAACTGGTTAAAGGGGAGACTACAACTGGTCGTACTGAAAGGTGAACTGTCAGACTGGATGGAGGTTACTAGTGGAGTTCCACAGGGATCGGTTTTGGGACCAATCTTATTTAATCTTTTTATTACTGACCTTGGCACAAAGAATAGGAATGTGCTAATAAAGTTTGCGGATGACACAAAGCTGGGAGGTATTGTCAATACAGAGAAGGACTGGGATATCATACAGGAAGATTTGGATGACCTTGTAAACTGAAATAATAGTAACAGGATGAAATTTAATAGTGAAAAGTGCAAGGTCATGCATTTAGGGATTAATAAGAATTTGTTATAAGCTGGGGACGCATCAGTTGGAAGTAACAGAAGAGGAGAAGGATCTCGGAGTATTGATTGATCACAGGATGACTATGAGCCGCCAATGTGATATGGCTGTGAAAAAAGCTAATGTAGTCTTGGGATGCATTAGGCGAGGTATTTCCAGTAGAGATAAGGAGGTGTTAGTACCGTTATACAAGGCACCGGTAAGACCTCATCTGTGTGCAGTTCTGGTCTCCCATGCTTAAGAAGGATGAATTCAAACTGGAACAGGTACAGAGAAGGGCTACTAGAATGATCCGAGGAATGGAAAACCTGTCTTATGAAAGGAGACTCAAAGAGCTTGGCTTGTTTAGCCTAACCAAAAGAAGGATGATGGGAGATATAATTTCTCTCTATAAATATATCAGAGGAATAAATACCAGGGAGGGAGAGGAATTATTTAAGATCAGTACCAATGTGGACACAAGTATCAGAGGGGTAGCCGTGTTAGTCTGGTTCTGTGGAAGCAGCAAAGAATCCTGTGGCACCTTATAGACTAACAGATGTTTTGCAGCATGAGCTTTCGTGGGTGAATACCCACTTCTTTGGATGCAAGCAGTGGAAATTTCCAGGGGCAGGTGTGTATATATAAGCAAGCAAGAAGCAAGCTAGAGATAACGAGGTTAGATCAATCAGGGAGGATGGGGCCCTGTTCCAGCAGCTGAGGTGTGAAAACCAAGGGAGGAGAGACTGGTTCTGTAATTGGCAAGCCATCTTCTGTTCTTGGACACAAGAACAAATGGATATAAAAACTGGCCATCAGGAAGTTAGACTTGGCTCTCACTCATCCTAGGTCAGGAAGTTTAGACTTGAAATTAGATGAAGGTTTCTAACCATCAGAGGAGTGAAGTTCCGGAACAGCCTTCCAAGGGGAGCAGTGGAGGCAAAAGTGGCTTCACGACTAAGCTTGATAAGTTTATGGAGGGATAGTATGATGCAATAGCTTAATTTTGGCAATTAATTGGTCTTTGACTATTAGTGGTAAATATGCACAATGGCCTGTGATGGGATGTTAGATGGGGTGGGATCTGAGTTACTACAGAGAATTCTTTCCTGGGTGTCTGGTTGGTGAGTCTTGCCCACATGCTCAGGGTTTAGCTGATCACCATATTTGGGCTCGGGAAGGAATTTTCCTCCAGGGCAGATTGGCAGAGGCCATGGGTATTTTTCGCCTTCCTCTGCAGCGTGGGGCACGGGTCACTTGCTGGTGGAGTCTCTGCACCTTGAAGTCTTTAAACCACGATTTGAGGACTTCAATAGCTCATTCATAGGTTAGGAGTTTGATACAGGAGTGGATGGGAGAGATTCTGTGGGCTGCGTTGTGCAGATGGTCAGACTAGATGATCATAATGGTCCCTTCTGACCGTAAAGTCTATGATTCTATGGTGTAGGAGTCACTTTGGCAGCCTTACACCATAAGAGGATTTCCCAATGTTGAGGGAGTCCTCCACTAGGAAGATTTGTTGGAATTAAGTCTGCCTTTAGTTGAGCGACTGCTGCAAACCACAAGAATTGATCATTTGTCCTTAAACCCAGTGACTGCTGCAACCAGAAGGCAATTCCTAGACCAGCACTGTACTAAGCATAAAAAGTTACGAAAGCACTGGAAAGCCAACGTAAGGTCCAAACTGAACAACAACATTAGCCAGAAAATAAAATGACACATAACTGCAGTTTTAAAACCTCTTACCCTGAACTTTGTAGAGTCGCACTGTGTGTGTCAAATGATGGAAAAAACAAGTAACTTCTGAGAAAATCCTTCCATGAGTAACTCTTATGGTAGGTGGATCTGTGAAAACATAAGGCTGAAAAAAGACAAACAAAAAGTTAAAACAATGGTATGAAAATTGTTTTCAGGATAAAAAATCCACAGCATATCAGTTATTAAATAGGTTTAAATCCTAATTTAAAACCCCTCCAAAAATAACTTTTCACCTATAGTAGATGAGTGTTCATCTGAACACAAGACTGGGAGCTGGGAATTCATAACTTCTAATCCCTACTCTGACATTGACTTTCTTTGTAGTCTTGGGCAATTTTCTTAACCCTACCTTGTCTGAAAATTAGGATAATCTTCATTACAGACTTCACAAGTATGTTGTGAAAATCGAGTTAAAATTTGTGAAGCATTTTGGAGATTAGAGCAACATAACTGTTAAGTAACATGTTTCAGAGTAGCAACCGTGTTAGTCTGTATCCGCAAAAAGAACAGGAGTACTTGTGGCACCTTAGAAACTAACACATTTATTTCAGCATGAGCTTTCGTGAGCTACAGCTCACTTCTTCGGATGCTGTAGCTCACGAAAGCTCATGCTGAAATAAATGTGTTAGTTTCTAAGGTGCCACAAGTACTCCTGTTCTTGTTAAGTAACATATTACTGTGATTACATATATTTTAGCTTCAATTTTCTCTCTCACAAAGTTATACTTGTCAGCTGCTGCTTGCACACTTAGGACTTCATACCCAAAGCTCAAGTCACTGTTAGATTATTTCATTTATTTTTAACAGTTGATTTCAACACAGGTTCTGTTCACATTTAACATATCAAATGAATGTACGGATTGAGCAAAGCAGGAAGTGTGAACGCAGCTGAAAGAACAGGAAGAATTTTTTGTCTGTTTGGTCCAACCACTACGGAGTGATATATAGTCACTCCATAGTTAAAGTTGCAGCAGATCATCTGTTTAAAGCATGATGGCGGTCCCCCTAAAATCCACAAAATAGTCAAATATACCTGGAAATTAGTAGGTCAGTTGTGGGAGCTAAAGTAGAATGTTTCTAAAAAATGTGAAGTCAATTGGACAAGGGATTCCTGATATCCAAAAAAGAAAGGGGATTCCTGAAGTTGTCTAATACTTTCTTGCCAGTTTGCACGCGTGCGTGCGTGCACACACACACACACACACACGGAAAAAATACCATCACTGGTCTGTCCTAGCTTAAACTCAATGCACAATTACTTTGGGAAAAACACAAAAGGAGCCAATACAGCATAGACTTAGCTGAACCATTAACTGCACTCCTGACACAGCTTTAGTTCTAGTTCAGCCTTGCCCCATCCCATTCCATCTGAACATTACAGGGTATTAGGAGGAGACAGAAGGACATATGGGTCCAGGAGCTGAAGCTGTCTCAGGAGCACAGAGCCTCTCAAACTTCCAACTCCTAGCCCCGGTTTGCTGATCCAGAGTGGGTTTGTCAGACTGGGACTACTGGTAGGAAGGCTGAGGATAGGAGCCAAAGTCCAAGGGTCATTATTGAAGATTAAAGGCACATTTCTATAGGATTCGGAGAGATGAATATTATTGTGCATGGATGTAAAAGATGAGGGTAGAAATAGGCCCCTTGCTTTTTTAACCTCCTTGCTACTTGCTCCCCATCATCCACCCATGGGGTTTGTTTGTACTGCACTAAAAGATTTTTCCACTTGGACTTGTATGTCCTTCTGCTAAATGTCCTTCTGGCACCTCAGAAGTCAAGAACCACCTTCTCAGATACACCATGCACATGAATCTCTATGTCAGAAGGCAAGCTCTTTGGGAGAAGACTCCCATATTGTGATGAAGCAGGTATTGTGGTTCTGAGTGACAATCTGAGACCAGACTCAACAGCATGAATCATACTGACTATGGCCATTTGCAACAGAATAAAGAACCATACTTGTCTAAGCAATAAGAGCTACTATCTTCAAACCATTGTCTCGTCTGAAATTTGGAAGTACATTTACAACAGAGTTTAGTATAAAGCCATGTAACAGCCTCTTACAGAGTATCATGTTACTATGATCTTTTTGTTACCATGATGAGAAGCAGAGATTCTTGTTCGGGTAATTTATGATGAGATCCACTGCTGGTGTCCTCAGGGGTGGCTCCAGGCACCAGCGCTCCAAGTGTGTGCCTGGGGCAGCAAGCCGTGACGGGGCAGCGTGCTGGTTGCCGTGAGGGCGGCAGTCAGGATGCCTTCAGTGGCATGCCTGCGGGAGGTCCGTCAGTCCCGCGGTTTCGGCGGCAATTTGGCAGCAGGTATGCCAAAGGAGCAGGACTGGTGGACCTCCCACAGGCATGCCACTGAATCCGCATTACCAGCAGACCTCCTGCAGGCGTGCCGCCGAAAGCAGCCTGACTGCCGTGCTTGGGGCAGCAAAATACAGAGCCACCCCTGGGTGTCCTGTAGTAGAGGAAAATCTGATCTGCCAGTTTGTGAAGATCTGTTTCAGCTCAACCCTATCTGTGATTGTGTTCTCTTTCCCCCTCGGATACATGGTGACGGGGCTCATCTTGTAGGACACACAATACTCCACACCTACACTGTTTCACAAAAGAGGGATCACAACCTTGTCTCTCCCTCTATGTTTATGTAAAACACGGTGGCCTAGCTTTCCATTTTAAACAGGACAATTTTTTGGGATACTGAGTCTCTGAAGGTCCTTTGTACCTACAAGAACTAATCTCATCTCCAGAGCACTGAGCTAAAAATGCTATTACTATTGAGACCAAAGTCTTTTGATGGAACAGCAAAGCAGACCAACAGTCTTCCAAACTTGGGGCAAAGATTCTTTCATTGTCTCACCTGCAAAGGTTGCCCAAACCTGAAGCCAGGCCAGGTCTACACTCTTACAAACTTTAAGCGTCCAGGGTGGAGGCCTTTTTCCATCTGTCCTTTGGGTGATAGTTCACAATGTGAAGTGTAGCAGTCATGATCTGATAAACTTTTTGCTCAATTCATTATCAACACCACCGCTTAATTTTTGGGAAGGCAGTACCATAATTGTGTTTAATCGTCCCTCTAGTTATGGCTCTGTCCCTACCTCCCCACAAGCTCCCATGGGGAACTGAGAGACCATACATCCTTGGGGAGAATACATCTTTTCCTCACTGCCTTGAAGGTTGGTATAGTGAGGTGAGGTTTTTCATAGAATCATAGAACTGGAAAGGACCTCGAGAGGTCATCTAGTCAAGTCCGCTGCACTCAAGGCAAAACTAAGTATTATCTAGACCATCCCTGACAGGTGTTTGTCTAACCTGCTCTTAAAAATCCCCAGTGATGGAAATTCCACAAGCTCCCTAGGCAATTTATTCCAGTGCTTAACCACTCTGACAAGTTAGGAAGTTTTTCCTAATGTCCAACCTAAACCACCCTTGCTGCAATTTAAGCCCACTGCTTCTTGTCCTATCCTCGGAGGTTAACAACAACAATTTTTCTCCCTCCTCCTTGTAACAACCTTTTATGTCCTTGCCACACATTCTTCAGCAGCTGCTTCACAGTGGAGTGCAAGGGTGTTGCATCTCTATCTGATAGGGGTTCCTGACCCATGTTACTAACTATTGTAGCTCCTTTAAAGTCCTGTACTATTTGTCTTTCAAAATCAGGAGTTCTTGGTATTCCTGAAAGAAATATCTGGCATTAGAAGAGTTCCCTGTCAAAGAATGAAATTAAATTGGTTTGGCATGGTTTGTTCTTGACAAATCCATGTTGGCTATTACTTATGACTCTATTATCCTCTAGGTGCTAACAAGCTTATTGTTCAATAATTTGCTCCAGTATCTTTCCAGATATTTAAGTTAGGCCGATTGGTCTAAAATTCTCTAGGGCCTCTTTGCTTCCTCTTTTCAAGAGAGGTACTATGCTTGCCCTTCTCCAGTCCTCTGGAACCTCACCCTTCCTCAAGGAATTCTCAAAGATAATTGCTAACCGAGATCGCTTCAGCTAGTTCCTAAAGTACTCTAAGATAAATTTCATCAGGCTCTGCCAACTTGAATACATCTTACTTACCTAAATATTCTTTAACTTGTTCTTTCCCTATTTTGGGTTACATTCCTACCCCCTGTTAATATTAATTGTGTTAAATATTGGGTCACAAATTTACCTTTTTAGAGAAGACTGAAGCAAAATAGAAATACCTCAGCCCCCTTTTTGTCATACGTTATTAGCTCTCCTTCCCTGCTAAGTAAAGAGCCTACATTTTCCTTCATCTTTCTTTTGCTCCTAATATATTTAAAAAACCTCCTCTTCTTACCTCCTTTGCCCAGTATAACTCATTTTGTGCCTTAGCTTTCTGATTTTGTCCCTACGTGCTATTCTTTTGTTGTACTCCTCAGACATCTGTCCATGTTTCCACTGGGGCTCGTAAGAATACTGAGATGTGTAGTTATGTCAACCTGACTGATGCATTGTTTAGAGTTCAATGATGGCTTTACCAGGAGCCTTGTACGCGAGGCAGCATGCTGGTTCACTGCCCCAGGAAACTGACTCAGTCACAGTCTGCCTTTCCCACTACAGAAGGGAGAGAGGAACTTAGTGGAGGGGAAGTGGGATGTACCCTATGTGAGCCCTACATATCCCCAAAGCTAAGGTGGTGGGAAGCAGCAAGAATACAAAAGTTGCTCCACCCACAGTATGGCTAGCCAATACAAGGGACAAACATGTTATATGCCCTTTCTTCCTTGAGCAAACACACAGGAAGGGCTTCAATCTGACCCTACATTAGCAATTAAAGTTCCTCGAAGGGAAAACTGAAACAAAGAGTGAAGAGAAATATTAAGCTGCATGCTATCATTTACCTTTATAAAACTCTTTTCTACACCATATTCAGTTTATAGCATTTCTCTGAAAAAATATTTTTGAATTCTGAGAAATGTGTCATTAATATGAATATACATGGTAACAAGTACAGATACACGGCATGTTTCTGAATTTCCAAGGAAGCTGAAAATAAACAAGAGTTAACTGAAAAGAGTATGTGATTTAAAAAAAAATAATTGCTGAACTAAAACGATGCCTGTTTGTAGCAGATGATAGCTGAATTAGACAGCCACTTGCTCTTCCTTTTATGTTTATCATCATTTATGATGCAGTAGTGCTGAACATCTCAATGAAAGTTGGGCCGCATCGTGCTAGATATTGTATAAACATATCATAAATAACAGCCCATCCCACAAAAGTTACAATCTTAAAAAAGTTTAGCATATTCACTATGTTATTCCATGTATAAATTTAGTATATCCAATCTCAGACTAAAGGGAGAAAAAGAGAAATAGGGAGAAAGGAAAGCTGGGAAAAATGAATGAATATCCACAATACACTTTTACCATAAGATATGAAAATGAGGTCTTGGGCACTTGTGGTCATTGAAAATCCCATGGCACTTTCTGCCAGGATTTTCAGTGTCCTGTTAAAATTCCAATGTGCTTCACAAAAGAAGTAGCTGTATTTCCATGGTGGGTCAACTACTGCTTCTACATATAGTTTGCAAAGTTTTTGGGGATCTTTCCGGATGAAAGCCTTTATTTACAAATATAATATGTGTACTATTACCTTGGCCTCTCCATCTGGTAAGAAGAGATAAGCCCCGCTCTTATCTCTGTTACTTGTTGTTCCATACCAAGCAAACTCCACTTTTATTTGATGATTTTTGCCATCTTCTTTTGTGTTAATTTTCTAAAAAAATAATCACAATTTGAGAGGGTGACACATTTATAGTTTTTATGCATTAATATTCTTATAAATAAACACAATATTTCAAATTGTGAGCCAACAGACCTTCAGAAGCCCTGAGATCCCAGAAAACCATAGTTTCATGTAGGAGTTCTCTAAAGTAATGTCATCTGCAGAATTTTGCATCTCCTTGATCTTGAAAACTTTATCTGGGTTCACCTGCACATTATTTCCTCCACTAGTATATATATTATAATCAGCCAAGACCATTTCTGAACTCAGAACCCCCAAAAGCTGATAAACTCCCAGACCTAAAGGTGGTAGGTGCACCATGAAAGAGATCTGTTGGAGCAAGAAAACATATTAAAAATGTACTATCATTAAAATAAAATTTTGAACATACTGCACCAAATTCATGCCTGCTACATTTCTATTCATCTCAACAGTTACACCAGCACTGAATTTTGCCTAAATTTCCAAGAACACAAATTAGTATTAGATTATTAATAAGAATATTTCAAGTTATTAAATCAAATGTTCTAATATTTCATCACAAATACAAATTTTGCTGCTATTCATCTGATTAGTAATATTTCAGAAAGGCATGATCATTGTTTACTAAAATGAACAACAGTTATAATTTTTAGTCTATTGCTATAAAGAAATATGATCTTTAATCTTGAGTTGAGCATATTACCACACATTAAGGAGATGAGCATAAAACTGGTGCTAAGGGTCAGAAATATTCTAGAAAACAGAGAATGTTGGAGCACAACACTAACATACCATTATAGATCAGAACTGGAGGATATAATGGAATGTGGCTCAAACTGCCACTGATTCTTTGCTGCTTACTTAGAAGCCATATAAAGATCTTCACAGCAGAGAAACAGGGTGGGTGAGTCTCTGGAAACAATGTGCCCAGAACTCCATATGTAAACTTTCCTTTCTCCTTCTAGAACAGCCTCTGCAGAGCCCCACACTTGAGATTTATTAGCAGTAATTAGCCCCTTAGAAGAGGGTTGAAAATAATATACATTGTAGGAAAACGATTCTGAAATAGGAATTCAATCTGGCTTCCAGATCAAAAGAGTAATGCTAAGTAAACATTTGAACAGAGCTTCATGCAACGTCATTTTTTCTGACAAATGTCAGTGCGAAGTTCATAGTAAAATACAACTACTGGCACATGATGATTGAGAAGAATCTCTATGATGCAATACGGTTTGAAATTTCCCAGAATTATCAAACAGAACCAAAAGCAGGCATTGGCTCCAAGGCAAGGCTCAAGCTTGAGTACAGAGAAATGGAGACTACATCAGAGTCCAGACACAGAGGACTAGGGATCCAAGACCTTACAGCTGAAGTTTTTGGATCTGAAGGTCCACTTAGCTCAAATGTCATCTCAGATCCTCCTCTGATAACGTTTTTATAGCCAAACACACATACCCCTTAGTCAATAGAGTGGTGGAAACTATGCTTTTTCTTCCACTTCAGGACAACAGATAGTGGATCTGACTGTACCTGAATTTTATCTCTACATTATTCTTTGAAGTCCACATTACCCAGAGCTTTTTCTATCTGATATGAAGATAAGACAGAAGAGCCACACTGGAACTCTTAAACTTTTCAATTTTGCTTTTTGCTACTGGATACCATTACCACTATATTTGTGGCATTCCTTAAACTTCCTTACACTAAGGAATATTGTGACAGTGTTGTTCATTTCCAAAGAAATTCCAAATTGAAATTATTTTAAATACAATTTTATTGACAGAATTAACAATCCTAATTCTGAAGTACAGTATTTATGAATAAGAACATAACATAAGAACGGCCGTACCGGGTCAGACTAAAGGTCCATCTAGCCCAGTATCTGTCTACTGATAGTGGCCAATGCCAGGTGCCCCAGAGGGAGTGAACCTAACAGGCAATGATCAAGTGATCTCTCTCCTACCATCCATCTCCATCCTCTGACGAACAGAGACTAGGGACACCATTCTTTACCCCTCCTGGCTAATAGCCATTTATGGACTTAACCACCATGAATTTATCCAGTTCTCTTTTAAACACTGTTATAGTCCTAGCCTTCACAACCTCCTCAGGTAAGGAGTTCCACAGGTTGACTGTGCGCTGCGTGAAGAAGAACTTCCTTTTATTTGTTTTAAACCTGCTGCCTATTAATTTCATTTGGTGACCCCTAGTTCCTGTACCATGGGAATAAGCAAATAACTTTTCCTTATCCACCTTCTCAACATCACTCATGACTCTATACACCTCCACCATATCCCCCCTCAGTCTCCTCCCTTCCAAGCTGAAGAGTCCTAGCCTCCCAATCTTTCCTCATATGGGATCCTCTCCAAACCCCCAATCACTTCAGCTGCCCTCCTCTGAACCCCTTCCAGTGTCAGAATCTCTCGAGGTGAGGAGACCACATCTGCACACAGCATTCATGGATCCATACAAGGCCAATAATATATTCTCAGTCCTACTCTCCATCCCCTCTTCAATGATTCCTAACATCCTGTTTGCTTTTTTGACCAATATGTCTACAAGAACCCAACAATCCAAACTAATGTGTTAAAGTCCTATAGCATACAAATTTTAGCCTTTCAGTTTAACATTCTTGTAAGTATAAAGTGTCCCCATTTTCTTAGGATTCAGCTGTACCTTTATATTGCATATACCCCGCCAGTATGAGACCTTCTAAGAATATAACGACTAGTATCAACATTTCTTTCAATAACAAGTATTTTTTAAAAAATTTAGTCTTTGTACACTAATATACTATTATATTCATATATTACTATTAGTATATTTCTTTGTATGCCCTGTTACGTATGAATTTGCTGTGTTGACTTCTCCACTACAATTATCCCCCATCCCCTCTTTTTCCTCTACCAAGAAGGAGTAAGGGGAGTGTTTTTCTCTCTTCTGAACTTCTCATAACAGAAGTTATGATATTAAGGCTGCGTACTCCAAAAAGCTGATTGATTAAAATGGTAATCCAAGAAAGATTAACAATGGATTCTTAGAATGTACACCTTATGTAACTTTTTTTTTTAAAAGGTGTTCTAATACATTAGTTCAATAGTTCTGTGATACTCACTTTCACACGAAGTATAAATGTTCACATCTCTCAACACTCCCTCCAACAGTGAGCATTGAATATTTTGGAAAAAACATTTTGTGTTTGTTGGAATGATAGTACTATCACCACCATTGTAGACTTAAAAAAAGAAAAAAAAGAAAAAGAAAAAAGAAAAGAGGTCTTCATATCTGAGCCTCTCACTTAGTAAGAAAGGGGCCCTATTTCCTTGGCGTGAGGAGGAGCTCAAATCTATTTTTAATAGAAACAGTTTACCTTAAGCAAAATACATTTAATAGTGTGGCCTGATATACTGCACACTGTAAAAAACATAGCCTTCCAGAGGATGGGAGTTTTCATTCCACTGCTCTGTGAAGCTCTACTAAGATTTGAATCTGTGATACTGTTGTTATTTTGGGGTAAAAGAAAAATCCTTGTATGTGTAAGACTATTTATTAAGAAGGAAAAGTTACAAAAATCATTACTTGAAACACTTCAAAATTGGCCTCGGGGCTCTACTTGTAACCAGGTCATCGAATTCAAGTACATACATCCCCTCAGAAATGCAATGAAATGGCTATAACATCCCTGTGATGTCTAATTGCCATTTAAATTAATGGGGCTAAAGAAATGAAGTATCTAACACGTGTACACAGCAGCTGCTATTCAAACAATTTTCAACAACATTAAAACAAATATTGCAACATATCCACTTTTCTGACTCAAACATGGATAAACAGAAATGTAAACAGGATACAGAGATCAATGCACTTGTAGAAAAGTTAGGGGAAAAAATTCTAGTTAAACACATACACGCTAAGTTTCAATCCAAAGCAATTTTAAATTATACCGAATAATAAATTCCTCAAAATGAGGCTCATTACTGAAACACTTAATCCAGTATTAAGCTTTGGTAATATCACGAAAAGTAATGAGGTTTAGAAAGTTGGTGCTATTCCTTAGACCTAAATGTAGACCAAAATGATTTAATTATTCCTTCTCTCTCACACACAGAATCTTCTTTATAAAACTGATACATTCATATATTTGAAGTCTAGTTTTCTTTATTTTCTCCTCTAATGTGAAGCTATAGTACATATCTAAGTGCAAATCAGTATAACTTACACTTTTTATTTCAAGTGACATACCTGATATGCTTCATGTGATACTGTAGTTGTTTCATCCCATACTCCACTAACCTGGACCATAACAGGTTTCCCTGAAGGAGATAATACTTTAACTTTGGGTGAATTCACATAGACTGAAATCACTGAGAACCGCTCCTGTTCTGTAGGATTATAAACCAAAAGGTACCTGCAAAAATATTTTTGCCATATTATCTTTATGAAAATGTTTTCTTTTCAAGTTATTGTATTATTTCACACTAATTATATAAGTGGAATAATTAAAACTATAATATATATGTATACAATGAAAATATCTGAAAACTGTAAACAGGAAAAACAGTGGACACCTTTCTTAATGCTACTCTTTCTCATAGGCTTTAGACAGAAAGATGTATCTTATGGTACTCAGAAAAATTTTATATATGTTTAGAAAATGAGATGCTTAAGAATTTTCTTTAGCCATTACAAATACAGTCTTAATGCAAAGATTGCCCTTAATGTAAATATTTTTTAAAAGACTGAATTATTGAACACCAAAAGTAAAAGTTTGTTCACTGTTTAATTCTGCATTGTTTACTTGTAAATTAGGTAAAATAAGAACGATAGCTTCCTAGTAGGTTCAGTGTAAATGGCAAAAGAATCACAAGGCAAACTGTAAAGATTTTAAGACATTTTAGGAAGAATTTGTTAAGACCTTTGGTTTTTAAATACTTTTCAGCCTCAGCAGTGGGTTGGGGCGGGGGGGAGAACAGTGATAGGAAAAATAATAGCCTTTATTGAAATCTGGTTATAACTACAGGTAAGTCTTATCATACACGGGGTTTCCGTTCTCCGGTTATTGCGTAAAGCGAAAACCGCGTATACTGAAAATTATATCCCTAAGCCCTTTAAATCCCGCCCACAGCTCCAGCGGCTGGACCAGGGCAGCATTTAAAGGGCTCCACCGGGCTTCCAGCCGCGGTGGGGAGCCCAGAGGAACCCTTTAAATCTCGCCCGCAGCTTTGGCAGCCGGGCTAGGGCTGGCATTGAATGGGCCCGGAGCTCCACAGTGGCTGGAGCCTCGGGCCCTTTAGTTCGCCCCAGGAGCTACCAGTCACCTCTGCAGCTGGGAGCCCCCTGGGTGATTTAAAGGCCCTGGGACTCCCAGCCACAGCTGGTGCCCCAGGACCTTTAACTCTTGAGGCCACGCCCCCACCGGACTCCAGGCCGTTCAGCGTAAAGGTGAAATCGCGCATGTTAAATGCGCATAAGTTGCGACAGACCTGTAAATTGGATATACTTTCTGGTTATAACTAGATTGGTTATACATTCTTCTTCCATATGAATCATATGAAATCTGGTTATAAAGAGATTGTATATACATTCTTGTTCCATATGATCATATGAATGCAATTTAAAGTATCAATACTCATTTATGTCTTCAGAGTTACATGCTTAGCTATTTCAGGATAATACTTCATGGAAATATTTCCAGGAACTTTGTATCTATTTGTAAAACATGTTTGTGCGTATGTAATCTTTCCACATAACATATTTATTATGAGAAGTGCAAAATACCATAAATTGGATTGATAACCGTATTCACCAGAAAATACAGACCTGACAATTTACAACTTGACAGGCTACAAGCCCAAGTTATAGGAGCATTCCCTTGCTATATGGACATAGACAACATGGCATGTGAAGTTAAGTATATGGAATACTAAAATCTCCAAAGCATGATATAACCGCTTATCTCCGATTATTTTTCTCAATATGTGTTTGTGTGCGGTGGAAGGGGAAGAAGGAATAAGTTTAGAGTTTTACAATAAGAAGATGAAAGTAGTAATGAGTGCTGGGCACGTTCCTAAGCACAGGAGAGAGTTGGATGACAACAAGGAGTTGTAGTAAGCTAGAAAGATGAGGCAGAAAGGACAGCTGGGAAAAAGTGATTAACTAGAAAGGCAAGAAAGATGAGAAGAGAAGGAGTGAGAGAGAGCATGGAGAAGAACAGGAGCAACAGGGTAATCATAGGCCAGCTAGTCAGTTTACAACCTCTGGCTTTGCTAACTAGTTCAGAAAAAGTACAGCTTCATACCAGGTGCCATGAAACATGCCACTTGCCCGCTGACAGTAGGGGAAAGATTAACTTAAGTAATGAAGTTTCAGAGACCAGCTGAAGTCGTCCCACTCAATAAATAAAGGGTTTCACCACTCTGGGTATATACCAACTTTTATTCCCAGACCAATGTTCCCTATGCAAAATGGTTTTAAAAGTTAAGAATTTAGTATTAGCTTTATTACATACTTGTTTTATATTTCACATTTAGATTCTCCTTTTGAATAGAAAAGTGGGAAACTAAAATCACAATTCAGAATTCATTGGCTGGAGCTACAGTTAATTATGGAAGAATTAACTTAATGGGGAAAAGTTGTCTCAGAAGAAAAATACAATTCTATCAATATATGTTGTATTTTCTTGTGCCTGGATGTTTGTTTAATATTTTTTCAAATTCTACTTCAGTAGAACTGAAGAATTTATTCTCAGTATATAATTAAATTATGCACATACTACAACAGTGACTAATAACTGCATTTATTTAGAATGCCATTTAACTCCAACCCTCAAATCACATACCCAGAATCATTAACTGCAAAAAAAAAATTCTAGATTAAATTACGAGACATCACATTTATACAGGACTTACTTCACCTATACAATATGATCATGCAAAATGCATGCATGCAGTGTGGAATACAACTGCTGCGTATATCCTGCCCACATGAAACATGGAGGTAGTCTGGCACCATCTAAAAGTCTTATAATCTGAATTTAAAGGTAAAAACTTGTAATAACTACCTCCATTTAAGAGGCAATTTGCAGTTATGCTACTCTCACCATTCAGAGCACTTCTTTGTGGCACTGCCTCAGGGTAAACTAAGTCATATCTCCTTGGGACTGTCACCTGACTTGCTGGAATTACCTCTGAGCCAGTTTTCCCTGGCAGCTTGAGACTCCAGAACCCTGCCTTGTTGAGCCAGACAAGTTAGCCTGCTCCAACACAGACCCAGGTCTGGTCCACGCCCCCCAAAGCTGCAGACTTTAACCAAAAACCGCTAGCAGGTCACCTATCTCCAGCACCCAGACACCCAGTTCCCAAAGGGATCTAAACCTCAAATAAATCCATCTTACTCTGTATAAAGCTTATACCGGGTAAACTCAAACTGTCCGCCCTCTAGAACACTGATAGAGAGACATGCACAGCTGTTTGCTCCCCCGGGTATTAATCACTTACTCTGGGTTTACTAATAAACAAAAGTGATTTTATTAAGTATAAAAAGTAGGATTTAAGTAGTTTCAAGTAATAACAGACAGAACAAAGTAAGTCACCAAGCAAAATAAAGCAAAAACACGCAAGTCTCAGCCTAATATATTAAAAAACTATTTACAGGTAAAATCTCACCCTCAAAGATATTCCAATAAGCTTCTATCACAGACTAGACTCCTTCCTAGTCTGGGCCCAATCCTTTCCCCTGGTGCAGTCCTTGTTAGTTCCAGCTCAGGTGGTAACTAGGGGCGCTCTCATGACTAACAGCCCGCTTTGTTCTGTTCCACCCTCTTTTATAGCTTAGGCGCAAGGCGGAAATCTTGTGTCTCTCTGGGTCCCCACCTCTCCTTCTAAATGGAAAAGTACCAGATTTAAGATGGATTCCTGTATTATGTGACCTGGTCACATGTCCTGTGAGACCTCATTCTTCATTGCCGACGGGCTGGCCTACATGCACACAGGAAGGCCATTTACAGGTCACTGATTCTGAAGCACCCTTAACGGCTTCCACTTAATGGGCTTACATCAGTTATACAAATTTATATCTTGTTTTCCTAATTTCAGACATAGAAATAACACATGCACACAAATAGGATGAACACACTCAGTAGATCATAAGCTTTGTAATGATACCTTACAAGAGACCTTTCACATTAAGCATATTCCAGTTCGTTATATTCACACTCATAAGCATACATCAATAAAATATGATGGAGTGCAACATCAAAATATCTTCCTTCAAAAAATTAAAAATTCTCTCCTGTTTCAGTTGGCCAGTAAGACCCTGAAGAAAAAAGTCTGCAACCAGAACATTTTACCTCAGAAGTATCAGTGAGGTGTGGCCTAATCCACTGTTAAAGTCCTCTTGGAAACTCACTGTTGCTTCGATTTCCCCCTAGGTTTCCCCATTAGGTTCAATTAAAAAAAAATAAAGGTTCATTAAAAAATATCTTGTCTCTTACTGGGAGTATGTACCGTGCCTAGTAAATACAGGCTGGAATTTTGGTCTGGCCCTCTTAAGTCTTCCTATAATACAAATAAATAAATAATGAATGAATGAATGAAGTGGTCATCATTCAAATCTTCACCGGTACTGTTTGCAAGTAATTAACATTATCACAGTATTCCTTATAACAAGACCAAGGACTATCATGAACACTGCAGTAACATTATGTATGCAAATATAAAGTTGTAGAGATTCTAACGTGATCACTATAATTACTTACATATATAGTGAAAGTTTCAAAGTTGTTTTAAGACAGCTGACTTTTTTTTTTCAAATAATACAATTTAACAGTTGGTCTAACCAACTGTTAATTAAATAAAAATTCAAGAGGAGGAAATTACTCACCTCTAAATCTGCATCTTTAAAGAGACCTTCATGCAAGATTCTCACTCTTGTATCTTGAGCTACCAACATGAAGGCAAATCTAACCTAGCTCAGAGGCTTTTTGGCCTTTACAGGAAATTGTAGCAGCAGGCATCATGCAGATTTTTTGACACCCTGGCCAATGTACACCAACAACTGCCTCTACAAACTTCCAGTCAATTCCTGCTCCTAACACATAACCAACTGAAATGTCTCTTATATGAACAAAAACAAAAATTTGTCAGGATAAAAACTACAATGTTCAACAGTACATCAATTCAAAAACATCCTCTAATTTGGTGTAGGATTGAGGAATGTGAATCCTGCATATCTTCAAAGAAGGAGAATTACAGTCAAGCGATTCTCCCTTCTTATAAATTCTTAGTATACTTTTGGGCTAAGTTCTTTAAGAAACATTGTAAAATAAAAACAAACAATACAATATTGCATCAGGCAGTCATAAAAACATAAATCAATACCCAACAGGTAACAAGCTAACAAGAATCTATTTTTTCTATAGAAGGGAAAGAATGAGGCTTCCAAAACAAACATGACTCAAACTAAGAGCACCTCTAGGATATAGCCTCATAAAAAGAAACCTTTCAAAATTTTGGCCAGCTCAAGTAAGGATAATCTCAAAACAGGGGTCAGGAAAATGCAGGCACCCCTTCTTTAGAAGCAGCTCTATGGAACACAGCGAAATAAGATTCTACGTTGGAAGGCAAATACAAGAAATAGTACCTTGAAAAAAATATGTAATGAATACTGTCGTAAAACCATGAATGAAACATTCTTGAGGCTTGCAAGAAGCTGCTTTGCCTCAGATAGCATGATCCAATGAGACCCAATTGCTGGCTAGCCAAGAAATGGCAATAAGAGATATAAGCCAATAGGCATTTAATCTATTGAGATTGTTGGCAAGAATGTTTACCAAAAGAAAAAAAAATCAGTTGAGGACCCTGAGATCTTTACTTCATTTCAAATAAAGCCATGTGGACCATACCGTGGCGAACTTGTGATGAACCACCTCACTGGAATGGGCAGGAACATATGGGAAGAATATTGACAAAATGATAGGCTCATTAAGGTGTTATTCCATCACCAACTTGGAAAGGAATCTTGGATTAGCTTGCAGATCCACCTTGCTCCTGGAAAATATGCCATGTAGGGGGTTGGAAAAAAATTTCTACTGCATTTGGAGATCTGATAAGCCATATACACTTTCATTATTAACTCACTAAGAGCAGGCCACAAACCTCTGTATCCTCAATGCCATCTACCATAGGATTGCCACTTGCACTCAAGCAGTTTACTATGCTTCACTAAGATGTAGGACCATTAGCACTAACTTGACAAATGATGCTTCTGACTGCTTCTAGACCCTCAGCATCAAGACCAGTGATCCTACTGATACAGCAAACTCTCAGAGTCAGGCATCAACATTAGTGAAAAGAGCACAACTCTTGCACAAGAATTCTGACAGTCTTTGATGAAGGATCTTCCAGCTATGTGCTGAGGATAAGACTGTTGCTGAGGCAGCCTTAAAAACAAACCTGATGAATCTAACTAGGTCTAAGATCAGACACTGCCCCAGAAGTTCCCTGAATCTGTTTCCAAGTCCTGTCTTGTGCTTTAACAGTGGCACAGTAAAAGGCAACTGGCTCTCACTCCAAGCCAGCTGTTGAGATTTCTTCTCAAGAACCAGAGCTAATTTACCACCAATTTGAGGCAGCATCAATGCCACCTCTTCAAGAAACCTGAATTTATGATGCTGTCAGTGCACACTGCTTTGAGGCAACCTGGGGGTTGGATCTGTAGCAACATCAAGTCCTGGCGCTCAGTGGAAGAGTTTGATTTGGGTTTTTGGTTCAAGGATTGATCCTTTGAAGCAATGTAAGTCCGAACTAAACAGTCCCTGGAGTCCCTCTGGCGAACTTCCAGGAGGAATTTTTTATTTCCCACAAAACGTGACTATTCTGAATGACATTTCCAGACAGATCTGCTCAATTACAATGCAGCGGACACAGTCATAATGCTCATCCATGACTAAAACTTTTCTACTACAGGTACATTGCTTGAAGCCGCTGAACTTCTTTCCTGGAGATGCAGGAAGAAAACCTAAAAAAAGAAAGCATCACTGAAAGTGATGCATCCAAGGCTAACAAGAGATGCAGCCAAGAATCTAGAGTATGCACCAAAGCAACAAATAATCCTGTGCAGAAAGGAAAAAAAAGGGATGACAGAAAAAGAGCCAATAAAGTGTGAACACAGAAAAAGCACTGAAAGAGCAGTGTACATACATATTTTAGTGACTTACTCTTCTTTATTATATTTCATTATAAACCCAGTTGTAATGGATCATAGAGCAGCAAGTGCCCATGAGAGAGAAAATTATTGCATACCAGAGGAGAGCTATGAGTCTAGAGAAATCTAACCTCTAAAATTTGAAAAATAATTACAGATTACATATAGATTTATGGTAATCTTGGAAAACAGCATCTTAATCAGTACATCATGTTACACAGCGAACTAATGTGCTATTACTAGTTTATTAATATTTCTTTTGTAATCTCAACATATTATAACTGGGACAAGGGATAGCTCAGTGGTTTGAGCACTGGTCTGCTAAACCCAGGGTTGAGAGTTCAATCTTTGAGGGGGCCATTTAGGGAACTGGGGTAAAAAAAAAATCTGTCTGGGGATTGGTCCTGCTTTGAGCAGGGGGTTGGACTACATGATCTCCAGAGGTTCCTTCCAACCCTGATATTCTATGATTAAGGTTAAGCATCCTTATTAAATGCTAGATACTACAGTATGTTTTTCAGCTTGGAAAAGAGAAGACTAAGGGGGGATATGATAGAGGTATATAAAATCATGAGTGATGTAGAGAAAGTAAATAAGGTAAAGTTATTTACTTGTTCCCATAATACAAGAACTAGGGGCCACCAAATGAAATTAATGGGCAGCAGGTTTAAAACAAATAAAAGGAAGTTCTTCTTCAGACAGTGCACAGTCAACTTGTGGAACTCCTTGCCTGAGGAGGTTGTGAAGGCTAGGACTATAACAGTGTTTAAAAGAGAACTGGATAAATTCATGGAGGTTAAGTCCGTTAATGGGTATTAGCCAGGAGGGGTAAGGAAGGGTGTCCCTAGCCTCTGTTTGTCAGAGGGTGGAGATGGATGGCAAGAGAGAGATCACTTGATCATTGCCCGTTGGGTTCACTCCCTCTGGGGTACCTGGCATTGGCCACTGTCGGTAGACAGGATACTGGGCTAGATGGACCTTTGGTCTGGCCCAGTACGGCCATTCTTATGTGATGCATACAGGCCAAATAAATCAGTCAGCTTGCTGAGTGGCAGATGCTTACGGAGAAAATGTGGAGATAAGGCAACAGGCACACTTTTTCCCCTTTAGCCTTATGGAGACACTCTGGTGACAATACCACCACCTTGGGTAGTTCTCGCCAGAGCAATCAGCTGGCAGGAGGAATTCAACAGCACTGCACTATCAGGGAACAGAGCCAGTTAAGAGATACAGGACCTCTGAAGAGAGAGCCCTAACCTTCTGCTGATCCTATAGAATCTGCACAGATCCTCATAGATCTGCCAAGTTTGGAGGTGCATCCAAAGGGCTTTTCTTAGGATGACAAATATGAGGACATCTCCATGAGGAAACGGTTTGAGACTTGCTCCCCTCAGATTCCCATCCCAAGAGTTAATTATCAGGACCAAGAAGAAGAGACATTTTCAAAGAGCCAACTATTCACTTTCGCATTTCAGAAATCCTGCTGTTAGTGATTTATTGAAAGAAGAGAGATATAGCATAGATTGAAAAATATAAATATCAGAGGAGAGTCTTATTTGCTCACTTTAAAAGAGTTAACCATTTGCCCTTTGACACATGCCATGGAAACAAATAGGATTTGGGCCATGTGATTCAACAATGTTATGTGACCTTACTTGAGCAATATCACTCTATACAAGCAAGATGACATTATAAGAAGAGATTTAGAAAATGTATTAGAAAATTCTCCTTCTGTTGAGGCCTACCCTCCACATTAGTCAACTACTTCAGCCAATTATTAAACATGGAACACCCTCAAAAAACCAGCACTCACAGTGAACACAGACACAATGGCACAATAAATAAGAATGATAAATTTTCAGAGAAAATACAAAAAGCCAACACCAACCTAAGACAACACTTTCTATAAAAGTTACACATCTACTAGATATTCCAAATACAGGTACTTCCTGTGATTCAGACGCATTCCTAGCAGCATTTATATCCTATTCTAGAGCACAAAACTACACTCTCATTAAGGATAAAAGGATTAAATCCAAAGGCACTATTTTAAATTTTTCTTTTACCACAAAGTTGTGAAGTGTTCTGAAGTCCAGGATGGGCTTGAAGCCCCCTGACTTTTTCAGGATCAGGAAGTACCTTCACTAAAATCCTTTCCTTGTTCCTCTTGTAGTGCAGGCTTTATTAATCTGTATTTAGAAGGGAAAAAAAATCTGGTTCAGAAGAACAGAAGATTTGAAATATGCCATATCACTTCAGTCTGTGCCCTGACAGCGCTGGACTAACTACAATGTTGATTTAAGCAACACGAGAAGAAAGGCTGAAGGAGAAGACCAGACACTGCAGCTAAGAAATAGTATACAGACATCTTGATATACTGAAAGGGAATATTCTCTACTTCCAAAAAAAAAGACTTAAAAATACGTGCATAGGGTCCACAAGGTTCCATTTTTTGTAACTCTTGGCTAGAATAGTTATTTTAATCAACGAAGAGCATTCTCTGCTTTGTGAAAACACTTCACGCCAGAAGAGAAGCCACCTACTAGAAAATAACAGAACACCACTAGCCATTACCTACAGCCCCAACTAAAACCTCCAGCGCATCATCAAAGATTTAAGATGATCCTCACTCTCACAGATCCAGGCCAGTCCTTGCTTATAGACAGCCTCCCAACCTGAAGCAAATACTCACCAGCAATAAAGCCCGATGCCAGCTCTGTCCACATATCCATTCAAGTGACCATCACAGGACCTAATCACATCAGACACTGCACATCTACCAACGTGATATATGCCATCATGTGCCAGCAATGCCCCTCTGCCATGTACATTGGCCAAAAAAGAATAAATGGACACAAATCTGACATCAGGAATCATAACATTCAAAAACCAGGGAGAACACTTCAACCTTTCTAACCACTCAGTGAGAGACTGCTGAACTTGAATTAATATGCAAACTAGATACAATTAACTGTGGTTTAAACAATTGAATCTATTTCCCTATGTTAAGTTCTCCTCACACCTTCTATGGGCCATCTTAAAAAAGTTTTTCCTGCTAACGATAGCTCATCTCAATTGATTAGACTCTGCCTGTTGGTATGCACCTTTCCATGTTCTCTGTATGTATAAATATCTCCTGTCTGTCCATTCTATCTTTAGCTCAAAGCTCATGCTTAAATAAATTTGTTAGTCTTTAAGGTGCCACAAGTACTCCTGTTTTTTTTTTTTACTTCACAGAAAGACATCTTTCAAGCTAAAGTAGTGGTACTGCAGTTCACAAGCCATTTCCATAATAAACCCAATGCAACTTATTTGTAATGGGTATCAAGAAGTTGTTTCTAAGATGCAGCATTCCTCATTTTTGATATTATGGTCTTTGTCCTGGAAAGAGAGATATCATTTGTGAGTGTCAGATAATGACACTGTCATAAACAGATAGTTAAGGGTTAAAGTCTGTTTTATCTGTAAAGGGTTAACATGCAGTACCTGGTGACCACCTGACCAGAGGACCAATCAGAGACGAGATAATTTCAAATCTCTGTGGAGGGAAGCCTTTGTCTGTGTTCTTTGTTAGTTCTCTTTTTGGATCTAAAGGAGACCAGTCATGTCTCCAAGTTCTCCTGGAGTAGTTTCTACTATTTAATAGTGAGTATTAAATTAGAAAGGCGGATTAGTCTTTTGAGTTGATTTCTATATTTGCAATTGTGTGTTTTGCTAAAGGAAATTCTTTATTCCTGTTTGCTGATATTGCTTTTACTGAGAAAGGGGGAGGGGGAATTCTCTCCAGAGATTAATAAATTTAGACCCTGTATGGTTCTATCTTGGATTACAGAGACAAGTTACTTTCTTTTTATTCTTTAATAAATTCTTTTCTATTAAGGACTTGTTTGGTCTTTCCTTGGGCGGATTCTCAGGGAAAGAGAAGGGGGAGGTATCCCTCTGTAGTTAGATCCTGGTAGCTCTCCTAGGAAAAGGGAGGGGGGAGGAAACAGGGGGAATGGTTTATTTCTCCTGGGTGTAAGAACTCCATGGATTTGGGGCTCTTGGAATCCCCTAGGATTTGGGGAAGGACTGTGTCTCAATCCACATTTCCTGATTGAGTGGTGGCAGCTTTACTAGATCTAAACTAGGATTTTAGTTTAGAGGGAAACCAAGTCAGGTCCCCACATTGGAGCCCAACAGTTCCAAGTGGGGGTGAGACCCTAGGACATGGTGGCAGCGGAGTTTCGAACCCATTGTTACAAGGAGTTTTTTTCAGCTGGGCTAAGCTGAAGGAAGCTATTCTCTTCTTCTAGAGCAGGAAAGCAACCTGAGAGAAGAGGGAGTTTACAAGTATTCCTTTTCTAACTGGCATTGTTAGAAGCAGTTTCAGCAGTTTGGCTGGAGGGAATTAGTTTTTCTAACCAGGCTTTGTTATAGGAGACCCCATACTGAGAGGGTACTTAGCAATTTGCAAAAGACAGTGGCAAAACAGGTTTTTCCACCTTCTTGGAAGCCAGGAGGGGGAGATTTTTTTTTTTTTGGAAACAGATTGTCAGCTGGGTTTAGCTGAGGAAGATAAGGTTTTCTAACAGACTTTGTTAGGAAAAGACTTTTTTTTTCTTCTTCTTTTCTTTTTTTTTTCCCTTTTTTCTTGTACGGTTTTTCTAACAAGGCTTGTTAGGAAGGACCCCTACTGGGAGAGCATTACAAATTGTTAAAGGCAAGTTACCAAACCAGGTTTTCTAGTTTCTTGTAAGCCAGCAACAAGCAAACACCATTTGCAAATCAAAAGCTTTTGTTTCTTTCTATTCAATCGCGAGTAGACAGGGTAGGAATTCGGAAGCAAGCAACCCAATTCCCGGACTGCAGAGGGGTGTGACCAGCACCAAAAAGCAACACCAGCAAACCACACATACAATTCACTGACTGCAGAGGGGTGTGGCCAACACCAGAAGGCACTGTTCCCCATCCCAAGAAATTTCCCACCTACATGGCAGGTGAGAACACTGAGGCCTTCTTCAAAAAATTTTAAAAGGACCTGCCATGGATACAGCATCCCTGAAGACCAGTACAAGGACTGGTCAGGAAAGTGGACTTTTGCTGTCTATGACAATTATTCCATCCCCATGCTACTGGGGGAAGACTTGGCCAACCATGTGCAGCTGGCCAAGAGGGGGGGAGTGGTCACCCGCAGCCAGGCCAAACAAGCAGGCACTCCCATCCCTGTTCCTGAGCCATCCACCAGGACCCGGTCTGTGTTACCAGACACCCAGACAGAGGTGGTGGAACCGGATCCCATGCCAACAACTACAGCAGCCATAGTACATCCAGTCCCAGGACCGGAACTGGAAGAGCAACCAACGGCAAAATCAGCACCAGCACTGACGCCAGCGCTTGCAACTCCACCGCCAGGGGGCGCCAATGGGCCTAAACTGGCAGAAGCAGCAGACAACTCTACCCAGGAGGCTCTTTACTTTCTTTTTATTCTTTAATAAATTCTTTTCTATTAAGGACTTGTTTGGTCTTTCCTTGGGCAGATTCTCAGGGAAAGAGAAGGGGGAGGTATCCCTCTGTAGTTAGATCCTGGTAGCTCTCCTAGGAAAAGGGAGGGGGGAGGAAACAGGGGGAATGGTTTATTTCTCCTGGGTGTAAGAACTCCATGGATTTGGGGCTCTTGGAATCCCCTAGGATTTGGGGAAGGACTGTGTCTCAATCCACATTTCCTGATTGAGTGGTGGCAGCTTTAATAGATCTAAACTAGGATTTTAGTTTAGAGGGAAACCAAGTCAGGTCCCCACATTGGAGCCCAACAGTTCCAAGTGGGGGTGAGACCTTTGACATGGTGGCATGCGGGTCCTCACCTTGAAACCCCCCCAGTTTCATGTGAGGGTAGACTCATGACAGACACCTTCATAATGCAATGCCTGCACTACTGTTGCAATCAGAAATAAAATAAGCTACAAAATTGTCAAAATCATAGAATCATAGAAGTGTAGGACTGCAAGGGACCTCAAGAAATCATCGAGTCCAGCCCCCTGCAACGTGGCAGGACCAAGTTAACCCAGACCCTCCCTGACAGGTTTGTCCATCAGACCTGTTCTCAAAATCCTCCTATGATAAGGATTCCATAAACTCCCTTGGAAGTCTATTCCAGAGTTTAACTACCCTTATAAGTAGAAATATTTAACGTAAACCTCCCTTGCCGCAGATTAAGCCGGTTACCTTCTTGTCCTACCTTCCGTGGGACACCATTCTCTTTATAATAGCCCTTAACATATTTGAAGACTTATTAGGTCTCCCCTCAGTTTTCTTTTGTCAAGATTAAATATGCCCCATTTTTAAAATCTGTTCTCATAGGTCAGGTTTTCAAAATCTTTCTTCAATTTTGTTACTCTCTTCCGGACTCTCTCCAATTTGTCCACATCTCCCCTAACATGTGTGGCCCTGAACTGGATAGATAGTACTCAAGCTGAGGCTTATCAGTGCTAAGTACAGCAGGACAATTACCTCCTGTATCTTATATACAACACTCTTGTTAATACACCCCAGAATGATATTACCCTGTTCCACCCCCTCATAACATTGTTGACTCATGTTCAATTTGTGTCCCACTATAATCCCCAAATCCTTTCAGCAGTACTATGACCTAGCCAGTTATTCCCAATTGTGGAGTTTTGCATTCAAATTTTTCCTTTCCAAGTGAACTATTTTGCTCGTCTTTATTGAATTTCATTTTGTTGAATTCAGACCAATTCGTCAAGGTCGTTTTGAATTACATAGAAAACCTTAAATTTCAATTCAATTGTGAATAGTTGCAAAGTTAAACAATTTAAAACAATGCATAAACTAGTTTCTACAGTGTAATTTTGAAATTGTAACCACAGCAGAAAGACTACTGAAAGAAACTACGCAAATTAAGTATTCAGAACAGACTATCACTACTTCATCAAAAATAATAAGAAACCAATAACTAGAGGACAAGGATAATTATATACAACCATTTCATGTAATAATGGTTTATGATAAAGGTTTGAAAACTTTAGAATGTATTACAGTACTTCAACTCAGAAGCAAAGGGATGCACAGTCAAAATTGGATCTTCATAGAGAAATACGTTAATTTCTTAGAACGCTTTGGAGAGCAATGAGTCACTAAAGAGATATGTTTTCCTGTGGAAAAACCAATATCAACTCTGTTTCTCAAAAATGAACCAAAAGCAAGTCTTCACAGTGATTATCTTTCTTGTTTTTATAGGTCAAAATATGTAATTTTTTTCTCTATTAAGGGAACTGTTTTCTGACTTTTAATTTTGGTTGGTTTCAACAAACAAGACTGCCCCCTCACAACAAAATGCACATACATATCCTGATCTTATTTATCACTTAGTTTTCAGTATTCCAAATAAGCTATTAATAAAATACCAGTTACTTATGCAAATTACACAGAATCAATATGGAGGTCATGGGGCACGTAGAGTTTATTAAAAAAAATAGCAGATATGTTCATATAGTAAAAAGTACTCTTCTTATTTAAGTCTTTACAAACAAAAACCACCACACACTGAAGAGAACCATCTTTGGTTTTGTTCATTTTCAACTACCATTTCTGAGAGAGTGTTTGGTGTAAGAAAAAACAACAACCCAATTTCACTTATGTGCTTGATGATAAACAATCAAAATCAATACTCAACATGAGCTGTCCATCAATTTCAGTGTTATATGAAGTAGCTAAGTAGATTATATCAGAGAAATTAAAAATGCAACTATTTAATCACGATAATTATGCTCATAAAATTCCATGATTGTCTTAATCCTAAAATATTTGAACTATTCTGATGTGATGAAGTGATCATTCAGTCCAAACCTATAACTAAATTGTCATAAAAATGCAAATACTTTCTTTTGAAACGCATACTTCTAATGGTCCCTCTCTCTCGCTTGTCTGAGGATAAAATAAAAGCAATTAAAGTAGAACTTCTCACTGACTTTTAAACAGCTGGCAGGATATAACCCTTTTTGCAAATGTTATTGCAATTTTATCTAAAGCAGAACAAGCAATATTTCTATCAAAATTCAATTCCAAACCAGTTTGTTATGCTAAGGAAGAAAATTATAATATTTTAATTATAAAATTAGTTTGCAAAAAATATTTGCAAACTCATAGATGACAGGTGATGTCCCAGAAGACTGGAGAAGGGCTAATGTAGTGCCCATCTTTAAAAAAAGAGAAAAAAGGAGGAGCGGGGGAACTATAGACCAGTCAGCCTGACTTTGATACCAGGAAGCTATTAGAGCAATGTATAAAACATTCAATTTGGAATACCTGGAAGATGAAGGGGTAAACGCTAGCAACCAGCATGGATTTATCAAGAACAAATCATGCCAAACCAGCTTGATTTCCTTCTTTGACAGGGTAACTATTTTGGTGCATAGAGGGAATGCAATGGACATAATATACCTGGACTTCAACAAGGTTTTTGACATAGTCCCACATGATATTCTAATAAGTAAGCTGGAGAAATGCGGGCTCAACAAAACTAACATTAAGTGGATACATAATTGGTTAAACAACCCAAAACAGAGAGTAACAATTGATGGAATGATGTCAGTTTGGAGGGAGATCTCAAATAGGGTTCCACAGGGATCTCTGTTCTAGGTCCAGTGTTCAATACCTTTCTTAATGATCTGGATGTAGGAATAGAGAGCATACTGGACAAATTTGAAAATGACACAAAGCTAGGGAGGGTTGACAACACTTTGGAGGATAGAGCTAAGATTCAGAGGAATGTTGATAAATTGGAGAACTGGACAATAGACAACAAAATGAAATTCAGCAAAGTCAAATGTAAGGTGCTTCACTTGGGGGGAAAAAAACAAATGCATGACAACAGAATAGGGGATAACTGGCTTGGCGGCAGCACTGCTGAGAAGGATCTGGGAGTTGTGGTGGATCACAACCTCAGCATGAGTTAGCAATGCTGTTGCAAATAAGTAAATAAAATAAAATAAAATAAACAAATGCCATTTTAGGTTGCATTAACAGAGGCATAGCATGCAAGTTACAGGATGTGATAGTACTGCCCTACTTGATGCTGGTTAGGCCTCAGCTGGAGTACTGTGTCCAATTTGGTCACCAATGAAAGGATGTGGAGAAACTGGAAAGGATCCAGTGTTGAGTGACAAAGATGATCAAAAGAATGGAATGCAAGCCATACAAGCAAAATCTAAAGGAACTGGATACAGTTAGTTTGGAAAAGAGGAGATTGATGGGGTCTTCAAATACTTGAAAGGCTGCCTTAAAAAAAGATGGGAAAAGTTGTTCTCTCGGCGTTTGTGGCAAGACAAGAAGCAAGGAGTTCAAACTACAACATAGCAGATTTAGATTAAATCTCAGAAAAAACTTCCTAACTGTAAGAACAGTAGGACAGTGGAATAGACTGCCTAGGGAGCTTGCGGAAGCTCCTTCTCTGGAGGTTTTCAAAAGGAGGCTGGATAACCATCTGTCTTGGAAGGCTTAGACAAAACAAATCCTGCATCTTGACCAGGGGTTAGACTAGATGACCCTTGTGGTCCCTTCTAACCCTGTGATTCTTTGCAGTTTATTAACTCTGTATAGTTTATATACAACACTAGTATTCTTTTTTATGCTCATATTTTACATGCTAGAATAATCACAATATTTAAGAAAGTCAAATGTTATTTTTATTATGCTAGTCAAATAATTTATTCCTATACAGTTTATTTTATTCATATGTAGTTATAAGTATCATTTTATCACTTCTCAGGGTCCATGTACAAATGTAACAATCTACATGGTGATCAAAATACACTCTTATTCAGAACTCCATATCCTTATGGAGACTCATGTAAACTCATCCTATACCTGAAAGACGGGCAACACAAACAGGACTTGAAATTAGACTTGCCAAATTCTAAGATTATGCAGCCTCTGGGTGATGTTTTAATCTTTGTAGTTCAGCAAGACACCTAGTTTTCCTATAGCACTTCCCACTGCAGCTTTCTCAGCCTTGGCTCAAGTCCTCAGCACAGGCTTTCCTTCCCATCATTTCACACTACAAGTCTCCTTTACAACTAAGTTACACTTCTTGTGCATATATTCCTTACTACATATTACATGGATAATGTATTCTTAGCATGCATTACAATTCTGTATTCTGACAACAGTAGCAAAAAAATCTTGTCAAGTGCTTTCTTGAAAAAGTAATAGCAACTTTACACTGACTTTTTTTCCAGAGGTAATCAGTGAGGTTGATTGACTGACCTACTGTCCAAATGAGATCAGAATAGAGATGAGAACTGATTGGCTGAGTATCATTGTGAAAGATGACTGATGTAATATTTGAGGGCTGGGGAGGACAAAGATAATTAATTTCCTCAAATAAAAGTATGCCCACTATTTGTTACTCGGGTTTGGAAACTGAACTTCTGTTGTGTCTATCTGCTGCTAGATATTGAGATAGGAGTCATAACTAAGGGTGGGTTGTTTTTTTTCAATTTGGTCTTAGCAAGACAACTGACTTTGTATTTCAAGAAACAGACCTGACTGTAGTTATGCATGGCTTTGCCACCTTGAGTATTGTCTAATACAATGTGTTCTACACAGGGCTAAACCTTAAGACAACTTGAAAAATTCAGCTAGCACAAAATGTTTGCCTGCTTATTAAGAAATAGGTCTCAGAAATATTACATCTGTGCTCTATGACTTGCAGTGAATCATTTCATTTCTGGACAAATTTTAAGAAGTTTGGTTTGCCCCTAGAAAACCTTATGTTATTTGAGAGCTAGATATGTTAGAGACTACCTCTCTCTTCCTGTGATATTCTAACAACTTCAATGAGATGGGGTGCCTGACCTGACAGCCCTTTGATTTCAATTCAATGGAAAGAGGTTCCAACCTACCTGAAGACCAGTGATGGTTGACCTCCTGCCATCCTAGTAGCAGGCTCCTACATGAGAGTCCCCTGTTACCACTACTACAGGCAGGGGTTGCACTGTGGGACAGGGTTCCCCCTGTGGGTTGTGGCTCAGGCTGCAATAGCCCAGTCCTGTTGTTCTCCATTGTTAAGAAGCCCTGTGATAAAGGTCGGATGATGCAGATCCTCATTCACCAGGCCTTGTGAATCCTGGAACTACTTCATGTAGGGCCAATTGTATAATGTTCTGTACTTTGATATATGCACATGAGATTATTACTTTAGTATATACCACATTACATGAATGCCTGGCAGTTATGAGAGCTGAACTGACCTCTGTTTTTCCCAAAGTTCTTATTACTCACACTAAGCTACATCCCACAATACCCTACAATAGCACAACCGAGCATTTGGCTTAAGCCAACAGGAAACTAGTCAATCAAAATACCTTTGTTCTATGTCTTAGTACAAGCCAGAGAGGTACCTTCAAAGGCCAATACCTGGAATGCTAGTATCGAAAATAAAGATAAGGAAAGGAAGAGAACAAAAAGGAAAAGAATTAAGACAAACTAATGGCTTGGGATGTGGTCACAATGTGACATTATCCTTAAAGACTGTGAACCCCTATCTCTCAAATTCTTTGAGCAGAAGTAATGGCTAAGAGAAAGGCTGTTTTCACACACAAATGTAGAAGAGAGCAGGTAACCACAGGTTCAAAGGGGGCCTCATAAGGCATATAAATACCAAGTGGGGGTCGCAAGTGAGTGTAGGGCATCTGACTTGTGGAAAGATTCCCCAATCCCCTGAGAAACCTCATCATTGTAGCATAAGCGAAGATGGAAAAACCCTCTATTGTATGATGGAAGATTGTAATAGCTATCAAGTGTACTCTAATTCTTCTTAGAGACAATCTTGTCATTTTTAGCTCTAGCATGTAATCTAATATATCGGATAATGGAGAGGATGTAGGTCAAAGATGCCTTAGGCCACACCAGTGACTGAATCTCCCCACTTTTACTGGTAGGTATTAGGAACGGATTTTCTTCTTCTTCTATGCAAAAGCACTCTCTATGTCCTTAGAACAAGTTGTTTTCAACCCTGCAAAACATCCATCTGCCATGCCTTGAGTCGAAGAATCTTGAAGTTGAAGGATCTGAACTCCAACAAAAGTGAAAGGCAACCCCATGGAGTAGTGGTTCAGACTGCCTATAGAGCAGAACTGGGAGCTGCTCTTGTTCTTGGCTGTGGCAAACAAGCCTATCTGCAGGACACCCCAATAACGAAATAGGTGGTGAAGGATAATGGGATCTAACTCACTGCTTCAGTGCAGAGGGAGGGTGATCTCGCTCCCCCTGGATGGTTGATATAAATATGCATGACATGTTAGTCACAATCTTCACGTATTTGCCCCTGATTAGTGGAAGAAAATGGAGACAAGCATTTCAGACTGCTCCAAGTTCCATTAAGTTGATGTGCAGCGTGGACCCAAGAGGTGACCACTTGCTAAGGTGCATGTCTATATGAGCTCCCCATCCCAGTAGGGATGCATCTGTTATTACTGACATTGGAGATGGCTGTGCAAAGACAACCCCTGTGCAAACATTGTGAGGGTCCTTCCACCAGTCGAGGGACTTCCATGATTGAAGGCATTGAGAGTAATTTGTTCAAACTGTGTTTGCTTGGCAAACAAACAGTTCTGAATCATCCCCGAAGGAAGTATATGTGAAGCCTTGTGTGTTTTATTGAGCAGGCAATCACTCAAGTATGGGAATATCAGAATTCCTTTTCTGTGAAGATGAGCAGAGCTCTGTATTGAAAATGCTCTTGACCCAGAGTGAAGTATAGGAATCTTCTGCAGGAAGGGTGGATTGCTACATGAAAGTAAGTCTCTTGCAGGTCAAGGGCCAAGAACCAATCTTACTGGAATTGCTGGTGCAAGAGTTAACTCCAAAACCCACCTGTCCATAGAGATATGGTCCCATTCCTGACAGAAATGAGAAAGGTGGTTGCCAAAACAAGGGAGACATGTAGATTGTTGCAGCAGATATGAGTGAGGATGGTAACTCAGCACCTTGACCACATCATAAAAATTGATGTTTCAAAGTTGTAGGTTGTGAGCTTGAGGCCCCAGAGGTAGACTGTCTTCTCTTCTGGAACCGTTCTCTCTTATGCTGAGAATTCGTAATGTCTCTGGGAGAAAGGAAGCTGAGTTGGAAGAGATCTCTGCGCCATCTGGGACTCACTAAAGTTTTTTTTTTTGTTTGTTTGTTTTTTAAATGTGCAGGGGTGTAAATTCTGAGCGAAAAGAAGATGGTCCTAGAGTCTTAAGTTATGCAGAGACTCATCATTTTTTTCAGCAAATAGCTTCAATCTGTCAAAAGGAAGGTAACCAACTGTATTTTGGACTTCCCTCCGAAACCCCGAGAGCTAAAGTCTTCCTTATGACTGGGATCGCCTCACAGCATGAAAGGCAGTGTTTAAAATTTGGATGACTGGGCATGCCCTACCAGTATTTAAGTTCTCCTAGGAGAAGAAAATAAAGGGGAAAGGACAACGGTCCTTACACTAAAACTATAACAAAATATATGTGTATATGAAAAAAAATTAAATATTTTAATTTTGTATTATGTTATAGAATTGCTACAACTAACTAATACAAAGCCAACACTAAAGTACTAACACTAAACTAGCTAGTTAGATAAGAGAAAAATATGAGTTGAGGTAAACTCAACTCAGACACTGCTGAGGCTCCATCTCAGGACAAGGCTGTTGAGAGGAAAGGTAGGGCGGTTTGCCCACATAGCTCTTTATAGCCACAGTACAGAGCAAAAGGCTCCATGGGGTGCATGCGTGGGCTGAACAGGCACTGCTACCTAAAATCTCCAATCAGAGGCACATAGGGCGCATGCGCACCTAGAGTGGAGCACCCATAGGGACCCTCATCTTAAAGAAGAGCAAGATGTTCCTAACCAAGTTTATGTGGCATGTGGTCCCAACTACTTTATTTCCTTTCTCTCCTGTCTACATAGTAGATCTCTTGCCATTGTTCACTGTCAGCAGACTTTTAGGTAATGTAACACTATTTACAAAAATTACATTTTATAATTTTAGTTTTTCATTTAGATCATTATTTACTGTTAGTATTATTGTTGAGAAAATAGTATTTGTTCTCTCCTCGGGTATCTACCTTTTGGCTGATCTGGAGAGGAAGCCAAGATGTTAGCTACAGATAAATATTGTTAGGTGTTTGTTTTAAATGGATGTTCTGCTGAAGAGTGCACACCCTCTGCTGCTTACTGAAAACCAGTTCCTTTGAGAAATGTTCCTCATCTCTTTCAAAGGAAGTAAAATAAAATCTTTGCACACAAGCCATGTCAATAATTATACAATGTCAGGTGTTTACTATAATCTATTAAAATAATTTAAATAAATTTAGGCCTTACCATAGGTTATTATAATTTCAAATTCAAGTTTAAATAGGTTTATTTTTAAAAATAAAAATATACCTAATTTAAATTTTTAAAATCTTATATTTTTTCTTAATCCTTGATTTTTATCCACCCTGCCTGGCACCATCAGTGTCTGAAAATCTAGGATTTTATCAAAGCTATGATCACAGAACTAATGTTCATCTTTTATACCAAGGGCTTTTGTATCAAGGCAGCTTTCAGCACTAATAAATCTCACCAAAGGAGCTAGTGAGCTGATGAATTCAGGTCTTAGCCCCAAGTATTGTGGTTACCAAAAAAAAAAAAAAAAATCCGTGTATACAGTTGCTGTAAGGGTTTACTGCAGATTGATTCTAAACAAAGATATCTCACCTCCAACCTGAGAATAATGTGTTCTTTCATTTTGGTAGAATGGTAAGGGATGAGAGCTGAGGAAGCGTTGTTCTAAGTCAGCCATAAAAATGTTGGCATACTGTGGGGCCACGCGGGTACCCATAGCAGTGCCACTGACTTGAAGGTATAAGTTGTCCCCAAATCTGAAATGGTTGTGGATGAGGACAAAGTCACAAAGCTCAGCCGCCACGTGTGCTGTGGCCTAATCAGGGATACTGTTCTTGACATCTTGTAGTCCATTCTCATGTGGAATATTGGTGTAAAGAGCTTCTACATCCATGATGGCCAGGATGGTGTTTTCATTTTTGGACTTCCCTCCGAACACTGACTTAGAACACTTCCTCAGCTCTCATCCCCTAGCGCCTCTCCTCTACTTGCACTACATTGATGACATCATCATATGGACCCACAGAAAGGAGGCCCTTGAATAATTCCACCTGGATTTCAACAATTTCCACCGCACTATCAACTTCAGCCTGGACCAGTCCACACCAGAGATCAACTTCCTGGACACTACAGTGCAAATAAGTGATGGTCACATAACCACCACCCTTTACTGGAAACCTACTGACTGCTATATTTACCTACATGCCTCCAGCTTCCATCCAGGACACATCACATGATCTATTGTCTACAGCCAAGCCCTAAGGTACAACCGAATTTGCTCCAATCCTTCAGACAGAGACAAACACCTACAAGATCTTTATCAAGCATTCTTAAAACTACAATACCCACCTGGGGAAGTGAGGAAACAGATTGACAGAGCGAGACGGGTACTCAGAAATTACCTACTACAGGACAGGCCCAACAAGGAAAATAACAGAACACCACTGGCCATCATGTACAGCCCCCAGCTAAAACTTCTCCAGCACATCAACAATGACCTACAACCTATCCTGGAAAACGATCCCTCACTCTCTCAGACCTTGGGAGGCAGGCCAGTCCTCGGTTACAGACAGCCCCCCAACCAGAAGCAAATATTCACCAGCAACTACACACCACACCACACCACAGAAACACTAATGCAGGAACCAATCCCTGTAGCAAACCTCGTTGCCTACACTGTCCCCATATCTACTCTAGCAACACCATCATAGGACTCAACCGCATCAGCCACACCATCAGGGGCTCATTCACCTGCACATCCACTAATGTTATATGAGACATGTGTCAGCAATGCCCCTCTGCCATATACATTGGCCAAACCAGACAGTCCCTATGTAAAAGAATAAATGGACACAAATCGGACATCAGGAGTGGTAACATACAAAAGCCAGCAGGAGAACACTTCAATCTTCCTGGATGTTCTATAACAGATTTAAAAGTAGCTATACTTGAACAAAAAAACTTCAAAAACAGACTTCAAAGAGAAACAGCAGAACTAAAATTCAGTTGCAAACTTACTACCATTAATTTGGACTTGAATAGGGACTGGGAGTGGCTGGCTCATTACAAAAGCAGCTTTGCCTCTTCTGGAATTGACACCTCCTCATCTATTATTGGGAGTGGACTACATCCACCCTGATCGAATTGGCCCTGTCAACACTGGCTCTCCACTTGTGAGGTAACTCCCTTCTCTTCATGTGTCATTATATAATGCCTGCATCTGTAATTTTCACTCCACGCATCTGAAGAAGTGTTTTTTTTACCCATGAAAGTTTATGCCCAAATAAATCTGTTAGTCTTTAAGGTGCCACCGGATTCCTTGTTGTTTTTGTGGATACAGACTAACATGGCTACCTCCTGATATTTGACACTGTTCTATAAAAGAAATCCTGAGAAAACAGAAAGGCTTTACAGTGTGACCTCAAGTTTAGACCTTGACTCTGGAAAAGGGAGTCCAGAGCTGAGTTATATACTAGACTACACTTTCATACAACTTTCCTTAAACAGGAAACCATTTTTGTATAGAAGAAAAATAAATCTATTCTGGAAATTAGGTCTGACTATTTTAGAGTGCCAGTACAAAGCAAAGTATCTTCAAAGGCCCTCAGCTCCTGTATCTGCTTTCTAAAAAATTAGTTCACACCACAAAAAAAGGAAGCAAAAAGTACATACATTTGAAGTATTCCTTCGGGGAATGGAGAGTAGTTTTCTCTGTGCAGCAGCAGCCCCCTTCCTAGGAGATTGTACTCTTTATATGTTCTTTCAGAAAACTGGATGCCACAATCCCCCCGCCCCATCCCCTTGAACTTCTGTGGGTCCTAGCTTTCCAAGCCCCATGTAAATTGCTTCTTAGGAACGGGGGACAACATAACTACCAAGGCATCCTCTTGGACTCCATAGAATCTGTGCAATCAGTCACAAGCCTTTCAGTGCCAACAGCCTGCTACCGGCCCCATTCTACTGAAATCTGGGTGTGTCATTCCAACCACTGTGGCATCACAGAATAAGAGAAATGACCTTTCACAAATTACTGATATACAGAAATAGCTATGGAAGGAAAGTACAAAAAGGCAGGTTCATTGAAAAATGGGAGAGAACTAACTAATGATTCAAATGACAAATTTTGAATTATTTTTAAAGAATTCTAGATGAATTATAATCTTAGGTATTATCTGTAACTATGACAATGATTAGAGAAAAATTATATTTTTCAATATGCCAGTTTTGTGTATAGTCAGCCTCCCTGGCTCTCTTGGTTAGTTTTCCTTGTTGCTTGTGTGCATCTTTTACAGGCGATAAGGATGAGAAAACACATTTTTAAAAATCAGTTTTAGTACCTGAAATTACATTTAGCTCATTTTAGAAAATGACTAGACTTCTAGTTGACACTTTTATATCTGTATTAAATAAGAAAAATAGTAAGTTGGTAAGGAATGAAGAATCAGTATCAATCATTCATTACAAGCAGATTCAAGAATGCTTTGAAATTTTGAACTTATAAATTTATTAGCTCGTATGGATGAATCCTAAGGTTTAAAAAAATTACACTAAATACTGACTATTTTTAAAATAATCATGGTCCACACAGAGGCATTGGAAGACCGGAGAAAACCAAATATAATGCCAGTTTTCAATTAGGGAAAAGAACAATGACTTCTATCCTTGCTAAAATATTGGAACACACATGAACAGAAAATAATTTACTAAATATCTACAGGATAACAGACCATGACTAAACAGCACATATTTATAATTAATACATTATTGATAAATTATAAGGCATCTGGTAACAGTCAAGAGATGTAACAACTGAATTTTAGTAAACCTCTGATACCAAGTCTTGTGATAGAGGACATCCTATTATACATGACTTTGAAACTGATATGGAAACAAAAAAGGCCACCAGAGGTTTAGCTTGTCAAACAGCAGGATGGCAACACTCCTCTGTATACTCTTCTCCATTTCTACACCTCTATTGTTTTGCTTCTTCATTGCCTCATGAGTAATTTAGACTGCATGCTCTTTGGAGCAGGGGGCATATCTTGTGTCTCTATGGCTTCTAGCACATTTCTGAATGGCCAATGAAAAACTAACATTAACAACATACAGCTATGTTGTAGGAGTCTGGGGCACATTACTTACAAGGAGGGGCTGAGGGTACTGGGGTTATTTAGTCTGGAGAAGAGAAGAGTGAGGGGGGATTTGATAGCAACCTTCAACTACCTGAGGCGGTTCAAAAGAGGATGGAGCTAGGCTGTTCTCGGTGGTGGCAGATGACAGAACAAGAAGCAATGGTCTCAAGTTGCAGCGGGGGAGGTCTAGGTTGGCTATTAGGAAACACTATTTCACTAGGAGGGTGGTGAAGCACTGGAATGGGTTACCTAGGGAGATGGTGGAATCTATATCCTTAGAGGTTTTTAAGGCCTGAGTTGACAAAGCCTTGGCTGGGATGATTTAGTTGGTGTTGATCCTGCTTTGAGCAGGAGATTGAACTAGATGACCTCTTGAGGTCTCTTCCAACCCTAATATTCTACGATTCTAAACTGGGGTTCAAATCTACCCTGCATTAGCCTACTGCACACTACGTGTCTGTGTGGACCCTGCCACTCCTCATTATAAGTTACAGAGTGCACTTTAATCTATTCCACTTTGAAATGGGAGTGGATTAAAATGCACCAGGGAAGTTTTATTGACCAGAAGAAGGGTCCACACAGAAACTTAGTGCGCAGCAGGCTCGTGCAGAGCAGATTTACACTCCAACCTGCCATGAGCTAAGTGTTTGTATAGACAAGCCCTTAGTGAAATCTAATAGGCTTTTGAGTAGTCTCCTAAAAAAAGTGATGGAAACTCCATCAGTTGGCACATTAGAAAATAACCCGGAAAAAAAAAAATACTCCTCAAGCCATCCTACATTGGCATGGAAGGGGGCTATCTGACCGCCTGATTTTTTTCCCATCTCTAACTCCTATGATCCTCTCTCTGTGGAACTAGTTTGTGGGACATGTTGAAAGAAAAAAGACTGATCAAATCAATATAAAAACCTAGCTATATACTGTGTGCATCACCGTGGTAAATAAGCACCTTACAAAAATCTAACAGAAAATACATTAAAGGATTTCTCCTTACTCTCCAGCCTCAATCAGCCTAGGTTTTTTCACATGTGCTTATTGTTTGGGGATTTTTTTTTATTTTTGGGGCAGGAAGGGGTGGTGGTTTTTGTTTGTTTTACTGTTTTGATAAAGATAGACCAGGTAATGGGCTTTTATATTTTGATATGAAGATAGTGAGACCTAAGCCATTCAAAGGATCTTGCACAGTGAGTGAACTGAAATGATAAATTACGTAAAAATATTCATAGTCCATTTTACAAGTAGCTACTAGACAAGTGGTTTTCAACCTTTTTTCAATTTTGAATTGAAATTCAAATTTCCCTTTGGAAATTCAACCTATGGTCCACAGACCCCTACCACAGAAGTCTTAGTCTGAAAACTGACTAAACAGAATTCAACTATAAATGTTGCATGTCCTCAGCACAGATTTGACACAGCATGAGAAAGAGCACTAAATTGTGGGCTTCTATGGTAACGACAACACTTCTGGGTTTTGATCGGTAGGCGGGGGTATTCACATACTTTTGATTGACCAGAAAAACGGAATGCCTTTTCTGCCATCTGAAACTTTATTTTCATAGTCACCTTTTTTGCAGACCTCTTAGACAGTCTGTGGACACCCAGGGTCTGCTGACCACAGGTTGAAAACCACTGTACAAGACAATGGAATCTCTATAGGTCATCCCAGGAAGTATTACTGCCTTCTAAAGAAGACAGAATGTGATGCAACAACTGTCTACTCTGGGGTCCATCTTAATAATATTTTGTTGAATCAGTTGGAAGGATAAATCAGGTATCCAGAGTAGTCCAGATATGATTTAGTCTTGGAAGAAAGCTGGAGGAAAATAGCATCAATAAAGCCGCACTGTTTCAACAAAGGACACCAACACAAGGAAAGACTTGGGTTTAACAATACTGTCATATTTCTGCACTGAATAAAACTTGCATAACAAATCAGCATAAACTGGCAAGTGCTCCTCGATGAGACAGGCTACATATGTCAGCTCAAAACTAAGAATGTATCAAGCTATGGAGGACCAGGGTCTTCTGCAGCTCCATAGGAAGTGGACTTCAGTCAATCTTTCAAAGATTTTGATTAACCAAATCATTGATTAACAAGGTTTAGCTGTAGCTGTCATTTAAATAACTCATAAGTTTTGCTGGGGAAGCTGACATATCTTACAAACAGTACACGTCAAGAAGGTTCCCCTACCTGTTCTAAAATGAAAAATTAAACGTGGACACTATTTCAACTGTGCTGCAAAAACAAAAGGTTTGGTTTTGCCCTTTATTTCTTGTTTATTTATGTCTTAAATCTTGTGTTAGAAAAACCTAACAAAACCCTAGAATTACTCAACTCGGGCACACAACTGCTCTTATCCATATGTTTCTATTACTGTTACTTTCATTCTCCTTCCATATTCCCTTTATTTGGCTGTTACCACCCTTTGCTGTTTCAGATTAAACTAGAGTGTAACCCACTTGCAGCATGGATGGGCCTCAACATGTGTCTGTACTGCACCCATCACAATGGGGCTCCAATCCTGATCAAGTATAATAATAAATGAACAACAATGTAGATTAAAAAAACAATATTAATATGTTAGAAAGATACAGGGAAAAAAAGAAAACATTCCTGCTTTGCAGTTGAAATTTTAAGGGTACAAAATCAGGCATTTAGCTATTGTGTTTCTCCCACAATGTTAACTTAGCCACTTTGCACATACATATTTTCTAGTCTTATTTTCCTTTTTAGATGGAAACTCCGGTACTGTTGTGCTATAAATGCATGTTATATTGTATAATTACTAGACTAGCTGTAGCTGAAATACTATTATGAGAGAAATATTTAAATTTTGTAATTTTTCAACTTGAGTGCCTTGTTTTGTAATCTTAGCATTCCATTTATGCTAATTTTTAGCATGAATAAAGTGGGAAACTTCCATTGTGCAATTAAAAATGGGAAATATTTTTAATTTTGGAAAATTCAACATCAATTAAAATGTTACCAAAACTTATTATTTTAGAACAAAATAAAGTTAAAAACACTAAAGAAATTAAGTGATTAGCAGAAGAGACATTGCTATATGGAAACCTTCAAATATTGCATATTAATGCATTATTTACCTTGGCTGTATACTCAGCTTTATAACTGTCTTGCGTGGCAGAGAATCTTGTGAGGATTGATCATCATCCTACAGGGGAGAAAACTTTAAATTTACATTTCAATGTATATAGATCAAACTAAAAATCATACATTTCAGTTTTGGAAGAACCAAGACATAAAGATGCACTATCCACATCACACCAATAGTGAGTTCCAATGAAATCTAATTTATCACAATATGCAGGAAGACACTAGTCCCCATCTCACCAGATAATCATCTCCAACCCCGTACTTAAGGCAAGATGACTAACCTGTCTAAATAGATTTTGATAGAAAGGAAAAATGTATACTTATTCTTCCAATTTGAAATCATTGCTTCCATTAAGTCATTTATTGTTATTCCCAACCTTTACACTCACTGACACCTATACAGGTTTCTACAACTGTGTATTAGACATTCTAATCACTAATAAAGCTGGTGTGGTTTACAAACAGTTTCAGTACACTGAAATTAACTTTCTATTGCTGGAGGTTTACCCTTTCAAGCACTATAGCCCTACAGTTCAGTTGCAGAAGCCATAGGTTTACTCTTTGTTAGAATTCAACAAACTAGTCTCTCCCTGTTCCACCACTCAAGTTTACACACACACACACAAAAGAAGTGGGAGGAAGGATTGTGGGGGCCTCCAGCTAAATTAAGGTTTGAGAGAGTATATGTCAATAACAGTGTAAGTTTATGTAGTAAGCACTTTCAAAAACAGATTTATTGCCTTAACTCCAGAATCTCTCTATAAAATGCTAAGACTGTTTGCCTGTCCTTGCACAAGGAGTCTTTATATAGCTCCCCCTTATGATCATGTCACCCTCTAGTAGTCACAGCCTAAAGAAGGTAAGTTTTTGTACTACTACATAAGCAGTAACATGTGTGTTACTGATAGTAAATCATTAAGGGTTGTGGCCTATAGCTCTCCATTTTGTCTTAAAAATGTGAATGAATATAATAAAATAAATAAAACAAAACACGTCTTCTAACACTGACTTGATAAGTTCACACCTATAGGTTATTTATACTGGGAGTAGCAGCCATTATACTTAAAAATAGTAAAATGGCTTTCATAAGAACTCTCTAATTTCAATTACTCAGAATATTCTCAAAGTTCATCTCTATGGCTGAAATTTTCCATGTTTGGTTTCTACCCAAACTTATGTTCCTAAAGGTCTGAGTAAAAATTGCCTGGAAGAGATGCTCAGCTAGGATCTGTGACAACCTCTTTCTTTGCATCCCTCCACTGGCTCCTCCTTCTCTATCACACCAAACGTAAACAATGCGTCTTCATTTTGAAAGCTCTTCATGGCATATCTCCACCTACCTATCATTTCTCATTTATTATCAAAATGTTGACTCCACCTCCATAACTCACACTGGTTACATTTTCAAACAAGCACCCTTGTACCTTTTGCCATGCTGCTCCTCATGCTTCAGAGAAGCTCCCCATAAACATTCACACAGCTACCTTATTATTCTCCTTCAAATCACTCCTTAAAACTCTCGATTTCCCCGATGTCTACAAAAAAAAACTTGACAATGGTTATGCCATTGGTGTGGAGAGACTATGGTCTACCATGCTGACCAATACAGTCTCACTGTTTCCTTGTACTCCTTGTGTCTCTGTATCCATCAGTTGTCCCTTGTCTGATAAGATTGTAAAGGGGAAGGACCATCTTTCTGTGCTATGTTGGTAGAGTGCCTAGCACAATGGGGTTCTGGTCCATGACTAGGACTCTTACATGCTATGGTAATAACCATACTCCTATACTACACAACTATAGAGTAAGAGTAATACTGAAAACTCAGCATGAGGCATGACCACAGCACAACTGCCCTGAAATATATTTCAGGGGAGGAAGCAATTACCTGAAGTAAATGTAACAGTTAACTGTTTAAATCCCTGAATGCACTCCCAGATTACATTTTCTTTCCAGCCAGTAAAAAAGCTTAATACACATGTAATGATTTGGGGAAATCCGTGCGCACAATTTGTGAATGCTGGGTGAGATTATAAACTCTCTGTATGCATCTTTACCAAGCTGCAAACTTAATTTCAAATGTGCAGTACTTTTTGCCTTTTCTATGGTCTGTTTGCCCCCATCCTGGACTGGAATTACACAGGTGGATGGCAAAGGTCTAGTAAAAAAGAGTTGTGTGCACAACCATTGAAATGTAATCGCTCTTGAGAAAAGACTGGCTCACAACCAGGAGAGCTGGCTTATCAGGGGAGAGGTTTCCTAGCTCCAGCCCAAGCCCAGATGTTTACACTGAAATTTTAAAGCCCTGCAGCACAAGCCCTCTGAGCCCAAGGCAGTTGACAAGGGCCAGCTGTGTTTTATTGCACTGTGGACATGCCCTCAGGGATCCAGAAGCAGGATTCTTCTCACAGCAAAGTAATGAGTGCCCATGAGCAGGGCTGGTGCAAAGATGTTTCGCGCCCTAGGCGAAACTTCCACCTTGCGCCCTCCCCTCCTCCGCCCTGAGGCGCCCCCCTTGTGGCACCCCCCACCCCCCGCCCTGAGGCACCCCCCTGCCCCAACTCACCCCTGCCCCACCTCCTCCCCGAGCACGCCATGGCTGCTTCACTTCTCCCGCCTCCCAGGCTTGCAGCGCCAATCAGCTTAGGCACCGCAAGCCTGGGAGGCGGGAGAAGTGAAGCAGCCACGGCGTGCTCGGGGAGGAGGCGGGGCACGGGTGAGCTGGGGCGGGGAGTTCCCCTGCGTGCTGCCCCACTCCTTACTTGCTGCAGGCGGCCCTCCCCGCACTCCCCTGCCCCAGCTCCCTCTGCCTAAATGCCGGCGGCAACTGCGACGGCCGAAGATCCGGCAGCTGCCGAAGAAAATGGCGCCCTCCAAATCCTAGTGCCCTAAGCAACTGCCTAGGTCTCCTAAATGGTTGCACCGGCCCTGCCCATGAGGGTGCTCTTGATTGGATCTGTGACAACACAGATGCTGACCAAATTAACATGTGCCTTAAAAAGTTCAAGTAATTGAATATATGTAAAAACAAAACTGTGTAAGTATATATGAATGAAAAAACATTTCAAGATGTTACTTATGCACATTGCTGATTGTAGAAACATTTTCATGTATTATATTAAATTATTTAAGTGTCATATGACCATGTAACTAGAGACTGCACTGTAACACTTATGTGCAAAGGCACCGAGTTAAGATGTGTATAACCTTAGCTATGTTATTTTCTGTCTTTACAGTGTTTAACCAGGCAATTTTAAAATATTTCTAACAATAACAAAGGATTTTGGTATGGAATAATACAGTTTGTTAAAAGATGGACACTATTCCTTTAGAATGTTTCTCTTCTGAAAAGTGACTCTTCAAAAGTGACCTGCAGGAATTTTGAGCTCATTTTTTCCTCAGTGGATTCCCATATCAAATTATCTCAATTCCCATATCAAATTATCTCAATTCACAAATAAAAGTATGTCTGTTCTATATTCCAATTCTGGAAATTCAACCTGGGCTCAGATTCAAGATGGGCTCTTTCTTCCTCCTTCAATATCATAAGTAATTATGACCTACAAGTCAAGTTAGACCCACAGTTACACTTGCGCAACCTCACTATCATCAATTTTCACAAGCAGCAGGTATAGATAATTGGATGATAAAAAAATTATGTTGATAATGCATAACATGAAATAGAGTCCAGTATGCTCACTTTCAGCTATGTAGGTTCTGCAGGGCTAACTGCAAAAAGTAGTAAAATCTATTTTTGCTGTCAACACCCCCTGTAATTCGAACTACATACAGAGACCAAATCAGTTGAGTAAGAAGGGATCATCTTTACATAGTTAATTTTCAAAGTAGAAGTCGAACTTCTCCACACCATTCATAATCAGTCTTAAAAGATTATTCATATAACTTTTAAAAAATACAAAAAAGGTAAGTAGGAGAACTCACCATCTTAAGGAACGGAGCTGATGGGTTGTAGCTGTAGGTGTCTTTGTCTTTTAGGATAAGAATATGAACAGAGTCAGTGATCACTCTCTTCAAATTCATTAATGAGTGGAAAAGCCTGTTGATTGAATTTTCAATTGTTACTAGTTTTGAGATATGTTTATAAAAAGCCATTATAAGACCCTTGGAAAAAGGATACAGAAATAGTATTAACTATTAAAAGTATTGCTTTAGCGGAGTCTAATTTTTTATTCTGACCTAAATTTCCAAAAATGACTAGTTATTTTGGGTGCCCAACTTGAGATACCTGGAAAGACCCTAATTTGGAGGAAGTACTAAGCACTTGTCTCCTGAAAATTAAACCCTCACTTTACCCTGTCTCAATTTGGGCACCCAAAAGATCATCACCATCCTTGCCACACTATCAGAAGCATATGGAAGAAGACAAATGGACCTAATCATCCCTACCCTGGGCTCCTGTGGCTAGCGCTTTCATATTTAGCTGAAATAATGCTGCTACATGCCACTGCTTGCATCCGAAGAAGTGGGTATTCACCCACGAAAGCTCATGCTGCAAAACGTCTGTTAGTCTATAAGGTGCCACAGGATTCTTTGCTGCTTCTACAGAACCAGACTAACACGGCTACCCCTCTGATACTTGACAGCCATTATTGTACTACAGAGCGTGCCTCTAATCAACTTCTCCATCTCCATCAAAGCAATTTTAATTTATGTAGCATATTACTGGGAATTCTTAAAAGATGTCCAAAATATGTCCAACTTTCTTAGGTACTACTTGCCTGGTATGTAGGTGTATCCATTTTAAGCCCCTCTTCATTACTTTATATAATCAGTTCATTTTACTTTGGATAGTCTATGCATACAACTGCACTGAAAGCTGTTTCAAATTTGCATGGGACAGAATTACTTTTCCAGGACTCAGCTTCACAGAAGATGATACTTAAGGTCTTTATAAGCAGTCAGTGTGATGTTTTTGCTAATCACGCTGGACTTCCATATTGCATAAAGTTTTTTAAATAAAACACTTGTGTTACCTATTCTGGGCTTCATATCAAACATGTAATCAGCAATATTGTGAATGACGCTACCCAGATAAGCTTACTGTTGGTTTTCCCAGGTTCACCTTCCCAATGGGTGCTCCACTGTAGGTGACTCCACAGCAGTACCGCTGATGGAGGAATGGGGCTTCGGATTCGAATCTATAACTGATGCTAATACTGTGGAGCCAAATATAGCATGGAATGATGAGCATGGATAATTGCATAATGTTTTGAAAACGTATGGGCAGATGCCCAAGTTTCTGCCCTGAATATTTCTGTAATGGGAACATTTCTGATCAAGGCTACGGAAGTGGAAACAGATCTCATGAAATGAGTTCAGACTCCAGATGGGGATTGAAGATTGTGGGCATGAGAGCAGTAGTTAATATAGTTGGATATCCACCTGGAGAGTCTCTGATCTGATATTGTGGATCCCTTGGCTCTCTCTGCAATTGAGAGGAATAGTTTAGGATAGTGGTTTTCAACCTGGGGATTGTGGACTACTGGGAGTCCACAGACTATGTCTAAGATTTTCAAAGGGGTCTAACATCTCCATTCTAAATTTTGTAGGGGTCCTCAAATGAAAAAAAGGTTGAAAACCACTGTTTTAGGAGATTCCTGGAGTCTTTCATTCTATCCAAATATAATGACAAAGCTCTCTTGACACTGAGTATATGCAATACTTCTTCTCTGTTGTCACGGTACGGCTTTGGGAAGAAAACATAAGCCTCAATTTTCTCTTTTAATGTTTTTTTGATAGAAGTTACGGTTTGCCCTTATCTAACAACTACTCAGTCATCCTCTTCTAAGGCTCCCAAGGCACTTAGACTCTTGAATATTTTGATGTGACTATTAATTGTTTAGTCTGGGTATCCAATTTTCAGTACCTCGTGATCTTGCATTATGTTTAGCAGGTGGCAGTCACAGTTGCTCTTGTGGCTCCCATTACCATAATATCAGTGTATATTAAATCTTTAATGTATTTATCCTCAACACCCCCAATGCAGGGAAGTATTACGATCCCCATTTTACCAATACCTTAAAGTCCAATTGAGAGCCAATGCATATCCAAGAGCATGTGTTGTGCTCACAGAGAGATGCCCTGCTCAGTAACTGAGCTGCTGCATTCTGCACCAGCAGAATGGTTTTAAGATCTAGCACTACCACCAAGATCCACAGACAAGTCAATAACACTTCTGCAGAAATAACAGTTCTCCAGAAAAGAACACAATAACACAGTTCTGCAGAAAAGAACCTACAGGTTACAGTGGACGAGAAGCTGCATATGAGTCAACCGTGTGCCCTTGTTGCCAAGATGGCTAACAGCATTTTGGACTGTATAAGTGGGAGGATTGCCAGCAGATCAAGGGACATGATCATTCCCCTCTATTCGGCATTGGTGAGGCCTCATCTGGAGTACTGCGTTCAGTTTTGGGCCCCACACTACAAGAAGGATGTGGAAAAATTGAAACGAGTCCAGTGGAGGGCAACAAAAATGATTAGGGGGCTGGAGCACATGACTTATGAGGAGAGGCTGAGGGAATTGGGATTATTTAGTCTGCAGAAGAGAAAAATGAGGAGGCATTTAATAGCTGCTTTCAGCTACCTGAAAGAGGGTTCCAAAGAGGAGGGATCTAGACTTTTCTCAGTGGTACCAGATGACAGAACAAGGAGCAATGGTCTGGTTATCCCACTGAAGTGTTGAGGTCCCCTTTTAATTATGTTCTGGAGGAAACAGTCTTGCTTGGGTTTATTCTTGGAATCAGAAGGGTAAGAGTCAGAGCCCTCCCTGTTCCTCAATCAATTACATACTGGCAGCAGAATCTCTCTTTCTAGCCTTATTAGATTTTCTTTTTTATTTGAGATTTCTACTGTGTTTATCTTTTCGTCATCTCATGGGATAAAGCGCTATTTTCATTTTGATTTCTTATTTTTCAGTACTAGGGCAATAACCATTTATTTTAGTCTGTCTCAGAGTAACCCCATAACTGATGGGCCAAGATTATCCAAGCTTGTTGATCCGACTTTTTTGCTTTGCCTTTTTCTAGTAGACCTACATATGCGAGAAATACATGAAGCCAAGATTTTCAAGCATAGGTACCTCAAGTTAAATTTCTAAATCTTCATTAAGGCATCTAAAAAACTGACCTGATTTACATGAGTGCTGAACACCCAGCAGTTCCCACTGACTTTAATGCAATTACAAGAAATGTCAGTATCTAGTTATAGCCTAAAAGAACAAGTGACATTCTAATCAGAATGCCCATAGTCCCTTTGACAATCAGTGAAGAATTAATGTATAGGCATCCATAGGGAAGGGATAGCTCAGTGGTTTGAGCATTGGCCTGCTAAACCCAGGGTTAAGAGTTCAATCCTTGAGGGGGCCATTTAGGGATCTGGGGCAAAAATCTGCCCTGGGGATCGGTTCTGCTTTGACAAGGGGTCAGACTAGATGACCTCCTGAGGTCCCTTCCAACCCTGATATTCTATGATTCTATAGCAAATTAAGTGATACCGATAACACCAAGAGTTTGAATTTAAGTGCTCTTTTAGAAGGGTGCCTCATTTTCCTTATATAATAAACAGAGATAAAAGGAAGTGAATAATTTATAGAATACTGAACTCTTTCACATTCCATGCTTTGGAGAATTAATGGTAACTTGGGACTGATTCGGCTTTCCCTACCTTCAGTGGCACAGATAAAGGTGGAGTGCAAATAGGAGAGTTTGGGGGATGTTTTTTTTAAATATACTCTCTGAATATAGTAGTCAGAAATAGAAGAGAGTGTTTTAAGGGCACTATTTCAAACATTGGCTTATTTAATATAGTACTCTCTCTCTATCAATAAGATATCATTCAGCAAGTTCACCAGCACCTACTTTTCATATTTTCTATACATAAAAGTGTTCTAAATGAATCATTCATTCATATAGCTATAGGTGTGTGGGTGTGGGTGTTTTAAAAGCAATATCTCTACTTTGTAACTACTTAGGAGAATATTACAAATTATTCTATCAAAATATAGATAAAGCAATTCACCTCTCAAACTTGACAAAGAATCAATCTACAAATGAGCTAATAAGCATAACAAGAAAATGATATCCCACGTTGAAGATAGGAAATTGTATAGTGGGAAAGATTAAGATAATCATGTAATACCTAATCAACATATGTTTCTTGATCAGTGCTTAACAGTGGCAGAGATTTAATGCAACAGTACCTAGTTTTGCTTTGAATGATAGCCCTGTGGTTAAGGTACTGGCTGCAGACTTTATCTTCAACCTTCCTTTGCAACCCCCATGCACACTGTAGACTCTATGTGCCTCAATTTCTTACTTTACAAAATCGGGGAAATAATTCCCTACTTCATACAGATATGCTGAGATAGAAGAGAATATATAAAATATATATAATAGTAGTAGTAGTAATATTTTCTCAATGGTATATATTTTGGTAGCTATATTAAAAATACAGTATATTCATAACAAAAACACAGGAGAAAATAAAGGTAAATATTTAAATTTAATTTAATGAGTACATTACCTAGTTCCATAATCCACAGCTACCCAATCTTTAGATGTTCCTGTGATGGCATCATGGTGCTGAAAGAGTCCTAGGTTCCTCCTAGCCTCCGTCAGCAATTTGTAATGGTCCACTGAAGGAAATGCATTCATCTTGTCAGATTTTTTAGACTCTACTAGTGCCAAAGAATAAAGGATCTCAGCAGCTCTGGAAAAATCAAAGAAAAAAAATAATGTAGCTACTTGTTTACACACAAACACGCACACACAAAGACAAACACACTTTAAGAGCTCAACTACAGTGCTTTCATAGCTTCCCCAAAAAGTGGTCCTCTAGGTTCTTTAAACTAGAAGTTAAATTTTGTCAATTACAATATAATTCACTATTTACAAATAAAGCAACAAAAAGTTCATTTGCACAAATTTGTAAGAATCAGTGTTCAAACCTTAGATGGATGCATTTAGGATAGCTTCTGTCTCAGAAGGAAAATTAAACTTTCAAGAACACACAACTTGTTTAACCAAGAGAATTATTCCTCTCAAAAGGTACATAATGTATATATTGCATGCAGTATTCATGAAGTCTTATTTAATTTTGTAAGACATCGGTTTGGGTCTTAGTTTGGTCATTGAGAACCCAAACTTATTTTTTCCTAATTACCATAAGTCAAAGTAAAAGATTATAACAACATATCCAAACTGTCTGAGGAAGGAATCCACCGACTGACCACCAGTACCAGATAAGATCAAATACCTCAAGACCCTGTACCTTAGACAAAGTAGATAATGTTTTCACCCCTCTGAGCCATGAGGTCGAGAACTGGGTGCTCTCCTGTACCCTGAGTACAAAGCCCATATACACTCTGGACAGCTCAGGGGCACTTGGGGAAACTTTGTGGGCACCAACCACACAGGACATTGAGAATGACCCAGAGTGAGTGCCATCCACAACCACAGTGTCCTCAAGTGGAACAGAGCAGATGCTCTCCATAGGGGGCCGCAGCCACTTGGACCACACCCAGTAGTCCAAGGAGGAATGAGAAAAGAAGGAAGTGGCAGCTGAAACAGCATCACCTCAGCCATGTAAAGACTTGATTCATGATTGTTATGATTAGGGGAGACATGACATAAGGAGCTCATCAGTGCCTCTGTAGAACCAATCTATACAGGCTTTAAAAATGTCACTTTGTATCGTCCCTTCAGGGCATGGAAAACACTATTCTCCACTCCCTTCCAGCATCCTGAAGACAGGTTTCAGCTACTGCCACATCTACAGTCATTGCTGGGCATGGGAAAGACATCTTCACCCCCTCCCCATTTATGCTGTTTGTATGCTCCCTTGTGAGTGTGAACCATCTCCCCTCCCCCCTTCTTTTGGCACCCAGAGGGTAGGATTTGGGTAATGATGTTTGCTGTTTCAAAATTTCCTGCTGGACATGGGAACCGGCATTACGCCATCACCCTTCGTCTCCACTATTGGTCCCCTCCCTGGCATCCACATGGGATCCAAGATAGATTCCAAGGGGGGCAGGGGATTTAAACACAGTAACTGAGATTTATTGTAAAACACACCACTGCACACAAGGTCACCCACTCAAAAGGCTATTGACAGTCAACACTAAGACCCAGAACCAGAGGAGAAGAGAGAAGAGAGCACCGGGATATCCTTCTGATGAAAATGTATGGTGACTGGCAGACGGTATGACCACCTCTGAGCTTGAAAGGGACAAGCTGAAGCAGGAACAGCAACAGAGAGAGGATGCTGGAGAGGGGATGAGTATATGGTGACTATGTACATCCGCTATGACCCTGACAGGAGAGATCAAGACCCCAACACCAATGTGAGGTGAGGCAGCAGCAAATGTTTCTGAGAGTGCTGAGACTGCCCTACAGAGGAAAGGATATTTAACACATTCTTTTTCCAGTATCACCATTCTTGTGCACAAATGCTGATACAGAGCCAACCAGGCATCCCTGCCCCTCCAAGCTGGAAAGGAGGGCTGGGGAGCCGCATGGAGAATAACAGATTGAGCCACCTGTGCTTCTAGCCTCACAACAGCCACCTCAGCAAGCTGGGTAGGGGTGGCTAGGAGATGAGCAGAGAAAAGCAATGGATCATACTTCATCATTCAGAGCAGGATCCATGGCATCCATCACCAGAATGCAGATAACAAACACAAGTTGAAGTGGAATATTGTAGTAAGCTGCTGTTCCACCCATGTGACCAGAACAGACAAAAACAGTTTACCAAAATAAACTGCAAGAGTTTGGAAGGAGTGGCTCAATACTGCAACACTAAGAACTAAGAGAAATGCATGAGATAACCTTTGCAGTGTGCCCACTCTCCCTTGAGCTACACTAGCTTGAGTGGAGTACCTAAAGGATACTAACTCAGGCTAATAATGCAATGAAGACAAGCCCTGTGGCCACCAAAGAAGGCAAGTACGAATTGCCTAACTCTCTTCAGTTTCTCTCTGCTACACTGAAGTATATGTGGGGAAAAAACAAGAAACAGCAGAGGTATAGGTTTTATAAAACAGAAGAAAATACAAAAAAGGGAAAAGAAGAAAATAAATCAGCAGGAAGGTAAATACTGATAAAGATGAAAGATGGAATAGGAACGCCAAAATGGGCTGGAACAAAAGTCATAAAACAGGCAAAAGGAGAGAAGAAGTATGGAAATTAATTTCTTAAGTTTAATAAAGTTATTGCCACAACATACAGTAAAAAGCACAAAGCATATTTGATTTTCTATTTGTAACCTTTATGTTGAAATGCTCCCAACTAATATCAAGCTGTTAAAGATAAGGATGCTATAAAATCCAACTAAATGTTCAGGTTTGAGCCTCTAGGTTGATTATAGAAAATGTATTTAAGGGCTAGTCTACACTTGAGCCGGGTCGACGCGGTGAGTTCGACTTCTCGGAGTTTGAACTATCACGTCTAATCTGGACGCGATAGTTCGAACTCCGGAAGCGATAGTTCGAACTCCGGTACTCCACCACTGCAAAAAGGCAGTGGCGGAGTCGACCTTGGAGCCGCGGACTTCGATTCCGCGGCGTCTGGACGGGTGAGTAGTTCGAACTAGGGTACTTCGAATTCAGCTACGCTATTCACGTAGCTGAATTTGCGTACCCTAGTTCGACCCCGCTTCTTAGTGTGGACCAGCCCTAATAGAAGAGCACTGGCCAACACTTTGAATGATCCAAACTTTATTAAAAAAGAAAAATGATTAGTTAAGCAAACAGGCATGCAATTACTGCTTACACAAATGCTACTATTATACTCACACTCAGATTAAATGGTGTGTCAGTGGGATATCAATCCACGGACAATAGTGTGAAGTACAGCCTTAAAATCCTGGAACCTAACAGTACACTTTTGATGTTAATTGGAGCTATCCCTGAATTTAGCTAAACTACTCCTTTTATACTCTGTTATACTAATAATTAACATTAAATTTGCCTTAATCATAATTGTATTTCTGCCACCTTCTTATTGGCTCTTTACATTACATATTATTTAAATTAATATCTGCATCAATGTCCTTCCCACACTCTAGACAGCATTTTAATAAAACATTCACAATTCTCAAAAAAACACTCATTAAAAACTTTGTTCAACCGATTATAACCAAAACATAATGGTAACATAACCCTGGGTCATGTCCTTGCTAACTCTTACTTTCTCATAACACTCTGTCTCCTATTTATTTTGGACTTCTCACAATAGAAGCTTCAATTTCTCATACTTCTCTGCCCTTAGGCTAACTTAGACCCAAAACCTAACTTCTACTTATTTATTAACCCAAACTATTCTATGGACTACATATTAAAATATCTTATGAGCAGCCCATACAATTATACAAAAACTCCTCTCAATTTACAACAATACACACACACACACACACACACATTCTTCTGGTAAAGCGATGGGTGTGTTAAGTTCCTCTGTTGTGGGTTGCTCAATCCCGCCTGGTTTGGGGTGTTTGTTGTGTTGCAGTGGTTTGCTTTTTAGGTTTGTTTGTTTGCAGTGTTGTAGCAACCTTGGTCCCAGGATATTAGAGAGACAAGGTGGGTGAAGTAACAGAAGTTGGTCCAGTAACCAATGTTACCTCACCCACATTGTATCTGTTTATTTTTGACTGGGGGGAGGGCAAGGAGCATAGGAGTCAAGTGATCTGGCATGGTTAATGAGTCCCTGTGTGACACTGAAGAAGGGATTCTTCTTCCTCCATCCTGAATTGTGAGCGCCTTCTTTCCCCATGACCACCAGCATTTTCAGTCACAATAGCTTGTCCCTACACTCCATGCTTTTCCCAACTAATGGGCCACCCCAGTTCATATATTCAGTGGGCCCTTATTCTTAAATCCACTCAAGGTACTATAATAGATCCACATTCTTAGTTCACACTGCTTCTGAAGTATCACATTAAGTGAATTAATCTCTTAGAGCAGTTTAAGGCTTTTGCTTTCCACACCAAAAAAATAGGTGACTGATGTGCGCCTCAGAAGGGTGTATCTGTAATATTACAATCTCTTAAACCATGATTTCCTTTTAAACTTCAACCCTTCTCTAAATTTTAAAGTGGATCAAATCCCTAAGGATAAATGAACTAAACGTATGAAAAACTACATTATTTCTGAGAAATTTAAAACTTCAGGACAGCAATTTTCTTCTCTCTAACTTAATCTCAGTCTAAGGAAAGCTAGCAGAATGTCTCTTTACAGAAGCAAGGATCAAGATAGCATATCCCCTACCAGCAATGAAAACTCCAGTAGTGAGAAAAATATCCTACACGAGGGATCTTAAACATAAAGAAATAATTAATGTCAAATCATATCTAACCAAAATAAAACTCCTTGCCTTGTGTATTTCACCGGAGAACTATAAATAATCAATCCATAATTTATCCCCAAGCACATTTATAAAATAAGTTAAGGGCTTGGCTACACTTGCAGGTGTGCAGCGCTGGGAGTTACAGCGGTCTTCGTACAGCTGTGTAGGGAAAGTGACAGCTACCAGCGCTGCAGTGTGGCCACATTTGCAGCAGTGTTGGGAGTGGTGCATTATGGGCAGCTATCCCAGCGTTCAAGTGGCTGCAACGTGCTTTTCAAAAGAGGGGGGTGGGGTGGAGTGGGGGAGCATGGGGGAGAGAGAGAGAGAGGATTTTTGGAGCTGACACTGTGTCAGCTCCCTGCCTTGCAAATTCTGACCACTTCCCGGACCCCTCATTCACTCTTAAATGCAAATAGCCTGCAGACCAGATAAGCAGCTGCTCCGACGAACTCCCTTCATCCCCCCCCCCCGCCGCGCTGTTTCTCTCCTCAAGCAAACACTAGGCTGTGGACATTCATCCCCCTGCCTGCCTCATTCACAGCAAAAAGTAGCTGTGTTTGTTATTTAGATAAGCAGCTCCAGGAGCCCAGAGTTCACAACAAAACAAAGAGAGGCATCATAACAAAACAAAGAGAGTTCTTTACTTAAAAGCATTATGGGAAAATTCTGGAGGCCAATTACAGCGCTTTTGGTGGCCACACTGGAGGAGCAGCGCTGCATCACCAGCGCTGCAATAGTTATACCCGAGGCAGAGCAGGAGTACAGCCAGCACTGCAGCCAGGGAGATGCAGCGCTGTATGTGCCTTCAAAGTGTGGACGGTGAGTAAGTTGCAGCGCTGTAAACCCACCACCAGCACTGCAACTCTCCAGTGTAGGACTTGAGAAATCCCAAAAGCCATTGAACATTGGGCAACAACTTTGAAATGAGCCACTTTGTTACTTACTGATCTCTTTTGATCCCTCATTGATACAACCTGTCTCAAGACAGTAATGTTTGGCATGAAGTTATAGCACGGAAAGAAGACTATATAGTGCACCTTTGCTAATCCCATTTGACAGATTAGATTTAACTAACACTGTGCAACTGCTCTAATGATCCGTGACAACTAACAACTCTGCCCTACAGGTCTTTTGAAATAGAAATATTTTGCATAGTAAATTCAGCAACTTTTTGAAAAATAAAAATAATTAGCTGTAAAATTTTAAAAAATTAAGTGAACAGCCTGAACAATGAAATTCATTTTAATTTCAATAACGTACAAGTCAAAAAAATGAATGTAAAATTCTCTCAAGGCTCCCCATTTGACTTCTGAAATTTTCTAATGAGTGCTGGACAAATTCATATTTACTCTGCTATTCTAATAACTACCACACTGCTTTGTTTCTTTTCTTTTAAAGCTTAACTCATTTAACAATATTGCAAATTTTTGTTATAAGTTTTAGCCTGTGCAAGTTGTTTACTTGCAATGAGCCAGAGTATTGTAGCTACCTTGGTCTTGTTTTCCAGCCTCTAGTAACACAAAAACTATTCCTCTGATTATTTTTCAGTTAAATGTAAAGCTCCTGAGTACAGCGGAGCTATACCTGCACTGTCTTTCAAGTTCTTACTACAGCTAATCATGCCACTGTCAACAGTTCAATCTACCATCATCAATTGTACAAAGGCTTTTTCCTGGGGAGATGGGCTCTTCCATCTTAAAGGGGAAGGTGACTACTTCAAACCCTTAAAGTTTTACCCTGTGTCTTTTCCTGATACACCAGTATCTTCAGAGTAAACTGTTCAATAGGATGACCCAACTTCATAATTAAATATTTATTTTAGGAAGAGCTGCTAGGATTTAGGTTGCCCAACACTTTGCATCATAAAGTATTCTTGCAACCTTCTGTTTGAGAATTTCACACCTTTGTTGTTTGCAGCAGACCTTTGATATTTAGCAGGGAGAATAGCCTTCGGCTACAAAAGTGTCTTCTCTGTCCCATGAAATTCTGTTCAGCTTATGCAGAGTGTGGCAGAGCGTGGATAGCCTAAGGCTGACTCATTCTGTGCACTTTGGAAGCATCCCCACAAGCAGTAAATGGACAAGGTAATAATTTTAAGTACTAAGTGATTAATTAATTAAATAGGTGATTCAGCTCATCAGCTGGAAACAGTTAAGAGAGGCAGGAAGGGCCAGAGAAGCCCAGGGTCTCAGAGAGGTGAGATTACCTAATACTAAAGCATGGGGGGAGTGAAGACTTCGGGGAAAACCTTATGCTGTGGGGAACAAACATTTAGAAAGCACATTGTAAATAAAGAACTTGGTGTTGAACTTGCCATTGGTGTTCATGAGGACAGTTTGCAGAAAAAATCCAGGGTGAGGAAACCCTGCACTGAATTGAGATACACGTTATTTAAAAATCACTTTCTTTCCTCAACAAAGTTTTGGCAGCATGGCAAAATAATAAAATATTTTAAAGCCAGATAGGGGAGGGCTAGCTCAGTGGTTTGAGCATTGGCCTGCTAAACCCAGGGTTGTGAGCTCAATCTTTGAGGGACCATTTGGGGATTGGTCCTGTTTTGATCAGGGGGTGGACTAGATGACCTCCTGAGGTCCCTTCCAACCCTGATATTCTATGATAAACCTGCTGCTAAAGAAGCAGGAACCACCACCATTGTACTGGAATGCCTTGGAACTATAGGAAGGAGGAAGTGGGAGTATCTGGGCTTCTCCCTACTCTGAGACAGCACATGGCCTGTAACACACTGCCCTCCCAAGACTCAGCACCTAGACCCAACCATTCATCCTCCCTTTGGGGATCCCAGCTTTCCGCTGCCAGAAATTATTAGTCCTGTAGCTCAAGTGGTAATGGTCTGTGCTACAATAATATACATTCACAGTTCAAATGATGGACAGTTTTTAGTTGCATATAATTTGTTTTTACCTTTTCCTTTTAAAAAAACTAGGAAGTTGCATACAGAAAAGTTAAAAATACTATTTAGGCTGCAAGTCAAGCATTCAAAAGTTAGGAAATGCCAGATTACAGTTGTTCACAAAACCTTAACATGGCCCATTGTGCATATTCATTATAATGTGATCACATTCTTCCCCCCCCCCCACCCGCACATAAATCCTGATTTATTCATTGCACAGGATGGGCGTACAAGGAGCAGGATTAAGGTCACATGACCAAACAAATCACAGCACTGCTCTATACTTTCAATGGAGAGATGTGCTCTCTCAAATGATGGAGGCTCATCAGCCCTTCTCCCCCCTAACTGCACTCTATGGCTCTGCATGAAAGAGACTACAATCGGTCACCCCTCTTTCTCTCATTCCCACCCCTTGCTACTCTCTCCACTGTAGTGCTGGCAAAACAGAAGCACCAGTCAACTATCAAAGGACTGTCTGTTAAAAGAACCAAACTAATGGGATTTAACAGGCAATACATGTATATTCTATGTAGTCCCCCATTACCAAAAGCACAAGGTTCTCTGGCACATGCAAATGAGTGACAGATTTCCCTGCCTCTCGGCCTATAACCCTTGATATCATTAAGCAATTGTTGCAAGGCTGACTTATCCCTATATCTTAAAAATGTTTCTGAAAAGCAATTTAATTATATAGATATATAAATATAGATAAAATTGTGCTTTGGAATGCACCAGGCTACAGTAAATAGCAAGCACTTTTATTATAAACTCAGACTGAATTGCCCCTGAATCAGAGTGGATAAAAATCAATGATTTTTTTTAATTAAAAAAAAATCAGATTTTTTAAATTTAAATTAAATTTAATTTAATTTAAAAATGCTTTTTGAGGAAAAACACCTATCTAAAGATAGTTTTAATTAAGATACATTATAGCTCAAAGATATCTCATCATGGAATAGGGATTATAAATTCTAATTGGGTTTAAGAGAAATGTTGAACACGTACTGAATACCCTGAAGCCTATTTCTGTAGTCTTGAACAAAATGCAGGGAAATAGCTGTTTTATTGCTAACACTGTTGAAATTTGGAAGGAACTGAGTGAGATCTTAAAAAGAGAAATATGCAACGACAGAGTTAAATTACAAGCATTAAAAAAACAAATGGGACAAGCACTATCTCCAACTCATTTTTTTGCAAATATTTTCAATATTTGGTATCAGGGTCAAACCTTAACGGCTGAAGAAGGTGAGTTGGCTATGACATGGACATCCAGCAATCATCCCTCCATAATGTCAACTATGATAAACTTCAGAGCTAAAGGTGAACCATTCAAGAAATGTATGTTTGCTGATGATGCTTTAAAGAAAGTCACACCAGTGAACTGGAGGAAGTCACTTAAGCACTTGGATTCAGAGACTGTTGAAGTGATAATCTCACTTTTAACAGCAGTAGCTTCTTCTGACAGTGTAGAAAGAATTTTTTTTTCCCCTTTGGTCTAATTCATTCCAAATTGAGAAATTGTTTGGGACCTGAAAAAAGCAGGAAAGCTTGTTTTTCTTTGCCAGATTATGAACAAACAGGAAAATGAAGGTGAAGATAACCGAGTTAGCTGCAGAAGCCAACATTTTAAGTTGCTCATGTTGACCTGGCTGACAATCGATTTTTTTTTTTAAATATTTCATGTAACTATTTTAGTTAAACAATTTTAACAAAAACAAACCTGATTAAGATACTTGAATGTTTAACTAAATTCAAAAATTCATATGCTTGTTTTGTTAAAATATTATGTTTGCTGTTGAAGAAAAAAATCCAGAATACATAATGTTATTTTAGTTAAATAAAACAATTTAAATGTCTGTCTGGTGATGTTCTCCTCCTAATACAGCATGTCAAGAAAATCCTCCAAATATGAATGATTAACCTGTTGAATTGGAGACAGTTCACCTCCCAATGACTTAATAAATATCTGCTTCAATTACCCTTGGTAAATGAAATAACCAACTAATCATTCATTTTTTGATATAGCTGTAAAACTAATCTGAAAAGTTTTCAAAATAAATCATTTAAAAAAATGTCTAGTGTGTACCATCCAAAAATGAAACCTACTTCTATATTTGAGTTGTGAATAAGTATTAAGGTTATAACAAGAATGCACTTTTATGTAGAAATCCATGATTAAATCGAATCTTCCTAATGATTTAAATCATATCTGCCCTGTCCTGAATCCCATCCAGGGCCGCCCAGAGGGGGGGGGCAAAGGGGGCAATTTGCCCCAGGCCCCGGGCTCCGCAGGGGCCCCCAAGAGAACAGCGGAGGCTCCCGCCTCCACCCCTCTCCTGGAGCCCTTGCACATCAAGCGGTGTGTCTCAGCCGGGGCCCCTGAGCCCCGCCCCGAGCCGCGTGGGGAGGGGGCGGGGCTGGGAGCTCCGGGCTGAGCTCAGCTCCCTCCGCTGGGCCCGGAGCTCCCAGTCCCGCCCCCTCACCACGCGGCTCGGAGCAGGACGGAGCTCAGGCCCCGCCGGAGACACGCTGCGGCTGTTCAGCCGCGGCGCTGAGGCTGCGCATGAGGAGGGAGCCGGGGGGTAAGAGGCTGGGGCCGGGGGGGTTGGCTAAGGGGCAGGGAGTCCTGGAGACAGTCAGGGCAGAGGTTGGGGGAGGGGGCAGGGAATGGGGGGGGTTGGATTGTGGGTGTTCTGGGGGGGTGGATAGGGTCAGGGCCGCCCAGAGGGGGCGGAGCAAGAGGGCGCAGGAGCTTCTTCGCTCCCGGTCTCGGCCGGCGGGGGGTCCTTCTGCTCCGGGGCGGAAGGACCCCCCGCCTGCGAATTACCGCCGATGCGGGACCCGCCGCCGACTTGCAGCCTGGTCTTCAGCAGTAATTCGGCGGCGGGGGGCCCTTCCGTGCCGGGACCCGCCGCCGAAGTGCCCCGAAGACCCGCGGCGGGGGCCCCCCCGCCGCCGAATTACCGCCGAAGACCGGGCTGCACGTCGGCGGCGGGTCCCGCTTCGGCAGTAGTTCGGCGGCGGGGGGCTCCCGCCGCGGGTCTTCGGCGGCGGGTCCCGGAACGGAAGGGCCCCCCGCCGCCGAAGACCCCGGAATCCTCTGGGCGGCCCTGATCCCATCTAAAATATTCTTTCCCTGCTGCAAAGTAGTTATCTCAGAGGTTTTTCATAAGCCTTATCTATTTTGCAGCTACCAACACTATGTTCCCTTCAAAAATAATAAAAAAAAAAGGCCTGACATACAACAAATTGTCACATCAACACCAGAAACATACAGGGTTTATTATAACTGTTTACAAATCTAAATAAACTAAACACACAAAAGAAATCTATTCCAGGTTTTGAGGGCAAAGGTGTACTAATTCAAAATTGAACCAAACAGGAAAGACTAAGCCAGCAGCTACTACCCATCCCAAAACCAGAAGAGAATTAAGCCAAGTGTTAAAATCAACTCAACCAACATCCCCTTTGCTTCAAAACACCAGCTCTTGTTGTGGTCCTTTATCCCCTGTGTAAAAGCCTGTGTAAATGAGATGGAACTTTCAGCACACTCTGAAGGTGAACAATTTCAGACTATTTTGGACCAAGTGGTAGAACACTACAAATTCCAAAATGAAGGGCCCTCTTGCACTCAGTGAAGATGCTTAAACTAGACATAAGGAGAAGGCCTCTTAGTGAATTTACTGCAGGCAGCCCCCTCTCATACCCAGATGGTTCCATCTTAAGCATCTCTATCACCACAACTATTGTTGAGGGAGAAATATAGTCTCAAGGAGACAGATCTAAAATCATTTACATACAGTTTTATTGGTCAAAACCAATACCTTAAACCTCTGCCCCAAAACAATAAGCAGTCAGTGTCAAACCCTGATCATTTGTGGCATGTACTCTCAGTGAGATACATCACACAATATGCAGACTGCCACATTCTATGAAGAATTCTGTGTTGGGGTTTTTATTTAAAATGTAGCTTGGATGTAGAGCACATTGCAGAAATCTAACATGACAGATATGGATGGCAGTAACAGCTCCACATCCAAAGAAATAGTTTTAATCTCTTTGCCAGACAGACGGAAAAAAGGCCTTCCTAGAAACTGCTACTATGTGATTGTGTTACATAGGAACCAATAAAACCTTCAGACTGCAAACAAAAAGATATAGTCCTGGCTGAATACCTTCTGGCTGCCTCCCAACAACATTCTAGCATTCCTTTAATCTAACCTGGATTGATCTTCAGACAGCTGGCACTTATCCATGCCACAATCTCAGACACCTTGGGCTGTTCTACGCTGGGCGTCGGGGGGGGGGGGGGATCAATGTAAGACACGCAACTTCAGCTACGGGAATAGCATAGCTCAGGGGTCGGCAACCTTTCAGAAGTGGTGTGCCGAATCTTCATTTATTCACTCTAATTTAAGGTTGTGTGTGCTGTTAATACATTTTAACGTTTTTAGAAGGTCTCTTTCTATAAGTCTATCATATACAACTAAACTATTGTTGTATGTAAAGTAAATAAGGTTTTCAAAATGTTTAAGAAGCTTCATTTAAAATTAAATTAAAATGCAGAGCCCCCCGGACTGGTGTCCAGGACCCAGGCAGCGTGAGTGCCGCTGAAAATCAGCTCGCGTGCCGCTTTCGGCACACGTGCCATAGGTTGCCTACCCCTGGCGTAGCTGAAGTCGATGTATCTTATTTCGACTTACCTCCCATCCTCACAGCGTGGGATCAACAGCCGCGGCTCTCCCCGTCAACTCCGCTTCCACCTCTCGCCCTGGTGGAGTTCTGGAGTCGACGGGAGCGCGTTCGGTGATTGATTTATCATGTCTAGACAAGAGGCGATATATCAGTCCGATAGATAGATCGCTACCTGCCGATCCAGCGGGTAGTGTGGATGTACCCCTTGAGTAAGGCTTTCAACAGCACATACAGGGTCAGATAAGACAGAAAGCTGCATGTCATTGTAACGCTTTAGGGTTTCACCCAGATCAGTAAGGGGGTTGTGTCACTGCCTGCCCTGTAATCCTGGGTGCTTCTGTGCAGTGCAGATCCCTAACAGCATCAGCTTGCTTACAACACAATATCCCAGGGGTTCTCAAACTGGGGGCTAGGACCCCTCATGGGGGGTCGTGTGCTGTCAGCCCCCACCCCAGACCCCACTTTGCATCCAGCATTTATAATAGTGTTAAATATATTAAAAAGTGTTTTTAATTTATAAGGGGATCGCACTCAGAGGCTTGCTATGTGAAAGGGGTCACCAGTACAGAAGTTTGAGAATCACTGCAATATCCTCACCCTGGTTTTCACCAGCCTGGTTACTCCTTGCTGGGTGACACCAACAGCCCTTCCAGTCTGTAGTCTCCCCAAAACCATTTCCCCTGCAGTGTCCAGTCCTTTTCAGTCAATATTCACAGAAATTATCAAGTTAACTGCCTCCAAAGAGACAGAGCACACACCAGTTTGTTAATTTAGCTAAGGACTTCACTCTTCAGTTTAATACACAACACTGAGCTGATTTTGTAATAACAAAACTACGTTTATTAACAAAAACAGATATTTAAGTGATAAGAAAAAATTGCAGATATAGTTACAAGTAAAAACAAAACAAAACATGCTTTCTAGTGAAACAATTTCAGCAAGTTAGAACCTTTTTCTAAGCAGGTTTCTCACTTATAGTCAGTTCCAGCTACTCTTGGTTTTCAAGCCAAGAGGATCCGCTTTTCATAAGCTGAAAAGGCTCCGCTCTCCCTTTGTCCCCTAACTGATAGCGACGACAGATATCAGTTTTTAACCTTACAGTGATTTAAAAGTCCAAACATAACTCAGTAGCTCAGAAAGATCAGTAGTATGTATACCAGAATTGATCTCCAAATGTTCACTTTAATGCTCAGGACTAATTATTAATGCAATCTTACTTTCAAATTTTGAAGGCATGTTTTTTAATTCTAAATTCAGATAGATATTGTGTCACCTGTGCAATGGACAAAAAGTTCCGTATCTCATGAACCTCTGCTTTTTAATAAATATTTTCTACACTAATTCCTACTACATTAGTGAGGAATGGTGACTACTAATATTTTCACAAATAAGGACTGGCTTCAATATATTCTGCATGATTTATATATTATATTTGCATATAATCATAATTATACTTTAATTTGCATAAAACTATCCTAAAAGAACATTATCACCACAAAGTAAAGAACTCAAGTTAAAAAATGTCAATGTTACAAAGTCAAGACCACAAAAGAATTTAAAATTAGAATTAAGACTCCCTGTAGCAGCAGCAGGTCTCCAGTCTATCTGTGACCCATCCAGAGTTCTGTTTTGTGTTGCATCCAAATAAGATAGCTGGGGAACATTCAGCAATATTAGCACCAAATCCGTAACAAGATCTACTGAGCATAACACAGATTGCAAATAGTGTTTATAATTCCTTACAACTTGGCCAATCCTGAAAAGATTTTCATGGCAACTGCAAAAGGTACCTCCCAGGCCTATCTATTCTCCCTTTCTCTCCCCCCGCCCCCCAAACTAATTACAGAATCCTGCTACAAACCAGGAAGACATTGGGCGAGGGGAAGGTTTAATTAAGTATCTTAGGCCTGGTCTACACTAGGACTTTAATTTGAATTTAGCAGCGTTAATTCGAATTAACCGCGCACCCGTCCACACCAGGAAGCCATTTAATTCGACATAGAGGGCTCTTTAGTTCGAATTCTGTACTCCTCCCCGAGGGGAGTAGCGCTAAATTCAACATGGCCATGTCGAATTAAGCTAGGTGTGGATGCAAATCGAACTTAGTAGCTCCGGGAGCTATCCCACACTGCACCACTCTGTTGACGCTCTGGACAGCAGTACGAGCTTGGATGCTCTGACCAGCCACACAGGAAACGACCCAGGAAAATTTGAATTCCTTTTCCTGTCTGGGCACTTTGAATCTCATGTCCTGGTTGGACATCGGGGCGAGCTCAGCAGCACCGGCAACGATGCAGAGCTCTCCAGCAGAGGAGTCCAGGCAATCCCAGAATAGAAAGAGGTCCCCAGCATGGACTGACCGGGAAGTCTTGGATCTGATCGGTGTGTGGGGCGATGAGTCTGTGCTTTCGGAGCTGCGCTCCAACAAACGGAATGCGAAGACCTACAAGAAGGTCTCCAAAGCCATGACAGACAGAGGATACAGCCGGGATGCAACGCAGTGCCGCGTGAAAGTCAAGGAGCTGAGACAAGGCTACCATAAAATCAAAGCGGCAAACGGACGCTCTGGAGCCCAGCCCCAGACATGCCGCTTCTACGAGGCACTGCATGCCATTCTCAGTGGGTCTGCCACCACTGCCCCACCAGTGTGCATGGACTCTGACGAAGGGATAGTGTCGACGGCCAGTTCCTCGTTGATGTTCACAGATGGGGAAGATGAGGGAGGAGATGAGGAGGGGGAGGCAGTCGACAGCGCTTACAACGCTGATTTCCCCGAAAGCCAGGATCTCTTCATCACCCTCACTGAGATCCCCTACCAACCCTCCGCAGCCATTACCACGGACCCTGAATCAGGAGAAAGATCAGTCGGTAAGTGCTTTAAACATGTAAACTTTTATTATTAATGGAACAGGAAAATAGACTAGGCGAACAGAAGGTCTACATGCAGGGGAATGATACAGCAATCTTCCGCGGAGATCTCCACGAAGCTCTCCTGGAGGTAGTCGAAAAGCCTATGGAGGAGGTTCCTGGGGAGAACTGGCTTATTGGGTGCTCCGAGGTAGCACACTTTTCCGCGCCACGCTCTCAGCTGGTACTCCGGGACCAGTGCCTTGATGAGCATCGCAGCATAGGGCCCTGGCTTGTGCTGGCTTTCATTCAGCATGCGCTCCCTGTCTCTCCGTGACACCCTCCTCAGGGTGATCTCGCGCGCAGACTCCTGCATGGAAGTATAGTGATTTGTGTACTATTACTATTGGTAGTGCTTCACTGTTCCTTAGAACAGCAAGAAGCGTCACTTTAGAGCCACGTGCTGGAGGCTACAGAGTGGCAGCATACAGGGATCTTTTCCAAGGGAAAACCGCGAGGGGGTGGAACAGGGGCAGAGTTTATGTTTTCAGGATTGCCTGCAGCAAGAAGACAGAGCTGGACATTGACTTTTAAGCAGCCAAAGGCCTTTGGCTTACCATGCCTGGCTGCTCCACGGATTCAGCTTTCCTGCCCTGCTTGTCTGGTCTGCAGTGCAATACCCCAGGCAATGAAAGCAAATGCAGAGAAATCGAACTTTCCCTGAGTGAGTGTTCAGGAGATAGGTGCCGTCCATGGTCTGGTTCACAGGCAATGAGTAGACTATGTTTCATTTTTAAGAAAAGGCATCTTTGTAAGCAATTCACTCCCTTTTCCCCCTCACACAGCTGCAACAGTATCCCGACCTGCTCCACCATGCCCCTCACAGAGGCTGGCGTAGATTAGGCGTCGTAAGAAAAGGACCCGGGACGAGATGTTTGCTGAACTTACGGGCTGCTCCAGAGCAGAAGCGGACCAGCAAAGCCAGTGGAGGGAGAACCTCACACAGCAGCAGCGCTCACACAGCGAACGGGAGGACAGATGGCGTCAGGAGGACCAGCAGGCAACTCAAACGCTGCTTGGACTGAGGGAGCAAACGGACATGCTCAGGCGCCTTGTCGATGTTCTGCAGGACCGCAGGCAGGAGGACAGCCCCCCCTGCTCTGTGTCTGCAACCGCCCTTCCCCGCCACACACTCCAATACCCACCTCTCCCAGAATAACAAGAAGGAGGGGTACCAAGGGCCGTGAAAACTGTCACTGCACCACAGCGGACTGCTAAATTACCCAAAAGTTCTCAGTCCCTAGATTTTGAAAAGTTCTCACCTTTACTGTGTTGTCGAGTATTAAAAGTAGTTTGCTGTTAATTACTGTTTCTGTCATGTTTGTTTGCTGAAGACTTTCTGTGAAGGGGGGAGAGGGGTTTGATAATTGCATAGGACAGTCACCATGAACAGGGTACAGACATGGGGGCAGGATCAACAGCAGGTTACTCACTGAGTGCAGTCACTAGGCACCCTGGTCAGTCTGTGAGGTGTTTTTAATGTTCTGTTCATAGGCGGCAGGTGCCCTGCTCCAGGTATATTTGGAGGTGGGTCTCTCCCCCGGCCCAGCCTGGATCGGGCCCTGGCCCACACGGGTCTCCCCCCGCCCCGGTAGCTGTCTGGCGTGGCAAGTTTCCAGAGGGCTATGGCCACTCGCTTCTGCACTGTCAGGGCTGCTCGCATCCTGGTGTCCTTGCGCTTCAGGGCAGGGGACAGCAAGTCACACAGTTCAAGGAAAGTGCCCTTACGCATCCTGAAGTTTCGCAGCCACTGTGATTCATCCCAGACCTGCAGCACTATGCGATCCCACCAGTCCGTGCTTGTTTCCCGGGCCCAGAATCGCCGTCCCATAGCATGAACGTGACCCAGTGCCACCATGATCTCCACAGCACGGCGTCCCGTGCTTTCTGACAGGTCTGTGCCAGTCTGAGACTTCATGTCCTCACCGCGCTGCCGTTGCCTCCTCGCCCGATTTCTCAGCATCTGACTGTTGAAGAGGTGTACGATAAGGTGCAAGGAGTTGACAACGGCCATAAGTGCAGCGATGATCGCAGCGGGCTCCATGATCGCAGTGGAGTGCTGTGGCGTCCGCGCTGTCACTTATAACAGGAAAAGTGCGCGAACTGATTTCCCGCCGGCGGGAGTGACGGTTGAATGCTGACAGTTACGAAGGACCACCCTCAACACAGTTTCCCCCCTGAGCATGCATTGGAGGGAAATCCCAGAATTCCAATGGGCAGCAGGGAGTGCGGGAACTGTGGGATAGCTTCCCACAGTGCACCGCTTCCAAACTCGACGTTTGCCCCGTTACTGTGGACTCACACAGTCGAATTAGTGTATTTAGTGTGGATACAGAAATTCGACTTCATAAGGTCGATTCCACAAATTCAACTTAAGTTGATTCGAAATAGTCTTGTAGTGTAGACATACCCTTAAAAGAACAGTTGAAAAAGTTTCTACAGTAGGAACTATTAGCATAGGAGTTGCTACCACTCCCTCTTCAAAGAGTATTTCTAATACAATTTTTGGGTAAACAAGAGAATCTATGATTCAAAATGTATTTAGTAACTATTTTTTTCTAGAATTTGACAGCTGCATGGTCATTTAAATGGAAAAGTATTTCTCTCTCATGAGGACTAAGGTCCAACACCCTATATTTTAATTACGAAATTCTTAAGAATATCCTATACTTATAAGGGATTACTTTAAGGAGCAGGAAAGCCTTTCCCAATCTGTTCTAATGAAAACATCAAGACGATAAAAGTGTTTTTTGTTCAGTTTGTAGAGGCTGGTAAGGGGCAGTGTCCTGTGAGAGAAGCTGAGTCCTGATTAGGGGGCCTATAAAGGCAGCCAAACAGTCAGCCAGCGGCACAGGCCCACCAAGCAGAACTGTAAACAGGAGCGTTTGAGTGGGAATTCATAAACGGAATTTGGAGTAGGGGGTGCAGTGTGGTGTTCTGGTTTTGTTTTGGTGTTCGTTTCGGTCTTGTTTTTGTTTTCCACTTGACAGGAATTTAGGTGGGAAGGCTATAACTGGTTCAGTAATTCCTTGCTTAATGTTGTAGTTATGTTCCTGAAAAACGCTACTTTAAGCTAAACTATGTTAAGGGAATCCAATTTCCCCATAAGAATTAATGTAAATGGGAGGGTTAGATTCCAGGGAAATGTTTTTCGCCAAACAAAAGACTTGTGTGTGAGCATGTGCGTGAGCGTGAGAGCGAGCGCAAGATTACCTGTATATATCTTGGTATTCTTGCGCTTCAGGGCAGGGGAAAGCGAGCCAAAGTTCCATGAAAGTGCCCTTAGGCATGCGAAAGTTTCGCAGCCACTGGGAATCATCCCAGACCCACAATACTATGCGGTCCCACCAGTCTGTGCTCGTTTCCCAGGCACAGAATCAGCCCATTACAACCATGATGTCCAAATTGCCAGGGCCTGTGCTTTGGGAGAAGTCTGTGTCCATGCCCTCATCACTCTTGTCACCGCGCTGCCAACGCCTCCTCACCTGCTTTTGAAGTTTCTGGTGCTGCATATACTGAAGGATAATGTGCATGGTGTTTACAGTGCTCATAACTGCCGCCATGATCTGAGCGGGCTCCATGCTTGCTGTGGTATGGCATTTGCAGGCGAGCAGGAGAGCAGAGTGGCAGCGGAAGCGGTTGTTCGATGACGACAGTTTGCAGTCCTACTGCTCCATCTGCTGCCATCAGCACCCAGGACACAACAGCGGCGGCTGAGCTGAGTGGGCTGCACGCTTGCTGTGGTATGCCGTCTTCACGGAAAAAAGGTGCAAAACGATTGTCTGCCATTGCTCTCACGGAGGGAGCAGCGACTGATGACATGGCTTACAAGGAATTAAAAATCAACAAAGGGGGCGGGTTTGCATCAAGGAGAAACACACACAACTCTCACATCGAAGCCTGACCAGTCATGAAACTGGTTTTCAAAGCCTCTGTGATGTGCAGCATGCCTTGCTGTGCTCTTCTAATCACAAACAGCCCAGTCAGCAAACCGCGCCAGAGAGCTTTTAAACGTCCAAAGGCACATTATACCACCATTCTGTACTTGCTCAGCCTATAGTTGAACTGCTCCTTACTACTGTCCAGGCTTCATGAGCCATGGGAGCAAGGGGTAGGCTGGGGTAGGTGCGACCGCGTGGTGCTGCCGGCTGGGAGAGCAACCTGAGGCAGAAGCCTCCAGCTCGCATGATATTCCAGGCAGGACTGAATCTCCATGAGACGAAGAGAATGACCTAGCATCACTCCCATTTATGTCCAGGAGCCCCTGACAGACTTCACCGAGGTCTGCCAGGAGCACCCACGTCTGCCCAAGCGCCCCGACAGACCTTACCGAGGTCAGCCAGGAGCACCAAGGAGACAATGACTAGCAGTCGTACTGCACCACCTGCTGCCAAGAAGACAAGGAGCTGCTGCTGTGTAGCAATGCAGTACCACATCTGCCAGCAGCACCCAGGAGACGTAAGATGACAGTGAGCTGAGTGGGCTCCATGCTTGCCGTAGCATATCATCTGCACGGGTAACCCAGGCAAAAAGACGAGAAACAACTGTTTGCCGTTGCTTTCATGGAGGGAAGGAGGGGGGCTTGATGGCATGTACACAAAACCACCCACAACAACGTTTTTGCCCCATCAGATATTGGGAGCTCAACCCAGAATTCTAATGGGCGGCGGAGACTGCAGGAACTGTGGGATAGCTACCCACAGTGCAATGCTCCAAAAGTCAATGCTAGCCTCGGTACTGTGGACGCACTCCGCCGACTTAATGCACTTAGTGGGAACACACACAATCAACTGTATAAAATCGATTTCTAAAATAATCGACTTCTATAAAACCGACCTAATTTTGTCACGTACACATACCCTAAATGAGAAGTTACTGTACAGAGGCAGCAGTGGTACTGGCCAAATCCATGGAAGAGACAATGAAGATGACCGGATGTGGAAGCTGAGGGATGTACATGACCCTAGAGCGGGTACCTAAGAAGAGCTTAATGCAAGGAGCCTAGGTAACAAAATGGAGGAACTAGAACTACTGGTGCAGGAAGTGAAACCAGATATTATAGGGATAACAAACATGGCAGAATAGTAGTCATGACTGGAGTATAGGTATTGAAGGGTAAGTTCTGTTCAGGAAAGACAGAAATAAAGGCAAAGGTGGTGGAGTAGCACTGTATATTAATGATGAGGTAGACTGTAAAGAAATGGAGCAGGTGAGGTTCTGTGGCCTGCAATGTGCAGGACATCAGCGTGGATGATCACAATGATCCCTTCTGGCATTAAAGTCGGAGTCTACTAGTTCAAACCTTATCAAGCCAGGTTGCTTTTAGGGTTCCTGCATCAGAACTGTTGAACCAAACATTCTATTCGGCAAAGGCTTGGTTCCTGAGAATGAGGGGAAAATTCTACCTTTGAACAAATGGCACCACTTCTGGAAGAGAATCACACTTTCCTCTGCAATACTATTTACAACATCAAGATGTTCCTTCTGAACGTGGCAGCAGCCATTACAATCTGCAAAGCCCTGTGAGATGCTTCCTTCAAGATGGCCACAGTCTCCCACATTATGCAAGTTCTTCTCTATTCAGAAGTGGACTAGTTGAGATCCTGAAACCCCTGAAACATAACTTCCAAAATGGCCCTTCTAAAAGCCAAGATGTCTTCTGAGCAGTAGTCTTTTTGGAAGCAGGGTTCAGGTGGAAGCCAACAGGATTCAGAAGGTATGTGCCAATCCAAAAATCAATCCTTTCAGAACCTGCAAGGGGGTCCACGGGTGACACTTCCCCCTAGTTGCTCTGGAGATTAGCTCTTTTAAGGTGCTGGGCCCTCCTCTCACAGTCTCTTCACCAGTCCTCACCCCCGAGGTCCCTCTCACCCCAGGAGTTGCAGCTTCCTCTTCATCCAGGTCACTATGATCCTCCCTCCCAGGGTACCAACGTTTTTCAAAGACTCTCTCCACACTATCAGTCTCAGGCAGTTTTCAGCCCATGGTGCCACTCCCTCAGTGGCTGGCAAAGGAACCTGAGCCCACCCTCTTCTCAGGGACCATCTAAGTCAGCAGCCAATGTCTGTTCCCTTCTAGAGACTTTACTGCCTTTCCCTGAGCCCTTTCCTTACTATCTGGCATTCCCCCACACAAACCCTGAGTTTGACTGCCTCCTACCAAGGAGTAACTGTAGGGTACCAGTCTCTGCAGCCTCTCAACACTCCTCCCTTCTCCCAGGGAGCAACTGCAGACTTTCCCAGCAGTACCCCTCTGCTTCCAATTTCTTGGCTTCATAAATCCAGCCCAGCTCCTTGCTCCTCAGCTGGGCTCCCCTCACTCAGTCATGGGATTACTTAGCCACCTGATTTCTCCTCAGCACTGGTCTATCATGCTAATTAGCCACTTTCTCAATCTGCATTAACTTTTTCAGGGCAAATTTGGGGTAAATACCCCATCACAGAGCCCTAATTGCAACTAGTTCTGCTTTCAGTGCCTCTCGTAGCTATTGGGAACAGCCAAGTAACTGCCAAAGAGAAGTACCAGACTAATGATACAGATCCTCAAATATTCCCTGCCTCATTTTAAGCAGATTCCAAAGAGCTCTCATCACTTCACTGGCACACAAATACCCTTGACTACTACAGATTTGCCACAATGTCCTGGAAAAATTCATTCCTTTCATCTCCCTGTCCAAAAAGCAAAGCATTCCAGAAAATGATAGATCTGACAGCAATCAACAAAATTATTCAAGTCCCATCTACAAAGACAAGGATCAAGAATACATTTGCTAGTTTCATGGTATCCAAAGTGACTGGTAACTTCCATGGTATCTTAAAACAATTAAGTTATAGGTGGAACTTTTTACAAAAAACTGTTTAGACTGACAAATATCCCATATATTTGTGATTCCATTAAAATGCCACAGCCATATTTTTTCTTCTACACAGATTATGACGAAGTCTAAACTTTTGATGTCAGTTATATTTTCCCTAGTGAAATATGAACCTTAATTACAGTATAATCAAAATAAGCTTCAGTTTATTTGAAAATGACATTTGATATCTCTGCAGTCTTATACATAAACATTTACACGATACATGTATCAGATGACTAGACCTACCTTAAATAGGATTCCAGAACTCTATCTAGTCTTTTGTAGAAGGGTCGTGATGTAAAGTATCCACTCCAATAATGATTATCTCTGTCTGCATATGTGAAGAAATCGCCACTCAGAACAGGAAAAACTGAATTGCTGTTCTTTTCCTCCAAATTACCTGCTTTGCGCAGAGCCTCAAAATAATCTGATAAAGTCCCAAACTGGGCCTGAAACAAAATTATAGAAACTGTTCACGTGACTGACAGATTTCCATTTTCTTAGTTTAGAAATTTAGGATTGAAGTGTATGAACATGGTGGCTTTAAATAGGTACTTCAGTATGCCTTCTGCAAGTAAGGTCATCACAGAAATATTGTTTTAAATAAAGAAGCTTAAAAATTTCCTTTGACACCTTTGATTCAGGGTTGACATATATATCCCATCAGTAACTATTTCCAACTCACAAAATGAAAGCTAACTTTTCTGTTTCCAAGTATAAAAACATTCTCTGTAAAGCAGCAACAGTTTAATCAAGAGTCAGATGAACAAAATACATTTTTCCATTTCTCTCTTATAGGCACATATCAGGGACTTGAGCAAATCTAGGCTCCAGCTGTAAGAAAACTACCCTACATTTCTCTTGTCTCTAAAAGCTGCCTATTGGAGTTTAGTAATCCAGCAATCCAGTTTATGCAGATGTCTGAAGAGATTACCTCTCATATAATGAAACAAAAGCACCCTTTTTTCCTTGATTCATTATCTTCAGTTTTATTAGCTCTACTGTGTCAAAGCACAAAGTTTCTGTTATGCTTTCAAAGCTATTTATAGATCGTGAATAAAAACAACTAACATCTGCTTTCAAAGGCCTTCTGCATTTTTCTTCAAAAGTATGCTTACACAAAACAGTTACATTTTTATTCAAAAATAGTGTTGAAAACAGGAAACTGAAAATAAGTCTAAAACCTTTACATTTAGTTGTAAGTGTAGTTGTTTTAAAGAGATGATAGTTGAGCTAACTGGAGTTTGAATCACACAAAAAAATGATAACAAATGGAGGGGGAACAGCATGGAGACATAAGACAAGCAACCTCCCTATGATCAACTTTACTAAATTAAGGTGACTAGTTAGGGAAGTGGATTGGACTAACATATTTAGGGATTTAAAGGCGGAAGACGCCTGGGGTTACTTCAGGTTGAAGTTGCAGGAGCTGTCAGAGGCCTGTATCCCGAGAAAGGGAAAACAGTTCGTAGGTAGCAGTTTTAGACCGAGCTGGATGAGCAAGCGTCTCAGAGGGGTGATTAAGAAAAAACAGAAAGCATACAAGGACTGGAAAAAGGGAGGGATCAGCAAAGAAACCTACCTTATTGAGGTCAGAGGGTGTAGGGAAGCAGTGAGAAAGGCAAAGAGCCGGGTGGAGATGGACCTAGCGAAGGGGATTAAAACCAATAGCAAAAGGTTTTTTAGCCATATAAATAGGAAGAAAACCAAGAAGGAAGAAGTGGGACCGCTTAAAACTTTAAACGGAGTGGAGATTAGGGATAATCTTGGCATGGCACAATATCTAAACGAATATTTTGCCTCGGTCTTTAATGAGGCTAATGAAGGGCTAAGGAATAGTGGTAGAGGGACTGACGGGAATGAAGATATGGGGGTAGACATTACGGTATCTGAGGTAGAAGCCAAACTTGAACAGCTTAACGGAAGTAAATCAGGGGGCCCGGATAATCTTCATCCTAGAATATTAAGAGAATTGGCGAGTGAAATTGCAAGCCCGTTAGCGATGATTTTTAATAAATCTCTAAACTCTGGGGTTGTACCGTTTTACTGGAGATTAGCTAATATAGTTCCTATATTCAAGAAGGGGAAAAAAAGTGACCCAGGTAACTACAGGCCTGTTAGTTTAACATCTGTAGTATGCAAAGTCATGGAAAAATTTTTAAAGGAGAGAGTGGTTACGGACCTTGAGGCCGATGGCAACTGGGAAAGTAACAGATTTTTTAGACAAGGGAAATGCGGTGGATCTAATATATCTTGATTTCAGTAAGGCGTTTGATACGGTACCGCATGAGGAATTACTGGTTAAATTGGAAAAGATGGGGATCGAAATGAAAATCCAGAGGTGGATAAGGAGCTGGTTAAAGGGGAGACTACAGAGGGTCGTATTGAAGGGTGATCTGTCGGGTTGGAGGGGGGTTACCAGTGGAGTTCCTCAAGGCTCGGTTTTGGGTCCAATTTTATTTAATCTGTTTATCGCTGACCTCGGAACCAAAAGTAGGAGTGGGCTGATAAAGTTTGCGGATGACACCAAGTTGGGAGGTATTGCCGATTCGGAAAAGGATCGGGATATCCTCCAGGGAGATTTGGATGACCTTGTAAACTGGAGTATTAGTAACAAGATGAAATTCAATAGTGAGAAGTGTAAGGTTATGCATTTAGGGATGACTAACAAGAATTTTAGTTATAAGCTGGGGACGCACCAGTTGGAAGTAACAGAGGAGGAGAAGGACCTAGGAGTCCTGGTTGATCGTAGGATGACTATGAGTAGGCAATGTGATGTGGCCGTTAAAAAAGCTAATGCGGTCTTGGGATGCATTAGGCGAGGTATTTCTAGTAGAGATAAGGAGGTGCTAGTCCCGTTATATAAGGCATTGGTGAGACCTCATTTGGAGTATTGTGTGCAGTTTTGGTCTCCCATGTTTAAGAAGGATGAATTCAAACTGTAACGGGTACAAAGAAGGGCCACTAGAATGATCCGAGGAATGGAAAGCCTGTCGTATGAAAGGAGACTTGAGGAGCTCGGTTTGTTTTCCTTAACCAAAAGAAGGATAAGAGGAGATATGATTGCACTCTTTAAATATATCAGAGGGATAAATACCAGGGAAGGAGAGGAATTATTTCAGCTCAGTGCTAATGTGGACACGAGGACAAACGGATATAAATTGTCAGTCAGGAAATTTAGGCTTGAAATTAGACGAAGGTTTCTAACCATCAGAGGAGTGCAATTCTGGAACAGCCTACCGAGGGAAACAGTGGGGGCGAAGGACCTCCATGACTTTAAGATTAAGCTGGATAAATTTATGGAGGGGATGGTATGATAGGATAACGGGTTTAGTCAATAGGTCAATAACATGCCACACTGGTAATTAGTACAAAGGGTCAATGTTGGGATATTGTTAGCCTTTTCCAGAGGGTCTGGCTGGAGAGTCTTGCCCACATGCTCGGGGTTCAGCTGATCGCCATATTTGGGGTCGGGAAGGAATTTTCCTCCAGGGTAGATTGGCAGTGGCCCTGGAGGTTTTTGGCCTTCCTCCGAAGCATGGGGCAGGGGTCGCTTGCTGGTGGATTATCTGCTACTTGAAGTCTTTAAATCATGATTTGGAGCATTCAACAGCAGAGTCAAGGGAGAGAATTAGTTCAGGAGTGGGTGGATTGGCTTATGTGGCCTGCATCTTGCAGGAGGTCAGACTAGATGCTCATAATGGTCCCTTCTGATCTTGAATTCTATGATTCTAACTGAGAATTTATACACTTGAAATAATACAGTAATTAAAAAGGCAGTACTACACAAATAAGGAGCTTTATAAATAAATCTTTTCATAATGTTTATATTAAATATGGAAACAAGACTTTTTCACAACCTTAAGTTAACTGGCAATTAAGGTGTACTATTGTAAAAATAATGGTGTCCAGTTTGGGCGTTTTGAAAAAGGTATTTGTAAATGAGTGATTTTGAATTATCTTCTTACACTGACGTCTTTTGTTTTCTAAGCTTGCTTGTTTTATATGTACTTCAGTAAATTCACACAGGGAAAAGATAAAATCTCTTAGAAGTACAGTATTTCCATGTGGATGTTTTTGGTGACTCAGGCCTTTTACTTTTAATTTCTTTGTTATTCAACTCAACTAACCAACACCTAAAAATCTTTCATTGTGTGAATTACACATCCAGTATCCTTCCTTTCATTTATGATTTACATTTTTTTTAGGTTTAGGAATGACAATACAGTTATAAAATTAGGCTAAATCAAGATTCATTGTCAACTCCCAGAACCCAGTACATGCCTGATCCTGCACCACTAAAAGCAACAGGAGTTTTACTATTGACACCAATGGACACAAGAAAGCAGGATCACCAAATATTTTCGAATCATTAAATACCTATACTCACTTTCAAAGTGCCATACACCGCTTTTATTTGAGAAACCATGAAGAACTTACATTAACAGACAAAGAATAGCTGAAAATTACTATATAGCAAAGTCTTTCATATAGAAGGTAGTTTAGCATCTCTCAAACAAGGAAATTGTTGCTGAACTGCATGTGAATGAGAGAGACACAAAGCGCACATTCCAAGAAGTCAGGAAACAAGAATTTACTCACCTTGTGCAGTAATGATGATTCTTCAAGATATGTCCCCCTATGGGTGCTCCACTATAGGTATGCTTGTGTCCATGCATTGCTGATCAAAGAACTTTGGTAGCAGCGTCTGTTAGTCCCGCACATGCGCTGTCCCTCCTTGTGCACCGCCAAGGGAGGTGGGTGGGTTGTGGAGCACCCACAGGGACACACATCTTGAAGAATCATCATTACTGCACAAGGTCAATAACTTCTTTGAATAGTGTCCCAATAGGTGCTCCACTGTAGATGACTCCCAAGCAGTAATCCCACTGAAGGGCTGGAGGTTCAGAGTTGGGTCAGTTACAGATGACAATTCTTTGGAGCAAAAGATTGAATCGGAGGCAGAGATTGATCGCATAATGTTCTGCAAAGGTATGGACTGACACCCAAGTCATCATTCTACAGATTTCTGAGATAAGGATATTCTTGAGGAAGATGATGGATATGGAGATTGACCTTGTGGAGTGTGCGCGAATACCAGCTGGAGATGTTATGTTGCAAACCTGATAACATTGCTTAATGCTGTTCGAGACCCATTTGGAGAGCCTCTGGGCTGATACTGCTGAGCCCTTGGATCTTTTTGAAATAGAAAGGAAAAGCTTGGGAGACCTCTTAAGAGCCTTTGTCCTATCCCGATAAAAGGCCAGAGCTCTCCTAATACCTAGCACATGTAGTATAGCCTCCCTGTAATCACAGTGAAGCTTAGGGTAAAAACTAAAAAGGTGGATCAGTTGGTTCACATGAAAAGGGGAAGTCAGCGAGGGTTTGAACGTAATCTTGTCCCAAAAGAATACTGTGTAGGGGGGATATGCCATCGGAACCACTATTTGCCCTATTCTCCTAGCTGAGGTGATTGCCACCAGCAAGGCAGTTTTCATTGACACTTACCTAAGTGAACAGGTCACAACGGGTTCGAAGGGAGGTCTAATCAGTCTTTTCAATACTAGATTTAGATCCCATGTAGGGGTGGTATGTTGGGGTTGTGGAAAAAGGTTTACTATACCCCAAGGGAAACATTTTGTGGTTAGGTTTGACGGCACTGAGTATCTGCCTACTTGTAGGTGAAAGGCTGCTATAGCCAGTAGATGGACCCTGAGTGATTTGAAAGATTGTCTTGATTTTTTAAGAGCTCATACATAGTCTAGGATCTTTGGAAGAATAGCGGATGTCAGAGAAATTTGTTGGGAACTACATCAAGTCTGAAACCTGGAACACTTTTACAGGTACATACAGTGTGTCGTGTAGTAATTCCTCTTGTACCTCCTCCGAGCAGGAGCTTTCTATGCATTGGAACCATGAAGGAGACAAGCTCTGAAGTGGAGAATCCCCAGGTTGGGATGAGTGCGTCCTTTGTTCTTAAAGAGGAGGTATGGAGTGGATTGGAGAGAGATCGTCAAGCACATCACGAGTTGTGACAGATAAGGGTACCAAGTCTGTCTTGGCCAGGTGGGAGCAATAAGTATGACGTGCTCCTTCTCTTTTTATTTTCAATATGACTTTTGACAGTAGGGGAAATGGGGAAAAGGCATAGAAAAGGTCCTTGTCCCACAGAAGAACGAGAGAGTCACCCAGAGAGTGCTGTATTATCCTTGCTTTGGAGAAGTAGTGTGGACATTTCCTACACAGGGAAGTGATTAACAGGTTTGTGGTCGGTGTACCTCATTGCCTGAATAGGTCATGAAGCACTGCTGGGTTTATCTCCAATTCATGGTCATGTGGGAACTTATGACTGAGACTGTCTGCATCGAGTTTTGTATGCCAGAAAGGTAGGCTGTTGACAGTGTCATATTATGGGAGATGCATCTGTTCCATAACTTTAATGCTTCTGCACAGAGGGACAGTGACCTGGCTCCTCCTCATTGATTTATGTAATACATACAAGCTATGTTGTCTGTTAGGACTCTCGTGTGTTCCCTTGATCAGCAAGAGAAATAGGTGAAGGCACTCCTGACAGCCTTGAGCAAGAGGACGTCAATGGGGAGGGATGTCTCCACCGATGACCTTTTGCCTTGTGTTGTAAGGTCATTTAGATGTGCGCCCCATCCCTCAGAGGGATGCATTGGCAGTGAGAAGTAATGACGGGGAAGTTTGCAAAAAGGGGATCCATTGGCAAACATTTGCTGGGTTTTTCCACCAGTCCGGGGAGCTTTTGACCTTGGTGGGCAGCAACAGAGATTTGCCTAGTCTCTCTCTGGTCAGTACATCAAGCTGAACCACATCTGGAGACACCTCGTGTGAAGCCTAGCATGACGTATCCCTGCTGCACCAGCTGCCATATGCCCCAAGAGTTGGAGGCAATTGCTGGCTGATATTTGGGGACTCTTTTGTACTGTCTCTATAAGCATGGTCAAGGAGAGGAACTTGTGGCGGGGTTGGAGCGCTTTGGCCTGTAACAAGTCAAAGTCAGCCCCCTATGCATTCCAGGAATTGTGCTAGGGTGAGAGTTAATTTCTGGCTGTTGATCTATAAGCCCAGTTCTGTGAACAAATCTACTGTGGTTTTGGTAACCCAGCAAGCCTCATTGAAGTAGCGGGCTCTGAGGAGGAAATCATCCAGGTACAGGTAGACCATGAACCCCTGAGATGGTATGGGAGTGGCCACTATTGACAGCACCTTGGAGAATACTGTCAGAGTTGATGATAGCCCAGTTTCCTATTCCAATGCTAGAATAAACATTGCTAGAGTGACCATCTTGAATTTTTGAGCTGTGACAAACTGAGTGCTCAGAGGTCTAGCATGAGTCTCCAACCTCCCTTCTCCTAGAGCATTAGGAAATAGTGACAGTAAAAAAAAAACTTTGCCTCATAGATGTTGAGGTACTGGATGCCTACTCCAGTTAGGAGCCATGGAATCTCCTATCATAGTTAACTCGCGTGAGAAGAGTTCCTGAAGAGGGACGAGGAAGGATGTTGAGGTGGCAGGGGGGATAAAGTAAAAAAAAAAAAATCTCCAAGACCCATCAGTCTGATGTTATGTGTTCCAGGTGCTGCAGAACGTGGCAAGGCAGTAGCCAAATGGATGGGACAGAATGGCCAACTTTAGTGATCGAGGGGAGTGGTCTGTCAACACCTCAACCAACATGTCAAAATTGGTGTTTTGAGGTCGAAGGTTGAGACATGTAAACCATCAGGTCCAGAGTCTTCCATCTGGAAAACCTAGATTTCTTTCTTTGAGATTCATTTCTTTGAGTCAGGTAGTGAGAAGTATGAGATTTATGTTGACGCGGCGAACTAAAATTTCTCTTTTGTCTGGGTGTATACATCTCTAATGAATCCGTAACACAGTGGTTGCCAAACTTGTTCCACTGCTTCTGCGGGGGAAAGTCCCTGGCGAGCCGGGCCAGTTTGTTTACCTGCTGCATCTATAGGTTCGGCCGATCACGGCTCCCAGTGGCCGCGGTTCGCCGCTCCAGGCCAATGGGAGCTGCTGGAAGTGGCACAGGCCGAGGGATGTACTGGCTGCCTCTTGAGTGCCAGAATTCTGGCGGTGCCATTGGTGGTACGGAGAGAGTCAGGGATCTCTCCCGCACCAAACGCTACAGTGCTGGATAGGGCACTGATAGCAGTGCCAAAAAGTAAAGCATGTACTGGCAGTGTCTTCTTACTGGAGTGCTCTCTGCTCCAATCTTTTTCCACTGGGTACTGTTGGCTTGGTGCATGTGCCCATCAGGTCCTAGGTGCATCGACAATACCTGCCACTCTAGATCTTCATAAGCCGTAGGTACCAGGCTTGGATTGTCTCAGGTTTCAATGATACCAAGCATGCAGGAGATCTTTTACGGCTAGCTCGGGCCTCACTCTGGGGACTCAATGCTCTTTTTTGCTAACTTATGAGAGGGGTCTGCAGCTGGTTTCTTCGACCCACAGTCCTCGGATTTTGAGGGCTGTGGAGAAAACTTGCACTTTTGGGTGACGCCTGGCATGGATCCAGAGAAGGTTGGAGGACTGCCTCCATGAAGATGATCTTCTGTCTTAACATCCTGTCCTTTCAAGACCTGGCTCCGAGTTGTTGGAAGAGACCAGACTTCTGTGTAATGTGGCCTTCCCCAAGGCAGCATATGCAGCAAGAGAGTTTGTCTGGCAAAGGGATGGTGTCATAGGTCTCACCCCCACTTAGAGCTGTCGGGTTCCAAAATGGGGACCTGCATGGACTCTTCTAAACTAAAATCCTAGTTTAGATCTGGTAAAAGCTGCCACCACCCAATAATGTACGTGTATTGGGACACAGTCCTTCTCCAAAATCCTTGGGGATCCCAAGAGCCCCAAATCCATGGAGTTCTTACACCCAGGAGAAATAAACCATTCCCCCCTGCTTTCTCCCCCCTCCCTTTTCCTAGGAGAGATACCGGGATTCAACTACAGAGGGATGCCTCCCTCCTCCCCTTTCCCTGAGAATTCACCCAAGGAAAGATCAACCAAGTCCTTAACAGAAAAGATTTATTAAAGAATAAAAAGAAAGTACACTATCTCTGTAATACCAAGATGGAACAATACACAGGGTCTAAACTTATTAATCTCTGGAGAGAATTCCCCCTCCCTTCTTTCTCAGTAAAAGCAATAACAGTACAGAATTAAAGAAATTCTATAGCAAAACACAGAATTACAAATACAGAAATAAAAGTATAAGAATACTAGTTCCTTGCTAATACTCACTAGCTTGAATAGAAGAATTTATTGCAGAAACCTGGGAGGACTTGATTAAGATGTCTGGACTCCCTTAACTCCCAAGAGAGACTAACACAAAGGATACAGGAAAAAAAACTTCCCTCCACAGGGATTTTAAATTATCTTGTCCCTGATTGGTCCTCTGGTTAGGTGTTCACAGGTACTGCTTGTTAACCCTTTACAGGTAAAAAACAAACCTTAACCCTTAACTAACTGTTTATGACAGACAGTCTCTTTGCAAGACCGGCACTTCTTGAAGCCCAATGAGCCGGACATACCCCATTGGGAAAAGGGGTCCCCAATTAAAAAAAAAAGGAGGGGGGTTAAAGTTTTTTTGTTTGTTTTTTGAAGAGAAAAAGAAAGAGAAAACCCTACATCTAAGACTAAGAAGACTAACTACTAGAATGCTAAAGCAAGCTAACGATCGCAAATGGACTGCTAAGGGCTTTGTTTCTAGCTGGGGCAGTTGAGAAGGAACTAAGGGGGGTTAGCCCACCATTGCTGGCTAGCCTCGTGGCACGGCACAATGGACACTGTGCAGGCCTAATGGACACTGCTACAAAAGTTCTCCACTCAGCAACGCAGAATGCAAGCACACCTACAGTGGAGCACCCATAGACACACGAATCAAAGAAGAAAAGACGGTTACTCACCATTGTAACTGTTCTTCGAGATGTGTTGCTCCTATCCATTCCGCGCCGCGTGCATGCTCGTCGGAAGATTTTTACCCTAGCAACACTCGGTGGGTCGGCTGGGCGCCCCCTGGAGTGGCGCCGCTATAGCGCTAGTTATATACCCCTGCTGACCCGTCCGCTCCTCAGTTCCTTCATGCCGGCTACTCCGACAGTGGGGAAGGAGGGCGGGTCTGGAATGGATATGAGCAACACATCTCGAAGAACAATAGTTACAACAGTGAGTACCCATCTTTTCTTCTTCGAGTGATTGGTCATATGCATTCCAGTTAGGTGATTCCCAAGCCTTACCTAGGCAGTGGGGTCGGAGTGAGACATGGCAGAGTGTAAGACTGCTGAGCCAAAGGCTGCATCGTCTCTGGATTGTTGCACCAATGCGTAGTGGGAAGCAAAGGTGTGAACGGAAGACCAGGTAGCCGCCCGACAGATGTCCTGGATGGGGGCATGGGCCAGGAAGGCGGCAGAAGAGGCTTGTGCTCTTGTAGAATGAGTGGTGAGATGGCTAGCTGGAACCCAAGCAAGCTCGTACCATGTCCTGATACATGACGTCACCCAAGACGAAATTCGCTGAGCAGAGACTGGCTTGCTCTTCATACGATCTGCAACCACTACAAATAGCTGGGGCGAACGCCAGAAGGGTTTCGTTCGCTCTATATAAAAAGCGAGGGCCCTACGCACGTCGAGGCTATGAAGCTGTTGTTCCCGACGTGATGCATGCGGCTTCGGGAAGAAAACCGGGAGGAAGATGTCCTGGTTTACATGGAAAGCCGACACCACTTTAGGGAGGAAGGCGGGGTGTGGCCGAAGCTGCACCTTGTCCTTATGGAAGATGGTATACGGCGGGTCAGCCGTTAGGGCGCAAAGCTCAAACTCGTCTCGCTGAAGTAATAGCGACAAGGAAGGCCGTTTTCCAGGACAAATAGAGTAGGGAACACGTGGCCAAGGGCTCAAAGGGGGCTCCCATAAGCTTGGCTAAAACCAAGTTCAAATCCCAGGTAGGTGTAGGGCGCCGTACCTGTGGGTACAATCGTTCTAGCCCCTTAAGGAAACGGGAAACCATCTGATTAGAGAAGATGGATCGTTCCCCTATGCTGGGCCTAAAGGCGGAAATGGCTGCCAGGTGCACCTTCAAGGAGGAGACCGCGAGGCCTTGCTCCTTGAGCGACCAGAGGTAGTCCAAGATCTTGGGAATAGGCACCAGGAGAGAGTTCAGATCCTTCTGATCGCACCAGTGTGCGAAACGCTTCCACTTGGCAAGGTAAGTCGACCGAGTGGAGGATTTCCTGCTTTCCAGCAGCACCTGCTGTACTGCAGCAGAACAGTCACGCTCTGCTCGGGTCAGCCACGCAGGAGCCAAGCCGTAAGGTGAAAGGACTGCAGGTCCGGGTGGCGAAGCCTGCCGAAGTCCTGTGTTATGAGGTCCGGCCATAACGGGAGGGGAATGGGATCCCGCACTGAGAGGTCGAACAGCAGGGTGTACCAGTGCTGTCTCAGCCAAGCTGGAGCAATGAGAATGAGGCAGGCCCTGTCCCTCCGGAGCTTGAATAGCACCCGGTGTATGAGGGGGAACGGAGGAAAGGCATACAGCAGGTGATCCGTCCACAGCAGGAGGAACGCGTCCGATAGGGAGCCCTGGGAGCATCCCTGGTAAGAGCAGAACTGGTGGCATTTCCTGTTCTCTTTGGAGGCAAACAGGTCTATTTGGGGAAAGCCTCACCTCCGGAAAACTGTGTGGATAACATCGGGGCGAATCGACCACTCGTGGGAGAGGAATGACCTGCTGAGATGGTCCGCCAGCGTGTTCTGTACTCCCGGAAGAAACGATGCTACTAGGTGTTTGGAGTGGACTATGCAGAAGTCCCACAGTCGCATCGCTTCCGAGCAAAGCAGGGAGGAACGTGCCCCACCCTGCTCGTTTATATAGAACATCGCTGTCGTGTTGTCTGTGAAGACGGACACGCAGCGACCTTGGAGGTGGAAGTGAAAGGTTTGGCACGCCAAGCGAACCGCTCGCAGTTCCCTGATGTTGATGTGCAGGATCAGCTCGTGGGGTGACCAGAGGCCCTGGGTGTGTAGGCTGCCGAGGTGCGCACCCCACCCCATGGCCGAGGCGTCAGAGTGATGGAGGGGTGGAAGGGGCGGAACAGGACCCCGGCACACACTACCTCTGGGTCCAACCACCAGTTGAGCGATTTGAGGGCCGACTTCGGGATCGTGACCACCATGTCTATAGAGTCCCTGTGAGGGCGGTAAACCGACGCTAACCAAGTTTGAAAGGTGCGAAGGCGGAGCTTCGCATATAGGGTCACGAAAGTGCACGCTGCCACGTGGCCTAGGAGGCTGAGGCAGGTGCGCACCGTTGTCATCGGGAAGGACTGTAGGCTTCGGATGATGGAAGCCATGGACTGATGTCGGGGCAGAGGGAGGCAGGCCCTGGCCAGATTGGAGTCCAGGACTGTGCCGATGAACTCTTTCCTCTGCGTCGGAGTCAGGATAGACTTCTCGGTGTTGATCATAAGGCCTAGCTTTTGAAACAGCCCTATGATCCACGGACATTTGTTGAGCTACAAGCTGCTGGGACGTTCCACGGACCAGCCAGTCGTCGAGATACAGGTAGACATGTATCCGACAGCGGCGGAGGGTCGTGGCGACCACCACCATGCACTTGGTGAAGACCCTCGGTGCCATGGAGAGGCCGAAGGGAAGCACCGTGAATTGGTAGTGCTGGTGGTTGACGACAAATCGAACGTAGCGTCGATGAGGAGGGTAAATGGTGATATGGAAGTACGCATCCTTCATATCGAGGGCAGCAAACCAGTCTCCCGGATCCAGGGAGGGAATAATGGTCCCCAGGGTCACCATGCGGAACTTGAGCTTCACGAGAAATCTGTTGAGCTCTCGGAGGTCTAGGATTGGACGCAGACCTCCCTTTGCCTTGGGGATCAGGAAGTAGCGGGAGTAAAAACCCCTGCCCCGCATGCCTTCTGGCACCTCCTCTATGGCACCCAAACTCAACAGAGTCTCGACCTCTTGCAAGAGGAATTGCTCGTGAGAGGAGTCCCTGAAGACGGACGGGTAGGGTGGGTGGGAGGGAGGGGGCGAAACAAACTGAAGGCGGTAACCAGATTGCACCGTGCGAAGCACCCAGCTGTCTGATGTTATCTGGGACCAAGCCGGTAGGAATTGGAAAAGACGGTTGGAAAATAACGAGGAAGGATCCGGTAAGGAAACTGGTGGGCCGTCCTCAGGCGTCCCATCAAATGTTCTGTTTAGGCCCTGAAGCAGGCTTCGAGGGCGAATGGGACTGGTTCCCCTGATTGCCTGACTGTCTGCGCCGATTCACTCTGCCTCGGCACCTATTATCTGGCCACGGCCTGGGCTGGCTGTACGGGCGGTATGGTTGTGGCCGGAAAGACCTCCTCTGGGTAACCGGGGTGTGCATGCCCAGGGAGCGGATCGTGACGCGACCGTCCTTAAGGGTCTGCAGTCTGGAGTCGGTCTTCTCGGAGAAGAGACCCTGGCCATCAAAGGGCAAGTCCTGAATGGTTTGTTGGACTTCCGGCGGGAGCGTCGAGGCCTGAAGCCACGAAATGCGCCTCATGGTTACCCCAGAGGCCAGGGTCCTGGCTCCCGAATCTGCTGAGTCCAGAGAAGCTTGGAGGGCCAATCAGGACGCTTTCTTACCCTCCTCCTCCAAAGCCGTGAACTCAGGACAGGACTCCTGTGGCACAAGCTTGGAGAATTTTGACAGAGACACCAAGGTGTTAAAGGTGTATCTGCTTAGGAGAGCCAGTTGGTTGGCAACCCGTAACTGAAGGCCACCGGCAGAGTAAACCTTGCGGCCCAAAAGGTCCATGCGCCGCGCCTCCTTAGACTTAGGCGCTGGTGATTGTTGGCCATGGGGTTCACGGTCGTTAACCGATTGGACCACCAACGAGCATGGAGCAGGGTGAGTATAAAGGTACTCGTAGCCCTTGGACGGGACCATGTACTTCCTTTCCACTCCTCGGGCGGTTGGAGTGATGGAAGCCGGTGACTGCCAAACGGTATCCGCATTCCGCTGGATAGTGCGGATAAACGGCAGGGGCACTCGAAGAGGCGCATCCACCGAGATTATATTGACGACTGGGTCACCTCCTCAATTGGCAGGTTTATGTTCTGGGCCATCCACCGCAACAAGTCCTGATGGGCCCGAAGGTCAATCGGAGGAGGTCCGGAGGCGGACGCGTCTGCCACCGCCTCATCCGGGGAGGAAGAGGATGACAGGCCGGGGACCAGAGTGTCCTGCAGAGGCTCAGTGAGCTGCTGTGTGGCCTCTTCGACAGGGGGAGGCTCGGCATCTACGGACGTTAGTAGCCCCTCATCCACAGCTGCGGGAGGAGACCTGCTCACTGTGGCCTCAGGCGCTCGGTGGTCAGAGGGCCTGAGCGCTGAGTGGCAAAGGGGGCTCCTTGCGCCTCATGGTACGCCCATGGAGTCCAGAAGGCCCATTGAGGAGGACCCTGGTCTTGGCCTTGGGGCTCGGTGCGCTGGTCAGCTGCACTGTCAGTCTGAGAGGAGACAGATGGCTGTCTCGAAGGCCAAGGTGGTGCCGAGAGACTATGCGACTGCGCCGACGACAACGCCGTTCTGTCCCTGGACGGTGCCGGGGAACGATGCCGCTCTTCACGTTGCCAGGCGTGAGACCGGGACCATCTACCGTGCTGGTGCCGGGAGGTCGACCGGGATCTCAAATCCTGACGGTGGGAACGGCTGCAGGAGGACCGGTACCGGGAACGGTACCGAGACCCGGATCGGTGCCGATAGCGCCTGTCTGGAGAACGGGACCGGGATAGTCTCCGCGAGTACGACCGGTACCACGATGGAGAGCGGTACTGGGACTGCGAGCGGTGTCGAGATCTGGAGTGGCGTGAACGCGAACGTCTCTGGGACTGGGACCTGGAGTAACGTCTGTCCTGCCGGTCAGGGGAAGGAGGCCTCATTATAGCCGGCTTGCCCGCTGATTTAACAACCCGCACCGGCGGTGCCGGGGGTTGAGAATGCGTTGGCTCCGTCAACGCTATCAGCTCTCTCGCCGTCGAAAAAGTCTCAGGCGTCGACGGGAGAGCGAGCTCGACCGCGGTGTGCACCGGGGAGCAAGGAGGTACTGGACTCGACGGCCTTTGCGGTACCGGAGTCAAGGGTACAGCGCCTGGTTGTTGCGCTGTCGGTGCCGGAGGTGCCAGCGCCAGTGCCGGAGGTCGGGTGACAGGTCCAGGCGCTGAGACCTTCTTGGAGGAGGTCGGTGCCACCTTGCGTTTTCCCGACGGAGAGAGGGAACGGTGCCGGCTGCTGCTTCCGGTGGACCTCGGTACCGGAACGTACTGGAACCGCTGGCGCGCTCCGCACCGAAGCTGACTGCGGGGCGGCCGGCGCCGGAGCGCTAAGTGCCGACTCCATTAGGAGCTGCTTCAAATGAAAGTCTCGCTCCTTTTTTGTCCTCGGCTTGAAGGACTTGCAAATGCGGCACTTATCGGGAAGGTGAAACTCTCCTAAGCACCACAGGCAAGAATTGTGAGGGTCTCCAACCGGCATCGGCTTCTGGCAGGCCGAGCACGGCTTAAATCCCGGTGCCTTGGGCATGGGCCCGCACCGGGTCCGGGGAAAAAGAAGGGGCTAGCCCCCCAATTTCCCCGATTAACTAAATACTAACTACAACTAAACTAGTAAACTAACAACTATACTAATCGAACTATATACAACAACTATGTAGAGAAAACAAGTGAAAAGCTAGGGCAGCAGTGCCGCACTCCACTGTTCCAACGACCGTCACGGGTGGTAAGAAGGAACTGAGGAGCGGACGGGTCGGCAGGAGTATATAACTAGCGCTATAGCGGCGCCACTCCAGGGGGCGCCCAGCCGATCCACTGAGTGTTGCTAGGGTAAAAATCTTACGACGAGTGTGCACGCAGCGCGCGCACACCTAACTGGAATGCATATGAGCAATCACTCGAAGAAGAACTGGAAACTACTCAAAGCAACAAGAGAAGTAAGAAACTCCCTTAAACTTAAAAGCTATTGTTTAAAGTAAACCACTATGATCACTGTTTATATTTCTTACCAAGTGCTATATATAGAATAATTTCAAGCCTTAGAAGGAAAAAAATAGTCTGGCTTGTCATTAACCTCAAGTACACTCAAACTCATCTATCAGCTGAACTATACGTTTTTATTTTAAGGAATTTTCTTCTATTTTTAATTTTATTTTTACAGTTGTGGGATGAGTGGTGTTGGGGTAGTGCTGACAGCGGGTCTGCCGGGGCCCAAGATACCACAGCACAAGGTGCAGGGGAGGCAGTGATCATCCTGGTTCGGTGAAGCAGAAGCTGCTGGCCAGGACTGTAAGAAAGAGAATGAGCCCTTAGCTGTATGGGAGGCCAACCCACTGTTGAACAGTTCCTGCCCAGGGACAGCTCCCACATGCCTGGCTGTGGTGAGTGAGTGAGCAGAGCCGTGACAGCAGTGTTGCGGAAGTCTCCCTGCACTGCCACAAGAGCCACTCAGCAATACTGTGGTCTCTCCATGGCAGGGAACTTACCCTCATGCAAGTCATGACCAGGGGTCTCTGCGCTGCCTCACCAGGATTGCAGCCTTCCTCTGAAGCTTGAGCCTGCAGGGATTGAGTGTCACTGACGCTGAAGCAGTGCAATTAGCTCTCTGTAGAACCACTATCATGGACTTGCTCACTCTCTGCCCTGACAGGAGAGCAGCAGAGGGCTGCTAAGGCCAGTGACAAGCATCCATGCAGGCATGCCAGCGTTAGAGATTATTTTTTCCATGTACTGACAGTTATTGATTAAAATCAAATCCTGCCAAGCCTAACTATAAAACTTGATCAGTTCTACCTGCCTTATTCACCAAGAGTTTCAGTTAAGCTATAGCAGCATTTAACAAGCTTTCTTCATGATGCACAACAAATTCATGCAAAATCTCAGTACATCAGAAGGTGCTAACAAATGAAATAGGAGTACACAAAAAGTTTAAATTAGGGCTCATTGATGTTAGTGCAGGACTACAACAACTATTTGAAAAAATAAATTTGCAGTTTACCTTAACATGTAACTCAGGATGAGAGTTCATAAAATCAAAAAGCTTTTGGTAATTCTGGTACTGCTGATCCCATTCTGAGCTCTCACTGTAGCGGAAATCATCTCCTAATGGAGCCAACAGAACTTTAGTATGGAAAAGCTTTGACTTCTTTCTGTACTGATCTAAAATCATCCAAGCCCTTGGAAAAAGAAAATTATAAAATTTAGAATATAGAAAAGTAATCACTTGACAAGACAAATGTCTAAAATATATTCTATACCACACCCTACAACTAGCCTTGCAAAATTCCACTTTTTCTCTTACTTGTGATAATTAAAAAGGTAGGTTTTTTCCTCCCTAATAGCAACATTAAATAGTGGGTAAATAAGTTTAGCACCTGAGCTAGTGAAAGTGTTCATAAATAACCATGATTGCCATTAAAATCTTTTCAGTATTGCTTTTTTTCTAATTAAAGTTACCTAGGTACATTTAATATAAGAAATACTGTCAATACTGCAGTTTGGTTAGTTACATGCCAATAGTAGCCAAAGATTTTAGAGAAACTATAAATCTTCAGATTTTTTAAAACAACTTACCTACTTTTAATGCATGTTCTCAAAGAGGTTGCAGCATGTACACATTTAGAATGGTTTCCAAACCATTAATGCTTAAAATTGGGGGGGGGGGGTTAAATGTTATACGTGAAAGTTTCTATGAGTTACAAATATTTTTCCAATATATCCAAAATCTGTAAAAATTTTAATAAGTTGTTTATTTTTTTAGCTATATAAACTGCTTTTACTTAGAAAAAGTTTTTTCTGTTAGTGTTCTCATTAATAGGTAGTTTTAAATCATGAATGAATAAACTGCAGTCATTGAGTTACGTGGTTTGCTGAGACTAATATAACCCACCTAGTATCATCAACATTTTCTTGTCTGCGGCCCATTTTATAGTTTGTCATTAGCCAGAAAATGTTGAACTGCTTTGCCTGAACCAACACCTCTTGTGAGGTCAGACAGAGGTACTCTGAATCTAGGGTACGTATGGTCCTCCCCTCAGAGAAGCAGGTATCCTATCACTTACAAACTACAGCAACTCGCAGTATAGAAGAAGAGGAATTCCAAACGAAGCTCATTTGTGGTTCAAATTTTACATGTGCACTCTGAGGCCAGACAACAGTTTGTCCATATCTGTGATCATCTGCCCAAAGCTACTTGTGTGATGTGGAAAAAAAAATAGGTTAATAAGTGAGGGATTTTCCCTTAGCACCTCTTCTTTCCTGTCTTCCCTCTGCAATTTCTTTCTCAATCAGTTGCACAGATTGTCAATGGGTTTCTGTAGCATAGGGAGGATGGAATACCCATACACTGAAGAATAACCAGGGCAAAACCCACCAAATCTTAGATCTGTTGGACACGAGAAATATCTGTTATGGAACCATACCTCACCCCACTCTGAGGCCCCCGTCTCCATCCCTTCTGGCTCCCTGGCAGCACAGTACCAAATGTGCACTTCCATACATTCAAGTGTTGATTTCGGTTATATTTGCCTAAACTCTTAATTCTGTTTTTTCTAATCTTTTGATTTTATAAACACTCAATTTTTTTCAGCTTACATTACTGATATGTACTATCAGCATAACTATTTTAAACATTTTTTCTCTCTTATGGGAATATTTAGTTTTGTTTTAAACTAATTGGATTAGATGTGGGAGTTACATGCAAAGATACACTGTATACTCCCACTGCTCTCCCTCAGAGGGTATATATACACTGCAAAGAAAAACCCATGGCGCTGAATCTCAGAACCCAGGTCATTTGATTCAGGCTCACATGGCTAAAAGTAGCAGTGTAGACATATGGGCTTGGGCTCCAGCCTGAAGTGCAAGACCCTCCTCTCTCTCAGTTTCTGAGCCCGAACAGCTACCCTGTTGTTTTAGCCCCACAAGCCTGAGTCAATTGACCCAGGGTCTGAGACTCAGTGTCACTGATCTTTTGTTGGAGTGTAGACAAACCCAGAGAGATCCTGATGTCATCCTGGTGCCTGACAGTACAGAATTTAGAAAAACAGATATGATCAAACAGTCTGACAAGCAAATTGTTTGTACCTCTTCTTGGTACTCATAGAACATAACTGACCCAAGAGTTGTAGACTTGTTTATCAGGAACTGCAGAATTCACACTAGCTCAGTGTATTAATTTTAATTTCTCTTACAGTTATCACTTTCATAAATTGTACTAGCAACTGTTTTGGGAATTGACACATATAGTGCATATGTAATAAAAATTATTTCTCCTATGACAATCGTCTTTTTTAAACACTAAATCAAGCAAGTTGTGATGTTAATAAGCATCGCCTTCAACAAGTACAAAAACACTTTCAAATTACTGAATTCCACAATACTTGCAGTACTGTACCTGTGCTGAACATTCCCAGTATGAATGGCCTCAGGAGGAACTCTCCAGGGACAACTTACTCTTCCTCCAGGAAGACGCTTAAAATCAAACTGGCAACAGATTTTAGGATCTGGACCACAAGTATGAGGAATATCATAGCTGTAGAAAGGCATCATGTGGCAAAGGATATCTGTACTGGATCCCAAATCTAAAAGTGAACAGAATACATCTATAAAATAAAGCCATATTTCATTGTCTAAACTAAGTTAACTGTCTGGGCCTCATCCAGGAGTGCTTTTAATATGCCAGCCTAAAATACAGTGCCATTTTGGAGATCTGGACCCTGACTCTGCATCATTTAAGTCACCGGGAGTTTTGCCATTGACTTGAATTAATGTAGGATCAAGTCTCTAATGATTAAGTTATCTTAAAGACAATACCTCAATGAATAATTAATTGTAATTTCATTTTCCTAAATTCTCTAACAGACAAAATCCATTCTTCTATATGTTTTTATAATTCAATTTTTCAGTGGTGCTTACCCAAAGGAATTCCCACTGATTAATTTGCATGGAGAAATCATTTATTTAGCTCAAATAAGACAGAGGTACATTTTTCCAACAGGTCAGATTCTCTTAAAATAAGAATTTAACATTTTAGTGGGCATCTCAGGGTTCTCTCTTGAAGAGGTTCTAAGTAAAACAGCATCAGGAAATTACTATAAGAAGATACTAATAAAAAGTAAATTAAGCAAGAATTACTATCATGATTTTCTTAAACTGTCAACATTTACAATCCTTTGATTAGATATTAAATACTAGGATTGTGTTTGGTAGTTGGGTATAATGTAAGTCAACTAGAAATTTTGACATCTGCAGAATCTGGATGCAATGTGAGCTTAGTCATAGGAAGCAACAGGTAGAGCAGATTGCTGACTGTAAAGCCCATCTATCTTTGTGTACCATCTATTTACGTCCTATGCTTTCAATATACCTGAAAACATCCAAACACAAGAACTCACCAGATGATTTTGCACCAGAGTTTGGAGCTTCCCACTCATTTCCACTTTAAATATATGAATAATTCAGTAGAGGACAGGAAGAGGGGTTTGGTCCTGCAGCTAAGAATAAAGGTTGCTGTGACATGAACTGCTATACTGTAGGAAGAGGGACAGTGTAGAGGGTGGAGACAATGAGTGAAGAGTGAGGGGAAGCCAACCAACCAGCAGCCCAGTTGGGGCCTGGTTTTCAATATAACCCGACAAGAGAAAGACACACTTATCCACTCAGAACTGACTCTAGTAAATCAAAACATCACCATGAATATGAGAAGTGGAGTTGTAGGAGTTCTACACTGAAACCCAAAAAGAAAAAATGTCTGAAAGGAGTGTTAAATTATTTGAATTAAAAATGTACAGCCTCAAGGTCCTTACCTTGCAGACACATATACATGTGCTTAAAGCAACACGAGACTACTGCCAAGCAAATGAACAGGACCATTCACTTCAATGGGCCTCCTTCCACATACCTCTTAAATGCTGCAAATTCTGCTTAGAACATCCTTCCCAAATCTATTTGCCAAACCACCTCCCTCACCTCATTCAAGCTCTCCTAAATATTCAGTTCTGCCATTTTGCCTATTAAAAGCAACGGAAAAGAAAAATTAAAATATGGAAAATTTCAAGATTTTTGGGGGGTGAGGAGGAATAAAAATCGTAATTGTCACCCTTCTTTCAATTTTCCCCTTTATTACACTTTACACTTGCCAGACATGCAGAATTTAATTTGTAAACTTTTCAGGACAGGGACCATGTCTTCACTTGTTTTGAGACACATCTCTTTTTAAAAATCATCATTCAAAACATCCTAATTGAAGGAGCAAACCACAATGCAGTTGGCTCTCCCATGGCCCTTTACCCATCTATCAAATAAGCAACATCCGCTTGGCTGGGATTAAGACAATGGTATAAAAATCAGTGCTGATGATAGTCATCTAAAGTAGGGACACATTACAGATTTAGATTTCTATTTATTATTGGAAGGCGATATAATTATATTACATACTAATGCTATGCTTTTAATACTTCTGTATTATTAGACTGTAAACTGATTGGGACTGAGTCATATTTCTCAGCATACTACTACATTGGGGTCCCAATCTTGATCAATAAACAAACACTAACATCCTAGATCCTCCGCCAACTTTTGGTAGTCAATTTATGCAAAACTAATACAAGCTTTAAAGTTAGCATGCAAGTAATTTTTAACATTTAATATTTCATAGGATTTTACCAAGAAATATGCTTAATAGATTATGTACTAGATTGTTAAGAGTTAGCTACTTTTTCTTGGTGAACTTGTTCAGTCTTAATTTCAGATTTGTTAAGATCTTACGACCTCTTATTCACTCAAATCTAATTTCCCACTCTCTTTCATCTCTCTTCAGGACATCTAATATTAGGCAAAGGGTGAGATCAATTAATATTTTTAAGTCTGCAGGCGATCAGCTTTCTAGGTGAGCTGAAAAATGGGGGGTGGGAATTGGCTTTTTACTTCTTTATGGATGTGAAAAAAGACTTGCAAGTTTTTTCAAAAAATTGTTTGATTTTTACCTTCAGGTTTTGGTTACACTTGAAAATTACTGGAGAGTTAAAGAAGTTACAACAACACAAGAGACTGAAAACTGAGCAGGTGAGAAGAGATTTTGATTTTTGCAGCAGGGATCTTCTTAGTACTTATTTAATTCCAATGCCTGACAAAAAGATACGACACCTTCAATTGAAGTCCTGGTATTCACAATACATATACTCAGATATCCCCAAGAAATCCTTTGCAATTCTAGGGAAGAAAATATGCAACATTCCTGACATTTTTAAGATAAAACAGCAAAAATAAGACAAAAAAGAAAACCAGAAAAGTGTTTTATCTATCAAACAAAAAAGGCCAAAACCATTTTAAAAAAATCATTTACAGAAAGAATTAAAGGTGACTTCAGTTCAGAAAGACTAGAATACTCTGATGCGAACCCAAACCCTAGGACACTAACCATATCATCGGTGTTTATTTCAACTACCATTTAGAAAAGCTATGTCAAGTTAGAAATTGAGCAGCATACATGAAAAATAAGTTTATTAACAAAAACTACTCCAGGATGAAGACTGTGGTTAACAACTTCACACCTCTGGCACAATGGAACTTTCAACAATAAGAGTAAAACTAGCTCATGCAGTAGACAGAACTTTTTCTGGAGCCAAGCCAAACCAAAACTGTGGAATAAACTCCCACAGGAACTAATGACCATTACAAACCTCACCAGCCTCCATTTTAAGTGAAAGGCACATGTTTTTGACGAGGTCTACTCTAAATCCAACAAATAGCAATGTTAATTATTTTTTTAAATTCTGAAACAAAAACATCCCATTACACACACTTCTCTCCCTGGGGAAAGAATGAATGAACTAATATATGACAGATTTTAGTCATGCTGCTTAATGTACTACTGGAAAGCACTCACTATGTAATGAGCATGGTGTAAAAATATATACAAAAACAGAATATACATTTCTAGCCAATATCCATCTGCTGACATTTAATTAATATACTGGATACTTAACCTTTAAACCTGATCTATATCCTGCTTGTATTTTTTTAATAGGGGTTGTTTGGCTAGAGCTGTTAATGAGACTAAAGGTTTTTTTGTTTCATTTTGTTTTTGTTATTAAAGCAGACCAGAATACTCACTTAACAATTCTGATGTACTAGATTAAATTTATCCTTTGCATTCTAACTCTACCACCCCAACTGCCAGAGAAGATTAATTACTCTGAAGAATCCTGCTTAGTAAAATTCTGTTTGAGAAGATTAATTATTCTGAAGTCTTGCTTGATAAAATTAAAAACAAATTGAAGAATCATATCCCCTTCTACACCTCAGCAAAATACCTGAAAAATTTTGTTGAAATTTTTGTTGTAAGAAAAAAGTCTCTGCAGCCTCGCTCTACTCTTCCCTCTTTTCCCTTTTTCCCCCTTCCCCAACTGAAAAAAGTAAGAGAAAGCAAAATAAAGCAAAATTCATATTTTAAATTCAAAATTAAATGATGTTTGTCTCTTATTTTTGACAGAAAAGATGAAAATTCTGAAAAAAAATCACAATTTTGAACACAATTAAATGTGTTCCTTTCTTTAAAAATGTTTTTTGCACCAGTAAAATATTAAAATTTTGACCAGCCCTACTTTTAATTACTTAATACATTCTGCACTAAGTAATCTGTTTGCTGTAGAGGTTTTCACATCTGTTTATTCAATGCCTATTTCCAATTCTCAGGAGGTATGAAGCAACAAATGACAGAGTGATACCAAGAAAACAATACATACCCCAGGTCTGTCTCCAAAAAAATTCTAGCGTCTTCTGGGTTGCAAAATATTTTTTAATCGAGTAATGAACTCTCTGTATAACCATGTTGGAAAATCCTGAGCGTTTCAGAAGGTAAGTCATTGTTGGCGAATGCCCAAAGGGATCGACGGCCCAACCAGACTTCGGTTTTACTCCTGTTGAGTAGAAGAATATGTCAGAAGTTTGTGTCTTTCTTACTTATTTCTCATTTCAAAGAACACAACACCCATATTATTCAACCCAGTGTTCAGAAAAGTGGTGAAAAGCACTTAGTTTAAGAACACAAGAACGGGCATATTGGGTGAGACCACAGGTCCATCTAGCCCAGTATCTTGTCTTTGAACAGTGGCCAATGCCAGGTGTTTCATGGGGAATGAACAGAACAGGTAATCAAGTGATCCATCCTCTGTTGCACATTCCCAGCTTCTGGCAAACAGAGACTGTGGACACTTTAGAGTATGGTTTTGCATCTCTGTCCATCCTGGCTAATAGCCACCGATGAACTTATCCTCCATGAACTTGCTTATCTAGTTCTTTTTTGAACCCTGTTATAGTCTTGGACTTCACACATCCTCTGACAAACAGTTTAAGTAGATAAATGAAAGAAAGAAAAAAAAACAGTCTGTTTAAGACACTTTATCATTACAAAGTTAAATATAAACGAAGCATATACATATATAATTACAAAGTAGGCCAATCTCTTGTCCTTCATAAAAACCTGTACAGTAGAATCTATAGTATTTCTACTACTGCTGTCTCTTGCATTTTTGTTGTGTCACAATATTTCATATTTTACTTAAAACCCCACTAATCAATTAGAATTATATAAAAATCTCAGCTTTCATTGAAAAAAGTAGTAGTAAGCATCTGGCCCGTACTTCTAGAAAGAAAAGGTGGAAAATGTGAATGCCGTAAGCTCAAAAACAAGATGGCAAATAAAAAGGACCCATGCTTATTATTTTGAAAATCTGATAATATTTTGGACCTGATTCATGAATTTTGAAAAGTTGGTAGTGACAATACTGGTGCTTCCTAATTCCTTCATTCCACGGGTTCACAGGTGCTATATTAAAGCAAATGTTATTCCTCATTTATTATGCTTAAGTAATATAAGTTTCTTCCACAGATCAAGACAGAAAAAATAATAGAATGGAAAATAGTTTAACTGCTCTTACTCTGGGAACCTATATTTGCAAACAATCACCACAAATACAGGTGCCAATCCTGCAATTTACAATGTATAGGCAGACCACTGCACCCACGCAGTGTCACTGACTGCCACTTCAGAAATTGTGAATCAGGTCCAAAGTCACTTTTCAGAATTATGGCTGTCTTAACAGAGTAGACATGAACAATATTCCTGACATTTAGGCTTTCAGAGTCACAAACTCAGCAAAAATGTAACTATCTTTGCACAGATTTGTTTCTCTGAAAATAGTTTAGCTTGCAATGATGCCTACTTATAGTCAGTCATCAAAACATTGTATAACACTTGCTGACTGACTTAGTTCTTTGTCAGTTTTTAAGTTTAAAACATCAAGTTGGGGGACAAAAATTACACATATACCTAGAGTCTTCTCCAGCCACTGATGTCCTTCTATCAGCTGGTCAATTACAGCAAAGTAATGAGAAGAAGCTTCATCAGGCATGACCCATCCTCCTGTTACTATTTCAAACTGGCCATCTTCTATTAATCTGGGAGAAAAATATTTAGTAAACTTGTGTCCAGAAGTGCAAATCTGATTTAACAAAATAATATATCTATAAAATAAAAATCCATTAAATTTAGTGTTCACAGTAATAGCACTGAGCATGTAAAATCTGAACTACTATACCGTAAAAGGGAATATATTGTAGCGCTTATAGAATCCATTAATTTATTGCAATAGATGTTCACATCGGAATAGTGCCAAAATATCTAAATTTAACTATTTCACTGAAATCCATTTTAGCAGAAATATTAATGAGCTTATCCCACAATCTCAATCCCTTTCCCATAACCAACCTACCTAGGGGACAAAGCCACAAAATGCACTCCACACTGTCAAACCTTCAATTTCCCATTTCTTAACTTCCATTATACAATTATGCACTGTTAATGCAAAAATCTCGCACATGCAAATATTGAAAGTCTAGGTTGCTGTAAATTAAGTTGAATTTAACAGAACACCATAGGGGATGCTGTATTAATTGTTCTTTAATTTCAAGGGTAATTCAATAAAAGCTTCCATTTTAGAAAATTAATGAAACTTGTAAGATTACCTGTCTGCCACACAAACCAGTATTCTGTCACAGAATTTAAATCCAGTTTAATGCAGAGTACACAGGGACTTGCTTATAGCAGTCACTGCCACTCCCACTATAAAAAAGAGCCAAGGCTATAAGAGCTGCTCAGCACTAACAAAAATGGACACTAAAATCAACCCTAAACATCAAGTAAAACATATTTTGATGCTATTGTGACCAAACATTTCTGTATTCACACCGTAAGCACTACTGTAATAATCTTTGTACATAATATGCCTTGGGAGGTATCATTTGAAAACTAATAATTCACTGGTCAATAATATCTTGAAATGAATGTCACAACACTGAGTAAAGTTATGAAATCTCCCCATATGATGTTAAAGGCACACATTCAAACTCACGTAGCCCCAATTAGGTAGAACTGGTCAAGTTAGCCTGTCTTAACTAAGGGAATGTATGTTTAACACAATTTGCATACAAGCTGTAAACAGAGTCCTCAGACAATGAGAGAGTGAAAAAAGAAGAAACAAAATCAGCATTTCATCATACACAAGTGCAAAGAAACAATATAACCCCTCTTCTCCACCAGACTCCATGTATCCTTGCTCTCAGCTGGAAAAAACTTTATCTAGGAGTCACTCTCATGAAAATACATTTCAAAGGGTGACTGAACTATAAAAGCGAGGGGACAAAAACACCCAGTTTCTCTTTCCCTGTCCATATCTCTTTTCACCCAAGACGACAAAAGAAACCACCACTGCACCTTGCGAGCAGATCCTGGTCTGAGAATTTGGTCAGCAATGCATTGAAAACCTGTGATAAGAACTTCAGCTTAAACCAAGTCTAGTTTGTTAAGTTTAGTACTAGGAAACATTTCATCTTTATTTTTCTTGTAATCATTTCTGATCTTAATGACTTAATACTTGTACTCACTTAAAAATCTCTCCTTGTAGTTAAATAAACTTTTTTTGTTCTTTAAATCAAAATTCATCCAGTGTTGTGAACTGTTTTGGGTAGCTCTATTTAAGGAGGCAAGTTGTTGTATATTGCTCCCTTATAGAAACAATGGATCTAAAACATCTGAACAGTCCAGGAGAAAGCTGAAAAGTATACAACACATATTTTTAGGGGAAAATTCAGGTCCTGGAGTGTGTTGGGGTCACCCTGCAAGTACTAACCAAGGCTGGTTGAAGCCAGAGTGTGGCTGGTGTTTGCTGACAGGCTGCTGGGATCGTAGTTCCTGAACAAGAACTGTGGCCATTCACGGACACTCAGGGTGCGACAGGCATGCTGTTTGTGGAGAGGCACAGGTGGTAGCTACAGCAGCAAAGTATTGTGAAGCACCCAACATTGCAGGGCAGAGGTGATATAGCCACTCATTGGTCTGAATTTCACCCCAAAATGTCATAGCTATCAGAGAGGGCTATCTTTGAGATAAACTGTTGCACAACAGAGACCAACACAGAGATCCTAGATAGTTGTTAGCAATCTAACAAAAATCTTAGTATAGACTGACTTTATTATAGATCAAGTACAATAAAAGCGACTCTGCACTTAAAAAATATTTTTCTAGTGCTTGTAAACACTATATACACATATATAAATAGCAGGACCTAAAAAAAAAAGTAGATGGTCTCAAAGCACTCTGACCATTTTTAACTTTCATAGCTAATTCACGCTACTTTTAAGCCATGAAGATCAGTGCTGAACAATTCATACATAACATGGGTACTGAGTTCCACCAGTAATATAGTACAATTCCTTTCAAAGAGTAAATAATTAATTGTACATCAGATTGTGGGTTGGTTGGTTTGTTTGTTTTTTTGTTTTTTAATCAAAACAAGACAAGGTTAATTTGTTCCTCTTTGCGGAGATACAGTAATAGATTTCACACAGTAATTTTGTTTTCGCTTGCCATCCTGTTTATATATTTTTTTCTTGTCAGGATTTAGTGAGACTGATAATATAACTGACCTCTAAAGAAGCTTGAAAGCCTGTTTCTTTCACCTAAAGAAGTTGGTCCAATAAAAGATATTTCACCAACCTTGTCTCTCTAACATCCCAGGACCAACACGGCTAAAACATTGCAAAAACAAATATAACTGACCAGTGTGACTGGTTTATAAAACTAGTATCTGTAAAACCATTCTTCTCCCCAAAATGATCTTAGTGACAACTACTGTAATAAATATTTGAGAGACAGATTAAGAGAGAAAACATCAAAACAAATCCTAGAAAAATGTGATCTCTGTAAGTATTAAATATCAACAAGGATCTTTCTAAACACAGCCAGAAAGAAGCTTGATTCAAAGGATAATACCTCTGCAACCCACTGCCGAACAGCTATTAGTCAGTCAAGAAGATGGTTAGCAGGAGGTCTTCTCTAATAAGTCAACAAGTTCAGCAGTACTTTAAAATTTCCCATTAGCTTGTTTTACCATGCAAAGCAAAGGGAAAGATATGTAATTATGCACATATTCTAGGACTAATCCCCTTACTTCAGATTTCTGTAGATGAAAAAAATCTAAAAGGAGACTATGGAATCTTGGACACAGGCCTTTTCTCTCTCCTTGTAAACACAAATGTTGAATTTTTTAGTATGCTACATTATTCCAAATGGTTTTATCATAGGGGATTTTAGATCACTTGGTGAATGGACTTTAAATTGTAGGGCCAAATTTTGCTACCCGTATTCACCTGGAGTAGTACTGTATTCTGTAAAAAAATCTCATTGATTCAGAAGTCAATCACATAGTAAGGTACTAGAGCCAGATTTTAAAAGGTATTTAGGAAACTAAAAATGCAGATAGGTTGCTTTCAATTATTTCACCCAGGTGCTTTTGAAAATTCCACTACATCCCTATCTGTATCATTAGATACTTAAAATACATTTTAAAAATTTGGCCCGTAGTCACTAGGAATAGAGGTGGCAGAACTGGGTAGTTTCTGAGCTTCTGCATATTGAGTATCATGGAAGTAGAGGCCACAACCATGGCAAAGTCCAGAACAGATTGGCAAAGTAAATCTGCTGCTGCCTGATATGCCACCAGCATGGAGACTCTTGGTACTCGTGTTGTGTAATCAGTATTGCACTCCACAAATGCCCCACGGCCGGAATCAGAGTCAATGGTACCGTGTCCTGGAGGTTTCGGCGTGATATCAGGAAGTGGTTTGACAGACCTGCTCCATCCCACATGCTGGAAGTGGTATGGTAGTGGTCTGTACTCTTTTTAGAGGAGGAAGAAGAATTCCCACGAGCGCTGGTCCCAGTCAGTTTTATGGGACTTCTTTCTTGGCACCTCTATGAAGGGTGAAAGACCCCTCCTTCTCTTGAGGGAGATGGCAGCACTGGAACACAGAGCAGCCTCATTCACCAAGTCTGAAGGAGACTGCCAATTAAACACAGGGCTTTGTACCAAAACAGGCCTCATGGCCTGCTCAAGAAGGTGCTGCTTCAAGCATAATTCACTGACCACCTGGGTTCTTTTGATCAACTTAAATATAAGAGCACCACTCCTTAGTATGCCCCTTGCCTGAACACAGCAAGCACCTCATGTAGGGATCACTATTAGGAATCGCTACACACACACACACTCACTCTACAGGTAGTACTTGAACCCTAGTGAGGGCATCGCACAGGGCAATAAGTATCCTAACACTATCTAGAATACTACTAACTACATAAAAACTATATACAGTACATGGAAGGGTAATTCTCAGAAAACAGATAAGTGAATGTGAAGTGATAACCACTGAGCTCCAACTCCAGTTAAGGGCAGTGAGAAGGAACCAAGAGGGGGTTGGGGTGGCACCACTTCATATAGCCAGAGCGTGGGCTACACCCACAAGGCATGAATACTGTCCCTACGTTTACTGCTAGGCAAAATTCTCCAGCTCTTGTGTGGAATACACAGCTGCATCTACTTGAAGAAGAAACAGTATTAACTAAGATGATTGGCAATGGTCTCAGCACACGAATGGCCTAACAGTTAACCTTCTAGAGGTTTTACGGAAAAGTTGTAAAAGAGGGGTTTTGAAGGAGAATACCAAAGTAGTTGTGCAGATGTTTATAAGATGTTCTTCCCAAGCATGAAAGTTCACATCCCACCATGAAATACATAAATAACATTATTAACTCTTGTGATTTTAATGAGAGTCTTGATATTTGTTCTTTTTATCAGAGTCCCAACTCTTGGACTTTTATGATTACATGAGAATATCAGATTTATTTAAGTTTCTAGCCCACATCTTTGTAAAGAAGTTTGAAAATGTGAAAAATGCACCTTTACAGGTTAAAAACTAGAAGACAAATACTTTCCCTCTTTTTTCAGTCTCATGATTTTTAAACCAATCTCAATTTTGGAGGAGAACCTGACATGCTTTCTGATCACTTTCGGTTTGCAATAATGGGGAAATCTCTTAAACTTAATCTGTATTCATCTTCTACTCTACATTCTCAAGACAGATGGAGCAAACCAACTCATTTGAGAAGTTTAATTTTGGTGGAAAGTTCTTATTCACTTAGAAGCCCCTCAAGTGATCAGCTTACATTTTCAGGACTAGCCCCACAAATTAAACGGAGAGGCTTGCTTCCCTGCCCCCCCCCTTTTCTTTTTTTTAAGGGTAGCTTAAGATCACAGAGATTATCCTATTGTCATTAATAAAAATGTTAACACTTTCTCTAAATTTGATTGTTCTCAAATAAAAAAAAGGTAGTCCTTGCACTAGAGTTCATCTAAGGAGGACAATTTTTTTTTTATTGCTATAGAGTGCTGTCAAAAACATCAAGGATTTAAAAAAAAAATCTGATGAGCATCTCAATTCCTAGATGTCCTAATCAAGGAACCCATTATCATATGCACATATTTTACAGCAAGATTCTATCTTAGCTTCAGGCCCAACTTATCAATGTTAAGGCCAACATAACTTTTGTGTGTGTTGGGGATGGGAAGTATAAGTTAGGCTTAAAATGAAGACTTAATTGCAACATGAACTATGGAGTAGCTACTACTTGATCCTAATACATGTACACAGATATTTTTATTTTGTTCTTTGCCAAATACAGTTGTCTTATATGCTGCCTGCCTCCATTTCCCTGAAAACAACCGTATTAAAAATTATGAAAAAAGGGAAGTATAACCATCATCCAGCATAATATTAAAAATAAGATATCTAAGAAATGTATACTTCTATCAATGATGCTCCAAGCTTACATATATTTAAGCACATCATTAAGAGTTACAAAACTCTACAAATATGGTATACATCAACAAATAATACAGATATTCAAACCTTTTAACAGCATCCTTTTTTTGGCTATCTATTCCATCCCACCACTTTGAAAAGTAAGAGATTTCAGACCACATGAACTTCCTTTTGTTGTCTTCTTGCAGTTTTACCACCATGTTGTTTAGGATATGTTGTGTCTGATCTCTGAAGTAGTCATCAAAAGTCTTCAACCAACCTAAGTTAAAAATAAGAATACATGGCATAAAATCTAAGTTTAAATGGTCCTATCTAAAGATTTCACCCCATCAGAAAAAGGGTTAGTTTTAAACATTATTGTGTAGCACTCATTTAAATGTTCAAACCTTTCATACTATGGGCTATTTTGCAGTGCTAGACTTTCATAAGCAATAAGAATCCTCCTAAGCAGTTTTAAAGTCTGTCTATTTTTTGGCTTTGGTTTTACAATTTTTATATCTTGGTTTTTCTTTTTTAAAAAAAAACATGCTCAACTTAAAAACGTAACATTCCAGCCAGTAGTACCATATTTACATAAAGATAAATTGTCAAACGGCTCAGTTACAAAAAAGTTTTGTAGTTTTAGCATAATCCATGATGAAGTAATTGCTAGGGTAAGGAGTTTGGTTATAGTGGCGAGGGAACACAGAAAAAAATAGGAAGGAAACACAGAAAGAAAAGGTTTAAACAGAGAAGGCCTGAAGCTTAATATTTGAAGCAGAAATGAAATGAAGCTAAAAAAATGTAAGCACCACAAAGAAAATTTAAAACTACTGACCCCCTGTAGCCTGCACTGCCTAGAAACCTTCAGCTACTGCCTCTTTTTTGGTGGGACATCATCACCAAGGAAACACACCAAAATGCACTGCAGGCATTGATTCTGGGAAAGGAAATAAGTTGCCTGGGCCCTAGGCAGTGTGATTCCTCTCAACCACTCCCCCATCAAGGCTTAAAGGACAGGGAAGACGTTTCCAATAGCTCGCCCATCCGTTTGCAGAGAGGGGATCTGAAAAAACCCCAAGCAGGCCACACTCCCCCGCCCCACCCCTAACGCTTAAGAAGGGAGGAGAAGTACACTCAAATCCTCCTCTTCTCTAAAAGATTGGGGGTGGGGCGCTGGATTAAAGATGTCCCAGCTTCACCCTACATCCATGGCTGGAGAGGAAGGTAAAGAGCCATGTGTTTTCCCCTAGAAAAAGGGTGAAGAGGAACGTAGCCAAGCACCAGTGACTTATGTTCTATGGCTTTTAAGAGAAGCTAAACACAGATACTGAGGGAAAAGATTTATTGCTAAAGGTAATTGGGGATGGAAGATGTGCTCTGTGGATGCATATCAATTCTACCAGCATAAAACACGAAGTGGGGAGTGAGGAAAAAGGATGCTCTGCAGGAGGAGCTTAACCACCTGCTTAGGTCTCAAGTAGGGTTCTGAACAGTGAGGACGTGCATTATTTAAATAGAAAATTGCCTGTCCCGTACTAAATAACTATAGGACGCCTTTTATCCAGTATTTCAACATAATAAAAACTGGCTTTGCATAATGATATTTTTATTACCTTACCTTCCAATGATACAAAGTTTGCAAAATTAGACAATTTAGTAATGCAGATTTACTGAACCGATGTACCTACAGTACAGAGGTTCCCAAACTATGGGGTGCAGCCCCTTGAGGGGGTGGAGGCAATAAGGTTATTGGGGGGCACGAAGACCTGATGGAGCTGCACTGAGAGGCTGGAGTCAGGAGGGGGCTCTGTCCAGCCAGAAAAGTAAACAGGGCTCTGTGCAGATGGCCTCAGCTGCCAGAACCAGGTTCCCTGCCCACCTCGTTCCTCCACTGCTGCAGCTGTCACCAACCAGCAATTATGCTCCCCTGCTGGGGGCGTTGGCAGAGACTTGTAGGGATATTAAAGAAGGTACTAACAGTGATTCCCCCAAGTGACAGTGACCCCCCAGGTTCACCAAGTACAAAAATATTTTAAGTTCTTATGTTAACACTTGTAAGCTCCTGTCTGCAGAAAACACTGATTGTATCTGTCCTGTGAAAGATACTCTATTACTATGTAAAACTTACAAAACAAGTTAATTGACTTTGTTCTTGAAGTAAACACTATGCTAGCCTTAAGCTGTAATTGATACAATGTAAACAAACAGACTCCCACCCTCTGTGATTACAGGGCCGGGAATCTCATAGGAATTAACACACACACCCAAAAGTGGTGGAGACAGTAAATTAAAATATGGTTAAGATATGGAATATATGTTGATGAATGTTTGATGTACGTGAAGGGTTAGGGAGGTGCCAGCCTGGAAAGGATCCATCGGCCGAAGAATGTGTCAAGTGGACCACCAGACAATCCCTAGAAGGTAAACTAGGATCCACCCCAAACACCTGGAAGGAATGTGCCACTTTGAACATGTGGAGCCACCAGGTATGTGCCATCTGCTAATTGAGACAACAACAGCAGGATGAAACGGTTCCCATAGACTAACATAGGAATTAATTCCTATAAAAATGGACTCTAAAAATGGCGGACTTTGAGTCTATGGTTCTGCTGCCAACCTCCAGGAACATCAGGTGCATCTGACACAGACTCGGCTCCATCCTCATGACCAAGATACCTGGCCAGTAACTTGGCATGAGCAACGTCTAGGCTGATAACTATAACACCTATACAGAACCTGAATGAATGATTGGGTGAATGTGTGTGTGTGTGTGTGTGTGTATATGTATATATAAGGAATAAGTAGTGATAGGAATAAGTAGTAAAACAACGTTGTTTGCTTTTATCTTTTGGTTTACTATTATATTTACAATAAATGTGGCCTCTTTGCCTTATCCCTCTTAATAAGATCCTGCTGGTTTTTATTATATTGGTATAACAGACTCTGAGCAGGAAATGGAAAGTTACATCCCGCAAGTACTGACCCCCCTGCCAGACAGAGCCCCTTCCTGACCCTGGCCCTTCAGCACAGCTCCAGAGCACACAGCCTCATCCACTTGCCCTGCCAGACAGAGAAGGCACAGTGACAGCAGACAGGGAGACACTCAAGGGCTGGAGTCAGCAGGGAGCCTGTCCAGCAGGGGGCCATTACTCATCCTCCGCTCCCCTCCCAATCCTGCCCCTTCAGTGCTCCCTTGTTCAATTCCAGAGCTGGACCCCAGCAGTCAAGACAGTCTGACTGGCGCAGAGGGGTTCCTCAACTGGCACATGGTTAGTTCTCCCCACCCTCTGTTGTTCTGGGTATCCCACCTCTGGCCTCTGTGTACTGGGTACTCCTCCCCCATAAGATTACTAAGAAAACAGTCCTATATTTTTGAAATACAATGTTGGTAATCCTAGAAGGGAGGGCATCTTGCCATGAGATTCTTAACCCACACCCCAAAGACCCTATGAAAGTGCACAGGGAAATATTTCATATCGCTCCCTTTCACAGGCCCTGCTGGGAGCGTGGTTTCTTCACCCCCTTTCCCAGGGGTGAACAAGGAAGGGAGATGATCTCTATCTACCTAGAACACAAGTAGTCTCTTCCTTTTCCTGATGTCTGTAGCAGCAATGCATATTGCTGTATAGTGATGACAAAGAAAGGCAACAGGTGACACTGGAGTGAAAACAGCAGCTGCAGAGCACCCCTCAATAAGCAACAGATGAGAAACTTGTCTCTAATGTTTAAACACTAAAGGGGATTTTTCATCAAAAACCCCACAACTCAACACACTAGTCCAATACTGCTCTGGCAATACTAGCATTAAATAATGCTTCAAAGCCAGCAGATTAATACAAAAAAGAGTATTTTACTGTGTGATATCAAACAGAAAACCAACTATCCAAAAAAAGTTTCCTTTTTACTAAACAGATCTTCTCTGTCCAGGTATTCAGATCCTATGTACTTACCTTAATGACTCAATTTTTTTTTTTAAATAAAGTTTTACTTCTGTCAGTATTGCAGAGCCAATACACTTTGCAAAAACAAGCTGATTCTTTTCCAGCTCACATACCCAAATTGTTGACTAAGTTTCAAATGCAAAACTTTTATTATTGGTGATGTATGATAGTCACAAAGACTAAAGATTGACTTTCAGGTTTCAGATTAAGTTTGCAGAGCTGGCAGTTGGGGGCGGGAGGGGAGAGGGAGAGACATCTTTTTACTCATAAATTGAGTAAAATAGATTTTTTTTAGGTCACAGAGGAAAAAGAAAACCACCCTCAGTGCCAGTTTTCAGAGTGTAATAGCACTTTTATGGTTTCCTTACACAGCAGCATCTCTTTAAAGCCTCAACTATGATTATAGCTAAGCTTTTTTTAATCATATTTAAAATCTAGAGGAATCACCCCACAATTCTAAATTTGAATAGATTTAGTAGTAGAGGGCCTAAGCTGTTTGACAGGGTCACTTAGTGGAGGGAAAGAACATCTTACAAGAAAAAAGTAATTAAAATAAGATTGCTTAAAAACTAAATATAAAACATACAAATTGTTTGAGATTGCAACAGGTTAACAAAAGTAGACAGTGAATTACTATATGCAATACTTGCAAAGAGACTGAAAAAGGAAAAGCAACAAACCAGAAAAATTTCTTATTTTCCTCTAACTTGCTACTTTTATCAGAGCTATAATTTGCTGTGAACTACATCCATTCCAGAGAATGTTTTGTTGTGGAAGTTTTCACGCAGTAGGAAGTGGGTTCAGAATTATTAATTCATTTTCATTTCACATTTCAACAATCAAAGAGAAATATTTCAAAGATATTTATGTGAACCAGCACACCACTAGAGGACTATGAATTAAGAACTGTTTACACCATGAAGTTCTTCTGGAATAGTTACAAATATTACCAAGATCCCTTCTAGTCCTATGATTGCCACATCACACAATTAATAGAGAATGGATTGAAAGATAGCTTGTTACACTTTTACCTATACACAGTAAAACTGGCACAATATAACAGTAAATTAGCTTTTATAGATGCTATACAATAGAGTAATCAAGAGGTTTTGTTATGTTGAATTATATTTTATACATTAATGCAAAACGTAATACATTAATATGAGACCAACTAAAAAAATGAACAAGTAGTGTGTATTCAGCAAAAGAGGCTGTATGTCAGGTATTACAGTGGACCAGCAGTAACCCTGAAAGCATTGTGTAAACCATCTGGCTTTAACTAGCCCTTAAATCCTCTCTGTAGCTCACAAAACTAAACATTCAAAAGCCCCTAAAATAGAACTAGAAATATTCCCCTTGAATTTTTGATAGTACTGGGAATATTGACAAGCACTCCTAGACTTAGTTACAAACCCTCATAACTGACCCTTTTCTGAAATTCTGGAAACATGTCTTACACTTTCTGGTATCCTGTAACTAATCTTGGCCCCTACTATGTCCACCCACCACCAGGCCCTGTGGGTAACATAAGGAAAACAAAGTCCAAAATATAGCAAAAGAACTGCATTGCCAACTCCCTCACTTCAGATCTAGAGGAATCAACTAAGGCATAGTGCCTGGAGACAATATGTACTGAGGACCTGTAGCAGCTCTGCAGATCTCAGACACTGGGACATTTTTAATTAGAGCCATAGATATAGACAATGGAGTGATCGGACATACCAGAAGAGGGTGCAACACTAGCAGCACTGTAACAATCAATAATACATGCACAACCTTTACATCTGCCGCCAAAAGAACAGTTTAGTAGATATTCAAAATGATTTAGCCCTATCTGGATAGAAGGCCAACACCCTTCCAACATCTGGAGTATGGAAGGACATCTCCAGACTGGAATTACATGATTTTGAAAAGAAAACTTGTTGGTAAAGGATCTGATCCAGGTGAAACTCAGGAGACATTTTAGGAAGAAACCTGGAGTGTAGCCTTAAGGAAAACTTGTCCTTGTAGAATATTGTGAAAGGAGGTTTTAAGGGGATTCCCCACCTTTCAAGGTGCTGCCTGGAACTGTGTTATCACTGAGCCCGCCTGACCCACCAGTCACTTAAAATCTTTTGTAGTTAATATAAGGGATCGCAAACAGACCAAAGCAGATTATCTAGCAAATAAAACAAAAACGCAATCTACGCTTAACATACTAACAAAATGGATACGAGCAGCAAGTCTCACCCTAAATGTTGTTCTAGGCAGTTTCCAGAGAGTTTTGAAAGCAAGCTGCACTTGCTTGCAGCTTAAAACTCCAGATATTCCATTCACAGGCTAGACCATCCTCTAGCCTGGGTTCAGTCCTTCTGTTTCTCAGGTGTTTCCAGCAGTCTTCTTTCTTGGGGGGCAGGGGGAGTCAGAAGAATGAACCACGATGTCACTCCCCTGCCTTAAATAGTTTTTGCATATGGCAGGAATCCTTTGTCTCCCAGTTTGATTCCCACCCCCCCATCAGTGGAAAAACACTAGTATTATCATGGAGTCCAGTACCAGGTGAGTTGGTCACATGTCCCTGTAGGCTCAGACAGCCATAACTCAGCGGCTATTTGCAGTGTCCCCAGGAAGGCTTCTCAGGAAGGTTACCCAGTGAGTGATTAGCATCTTTTAAGACCTATTGTTCTCCCTAATGGCCCTTCCCAGCGAGCCATCTAGACTGATTTCACTCTGTCTAGTGGGCGTTCCCCAGATGTAAACACATTTGTAGTAGATGCATCGACAATATTCCTAACTTCAGATATTAAAATACATGCTGTGGCAAAGTTCCTCCTCTCCTCTAGTAGGTCCTGCGCTTATTGGAGGATTTCCTCCCCTCAGTGGTCTTCCCCTTGGATGAAACCCACAGTCTGGATCAACTCCTTCTATGTCTGATTAGGAGTAGCGAGGCTTGGGGGGAACCCGGGCCCGCCCTCTACTCCGGGTTCCAGCCCAGGGCCCTGTGAATTGTAGCAGTCTCTAAAGTGCTACTTGTAACCGCTGATTGACCGCTACAGCTCCCTGGGCTACTTCCCCATAACCTCCTTCAAATACCTTCTTTATCCTCACCATAGGATCCTCCTGGTGTCTGATACGGCTTGATTGTATGGTGTTTCCTCAATCCTCCAGTAGTACACCCTCTCAGTTCTTAGTTCCTTGTGTCTCTGACTCCCAGCTCCTCATTCACACTTCCTTCCTCTGGCTCCTTCCCCCTTGACTGGAGTGAGCTCCCCTTTTTAATACCAGGTGCCCTGATTAGCCTGCCCTGATTGGCTGCAGGTGCTCCAATCAATGTAGCTCTCTCCGGTGCCTTCTAGAAAGTTCTTAATTGTTCCCAGGTGCCTTGATTATCCTGGAGCAACTGCCATTTTGGTTCCCATGGTACTAGGGATTTGCTTAGCCTGGGGCTAACATACCTGTTCCTCAGTACTTTCCTGTAGCCATCCGGCCTTGCTCCATCACAATGCATACAAATAGGATAATCATATTCAGTAAATCATAACCTTTTCAATACCACCTCACATGATCTATCTTGTATAAAATAGATCATAGTTAGGCTATAATCATATTATGACAATATTTCTATGAAGAATATGGGGCATCAATGTAATAGGTACTAAGAAGGATCTTCTCAAACAACTACAGTAAGGAGCAGATCACCATTAGTTCAAAAGGAGAGTCCATGAGATTTTTAAGAACCAAATTAAATTAAGATCCCAAACTGGGATGGGGACTTTCACCTGAGAGAAAAGATTTTTCAGACCTTTCATGAACCTTACAGTTTTAGGATAAACAAACAGTAAGAACCCTCAATCATATGCAAAGCTATGAATTAAGGCAGCCAAAGGAACCTTGAGAGAACTAAAAGGCCCAATTTCTTTAGTTGCAGCAGCTAATCTAGAACAAAAGGAAATGAGGCAGATTCAGGAACAGCTTTCTGGAATTCACACTAGTGTCTAAATTTTCTCCACTTTTGAAAGTGAATATTTCTGACACAGACTCTTTTCGTTATTTAATAATATCTGCTGTACCTCTGCAGAACAGGCCAATTCTAACCTTATAAACCGTAGAGGAGCCACATCTTGAGGCAGTGATTACTCAGATTGTGATGAAGCAGTCAACCGGTGTACTGGGAGAGGAGCTGAGGAGTGATTGGAAGATTTATCACTGGACAAAGAGGTAGGTGAAACAGATAAGGAAACCATGCCTGCCTTGACCACATCTGGGTTATTAAGGTAACTCTGGCCTTATCTTATGATTCTGTTCACCACTCTGAGAATCAGAAGCTTTGGGACAAATGTGCAGAACAGCTACTTTGCCCAAATGAAGAGGAAAATATCCCCCAAGTAAGTGCAATCTTAACACCCTTCCCACCGCCCCAACAGAATAGATGGCAATTTATTTGTAGCTGTGGCAAAGAGGTTCACTTTTGATGATCCCCAAGTTTGAAATACGCTGACAAGAAGCAGGGAATCCAACTCCCATTTATAGTCTTGGGGAAAAACACCTGCTGAGAGCATTGGCTGTGACATTTTGACTGCCCAGGAGATATATTGCTAAAATTCCATGCAATATTTTATGCACTAGTTCTATAACCTTATTGCTTTGGCAGAAGGGGAAGAGAATCTCGCTCCTCCCTGTCAATTGATATAAAACACGCCAACCACGTTCTCGGTCATACCTCTGATAGACATAAAACAAAGGCAAGTATTTCTGACCACTCTGAGATCCAATAGGTTGATGTGGAGGGTGGGTTCTTGGGGGTGACCTTCTGCTCTGTACTGTTAGGATGGGGAGTGCACCTCAATGCTCTAACAAAAAGATGCATTCATGCTTACAATTACCACTGGTGTTGGTTGGAGGAAGGGAACTCCCACCCCTAAATTGCCATGAACCTTCCACAAGTCTCTGGAGTGTTTCACCTATTGAGGAACTGACACCTGTTTCTCTAGGTTTTGTTTGTGTTATGAATAAACTGATCTGAGCCATCACTGGAAACAGCAAGTCTTTTGTTCTGTCACAAAAGTTCAAGCCGCCATCTAACCTAGAGGTTGAAGACAGTTTTTGACTAGTCCCTTGACTAGTTCTGACATGGTTTGATAGCATCATGAATCTGTCCATGCCAAGGAATTCTGGGATGCTAGAATAAATTGTATAGTCTGTACGGGAGTCACTGTGGATTTTCAACTGAAGACACAAGTCCAAGAACAGAGAAAATGCTTTCTGTATGGCGGTCAACACTTATTGATACGATCAACCCTTGAACAACCAATCATGGGAATACTATGATCACCTGACAATGCAGGTAGGAAGCCACTACAGACAGAACCTTTGAACACACACAAAGCTGAGGAGAGACATAATGGGAGTACCCGGTACTGAAAATGATCCTGACCTATGACAAAACACAGGAACCTTCTGTGGGACAGTTGTATTGCCATATGGAAAAATGTATAAGGTCAAGGGTCAAAAAACAATCCCCTGCATTGAGAGCAGGAATTATAGCTGTCAGAGTCACCATCATGAACTTCTGAGACCTCACAAATTTATTTAGGTGTCTTAAATCTAAGATTGGTCTCCACTCCCCCATTCTTCTTTGGCCTGAAAAAGAACCTCAAGTAGAAGCCCCTTCCCTTGTGTTGAGCAGGAAATGGCTCCATCACTCTTATATGAAGGGAGTTCATTTCCGGTCTTAGTCAGAATTCAGGAATGGGGTCCCTGAAGGAGGAGAACAGGGAAGGTGAGTGAGAAGAAAGGAAGTAAAATGGATTGTGTAGCACAATTATATTATTTGCAGCACCCATTTCTGAGATGATATGTTCCCATGCTTGCCAGAAATGAGTTGGTTTCCATGTGGGGGGAGGCAGGCCAATCGTGGCAGCTGACAGGCTAAACCCTTGATCATCCTGTCAAAACTGGCACTTTGAAGATGAAGCCTGCAGCAAACTTTTGTTGGGTTAGAGGATCTTTCTCTGGAACCCATGTCCCTTTCTTGGAGCTTCCAAAAGTCTCTAAATGCCAGAGAATTGCACTCAGGATGGGGGATCTTTGAGCTGGTGATCTACTAAAAATTCTCTTTTGTTCACAGGAGTGCAGATACCTAATGAACATAACATGATCCTGGAGTCTTTCAGTGCATGCAATGTGGGAAAGGATGGCATCCAGGGCTGCTTCACCAAGAGCAATGAGGTCCCTGGACTTCTTCCCTGTCTCTTCAAGACTGATGAAACTGAAGGGAGATTTCCATCACTGTTCTCTCTCTTCTTCCTTTAACAAAAGAGCTCCAACCAAAGAGGGAGGTGGATTAAACAGTACTGGGGATATATCAGAGTCCGAAGGCCATGTGGTTCTTGATACCAAGAAATGGTCAATACATGTAAGCAACAGAGACTCTGGTGCAGCAGTCACTAATAAGTTCTTCAGGTACCTAAAGTTTTGTGGTACCAAGCAGACTTGTAGTACTGAATGGAGTTGCAGCACTGAGTAAAGTTGTGACAACACAGACTGCTACGCTCATCCCTGTAGGATGGTACCAAGGGTTTTGAGCGCTTCACAGACATCACTGACATGCATAGAGGCTTAGTCTTACATGGTTCCGAACAGCCTGATAGGGGTACTGGAAGAGAAGTTAAGGCCGAAGGTACTGATCTATTGCGCTTGCTCTGATCATTTCTGATAGACTGTACATACCAGGGCCTTCTCAGAGCCATGTTGACTTTTCAAAATGCTACAGGAGCTTCCCATCTTGGTGGTACTAGAGGAGCCCTTCACCTCTACAATACCAAGTCTTGAGGTCAAAGTCTCTGAGGCTGCTGACCTGCTCAGAAAGCAAGGTCTTTTTTTAGGTGGATTCCTTAAGAAGCAAGTTAGAATCTTCTTAGAATCTTTAGAAAAGATCTGAGACTTACCTCTTTCTAGGAAAGTGTTGTGCCAAGGTCAAAGCGATGTCAGAGACCCCGGGAGACTGGTGTACAGGGAGATTTTCCTGACCTTACTCCCAAATAGGGACAAGGGGAGTGCTCCATGATTAACAGTTACAGCTTGATTTGCTGGTTCTTCCATGCCGTGAATTTGAGGGCTACACAAAAGTCACACTTCTGTGGGACACGCAACTCCCCTAGGCAGCAAATGCACTTAAGAGTGTCCTTCGCTGACTGGGATAGTCTCTGTACATTTGAGGCAGCATTTAAATCCTGGTGAACCGGGCATACCGCTCAAAGGGGGGGATTTCCCCAGAGGCAATAATGCAATCTTCAAGAAACTAACAAATTAACCTAATTAACTAATAACCAGTAACTAAACTGAGCTAATCCAAAGTCAGCAAGCAGCCAAGGTGCAGATACAGTAAGCTCCATCCCTGACCAAAGTGGCGGAGAAGGAACCGAGGGTGATTTGCCCAAGCAGCCTGATGTATCCTTGTGCTCCACGCCATGGCTATGAGCAGCGCATGAGTGGGCTGAAAGAACACTGCTAATGAAAATCTCTGATCGAAGACATATGTGGCACACACACCTGTAGTAAGATAAGGCCCTGGAACAAACTCGTGTCAGAAGCCCAGTCTGAGGCCTGAAGCCCGAACCAAAGTACTTCCAGGCATTGCTAAGCAAAAGCTGGGCTGTGAACCAGAGGCAGGCCCCACTCACAGAAGTTGGCAAGAAGAGGGTTGCTAGAAGCAGGTGCATCCACACAAGTGCTAATAAGAGGAACTTGTGCCAAGATGACATCAGAACACTCCACAGAGATAACAAGAAACAGGCAAGTGCATCTTAAAGACAGGGTCAAAAGGACAACATGATGGATAGATTTGTTTGAACCAACATGTAATGGGAGAAGCAGCACCCTAATGAGTAAAGGGGCTGCACCTCAATAAATCAGGAGGGATGAGTAATCTGTTCTGCACTTGTATAAGAATAGGTCTGGAAGTGCACATCGTCGTCCAACTTAGGGGGCAGTGGAGTGTCCCGCCACTGACTGAGCTGTATCCATTGCCAGGGGGCACATATTCGTAGTATGTCCTGTAGAGTCTATAGGGAACTATTACTGTGCTTCGTTTGACAATAAACCTGGCTGGGTGCCTTCGTACCTTACTAGAGTCTGTGGTCTTTGGGGGTTCTCTTGGGATCTGTGGTGTCAGCTACCTGCACAGAGCTGGGGCAGCACACAGAGGGAACACACACGCAGCCAACTGTTATCGAACAAGAGCAGAGCCCCACACCAGTAGCTACTGACCTAAAGTGCAGCACCCATTGAGACACTAATCAAACAACAACATTAGGGAACTATGCGAAGACAAGACCAGGTTTACACCAGAAAAGGTTTGCTAGTATTCCTCCTACTGTAGATGGGAGTTAGGCCAGGAAAAAATAAATACATAAATAAAAGTGTGTTTTTGTTGATTGAGCTTATGCCAGTTCCCAGAGCAAAAAAAGCTATACCAGCAAAAACACTTTTTTGCCAGTATAATTGTGTTTACACTTGGGCTTTTGACAGTATAAAAATGTAGCAAAAAAGAGAGTAACACCTCTATGCAACATTACTATCCCAGTAAAAGTTTTTAGTGTAGACCTGGTCTTAGCCTGCATTGCTGAACCAGCAACTTTCCATTTGTATCCAAATGGGTATGTGGGTCTGCACTGTTAAATTGCTTAATTGGTAACTGGTGTTGGTTTTGTGGTTTTGTGTCAGGTGAAGTTTGTGGTAACCTTAAACTTTTTAAATAATACAAAACATTTTTTTCCTGGAAAGTACCCTCAACATACCCCTGCACAGGCCTGCACCTCCCAACTTGCCCCAACTTTCAATCAAATCCATGCCTGTAGTATATTCAGCAGAGATAGCCCAAGCATCAGGTTAAAGCACACTTCATAAGGAATATAAAGTTTTAACATAACAGATATTATTTCTACAATTCCTGTTTCCCTATTCCTGCTTTTGTCAGCTCCTCTCAAGATTGTAACCCAGTCTCCATCCCCTACTTCAAGTCAGAAATAGTAAACAAGAGAAAAAAAATTGCCTAACATCCACTGCTCCGGCCATTTTTCATCTTATAAACTAAGTCCCAGGACAAAATCTAAGCATAGGTTATTTTCTCATTTTCATGATGTTTATTACCATTGGTAGTCAGTACTGTTTCTAGCTACATCACAAGCAACATTAAATATTTTTGTGTTATAATATTTTTGATGATGAATTGATGCTTCAGAACCTAAGCTTTCATTTTAAAAGAATGCAGTGTTCCTAACCTTCTAAATGTGACTCTACCATGCGGTGCTGTCTACGTGAGTCTGCACACAGCCTTAAAAAAAATTAAAACAAAAAACAAAAAAAGCATTCACTTCCTCCTGCATTCAATGGATGGTTAATATGAAACCAAAATATGGCCATTTAAAACATCAACAATGTTAACTTTTTCATTATTGATTGTTTTAGCAGAAACATCCAACTGCATTGTGTGGGCAGCATGCATGGGGTAAGGGAAAAAGGTGTTCATGCAAGAGGCTTGTCATTCCTAATCCTAATAATAAAGCTTGCTTCACAAGAGAAGATTGACATTATGCATAACTTGAGTACTTTATCATTTATCAAACTAATGCACTCAAGACACTTTTCTATCTAGTGGGCTGCCCACTTCTCCTTTTTTTAAGATCTTTAAAGTCATTCAAATTTAATTTCAGTAAACCTGAGAGTTCAAACATAACAGTACTAACAGCTTCCATTGATCAAAGTAATTTGTACAAGAAATTTTTTTATAATCTTGTACTTCTATCGGAATTAAATGAATAAAAAAAGCATACTTTTGAATTTCACTTAGAGGACAACTTCCCAAAAAGCAAGACAGCTTACCTCCTCAGAAACGTGGCACTTCTCTGTCAAATACGTCAAACTAAAAAGTGTACCACTAAATTTATAAACAATCCACAGCATGTAATTTTTTTTGTAAAGTTATCTTCATAGTCCATTGGATAAGACTAAAATACCACCAACTCTTAGCAGAACACATAACCATTAAATATACTCGAGAGTCGGAAAAGCCAAAGAGAACAAGATTAGGGACTAAAAGGAAGAGGTCTCCATTTCTGGTAACTACATTAATGCTTCAAGATGTATGTGAAAGCCTCAGATACAAATGTCCTCAAAAAAAGGACTAATAATGAGTTCTTGTCATTCTACGCACGAAATGCTCAACACTAGGTCCTTGTCCATACTCCCATATAAACAGTCTGGAGCATGGTTGCCTAGCTGATCATCTTTTGTATACACTAATGAGAATAATCACCATAAATGTAGTAAGCAGTTCAAGTAAGATGACCTCCTGAAGGTGGAAAAATATTTACATTATCACAGAACAAAGTTTAATGTTTTAGTTTGCATAGCTAAAATGACAAGACTGGACAATTCAACATCAGCACTTGTGTGATTTAATCAATGGGAAAAATCCCCCCCTTTTCTGAAAGTTTCAAAACTTGGGCACAAATGTTCTGCCTTACATTTGATGTCCCATAACATTGTCATCTTTGCATTTCATATAAACTTGCAGCCACATAGTCAAAGTAGATAAAACCGAATCAGATACAACAAACTAGCTACTATTTTACAAATAGTTTCTGATAGCATCAAACATTTGTCTGTTTTGTAAAGGATGGGTGTTGGCCCTTATTTTATGAGTCAACAGAATCAAGCAATTCAGCGGCCAGGAATCAGGATTTCACTGTTGCATCTGAAGAACCACTGGCTGCGATGACACAACCTAGAGAAAACAGTAAGGTTACAACTCATGAGGAGGCTACCCTATGGTAAAATAAATAAATAAAAATTAAAAGATTCTAGCAAGAGCTTTACCTTCCAGTTTATACTCTGTCAGTGAGGAAAATGGAAGCAAAGGAGAAAATTAATTGGAACATCACTGCGTTCCAGTATTAGTAATAGTAAGCTGGAAATTGGATGTTTTGATAGACCACTTAAAGCTTCTCTAGAAAATATCTTGGAAGTAATGCCCACTAGCTAGGAGGAAAAACACTCCTATTGAAAGAGTACGACATCAACTTTAACTTTCTGGACAGGTGGTATGCCCTAACTTGAGAATCATTCCATAGTCACCTGCTATGGTTGTGTGTTCTGCTAAGAGTTGGTGGTAGTTTAGTCTTACCCAATGGACTATAAAGATAACATTACAAAAAAGATTACATGCCATAGATTATTGATATATTTAGTGGTACAATTTTTAGTTTGAAGTATTTGACAAAGAAAAGTGCCACATTTCTGAGGATGTAAGTTGTATTCTGCTTCAAATGTGTATCTAGGCATTCAGTGACCAGATATTTAACCAAAAGCAAAATCTCTGTTGTAAAGTGTGAAAGGCCAGAGAGATTTCTTCTACCACATAAAAATTCTAGAGATTTATGGGCCTTTGGTCATGGCAAATGAAAACCCTCCAGAATTACACATTTGTATTTCCAAGAAGAAACGGCTTGTCTAGTTTCAAAATAGATTCTCACCCTTGTTCCACCAAAGAAATATTGTCATTCCCTAATAAGAGAATTCTGATCCCGAGTATTATTGATTTTAATGAAAAGAACGCTTTTGAAGGATTCACTCAGCAGCCATTTCACACTGAGTCTAGAGCTGTAAGCAGCAGCTTTGTCCCGCTCCCTCCGGCCTAGTTCAGTGGGGCTCGGGCAGGCTCGAGCATCAGTCCCCACTCTTGGAGTCATGTAGTAATTTTTATTGTCAGAAGTGGGTTGTGGTGCAATGAAATTTGAGAAACCCTGGTCTAGAAAACATCACCTAAAGGAAAGATTGAAAAAATTGGGTTTGTTTAGTCTGAAGAAGGGAAAACTAAGGGGGGGGTGGTAATGATAACAGTATTCAAATACAGAAAAGGTTGTTACAAGGAGGTGGGAGGAAAATTGTTCTCGTTCACCTCTGAGGATAGGACAAGAAGCAATGAGCTAAAAGATGGTCTAGAATCTAATAATACTTAGTCCTATCTTGAGTGCAGGGGACTTGACTAGAAGACCTATCAAGGTCCCTTCCAGTCCTACACTTTTATATTTCTAAGTTTTGTACCTTGGTAAATTGCCTTGAGCTCTATTGATGTATAGCTAGGTATTCTTATCAATACCTGTTCACAGTAATGTCTCAACTGCAAACGTACATTACAACTGCCTAAATGACAATTAACTCCTATTCACATTTATCTTTCTGTTAAAAACAACCAGGAAATTCACTAACAAAAAAAAAAAAAATGAAGGTTGGCTGATAGCACATGGTCCCGTTCCAAAATGCTGAGTGGAGAAAAACTCAAATTTCTGAAAACAAGGAAATACAGATTAGTGTATTCAGGGTTGGGCAACTGACAAGCCAAACAAAATAAAAAATGGTCAAATATTTTAAAGCAGTAATTAATTAGACCGAAAACAAAAAAGACAGACTAGGGTCTCAAATAGGCTTAGCCTTGGATACGTACTTATGCCTAATTACAAAAACGAAGTTACTTAAGTTATTTTAACTCAAAAAAATGCAAAACAATTAAATGAAGTTTTTAAAAGTGGAAGAATAATTACTTTTTAGCAATGTTATTTAGCATTTAAATGCGTTATTCAAGACTGAACAGTTACAAAAGAAAAAATTACACAGAAAAAAAACCATGTAGCCATTATAAAAGAAAAGGTCATTTTTAAATGCACTTAATGCTAGGCACACAGGAGGCTAACTCTTCAAACAGCTTAATGGTTGTGAACCCTCCTCTCTACCCCCCACACATTCACACCATTCTGTGTTAATTTCGGTATTCGTCTAGGTCAGTTTAGACTGTAAACTCTTTCAGGCAGGAACTGTGTCTTTTAAACTTGTTTAATGTGCTTTGTAAACCACCATGTATATAGATGACCTGGTATACAAATAAAGATATAAATACATAATGTTGATTCTAGAAATTTCCAGCCAATCAAGATGCTCAGCTTTCAATTAGTTGAGCATTTTCCCAAAAGGTGCCATTAGCATATAGAAAAGTAAGCAATCAAGACATTTACGTAGGCTTAATAATGCATGGCATGATGATGCAATTAAAACACAGGCCACCACCTAAATTTGGGCTTTCTGCTGGAATACTTGCCAGTACTGGACAGTGGTCAAAAATAGGTGGTGAACTGACATTATTTGGCTGGTCAATTGACCACACTGGCAAGCCTAGATACATGCCCACAGAACATTAACTCTGCCTTCTGAACCATGTCCCAGTATACCCATAACACACAGCGTCACATTCTGCCTTCACACCGTGTTGAACAGGAACTACCTATAGATGCTTTCTATTCAAACACTTAGTCTATTCCACATCTGCTAAACTTTTATAACCTCTTTACCCCACTTTACAATCACTTTACCTAGGGTTGCTAGGTGTCCAGTTTTCGACTGGAGAGTCCAATTTTACAGTCTCCAGTCAGAAGTATGGACCAGACACCAAAAGTCCAGTTACCAAAGGACCTTAACTAGTGTAGAGCGAGAGCAACAGCTTCCCCAGCTGTAGAGGCGGTGGAGTGCGGCATCAGCACCCAACCCCCTGCAGTTCTGGGCCCAGCAGCATCAGCCAGAGCCCAGAGCAGAGCAGCACCTGCCAGGCAGGAGCAGGGAGCACTGGTAGGGGCCAGTCTGCCCCCAGCCAGAGGCTCTTTTGGTTCTGCTCTACCCTGGCCCGAGCAGGGCTGGCTTGGCTGCTGCAATGGACCTGGAGGAGCCACCCATGAGGTAAGAGAGCAGGGCCTGGCCCTTTGCTGGCAGCTGGGCAGGGAAGGATTCCTGGGGAGAGCTGAGCATTCCACGCAATTTTGACCATAGCTGTAGTGCTGGGGCACTGGAATGGGGACGGGGAGGGAACCAGGGTCCCGGAACTTTCTACTTGCCTTAAGGGAAAATAGGCGGGTGGAAGGGAGGTACCCATCATCAACCTGCACCAACCTCTGCTCAGCCGAGGCCACCTCCTACCTGCATCTCATGGGCAGGCAGGCTCTGCGTCAGATTGCAGCTCCCAGCCCTGGTTCCATGGTGGCAGATGAGTAGTCCCCTTCCAAGCAGAAGCAGCCCAGCTGGGGGAGGATGGGAATGGGGGAGGATAGAGCAATGGGGAAGGGGGAGGAGAGAGAGGGGAGAGCAGTGAGCGAGGATGGGGCCTCGGGGGAAAGAGGCGGAGCAGGGGAGGTTCTGGTGCTCCTGCTGGAGTGTCCAGTTTTGAGAAATTGAAAAGTTGGAAACTCTACCTTTACCCTTATGTACACAAGTATACTTTCACTTGCCCTTCATTATACTCACAGTGCACACTCACCTCCCACCTAGTGCTTACAATTCCCATAGCAAGACCACTCCTATGCCCAGATACTGGCACAACCTACATCAGAGGTGGGCAAACTACGGCCTGCAGGACCATCCTGCCCAGCCCCTGAGCTCCTGGACCAGGAGGCTAGCCCCCGGCCCCTCCCCTACCGTCCGCCCTCCCCCGCAGCCTCAGCTCGCTCACTCTGCCGCCAGCACAATGCTCTGGGCAGCTGGGTTGTGAGCTCCTGGGGCAGCGCAGCTACAGAGCCCAACCTGACCCGGTCTCCGTGCTGCGTGCTGGTGGCAGCAGCACAGCTGTAGCACTGCCAGCCACCGATGCTCCAGGCAGCACGGTAAGGGGGCAGGAGCAGAATAGGTTGGATAGAGGACAGGGGAGTTTGGGGTGGTGGTAAGGGGGTGGGGGTGTGGATAGGGGTCCAGGCAAACAAGGGGTTGAATGGGGCAGGAGTCGGGGGGAGGGACCAGATAGGAGGTGGGCGCCTGGCCACAACTCCCTCCTCTAACCAGCCCTCCATACAACTTACAAAACCCGATGCAGCCCTCAGGCCAAAAAGTTTGCCCACCCCTGACCTACATAATACAGTACCGAAATGAGGCATACTGAATCTCTGAAAGTACACATGCGTTTCTTTCCTTTGATCACATACATGGAGGTGGGGTCACACAGAAGGACTCATTCCTAGAAGGGCAGAACCCCCGCAGATCACCTCATAACAGTCATAGCTCTGCCAAATTTGCTCTATACAACCCTTCCATTCAATACAGCTATACATAACACTGTGACTGCATCTGGAGTGCATGCAGATAATTCCCAGTTGCTGTTGCCCACTCTAGGAGTGCGGAGTTAAGGTTGCATGGCTGTGTACCTTAATTCCGTATTTCCTGGTTCTCATACGTTTGAGTTTTGCTGAATTCAACACTATGGATGTGCACGAGATATCACCAGGAAACCTTAACTCTGTGTAAATGAAGTGTTCTTTGTCAGTGAATAGCTAGGTATCTGCATGTATTAAAGCAAAAATATTTTTATGGAAAAACTGAAGGCTATTTTTTCATTTGAATTTAATCTAATTTCTACATTAATCATGTAGAATCATTATGGGCTTGGTTCTTCACAACTACTATATACACAATAGATTACACAGCTCTAAAAGATTCCAATCTACTACATGTTGATAGTAGAAAACAAACTTGCAAGTCAAGCTGCTAGTGGAGAAAAATGAAATTGCAATTATCAAGATTCTGGGGGCCAGATGAGGAACATTAGATGTGTTGATATTTAATATAGGCCAAATAATATTTTAAGGTTTGCCTGGTAGCAAGACTCCCAGGATGTTTTGCCGTTAAGATGAAGCTAACTTTAGAGAGTGTAATTTTATCAAGCAGTAACCCTTAGCATGTATTGAAAGCTGTTGTAGGAGAAATCTCAGCATTGTACTAACCACAAGATATGAAACAAATAAATGTCTAAAAAAAGGCTTATGTGACTAACCAACAGGTGTCGATATGGTTGGAAACTTGCAATGGAACAGAGAACCCTGGAAATAGCCTGTTTTAACAACTGTGTACCAAAATGAAGGAATAGATACGGACCAGAATGATACAGAGGAAGAGTAACAAGGACATAACTGCCCCTAAATCATAGGAAAAGTAAGACCATCTGCAGACTGGATGCAGGCTGTCACAGAACTACAGGGAACATCTTCCATAGCTGTTGGTAACTGTATGCCTCTCTGTGTATGTGCTGCCTTTTCTAATTGTTAAATCAATAAATCCAATCAAAGCTGAGGTTTGTTTTTATTAAACTAATCCATACTTAAAATAACTCCTCTCGTTAAACATATAATCACAGTTAACAAGATTAACCATTACTGGTTATCAATTAATTGGTTCTTGATTACTGACAAATTACTGATCATTAATCACAAACAGATGCTCTTCAGGTTCACCCAGGAGGTGAAGGGGAGATGGAAAAAGGTGACAAAGCTATCTTTGCACTCCTCCAGTCCTGGGGCAGGTCAGCATTGAGCCCATCTCCAGGCCCAAATTAAAGCAGCTCAAGGACTGCTCTAATTGCCACCAGTTGCCAACACCATAAAAGTACCATTATGACAACTAGTGATTAGATCTATGAAAGGGATCCCTGGCCACACCTTTTTCCCCCAGCCATGCCCCATGTTCCAGTCAGAGGGAGAAGGGGCAACACAGGCACCCCACATTCCTCCTAAGTAGTAGAATTCAGTTAGTTAACCTGGATTTAGAACAGCTTTGTAACAGACCAGCACAAAGCTGCCCCAATGTACCAGAGGACCTGGCCCCAAAATTTCTAACAATGTTAAAATGGAGCAATACTGAAGATATGGAAGTGACAGAACCTTATTTACCTTCTTCAGTGGGGAATGTTTCCAGGAACAAGGCCTGTTTTTTAAACAGGACAGTTTTACTGTTACTGAAGAATATTTTTACAACAGTCAGAATCATTATACTACAGTGCTGTATACCCTATGTAACTAGCTACAAGTCATGTTACAGGATTGCATATCAGGATAACTCAAACACAGTTTGACCAATTCTCAAACTCTGCAGAAAATGTATCTCTCACTTTCAGAGCAATCCAATTTCACTAACCAAAGTTATAAGAGGGTTAAAAATAAGCCACAAAATGAAACCTAGCTGTAACATTAAATATGGAGACTATGGCCAAGAGCTTCAAAAATGGATGCCCAAAGTTAGACTCCTAAATCCTTAGGAACTTTTTGTTTGCGTAAATTGGGGCCTTTTAAAAGAAATTAAATAGATGTTAAACACACACAGTCTGAAGGTAATAGCCACACAATAATTTGAAGATTCATGTGATAACTTGCATTTATCCCACATTTTCAAATGCCTCTACCACATTCTCCCCCACTAAACCATCTTCTTTAGGACTACTAAAATTCCATACTTTCTAAACATCTTCAACAGCCACCCCCCACAAAAAAAAGTTTCCTTTTCCCACCATATGGAACTTTCACTCTCATGGCACTTCCCTAAGACAGGCAACATTCAAGTTCCAGGTCATTAAGAGGCTGAAGATCTGCTATTTCACGATCCTTCAAGATTAAAAATGCAGGGTTTGTACCACTGAAAATAGGAGATTCTCAGCTTTTCAAAAGATCCCCAGCATTTGTTTCTAGTTCTGGAAAGTCGGTACATATGAAAAAGTAAACAGATACAAATATAATGATTTCGCTCTCTCAGAAGTCTATACATTTAGATTCACAGTGCTACCAAAGTCAGGTTTATAGGTAGAGGAATTTAAAGAAATTATTACAACAATTTTTTTAAAACAATTCAACTTTTCTTAACTAATTTTCCTGTAAAATATGTGGTATATATGGACTATATAATTGTGTGGTCTAAAAGTCTCATCAGCACTCATTTACCATTACCTGCATAGACAAAATAAACTCAGAAGAGAGAAACTAGGATGAGAATTTAAGGCTTCTGCAAATAAAACTGAGTATACCTTTTTTTAGCCACAACCTATTTCTACTAGTTCCAGCAGAGAAAGTCAGTTGCAGGATCTTGCCACTGGACAAATCTACGTTTTGTAATGGCCCAGCTAATGCTGTCAAGTCAACTGCAGACAGGGATTGATGAGCCACCTCTTTCCCTCTCTGCAAATTATTGGGGGAGGGGGTAAGAAGCAGGGGCGGCTCTAGAGCCCAGCGGGGCAAGCACCCGCCTGGGGCGGCCCTTTCCCAGGGGGGCGGCAGGCTGCGCCGGTGGACCTGCCGCAGTTATGCCTGCGGGAGGTCCACCGGAGGCCGGGGACGACCGGACCTGCCGCAGGCATGACTGCGGACGGTTCGCTGGTCCCGCGGCTCGGCTGGACCTCCCGCAGGCATGACTGCGGCAGCTCAACCGGAGCCGACAGAGCAGCGAGCCGTCCGCAGCTGCGGGAGGTCCAGCTGAGCCGCGCGACCAGCGGACCCTCCGCAGTCATGCCCGCGGCAGTTCCGCTGCTCCCGCGGCTCGGGGGCACCTCCCGGGCATGATTGCTTGGGGCGGCCAAATTTGTAGAGCCGCCCCTGGTAGGAAGTATGACAGCTGGAATTTGAAGGTCACTCAAATGCAGACATAATTTTGTGAGGTTTCCCATCTGGCTCCACAGTTCTCTCAGAGTCTGAAACATGATGAAATGGCTCCAAGTTTCCTTTATGAACTCCAACCTAACAATTTCCAAGCATTCTGAATTAATACTTTGACCTTGTTGTGTATGGTAGAACATTCATACTCCACCTTTAGAATGAAGTCTTCAGTTTATGTGCGTAAAGACCTCAGGAAGGTAAGCTAAGTATACCACCAAGATCAATTATTGAAGGCATAAGCAAAAGGCAATCACTAACCATTAATGAAAATCTGCACTTCTGCCAGGACCGGTTCCAGGCACCAGCTTAGCAAGCAGGTGCTTGGGGCGGCCACACCAGAGAGGGGCAGCTCGTCCTGCTTTTAGGCGGAAGGTCCCTCACTCCCGCTCAGAGCGAAGGACCTCCTACTGAAGTGCCGCAGATTGTGATCACGGCTTTTTTTTTTTTTTTTTGGTGGGGGGGGTTGCGCTTGGGGCAGCAAAAACCCTGGAGCCGTCCTTGACTTCTGCTCATAATTAAATGAGCCAAGATAGCACTTTACTTCATACATAATCTAATTTCAGCATAAAAAACAGTTGATAGTTACAGAAACTCACATAATCACAAATCAATTCAAAAGTGTCATGAATGTACAGCACCAGACATTGATTGCTCTTGAACATCTTTAGAACCTTTGAAGCCATTTCTATTATGCAGGGAAGAATATGATTTTTCTCTGGTAAGTGTGCTGTACATTGTGCAAAATAAGACACCTGAAAAAGTTCATGTTGACATTGCCAGTTTGAGTAACCAAATCTTGATCAGTTTTGGAGGCTTAAGTTTTCACTGAAAAATGTCTTCAGGTTTACCTTTCACTGATAGATGTCCAGTTTCTAGATCAGAGGTGGGCAAATTACAGCTTGCGGGCCACATCTGGCCCACAGGACCATCCTGCCCAGGCCCTTGAGCTCCCGGCTGGGGAGGCTCGCCCCCAACCCTTCCCCTGCTGTCCCTCCTCCCCCACAGCCTCAGCGTGACACGACACAGGAGGGGGCTGCACTGTGGGGAGCAGGAGAGCAGGGAGGGAGGCTCACCTGAACCCTCAGGGGAGCAGGCGGGAGGTGCAGGTGGCAGGAACGCTGAGAACACAGGCGAGGACTGAGGAGGAGCACTGGGCAGCTGCGCAGCCAACCGGAGAAAAGCAGAGCTTTGAAGGGGAAACCGTCACTTCTCTCTGGCTGTGCAGCTGCCCCTGCTCCTCCTGAGTCCTCCGCCCATGTCTGCAGGGCTGTATTCTGAAAGGGGTTTGGGGGGTTGGATTCCAGGGGGGATATCAGGGCACAGGGGTGTGGATAGGGGTCAGGGCAGTCAGGGAGAGGGTGGGGGGTTGGATAGGAGGTGGTGTTCCAAGGGGGCGGTTAGGAGCAGGGGTCCCAGGAGGGGGTGGTCAGGGACAAGAAGTAGAGGGGGTTGGATGGACCGTGGGGTCTAAGGGGGTCAGTCAGGGGGCAGGAAGTGGGACGGGGCGGATAGGGTTAGGGTTTGGGGAAGCAGAGCCTTCCCTACCCAGCTCTCCATGCAGTTTTGGAACCCCAATGTGGCCCTGAGGCCAAAAAAAAGTTTGCCCACCCCTGTTCTAGATTCTGAAACAACATTGAAGGCTTCATACTTTTGGCCTACTGTACTTTAGGATGCCCTTTATTTTAAATAATCAATATGAAAATGCTTTCCCCACACTTCCCTATCTTCTCTTTCAGCCATTGTTGGAGCAAACTGACACTGTCCTTTTCCACAAAAGGATCTCTTTCCAAATCAATGAGCTCCAGCAAAAATGAGCATATGCAATGCGTTTGTGTAAGGCTCAGTGGTGCCCTCAGGCCCCTTAAAATTTACAGCAGGAATATATAATGTTCTAATTCAGGGACACATTTTGCCACAATCTATATGCTTTGTGTTGTACATAATAAGCAACATTTGAATAGGGCATGTTCTCCTATATAAGGCAGCTCTTGCGGGGCATGTAACATCTTTTTGCAGGGTGCTTACACAGAGCCTAGCACAATGGGGTTTGGTCCATGACTAGGGTTCCTCCGCATTACCCCAATAAATAATACTGTTTTATTAGCAGAAGTGTTATCAGCCTGCTGCACACACTCATATCCTTTACTGAACCACTAGCAGGGGGTCTCAGAATACAATAATTTGGTGCCCTTCTAGTGAAACACTATTAGGGGGCTAAATGCATTTTCTCCTCCATTTTACTTTTTTGCATGAACTCCCACAAAACGCTATAAACCCTCTTTGACCTGCAATCCATAATGTGGGAAAACTCTGAGACCTACAGATATAAACACACTATAAGAACTAAGAATTATTATTCTTATAAAACAAACAGTGTAAGGCTTATCTTGTCACCAAGAGGCCAATTAGTTTACAATATTGTATGAAAAGTTAATATAAACTCAGACTGTGTGACAATAACTCATACTATCTGATTTGTTCGTAATAGTTACCATAGTTTGTTTTCACTGCTTAAAAAAGGGTGGATTTTCAGCAAGATAACTAAAGCATGTTCGCTATTAGGCTATAAAATCCTAGTAAAGACGAAACGTAATTTTACCACAAGGTAGCCAAGCCAGGTTAACCATAGTTGGAGTAGCATAGTGTTGACCTCTTCCAGCAACCCGTGATAAAATTATTGTCTTGTCCCCCCTGGGATTTTATAAAGCAATAACCAATACACATTTACCTATCCCACTGGGAAAAAAGAAACGACATCTTTTTTGCAGTAAAGACACAGCCTAGGATTTATGGCACAAACTGAAATTTTAGAGTGGGAAATGAGCAGTAGGACATTTAGTCTAGTGAAAAGCCTGGGCTAAGATAAAAAGAACACATGGCTGACTGAGTCATTAACAGGCCATCTGTGCTTCACTCCCTATGGAGCAGTCCAAACGAACGCTTTTCTAGACAACAGGTCCCAGATATTGAAAAGCCAGAAAACTGCTTCAATTGTTCTGTACACTTGGACAGTTCTAAATATTAACAATGGCACCTAAGGAAAACCTTTGTTCTGAATTTTTTTGATGTAATCTCTTCCAACTCTTTAAATCCAGAACTCTGACAGTAAGTTATGAGCCCAAGCTTTCGTTACACACACAATTTCAAACGCACTTTTTGTTGACACTAATAGTCAGCAGTCTAGACAAAAGTTTATAATCACTGTTGAGACTCAAATGCTATGTTGATGAGAATTATTAAAGATATTTGTTATGTAGGTATCAGAGGGGTAGCCGTGTTAGTCTGGTTCTGTAGAAGCAGCAAAGAATCCTGTGGCACCTTATAGACTAACAGATGTTTTGCAGCATGAGCTTTCGTGGGTGAATACCCACTTCTTCGGATGCAAGCAGTGGAAATTTCCAGGGGCAGGTGTGTATATATAAGCAAGCAAGAAGCAGGCTAGAGATAACGAGGTTTTTCGTATTCACCCACGAAAGCTCATGCTGCAAAACATCTGTTAGTCTATAAGGTGCCACAGGATTCTTTGCTGCTTGTTATGTAGGGTTCATGGTGGTCACAGTTATAGCTGACACAGGCAAGAGATGTAATTACCTAGAGCCTCAAATATTGTTATACCTGGTACAAGCTTGTAGCCTCTTCAAGAAATTACAATTGAAATTGCACATAAACTCTAACCTCTTAGCATAATTTCTGACTCTGTAGCAGCACAGAGGAAATTCTCAAATTATAGGCAGCATCCACTAATCTGAGTTATGTGAGCACAATAGGCTTTTTTTTTTTAAAAAAAAAAGGTTTTGGAAGACTGGAAAGAACAGTCACCCTATTCTAACTGTGGCTCTTCAAGATATTGTAGTCACTGTGGATCCCACTATAGGAATAGGTGTGCATGCACTTCACCTGCATAAGATCAGCTTCTTTTGAATAGCAGTGTCCATCAGGGCTGCATGTGCACCCTGTGCCTCTTCTTGCTCCCGTGTGAAGACACAAAGGGCATAATACAAGACCCTCCCTCAGCTCCATCACAATTCAAAGCCCATGATAGCAGAGGACTCCAAAAATCAGAAATGGAGGACTATAGGGAAAGTAATGAATATCTCTGAGTATGTGTCAGCCTGGATCCAATCTGTATGAGACTGGAAAGCAGCATCACCTCGGGGGGGTGGGGGGGAGTATGAGGAGTCTCGTATCAGTTGAATTGCGATTGCAGTACAGGTCTCCCAACTTTGGCATCTGACTTGGCATCTCTGTCCAAGGCTTAGTGTCTGACAAAGGTCAGTGAGTTACTCCATATTGATGCTCAACAAATTGTTGATACTGGCACATTTCTGAAGCAGAGAGATGATGTTGCTTGTGCTGTGGTGGAGACAGCTACATGATGTTCAATGGGAGCAGTATACCAGCTAACTGCTAACACAGCAAAATATGTTGTCATCCATTTTGATAGTCAAATGAGATGGCCTGACCTTTAGATTAGTCACTATAGCAAGAAACAACCAGGGGGACAGCTTGAATAGTTGGGGGTTCTGTTAAAATAATAAAACAAGGCCCTGAAAACATCAAGAGTGTGCAACTGCTTCTTCTCCCAGAGCAGAGTGTAACTTAGGAAAGGAAACTGGCCCCAGTGGTTTGCTGGGGGAGGAAGCAATAGACATGATGTATCTTGATTTTAATAAGGCTTTTGACATTCCCACATGACATTCACATAAGCAAATTAGTGGAAATTACTATAAGATGAGTACAAACTGGTTGTAAGACTGTACTCAAAGAGCAGTTGTCAATAGTCTGCTTCAGACTGGGAGGGTGTATCTATTGTAATCCCACAAGACAGTGTCCTAGGTTCAGTACTATTCAATATTTTCATTTATGACTTGGATAGTAAGGTGGAGAGTATGCTTATAAAATTTGTAGATGAGCACCATCACCTAAGTAAAAAAAATATTATTTTTTTAAACCAAAACTATTTGGCAAATGTGTCTCAAATTCATCAACATTTTCAGGCATTTACCTACCTTTTTGGCAAATAAATTATTTGTCTGAAAAATTTCAGCCCACTCTTGTTATAGATGCTGGCTTTATTGCTTAGCATGCTGGCTTCAGGCTGCTCGTGCCAAAAGATTTCATTAATGCTGAAGTTTTCAGTGTCAACGTTGCTAGTGCCAGCTACATCAGCTTCCTCTTAGCCTTCCTTTCATTGCCCAATCCCAGGAGTCTGGAGTGTGCTCGAGGGAGTGCTAGCCGATGCTGTCTTTTCCAGACTCACACTGGCAGTTATCATCTCAGGGTCTCAAGTGACCCACATGCACTGCTCTAGCAGAAACCTGAGCCGAACATCCTTGGTTTTGCAGGTCCTTGAGAAGGACTTTTACATAGAGCATCTACCAGGTATGTGGCTCTTTTGTAGGTAGAAGAGGCATCAATTACGTCCACCTTTGGTGGGATTCAGTCCGTCGCAAGACGGGCATTGTTTGAATCCTAATGATTTAGAGTCTGCCAAGAGGCGTGGCCACTGGCATGCAGAATCTTCCTCCATTGTACAGAGGGATGCACAAAGCGATAGCTGATAGGACCTCCCAAAGAAAAGAAAAACTGAGGAAAACAGAAGTGTGAAGATGAAATTTGTTTCACACAGAAGAGTTGGAAAAACTGAAATGATGTTTCAGATTGTTGCCATAGATGGTAAGAAAAAAGCAAGGGAGGGTCATGGCCACTCTAGCCTTTATGCCTTTGCACTGGAGTATGAGGCAGTGCCAACAGAGACAATTCTTCAAAAGGTTCTGCTCTTACATGAATGTGCATCACATTAGGATCCACACTGACACATACTCAAAACAATAAGGCTTTTCCAGACTAAAACTTCATTAAAAGTTAAGGATGAAAATATATTCTCTTTTAAAACAAAGAGAAACATTGCTGAATCAGGACATCTGCTATTAAGTTACCAGCCAACACACAATATTTACATTTAACTTTGTTTAATTCCTAGCATTTCATTTGGGTTTTGTTGCGAGTTTTATTGTTTTGTCGGTTTTTCCTTTAAAATGTATGCTATTAGCTTTGTTTTCAAAAAGGACAGAAATCAACTGATTCTTGATTAATCTATGTCTAGAATCTAAGAATAGATAGATAGTCTTGTGAGAATTGTTAAAGTACTAAAGCTAGGGATCTCTTAATTATCTAGGACATGCTCCCCATAAGAAGGCCTAATACAGCTCATTTTTGGGCAACAGAGCCCAGAACTCTGAGGAAGAAAGGAAATCTGTTAGAACTGAACTAAAAGTTGAACTGAAAGTTTTTTTCAGAACTGTGGCTAATTAACGGCATGTAGGTGAAAGATTAAATTAAATCATTTCCCCAAGAATGTGATAACTCAAATCTGTGTACTGAACACCTTTTTTTAAAAAAGGTCATTTTAGGTATGAATTTGATGATCAAGGAAATGAAACACCTTTATTTAACTTCAAAGAATACAGAAAGATATTTTAAAAACTCAGAAACTAAGTACTGGCAAGGAGCCATCAAGCATACGGCTCAAACAGGCAGCTCCAGAAATATTCATTAGTAGCAAAAAAAGGACACAGGCTTCTGAGCAGAAACAACTTCAGTTCCTTTTTATTAGCTTTTGAATATTGTACCTTTTCCAAAACTAAATTCTAGAAATAGTCAGAATAGCAATAGGTTAAGAAAGGCAAATAGGGCAGTTAAGTTTTAAAATCATTTCTTTCTTGTAATCTTTAAACTGTAATTAATTTTTATTCCTGTGTATATCATTGTTATTTAAACAGACCATAAAAGGAATGAGTTATTTATGTCTTCTGACAATTTTTGAAAAAAAATTGTACCAAATTACATTTTGCCTGTCCTCTTAGGGCTTTTCTACATGGTGCATCAGTGCTCACTACGTGGGAAGTGATTTCTAAAGCACACTAACTTGCTGAGCATTAACTGGTCCATGTAGACCCTACTGATGCATACTACACGTGTGCTTTCATTTAGTGCAGGCTACTCTTTACTCCAGTATGTCTGGGAACGTTTATAAAAGCACAGTGGGGTACTGAGCAAAACGACAGACAAGAAGGGGCAGCTCATAATATGTTATATCAGATCATTTATATCACATATAGTGTGCTTAGTGTTTGTTTTTTGTGATACTTCTATCACAAATGTATTATGCAATACGAAATAAAGATTTTTTTTTTTATTACCTGCTATTTCTTGGTGTCTGGTAATTTCAAAATGAGTCATATATATTTCAGTCTGATCCATAGTATTACAAATATTAAAAAGCTGTTTAGAAAGAATTCATCAATGAAATTATATTTGGAAAGAATCATAGTAGGAAAGGCTTAATTATTTAAATTGTTACATTCAAATTATTATAATTAGTGCTAAGTAGATTCCCCTCCCGCCTCATCAACTGAAGTCGTGTGTGTGTGTACAAACCAATGAGCAGGGCTAACCTTTTCAGGATTTGTCTACATAGGAAAGTGTTACAGTTATACTGGTATAGCCTCCCTGTATGGGCATATTACGGAGTAAAAGTAGCTTTTTGTTCCCTCCCCACCACTTATTTTTTTTAAAAAAACATTAATTCACACCCCTTCCAAAACAACATAAGCAAAACTGAAAAACTCTTATTCCAGAATAACCATTCACACAGGAGGTTATACTGGTAGAACTATATTGGTTTAAATTCACATTTTAGTTTATACCAGTATAAAAATATTTTCCATGTAGACAATTATAAAATAAATCAAATTTGAATGTAAGTATGCTATTTATATTTCAGTGTAGAGTATATAGAGCAGGTCATTGCTCTACAAGTCATTGTCTGTATGAAATTTTAGTTTGTACTGACTTCCCTAGTTATTTTATGTAATCTGATGTAAAACTTGGCAGATAACTAGAGGAATTGATGTACTCCCTGGAAGACCTCTGCGTACCCCCAGGGGTACACGTACACCTGTTTGAGACCCACCTGCCTAATATGCTTAGTTGATTCAATGTTTAAAATGGTAGTGGCAGATGGTGGGGATTCTACACTAAAGTCATCCCTAGATGTTGCAAACACTGTGAGGGCTGGAGCTGGGTTCTCTCCAAATTCACCAAGAAACAGTGTTTTGAAAACAGACCTTTGCTCCCTCAGTCCTAGGTCATCTAAAAATGGTGACATACATCCCTTTCTCCTTCAGAGGAACACTAGGTATCTGACTTTAAGCTACTTCTTTCCTACTCCCTTCTCAGGTGCACTGAATGTAGATTTGCTGAAAAGAAATCTAAATTGTGGCAGGCAACTTACCTGAATTTTAGTTTTATGTACCAAACAGGTTGCCTTTTGCATTTATTGCTCTGTTATATAAACTTTATAGGTCTCTGGCACTTTTAACTTCACATAGTCATTAGAAATGTTAACTCATCTCGGGGGAGGGAGGAGATTACATTTGCTAACCACTTTAAGTATGAGCAATGAAGACAAAAACCACAGAACTTTAGATTCCCCAGTATCACATCTTCCAAAGATACACGACTATTAATAATTACTGGCAGCTTGCACTAAAAATAGTCAAACAATTATCAAAGTTGAAATTTTTCTTATTCTACATGCCGGTAAAAAAAAATCTTATTAAAATGAACTTAGTTAATGCAGTAATGTGTAGTTCCATTTGACTTAACAGTGGTGAGCATCTAGAAATTCCATACTACACACCAATGCAAAATGCCACCACTAAGGCTCTGATCTAGCTAATAATCATATGCACAGATTTAAGCATTTTAGTAGTTCCAATGAAGTCAATGGGCTAAATTAACACATGCTCAAATGCTTTGGTGAATCAACACCTAATACACTAGGCAGCATGATTCAGAAAAGCCCAAACCTTAACACCAAAAGAAGGCTGCAGTACTACATATCTTAACTCAAGTTGCTAAATACCCAGATTTCAAATCCATATGGCAGTGCATTACCTGGATCATTATGTGAGTGAGGCACAACAAACACTTGAAGAGGTTCATCATCCCATTCATTTTCATTGTACGTGATATCAAATCCTTGTTTCCAAACTCCACCATCTGGATTATCGAAAGGAAGAATATCATAGACATCCAACATCTAAAAAGAGTAAAAGGAATGTACAGCATGAATTCACAGAATGGATATAGTGTACAATTCCATATTAAAAAAATTCTGTGTTAATTAAAATCCAGTATTAAATTCTGGCTGTTGCTCTTAAAAAAAATATATTTTTAAATGGGTAACTGAAGACCAATCTGACTTATAGCAGCACAAAACATGCTTAGTATGATAATGACTGGGGACCAACCAAGATCAAGGGTTAATTGTATTGAGCACTGTTCATATACACAGCAGTAGATAGTCCCTGCTCCAAAGAACTTACAATCTAAACTGCAAAGACAAAAGGGTAGAGAAAAGGGATATATAAATACAAGCAAATTGACCAGCGTGATGGTGGCATATGTGATGTCTAATTCCACAATTTTTTTTGGTGGGGGAATCTATTATGATGGGATTAATGAAATGGGAAGTCAAGGGAACGGAGAAGGTGAGGGGACAAAACAAGCGAGGATAGAGAAGAGGAAGGTCTGAGGACAGGTGTGATGTGAAGATGAGGTAAAGAGTCTACAAAGACAGCAGACACGAGGGGGATGGAACAAAAAGACAAAGTCCAGTCAAAACTATAGGAAACATTCTTGTTGCTTGATATAATTAAGGCTGATTCTGTAGCTGCTCTCTTCCTTAGTAAAATATTTGCTCAAGTCAAACAAGAGATATGAAGTTTATTCAGATAATTGAGGTCACAGTAAATGAAGCTCTCCAAAATGAGGTGCTTGCAGAATTTAGACACTAATGGACAATTTTCTATGGAGAAAATCTTGTGTTGAGGTCATACTACAGGAATGATATCTGACTTTGCTAGTTAGGGCTTGGAGAACCACGTTTCTACCTTTTTATTCTCTAACCAATTTTAAAAACACAGAGCTGTTACCCACTTATTTTGTTAGAAGTTAACTTTATATCCTCCATATTACTGAAGGAAAAAGATCTAGGAAGAGCAAATATCACATTGTCTGAACATATAACTTTATGGTTTCAAGTTCTGAAAAAGAAAATAAGTTATTTCCATTTCCAAAGAGAGCTCAGCTGGATCCCCATATTTCGCAATGAAATCAAAAAGGTTTTTTTAATATTTTATGTAGTTAATTCAGGTCTATATCAGTAATGTACTCTGTGAAAGCATTATTATCCGTAAAACCTCAAATGGTTTTATATTGTGGCCAGAGTATCAAAACAGTTAACAGAACATTAAAAGGCTGATTCAAAAATCATATACAAAAGATTAACCTTCTGTTAAGTTTGAGCCAAGTCTCCAGGTGCTTGGGTTAGGCAAAATGCAATTAAAGCATAGGCAGTCACCAGATAAGATTATCTTTAGGCAACATAAAAAGTAATGAACAAAAACCGAGCAAGGATCTCAGGTTTTGGCACTAACACCAATCTACAGAAATCAAACTACTTTAAACCCTCTTTATAACAATATGCTAGTGTGTCTAAGGGCACTCTGAGTCAAATTTTCTTTTTCTAGCTCACAGATTTAACTTTCTTTACAGACTTAAAATTAGAGAAATAAACCACAATGGAATGTTGCGGTTATATTTTCTGATCCTAGTCATATCCCACCTCAGAAAAAGTTTATAGAATGAATGTTTACATAGCACAGTAAGAATTTATGTGACTAAACAATAACACTCATGGAAAGAGGGTATCAATTTAGAGAAAACTGACTTGTCACTAACGAATCAGAGATAGCACACAATTTCATAAGTTTGACATCTACATGGGGCCAGAATTTCATCTGTAGAGATCTGCTGGCAGTAAGATCTTGATCACTCAAAAGGTTTATTCTTTTGTTTTAAGATAAAATAAAATAAAGATAGCTCAGTTTGGGCTGATCACAGCAAGTTTCTCATTTTATATGCTATGCTATATTATAATTTATGGACAACAGCAAGAGTATAGAGACCAGTCAAGTGGCTTGGTTTAGACTGCCACAAAGCTTTGTCTACACTGGACTCACCTTTCCTAAAACTTCACAATATTGATAATAGAGATGCAATTCAACTAGTAATGGTTGCTTGTTATTCCTAGAGCTCTCAAGCAGCAACAGACAGCATTTTAACAATAGTGTATGGTCTACATCTCTTTTGAGCAGTTAGACAAATTTATGGTTGAAACAATGATCTATATTTAGTAGTAGAAACAGCGGGAATTTTTTAGGGAAAAAAGGCTAATGCAGACGCTCCCTAAGACGTCTACGAGAATTCATCTAAATTTTTTTTCTACAAAGAGAAACTGATTCAGGACTCTGGAATTCAGAATAGACCAAAAGCCTTCTAACTCTGATTCAAAACACAGTGCTTCTATGACAAACAAAAGGACTACTCTGAGGTACTAACAAAACTATGCCCCAACAGGGGCAAAGAATCAAGACTCAAAAGCAACATTAAGACCATGGTAGGGTTCACCATTCAGGTACAATTGCATTAAGGCCCTTACGCTCTGAGGACAACTCTGTACTGTGAATGAACTAACACCCTAAAAGCTACTGAGGGTAGGACCAAGACATGGGGGTCCAATGCACCTGTGTGCTGATGCACTCAGCTGGCCTCTATTTCACAAGGGTATTGTGCGAATAAAATTCACTGATTGTGAGGCACTCAATATTCTGTTGAGGACCACATAAGCAGTGAGAGAATGTTCCTAAGCATAAAGTAAAGACCATGTAGCCTCACATCTACAGCTTACAACGTTTATACTGATCATTCAGTCCCTTCTCACAAAAACAAATACAGCCTGACCTAATCTAAACAAAAGCTCATTTATCTATAGGAACTTATTTTCCAGCTGGTTTGCATCCAGGCGCTGGAGTCACTTGCCTAAAGACATGCAGGCACAGGCATAAATACCACATACCCCCATAAGAGATCTTCTAAGCTCTCTACAACCAGAAGGGGAGACAGTAAGTGTGGCTTCAGGTGGCAATACAGTTCCAGAACAAGAGTCTCCACAGGTAAGTAACCACTTGTTCCTCCTACATGGAGTTTCCCCCACAAAGCCCCAAGGTAGCAATGACATCCTTGAGAAGGTGGGCTGAGGAGCTCTAATAACTCAGACTAAATCACTGTCTTCCCAAAACTCATCTGTTCTTCATGCATTGTCAAGAAGATACAATTAAGATAGGTGTGACTCAAATGCCACACAGAACCCTAAAGATTTCAGTTAAGGGTACACAAGAACTACATTCTTTTAAATCTGTCATCCCTTTGGCATTCCCTAAGGCATTCAGGCACAGAAGGATCAATAGTTAGTTTGTAACAGGACTAGATGCTGAGTCTTCTCCACTTACACAGACTGAACCAAGATCACTTGACCATTACATTTTTCTATGAAGGCCACAAATAGTACAAGGTCATTTAGAATACCAATCAGACTAAGTAAAAGCTAAAGTTGTTCTGACATAAAGGGTGAAAAATGTTGCCTTTCAAGGACAGTATGGGCTATGGGGGCGGGGGGACAGGCTTTGATGTTAGCTTATTCAGATGAAAATCAAATATCACTTTTGTCAGATATTGGTGTGAGGGGCAAGTACCACCTTCTCTTTGAGAAATATGGTTTAAAATTCATGAGGCTGTCTGGGACTGCATCTCTAAGACCCTCCTGTCAAAGGTAATGGACACTAATTTTAATGAGTAGGAGGATGAAAGTCTAAGATCCATTAAATATTGTTTTGCCAAGATCCCTTGTCTGTCCTTCACAGCAATATGGTAGGCAAAAAATAGTGCCTAAATAAATCTCTACAATTGCCAGCGATAGCAGAATAGAAGGATGGTCCAGCAGACAGAGTCCTAGCCTAGGACTTGAGAGATGCAGGTTCATTTCCTTACTCTATCACATACTTTCTGTGTGACCTTGGTAAGTCACTTAGTCTCTCTTCTCCTCAGTTCCCTAACTGAACAAATTACTTAATAATTGCATCTGATCAGCACAGCACTTCTTAGTGAAAGGCCTTCTGCACTACAACAGAACTATCTTGGTTTCCTCACAAGATCAGGACATTTTGCATAGGAACCCAATAACCATGTTGTTAGGATAAAGAACTTGAGATCTGGACATACGACCCCTGCCAGACTACTGGGTCAAGGGAGCTGACTTAAAGGGGGAAAAAGAAGAGCTCATCTCTGGCAGAGCCAGCAGCTCTGAAAAACAGCCTGCAGTGCTCAAGCAAGTGTGTCTGAGGTCACAAGGGCTTAATCTTGCTCAATATTCCGGTGGAAAGAGGAAATTGAGGAAAGACATAAAAGGAACCCAACACACCTCAACATAAAAGAAAGGTGTTGGTATGCACCAAGGGTCCTTACCCACTCTCAGACAGGTCCCCAAACACCTGCTGCTCTAATTCATATCAAACAAGGATATGAATCCAAAGGAGCCCCATTCCAAATATTAGAGCAAACACACTGGATTTGAGCCACCACTCAAGCCTATCCAAAATCTTCCAACTCAGAGCATCAACAATAGTATGTTGAGAGGCGGGCAGGCTGTTGTTCTGCAGACAGCTGCAGAAAGCAAACAAGACACTTCATTTCAGATGCCTCATTCCTGGAGAGATGGCCTAGCATGACACGTGTTCAATCAATATATTTTAACCATGCTGTCTGACAAACTGCACTGGATGTAATATAACCTATGATAAAAAGATAAGAGGAGCCTACTGGCCCTAGCTCTAACAAATTTATACGAAGTCTAGACTCCTGAGGTAACTGAAGGCCACAAATGGTGGGGGCTCACAGATGCATTCCTGAACACATTAGTGCCTGTCCTTGTCTACTTCTCAGATAAGGAGAAAGGCATCCATTCTTTTCAAAACACACTCTCTAGTTGAGCCAACCACAGTAGAGAGTCTCAAGCATAGGCGCCAATTCCGTGGGTGCTCCGGGGCTGGAGAACCCATGAGGAAAAATTGGTGGGTGCTCTGCACCCAGCGGCAGCCAAGCTCCCCACCCCAGCTAACCTCCGCCTCCAGCTCCGCCTCCTCCCCTGAGCATGCCATGTCCCGCTTCTCCTCCCATCGCCTGCCGCCACGAAACAGCTGTTTCGCGGCGTAACAAGCTGTGGGAGGGAGGGGGGAGGAGTGGGAACACGGAGCACTCAGGGGAGGAGGTGGGGCCGGGGCGGGGATTTGGGGAAGGGGTTGGAATGGGGGCAGGGCAGGAGTGGAGTCAGGGGTGGGGGGAGGGGTCGAGCACCCACTGGCACCAGAAGAAGTTGGCGCCTATGGTCTCAAACCTATCAGGAGCTAGAAGGGATTCATTAAAGAATGAATACTTGATTTGTGCACCACATTTAACCACACCTGACAGCATAGTATCATTAGACCTGCGAAGAAGGTGACAAGGGTGCAATATGCCATCAAACTGAACACGCTCAGGAAAATCTCACAGGGACTTTAATATGGAACTGATGAAGGCCTAAATGAAAAACAGAGGGAAAGCAGCTGAACTCACCAAGCAGAGACAGTGAACTGGAGTTGCAAAGGGCTGGAAGTACAGTGCTCTTTTGCCCAACCTATGTTTACAGTTAATTTAAATGTTAATATGTTATTTTGATCTATGAATTAACAGACTACAGCACAGAGAGGGACTGTTTGACTACACTGTTGACCATTACCTATATATATATAAATAAAAATACACACAAACATTATCTATCCATGTTTTTAAGGGTTGAATTTGAGTCATTTATCCTGCAGGATGCTTAACCCTTTCTGGTCATGCGTCACACAAGACAACGTCTCTCTAAAAAGATATGATTTAGTTCAGGGATCGGCAACCTTTGGCATGCGGCCCGCCAGGGTAAGCATCCTGACGGGACGGGAAAGGATGGTTTACCTGCCACGTCTGCAGGTTCGGCCTATCACGGCTCCCACTGTCCACGGTTCGCCGTCCCAGGCCAATGGGGGCTGCGGGAAGTAGCGCGGGCCGAGGGATGTGCTGGCTGCCACCCCTCACCAGCCCTATTGGCCTGGAGCGGCAAACCACGGCCAGTAGGAGCCATGATCAGCCGAACCCTTGGACGCAGCCGGTAAACAAATCGGCCCAGCCAGAGTGCTTACCCTGGAGGGCCACGGGCCAAAGGTTGTCGATCCCTGATTTAGTTCAGCCAGAACTTGGGTGAAGTTATACAACCTGTGTAATGCAGAAGCCTAGATTACATTATTGTGACAAATAGGGCAATTTCCAGCCATATCCTTGAAAAAATATTACTGAATTACATTTAAGTATCTTTGGACTCTATTGTATCAATTGAAAAGTTTATACATTATTGTGGGATTGGATGTAACTTCTTTAGTGGGGAAACGTGGCCAATGTAAAATGTTGTGAGCTTCAAAAGGACTATTTAAAACAACATGTCACGCAAGAAGTAATTTTCAGGACAAACAAAATTAAGTGGGTTCCCTAGGAAATTCCTAAGGGGGAGGTGAATGCTAATACCCACCACCAGACCCAACCTTTGGAAGCTACGACCTGAGGAGACAACCATTATTTACAAATTACTTGTCTCAGGAACCTGAAATATGCAGCCTGGGCCTTTGAACAAGAGAGATTTGATTTATTCATGAGAGTGGTTGTTCTGAGCTGTTATAAACTTGTAACCAAAGAAAACTGAAGTTGCCAACTTTCTGATCACAGAAAACCAAACATCTTTGCCTCAACCCCTGCCCTGAGGCCTCGCATCTGCCCCGCCCCTTCACTGAGGCCCTGTCAGCCACTCACTCCATCTCCCCTTCCTCTGTCACTTGCTCTCCCCCACCCTCACTCACTCGCTCGCTCAGTTTCGCTGGGCTGGGGCAAGGGATCGGGGTGTGGGAAGGGGTGCGAACTCCAACTGGGGGTGTGGGCTCCGGGGTAGGGCCAGGGATGAGGGGTTTGGGGTGCATGATGGGGCTCTAGGCTGGGCAGGGGGTTGAGTGTAAGGGTGGGTTGAGGGCTCCAGCTGGGGGTACAGGCTCAGGGGTGGGGCTGAGGATGAGACCCCTCCGACACCCTAGACACCTCAACGTTGAGGAAGGGGGTTGGGTGCAGGCTCTGGGAGGACGTTTGGATGTGGGAGGGGGCTGGGGGTTGAGGTGCAGGAAGGGGGGCAGGCTCCAGGCACCACTTACCTGAGGTGGCTCCTGGAAGCGGCTGGCATGTACCTCCAACTCCTAGGTGCAGAGGTGGCCAGGAACTCCACAGGCACCACCCCTGCAGCTCCCATTGGCCACAGTTCCCTGAGGCCTCACATCTGCCCCACCCCTTCACTGAGGCCCTGTCAGCCACTCACTCCATCTCCCCTTCCTCTGTCACTTGCTCTCCCCCACCCTCACTCACTCGCTCGCTCAGTTTCGCTGGGCTGGGGCAAGGGATCGGGGTGTGGGAAGGGATGCGAACTCCAACTGGGGGTGTGGGCTCCGGGGTAGGGCCAGGGATGAGGGGCCACAGTTCCCGGCCAATGGGAGCTGAGGGGCTGGTGCTCGGGGTGGCACCCATGCTGCGAGCAGAGGCGACATGCGGAGCCCCCCAGCTGCCTCTGTGCCTAGGAGCCTGAAGGACATGCCGGCTGCTTCCAAGAGCCACGCAGAGTTGGCCTCTACAGCTAAACGGAATTTTAGTGGCCCGGTCAGCTGTGCAGACTAGAGCCACCAGGGTCCCTTTTCGACCAGGCATTCCGGTCGAAAACAGGCAACCTAGGGAAAACCCCCTTGGTAGGGTTTGATGGACTGACTCCTGCAAAAGCCCCTGCTGGAGTTGGGGAGGGAGAGTGATCTCTGGGAATCTTATCTGCATGCTTGGAGGTTCTTTTATTGTTTTTGGTATGTTTTCTCTGTAATCCTTTCACCTTAAGAAGAATGTTCCTGCTTATAAAGAGCTGTGTGGCAGCTTACAACTGTTGGCAATCATAATAGAACACTGCCTAAAAAGGCCTGCTCCTGCACTTTACTTTCTCCTCAGAGGCTGTCTGGCCTGCTGGTGAATAACAGAGACAGTATTGGAAGGGAACTGTGCAGCCTGGAAAAACCTTGGTTCTGAGGCAGAGAGATGTGGGTCTCCGCCCAATAAAGGTGGGGGAGCCAGAAGCCTGAAAGTGATTGCCCTAAAAGTGATTGCACAGAGTGGAACTCCAAGTGCAGTTGAGCTGAACTGAGACAATCATAATTATTCTTTCTGGTCTTGAAATTCTATTAATATTTCCAGCTCTGACACCTTTTCTAAAACTGCAGCGCTCTTAAAACTTCCCCCCCCACCCTCTGCTACCAGTGTTGATGTGTATTTATAACCTTATTACTAGCTTAATTAAGTTTTTTATCTGATGATAACCTTAGAATGCATTATAGAAAGATGACTGACACTTGTGTAGATTACTGATTTTAAAAGATTAATCTATTTCTCTCTATATATGAAGTATTAATATAGTATGAACTACTACCAGGATCCCTGAGGGGCTTAAAAGTATCGTAATAGGTGCAGCAGATTTTACAGATGTTGTTATGCCTACATTCAGTTATCCAGAGTCAACTGTTTCCTGGATATTGTTGCTGTTCAGAGACTGATTTCTAGATGCTTCTCTGTGATCCAGGCTTCACAAAATTTAATCTTTGCATACAGGATCTATAGCCACATCAGACATCCAAAATAACAGCGTTCAGAACTAAATAATACAGAGTACAACTCTGAGGTTTCCCTGCTCTTTAAAAGTAACCACACAATTAAAAAAAATAATTAAAGACCCCATTCTTCACTGATAACTTGTAGAATACGACTTTAAAAGATGCTGAACACCCGGAGTCCATGTTAAAATAAATTGAACAAGCATTAATCACTTTTGAAAAGTCAAGCCCAAGTTTCTAGGTCAATTTTTTGAGACATGAATATTCCAAAAAACAGTTCTCAAAAAAGGAAACAGTACCCAAGATTTTCTCTCTCCTTCAAAATTCCACCTCTTACACATGCATTGTCTCCCCTCAAAAATAATCATCACCTCTGCCACTCATCTCTAAAAGCAGCATACAGGAGAAGTTTCCATATTTCCATTCAAGTGGTTCAATTTCAGAAAAGTTTGAGAGTAGGATGGAAGGAAAGTCAAAAATCAACCAACCCAACACACACCTGTAACCATGGAGAGACTACTATATTTCCAAAGTATAATCTGTTAAGAGCCTTGCAACACCGTATCAGGTTTAGGTTAGGTCATCTAAAAAGAACCTGTAAAAGCAACAAAGAATCCTGTGGCACCTTATAGACTAACAGACGTTTTGCAGCATGAGCTTTCGTGGGTGAATACTCACTTCTTCGGATGCAAGACCGAAGAACCTGACCATCTTGGGCACAGGTCATCTCTGATCATCTCCTGCTGCCTTCGTGTTTGGTGCTGCGTGCCTCACTCCTGCCAGCGCCAACTCATAAGTCACAGCGCCTCTCATTTCATAGCGCACAGCGCAGCAATGGCCATCTGGAGCAGAGCACACTGCTGCCACCACACCAACCCCACCAGCAGGAGGCATCCAGAGATGCATCATGGGTGTGGGGAGTGGAAAGTCCCACCAGGCCAAGCCTAACGACCAAGAGGCAGTGGCAGTACTGACAGGTTCAGGGGGAAGTGTCAGGTTTCGGTCAGGTCTAAAATTGACTTGACACACTCGAATCAGGTTGGCTGTGCTCAAGTCAGGCTTTAAAAATAGGCCCAAGCAGACCTTTATAATCAGTATTAATGTTTGATAATAAGTTATCAGAATTTAAACACCGAGGTGGTAGATTTTGTGACCCAGTAGTAGTGCTCTGCAGTGCCAGGTGGTATATCAGGGTTAGATTTCTTGTTACTAGGAATGTTAATATTTATTTGCATGCTTCTTACCTGTACATTTGAATCTTGACTTCCACTTTTTGAAGCAAATGAGCAATCCTCAGGATCAACTGTGAGGGATACTAGAGCAGATGGCAGAAGCTCAGAAAAAGATCCTTGACTGAAATTTATGGCCTCTGGGTTTCTTTGACCATCCTTCACAGATTCACTCAGATTGATCACAGAATCTCTTATGTTGGAAATAATCTCATTATTTTCTGCCAACAAACGTTCTAAGTGGTCTATTTTCTCTTGTAATATTGAAAGCTGGCCCTGTATTAAAAGAAATTTAAAATTCTATTAGTCCTCAGATCATCTCCTTGCAAATCTAAATATTTGGAATTCCATTTTCAATTCCGCTAAAGTGGTATTTCCTGACAAACATTTTATTGAATACACCATTATTTTGTGTTCACTTATAGAAACAGAACTAATTATGGAAAAGGGCTCCTAACCATCTTGTAGTGCTACATGGAAACTTCAGCACCTGAAAGAAAAACAAAGCAAGAAAACTTGTCTTATACTTTGTTATAAACTTGAACTCATGTTAAATGGATATTCAACAATGACAAAATAGCTATATTGGGTTTCAAATACCAAATTAATCATGGCAGATAATTACAAGTTAGTTGGGAATTTCAAATTTAAAACTTTCCTTCATGCCTATCAAAATTTTCCAAAAACCCAGCCTTTGCATATACTAGCATGTCTTTATCTGAAGAAAAATCTGTTTTCATTACAGAATTAGTTGCATTCTGAAATGGGCTTGAAAACAAGGCATAAAGTTTTGTTTTTCCTATATGTGCAGATGGTCTTTCAATGTAACATTCCATAGTTTATTACCTTTCAAAGATACAGCTACATAAAAATTTGTACATGATTTCACTGTTTAAAAAAAACACAGCAGAGGTCTGAGGAAGAACAAAGTGGTACATAATAGGGAGAAAAATATAAATTGCTTGATCCATATTAGCTAATCCTTTTACTTAGACTGAGTACGAGCAGTAGGATAATCTTACAGTTATACAAATTAAACATAAAATTAAACAAATTATTTCTATTTGGCAGCAGCTAAGAAAGCTCTCTCAGCCTGATGGGGTCTTCAGTCATAGGGTCATACCCAATTTTGCAGTGACCAACTGATCTAGTTCTAGACCTTGCTGGCAGGCAACATAAGGAAAAGAAGCTGACCCTTCCTCCAGGAAGGCAGGGATGAGTGGAAACTAGGCAAAACAGAAGAACAACAATACCTATCCATACCTATCAGCCAATAATCTTAGACTGGCCAGTGGAAGTTGGAGCAAAAGGTGCTGTACTTCCTACCAGGGTGCTAACCCTTAGACAACTCTGCCCCTTCCTTTAATCTCAAATCAGTTCCAGCTAGTGAGTAGGCAGTACATTTACAAACTCCAATAAGTTTTGAAAAAGATGTTTTATACAATCACAAGAAGCTAAATGGCATCATTTGGGTTTTTGACATGTGGATATATTTGCTCACTAATTGTTTTTTTCCTCAAGTTTTATCTCCACCCTAGTATTTTGGGTCCACAGGTTCCACCATCAATAAGAAAGGTTCAGGGACAGAGGGACTTTAAACACATTCTTAAATAAAGCCTTGACCTATTCCAAAAGGTATAGAATTCATGAGTCATTTTTGCCAAAAATTCTCTCTACATCAAAAAAGAATATTACAGGTCAAGATTTCTGCCTAAACTTTGTTCATTATGTTCAACACAGCTAATACTGTCACAGAGCAACTGCCCTTTAATGAATCCTTTTAGTGATCTTCCTGTTTTAGCAGAGTTTGTGACTTAACGCTCAAATTTTTGCTGGTACCTTGCTGTATCTATTTTATAATACAACTGCTAACAGCCATTGTCAGAGGGATTCTTACTTGAATATAAACAAGCACTCGTTTTTAAGATGAGTGATGAAGCCTCAATGTCCTATAAACAGCATCAGGGCCTTCAGTGGCAGAAAGGACAGATAATTCTCAAAATCAGCAACAGAACTCCAAAATGAATGTTTTCTCTCACCATTCACCCGAAACATGCTCTTGCACATCCCTTTGAAGGCCCAAATTGTTTCCTTAACATGTAAAAACAGTGCAGAGATCTATACTTCAATTTGAAAAGACTTAGGCTATGTCTACATTGCACACCTTACAAGAGCATAGCTGTGACACTGCAGCCACACCAATGTAAGGTGTGCTGTGTAGCCGCTCTTTATCGCTGGGAGAGAGCTCTCCCGGTGACAAAATAAAACCACCTCCAATGAGGGGCAGTAGCTTCTTCACCAGGAGCACAACTATCCACACCAGTGCTTTTCATCATTAAAACATTTGTCAACAAGGGGTGCATTTTTTTTTCACACCCCTGAGCAACAAAAGTTTTAATGGTGAAAGTGCCAGTGTAGACAAACTCTTAAATTTTTTCCAACTATTGCACTAAGCCATGGGCCTCTTGTTTAAATTATGAGGCGTAGAGTCTTTTGTGTAATTCCCTGAAAAGTGTTTACTTTGAATGAGTTTGTACCGTGAGGATGTCTTATCTCATCCAGATAAGACAAAATGGCCTTTTTGACTACCCTATATAGTAAGCATTTCCATTACTTTTAAACCCTAAAGCAGTTCTTTGCAATCATGTGGAAGACTTGTTTCATGATTTTATAAGCTTTTCCAGTTTGTCTCCATTTTTTTGGACTACATAGTTTCTTTTGAAATAGAATCTGTGTTCACTCAGCCTGTTTAAGTTAACCTTCTCTGAATACTAAACTTTAAAATGTAACTTTCTTAGCAGAATACTTTGTTTCTACTCACTGCTTCACAAACATATAACATGGCTGTTGCCCTGCCAATATTCTACTTGTTTTATCATGTTTACAAAACGTATCATGACGATGACTAAATTCCCATCCTTCCATATATTACAGATTGGTTAACCAAACAGGGATACAGGTCTACCTCACCAAAACAATATCTTAGATATCTGTAAAGGTTATGACTCCAAAACAAACAGAAAATTGATACGTATAATGACAGAATACTGTGGAGAAAAATAAGTGTAGTCCCATGCCCTCTGGTGGTACAAAAGACAAACATCTGAGGCCAAAGTCTCTGCTGGGTTAGAGCCTGCTTTAAAGCAAAATCCAGACTAATTTATACCTCAAGACAGGAAACATGCCTGGGTTCAAAGCATATATAAACCCGGGCAAAAGGTTTGTGTGCATGATGGTAGGGGAGGTTGGGCTAAACCTCTGGTAAGAGTACAGGTTAGCTCTGCAGTGAAGTCATACCCTGAGAACCCCACTCATGTCAGTCAATTCATTTCCATGCAGGCACTTAGATCCACCTGCATGGATCAAATTGCAGAACCAGGATCTTGATTTTTTTCTATAGTTTCACTTTAAAATGGACATCCATATTTTAAGATAAAGCAGAAGGCAAAAATAAACCTATCAAAAGGTGAAACGCATAAGAAAGCAACATATATAGAAATTATTTTTAATATATTACTCTTTAAAGTTCTAAATTTAATGTAGATTCTATAGCAAAATGTTTCTTATTTTTGCTGTTGACTAGTGCAACACTGCAAGATTCTACTTTTCCTCTCACCTAATGCATTGGGGAGGGAGGTGAGACACGGCAGACAAAAACAATATTATTTGCTCTCTATTAAAGCAGATATAGCAGCCACCACTATAGAGAAGTCTGTATGATTGCTTCCATTCTAATCTTGTTTTTAGTTGCTCATAACTTTCTGAAATTTTCACTTTTCAAGCTATTTTCCAGGCTCAGTTTCTACTTGATAGGTTATTTTTAAGTGTTTGAGCAAATATGGTCCAACCATTTTTTTTAAAGTAGAAGTGGAACTTGATAGCTTTTTAAAAAGCAAAAGATACTCTAGTTGAAATGGCTTGGAGTAGACAGTTGAAGTTTGGCACAGAAATAGCTTTCTTTGGGAATTGAGTGTTCTAGTGATATTTATTTATTTGACCAAGTTATGACTTTAAAAATCACATGTACAAAATGTACTTATGTACATCATTTTTCACTAAGCCCACAAACAGTGTAGCTACTGATGCTACCCATGTTTGGCTAATCGGACTGTATAATCAAAAAAAGTTTACTTCAAGTGTGCATGAACACGAGACATGAGCTCAGTCCCTGTGGTGAAGGTATTGAGGCATTATAGATGGTTGCTTCACTTTACTGACCTTTGCAATGGACTATGAGTTCCACAACTTCAAATGTTTGCAAAAGAGAGACTCCTTCCTGTACAGCGTTTTAGGCATATGTGCAAACCACTCTTGTGATATTCATTTGAAGAGTTTCAGATTATGGAATTTGTAAGTGCTGTTGCACGCAAAAAAAAAAAATTGGCAACCCAGCAGAGTTTCAAGCTCTAGAAAATTAAGATCCTTTTTGTTGTCTTTTTCACTCTTAAAGCCTTTAGAATATCATACCAAGATGTCATTATGCTTGCACATTTCAGCACTCAAAAGTCAAGAAATGACAATGTTAAGGTTATATGCACCAACCACCTTAACTCAGCTGTCTTGGGAATATGTTATACACTAAAGTTTGATATTCAAACTGTTTCTCAAACACAGAATCATACAGTTTTTCTACATCCTATCACACAGACATGTACCATTTTGTAGCACTGTATAATACTTTGTACGCCAGAAAGCTCATTGAAAATGCACAGTAAACCACACTTAGACAGCATACTACTGTGACAGATTCCAAACTTCTGTGAGGTGACCAAAAAGCTAAATCCCACATGCCCTTAGCTTACTGGAGGCTGGGCAGAGGTTAGGCACTGTCCCTGGCTTTGGACCTCTAGGAAGCAGGTGCAGACTTCGTGTCTGACATCTCTTGGCAGTGGGTACCCCACAGTACAATATCTAGGCCCTGAAACAAGTACCATCTCCCTGAACTCTCCCTAAAAGCTATTGTACATTCCCCAGAATCCCACTGAAGACCTAAGCTTTCTGGGTTGCAGTTTACTTCCTCAGGGCTACACAGTAGCAAACAGAAAACAGATTTTGCACAGAGCACCATTACTAATTACTTAGCATGAGAAATATACAGAGCTAGACAAAATAACAAACAGACCTTTATGCATTTTCCCTGCTTCAGTTTCCTAACCACTCCAATTTGTAATTTGGGCATAGGCCAGAGTCCTCTAAGGATCCTTCCTATGGGCCCTGCCCTCCTTCATGTGACTTCTCATCCAGACTTTGGAATCTCTGGTCTCTTCTGCTCTCTTTTACAACCTTCAGCTTCCCTTGTCAGGTGGCTCCTGATGGGCCTCAATCTGTGACTACCCTTAGCAGGTGACTTCATTTCCTGGCAACCTCTCCCCTGGTAAAGCAGTTTTAAAGGGTAGGAGCCAGCCTTTTGTCTCAAGGTATTTCCACCATAATAGAGGTCGAACAACCAATCCATTGTCCCTGGTCTAGTAAGGGTATTGTATGTGGTCTGCAAATGGCGGATTCCACAGAGAGGCATTCCATGACAATTTCATAACTACCACCAAAATTCATAAGTGGTACACAGACTCCTCGGATCATCACAATCATGATAGTGAACATGTACTAATTAATATAGGCCATTTAACTTCAAAATGAAGTTAATAGTGAACTTAGGTACAATTCAGTGCTGAGGCAAGCAACATAAGCTGTGCTGATGGTTGAAGAGTATGGTACATGGGTGCTGACAAAATTACTAAAATACATACCTAAAAAAGAATAAGAAGTCTAAGTCAAAAGAGAGATATTAAATTAATTATGGGCCAGTAATTAAAAAATACTGAAAAATGCTACATGTGCATATTTGAGCGTGTACAGGAACATGTAATTAAATGCATATGCAGGATGGATCAGAATTCAGATTACTTGTGAAACCTTAGCTCTTGCATTTTCTGACAGGAGTACTTAACTGTGCAGCTTTAATATTTTCTTAGCATGATTATTTTATACAAAAATCTTTAAGAGCAGATTTGTGTCTGGACTGGTAAACTTTCATGACGACTTTTCAGTAGCCAGTCAGGCACAAGAATATACATTTTAAAGGGATATATAGTATTACAATAAGTATCTCCTCATTTTGTCTTTCCTCTTGCCATAAGTCTTAGGTTTTTGTAGCTGAATATATACTCAGAAAATCATGCCTTTGACTAATGTAGTCACTTTAGAAAACTTCTAATACTGGAAGTCAATGCAGAATTCATAGGTAAATCCAACAATTGTATAGTTCATGTGGTGTGGTTTACTGATTCCATACTGACTAAGATGAAAAAGCCACTGAATGATTTGTTTTCTTCAGATTTTCTGCCACTATACAATTTGACTAAAACAGCATGAACAATTCTCACATAACTATGCCTGTGAGAGGAACCTTGCCCATTATTTAGTAGACACACACACACACACACACACACAGAGAGACAAAGTGGGTATTTGTCTGACGAAGTGGGTATTCACCCACGAAAGTTTATGCTCCAATATGTCTGTTAGTCAACCTATGGCACAAGTGCCGAAGGCGACACACAAGCTGATTGTCAGTGGCACTCACACTGGCCGGGTCCTGGCCACCGATTCGGGAGGATCTGCATTTTAATTTAATTTTAAATGAAGCTTCTTAAACATTTTAAAAATCTTATTTACTTTACATACAACAATAGTTTAGTTATATATTACAGACATATAGAAAGAGACCTTCTAAAAATGTTAAAATGTATTACTGGCACGTGTGAATAAATTAGAGTGAATAAATGAAGACGCGGCACAACACTTCTGAAAGGTTGCTGACCCCTGCTACAGCAGCCATAAAACAACTTGGAGAAAGGCGAAAGGAGAGAGGCTGGTCATGGAACCCTGCAAGGTGGGAGTGTCCCAGACCCTGGGCTGCAGCCTGAGCCTGTTTGTCTACACTGCAATTAAACAGCCCCACAGCCCAAACCACATGAGCCCAAGTCAGCTGGCCCAGGCCAGATGCAAGCTTTTAATTACCCCTGACTTCAAGCTACCTGGAAATGACAACTAACTGCAGATTAAAACAGTAAAAGGAAGGAGTTCTGAATCCTAGGACCAGAAAGGCTAAACTTTAGAGAGGCCTAAAGAAGAAGAGCCCCCCAAAAAATAGTAATATGGTGTAAAAGTAATATGCTACTTTAAAGCCTACTGAACAAAACCTAAACTAGTCCACTTGGAGTCAGTATTCTGGGATTGGTGTGTTATGCTTGTGCCACTTTATTTTCTATGGTGATCGAACTGCTTTGGCATGCAATACAAACACTTGGGGCCCAAATTTTGGTTTTCAACTGCCTTTCCATAGTGCTCCAGCAGCATCAGAGGGATTACAAACCACATAGAAGCACCACCCAGAGAAAGGCCCCAGCATAAAGAGGGCTCACAAGCCAGTAAAAAGTTTCCAGGACAGCTTTACTCCAGCCCTCTCCCCTGCTTCCAGCATAGGGGACATGCCAGAGAGGAGGAGCAGCTTTGCACTCTGGCTATTCTCAGCAGGTGGCCAGCCCGTGGAAGCAATTGCAACCAAGGTATAACATCTACTAGGAGCCAGGCCAAGAATACCAGGACATGCAAAGATGACAGCCACCTTTGTCATCCTATATTCCTGCAACTAGCTCCATTTGGTGGAAACAGAACTGAAGCTATAATCTTTAAAACCTCCATTTAATCCACCACATACATCCAATACTCACGAGCCTTTTACTTACTTCATGTTAGTCATTGAAACAAGGCAGTGATTTAAGCATCAGAATGTCATTAGCACCATCTTGTTCACAAGAAAATTGTATCTAATGATCAGTAATAAATATTTATTCTATGGTAATGCCAAATGACCTCAAATTGGGATTGGGGCTCCATTGTGCAGGGTGCCATTCAAAAACATAGCAAAGAGAATTTCTGCCCTGAAGATTTAAATAAACAAAGGCAATACCTACACTTGGAAAAAAAGGATATTTTAACTTATACTAACAAACATATCAATCACTTTTTCCTAGTGAAGACGAAGTCCTTGTCTTCACTAGGAAAAAAGTCTATTTTTAGCATGTGTTGGCTACGGTGTTAACTAACATTAAAATTTTAGTGTAGACAAGGCAAGTTGAAGTTTTAACATGTAAACATGCTGAGAAACATGGGGAAGGGAGCATATGGATACTAAGGGAGCTACAGGTTTACATGTCAGCCAACCTATTTAGACTTAAAAATGATTTAATATAGGTGAAGAGGTCATATAGAGTTCAAGAAAATACAGTGAAAATTTGGTTTATGGTAATTCTAGTTTGATCTAACATGCAGGACACAGAAACAAAATCCTTTCAAGAGATTACCTGCAAAGATCTAAGTTTCTCTACCTAGACCACAGCCTCAGCCACATGGGGTTGGAGAAGGAAATGTCACAATTCACATCCCTGAGGGCATGAAACTTGGTTAATTCACCACAGATGAGTAGGAAGCAAAAAGAGAGACCTAAACCATCAATTTCTGCAGCAGCTTTTGGTTTTTATAAAAATTAACTTTCTAGCATCTATGAAGATAAACTTCCAAATGTCAATAAAATACCGTTTTGTGTTCCTTGCCTGGACATAAACAGTATATTGCTACTCCAGTATACTGCAGCAGCAGCAGTATGAAATTGACAAGACACTGGTCAGTTTAACAGATGCTATTCTGAACCCTGACAGCAACAGTGAACTGACAAAATCAAGTCAGTTGAGGTGCCACTGGGGCTGTTGCCCTTAAATCTTGCTGATGGCTTTTGCCTCACATCCTCATCTTTCATATCAACCTCAAGCTAACGTATCACTGGGATTAACTTGTGCCTGATAAGTGTCATAGTTTTCCCAAATTATAATAAAGTGCAAAACTAGTAGTCTCTTCAGCTTTCACTGCTGACAGCAAAAAAAAAATTGACAAAAATAACATCAGTTTCATCTATAACTGCTTGGGGAAATAAAATATAAACAGCAAAAACAAGAACTGAAGCTTTTCACTCAGAAGGACCCAAATAGAGAATGGGTGGGGATTTAAAGTTTATTAGAGAATATTTGAAAATAAACGATACAAAGTGTTTGAAGCGTCAGTTATTGTGTCATTGGGGGTAACATACAGGTTGTAGGGGGATATTAGCGTTTTGGTATTGGACAGCATATACCATATACAGTCTGTCATGTCCCCAATGTGGGGTGTACGGTGGGTGGGATCAAGATACAGTCAGGAGGCAGTGAGGATACATCACTCATACAAACAGGTTACAGACAGTCATGGGCATGAATAAGCGGGCTGGATAATGGGGATGGGACGACCCTCACATGGTGGAGTTCAGTTTGGTGGGTTTAGGGCTCAGGGAATAGAGTCCAGCGGGGGGGTTCACAAGTCTCCTCACCCCTGTGGGTGCGCGGAGCCACGCCCGCTCACTCCTGGTATTGGCGGTGGCCGGTGATGTGCTCCGTGTAGATGTCTCTAGACCAGCGAATAGTGTCCGAGACCATTAGGCGTCTCATGAGCCGCGCGTAGCAACAGCCCACCCCACAGGTCCGAAGCACGCATTCATTGCAAGGGTCCCAGGCACCCAGGGCCCCAACAATCAGGGCGTCGGTGCAGACCTCGTAGCCCTTTGACCGCAGGGTGTCCGCCAAAGGGGCGTATTTTTCGAGCTTGCGGGCTCGGGCTACCCAAGATGCTATTAGCAAGAGTAGCAAAAACACTGTCTCCTCCCCACCCCCTCACAACAAACAAGATATTTTGGGGGCAAGTAGGGGGTACAGGAGTACTCTCTCTTTTAGGAACCAGAATGGGTTGCTGGGGGGAGGCAACCGTAAATTTAAATATCTGCTATCCAAATGCTAAAATAGGTGAAAGACCTAAAACTGGTAAGAATCCCAACACCAAGGTACTGATTGTGGACAATGAGAATCCCCACCAAATCTTACATGTCCTACTTTTTTTTTTCCCCAGGCCCTGAAGTTACTGTATAATGACATAAAAGAAAATTAATAAATATGTTCTTTTTCTGACTTTTTCTGGGACTTTATCCGTTTACTTTGCAGTATCTGCATCCTTCTCTCCCTTTCCTTCCAGAAAAAGTTGGTGATTAGACTCTGATACACAACTTAAATTTATTTTAGAGAGAGACTATAGCAGGTTTGTACCCTTCTTTCACACCCACGTGGTGTCAATGTTTTGCTTTTTACCCCCCTGTTCTTTTTAGTTTATTACTACTATCATTTTAGCAGTATCTCAACAGTTAACACATTCTACTCAAGAAATAAGGCATTTTATTAAAAAAAAACAACTCATTTGAAGATTCACTTGTTTACTTCAAGCTTCTTGGGGTCTTAAAGGAAAATTTTGGTTTGTTTTTGAAAATAGTGGAAAATATAAAAATGCTGTGCCTTTTACTTGACCTTTTGTACTTTATCTTGACAGATTACTGTAAAGGCAACAGGAATATTTATCTTTCCACAGACATGCTGTCAGTATTCTGCTGTTTTACAAAAGAGTGAAGGGAAGTGGTTGTTTTGTTTTAAGTGGCAGTTTTCAAAGCACAACATCTTATTTGAAAAGCATTGTTCCTTTTAGTTACATCAAAAAGAAATACTAATATGAATTTCAGGATTCCATACTAGTTGTAATGTTTACATTTTCCACATTAAAGCAATAGGAATACACAATTTCTCAACCACTCATGTACCAGTTTGGATTCTTTTTGTTGGTTTAGTTTTTTTTAACTGAACTACAAGCCACATTTTTCCTTTCTAGATAAATATCTCCTAAATCAACAGTAACACAATGTAAATAGCATTTAAATTTCTCTCACACACAAACAGCAAGAAAAAGTGAAGGGCTACAAATGCCTTTCCGTACTTTATAATCCTCATGTAACATGCAATGCTGTTATGAATAATAATCAGTAAACAGCCCAAAGTAACTCTCAGAGGGCAAAAGAGAAGACCAATACAAATCAATTTTTCTTTAGAACAGACCTACCTGTTGATCCAGATAACTGAACTCAAGGATAAGTTAAACACATAATAATAATGTCTTTAACAATTATTTGAACTTCTGGATTCTGAGAACTAGCACTTAAGAATAAACCTTACATCTTTGGTTCCGCTTACTAACTGCGCTGAACATGAGTTAAGCTGTTAGGCATAGAAAAGTCTTGTTTGCCCAGTTAAGATGAACAGCACATAATTGAGCACCACACAGCTAATCTCCAAAGCATGACAGATGTTTTACATTACCTCAGTTACATATCTGCTACAAATAAAAACAACATTTAGAAGACACTATGGCATTATGTCCTCCTCTCAAACAGGTGGTTTGCACCTAAACTAACCCCTATAACAACAAAACTTAACAGGTTCATTTTCCTACAGAATGCCACAACAGTTAACAGATAGTTCGTCAGTGGAGATGTCCTGTGTTAGTCTCATTGATACAGAAAGCCTCTTGGGAATAGGATGACCAGACAGCAAATGTGAAAAATCGGGACGTGGGGTGGGGGGGGGGGGTAATAGGAGCCTATGTAAGAAAAAGACTCAAAAACCGGGACATCTGGTCACCTTCTTTACCAGCTACCCACACCACCATAAACCGACAAAGTCACCCACATGTCAGATGTGTGCATGCACTCAGCAGGGGCAGCAGGAGAGACACTGTTGGCCCTGCGCCACAACTGCAGTTTCAAACGCACGTTTGTAAAACTAGAGTGGGTAGTTCCCATTGCACCGATCTCTTCCCTCCTCCCGCATGAACGACACAAATACGGAAACGCAGCCCAGCCCGCACCCCCGCGGAGCACGCTGCCCCTAACCTGACTGACCGCCAGTCCCAGCACCCCGATGGCGCTAAGGTTTCACCAGGCGGAGGTAATGCCCCAAAGACAGGAAGCCCCCCCTCCCCCAACAGCGCCCAGGAGCCTTGGCAGCAAATTGCTAGACCTTACCTGCACCCGGGCAGCGGGGGGGAGAAAGGGAGGGGGGGGACGGCAACTGTCCCACCTCCAGCCAGCAGCACTGGGGGAAAAGGAAAGTCGAGTAACTCGCCCACGCACCGTTTAAAACCTTTACCCGGAACTCGCCCCCTTCCGCCGGCAGCAGCGCTCCCCCCCCCCCCCCCGGTGCCCTCTGCTCCGCTCACCTTGGGGAAGGTGCCCTCCCGGCGGGGGCTTTTGGGATGGTCGAAGTGGCCCCTGTCCAGCATCAGGTAGAGGGAGAAGATCACGACGCAGAAGATCGCGCTGCCGAACACCGTGAACTGCCTGCTCAGCTTCATGTCCGCGGGCAGCGGGGCCCTGCCGCCAGCAGCTCCCAGCCCGCAGCGCGCTCACCCGGCCGGGGCTCTGACAGCGCCCGCTCAACTTCTGGGGGCGCTCGCTGGCTCCGCCGGGCCCGCTGCCTGCCCCGGCTCACAGGGAAAAGTTTCCTCCGGCCGGGCTGTCCGGGAAGCGGCAGCGGGAGTCCTCACGCGACGGCCCGAAGTTCCCCTGCTCCGGCCGCGCTCAGTCCCCTGCGCCGCCGCCTCCTTCCCAAGAGACGCCGAGAGTTTCCGGGAGCGGAGCGGAGCGGGTTCCCCCCTCCCCCCGGAGTAGTTACCGCCGAGTGGAGGAGCGAGGGGCGGCGCTACGGGACCAACTCTGCTGCACCCCAGCTGCTCCGCTCCCCCGGGCTGCCTCTGAGCGGCGCCGAAGTCCGCCGCCGCCGCCGCCTCCCGGCAAGAGCGCCGCTACCCCGCAGCACAGACCTGGCAACAGGGACGGCGCCGCGCGCACACTGGGCTCTGGGAGCGCGGAGCCCCCAACCGGGCAGCACCAGCCCCTGCTGCTGCCAGAGAGCAACGCGCTCCGCCCCCCGCACGCACCGATCCCGGGCGGGGCCTGCGCGTGACACGCCGCCACCGCTGCAGCAGGGCCGCCCCCAGCGCTCTGAGGCGGGGGCCGGCGCTGAACCGAGCGGCGGGAGGAGGAGCGACTGCCCCTCCCACCCTTGGGGGCGCGGCCGTTGCTGCTGCCGCCCCTCGGCTCCGCGGAACGTACTTGCGTGCGCGGCGGTTGCGGCTTGTGTAGGCCGCGCGGGAGCACGAGCCGTTGGTGTTGCTGCCGCTCGCCCCCGCCCCCTCGGGAGCACGGAGCAGCGGGCGCAGAACGGTTCCCGCTGGTGCTTCCCCTCGGGCTCTACGGAGCGATAGGAACCAGCGCGGCGGCTCGTGCTGCCTTGAGTCAAGCTGCGGCGCTCTCGAAAGGTGGGACCAGGACAGGGCCTGGGCGGGGCCTGAGCCGCGGTCTCTTGGTCATTTACAGCGCTGAAAGTAAGAAAAGGCCTGGCTCTGCCTGGGCTCAGGTGCTGGGACCCACCCCCCTGGGCCTGCTCCAGCGCAACAGGCACCGACCAGGATCTCCCCTGCAGGGACCCCCGTGGTGATGATGGCAGCCAGCCTGGCTCCCTGCGTGCTCAGGGCCCTCCAAGGGAAGGCGGTGGGTAGCCGCAGCAGCTGGCACCGTGAGCGGCTTGGGAAGGGAGAAGAGAGGGAACACAGGAGCTGTCATTTTTCCGGACCTTGTATCCCCATCTGTTCCCCCGTCTTGAGTCCCTGTTCACCTGGATGCATTGGCTGGGCCTGCTGCAGTTTCAATTTAGATCAGTCATTTCACAATCTGGATAAGCCACCAAAACAAGCTCTTCTACCTCATTGAAGTGGGGCCACGGTGCCCTTACAGATGGTGCAGCTAAGGCTGCCCACTATTAGGTCGCCCCCTCCCCCATTTCTCCTTATAAGACTTTGGTTTCAGTTGCTTATGACTTTGCTCAACTTAAACTGTACAGCCTAAATTTTTCCTAGTAGGCTACCTCATGCTGATACTTTTGGGGCTATTGGAGTTGAGCCATTTCTGTGAATGTTAGAAGGGGAAAATACACCGATTTGTCCATGTTGATTTTTTTTTTAAACTAACAGTTTCAGTGAGAAACTCTATCTCCATGCTTTGGAGTAGGGATGTGAAATTTAGCAAGACGGTCACTCTGGCCTCATGCATATGCCTTTTGTCATTCTTGTGAAAATTCTCCCTCATTATAAGCCGCTGGAAAACCTCATGTTCACTCATGTTCTGGAGAGCCTTGTTAGAGTTTGGTAGCTAAGTTCTCCAAAGAGTCTGTCTACCCTGAGCATGCTCCTGTACCTTACAGTTCCTGCATGCCAACTGGAGCACACATACACCATCCTCCCAGAGCATCTGAGCAGTCTTCATCCCAGGGCTCCAGGGGCTATGCAGCCCTTTCCCTGAAATTGCTGCTTCCTAGCTGCTGCAGGCTGCTCTTGTGCTAGAGAGAGTGTCGCTCCTGGGCACTCTGTTTTGCCAGCTGCCCGTGGGCAGAATGGAGGAGAAGGAAAAAGCTGCCTGACTTGAATGCAGAGGACTGAGGAACAGTGGATGGGGTAGAGCAAAGAAATGCTGAGCAAATGGACAAGAAATGCTGAGCAAATAGGAGCCTTGGGGTGGGAGGAGAGATTAGGAAGTGGGAGCAGAAGACTGGGGTGAGGAATAGGAAGAAGGGGGGAAGTAGGAACAGAGAGAGAGGCAGGAGGATAAGAGCAGTGGGAATGGGGAAGAAGCTGGGAGGGATAGCAACAGGGGAGGAGACAAGAGCAGGATGGTTTGTAACCACCATAACACACACACCTACAGAATCTGGAATTGAACTCAGGCATCTTGAATGTTTTCCATATAGCTATGAAACTCTCTGTCAAAGCATGTCTTCATCCCCTTCTAGTCACAGATTCGCATAGAGGATAACAAGCCTACTACTTTTGCCACTCACTCTGTTTGCTCAAGCGATAAAGACAGTTCCTGTGGATTGAAAGATTCCAATCCTGCCAGTGGTGCATGTGGAAGAGGCCACTGTAGTTCCTGGTGCTGAAATTTTTGTTCTTTCAATTTTTTTTAAAAGTACATATAAGGCAGATTACCTCTACCTAATTGCCAGTGTCTACACAATAGCCTTGCTCTCGCTGATGTAAGTGCCCTACTACACCAATTTAATAACTCCAGAGGCATAGGGCTTATGTCGGTGTAGTTAGGAAGAAGCAGTGTCTGTGCAGATGGTGTGTTACTTACATCGGCTGTTGGCTGTCTTGTCAGTTTCACGGCAGGAGCCATGAAATTGACAAGAAAGCCAGGAGCTAGAGCCCAGCTGCCCTGGCTCCTCTGGAGAGGTGGGTGGCTGGACACCACTCCAGTCTTGGAGCCGGGGCAAGAAGCCTAGGCAGCTTCCCATTCACTTCTGGGAAGGAGCTAGGGTGAAAAGCCAAGAAGCCCTGGGCAGCTTTCTCCCTCCACGGGATCCCCAGATGGCTTCCCTCTTCCCTGCTCCCAGTAGGGAATGGGGAGGTGAGAAGCCGAGTGACTGCCCCTGCTCCCAGCAGAGAATGAGCAGCAGCAGCCCGCAAGGAGCCCAGGAGGCTGTGGGGTAGCCAGGCTCCCGACAGGGAGCTGCCAGAGAAGATGAGAGCCCAGTCTTAAATCAGTGGAAGTGCTCCTGTTAAGGACATGCACCACCAACCCAAGGAGATTAGTGTGGACATGCACTACCTCAGTAATTACTATACCACTATAGTAGGTCGACTTACATTTCTAGTGTAAAAGCAACAAAGAATCCTGTGGCACCTTATAGACTAACAGACGTTTTGCAGCATGAGCTTTCGTGGGTGAATACCCACTTCTTCGGATGCAAGACTTGCTGAGGGAAAGCAGCCTACAATAATTTTATTTCAAACAATAACCCCTTCCTACCCCATCTTATATCAAGTCCACTTTCCAAGACTGGACACGCTTAAATAAGATCATGCTTAAATAAGATCAAAACATGTTAGGGCCAAAGGGACCTGCAATCTGGAAAATGTTTTATAACTGATGTGAATTCTTCTAATGAATGTTTTGTAATTACCTGCTGAAGTATACAGACACTTCTTGCATCCGAAGAAGTGGGTATTCACCCACGAAAGCTCATGCTGCAAAACGTCTGTTAGTCTATAAGGTGCCACAGGATTCTTTGTTGCTTTTACAGATCCAGACTAACACGGCTACCCCTCTGATACATTTCTAGTGTAGACATACCCTCAGTTAAAAGACCATTAAAGTTGCAGAATCAAGCACTCAAGATTTGGGAAGGGCCATAATTAAGGTTACCATGTAACTTTAATTAACCCTCTTGTGCATGTGCATTATAATACAGTCTTTAATTACACAGTCACATACTACTTTTTACCCATGTCACCCCTGCCTCATTCAGTGCACAGGACAGTCTGTGCCCTGGAAATAAGTTGGGAATGTGTAATGAATTAGGCTGTTGTCTGCTAGATTTCTGCCTCATATGTTGAGGAAGTTGGAATGGTATGTAGTGAGTGAGGTCAGAAAGTGCAGGAATTAGACAAGATGGTCTTATACTTAAGGTTGTGAAATGCCACCTTGAAGATTTAGATTCTATTCCTATTTCTATCACTGAGGCCCGCCCACTATTGCACTGGAACTGCAATTTTCAGATGGCCACTGTGTATTTCTTTTCTGCACTTCCAACTTGAGAACCTGCCATCTGATTTGCAGAAGTGCTGAGCACTGGTATTTGCCAATTAAGTCAATGGGAACCTTGTTTTAAACATACAATAGAACATCAGAGTTAGGAACACCTTGGGAATAGAAGATGTTTGTAACTTTGGTATGTTTGTAACTCTGAACAAAATGTTATGGTTGTTCTTTCAAAAGTTTGCAATTGAACATTGACTTAATACAGCTTGGAAACTTGCAGAAGGAAAATGCTGGTTTTAACCATCTTAATTTAAATGAAAGAAGCACAGAGAGAGTGTCCTTACCTTGTGAATTTTTTTTTAATTTTCCCTTTATTTTTTTAATAGCGTATGTGCTAATATAACAGTCCTATTAAAGGATAGCAGTAAAGCAACTGTTTCCATGTGGTAAGATGCATAAGCCTTCTTTTTCAGCAGCTGAGTGGCTATATGAACAGATTGCCTCAGTCTTTAGCCAGGATGCTGTGGTATAAGCATAGGCCATTAGTGCCAAGCTACATAAATAATGTCCCATGGCTGTTATCTGAAAACCATAACTGCCTTCAAAGATCTTACATTAACCTGGCAACAGTTCTCATTCATCTTCACTCCTTCTCCTGTTTCTTGTATTAAACATTTATAATTAACACTTACCTTGCCTTCTTAAGACCAATTTTACAATAAGCAGAAGAGATAAATGCCACACATTAAGTGTGTTTGATGGTTAATTAAATGCACGACTAGAGGGCTGAGGGACAGAATTTCTAGTTTGCTTAGGAACTGTTCCCAGAGTTGGTACTATACATTATCTTATTGTTTTAGAGAGACAAACAAAAATCACTGCCTTTCTGAAGTTTCTTTGAATACTGATTTAGTTTTTTAAAATATTTGATAAATGCAAAGGTAACCAAGTGAATGGCAACACAGAAGATCACATGGCGAAATTCTGAGAGGTGGCATGATTATAGATAGTGACTTCGGTATACTTCAGCAGATAATTACAAAACATTCATTAGAAGAATTCACATCAGTTATAAAACATTTTCCAGATTGCAGGTCCCTTTGGCCCTAACATGTTTTGATCTTATTTAAGCATGTCCAGTCTTGGAAAGTGGACTTGATATAAGATGGCGTAGGAAGGGGTTATTGTTTGAAATAAAATTATTGTAGGCTGCTTTCCCTCAGCAAGTCTTCACATTTATTGCCAGACTGGTTTATTTTCAATGCATCAATTATTTTTTTGTGATACAACTGAACAGTATTTAAGGTGTTTGGCAGCTACTCTTCAACAGTTTACTTGTGGTGATTTCTGGTGTTACTGTGATGTATTCTCAATTAGATTAAATATATAGGCACATTAGGCTGCTTCACAAAAATTGAGCTATAAGGATTCCTGAGGAGAAATTTTCTAACAGTGTATGAGTCTGGCTGGTTTTCTTTAGCTTGCAGTACAAGCTTACAAATTACATTATCCTCACCCTAATACCAATTTCCAAAAAAGTAGTCTTTCCAAAAATAACTTAAAACCTATTTCCTGAATCCCAGTCAGATAAATCACTTATTTGAATCCAAATGAAATCTGTGACACTGGTAGACCAGGTGCCAGCTCATGTCAAGGCCCTTAGGCCTCACTGAACACTCACAAATGCATAGCTGGAAACCAGTCTGGCTCATCTGTGTGTTAGCATTGTTAAAATAGATGTTAAGTCTATCAGAACTTGTTTAGTCTTTATGAAATGCTTGTAGGATGCTGCAAGTATTGATCTCACTTATAACATGTATCCCATGTATTATATTGAGTATTTGCATTGTAAACCTCCGTAACTGTGTAACTCAAAAACGAAAGTAGCATTAATTAATGTAAAATGCTGATCCTGCAACAAGCAGGGCTACTGAAACCAAATGACCCGTTGTGAAACATCAAAGGACAAAGACTTTGTTGATTTCCCCCCCCCCCCCCGCCAAAACATACACCCATGAAGAGGAGATGGGCACAAACTCATTTGAACTGTAGGGAAAGGGAATAAAAACCCTGACCAGAACTGTGCTGCTTGGCATTTAGAGGGCTATATTTCTAAGCGTAAGCAAGGGATCCCCAAGCTTCTCAGCTTGGGTTAGCACTAAAGGACATAGAAAGCTTGCATATCACAGCAGCTTCTATTACCTTTTGTAACCTAAGACTCTTAAGTAATTTGTGTGTGTATGTTTACCTGCCTTAACCTTGTAAATAAATCATTTCTTTTTCTTAATGAGTACATCTTTTGTTAGTTTGTTGCAGATTGGCTACAAACATTGTCTTTGGTTTGAGATCTGAGAGTAACTGGTCCTTTGGTAACCTGATTATTGTTGTGATTTTTATGTAAGGGACCATCTACCACAAATGTAAGTTTGCCTGGTGCCAAAATAGAATGGAGTACCCAAGGGAGACTGCCTGTGACTCCATGGTTAGGCTGCTGTAGCGCATGAGGAGTTCACACTTATTACTTGGTTGGTGAAATCTAAGTATAGAACTCACAACCAATTTCGGGTTTGTGCCCTGGTTTGTAATAGTCTGTCCTGAGGCTGGAACTCAAGTTCATGAGCCACTCCAGATGACTTGACAAAAACAGACGGACATATATACATATACCCCACACACTCAGGAAACAGCTTAAGCAGTGCCGCATTGCCCACTGCTAACATCACATAAAAATACTTAACCTACATTGCATTTGTTGCTAAGTAGATTAAGGTATACAGTTTCAAGCTGGAGCAATTCACATTCTAAGCATTCAGGTCCGGTCTGATCTAGAATGTTAGTAATTGGCCAAGCGAAGCAAGGCCCTACAGTCAACTTCATGGCTTTTCCCTGTTTGCATCTCATGTAATGAGATGCTTTTGAACGCTGCATCCAGGCACTTCCAGAGTTGCAGGGAATGTTCAAGGCATCAATAGGCAGAACCTATTGATTTTGCTGGAAACTGGAAACACCTGACTCAGAGGAAAAACCAAGCCTCCAGACTAATTGGTGCTAGAGGCCGAGAATCTCTCTGGCTCTCCCTGCTGCTGCCTACACATATCAGAGGGAGCAGAATAACTTGCTGAGTGGGAAGATTGAACTCCAGGCTATAGTCAACAGAAATAAGAAGGTCTTAGAGAAAGGTTTTTTAAGGGAAAGTGGGTTTCAGGGTGGAGGTGGCGGGGAGAAAAGACCTGAAGTAGGGAGGAAGCCGGGGTCCCATGGAAGGAAGGAAAATAGTGGTGGGGGGAAGTGGAGCTGGAGGGAAATGTAGGGAAGCAGGGACCCAGAGTAGAGATGGAGGCAAAAGCTGGGACCCAGTGCGAGGGAGAGCAGTGAACTTCTGGGGTCAGGAGGGAACAGGGTGGGGGCTCAGGTTAATGAGTCACTGGAGGGTAAAGGACAAAGCAACTCGAGTATAGGAGCTAAGGAGTATCTGTAACTCCACCTAGGCCCCCCATCATCTCCATTATTCCTCCCTCAGTCCCGACACATCCTCTCCCCGACTAAGTTGCTGCAGGCAGCAGAATCTTTGTGGTGCCCCTTGTTGATGCCTATACGCATCACAGGTGGAAATAGCTCACTCTCATATAGGTTGTACAGCTAGGCCTACAGAAGGAACAAAATGTGTGACCGTCAAGTTACACTGTTGTGAAATGGAATGCTATATGGCCATCTCTAGCATTTTTTTGCTGAGCAACAGGTTTTTAGGGGGTGCTGGAGCTTGCGTCATGATTATACTAGAATCTTCGGCCCCCTCAAAGTTAAATCCTGCCTGAAGCCAGCAAAGTATTTCCCTTTTGTTCACTATTCTCACAGCAGGGAAGGGAGGAGGAGGCAGCAGAGAGCCCACCATAGATCCACTCCCTCCTGAAAGAAAGAATGACAGAACAACACTTCTGCTTCTCCCCCTTCCGCTGTGGCAGACACTCTGAACATTTCAGTCTCTCCACATTCAAAACATTTGAGCAGGTCCTTAATCTGGGTCCCATCCCTCCCATGCTGCTGTCTTTTCTTATGCTCATACTGCCTCCTGTTGCACTCAAATCTTCTGTGCAACAGAAACACTCAAACCACCACCTCTCCTTTTCTTGTGGCCCAAAGTTTCTGCTGCTGCTGCCACTGCTATTCCAGCAAAAAAATTGCCTGTGACCACTTTTGCTATTAGACCAGCAAAAGAAAACATCCTCTAGTCTCTATTATGCCTTGATGAGAGGGGGTGCATAGGATCCTGCCAACTACACCAATTTCTAACTAGCCAGTCACCACTGACTCATGGCAGGGCCACCCAGGTGGGGCAAGTGGGGCAATTTGCCCTGGGCCCCGCAGGGGCCCTGCGAGCCCTGGCCCAGCAGCGGTCCGGGTCTTCAGCTGGCATTTCAGTGGTGAGGGGCCCTTTGGTCATTCCGGGTCTTTGGTGGCGGGGGGCCCTTCAGTGCTGCCGAAGACGCGGCACAACTGAAGGGCCCCCCCGCCATCAAAATGCCGCCAAAGACCCGGACCGCCACCAGGTGAGTAGAAGCGCCGCAGCTCCCCCACTTTGCCCCAGGCCCCCTGAATCCTCTGGGCGGCCCTACCTCATGGCCAGTCATGGCTATATGGTACCCTGCCTGTTTCCCCTTTTCAGGGCCTTTTAAGAACTCCACACAATGTCTGCAGCTGGTTTAATAACCAACACACCACTCCTGCCTGGGGTAGGTTTAACAACCAAAACAATTCTTAAGGTCCCAAACTAAAGTCCATCACCACAACACAAAAATTCATACTCAGCTCTGGCTTCTAACATACACAGAGCTCTTCTTCTATCCCGGTATGCTCTTCATAAACTCACTACTTTCAGTCCTTCCTAGATGGAGCTCTGCCTTCTGACTCTTTCTTTCAGGCCCAAACCCTTCTCCCAGTCCGTAATCTTCTGTAGGGACCTTGTCATAAAGGGAAGGGTAACAACCTTCCTGTATACAGTACTATAAAATCCCTCCTGGCCAGAGGCACAAAATCCTTTTACCTGTAAAGAGTTAAGAAGCTCAGGTAACCTAGCTGGCACTTGACCAAAAGAACCAATAAGGGGACAAGATACTTTCAAATCTGGGGGGACGGGGAGAGGCTTTGTTTTGTCTGTCTGTTCTGTGTGCTTGCCAGAGACAGATCAAGAAAGCAAGCAATCCAACTCCATTAGAATTAGGAAGTACTAGCAAGGAAAAGCAAGGGCAAGGATCACACTAAACTGATAAGATCTGCATTTTAATTTAATTTTAAATAAAGCTTCTGAAACTTTTTGAAAACCTTGTTTCTTTACATATAACAGTAGTTTGGTCATATAATATATAGACTTATAGAGAGATCTTCTAAAAAACATTAAAATGTATTACTGGCATGCAAAGCCTTAAATTAGAGTGTATAAATGAAGACTCAGCACACCACTTCTGAAAGGTTGCCGACCCCTGGATTAGAGAGAGGATCCTCCCTATTGAAGCCTCTTGTTTACAAACTGAAAACAGGCCACAAATTTGTTTATTATGCAGTAAATATAATGATGACACATTTTCCACCATGTAGATCAGAGAATAGCAAAAAATGCTCCAGAGATCCTAACTCAGGCGTTATAGCTGGTCTGAGGGAGTGTTTTCTGTACAGAAGTGAGATGGGGAAGGGGGAGGCAGTGAAAAGCAGCCCAGGTAGCAGTGCCAAGCAGCCACACAAATGTTCTTGGCCCTCTGATTTATCCATATTCAATGCATATCCTGGAGTTTCTGTGCACTTAGGAGGTTAAACCTTTTGCTAGTTCCGTAATAAACCTCGTCTCATGCTCAGACAGAACAATTCCAAGAAGTCGTCACAAGTAGATGCAGAGTTTTGTTGTTCTTATGTGAGTGAATCCATGTAGGGATAGCACGTGGCTTAAAGTGTATAGCAACTCATGCCACTAGCTAATCGTGACTCTGTCTCTTTTGCTGTAAATATCAGATCTGATGACTGGCTTTTACTATTTTTGTTCTATAGCAGACCAGGCTTACAAATCAGCTGCTGACTCCCATAGCCACCTCCCTCCTTCACAAGTCACTGAACCACAATATGAGGTTACTGTACATATTGTAACTAGGGACATGAAAGAACTATGTATAGCACAATGATCTGAAATGGAAACAATACGGTCAAGAGTGTAGGCAAGCAGCTTCAGTTTAATTTCAAATCTCCCAATGCTTAGCACAGAACAGTTGTATCCTGAAGATAGTACATTTGGCCTATAGATAGGAATAAGAAAGGATTTACCTGCAAGAAGATAAGTATAAATGTGTGCCAAAATATTGTAGGAGGTAGCTCTCTCTATAAAACTAATATAAATGACCGTGATATAAGCGAAAATAGGTATGTTGTCTTTGTGATGTAAGAGGGTCCCAGCCACATGAAGCAAAACCTGTAAATAACTTTTGGGGATTTCTGGCAAAATAGAGCTACTCTCCTAGAGGTCAGATCAGAGTTGGACACCTAGTCAAATAGAAGTATATCCTCTGAGTTCGGGTGATGTGCCTTAAGATCCTGATCTAAAACTTACTAAGGTAAAGGAAAATATGCCATTTGACATCAGTGGTCTTTGGATGACCCTGTCTTCCTCAATAGTGGAAAGTAAATAAGAAAGGGGCTAGGCTTTCCCAGTAATGGAAACTGGGGTCCTACAATAGACAGTTTCTCTTTACATTTTATCTGAGAGAAGACAGGATAAGGTTGGGGAAGGAATGGGAGTTGAGAGCCTAACTACCAAACTAACAACTGTTTGAAATGAGCCACCCTGATTACCACTACAAAAGTGATTTTTTTTGTCCTGTTGATAATAGCCCACTTTAATTGAATTGTCTCAACCCCCCACTTGGTAAGGCAACTCCCATCTTTTCATGTACTATTATATATACACACACACACACACACACACACACACACACTTCTTACTGTATTTTCCACTCTATGCATCTGATGAAGTGGGTTTTAGCCCACGAAAGCTTATGCCCAAATAAATTTGTTAGTCGCTAAGGTACCACAAGGATTCCTCATTGTTTTAACTACCATTTGTAATTTTTGAACATTGCCCCCTGGGTCTTCCCAGTTCATCCACAAAGACAACCAGAGATTTTCTGAGTGATTGAAAAATCAGAGCACCATATTCAAGGACAAAAAAAATTTAAGAGTCTAACTCTGTGTATCTTGCACTTTCTTCTAGCACTCTCACCCTGCAGCTGTAGCAGTTAAGTCTCCTCTAGATTCACACCCAGTTACCAATGTGTAATTTGTTTCTCTCCTACAAACCTTTATACATTACCTGTGAATTTGGCTCACTAAGTGTGAGAAATACAATTTATTAAATTAGGTTTAGTAAAGGACCAGTAAGTGTATTTCAGTGAATTTTAAGCGATCTTAATGAATTTCTGATCCCTTACACAAAGATTTTTAAAATTTTCATAATGACTTTGTGTTTCACTCTTTATTGTCCTTAATTTTTTTTATTTATAAAGCATGATTACTGTCACATTAAACTGCACTGGGCTACTGTAGCTCTTCAAACACTGAAAACAAGATGTGAGCAGTGGGGAATTACAAAGCCTCTCAGACTTAACTTGAAAACAAAACAATAGGAAAAGTATAAATATTCATGTTGCCTTAAAACTAGTGCAAAATTAAAGTTATTTTTAAACAATACCCAAATAATAAGATATATTGAAAAAATAAATGTAGGTTTAGTATCATCCCCAATAACCTCTTGTAACATCCAACTTTTCTTTTGATAGCTTTCTCAAAATCCATTTGCAGGGTTCATAAATTTTATTGGAGAAATTTAGCATCAGTGTTGGCATCCACTTAAAAACAAGGATCTTGGAGAAAAATATCTTTTTACTAATAAATGGTAGATTTCCAAGGCCCATTCAGTGGTAGCAGAGTTTAGTAAATATAGTTTTCATGATGTTGTGGTCTTTGTGACAGACCATTTCAGCATTTACAGGGAATCCTGTGTGATGTTGGATTGGCCCTGGGGTTTCTTCATCAGTTCTTTTTCATTTTTTGAATGAATTAGTGCATGAATTTAATTGTCAGAATTATTTATATTTCAGAGATTTTAGTGATGTTTCATACAATAAAACTAGTCTCCCATTTCTTCTGGATTGTAAGAATTTTCTTAAAGTTGTGCTCTACAGAATCCAGTTTTTAATCTAATAAAAGATTATATTGTTTGAAGGAAAGTTCCTGGGGTATTGTTTCTTCTGTGGAAAGAAACCAGACTTTGTAATTCTAAAGCTTTGTCATCATCATCAATGTTAAACTGAATCATTTAAGGCTAACAATTAATTGGTTCTATTCTAGTATCCTGACAAATTAAGTGAGTCTATTGCCACAAGCTGTTATAAATTGCTCTATGATTCACAGGGGTCAATTAAGATTATACTAGGCTTATCGCCACCAAAGTTTTGGACACTTTCTCACACACCCCTCCCAAAAAAATAAATAAATAAGTTGGCATCTCCAGCTAGTGTGAACTATTTATGTTGACCAAGGCTATGTCTACACTGCAAGCAATAGGTGTTATCTGCAGTTTGGGTAGGCATATCTGTGCTAGCTTTAATCTAGCATGCATGGTTAAAAATAGCAATGCAGATGTGGTGGCACAGGCATCAGTAGAAGCCTGCCCAGTTCCTCTGGGTACACACATAACTAGCCTGCACTATGGCCCATGCCACTACATCTTCACTGCTATTTTTAATGTGCTAGCTAGGTTAAAAGTAGTGCAGGTAAACCTACTCAAACTGCAAATCAGCTTAAGTCAGATCCATATGACTTCCAGCTGTTTTCTTATCCCTGTTCCTAGCTTTTCCATGAATCATATAACATGTCCTGACCAAACAATGGCTGGGTGGTGTTGGAAATATTTTGCTAGCTTGGCAGCTGGTAGTGTGGGAAGCTAAGATGTTTAGGTTTTTAGGAGATAGTGTGGGAAACCTAAGATGTTTAGGTTTTCAGGTTAGGTTAATTAAGTTGTGAGTTTTGTTATGAGAAGTTGGCCTTGGCTAACTTCTCTCTAGCAGGCATAATAGGATAATAAATTAGAAGCTGTCTAGGATGATGTTACCCTATGAAGTTATAGCAGTGCTTGTGTGTATTTTGTTAACCAATTAGCAACTGCTTGCTTGCCTGCTTCAAAAGTATAAAGATGTATGCTGGAGAGAAATAAATAACTTTGCTTCCAATCACATTGACTGCTGAGCTTTGTCCACGTCCGCCATGCGACGCAACAGGGTACCATGAACATAGAATTCATCTTCTTTTTTTAGTGGGTGGCCTGTTTCTGTCAGCTGTACAGTATGCCAGCTGTTGCCCACTATCTGTACCAGGTCCCTCTTTCACCATTAAGTCTAGAATATAAAGCTCCTGCCTTAATCCTCCCTGGACTGACTCAGTACATCTGAATTCTTGGGGTCAAATAAATTCACAGCAAATGGTAATTTAATGAGTAGGATATGAAAAAAAGCAGCATGTTTGGCTTCAAAGCTGTGTTGAGATCTGAAAGTAATCCATGACAGGCCATATGTCTGAAAGTCTTGATGAATGTGTATTAACCCACATGAAAGCTTATTGAAGTTTATACAGAGTAATAGTATATCATGCATATAACAAAGATCAGCAAGCACAAAATTCCAAAAGGGAAAAAGAATATTTGGAAATGACTTAACCAACTCATCTAATGATGGATCAAAACTTACAGTGCATACTGATATGTTTTTACAAAATGGCTCCAGTTCATTTCTTCTGTTTCTTTATTGAATTCTACCCGATATTTCCTTTTTTTAATTGTGTACTGACAACATGGAATTTCATTTGGCAGATAGTTTGGTAACAAGCATTTCTGCTTTAGTTAAAAAAGAAAAATATATGAACAGCAGAAAAGTAAACTCTAGTTTCAGAATAGAAGCTGATACTTACGAGTGCTTGTTATGGGGGAGAGAGCACAAAAGAGACAAAAAGCCAGTTGAAGGGGAGATAGAGAAGACAGACATTATATGACATGAGAGCAAAGGATATGACATGAGAGCAAAGAATGAAGCAGCTCTTGAGTTTCTGCATGAGCATTGAGGAAGGAACAGTGACCAGAGCTGTGCAGCTGGAGGAATGCCTCTAAAACAACAACCAACATCCTGCACCCCTAAAATCCCTAAACACAAAGTCCCATCCCTAACAAGCACAGCATGCTTAATGAAATGTAGAGAACACCATATTTACTGTTGATTAAGCTGAAGTGCATGGGACACATAACAGAGTGGTGGACACGTGATTCCAGGTAGACTGTGTATGAATTGGCAATAGCCTTCTTGTGTACACAATAGAATAAAGAAAATCAGTTGACACAGAGGAGCATTTCTTTCTAATATGTTGATAAAGAAACAATGCAAAGAGTTGTCTTACAGCTGAGAAACAATTCTGGGAACTGCAAATTTTTACACAACCATTATTTAAGTGGGGGAAAAACAACAATGAATGGGTGTGGATAAAGTTGCCTATTTGGACATCAAAGTAAAGAACGTTGATCAAAATACATTGTAGATGATCAGATAAAATATCAGTTTAGGGTTTTTTTTAAACTAATATTTAATGAATACTAAAGAAAACAAATAAAAAAACCTCAGCATTAAACATGATAATTGTCATGTTAAAAGCACAAGCTACAAACAGAACTATGAAGTTAATAGCACCACTTCAATCAGTTTGATCATTAGGAGTCAAATAGCTGAGAGAGAAATATTTTAAACTGATCCTAGCTTTCCTTTTCTTGGGAGTTTTCTATTATAAAATACAACCATAGTTCTCTGACTTAACCCTGCAATACAACCAATGGACCTAAATAGGCATCCACACTAATGTAAGGCTTAAATTGAGTGGAAATGTACATCACTGCCACACAGAGTGACTCAGGAGCCCTGCCCCTCTTCCAGGACTGTGGAGTAGACTTTCATGATGCTCTTTCACTTGGAGCGAAAGCATGACTATTTGGAGAGCATTACTAGTGGGGTCACACACTGAATCCACAAGGTTTAAACCACATGCTAGAGGAGACTAGTAAACCATATCCACAATTCTCTCTCTCAGCATACAGTAGCAGACTCTGTGTGCATGATGGTCCTGAGTCCCATGTTGGAACCAAAGATTCAGCCCTACCATGCTTCAGAATATTTTCCTTGGAGCACGGTCCTTTTACCTGGGCTATCTATTTAACAATCTTTAGCTTTACTGTGTGAGCAGTCATGACACATTGTTCCCTGGCTCACCTTGGTAGAAAATAACTTCACCTATATTTGGATCTTCATTTCTGTTGGTGTGTTAGATTGGTATTCCTACTTTATAGAAAAAATAATAATTCTTTATAACTTCAAAATGCAACCATTCCTGAGAATGTGTCAGATGTTTTAACCTATGGTACACAAACTAATTAAATCACCACATATGTCTAAGAATTTGCTGTTCCTGGAATAATTTTGACAATATGGAACACAATTTGCATTTGTTTATGCCTGCTGTTGCTTACTGCCTATGGAAATATAATGTCTTAGCATTTTAAGGATATATTATGGTAGATTTTCAGATTATATTCTGTGTGATATTTCTTTTGATCTTTCTTTCAGTGCAATTGAAATATACTTTCTGGAGAGAATATTACAGATCAGCTTCACTTTGTAAGGGACTCCCTCTTCTCATTTACTGCCTTTAACTGTAAAACAACATATATAGAGGAGAAGCTTGTGAAAAATTGTTTTACTTGTACCAGGCATAGAGCAGAATTGCTTTCTTACAATGCAAATTCATATGTACAATTATTATTTATTTGTATTACAGTAGTGCATAATGATGGAAGATCTGTCATTTTGCTAGAGAACAGAGTAAAAAACAATCCTTGCTCTTAAGAGCTTGCAATCCAAACAAAGACGACAAATTAAAAAAGTGGTAATCAACAGCTCAAAAGTACATAGCATGTTGATCACTTTTCCCTGAACCAGCCTTTCCTGTATTCTAGGTACTGTATATGCCACAACCAACCCATAGTGGCCACCTCTCCCCATGCTCACATCACAAAAATTGCTAAAACTCAATCTGAGTGAATAAAACAAAGACAGTCAGAAAATCAGACTGGCCAAAAGTGTCTCAAAGCCTGCTTCTGGTTCCCATCTTCTCTGCTCCATGTGAAAGGGCATGGGGGTAGCTCCTGGCAATGTCTTCTGGGAGATGGTGCCAACATGGCCCATTCCTCCCCCTGCAGTCACTGGCAAGGAGCTACAGGCTACTTGTCAGCTCCCTGTGTTGGGGGAGATGGAGAGAAGAGAAGGGGCTCCTGGTGTGGTCTCATGAAGCAATATTCAGAGATTTACATTTGAAAGCCAACCCCCTCCCCCCAAAACCAAACATCCCCTTTGTTTAGGACAGACCCATTTGCCAGCTTCTGCATTGGCGGAGCCGTGGGGTTTGGAACATGTGTTAATAGTATCATACAGGGGAATCTTGTAGCTTCACATACAAAGTTACACATTTTATCAGGACAATACTGATCAGCAAATTATGCTTTTTCAAATGATACCTTACATGGCATACCTTGAACAATTACTACAGTATTGTGGTGGAAAATACCACTGGATTCACAAACTACACAAATACTCTTTACCTTGTTCAAGTCGTGGGTTTTGCTCACTTTGTTCCAAAGTTGCACCAAGACTCTGATGCGGTCAGTCATATAGCTATGAGGCTGCAAAATAATACACTGGCTTCTTAGAGGCCATCATTTCTGCTGTTTCAAACACCAGAGATGGGTGAAGCTGGAGAAACTGCAAGCAGGGTGTAAGCATGGACACCCAGTAAACTTCCAGTCAGGGGTTACAGCACAGGAAGATGGCAAGGTAGTATACAGGGATGTGAAGATCATATCTTGATTTTTGTGGCTGCACATTTATATTGCATTAACCTTGAAACAACACATTAAAAAAAAGCTACCACATGCTCTGCCTTATAACTCAGAGCATGGTGGCTGCCATGCTGTGTAGCACTGATAGAGGCATATGGATGCGTGAATGCCTACTATGTTAAGGGGGGGGGGGAGGCTGAGCATGATGTTAGCATGCAGAGAAGACAAGGCCTCTATCTCTTGCTCTAATCCTCCTTCTGAAGGATAAAGGGTTTCCTGGTCAGGTTCCTAACTCTGGATAGATGAGGAAGGTCTCCCTTCTCTCTCTTCCTTCCTCTGCTTCTGGTAGATGAGGTGAGGAAGGGGAATTTTCCTTCTGCCTCTCTATGAACTTGAGGGGCGGAGTCTCTCCCCCCCTACTTTTGGTGACTGAAAGAGTCTCCTCCGTCTGGATTTCTGATAGGAAGGTGTCAAACTGAGAAGGGGATGGTCATGCCTAATGGTTAGAGCAATGGTGGTTGGGCCTAGAGATCAGGCTAGGGACTCCAGCTAAATGTCAGAGCAGAAATGAAGAACAGAATTGGAACAAGGAACAGTTGGTCTGATCCATCAAGTGGCAGGGATTACTCCCAGCACTTGTCTGGAGTGGCCGCTGTCAATGGGAGCCTATATTCCTGGCCTTGGGTCACCTAGTTAGACCTTCATTTGTAGATTGTCAATCAACCAGGGTTCATAGAACCCTCAGGTAATCAGGATCAGAGATGACTAAGGTTAAAAGATTTTGTCAATTCACGGAAGCCTGCAACCTGTTTGACTTTTACTAAAAATAGCCGGGGTGGGAGGGGGGGGAAGAGAGACTAACAGTGGGAGCCCCACCAGGGCTCACAACTGGCTGCTGCTCCAGCCCTGCTGCTGCTCCTGTGGCGGGGGCTGACTCATCCCAGACACTGTTCCAGCCCCAGGCTGCTGTTCTCTGACAGCCCCAGCAGCCAACCCGGCCCTGACTGTTGCTCCCGTGGCTGTCTGCTGCTGTAGTCCTGACGCTGCTCCTGGGCAGAAGCCAGCAGCTTCTCCAGCCCCACCACTGCGGCAGGCTGAAGCCAAAGAAATCACGGAGGGCTGATAAAAATCAGAGAATCCATGATTTCAGTGACAGAATCATATCTTTAGAGAGGACTCATTATTGGATGATACATTTTCCACCCCCCATGAGGAGCTGGGACAGCAAATGTCAGGATACCAGGAGCGCACCCCGTACACACAGACACAAATGGAGAAGAGACAGAAGGACCTACTCTGCCTCCTTACACAGTGAGTGACTATGGTGCCACCTTTCTCCTCCTATTCACTCAACCTTGCAGTAACAGTGACATGCAAGTTGAAGAGCTTACAGTCTTGCAAAGCAAGTATCTTACATCAGGAGTATGTGTGATGCTCTGTACCAAAACCAGGAAAATCATCTGGTAATCACAATAAAACAATTGACAAAAGAGGTAGTGTTGGGTATATTTACATACTATTTATAATGGCCTTATTACAATTCTCTATATGAACATAAAATGGCTTGCACAACAAGACTGATAGTCTGTATTAGTTTTACATTATAAACTAAAAGGAAGACATTAATTTAACTTTGAATCAATTTTGCACTTGTGAAAAATGCCGGATTAAGAGCCCAGCACCCTGAAGCCTGACATCCAAGATGGGATAGTACAGGCAGCAGCATGGCAACATTCCCCCTAAGTGCTGAAGCCACTGTCTCAATCTTGCTCTGTCAGGCCCATTCAGTCCTGAGGCAACAAGGGCACCAACTGGTGGTAGAGATTTGTGACAGACATTTGGAAGTAGCTGAGACCATCAACTCATTTCATGTAAGGTACTAAACAGTCATCTGCTTGTTCCAGAAATGCAGCCACTACCAATTTAAACTGAATTTGAACTGGTAGATTAAGGTAAAAAGATCCATATATTACTAACATCTTGAGCCAAATCATATGAAGCTGTTAACTATTGTGTGTATATATGGGGGGGTGTCTTTCCATTAATAAACTGAATGCTAATTAATCCCCTAAATTAAAGTATTAATTACAAAAAGTCTGCATCCAAACACACACCCAAAGTTCAATAATTAGTGTGAAAAGCAGAAACGTCATCTGCCCTTCAAAATGGCTTTGTACTTAGCTGAAAAATATGAGCTTGCAATCCAATCCAAGAGGTGCTGATTAGTGCCGCTCCTGTTTGTCCTTGACTATGCACTCATTAACAACAGAGAGCTGAAGTCCAAACAGGCTATATATGATATATAAGACCCTCCAAATCTATAGCTCCCTCTCATCCTATGACTGTTGTCCACCTCTAGGCACTCAACACTATTCTCCATCATGACCTCCATGTGACGTCCTTTTGCTGCAGAGTTTGTTGTTCTAAGAAACACAAATATAGTCTCGGTCCAAGTTCATTTTTTTACTTTTAGCAGGTCCAGAAAGTTCCCAGCAAAGTCCTGTTCACAGGGAAAATATTCTTTCCATGTTTCCTATAATCATTTTTACTTTCTCTTTATGTATTTTATTTCTATCTTTGTGAATCCTACCATTATGCCAATTGACACATAAGGCCTGATTCACCACTCTTTTACATCAATGTTATCGTTAACTTCAATAAGGTACACTGGCATACAACTGGTATGAGAGAGTGGAGAATCAGGCCCTTAGTTTGAAAAGTGTTTTAATCGGCAAAGGAAGCAGGTATGTCTATTAACTGTTTTAACCAAAGGGTGTAATTATCTGGATTTTGGGTGTGTCTAGATAGTTTGTCACAATTAAACATGCAAGACAGAACTTTATTACTAAATTCTATTTTGTGGGGTTATGACAACCCATTAAAAGCCATAACTCTTTTTCCTCCCCCGCCATCCATCCTATCTCTGCAGAACGGAGCTAATTTCTCTGCAGGTCAAAGCACTTGGGACCCACTTCTCCTGCCACTGTGAAAGAAACACTGATTATTATTTCAAACTGACATAATAGCTGAACCTAGCAATATATTTCTAGAACCACATTATCCCATTCAAAGACTAGAGAGCTTCCAGAATAAGTTGAAGGAAGTAGAATATCACACCAGAGGACAGCATAGTTCTGATCACACATAGTTCTACACACTGTGTATAATTTAAAACTCATTTGTCTAGCTACCAGAACTTCAGAGAACCTCGAAAAATCTCAGTGGAGTTATATTATCTAACTTGAAAATAGCTGGAACTTCCCAGAGGTCAAATGGAAAGAATTTCAATAGAAGAAATTCACAAAATCTTCTGGTACAAGTAAGTGGAGCAGAACCTTTCAGTCACAGCACAGAATTGGAAAGGGTGCCTGCAGACCTTGGCCCCAGCCCAAGTGTAGAAGAGAGATCTAAGATGATTGTTCTGAAACTACTGCACTTTTAAAAGATGAGAATTTTCCACCATGCCAGGAAAAAACAGGCATGGATACCCTCAAAAGACTTTAAATTTACCCACACATCATAGGGGAAAAATGGACAATTAATAGACTTCAAAAGTGGATTTGCTGCTTCTGAAGATAAAGCAATGGTCATAATATTGTTCACCCAATACAAATACTAATTCCTCATTGTGATTAAAAAAAGTTTCAATGCAGGAGGATGAATTCTTCTCTTGTTCTTTCCCTTATCCCATCAACTGGGGTCAGGTCATTGTACAAGCATCCACCATCGTCATCTGTCTGAGGTGGCACTAAGGTCCACTTGCTTTCCATCTTCTTTGCTACAATCCATCCATCACTTCCTCAGTGTCTTTTTTCCTACCATCTTCTTCTGGCATACTATTAGCACCATGTCCCCTTCATTAATCCTCCGCATGTGTCAGCGCCAGCACAGTCATGCTTCCTGGATTTTGTCAGTCACACTACAGACTTTCATTTCTGAATCTGTCTCTTTGTGTAACTCCTCTTATAGCAAGACAACATCTCAGACACCTGCAGACACTATTGCCCATGCTCCTGCACCATACAGCATTGCAAGGCGCACCAAGATTCTATATTGTTGAGCATTTAGTTTCAGTGGCATACATTTGTCATATACAATCCCTGAGATGTTATTCTACACTCTTCCAGCATTCCCCAAACTGGACTGTACCTCATAGTCAATTTTGCCATCTTCTGTAATCCAGACACCAACGTACTTGAACTGATCAGTCTGGGTTAGTCTCACTCCATTAATCTCTATGACCAGTTTCCCTGTGGCATTTCTGACCACATGACCTCAGTCTTAGTCATGCTCATTTTCATCCTATGCCAGGTCACTAGTCATACCCTTGGTTTACTATTTCCTCTAGGCCTTTTTTTTGAGCATGTCCTTATTACTATAACTGCATACAACAGCTTCTCACCATTTCCCGTGGAGATCTTCCTGCTGACATAGTCCATCAATTTGATAAACAGCAGTGGACTTATGTATTGGGACCAAGATAGATTAGCACTAGTCCTAGGGAAAATTCTCTTGTCTTGCCTTATGGCTTTAACCACTCTGCTCATCCATTTTCTGCCTCTCTCACCCAGGACTTTCACTGGGTCCACTGTCATTTCATCAGGTCCTGCTGCCTTACTGTTCATTTCCTGGATTGCATTTCTCACCTCCTTCTCTGTTATGTCAGGCTCAGGCACAGCACCAGGATCATGTGTGTGCAATTCTGCCCTAGCAGGATTTGCTTCATTTAAGATTCTCTCAAAGTATTGTTTCCACCTTTCCTTCCTGTGTTCAGGTGTTACTAGCACTCTCCAAAGTGCATCATTTACAATACCGTCCTTCTCTGAGTGTCATTTTTGCAATGCTATAGATCTTTTTGCCAGCCAACTGTGGGTTGTTTACAAGTTCAGTATATAAGTCATTTGAGGCACTTTTTGGCCCTTTTCACTCCCCTCTTGGCAGTTCACTTTGCTCCTTTGTATTGGTTTTGATGTTTTCCATTTACTCTCAATGGATTCATTTTTCTCTTTATGCACCATTTTCTTCTTCCAGATTACTATTTGCACTTTATTGGTCCACTACCTCTCCTCTCTTTCCCTTGTTTTTCCCCCATCTGCATCATCTACAAACCTCTTCTACCGCCATGATCCATATTTGCCAGAAGATCTTGTGAAGGCCAAGACTATAACATGGTTCAAAAAAGAACTAGATACGTTCATGGAGGATAGGTCCATCAATGTCTATTAGCCAGGATGGGCAGGGATTCAAAGCCATGTTCTGAAGTGTCCCTAGCCTCTGTTTACCGGAAGCTGGGAATGGGCGACAGGGGATGGATCACTTGATGATTACCTGTTCTGTTCATTCCCTCTGAAGTACTTGGTATTGGCCACTTTCAGAAGATAGGATACTGGGCTAGACAGACCATTGGTCTAACCCACTATGGCGGTTCTTTTGTTCTTTTAAGGTGGTGCCACTCCTCTTCAGTGGATGTCAAATCAGTTTCCAGACACTTATCCTGCACTGCTTGCAGAAACTTCTCAGCTGCCCTTCTCATTAATTTTCCATACTTTCAGGGGCATGCACAAGGGAGAGCAAACAGGGACACACTCCCACCCCGGCAATAATCAGCAGAACTACTCTGCCCCCGGGGCCGCAATGGGGAGAGTGAGCTCCTCTTGCCCCAGGTCTGTTGTGGGGCACAGAACATGCCCCTCCAAAAGCAAGGAAATTAAAATTCCTGTCCACACCCCTGCATACTTGAATCTTGTTTCTTTTGAGCTTAGTTCCCTCCTTTACCAACACTACCGCAATCTCTTGATAGTCCATAACTATACTCCTCACCAACATCACATCAATCTGTTTTTTTTTCCACCGGTGATGTAGGCAATAAAATGACTCACCCTCTTCTGGAACCATGTATCAGCTATTATCCATTGTTTGACAATACACATCTAGTAGTGCTTTCTCTTCCTCATTCATGCAGCCTAGACTGCATTTTCCCCAAAACATTTCATAATCTCTTCTATTTTTGCATGTGAGTGGATTCAGATTACCCATATCACCAGCAGCTGTTCAGGGGTTGCTGTGTCCACTAGTGCCTGCAAGTCTTGGTGGAAACTCTCCTTCACGTCCTGGCTGAGGTGCATACACTGTATCACAAACATCATGTACCTTTTAACTAGGGCTCATATAGCCATCAGTCTGTCACTTACCCTTAACTTCAACCACCATCTTTCTCAGCTCTCCTCTCTCTGGCACCCAGACTCCATTATGCCCCCTTTTGTCACCTGCATAGGAGACTTTACAGTCTACGCTCAACTCCTTCATTATGTTCTCCATCCATCATCTTTCCTGTAGACACAGAACACTGATACCTCTCCTTAACATCGCATCAGCTATTTCCATACCTTTACCCATGAAACTGTTTTGCTACTTTTATGATATGGGGCTTTTTTGGCTGTGCAGGTCACTGCTTTAAGTCTGATTCTTTGCTCTGACCACTGGTCCTCTGACCCTCTAGAGGGCAGTTCAGACACCAGCCACCAGAAATCCTACTGGGCTGGTGCTGCCAGGCTTAGGGTGGGCAAACTGCTGGCATAGGGCTGAAATCCACTCCCATTGTTAGTGGTCGTCCCTAGCAGAGAATCATACAGGCCAGTCTCACCCCTCCTTATAATGAGTGTCAACCACAGCCCTTTGGTAACTTGCCACAAGAAAAAGAAATCTGCTTGCACTAACAGACACTTTGTGCCATGAAGAGCTCTAGTATGTCATTGGCATCCCCTATATCCACCACAGTGCGAGGATCTTTCTCCAGTTAGACTAAGTACATGCCCACTCTTCTCCACCTTGTTGGGACTGACTTGGTGAACCATCAACAGGAAGTGCTGGTGCCACCACTATCCAACACCAGGCTGTTTTTAACCCACGGACCTGGAATTGAGATCAGACTTTTCCTTCGCCTAGCTAGAATGTCCTCCTGGGCTAAAGGGTCCCATCTGTCCTGAGCTAATGCTTATGTTACAGGCACACGATACCCACCTTTCACACTCCCAATTTCAATGAAACCACCTCTGGCACCTGAAGGCCAGTGAAGAGGAGTTTTGCTGTCAGAGGCTATCATAAATGCCAGCCCTTTATAGATGGTGGGGGCTCATCCTCAACCCCTAAAGGATAAACAACCCTTTTGGGAAGCTGAATTATATTGAAGCTTCATAAACTGAAACTATTCTGCAATGATAGCATGAACATCTCATGCTTCTAGAAATATTTTTAAAGTGACTTTGTAAAGGGTATCTGTGACAGGGCAGAGCGACCCTGCATGGGTACCGCAGGGGTTAACCCTTCCTTCCTAGCAGAGGAAGCCATGCCCCTGAGGCTCTGCTGGGCATACTCCAACTGGAGAACAGGTATAAAAGCCTGCAGAACTGCTCCATCAGGGTTGACTGCCAAAGAGTGCCAGCCTGTGCTCCAGGATCTGGAAGCCAGCCAAGACGGGATGTGCCCAGACAGAGCACATCACAGCAGGGGAACAGACCCCTCGACATGGAGGACTCGGAGGTTATGGTAGGAAGTGACCCAGGGGAACTTTAGAGGAAAAATGGTGGTAGAGCCTCACAGAGGCTCGGTGTGTTTCGGGTGGATCCCTACCGAGCTGGTAGCAAGGGGAACTTGCCACTACCAGGGCCCTGGGTGGGGACCCGGTGGAGAGGGCGGGCCCAGTTGTGCTCCCTACTCCCCTCCCAACCACTTGTGCCCCCCCTTCTCCTTCCAGGCTGAGGGGGGTGGCCCAGCACAGGAATCATATGGACTCCGGCTGCTAGGCTGAGCTACCCTGCCTGGGAGGTGTGATTATATGGATGTTGGACCACACTGCCCAAGTGCTGGGGTGGCTTCCTTGGACTCTGGCCATTGGGCGACACTGCCATGACACTTGAGGCACATGGACTCCAGCCGCTAGGCCGCACTACCCTGCTTGCAAGGGGGATTATATGGATTCTGGCCATTGGGCCACACTGCCCTGACACGAGCCACATGGACTCCGGCCACTAGGCAACACTACTTCACCTGCAGGGTGAGGAGTTATATGGACTCTGGCCACTGGGCTGCACCGCTCTGACACTGGAAGTGATTTATATGGACTCCGGCCTTTAGGGCACACTACCCTGACTAAGGGGTGAGTGCATTGAGAGAGGCTATTAGGCTGCATCAGGCCGCCCACAGAGAGGCGACCATGCGAACTTGGGAGTGGCGAGGTTCCGAACCCCACCCCAAAGGGGCGGTCAGGTGCCAGGCCCCTCACAGTATCAAAGATATGTTCAGTGGAAGGATATTCATAGTACTACTAGAGCCCAAATGGTTCCTCCCTTCCCCTCCTCCCTGCATATGGCCTTTGGGAAAAATGGCAGAGAGGAGCCAGCCTCAGACTCCAGCCAGTAGTAACAGAAGCACCCACAGCAGGGACATCCTGACACTCAGGAAACCTTATACAGTTTTGACAGGACTTTGGGGCTTGTGCTGATCAGCTGTTTGCTCCCACCTTCTCCCCAACACTCTCTTCACCTCAGCTTTGCTCCACACTTGCCCCTCTTACTCTCTTCTCCCCTGTCCATTTCACGCCTTTCCTCCCGTCTTTCAATTTAGCTGATGCCCCTCTTAACTAAACCCACTCTCCTGCACCCCCCAAAAAAGAATTATGAAGCTAACATGCCATTTGCTGCCATCGCATTGTTCACTGTGCTTGTGTGTTATTCCCCTTCCCCCACGTGGTATCTGTCTTGCCTATTGAGATTGTAAATTCTTCAGTGCAGGAACCATCTGCTACTCTGTGGTTGTACAGTGCTTAGCACAACTTGGCCCCATTCTTGGTTGGCCTTTAGGCACTGCCAAAATAAATAAATGTGGAGACTAGAAAACATTAAATATAAAATTAAAGTATACTTTAGAATAGCTGATTGTTACAATTTTTTGTTGTACTAGGTGTAGCAGAAGAGGGCTCTTAATGTGAATGTTAAGAAAATTGAAAAATAAAAGAAGGACTGAATGAGAAAACTACTACTAAGTGGATTTTGGTGCTTTTTAGCACTAGATTGTGACCCAAGATGGATTCAGATTAGCAAAAATCACAGCCACTTGAAGTCTCTCCAGTACCCATTTTACATGAGTTTGTGGTCTTAAGCTAAGTCCACAAAGAAAAAAAAATGCACCAAAGGTATACCCAGTACAACTAGCACATTTGGAACTCTCAGAAGAGAGACCAAGGTTTGAATGGTTATGAAATCTGAACAATATTCTCCCCAATAAGCATTCAGCTGGGTCTACACTATGAAGTTTTGCCAGCAGAGCAGGCCTTTTGTCAGCAGAACCTTGAATGCATCCATTCTCGATTTTTAAATCCTGCTGCCAAAATCTTCAACTTTAGCTGGCAAAGTTAAACCAGTTCCTCGAGTGACATAGTATCAGAGGGGTAGCCGTGTTAGTCTGGTTCTGTAGAAGCAGCAAAGAATCCTGTGGCACCTTATAGACTAACAGATGTTTTGCAGCATGAGCTTTCGTGGGTGAATACCACACCATCACCGGTTCATTCACCTGCACGTCCACCAATGTAATATATGCCATCATATGCCAGCAATGCCCCTCTGCTATGTACATCGGCCAAACTGGACAGTCTCTAAGGAAAAGGATAAATGGACACAAATCAGACATTAGGAATGGCAATATACAAAATACAAGGAGAACACTTCAACCTCCCTGGCCACACAATAGCAGATTTTAAGGTGGCCATCTTACAGCAAAAAAACTTTAGGACCAGACTTCAAAGAGAAACTGCTGAGCTCCAGTTCATCTGCAAATTTAACACCATCAGCTCAGGACTAAACAAAGACTGTGAATGGCTTGCCAACTACAGAACCAGTTTCTCATCCCTTGGTTTTCACACCTCAGCTGCTGGAACAGGGCCCCATCCTCCCTGATTGATCTAACCTCGTTATCTCTAGCTTGCTTCTTGCTTGCTTATATATACACCTGCCCCTGGAAATTTCCACTGCTTGCATCCGAAGAAGTGGGTATTCACCCACAAAAGTTCATGCTGCAAAATGTCTGTTAGTCTATAAGGTGCCACAGGATTCTTTGCTGCTTCTTGAGTGACATAAGCATTCAACGGCCATCTTTTTAACTGGCACAATGTCCGTGTGGATGCAGAAGTACCTATGCTAGTACAATAGGTCATTCTGCAACAAGCCTACAATACAGCTATCTCCACAGCAGTGACCACTCAAACCTGTGTATGTGTGTGTAAGTCTCTGCTACCCAGGGTCACAGTGACTGGAAGCACCCGCCCCCCCCTCAACTGAAAAATTAAAGTCCTCAGCCTATCTTGGAAATGTCTCCTTTTCTGCTAACCCACCTTTGCAAGCACATCTGTTCAGGAACCTTACCATCATGGTGTTACTTGCTCTAGGAAATAGGTCCTAGATTTCCTCAACCAGTGTGGGAGGAATGTGTGCAGGCACAACTGTGGAATTCCTTCAAGAAGAATAAAGATGTACACTAGAAAATTACAAAGGGCATAGAGGCCCAAGGGTACAGCAGGGACAAGGGCCAGTGCCAGGCATAGGGAAAGGAACTGTAGAAGGCTTACTAAAAGAGATGCCCTTATGATGAGATGCTCAGTACCATACTGAACCAGAACCCCACCATCTTCTCGCCAACAACAGTGGACATCTTGTGACCTGCATTGAAGGGCATACTAGAAATGGTGATTAAGGGAGATACCACTGAAGACATTGACGTGGATGATGCCAGAACCAAGAGCCAGGTGCGATTTGTGACCTGGCTAGATGCATTGGAAGGGGACTCCAGTGTAATTTAATAGGACTGGCCCATTAATACAGGCAGGGCCGGCTCCAGACCCCAGAGTGCCAAGTGCGCGCTTGGGGTGGCGTGCCGCGGGAGGGCAGCAGGCAGCTCCGGTGGACCTCCCGCAGGCGTGCCTTCGGAGTGTCCGTTGGTCCCGCGGCTTCGGTGGAGCATCCGCAGGCGTACCTGCGGGAGGTCCACTGGAGCCGTGGGACCAGCAGACCACCAGAGCGCCCCCCGCAGCGTGCCGCCCTGCTTGGGGCGGCGCAATTCCTAGAGCCGCCCCTGAATACAGGCCATTTTGTTTACTTTCTCGACAGTCCCTAAAGCATCATCACCCTTCTTTTCTTCCCTCCTACCCCCCTCCATGGTGGCCATTCATGTGTGGGGAGAAAGAAATTCTGTTTTGAACTAGCTGATTTATTTTAAGAGCATGAAATTAAATTAGCAGGCAATAGGCCAAGATAGGAATACAAAAATAGGAACACAAATTTTGCAGCAAAGACAAAACATACAAAGTATTGCTTTTAAACGACAATGAATCCAGTGAGTGAGCACTCTAAATACATCGTCTTACAGAATAAGATTTCTTTGAACCAATAAAATGCAATATTGTGTAGTGTCATAGTAACAAAATAAAAGCACTTGCAATGCTTTTTAAAGCACTATGCAATGCAAAAGCACTTCTTAGCTACCGTGAAACTGAGTGAGCTTCGTCGGTACATAATTTTACAGAACATGCTTGCTTCAAACCATCCAAACAAACAAAATGCAACATCATTGGAACAACTAGAACTAATAAAATGCAATATTATGGGGGGTAAATAAAAGGATCTAGAATGACTTTTAGTCTACACTTGCATGCACTGAATTCAGGAAAGAGGGAGAAACAGTGAAACTTCTGACATATGTTAACTGGTGAGTACCAAGACTCCTTACTGCTTGCAAAGGCCATTGATCTTAACACACACAGCTTTGGAGTTTGCTGCTAAAAATTCACAGAACTTTTCTAGCAAGTAGTATTTAATCTTTGCCTGGATGTTTCTGATCAGAATTGTCTTATTTCTCCTGCCATAATAGGACACTTTCCCATGCCATTCTGTAAGGCCTTCAAGGATCATCATTTTGAAGAGGCAGGCAGTAAACTGCCCCAGCTGACCACTAACCTTCTCAAGCAGCTTCCTTCTCTGACCCTTGGAGACCCACATCATTATATCCTCAAGGACCATGATTATCTGTAATAAGTTAAGTAGTTGTTACTATTCTATACCAAAAAGTTACGAGGCCCCAATGCCCAGCCAGCCCTCACAGCTACAGGGGTTAAAAAAAAAAAAACATTCCCCTGTACTCACCATGCAGTGTGCTCTTAAAGGCTTCTGAAGCAATGGGAATTGTGAGACATAGTAGTTTTATACACCTTAGATGGGAAAATGTAGACTGTTATTGTCTGATGTCTGGCATCCCACACCCCAAACACACACACAAACAAACACCCCTAACAATGGCTTTCTATTTGTTTCAGTAACCTCAGCTGGGGTATCCTTTAGGAGTATCCCTTCTACACTTGCTGAGCAACTCAGCCTGAGGAGGAGAGAGAGAAACAGACAAGAGAAGACATTGTTTTCAGATTGATCCAAACTGCCCAGCACAGAGTCTATGAGATTCAAAAACGGTGGGACCATATGCCTGAGGAGAGCGAGGGAGGAAAACAAAGATTGAGAGATGCACCAAAACATCCTGCAGCTCTTAAAGTAAGCTGTTAGAGCATATTATTGATCAAAGCACCCAAAGACCAGCATCCCAACAGCCACTACACGGCTTGGAGAACAATTCCTTCTGGCTGGGGTGGAAGGTCATACCTGGTGGTCAGAGCAGGAGTCCTTAGCCAGGGCCAGAGTCAAGGGTCACAGCCAGTCAGGAATCAGAGCTGAGGGTCAGAATCAGGTTACCTAGAGTAAGGAAAAGCAGGAGGAGGTTAACCAATCATGGTTAAATGCTTAAAGCAGCCAGCAGCTTCTCATTTTAAGAGCAGGTCTGCTAATCTCCTCAGCCAACTGGGCAGTTTGGCCAATCAGGTGGCTGAAATGGGACCAGCTGCGCTCATTAGACTGCCTGGGGTTAACCTAGCAGGTAAGCAGGTTAGCTGTGGGTCCTTACTCCTGACAGGGCCATAAACTCCTCTCTTCTGTATGGACTCCAGTCCTTTCAGCAGCAGTATCCCTGGCATTGAGCCCCAATGGACAATAATGAGAACTGCTGTGAACACACCTACTGCCTGATGTGATGTAGCTGCATGCACCTTGCTATTTATTTATATATTGTAAATGATGTTTAATAAAGTTCTATTTTATGAAAACATCAATTTATTTACTTTTCCTTACAATGCAGAGATGAAAATCCCCCAAAGCAATGACCCTTCCTCCCATCAAAAACACAATTAATAAACCAGTTACTTATTTGCATAAGCCCAAAGTAACATGCTGGCTCCTGCTTACTGTCAAACTGTGCTCTTAAAGTTTCTCTAAACCACACAGCACCCCTAGTGGTACAAGTCACCAACCTTGTCTCAGGCTGCTCCAAATCAGCAGACAGCCTGGAACCTTACCCCTCCACCCTGGCAGAAGTGTTTCCCTCTAGCTTCACAGATGTTATGCAGTACACAACATGCAGCAATAATATCAAGAGTATTTTCCAGCCTTGTCATGAGACACCTGCGCCTACACTATAGTCTTCCAAAGGCACATTCCACAACCATCTTGCACTAGCCCAGGTGATGTTTAAATCTGTCCAGGAACCTGGATGGTTTGTGGCTTCACGAGCCAGGGAAACAAAATGCTGTGTCCCTGGGAATCCCAATTGGCACAGCAACTCCATTAATGTCAATAAGACAGTCTGGGTAAAGTGTCCTTGCTTTCAGCTTTGCAGAAAGTCCTGTATTCCTGAGATGTGAGCATCGTGAACTTTCCCTATTCAGACAACATTAATATTAGTAAATCATTCCCAGTGCTTGCATTGCCGTGGAGATATAAGCTTTCTGCTTATATACTCAGAGGCAAGGCAGTGGGAAGAGCATTCAGATTTAGGATATGAGTCCCATCTATTGCCCCACCACAGATCAGGAAGCCCATTGCATCAAATCCATCTATCACTTCGTTGATATTGCCCATCATGAAACCCTGTGCAACAGAATATGTTTAATCACCTTGCACACCTGGATGACAACTGGCCCCAAACTGATTGCCCATTGACCATTAGCAATCTGGGGTTGCAAGCTTTCAGATAGCAACTGCCACCCATTTCTCCACTGTCAGAGGAGTTGGTCTCTGTGCACTGTAGATCTAGGATGAGCTTGGCACACACACAACCTTACAATGTGGCCATCTGTACCTGAAAATTCTACAACCACTGCTGATTGTCCCAGGTTTGCATCACAATCCAATCCCACAATTCTCTTTTCATAGTACAGGCCCCAAACCACTACTCCACTGTGTGCAGTTGGTCAGTGAATACTTGCCAGCATTCCAGCTTCCTTTTCTGTCTTGCACTCATGCTCAGTATCCAAACACTTTGGTTCCACAGATACAAAAGAATCTCTTGCTCTGTTCCTAAAACAGACAAGACAGCTCCAATGATCAGTAAAGCATCCATGTTTCTGATGGCAAGAAGGAAAAATGGCATAACAAAGAGTAGAGTATAGGATGGAACAGAGGGATTTATGGAAACTCCCATAATTCCCTAGGAGGAGTGACGTTGTCCCCCAATACTTAGCAGCAGGATCACAAAAAACTGCAAAAATTTTCTACAAGGTAGTGTGCCAACAATGGCATGGGGGACACTGGAATGTCTTCCCAGAATGCCCCATGTCTTTTGCTTAGATAACCTGTTTCTGTGAGGACATGCTGCACCAGCAAAGGCAGCCAAATGTGATTGCACTCTGTCAAAAGAAGCATGCTGGTTGCAGTATGCTGGCAGAACTTCTGTCAATTAAACTTTCTAGTGTAGACGTGGCCTTCATCAGGGCTGAAATACATTGGTGAGGCAGCATAGGGAAGTTACATACATATTCTTCTACAGGACTGGAATGTCAAACTGGCAAGAATGTTATTTAAGGAAAGTCTGGTGTTAAAGGAGAAGGAATATACTGGAATATACTGGGTTTGGACCTGGGGTCATGGAAGGAACGTTAACAAAAGGAATGTCTGCTACATTTGCATTCACAGATGAATAATAATCCAATCTGTCAATATCATCTTAAATGCAATGGAGTAGTTAAGTTTTGAGATGAAACTTTTGCACTTTTGAATGCAATTCTGCAAACTGAACAATGAGTTTCAAAAGGTCAACAGAAGCAGTGATGGCTTGTAATTTGGATGTAATCCAGATACATTACTTTATTATATGATAAATAATGTATTAACATACTGCATAGACCTGTGTTAGCTTTGTGTGTTTTCTATTTCTTGCCTAATGAGTTGCATTTATCTTGCTCATCTGTTTTGTTTTCTTTCTTCCATCATCAAGCACAGTACACCAAGAAAGTAGATATTCAGTACTTTCTAGAAAAACAGAGTTTACACAAGCAGAGGCCTAAACACCAAAATTTTGTAGGACTATATTAAAAGCAGAAAAAAACAGCAGCTCTGCAGTCTTTCATTACTATCAGCTCTTCTCTGCTCAATAAGAAAATGACAATGAAAAAATAAAGAATTTAGCAATGCTCAAACACTAGCCCCATACTCTATGTTGGCTGAAGTTATATTCAGGACAATCATAGATGCAATGCTCCCAGGGCCAGCCTACAACATTTTGGCACCTGAGGCGAGGAGCTCAAATGACACCCCCATGCCCCCTCGCTTGGGCCAATGCTCAATTCTGCCTTCTTCCTGTTCTACTCCTCTCATGATACTGCTCTGCTACCTACCCCAATAAAGGAGAACTAACAACTTAAAATGCCTTGTTCAAAAATTTTAAGTAACACTTAACTTTCAGATGCCTGAACAGCAAATGTAACTTTTCGTGTCTGCATAGTAAACATTGGCATTTTTATTTGTTTGAATAATGAAAGGGTGCTTTCCGTGCCTTCTTGGTTGCAAAGATTTGAACTGCTTCCTGAAGGTTCCCAGTCTGGGCCAGCTCATGCTCTATTGAGAAGGTTGCAAGGCCAACCAGTCTCTCCTGTGTCATTGTGGAGCGTAGATGTGTTTTTATTAACTTCAGCTTGGAGAAGCTGCGTTCTCCACTGGCAACTGTTACAGGAAGTGTTAGAAGTATGCGCAGAGCAACAAAAGCATTTGGAAAGAGGGTGATCATCTTATTTATGCACATATATTTTCAGAACAGCCTTTGGAGTTGATCCTGCTGAAATGTATCTTGAAAGGGCTTTCAGTTCATCACCTAAATCACTTGCATCAATATCGCGCATGTCATCATGTATCGACACTGTCTCTAGTGCCCTGCATTGCTGGTATAGGTCTTCTTCAGGTATAGTGAGGAATTTTGGAATATCATACAACATCCTAAATATACTGCTGTGTTCCTTGAGCTGCATGAAACATTCTTCAACTGACTGTATTGCACTATCTAGCACCTGGTTAAAGAATTCAACTTTGAATTGTTGTTTGGGGTCTCTTATGGGATTATCCCATGCTTCATAATCAAAATGTCATCTTCGGTACTCTTGTATGCTTGAATGGGTGGGAAAATAGCTTCAGTGTGAAGTTCCTCTGCCGATTTCTGTGCACTCTTCAGAACATTTTGAAATCCCTCATCTGACCAGTAAGACTGTATATATGACTTTGCTTTGTCCACCTGTTCCATTGCTCCAGATATATCAAGGTCGACACCTTGGAGTCTCTTGCTTACAACATTTATTTCAAACAGTATGTCATGCCACAACCCTAAGCCACACAGAAATTTGAAGTTATGTATGTTTCTAGTGATTCCATTTCCCTCTGCCGCTGTTCTTCCATGAACAGTTCCTGTCATAGCATTATGCTCCATAATGGCAACTATCTATCTTCTCAGTTTGGTATTTGACAGGCTTTATCGCCTTCACTCAACTTTCCCATTGTGTGGCACTCAGTGGTTTTAGTGTCAGAGAGGATGTTCCCAGATGTTGCTTCAAAATTTGCTATCGATGAGTTGATGCGGAGAAAAATACTTAGATGCTTTGAATTACATTAAAAAATTCAGCAGCCTCACTAGAAGCTGATGCTGCATCACTGACCACCAAGTTCAATGAATGAGAACTGCATGGGACAAAAAAAGCTTGAGGGTTTAACTCTCGGATCTGTGTCTGCACTCCTCTGTTCTTTCCTCTCATATTGGCACCATAATCGTAGCCCTGACCTCTCATGTCAGCTAATGCAATTCCCATATCTTCCAGCTTTTTAAGAAGCACATTGTCATACCAGCTTCTGTAGTAACATCAATGTCAATAAATTATAGAAAATGCTCTCTGACAGTCACCATTGCAGGGATATTTTCACTAGGTTCTGTTGTTTTTACAAAATACACCATTAAAGTCATTTGTTCTGTATGACTGGTGTCAGGTGTGCAGTCCAGAATAACACAGTAATATCTTGCTGACTTCAGAGCTGCCACAATCTTCTGTTTGACTTTTGTTGCCAGTAACTGTATGATCTCATTTTGAATAGTTTTTCCAAGGAAGTGGTGTGTGTACATGTCTTGGGTGGTGACTCTTCTTAGATGCTCCTGGAGTACTGCATCAAACTCAGCCATCAGCTCCACAATTTTAAGGAAGTTTCCATTGTTTGGCACATACAGCTGATCTGAAGTGCCGCACAGTGCTTGGGTAGCAAGCATTATCACAATGGCAATGAGCCTTTTCAGAACATTTTGCCAGTAAAGAGACTCTGATGCAATCTTCTCTTGATGCTGGTCATCTATGGTGGGGCCTTTAACCTTAGTCTCATCTCAAGCTCTTTCCACCTTTGGAATGCTCTCTGGTGATTTGCTGCCTTCCCACGGCATGCCAGATTTCTAGCCAGATTTTTCCAGTCCTTTGTTCCTGTAGAACCCAGTGTGGCTGGAACATTAGACTGGAAGAGTTTGCAACAAAAACAGTATGCAGCATTCTGGGGTTTTGAGTACATAAGCCATGGCCTCTCCACTTTGTCACCATTGGGGATTTCATGCCAGTAATGTGTTGGATGGAAACATCTATTTTCATTGTCTTTGAGGAACATGAAGTTTTTCACTTGCTGTGGCCCATGCAGTACCAGGAAGTCCCTGAGGCTAATGCTGAAGTGGGTCCACAGTCCTGGATCATCTAGACTTAAGGAACTAAACTCAGCATCAGCTGTTTCTTGTGCCTTCACCACACTCTTCTCTGATCTACACGTTTCTTCAAGAATGTGCATGGTTACGTCTTTTTGAGATGGAGATATGGATGCTGCAGTAGCTGCCAGGTCACCTGCACTCTGACTAACTGTAAGATCAGGCATCTCCTCACCACTCACATCCTTACCAGGGCCAGAAGGCTCACCATGAACATTTGTGTCTATGTAATTCAGGAGAGCTCCTTCCTGCTTAGATAGAAAAGTTTCAGAAAAAAGCAAGCAAGCAAAGGAATGTTGCCCCAGAGGGGCAGTTTCTTCTTTCACTCATGACTGTTGTTCTGTGCCAGTTATAGTGGTTCTCAACACTCAATTGAAGCGGACAAATAAGCAGGCTCGTAGCAGGGCCTGAGTGAGGAAAGATATCAGCATCTTAAGAGCCTACTGCTTCAGTTGACTGCCTGTTCTCCTCAAGTGGGTTCAGGGAAGCAGCAGGAAACAGGAAGCTCCCTCAGAAGCTGGTGTTAATCAGTCCAGGCTCCTGGGGGTGCTAGAGAGGTACATAAGAGCTCCTCCTCATCTCTCTCTCCATGCAGCTCCTGCTGCTTTCTGTTATTCCCTCTCACCTTTTCTCCTACCTGCCTGTTATGTCTCTTGTGCCCTCCCTCCTCCAGCACAGCACTTCACCATCTCTGTGCATCTAGAGCAGAGAGAATACATATGCACCAGCAGCAGACACAATTTTCTATACTCTGGGTCTTAATGGTGCCCCCTCCCCCCAGTCTGGCACGTGAGGTGGCTGCCTCAGTTTGCCTCATGGTAAGGCCAGCCCTGAATGCTCCATATAGTAGTAAGAGAGGAAAAAAGAGAAGAGGTGGAAAATATATTGCTGTAAAATGTTATAGAGTAAAATACTCAAACAATAATGACATGTATGCGTGCATATATTGTATATTTTCTTTTTACTGGATCTATTGTGAGTGACACACAAACGTTTGTTCTATGTATATAAACAAAACTACACAGTTACTCTTGGTGATAATGTTGGCCTTATCAGAACACTTGTCTGACACCTATTGTCTGGTTATAGAAGAATGCTTGCATTACTCTGAAATGTGAGTGGACATGCCTTCAGTATACTAAACCTGAGGGCTTGTCTACAGAGGAACACTCAGGAAAGTTAATGTGAATTAACCAAAGGTGTAAATGTAATATGTTAAATTTATGTGCACTTTAACATGAGATTGATTTAAACTGCCTGAAACCATTGTGTGTATGCACTCATTCAGTTTTAAAGTGGCCTGAATTTGGTTTAGTTTCTACTAAACCATGTAGACAAGCCAGTCCTGCAGAATTTCCTTAGAGAAATCTTTCACTGAAGTTAACAGATGTTTTACATAGTAAGGTCTGCAGGAAGAGGCTCTTACGTTTTTGGATAACTGGTGGTCAGCTTTCCTTTATCTCATCCTTTCTTAAGTTTTGATCTAAAGCCCAATCAAGGGAATGGGAATCTTTCCATTGACTTCAATGGGCTTTGGATCAGGCCCTCATCCCACTTTCTCCTTCCTCCCCTTCTTTGGCTGTATTCTATCCTTATTGTAGGCTCAGATCAATATCAATGTATGGCCTAATCCAGGGGTCTCAAAGTCCCAGCCTGCAGGCCATCTGCGGCCTGAGAACCTCCCCAGTGTGGCCCGTGGGGCTCCAGCAATTTTGGGGACGGGTCTCTCTCTTGGCCCCGCCTGCCACCCCCGGGTGCTCCCCCTCCCGTGTGTCCCCCGCCCACCACCAGCAGCACAGCAGAGCTGAGCGGCATCGGTCTGCTCCTCCACATGGCTGCCAGCCCCTCCCTGCGGCTCTTCCTCCCAGAGCCTGCACCCCAGCTCAGAGCCTGCACCCAGCACCCAAACTCCATCCCAGAGCCTGCACCCCAGAACTCCTCCCCCACCTAAACTCCCTCCCAGAGCCTTAGATAGGTGGAGTTTTCGGGGGCAGGTTCTGGGCAGCATGAGTGACATTATTGGCCTGCTGGGAGGATTTGAGGACTGACACTGGCCCTAAGGTTAATTGAGTTTGAGACCCCTGGCCCAATCTTTTCATTTACCAGTAATGGCCATGAATTTACCAAGCGTGGATCCCAAGGATAAAGAAACTTTAGACAGACATCAATAGAGAAGGCAGAAATGTAGAGAACTAGTTTTAATCTAAAAGCTAATAAAGCTCCTGCCCCACCTGAGTATCAACAAACTATTACAAGATACTTAAAGATCAGCTATCCCCATATGACAGTGTGCAAAGCTTTTAATTTTATGACTGAACAACAATAAGGTAAAAGAAAATTAAGTTGGCATTTATTTCAGTATTTTAAAATGCAGGAGGGGACTCTTGAGGCTACCAATTTTATGGACCAATCCTGCTATTCAGTGCAGGCTAAAAATATTAATCAAAACTTCAGCATAATGCCAGATATCCTACTTCCCAAGGTGATCTAGGCAGGCTTCACAATATACCACTATCTGTCAGATGTTTCCTATAGTCTCTTATCTACCCTTGAAAGCTCAGACCCAGAAGGCCTGCCAGAAGTTATCTTGATGAAGGACATAGAAAAAGCAGTCAACATGATGAAACAGAGCTTTCTGTTTGCAGTGCTGGGAAAATTTGGTTCAGGCAGCCCTTTTGTTAGGTGGGTGATCATAATCCTTGGCAACAGCTTTTTCCAACTGTATAGTGGCAGCCGGCAGGGCTGCCTTTTGTCACTTTATTGTCTTCTTTGTTTCTATATCCTGTAGCTATAACTCAGTCTGAGACAGTCTATAGATGGGTGGGATCTAGCCCTGTTTGTCTTTACATGCCAAAGATATTTTATTTTGTCAGGAATCCTGACTCCACCTTACCAATTTTTAAAGATGCATTATCATTTTTACACAATAGGCTGTAAAATTAACATTCACCAGATTGAGTCTAGTGCCACTGAAATCTCGAAATGAAAGGTAAATACTCAGTACACTGTACGCTATGAAGAGAACATCTTGCTTATCAAATATCATGGTGTTAAAATCTGACTGAGATGATTCTATTCTTCAATTTAAATTACACAGCAAGGATTGAGGAGGCAGATGAAATGACCTGCCTAGATGGAATCATGTTCCATTGTTCATAATGGGCAAAAGTGAAGATGATATAATAAATGTTCTACCCAGTTCCTTTATGTTATCACGTGTAATTGAGAGGCTAATGTTTCTGGCAGCATAAATAGCTCAGTTAAAAATACCTAAACTAACTGAACTATGCAAAGTGCAGCTTCACCTGAATTTAAATTTAACTACTGGGCATTCAGCTTGTGAGGAAGCCTTTTTGAATACTTGGATATTCCAAGTTGTTTTTCTTCTTAACTTACAAAAATACCATCCTCTGCATCTGATGTATTATAGCCATGCAAAAACTTGGGATTAATGCATTGTTCACGTGGAGAAGCCAAACATGAGACAGTAAGGAAATACAGAAATAAGGTTGACAGCAGTGCCCCCACTATCCTCTCAATTTTTAGATAATTCCCACCTAAGGCTATCCCCTATTTAAGATAGCCTAAAGACTGAAGTGATCCTGCATTTCTGATGGATCACAGATATAGACATCCCAGTGGTCTAACTGCAATCACTTTGAATTGTTTTTAACAAAAGAATGGAGAAGCTTCAACATTTCCAGCAAAATATGACTATTAAAAAGTTCATGCTTTTAAAATGACTGAATTGATTTTTCTCAAAATTTTGGCTTGCTTAGGATAACCTTAACTCTCAGAGTCTCTTATTTGGGAGACATCTGTATAATAAAAATACTTAGCACTTAATTAGAGCTAGTGGAAACCATTTCTGTTCCACAGGAAATGCTGGCATTTCCTCCCAAAATTGTTCTGAATCAGAATGAAAAGTCTAAATTTCCCACAAAATGAAACTTCCAAAATATTTAGTTTCAAGTCAATCAAAATGTTTTGCTTTGATTTTCACTTTTTAAATTATTTTTAATTTTTATATGGCTATATTATGTTATTTTATAAAATAATATAACAATAAAGCAGTATAATAAAAAGAGAAACATTCCATTCTAATCAGGTTGAAATTGGATGTTTCAACCTTATCAAAATGCTGTTTCAATTTCTCTCTCTCTCTTTTTCTTTTTTCCTAAACAAAATTCTAAAACTAGTACTAAGCACTTGTATGGCACCTTTTACATGATTATCTCAAAATATATTTCAAATATTAATCATTTAATTAATTACAGTCTCGCATTGATTAGACTGCCAACGAATTGTGTCTAGTTGGTATGGTATACAGTTACACCAAGTCTCCTATCTCTTACAGTGGTTTTACAGTGGTGTAATCCATTGATTTCTTTAGTGGAGTTCCTCAAGATTTGCACCAGAGTACTGGAATTATAGGAATGTATTAAGAATTAATTAAACTAATCTGAAATAAACCCGGTTTAAATAGAAATTAGAGCATCCATACAGGGGTTTGTACCAGTTTTACTAAATTGGTTTAAAATAACACCTTTTAATTAAACTGGTAGAATTTTTTTATGTGGACAAAGCATAAGCAAGAGGAAAATGAGACGTGTTCTTTTTTTTGTTTTGTTTTTCTTAGGGCTGTCGATTAATCACAGTTAACTTACACGATTAACTCAAAAAATTAATCATGATTTTAAAAATTAATCGCAATTAAAAATTAATTTCAATTAAATGCACTCAAACAATAGAATAGCAATTGACATTTATTAAATATCTTGGATGTTTTTCTACATTTTCAAATATATTGATTTCTATTACAACACAGAATACAAAGTGTACAGTGCACACTTTAAATTATTATTTTTATTAGAAATATTTGCCATGTAAAAATAAAATAAATAGTATTTTTCCAATTTACCTCATACAAGTACTGTAGTGCAATCTCTTTATTGTAAAACTGTAACTTACAAATGTAGATTTTTTTTTTGTTAGAGCACTGCATTCAAAAACAAAACAGTGTATAAAACTTTAGAGCCTACAAGTACACTCAGTCCTACTTCTGGTTCAGCCAATCGCTAAGACAAACAAGTGCAAATATTTGTAATAAAAAATAAATGTAAAGGGAGCACTGTACACTTTGTATTCTGTGTTGTAATTGAAATCAATATATTTGAAAATGTAGAAAATATACAAAAGTACTTAAATAAATGGTATTGTATTAACAGCGCAATTAATTGCTATTAATTTTTTTAATTGTGCGATTGATCATGATACATTTTTTTAATCACTTGACAGCCCTAGTTTTTTTTCTTTCACTCTTTCCTTTTATTAATCTATTCAGTGGAAAACTAGTATTGAACATGAATAGTCAACCTCAGAAAATATGTAATATCTATCAATTTTGATTCTTCAGTGCTTATACAAAATCTTTGATTAGCAGTTCGGTATGGTATAGCATTCTTAGATTATATTTTAAGGCTTAAATTTGATCTCTCCACATCCTTTGCATGCCTAGTGGAGTTGTGAAGAACCTCCCACTGAATCCCCTTCCCCAAGTCTTGAAGCCCTGTATCACTGTAATTATCTTTCTAACCAAAGATAATTTAACAAGACTCCATTCAGATGTTCCTCTTTAATGTAATTAGTCTGAAATCTTAAAAATAACCAAACATTATTTTTAAAAAAATATTTGGCTGGCCTACATAGATTGCGAGAGAGGTTATTTCTCCCCATCCCAATCCTTTAAGGGACAAATAGCTAAATGTTGTGACAATCAAGTCAATTTCTGACATCATACAATGGTTAGAATTATAAATCATCTCCACTCATTTTTAAATACATTAATTTTTAGGCCCAAATTTTCAGAAGTGCAAGTGTAATTTTATTACACTCAACTTTGGCACATGCCAATACATGATGTGTGTATGCAAACTGAGGTTGCTTACACAGTGGGTTTTTTTTTATCAGGCTATAGGATGTCTTACACTAACCCTTGTGCCATAGTTATAAGGTAGCCAATTATCAGTATTTGTACCTACTTTCTGTAGTTCCATTAAGATGACTCATGGCCATTGCACTAGGGAATGAAAGACATTTATCTTTTTTCTGTTTAAATTGCAAATAGGACAGCTAGCTTTATGTGCTGCAAAACTGTTTTTCTCAAAAGGTTTCAATTCTATTTTTGTTCAAGTGTGAAAAAAGTTGGTTGTATTTATTTTCCAAAATGCACATATTACAAACATTTTTAACACTGGGAAACTGAAATGGCAAATGTCACTAGCTTATTCATAGAATTGACAGTGATGTAAAATACAAGCCAACAAGAATGGCTGAAGAGATCTGTAACTGCAGTTCATTTTAAACAATTTATTTTTCCCCACATACTGGAGAATTAAAGTTCAGTGAGTCTTCCATCTTAGGTTCTTATCTGGCCCCCATTACCATAGTATTTAACCCCCTCACAATTTTTAATATAGTTATCCTCAAGCTGGATTTTATTCCTGGCTCTGCCACTGGCCCTAAGAATGACCATGGACAAGTCACTTCACCTCTCTGTCTCTGTTTCCCAATCTGTACAACAGGATAATGATACTGACCTCCTTTATAAAGCATTTCAAGATCTATGGATGAAAAGCGCTATATAAGAGCTAGGTATCATTACTGTTACTACTAATTAATATTTAGTCCTGCCATGAGTGCAAGGGGCTGGACTAGATGACCTCTCTTCTATGAATATTCTAATAATTGGCAAGTGATTCAAACTTGTCACTTCTCCCAACACTGCTACTTCCTTTTGTTGATACCTATTGTTAGGGCCCTACCAAATTCATAGTCCATTTTGGTCAATTTCATGGTCGTGGGATTTTTAAAATTTCAGCTATTTAAATCTGAAATTTCACGGTGTTGTAATTGTAGGGGTCCTGACCCAAATAGGAGTTGGGGGGGTCACAAGGATATTGTAGGGGGGTTGCGGTACTGCTACCCTTATTTCTGCACTGCTGCTGACGGCACTGCCTTCAGAGCTGGGCATATGGAGAGCGGCAGCTGCTGGCCGGCAGCCCAGCTCTGAAGGCTGAGCCACCACTACCAGCAGCGCAGAAATAAGGATGGCATGGTATGGTATTGCCACCCTTACTTCTGCACTGCTGCCTGCAGAGCTGGGCCCTCAATAAGCAGCCACCACTCTCCGGCCGCCCATCTCTGAAGGCAGCAGCACAGAAGTAAGGGTGGCATGGTATGGTATGCAGTATGGGGTGCTGCCTTCAGAGCTGGGTGCCCGGCCAGTAGCCACCACTCTCCATCCACCTAGCTCTGAAGGCAGCACAGAAGTAAGGGTGGCAATACTGCAACCCCCCCTAAAATAACCTTGTCACCTCCCTGCAACTCCCTTTTGGGTCAGAATCCCAATTTGAGAAACGCTGGTCTCCCCTGTGAAATCTGTATAGTATAGGGTAAAAGCACACAAAAGACCAGATTTCACGGTCCATGACGTATTTTTCATAGCTGTGAATTTGGTAGGGCCCTACCTATTGTTGCCTTTTGCTTAATCTGTTTTTCATTCATTTCATTTGTTCCACCTTTCTATGGTGTTTTCTGATTTTGCTAAAAATTAATCTGTTCTATAGTACAGTATCAAATACTTTAAGGAATTACAGATATTCTTTTTCACTGAGTCAGCAAGTTAATTACAGATTTCAATAGTCAGGCATCTTTCCTTTTCCTTCAGGAATCCACACTGTGTTTCTTAATAAATTAGGGCTACATGAACAGATGTGCCCATCTGGGCCATTACATTTGCACAGAATCCCACTGAAGTCAATGGGACTCCACACAGACATTAGAATTTTCATAAGTTCATCTGTGTGCAGGATTCAAGCTTTTCATACAATGGAACTTTATACATGGTCATTGTTGTTGGTGTTTTAACTACAAATGAAGTCAAGCCTGCAGATTTGTAGATTACAAAATCTTTGTGGTTTAATTAAATATAGGAACTACATCAGCCCACCCCCAGCCCATTGGTAAAGTACTTTCTCACTATGCTCAACATTAAGCTATCCTACCCTATTCAAACAGTATACGTGCTGCGTGACATAGGAGAAAACTTTGAAAAAACAGCTATAAGAATAAAGAATGTATTGCCCAGGTTCCAGAAATCTGCATTTGGACAGTTCCCATGGGACTGATGGGACACAAAAAGCCACTAACACACTGGCCCTGCCCTTTCCTAAAATGCAGAACCCAGTCTTCTGAGTCACCACAGAATGGCTTCCACAGGGTCGTAGAGAGAAGGGATGTTGCTTCAGATGTGACTCTACTTCCCCTGTCAGCCTATACCAGTGTATATTTTTGTCCTCTCTGCCCACAGAGGCAGAAGAGATGATTTGGCCCTTAAAGAGTGTCTTAAAGTTGAACTCAGCAAATCCTAAGATAGCACTTCATTTGACTAAATAAATATCATACATGTTAATGACTTAATTCACATCATATAAAGTGTGCCTAGATGCCACAGGGAGGGGTACCATACAAATGCACATAGAGGTAATAATTGTCATTAAAATGTATTGAAGATGTGGTGTGTAGTCTATTTCTTCTGTATTCAGCCAGAGCTATGTAGTATAATTGTATTTCAACCAAAAAGAGAGGCTCTTGAAAGGAATTGCTGAAGTTTCCCTATTGATTTCCCCAAAGATGGATTTCCAACACATCTAATATCTCTTGCTAAGACTGTCAAAGTAGATTCCCTAGTAGCAAATTCTAAAGAAAATATTAGAAACTAGAGGCAATCATAATTCAATGCAGAAACATTTGCTAACAAAATTTGGACCCAAGGGTTGAATATATAACAGTCTTCAGTATGGATTCGAAAATATTTAATAATTTTAAAGGAAATGTTTTTCTAATTAGTATTGCTATTCTTCTAGTGGCTTAGGTAAAAGGAGAATATTTTAAAATGTGCTAAATCCATATTCCTTTCACTTCCTGTATTCAGATGTGGCCTAATCCTGAAAAAATTTATACATGTGAATAATTACTACTCTCACAAATAACAAATGGATAAATGCATTAATTTACCAGATTAGGCCTTTGTTATTAAATGTATCTTTTCTAAGATAATGCTATTAGCACCTGATTTCAAGTGACTGAAGTATGTTATAATAAAAAAATCAGATGATCAAATCTCTTACATTCCAGGATATTAGTTTGTATTTGTGAACTTTCCCTGTCATTGTCCAAAAATATACAAAAAATAGTGAAGTACTTAACCTAAGGAATGAAATTTGCAAGTTTGGTAGCAAGCATTTTTAACAAACTTATCAAACCGGGGCGGTGCTGTATGACTGGAGAATAATAAAGATGGTACCTGTATTTAAGAAAAAGAAAAAGGTGATCCAGGAATCCACAGACCTGTGAGAATGACCCCATAACAGGCTTTAGAACAAATTGTGAAGGAAAAAATAATTAAAGACATGGAAGTAAATAGAAAATGGTACAAAAGACAACATGAGTTTACCAAATGCAGATTGTGCCAGACTAACCTGATATCTTTCTTCAATACCTGGAAAGATACTAGAACAAATTATTAAACAATCAGTTTGTAAGCACCTTGAGGATAATAGGGTGATAAGGAACTGCCAATATGAATTTCTCAAGAACAAATCATGCCAAACCAACCTGATTTCCTTTTTGGACAGGATTAATGGCCTAGTCGACAGGGGGAAAGCAGTAGACATGATATCTTGATTTTAATAAAGATTTGACACAGCCCCACACAGCATTTTCATAAGCAAACTAGAGAAATGTGGCCTTGATGAAATCATAATAAAGTGAGTGCAGAACTGGTTGAAAACCTGTACTCAAAGTAGTTATCAATAGGTCACTGTCAAACTGGGAGGATATATCTAGTGGGGTCCTACAGGGGACCTATTCTGGGTCTGGTACTAGTCAATATTTTCATTCATGACTTGGGGATAATAGGGTGCAGAGTATGTTTATAAAATTTGTGGATGATACCAAGCTGTGAGAGGTTGCAAGCACTCTGCGGAGAGGATTAGAATTCATGACAGCCTTGACAAATTAGAAAACTAGTCTGAAATTAACAAGATGAAATTAGATAAAGAAAAGTTCAAAGTCCAACCTTAAGAAGGAAAAATTAAATGTACAAATACAAAATGGGCAATATCGGGTAGGTGGTAGTACCGCTACCGGATCTGAGGTTATAGTGGATCACAAATCTGAGCCAGCAATACGATGGAGTAGCAAAAAAAGGCTAATATTCTGGGGTGTATTAACAGGAGTGTCATACGGAAGGCACAGGAGGTAATTGTCCCACTCTACTTGGCACTGATGAGCCTCAGCTGGAGTACTATGTCCAGTTTTAGATACCACACTCTAAGAAAGATGTGAAGAAATTGAAGAAAGTCCAGATGACAGCAACAAAAATGCTAAAAGGTCTAGAAAACCTGACCTATGAGGAAAGGTTAAAAATGGGCATGTCGATCTTGAGGAAAGAAGACCTGATAAGTCTTCAGATATGTTAAGGGCTGTTATAAAGAGGACAGTGATCAATTGTTCTCCATGGCCACTGAAAGTAGGACAAGAAGTAATGGGCTTAATCTGCAGCCAGGAAGATTTAGGTAGATTTTAGAAAAAATAACTTTCCAACTCTCAGGATAGTTAAGCACTGGAATAGGTTACCAAAGGAAGTTGTGGAATCCCCGTCATTGGGGACTTTTCAGAACAGGTTGGACGGACAAACACCTGCCAGGATTGGTCTAGGTACATTTGGTCCTGCCATAAGCACAGTGGGACAGGTTAGATGACCTCATGACTTCTGGTGGTCCCTACCAGAGCAAAATTTCTACAATAAGAACTGATACTCTAGAAAAGAGTAATGCAGCAGATCCAATCTCTCTGGATTTCTGTAAAGCATATGATACAGTGCCACATGGGAATTTATTTATTAAACTGAAGAATATGGAGATTAGTACAAGAATTGTAAGGTGGGTAAGGACCTGTCTATAGAAGAAAAGACAATAGGTTTTGCTGAAAAGTGAACTATCGGTCTGGAGGGAGGTTACTTGTGGAGCACCTCTAGTATCGGTCTTGGGACTGATATTATTTGGTATTTTCATCAGTGACCTTCGCCCAAAGAGTAGAAATGTGTTAATGAAGTTTGCTGATGACAGAGAGGCCTTGGCTACACTTGAGAGTTACAGAACTGTTGGTGGCTTTATTGCGCTGTAACTCACTCCCCGTCCACACTGGCAAGGCACATAAAGCGCTATCTCCGTGGCTGCTTGTACTCTACCTCCCCGAGAGGAATAAAGAGTATAGCGCTGCTGCTGCTGCGCTGTGGCGCCAGTGTAAACAGAGAATAACCTTAGTACGCTGTGACTGACCTCCGGAAGCTTCCCATAATCCTTTTAAGTGAAGGTTACTCTCTTTGTTTTGTTGTGATGCCTCTCTTTGTTTTGTTTTGAACTCCGGGCTCCCGGAACTGCTTATCAAAAAAACAAACACAGCTACTGTTTGCTGTGAATGAGCAAAGGCAGGCAGGGGGCTCCCTTTGGAACGCCTACAGCTAGCGTTTGCTTGAGGAGAGAAGCCTGGCGGGCGGGAGGGGGGGGTCCGTTTCGGGGAGGGCTGTGTATTTGATCTGTGAGGAAAAAAAGCTGTTTGCTTTCAGTGAGTGAGAGAGGGGTGGGGGTGGGGGTTGGAACTTGCAAGGCAGCTGCTGACACAGTGTCGGCTCCAAAAATCCACTCTCTCTTTCCCCGTCACACTCCACCCCACCCACCCCTTTTGAAAAGCATGTTGCAGCCACTTGAACGCTGGGATAGCTGCCCATAATGCACCGCTCCCAATGCTGCTGCAGATGCTGCAAATGTGGCCATGACAGTGCGCTGGCAGCTGTCAGTGTGGACAGACTGCAGCGCTTTCCCTACTCAGCTGTACAAAGACAGGTTTAACTCCCAGCGCTGTACAGCTGCAAGTGTAGCCATACCCAGAGTAGGGAGACATCATCAGTACAGAGGAGAATTAGAATATCATACAGGAACAACTGGAAGACCTTGAGGGCCAAAGAGAGAGGGACCCAGATTGCATCACCACCTCTCTTGGCTCCAGATGAGTCCTAAACACTGCCTAGGGTGAAACAGGATTAGATTTTAACAGCAGCAGCAACAGCAGCAGCTTCAGCCCATCTTCATTAACTTCTTCTCTTTTCTCCAACAGGACAGTTAATAACATCTTTGATACCATCTAAGAAACTGTTCAAGAAGGGGTTTTTCCTTCTAAAAACTCTCTCCAGCTAAAGGGAACAAGAGATGTAGTTAAAAGGAAAGCCTTACTTAATACCTTACATTTCAAAAGCTTTAGCTGTTTTTCTGTCTTTTCTATATCTGTAATAAAAGGTTAAAATGACTTTGGATGGTGTGTTTGCCCTGGCATGAAGCAGGCTGAGGTCTCTGTATACCAAAGCCCAAACCTTGTTTAATACTGTTCAATACTGGACAGTGACTGGATTATGTTAACTCCATTAGCTCATATATTCCCTCTAAATGAATACATCACCCATATTCAAGAAAAATTTATTCGAGCTGGAACATGTGCAAAGACAGGTTTCTAGGATGATAAGTGAAACGGAGAGCCTGTCTTACAAGAGGATACTAGAAGACCTTGGCTTGTTTAGCCTAGCAAAATGAAGGCTGAGAGGGTATGAGATTGCTCTCTATAAATACACCAGGGGAGTAAATTCCAGGAAAGGAGAAGATCTATTTAAACTAAAGGGCAATGCTGACATAAGAACAAATAGGTATAAACAGACCATGAATAAATGTAGACTGGAAATTAGAAGAAGGTTTCTAAACATCAGAGGAGTGAGGTTCTGAAACAGCCTCCCCACAGAAGTAGTGGGAGAAAGTAAAGCTAACAGGTTTTAAGATAGAGCTTGATCACTTTACAACTAGTATTATATGACGGGGTTCTCTGTGATAGCAGGGGACCAGACTCACTTACCCAGGAGATCCCTTCCAGTCCTGTGTTCTTGGGCTGGTTGAGTTCCTCAGCAAAAAATTTACACTAACCTTAATATACTGGTGATAAATGAAGAGGGGGGGAGCTCCCTTTTGTGGACACCCAGACAGCCAGTAGCTATAAAATCCCTGTTAGTAGCTGTTCTCTACTTGCTTTACCTGTAAAGGGTTAAAAAAGCCCATAGGTAAAAGGAAGGAAGTGGGCACCTGACCAAAAGAGCCAGTGGGAAGGCTAGAACTTTTTAAAATTGGAAAAAAACCTTTCCTTTTGTGTCTGTTGTTGTTCTCCAGAGAGAGGGGACAGAGCAGAGACCAGGCTGGGACTATGCTGTAAGAACTTAGAGCCAAATATGAAAAATCATCCGATCATACCTAGAACAACTCATTTGAACCCCAGATATGTAAGTAGATCAGGAAATGTCTAGGAAGACGTGATTAGGTTTATCTCTTTTATTTCTCATTGGTTTGTGGACTCCTCTGTGCTAACCCCAGGTGCTTTTGTTTTGCCTGTAATCTTTAAGCTAGACCTCAAGAAAACCATTCTTGATGCTTAATTATTATATTTGCTCTTTTTAAATCTAGCAGTAGCCTAAGTTCCAGATGTGTTTTCTTTTTGTTTTTAATAAAATTTATCTTTTTTAAGAACAGGATTGGATTTGTGTGTCCTAAGAGGTTTGTGCATCTGTTGTTTAATTAGCTGGTGGTAACAGCTGATTTCCTTTGTTTTCTTTCTCAGCTCTTCCCGGTGGCGGGGGGTGGGGAGGTTGAAAGGGCTTGAGGGTACCCCACAGGGAGGAATTCCCACATGTGCCTTGCTCGGTACAAAGGGGGTTTTGCATTTGGGTGGTAGCAGCATCTACCCATCCAAGGTCAGAGAAAAGCTGTAACCTTGGCAGTTGAATACAAGCCTGGAGGGGCCAGTATTAATTTTTAGAATCCTCGCGGGCTCCCACCTTCTGCACTCAAAGTGCCAGAGTGGGGAATCAGCCTTGACAACACTAATATAATTTTCACTGACACTGCGTAATTAGCAAGATGGAAAATATAATAAACCTAAAAAGTATGCAGCAATAACACTATCATGTTTGTCCCTCTGAACTGTCTTCTCCCTCCTGTTCCTTCCCTATCTCTCACACTGCAAAAATCTCTCTACTATCCACACTTTAAAATTCAACAATTATTGCTTCTAAGAAGGTCACTAAATAGATCTGTATTAAACATTAACCTATACACCACTTCTCTGTAACCTTCAATTACTCAGGTTATTCATATCGATTTTCTAAATTATTCAGTTTGTCCCTATGTGCATTAATCTCTTGAATCAATTTATGCTTGATTTCCTATTACAGTCCTCTAGGTCTTCTGTGTGTTGTGCTGCCTCTGTGGTATTGACTCTATTCAAATGTTTCTGGATTTTCTAATATATCACTTTTAAGATGATCAAATTTTTTCCCCAGCTCCTTATTTCCTTTCTTCACATCTTAGGAGACTTACTTCAGACTCAAAATATTTTCTTCATTGTGTCTGATGCTGTTGAATCGGCTGCTTGTGAGTGAGTGGGAGAATCTGATTGCTTTCAGTATACAGAATTAACATGCTTTTGTTGCCTTTTCCTTACTCAATTTCATCTTTCTAGCTTGAAATATAGTGCAGGAGCCATTTTCTGTCATACAGAGTATTCTCTTAATTGTAAGGCTGAGCATTATAAATTCTTCATTCTGATGGGTTACAGAAGGAAAGAAAAGAGCTTTTAGAACCCCATTATAAGACCCCTCAAATTTCAGGCCACAGGCTACCCCTAAAACTCCACAAAATTGCTCTTTTTATTGAGCTTTTCTACCTATTGATAATCTGCCTAAACAAGAAAATAGCATTCCTGAGATTTCCTGCTCCTCAGTTCCCACAAACCCAACTCTTAACCATAACCCCAAACACACACGCACGCACGCACGCACGCAATCATGCAGAGGAGTCTCTTGTGGTGTCTAAGTAGGTACAGGAGAAAGTGCAGCAGAGACCACATTTAGAGTGGGCTCTACAATCGCCACAGCCTTGCCACCTACTTTGCCCTGTTGCCCACTGCACCATTTAGCAGAGGGAAGCAGGTGATCTTCCATTTTAAAAAATTATTCTCATAGTTCTTCATTACTGTTTCCTCTGAACAACATGGAATACTGAGACCATTAAAAAGAATTCCTTAAATACACGTCACCATGAGAAGAATATAAAATTTTTCAAGAATCCAAAGTGCTGATCCTGAATTCTATTGACATACAAAAATCCAGTGGCAGTTTTCATTGCTCAAGGAACATAGGATTAGGCCCCAGATGTTATGTGAAATGGACAGCCTGCACAGAGATGAGCACTGATTGGAACCTATAAAGTATTCATAAACTCATTAAGAGAGCGGGTCATTACTGTATTTTTCCCCCTTCCTTTCATTTTTAATTGAACACTTAGTATCTTCAAAGAGCTTTACAGTCATTAACTAATTAATCCTCACAATGGCCCTGTGCATCTCTCTGCTAGGTAATTATTATTATCCCCATTTTACAGGTGAAGAAAAACAGAGATTCTATCCATATGGGCTTGCGATTCTTGAAACTATTTATTTATTTGCATTTATAAAACAAGAAGTAACTACCTCAAATAGGTTGCCAGGCATTTGGTTTTCAACTGGTACACCCGGTTGAAAAAGGACCCTGGCAGCGCCGATCAGCACCGCTAACTGAGACATTAGAAGTCCAGTCAGCTGCCCAGCAGGGGCCCAGGGCTAAGGCAGGCTCCCTGCCTGCCCTAGCTCCACATGATTCCCGGAAGTGGCCGCCAGGTCCTTGCAGCCCCTAGATGCAAGGGCACCCAAGGAGGCTCTGCACTCTGCCCCCACCCTGAGGTCCGACTCGTAGCTCCCATTGGCTGGGAACCACAACCAATAGGAGCTGCAGGGGCGATGCCTGTGGGAGCGAGGGCAGCATGCTGAGCCTCCCTGGCACCCATGCATTTATGGGCTGCAGGGACCTGACGGCCACTTCCCAGGAGCTGTGGTAAGTGCCACTGGGACCCCAAACCCTCTCCTGTACCCCAACTCCCTGCCCCATCCAGGAGTTCCCTTCCGCACCCAAACTCCCTCCCAGAAACCGCACCTCCCCTAATACCTGCCCTAGCCCCCTCCTGCAAGCCAAACCCCTCATTCCTGGCCCCAGCCCAGAATCCACACCCCACCCTGAGCCCTCATCCTCCCGCATCCAAACCTCCTGCACCAGCCCAGTGAAAGTGAGTGCAGGTGAGGGGAGAGTGAGCAACAGAGGGAGAAGCGAGTGGGGGCAGGGCCTCAGATAAGGGGTGGGGCAGAGGTGTTTGGTTTTGTGCAATTAGAAAGTTTGGTGATCCTAAACTCAAACTGTAGATACATCTGACTGATCACTAAAACAACAATACATCAATATGAAAAGAAAACAAAGAACTCCTCAAAATTTAACAACTGCATTTCTGAATAACTATCACAGGGCAAGCATGCCCCATCCCCTCTTGGGGTGAGGGAGGGTAATTACTTCTACATGTCCCTGTCTTTATGATCACTCCTTGTCTTGGGGTAGCATGGCCTAGTGATAAAAGTCAATATGGCCATTCTCTCTCTCTCTCTCTCTCAGCATTGTGTGGCCCGATGGCCAGGGTCAGGGTGACGGCCCCTTTCCACAGGACCATGGGACCCAATGGCCCGAGCCACTATGGCTATCCATTTCAGCTGAGCTGTATGGCTTAGTGGTCAGAATCAGTGCTGCCACCTGGCTCAGCAAGGCTGTATGGCCTAGTGGCAAAAGTCAGTAGGGCTGCCACCTCTCTCAGGTCTGACTGCCCACTTCAGGAAGACTGTATGGCCAGAGTCAATAGGGCGGCTCTGCTTGGCAGGGCTGTGTGGCCTAGCGGCCAGAGTCGGTATGGCTGCCCATTCGCAGGGCTTCGCAGCCCAATTGCCAAAGTCAGTTCATCTGCTCTCTTTCAGGGCAGCATGTCCCAATGGCCAGAGTCAGCATAATGGCTACCCTGTTCCACAGGGCTGTTTGGCCTGGTGGCTGGTAAGGGGGGGTGGGCCGCCACCTCGGTGTGTGTGGGGGGGGTGGCTGGGTAGGGGGAGCTGGGCCCTCCCTGCTCCATTAGGTCCCAGCTGAGGGCCCAGACAGTGGCAAGTGTGCTCACCACTGGGTCAGCAGGGAATCCACCCGAAACACACTGACACTACTCAGTATGATGCCTAGTCCCCCTTAGCTACTTCCTGCCCTGTCTCTGGTGAAGTATTCCTGGAATTTCCAAAGTCTGTAGGCTCCTCAGCCTGTGTGGCTCCCAGGAACCCCTCACTCCTTGGGTGTCTGCAGGGGCTGGTGCGTGTGCCTGGGTCTCAGTGACTCCGGCTTCCATTGTCTCCTCACTTTCTGCTGTGGCTTCAGCAGCTCCCAGGCTGGAGCCTGCAAGTGTGTCCCCTCCCTCTTCAGCAGTCAGCCTTTAATCAGCTCAGCTGTTCCCTTTTATACTTAGTCTCCAACCAGAGCATGCCCAGCAGGGCCAAGGGGGCGTGGCCTCCTTGGCTCAGAGAGTAGAGTTAACCCTCACAGTGCCAGTATGGGGCACGTGCACCCAGTCACAATAACCAAGTTTTGTAAGTAATAACAGTCTCAGAGGCCCTGTCTAGACTAGATAACTGAGCTGCTGGTAACTGAACTGTCAGAATGGCTCCACTTTAAGCACCAGTGGTACAGGATGTCTACACTAGCCAGGTTGTTATAGATACAAGCCAATTACAGTTTCTTCTCATGTCCACATTAGCACTGTTGCAGCTGCACTGTCCTCCCCATACCTATTCTACAATTCTCAGTAGAGGTTTCTGAAGGAGTGGCTTATGGGATGTTTTGTTTGATCTACTGAGAGCTTTTGAGAATCTCAGAGGAATTGCAAAAGAAAAAGTCAAACTCCAATAATTCCTGAGTAACTCCCATAATTCCCCAGCAAAATCCCATAAAATGACAGGTGTCAGTTCCTAGCCCATCTCTCAAAATGGAAGGCAGAGTGAAGAACAGGTATCTATACAGAAGCAGAAACCAAGATAAGCAGCAAAGAGTCCTGTGGCACCTTATAGACTAACAGACGTATTAGAGCATGAGCTTTCGTGGGTGAATACCTACTTCGTCAAGATAAGCAGTTGATGGTGTTCTTGACACCAAAGTTGAGTACCCACTATAACCTAAGGAAATGGCTGCATGCTGTACCCAGAGAAGTTCTTCGTTGTGTGGAGTGCCACTTTCCGGCCCTGGACCACACATAAAAACCCCCACAAACATGGGGAGATCAAGTTGTTCTCAATAACTAAAAGGAGCAGCAGTGGCTGCATAACAATGTTGAAGGAGACTTTTCCGTGTTTGTGAGGTGAGCTAGCCCCAGCACTGTACTTTTACCATCCTGAGTTGAACAGATTGTTATTGTCTCAGATCTTATTATACTGGACCTTCAGTTTCTTTATTTTCTGCTAGCATGGCTTGCTGGTTTTGATTAAGACCGTCTCTGCCAGTCACTCAGTTACTAGGTTATAAACTAATAATGTGACAATATGTCCCACTTGTACCAGTATGCAATGTAGGTGTAGCCATGTTGATCCTGGGATATTAGGGAAACAAGGTGAGTGAAGTAATATCTTTAACTGGATCAACCGTTTTTTTGCAGGAGAGAATCTTTTGAGCCACACCACGCTCTTCTTCAGGTACCTTTTCCAGGCCTGAAGAAGAGCTCTGTGTGGTTCAAAAGCTTCTCTCTTTCACCTACACAAGTTAGTCCAATAAAAGATATTGCCTCACCCACCTCTCCGCTTTTACTAGAACAGTCTTGTTTTTTCATTTTGTCAATCAAAATGTTTGGGGGGGTTTATAACTACAAAATTTTTGTTTGAGATGAATTGCTATGCTGAATAGAATTTGTTCTGTCTTTACCAGGAATGAATAACCCAATGGAAGTGTTCAGTGTGATGAAGTGTTTAGAAAAGTTGAATGAGTTTACACATTATCAAAGCTGTTATTTTGCTCAAAAGAACATTGATGACACTTGTTCAGTATTTTCATGATAAGCTCATTCATAAGGGGGAAAAAATCTGTCCTCTGAGAAATATGCATGTGACTCTGTTCAGTCAGGAGCTGGCAACAGTGAGTAGCACACATTGTAAAAAAAATACATACTTTTGTCTCTTGAATGATTATTTTACAGCCCTAAAAAGTGTAGCCACAAAAGTGGCCCAGTTTTTAAACACCACTTAGCACCTAATGTAGGCAAAGATAGGCATGTTTAAAATGTAATTAAAATATTATTACTACCACATGAACCACAACATTTATTTGGGCATGAGAATGCCTAGTGCCCCAGGATGCAGTTGCAAAGGCTATTGTTGTAGCTCCATTTCAGGAATGTTGTCATTTATTTCTAGAGATGAACACACAATAATTTGATTAATCTAGCTTCTTTCTGTTTGCAGGATTCAAAGAGGAATTTTTATTATATGGATTGACGGTCAATAGTCAACATTCAGGCTGCTTGCTTAGTTATGATTGACCACATAAGTTGCATGCTATTGTTTGCATGAAAGTTTAAAATCTGGGTTTCTGCAAATACTTGTACAATCTCCTTCAAATTTTGCTCTACATGAGTAAAACTTGATTACTTGTTCATGGAAAATGAGCATGAAAGGGTGTGAACAAGTCCAAAGTGAATTTATTTATATATTCAGACAAATATTCGCAAAAAATTTTGAATAATTTACCCAGCTTTTTAATTCCAGTATGACTTGTATTAAAATTCAGAATGTTGCATGGAAAATTGAATGATAATTTAGTTCTCAACATAGTATAGTATATTTTCAGTTTCTAAGTGTGAAGAATTTTAATTAAAATATCATTTTATCTATATACAGTAGACAGTATTTTTAGCTCTTCCAAAGTAATAATGCACATTATATTTATTATTTATATTGTGTAACCCCTAGGGATGCCAGTCATAGACAGTCCCTGCCCAGAGGTATTTACACTCTACCTTCTCTCAGATATGGGCTTCAAATAATTTTTCTGAGCATGCTCAGACAGGACCCCTTAACTTCATTATCATTTATAGTAACAGGGAAGCCCAGAGCTGCATGTTTTGTTTCTGCATGATAAAGCTGAAGTAGGATGTGTGGGTGTTTCATGGAATGTGTTTTAATGCTGTTGGATTAGGTATATGCTCTGTAGAACTGAATTTCTGCTGAATAGAGACTTTAAAAACTGACTTCTTGACATATAGTCTTGAGTAATTATTTTGGATGGTATTTTCACATATAGAATTGATTTTTAAAATAAGATAAAACAAGAACTTTTATGTCTGAAATTACATTGATTGAGTCTGATTTTTTTTAAATGTCATCAATTAGAGGCAGGCATACATAAAGTAATGTACCATAAGAGAAAATGCAATAGAAAGATAACCCATTTTCATACCAAAAACTTAAAAGACAAATGCACAAAATTGCACTAGATGAATTAACTTCATGCAGAATTTAATATGACTTTTGTGGTTTATAATCCTTTTAAGAGTCCATCTGGAAAATTGCTCTGGAACTATGAAAACACATAATCAAATCATGTTGAAGACTAATGGAGAAAGAGCATAATACCAGTAAATGTGTTGTCTTCTATTCTATGTTCACAGGGAGGGCATATTTGTTGTATTTTTCTTCAAGTACATAAAAGGTGCACGACTGCAACATAAAATGTGTATCTGCTCTTTATTTTTTAAATATCTGTCAAGATATGACTTAATACTAAAAAATGCAATGCAGAAAATTAATCACTTGCAATATAAGATTAATGGAAGTTCAACCATTTATCATATGTTTTATAGGATTTCATTTTGGTGATCGCACGCTCACAATTTAAGCACAACCTGTAACCAGTACAACCGTATAAATCACTATTGTCCTTGAGAATGTTATATCTTGATGAAACTTCTATGCTTAATGAAATTAAAACATTTGATCATCTGCATATCTACCTAGTTCCCCTCCTCTGTATTTAACTATTAATTTAGTGTGATGGTGTGGGTAACTGGACTGGTGTCAATGTGATTTAGGGGCCTGCTTATACTGCCATTTCCACTGGATTTATCTGGAATAATTTACTTTTTAACAGCTTTTGCTGGGGCCTATTGCACTAATGGTCCAACTGCATACAGAGTGCCAGGCCAATCAAATATTTAATGACAACAAACATCAGCTGACAGCAATGCAAAAGTAAAACATCCTGACTAATCAGATATAAAAGGGAATTGATACAATGAAGAATTAAACACAATGAGAGAACCAGACAATCCCCAATACTCTAAATAAACAGAAGTGGGGAAAAAGCGATGCCCTTACTTACAACCCATGAAGCTCTATTGAAGTCAATGTGGTTGCACGTAGAATCAAGTTAGAATTTTTGGACATTTCTGTGAAATGGAGAGTTAACATCTAGAGCAGTATCTGCACTGTCTAGAGTCTTCCTGACTTAAATTTTAACTCTTGAATCGAGAGGAAAGAGGGGTTGGGCTTTTTTTTTTTTTAAATAAAATATATGGGCATGATAGTTAAACAGAACTTGCAGCATAGTCTTTACTATGTTTAGAAAGAGCTAAACATGTTTTTCCTGCCTTTATATTTATGAAGACTGATAACCATCTTTTTATTTTTTTTTCTGTGATTTCTCTTTGCTTCACGCATGGATCATGTGTGAATATTTGCAAATAACAATGTTGTTATAAAGATATTCCCAATTTTGATTTCTGTGTTGTCCATATTTAAACTTGCTTGTCATCCATCAACTAAAGGGGGAAATTAGCCTAAATTCACTCTTGGGGTAAATCCATTGAAGTTAGTGGAGTTCCAGCAGCATTAATTTGTCCCATTCTGTGTATAAGACATCTTGGACATGAGGTTTAAGATCCTACACTTTGCTTCAGCCTCATTTAGGATGACCAGATGTCCTGATTTTATAGGGACAATTCCGATATTTGGGGCTTTTTCTTCTATAAGCGCCTATTACCCCCCACCCCATCCCAATTTTTCATACTTGCTATCTGGTTACCCTAGCCTCATTAGATAAAAGCATTTATAATCCAGGGTGTATGAGTTGAATATTTAAAGGATAAGGCCTTGATTGTACAGAAGCCTTTTTATCAGGCCTCTAATTAGTTAAAGTTGCAGTTGGCTAAAAGCAAAGTTCACGTCCACACAGCATACATTTATTAATCAGTCAATTACTGGCAAATCTAACCAGGAATTGCAATGGCTAGCTGCCTAGTCTGGCACACAGATTAGTTCCTGTAACTAGTTAGACACATGCATTTTATTTCTGGGTGGAAGGGCACTCTAACCGTCCCAATGCAATCTGTAAATCTAGTTCCCTGTCTCTCTCTCTTAACTCTGTGAAGTTAGATTTCCCACATTTTACATTCCAACACAATGAAGGTGCTGCTGTGCCTGATCTCCAGGAGTCCCTGGGCATAAGCTATAACTATCACCTTCCCTTGCTACACCTGAAACCTAATGGCTGATGTGAGGAATCTGCTAAGCAGGAAAAGAATTATTCCCATTAATCCTTTTCCTACTAACCTATAGCAGGCCCAGGCCCTTCTTCTGGCCAGCAGGAAAAGGGTTCACATGTGTGTGGGGGAGGAGAGGAAAGAGAGAGAGAGCAAGGAACCTGGAGAGCTGCTAGATGGGCCTCACTGTGAGCTAGGAGGTGAGCAGGGACTCTGAGGAACTACATACTGAGCAGGAATCTGACCAAGCGAGCAGAAGCTGAAGAGTAGCAATGTGTGGAGCAGGCTGTGAGCCGCAGATATTGCAGCAGGATACAGGTCTGTGCAGAACTTGTGTGAAGCAGTAGGGTGGACTAGTATTACCAGCAGGCCAGCATTTGACTAGCATGGACAGTTTTTGTTTGTTTTGGTTTGGTTTTTTGTTTTTTTTTTAAATCGATTGTGTCAGTAGCCAGAAAAATAATATAATCTGCCAAGGTTTTTTATGTGGGTCTAAAGATTTGCATTATCATCACAACATATTGGGATCTCTAATGGTAAAAGTTTGTGTCCAGCTAAAGATGCTACAGAGTGGGAGCTGGGAGCCACCGCTTCCCGCAGTTCCCATTGGCTGGGAAAGGTGAACCACAGCCACTGGGAGCTGCGAGCGGCCATACCTGCGGATGCTCAGGTAAGCAAAGTGTCTCACAGCCCACAAGGGGCTTACCCTGAACAAGCTGCGAACAAAATTTGGGAACCCCTGCTTTAGATAGTATGGGGTGGGAGGGGTTGCAGTGGGCTTGCCTTGTTGGGGAAGGGGTAAGTGCCGGGGTTTTTGCATTTCAAAGGTGGTTGTTGCGTTGCATGCGGGCCGGATAAAGCACAACAACCAATATGATTGCAAGCTGAATCATCTATTATTTACAATGCATCATATTATATAGGCTTCTCCATATTAGCAAACATCAGACACACCAACATTACATTGCTGCTGATTGGTTCTTTGTCTGATACACACACTTTTCACATGCATGGCCCTTTGCTTACTGGTTTCCCATTTCCCATGCAACTTATCTGATTCCAATTAGGCCACCTGGCATTTGCCTCGCTCTGGCAGTTCCCTACTTTCTCATAACAACTTTATCTAACTCCTCTATTCTTGTTATCCTGCTGCTGTAACTTTCCACCAAGGCAGCATAGGGATGATGTAACCCCACAGGTGGTAACCCTAGGGTGGACTGGAGAGGGACTTTTCATGAACTCGTAAGTTACAAAGCCCAGGCTCTGAAAGGACAGAAACCCAAAGAAGGCCATTGCAACCTAAATACTCCAGGCACAAGGGATTAGCCTGGGATGAGATCTGTGTTGGACCCAAAGAGAAGGGCTAATCTCCTTGAGAAGAAAGATTACATACCACAAGCAACTAGGGCAAGGGAGTGGCTGTAGCCTAATTGCTATGCCATTTGCAGGAGCCTGCTAGCAGGATCTGTACAAGAGCTGCCACAATAGCAAACGTAAGCAGCTGCTGAAAATATTTGTTGGGAGCAGGTCCAGCTCCAGGCACCAGCCGAGCAAGCTCATGCTTGGGGCGGCAGATTCTACAGGGCGGCATTTCGCCCAATCCTAGGGCGGCACGGCCGCTTTTTTTTTTTTGGTTCACTGCTCTGGCCGCCCTGTAGGGGGCAGTGGTGCAGAGGAGGGGAGCGCCCTGCAGCAAACTTGGCAGGGCAGCCTGTGTCCTTCCCTCCCCGCCGACCGGAGCAGCACAGAGCCCTCCCAGCAGGCGACGCAGCAGTAGGGGCCACGTGGCGAGCGCCCCGCTGAAGGGCTGGCTGCCCTCCTTCTCTCTTTCCCCCCGCTCCCTCCTCCACCCCTCCACTAGACCGGGCATGCACTCTGCAGCACAGGGAGTCCCCCTGCACCATGGCTCCAGCCACCCTGTAGGGTTTTTTTTGTTTTGTTTTTTTCCCCTGCTTTGCCGCTCCGGCTGCACCATGTTTTTGTTTGGTTTTTTTTCCCCTGCTTTGCCGCTCCGGGCCGGCTGCGCCCCCCCCTTTTTTTTTTTTTTTGCTTGGGGCGGCAAAAAAGCCAGAGCTGGCCCTGGTTGGGAGGGCAGAGCCCATCCCCCACTCACCCTGCAGCAGTGGCTCCTCTCTAACAGGCCTGAACTCTGCTCCTGTTGCCTGCGCCACCTGTTGGCTCTTTCTGCTCGCAGATTTGGAGGAGCCTGCCACAGTTTCAGTTGACTCGTATGTCTGCTCATAGTAATGCCCTCCACACCAATGTCTCACCCACCTAAGGTGACCATTTTTTTCAAATTTAAAACCAGGCCATTTAAAATAGCTCAGCCAGCATGAGTAATAGTCGCTGTCATAGAATATAAGTTGAAAAAATATTGCGGAGTATGCTTATCTTTTTTTTTCTTTAAGTGAAAGAATACAATAAAATGTACTTCTTTTATTTATATTATATATTATGAAAGTAATTTTGCGGAAAAAAAATGGATATGGGTAGATTAGTACATAATTGTATACTTAGGATTTTGGGATCCAAGTAATAAAGAAACAAGTGTAGCAGTAAAACAAAATGGTTTTAATAAAAAATGGTACAAAAGTACTTAATCTACATTCCTAATTTTGCTTCTTATATTTTTGTGAAGAGTGGATTGATTTTAATAATAATTCGTTTTCCTGGATGTTTTTATAAAATTCCATGCAAGTTTGGTTAAAGTTATATTTAGTAATTAGCAAACATTTCAAAGTTTCAACATGTACTTGAGTTTTACCACTGGACCAGATATTGTTCATCAAAGAAAAAAAGACATTCGGCAGGTGCATTAGTTCCTGGTAAACAGAGACAATATTCTACCAATTTGCCAATATTTTTGTAGGAAACATCATTTTCACTGAAGGCTTTGAATATTTCAATCCATCTGTTCGATAGTGGTACAGAATTTTGTCTCCAGTGAGTAATTTTTTCATCTGTAATGTAGCGCAGGACAAAGCAGGTTTCATCAAACAGTTCATCTTCTACTAAACTGATTTCAGAAAAATACTGAAGAATGTAATCACTGCAAACTTGAATGTTGTCATGGGTGAGTTTAGTGTTTAACAAAACCCAATTGAATTTTTCGGTATGCTTAATAGGTCCTTCCCATTCCTCTAGTTATTGAATACATGTGTCATAAAATTCTACTACTTTTTCTTTGAAAATAGCAGGCTTTAATATGCCTTCTTCCTCAAGCTGCTTCAAATTTTGCCGCACCTGTAATGGCAAGAAAACGTTTGCTTTTCTGTCAGCTAATTTTGTTTTTAAGTCACTGTAAATATTGCTAGTTTCTATAATAGAAATCTCCTGTTCTTCTGTTTTCAAAATAGCATTGTGGAACATTGATGACACGTTATGCAAAAAGTAAAGCCAAGACTCTGTCTCTGAATTATCAAAATAATTTGTGATAATTGTGAGGCTCTTCTCGTTTGAGGCAAAATATGATTTTAAGGCAGGATATATTTGTAGGACGCGCTCAATCACGGGTCATAACGCCAACCATCATGTTACACTGTATCCCAAGACTTTCTTATATTCGATGTCCATGAATTCACAAAATTCTTTCAATTCATTAACGCGCACTGTATATATATAAAAGTATGAATAAATCTTGGTGATGAAAGTTTGCACATCAATTGGTACACAGTCACCTGCAGTTTGTATAGCATTGTTCAAAATATGAGCGGCACAACCAATTCCCACAAGCTCTCTTCCACCCAAATTTGATTTCAGCTTGGTAAAAATGTTATTTTTCCCACTTCTTCGCATTCCTCCAAAGTTAGTATTGGTGTTGTCAGCACAAAATCCAAGTACCTTGGTATCTAAACGATACTTTTTTAACACTTCCAAAATATAATCAGTAACTATGTCAGATGTTTCGCCTGGCAAATCTCTTACTTCCAAAATTTTGACGTGTATTCCAGACTGGTATGAAAAATATCTTCTTATTATGGGAATCAACTTTACTTCCTTGTGGATGCATCCGAATAAATAGAAATAAAATGTGCAGCATCTAAATCCTCTTCCAATAACTGTTTTGCATAAGGCACCAGCACATCAGTAACTATTGCCTCGCATTTTGTTCTAGAACATGTAAACCTGGCATCAAAATATGTTTTAATCAGTTTGCAGGTACAATCCATTGATCGGAATGAGTGATTATGCATTACTGTGTGGTACGCCCATAAACCTTCAGCTGCAGCTAGTTTTCTTTCAGCATCTTCAAATTGTTTTTCTTAAAATATGATGTCACACTCGTACTTGCAATTGCTGCAGACACGGCCTGTTTATGTTTGACTGTTTGTATGTGGTTTTCAATGACAGTTTTTCCACTGTTTGCAATAGAAAATATACTTCTGCATTTTACACATTCCACCTCACTATTGTCATTATTAGTACTTGCTTTGATGAATGTATATTTCGATTTTAACTCGTCATTGAAGACGCACTTTCGTCGTTTTGGCGCCATGGGTGTCCAAAAATAAACAATTATTACAAACTTCGTCGGATGTCGGTCTTGGTCCGAGGGGGCGAAGTCACCAGTCCAGGATTGAGGGGGGCGAAGACGCCGGTCCTGGTCCAAAGGGGCGAAGGCGTCGATCCTGGTCCAAGGGGGCAAAGTCATCGGGTCCTGGCGAAGCAGCGAGGTGCGCCGTGAAAACGGCGGAGCGAAAAGCTCGAGTAACCGAGAAAGCGCGGAGCTCTGAGGGCCAGTGTCACGGTCCGAAGATGCCAGATCACTGGTGCCTGTCCTGTGCTGCGGATGGCCTTTTATAGTCCGAAGCTAACACCGAATTGGTCGATTTTGGTGGGCTCTGTGTGATGACGCCATCATCGAGTTCCCACGGTCGGGCTGTATGTAATGAGCGGGAGTATTATCGAAGAGTCGCCGCGGCCACAATATAGTGAGAGTGCGTGTGCTGAATGCTGAGTATTGCCGAGATCCAACGACGAGAACCATCGTGTAAAATAAAACTAAAACTAGGATAAATTAATAAAATTGATTTAGGCTGGTTTATCAAGGATTGATTTGATGTACTCAATCTTTTGATAAATTAATAATTTTTGATTTTGTAGTCCTAAACTGTACTGGTTACATCTCACGACTAACCAGAACAATGTCCAAAAAACCAGTACTGTACTGGTAAAACAAGTACGTATGGTCACTTTACACCCACCCCCTTGCTGGCCAGGGGCTGCTGTGAAGAGCATGGATGGGGGGAGCGAAGGGTGCTGGTGGAGCGGGAGAGGATAATAGGAACTATAGAGCCTGAGGCCCAGACCAGAGACCAGTTGCCCACAGCCAGTCAGGAGTTGGAGTCCCAACAAGCTACCTGCAGCAAGGAGCTTCGAGACCCCGACGATGAATGGACCCTAGCTTCAGGACTCACTGTAGGAAGTGGCTCAGGAGGGTGGAGTGAGTGGTACCTTGCACCCAAGGAAAGTCAGCGTGTTGCAGTAGGATCCCTGCTGACTGAATGGTGACGACACTCACTACTGACAGGGCCCTGGGCCTGGTGGAGAGAGACTGGCTGGGTCCCCCTATCTGCCTGCCACCACCCGCCCTTAGTCACCACTTCTGACTCTGGCCACTAGGCTGCACAGCCCTGAACCAAGGGCCTTGGTACTGAGGCTGGCCAATAGGCCTCACTGCCCTAAACTCAAGGGCCACCCTTTTGAATCTGACCATTGTGCCTTATCATGGCAAGACCTGAAACAGTCAGGTAGACTGTAACCGCTCTGTCAGCACACCCATAATCCGCTTCAACAGGTGATGGGGCGTGAATATACTGCCACAGATCCAAAGAATATCTGTACAGTGTTACAAAACAATTTGTGACAATTCAATACAATCTGGTTAAAAAATTGACCAAGGTCTCCAGAAACCATCAGATAGCTGGTCTGTTAGCAGATACTCCTTGTTTTGAGGAACTGGATTGGGCTTTCACAATCAAATTGACCACAGAGCCAGTTAATCTCATGGATAGCAAAGAATCTAAAAAAGATGAGCTGCTGAAGCATGACGGCGAAGCAGAGTGATTAGGTGTCTGATTCAAATATTATGCAAGGTCTTTTTACTTTGTTTGTGGCATTGATGGAGCCAGACATAGCATGGCTCACAATCCATCCATATTTTTTATTTTTGTGCTGACAGAGCTAACCTCCTGTGAGAGAAACAATCATCTTCCTGCTATAGACCAGCTCCAAAAACCTCTTTCTAGCTGCAGCCTGTATTTGCCTATTGTCCAAGCAACGATCAGTAATTTTAAGAGTGAAATACAGCAATACACAGACTGTTTCCAGCAAGCCATGCCAAATTCCAACATTGAATACTCATCACCTATGGCACCCCATGTTTGTAGTGGCCAAAGCACAGTCTGGTGAAAGCAGAAATTGAGTGATTTTCCATTTAGTACCACTGGTTTACCGGTCCTATTGCCCCATAATGACTAACAGATGCCATACATTTCAAACATGTGAAAAACAAGTCAATCAATTAACCAGTATTTAGGTAACTGGGTTTAGATATCAAGACTACACCACCCCTTTGTTTGAATCTTGGTGATCTAGCCAATGTATGGCATTATATTAGTTTGTACCTTTGTTCATCTTTTTCTGAGTTCACGGAGAACTTTCCAAACAATTTACTATTTTCTAGCTTATACACCAGATAGTTTTTGTAAAGGGAAATTATGCCTCACCAATCTATTAAAATTCTTTGAGGGGGTCAACATGTGGACAAGGGTGATCCAATGGATATAGTATGCTTGGACTTTCAGATAGCCTTTGACAGGGTTGCTCACCAAAGGTTCTTAAGTAAAGTTAGGAGTCATGGGATAAGAGGGAAGTAAAGGGTAGGAATAAATGGTCAGTTTTTACAGTGGAGAGAGGTAAACAGTGGGGTCCCCGAAGGATCTGTACTGGGACCTTTACCGTTTAATATATTCATAAATGATCCAGAAAACAGGGTGAACAGTGAGGTGGCAAAGTTTGTAGACAATACAAAATTATTCAAGACAGTTAAGTCCAAAGCTGACTGTGAAGAGTTACACAGGGAGCTGACAAGACTGGGTGTGATGGGGTGTACCAACGCCACATTGCTTCAGCAGGGGTTAAGCACAATCTATAGGTGAAGGAAGCCATGTTCCCTCACCCCTACTGGGCATGCTCCAGCTGGGACCAGGATATGAAAGGGAGTAGCTCAGCTCAGTCTGGGCTGGCCATCAATGAAAGCAGATATGTGTTGCAGGGTCCTGCTGCGAGACTCCCGGAGCTCCAGGACATAGAAGCCCAGCTGGGCTGAGACTACAGCAGACCCCCAGCCAACTGCTGATGGAAGAAAGACAGCAGAGGCCATGAGATTACAGACACTGGAAGGAAGGGAAGAAAGTGGCCAAGGGAATGGGACGGTAGTATCAAATGAAAGTGCCCTGGGCCATGACACAGTGGAGAAGGATGAGTCCGGGTCCGCCTACCCCAGCTGCCCCACCACCAGAGCAGCCGACACCCTGAGGGGCAAATGTAGCTGTTACATGGACTTGGGCCCCTAGACTGTGCTGCCCTGAACCACAGGACAGCCCCACTGACTCAGGCCATTGGGCTATATTGCCCTGAGCTGCAGGGCTGCCACCTAGACCCAGGCCACTTGGGTCCCCAAATAGCCATTTTGGAAACCCATACAATCCGACACCCATGATGGGGTGTACCTACCCCATGACACTGGGCAACAAAATAGATGAAATTCAGTGTTGCTAAATGAAAAGTAATGTACATTGGAAAACAATCCCAACTATACATACACACCGATGAAATCTAAATTAGCTGTTACCACTCAAGAAAGATATTGGAGTTATCGAGGATAGTCCTCTGAAAACATATGCTCAATGTACAGCAGCAGACAAAAATTCTAACAGAATGTTAGGAAGCCTTAGGAAAGGGATAATGCCACCATATAAACCCATGGTACACCCACACCTTGAAGCCTGCATCCAGTTTTGGTCACCCCATATCAAAAAAGATACATTAGAATAGGAAAAAGTACAGAGAAGAGCAACAAAAATTAAGGGAGCAGTAGTCAGTGTTCATGTCTCAGCTCCAGATTGCTATGGCAACCCTCTTGTCTTCAGAGACACCAGATCTCATATTGGTGACTTTTCAATTGCAAGGATGCTGCCAGCTCCACACAAAGTCCAGGTTGGTCTTAGTCACCTGCAGCAGTCTTATCTAGTCACTGTTAATCCAGACAGCAGGATGAGATGTTCCATGAGTGGAGCTTAGTTTGGCCTAGAGTCTGCTCTCCTCACAAGTAGGTTTGACAAACCCTCTTCATTTGCCTCTCCTTCCATTTCAGGGACCACCCCAGAGTTGCTGGGGTGCTGTAACCATTTCCATCCTGCTCTTCTTTCAGCCTGTCAAGTTACAAACTCCATAAACTTCAAAGTAAAACAAACCTGAAGTGCGAGCCAGGCAAGTCACTATGCTTTAAAAATGGCTACTGTGACTACTGTGGACAGATTATGGGACTTGCATAAGAAAACCACATAATATTAGGATGAAAGGGAGGTGATCTGAAAAAATACTGATAGTCCTTGGCAACAATAGCTGCATAGATTCACTGTTGAATGTCCCAGAATGCACTCCTAAAAATATGGTTAGGGAGAGTGCTAGCTGAGGAGGCAAAAACAGAAAAGATGTTGTGTAAGCACAAACCAAACTATAACTTGTAATCAGTTAAGATGACTGTACCTCTAACCAGTGTCGATCACACCTGCAGTCACTGTGTGGAAGAGGCCCTGAAATTCACTATAAATCATGGATTTGGACCAGGTTGGACTAATGACTTTGACACTGAGATGCTTTTTCCCATAATTACAGATGAAGCTCAGGTTTATCTTTTTTATAACAAATTGCGCTCTCTTTGTAAAATGATTATCTGCTGAAAGCATAGTGTCTTTCTGGACATAAATATTTTGCTAAATTATTTTTTATTGTTTAATATAATCTAATTTAGATGATTAAAAAGATCTCTTACAGAATTGGATAAAAAATTATATAAACCCAAACAGTGTGCAGAGGCCTATTTGATAAAATACTTAGGAACTGATCCAGCAGGGCTTCTAGGCTATCCACAACAAAAGCTGGCCCAGCTGCAAAGGATCCAGATAGAATCTCCTTGGGAGGATGTGACACGGGCCTATTTGTGGTTCACTACTCTTGTGTCAGCTCTTGTCAGGCCTGACATACTCACTATACCTAACACACTGTTGTCATAAACTGTATCTCTGCAAGGTGTAAGGTATCATATACAAACTGATAACATGCTGGTCCTGAAAATCATTGCCTAGGGTATGTAGAAAGACTTCTGGATATATACTAGCATTCTGTTCTTGAAATGCATTTGGCACACTATGCATAAGCCCAGTCTGCCCTAATCAAAGAAATGTGTATTTGCTTTCTGACCAGCCTGGTTGTCAGGCAGAGACAATGACAGGACATTGATATACAACGTAAACAAAGCTATCAAACTAACAAGCAGGGGAAAGACAGCATGGCATCTATACCACAGCAAGAGAGAGAAACTGTGGGCTTATTTTTCAAATAATACATTTCAAAGGTTTAACTGGACTATAAAAAGGGAGAGGAGAGAACCCAATAGTTATCCTTCACCTGAAGAATCAAAGAAACCAAGTGCTTTGGGCTCTGTGATTGGATCCTGGCTAAGAACTGGCCAATCATGCTGGAAAAAAATGTGATGAGAAACTAGAATCTTTTGTTCAAAGATAGATTAAGTTACGGTTTTTTTAATCTCAGAAGCATATTTTTACTTGTTTTAACCATTTCTATCTCTATTCCCTCTACTTTGCATCACCTAAATATCTGTTCTTTGTTAATAAATGTCATCTTGTTTGCATCTAAGTGCAGTGTTTAATACCAAAGAGTAAAATTCTCAGGCTAGTGCTGTGTACTGTCTCTTTAAAGGAGCAGTGAACTTGATAAGGTTTTATGAGTGAGAGGTGTTGAGCACTGCAGAGAAGACTGTTTTGGGGAAACACGCAGCTGGAAGGGCTATTGGTGTCACCCTGCAAGGAGTAACCAAGCTGGTGGAAGCTAGTGTGAGGTTAGTGTGCTGGAAGCAGGCTGTTGGTATCAGGGGTCTGCGCCAAAACTGCACAGCACAGAGGCACCCAGGGTTACAGGGCAGGTTGGGACATAACCCCTTACTGGTCTGGCTTGAACCCCAAAGCATCACAGAGGCATCTGCAAAGTTGAGTAGGGAAAGGAGAGGTCTCAGATGTCTAATTCTGGCCTTGTTAGTCAACTGTGCTATGGAGCTGTGCAGTAAGCTAGAAAAGAGTGCATACTGTACAAGAGATGGCATAATCACCCTCCACAGACAAGGCACAGAGATAGGAAGGCTGGGAATATTGTCAAAGCTCTTTAGTGGGGAGCAGAGACTCCTTTCTCCTTTATTGCTGTTGGAAGCAACTCCATTACCATCACATTGGGAAGATCTCCTCCAGTTAGAGTTCAAAAGGGCCTTCTTAGAGAGATGGGTAACTGTAAGCCAAATGGTCCTGTCATCTGGCACATCTCACCTGACTGAGCTCTGAAACAGAGCTGCTGTGTGAGGAAAATCTACTGTCTTGGGACTATGGCTCCATTAGCACTCTTCTTTGGCTAACACACATTCATTAAGACTGGGAAGAATTTGAAAACATGAACATCAGGAGGTACATTCAGTTCAGTATGTCCCCTGACACTATTTTCATGAATCAAGCAAGACAGAATCACAGATTGCCACTTTAGGAGAGTCCAGTTATAAACAGTATAATAGCAGTATAAGGGCATCAAACTTTGCTGCTATAGTCCTGTAGTGTAGACACTTTGTACAGCAGCAGAGGGAGTTTTTCCATCAGTTTAGGATCTCCACTTCCCTCAGCAATGGTAACTAGGTCAATGCAAGTATTATTCCATCAGCCAAGATGCACCTACACAGGGGGTTAGGTTGACATAGCTATGGCACTCAAGGGTAGAACTTTTAAGTGCAGACCAGGCCAGAGATGGAAAGCCCGCAGCCAGGGAGAGAAGCAGAGTGAGCATGGCCCTGAGAGGAAGCAGAGAGAGAAAAAGAAAGAGCACAAGCTTCTTTTGGGCACAGAATTTGCTGAAAAGGCAGACTTGGGTTTCTGAGCAAGGAAACTGCCTCATGTTTTGTTTCTTCAGTGATCAGGGAAACAGAACTTTTTACATTCTTCGTAAATAAACAGGATTGCACCAAAGAAATACCAGGGTCATCTCTCTCTCTTTCTAATGAAAACAACCTAGCAATTCCCCAAATACTGGCAAACCACTCAGGCCCAAAAGGGCAACAATACAGGATATTGCTCCTTGTTAGCATCAAAAGCAGACTCTGTGCTTCTGAGGGCCAGTAGCCACTGAAGCTTAGGACCTGCTTCTATTATAGTTATAGCCGTGTTAGGGAAACTGTTTCCATGATTTTTATGCCTTAACTTGATCTCAGGAATGGCTCACAAGTGTAATGAAGATTGGACCTTAATCAGGTCTTATAACTTGTTAAAATTGATACTATTTAGTATATAACTTGGTTGTTGAAAACAAAAAAAAGTACATAAAATGATGGCTGAGATTTTGGTAATTAAAGGGTTTATCTTCATTTGCTTGGGATTACATTATGAGTAATAAAGCCATGCCAAACTCAGACTACATCACCCAATCATATATTGTCTATAAATATTGAACAATAATGTGATAAATGGTATCAGTTATTTAAAAAAAAAAGTTAAATCTAAAATTTCAGAAAACCCAAAGTTTAAAGGTCATTTAATAAAGTAAGTGAGAACACACACAAGGTTTAAACCTAGCTCCATCTCGGCAGATAATGACAGTTGGAACGCTGACAATTGCAAGATGAGTGGGGATCTCCACACCCCTTCCACATCTAGATTCACAGATGTGGATTTCAGTTGCTAAAATAACATCAGCTGTATTCTACTGCTTAGGGCATGCAGGGCTTCCTTCCTCCCTCCCTTGATTTCCTGATATCTAGAAAACAGTCAACCTGAAATATGATTGCTCTTATGTATTATGTTAGAGTTGAATACTGCTGGATAATGTTTTTATGCTTATGCATAAGGGTGTTGATTTTGTTGATAGCTATCATTCGTTGTGGTTGATCATTTTTTTCCTGCATCTCCCTCTTACTCTTTTATGAGCATATTATGTGGAGTTTTTGATCCCTCATTCTCTTAATATTTCCCGTTACATTCACCAACATTTCTCCAATTGAATCAAAATTTAGTGCACATCCAGTTTTTAAACAAGAAAAGATTTCTCTCTCAATGACCTTCATAATCTGCCTCCCTTTCCCTGTTTTCCAGTGTGAGTGCAGCAACTTTCATAATGGCAATGTTTAAAGGCAGGGTTCCTTGAGGTTCTGTATGGATCTGGTGGTATTTAATAAGTGGGGGGTGAGCAGTGTGGTAGCAAAATTTGCAGACTGTGGAACTTCAGAAGGACCTCCCTAAGGTGAATGGACAACACAGGGGCAGACGGAGTTATATAGTGATAATGAACACTGGAGGGGGGAAAATGAGCTACTAAGACCCCTTACAGAGTTCTAAATTAACTATCAGCTCAGGAAAGGGACTGAGGTGTGATTGTAGACAGATCAATGAAGATCTCTGTTCAATGAATAACTGCAGTCAAACAAACAAGATGTTTGGATGTATGAGGAATGGGATGGAGAATAGAGAGAATATAACAATGCCTTTATAAAAATAATGGTGCAGCCTCAACTGGAATACTATGTGTAGCATTGGTCACCCTATCTCAAAGGGGATACTAGAGAACGGGAAGGGATTCAGAGAAAGTTGATGAGAATTTTTTCATGCCCTTAATCACTCTCATATTAATAGAGATTTAAAAGATGGGAATTATTTACCTTAAAAAGGAGACATAATAGGGGACATGACAAAAGTATATAAAATCCTGAATGGCATACAGAAGATAGATGGGGAGTTTCTGTTCTCCCTGTGTCATAACAGCAATGAGCTACTCAGTGACACTGAAAGATGGCAAATTCAACATGTATAAAAAAGTTTTTCCTTTTATTCAATATATGGTTATACTGTGGAAATCACTGCCAAAGGACACTGTTGAGGCCAAGAATTTAGCAAGATGAAAAGAAGAACTGGACGTTAATATGAATAAGAATACCCAGTGTTATAACAGTAAATGGTAACAAATTGTGGAAAGATATAAAATCTCATGCTTCAGGGTTTAAACCAGTCTCTGTCTATAAAGAATTAGGATGAGACTTTCATGGAAATTAGATTATGCTGCATCTGCCTATTGGGGAGTTTCTTGTACCAACTTCTGAAACACTGAAGACAGGATACTGGACTAGATGAACTACAGGCCTGATATGATATTGGTATGTAGAGATGGCCACATTTTACATTTTTTAATCTTGACAAATTCAGAATTTGAATGATGAGTGAAGGCTCAGCATATAGCAAGTCAAAAATGGTGAAATCTTTACCAAGTTGCTGAAATTTTGAATTTTTGAAAATTTTCCCCACCAGCTCTTGTTAAGGGACATTCCTATTTCTTCCTTGAATCAGTGTACCAGTCTTTAATGAGAACAGATTGATTCACTGATGTTCTTTGTATCTTGTACTCTTTGTCACTCAGAAGATGGCATAAGAATAATATCCCAATGGAGTGATTTTCATGAGACATTTTGTTTTGTTCTCTTGGGTGTCTTGTACTTTGTCTACCAGTTCTCCTTTCTCCTCTTAAACTGGAAAGGAAGTGCAAAGGAGGAGAGGAATAGCCAAAGAGTGGAGGAAAAATAGAATATTAAAAGGCCACAGCAGTGTGGATACTTCATAAAATGTGAGGCACTCTAAATGCTTCCTGGCATCTCATTCTAGTGACGAATACTGTAATAAGAAGCACAAATGGCACAAATTATTCTATTCACTTGACAAAGATTATGATGAGAGTAGGAAATGGTGCAAAAATTAATCAGTTCCTTTTATATTGTATTCTTCAGCTTGTCTTTAGATGTGTTATTTAAAATTACCAAACAACAGAGCTATAGCAGCCATTTACTATGATAATAAAAGAGTAAGTGGGTAGTGGATTTCCTTAAATTAATAATCTGAGATTTTAAATAAAAGTCATCAAGAAATTGAACTACTCTTCCATCCTTTTCTCTTCACATCTACATAACTTGTTCTGCCATAATGCATTGTATTAACCTTCCTCCTCCTTTCCAGGAAATGCTCCACTGGAGGAAGAACTGCATTTTTTACGAGGGCAAAATTGATAAAAAAAACCATGAATAGGCTTCTCACTATACTTGCTGATGTGCTGCTATTTTTTAGTCTATTAAATATACTGGAGTTTATTATTATTATTTGTATCTTATGTTTTGTTTTCCTCTATTTTAAAGGATGTACGTAGCATGATTTTTTTTGCTACATAAAGATGCTGCTTTCAATGTATTGCTTGTAGGGGGGGAACAATTTAACTAGTGCAGCACATGGTAAGAAGAGGGTATGTGGTCTAATAAAGCAAATTCCTCTGCAACTGCTGCTGGGATTGAACAGGGAGATACTACCCGATATCTTAGCTAGCGGTTACTGTAGCTACTTACTCCTTAACTGTACAGCAGGATCTCTGTGCCTGCCTTGTCTCTGTTAGCTTCTGGCTGCACAAAAACTTGCTACTACAGGATATTTCAAGAACTGTCACTTTTCCTAACTCTCAAGACAGAAATTTTGGAATTCTTCTTTGAATGCTTGTATATGTATTCCACTGCTTGTGTGCAAGTGCTCAAGTTCAAATTATTTTTGGCCAGCAGGCTCCACTGGGGGCTGTGCCTGTGATCAAAGACATGAAGTGTATGTCTGAACTGCAGCTGGGAGCATGCCTCCCAGGCCCCAATTAGACAGACATGCACTAGCTCTGCTCAAGCTAATATGCAAAAAATAGAAGTATCAATGTTGCCACATGGGCAGTGGCATGGTAAATTGATGGTTCCTGCCTTAATGCTACTCAGCTCTAAATCTCTAAATGTCAGGAGTTTAACACATTATATTCTGGTCACTCTTGCTCCAGAAAACAGAACCATATTCTCATTGCCTTGGTGGGTTCCTGTCCCTAATTCAGTCAAATGCATCTATCCTGCCTCTCCTACCTCATTTCCAACTGTTCCTGTTGGCCCTCTCTTGATCATCTCTCTTTCTTAAGCCCATGATTGTATATAGCTATGGGCTGCCCTTTCACTTGTGGTGTCCCATAACAGAAGAACTGACCCCATTTCTTCTTTTGATTTAGCCTTAACAATTTCTGTTTAACATTAGCCTATCAGTAACACTAACCCCCAATCACATTTTCCCCATCTCCACTACTCCATGCTCCTTTTCTTCCCACACTGAAACTATCACAAAAGTACTCATTTGCATTTTTACCACTTTCACTTTGCAACTTTCTTCATTTGCTCTACTCCCTATATCATTACCACTTGCTAACCAAAATCACTGCAACCAGCTCTGCAAGGCTTTTATCTATTATTCTTGCCTCTGTAAAGTATTGTATGTTACTTTGTATGAAGGCCATTATACAAAAAAGGAAATTGAATGGTTACATTTTATCACATAAACCTTTGTGAATGTTGAGAAACCATATCTACATTTTATAAATATTGATTTAGTAAAAGCAGGGTTTTAATAAAAACAGATGTTACACACTGCTCACAATAGACAAGCTCAAATGTAACTGCTGGAAGAATATGGTCATAGAATGTTGCTGAACAACACTACTGGAATAATAGAATTGAAGGTAGAAATAATCCAAATCAGTGGCAAGTATTAGAGGGCGGGATCCCAGTGCTTACACTCCCCTAGAACTCTTCCTTGTCTCTTGTCAACTGCCCTCCAATGGGGAGTGACTGCAAAGCTCTTCCCTGCAGCAGCCTTTTACTCACTACTTCCTGGTTTTATTCTAGCTCAGCCTGCCCAGCTGGGCTTCATCATCAATTAGAGTTTATCAGCCCTGACTCTCCTCCAGGTGCAGCCTGTCACAAGGTTAATTAACCCTTTTTACTCACTGAGGCCATTTGAGGGGTAGACATCCTGTCAGAGTTAAATATGACAAAAATGAACCAGGCACATTCTTAGGGTTTTTTTTATCTGTTGCTCCATAAGCTACTGTGCTTCAGGGTACTAGCATCATAAAACTGAATGTGGTCATGACTGTTATACTAATATTAAGAGGTGAGGGGAAGATATAACACACAGCAACTACAGAAGAATCCAAGTGTAACAGAGAAATAAATGTTATGGGCAAAACTTTCACACGTGGGAGCTTAAAGTTAGACACCTTAGGCCTGGTCTACACTGGGGGGGGGGTCGAACTAAGGTACGCAAGTTCAGCTACGCGAAGTACCTTAGTTCGAAGTACTTACCTCACATTCGCGGTGGTGGAGTTCCGGAGCGCGTTCAGAGTTCGATATATCGCGTCTAGAAGTCCGAGAAGTCGAACGCTACCCGCCGACCCGGGCGTACCCTTAGGCTCAGTCCTGCAAACACACACATGAAATGTGTCAGAGGAAAAGATATATCTATACAGAAGTATAGGAGAAAGAGCAAGGCTGTGCAGGGAGTGTCAGAGATTTGCAGGAGAGTAAAGGGATGGGAATTCACAGAAAAAATGATAATGATCCATGTGAATAACTGTCAGTGTTGATAAATCTTTATTTAAAAGACAGGAGATTATCCCAAACAAAACTTGGTTAAACAGTCAGGGTTGCTTGTGTGCATATACCAATAACACAACTATAAAACTCTCCAAGGAGATCACTAGTTAAGTCCTTGTGCAAGCATGATTTCACTTCCCCACATTACCTCCCCCACTATGTGCCACTTTCCTCCATCTCCACACAAAACATGCAGTTCTAACTATGAATATCAGCTACTGAAGAAAACCAAAACACTATACCCTATTTTCTCATTATGTCACCTGAATCACATTACTCCAAACATTACACACCCTAATCTCTCAGAATGATAAACATCATTATACATTACTTCTGTTTAAAAGCAAACACTTAAACATCACCATCAACTAACAATTTACAGTTATACATTAACCATTTTCTTCAACAACATAACACTTTTGCATTCCAACCCTTTAGAAAATATCCATATGCTCTGAATTAAAGGGTAAGGGCTTCATTCTCCACTTCATCCTAGCTACACTCAGATGGAGACCTGATTTGCTGCTCCCTCATTTTGGACTACTGAGTACAAATTAGGGCTGCTCAGGGCACCCCCCCCTCCCCACACACACACCCCTATGCCTCTGGAGTATCAGGCATAGTGGAGCTCTGCTCCAATGTTCTCCATCCCCAGAATGCCCCAACATATTCCCTCTTTCCCCGTAGGCCAGAGGTGAGGGGGTTGATGGCATAGGAGACAGGAAAGCCACCACTGCGAGATTTGTAGCAGCAGGTGTTCCCATGCATGGGGGGAATTCTTCTCTGGCCAGTGCCGAAGTGGCCTTAGTGGACTGGAGAATATAGCCCTGTATGTTTTATGTGGATCTGGAGCAAAGAGCCATGTGTGTTGTGAACTGGATGAAATAATGCAGAGAGAAAAATCATGATTTTTAAGTTGCAAGGGTTTGGCAAGCACCTAATTAGTGGTCTTGCTTTTTCTTTCATGATCGTGTTTGTTGGGAAGTGGTTTTCTAAAACACCAGAATGTTTCACCATTATCTCCTTCAGCCTGCCTCCTATGGGAACCAAAGATGGGCATGGATTACAGCTTATGTCTTTGCAGATTAGATGGGTCACATTAAGAAGTCCACTCACTGCAGGGGCACCTCCTTGGGGTTGGGTCTGGGAATTAGCTTTTGCCCCATTTGGTCCACCCCTCCCTCAGTTGTTCATGCTGTAGCCCTTCTCTTCCCATGACTTGGCCTGCCAGTGAAGTCATTGTCTAGTCCCCCACCTTCTGGGTTAACAAAGTCCTACCAGATAAACTGCTTGTATGCTGTCTCAGGAAGACTTCTGTTCCAACTCCAGTGCCACTTTGCCAGTGGTGGATAGGGGATGCTGGGCCTACCTGCTGCCTTGGGTTCCTGCCTAGGAACTCTCTACCAAATAACCATGCTCTGCTCAGTCTCAAGCCCTCTTGCTATTTCCCCCCAGTCAATCTGGTTGTCTATTTCTGGGTTTGCTTCTTGAGATTCCTCTACTCCCCATGGCTACCTCACTCTTTTCATTCTTTTGCCAGCTCCCTAACCCAGGGCATAACCCTAGAGTTTATTCCTCCCCTGGAGGACCACCTGGTCCTTAGCTAACTCCTTTTCCCTCTAAGGCCTGGTCTACACTGGGTCGGGTTCGAACTAAGGTACGCAAGTTCAGCTACGCGAATAGCGTAGCTGAACTCGAAGTACCTTAGTTCGAAGTACTTACCTGTCCTCACAGCGCGGGATCGAAGTCCGCGGCTCCCCCGTCAACTCTGCCACCACCGTTCGCGGTGGTGGAGTTCCGGAGTCGACGGGAGCGCGTTTGGAGTTTGATATATCGCGTCTAGATGAGACGCGATATATCGAACTCCAAGAAGTCGATCGCTACCCGCCGACCCAGGCGGGTAGTATGGACGTACCCTAAGAAATGACTGTAGACCTCCTTCCTAGTCTTACTTACAGGCTTTATAATCCTGTCCCAGATCCTCCACCAGCTGTGCTTTCTCTGCAATTAGGCCTAATCAAGCCATGGCTTCCCTCCAGGAGCTGCATATCAGGTTAATTGCCCCCTTCTGGTCCCCATTCACACCACACAAGCTCTGAGTGCATTAACACCCCACCACAGGTCAGGTTTGCTCAGCTGGTGTTTGTGATGGGGGTGAGGGTGGAGGATGTGTTTGCATTGCACTGCTAATAGAACATTCCCAACCAATCACAGCTTACCATTTTTGGGCCTCCAAAGAATGACAGAAACCTGAAATGGGTGGGAGCAACAGCAGGATGTGCTCCTTATTCTCAATAGCAGAGCATGATGGGGAGGTGGGCAGCCGAGAGACTTCTGTCTGTCTGGCACCAGAACCAGAGATATGATGAAGAAGACCTATAAGTGGTAGAGTTGGGAATTGACTGCAAGACCCAAGCATGCCCATTGCTTTGCTTTATGTCAAATCAAAGAGCAGCAGAGAAGGCCACATGTGCATTATCTTCTCAGCTTTGCTATATTGGAAGCTGGTGTTAGTCACTAGGAAGAAAATACAGAAACAGGCCATATTAAAGAAATTGACAATAGACTGGTAGGATTTGTGGGAAAGTGAACCTCATCCTCAAGATGTTTACAATACACTCATCTTGAAGTCAGATGTTTCTCAAAAGTATTTGCTTTCATTTGGATACTGTGGTGATACCCGGTTGTTAGGTGAAAGGGGCTGTTGAAGTACCTAGATAGATCTAAAAAGATTTTTAGAAGTATTAAAATCTTAAACTCCAGAGTCAAGTCCTGTTAGTTTTTCCTGTTGGGCAAAAAAATTAGATGTTCCCTTCAAGAATACAACACAGAATAGTTTTTACAGTTTTGAATCAGCACCAGAAAAGATCTGTTGAATGCTAAACATTTCAGTGGGTAGGACAGAATTTTTTCTCTAACTGAAATGACCGGTTGCTTAAATGAACTGTTCAACTGACACAAAAAAGAAGAAAAGGAGACTGTAAATGATCAAAAAGTGACATGTTTCTGCAAGGTATCATTATGTGACTACCTGTCTTCTCTGTGGAGTGATCCAAATACCATAGACCATCTGCATGCATAAAATATTTCTATCTACATGAAATGAAGCTTTGATAATCCTATGTGGACTTCTTTATGTTTTGAAATGTAAATATGGTTTAACTGCTGTGCTTTCCCTTTAAATTCAGTAGATCTCTTGTCCTGAGTGACTTGAGTTCACCATCAGTTCTTCCAAGCAAACATGTTGAAAGAAGTATGCTCTTGTAAGTTCATAAAGACAACAAACAGGGTGGTTACAGTTTCTGTGCGCTCCAGCTGTTTTGTAAATGGATAATTATGAGATTGGTGGCTATTCTTAGCTTAGTTCCTGTGTATGTCAACTTGTAAATAAAAACCTGTACAGTCTGTTTTGCTAATGAATTCCACATCATAATGTAATGCAGATGGCTCTCTTATCTCTTGAAAAGATGTTCTCACCAAGGCTTGATCCTGCTTCCCTTGAAATCAATGGGAATTTTTAAACGAACTCCAGGGAGGGCAAGAGAAGTGTGATGACCCCTTCTTACTGGACCCAGACAGCAATTATTTCATGCATTTAAATAAGTCTGGTTTCTTTTCAGTGCTTAATGCCAGCACAGGGAATCTGTCAGCTCACTGGCTGATATTCAAGATAGGACTGCTTAACGTTCCTGCTGAGAACACTTAGAAAGAAGAAATTTCTTTTGAACTGTCAGACAAGAAGAAAGATTTTGCAGCTAACAGCACATATATGTCAGCAGCTGCAAAGTAATTGGAATTAAAGATACATTAGATATGTGTGCATATTTACTAGCATTCAGGATCAACAGTAAACATGTTTGTAAGAAACATGAGAGAAGCTACTGTAGGAACTAGCTTATGTGAATTGCTACTTTGAACAGAGTCTTTAAGGTTTTAGGTGTGTGATAAACTCAGGACAGACAGTTGCCAGAGGGGGGGAAGGAGTCAGTCCCAGAGGGTTAAAAGGCCCTCCTCCTTATCAACTGAAGCAACTACAGGTCAAGCAGGTTCAGCTGAGAAAGGGTTACCCAGGTAGCAAATTAGAATCAGCTGAGGGGAGCTACCTGAGGGTAATTAGGATCAGCTGGTTACAACTTGGAGCTGCCTGAGACCTTTTTAAACCCCTTCCTGGGAGGAAGGAGGAGGGGGGCGAAAGCAGAGAGAGAAGGAGCCTGGCTACCAGGAGTATTGAAGCAGCAAGCCTTCCCAGGCAGAGCGGCAGGACACTCTCCTACAAGACAGGGTAAAAATACTTTAATTAAGACTGGTGAGAAGACAGGGGACAGACTTCCCCTGAGTCCTAAGGGGGACTGCATTACCCTAGCCAGTCTCACCAGAGCTAAAAACAGCAGAGGCTGGGGAGACTGAGACGGGACTTTGCCACACGTGGTGTCAGGAGTGGGATTTGAGTGAGACTTCAAACCGTCTCGGGCAGGGTAAAAGCACCCCAAAAAAAAAAATGGAAGATGTAGTGAAGGCACTGGTGCAGGCCACTGCAGCTCAGCAAGAAGCTACCAGGGTGCAGATGGCTGCCCAGCAGGAGGCGGTACGAATGCAGCAGGAGACAAATCAACTCCTGATGAGCCAAGCGGCTCAGGATCGAGCCACCTTGCAGGAGGTTGTGAACCAGCTAAAGGCCCTGACCACCCTAACGCACGGCCCCCAGGGGACTCGGCCCCTGCACGCCAGCCGCTACTTACAGAAGATGACAGTGGATGATGACGTGGAGGCGTATCTCCTTGCGTTTGAGAGGACGGCCCGGCGGGAGGCCTGGCCCCAAGACCAGTGGGCCAGTATCCTGGCACCTTTTCTGTGTGGGGAGGCACAGAAAGCGTATTTTGATATGGCAACAGAAGCAGCTTCCGATTACTCCCAGCTAAAGGGCGCAGAGGTTCCATGAGTGGAAATACCGAACCAACAAAGCCCCGAGGTCCCAGCTGTTTGACCTGATCCATCTGGCCCGGAAGTGGCTGTGCCCCGAGACCCGCCGGCCGGAGGAAGTCGTGGAAACCCTAGTTGTGGACAGGTACATGAGAGGACATACGAGGATGGGTCAGTCAAAATGATCCCTCCTCCTATGATGAGCTAGTTGCCCTTGTAGAGAGACATCTAGCAGCACAGGAACTCTCTCGGACCACTGGGGAAGGGAGGCGCCAGGATAGGAGGCAAGGCTATGTACCAAGGGCCCGAGTTGCCATAGCTCCAGGCCGAACTATGGCAGGGAAGAAGGAGAACGAAGAGCAGCCAAAGTACTCGGAGGGACCTGGGGACTGGGAGAGAGACTCCCCACAGCCCAAAAATTAAGGGGCTGCCCGAGGAGGGTACCGATGCTATGCATGTGGAGAGATAGGGCATATAGCTGCCCAATGCCCAAACCTAGAGGAGCCCATGCAATGCGACCTGGGAAATCTAGAAGAGTCATGTGACCTGATAAGCCTAGTAGGAGTAGCGATGGTCCCTCATAGATATACTAGGCAAGTTAAAATGAATGGTATAAAGACCACCGCGTTAGTAGACTCAGGAAGTGCAGTCACGCTGGTCTCGGAAAGCTGGTCGGGTATGATCAACTATCCGGGCCAAGCGCACAGGATATCCTGTGTCCATGGGGATGTAAATTACTATCCGACCATCCGAGTGAAAATAGAGGTCCAAGGAAACCCCACTAAGGTGATGGCGGGGTGGTCCCGAAACTCCCCTACCCAGTCCTCATAGGACGAGACTTCCCAGGGTTTGGCAGTCTACTTCCTGGAGAGGAGTCAGAAGAAGATAACACTCCAGAGAGCAATGGGGTGGCCTCAATAGTTAGCAACCCCCCAGCCTTCCAAGAATTTGCCCAGGACTTATTCTCGCCCCCTGGGAAAACCAGGAAGACTAGAAAGGAGGGCAGATAAGAGGAGGGCATCTTGGCCCAGAATCAGAAGCCTATACTCGTAGGGGAGAGAGTTGGCCCAACGGACGAGGACTAGGCAGGAGGTTGGGGAGCCAGTCCCAGTTCCCCAGGGACCTCCCTTGAAGAGGAGGGGGAGATAGAACCCTCTGAGTTTGGGCAACTTGGAACTTCACTAGAGAATTTTGGACAGGATCAGGCCAATGATCCAGTATACCAGAACATTCGCAAAGAAGTAGTGGAGGTGAATGGGGTCCCTGTGGAAGGGAGAGCCAAGGGCCCGCCGTATTATATGATCAAGAAGGATCTGCTGTACCGTGTTGTCCGTATCCAAGAGCAAGTCGTGGAACAGCTCCTAGTACCACAGAAACATCAGAGGGGCGTGATGGAGCTAGCTCACAGCCATTTGTTCAGGGGACATCTAGGGGTAGATAAAACCCTGGACCGAATTCTACAGAGGTTTTTGGCCTGGAATATATGCAGCGGTCCGACGGTATTGTGCCTCCTGTCCAGAATGCCAGTTACACGGGCAAGGGCACCTTTGGTACCTCTCCGATTATTGAAGTCCCCTTTGAGCGGATAGCTATGGACCTAGTAGGGCCATTAGAAAGATCAGCCATCAGCACATACTGGTGGTGCTAGATTACGCCACCCGATACGAGGCCATTCCCACGGAACACTACATCCAAGACCATAGCTAAAGAATTAATCCAAATTTAATACCCAAAGAGATCCTGACAGATCAAGGAACTCCTTTGTGTCTAAATTAATGAAGGATCTATGTGCAATGCTCCACATAAGGACACTAAGGACATCAGTCTATCATCCGCAGACCGATGGCCTTTTAATAGGACGTTGAAGAACATGGGTGGTGAGCCGGGATGGGAGGAACTGGGACACCCTGCTACAATGTTTGCGATCAGGAGGTGCCTCAGACTTCGACTGGGTTTTCCCGTTCGAACTGTTATATGGTCGCCACCCCGCGCATATTGGACATTGCCAAAGAAAGTTGGGAAGAACAGCCGAACCCAGGAGAAACGTCATCGAGCATGTGTTGCAGATGAAAGACAGGATAGCCCAAGTCACTCCCATAGTGCGGGAACACATGGAGAGAGCACAAGGGCCCAACAAACATATTACAATCGCCAGGCGACGACCGAAAATTCCAGGTGGGAGATCGGGTGATGGTACCACAGCAGAGAGCAAGCTCCTGGCCAGATGGCAGGGGCCATACGAGGTAATAGAAGCCGTTGGAGAGGTCGATTACAAAGTCCGACAGCCCGGACGCCGGAAGCTGGAACAAATCTATCATGTGAACCTGTTGAAACCTTGGCAAGACAGAGAAGCGCATGTGGTCACTATAGGGTCATCCCCTCCCGAGAGCAACCTGCCTGGCCAAGTGGGAATATCCCCAGAATTGACCTCTGACCAACGAGCGGAGGTGATCCACATGATTGAACGCAACCAGGACGTGTTCTCAGAAAAGCCAGGCCGGACTACTGAGGTTCACCATCACATCCTCACAGAGCCTGGAGTGAAGGTGAATGTAAAGCCATACCGGATCCCGGAGGCGAAAAGAGAAGAGATCAAGTCAGAAGTCAGGAAAATGTTGAAGCTAGGGGTCATTGAAGAGTCTCATAGCCAATGGTCAAGCCCAGTGGTCCTAGTACCTAAGCCGGATGGCAGTATGAGGTTTTGCAATGACTTCGGAAACTGAATGAGGTGTCCCAATTTGATGGATAGATGAGCTAATTGACCGACTGGGGAAAGCACGATTTTTGTCCACCCTTGACCTGACTAAGGGTTATTGGCAAATTCCCTTGGCTAGGGCCGACAAAGAGAAGACGGCCTTTTCAACTCCAGAGGGACTGTATCAATACACTGTCCTCCCGTTCGGTTTACATGGGGCTCCTGCCACCTTCCAACGACTCATGGACAAACTGTTACGCCCACATGGCAGGTATGCGGCCGCCTATCTTGATGACGTCATTATACATAGTCCGGATTGGGAGGCGACTTGGGGAAGGTGGAAGCAGTCCTGGACACCTTGAGGAAGGCAGGGCTGACTGCAAATCCCTCCAAATGCGCAATTGGGCTAGCAGAAGCCAAATACCTTGGATATATAGTGGGGAGAGGTGTGGTAAAGCCCCAACTCAACAAGTTAGAGGCAATACAGAATTGGCCCCGACCTGTCCGGAAGAAACAGGTCAGAGCATTCCTGGGGCTGGTGGGGTACTACAGGCGGTTCATCCCCCACTTCGCCACCAGGGCATGCCCGCTAACTGACCTAACGAAGCCCGTGGCCCAGATATAGTGAAATGGTCTAGCGCTGAGGAGGCATTTGCAGATCTGCGGACGCGCTCTGCACTGACCCAGTGCTGGTAGCTCCAGACTGGGAGAAGGAGTTTATCTTGCAAACGGATGCCTCAGAAGTTGGGTTGGGAGCGGTACTTTCACAACTGGTTGGAGCGGAAGAACACCCCGTCCTGTTCCTCAGTAGGAAACTCCTGCCCAGGAACGGAAATATGCCGTAGTTGAAAAGGAATGCCTGGCCGTAAAGTGGGCCATTGAAAGTCTTCGCTATTACCTACTCGGGCGGAAGTTTACCCTTGTCACGGACCATGCTCCTGAAGTGGATGCACCAAAACAAAGAGAAAATGCGAGAGTGACCAGGTGGTTCCTGTCACTACAACCCTTCCACTTCAGAGTACAACATAGGTCTGGAATCAAGCATGGGATGGCCTTTCAAGGGTACACTGTTTGTAGCCCAACCCTGTAGTGTTGAGCAGGGGATGTGTGATAAACTCAGGACAGACAGTTGCCAGAGGGGGGGGAGGTGTCAGTCCCAGAGGGTTCGAAGGCCCTCCTCCTTATCAACTGAAGCAACTACAGGTCAAGCAGGTTCAGCTGAGAAAGGGTTACCCAGGTAGCAAATTAGAATCAGCTGAGGGGAGCTACCTGAGGGTAATTAGGATCAGCTGGTTACAACTTGGAGCTGCCTGAGACCTTTTTAAACCCCTTCCTGGGAGGAAGGAGGAGGGGGGCGAAAGCAGAGAGAGAAGGAGCCTGGCTACCAGGAGTATTGAAGCAGCAAGCCTTCCCAGGCAGAGCGGCAGGACACTCTCCTACAAGACAGGGTAAAAATACTTTAATTAAGACTGGTGAGAAGACAGGGGACAGACTTCCCCTGAGTCCTAAGGGGGACTGCATTACCCTAGCCAGTCTCACCAGAGCTAAAAACAGCAGAGGCTGGGGAGACTGAGACGGGACTTTGCCACAGGTGTCAGACTGATACAGGAACAGAACACAGGTCTGCTCAGCTTTGCTGCCTGCTCTATAATCGCTCTACTGTCTCTACTGTACTTCTTGTTTCCTTTGCACTGGGTGGAGCTACAGTAGACATGCAGGATTTCAAGTAATAAAACTGTACTTATTGTTTATGCTGCTTGTTTAATTTCTGCACTTTTTGCAGCTTGGATAATGAAAGTACTAGTAACTATTTTGCTAATAATTTTGAATAAAATTACACCTTCACATTCTTGTGCACTAGCACTATGCTGGAATAATTTGAATACAAATATTGTAAGAGTATGTGCATTTGTTTGGAAAATGTTTCCATTGAAATTTAAAAAAAAAATCATTGGTGCATGTTTACTGGTCTAAGTTCTTGTAAAAATGTAATTTTACAAACCCTTAATTTTTAAGCTAAATTTGATCTGACAATGTCTATTTGAGTTCAGGCATGCTACATGCACATAAAAAGAAAATAGATCTAGCCATGTGCCTAGAAGAGGCTGTCATGCCTCACAGAATGTATAAGGCTTAGCTAGGCCTCAGGTTTACGTAGTGGGAGTATACACTGGGGCATAGTTAACTTTATTTCTAGATCTAGACCCTCTCTGCCTCACACCACTTTGTGCTTCTTCCCCCTCAGGCAGAGCAACAGAAATGCAAGGTTTTCTTTTAAAAGGCCAGTACACTATGCCCGGTGATCATTACAAATTCCAGAATAAGGAGCAAGAGGACAAATCGGAAGTGGAGAGTTCAGCAGTAATTCTGTAAGCCAGGATTTCTGATCCTGTGATTTAAAATTTAGCCACTGAATTTTATTTAAGTAGATTCAGATGCCAAAAAATGAACATGAAATTACAGCATTGCACACACAAATCAAATGCCTAACTAGTCTTTTGGACCTGCCATTACCCGATTTGCAAAAACTATTGCTTGTATATTTTTGCACATGTATTTTTTGTGCATAGACTGGTCCACAAGTTTTAATGGTAGCCAAAGGGACATTACGTGTGAAGATTAGTTCATTTTCAACAAAAGTATATAAGCTGAAATGAAAATCCAAACCTACAATGCCTAAGCAGACCTCTCAGACTGAGCAAAAGCAAAATATACAGTATTGCCTCAAGATCCACCACTGCTGCAATGCCTAGACTTGATCAGCCGATTTATGATGTCAGGTCAGGATAGTTGGAACTTACTTTATTAATTTTTTTGCAAATGTCTATGTTTAGAAAAACTGTATATACTTGATTTTATCCTCCAGTCACACACATCATGCATTACTTATCATTCTAGGGTTGGAGTGGTGGTCTTATGCACAAGGAGTACTACCTTACTCCACACGCAGCCCCAGTGATTTCAGTGGGACTGCCAGTGCCATACAGTTCTATACAACTTCAGCAAAGATATATCACATTTTGACCGTTACACTGTAAAGTGCCCGGGGCAGGGGTTTTCTTCGTACATGTTTGTCTCTCTCACAGTGGAGCCATGATTGAGTCCTATGAGAACTACTGTAATATAAATATGAACAAGAATGTAGTAAGAATATTACAAAATCTATATGGCTTTCAGAGATATAATCATACAGTTGCATGTAGAGAGAGCTAAGAAATTATGATACATTTTGGCTCTGTACTACACTTTTTGGTGATCCTGTTACACATTGGGGGCTAGATTCTCCAGCCCAGTAGGTTTATTGGCACCAAGTGGATATAAATTGGCCAGAAATGGCCAGTGGCCCTTCCATCTGTGCAGAGAAGCTATCACTGGCAGAAAGGTGGTGAAGAGGACAGAGCTGCATCCTTTAATGATGGGGCGAAATAAGGAGGAGCAGCAGTGGGATGGGCCATGATATAGTGGAGCTCCACTATACCAATCCTCTACTGATGAAAAGTCCCAATGGCCTAAATAACAAATGCTCCACAGCAGGCCTAACACCCCCAAGGCCAAGTGATGCAGAACAAATAACTGTAACTGCCTCCCTGTAGTGCTACCTTTCTGCTGTGCTGAGGTGAGATCAGATGGAGTAAAGAATCCAGACACTAGTGTTCAGGAAGGTATGTGTCCAAACACAACAGAACAAAATGTATTATTACATTGACATATATCAATTTTTATTTAAACTTTTAATTATTTTTAGAAAAGAGAGTAATACAAATGTACAGGATTAATTTTCTTACACTTATCAAGAAAAACTATTGGTGGTCTGCGTTTTCTCCCTTATTTGACATTCATTTCTTGTTTAACTATCAAAAGCAATGTTGTGTGTGCAAATTACCACTTGGAAGACCTGGATTTGTATGCTTAATTGCTCATGTAAATCATAGCTTTAAACAGAGTGAGCCAAATTCATTCCCAGTGTTACTCCACTGAAATCTCAGGGATGAATTCAGCCAAGGAGTGTAGTCTTTAGAAAATGTTGACCAAAGCGCAATTGTTTTATGTTGACTGTCATATTTAAGTCATTTAGCTATTGAGAAGTTCACAATTTCCTGACTCCAAGGTACAATACAGCTATCATTTTAGATCTTTCATTGGACTATTCATATAAGAAAAGATTTGCAGTATCAGGTTCTAATTTTTTTTAAATGTGTTTTTTTCAAGTTATTCAGGTGCTAAAAAGTGTGAGGGATTTTGTTTTACTTGTTTTTGGTTGCTTGCGTAACTTGAAAATAAACTGCTCAATTTTCATTCAGTAAATATCCGAATCTTTTATGTCAAATTACTGCTTAATAAACTTTTGGCCCAAATTATGATAAAGTATTTAAAACAGGGGTTTATGAACAGCCACAAACCAAGAGTATTAATGAGCACCAGATATAAATATATAAAATTTGGGTGGGTATTTCATCTCCTTATTTAAGTGGTGTGTGATTTGGTGCTAAAGCAACAGTAGCTCAACTTTCTGTCTGACTACTAGAAACTAAGCAAGAATACCGAACATGGTGTTGCTTCCTCCTCCTTGTTTCCAAAGCTTCCAGAGGCATCTACTAACAATTACTGTAACTTCAGATGTCCTTGTTAATCTTGTCTCCCTTCTTCCTCTCAAACTCAAGAATTGTTACTAGAAAACGTAATAATCTTTACAACTAAAAATGATTAATTTTCTTCAGGGAATTAGTTGTAGCAATTTAAAATACTGTTGTGAATCTATAACATCTCCTAACAATCACTGAGAGACTCGTGTTCTAAATGCTAGCAGGACGATTCAAAGCATAGCATAAATTCATGAACAAATGACTAATACAGAATTGTCTGGAACAGCGTAACCTTTATTGTCACTAGCATATGTTTCTAATATCACAGTCTACAAATTTAACACCAAGTAAGAAGAATAATCAAGTGCAATATAGTTTTCCTTGACTATGCTTAAGAAAAGCATTTCTGTTAAAACAGAAGACATTTATATTATTAAATAACCCATTCACAAAATAAGACATGAAAAAGCAATTTGGTTGATTACTATCTGAAGTTCACACAGCCATGCATATTGCCTAGACTTTTTATGAGCTGTGAAGAAAAGAAAATGTATTTTATAGGATTTGAACATATGAGAATATTTCAGTGACTGAAGTAATCCTGCCAAATCCCTCTACCACTTGATTTCCCCACACCACCAGCCACCCTTCACCCTCTCCCCCCTCACCATCGCCCCCTGACACACACACACACACACAGAAGAAGGAACTCACATTCTGGACATCATTTAACAAAGTAGCTTTGGGAACAGCATCATAAGATTGCCAGGAATGTGTCATGACTCATTACAGCAAGGTTCTCTCACTACCAGAGGGAAAATTAGTTGTCACAGGTTGGGAATATCACTTGTAGGGATTTAGCCTGGAGGTATTGTAAGATGTTAGAATTGTGTCATTCCTCATTACAGCAATGTTGTCAGTCTGCAGTATATAAAATAGCATGTCACAGTTACTGTCTGAAATCTGTGCTGTTGATCACTTCTGTTCATATAGTCATTAGTTCACTATCCTGACAGATCATACCACTCTGAAATTTTGCACCTTAAAACATCATGCTTCAGACACCAAATCAGTGCTATTTAACACCAAGAGAATTTATACCAGTGGCTATAAAGCTAAGTACCACAGGCCACATGGAGTCAGTCAGTGGAGAGCTAGTTGGTCACATGGTGTTGCTTCCTCCTCCTTGTTTCCAGAGCTTCTAGAGGCATCCACACTCTCTACTGCAAAAAAAGGCTTAGGCACCTGTAGAAGCAGCTAGAAAATGGGTGAGTCTGGCTGCCTCTACTGGAGACAGCCTAAGCATGAAAGGAAATAAGACCAGCTCTCAGGAAGTAGAACTGTCAGTCACCCGTGTGAGCTGCTAAGAGGAGTAGAACCAAAACCTTACAGTGCGGAAGGAATGTCCAGGGGAGAAGGGAACATGAGTGTGGAGCAGTATGGCCAGAGGAGGAGTAGAGAGGAGCAAGTAGATGGGCAATATATCTAAGGGAAGAAGAAAGGCAGGCAGAAGGAAACATACTGTATGCAGGACTAGATAGGAGAGTGACTGTGTGGCAGAGAAGCATGGGCAGGCGGAGCAGTGGCAGAGAAAGGGAACAGCATGTGGGAGAGGCAAAGAGGAGATGACATAAATAACATTTTTCTAAAAGGACAAAACACAGTTAAACATATGTGGTGTTTAGATGTGCTTATAATTATTAGAACTGGGAGCACTGGCTGTTGGGAGTCTGAAAGGATAGGAAACAGGAAGGAAGGGGGAGGAGTTGGGGAGGCTGAGTGAGAGTTACAGAGTGCAGCAACAGCTTGGTACAGAGATTTCCACTGTAAAAATAAAGTCCTGTTGAAGTTGTTAGTACCTTGCTTGGTTGATACAACAACATACATCTCTGCTTTCCTAATATTACTTTCCACACAAACTATTGCTGTTGTTGCCACAGGGATGTTACACACTTAGGAATGTGGGATTGTGATTGGATGCTTTGTAGTGGAGATAGTTTGCAAGAATATGTGTCTGTTTAAAAACTGGTCCTGAGGCATTCAGAGTTTATCTTAGATTTTAGTACAATTTTAAGGAGATATTCAGCCAATTTTTTCTTGTTTAAATTGACTTTTCACTTTCCTGCAAAAAATGGGTATTTGGGGGAATTTTCTAGTTATGTTCAGTGTATGAACATCTTTGAAGGGGGTTACAAACATAAAAATAGGTCCAAGTTGCCCAAAAGAACAAATTGTGGACCGCTGTCTCTGAAGTTTTTGAATAAATGTCAAAAATTGCCTGTAGGTTACAGCTACCACTTTCATAGTTCGAGATCTGGAAAAGTGAGTGTAATGATTGGTGACCAAATTGTGTGTCCAAATTTGCACAGACCGTTACTGGATTTTACAATTTTACAATTACTATTTAGCATATATTTTTGTTTGGAAGACTTAGGCATCCCATTAGCAAACTTTGGCCTCAAGTGTCCTGTAATTAAATGTTCTGATAAGAAGTTGTAAGGGCAGCAGTAGCTCTTAGTCCCAAAGAAGTAAAAGGCAAGTGGAAAAAGAAGTGGAAGGCAAAGCACAAGACCTAACAGAATCATGACGACACCTAAAACAGCAGAAAATTAGAGCCACAGTCCTAACTGACAAATCTCTTTGAGTGTTCCAGTTTTCATTTAAATTAATACTGAGTTACAAGGTACATAAGGAGAGACATTAATGGCAGGCATATGAAGTTGGATCTTACACTAAAAAAAGTGGAAATTAAGACTTGTGAACCACGATCTTCTGCTGTATGTACATGGTAAACTCCATGCAACACTAAATTCTTCTTACAGTATGTGCTGGGGCAGGACCGGCTCTAGGCACCAGCGTAGCAAGCAGGTGCCTGGGGCAGCCAACAGAAAGGGAGGGAGGGACCTGCTGCTGAATCGCTGCCTAAGAATGAAGCGGCGGCAGCAGAGCTGCCGCCAATCATGGCTTTTTTTTTTCCACCACTTGGGGTAGCAAAAACGCTGGAGCTGGGCCTGTGCTGGGGCATGCCCAGTTTGTTTTGACATTCAAAGCAAGAACTCAGCATGAGTGAATGCACCTACTGGACTATGGTATGATGGCAACTTTTTAATTTCATTATTGTGTTTTTAATTTATTAGCACAATTAATTTTTATCTGTTTGGTCTTCTATGTCATGATGTTTGTCATTGAATCTTTTAATGGAGAATACTTTTCACATCAAATGGATGCTTCAGAATCTCGGCTTTCATTTACAATAATTACGGTATGTGAAGGAAACCTTAAAATTGTGAACTGAATATAACCAATGCAGTATTGTCTGCTTGCGTCTGTCATCTCTTGTGTTTCATGGTTCATATGCCACTGAAGAATGATATACTAAGAAATTTTTGTTCAAAGTATTTTAGTTCTGACCTACATTGTCCAATAGATTTATTAATGTTATTCTCTGCCAATTTTTTTAACAACATGTTTCCAAGTATGGTGAGTTGAAAGAGTTGTGCTGCCCATGAGAATATTAATGTTTGGGCTCATTTAAGTCATTTCAAAAAGTTTCCTTGTCTTTCTGCCAGTTCAGGCAGTTTCTGCAATGTGATGGTTCTGCAAACAGAACAGTGAAAATTTCCATGTGTGTTCTAGACTTGCAGATCAGCAAGTTTATTATGGTTGGTTTTCAAGCCATCATGGACTAGATTGAGCCATTCGGGTCAGCCCAGATTGGGGCAACAGGTATCTGTACTGTCCTGGGAGAGTAGAATTCTGTCGTGTTTCCTCCTTGGTTTAGGGCAGTAGCCCCCTAACTTTTCAGAGTCATGCCCCCTTGATCCATGTCTGCATTCCCCCTCCCCGAGCCGGGGCTGGGAGCAGGGGACACATCTCCTGGGGCGGGGGACGCAGACAGGGGTAAGGGAGCCGAGGCTGGGGGCAGATCTGGGGCCAGAAACAGAACTGTGGCCAGGGGCTGGGGACTTGGGCCTGAGCTGGGTACAAAGCCACAGCTGGGCTGCAGTCAGAGACTGTGGCTGGGAGTGGAAATGGAGCAGATCTGGGAGCAGAGCAGGGCTGGTGGTGCTCCCTCCCTGCCCCTGTGGGGGCTGTCCTGGGCCCTGCTGCACCCCGCCAAATGTTCCTCCAAGTATGCCCCACAGTTTGGGGATCTCTGGTTTAGAGGGTAATATACTACAACTAACTTCACATCAAGGTGTACATTACCCACCATTCTCACACTCAGCCAACTATTCTTGGTGGGGAATGAAGGAGTTGGGGGTGGGGAGGTCCAACGCTCTTCCCACCTGCCAACTTTCTCTGCCCCCTCCCTACCTATTAGTTCACAGTGAGCAGTTTGGGATGAGCAGCCTCTGTTCTTTCCCCTGTGACCAGATCCACAGTTGGAGCAGCCCTTAGTCAGCTGAGCATGAATCAAGAGGGTGGGGGGCTCTACTCCTCTTTCTCCCCTCCTTAGCAAAGCAAGCACTAGGGACAGTGGCACAATGTGGCTACCTGTGCTGTCGTTGATGATGACAGACACTGATAACCCATTACCACTGATGACCTAAAAAAGATGATCACCCTCAATGGTCAACATCATTGTGGGTCACCATCACCAACAGCTTTCACAAAAACAAAAGTGCCCTAATTTTGAGGTAAATCTTTTTCATTTTTTATTGAAATTTGTAATTTTGTCCATGTTCTATCAATGTTTCAAATTTCAATATTTTCTTAGCAGCTCTAGTTTTGTACAATGCAACTTGGGATTTCCTTGTTTGTACTGTTTGTGTTGCTTGTATGCTCACATGAGCAACGTTAACTAAATTTCAGTTAAGTTTTTGCAGGATAGAAGATATACTGGGTGTAAGCCTGCGTGGCCACCCCTCCTGGTCTATCTCTGAGGGAGGCCACACCTCCTCATGGTTGTGCCTTTAGTACTGCAGTCAATTAGAGGGGAATTGGCAGTCTTTAAAGCTGAGCAATAGCGAGCCTGTGAAGCCCAGCCCTCAGGCAGAGCAGGGTCACAAATAGTTAGGGGCTCTGGCCTGCAATCAGGGCAGAGCTAAACAAGGGTCTCTAGCATCCTAGCTCAGGTGGATGGTAGACTAGCGCAGACCTATTGCCCTACAGTGGGGAGGCTGGCACCCCAGGGGTGGGGTGGCAGGGAGAAGGGAGAGCTGGACCAACCTGACTTCACCAGGTCCTGGCCCAGGGCCCTAACAGTGGTGTAGTGTTCCGCCACTGGGGTCAGCGGGGACTCCAGCCGCAACATGCTGACCTATCTGCAGGCAGCCTGGCTACATTTGGCTGCCCCTGAGCTACTTCCTACATTCCCAGGGTTTAGTCCCGCCATGCTGTGGGTGTCCTCCATCTCCCAGGGGTTGGTTGTCAGTGGCAGCCCCAGCAGCTCATCAGTGTTTCTGTCATCCAGCAGCCCTGGGAGCCCTGGCCATTCCCCAGGACAGCAGCAGTCCTCCTCTGCATCTCACTCCAGCAGCAGGGGAGAAGCATTTATCTCTCTCAGCAGCTCCCACCCAACGAGCTGCAGGGCCCATCTTTTATACTTTCACTTCCTGTCCCGCCACTCAGCTTCCAGAGGGATGGGCGGGACTTTTCTGAATCTGCAGCCCCAGAGGAAGATTGTGGTCCCTCCTAGTCTATCTCTGAGGGAGGCCACACTTCCTCACTACACTGGGAAAATTAAAAATATGTGGAAGCATAAACAAGTCAGAACAAAATTCAAAGTATTCAAGCCCTGATCCTACAAAACCTTCCAATTCAGCAAAGCACTTGAGCACAGGCTTAAATTTAAGCACATATTTAAATTCCATTTACTTCAATGAGACTTAAGCATCTGCTCAAGTTCTTTGCTGGATTAGGGCCAGAGTGTTCTGCATCTTGCAGAATCATGCTCCAAAACAGAACGATTGAAAAAAAATTAAGAAATCAAAATATAGGATCCTGATAACAGTCAAGATGCTTCATATATTCAAAAAAGAAATGATGAAATAAGATATTCTATTGAAGATAGATGATGAGCTTGAATGGCCCCTAAGAAACTGTGAAAATTTCCTAACAGTTTCTTGCATTACCACTATGAAATTCTACTGGTAGAAAAAAATAATTACTAGTCTTTTGAAGAGTATATCACCAGATGTCCTTTATCAGCACTATAGTATCCATATGGCAGGATGTCTTGTGTGCAAATGTGTTTCTTCATGTATGAACAGCAAACACAATGGGTTTTATCGGCTGTTGCAACATGAAAGAAAAATAAATGCACTTTTTAAAATGTTTCCTTCTCTTTAAGTTTGGTGCCTCAAAATCAGCAAGGATACTTTCAAATATATACTCACAGGCTGCCTCTGCAAACTTTAATGATCAGTACTCCGGAATCATTGTTGTAAACAAAACCTGAAGGCCAATATAACCTATTGAGTTGCAAAGGGGAATTTATAACATGATGTGTACCATATCTAAACAGAGGCTTATTCCTTGAGTAGCATAATATTAGAGAGTTTTCTGATGTCTTAGTTTTAGTTGGCTCTAGATTTGATCAAAAGTATATAACACAATGGCTAAATTACATTAAATGTATAATATATTAGGCATCCTAAACAGATGGAATATTTTGCCCTCAGCTAGGTATGAGTGGGAATAACAAAGCCCAATACAACTATTTATGTGAATACGTTCATGAACATCAAAAACATGAGGGGATGGTATATTAATACTGAGTTATTGTGCAGGTACATATCTCGCCGACTATTTGACAGACAAGGTGGGTGAGGTAATATATTTATTGGACCAACTTCTGCTGGTGAGAAAGACATGCTTTCAAGCTCCACGGAGCTCTTCCTCATGTCTGGGAATGGTACTTAAAGTGTCACAGGTAAATACAAGATGGAACAGATTGTTTAGCATAAGTAGTTAACACATATTGTAAGAGACCATTCAAAGTGAAGTGGACTATTAAATAAGAAATGCAAGTATTGTTGAACTTTTCTACACAGATGGCTGCAATTTTATCTAAAACTCTTTTATGCGTGTGACCTGGCCCAAGCTTTTGCCTGGTTGCGTGTAATGGTCCATATTCTGTCCATATTTGGATACTTGTGTGCAACTCCCTTTTGAATCATCTTGAGTTGTGTGCATGTATCTGAAAACAGAACTTGATCTACTGACTTTTAATAAACAGCGTAAGGTTAGTTCTGAAATGAATATAAAGCTAGCGATGTCGTGGTGACATCTTTAAAATGCTGCAAGACTGTTTTGGTGACTTACAGAAAATTCTTTGCCCAGCTCATAAAGTTAGTACAGTAATCACTCAATATATTAGTATGTTTTAAAACTCTATTTTCATCATAAATCAACAAATAGCACAAGATGGAGCAAACAAAGTGGCATCAATAAAGCAGAATCCATGGGTAATTACACAGATCCAACTCTCACACCCATTTAAAATGTCTGCTCTACACTATATTGGTGCTGTAGTACTATTTCGGTAGAAAACACACGTTTGGTAGCCATTATCCAGTAACTTACAGAGACTAAAGGCACCACGGACAGCACTGCACAAAAAGTTAAGCAAATGAGACAAGGACCAGGGGCCAACGTAGTCAAGGGTCCCAAAAACATTTTTTCTGCTATAATAATTCTCACAGATGTTCAGGAAACAAAGATATTTCAGATATTGTGCATGACAGCTGAGCCAGTGACTACTGGCTTGGATCAGACATTTGCAATGGGCAGCTGCACAGAGTATTAGCTACATTTATTTGAAGTTCCCCCATGCAGCACCAAAGCTCCTGTGGAAAATTAATGTATATAACTCCAGATCATCTGTGTACACTGTTGGTCAGTCTTAAAACACTCAATTTTGGGAGGGGCAAAGGCCAGGAGGAGCCAAGCCCTGCATGTGCCAAAGCCATGTGCAGCGCTGGCACGGGAAGCCTCTCCACCCCTCAGCTAAGCTCTGGAGTGGCAGGGGGGGAAAGCAATTTCCAGCCTGTTCATGCCCCAGCCCTGCAGGCTCCACAGCAGCCTCCTGGGCAGGGGCTTAGCACCCTCTCCACCTGCCCCCCGACCCTGGGTCCTGCCCCTAGGGAGCATGGGGCTGCTCTGTCCCCTAGGCACCCTCCCATGCTGAGCCACCTCTCTGGCCGGGTTTACTGAAGCCCCTGCAATCAGGTTCCTTGGATCCTGGTGCACAATGCATTGTTAGGGCTTAACCCCTTCCTGCCCGCACTGTAGCTGGGTGCCACAGGGGAGGTGGGAGAAAGAAATTAGCTCTGCAAAGACACAGGCCAAGTCATCCCTTTTCCCTCTCTCCCCCCCACCCCTTTTCCCACCCCCTGCCCCAATGTTGGAAGCAGCTCCCATCCTTCCCTCCCGCACAGTGCCAAAAGGCTGCTGCTGGCCACATTCTGGTGTAAACCCTGGTAGAAATATGGGGAAGTGGGGCATCTGATCCTGCATGTCCCCCCCGCCCCCACACCCACGTGTTGCCTGGGGAAGATGTGGTGCCAGGTACCAGGAAAGGCAGGTCCGTCCTGGGGGTCCAGCCAGGCATGGAGGCCAGAGAGCGCTGGACAGGGAGAGTTGGGTCGGTCAGTCAGTCACCCTCCCTGTGTGAGAGAGGTGTATGGTGTGTGTCTCACCTCTCCCTGTGTGAACCCTAAAGCTTTAAAGATAAGAAGATAAATAAAAATAATCCAACTATGCAGTATTTCTTTTTAATAATGGCTCAGCAACTTGATGTTAATTTGAATGCTTGTACTACACAGTTCTGATTGATTGCCATTGAACTTGCTTCAGTATGAGTAATTTTACCAGATGTCCTATATTCAGCATAGGGAAATATGGTCAGCCAATATATGTTAATATGGAAAGTGCTTTAATTATTGTTAATGACAGTTCGTGTTTGGATGTTTCTAGGGAGTTTAACTTAATAATTGTTTAGTATTGATTATTGGAAACATAGTGTAGGTTTATCATGAAATATTGTTGATGATAATATGCATTGGAGAGAGAGATTGAAATCCAGAGAGGGTAAGCTAGAAAGCTTCATTACAGTGTAGCAGGGTGCTGGTTTGAAATCAGACACCATGTACTTTGACCTCTACTCTGATTTTGCTATTATTATTTTAAAACTAGTAATGATAAAAGAGCAAAACGTACATTTTGATCAAAGTGAACAGTTGTTTGTTTTTCCATCAACATGCTACTAGCATAATGACAAGCCACTCAGAAGGAATGGAAAGTAGCCAATGGATTTCATCACAGAAAATACCCATAATAATATTTATGTTAAATTATTGTGTCTCAGCTTAGCGGTTAAATGCACTTCATAGGAGAAGAAAGATTTGAAATTTTGACTCTTCTGAGAATCTGTAAATAAGAAGGCAGGGCAAGGGCCACCCAGAGGATTTGGGGGGCTGGGGTCTTCGGCGGCAGGGGTCCTTCTGCTCTGGGTCTTTGGGGCATTTCGGCAGTGGGTCCCGGAGCAAGTGAAGGACCCACAGCTGAACTGCTGCCGAAGACCTGGAACAGAAGGAGCCCTCACCGCCGAACTGCCGCCGAAGACCCAGAGTGGAAGGAGCTCTCGCCACCGAATTGCCACCAAAGACCCCCCAGAGCGGAGGAAGCTCTGGGTCTTATTAATGTCTGCACTTCAACATGCTCCATCTTTCTTCTTAGGCCTTGTCTACACTGCCACTTTATAGCATGGCAACTTTCTTGCTCAGGGGTGTGAAAAAACACCTCCCTGAGCACTGCAAGTTTCAGCGCTGTAAAGTGGCAGTGTACACAGTGCACCAGCGCTGGGAGCTATTCCCCTCGTGGAGATTTTTTTTCTTTTTTCTTTTTTAACTGCGCTGGGAGAGCTCTCTCCCAGCGCTGGTGCCACGACTACACAGCCAAGTCAAAGAGCTGCCGCAGCAGCGCTTTAATGTTGCTAGTGAAGACATGCCCTTAGTTGTATATTGTCTCTAATTAACATTAGTTTGAATCTGGAGAGAAGTGATTTTCTTTGGGGAGGGGGGGTTCCCTCTCAAGCTTTCCCAACTTAACCACTAGTTTTTCTAGCTCCCAACCTTTGCCTTCTGTGCCACTAACAAATGTGAAATTCTCTCCAGCAAGGAGAAAGTAGACTAGGCCTTCCAGGCTAACAAAACTCTGTGTGATGGGGCTCAGAAGTGAAGCAGCAGCTTTTCATGGGAGCTTCCATACTAAAGGACCATGAACAGCCCCTTGCTGTCCAACAGAAATCAGGGACGCCTCCCACCATTTTGCAGTTAGAAAGCTGATGAACCTAACCACACAAGGCTGATGGCCAGGGTGCTATGGAATTGGAGGCAGGCAATGTAGGCACTTACCCTATTGTGTTACCAGTAGTGGGCTCTTCCTCTTGTCCTGCTGCTTCAAGCTTCTCTTCCCTCCTATTTCCTCCAGGTCATGTGATGACCCCAGAAGTGGCTAAGGACAAGGAAACATATCGGTAACCACAAGAACTCCTCCATGTCAACTGGTAGAAGGTTCATTGTTCTGTAATAGTAATTCCTGATGGGTATAGTGAGTTTGTCAGCCCTAACATATTACTTTTATAATATTTCTCCAAAGAGAGAGAAGTAAGATCTCGTAAAAGCTTGTCATACTGTATCTCATAAATGTTGTGAGATGTATGTACAGATGATATTTAAAGAGGTGTGTATATGTACTGCAAAGATTTTTAATCTGTGGACAATATGGTTTTGCCAGACAAACGGATATAGATTCACCTGTCTGCCTTGGTTCATATGTAGATTAAGCATTGTAAGCCAACACAATGGAAGCCCCAATTTGCACATGGACTCAACACAAGGATGTGAAGGCATTATAAACTGAAGGGCCTCCCAGAGGGGGGGAGGGGGGCAAGTGGGGCAATTTTCCCCAGGCTCCAGACCCCACAGGGGCCCCCGGGAGAGTTTTCAGGGGCCCCCACGAGAGTTTTCGTCGCGTCCTTCAGTGCCGCCGAACACACCCGGAGTGAGTGAAGGACCCGCTCAAACTAATGTTAATTAGAGACAATATACAACTAAGGGCATGTCTTCACTAGCAACATTAAAGCGCTGCTGCGGCAGCTCTTTGACATGGCTGTGTAGTCGTGGCACCAGTGCTGGGAGAGAGCTCTCCCAGCGCAGTTAAAAAAGAAAAAAGAAAAAAAATCTCCACAAGGGGAATAGCTCCCAGTGCTGGTGCACTGTGTACACTGCCACTTTACAGCACTGAAACTTGCAGTGCTCAGAGGGGTGTTTTTTCACACCCCTGAGCAAGAAAGTTGCCATGCTATAAAGTGGCAGTGTAGACAAGGCCTAAGAAGAAAGATGGAGCATGTTGAAGTGCAGACATTAATAATTTACAGTTAATGAATTTCCCAAGAGTTTTAGGGAGTGACTCTACAGAGGCTTTCAAGCTGTTTACATAGTATTAGAGGTCTTTGAAATCTCTGAAAATGGCTGTTTGGAAACCTTTGTGATTTAATGTTTTTGAGAATGAGGGTGGGACAATTGCAAGTGATTTGTCTCCACCTAAGGTTACAAAAGATCAAGACCTACAGAAAACAACAATTTGATAAAAGACAAAAGGGAATTAAGGGCTGGATGTATCTTATTTGTGACATTTCTGTTTCAGACCCAGTGGGACAAAATTAAGGGCCTTGCTAGTCACTGAAAAATTGTAATTTTTATCAGATAGAAATTAGTTTTTCCTGAACTTTACAGCAGCACCTTGTAAAAGAAAATTGAAAACGTATGTGAAGAAATAAGGCTAACCTGCAACGTTTGGGGTCCAGCAACTACTACTTCATGAAAAGCAGCACTGACTAGTGTTGTTGGTAAACCAGATTTTGAGGGACCTTACAATAAATCAGTATCTAGGTAAGACAAGAGACAGATGCCATGTTAATACACAGCCAGTAAAGGCATAAAAAAATCCTTTCCCACTGTTGCAATTTTATGACAACATCATGCACATATAAATAAAACAGTAAAGACAAACAATGTGCTTTTGGGACAGTCAGTTTGAGGACCTGCAGAAATATGGAGAAATAGATGAAATCAACATTTTCAATAGATGTTCAGGTGCTTTTCTAAAATTAACTTTATATATAAACACAAATCAGTGTTTATCTGCCAGATGGTTAATGAGGGCCAGCCAGGCAACTTCTGTAATTCACAATAATGAGTATGGTAATGAGCCTGCATTATAAACTGAAGTGCCGAATGATACATAGGGTATGGCTACGCTTACGGTTTGCAGCGCTGGTAGTTTGCAACGCTGGTTGTCCAGCTGTGCAGGGCCAGCGCTGCAGTGTGGCCACACTGACAGCTACCAGCGCTGCAGTGTGGCCACATTGGCAGCATTTCCAGCGCTGTACTGAGAGGTGCATTGTGGGCAGCTATCCCACAGAGCACCTCATCCCGTTTTGGCGCCGTTTTGGCGCTGAGTATTGTGGGAAGGGGAAGGAAGTGTGTGGGTCATTCCGCTTCCTGTTCCAACGCCCCGTGGTGCATCGCTTCACTTCCCAGCAGTCTCAGTTTCACCGTCCACATTTCTTGCCATTGTCAGTTCAGCACGCTGTGAAATGGAGCCTGAGCTGCTGAGGAATTTGCTGCTGACTGTCGCCAGCACATCACGTTTGGCAGTTGAGCTATTCCTCCTTCAGCTCCAAAGTGACAGTGAGGAGTCCGATGATGATATGGATTTTCCTAAAGCGGGTGACATGAAAATGCTTGTGGCGGTAACGGAAATGCTCAGCACCGTGGAACGCCGCTTTTGGGCTCGTGAGACAAGCAGTGAGTGGTGGGATCACATTGTCATGGAAGTCTGGGATGACGAGCAGTGGCTGCAGAACTTTCGTATGAGAAAAGCCACTTTCATGGGACTGTGTGCTGAGCTCGCCCCCACTCTGCGGCGCAAGGACACAAGATTGAGAGCTGCCCTGACGGTGGAAAAGCGGGTGGCTATTGCAATCTGGAAGCTGGCAACTCCAGACAGCTACCGGTCGGTCAGGAACCAGTTTGGGGTGGGAAAGTCGACCGTTGGAATCGTGTTGATGCAAGTTTGCAGGGCCATTAATCGCATCCTGCTGAGGAGAACCGTGACTGTGGGGAACGTGCAGGACATTGTGGATGGCTTTTCAGAAATGGGTTTCCCTAACTGTGGAGGGGCAATAGATGGGACGCATATTCCTATTCTGGCACCACCCCACCTAGCCTACGAGTACATTAATCGCAAGGGGTATTTCTCTATGGTTCTCCAGGCGCTTGTGGATCACCGTGGGCGTTTCATTGATATTTACACAGGCTGGCCTGGGAAAGTGCATGATGCACGCATCTTTCGGAACAGTGGCCTGTTCAGGAAGATGCAGGAAGGTACATTTTTCCCAGACCGAAAGATAACAGTAAGGGACGTTGAAATGCCCATTGTGATCCTTGGGGACCCCGCTTACCCATTAATGCCTTGGCTCATGAAACCATATACAGGGAAGCTGAACAGGAGCCAGGACCGTTTCAACTACAGGCTGAGCCGATGCCGAATGACTGTGGAGTGTGCTTTTGGCCGTTTAAAAGCTTGCTGGAGATGTCTGTATCTGTATGGGAAGCTAGATTTGGGGGAAAGCAGCATCCCTGCGGTTCTATCCGCGTGCTGTACCCTCCATAATATTTGTGAAGGGAAGGGTGAAGCATTCAGCCAGGCATGGACCAACGAGGTGCAACTCCTAGAGGCTGAATTTGCACAGCCAGACAGCAGGGCTACTAGAGACGCCCACCACAGGGCAACAAGGATTAGGGATGCCTTGAGGGAGAAATTTGAGGCTGAAAGCCAACAGTAATGTTTTTTTGCCTTGACCAGGAGTGACGTGCACTGGTTACAGTGCTTTTAAGTGGCTGTGTTTTCCTTGATGTTTGTTACCTGTGTTTTCATTGGGGTTTGTTATCTTTCACTTTATGCAATAATAAAAACTGATTCATAATCAAAGAAATCATTTATTTAAAAAAAAGGAAGTACACGGGCAGGGGGGTTGGTTGTTGAACTGTACATTCATAGTTTTTCATATGTACAGCCAGGAGTGCTGTGCACCTCAGGATTGTACTGTTGCATGGTGATGGGGGTTGAGTGCAGAGGGTAAGGGTCGTAGTTCTCTGGGCTCATAGGTGACCGTACAGGTGTTGGGGGCAGCTGGTGATGGTGTAGGTAAGAACCTGGATGCTGGGGAACGGGACTTGGAGCTGACATTGGTGCATAGGGGAAAGAGGTTTGGGAGGGTGGGGGTTTGGCACGGTAGTGCTCTGCCTGCATTGCTACCATTGACTGCATACAGTCTGTTTGGCGCGCAATGAGGTTTATAAGCTGCCTCGTGGTTTTCTTCAGCGTCAACGCCTTTCTCCTGCTTTCTGTTTGCCTCCAGTGATGCATCTTTTCTCTCCATTCCTGCGCATTTTTATTCTCTGTTGCACACTGGTTCATTACTGACTTCAACAGTTCTTCTTTGCTCTTGTTCGGTTTCCTCCTCAGGTTTTGCAGCTTTCTTTCAGTCACTGATAAGACTGGCCCAGGACTACTCAAGGTCACTGTAAAAATGCAGCAAATGATACATTTTAAGAGAGCTTCCATTGTGTATAATCTGAAGTTATTTTAAAGTCTCACAAGCATTCCTCACACATTTCAGCAACTGCTAGAGAATTCACAGCCTCCCAGAAATGGTAATGGTACTTAACCCTGGGGTTTCCTTCCGCGGTGTGCTCGAGCAGGGTGCTGCTGATTTGTTAAACGCAGCACCTCCATCTCCCTCAGGAATTAACCCTGGGGTTGCCTTCCGCGGTGTGCTCGAGCAGGGTGCTGCTGATTTGTTAAACGCAGCACCTCCATCTCCCTCAGGAATTAACCCTGGGGTTGCCTTCCGCGGTGTGCTCGAGCAGGGTGCTGCTGATTTGTTAAACGCAGCACCTCCATCTCCCTCAGGAATTAACCCTGGGGTTGCCTTCCACGGTGTGCTCATGCAGGGTGCTGCTGATTTGTTAAACGCAGCACCTCCATCTCCCTCAGGAATTAACCCTGGGGTTGCCTTCCGCGGTGTGCTCGAGCAGGGTGCTTCTTGCTTCATGGCTAGGCTGCCTGTTTCGGGGCTTTGTTAACCCTGGGGTTACTGCCTGCCGCGCTATGCAGTTGGGGAAACCAGCACTGAAACACTCCCTCCATTTCCCACAGGAGTTAATACTGGAAGATATCTCCCTTCTGCGGGTTACCAAAGAAGCAAGGGAGGGTCTCCTACAACAATGCGGATTCCGCCCGGGTCCGTATGCAGCGTGCCTCTGTGCAAGCATGGTTCCCCCACCCCTCCTGGAACAGTGGCGTGGACGCGTTAGCCTGAATGGGACAGGGACCACAATGGCTCTCCCTTTAAACTTGGTCACGCGAATTGCCTATGCTCTTGCAGAAACTTTTGAAGAGATTACAGAGGCAGATTACTGCGACATGATAGACCACATCAATGGGATATTCCATGTCTAGGCATGCAGGCATGCAGCCATACCATCCCCCTCCTCTCCCAAAACCTTTGCATTGCAATAAAAGCTGCTTACCTGGGACCTGCTCCTGTGATTCTTCTGCAGCAAGTTCCAGGGGCTGCGACTGGCTAGCTTCCTCCTGGCTTGAGAAGAGCTCCTGACTGCATGCCTCCTCCGGGCTGGCTTCCCCCACCACAGTAACCTCACTGTCTGTCTGCCTCCCCCTCCTCCTCCCCCTCCCCCTCCTCTACCGGCTCTGAACTGTCCATCGTGGTCCTTGGATTTACAGAGGGGTCACCCCCATAAATCAAATCCAGCTCCTTGTAAAACCGGCAGGTTGTGGGGGCACTGCCGGATCTGCGGTTTCCCTCGCGTGCTTTGCAATAGGCACTCCGCAGCTCCTTTACTTTTACCCTGCACTGCACCGCGTCACGCTCATGGCCCCTTTCCATCATGGCTCTCGATACCTGGGCAAAGGTATCATAATTCTTACGGCTAGAGCGCAGCTGTGCCTGCACAGATTACTCCCCCCAAACACTGATGAGGTCCATCAGCTCGCCATTGCTCCATGCTGGGGCTCGTTTGCCACGTGGAGGCATGGTCACCTGTAAAGATTCACTGATTGCACTCCATACCTGGCTGAGCAAACAGGAAGGGGATTTTTAAAATTCCCGGGGCATTTAAAGGGCGGGTCACCTGAGGCCAGGGAAGTAGAGTCTGACCTGATGAGCAGAGTGGCTGAACAGGCATTCTGGGATACACCTTATTCCCTGGAGGCCAATCACAGCGCTGGTGTGTGGCCACACTTGATGACCAGCGCTGCAGCACCAGCGCTGGAATCCTTATTCCCCATGCCGAGAGGGGTGTTCGGCCAGCGCTGCAGCCAGGGAGTTGCAGCGCTGGAAGTGCCTTGCAGGTGTGGCCACTTACTAATTGCAGCGCTGGTGGAGGCTTTCCAGCGCTGCAAATCGCCAGTGTAGCCATACCCATAGTACCTACTTCAACCAGCAAAGCCTTTGGAGTGTTTGATATTAAGAAGAGAAACATTGAATCTCCATAAAGAAATATTGGAAGTAAAACTGAAAGATTCAGTTAAACACTAATTTGAATGAAAGATGCTCAAAGTTTGTTATAAATGTTTTCAACTTTATATCTTTATAAATGTAGTCAACATAGTAAACGAGACTAAAATCAAACCAAAAGGTAAGGTATTTAAAACACAAAACAAGTGCAGTTTATGTCTCCAACAACAAATTTTTCTATACCAGTATCTTCTGTTACCCTTTGCTTACATAAAGGCAACATAACAGGCACATATGAATGGCCATACTGGGTCAGACTAAAAATCCATCTAGGCGAGTATCCTGTCTTCTGACAGTGGCCAATGCTAGGTGATTCAGAGGGAATGAACAGAACAGGTAATCATCATGTGATCCATCCCCTGTCACCCATTCCCAGCTTCTGGCAAACAGAGGCTAGGGACACCAGCCCTGACCTAGCCTCTATGAACTTATTTAGTTCTTTTTTGAACCCTGTTACAGTCTTGGGCTTCACAACATCCTCTGACAAAGAATTCCACAGGTTGACTGTGCTGTGTGAAGAAGTACTTCCTTCTGTTTGTTTTAAACCTGCTGCCTAATAATTTCATTTGGTGATCCCTAATTCTTGTGTAGGAGAAGGAATAAATAACACTTATTTACGTTCTCCACATCAGACTGCTGCTAATTAAATTGATTTATTTTCATAAAATTAGATGTGCAAATACCATAATTGGGCATCTAGTACTTCTGTGTGCTAATAACATGGGTCTAATAAGCTATTTGGGTAAATTATTTTGATATTTATACATGCAAAATAGGTATATCATTTAAAAAAAATCAGTCCCAATGTATCTCCGACAGTTACCCATGCCAAAGAGAATAGAGAAAAATTCCTGTTCTCTGTAGCACTCAGGGGTCAACTTGGCAAGCTCACAATGGCTCAGCGTGGTGGGATGCAGAAGGGAAAGGAATGGGAAGAGGCTACACTGAGGCACTATATATATAAATTAAGACGAAAACATTTCCTGCATTTTCATCTGATAGCTGGTGGCTCATACAGGTGGGGGCCACCTGTCCAAATCCATGAATGGGTTCAGGCATCATGGACTGCAAGCACCATACTGTCCTGCAGGCATGAGAAAACCTGGGCAAGGGGTCCCATCTCTACCCACTGCCTGATCAGTTACCTTCACGTTTGACCCTCTTGAAGTGCCCTTCACTTTTCTTGATGTTCTGCAAGGTGCCTCCTTTGGCCTCCCACAGCATTCATGTTATCCAGCATATCTGTTCAATCTGTCCTTCAGAGTGACCTCCATTGTTGGCATATTGTCGACAAGATTAAAATCTCAAAGAGAAACTTCCTCTTCTTGTTAGTTTCTGACAGGCTGTCTAATTGAGATCCACCTGTAGGAGCAAGTGAAGTCACAATCGGAGCAACTGACACCCCATCAGCTGAGTGTCATCTTACAACTTTTACTTATTATTCATCAATAGCTCATTACAATATGCTAATGACCCTGGATCCATACAGCTGCTCTGGACAGCTACCCACTCTGTCCCCACTTCCCTGGATTGGATCTGTTTGGCTTATGTGCTGCCTTAAAGAAGCATGCAGTTTGAAAAAAATCCCTTTGAAAATAAAACTTCCCATTAGCTTTAATGCAAGACTGAACCCTGTATGTGGGCCATGAAGTAGTATTGCTGCACAAAACTCCCACTGATTTCAGCTTAGACTTTCCTTTATCTACATATACATTCCAGCACTGTTTGAAGTTCTTAATTTCCCTCCAAAAAATTCTTGGCCCTTCATCTTCTAGATCTCAGCCAAAGCTTTCTAAGCTAATCATTTAATCATTTTGATGCAACTGCTTTGTGAATTCTAAGGGTTTGATTGGTCACTACCATACACCTTATGCAGTCACCTTAATCCTGGGCAACCTGCTGGTTTTTCTGTGGTCCTGGATGCTGGGAAATGTGCCAGCTTAACACTGACTGACTGGAGGAAAGCTCATTGTTTTGAAAATAAACTGCTAGCGCTCTGCTCTCCACTGTAGGTGTTTCACTTTCCACCTTCTCTTCTCACTCTTTTACTATTTCTCCTGGTGCTCAGAAAATGTGCCAGTGTAAGTAAAACACATTACTAAGCCTCCATTATACAGATGGAGGGATACTATGTGGCCAGCAGAAAGCAGTTAAGAAGGTGCCTGCGTATTAACTCACACGTGCAAAGTGGGTATATAATGCAACCAAATCATAATGCAAGGATTTGATTTCCCTTTTGTCCTCTCTTTTCAGAGCTGTTGATTATTATAGTCTCATAGACTCTTGGACTTGAAGGTCAGAAGGGAAGATCATCTAGTCTGACCTCCTGCACATCACAGGCCACAAAACCTCACCCACACACTCCTGTAATAGACTCCTAACCTCTGGCTGAGTTACTTAAATATTCAAATCATGATTTAAAGATTTCAAATTACAGAGAATTCACTATTTACACTAGTTTAAACCTGCAAGTGACCCAGGCCCCATGCTGCAGAGGAAGACAAAAAAAAACAGGGTCTCTGCTCTTCTGACCCAGGGGAAAATTCCTTCTTGACCCCAAATATGGTGGTCAGTCAGACCTTGAGCATGTGGGCAAGACCCACCAGCCAGACCCCTGGGAAAGAATTCTCTGTAGTAACTCAGAGCCCTCCTGTAATGGGGTTCACTCACACTGTGGCACCTCCTGCTGTCTGTCTTGGGAATTAGCCAAAATCCTCTTCAGGTGGTGTCTCACCACTGACACTCCTGCTCTAGGACGCATGTCTCTCCAAGGATCACGGTGTCCTCTTCAGCAACACAGCCCTCCAGTTGTGCCACACTCTGTGCTCCTGCCTTCCAGGGGACCTGCAGTCTGCTGTTCAGCCACTTCCCTTAGTGGCAACTGCAGCAAATTGTCTAGCCACTTCTTCCTGGCCCCAGCATCCTCTTTGCCCTTGCCACAGGGCCTCAGCCTGAAAACCCCAGCAGCCAGCCAGCAGCTGTCTCACTCCCCCCATCCCCGCTAGCAGCACTGCTCTGTCCAGGGTGCTGGCAGTTCTCTCAGTCCTCCAGGGAGGGGTCTGCCAGCCTTCTTCCCTCCCTCCCTCCCTGGGATCTCAGCAGAGAACCGCCGTCCTCTGCCCTGCAGCATCCTTTTTATATGGGCCTGCTTGGCCCTGCTTGGCTGCTACCTTCAGCCCTTCTCTGAGTGGCTGCCTCCTGTGCAGCCTCTCTCAGGCTCTATTAACCCCTTAGAGCCCAGTGTGGAGCAGACGCCCTCTCACGTCCCCCCCATCTAGTGTCCCATCAGTGGCCATTGGAGATATTTGCTGCTAGCAGTCACAGATCAGCTACATGCCATTGTACCAGTCTCATCATACCATCCCCTACATTAACTTATCAAGCTCAATCTTGAAGCTAGTTAGGTTTTTTGCTCCCACCGTTCCCCTTGGAAGGCTATTCCAAAACTTCATTTCTCTGATAGTTTGAAACCTTTGTCTAATTTCAAGCTTAAACTTGCTGATGACCAGTTTATATCCATTTGGTCTTGTGTCCACATTGGCGCTCATCTTAAATAACTCCTCTCCCTCCCTGGTATTTATCCCTCTGATGTATTTATATAGAACAATCATATCTCCCTTCAGCCTTCTTTTGTTTAGGCTAAACAAGCCAAGCTCTTTGAGTCTCATCTCATAAGGTAGGTTTTCCATTCCTCTGATCATCCTAGTAGCCCTTCTCTGCACCTGTTCCAGTTTGAATTTATCTTTCTTGAACATGGGAGACCAGAATTGCACACACTATTCCAGATGAGGTCTTGTACAATAGTACCAACCAATGCTTTGTACAATAGTACTAACACTTCCCTGTCTCTAGTGGAAATACCTTTCCTGGTGCATCCTAGAACTGCATTAGCCTTTTTCACGGCTGCATTGCATTGGTGACTCAGTCATCCTGTGATCAGCCAATATACCCAGGTCTTTCTCTCCTCTGTCACTTCCAACTGGTAAATCCTCATCTTATAGCAAAAATTCTTGTTGTTATTCCCTAAGAGCATGACCTTGCACTTTGCACAACTAACAAGATGTATAACATTTTCCTTTCTTAGGTTTAGTTTAGCAGTTCTCCCTTAGGCAAAATTCCCATTATCTTCAGTGGGAGTTTTGCCCAAGTAAAGACAATAAGTTCGGGGGGTTGGAATAACATTTTTGCTTTGGCCGTACTATGCTTTCATTTTCTTCCCCTCATTTATTATTCTTAATAAGCACTTCAGGATCCCATCCTAACTGGCTTGTTAATGTCTTTCTTTTGTTCCATTCCCTAACTCAGCCATTTTCCATACATTATCCTGGGCTGTTTGTATTTGCTTGTTCTGCACAGTATGCCTTCCATTATCCAGTTTGTTTTTCTTTTTGTTTCAACCATGTGGATTCCCTGCCTTCCTTTCTAGCTGTTGGTTGCTTTGTTGTTTCTCAGCACTTTGATATGACTCACTTCACTGCTGCTTTTGATTTGTTGCTCTGATCTGGTATATATTTTAGACATGCAGTATATGCAAACTGTTCAGAATTCTCTTCTAAAAACAATCACTGGCCTTTATGGTATTAATTATTTAAAACATTTCAATTTGCCAGATCAAGTTGGAACATTAGCAACATAAACAAGGTCTGATTGAATGTTTTTTGATTCTGCCATTGCATTACCTGACTTTGGAATTGTTTTCAGTGTCCCCCAAATGTGAACTATTTAAATAGGATGAATCAAGCTTGATGAAGATAAGACTTTTATGATTTTTTTATGGAAAAAATAATACTGCTCTTCTATGAGAGGAAAAAACAACTAGGTACCAGAGACTCACCAACCACTCAGACAACCCTGAAAGATCTACACAAAACTAGGAGTGATAATAATCTGTAAGGTTTCAATAACTCTCTGAGAAAAGGTCATACAGGAAGGAAAATGAACTACCTCTGAAATTTTTGCAGGGAAAACTCACTTAGAAACAATTATCCTAACTACACTATTGGTTTTTGCATCACTCTCTTCCTTCACCATGCTCATATATGCTGCTTTTTTCCCCTGTCATTATCCACTTTTCTTTTTCTTTAAATTTTCTTCTCTTCTCCTGTTCCTTCATCACTCTTCCTTCCTTCCTTTGTATTCACTATTCTGATCTGCCTTTAGTTTTCCATGGTTTTTTATTTTATTTCCTTTTTTAGCACAAGAAGAAATTGAAAATAAATAAATCCTACCAGGATGGGCTGATGACTTCCATTTACATCATCTGAGATAGCAACTTGAATAATATTCTAGGAATATGGACACCAAAGGCTAGATTGGGATAGGGATTTAGGTACTTAACTGCCACTTTAGGCACCTGCATCCAAAATGTAGATTCTCAAAACCCCTACTCATCCCCCACCTAGCCCTGTAAGTGCCTAAGTTCCCAAGGCACCTACGTTTCCACAGATGAAGTCCCTATGGTACCTAAATTCCTGCTGAGTAAGTAAATTCCAATGCCGCTGAGCTACTCAGTGCTCATGTCCCAGCGGGATCCTCAAACTAGGCATTTCCCCATCTTGCCCACAGGGCCTGATCCAACAGCTATGCTCAGAGGTTGCCTACCAGATTCAGCCCTGCATAAAACAGATGAGATAGGGGTGCTACCTCTTAACTTATAGCCCAGTGATTAAAGCACTCAACCACAATGTGAGGGAACCCAAGTACAAATCCCCACTCTGCCTGATGTGGCGCAAGGACTTAAACCAAGGTCTCCCACCTCCTGGTGAATGCATTAATCACTCAGCTATAGGATATTCTGGGATGGATTTCTCTAAATTTCTCCTATTGAAGCTGTTCCACTTTGTATGAAATACTTAAATAGTCATTGGGGCAGAGAGAGAGAGAGAGTGAGTGAGAATGACTCTACAGACCAGGAGCTGGGGCACTCTCCTGGGAGACCCAGGTTCCAATTCCTGCTCCAACGACTATTTAAGTATTTCATGTACAGTGGAACAGCATCAACCAGAGATATTAAGAGAACTAGAGGTGAGGGTGCTCACTGGGGAGGTTGGAGACCTAGGGTCAAGTCCCTGCTCCACATGAGGCAGCATGGAGCTTTGAATCCGCATCTCCCACAGCTTAGATGAGTGTTCTAACCACCGAGCTCTCTCCTTTTCTGTCCTTTACGATAAAGCATCAACCTGGCATAGGCATCTAACTCCAGGAGAGGCTTCACAACTGTGAATCCTAAGTGGAGATAGGTACCTCCCTCTGCCATGGACTTGGGTACCTAACTCCCTTTGAGGGGTTTGTCCCCACTCCCTTTGAGTGGTCGGGACACTCCCTACCCTTCTCAATATTTTTACTGGCTAATTTAGGCAGCTCTCTGCTCAGCATGCTGACGTTTGTGAATCCTTGACATTCTTAGACATCTAGCTCTCTCCATTGAATAGTACAGGGTGCTTGGGTACCTAATTCAGGCTGTGGATTTCAGCAGGTGGCAGGCTATCCAAAACTAGCCTTTGAATGCTGAGCATAAGTCGTCTCTAGTCCCCAGACTCTAAGTACTCAGAGTCATTCTCAGCCTCCGAATTCTTTTCAATAATATCACTAAACTTTCAAAATACCTGCAAAATTTGCTAGCACATCAATTTGCATATGCAAAATTTGTATTTCTCCATATAAATAGAAAAAAATATTAGTTATTATATTATTTGTGAAACAGTAGTACCTAGAAGTCAGGATCCCATTGGGCTAGGTACTGTACAGACATATAGCAAAGAGCCAGTCCCTGCTCTGAAAAGCGTACAGTATAGGTAATGTCATGCATAAATACACATTTGAGTGCACAGTAATCCTGGATCCACATACAAATGAGTGTAAATATTTATAAATGTAAATATGGGAGGCTCCGTTTTAAAATCTCACCAGCATATAAAGGGAGTGGGCATACCTCTTTGAGCAATGAGTAAGGCTGAGGAGCATCTGAGCTTTGAGAGACATGATCAGCTGAGTTTATGTTAGAGGTGTTGTTTCTGCTGAATCCCAGAATCTGAATGAGTTTGGCTCCTCAGGGGACTGATCCCAAACCCACTGATATCAAAAGTAGTTTTTCTATTAACCTCAATGGACTTTGGCACAGACCTTAACTCTGTGAGAATGGGGTAAGGACTCAATCCATTTATATGATCAAAAAAAGTGTTGTATTTTTCCAATGGCGCTATTTATTTAATGCTTGGAAAAGCCTTAAAACCACTTACCAAGCTAAAAACAATTATTCACTATACGCAAATAATTTTATGCATTATTTGGATTGTGAGGCTTTTGTTACTTCAAATGTTCCAGCAGAATCAAGTTCATAGTGGAAACCAAAGTTCTTGATACCCCACCAAAAAGTTAACTATTAATTTATAATATTGACCTTGCTTGGTGCAAAGTGCATTGTAGAGATTAGCACAAAAAATAATAATTTTGATTCACAATGATCACTTAGAAATTCTCTAATAGCATTTTTGTGTGTGTTCTGTGGAGGGTGGGGGGAGAAAAGGGGAAGAGCAGGAAAGATTGTTTTCTATTGACATAAAAGTTGTCCCATAATGTTAGATTAACAGCAAGAATAATTGCCAGTTTAGTGGGTAGGCTGCTACAGTTGTTTTTTCAGTATTGGCAGATTGCACATACACACCTATTGAGTTTTGCTACCATGTAAAAACCAAATAAATTATATTCAGGGCACATTGTGATGCATATTCTTCTCTATGATGGATTTATGTTTCTGTTTTTAAAGTCTGAGCCTTAACTAATAGTTGCAGTACAAATTAACCATAACAACGTATGTATAGAAATTATGAGTGCATTTTCCCAGTTCATTCCAAAATAAGCTTGTTATCTACACGAACTATAACTGTGACTCCATGAATAATTCTTAATAAACTTGAATGTAAGCTGAAAGCCAGCCATGATAAATACCAGTGAAATATGGCTGCAGTTTCCACATCTCCTATTCAGGAGCTTGTTCATATGAGATTATTACTTTTAATAACTATTTATTCAGGAAAAAATTAGCATAAAATCTAAGAGTTTTGTAAACTTGATACAGAGTAAACTCATCAATATTCACCAGTATGTTGTTTTATCAGAAATTCCTTGATGTGCATTGCATTCTTTGTCAACATATTCTTGCTGACATATATTTTAACAGAAAATGCTTTTCTAAAAAATCTGATTCAACTGTTTATTGAGTTGGTGTCAGGGATATGAATGACCACCCAGCATAGACTAACATAAAGGACCAAACTCTGATTTTAGTTACACTACTGTAAAGCTGAAGAAAATCCCCTGAACTAGGTTTTTAAAGTAAAATAGATTACGTGAATACAAACTAGATCTGATGCATATGTTTGGCTGAGCTCTATCCTTCCCTATATGGGAGAAACCCATGTAGGGGCCAGGGAACTTTGAGAGTTTGAACTGATGAAGATTCCTTTAGCTTCTATTCCAGGACCAGGATTTATCCATATATGGAACTGGGTGAGGGTGAAACCCATCAATTCTGCAATTGTCCTGAGATCCATAGAAAGTTCATATGGCTCTCAAGATACCCCCCCAAAAGAGAGCTACTTATGTAGAGGCCTGGCACCTGTTTGTTGTTTCCCAAGATTCTTCTCTTCCATAGCAACATGGCCTCCACTGCAGCAATATTCGCGTGCACTTCTCAGCTCCCGATTGTGGGGTTGGGAAACTTTTTAATATGTGGCGGGAGGAACTTTCAGAAGTTAGTTTGACATATGACAGCCTTATTTTCCACAGGGAAATCTCCACAGATTGGAGAGGAGAATGATGCTCATGAAGGCATCCATTATTAGGCCCACCATTCCACTCCAGGTACCTACCTATATTTAATATTTTTGCTCTACCATAAAATCACTCAAACACTTTTAACTAGTGCAACCCACAAGGAAACAAGAACAATTTCATATTAGCATGTACAGTATAACATAGATTTTATGAGCTGTCATTTAATGCCTATTTCAAAGGAGAATAAAAACTAGGGGCTTGATTTTTCCTCTCATTGGCACCAGCTTTAAACCAGGCCCAGACATGCCACTTGCTATTTTTCTATATTTTCAGTTTGGTTTTGACTGTAATGAAAGCAGCACTGTACCTGCATGGGTCAGACTGAAACAAATCTTAAGACTGTACAGACACTCAGTTTACAGATCACTAGGCTCTATCTTCATCTGAATGGTGGGGAGAGAATGTGTTTGCCTGGGATTAAGAGCTCTCTCTCTCCCTGCACAAACTCACAGTGCTGCAGGCAAAAGAGATGGGTGGCAGGGGGAAGGTAGGCAAAAAACTTCTTGAGCAGATCATCCCCTCTTGAGTAAAGGTGAACAACGTAAAACATACTAAAACAATAATGTTTAATCTGTCTCCTATCAACTCACCAAATCTGCAACCAGTGAATGTGGTTGTATTGAAGATGAATGTTCCATTTAAGGTAAAGGCCACAGCTAGCTAAATACTTTTGTGGCTCTTTCAGACCAAGAATAAAGCAGATTGCCTGCAACCATAACTACAGTACTAGCTGCTGTTACGTACGGAGGAATGTGGTTGCTAATGCAGCTTTGTTACTGTGCTTGAAGCTCCTTGATAAGAAAAACCACAGGCTCAGTTCAGTGGTGAAGGCACGCAGCCAGGTTTATTACTGATGAAGCATGGTCCTTGTGCCCCATAGGAACTACAGGTACAGTAACACATCTCAGCCTATGACAATGGACCAGCTCAGTCAGCTGTGAGAGTTTCTGCTGTCCCCTTGGCTGGACAAAGGTGCCCCTTCGATTACTTCCTCTTTTATACACTGATAAAAACAATTTACGTATTACAGTCTTGACGTGATTAGTTACTGCCCTTATGCTTGTACCTGCTAGTTCAAGCAATGCATCCCCATCCATCGTCCTGTCTTCCCATCCTAATTGTACTTGCGGTTGATGTATTACTGTACCTTCTCCTAGGAATGTGTTTGCACTATTACTTGAGAACTCTAGCTGTTCCTGTACCATCCATTCAGGTCAATGTGCTTACTTGGTGTTGGCCAATACCTAGTGTACTGTTATTTTGCCAAGACCAGGCTTACTCAGGTTCACAGCCTTTGTTTCACACTGTTACTTATGCCCAGGGCTCCAGCAAGGCCTACAACTAGCTCACAGGTGACAAAAGGTTGCAGAGATACATAAGAATGGCCACACTGGGTCAGACCCAAGGTCCATCTAGCCCAGTATCCTGTCTTCCAACAGCAGCCTATGCCAGGTGCACCAGGAAATGAGCACAGGAAATGAGCAGAACAGGCAATCATCAAGTAATCCATCCCCTGTCACCCATTCCCAGCTTCTGGCAAACAGAGGCTAGGGACACCATCCCTGCCCATCCTGGCTAATAGCCGTTGATGGACCTATCTTCCATGAATTAATCTAGTTCTTTTTTGAACCCCGTTATAGTCTTGGTCTTCACAACATCCCCTGGCAAAGAGTTCCACAGGTTAACTGTGCGTTGTATGAAAAAATACTTCCTTTTGTTTGTTTTAAACCTGCTGCCTATTAATTTCATTTGGCGACCCCTAGTTCTTTTGTTATGAGAAGGAGTAAATAACACTTATTTACTTTCTCCATGCCAGTCATGATTTTACAGACCTCTATCATATTTTCCCCCTTAGTCATCTCTTTTCTTGGCTGGAATGTCCCAGTCTTATTAATCTCTCCTCAGATGGAAGCTCTTCCAGGCCCCTAATCATTTTGGTTGCCCTTCTCTGTACCTTTTCCAATTCCAATATATCTTTTTTGAGATGGGATGCCAACATCTGCACACAGTATTCAAGATGTGGGCATACCATGGATTTATATAGAGGTTTGTAACGGTGTGAGACTCACCCCTGCGGCGCCTCCTGCTGGTCTCTCAGAGAATTAGCTTCCAGCCCCAGAGTGCCCTCTGTCAGCCAGTGTCTTGCTACCGCTGGGCCCCCATGTCCTTCCCAGACCCTGGTGCCCCTTTTCACTGGGGTGCTGCCCCGTGGCAGTAACCCCACAGTATCTGGGTTTCCCCCTTCCAGGGGAATCCCCACCGCTTATCCCCACCTCATTACCGGTCCCATTACAGACCCCTGGGGGACACCACTATTTACCTCTCTACATTCTGAAAACTGACTGTTTATTACTACCCTTTGTTTCCTATCTTTTAACCATTTACTGATCCATGAAAAGACCTTCCCTCTTATCCCATGGCAGCTTACTTTGCTTAAGAGCCTTCGGTGAGGGACCTTGTTAAAGGCTTTCTGAAGATCTGAGTACATTATATCCACTGGATCACCCTTGTCCACATGTCTGTTGACCCTCTCAAAGAATTCTAGTAGATTAGTGAGGCATGATTTCCCTTTACAAAAACCATGTTGACTCTTCCCCACCAAATCATGTTCATCTGTGTGTCTGATAATGCTGTTCTTTACTGTAGTTTCAGCCAGTTTGCCCAGTACTGAAGTTAGGCTTATTGGCCTGTAATTGTCTAGAGCCTTTTTTAAAAATTGGTGTCACATTAGCCATTCTCCAGTCATCTTGTATAGAAGCCGATTTAAATGACAGGTTACATACAGTTAGTAGTTCTGCAATTTCACATTTTAGTTCCTTCAAAACTCTTGAGTGAATACCAACTGGTCCTGGTGACTTACTACTGTTTAGTTTATCAGTTTGCTCCAAAATCTCCTCTAATGACACCTCAGTCTGGGATAGTTCCTCATATTTGTCACCTAAAAAAAATGGTTGTGTAGCAGGCTTCCTGCTTCTGATGTACCTAAAGTTTTTGCTATTACTTTTTTGAGTCTTTGGCTAGCTGTTCTTCAGATTCTTTTTTTGGCCTTCCTAATTATATTTTAACACTTAACTTGCCAGGGTAGTGGCTGCTGACAGGCAGTAAAAGTGTGGAAGATGAGTGGATGGTGAGAATGCAGTCCCAAATCCAAAGAGAACCGACAACAATTGAGATAAGGCAAAGGTGCAAGAGAACAAATGTTCAGTTGATTCTGGAATGAAAGTTTGTGCTGCTACATAATAGTGCTGCAGTAACAGTGCTACATCTAACAGTGCTGCAAATACAGTATTATTTGTGCTGTACTTACCTAACACTGTCAGCTATGGAATGCATAGTTCTCATTTTATGCCTATATTGTTGGATATGCAGTGCATGGTTATATTCAGTCAAAACTCTTCAGCAGCACAGTCAAATGAAAAGGTTTAATATCCATAACAGATATTTTATCTGATGTGTTCAGAGACAAATCAGTAATAAAGACAGTGATTCCACACCCCGTTACATAAAGGGAGCATCAGATGCCATACATCATAGCTGCATAAAGATTCCACTGTCCGCATAATCAATATGCTAAGCAATATGACCTTCTTGTAGCAAATGAGTCAGATCAATATGGTAGCTGCAGCAGGTACCCAGTCTCCCACTGACTAGCGATAACACATTAGAACCAGTATCTGCTGTGGCCCTAGTGGTAAAGATGCAAGAGAAGCATGCTTTGAGCAGGTTTAACTTGTTCCCTTTTTTATGCTGTTTTTTGGATGGGATAATACTAAGTAAGGAATCTGACCACATCTCTCTCTCTCTCTCTCTCTCTTTCCTATATCTATAGCTCACCTTTAAATGAGAAAGTCATAGGTAAGAGTATTGTACTGTTTCTTTCAGTCTGTAGGAGGAAGTCAGGCAGGAGTGGGGAAGAGGAAAATTCTAGGCAGGTTCTGCACTGAAACAGATGTAGAGACAAAATAGCTCAATATTGGGTTGTTTTTTTTTCATTCTAATAAAGGTCCTTGTTCAATGTAAATTATTTTTTTAACATTGTTACACTGACATCCTGTGCACTGAATTAGTACTCCCCATGCTCACTTAGGATTATATGGTAATATATCTTGTGTGTATGCATGAATAATTTGAACACTTTTAAAGATTAGTCATATCTTGCATCCTTTTTATCAAGTGCATGCCATGTGCCAGATGGAATAGTCTAGCCCCTTTTCTGTAGGATTCTTTCAAACAACGGCCCCAAAAGGCTTTTGCCTGATGACAGAAAACAAAAGATTCCAAAATGTGAAAAAGCAATACAAATATTATTTTACTTTGCCATGGTTGTTATTGTTACATGACTTTTGGGCTTAAGCAACCATTCTGGCTTGGCTTCTTGCTGGACTCAAAAATTTAATTTAACAGCACAGACTGCATTTGTAGCAAAGTCACATGTGCTCAGTCTGTGTACATGCACACAGCTTTGCTTCATGTAGGAAATACCATAGGAAGTGCCATGCTGAATCAGACCGGTGGCCCATATAATCCAGATGTGCATTCTGGGTCTGAGAGTAGCCGGTACTACATGCTTCAAGAAAAGATTCAAGCAAGCTGGCAGCAGATAGTTATGGAACATGCCCACCGAGAAAGTTTCTTCCAAAGCCCATTTATTTTTGAAAATATGGAAGAATGGGGGGTACAAAGTCGGCATATTGAATGTTTATGACTTTAGTTTGCAACAAGAAGGTATATAGCACACAGCACAATTTGTAGTTAGGGACATTTGACAAACTTAACATTTCAAAAGCTACTTGTAAGCTGATGGAGCATATCAATGGTTCAGAAAACTTACACGCACATTTTAGACAATTTTATTTCTCCAAGTTTTATTCTTGGAAGATTTTAAAGTGTATTGATTAGAAGAGAAACAAACCAAGGTGGATTCACATAAAGAAAATAACCAAACAACACTCTCAGCCTGGAGCCAACCCAGGCCTGTGACAACTCGGTGTGAAGTTTGTCAAAGACCACCTAATGGGGACATACCCCCCCAAATCTCCATGTGTCCCTGCAACCTGGGGAGGGAAGAAGCAGTAGGGTGGTTGGCTGCGTGCCAGCTGAGCTCCTCCTCCCTCCACCTCTACAGCTGCTGCTTCTCCTTCCCCGCTGCCTCCATCCCCTGACTCACCTCAGTGGGCAGTCTGCAAAGAAGGCAGCAGCACTGGAACTCCAGCAGCAGGGAAGGAGAAGCAGCAGCTGTAGGGCCTCCCTGTTACTTCCTCCCTCCCCCGGCTGCCTCCTTGCTCCTGGGTGTCCCCGCCAGTGGTGTTCTGAGAAATCAGGGAGGGGGAGTGTCACGCGAACCTTTTATTTGTGTGTGTTTAAGATGCCCCTCAAAAAGCAGCCAAATTTAAATTCCTAATTATCAAGTGTTATTTTTCTTTATTCCCCGAGGGACTGAATGGGGGTTGCTTGAGTGTACAGGTCCCAGCCTGTACACCTGTTTGAGGTCTAAACAGGAGTGGGGGAAAAATGGTTTATTTTTAGCCAATTTAGCAGTCAAATTTGGGCTTTAAATAGAAATGTACTCACAGCCTGAACTATAATTTCTGTATATCTTGTGAAGTTTTGAAAACTTCCTTTGCAAGTCACTTTTAAAAAAGATTTAGGTTCTGTTTGGATTAGCGGTTGGACAAAAGGTTGCATCTCTTATTTGTCCTAAATAAATTTGATTATTTTGATTATTTCTAATACATACAAAAGGGCTTCATACACTCCTTATAGATAATTTCCTGAGTAACAATGTGGTGTCAAATATGTAAGTGACAATTTCCATTTGATGCAAGTACTGAATACTGGATGCACATTCTCAGAAACAAATAGCTTGCACATAATGTCAATATTCTCCTTCATTACTTACTTCTCTTTTGCTGACCTGTGCAAAGCAAGCAAATCATGAAACAAACTGAGCAGAAATTCATGAAATAAGTCACATTAAAAATATCACAACATTAACAGATACAATGTTCCATGCACCAGAACTGATGCCAACAGCAACAGCCACAAAAATCATTCGCTATCTATATGTGAAGTTGAGACTATGGATAGCCTAGTAAGTTGGGCCCTATGTCTTTTTCCCTGAATAAGGCATTATCATCCACATACACTTAATCTGTAACTATATCAGTAAAAGAATATTCCCATGAAGAAAGGAATACAGACATTAGAAAAGATCTTTTCACATATTGGGAACTGAGAAATTGGCTGTGGATGGCCTGGCATCAGATTAAATTAGTAATACTGTACATGAGCATGGATTCACAATGGTGTGCTTCAACGAAATTTGAGCACAGCATCTAACAGTGAGCTACTACATTGTAACACAAAACAATGCCAAAATATAAAGGGAACATCCATAGCTCACAATACTAATCTATTTTATATAGTCTGACCATACAAACCGTGTACCAAAACTTAGTGCCTTCCCTTCCTGCATAAATATGCATAGAAAATTACTTACTCTAAAAGGATTGGTACATACTTATGTAGGAAAAAAAATGTTGTAAGCACCCCAGCTGGACACAGTATTGGTGGGGATGTGTGGCCAAAGGGATCCATGGAGAAAATCAGGGACAAACTACTTGGACTTCAGAGCAGCTATGTGCAGCCTTCCTGACTCTGCTTAACTCCTGTCTCCCTTGTGCAGCACTGGCAGCACATTTTGCAGAGGGGGATTACTACTGTTCCAAGTAGCAGAAATGTATACTATGTAATATGTGCCTATTGGAGACGAGTCCATGTGGTGCACAGCAGCTGTTACCTGACCCCTGCTCCCAGCAGCCAGACCAGATATCCTTTTGAGATGCCTGAGTAGCATGTAAGGGCTGCTAATGACTAATGTAGTGAGTAGAAGCATACTGCATAGCCAACTTATAGCTATTTCTGCAAAGCTCCTTAGCCACCCCACCCAATTTTCCTGTGTTTAACATGCTTTTGTTTCCCTCCACCCTAGGCTTTGGATGAAGAAGGGGTTTCTTACAGAACAAAGTAATACAAGATAGTGAACATAATATGATATATATTTCAGAAACAAGGATATAAAGACATTGTATGGTGCATAAATAAAAGCATTCCATCACAAAGCCAGCAGTGGAGGAAGAGAGCAAGTAGGAGCACAGGCAATGGAGAAAAGATAAGTTTTAAGATGAGATTTGAAAGGAGATGGGGAGTTAAAAAGTCAGGGAAATACAGATGGCAGGAAATGCAAAGAAAAAATATCAGGCACTAACAGCTTGGAGATTGTAGGAATATAATACAAGAGGAAGAAGCTAAAAAAGTAGAGGGAGGGTGGAGGGAAAGAGGGAGGAACACAGTCCAAAAGGTAAGCTGCAGTAAATCCATATAGATTTTTTTTTTTAAAAAAGAGACGGTTTTGAACTAGATCCTGAGATGAATGTGGAATGAAGTGGCTAAATCTCAGGACAGGGGTGATATGTTTCCACTTCTTTGTCTAAGTAGTAAGTGGGTAGCAACATTCTGCACATAGAGAGCAAGGAGATGGGAAGATGATAGAGATGTGAGTTAAGGGGTGAAAAAAGGAATGTAGAGATGAGGATTTCAGCAGAGGCAATTGAACAGCTGTAGAGGTGACAGGGAGATTTGCAGACGCAGGAGATGGCAGTGGAAGGAGAAGGAGAGTTCAGGATCAAGAATGATGTCAAGGTTATGGATAGTGGAATCACAAGGAGTTCAGAGTTGAGTAAGGTGATGGCATTATATTCCCAGGTGCTTCTCTTATTGTTACGTGATGGAATATCTATTGGTATTTGTTCCAAAATGAAGCCAGGAAAACAAACAGTGAACAAAAGCCAAGTATATTTTGAAGTTATTCACGTGCCTACTGACAGTGGATGGATTCTGTATTAATTAGAAATGCATAAATTAAGTTCAAGTTATTGTTTTGCAGCCTATCACATCTCTAATTTAAAGACACATATTGAGAAATGACACGGGATGAAAAGCCTCTTTTTAAATTATCATTTAATATTACACTCTTCCTTATTTTATTAGAGTAACCTCAATAGTTCTGAGCTGAGATGTTTTTTGATCATGTACTTGAGTCCCATGAAGCCAAGAGTCCAGAAATCCCCCAAAGTCAATTAGCCAGAAAGGTGATGGCAGGAGAAGTATTCAGTGGTTTAGAGAAGAGAGAGTTAATATCCTGTTGCTAGGCAATAAGTTTCTAAGCCCTTCTCAAAAGCCCAGACTCCTGTGGTGTTTTGTTTATACAATGAAGTGTACTTTACTAATCAGAAAAACTGCACACACAGAAATTGCTCTGATTTTTAAAAGAAGAGATTGAAATTTCAAAATAAAAAGCCTCAAATTGGTCCTTTAAGAAGACACACTAACTCCCCCTCCTCAGAAACAAAGGATACTTGCTCTTCTTTCAGCTTTCTGGCTTAGTAACTTCTCAACATGTTGACTTCTTGGCCTTTCAGCCTTATGTCTGTTGACCTTATGGATTGTTGTCTTTATGAGATTCAACCATATGTCGGGATCCCATGCTCAGAACAGCAGTTCCCAGTAGTGGATTGTTGCAGCAGTCTTAGAGAGAAGAGCTGACACTGCTCTCTATTGTTGCAATAGCCTTTGCAAGCTCAGCAATACAATTAAAAACTCATACTTCATGGATTTCCTCTCCCTACTGTGCACCAATAGTTTCAGAAGTGACCTATTTGGAAGTCATATACTATCCAAATATTTACTCCCCCAATAGCAGTTTTATAAATTGCTTGTGTTAGATATGTTTGTGGTATATGGATAGCAGTAATCTCTCTATATGTAATCCTCTATATGTAGTGATGTAGTATGTGAGTTGATACCTTATTCCCTGCTCCAGAAAAAATGGCAGTGAAATCGTTGTTGTGTCATGAAATTCAGATAATGTATGTTATTAATTTATATATGCTCTTTCTGTACTGGTTTATGGTAACCAAAATAAAGCGGGCTTTACAGATCTTTCACTGGAAGGATATAATTTAAAGTGATGTATTTAAATACATCAGAAAATATATTATCTGCACATTTCTGGTGTACTAAGCTCCCTAAACCATGTTTAGAGAAACATATATGTAAATAAATACCTTGTCCACATGTACCTTGGCATCCCCATGCCTTTTACTGCTCTTCCACCCAAATGCAATATTCTTCTTAACTGAGTTACCCTTGAAATGTGATACCCAGAAACTGAAGTTTTATTATCAATACAACATTGTTTCTGGCATTGTACCAGAATCCAGTAGTTCCTAAAATTGTTATAAAACAGCAAGGGTAAATTTCACCACCACAAGTAGGCAATGACACCGCTAACAAGTTATCTTCTTTGCCTCTTAGCAAAGAGGCAAAACCTCCCAGTTGCCTAAATATTTATCAAGGTTCCTGCAACATCCCTTAACAATCTAAACACTTTTACCACATCCACTTACCCTTAGGATGGGGTTTTAATCTTTTTTTTAAAACTGCTCTAGTGAATTTTAGTGCTTGTGAAAAGTGCTTTACTGACAGCCCTGGAGACAGAAGTTCTCTGTTTACTCACATAACAAGTACAGTACTGCAAACTTCAGCAAAAATGCAAGTTGTTACAGATTCACACTCTTGGGTCTTAAGCTTCAAGAACATGCATTGAGAAGCTCCCAAAACTAATGATTTTGAGTTTGTGCCCCCATCTACACCCACATAACAGCTTGTATATACACCCTGCTCTCTGAGCTCACAGCCCCATAGTGTTTCAACTGTCAGTTCCTTTTCAAAAGCTGCTGGCAGAAGCGCTCCCGGTGATGGCTGCTCCTTCTGTTGTTTATTGTTGGTTAAAATAAATTATTTGGATATTTTCTGGAGTTTTATCCTCCTTTTCAGTAAGGTAAAAGTAAATAGAGAGCAAAGTGCTATCGTGCCATGTGTTATTTTTCTTATTTGTGCTTTCATAAGTTGATAGCTATTAGTTTCTCTTTTTCTATCAAGGACATCGGCATAACTGAGTCACTTGAGGATGGATTCACAAAGGGGTCTTTAACACCTAGCTGCCATTTCAGGCATCCAAGACCAACTTTTAGGTATCACTGGTATTCACAAAACAACCAACCACTTAGCTGCCACCTTATCCTGTAGGTGCCTGAAGTCCCCTAAACTTCTGCTGGTGGATATGCAGAAAGGTGTTTAAGTCCTGATGCCACTGCTCAGCACCTAACTCATGCCTAAGCCCCAGGGGGATTCACAAGCTTGGCATTCACTTATTGGGCCCAATCTGTTCAGGCTGTTCAGACATTGCCTAACCTTCACAAAACATAGCTGGGGCAAGTGCCCAATAGTTAGAGCACTCACCCAGGATGCAGGAGACCCAAGTTCAAATCATAATTCTGTGTGATTCAGAGCAGAGACTGGAACCTGGGTGTCCCACCTGATATCTCATGGCTTTAAATACTGGGCTATAGAAGGGTATTCTGGGGTTGGAATCCCTCCTGTTGGAACTGTCCCACTTTGACAGTATGAAATACTTACAATCACTCAATGAGCAAGAGGAGAGTGAGTATAGTCTACTGGTTAGGGCCCTCAAGTGGGAGACTTGGGTTCAAATCCCTGCTCTGAATCAGTCAGGATGAGCCTTTGAATCCAGGCTCTCTACAGAGTGTTCTAATCACTGTGCTATTGGGCTTACGGGGCAGTTCCACCTTCTTTTACTCTACTTTTCCTTGAGAAAAGGACTGACCTGGTTTAGACACTTAATTCTGGGTGTGGGTTCATGGCTGTGAATCCGGACTAGAGTTAGGCCCCTCCCTCTAGCCCAAAGTTAGTGCCTAACTCCATTTATGGGGCAGGGCTTTGGCCACACACTGTTCTTGGCATTTCTTATTGGCTAGCTTAGATGAGCTAGCTTCTCTGAATCTGTTTATTTTATTTTATTTTTTAAGTCATGTACCGCTCCCTATGCATTGTATAGGGACTCTGGGCACCTAACTAGGGCTTGTGAATTCCCCTAGGTGACAAGGTTCCAAAAACACTTACACTCCCTTGTGAATCTAACCCTTGGAAGCTTCTTCAGTTCCACTGCCCCCTTTGGTACTTTGATTCTCTTGTCTGGCCTATCCCTGAACAGAGACTAGTAGGTTATACTCAATTACTACTTCATTGTGTCACTCAGGACCTGAGCAACAGGCAGAAGCCTTACCTCATTCAGAGGCGTAAAGCAGTTAAAGTCTTTCCCTCCAGGTATTAAGACAACCGTAAAGAGTCACCTACTGAAAGGTATTGATGAAAGTTTAATGATTTGATTGGAGCTTCAAGACATTGGTACCACACCTCCTATGAGAAGCACTAGCACAGAATCATCTTGATTCTCTACTATTTAAAGATCAGAGGGGTAGCCGTGTTAGTCTGTATCCACAAAAACAACGAGGAGTGCGGTGGCACTTTAAAGACTAACAGATTTATTTGGGCATAAGCTTTCATGAGTAAACCTCCCCACTTCTTCAGATGCATGGAGTGAAAATTACAAGATATGGTCATAAATATATTGGCACATGAAGAGAAGGGAGTTACCTTACAAGTGGAGAAACAGTGCTGATGAGGCCAATTCTGAAATGGTTGTGGGTGAGGACAAAGGCACAAAGTGCAGCCACCAGGTGTGCTGTGGCCTCATCAGGGATACTGTTCCTGACAGCTTGTAGTCCATCCTCATGTGGAATATTGGTGTAATATTGGACTTCAAAAAGAAACTGCAGAGCTACAATTCATTTGCAAACTTAACACCATTAATTTGGGCTTGAATAGGGACTGGAAGTGGCTGGCTCACTACAAAAGCAATTTTCCCTCTCTTAGTATTGACACCTCCTCATCAATTATTGGGAGTGGACCACATCCACCCTGACTGAATTGGCCTTGTCAACACTGTTTCTCCACTTGTAAGGTAACTCCCTTCTCTGCATGTGCCAATATATTTATGACTGTATCTGTAATTTTCACTCCAGGCATCTGAAGGAGTGGGAGTTTTTACCCACGAAAGCTTATACCCAAATAAATCTGTTAGTCTTTAAGGTGCCACCAGACTCGTCATTTTTATTGTTTAAAGAGTAGTAGGTCATGTATTGTGATTTGTCTTCTGGAACTTTCAGGGAATTGAAACTCTCAAGCCTCTGTACATCCAGTTACGCTGCCTCCTGAGTCTGAGACATTGACAGATATGGGCCTTTGGGTACTTGGGACAGATATCAAAGCATACCCTCTCTAGGTTCTGAGGCTTCAATACAGCATCATCTTCTAAGGCCTGTTATTTCCACACTTTTGTTTCTAAGCATAGAGGCTTTGATGCACTCACCTCCTGGGACAAATGTGCAGGCAAGGCTTTGTTGTACCTCTGACTCCAAATACTTAGGCTTCCATGAAATGATGAAGCCCCGATGCAGCATTATTTCTGGAGTGAGGTACAGATGGATCTTTATTTCTAAGTTTGAAAGCTCCAATACGCCCTTACTGCTTGAAGCCAAAGCTCCAGTCCATCTTCCCTTCTAGGTATATACACACATACATCATTACTTCCTTTCTGAAACAGCAATACACTTTGGTTTGTGGTCCTTAAAGCTCCAGAGAATTGTAGCTTCTTGACTCCAATGCACTTTCCTTAATTTGCTGTCTGCTAATGAAGTCTGATACAGGTGCTACAGTCTAGAACCAAGACACATACATCATTCATGCACTGAAGCTCCAGAATAGCATTACTCTGGTGTCCAATGAGAGAGACTGTAAATGATGCTGGTTACAGAAACTGAAGCACTGATGTGTTTTGACTCAGACATTGTGTTTCAGTCATAGTGTAGCCTCTGACCACTAAGATGCCAGCCAAGGTTATCTTCTGGCATTGTGGTTATGTGATGACATTGGCTCAGAAGACATTCCACACAGCTTGGTCTCCAGTGAGGGATGCAGTGTTAACCCCCAAAGGTCATGCCCCATGTAACGTGCTTAATTCTAGACTGCAATATTTATCCCCTCCTATTACACTTGTAGTGCATACATCATGTCTAGGTGGGTTTCAGTTGGGGGGGGGGACATACAGTGTTTGGTTAATATACAGCTAATGGGTCAGCACTTATGGATAAAGGATTAAGGTCCTAGCTTCTCATTACACCCTAAGTTTGTGAAGTCCAGTAGGATTTGGATTTTTGCAGTGACTATTTTACTGTTTGATTTCATTTGCAAATGCAAACGTTTAATCTTATCCACAAACCTTTGAGCGGTGGATTGAAGTGGCATCCTATAGGATATCCTGCAGTATTTTCTGCAGTGAAATAGTGAATGCAGGTAAAATATCTAAAATCCATTGCCCATTAAATCCTGCTTAGGGCAGGATCAGTCTCTATCTTATATGAATTCATATTTGATGTGTACAGTATCTTTGATCCTATGGTGCCTAACAAAATGCATCTTGGAAGGATCTCACTTTGCTGCATAGCCAGTCCTGCTGGAATAATATTTTTGCAAGGAGTAGGCTGTTTGTCAGCATGTGCTTTCAGGCAGCTTCTAATTTAACTGAGCATGAAAGAATTGCCAAGTCATTTCAAGTTACAAGACTAGAACCTTTTGCTATCTTGGCCTTCCAAGTCGTCTGTTCTTTAAATTCCCCAAATGGAGTGTTTTTTCAGTATATGGTCACTGATTGAATTTAGCTGAGTAGACATTTTCACAAGTCTTGCCATCCTGGCCCACTGCTATTTGCATTGTTTGAATTTTGTCCTTTTCTTTCCCCAAACTGGCTGACCTGGCTTTTCAGTTTCTATTAAACAGTCTGAAGCCCAGGTTGTGGGGTTTGTCAGACTAGCACAGACCAGCTCTGATCTGCCTGATCTCTTCTGCGCCGAGGCAGTAGAGTTATTTTCTTCTTGCCCTGAAGACCTCTGAAGCTCTTTGTGGATTAAGGTTGTCTCTTTAGGGAAGAGAGTCAGAGAGCAGTCAGTGGATGTTGCCACTTCTCACTCAGCACCTCTAAGATTTAAAGTTGCTACTGAGATATTGGCTCATCTTTGATATGTCCATCTGATTTTGTCACTCATTAATAGCTGGATGTTTTGAAGCACTGATAACACTGCTCTACAGCCAAAATGCTTCTGAAATAAATGTAGTCAAATGTTACTAATTCTGGGTCACTGAGAACGAAAATGATGCTTAAAATTGTTGATTGGCTCTAGTTTTCAAGATATGCTATTGGGTCAGTATATACGACCCTTGACTTGGGAAAAGCGGAGGATAAGTGAGTTATAAAGGGAAGGGATCTCAATTTAATCCAGAAATGACTAAAATAAATCTTTGACTAGATCGATGAATAAATCCATCACTGGGTTTGGCCAGTACTTGCTTTTTAGGCACAAGAATGAATGATGCAATCTGAAGCTGGTATTGCATCATACATGATATGAATTGCATCATGTTATTCCTAGAAGTCATGGATGATGCAATCATAACAAAGCTTACATCACTCTGCTGAACAAATTGCCCTATATCAGCTCTAGAAACCATACAGTGTCGTACTCTCTTATTTGTCAGTGTGTCCCTTTGCAAAATCAAACATTTCTGTTTAGCCAAAGTGAGCAGAGATGCCTCGTACTTGTGTGAACAGTGCAGATAACTTTTGCTATGTTTGTGGTGAAGTGACTTTTGCATCACAAAAGCGCAGTATAACCACCATGGTTAAGAAAGCCTATCACCTTTATTTTGTCTGCAAAATTGGAGATCAGGACAAGAGGTAGGCCCCACACATATGCTGCAACACTTGTGCAACAAATCTTCGCCAGTGGTTGAACAGGAAAAGGAAATCTATGCCTTTTGCAGTGCCAATGATTTGGAGAGAGCCAACAGATCATACCAGCAATTGTTACTTCTGCATGGTGCCTCCAGTTGGGAAAGGTGTGTCAAAGAAGAAAAAGTGGACTGTGCATTATCCAAACATTCCATCAGCTATACGCCCAGTACCCCACAGAGAAGGACTGCCGGTACCTGATGCACCAGAATCATTCTCACTTGAGTCAGACAAGGAAGAGGAAGAGGATGAAACTTCTGGTCCTGAACCATCAATGTCACAGGACCCACATTTTCTCCCATCCTCCTCCTCCTCTGAACCACACCTCATAAACACAAGGTGAACTGAATGACCTTGTCAGGGATTTGGAACTACCCAAGAGTAAGGCAGAGCTGTTGGGCTCTAGACTACAGCAGTGGAATCTCCTGGCAGGTGATGTTAGGGTTTCCATGTTCCGTGACCGTCAAAAGGATTTTGTCCCATTCTTCTTCATGAAAGGTGATCTTGTAGCCTGCAACAACATCGATGGTGTGATGGCAGCCCTCAACATCGTTCATGATCCAGATGAGTGGAGACTGTTCATTGATTCATCGAAGACGAGTCTTAAAGCTGTTTTACTGCATAATGGCAATGTTTTGCCATCAATTCCAGTTGGTCATGCAGTCCATATGAAGGAAACCTATGACAACATGAAACAACTTTTGAGGTGCATAAACTATGACCAACATCAGTGGCAGCTTTGTGGCTATTTGAAAGTTGTTGCTCTCTTGGTTGGTCTGCAGACTGGATACACAAAGTACTGCTGTTTTCTCTGCGAATGGGATAGTCGTGCAAGAGATTCCCACTATATCAAGAAAGATTGGCCACTCCGACAGTCATTGGAGCCTGGGAAGAAAAGTGTTCAGCATCCACCACTTGTTGAATCAAAGAAGATTTTGTTACCACCCTTACACATCAAGCTGGGTCTGATGAAGAACTTTGTCAAGGCCATTGACAAAATACAAGCAGCTTTCAAGTACCTCCGTGGAAAATTTCCAAGGTTAAGTGAAGCTAAGATAAAGGAAGGTGTCTTTGTTGGTCCTCAGATTCGTGAACTTCTTTGAGATGATGCATTTGACCATGCATTGCGTGGCAAGGAAAAGACGGCATGGAAAGCCTTCCAGTTAGTGGCAATAAATTTTCTCGGAAACAACAAGGCAGACAGCTACAGGTTGTTCGTGGAAAACCTCCTCAAGGCATACAAAAGCCTTGGTTGCAACATGTCACTAAAGATACATTTTTTGCACTCTCATCTAGATTTTTTTCCACCGAACTGCGGAGCAGTGAGCGACGAGCGATTTCACCAGGACATTGCAACAATGGAGAAACGCTGTCAGGGCAAATGGAGCCCATCAATGCTTGCTGACTATTGCTGGACAGTGACAAGAGATGCTCCATTTAATGAATACAAGAGACAAGCCAAGAAGCGCCGAATAGACACTGAATAGGACTAAACTATGTACATAATAGTTTTTTGCCTTTTGTTTCATAATAAATTTTATTTATATAACCCTTTTGCTGATTTTTAAAGTGTTACATAAACAGGACAGGTGAAATATTATCATGTAAAGCAACCATAAACACATGAAAAGACCTAGGCTTACAATTTATGATTAAAACTCTACTATCTACACAATATACATAGACATAAAATGTAAACTTACATAACTTAAAACAACTGATTGGCTACTGTTTCTAATTGTCATATTTGAATTCAGCACATCAAAATACATAATTAATAGCACATTTTATCTCTGAAGCAGACGACTTCTCAGAAATTGTAGACCAGTGTAATCTCAGTGGTTTAATGTAAGATGGTTTATTTTGTGCATTAGCATTATCATTTCTCCTTCAAAATGGGAGAGTTAAAGTACATGTGGAGGCATTACTGGGGGCCTCCAGGATTTCCTCCAGACATAGTTGACTGTTGGGCCCATTGGGGATTAGTGCAACCTTGAGGTTCTTGATTCTGCACAGATTTGTAGTATGAAGGAATTAAAGGAAATAGTTTTTTCAGCATTCTGGTTGGGAACAGCTTGAATCAAAGCCTACAGGAAGCTGACTGTTAATGACAAGTTTCAGGGATAATTGAGAATAGATTGCCTGTTCTATTTCTTAAAAGTATGTTTGTGTTTACATAACCTTATATCAGGCATGATGTTGTCAATCACCATTTCTCTTCACTTGCTGCCTGTCAGCTCTTCAGAACAGGGGCCATCTTTTCTTTCTGTTTGGAATAAACACTAAGCACATTATGGGTGCTATTGAATGCTTGCCGTGGGATTCACACCCTGCGTTAGAGCTCCTACAGGTTATCTGAATCTCCGGTGCATGTTGGTCTGTCTGTAGTTACTTTTAATCTGCTTAGAGGTTCAGATGCTTGTACAGAACTGGCTATCTAACTCTCCCATATACTTGATAAATAAATGGGAAGAATCTCAGTATTGATATTGATGGGAGATTGCTGTTGGCAGATTTTTCTCCTATTCAGAAATAGATGAAATGTTGCTGCTATGGAGACATCCCTGGACTGCTTAGTTTCCAGCAGTGGGACTATTGAAGATGCCAACCATCATTTTAAAAATGGAGGAAAACAATAAAAAGAGACCTAAAGAACGGTGACCAGTTTACATGTTAGAATAATTGTTTAAAATGAGATTAGGATTTTGTTTCCTTATAAAATGACTTGGATTGAAGGGACAAACTGACCCGTCACAGAAAATTATAAGATAAGACGCTATGAGAGTCAGACTTCGTATGAGTTCCTCTCTCTCTCTGCCAGGAAAGAATAGCTAGCAGTACATAATATGATATAAAAAATAGGCTTGTAGAAGTTTTATACAACTTTTAGATTGAATCAATGCTCTCCTGAAATCCTGCACATTGGAGAGTATGATCCACAACCAGGAGTGCCTGAAGGATATTTATGTTTCCAGAAAAATCAATATCATCTTTGAATATACAGATAACCCTACTACCACTCAAGGCATCTTGCTAGTTTTGTTGATGGCCAATTTAACATTTTCAAGTTGTTATATACAGCGGTCATATGAAAAGCAATGGCCTTTTTTCTTTCGAGATTAAGCAATATTGCAAACTAATTTGCTACTTAAATCAATAAAACATTATAGCATCTATAAATGGAACAGAATGGGGATAAATAGTTGGATAATTCCTATTGTAATCCTTAGATACATCTTGATTGGTGAAAATCAGCATCCATGTCATTAAACTTAAAAGTCTGCATTTTGAATTCTCATATCTTTTGTTAATGAAAATACTTTCTATGCCCATTTTTAAATAAATGTATATTTAAATAAACAGGGAAGTCTTACATTTTAACTTCTCACTATGTAGCACCAATTTCTAAATCCATTTACTTCTTAATGCACCAAAATGAATTACCAGATGTTTCTGAAAAATCATCTTCATCTTTAAACTTTCACTGCAAAGGTACTAGTGTTCTTTGCATTTTTTGAAATTAAAAGAATGAACAAAAAGCTGGAGGAAAAAAGTAATATTTCATTTTCTGTCTCCATCCCCCCTGAAGTGAAGATATCTTCAGCAACTTATTACAGAATGTCTCTTTGAATAATTATCTTTACTATATAGACAATATAAATAATAAATACATAATTCATGAAGGGGAAACAAGATCCTTTAACTGGTTCACTAATTTTATTTTTCTTTTGACAAGATTTTTAATTTGTCATAAAAATAACATATCAATGATTAAATGTAAGCAAAGGAGTCACAGAATTATCAATGTGTATGATTGGCATGGAACGCCTTTGCCTGCAGAAATTTTGACATCCTTTTCTTTTCCCCCAGATTAAGTCTGTTAAAAGTTCTCAGTTCAATGCCATTAAAAATAATCATTTTAAAGTTCAGGAGAAAAAATGCTGAAGTGTTGAGTTGTAAAAAATCAAAGAACTGCAAGATGATGTCTCTGCACTGGATTTGAGATTCCTTGCCTTCAATAAATGAGCAGTAGAAGTTGAGAGAAGTTTGAGCCACCACAGCTGGAGGTGAAAAACCAGCCTCATGTTGACATAAATAAATGCAACCCTCCCCTCCCACAAAATAGACTATTTTGAAAATAGTCTTTGTAGTCATACGTGACCCATTAGTATACCTAACAGCTTGAAAGGCCAGATTGCAACAATTTTCTATACCTTTATATTTACTTTTAGTCATTTTAGGAGCTAGTCTTTTCCCCACAGCATGCAGTAACTGAAAGAATGTCTCAGGTACTAGAACCTCTGCCTTCTTTGAGGAGAGACCTTTCAATTCAATCAATTCAAGAAGGGAAGGAAAAGGTATCTTTGAGATTTCATCGGCTACATGTTCAAGGATGTCAGTACATTTTTGGAGCTCTTAAATACCATGGTCCAAAATTTGCTCTGTTGCACCAGTGCAACTCCTATTTACTTAAAACAGAGGAAGACTCTTCACTGTCACAAATAAATAAACCTCACCATTGACTCTACTGAGGACCTGCACTTGGGTAACAGAGCAGAATTTAGCTCAGTATCTACAGACACAATTGACTAACCAGTTACAACATATAACCATTATTCTGTATCCAGCAAATCAACTAATATGTCTGAGACACCGCCTATATAATCACTATCCTGTTTCTAGCATGACCATGAAATGCCCTGATATGCCAGATATACAGATTCTCTCCACTGGTGCAGGCTCTAGTAGAGAGCTCCAGAAGGTAGAAAATTTCCCCAGGGAGATGTGCATCAATTCAGGGTTCTTCGGTGCATTCTGATCTTGGTCTGCTCCCCACATACTAAATCTTCAGGGGTCAGCTGGTTGGCATGCACTTTCATCAGAAGTTCATGGCAGAGTTAGCAAAGTAGATCTAATTCCACCCACCCCAAATCTTCTAGGTAGAAGAAGAGAACGTCCTTAAATCTATGCACTTTGAGGCTTCTTCTCTCCTGTCCAGAGAGAATGTCTTGTTTGGGAGGTTTCCTGTCCTGCTGGAGGATATGGGGCTGGGGGAGACAGGAGCGGTGGAAAGAGTGGGACTTTACAGGATTGGGCTAAAATTCTGTCTTCTGGCTAGGATAGCTCTTCTCTCCTGGGCAGGATGTTTCCAAGCTTTACTTTTTAATTAAGTCACTAAAGTAAATGCATAAAACACAAAAGTAGCTATCTAAGTATACCATTAATATTAGTGAACCAGCCATTTAATTTTAATTAAGTCCATTCCAACGAACAGTGTCGGTCGAACCCCCATGGAACTTAGTTTAAATTAGGCTGGCGGTTTCTAACTAGAGAATTCATGCAAGTCTGTGCTAATAGCTGCTGGAGCTGCAGCACACTGCACCTAATGCAACATGCTCCTGGCAGCCACCTGCCACTGTGCTCTCACCAGCCACACAGGACCAAACTCCGAAGGAATTACTCTCAGAATCCTTCTGGGAAATTGAGAATCTTCCTGTCTGGGCACTTTGAAAGCCACGGCGCAGCATTCCTGCAGCTGCACATGCAGAGAGTCCGGTCCCCAAGAAGATCTGAAGTCAGATGCAAAGCACCAGCAGAGGAAAAGCCAAGTGGCATGGTCTGGCGATCGAAGTGAGGGGAGACCAGGCCTGCGCTCGAGGCGCTCCTTCTCCGCGAGTCTCAAAAGAACAAAGAGAACGTCCAAAGCCATGAGGTCCCAAGTGATACAGCCGGGATGTGAAGACAAAGGATAGTCAAGTTACCAAAAGCAAGGTCAAAAGTCACAGCCGCAAACGGTCGCCCAGCCCGACGCCGCCGCAGGCTGCCCATGCATGCCCCATTCTCGGTGGGGGGTCTGCCACAGCCCAGCCCCCAGTGACTGACCCTCCACCAGTGGCCGTGTGTCCTGGACAGTTCCCCGGTGTGATTGGCGGAGGGAAGCAAGAGGAAGGGGTGGTGGAGGGAGCGCAGCACCACCCAGGCACATGAAATCACAGGATCCTGACAGCCAGCTCCTCCTCATCACCCGGACAGACCCCTACCAGCCCTCCCGCCCGTAAACAGGACTAACCTATCGGAAGGATCTCTTAAGAATCAGGGTAATTTTAAAAACAGGTATTTAAAAAAAAAACATTTATTAAAAAAAAAATATTAATAAAAAATAATACAAAAAAATAGAAAAACAAAAATCAAATAAAAAATACAAAAATATAAATTCAAATAATAAAAAAAAAGAATTCAAAAAGCAAGCTCTGAAAAGGAGGTTCCTGGGGAGAGGTGCAGTTCTGGGGCCTGGTGCCTTGTTGGGTGAGTAGGGAGGAGCTCCCTAATCAGTCTCTTCCCCCATCTTAGGACCAGCACATGCATATGGTCCTGGTCTGTGTTGCTGCATCAGCCTCTCCCGCAGCATGACTCCCGTCCACATCCTGCTCATCCTGGACTGTGTGGCCCGCCTCAGGGTGGTGCAGGTGTTAGTGTAGCCTCAGCATCCGCTCTTAGGTTAGCATTTGTAACGTTGTAATTTTTAACAGCAGTGTGGGGACTACTTGAGCAACAACCATACATTGATTAACTCTGTGCACTGGCAACGGGCTGGAGGGGGCTCAAATTGATCTTTCACTGACGGGCCTTTTTTGCTAGCAGGAGACTGCCTACAGATCAAGCCTGATAAGCACTTTCTTGTTTACAGGAAAGGCTCAGCCTTTCTGCTAATAAGATCGCTGCTTTAGCATCTCTCCTCCTTCCTCCGCGCTCCCGGAGATCGCATTCCTCCGCTGATCTTGTGCAGAGAAATCGGAACTTGTGCCCTGTTGGTTCTCTGTCAACTTGGTCTCAACTTGTCTGTGTACAACTTGTTCACCTGATGCAACTTCCTGTTTTCCAAACGAACTTCTCATCCTGTCACATCTGTGTTCCTTCTCACTTCTGACACTCTGATCACTCTTACCACACAGCTTCTGGCTCTTCAGCGGCTGCCCTGAAAAGAGGCGGCGAGACTGAAGGCCTGGGAACTGGAACTAGGCGAGAGCCGAAGAGAGCTGGAGGAGAGCCACTGGAGAGAGACCTCTAGCAGGGAGACGAGCAGGAGACCCTGGGACAGCAGCAGCAGAGAAGACCAGCAGGCGCAGGAAGCGCTGCAGTTGGCGGGACAGCAGAGCAGCAGGCGGTGGAGAGCTTGTGACACCAACGGAGGAGCGCTAGCCGGAGCTTGCAGCGCAGCCTCACCGCAGGAGGACCCCCTGCACTGCTGCTCACCCCCCCTCACCCCAAAGAGTCCTGTGTCCTGCCTCCAAAAAAAACCAGACTGTCACTCTACCTGCAGCTGAGCGTAGATGAACGCACCACACCTGATCTGTGTAGCTAACTGCACACACTCTGACACATAACTGTGTAGAAATTTGCTTTACCTTATCACATCGCCCCACCCACAGTTCAATCACTGTTTCATCAAGTTTGTTGTTAACAGCTGTTTGCTGTTGTTTTGCTGCAAGTCGCTGTTATGTGACTGTTAGGGTTGTCTGTAGGTAGGGGATGTAGGGGGCAGAGTAGGGTAGATTACTACCAGGGGGGACCAGGATCAGGCAGGGTCACAGGGTCAGGCTGCAGCAGGCTGCAGTCACTCAGTCCTGTGGTGGGCTGTACACTACCCTGGGGTCTGTTGCCCTGGTGCTACATGCTGCTCCACTGTCCTGCCGCCTGTGTCTCAATGTCTGCCTAATGTTAAGGCCTGCCCCCTGCTTGAGCAGGCCCCACCTCCAGCGCGATCCCCCCCCCTGCCTGCTCCCAACAAGAGCGTGGCCACCCTTCCCCACACCACCCCCTCCCCACACCCCCATCCACAGCCCCCCCCACCCACCAGCCCAGCCCACCCATCCCCCCCCCCCCCCCCCCAGCCAACCCCCCCACCCCAGCACAACCCACCACACCCCAGACACCTATCCCCAACCCTCCCCACCTATCCAGGAGCAGGAGGCTGTCCAGGCTGTATGTGTAACACTGTATTAGTAGCTGCAGCTCTGTATGTCACACCCAGCAAAGGTAAAATATTCATTTATTAAAAAAAACTCTGAACAGAAAAAGAAAGAAAAATTTATTTTTAAAAACTTTATGTTTTTTGTTTTTGTTTTTGTTTTTGGAACTTGGAGAACTGGTGGAGTACAAAGGATCACAAACAGGAACATCTGGTCACACATAGAGACACAGGCCCAGGATCAAGGCCAGTAAAATCAAGTGGAGAGTCATAGGTTAGCCTCCTCTCTACTCAAAGCTTTCCTTTAAATATTCTGCCACACAGCTGTCTGCTGCAGGAAAGCAGCAGCCAGTTTCTTTGCCTGGGCTACCCATCCAGCAGCCAGGCGATTTCTCTCCTCCAACCTCCCATCCGCCAAGCTCAACTGCACTTGCTCTCACAGACATTGTCAGCACACAGCAACACAGCAAAGCAAGTCAGTAAGCTTCTTTCTTTTGATGTCCGAAGCCTCCTACACTCTCTCCCCACACTCGCCGAGAGCTCAGAGCACTTTCAGACTTCCTTCACTGCTCAGCCGGCCAGTTGAATTCAACTTCTTTTGCGCCTGAGGCGGGCTGTATGAGGTACTGCATTAGAGGCACAGGCTAGAGAGGGTCAGGGGAGGTCACTGTAGGCAGAGGTGCACACATCCCCAGCAGTTATTTTGTGGTCCGGGAAGAGTTCTCCTGAACCCGAGTTCCTGAACAACCCCAGAGGCCACGAACCACGTCACCCCCCACGGTCCGCCCACCCAGAAACAGGTCTTTGTCCACCATTGAAATGGTCCCCCTTTGGTTAATATACTTTGGGGATACTGGTGCTGGTATGGCTCTGGCCTGGATGGTGGTGGGCCATCGCCCGGATATCCATCACGCCATAATGAGTCCCAGAGTCGGCCATCTATGACGAGGCACGCATCCGAATCAGTCACTGCCTTTACTGAGTCACTCCAGCGAGCAGTTGCTCTTTACTTGAAAGCAAGCAACCCCACGACTGCCCCGCCCCCACCTGTTTTCGCTGCGACCGTGCGGCCGCTGTCTGGCGTGGCAAGTAGGCTGGGGGCTCAGAGGGGGCGGGGCAGGGCTGCTCGCTACCCAGGGCTGTCCTCCGGCGGGGGGGGGCAGCTCAAGGGTCACAGAGTTCCCCAGGGAAAGTGCCTGCAAGTGAAAGTTGCCTCCGCACAGTTGTTTCTTCATCCCCAGACCCGCCCACCCCTCCGTGTCGGTTTCGTCCCACCCAGAATCACCCCAGACCCATCACCCACACCACATCATGACATTGACCCATTGCCACCATGATCTCCACACCCCTTGCTGCGCTTTCGCGGAGGTCTCTCACCTCCTCTGCCGCGCTGCCTTCCCCTCAGATTTCTCAGCAGCAGCAGAGTGGGGATGATAAAATGAGTGGATGATAAGATGCGAGGACGGCCATAAGATGAGCGTGAGCGCCAGATCGCAGTGCCATGCGTGCTCGCTGTGGCGGGCGCCCGCGCGGAAACCAGAAAACAGCGCGCGAACCCGCCGCCCGGCCGCGAGCAGGGAGAGATTGTGATTTTCGAGTTCGATAGCGTGATCAAACCACCACCCGACACTTTTTTTTTTCCCCAGCAGGGGAGGGGCTCCCCCCCAGCACCCAATGGGGGGGCGGGGAGCGGGGAACTGTGGGAGGATAGCTTCCCCAGTGCACTGCTCGTCGATGTGGCCCTGTTAATGTGGATTCAGAAAATTCAATTAGTGTGTGTGTAATGTGGATACACAAATTCGACTTCAGGTCGTCGAACAAATTCGACTTAAGTAGATTCGAAATAGTCTTGTAGTGTAGACAAGGCCTTAGACATGACTCAGCTCTTGCATTACCTCAAACTCTAAGACTGAAACTAACAAACTTTTGCAAGGTCTTTCAAATGAAAAAAATAATTGCCAACCTCAAACTGGAAAACTGCTTCTTGTTGCTAAAACACTGACTTTTTTTTTTTTTAAAGACTTCCTTAACCTGTTTAAGAGAACACTGACTCACTTATCTCTCGCTTAGTAAAAAATGGTGTAGCCGCAGTCATTTCCCTCAGTTGTACTCCTCAGTAAAAAAATAAATCATTCATTTTAGGACCAAATTTACTTCTGGCTTGTACAACCCTAGTGGTTACATGAGAACATGATTGAAAGTACAAAGTCTTGAAACTAATGACAAAAGATTTTTTAATATATGTTTAAGAACTAGTCCTATGTCATTTTAGGTTTAGGGCTTATGTTCACAATTAATTAGTGAAAACATTAATTTTCTTAGTTGTGCTTATAAGATATAGAATATACCCAATTTATTTTAGGTAAGGAAAAAATCTGAATTGCACTATCATTTGTAGCCTCACACGTGAATGTTCTAAAGGTGACAACAAACTCTGTCTTCCCCATTTTAGCTGTTATCATAACCTTAATTTAGGATCTTTTTCATTCATTTTTAAAGGCCAGCATTGCATGCCTGGGATTTACAGGTTAAGAGATGTTGCAGTTACTGCAACAAGGGGAAGAGATTAAAAAGTAATTATTTTTAAACAGGGGTTTTAAAATTGAGACTGAATTAGTTGATTGTGTCCTTCAGATATGTTGCATTTAGAGGGAAAAAACAAAAACAAAAACAAAACAAAAAACCAGACATCCATAGCAGGCATTAAGCACAAGAAATGCAAGAAACTATCTGGGGAGAGTCACAGGGAATACTGTGAGCAGTACTGCCTAGCTTGTTTTCATGGTTTCCTAGTCAAAAACACACATAGCCTGTTCCTTTTTTACCACATATATCTTTAATCCTCAGTTACCAAAGTTGCAAGACATAGTCTAGATATGCAGAAAGAGGAACTTGTCACTCCTCCACCCAGCTCACTCTCTAAATTCCTCTTACTTCCTCTTCCTCCCAATTATATATCTTCCACATTACTAAGATAATTACTTCATTAGCCCAACAATTGCCACCAAGTGTCACTAAACCGCATCAGTAACAGGCTGATTGACTCCAGTTAAGCCTATAGCCTTCTCTGTGCTGCAGCAACCTCAGTGACTAGGGTGCTACAAGCCTACAGACTTCTAACTCATGTAGGTGGCTGGAGCACGTCTTATGAGGAGAGGCTGAGGGAACTGGGATTATTTAGTCTGCAGAAGAGAAGAATGGGGGGGGGGGGGATTTGATAGCTGCTTTCAACTACCTGAAAGGGGGTTCCAAAGAGGATGGATCCAGACTGTTCTCAGTGGTACCAGATGACAGGCTATACAAGTGTTGACAAACTGTGAAAGAGACAGAAACCTCAGATGTCTGTCAGAGGTAGATGCAAATAGATGCAACTCCCTGGTTAGAGCTGTAAGGAGTGCCTCTCAGCCTGTCTCTCCCCATAGGGTTGCCAACTTCCTAGTTGCACAAAACCTCTGAATACCGTAGCCTTGCCTCTTCCCCAAGGCCCCACTCCTACCCCACCCCTTCCCCGAGGCCCTGCCCCCCACTCACTACATTCATCCTCCCTTGATGGCTTGCTCTCCCCCACCCTCACTCACTTTCAGTGGGCTGGGGCAGGGGGTTGGGGTGAGGGTTCTAACGGGGGGTGCGGGCTCTGGGGTGGGGCCAGAAATGAGGGGGTTCAGGAGGGGACTTTGGGCTGGTGCAGGGAGTTGGGGTATGGGAGGGCATGAAGGCCCGGGCTGAGCAGTGGGCCCTGGGTTGGGGCTGGGTGGTTTATAGCAGACTTCCACCATGACATCACCCTTGTTGCTCACACTTCTAAACTTAATCCAGAGACTCTCAGGTTTTTCTGCAGTTTCATACCGGAGCTCTGAGCAGGCATACTCCTCTCTTACATACAATGCAACTCCCCCACCTTTTCTGCCCTGCCTGTCCTTCCTGAACAGTTTATATCCATCCATGACAGTACTCCAGTCATGTGAGTTATCCCACCAAGTCTCTGTTATTCTAATCACATCATAGTTCCTTGACTGTGCCAGGACTTCTAGTTCTCGCTGCTTGTTTCCCAGGCTTCTTGCATTTGTGTATAGGCACTTAAGATAACTCGCTGATTGTCCCGCTTTCTCAGTCTGAGACAGCGGTCCTCCCCTCTTGCGCGCTCCTGCTCGTGCTTCCTCCCGGAATCCCATTTCCCCACTTACCTCAGGGCTTTGGTCTCCTTCCCCCAGTGAACCTAGTTTAAAGCCCTGCTCACTAGGTTAGCCAGCCTGCTTGTGAAGATGCTCTTCCCTCTCTTTGTTAGGTGGAGCCCATCTCTGCCTAGCACTCCTCCTTCTTGGAACACCATCCCATGGTCAAAGAATCCAAAGCCTTCTCTCCGACCATACCTGCGTAGCCATTTGTTAACTTCCATAGTTTGACTGTCTCTATCCAGGTCTTTTCCCTGCACAGGGAGGATGGACGAGAATACCACTTGCACCTCAAACTCCTTTATCCTTCTTCCCAGAGCCATGTAGTCTGCAGTGATCTGCTCAAGGTCATTCTTGGCAGTATCATTGGTGCCCACATGGAGAAGCAGGAAGGGGTAGCGATCCAAGGCTTGATAAGTCTCGGCAGTCTCTCTGTCACATCGTGAATCCTAGCTCCTGGCAAGCAGCAGACCTTTCGGTTTTCTCGGCACGGCGGCAGATAGATGACTCAGTCCCCCGAGGAGGGAGTCCCTGACCACTACCACCCGCCTCCTTCTCTTGGGAGTGACAGTCGTGAAACCTCCATCCCTAGGGCAGTGCACCTCATGCCTTCAAATAGGTGGAGTCTCCTTCTGCTCCCTTCCCTCAGATGTATCATCTAGTCCACTCTCCGCATTAGTACCTGTGAAGAGAACATGAAAACGGTTGCCCACCTGTATCTCCATTGCTGGTACATGGTCGCTCCTCCTTCTTCTTCTGGAGGTCACATGCTGCCAAATTCCTTCACCGTTCCTCTGTCCCCTCTGTGCAGCCTGCTCCGATACTTCAGAACGTTGTGCCTGTAGAAGCATATCCTGATGTCTGTCCAGGAAATCTTCATTTTCTCTTATGCAATGCAGGGTTGATATTTGTTTCTCCAAACCTTGAACCTTCTTTTACAATATGGAGACCAGCTTTTGTACAAAATTGCTTCTGTCCTGTGAAAGAAAGACAAACATGGCACAACCTATGCAGGTTACAACAGCTGAACTCTCACCTTCCATAATTTCTTCCTTCTAGGAGCTTCCTCAGCTGTTGCAGCAACTCACAGAAGCCCGCAAGATGAAAGCCTCAGTAGGCTCTCCCCAGGCAAACTCCCTCTGTTAGCCTCCACTGTTTGCCGCTCAGCTAGCTTGCTGCTGACTGCCTTCTTATAACAGGCAGACCCACTCAAGGCCCACCTGGAACAAAGCACTCCCAATTCACACTTTTCAAACAAACAATCAAGCACACGGTCAAACAGACAAACTGCTGTATGTGTCTGTGTGCTAGTTCTGGAGGGGCCAGGACAGAATGCAACTCTCTATGTGTGTGTCTCTGAGGAGGGGTGGATCTCTGTCTGTGTGTCTCTATGGAGGGTTGTAGCCAGGCGTGATAGGAACAATTTTTATAGTGGGGGTACTGAGAGCTATTGAACCAAACTGTAAACCCTGCGTATAATGAAAATCACTTCAAGCCCGGTATAATGAAAATCACTTCAAGCCCGGGGGTGCTGCAGCACCCCTAGTTCCAGCACCTATGGGTGCAGCTGTGTGTGGCTCCAGGCAGGAATGCAGTTGTGTGTGTGTGGTTCTAGGCAACAGCGTAGCTCTGTGTGTGTGCAGCTCTTGGGATGAGGGTGGCTCTGGGTGGACGCGTGTGGCTACAGCGAGAGCTGTAGTTGTATGTGTAGCTTAGCTCATTTATTTCCCTCCCCTGAACCCTACAGCAGGCAGTAGCGGGGCGGGCCCATGGGTTCCAATCCCCTCCCCCGCTCCGCAAGGATTGGCTGGTGTCTCCGCAGCGCGGGCAGAGATTGGCCGGCTCTGGCGGTGTAGCGGGACGGGATTGGCCCGGCTGGCTCTCGCTGAGGCGGGGGCGCGGGGCAGGCTTTGGTGCCGGGGCCCGGCCTGGAGGAGGCGGGTGAGTCGGGACCGGGGAGGGGTGAGTGCAGGGCCCGGGCCGGACGGCGGGCTCGGGGCAGCGGCCCCCGCTGCGCGGTAGCGTGGCTGGCTCGGGAGGATCCCGGGGCGGTTGGGCCCAGCGGCTCCGTGCCGCGGCCTGTCACGGGGGAGCCCCGGCCCCGGGCTGTGGCGGGCGCGACCCGTCCCGTCCCTTCCTGGTTCCCCGCGGGGTCTGACCCCTCTGCCCGGGTGCCCCGTGCGGGGCAGGAGCGGCGCAGCCCGGCCCCGAGGGGGGCGCCTGGGCCGGACCCGCCCCCTCGGGACAGGCCGCCTCCCCCGGGCTTGAGGACGGGTCTCGGCTGCACGCCTCGCCAGGCTTGTGCAGGCCCAGGCGGGGATCGGCCAGCGCTGCTGGCAGCAGGGCCTGGGAGGCGCGCGGGGGTGGGTGGGGCTGTGCATGGTCCAGGCAGTAGGGGTGGGGTACCTGGGGGATGTGGTAGCCACCGGGGCAGGTGTGGCCCATACAGTGGAAATAGATGTGAGGGGGGCGCCTGGGAGGGTGGTGGGGAGCAGGGTACATGGGGGTGGGCTCAGTATTTAATGTGTGCCAAGGCTGAGCCCTGGAAGCTGGAGGCTTGGCAGTTCGTAACCCTGGCACCTCTGGGCTTGCTGCATCAGTGTTAAATGTAAAAAAAATTTACTTGAGTCACAACACCTTTTTCATTACTAGTTAAGCACTGGGTTGTGATGTCCTGGTCACAGTCAGTGAACACGTCTGGGCCTTCATGTTGCAAACCCTTCCCTGTGTGCATAACTTCAGGTGTGTGAAGAGTCACTTTAATCAAATGGGGCTGCTCAAGCAAGTAAGGTTAAATATAGGACCACAGACATATAGGGCTAGAAGAGGCCTTGAGTTCATCCAGTTCATTCCGCACATGGAGTATACCTGGACGTCTGCAGGATTGGGTCCATAAGCAGAAGCACATTCATAAATGTGAAGGCTCGTATTGCTTCTATATAAATCCATGGTATGCCCACATGTTGAATACTGTGTGCAGATGTGGTCATCCTGTCTGAAAAAATATATATTGGCATTGGAAAAGGTACAGAAAGGGGCAACGGAAGTGATGAGGGGTATGGAACAACTTCTATATGAAGAGAGATTAATAAGACTGAGATGTTCCAGCTTAGAAAAGAGATAGCTTGGGGGGGGGGGGGAGAGGAAGGAGAATATGATAGAGATCTATAAAATCATAATTGGTGTGGAGAAAGTAAACAGGGAAGTGTTATTTACTCTTCTTGATAATACAAGACCGAGGGGTCACCAAATGAAATTAAGAGGCAGCAGGTTTAAAACAAACAAAAGGAAGTATTTCTTCACACAATGCATAGTCAACCAGTGGAACTGTTTGCCAGAGGATGTTGTGAAGGCCAAGATTATAACGGGGTTAAAAAAAGAACTAGATAAATTAATAGAGGATAGGTCTATCAATGGCTGTTAGCCAGGATGGGCAGGGATGCAAAACCATGCTCTGAAGTATACCTATCCTTTTTTTCCCCAGAAGGAGGGAATGGGTGACAGGGGATGAATCACTCAATGATTACCTAGACTACAGAATATCAGGGTTGGAAGGGACCTCAGGAAGTCACCTAGTCCAACCCCCTGCTCAAAGCAGGACCAATCCCCAGACAGGTTTTTACCCCAGTTCCCTAAATGGCCCCCCTCAAGGATTGAATTCACAACCCTGGGTTTAGCTGGCCGTTCTGTTCATTCCCTGTGAAGCACCTGGTATTGGCCACTGTTGGAAGACAGGATACTGGCTAGATGGACCATTGATCTGACCCAGTAGGGCCATTTTTATATTCTTATAACAGTCTACATATACATAGGCTATGTCTATGCCAGGGGTGGCCAAACTGGCTTGCGAGCCACATGCATCTCTTTTACCATTAAAGTGCAGCTTACAGAGCCCCCCCATGCCTTGCCCCATTCTCCGCCTACCAGACTTTGTGTGCGGGGGTGGGAGGCTTGGGACCTCTGCTTTGCAGTGGGGTGGGCGTTCTCGGGGCTTCAGTCCCATGGGGTGCACCTGCTGGGGCTCCTGGCTTCAGCAGGAGCAGGACTGATGCCCTGAGCCCTGACAGGCATGCCCCGGCTCTCAAACCTCTGAAGATTGTCATATGCAGCTTGGAGTCTCAATAAGTTTGGCCACCCCTGGTCTATGCTATAAGCGCCAAGTGGGACAATTGCTACATAGCATAGTGCGGCTGGCTCCGGAGGATCCCGGGGCAGTTGGGCCCAGCAGCTCCGTGCTGTGAAGTTTTTTTTTTTTTATAGCTTTAGTACAGTGGTTTTCAACCTTTTTTCATCTGCAGACTCCTAAAAAATTTTTGAATGGAGGTGTAGCCCCCTTTGGAAATTTTATACATAGTTTGCGGACCACAGTTTGAAAATCAGTGTTGTATGATAATATCAACCTTTTACAGACTGCTTAGACATAGTCTACGGCCCCCCAGGGATCTGCAGACCACTGGTTGAAAACCATTGCTCTAGTAGATCCAGGCGGTAACTGTGTCAATGGAAGAATTCTTCCATTGATCTAGTTCTGTCTGTATTGAGGCATAGGTTGACTTAACTACGTTTCTATGGGGTGTGAATTTTTTGTAGACTTCTGGGCTCGGGCTGGAGCCCTGGTTTTAGGATCTTTTAGGGTGGATCCAGCCCGAGCACTAGGACCCTCTCAGGGCCCTAGAGCCTGAGTACTAGCCTAAGACTGGAAGTTTGCACAGCAGTGAAACAGGCCCGCAACCCTAGCCCCCCGAGCCTCAGTTGGCTGGCAGAGGCCAGCCGTGGGTTTTTCTTTGCTGTATAGACATATCCCAAATGACTTAATTATAGTTGAATTAGCACATACCACTGAAAGTGTTTTCACAGACATGAGTTGTACATTAATGTAAATACACATATATTGCACAATCTCTTCATATTCAAAGGATGAAAATGTTTAAAAAAATTCTAAATTGAAAACGAAACAACGTCATCTATGTGATACTATATAGCTCACAAAGGAGCCAGGTCTCTCATGCTTACTGACTTGTGTGGGTTTAAGGTGCAGCTCTGTTTTTAATGTCTCTGCAGAGACACCAGTTTTCTGGTATGAATGTTGAACTGTGTTATATATACTTATCTCCCTAAACTGCTACCTTTGGGGCTGAAATTGTGCTGCATGTGAATTTCTTTTGTTAAATTTGATAAAATTACATTTGACCATCTTGGGGGAGGGGGGATATGGTGCCTCCCAACAGTAAAGAGAACTTTCAGATTTTATTTTTGTGCTCTGATGGCTTTTTAAAACTTCTGTACTTCATGGACTTGATGTTCATTTAAGACTAGTGACATGATTGAAAAAATGGTTTAAAAATAAACTGTGTAAATATTCATATATCTGTGATGCAGTACACCAGATATAAACCATTTTGTTTACTTGATTATACAAGTATATATTTGAATCAGAGATCGTATAGAAGTTTTTCCCTAAAACTGTTAATGCAAAGTAAATGTTTAAAAATCAACACACATGAATCAAGAAAGTGAATTGTTTACTGAGGCCATATTGCAGAGATAATAAGGCAAATGCAAATAGTGTGCAAGTGATAGAGATGACTACACATGTGCAATGTGGCCAAGTTATTGTTGCTGTAGGAAACATAACTTTTAGATTTCTTGACTTAAATGTCACAGTTAACATTGTATTAAATAGAGCTCTTTCACAGGTATTGATTTTTGTCTATTTTGCTAATTCAGTGCATAAACAGTTCAGTGAAGAAAGTATTTGTCATTATTTTGCAAATCAACATCAAAACAAGGCACATTTTGGACCCAGTTTTATTGTGCTGGGTCAGTTGTGGAGTTTTCCCATGAAAAGGACCTGTTTTTTTTTTTTTTTCCCCACACAAAGAATTCAGTATATTAACTGAAAAGTGTTTGATCTAGTGTACTGGATTAACTCAGAAAATGCTTTGATGGGTATTAGTAGCAACAGTTCAGGCTGGCACCATCATCGCTTTTTATAAATACAGTATTTTGCATGGAATCAGAAGTACTCATTGACTTGTGGGTCTTTTTTAGGGGGGCTGGGGAGGGTGGTTTTGGGTGATTCTTTGTTCCTTTCGCTTTGGCCTGGCGTAGTCTTGAAAGAAATTAATATTATTATTACTTTATTTTGTACTGTGATAGGACCTAGTGGCCAGGACTCCATTGTGCTAAGCACAGTATAAACATATAATAGACAGTGATGCTTCCTAGCAGTACCCAGAATTGTGAGGTACCTCACTATCATCTGCCCTTAGCATGAGGAAGCCGTGACTATGCCTGCAGAGTGTCAGCTCCTTGACTTCATTGACCTCTTAGTTTATGCAGGCTCTGTTATCCATCTGCAGGTTAGCAATAGGCATGCTCCAGCATCTGAACCTTCTGAATGTCCCCTTTGATTGTCCAGCCGCTGGTTCACTGGACACTCAGAGTTCAGAGATTCACTGTTCCCAAAGGAATGGTACCCCTCAGTTTACCAGCTACACCTCAGATCACCACTCCATTTAACACACAACACTTACATTTTTACAAGTGTCTATAGTGAAAACAAGTATTTAACAACATACAGAGATTTGAGAAGTAGCAAATAAAAATTTTGGAAACAAGTGGTTACTTGTAAAATAAAAAACATAACACACATTCTAAAGCCTGGACTTAATTAAGAAGATCGTCTCCTGTCTAATGAAGTTTAGTTCACCCAAAGTCTTTGTAGCATTTTCAGAGCAAAACCATGCTCTGAAGTGTCCCTAGCCTCTGTTTGCCAGAAGCTGGGAATGGGTTACAGCCAATGGACCACTTGATAATTACCTGTTCTGTTCATTCCCTCTGAAGCACCTGGCATTTTGGGCACTGTTGGAAGACAAGATACTGAGCTAGATGGATCATTGGTCTGACCCAATATGGTCATTCTTATGTTCTAACTAAGTTAGCTGTGACCCTCCTTTCTTAAGACAGAACACGTTGACAGTATCCTAGGTGAAGGATCCAGGGTGTACCTCAGTACCTCCAGTTATGTCCCCAAAATCCATTGTCTTTACTTGTAAACAGGATACCCCTCTGCTGCATTAGTGTTTCCTGCAGTTTTTTCTCTTGAAGATGTCACAAACTCTTGATTATCGTTTTGCTCTGTCTGTGGAGGGGCCTCCATTGTGAAGCAGACAATATGAGACGTGACCAGCCAGAGAGAGAGAAGGGTCTCTTCCCTCCTTCCTAAATGGAGCGTGTTTATCACCTTAATTTACATACCTTAAAAATATAATTTCTGGTTTAGATACTTAACTTCTTAAACATTATCCATCCATACATTTAGAAATGATTGATAATCAGTGGGGTACTTCATATGCCACATTTTGGTGAATTATTATGTGTATACTTGAACAGAGGATCCCTATAAAACTCTATACCTTCCAGTTCAGGGCCTCTGCCAGTTGTCACAAAGATATTCCTGGGTCACAATGCCTTTATCCTGAAGAGTTTATAATATAGGTAGATTGTTATTTACAATGCAAGATAATTGAGTTGTGAACATATGATTTACATTTTAATAAAGTTTTATTGCAATACTTCTGAATAATGGTAATGTTTACTACAAAATAGAACCATAGGGAATGTGTATACACTATTTTATTTATTTATTAGAATGCTAATAAAAACCCTTCTGTCTTTTTCTGAACAGATTAAGGGCTGAAAAAAATCTGTAATACAGTCCATATGCTAGTATTGGCACAAACTTCACCAACTTTATTACTTGCTGTGTTCCAGCATTATAGTCAAACAGTCCCTGGAGTTCAGTTTAGGATCTGCTTTTTGTTAGTAGGTGAGCAAAATGTATTTGAAAGAAATAAATCTAAGTTGTCCTGAAACAACTTTTAAATTATTACCTATACAATTTTGAACATGTCAAAACAAGGCAACTCAAAGATGGAGATAGGAATGGGAACTCCACAACTTCTGATTACATTCTAGGCTCATGCTTTGCCATGGTATTTCTCACCTTTTTAAAAGGTGCAGCAGCATGATGTAAGGATGGAACTTTTTATTCTGTCTGAATCTTCTTCCTTTTGGTGGTTCCAACAACCTTAACTTTATTGACAGATATGGTATGTTGTCTGTCAAAGAAATGACCAGAAACATTTGCAGTAATGCCTTGCTCAGCTGATACAAGGACAGTTATTGGAACTGTCAGTCATATGCTGACCCTTTAGCAGTGAAGTTGAGCAACTCCTACCAGAAGCTTTGCCTTGGCAAAGAGAAGACTAGGCAGTAAGAGTGGTTGTTTTTTGTCTGATTCTTTTAGTCAGTTTCTTTCAGCTAATAGCAATAATTTCTAAACAAATGTTACTTGATATTAGTGGTTAGAGCTTTGTTTTATGCGCTAAGAAAGCACTCAAAGTTGTAGCTGGTGACACAGCATGCAAGTTGTATTCTAGCATAGCTAAGTAAAAGAAAACTCTGAGGTAGAGCTAGAAGACATGGTCTGGAACTCTAGATCTAAACCACAGGTACAGGATGGGAACAAACAATGAGTATAGGTAACTCACAGCTTGTTAAATATCAGCAACACAGGCCTGGTAAGTGCTAAAATGTCCTAATCTTTTACTAATTAATTTAACATACTTCAAAGGTATGGCAGAACTGCCGTGCCACGTGAAGTATTAAGATGAATGTTCATGACAGTGGAGAAAAATGTCTCAATCTTCTCCTGCTGAAATTAACTATTCTGAATCAGTGTTAGCATCTGAGGATTGTTCAAATGTGAGAAACTTAAGATAGATATTAGACACCTTATCTGAGGCCTCAGGTATCTGACTTAATCAAATGATATGAATTCAAAGTATGAGTTCAGTTCAAATGAGAAAAAGTAGCAAGTTTTAAGAAAAGCTCTGTGCAGCAACCCCTTACCACCTCCAATTCCCATAAACCCAGAAGGAAAAATGTAGCAATAAGAAATACACAAGAAAGTCTAAGAATTCTATTAATATTTTATTAACGTATACATACAATCACATGATTGTATCTCGTAACTCAGTCAAAATTATATTCTGCATTATTGGACTTGGCAGTCTTATACTCTTAATGGCTGGGTTAATTTTATTTTGAGCTCTGACTTTTGAAAAATAAATAGATATTCTCAAGTATAAAGAGACTTTTATGCCCGTTGGATGTTGATTTTGGAGGCTTTTCCCTTCAAATGTTGAACTTTCCCTATCAAAAGTTAAAAATTTTCATGAAAATTCTTCTACATAGCACCTTGATCCACACCAAGTTCGCATGAAATGGCAAATTAAACATTGACTCAGCAAAAATATGCAAGGTTGTTTCAGTTTTTAGATTTGTTCTTTTCTGTATATATCTGCAGATCTGAAAGAAAGTTATAGGTGCTTGGATTGCACTGGTTATGTATGTATACCCACAGATGTTTGTACTTGCTTATTTTCAGATATTTTGTCATGTATATAGCTTTTGTGACTCAACATCTTTAAATATTTAAAAAAATAAACAGGGTTTTTTACAAAGCAAAAATATAAATTGATTATTTTATACTAGTAATTCGTCCTGAAAAATGCAAAGCTGGGAGGCAGCTGGGCTTTGGGGATCAGGGCAGGTGCAGCCCGGCTTAGAGTGGTAAGCCCGGGAGCAGCCATGCTTTAGCTGGAGCCATCCACCCACCTCTGTGACAGCCCGGCTTTCTTATCAATTTCAGGGCTGCAGCATGGAGTCCTGAAATTGACAAGAATGACAGCCAACAGCCAGTATAAGTAACGCAGAGTCTACATGGACACTGCATCGCCCTAACTACACCGACATAACCCTTACACTTCTCCTGGAGATATGTTGGTGTAGTAGGGCACGTGCATCCCGAGGAGCATGTGTACACTGACATAATTATATCGACATAAGCTGCCTTATGTTAACCTAACTCTGTAGACCAAGCCTTTATGAACAGTGGACAGACTTAACAGTGGAAATCTGCGAGGTAGCCTCCTTTCTGATTAAACTATCATCCGGTGGTCTCTTCGGGGGAGAGCAGGGAAAGGAGATGCCCCAGATAGTTTTCTCAGGGGATATTGCATGCTGTAATAATGTCACCGTCAACAAGACAGATATCTGTAATATATTCACAATCTCAACTTTTCAGCTTTTGTGTATTTTGCTGTAGCTAAGGGACAATTTTACCTAACAGCCTCAAGCATCACCGTGATGCTGCTTTTTGAACTTGTATGTTTTTATGCTGTCAGACATCTCTATAGTATCTGAGCACCTTCCACATGAAATCGATAATGATGGCACTATCCTTAGTGTGCGACTTCTTCTTTTTGAGGGGTAAAAATTCTGCTTGTGGTGGAGCCTATTGTAGATCTTTTTTGGGAGTGGGTAGAAGAGACTTGGTTCAGTTGGTTGGGTAGAAAGGTGGTGGTGGTGTTGTGAGTATCATAATGGAAAATATTTGAAAAGTTGGTAAAAGAGCATGTGGAAAAGATTGTATGACCTCTGTCAAAGACATCAAGACACACAGCTTCTGAAGACTATTTTTCTTTTTGTTCCTGTGGTTATAGAAAGAACTCTGCTTATATCGGAAAGAGGTCTTGTAACAGAAATAGTAAGTAGAGGAACACACATGTCAAGACTTGGGGAAAATACAGTTAAACCCCATAGAGAACAAGGTAAGATACCCCATGTCAAAAACAGCTTCAGGTATGGGGCAGGATATCATTTTTAGACTTTCTAGATAAAACTCATTGCAGACTGATGGGTCACAGAAGAAATTTCCTAAGGCATTCCAAAGAATTCGTGAAGAGTACATAGAATGTATTTTACCCCCTAAACTCCTTGAGATTAAAAAAAAAAGAGAAGAATAAGAATATGTTGACCCCTGTACTACTACCTTGAAAGAGATGCAACAAGACTGTATCAGTGGCATTTTCTGTTGTCTTGTGACTCATAAAAGAAAATGATGCTATAAATACATGCTGTGTTAGAACACAAGAATGTAAACCAGATGAGGTTGGTTTTAGTTATTTGTATTGCAGTAGCACCTAGGAGTCACAGTTATGCACCAGGGCCCCATTGTGGTAGATATTAAACAAACAAAAAGTTCCTGCCCTAAAGAGCTTACTCTCTAAGACAAGAGACTACATGTATATACAACAGATAAGTGGAGGCACAAGGAAGCACTGTGATAATACAGGTTAGCATGATAGGCAGTGGTCTCATATTGTCCCCAAAAGATCAGATGACAATTTGAGTAATGTGTATCTTTCTAGTTACAGTTGACTACCTCTCATGGATTTATCAAATGCTGTTGCTAGATGGTGTTCAAATTCTCAGATCTCTAGAATTCTTTCCAAGATTCTGGTAGCATCTTCTTTGAGAATAGTGATACCACCTTTTACCCTTCCTTGAAAATATTCTGAGAATAAGTGGCATGGGAGTCAACAAGTACAGCAACTCGGATAACAGTATTAAAACTCAAGTTCAGGTTATTTGTAATCAATGTATCTTCTCAAATAGATAAGAGGCTCTTATTATAACTCCTTACAATAGTAACCTCTCATCCATTTGAAGATAGGACGGCTAGCAAGGACAATTACTGTTCTAGGAAAAGAAGTTTTATCAAGTGACAAGTTCTAGAAGATGAGATACTGCATGAACTAACAGCATGCAGGAAAATATGGACAAGCACCTTCCTTTGTCTGCTTGAGATAAGTTTCACATCTAGACACTGTGCAATACGCCACTTGCAACATGTGAAGAAAGTATCTGTTAAGCTAGTTGGGGAACACCAACATCTGCTAGAGTCCACTGTTGCAATGATGTTGGAGGAAAAGTATTCCAGACAGTTGTCATTTTGAAAGGATTGGTAAACTTAGTGGACCCATAAATCCAAAGTTCCTGGGCCGTGGAAACACTACAAAGCAACACAGATTTTCTGGAACTGAGATGGCAAGATTATCTTTGACTTCTTTAAAAGGAGCAAAGAATCCTGTGGCACCTTATAGACTAACAGACGTTTTGCAGTATGAACTTTCGTGGGTGAATGCCCACTTTGTCGGATGCAAGAGTGGAAATTTCCACGGGCAGGTAAATATAAGCAAGCTAGAGATAACGAGGTTAGATCAGTCAGGGAGGATGAGGCCCTGTTCTAGCAGTTGAGGTGTGAAAACCAAGGGAGGAGAAACTGGTTCTGTAGTTGGCAAGCCATTCACAGTCTTTGTTTAATCCTAAACTGATGGTGTCAAATTTGCAAATGAACTGAAGCTCAGCAGTTTCTCTTAGGCTTTGGCTACACTTGCACTTCAAAGCGCTGCCGCAGCAGCACTTTGAAGGGCTAAGTGTAGTCAAAGCGCCAGCGCTGGGCGAGAGCTCTCCCAGCGCTGTCCGTACTCCACCTCCCTGTGGGGAATAACGTACAGCGCTGGGGCTTTGACCACACTGGCGCTTTGCAGCGCCGCAATTTGCAGCGCTGGAGAGGGTGTGTTTTCACACCCTGCTGCAGCGCTGCAAATTTGCAAGTGTAGCCAAGGCCTTAGAAGTCTGGTCCTAAAGTTTTTTTGCTGGAGGATGGCCACCTTAAGATCTGCTATTGTGTGGCCAGGGAGGTTGAAGTGTTCTCCTACAGGTTTTTGCATATTGCCATTCCTAATATCTGATTTGTGTCCATTGATCCTTTTCCTTAGAGACTGTCCAGTTTGGCCGATGTACATAGCAGAAGGGCATTGCTGGCATATGATGGCATATATTACATTGGTGGATGTGCAGGTGAATGAACCGGTGATGGTGTGGCTGATCTGATTAGGTTCTGTGATGGTGTTGCTGGTGTAGATATGTGGGCAGAGTTGGCATCGAGGTTTGTTGCATGGATTGGTTCCTGAGCTAGAGTTACTATGGTGCAGTGTGCAGTTGCTGGTGAGAATATGCTTCAGGTTGGCAGGTTGTCTGTGGGCGAGGACTGGCCTGCCACCCAAGGCCTGTGAAAGTGTGGGATCATTGTCCAGGATGGGTTGTAGATCCCTGATGATGCGTTGGAGGGGTTTGAGCTGGGGACTGTATGTGATGGCCAGTGGAGTCCTGTTGGTTTCTTTCTTGGGTTTGTCTTGCAGTAGGAGGCTTCTGAGTACACGTCTGGCTCTGTTGATCTGTTTCCTTATTTCCTCGTGCGGGTACTGTAGTTTTGAGAATGCTTGGTGGAGATTTTCTAGGTGTTGGTCTCTGTCTGCGGGGTTAGAGCAGATACGGTTGTACCTCAGTGCTTGGCTGTAGACAATGGATCTTGTGGTGTGTCCGGGATGGAAGCTGAAGGCATGAAGGTAGGCATAGTGGTCGGTAGGTTTTCGGTATAGGGTGGTGTTAATGTGACCATCACTTATTAGCACCGTGGTGTCTAGGAAGTGGACCTCCCATGTAGATTGGTCCAGGCTGCGGTTGATGGAGGGGTGGAAGCTGTTGAAATCGTGGTGGAATTTTTCCAGAGTCTGCTTCCCATGGGTCCAGATGATGATGATGTCATCAATGTAGCATAGGTAGAGAAGGGGTGTGAGTGGACGGGAGCTGAGGAAGCGTTGTTCCAGGTCGGCCATAAAAATATTGGCATATTGTGGGGCCATGCGGGTGCCCATTGCGGTGCCACTGATCTGGAGATATATATTGTCATCAAATTTGAAATAGTTGTGTGTGAGGATAAAGGCACAGAGCTCAGCAACCAGTTGTGCTGTGGCATCATCAGGGATACTGTTCCTGACAGCTTGTATTCCATCAGTGTGTGGACCAGACTTCTAAGAGAAACTGCTGAGCTTCAGTTCATTTGCAAATTTGACACCATCAGTTTAGGATTAAACAAAGACCGTGAATGGCTTGCCAACTACAGAACCAGTTTCTCATCCCTTGGTTTTCACACCTCAACTGCTAGAACAGGGCCTTATCCTCCCTGACTGATCTAACCTCGTTATCTCTAGCTTGCTTCTTGCTTGCTTATATTTACCTGCCCGTGGAAATTTCCACTCTTGCATCCGAAGAGGTGGGTATTCACCCACGAAAGCTCATGCTGCAAAACGTCTGTTAGTCTATAAGGTGCCACAGGATTCTTTGCTGCTTTTACAGAACCAGACTAACACGGCTACCTCTCTGATTCTTTAAAAGGGGCATTCAAGGTCAGTCCTGCAAGACATTTCTATAGTTGGAATAAGCAGGTAGGTATGAGAAGCTGTGTTTTCCATCAAGAAGTGGTCAAGACTTGTGTTTGTGTGACACCCAGCACAATAGGACCCTAATTGGACAGCGGCCTCTGGGTGCTAGTGTTACACAAATAATCATTAAGATAGGCAAATACAAAAGCAGATCAGTTCAATAGGAGCATTGGAACTGGAACTTCTCTTGAAAGACACTTGGAAACATGCACGTGTGTTTCCAGGAACAGCTGCAATGTACTCATCTCATGACTTGTAGTGGAGGATGCATACAGTGGGTTGTTTGTCAATTGTACTCTCCAGAGCTCTTGAAGAAAAGAGCATAGGGGGCATCCTTCTAATGGGCCCCAAATTAGCTCAGCAGAAAATGATTTTCAAACAAGACATATCAGTCAGGGATCCAATACATTTTCCAAAAAAATGTACTGTACTTCTTTCTTGAGATCAGTAATAAAACCTAAATCTATAAATACTAATCTAATAGCTTGGCTTTTCAAAGTTTACTGTTAAACCAAAACAATTTTTTTAATGTTAGAAAGTAAATTTTTACAATTCCAGATGCTACCAGCGCTAATAGATGTGAGACTGATTTAACAGTTTAATCTTCAGAGATTAGTTTAGCAAACAGCTTAGGGGAACCTGCTGGCCTACAATATAAGAATAGATGAATATGTTACTTAAAGCAAGGTTTTTAAAGGCATTTTTAAATAAAATAGATTAAGAACTACCCTGCAGTTCTCTGTGATGCACACGTGCCTATCAGGGCCGCCCAGAGGGGGGGGCAAGAGGGGCAATTTGCCCCAGGCCCCGCGTCCCGCAGGGGCCCCCAAGAGTGTTTTCTGGGGCCCCTGCGGTTCCGGTTGAGCTCCCGCAGGCATGCCTGCGGCAGGTCCACCGGAGCCCGGGACGAGTGGACCTGCCGCAGGCATGACTGCGGAGGGGGCGCTCGTCCCGCGGCTGGGCTGGACCTCCCGCAGGCATGACTGCGGCAGGTCAAGCGGAGCCGCCGGACCACGGCACCCGCCGCAGTCACTCGTCCCGGGCTCCGGTCGACCTGCCGCAGGCATGCCTGCGGGAGCTCAACCGGAGCCAAATGCCGCCCCCCAGGTCTTCGGCGCGCTGGGGTTTAGAGCCGCCCCTGAGCGGGGGCCCCCCGCCGCCGAAGACCCCGGGCCCCCGGAATTCTCTGGGCGGCCCTGGTGCCTATGCACCTTCAAACTTCTTAAGGAGGTTTTATTATTTTTTAAAATAGCATTTCTTAATAAATACATTTTCTAGGAGAAAATCGGAGGAGGCAGGCTTGTTCTTGCTATAAAGTTGAAATAATTATGATGCCTTCTCTTGCATTTATTTATTTCAAAGGTCACAGGAATTAAAGACTGGCATACTCTTCATGGTAGAACTGTGTTTAAAATGTGGAAGAGAACTAAAGAATTAAGGCTAAACTATGTCCCTATTTTCCACTTAGATGCCAGAGCAACAGAGATTCAAAGTCGATATCTAAGTGCATAGAAAGAAGGGATGTAAAACATTAACCGGTAAGCATTAGACTTACCAGTTAACCTGCCTTAACTGTTAACCCCTGGGCTGGCCGGCCGGCCCCAGCAGCCCCTGCGCCCGCTGGCCCCAGCAGCCTGTGGCCGAACCTGACCCCAGCCCCGGGCCTGCCGGAGCAGGAACAGCCCAGCCCCTCTCCCTTTACTTGGTTAATGATTTAAATGACATAATTTTAATCTCTGTGTCATAGAAGGTGAATGATGTAATGCAACATGGTAATTTAAACATAATATAGCCAGTTACGTGGCATAAGAGAAAATATAAATTATGCAGAAATACCTCTCTGAATATGATCTTTGTGCTGAGCTGTGGCTTTCTGTCATGTAAGGTCATGTCTACATTATGCCAGCATAATTTTTTTTCGTAGTCCTAACAAACATAGTTGTACTGGCATAATTTTGTAGGGTAGATCAGGCCTTATATTTTCAGAAATCTGAAATTCTACTTTAAATGAAATATTTTAATCATTTAAACAGTTAACTTTTTAAACAATATTTTACATCCCTAATAGAAAGAAATATTGTCACCATTTGGGAAAAGAACTTGCTTATTTTGGCAAATGAATCTGAAGAGCAGTGACATTCTAACTTTCATACTGTTTTTTTTAATAATCACAAAATTAGATCTTTTGTTTTCTGATACTGCTTTTGAAAGAAGAGTTCTATACATAGTGAAAGTGGATGAGTTACTATGTCTGCAGGAATGATTGGTACTTATGGACTAAATTATGAACCTGTCTGATGTCAGAATATAAACTCTGTCATCTGCATAATTTCTTCTTGACATTTATCAGAGTAATGACTTCTTGTTAGTATGGGAGATTCATCTGAGTTTCTCATGCATAGGTTCATCTAAAATATATTTGAGAACGATTAAAGACACTTGTGTGAGAGGAAGAGGGTCCTTAGACAATGGTTTAATGTCTGTGTTTGTTTGGTATAAGGATAAAACTGGTCTTCCAAAAGTTAGTTTTGTGTGTGGATGGGAAGAAAGGTGTCACAGCCTTGGGGTGCAATTCAGACCAGTAAAGGGCAGTGTCACCACTTGCCCTGCAACCCTGAGTGCCTTATAATGCTTTACTGCTGTAGCTTCCAGCCTGGGAAGCTCGCAGCCAGCTTACAAGTATGCATATCACACCCCTGAGTGTCTGTGTGCTAGACAGCTTTGGTTCAGCAGCTCTGACCCCAGCAGCCTGTCTGCAGCCCTACCCTGGCTTCCATCAGCTTTATTACAACCAGCAAGGTGACACCAACATGCTTCCAGTACTGAATTTCACCAAAACCATGTGCTCTGAATTATCCAGCCCTTACCTGGGTCACACAGAGAAATAAGGTTCATTGCTCCTCTCAAGAAACAAAAGCACATTATTAACTTGACTGGGGTAAATACACCCTTCCCTTCAAACACAGCACTGAGTTGGTTTATAGTAAAAAATAAAAATAAATTTATTAACAATAGGATATAGGTTAAGTGATGTCAAGTAAAAGAAATAAAAGTAGAGATGATTACAGGCAAATTGAAATGAAAACACATCTCTAAAGTGTAAAACTCAATCTAGCAAGGTACTGGCTTTGTTCAAGATGGTTTCTGTCACCAATCTTCTCAGCCTTGGCTGACTTTCCCTCAGTCAGGACCTTCCACAAAAGTACATGATGCTGGCTCCCCTTGTCTTCCTAGATGAATGATCTTTGCTTAAGCAGGTTTCTCACCTGTATACAGTGCCCAAAGACTTGAGGCTCCACCCTTAGTTGAAGGACCCATCTTTCTCAGCTTGCCAGGGCTCTGTTCACTTGTCTTTCTAGTGATGGATGCCAAAGATGACTTCTGGTCTTTGCTTAGATCTTCCAAAGTTCAATGACTGTGTTTCAAGAGGCAGAATGACTTCATGCTGTTTTTTCCCTTCGTGTGTGGGCTTCCCACCTATCTGTATGTAAATTAGGTTTTCATTGTTTTGATTCCACGATGCGTAATTTACATATGAGACAGGTAAATAGCTGTGGTGATCCCTCATGTGTGGGAGAGACCCGTTTCTCCCTTTGTTTAGACACCGAGTTTAAAGCCTAATATCAATGAGTATTCACAATTCCATTTAGAGTGTTAATACATACATTTTCCCAATGATATTAGTCACCAGTGTATCATAGACTTTCATAAAACACCTCACTCAATAACTTTTTTATAATACAGTAATATTATATATAGTCAGTGGATTCAATTGTTTCACTTGAGGGTCAGCCCTCCTGTCTTTATAACCCAGATAAAGTTTCTCTTCTCTGCTAGAAGCTGTCTCCTCCCTCACCTGTTAGCTTTGTTTACCTAATAAGTAAATAGACCTTCATTGTCTCTGCCTGATGGCCAGGCTGGTCAGAGAAGCAAATACACATTCCTTTATCTAGGGCAGACCTGTTTACCAACTCTCCTTGACATACCTGCCTTAAACATATTTTAGTCACCTTTCCAGCATATATCTGTAACTCTTTATACACACCAAATACATATGCTATGTGAAAATAGTAATTATCAGTGATTTATTAGTTTTCCAATGACCCATTACATGACACCTTTTAGATGCAGATTATAACCATAGTCAGTTTGGGTACACTGAATTGTTCAGGCCAGCTGAAACTCATCACCTGAAACCAATGATCCCCTTTTTGGATATATGACACAACAACAATGTATTAGGTGTAGTGAGCATGTACCTGACAAGAGTTGCTGACAAAAAATAGTGAAGTACAAATGGGCCTCTGTGTCACAGAAGGTGAATGATGTAATGCAACACGCTAATTTAAACATAATATAGCCAGTTATGTGTCATAAGACAAAAGATAAATTATGCAGAAATACTTCTCTGGATATGATCTTTGTGCTGAGCTGTGGCTTTCCGTCATGTAAGACCATGCCTACATTATGGAACCTATGCCAGCATAAGGTTTTTTTTTCATAGTCCTAACCAACATAGTTGTACTGGAATAATTGTGTAGGGTAGATCAGGTCTTAGATTGTCAGAAATCTGCAATTCTACTTTGGAACCGTAGAGTCACTTAGACAAACATTTTATAGTATTTGTCAAAGTGAGGGTGTAGCTCTCTGAACTGTCAGGTCTCCTTGAGAGAGAATATGTAATCTTATGATGGGAGTAGCAAGACTAGGTGTAATTAATGGTCTGAGTTACAACATCTAAACTAAACTTCCCTGTACCCATTTCCTTCCTCAGACTGTGCTGCAGAAAGATAGGAGAGGGCCACTGTAGGCATAGGGAGGGCCAAATGACCTGAAAGGTAATGGGTGGGAAATATGACCTAACCTTTAAGTCATGTCTTCACCTGGATCCTGTAGGCATCTCCCGTGATGTGTTGAATGCGATACAGCCTTTTTCAACACACCTCCATTGTGGGAGAACAACTCTGTCCAGGCCCTTTGACAGAGACTGAGTGGATGGCTCAAACCCACAAAAACTTTATCACTTCTTTTGAGGTTGTAGGTTACTTTTCTCTTCGGTGACACTGACTGAAACAGCACACAACAGTAGAATTTCTTAAAATTTCTTATTAAAAACAAAATGAATTTAAAACAAACTGTTAACATATCTACACTTTTTGTAAACTAAATAAGATAATGCCTTCTTAATGTAGGTAAGAGAAGAAAATCTAATGTGTTCTAAGAGCAAGTCCTGTCACTGACCTCTTGTATGAAAGTTCTTTCTCCATGTTCAGATTTTTCCCACCCCAGAGCCAGGTTACTTCCACCCTAATGACTTTTCCTATTTCCAAACCCAAAGTATAGCACTTCCCAGCTTGTTCTCTAAGTATCTGCCTACCTCATGAAGTTGACTGGTTTCTGATGGGCCTACCCTTTGTTCTTGAGGATAGTAGTTCCATATAGCTGCGTGGAGTTGTTTGTGGGGGATTGCTTGTCTACACTTAAAACACTGCGCTGTATATATGATACCTACGCTGACAGGAGGGATTCTTCCATCGGCATAGGTAATTCACTTCCCCAAGAGGCGGTAGCTAGGTGGATATAAGAATTCTTCCATCAATCTAGTGCTGTCTATGTGGGGACTTAGGTTGGCTTAACTACGCAGCTTAGTGGTGTGCATTTTTTTCATACCCCCGGCCTACATAGTATAGCCCAGGCCTGTGTCTAAAACTTGCCTACTTGGATATGAAATATTAATTTACTGACTATAATCTGTCACACAGACTTTCAATAGAAGAAATGTGGTTTAATTGTTAAATAATACTAATGTGTAAGGTCCTACCAAATTCACGGTCCATTTTGGTCAATTTCATAGTCATAGGATTTTAGAAACAATAAATTTCATGATTTCAGCTATTTAAACCTGAAATTTCACGGTGTTGTAATTGTAGGGGTCCTGACCCAAAAAGGAGTTGGGGGGGTTGCAAGAGTATTATGGGGGGACTTGTGATACTGGTACCCTTACTTCTGGGATGCATCTGAAGGGATAGACACTGCCAGCAGCTCCGCAGAAGTAAGGGCATGTCTACACTTACCCCTGGAGCGATTGATCCAGTGGCAGTTGATTTATCGTGTCTTCACTAGACGCGATAAATCAACTGCCAAGCGCTCTCCCGTCGACACCTGTATTCCACCGGAGCAAGAAGCATAGGAGGAGTTGATGGAGGAGCGTCAGCAGTCAACCTACCGCAGTGAAGACACCACGGTAAATAGCTCTAAGTACGTTGACTTCAACTATGCTATTTTTGTAGCTGGAATTGTGTAACTTAGACCAACTTAGCTCATCCCTCCTCAGTGTAGACCAGGCCTAAGAGTGGCATGGTGTGGTATTGCCACCCTTACTTCTGCACTGCTACTCCCAGGTGCTGCCTTCAGCGCTGGACCCTTGGCCAACAGCCTCCGCTCTCCAGCCGCCCAGCTCTGAAGGTGGCGCAGAAGTAAGGGTGGCAATACCGCAACCCCCCTAAAATAACTTTGTGCCCCCCACAATACCCTTTTTTTGGTCAGGACCCCAATTTGAGAAATTCTGATCTCCCTGGTGAAATCTGTATATTGTAGGATAAAAGCACACAAAAGACCAGATTTCACTGGGGGGGGGGAGACCAGATTTCATGGTCCGTGACGCATTTTTCATGGTCATGAATTTGGTAGGGCCCTATAAATGTGGTAGTACCTAGAGGCTTCAACAGTGATCAGGGCCTATTATGTTAGGCACTGTATAAACATGTAGTGAGAGACAATTCCTACCCCAAAGAGCTCATAGTCTAAATAGACAAGACAGACAGGGCAGGAGGCGGGAGTGGAAATGGGCACAGAACGGGGAAGTGACTTGTCCAAGGTCACACAAGAGGTCAGTAACAGAGCCAGGAGTAGAATCCAGGTCTCCTGAGTCCTAGTTCAGTATATTAATAAATATTATATAGCATCATCACTCTACATGGAGTTGTCTAGATTTAAATAAGACACAGTCCCTTATCCAAAGAGCTTATGATCAAAATTACATTCACATTGCATGTTGTTTAACAGACAAAGGAATGATAGGGAACGGAGAGAGGACAGTTAAAAACACATCGTTTTACATGCAGGAGTCTGATTTTTTTTTTCAGACAGCACATCCATCAATTTCAGTCGCTATTTAGGTAAAAATGTACCTTTCAGTTGCAAAGCAACCCATAAGGAATGACTAGTTTAGTACACTTTATTAGTTTAGTTTTAATCTTTCGTCTATAAAAGAATTCTTCTGACAGAATTGGCGTAAGGAGCAAATCACCCAAGGCTTAGCCAATGATTGAGAGCTCTCATGGCTACCCTCATATTAGCAAAATGCACAACTCTTCTGTGGTGACTGCTGTGCAACCCACACTACATTTTTTTTTCCTTTTTAGTTTTTTTTAAACTAGAAGATGTAGATTGGTTTTCTGATGAAGAAAACCAGTCTATATTTAGATATCATAATTATTGTATATGCACAGTAGTTACTTCTGAAAGCTTTTAGTATTTCAATTATTTAATCGCCTTCCTTTTCCTGAATAATAAAACAGGTTCAGTCTAAAATGTTTCACTTTCTAATCTGAGTAATTTTGCTTTATAAGTGCAAAAATCCTACAGAATGCTTTTGCATTTACTGTAAAATCATTGATTATAGCAGCTTTTCAAAAGCAACACATTTAAAAAAAAATACACTGAAGCTGAAAATTTGTGTATGCAGTCCTTTTCCCAGAGCCATTAAAGATGTGTTGAAAGTCTCTGAATTGGTGCTTCTTTTAGGACAAATTTACAATGGTGCAAATGTTCAATTCTTTTGCAGTTCACTTGGATAAAGGGTGCATTACTGTCAAATGAATCAGTCATAGGGGGGGAAATATCGAGATTACCAGTGAATGTGAAATTGTACTTTGGGGTTAAAATGTATGGTAGGAAAGCAGTGAGATTAATGTAATCTTGATGTAATTAATGATATTGAGCATAAACGCTCAGCTCATATAACTTGATTCTATCACATTTCTAGAGTATTTATCTTGGATTATGTTATACATTCTAGAGATGTAATGCTAGCATGTTTATAAGGGTATCAATCTGATATTGGAGCATTTATATATTTGACCTTATTTTTTTTAATTTTTTTGTTGTTTGGTACTAATAATCTCTTTTGGTCAAAATGGAGTTTCACCTCCTAAGAAGTGGAAAAGGAAATGTGTTAGTGTAATCTGGTAGGAAATTTGATTACAGGAATATTTTTTTCTAAAAGTGTAAATAAGGGAAACTTTGTATTACAATAGTAAATCTCCTTTGTCTGAAAGAAAAAAGGTTAATCTTTTCTGGACAAACCATATCAAGCAAAACGTAGTTCCTGCCCATTAGCAAGGAAGCAAGTCTTCTCTACTTTTACACTTCAGCTTCTTTTATTTTGCGCTAATAAAAGTATAATAGTGGACTTTTTGGGGGAGAAGTACTTCAACAAGGAAATGTTCTTTCCCATCCCACTGGAAAGCATTTAATGGCCAAACTCTGAATTTTGAGCCTTACCCAGAGCCCAGTGAAATCTATGAGAATCTTTCCATTGACTTCAGTGGCCTCTGGATTGGGCCTTGTATACTTCTGGAGAAGATGCAGAAGAAATATTGCAACTTGTTAGTAAACTAACTGAAAACAAAAAACAATATAGTCTTGGTTAGACTGTAGAAAATGTAGCACTAAAAATTACATAATGATAATTGGCAGTGGCAAACAGTGAATGCAGCTTCTTTATTGTGGACATAAAACACTTAGCCCCAAATTATATGAAGCATTTAGATTGTCTTCTGAATGCTATTATTATTTTATTATTGTAGTGCCTATAAGCCTCAGTCATGGATCAGAACCCAGTTGAGATAGGTGCTGTATAAACACAGAACAAAATCCCCCCTAAAAGCTTACAATCGAAGTAATAAAACAAGAGTAAGATAGATACAGACAGACGGGAGAATAAAAAGAATTGACGAGACAATTGTTGCCTAACCATTGTCAATTTTTTTTGTAGGGATCATAGAAAAAGGAGAGATTTGAAAGAGGATAATGCAGATTTTTATGGGGAGCGCCTCCCAAGAATGAGGGGCACCATGTGAGAAAGTTCAAAGGTGCTTGTTTGAAAATTTAACAAGTGGGCTAAGGAGGCTGGCATCATGGGCTATCACATTGACAATGAATGAGACGTGACATGTGGGACGAGGATAGGCTGTGAAGGGCATTTGAAGTGAAGACCAGCAGCATATATTTGATGTGATAGAGAAGGGTGAGCTAAGATTGGGATGCAAAGACAGGGTTGACATGACCAAAGCAATGGGCTAGGAAAATGATCTTTGTAACAGCAGGCTGGCTGATGTGAATAGGGCAAGACTGCATTTGCCAAGGTCAGAGAAAAAGAAGTTGCAGAAATCAAGATGATGAGAGCCTGGGTCAGAGTTTTGCCTGGGTGGATGGATAGGAAAGTTTGAATTTTGGAGATATTATGCAGTAAGAATCTGCAAGATTTATACATTGCTTGGATTTGAGGACTAGAAAGAAGTCCAAGTTGAAGACGATGCTCAGGTTATAGGACTGAGTGATAGGCAGGATGGTGGTATTATTTGTAGTGATGGAGAATGAAGTTATCGGGGTGAGGGGTGGGGAGAGGCGTGGGGAAGGGAAAGACTAAGAGCTCAGTTTCAACCTTGTTGAGCTTGATCTGACAGCTAAACATCCATGAGGGAGATGTCAAGGAATGAGGATGATATTTTAGTTGGGACAGAAGACAGGTCTGGAGGAGAGTGGTAGATCTGAGGGCTTGGCTACACTTACAAATTTGCAGCGCTGCAGCAGGGTGTGAAAACACTGCTGCAGGCTCTGCAAATTGCGCGCGGCGCAAGCGCCAGTGTAGCCCCAGCCCAGCGCGCCCAGCGCCGCCCCGCTCCCCGCTCCCTATTCCCACAGGGGGAGGGGGAGCAGGACTGGGAGGTTTTTCTCCCAGCAGCGCTGACGCTGACTAGCTAGCGCGCGCGCGCTGCACAGAGCAGCTGCAGCGGCGCTTTGAAGTTTAAGTGTAGCCATAGCCTGAGAGTCATCAGCATAGAGATGGTTGTTGAATGTTTGTTTGCAGATAAGATTACTTAGAGATAAGATGCAGAGAGAAAAAGGGATCAACAACAGAGCCCCAAGGAACTCTCATAGAAAGTTGGAGGGGGAATGAGGAAAGTACCCCCCGAAGACACTTTGAAGGAGTAATTAGAGAAATAGGAGAACAAGGAGGGGACAGAGCACAGAAGCCAAAGGAGGACAAGATTTCAAGAAGAAGAGCATTGTAAATGGTGTCAAAAGAGAATGAGGATGGAGTACTGGTTCTGAGCCTTGGCTAGGAAGAGGTCATTAGAGACCAGCAAAAGGTGGAAGCTGGATTGGAGAGAATCTAGGATGGAACTGGAGGACAGAAACTCCATACAGCTGTTGTAGACGGAGTTCAGTGAGCTTGGAGAAGGGGCAGTTGGAGAATCAAGTAGAGTCAAGGATGGGGTTGTTGCAGTGGGAGACACTAACACGTTTGTATGTGATGGGAAAAAGCCCAGAGGAGAATGAGAGGTTAAAAGAAAAGCAAGGGATGGGATGAGAGTCTGTGCAAGGGAAATGTGGTGGGATGGGCTCACTGTGGGACGTGGAGAGGTTACAGGAAAGATGTTGAGATGCTGCATCTCTGACAGGAGGAGAGAATTGTCAGGGAGAGGAAGGAAGGTCATGTATTTTGCCAATTTTCTCTTGAAATAAATCGATGAGATCTTGTACGGAGAGAAGAGGGGAGATTTTCAGGAGTGCTGAAAGGTGGTGAAAAGGCACTGAGATTGTAGGAATGAGATTCAATTAAGTTGGAGAAGTTGACAGAACTGAATAGGAGAGAATTAATTTATAGTGGAAGAATTCAGTCTGGTCAGAAGATTTGCTCCAGAGAGAAACTGGAGCATGAGAACAGGAGTGGAGGAAGTGCATGTTGCAGGTGAGCGAGGGCTTGGGGGTTGGCAGAGTGGATCTTGCAATGGGAAAGAGGGACAGAGAGTCAAGGGTGGAGGAGAGTGAAATGTGGAGAGAATCAACCACAATAGCAATGAAAGAAAGGGAAGAGGGGAAGGGAGGAGAGGACTCAGAGCAGATGAGAAATCAGTGCTGATGGATTGGAGTTATGAGAAGACTCAGTGACAGGGCATGGATGTGTGTGTATGGGGGGAAGGACTGATGCCTATGTTGAAAGAGACCAGGTGACGGTTGGAGTGTGGAATTCATCAACAGGATCAGAGAGTGTGAGTGGTTGGTGAAGACCAAGTCAAGTGAACGTTCCTTTTGGTGAGTGGGAGAAATGTTCCAGAGCTGCAGGTTGAATGGAGAGGTGTGAGGAGTTAGGTGGATGGTAGATGTCAGCAAGGTTGATGGGAAGAGGAGAGAAGAGTCAGATGCAGTGCTGTTCAGAAGATGAGAAAGAGTGGGAGGAGGGAGGCATTGGAAGCAGTAGGAATGGGAGAGGAGAAGGCCAACACCTCCCAGTGTCTGAGCCATGGTAGTGAATTTAAAAGGAGAAGAGGCCTTTGCAAGAGGTGACAGAGACAGTGGCAGATAAAGGGATCCAGGTCTCTGTGAAAGCCAGGAGCTGGAGCTAGTGAGATATGAAGAAGTCATGGATAGTTGTCATCTTTTTAGAGATGGAGTGAGTGTTCTAGAGACAGCAAGACAAAAGAAGAGGGGGACGAACATAAGCGACAGTACTGGAAGGGGCGTCCTGCAACATTTACTTCAGTACCCTTCTACCACAGGCAACCCCATCATCTAATCCCATTCATAAATTTATCAGAGGAGGTAACAAAGATTTCACAGTCGAGGTCTACGTGTTCATTTGGAGCAAAACCAACAGAGTTTTAAAAACCATGCAGGATACTTTTGAACTAGACCCTGAAATGAATGAGAAGCAAGTGGAGTTAGCACAGGACAGGGATGACATCACATCAGTGAAACAGTTATTGAACAATTTAGCAAATGTAGTCTGAGAGAGTCCCTGACTGCCTTCCCATGGGCCTCCTCTGAACCCAGAGGGTCTTCCCTATTTTCTATTGCAGGAACCATCCCATTGGTAGCTTTATATGGAAGCTTAAATATTCCAGAACAGAATACCATATAGCAACAGAAGAGCGTTCCCTTCCCTTGAAATTGAGCATACTACTTGTGTCTGGTGCTTCTAGGTAGGCGGCGAAAGATCAAGTTATCTCCCGCTCAGCTCTTCACATCCACATCAGTGCATTGCACTGCAAAGCTCATGCTGAATACACTCAGGAAAGGGGAGTGGTGGCCACAAGCAGGAAATTAGTTTATGCTAATGCAGCACTTACCACCTCCCTCCTCTTATCTGTGCCATCACTCTGGAACGTTGGAGTTGGATTCTCCACTTCTTCCAGTTTTGCTTATGCAATGTGGGAGCACAACATAGTAAAATCTCATTCTGTGGTCAAGTTAGTGATAGAAAGGTAAGGGAGGTGTCATTTGACTAATAAAAATCTACAGAATCGTAATTTCAATGGTATTGCCCTCAGTGGCATGACAGAGGGGACATGCTGTTCCTAGCTCCAAGCTCTCGGGTTGATGGAAATTTTGATAATACAGTGTCATGGGAAATGAGTCAAGTTGGGTATCATTGGAAAGCCCTTTCTCCCATGAACACAATGGTACCAGACATAACAAAGCTAGAACAGTCATGTAGATAAATATTTGAGAAAAATGTTTAAAAATCAATATTTTTAATTATACTTTAACACAGGGATGCATTGCTTACGGAAAAAAACAACATTGATCTTGGGTAATCCTAGGGTAATCTTCCCCACCATTTTTTTTTTTTTTTTAGTACTTTCAAAAAATTGGTTGTGCTATGTTCTGAAAGTTATTAAAAATAAACAAGTTTCTTTCAAGACAAATGTGTATATGGAAAAGCTCCAGGTATAAACACCTTTAATTACATCTCAGAAATTTTCACACAGTGCCGCCACCACCTGCTCCCCTTGAATTCCATGGGGAAATTCCCAATGCTTTGAATGGAGACGTGATATATCTGATTATAGCATAGTATTAATTGAAAGCAAACCTATATAAATGCTGATTAAAATATTAATGTTCCTTCTTACTTTTCAGCTGCTTGATAACTTCTCTTGATAACCTGGATTAATTTCTTCTTGAAAAGGTTAGCTTTCTCTGTGTTTCTTTGGTTATAGATGCTTAAGATCTTTTATTCTCATTCTTATAACAGTTTAGAATTATTTTTATGGGACAAAATCCACACACAAACACTGACTGTAAGGGAAGGCACAACTCCTTGAATCTGCAGATGAATGCTAGATTAGAGCTAAATTTTAAGGGCTTGGCTACACTGGAGAGTTGCAGCGCTGGTGGTGGCTTTACAGCACTGCAACTCACTCACCGTCCACACTTGCAAGGCACATACAGCGCTGTATCTCCCTGGCTACAGCGCTGGCTGTACTCCACGTCTGCCTGGGGAATAACGACTGCAGCGCTGGTGCTGCAGCGCTGGAGTGCCAGTGTAAACAGTGATTAATCTTACTATGCTGTAACTGACCTCCGGAATTTTCCCATAATGCTTTTAACTAAAGAACTCTCTTTGTTTTGTTATGATGCTTCTCTTTGTTTTGTTGTGAACTCGGGACTCCTGGAGCTGCTTATCTAAAAAACAAACACAGCTACTGTTTGCTGTGAATGAGGCAGGCAGGGGGATGAATGTCCACAGCTAGTGTTTGTTTGAGGAGAGAAACAGCACGGCGGGGGAGGGAGTCTGTCGGAGCAGCTGCTTATCTGGTGTGAAGGCTATTTGCATTTAAGAGTGTGGGGGAAGTGGTAGGAATTTGCAAGGCAGGGAACTGACACAGTGTCGGCTCCAAAAATCCACTCTGTCTCTCTCCCCCACACTCCCTGTCACACTCCACCCCACCCCCTCTTTTGAAAAGCACGTTGCAGCCACTTGAACGCTGGGATAGCTGCCCATAATGCACCGCTCCCAACACCACTGCAAATGCTGCAAATGTGGCCACACTGCAGCGCTGGTAGCTGTCAGTGTGGCCACACTCCAGCACTTTCCCTACACAGCTGTACGAAGACAGCTTTAACTCCCAGCGCTGCACACCTGCAAGTGTAGCCAAACCCTAAGTAAAAGAAGGTTGATTACCATTTTAAATGTTTCACTGTTTGTATTATTCCCCACTCCTTGGAATTCAGGAAGAGATGGGTGTAAATACCTGCAGATATTTATATGCACTCAGATGTTCTATTGAGGGGAAATGAATTTGCACAATGCTCTATTTTAAAAAGTATCTTTACCCATTTTATGTGTATTTTTTAAAAAACAACTTTTTGCTCATTTAGGGTGGTTTGATGGGACAAGTATCTTTTTGGTGAGGATCCAAAAGGACAGTTGCCGAATTACAACAGCATATTTCAGTTACATTACCATATAAACAGTATACTGCTGGATTCTATTTAAATAGTAGTCTGCATTCACAAGTATGGAGTGATAATTTACATTAGCAATGATAAAAGAGAAAAAGTTTCTAATAGAGTAGGTAGCTTGGGGCTTGTTCTAATAGAGTAGGTAGACTATCCTAGTTTGAAGATTCAGCCTTACATAGCCATCTCCTAAAGTAATTGTTGACTCTGGGTATTTCAAAGTTGATAGACTGGATGGAGCCAGTAGCCACTTGCTGTCTATGTCTGATAAGTGAGTATAAACATGCTAATGCCAAGTTACGAATACACATATATGATCTGGTATACTGTTTAGTTTGGAGTGACTTAGCTGATGAAGTTGATTATAGAGGACCCAGTCGTGTATCTTCTGCAAACTTACAAAGTTTGTGGATGATACTAAATTGGGAGGCCTGGCAGTTGCTTTGGAGGCCAGGATTACAATTAAAAATTATTTTGACAAACTGGAAGTGTGGTCTGAAATAAATAGGATGAAATTCAATAACGACAAATGCAAAGCACTCCACTTAGGAAGGAATAATCAATTGCACAAATACCAAATGGGAAATGACTGCCTAGGAAGGAATACTGCAGAAAAGGATGTGGGGGTTATAGATGATCACAAGCTAAATATGAGTCATCACTGTAATAATGTTGCAAAAAAACCCCACAAATGAAAATTTGTTTTGTTTTTTTTATGTATTAGCAGGAGTGTTATAGGCAAGGCACGAGAAGTAATTCTTTCACTCTGCTCAACACTGAAAAGACCTCAGCTGGAGTATTGTGTCCAGTTCTGGGCACCACACTGTGGGAAAGATGTGGACAAATTGGAGAAAGTCCGGAGGAGAGCAACAGTCTTGATTAAAGGACTAGAAAACATGACTTATGAGGAAAGATTTAAAAAATTGGGTTTGTTTAGTCTGGGGAAGTGAAGACTGAGGGGGTACATAAGTCTTCAAGTATGTAAAAAGTTATGATAAAGAGGAGGGTGATAAATTATTCTCCTTGACCACTGAGAAAGGACAAAAAATAATGTGCTTAAATTGCAGCAATGGAGATTTAGGTTAGACATTAGGAGAAACTTCCTAACAGTAGGGGTAGGTAAGCACTGGAATAAATTACCTATAGAGGTGGTGGAATCTCTGTCATTGAAGGTTTTTAAGAACAAGTTAGACAAACATCTGTTAGGGATGGTGTAGCAAATATTTAGTCCTGCCTTGAGTATAGGAGACTGGATTAGAGGACCTGTTAAGGGCCCTTCCAGTCCTACATTGCTATTATTTCTGTGATTCTGTGTGCTTGAAGTTCACAATGTCAAAACTCACTGGGTTAAATATTTTCAAAGTATGCATTAGCACACCAAATAATTTTAAATATAAATTAATCCCCATAGTCCAAAATGGACCAGGTATTTCTGAACACCTGCTTCTTCACAAAGTATTTCACACTTATTAAATTATCTGTACAGTGCTTCTGAACTTTGATCTACTATAAAGGAAATACTGGCTTGTTGAAAGGAAGGATTCCTGATGCTTAAATTGGTCAATTGCTACAAGACATCACCATCTGCTGTTTCAGTCATTAATGAAGCAGTCACTTTCTGTATATATCAGGGTTGGAAGGGACCTCAGGAGGTCATCTAGTCCAACCCGCTGCTCAAAGCAGGACCAACCCCCATCTGGGAGGTGAACCAAAAATCATGATTTTCATTTAATTTAAAGTCAACTCAGTGGAGAGCCGGCTGCCAGCTTATTAAAATCAGACTACAGGCTGCTTTCAGCCTGGGGCAAAAATAGCTGAAATAAAAGGTTGGCAAGAAGAAAAAAATAATTAAGGCCTAAGAATAAATCCCTGAAGCACCCCCATTTGTTAACATCTTTGTATCTGAACTAACACTGCTTATGGAAACAACCAATGTACATTTCTCAAGTAACCTACAAAACAGTTTTGAGTTGCCACAAAGCATAATACTCTTGAGACTTTGAAAGTAACTTACAGCTAATAAAAATCAAATACCTTAAGTACATTTTAAATATTTTCCTACAGCATGGTCCTCCACTGCTTTAGGTAAATCCCAGGTGGCTAAGGATGGTGGAATGTCTTAACTTAGAAGGTTAACTGTCCTAGAGCAAAGAGTCTACCAGTGCACATAGTGTAAAATCTGTAAACTTAGACACTAACATCAACCACAGCTAACTTCAAGAGCTTTTGTCACAACAAGTACTTGATTTGGGAATGGCCACATTGGGGTACAGTGGTAGGTCTCTTCACCACTCTAAAGTATTTATTTGCTCCTTTTTCTCAATATTTTTCCTTTTTTCATCTGGGAGCAGTGAGGTGTGGAATAATCTCCCCACTAGTTTGAGCCCTGGCCAGCAAAAACTGAAATAATGTAGATTTGAATAAGTATAGAGTTGTTTCATACATTCTTTCATGCTTTCAAATATATCTTCTGGAAAGAAACAATAACATTAAGTATCAGTTACTAGCTTACTGCACAGGCAGTTTAAGGAACTTGAGGACTAAATTATGTATCTAGAACTTTTATTTGGAGTTATGAGGCAGTGTTTTAATAACTTCTCAAAAATAATTACCCAAAATATGATTAATACAATTTACCAAAAACTTTAGTACTCAATAGAAGTGGCTAAATTGTTATAATCTAAGATTGTTAAAATGTCTCAAAAGTACTCATTTTGGTAGTTCTCTTCGGTTATATTGATATAATTTTTGGGAAGGAGAGAAATTTGGGGAACTAATGTTGAGACCACTGCTGTTGTTTTTGCCTTTTCCTTACCTCTGTTCATTTTTCTCCTTTTCTGCATCTGTTACAGTTCTTCTCTGTGCTCTTTCTTCTTTTTGTCTGCTCAAGTGTATTTTCTCCTCATTTTTGGTTTTCCCAGAAATTAATTCATTTTGGGTTATTTTCTTAATCACCAGCAGCAATACATTTTACATAAAAGCTCCCATAGGAAAACTGGTTAGTATTTTACAATGCTAGGTTGCAGTCCTGAAAACACTTCTGTATGTTTGTAACATTAAGCACATTAAAATTCTCATTAACTTTTCTGTTGCTTAATGTTACGCATTTGTTTAAGTGTTTGCAGGATCAGAACCCTAGTCAGCTATTTTTGCAGAGGACTCTGTTTTAGAGCATTGCTGTGACTGCTTGCGCAACTACTGCCTATGGTGCACCAAGGCTTGTGGTGGGCAAACAACTGAGCAGAAGGGTGAGTGGTCAACGATGAAGCAGATCAACAAAGTATAAATGATTTAGAGGAAACGTAGTACCCTGCCATTGTGCTTTATAATTTACGGTTTGATCTTTAGCTGGTAGCTTGCATACTGTGAGTCTGTCTTCAAATGACAAATGGAGCTCAATCCAACACATTATTTCTGATGCCTTCTAAGACACATGGGCCTTAGAAGGCTGTGAACTCTGTGATAAGTTCTTAGTCTGCTGAAACGGTCTACCTAAGGATGAAAGATCCTATGTTGTCAACTAGTTGAATTTCATAGGGGATGATAACATGAAGATGAGCTTCACAGTCCATTTCTCTTGTGATCCATAATTCTGGATTTTCCATTCTGTTCATCTCTTCATCCTAGGTTAACATTAATTCTTTGTGTAATAGTGTTAGGGAAAGTGGGTCTTGTCAAACAAACCTGTTGTCATTCTTAGAGATTACAAACTTGATTGATAAAAGTCACTGTATAGGTGTAATATACTTCAGTTTTATAAGGCGTTTGACTTAGTACCACATAATATTCTGGTTTCAGAAATTAGCACTGCACAATATCAATAAAATATACCTAAATGGATTAAGAATTGGCTAATTCACAGATCTCAAAAAACAGTTGTCAATGGGGAATCATCAAAAAATGGGAGTGTAACCACAGAAGGGAAAACCTCTAATGGCAGCAGGCCATAAAAGAGACCCAGTTTGGGAATAAGAACCATTCAAGAAATAAATGTTTGCTGCTGATGTTTTAAAGAAAGTCACACCAGTGAACTGGTGGAAGTCACTTAAGCACTTGGATTCAGAGACTGTTGAAGTGATAATCACTTTTAACAGCAGTAGCTTCTTTTGCCAGTGTAGAAAAAATATTTTCTTCCTTTGGACTAATTCATTCCAAATTGAGAAATTGTTTGGGACCTGAAAAAGCAGGAAAGCTTGTTTTTTCTTTTCCATATTATGAACAAACAGGAAAATGAAAGTGAAGACAACTGAGTTAGCTAAAGAAGCCAATATTTTAAGTTTCTCATGTTGACTTGGCTGACACAGTCGATTTAATTTTTTTTTAATATTTCATTCAACAATTTTAGTTAAAAACAATTTTAACAAAAACAAACCTGATTTTAAAAAAATGTGAACGTTTAACTAAATTCAAAAATTCTTGTGCTGTTTTGTTAAAATATTTTATTGACATAAGTTGCTAGTGTAGACCAAGCCTTGGAGTGGCTGGAAATATGGCAGGTAATGGGAAAAAATGAAATTATAGCTTGAATAATTGTAAAATATTGTAGATCAAAATAGTTAGTGGAAGAGACGTTTGAAAAAGTGACATAGGTTTGATAGCTGACAGCAGGTTAGCTAACTAAGAAATACTGCATTCTTTTCTGGAATCCTCCATATTAGCAAGCTAAAGCTATATGGGAGGGAGTCCAGGACAAGGCAATGAAAATGACTTAAAGTGCCTGGAAAGACTAAAATTACTAAGGGTATGGCTACACTTGCGAGTTGCAGCGCTGGTGGAGGCTTTCCAGCGCTGCAATTAGTAAGTGGCCACACCTGCAGGGCACTTCCAGCGCTGCAACTCGCTGGCTGCAGCGCTGGCCGTACACCTCACTCAGCATGGGGAATAAGGATTGCAGCGCTGGTGCTGCAGCGCTGGTCATCAAGTGTGGCCACACACCAGCGTTGTTATTGGCCTCCAGCGTATAAGGGTGTATCCCAGAATGCTTTTAACTAAATTACTCCCTTTGTTTTGTTATGCAGCCTCTCTTTGTTTTGTTGTGAACCTCCGGAGCTCCGGTTGCTACCGGAGCTGCTCTACTGGAGCTGCTTATCAGCTCCTGTTTGCTGTGATCAATCTGTGAACAATCAAATGAGATCCTCCTCCCTGCGTGATTCACAGGGGTTGAGTGTTTGCATTTTGCTTGACCAGCAGAGAAAAGGAGTCATTCACAGGGGTTGAGTGTTTGCTTTGCTTGAGAGAAACGGGGGGGAGGGGGCAGAGGGGGGAAAGAGAGTATGTTGGATGCAGGCTGTTTGCAGTTAACAGTAAGGGGGTGGGAAAATTTTCTGATTTTGCACAGTGTCAGTTCCAAAAATCCACTCTCTCTTCTCCCGCCCCCCTCCCCCGGACCCTGTCACACTGCCCCACACCCCCCTCTTTTGAAAAGCACGTTGCTGCCACTTGAATGCTGGGATAGCTGCCCATAATTCATCACTCCCAACAGCGCTGCAAATGTGACCACACTGCAGCATTGGTAGCTGTGAGTGTGGCCACACACCAGCGCTGGCCCTGCACAGCTGGACGACCAGCGCTGCAACTACCAGCGCTGCAGATTTGGAAGTGTAGCCATACCCTAAATGTTTCTTGGTTTAGTGATAGGTAAAAATAGTAGGTCAGAGGAGAGCATATATATACCAAGAAAGGAGAGGATTTATTTAGAACGATTTAAGGGGATGAAACTAGATGTGTTGGGATGAAATTAAGTAAGGGAAAACTTAAGCAGAGTATCTGGAAAAATGTCCAGAGCTCAAGATCATTTGGACTGTGGAATAGTCTTTCAAAGGAAGTGGAGGAAACTTAATTGTTTGATGTTTAAAAACAGGATTGGAGGAAGTGCTAGGAATATAAAACCAGATTTTCAAGATCTCAGCCAGGGTGTGGATTGATTTAAATAAAATCAAACAAAACAGAACAGAAAACCTTGATTTAAATAATTACTTGTAATCTTTGCTTTACATTTGTACTTTTTAGTTATTTCATTGGTTGGTAACCATTAAAGCATGTTGATTTGAAACTAACTCTAGTCTTGACACTAAATGCTACTAATTCTAGCCTTTATGCTAAATTTGGTGGTTCTTTTTAATAATTAAAAGGAATACACTATATCTTTACAAATTGACTTAAGCAGTTATAGAGCTTAACATATATTTATTCAGTCTTAAATTTTATTTTTTTATTATATTAGAAAATGGTGAAGGATAAATTTCTTATTTAATAGATTAATTTTTTTTACTTATGATTTGTGTGTCAAGCTCTATTTGGATGAAAATTGGAATTCAATTAAAAATGCACACACAAAAAATAAATTTGGGCTGTATTAGTTAAATAAAATTATCTTAAATGTGCTTGATATATAAGAAAAAGGTTTATCAGAACATATTTTACACTTAAAACTAATTGCTGTATTAAACAAAGGCAGTATTATAAATTGAGATGATTGTTTCTGGTCACACAATGTTTGCCAACGTGTTAGAGCTATTAGATCTTACCCTCTCATGCCTCCATTTTATTTATTGATTGGAAGAGGAAAACAAACTTTCCTGGTTTCTTAACTTTGAATGAAGTAGTCATTGAATTGAACTGGTTGAATAAATTGAAATGAAGAAAATATTCTCTCTGCACCTGCAAAATACTGTCAAAAGTTAGTTTAGCCCAAAGGGAAGAGGTGGGACAGGGCCAGAGCCTCTTCTCTTCTGGCTATGCTGCCCGGTGCAATGCAGCGGCCGAGTGAGCCCGGAGCCCTCCTTGGCATGCTCAGGGTTGGCTCCTGTCCCCAGAAGCTGAGGCTGAGCAAGGCAGGGAACGGTGACAGCGGCAGCCCTCTCCCTACCCAGGCTCAGCTTCTGGGGACAGGAACCAATTCTGAGCATGCGGGGGCGCTCTGGCTCGCTTGGCCACTCTCACCAGAAGCTGAGCTGGCGGGGTGGCCTACTGCTGCCGGAGCCAAATGCTCTCCCAGGCAGCTGCTGTACTGCACCAGGCAGCATCCGGGAGTGGCTCTGGAGCCTGGCTGCCAGAAGAGCACCTGAACAGCCAGGGGGAGCCAGGCCGGTGCAGCAGGACAGAGCCCCCCCGCTCAGGTAACATGGGATGGGAAGGAGGGGACAGGGAGACCATGGGGGCCTTGGGCTGGGGGCGAGGCAGTGTCATGTAGGAGGTCATGCGGGGTGTCACATGTCCACCTCCTTAGCTGGTGTCACCCTTTGTGTGTCTCACACTAGTCACCTCTGGCAGGGCTCCTAGGCGCGTGTGGGGTGGTACCAGTGGTGGTGAAGGCATCCGGGTATGTGGAAGCCCTGGCCGTGCCAGAAGAATTCCCCGGCAGCGCACCCGGAAGCTCACTGGGCACCAGCCAGCACAGGTGCAGCACTGCCCAAATGTCAGGCGGACTGGGGGCCCTTTGACTGTTCAGCCTTGGGTTCCGGAATTGCTATCGGCGGGCCTGGGAATGCATGAAATGCTTTTGATGCAAGTGTTTGAAAAGATTTTTTGGGCTATAACTAGAGGTGAGTTGATTGAATAAAACAAGTGACTGAACACATGAACCATATCTATTTAACAATAAGTTTGTCTTGGTTGCCCAAGTGGGCTCGGCAAGTTGTGAAAATGCCTGGAAAGATAATAAGTGAAGATGAAACGTGATTGACATCAAACTATACAGTCTTTATGGACAAATAAACAATTCCTCAGATGGACTGAGGAGGCAGGAGGAGGTGTTAGTACACGATTTCTCTACTTAAAGACTCTTATGGCAGGGCTCTGCTGAGTTGCACTGACCCAAGTAAGCAACTTTTCATCTATATATTATAGAAGTAGTGTCACCCCCACAATGGCTTGCCTATTTCAGTAACTGAGTTATCTATTTTGGTAGGCGAAAGGATATGGCCTGCCCTAGAGGAATTGCCAGGGTTTCCCCTATGCCTTCAGGAAACTCCCCAGAAAAGTAACTCTTTACCCTTGGGAGGACACGGATCGAGAATCAGGCAGTAATCTTCAAAAACAAAATATCCTTTATTTAATGTATTTATATTCCTCAATACAATAAATGTTGAAAGCATACATTAAGAAACCAAAACATAAATCATAGAATCATAAATCCTGTTAGCCCAAGTATGTGCATTAAAATACCCAATATTGCAATGTCACGGAAATGGCTTTGAGTATGTTCTACATACAGTGATCAATCGTGTAGGATGCTGACATCAGTTTTAATTAAAGACTTAACTTTATACATAGAAACAAACATACATACAGATACATCCAATTTTATTATTCCCAGCATACACACCTATGAACCTTATTTCTATTTTATTTTTTATACTATGGCTGTCGTGCTTTCTTTCCACAGGCTTCTTTTCCCTCTGCTCTGCCAGAAGTTCTTCTGTTCTGTCACAAAAACCTAACCCTCTTCTACTCTCTTTAGTGATTTCACTCTTCCTTCTCATCTGCCTTCTTCTCATACTTCTCCACCTTCTACTCCTGATCTCTTCCTGCTGCTGATTCAAGCCTGTCAGCTCTCTGCTTTATATACAGTTTTTGCCTATTCTGATTGGTTAGTCCCTTAATCCTTATCATTAGCATACCTATTCTCCAATCATCTTTAAGCCCTCTCTGATTAGTTTGTTCTTATAAACCAATCATAGCTGCTAGATGTCTGTCAATCAAAGCAAGGCCTAGTTGAGAACTTGTCTTGCCTGACTGACCCCTCCCTCAGGTTTTGGAGTGACCTGCGTTTAATCCCAGGCTGCATGCTTGCCATAGGCTGAATTGCTCCAAGACCGCCATCTTAGTGTTTCTGACTGTGACTACCCCAGACTGCCATTTTTACTATTCCTAGCTATAACTGCTTGAAATTGCCTTTATAAATTATTAAATACTTATGACTATAAACAATTCGTATTTCCTTTATACTTTCTTTATGCATCTTGATGTTAAGATCTACTGCTGCAACTCCAGTTTTTACTAATTTAATTTTATTTCTATATTTCCCTTGCTTCAGCTAATGGTGGCAGGGCAATGTTCTTAATACTGTATTCAGTAACCAGAGTAGAGCAGCTCAAAAATCTCTTGTATCAGTGGCAGAATAGAAAAGGCAGTGTGTCAACATAAATGGAAATTTAAAAAATTAATTTCTGCATGCTAACTTCCTTTTTCCCGTTTTTAAACCTACTCTGCATGCAGGCCCCCTATGTGTCTAATCATCACATCATAGGCCGGGTATAGATCGAGGAAAAGCAAACTGATCGCTTTTTGGGCAATGCTTAAGTAATCTCAGTCAAAGTCTGTGGCAGTAAGACATTTCTGCTATTGCCGAAACTTGGGCCAGACACTTTGTTATTGGATGTGGTGCTGCATTGACACCAGTGATAAGATGCTATTTGTAGCTTTAAAATGTCTTAGCTATTCAGACAACCACAGCGCAGTTGTAAATAGCTGAAAGGCTTTTGTAATTTGAAACATAATAAATGATGATTTATCTTCTTTGCTGTTGCTCCAGAGCTATGCTATGGTTAGTGGCTCACTGGCAGACTCAGGCAGTGCTTTGGGAATTGGATTGCTTTCCCAAGAAAGTGGGAAGAATGGTGGAAACAAAAGAGGGGGCCCAAAGTTAGATGCTGTTGGAACTGCATATCACTTGGCCAGAGGTTTGAAAAGTCAAATGAATCTGGCACCTACAAGAGAAGATTTTTTTTTTTAAATATATTAGGCCTTAATCTTCTGTATAAATGTTGCTGCTTTTAACTGTTGAATTGTTTTTCTATAGTGATGGCTTCCACAGACAGATGTGTGGTGCTATACTTAGCTAAGGTACTTGCTCAGCACTTCAGTATATTGGCAACATGACCAGAAGGGATTGTTTTATGTTTGAATGGTTCACATGGCTGTGGTAGTGGGGAAGTATAATGGTCCTAAAACATATTCAAAAACACAGATTCAGTGAGCAAGAGGTAGGAATGCTGAAAAGGATCTAGATAATGTAGTGGACAGTAAACTAGATAGGGGCTTGCAACATGATTCTATGCCAAAAAGAGCCAATGCGATACAGAGAATCAACTATGAAAATTTTGTTGTGGGTATAAATTATATAAAATCTTCATTCTGAGGTCAATAATTACTTGAAGGCTCTTATCTTCTAAAGCTGATTCATGTGAATGAGTTCATTAGCTAAATACAGTTCTTAGTAACAAAAGTGCCAACATGTCTGGCATCTTTGTTAGCAAGAGAAGCCAAGAATTGAGTGGGTAAGGAAACTGCACTAATCTCTAATCCTTAGAAGAGGCCTATCACAGAGCAGAATTGAGGCATGTTGGTAGTGTAGTATAGGGAAATTTGCTCTCCCACTGTCCATGCTGTACATCACGGGATAAATAGAGGACCTCATCTTCTATGATTATTGATGTTAGTACCTTTCTTGAGTGCTAAATTGCCTCCAACTCTGAAAAATAAAAGGGAGAAAATGTGATCGTGAAAGTCTTTCTCTCAGCCTTCAGGAATTCCTGTAAACCTCATGAAACTTGATGTGCATTTAATGTATAGATTAAACTATATGTAAGTTAAAATACTGCTCCAAAATGAGAATAGGTCACCCGTAATGGCTCTCCATATCTTCAGTAATGAAGCATAAATAATAAAATGATTCCTTATTTAAATAGTTTATTTAAGCTGCTATTTGCTTTAAATAACTTCTCAGAAAAAGCATAAGTAACAAGATCCAAACTCACGTAGTGCCTTTTCTTAGTGATGAAGTTCAAGCACAAGAGAAATCCTTAAATTGAGAGAGAATCTCTCAGTATCTTCTAAATTTGTATGTTTCCCAACTTGACATGAATAATATCTTATATTTACCAATCTGTAATTGAGGCGTAACCTGGTTCTCCTTTAAGTTGCTTTATAGATGCTTTGTAACTGAGTTCCTAAGACTTACGTAAAATTATTCCATTAATGTTTATCTTGCACGCATCTTTCTTTGTGTTCACCAGCCAGAAATTTTCCAGATTCACCTTTTAGTACTGAAAACAATATAACCATTGTCTTCCACAGAAAAACTTCTAGTATCCAGATTACATTTTAAAATCATGACAGTTACAGGTCTTTACACTTTTCTTTGAGAATATTGACATACCTGCAGCCCAAATGGCTTCTGCTGGAAGCTGTAGCCCTTAGTTTGAAATAAGAAGTCCTTCTACATCCATTTCTTCAGTCGAAGTTTTTAAAGGGTGATATCTTAGTTGAGAGAAGCTCCAGAAAAAAAAAATCCTTTTTTTTCTCTCCACATCTTTTTCTAAGGGCAGGCTCTGGCTTCATCCTGCTTGGAACAAAAAATTGCCTCCTTTGGTGTGTCTGTGTTGGCATAATTAATACATGCTTCAGCAGTGGTGTAGGTTTTTATGAGAGAGATAAAAACACCAGCCCCCCATCTACTCTTAATATTTATGCTGTTACCACCTGTGTAGCTGCACCATTCCTGACAGTTAATGTAATATAGGTACTAACTTTGGTAGTGGAAAAAGCGCTTGAGTGTACATGAGGAAACCCCCTGATCAGTGGTATCATATGTCTAAACAAACAACTTTATCCTGCTTGTCTCCACTGAACTGAGCATGGTTCTTAAAGAAAGAATACTTGTAAGAGCTGGGAAAAATAGAACTTCCATTTGAACTCCAAAAATATTTGCTGTCTGTGAATGTGGGCTCTCAGAGAAACTAAACTCCCTCTTGTCCTTTCCCCATCTGAATTTCGATGGCTTTCAAGGTTACAAAAGCTAAAGTGTTAATTGAATATCCAGCAAAGTTAAAGATGGCCTATTGACTGGAAAAATGACTTATATGTAACCCCAAAGAAAGCTGCTGAACTTCTGAAGTATTGAACTTTTAATTACATTAATTGGGGAAATTATGCAACATGAGCACTTTATATCAGGCAGACTGCAACTGGAATTAACATTTCACCAGAAACTTTTGTAATAGCTAGTATATCAGTATTTTTTCCTATTCAAGTTTTCTTATACTTTTGGCTGTATTTTCTTGGTAAAGTCAGGAGGATCTATTTAGCCTGGATCTTTTTACCGTAATAGGATCCCACATGGGTAATTACTTTGCATGGCTGCGCTTAATGAAGTTACCTAAGGTAAAGAATCCATTACTACCCCTTGTGACCTGGAATGTTTATTCTAGAAGATGTGGTCTGACTGCCAATATTTTTCCCCACCGGAGAGAGACTAACTGGAGCCAGCTGACTTTTGTGTTGTTTCTGTTGGGTTTATTTTCAACAGTACTTAAGTTTGTGATAAAACTTCTTATGGTTATGTCAAATGTCAGACCCATTAGCACCAATGCATGTCATTTAAGGAAGAGCAATCAAGTGTTCTGTGTTCTTTATTTGTAAATTTTTGCATATATAAGGAAAAAGCCTAATCACATAAACCAGAAGGTGTTTGTAGTGAAGATTTGAATTTTAGATATAATCTGTTGACCTCACAGGGGTGGATTGTGCAATGTTTAGTTCTGCCCTTTTTCAGTTGTTGCCTTACCTGGCTCATACAAGTAAAAAAAATTCTTTGAGGCAGCAATTCTTAAATCAGCACTTCTTAAGATATACTGGATGTGAGCTACAGTTGTTCTTAACTCTTTTCTTAATCATGTTTTTATAGCATATATTATGCCTTTATGACAAAATGCTAAGTTTATATAAAGTGTCAGTACACTTTTCTTTTGCTTGGTGGACTACTGTAACTTCTGAACACTTTTTTTTTTTGTAGTCCACATTTAATAAAAATAGACTGTTCTTTCAGCAAAGCATTTGCATAGATTATTCAGAAAAATAAGTAGTTCATAGTTGTGCTTTGGATGGTTTATCAAATAACTAAACCCTAATTTTACAGTGCTGAGTGTTCCAGATTGAGGTATTCATGTCACTCAGAGATATGAAAGGGATGAGGAATGATACAAATCAGGAATAGAGCAAAATTTACTGTGTCAAACTAATTCCTGATTTCAGTTGAGTTACATTAGGGATGAGTTTGGCCCAGTGTTTGTTTTTAAGCCTTTATTTACTGCAGAGTCTGTCTTTTTATCCTGACAGGCTCTAATCACTAAATATTATTTAAAATAAGGAGAAAAGTCTGATTCAAGTATACTTTTATATGCTATTAGCATCAAAAGAACTAAAATTTAAGCTGGTAGTGTTACTTGATTATATATAGATCTTTTTTTTAAATGTTCACGCCAGCACACTTCAACACTTTAAAGAGGAAAAATGGGAAATTTATAGTGGAGAATGATTCCCTGCTCAAAGAAATCAAACTGTAAGGGGAAAGGGGGGAATGGATTTTTGTTTTCCCATCCCTCTTGTATAATGTATTCATTTTTTCCTGTTTTATCTCTTGCAGCAATGGGTCAAGAAGCTGGCAAACCTGCCTGGCCCAAACCAGTTGGAGGATATCAGACCATTACAGGGAGAAGATATGGAAGAAGACACGCGTATGTCAGTTTTAGACCATCTTTGATGAATCAAGACAGAAATTCAAGCCAACAGAATGGAGAATGTGAAGGATTAGAATTAGACGATGTTCACAAAGAGAAGTCTTTATGTGCGTGCTCTGTAATTTCAAACTGAGACACGTTTTCTTTGGGCGGGAAGGGAAATGGAAATGTATAGAATGGTTAAAGTCATATGAACAAACTATAGTTCATATGTTCTGCATAAAAACTCAATGTGAAGTTTAATGAAAATTAGTATTTATCTTAAAATGATTAAATTTACTTCATAAAATAAATGAGCAACACTGAAAGATTTAAATTTAATAAAATCTCATAAAACATATAATTGTAACTATGAATATATTATAGAACTCTTCTATTATTATAGAAATCTTACCCCAGCACCAGATTCTTGAATAATTCCCAGGTAAGAGGAAAATGCATCATGTTTATTTGCTGCCACAAATAGAGCTAGAAAACAAAATACTTTACATTTCATGAGCCAAATTCTTCCATCATGTAAGTCCATTGACTTAGCAGAGCTACACCAGAAATTAATTCGACTATATATAAATATTTACAAGAAAAATATGAGAGAAAAATAAATGTTGAAATAGCAAATGGCCATTATTTTCCCCTTTTCATGAATATTCAGTTTTCTTTGGTTTGCTAATTTTAAACTTCATCAATAGTTCATGAGCATTCAATAGTAAAGTAGCATTCAGTTAGAATAATTGAACCTAGAAATTCAAAATGGCCTATTAAATCATGTATAGTCCCTCTTCTTTTGAGTCTATTGTATGTTAGTAAATGTTTTTGCAGTCTAGTCTTAAATGTGCCAAGTAATATTTACCACTCTTACACTTACGAGACTATTCCACAACCAGAAGATCTCACTTTTTTGGAAACTCTTCACATAATTTCATTCTATTGTTTTTGAAAGCTTTTTTTTATTATGCTAAGAAATTCCTGTTCCCCTTTTGTGTTTACATCTTTCAAATGTTCAGAGTGAGTGGTATGCAAATATCTACCTTATTTGCATCTTTGTTTTCTGGTAACTCAGTGCTAACCCCATGACTATTTTTGTTGCTTTTTGTTGCTTTTTTTTGTCTGAACTCATTCTAGTTTGTCACTTTTTAGATAATGAAGTGCCCACACTGAACATATTGTTTCAGGTGTTCAGAGGAGGTATATGGTTAAAAGGAATATTACTTCCCTGTTCCGTGATGTGACTCCTCTTCAGATGTAGCTCAAACTTTCATTGACTTTTTGCTGCAATATTTCCTTGTGAACTCATGTCTAATAGTAATGGGCTGTGCTCTATAACCCTTAAGTCTCTACTTGGCATTTCTACTTTTCATATTTTTCCCTGCCATTGAATATTTGTGTTTTGGATTATTTTATTCCCAGATGTATGAGTTTGCATGTTTCCAAGCTGATTCTCATTTTATACTGAGAGTACTGACCAAAACACAAGAGTTATCCCCTGCTAAATTCCATGCCATCTTCAATATCTACTTAAACAACCACAAGAGATAGACAGAAGACACTTCAGTTTAATGTTTCATCAAAGGCAGCACCTCTAACAGAGCAATATCCTTTTAGTTTTGCAGTGACAGCATGCCATGTAAGCCCAAATTCTAGTGTGGGAAACCACAACCCGCATCCTTGTGTTCCAGAAATGAAAATGCTATCAGCTCACCCATTCTGACATGCCGTATCTTTTTTTTTTTTCCAGATAAGACTGAAGAGATAAATAAAAATGTTGGGCTACCATAAATAGAGGTGGCGCTATCTGTGCCACCTATAATTCAAGGTTCTGCAGAAATCTGAGTCTATATGATACAAGTATCAGAGGGGTAGCTGTGTTAGTCTGGACCTGTAAAAAGCAACAATGAGTCCCGTGGTACCTTATAGACTAACAGATGTATTGGAGCATAAGCTTTCGTGGGTGAATACCTACTTCGTCAGATGCAAGCTTATGCTCCAATACATCTGTTAGTCTTTAAGGTGCCACGGGACTCGTTGCTTTTTATATGATACAAGTGTCTCAAGCAGCCATGTGGATTCTAATAATAGAAATGTAGGGCTGGAAGAGAACTTGAGAAGTCATCAAGTCCAGCCACTTGTGCTGTGGCAGGACCATGTAAACCTAGACCATCCCTGATGGGTGTTTGTCCAACTTTTTTTAAAAGCTTCAAATGATGGGGACTCCATGACCTCCCGTGGAAGCCTATTGCAGAGCTTAACTACCCCTATGGTTAGAAAGTTTTTCCTAATATCTAACCTAAATCTCCCTTGCTGCAAATTAAGCCCATTACTTCCTGTCCTACCTTCAGTGGACATGGAGAACAATTGATCAGCCTTTATAACAGCCCTTAACATATTGGAAGACTGTTATCAGGTCGCCCCTTGGTCTTCTTTTCTCAAGACTAAACATGCCCACTTTTTTTCAGCCTTTCCTCATAGGTGAGGTTTTTCTAAACCTTTTTATCATTTTTGTTGCTGTCCTCTGGATTTTTTCCAGTTTGTCCCTGTCTTTCCTAAATTGTGGTGTCTAGAACTGGGGTCTCATCAGTGCCAAGTAGAGCAGGACAGTTAACTCCTGTGTCTTACATACCACACTCCAATTAATATACCCCAGAATCATATAAGCCTTTTTTGCATCACACTGATGATTCGTATTCAGTTTGTGGTCCATAATAACCTTGAGATCCTTTTCAGCAGTACTACCATCTAGACAATTATTCCCCATTTTGTATTTGTGCATTTGATTTTTTCCTTCCTCTAGTGAAGTACTTTGCACTTGTCTTTATTGAACTTCATCTTGTTGAATTCAAACCAATTCAACTTGCCATGGTCATTTTGAATTTTAAACCTTTTGTCCAAAGTGCTTGCAACCCCTCCCAGCTTGGTGTCATCTGCAGACTTTTTCCGCATACTCTCTGTTTCATTACCAAGTCATTAATGAAAATATTGAATAGTACTGGATGCAGGACTGACCTCTGTGGGACTCCACTAGATATGCCCTCCCAGTTTGACAGCAAACCATTGATAAGTACTCTTTGAGTACAGTCTTTCAATCAGTTGTGCACTTACCTTATATTAATTTAATCTAGACCACATTTCCCTAGTTTGCTTATGTATTTGAATAATGTGTAACATTTTTAATTAGAGAAATTTTTTTCTTTTTTCTTCTAGTTTACACCTTATCTGTTTATGCCATATTCCCTATATATATATATATATATAAAAGACTATACTTGGGTACATGTATTTAACCATGCATATTTCATTCTTCTTTATTCAAAACTCTTTTCTCAGATGTATACAAGCTTTCTGTGCTTCTAACGGTAGTTTAAATTTCATAAGTACATACACTGAGCTGTGAATGCAACTTGAGGTTTCCATGCAAACTTGAATATAAATGTTCCAACCCTGATTTGCATGTGCACCAGTCAGAAGTATGCAAAAATGTACACACTTTTGAAGATGGCTCACTGTTCACTTCAAAGATGATCAGATGCTATACTTTATTTTACTTATTCAACCTTTTTCTAGCTTTTCCCCCTCCATTTTCAAAGTCTGCCATTCTTGATGTTCATTGTCATACCATCAGAGGAGTCTACCCTCAATTTTACTATTAAACCTAATTACAATGAAATCATTGTTGCCAATTGGAGCTTTTACATTTACTTGTTAATTTCTCCTTGTAAATCAAGAATGGCATTCTTGCTTGCAAGTACAAAATATACCTATATAAAAATCCCATAAATGGCTTTTTCAGATCCTAGCAGAATGTGCATTTTTGCCCATTAATATATGGGTAGTCTAATTATTAGCAGTATTATTATTAGCAGCAAATTTTTCAGTTTCCTTACCTTTTGAAACATACTAAATTCCTGTGATTCTCATCTCAAATGTCCATTGTCTTAAAGCAATTTAAAAGAGTTTGCCTGCAAATGTGTTTTTGTTTATAGGACTCTTAAGTATTTCTGCTGTCATGAGTGAAGCTGAAATTGTATCATTTAGGTTTGTTCGTTTAGGCTTAGTTTAATAAATGGAACCAAAGCTATATTAGCTGCACATAAGCTCACCTGTGATAAACGTACCTGATCATTCAATTGCACTGTTGTTCCAGTCAACTGCCAGCTTTTTCATGAGCAGGCATTGTTAATGAGAAACTTTATATCCAGTTTGATCACTCCAATGTATTATTCTTTCTTGCAATTTTCTATGAAGGTCCCAATCCATTGGTTCAAGTTTGTTCTGCTTTATCAGATGAACCTTCATTACAGAGTGGTGGATCTGAAGTTCCTGTTTGTAGAACTGTATTGAGGCAAACTGTTGAAACAAACACATCACCATTTTCTCCAGTATGCTACAATCAGGAAGGCAATCAAACCTCAAGGAGCAGTATGAATCCTGATAAAATTCCTGAGGACTGTGCAGAGTATACTTCTGGCGAGTGTAGTGATCTGAATGGTCAGAATGGAATTGCTTTTGTAAACATTGACTCCTATGAGCCAGATAGCAGTGATGGAGAGGATGATGGTGGACAAGTTGATTTTTCCTTAGCAAAAGAGGAAGCAGGCTTATTTCAGGAAACACTGGATCACATGCTTTCTGAGTTGGAGAAAGAGGTAGAGTCCTTCAGTGGCATACAGTCACGATTGTCTACTTTTAATCATAATGCTTCTAGAGAAGTTTCTGAAGAACAAGGACCAGTGCCTTCAATGAGATATAGCATAGACTCAGATCTTGGCCATCGAAATAATAGGACATTTAAAAAATCACCTGCTGAAGATGAAGTTATAGGAAAAAATAACTTAAGTGGTAGTGCCAGTTGTGAAACACAACAGAGAAAAATTATAGCTGATGTTGCCATCAGGACCCCTGTAGGGATTTGTAATGAACTGAATACCAGTGATGGCAAGACTGACCAAGGAAAATCACCTGAACTGGTAGTGAGACCTAAAGTTAGAAAACAAAATGCTACAAACCTGTTGGATAGAAAAAAGCTTACTAGTGATGATGAGGCGAAAAGCAGTACTAGAAGGAGGAGTGAAATTTTCGAAGCCCAGCAAGGCAGTGCAGAACATGCCTTGAGAAATAGCAAAGAAAAAATGAATTCCAGTATGTTCTTTGACCCAAGAGACTATGAAGGTACTCAAAAGAAAACAGAAAATGATCTAAAAAGTAATGTAACCACCCAAGAGAGAACATCTGTAGTAGATGATAGTGCTTTCTGGGATGAATTTGAAGATTGCAGCAGGCGTTTACCTAGTTCCAACAAAGATGAAGACAGGTAAGATTTTTAATATATACAGTATTGTAGCATCTTAAGTTTGTAAAAATAATGTACTAATCTGAATAACTTTAGCAACTATTAGGAGGTAGTAGTGGTTTAAAAAAGGCAAAGTATCCGGGAAATGAATATATAAAATGGCAAAACAAAAAATTGCTCTCTAAATTGTTTGTGACCTTGTCATGAGTTGCCATCTTTCTCCTCCTCAAATTGCTGTGCAATATTAATATCTGCTGCTGTACCGAAACCCAGAAATGCATCATTGCATATAGGGTTTTTTCATTTTAAAATATTAACCAGCCCGTTTTTCATTCCACTAATATGTAAGGTATTTGTGCTTCAGTCAAAATTGATCATTTAAAACTACATTGAATTATAATTTTCTGCATACAGTTATTTGTAGAGAAAGATTACTGAATACTATTTGTAATTTCCTGCTGTAGAATAATTTCTTTTAAAAGATGTGCAAGGTAATGTAGAGAGGGAGACTTAACTGCTACAGTTGTGTATTGTACTAGGAGGTTTTAGATGTCTGAAAAACTTGCATTTCTGCTACGTTTCAGTGTCTCCATTCTGTGTACTGTAAGCTAAAGCCCTCCACATACCATGTGACTCTTAGTCTTAGGCAGAAACATAGGTTAACATCCTGCATTCCAAAACAAAATATTTTGAAGATTGGTTTGTGGAAATGCAGTTGGGTGAAGTAAGCATTTTGTTTTTGAAAGCCTATTTTGGAAGTCCTCTGTAGTAGCCTATATAACAAGGGTGGCCAAACTGGTTTGTGAGCCACGTGCATCTCTTTGCCATTGAACTGCAGCTCGTGGAGCCCCCCATTCTCCACCTACCAGAAAGGGGGGGTGCAGGTGGGGAGTTCAGGACCTCTGCCTTGCAGTGGGGTGGTGGGGTAGGGGTGCCTGGTGGGGCTTGGGGCTTTAACAGGAGTGAGGCTGAAGCCCCGAGCCTCAGCAGGCGCCTCCCGCAGGGCTGAAGCCCCAAGCCCCAGCAGGTGCGCCCCAGCTCTCTAACTTATGAAGATTGTTGTATGTGGCTCAGAGGGTCAGTAAGTTTGGCCACTCCTGCTATATAACTTTTAGAAGACGTCTCCTTCTTTCCATAACTTTTGACTAGTTTCACTGCCAGTCAATGTAGGCAGTTGTAGACTGAAATTGATGAATATCTTGTATGTTGCACTTTTCTTTTTCACTCTTTAGTTTGCCTGTGTACAGCAGCAAACTAGTGGTTACTGTAGCATGGCAAATCTCCAGCAAATCCACCATGCATAAGCATCTTATGCTGTGAGTAAATCTTAAATGTTACAAAATGCATAAAATGTAATTTCTGTATTTGAGAATGACACATAGTATTAGCTTTTTAATTTACGCTTGTAAGAAAGACCAACTGCTGATATAATTCTCATTGAAGTTTTAATGATCATACTTATCCGCAAGAACTATAAATAGAAGAAATATCCATAGCTAGATAAAAACATAGGTGTAGTACCCAAAGGAGGAAGAATTCTAAAATGATTACTAAATTGTTGAGATCCTAAAATCTTTTTAAAATAGCCCTTCAACTTTTTGCTGTATTTTTTTATAAAGATATTAACTACCAAAACGACATTAATGGAACATTGCCTCATTGTATTAAATTTAAAGACAGAGTTAAGGTTCACAGGCCATCCATAATCGTGCAGTTGAGGAATTGAGTCACTATGGGTAACATTTTCAAATCCACTTAAGTCCCATTAAAAGTTAGTGGGACTTAAGTGCTTTTGAAAATGTTACCCAAAGAAGTTAAGCAGCATGGCCAAAACAACTTAAGTCTTTGGCAGAGCTGGAAATAGAAATCAAATCTCTGGAGGTCCAATTTTCAGTGCATTTAACCACAGATCTAATCTTCTCTCTTGATATATAATTGACCTTGTATTTTTTTACTACTTTATGCTCCTTGGCCAGACCCATTTACCAGTTCACATTTTTACCACTTATGAGGGATTTACAGTATGAAAAATTGTCTGCATAAACTCTTGTAACTAAAATATTGCAAGAGAATGAAATCTTCAAGGCCTTGTAAATGGATTCAAAAGGTCAAGCCTTTTATTTAATGCCTTTGGGCGGACTTATGAGGAATACTAACATGAGGGAGGATGGGAATAACCTGTAACAGTTCTTCTTCTTCTGTTATGTGTTAGGGCAGATCCCACTCTAGATACAGATGTGCCTCGTATGCAAAACTAGAGTTTTTTTAATAGCATCTCTCAGGGCTATGCATGTGTCCTCTGCTGCCTCATACTCCCATACAAGGGCATAAAGGGTAGGGGAGCCGCAATACATGGCAGCAAGATAGAACCTAGCTGCTGGCTGACTCACTAGGCTTCAGCTCTGGCTAAATTTCTCTAATGCTTCTTCAAGCACTCTGAAATGCCTCAGAGCTATCTTTATTCTGTATTACCTAGTCTGGTCTAGCATTTGTCAGGTAGAAGTTGCTTGCAGACCCTCCTGTACAACCACTTTCCCATACATAGCTTTTTTTGTGGGCTGTTAGAATGGTTGGCTCAAAACTTTCAGGCTAGTAGACAGCTAGTTCCACTGAAAGACAGGTGCAGCAGGTGCCTGTTCTTGGGAGAGTCTTGCATCAAAGCACGTGCTTTGGCTGTCTTTCATTTTCTGAAATGACCTGCAAGTTGAGGGATGCAAGGCTGAAGCTCCATCTTCTGGAGCAATCTCAGAGTGGGACTGGATCCAGAAGAGCCAAGCTTGAACATCCCTCTGACAGTCAAGCCCACATCTTCCAGCCCTCCATTTGTTAGCAGGTGACTCCAGAGATCTCTGCAGAGAAAGTAGCAGCAAAGCCCAAGATGGATTGGTATTAGCGTTGACACTAGTATTGACCCTGACTTAAAAATTGACACCTCAGATGTTGGAGCAAAGTGTTGAAAGTGGGAACTCCAAGTACTTGGACAGGAGCTCTAGAAGGAACTCTGTGTGCTCTCTTATAAAGAGGGACACTGGAATATATCACAAGACAACCCAGCCAAATCACGTACTGTGTTGATGACAGGGCAGAAAAGAGCAGACTGTGCTTCAAGAGTTCAGAGCTGTTTAGTGAATGGATAGTGTTCTATGTTCACTGAAAAATTTCAGTGTCTCTAACCTCTCTGGGGAGATGCATTCCCCCACCCTATCAAAAATGCTTCAACCATCATACCAGCAGACACTGTGTACCCATTCTACCAGAGACAGAGTACCTGGCCAGGAAATTCACAGGTATAACATGAGGTGTCAGTCCTCCATGACCTTGCCCCCAGAGTTCTCTGCAGCAACCCTCCAGCAAATTTGATGGGATGGTTGAGAGTTGCATAGAAATGAGTGCACAGAGAATGACCTTTGGAAGCTTCATCACCCCATTCCCCCAGGTGTGATCTGTTGATAACGTAAGACAGATGCGTATGGGAGATCATAGCCCATGGCTACCCCATACAATCCATTGCTTACCCCCTTCCCCATTCCTCTTTAGGGATCCTTCTCACAAAAGCCTATTACAAACAGGAGTGACCAGATTGCTTCATCTAGCAGCTATAGGGGAGGTTCCTCAAGAATACAAGGGAAGAGATGTCTGCTTCCACTATAACCTTAAGCCAGAGGGGGTATTTGTCCTGTCCTAGACCTGAGGAGACTCAAGATATACATATGCCATCTCAGGTTCAGGATTGTAATACTTGCTTCCATCATGTCATCAGTCCAAGCCCAAGACTGGTGCATGGTTCTTTACTTGCAGGTAAAGACGCATACTTCCATTTGCCATCCACCTGGTCCACAGGAAATACCTAAAATTCACAGTGGGGCCAAACCATTGCTAGTACAGAGTTCCACCCTTCGGACTCTCCGGTGCATTAAGAGTGTTTGCCGAGTGTTGAGCTGTAGTAGTAGCAGTGCACCTGTGGAAACTAGAGTGTTTTCCTGTGTCTAGATTGGCTGGTCTGAGACAGGTCCTAAGAGGAGGCTGAAGCAGCCCTGAATCACATCCTCTTCTTTCTCTCACAGATGGGACTCCTGGTGAACTATGAGACGCTATCTCTCAGACCAGTGCAGATGCTAAGAGTTCCGAAGAGTGTGACTTCACTTAAGTGAAAGCCTTCTCCTGGTTTCAAGACAATCGAAAACTACATATGAATGTCTTGAAATTGACAGTCATCCTACTGGCTTATGAGGTGGTCCTACCAGTCCTTTGAAAGTTAGTGGTGCAGATCGTGAGAGACAGCTTATCAGCTACACACTATATAAAACAAGCAGAAGTCACTCAATCATTCCCTCTCTGCCTGGAAGTGATTGAGTCTGGAAATGGTGCTATCAGCATGGGGTGACTCTAATAGTTTTCCATCTAGCGGAGGTTTACAATGCCCTGGCTGACTTCTAGAGCAAGAATGTGGTTGCATGAATGGTCAGTGCAAAATCAGTCCTGGAATTGTTATTCTGCCAATGGAGAACTTGCACTATAGACCTTTTCACCATGATGGACAACACCAACCATAACGTGGTGTGAACTCCAGTTCCTGTCTGGATGCCTTTCTACTTTGGTGGTTTGAAGTACTACTGTATGCCTTTCCAACAATCCCCAGGATCGTTATCTAAGATCAGATTGGGCAGAGCTATGGTCGTCGTCATACCCCCCTGCCTGTCTGAGGTAGTTGTGGCTGTCAGATCTCCTGCATCTGACCTGCAGCTTCCTCCTGCCCCAATGCCTTCCCATCTGTCCAGAAACAGCCTGGCAGAAGTAGGGTCAAATATTGTACCTGGACCCACAACCGTTGCATCTAAGAGCCTGGCTGTTGGGTGGTTGAGTAGGACTGAGAGAGACTGTTCATTGTAGGACCAGGAGATTCTTCTACAGAGTCAGAAGCCCTCCACCAAGAAGACATATTCTTCAAAGTGGAAAGATTTTCCATATGGGCAGTGCAAAATGATATGAACCCAGTTGAGGTCCTGATAGCCAAGATTCTGGATTACGGTAGTGCTCCTGAAGCAAGGAGGAGTAGCCTTTAGGTCCCTTAAAGTCTATCTGGAAGCAATATACAGAGAGCCACACTCCAATACAGTCACACTTGGTCTTTCATGCCCTGTGATGTCTAGATTCCTCTAGAGCTTTCTCCATACCTGCCCTCTAGTTTGAGACCCTGCTACCTGTGAGCTTAATGTTGTTCTCTTACAGCTCATTTGAGCCATTAGCGGAATGCTTGTTATATCATCTCCACCATCAGGACTGTCTTCTTCGTAGCTATTGCATCAACTTGAAGAGTCAGTGAACTGCAAGTTCTCATTCTGCCATTGTTTCACATGGGCAAAGTGGTGATGAGAGCACACTCTAAATTAATCCCTAAAATGGTCTCTCAGAATTCCACCTGAACTAGTCCATCACCTTGCCAGTCTTCTTCCCAAAGCTGCACTTGTTGCCAAGAGGAAAGAAGCTTCATACTCTGGATGTATTTAAGGCTCTGCTTTATTACATCAATAGGACTAAAGATGCCCCCCTCAATTTTCTCCACACCTCTTTGTGCTGACCAAATGTGGTGCATCAAAAGGTCAAACTGTCTGGTCTTGGAATCTCTATGTGGATTTCAAAATGCATTTCAGCCTGCTACAAGTTGTCCGGCAAGCCTCTGCCTCCAAATATCAAGGCACGTTCCACCCGGACACAGGCACTGTCTCCGGCCTATTTCAGAAATGAGATCTGTCAGGCAGCCATGTGGAGCAACCCCGGAGACTTTTTGGAAACATTATGCACTTGACGGGGCTACATGACTGCCAGGACAGATGCCAAGTTTGAAAAAGCAGTACTTGAATCTCTGTTTGATACAACCGAAACCTTGACTCTTGCCATCTGGGGAGAATGCTATTCACCTAGGGTGAGATCCACACTGACACATACTCAAAGAAAATACAGTGACTTTCCCTACAGTAACTGTGTGGTTCTTCGAGATGATGTATTCAGTGTGGATTCCACGATCCACCCTCCATCCCAGTTTTTCTGAGTCCTTAGCTATACAGGCTTTGAATTGCGAGGGCACTGAGGGAGAGTTGTGACTGTCCCACTCTTTATGCCCTTGTATGGGAGCACGAGTACGCATGAGGCACGTTCAAGGCCCTGACAGACATGGTTATTCAAAAAATCCAGACTGCTGTGTATGGTGCTCATGTACACCTAGAGTGGGATCTGCACTGGCTACACCATCTTGAACCACAGTTATTGTAGGTAAGTAACTGTATTTTACTTTCAAGGTTATATTATTGCATAACCTTCTTTTCCACAGTGCTGCTACTATAGATGTGGTGAGTAACTACATTTATATAATTTAAGCATTGGCTCCCAGGAGGCAATCTGTCTCTTTGCCTCTTTGTAGAATGGTAGGGAGGGAAAAATATATAGACCACATGCTTATGAATATTGTCTTAGTGATAATGGTAATAAATGAACCATTAAATAATAAGCACATGTGTTTTAAACTACAAATACTAGCTCTTCACTTTTGTTTCAGCTCTGCTATTGCTGTTACTGATGAGCATCCTGTAATAGGGCTTGGGGAAGGCCATATACCATCAACAAAATAGTGTAACTGACTCCATATGCTATAGTGTCAAACATGTAAAACAAACCACATGAGAGTGAGTTTTGGTTTTGCTATAGTAACTTGAACTTGTGACACTAATGGATACAAACTTTTGTTTCAAGTTGACATTTCCCCATTAAAACTGGGCTTCTACCACCTTAAGTCAATTTTTGCCCCAAGTGGATTTCTCCATACAGGGAGCTACTACTATGAAATTTTTTTATTTTTAATGGTGTGACCTTTTTCTTGGTACCCTAACTTAGCTAGGTCTCAGCTGTTTTCCCTTAATCTTTGGATTTGGACTCTGGATATTATTATAAGAGATCATGCCAGAATCTTTCAGGTGGCTGAATGGGTAGAAGAGCAAAGTCATCCTTGTGATGGGTTGAATCACAGAACCCCCCTTGGGAACTGCCAAGTGATGTGCCAAGACTACTTCTGCCCCTGCTTTCCCTGCCAGCTTGGGACCCCAGCACCCTGTCTTGCTGGGCCAGACATGCCTGTCTGCTCCAACATAGACCCAGGGTCTGAATTACTTGCCCTGAAGCTGCAGACTTAACTTAAAGCAGCTTACAGAAGTGTTCTTGTCTTTTACACTCAGATGCCCAACTCCCAATGGGGTCTAAACCCAAATAAATCTGTTTTACCCTGTATAAAGTTTATACAGGGTAAACTCATAAATTGTTCGCCCTCTGTAACACTGATAGAGAGATATGCATAGCTGTTTGCCCCCTCCCCCTTGTCTTTACAGCATTCTCTCTGGACTTATCAGATTTCTTTTTCAAATGGGATATTGTTGAACTTCTACCTGCTGTTTTATTGGTGACTCTTGAAGACAATTTGAATTGACATTCCAGTTTATGGAACTATTTCCTCTGGGGAATAACTATTCATAGATCAGATGGACAGTTAGATGTATTTATCTATTTATGGGACTACTCCCGAGGGGCTTCTAACTTTACTGGACACCTACTGGTTAGCTTTTATTTACCATTGTAGTTTCAGCATGCATGACCAGAGCCAGTATAAAACGGTGAATGTCTCTTTTGGGGGAGAATAGGGGATAAATAAATGTACAGATCCTGCAACATCTTTCCCTCAGCTTGCATTTATCACGTATAGCTTCCAATGTACTGTGCTATTTGGTTAAACGTGTTCTTCAGCAAATTCTGTCAGCATGGTTATGTACTATTAGAAGGAAACTTAATTCTCCATTATTTCTCCATTTCCCCAAATAAGTTTGAGGGCGGGAAGAAGGTAAAATTTCAAATGTCAACTTCATAATGATTTGCAGACTAAATCCTGCTCTGCAGCTGTCCCAGGACTGCCTGTGTCTTAAATAAGAAGACATTTTCTCCATCAGATTACAGACTCTCTCCTTGCCTACCCATTATAGTTTCCTGTGATTTGTTATTGAATGACATACTCCATTATCTCTGCTTTGATCTAGGCAGGTGTCCTCTGTCCCCAGAGGCAAAAGATCCAAGAGCTATGCAAATTGCTTTATAGAAGATGCTGTTTGACATGTTATGTAGCCTACTTCTGGAGATTCAGCTAATGCCTCTACAATGTTAATGCTACTATAAGCCATGAGAGTAACATCCAGTCAGATACCATCTACTGTGCTCCTTTACTGCACTATGTTGTGGGTGAAAGTTAAACTTCCTCAATCTTTACCCTTTTCTCAGGAAAAACTTCTCTGCCATTGGTTCTTTTAGACCAGGCGTGGGCAAACTTCTTGGCCCGAGGGCAACATCTGGGTATGGAAATTTATGGCAGGCCATGAATGCTCACGAAATTGGGAGTTGGGGTGTGGGAGGGGGTGAGGGCAATGGCTGGGGATGCAGGTTCTGGGTTGGGGCCAGAAATGAGGCATTCTGGGTGTTGGAGGGGGCTCCGGGCTGGGGCAGGGTGTTGGGGTGTGGGGGGGAGGGGTCCAACTGGGGTGCAGGCTCTGGGGTGGGGCTGGGGATGAGGGGTTTTTGGTGCAGGAGGGTGCTCTGGGCTGGGACCGAGGGGTTCAGAGGACAGGAGGGGATCAGGGCTGGGGCAGGGGGTAGGGGTGCAGGAGGAGGTCAGGGGTGCAGGCTCTGGGCGGCGCTTACCTCAAGCAGCTCCCAGAAGCAGTGGCATGTGTCCCTCTCCCCCCCCCCCCCCGGCTCCTGTGAGGAGGTGTGGCCAGGCAGCTCTGCGCACTGCCCTAGCTGAAGGTGCCACCCCTGCAGCTCCCATTGGCCACAGTTCCCTAATGGGAGCTATAGGGGTGGTGCTTGGGGCAAGGGCAGCGTGTGGAGCCCCTGACTGCCCCATGTGTAGGAGCCAGAGGGGGGACATGTCACTATTTCTGGGAGCCGTGTGGAGTGGGGCAAGCCCCCTACCCTGCTCCCTGACGGAGCCCTGGAGCGGGGCAAGCCCCAGACCCCACTCCCTGGCAGGAGCTGGAGGACCAGATTAAAACGTCTGGAGGGCCTGATGTGGCACCAGGCCGTAGTTCGCCCACCCCTGTTTTAGACCCATGCACCTAATAATCTTCAGTTTTTTCTCCTGTTCCTTCAATTTAGATGTCTCATTCACATATAGAGATTATTTTTAAAAGTACCAAATAGTGTTTAGAAGTGGAGGATCAATGTTTGGGTGTGAAGTCTTGCATGCTATGGAAATGAGGCCATTGCCACTCACTTGTATCCTTCTGGCTCCTCTCAAGGGTCTTGCCATCCTTTTCTTTTCCCAGGGCAGGAAGAGAAAGGGTTCTTATGTAGTATCTGGAGTGAATATTTTGAAGGTATTTCATGGACTCTGCAAACATGGATGGAGGAGGGAAAAATGAAAAATTGTGCGAAATAATATGGACATGGTTTTTAAAAATCATAGTGTTATAAGAAGATAAACAAATCCTCCTTTTTATAAAGAAGCAACAGCTTTTATTCATGATGGTAAGATACATGAATGGTACAAAATGAATGTATTTCAGAAATATTGTTTATATTTAGAAACAGTTCTCTACCCTTTTCGTGAAATAGCTAATAATGGATTTTAACTTTGGCTTTTATTTATTTATTTATTTATTTTTGAACCTGTCAATACTTTAAACACAACATTGACTTGTCTCAAATTGCAGTTCTGAATGCAGTGATGGGGAGTGGTCTGCATGTTTGCCCTCCTATTTTGCTGCTACAGAAAAAGACCAATCCTCCAGCGATGAAAGCTGGGAGACTCTGCCAGGCAGGGAGGAACGTGAACCTGAAGTGCAGAGCAACAGCAGTGGCCTAGAAGAGGAAAACACAGACTTCTGTTTCCAAGGCGGGTATGTTTATTTTTGTATTTCAGAAAGTGATTTCTACTAATAAGTGAGAATTAATAATATGATGTGTACTCAACAGTATATTTAATTGTTGCCATTTTAAGTAAATCTTAATTTACCAGCAGTTACTATGGTTGTATCAGAAAGAATGCAGTATTTGCCTATATTTAGACTAGGAAATAACTCTGGTGTTTCATACAGACCCACTGTTGGTAATAGTTGACTTCTGAATGATAGCTATAGTAATACTGTAATGCTATTGAGAAATACTGATGATTGCACAAGCAACAAAAGAGACTTACTAGACTAAAACAGCGAGAGTGGATTCTCTATTATCTTTGTCCAATTTCATTGTAATGAACACTCTTCTTCTTTACATATATTTCCTGCTTTTCAGATACCTTCTCCTACAAATTTACTTCCATGGTTTTCTGTCCAATTCTCTTTACCTGGTTGCTCTTCCTCCTCTGGTCATGGAATTTGCCATCATCAGTTCTTTGTTTATTCAGTCATATGTGTCAATAACTGTTGCAACTTTGTTCTTCAAAGCAAACTTTGGAGGCTTCCAGCTGAGAACTCTCCTCTGAACCAGTCGGTATTATTTCTTAATTGACTAGAGAGTTCTTCCTTGAGCGACAGTAGTCACTCCCAGTTCTTCTGCTGTTCCACACTCTCAGGTCCTTCTTGCCTAGGGAAATCACTACCATTAGGGTATTTCTGTTCTGGCCTTCATAAATTTCAGGTGTAATGAATTAGCACAGCTTTGCAAAAATACTGTTTAAAAACTTACCAGTCCAGACACAAGATCTTTTCTGCCTTTGCAACATTGATGGTGGGAGAACCTGACATTTTATTCACCTGTCAAGTAAATCACTCGCCCTGGGAGATTACACATTTGAAAGGTTATTCACTGTATATTTTTGGGTGAAAGTGTGTGGCTTTCCATTACACTTTTTAGTCTGTTAAATAATATTATGCGTCAAGAATTTTGAATGAGTGCCTAAATTTGGTTACTTATATCTATTTGTAGGAATCTAAATCAGAATGGCCTGATTTCACAGTCTTTGATGATTGCAAGTGTTCAACACTTCAAAAATAATAATTTAGATGATTTAGATGCCTAAATATGGCTATAGGTGACCAAATATAGGCACTGATGTTTGAAAAAGTTGATCTTTATACTCTTTTTTTTAAATAATTGGTACAGCTTATATAGTGCTGCTATATTAGTGACAATAATAGTGTGGTGAATAATTTACTAAATCAACATTTCTCAAACTGATCTGCAAAGCTGTTTCTGTCACAATGGTTAAGCATGTGCAATTGAAGTAAGAGGTAATTCTGTATTCTAGAAATTTCATTTGTGTCTGAAGAAGTCTTCAGGAATAGGGGTCTGTTTTGTTCCTGTATGACTCTGTGTCCAGGTTGCTGTGCAGGAATTTGCCTATTAATTAGTCTTTTTGTGTTTTTTCTACTGTAAATTCAAACCTGATCAAACTTACTGACAAAAAATAAATTGTAAAACTTGAAAAACAGATAGTAACACTCTTCTAGGCAATTTGGAGAGATTAGAGCAGAGTGGGATGTAGGGAATAAAGGGATATTTGGTACTAATAAATACTGGCTCTAAATCCAGAAAGAAGTAGTAAATAGTAGAGATACTGTATCAGATTAGGAACATAAATCCACTTTAATACTACTTAGTTATTTTATTTTAATCTCTTAATGGTGCTATATAGGATGTTTTCTGTTAATCAAGAACTTAAGGTGTTGAAAGTGTATGAGATTTGAAAGTTGCAAGGGAAGTGTACTCTAAGGTGGATATTTAGTTTAACAAGGAGTCTGTAATATACAATCTCTTAAATAAAGCTGTGATTTTTCTCTTAGGGATTATTGGTGGCCCGGGCAGGGGGAGAAGGAGTTTTTTTGATAAAAGCACAAATATCTCATGAGTGACAGTGAAACTATCTTTTGTGTTCTATGCAGGGCAGGGCATTTCTTGTGTATTTGTCTAAAATATGTTAAATCTGGATTGAAAACTCAAACAACATTTGAGCATTTACTGTTTTTTTCTTTTAACTTAACATTCTGTATTTTTGGCCAGACTTTATGTCTTCCCAATGTGCCATGGGCTTTTTTGGGTTGTCATAGTTGGAAGATCAGTAAGCATTTGAGGTAGTACTAGAAAAGTCATTGACTATGTAATGCAGAAGGAAATGGATTAAGAAAAACTAGGTAATTTTACCTAGGACATTCACTGTAGTGTGCAGCCTTTTAGTCAATAAGGTAACTGAATGCACAAGTCTTTCTCTGGAGGTTTTTTCTGTAATTCAAGACATTCAAATTGCACTCTTGAGATCGGTGGCATCAACAAATTGATTGAATTATAATCTTATAATACCCTCGGGAATACATTTTTTCTGTATTTGCTATGTGAAATAGAATAATCATGTGAATATACCCAATATTTTTTTAGAATAGCTTTCCTGTCTGACAAGCACTAGCGTTCCATTGCTGTGTTGCAAAAGATCGCTTGTGGCCAGCACAGTGCAAGCACTCTGACATGGTAAATTTACCACCTGAATTTTGCTTTTCATCAAAGTAGTGTCTGTGGCTTGTCATGTTGGTCATGTGTACAACAGCCAAACAATACCCATAGTCCTATTTTTAGTGGTGGTCTCTTCAAGGCCTCTGCCTTCACATTTGGTGAATGAATAAAAGTGTTGCTTAACTAGCATCGGAGCAGTGGTAATAACCTGTTGCAAACAACTGCTGAGATTTAGTGTGATTTATACACTTCATATGCTGGATTTTTTTCTAAATTGGAATAAAAATATAGACATAAGGGCTTTTATCCTTTCTGTCTGAACCGTAAAACAATTGAAAGAGATTTCTGCATTCTCTTCAGAAATCACACAATTCTGCATTACATAGCCAAGAAGCTGTGACTCTTGCAGTGTGTGTCAGAAGTGAAGATCATATATTTTAAAGACAGTATACAGTACAGTCTTTACAGGGCAGTTACCCTCAATAATTCCCTGATCTGCAGCACACACACAAAAGTATGGCTGCCACTTAAAAAAAAAAAAAAGGGCGGGGGGGAAGGGGCATGATGTACCGTGTTCATTTCTTTATAAATTCTTATATTGCCATCATCACTGTAGTATATGAGAGGAGTTTGTGCCCAGTGTGGGGGAGGGGACTACAGGCAGGTGACATCTCAGGGGTTTTATTGGTGTCTGTTCTTTCATATTCAGGTACTTGTATTGAGCCCATCATGGCAATATTGGAGTATCTTCCTGTCCCTACCCCAGTAATGTAGCTTACTGAGTCCAATTCATGCACCTCTGATAGTTGCCGAGATTCCAGGAGAGGCACCACAATTGCAGGAGTTGAGTTGTCTCCTGCTATCTGTCCTCTGCTGCAGATAGAAGGGTTCCTTCTATATTCTTGCAAGGAATCAGGCTTATTTCTGATTTCTGGGGATGGGGACTCCTGGAGGCTCAATTTTCCATTACAAAAGCACCTTAAAATGCCTATTAATGGCAATTACACACCTTGACCCTCATTGACTGGCAAAGTGAGTGCTCACTATAGAGCCAAACACTGACTTTTTAATTAAATTTCTTTAAACTCTATTAAAGACTATCTTACCTGAAAGAACAGGAATGTGGGTGATGTCAGTATATTCAACTTTATTCTCAGTTATGTATCTAGTAATTTATCAAATTTAATCTTGGTGTCCCTTTAGGTGAAAAATTAATTGAAAACATATAATTCTTTTTAAAAAGTAAGCAAGGGTTTAGGTGTTCTCTAAACTAAGCAAAAAGGTGCTTTTTTTCAATTGAGCTAGTTCAAATGTATTGAAAAACTCATTTAACACCAATGTAGACACAGTTTTACACTTTTTAGCTCAACTTCACCTATAATTCAACCAGCTAAAATCAAGCTGAAGGAGTGTGTACGTTCATGTTACATGGAGTTTTCAGTTGAACTAACTTGGTTGAAGAAGGCATCTATTTCTCTACTCTAAGCAAGGCCTTAGAGGCCAGTTGGGATAACTCCGTGGTAACAATTGGCAAATGTTAACTTATTAACTTCTTCTGAACTTCCTCCAAATTGTCACTACCTTTCTAATAAAAAAAAATCAGGAATCAGTATGATGTTCAAGGTGCAGTCACTCCAGAACTTAAAATGCAATGTTTTTCCATCTTCTAGCAGATAAAACAGTATCAGGTGACCTAAAATTGGCCCCTGTTAGCTCAAGTAGCTATATGCTTGTGGCAAAAAATGAGGGTGAGCAGATGCTAACTCCAATGCTTTTCCTTTTACTTTGTGCCAAACTACAATGAGATGTGTGCCAGCTGTTTAACTGGGCTTGCTTCTAGCAGTTGGAGCTGTGAAGCATCTCATTTTGGCAACAAGAGTGTGTAGTTCTTGGGTTGATGGTGGGTGGAGCTTCTCCTTCTGCTCTCTGACTCCTACTTAATATTTGGATTTCAGAATCATTAAATGTATCGCCTGTTTTCACACGTGACTTGCCAATGGAACAGCTATAGTATACTGATATACTAGTATTCAAAAACCAGTAGGAGAACACTTCATTGTCCCTGGACACTCAAAAGACTTAAAAGTGGCAATTCTTCAACAAAAAAACTTCAAAAACAGATTCCAACGAGAAACTGCAGAACTGGAATTTAATTTGCAAACTGGACACCATCAAATTAGGCCTGAATAAAGACTGGGAGTGGATGGGTCACTACAAAAACTAATTCCCCCCTGCTGATACTCAGACCTTTTTGTCAACTGTTTGAAGTGGGCCACGTTGATTACATTGAACTCATTAGCACTACAAAAGTGATTTTCCTCCCTTCTTGTCAACTGTTGAGAATAGCCCACTTCCACCTTAATTGAATTGGCTTGTTAGCACTGACACATACACACCCCCGCCCCCTGGTAAGGCAACTTCTATCTTTTCATGTGCTGTGTATTTATACCTGCCTCTGTATTTTTTACTCCATGCATCTGATGAAGTGGGTTTTAGCCCATGAAAGATTATGCCCAAATAAATTTGTTAGTCTCTAAGGTGCCACAAGGACTCCTCGTTTTTGTAGCTGGTAGGTTTTGCATGTCCACCAAAGTAGATTTCAGTTCTCCAAGGATAAGCACCTTATTCGATCAGGTTATGGATGGAAATATAGGAAGCGAAACACCATCAACAGTTTTCAAAATAGGAATGAAAATGTATTTAAAAGATAAACCAAAAGTGAGCATGACACACAGACTGTATTAGATGCTGAAAAAACTAAAATGTAGTTGTACCTTAAATTACTCAGTATTCAACTCTGAAATAACATTTCACTCTCCTATAGCAATTATGATCTGAAAGCACTTTACAAATATCCCAAATTAATTCCATAATATCCCTGCTAGGAGTAGGCAGGTTTTAATCCTAGGTGAAGGATGTTTTAGGCATAGAGACAAAAAGAAGTTTTGCTCGTGGTCATGCAGCAAGTCCAGTTGCAAAGCCAGGTAGACTCCTAACTCCAGTCCAGTATACCAATGACTAGACATACGTACTTTCAGTGGGGTAGGACAATTTTAAGTTGTTTTTTGTTTAAAATGTATATTATGCTGACTAGCCTTTACACAATCAATCCAAAAGGGTTATGATCAGAGTACCCCTTTTTTCCCCCTATTGTTGATCCTGTACAAAAGTACAAATTTTGGGGCAACAATCAAAGTATAAATTTTACACAACATATACAAATCTGTCAGTGAGAAAATGGAGTGCCTCTCTCTGCTTGCCTTTTATTAACAGTAGCAAAGGAAATGGAACCGTTTAGTGCTATTCTCCAGACAGGCCAGTTGGCCAGCTTATAATTTTGTCTTTCCAGCTCCACTCTTGCAAGCTGGACTCCTATTCTTGGTCACCAATTCCTTGCTTCCTGGTTCCATGGAACATTTCAAAGAGCATGCACTATAATTCAATTCAATTAAGTGCCCTCTTGTCGGGAAAGATAGATAGCAAAATTCAGCAGGAAAGTGGGCCCTGGCAGGGCAGGGAGACAAATGCCTGATTCTGTCTGCAACAAAATAGCAAGTTCTGCAGTAAAAATGCTGATTTCCGTAGCATCTTGGGGAAAAGCCAGACTCCATGACCACAGAATTATGACTGTCACTGGGCCCTGATTTTTGGTGAATGGGTCAGGTGATACCTCTTGGAGCTATTGTCTTAGGATCCTGGCAGACATCATTGGATTCAGAGTCTAGTTTTTCTGAGTCTGAGAGTATGTCTACACTGCGAAATTAGGTCGATTTATAGAAGTTGTTTTTTTGGAAATCGATTTGATATAGTCGATTGTGTGTGTCCCCACTAAACGCATTAAGTCGACAGTGTGCATCCACTGTACCGAGGCTAGCATCAACTTTCGGAGAGTTGCATTGTGGTAGCTATCCCACAGTTCCCGCAGTCTCCGTTGCCCATTGGAATTCTGGGTTGAGCTCCCAATGCCTGATGGGGCAAAAACATTGTTGCGGGTGGTTCTGGGTACATGTCATCAGGCCCCCCCTCTTCCTCCCTCCGTGAAAGCAACGGTAAAAAATCGTTTCTCGCCTTTTTTCCTGGGTTACCCATGTAGACAACATACCATGGCAAACATGGAACCCGCTCAGCTCACTGTCACCGTATGTCTCCTGGGTGCTGCTGGCAGATGCGGTACTGCAGTGCTACACAGTAGTGTCCCCTTGCCTTGCCTTGCAGACAGCAGACGGTGCAATACAACTGCTAATCGTTGTCATCATCCTGTGGGTGCTACTGGCCGACCTTGGTTAGGTGGGTCGGGGGCATCTGGGCAGACATGGGACAAAAATTTCGTCTTTTGGAACGGAGTTCGGATAGCATGGATTCATCTCCCCATACAGCGATCAGATGCAGTACCTCCCATTCAGTCCATGCTGGAGCTCTTTTGCGATTCTGAGACTCCATGGTCACCTGTGCTGATGAGCTCTGTATGGTCACCTGTGCTGATCAGCTCACCACACTGGCCAAACAGGAAATGAAATTCAAAAGTTCGCGAGGCTTTTCCTGTCTGCGTGGCCAGTGCATCTGAGTTGAGAGTGCTGTCCAGAGCGGTCACAATGGAGCACTCTGGGATAGCTCCATACTACCCCAAATTTGACCCAGCAGGATCAATTTCAACGCTATTTCCCTTGTCGGCGAGGAGTACAGAAATTGATTTTAAGAGCCCTTTAAGTTGACAAAAATGGCTTCATCGTGTGGACGGGTGCAGGGTTAAATCAATCTAACGCTGCTAAATTCGACCTAAACTAGTAGTGTAGACCAGGGATGAGAGAGGTGCTTTTACAGTCCTTAAAAGAAGTATACATTATTTACATTTACTTTAGCAATGATTTTCTTTAAGTTACAGCTTTTCTAATATTTGTTTGTAGGGAACAGACCTCTTTGGAGGAGGGAGAGATTCCTTGGCTGCAGTACCATGAAGAAATTGAAAGTAGCAGTGATGAGGAAAATGATCCAGTTAGCCATTTTGTGCATCCAGGATTTTTCATGTTGGATGGGAACAACAACCTTGAGGATGACTCCAGTATGAGTGAAGACTTAGACATGGAGTGGAGGTATGCATCTGTGCATAAAAGTGATGGGTTCTCTGTGTGAGATGGTATTAGTAGTTAGTTATTCTGTCATCTTGCACTTCATACTATATTTAGGAGGCCACAAATTGAGCATTGTTCTACTGCTTAAACAAGCTGATAATACTACCGTTCAGGCTTAACTTGCAATAAGTGCTGTTTCTTCCAACAAGAAGACTAAGACATTGTGTCATATTGATCAGGTTCAAATTTAAGTTAGTTTTGATGTATTGGAGATCCTATGGATGTAATTTTGGATTCATTTCCAGGTTGATAAATGCCCCTATATAAATGTTGTTTTACAAAGTTTTGATTACATAAGAATATGCATCTAATTGAATGTTGAAGTATATATGATCTTGGTAAAGGTTTTTATGTTGTAGTTACTCTTCTGCAATTATAGGGATTTAGATCTGCATTATTAACCTTGTCTTATTTCTCTTTTCAGTGCTATGCATATAGAAATCATTATTATGATGCTGTTTAACATGTTTTTTTTCTATTTCTGTGTTAAAGTTACTTAGAAATATTGCAAAATAGCAAGATAATTACAGTAGGAGTAGGGAGATGACTTTACCTCCATATGCCATTGATAAGACCAATACTGGAATATTGCATACAGTCTGGTACCCACATTTTAAAAAGAAAGTTGAAAAATTAGAGAGTGCAGAAAAGAGCCTCAAAAATAATTTGAGGGCTGGAGAAAATGTCTTAGAATGAGAGATTTAAGGAGTTCAATTTCTTTAGCTTATCCAAAAGGAGAGTGAGAGGTGACTTGATTACAGTATTAGTAGCTTTATGGGGAGAAAATAGAGGGTGCCAAAGAACTGTTTAATCTAGCACAGGGCTGGTGCTACCATTAAGGCGAACTAGGCGGTTGCCTAGGGCGCCAAGATTTGGGGGCACCAAAAAGCGGTGCCCCCAATTTTTTTTTTTTTTTTTACAGTGGTTCCTCCCTGAGCGTGCGGTCACTGCTCCACTTCTCCCGCCTCCCAGGCTTGCGGCGCCAAACAGTTGTTTGGCGCCGCAAGCCTGGGAGGAGAATTAGAGCGGGGGCGGCGTGCTCGAGGAGGAGGCAGAGCAGAGGTGAGCTGGTGTGGGGAGGTGCCGCACGGCTCCCCGAGGGGGGAGAGCTGCCGCGGGGGGGCGCCTCAGGGCAGGCGGGGGGAGCTGCTGTGAGGGGGCGCCTCAGAGCGGAGGGGAGGCAGGGAGCTGCCGCAGGGTTGTGGCCAGGAGGGCGGGGGGGCGCAAGGTGGAAGTTTTGCCTAGGGCGCGAAACTTCCTTGCACCAGCCCTGAGCAGAGAAAGGCTTTACAATAACCAATGTCTGGAAGCTGAAGCCAGACAAATTCAAGTTAAAAATTAGTGTCTGGTTTCTCACAATGAAGACAGTTAACAAGCAGAACAAACTACCAACGGAAGTGGTAGATTCTCCATTTCTTGCTGTCTAAATTAAGACTGGCTAAAGCATTTTTTCCAGAAAAACAGGCAAATACAAGTTATGCTTTAGTGAAACACAGTTTATTGGGCTCAGTACGAGGGTACCTGGATGAAATTCCATGGCCTGTGATGTACAGGAAGTCAGATTAGATGATCTAATGATTTCTTCTGGCTTTAAACTCTATAAATCTATCAGATAACTGAATCTGGTGACAGAGGTAGGGGGGAATATTGGTTTTCAATTTTTTTTTAACCTTAGGAATATCAAGTCTGTTTTCCAAGATTTGACTGAGAGACCACTTGGTGGGGGTGAGGGGTGTGAACAAGTACAGTGTTAACTTTCTGGCCTTAATTGAAAATGTGGGATGTTGAATTTTTAAAATAGTCTTCATTCAAAAATGTTAGGTGTTTAAGTTCAAAAGTGTGAACAAAAACAGAGTTTTAAGCAGCCTAATGACAAGTCCTGCCTTTACAGTAGTTCACCTTTCACTTTTATTGTTGTGGTGACATCACAGTCTCTTCCAGGCGAGACAGGACCTGAGTTCCTAATGTAGAAAAATAAGCAGGAAATAAACTTTTTTGTTGGGGGAGGAAGCAAGAGCTTTCAGAGTGTGGTTTAGCATCATGAAGATCTAAAAGGCACAACCCCAAATCTTGTCTCAGTTTTTTGGAAAACAAAAATTGTTAATATCTTTTAGGGATGATAAGAACACAGAAAGCATATCCCTTATACCTAGCAAGTGCTGATACCTGCATCTTGCAATATCTGCTCATATCAAAGCGTTGTCACTAAATTATACTGATGAAATTATAAAAAGTAGGTCTAAAATAAATTGCTTTTATTTTTCATGAGCATAATATAGAAAAGCATCAGATATAAATGCAGAAATGGTGTCAGAAGCCTGATACAGGGTTGTTCCATTGCAGAGTGCACAATTTTACTTAAAATAGAAGTAAATGTTTTTGAACAAAGACTAGACACTGTGTGTCTATACATCTCAACATCTGTATGCATAGACATGAAGCATACAATTTTCAAATGGGCACACTGCTGACTGATTCACAAACATCCTCTAATTGACATATACAAACCCAGCTTTTATGCACTCCTTAGGATATTATGCAGTGTAGTTGTAGCTGTGTCAGTCCCAGGATATTAGAGAGACAAAGAAGGTGAGCCAGTATTTTTTATTGAACCAATAGCTTTGGTTTAGTAAAAAGATATTACCTCACACACCTTGTCTCTCTCATTAGGATTTGTCTGGTTTTTGTCTGACAGATCAAGTAATTTTTCAATTGAATATTGTTAAGGCTGCACTTAAAATGGAGGCTGTTTTTCCTAATATTGTATTTTTGGTGTTTTCAGGCTACTTGATGAATTTGGTGATGGCCTAGGAGTTGCTCAAGCCATTTCTTATGTGGATCCTCAGTTTCTCACATATATGGCACTGGAGGAGCGTTTGGCACAGGCCATGGAGGTATTGAAATACGGTTTCTGACTTCTGCGTAAAAATAAAAATGGAACACATTAAAATGACTAAAACCATGTCATCAGACTAGCTTAAAGGAGCCTAAAGATGACAATTTTCATTTTGTTTTGAGTGGTAATGCACCAGTGTGTTCCACACATATGGTCCCTATGTGTATTGATGCATATCGACTCACTTTTTAATGACATACATTTTTACTACTTTTTATTCTTGTAAGGTCTGCTGATCTAAACAAGTATGAAACAGTGAGCTAGATGCACTTGCTACTGTGTTATCGTTTCCTAGTGCATCATTCATTTAGGTGAAAGTGATCATGAAATGACAGATTTCATGATTCTGTGGAAAGGAAGGATGGAGAGCAGCAGAATAAGGCCAGTGGACTTCAAAAAAGAATATTTTGTAGAAAATCAGAGAATTAGTGGGTAAGGTTCCATTGGGGAAAAAAATCTAAGGGAAAAAGGAGTTCACAGGAGCTGGCAGTTTCTCAAAGAAAGAGTATTTCAGGCACAACAGCAAACTATCCTGATGCAAAGGAAAGATAAGAAGAAGAAGAATAGTAAGAGGCCATTATGGCTCCATCATGATCTCTTTAATGACCTGAAAATCAAAAAGGAATCCTACAAAAGGTGGAAACATGGCCAGATTGCTAAGGATGAATATAAATGAATACCACAAGCATGTAGGGACAAAATCACAAAGGCTAAGGCACAAAATGAGTTACATCTAGCAAGGGGATGAGACAGTAAGAAGAGGTTCTATAAATACCTTAGGAGCAAAGAAAGACACAGGAAAGTGTAGGTCTACTACTTAGCAAGGAAGGAGAACTAATACTGGATGACACCAGGAAGACTGTTGCCTCAGTCTTCAATTAAAAAGGGGTGAATGATGAGCAGATGTTTAACACAATTAATATTAACAAAGACTAGGAAGGAATACAAGTCAGAATAGAGAAAGTACTGGTTAAAGAATATTTATATAACTTAAATGTATTCAAGTCAGCAGCACCTCACAAAATTCATGGTAGGGTACTAAAGCAATCTTGGAACCATTAGCTATTATCTTTGAGAACTCATTGAGGATGGGTGATATGCAGGAGGACTGGAAGGGGCATACAGTACATGTCTTTTATAAATGGAAACTTCAGTATCTGGAAAGATCCTGCAACGAATTATTAAACAATCAATTTGTAAGCACCTAGAGGATAATTGAATGATAAGTAATAGCCGGTATGGATTTGTCAAGAACAAATAAAGCCAGACAAACCTAATTACTTTCTTTGACATGTTTACTGGCCTAGTGGATGGGGGTGAAGCAAGTAGACATGAAATATCTTGATTTTAGTAAAGCTTTTGGTGTAGTCCCATATGTTCCCATAGGGAAATATGGTCTAGATTAAGTTACTATAAGGTGGATATGCAACTGGTTGAAAAACTGCACTCAAAGAGTAGTTGTCAATGGCTAACTGTCAAACAAGGAAGCCCTATCTTGTGCCGTCATGCAGGGGGTCTGTCCTGAGTCTGGTATCAGGGGCGTCTCCAGGCCCCAGCACGCCAAGCGTGTGCTTGGGGCGGCATGCCACGGGGGGCGCTCTGCCGGTCGTCGGGAGGGCGGCAGGCAGGGCTCCGGTGGACCTCCCGCAGGCGTGCCTGCGGAGGGTCCGCTGGTCCCGCGGCTTCGGTGGAGCCGCGGGACCAGCGGACCCTCCGCAGGCACGCCTGCGGGAGGTCCACCGGAGCCATGGGACCAGCGACTGGCAGAGCGCCCCCCGCGGCATGCCGCCCTTCTTGGGGCGGCGAAATGTCTAGAGCCGCCCCTGTCTGGTACAAGTCAGTATTTTCATTAACAACTTGGATAATAGAATAGAGACTATTCTTATAAAATTTGCACTTGACACCAAGTTGTTAGGGATTGCAAGCACTTTGCAGGACAGGATTCGAATTCAAAAGACCTTGACAAATTGAAGAATTGGTCTGAAATCAACAAGATGAAATTCAATAAAGAGAAGTGAAATGTACTACATGTAAGAAGGAAAAATCGCATGCATAAATACAAAATGGGTGAATAACTGGCCAGGTGATAGTACAGCTGGGTGTTATATGAGCCAGCAATGTAAGGCAGTTGCAAAAGAGACTAATATCATTGTGGGGTGTTTTTAACAGGAGTGTCATCATGTAAGACATGAGGGGCAATTGTTTTGTTCCGCTCAGCACTGTGGAGGCACCATCTGCAGTGTTGCATCCAGTTTTGGATGCTCACACATAAAGAAAAATGTGGATAAATGGGATAGACTCCAGAGGAGAACAGCAAAAATTATAACAGGGTTAGAAAACCTGACCAATGAGGAAAGGTTTTAAAAAACCAAAAAAACAAAAAACTGGGTGTGTTCAGTCTTGAGAAAAAGATTGAAGAGGGACATGATGAGTCTTCAAATGTGCTGTTATAAAAAGGATAGTGATTGGTGGTCCTTCATGTCTACTGAAAGTAGAACAAGAAGTAATCAATTTAATCTGCAGCAAGAAACATTTAGGTTAGATATTAGGAAAAACTTTGTAAATCTACGGATAGTTAAGTATTGAAATAGGCTACCAAGGGAGGTTGTGGCATTTTTCTTCAAGTGTTTGCATCCATGTGTTCCACTCAAGTATGTACCCCCCAGCACACCAAAGCTGGAGAACTTTGCTTAGCAGAATCCGTACAGGCAGTGCTCCTACCCATACCTGCGTCAGTTCCTTCTCACTGCCCAGAGCTTGAGTCAGAGTGCTCATTGTGGCTTTTACCTCATGCCTTGTTTCACAGTGCTGCCTGTGTGGTTTTCCCCCCCTGTATATAGTTGTTAGTTGTAGTTTGTGTAGTAGGACCCCTAGGTTTAGTTTACTAATAGTTAGTTAGGATTTTGCCTGGTGTGATGCCTTCACTGTTGTGTGGTGTAGCGAATGCTTATAGTGACCTCAGACTTGTTGGGGAAGGGCACTTTAACGAAATCTGCAGGTCATTCAAGAAGAGAAAGGCAAAGAAATGCAGATGGCCATAAGCTTTCACTTGAAGCAGTATCTTCTGGAGCAGACCATGAGGTCTGCTTCAGCACTAGAGACCTCCACAAATTGCCAGATACCTTAATGGGCATCTGAGCCAGCAGGGGCTGTGGTTTGGCCAGGTTCGGATTCTTCTTCCAGGAGGAAGAGAGACTGTCTCCCTTCCTCTGGGCCTCCTAGACATAGATCTCATAAAATGCACGAGGATTGTTCCAGAGCTAGGAGAGGTTTCTTCTCCCCTTCTAAGAGGAATGCAGACCAAGACCGTGATTCATCCGGTACATGAGATAGAGCAGAGATGTCTACCTTTTTCTCTGGTACCGAGGTGAGAGGTCTGTACTATTGACTCTGGTACTGTAGCGTATTGTTTTTCCTGTCTGTTCCTGACTGTCCACTAATTCAGGAATGTTCAGGTATGGTGGCTGCTTCTTCGGTGTCCTTTGCACCATGTGAAATTACTAAAGACTTGACATTGTTGTTGACACCTTCTTCTGCACCTCTTCCAGTTTAGGGCGCAGAGTTGAGGTTGTCCACCTGTTCGGTACTGAAGGGCTTTTTAATACAGGTACTATCTTCAGTGCATATGACGACACTGGTGCATGCTGCATCTATGGGACTGGTGCAGACTTTGGTAGCAACGTCTACTGTGGTACTGGATGTGAGTGCAAGGCTCCTATCAGGGCTTTAAGGACCAATTGCTTTACCTTTGTTGGTCCTGATATACCCGGCTTGCTGGATTTTGGATGGGGCTGAACATTTACTGGCCCCTCTGATGGTGGCTTCTCTGTTGCTTCTGGACTACTTGAAAGGTTCCTTACTGTCTGGCTTGGAGATATAGTCATCCTCTCCCTCACCTTCTCAGTATTTCTCTTGAAAGTCATCAAAACCTCCCGTGCAATCCCAATCCTTGGCTCAGTCCAGAGTGAGGTCACCTATCCACTAGTAGCTTCTCCTCCTGAACCTCCAACATGCAGCCACAGACAAGGGTTACTCCTGCTGAACTGGTTGAGCTTGAACTGTTGTTACAGGCACCACAGGAGATTCCATTGTCTCAGCTTCTTCCTATTCTTCGTCTCCAGGTGCTGGATTCTTCCTCCCCCATGCTTGAGGGTTTTAAATAGTATCAGGACCTCCTGAGGCGCATGGCTTCAGCCTTGGGTGTTCAGGCTGAGCTTTTCAGGAGAGCACCCATAAGCTGCTGAATATTCTCCAGTCCTCCACTCCAGGGAGGGTAGCTTTCCCCATAATTTTAAGTGATTTTGGAACCTGCAAAGACTCTCTGAGGAGCACTCTGGTAGCCTCACCACCCACAATGAAGTGCACTAATAAGAGAAATTGTGCCTATCTATGGTTTTGAGCACTTCTACTTGCATCTAGTGCCTAACTCTCATGTCATAACTTTGGCAAATGAGAGGTTAAGACAGAGGAGATCTAAATCAACACCAAAAGAAAAGGACTCTAAAAGACTGGAGTTGTTGGAGAGGAAAATATATTCAGTCTTGTCCTTACAAATATGAGTTGCCAAAGTACAAGTTTATAAATTGGGAAGTGATAGCAAAATTTACAGATAAGTTGCCAGAATCCTTGAGGGAAGAGTTTAAGACTTTCATTGCAGAAGTCCATCTAGAGGCAAATATGTCACTACAGTCAGTTTTGGACATGGCAGATGCTTCCTCTCGAGTTATGCCATCTGCTGTAGCAATGAGAAGGGCTTTGTTGTTACAGAACTCTGATACAGCTCCTGAGATCCAAAAAATGATGATGGACTTGCTCTTTGACGGTCAATTTTTGTTTTTAGAGAAAACTGATGAAAACGTTACATTCCTTTAAGAACTCTCAAGCTACATTGTGTTCATTGGGTTTTTTTTTTACCCCAGCGGTAAAAAGACCTCATTTCATGGGGCAAGAGCAAAAGGATCAATATCATCCTCAGCAGTTCTTGAGGTCAGATTATCCCACTAGACAGCAGGACTTCTCCAGAAAGGGGTACAAGTCAAGTAAGAGGTCTTCTGGTTCCAATTTCACCCAGTCAGCCTGTCTTTCTTCTGTTTTGGGCAAGCCGTCAGTGTGATTCTCCAAGGTCAACATTCCAGTCATCAAGTTTCAAGTCATCTCCCCTCCATTTGGGGTGGGGGGAGACAGGCTGTCCCACCTCTACAGGGCTTTGGAGTCAATAACTATAGACAAGGGTGTCCTAAGCACTGTGGGACTGGGTAATGCCATTCCATCCCCCCTTCCCACCCTCCTACACCATCCCTTTTGTGGGACCCCTCTCATGAGTCTCTGCTTCTACAGCAGGTGAAAACTCTTTGGGCTTTGGAGACCATAGAGGAGATTCCCCTTCAGAATCAGGGAAGGGGATTCTACTCACAGTACTTCCTGATCCCCAAGTCAAGAGAGGAGTGAGACCTATCCTCAGTCTCTGTCATAACTATAAAGGGAAGGATAACAACTCTCCTGTGTACAATACTATAAAATCCCTTCTGACCAGAGACACCAAAATCCTTTTACCTGTAAAGGGTTAAGAAGCTCAGGTAACCTGGCTGACACCTGACCCAAAGGACCAATAAGGGGCAAGATACTTTGAAATCACGGGGGTGGGGTGGGAGGGAAGGCCTTTGTTTGTGTGCTCTTTGTTTTGGGGGCTCTTTGCTCTTGGGACTAAGAGGGACCGAACATCAATCCATGCTCTCCAAATCTTTCTGAACAAGTCTCTCATATTTCAAACTTGTAAGTAACAGCCAAGCAAGGCGTTTTAGTTTTTTCTTTGTTTTCTCAACTTGTAAATGTTCCTTTTGCTAGAGTATTCACCTGTTTTCTGTAAATTTAAACCTAAGGCTAGAGGGGGTTCCTCTGGACTCTTTGAATCTGATTACCCTGTAAAGTTATTTTCCATCCTGATTTTACAGAGATGATTTTTACCTTTTTCTTTAATTAAGATTCTTCTTTTAAGAACCTGATTGATTTTTCATTGTTTTAAGATCCAAGGGTTTTGGATCTGTGTTCAATGGGACCAATTGGTCAGGGTATACTCTCAAGCCTACCCAGGGAAAGGGGGTAAGGACTTTGTGGGGGGAGGAAGGAATTAGTCTCAAATCTGCCCAGGAAAGGGAGGGTTAGAGACTTGGGAAATTTTGGGGGAAAGGCAGAGTTCCAAGTGGCTCTCCCCTAAGATTTGGAACGCTTGGTGGTGGCAGCTGACTGTTAACCTAAGCTGGTAAATAAGCTTAGGGGGTTCCCCACGTCTGTACCCTAGAGTTCAGAGTGGGGAAGGAACCTTGACAATCTCCATCTCAACAAGTACATCAGATACACGAGTTTCTCTACGGTTAACTTAGTTGCTATTCTCCCTGCTTTGAACCACAAGTGGTTTCCCCTCCCCTCCCGCCCCCCCGGATCTTCAGAACATTTACTTCCATGTGGTAATTTTCCCAAGTCACAGGTGGTTTCTGAGATTTGTAGTGGCAGGCCAGCATTATCAGTACACTGTGTTGCCATTTGGCCTGTCCTTGGCTTGACATTTATCAAATGCATGACTGTCGTAGCAGCATATCTCAGAAGAAGAGGAATTCATTATTTTCTGTACCTGGATGATTGGTTAGTGAAAGGCAAGTCCTTAGATCAAGTCCTCTCTCATGTCAAATTCACTTTGCATCTCTTTGATCATTTGGCTCTGATTTTGAACAAAGGGAAGTGAGCATTAACACAAACACAAAATATCTAGTTCGAGTGCATTCCTGACCTATGTACAATTTCAAGCAATTCATTGCCTGTGCCTGTCTTTCTGCTCTCACCTTTCAATTATGATATATGTATGTCTGAGATTAAGCCATATGTTGCCATGCATTTATGCGGTCCAGCATGCAAGATTACACCTTCATCTTCAGGACTAGTTGAAGTTGGCACTGCCCACCACTATTCTAGAAGATGGAGTCTAACATGATTTGGCTGGCTAGTGTTACCTAAATTAAGGCAAGCTACCTAGTGTAGGACACTGTGGAACAGGTGCAGCACCATCCCACATTTGCTAGGCACATGGTGCTAGAAATTAGTGTTCCTGATACTGTCTTCAAACCAAATTTAAATGATTCCTTATCTTGCTTTTAGGCCATTGTAGACAAAGACTTTAAATGGTGCAACATGCAATTGGAAAATCTAAAATGGGTGTGAAGCAAGTAAAATAATAAAAAATCTTGGAACAGAGAATGACTTAAATTTCTCAAAATACTGGCATAATGATACAAAGGTTTTCTCTCCTATTTAGTACCACTGTCATAATGCCCACAAACATTCCAGCCCTGGAATTACATTTTTCAGAAGAATAATCTTTTAGGTTAGCTTATTCTGGGGTACAAACAGTTAAGAATCCTGTACTCCCCTTCACTAATCCAAGTCTTTTCAAATTCAGGTAACAAGCATGTTCATGGAAATGACTTATCACCATCTGGCAATTTCTGATTATCTGCATATGCGAAATGTAGGAAATACATTGAAAATGGGATAATAAAGAGCATTTTGTTCTGTAGCATAAAAGGCAGATTGGCTGGTCCCTGTCAAAATACAGTGACGTGTCCAGGATTATCACAGTTTGGCAGCATTTTGCATGTGGGGTTAAGGGTGTTCTCAGAGTCTAACCACTGACTTGAAATATTATGTACCATTTTTTGATATCTGAGGAAGTGGTAGGGTTGATTTTAATTATATCATCAATAAAATCCTATCTGTCTTGTGACAGTGTGATTCATTCTTTCAGAGGTACTAATTTATTTTAACCCCTTTCCTCAATCTTCCCAAAATTTCTAATGTTCCTTATCTGAACTAGCAAATTCATTAGCCAGATATTTTTCCCTGTGACAACCTAACTTTTATCTAAGTCTACTGTAGCTCAGAAGTTACTCAGAAAATCTTTCTACCTAGCAAAACCAATTTGCTGTAGCTAAGGAGCAGTTGAAAGGGGCATGAATCTGTAGTGCTGCAAAAATCTAAGTTTATCTTACTCTGGGAAAGGGAGAGATTGAACTGTCCCAATTAAGCACGACTCTATCCATTTTTCTCCCCTCTAATTGGTAGATTAGCCAATTGTTTATTAATAGATTCCAGAATCTTACTGAATGTCAAAGAAAGCTTCGCTTCTGTGTCCAGCAAACTTAATCTTATAAACCATTTGTGATAATTTTCTACCTGTTCTAATTAAGCTATAGAACAAGTGCTGGTATCTCCTTCTCCTTATTTCAGAGTACAAGATGGGTTGCAGGCACAGATAGGAGGATGAGAGTGGAAACCTGGCTGGAAGTCCATAGACAGGAGGTGCAAAAAAACTTTAAAATAAGCAATAATTAGGAAACGTGTCAGTTGGGGAAGAAGTAGAGGCCTGTGGTTGATTCCCAGGTGTTCTCATTAACTGTTTTTAATAACATACACTACTACATTTTGTAGCTTCAGAATAGCCATTTCTTTGGACTACTTTGATATTTGTGCTTGGGGGAAAGCATCAAACGAATTATAATCCCCTTCTCCGCGTCACCCTTCAGATTTTTATTTTCATGGTTTCCCAAATTTCTCGTCCATTTCTTGCTTTTGATGTTTTTTTTATCCTAAAAGTATGTTATGTAATACTGCATTTAAAGTTTTAAACATTTTTTAAGATTAATACTCAAAGGTAATATCTTATACAGGAACATAAATTAAACCAATTGGACTGGGTCCTTTAAACTTGGACTGGGTCCTTTAAACTTTCTCCCTATTTAAAGATTGAGATGGACACACTCAAAGTAAATCCAGATATAATCCAACATACCAGTCCCTTAGTTTAGTGTATTGAGTGCTTTCCCCTTTTGTATTTTACATTAATTAGTAATTAATTAGGCTGCTGTAGATCTCAGTAACATTTTCTGTAAATATTAGTATTAGAGATTATTCAACCCTAATAAGTTTTGTGTCCATTAGAATAAATAAATTGGATGCTGACTTTCCCCCCAAAAAATTCATGCTTATAACATACATGTATTAAAGTGGCATTTTAGCTGTTCAGTTTCAATTGCTATTGTTCTATTGTGCTATTGTAAGACTATTGTTGGGTCCATCCTACAATTGAAATCTGTCAAATTTGGTTCACAGCAAGTTGTGGGGGGCGCAGGGTGGGTTGTACTATGGTTCTTCTTATCATCTCGTGTACACCTTGGGGAATAATAGATGTTAGTTTGCTTCAATCTGCTGAAGTGCCTTAGAAATTTGAAGAATTTGCAATTTGACCTAAGTATGTTCTTATGCAAATCAAAAGTACTCTTCTGGTTTTACTGGATTTTGAAATTTATTAAATTGATGCCTCATCTCAGTCTCAGACTTCTTATTTTCAACACTAGGGAACTGAGTTGCCAGGTATTCAGTCAGACTCCACACTAGATATGCATATTCCAATATCTTTCTGACAAACCTCAACTCTGAAACTTGGGAACCTGTTCAAATGTCATTTAAATAGGGAGAATCAAGGAGACACAGCGTAATATGACTTAACTTGTTTTGTTTCTTTGTGCTTGAACATTTGTCACATGTTACGTGTACATGTTTTTCTGTTAATATATATTGATAAATATTTATTTACTTCCCAATAAGAATTTTTTTAAAAGAAGGAGTATCATAATTATTGAAGATAGTCAGTATTAAGAGCCATGTGGTGCCAGTTTAATAAAATATTTGTCTAGATTCACTTTCCTGCTCGGTCAGCCTTGTGCCATACCAGCTACTTGAAAAGAGGTGTATGAGTTCCTGCGCAATCTCACTTTGCCTTGGTCCCAGCATAAGGAACATGATGGGGGAGCTTGCTATATCTGTGATCCTCAGCTGCCAGAATAGGTTTTTGGGGCCAAGTGAGAACATAGCCAAAAAGTTGCTGTCGTTTATGTGAGGTCTGGGATTGGGGACTCTCAAAAGTGGCTTTAATGCCATCTTTGCTTCCGTCTTCTCTGGATTTGTGCTGAGCAGAGTTCAGCTGGTCCAGTGAATATGGGCTTCTGACTTTAAAATTTGTTTTTACAGACTTGCAAGGTCTGGTTTGCTTAAGGGTTTTGCCTGTGATCCATTATCCCAGTATTCTTGGCTTTCTAGCTTGATTTAAGGTGTTTTGGGTTTTTTTTAAGGATTTTCTATCTTTAAGATGTAAAATCTATTTAACATGTCATCCACTCCATATAATAGGTCAGTATTATGTTCATTTGCTTCAGCTTTTCATGTTGTAAGTGCAATAAATGTTCTTTAAGTTGGCAAATAAGAAAATAATAATAAATATACCAGTACATTTCTACAGTACTTTTCATCCAGGAATTGTAAAATACTTTACAAACAATTGATTAAGTCTCTCAGCATCATTGTAAGGTACGGTAAGTAAAAATTACATGGGGACCGCTTCTCTGTGCACTGAAATGCAGCTACACATTAGATGGAACATGTTTTACATTATGTACATAAGTTAAGGTCGGAAAATAAAGAATACTGTATCTAGCTGAAACTGAAATATGAATTTTAGTTGGACAGAATGTGACTAATCATGTCATATTTGGTCAGGAACACCAGTGTTAACTTTTTATAAGAGTAAGGAGTTATCTCTAATGACCTTGTATTGGTCAAGATCTTAAGTTGTAAGTCTTAACCAAGAGACGTTTCCTCAAAGAGTACAGTGCTTCTCCATTCACCACCATACATCGGTTGAGTAGCAAGCCACAGGGAAGAGTACCATCTACTGAAATATCCCAACTCCTTGCATTACTTGAGTCTTCCTGAAATGTCACTCATCCGCATAATGACCTTGATGAATTCTGCTTTCCTCCTGAAAACTAGTATTACTGCTGATACATAGTCAAGCCCACTACTATTATCCTTAATTTCTCATTTATAGTTTTAGGATATATTGTAGTTGAAACTGAGAAATCTGTTACCATGAAGCCATTGGTACTGCTTTCATAAGGTGACAACAGCTGTGTGTTACTAAGGAAACAGTCAATTCTGACCGTCTGCATCCTCTAAATCATTCCTGAAAAGACATTTTCATGCCATTTTGTTCAGCCACTTTGTGATTCATTAGGGAGTAGCTTGAGACCATAACTCTCTTTGCTCATAACCTAATTGATATTTGAAACCAGGGATCCAGAAATAAGTAGCTAATCAATTAACTTTCTGTTCCATTTGACCTGTAAAAATCTAGCAGTAATGCTGCTCTACATAACTTGCATAATCCTTTTGCTTAATAAAGTAACACGATAGCTATATTAATTTTTTTGTCTGTTGGGTTTTTTAAATGTGAAGTATCTCTGACATGAGTAACGAAACGTAACCTTTTTAAAAATGTTTCCTTTTTAGACTGCTTTGGCACATCTGGAGTCTCTTGCAGTTGATGTTGAGCAAGCTCATCCACCAGCCAGCAAAGAAAGCATAGACTGTCTGCCACAGATTATTATTACAGAAAATCACAATGGTATGGAAAAACCGGCCCACAAAAAAATTTAATTTCCGCAAAATATAATATCTAAGCTTAAATTTGTTATAGTGTGGTAGTGTACATACAATATTTAAAGGAAACTCTGTTATGCAGAACAATACTGAGTGGTAAATTCAGAAATTATCTGTTCACTCTGAGTAGAACTTAAGTGTACTTTGGAAAATGACTTGCTTACTCTGATAAACTATATCATATTATGATTAGCCACTGATAACTTCTTATTAACATATTTCACTTGATTTTTAATTAAACTTAAATTTTAAAATTTGTGATGGGTTTTTATTTTTTTTCCCCTCAAGCTGTTGGTCAGGAGCAGTGTTGTGCTATCTGTTGCAGTGATTATGTGAAAGATGAAATAATAACTGAGCTGCCCTGTCACCATTTCTTTCACAAACCCTGTGTAACACTTTGGTTACAGAAGGTGAGTTCTCCTTTGCTTGCTTGCGTGATTAGTGGTGAATTTGTGCTCTTCTGGTTAGAACAACATGCAGCTTTTTCTGAAAACTTATTGTGAGATTATTTCACAAAATAGTTAATTGAATTATTTTAATATTTTAGGAAACAATTTTGTTGGTGGTGAAAAGAGATCTATAGGAGTATGCAAGGAGCAAAGTTGATTAGTCTTGACCATTTGATATATTCAAGATCACTCATAAACAATTTAGACATTGCTTGCAGTGTGTGTACAGTCCGAATGTTGGACTGCATCAGTGATGGTACCGATATTCTTTAGAATGACCAGCCCCTTGAACTCCATACTGTGCTTCTGATTACTAGGAGGAAAAAAGAAAATTTAAATGGGTTAGATAAAAAATTCTTCTTGGGTTGGAAGAATTGACTTAAACTTGTTTAATTTTTTCTTCATAACTTGCCTAGCAAGAGAGAATAGCAAACTACAAGAGTGAAGAGTGCAACATCACGAAAGATGAGGAATTGTTTAAGGTGGTTCAGAGCAATTTAACTAGAAGTAATAATATTAAATTGCACTGGAAAACTTAGGTTGAGGTCTATTTCGTGTGGAATTGTCTTCTCAGCACAGGGATGAAATCCTCAGTGGTTGAGACATTTAAAAGATGGGTGAATAAAGCAGTTGAGAATTGTTATTGGAAAACATGTAGAGTCATGCACACTTTACAGTTAATCTGTTTCTTTTTGTCTCTTCTAGTCAGGAACATGCCCGGTGTGTCGTCATGTGCTTGCACCTGTACTCCCTGAAGCAGCAGCTGCTGCTACTTCCTTTCTCTCTGATCATGATTCCCCTCCTTCAGTCCACAGTGCTGCAGGAACACAATAAAATTAACCTCTGGAATGAGATGTTGCCCCAGCAAACTAAAAATGTAAATTTCTTCTGTTTTAATTACAATGTGAAAACAATTATATATAAAATATATTATATATAAATGCTATATATAGTATATATTTTAGTTTAGAAAGAGAATGTAAGACTTTCTAAACTGTTTAGATTTACAATAATAGCTAAAATTTTCAAACTGAAAGTTAGAAAAATTTGCATCAGTTTTCTGCAGTAGAACATCTTGCTGTTAACCGTAATATCCAAGGCTTGTATTACGTTAAATTTGTCAAAAGAATTATCATTAATGTGGCACTTTGTGTTCAAGTTCTTGCAACTGCAGTGCAGTTGGAGCTTATTAAAGTTATGCTTATAACCTGTTTTACATAATATAACTGAACAATGTGTTGTTGGTTTTTTTGTCAAAGATAGTGGCACCAAGTGACTTTGTAATTGATCTCTCATATTTGCATCAAATGTGAAGACGTTCTGTGATCACAGCAGTAGTAAAATTTGGTTTCACTGGAAATAAACTGCATAAGAATACACTTTTTTTATCTTATGACTTTTTTCATAATATTCTTTTCCCATATGTGTGAACCTCTAGTTATTTGTTATGGATATCACAATGTGGAATTTTTAGAAATTTTTGCACTATTCTTAAGCATATATCCTGACTTTAAAAAAAATAAATAAAGTGGGGTATGAAACTTAAAGCTGGGATTTTCAAAGGAGTGTAAAGAGTTAAGTCAATGGGCGTCAGATGTCTAATTCCTTTAATCTTTTTTGCAAATCCCATTCTAAAATTTTGCTCTTAGGGGGCTGGGGTGATGTTTGCTCACTCATTCAAAATAGTTTCTTGTGTCTGGGAATCTTTGTCTGAAAACTGGAGTAAGGACTCTTCAGACTGAATTGAGAAAAATCCAGTACAGTGTAGTAACCACAAAGGCAAAGGATGGAATATGGCAATGGAATAAACTGTTCAGTGAGATAATTATGACAGTCATTACTAGTAATGTAAAGATACAGTTAGACTTCCAGTATTTCTGCCGGCTGAATGGACTGCACTAGATTTAATATTTTAAACCAAAAGCAAACCAAGAAACTGAAGGGACTGTAATAGACGTCTCAGACCGTACTATATTTCCTCAATAACCCTTCATGGTCTTCTTTTTGCATATATGGAAAGCAAATCTTACATGGCAGGAATGTAGGGCTCAAGGAATTGTACATTCCCTCTAACAGCCAACTCTCAAAAACTTCCCATGGTTATGGGTTAGATACATGTTTTTTACAACGTGATTCCATGGGAGCAATACATCTGGGGTCCAGTTCAGCTCTCACTAAACTCAGTGGCAGTTTTTTCCATTTACTTTAATTAGACCTGGGATAGGTCCTTGGAGAAGAGTTAGTCTTGGAAAATAACCCCCTTTTCATACAAATTCTGGTCTCGTTCTTCAGCTACTTAGAAATATTCCTGATTATGGCCCCCAATACAGTAAAAACGTGATCATCTTACAAACATTAATGTATTTTCACAACACCACTCTCAGCGAAGTATTATTCTCATTTTACAGGAGGACAGTGAAATAAGGTGACTTGTCCAAAGGTCATACATGAAGTATGTAGCAGAATTCAGGGAGCTGAAGCTAGATGTCCTGAGTCCTAACTCAGTGGCTTACCTACAGAACTATCATTCCTCTGCCTTGGAGTACAGTGAAGCCAAAGCAGTTGGATCCTGGTGGAGAGATGCAGAAAAGGTGGTTAGCACAGTTCCACAGTATGATTTTTCTCCTTCTGGAAAGTCCCTACATTTAAATTCCACTGAACTGGGCTTCAGCAGAGATTTGGGGGGGTGGGGCAGAATGGGGTGTGACCAGGTGACAACCCTTGTGCTTTTTTGCAGACGCACCAGCTTTCCTATTAGAAATCTGACCTAGATTCAATACTGATCACGAAGCACTGACTCTCATAGAATCCCTACTATAAACTGCTACTTTGGAGTCACTGGCAAGTTGGACATTGGCAACACAGATCCAGACGGTGCCATGGTAAAATGAGGACAGCAAAGTAGCTGTGTGATCTTTAAGATTATTTCAAGGTTCACATGAATCTGGGGGCATTTGAAGATTTAAGAGGCAAGACGGGAGGGAAAGTGCAGGACCCCTGATCTAGGAACAAAGAAATAAGCCAGACCTGCAGGCTGGGGGACTCTCTCTTGGGAAGCAGTGTCTCAGAAAAGATTTGGGGGGTCATGGATAAGCTGCAGAATGTGAGCTCCCAGTGTGACGCTATTGCCAAAAGAGCAATTGTGATCCTGGGCTGCATAAACAGGGCAATATTGAGTAGGGGTAGAGAGGTTATTTTCCCTCTGTATTTGGCACTGGTGCCACCATTGCTGGAACCTCACGTCCAGTTCTGGTGCCCACAATTCAAGGATGTTGACAAATTGTAGAGAATTCTTTCCTGGGTGCTGGCTGGTGAGTCTTGCCCACATGCTAAGGGTTTAGCCGATCGCCATATTTGGGGTCGGGAAGGAATTTTCCTCCGGGGCAGATTGGCAGAGGCCCTGGGGGGTTTTCGCCTTCCTCTGCAGCATGGAAATTACATACCAGGTATCACAGTTGAAATGGCAGCCATTGTTAAAGAGGCATTGTGCTTTTTAGAATTTTTAGTTGTTACGCGTGTGCACTCAGACACAATCCTACAATATTAATATCCCATAACTGCCAAAACATGTTGTCCAAGGCCAGCCAATCTACCTAAACCTCAAAATACCAAAATTCAAAACTGAAGTTCCAGGTAGTAAAACAAAATAATGAAAGCCATTGATTTGGGTAGCTGCTTCTGTATAATACATATGAGAGATAGTTAGGTTTATATCTCAGTTTATCAAGCTCTGAGAAAACTATATGATGATAATTGTTACCCAGACCAATGGGTTGTTTGTTTTGTTTTACCGTATTTGATACCCTCCAGAGGAAACTCAGTTTTTCTCTTAAATGATTTCATGCCATATTCATGGCAACTTTTTGATCCTTTTTATTAATTTTGATATGTACTTAATAGGTAAAATCAGTTATTGTACATATATTTCTGTCCAGGCCAGTCTCCTTCCAAGCCAAATAACAGGAATTTTAGTGTAGCAATACTAAAAACTTTATATTGTATTACAATTCAAGCTATTGCATGGCATTGCTCTCATTGAAGGTTCACTGTCATTGAAGGTTTTTAAAAATATTTGCTACATGGAGGCAGATACTAACAACACGAGTTTACAAGGTGTGGTTAGATGTTGATAGATGTTTGGCTGCGTGTGCATGTGTGTGTGTTCCCTCTGTGTGGTGCCCGAGCCCTGCGCAGACATCTGGCATGGCAGACTTTGAGTGAACTGCCCAATCACCACAAGATCTAAGGGACGCAGGCACCCAGCCTGGTTTATTGTCAATGAAGTACGGTACTAGTATCCCACAGACTTTACCGGACCACTAAGACTTGTATGCCCATAACAATGGACCAGCTCAGTGAACGGCAGGGCTTTCCCTTCCTCCCTAGGCCAGACAAAGATACTCCCTCTGAGCTACATCTTTATACCCTGATACAAACAAGTTAGTGCAGCCCCCTGACATAGTTACTGCCCTCGACGTGGCTAGTTATTACCCATCACCTTGTACATGTTGGTTCAATTAAAACATTTCTGTTACGTACTGTTATCCTGACCTTATCTTTTAGGAGGGGTTAGTGTGTTCCTGTTATCCTTGGGGAATGTTTTTGTACCATCCTTGATATTGGGATGTTCTGGTACCACTTGATATCGGGATGTGTTTGTGTGAGCACTCTCTGACTAGCACGTCTTAGGAATGTGTATTTCTGCAACATTAGCCTTGTTCTTGCCAGATTCCTTGAGCAGGTCCTGCCTCATACCAGGCCTCTAATACAAGAGCTTATGTCTCAGGCTCTTTTCCTACTACACATAGCAGCACCACTGGGAATAGTTTTGTGCAAAGAGATCATATTTCTACTTTTGGGTCCAGCTCCCTAGTGAGAGATAGGATGGAGCTTCTCTCCCTATCAAACTTTGTTAGCCCTTTGAGGCGCTGGCAAGTCAACCTCATTCTAAGACCAACTGTCTATTCTGACTGTGCTCGGCTAAGGCGTTCCCTGTCTGCAGTGTAGTCATTTAGGCTTATTTCTTCAATTTCTTGATCTCTTTGATTTTTTTCTGTCAGGCCTCAAGTGGCTTCTCCGGGGCATTGGTCTTCTTTGGTTTTAGTGGGGGACCTACCGTTGTCTTTCAGCTGGTGGTACCCCTTTGAGACAATGAGAGTTTTTCAGCAGCCCCAGGTCACTGTTGATTATTGTGGCCCACTCTGGGTCACTGACTTCATCATTTCCGTTGCGTCCTTTGGTGCTTGATGCATCAGGAGCTTCCATTTTTTATTGGTAGTATCACCTTCTTACCATGTTTTACTTCTGTGTGCTCAACACTTGCCCTAAAGTTTCATATACCCCATCTAAATTTACTAGATTTGGTTCCTTGATATATGGTTTTGATGCAAAGTTCCCTCTCACCATACAAAGTCTATGCAGAAGTGTTGTTGGTGCAGAATTCTAACTACACATTCATTCTAGGCTTGAAATAGTTGATCAGGAAACTGATGCATGCACTGCTCAGAGTCTGACTTTGTTCACTCAAGACTGTACGGGAAGTAACTAGTTGTATATAATTCAAATATTTTGTCTGCATTCTTATAAAAGCACTTAGCATGGAAGTTCAGTGTATAACACCTTACTTCTAGTCTTCTCTTGGTATTACAGAACAGAGAGTCCAATTCTGCTCAGTAAACCCATTCTAAATATTTTCTCTTCTGTCTTTAATTTGTTGCGTGTTTGAGTTGCATAAGGTAGATACTTGCATCTTGTTGAGAGAGCTCTTTGGCTCGTTAGCTTCCAGGAGTCTGTATGAAGCACTACTTTAATACAGAGCGGTTATATTACTTACTGCATCTGTAATTGTTCTCTGAAGATATTTTCTTGCATCAGTAAATACCCGCTCCATTCAGTTTGCATCAAGAGTTACCATGTAATCTTGAGCCTGCAGTGGGGATATACAGCAACCTAATTTTTACAAAAACTGTAACAAAACTTGCAAGATACTGTCTAATTATGGTAGCCTAGAACTCAGTATTTTCTCTTAATGGACACTGCTGTCACCAGTTTTAAAAAGCTGTTGTGCATGTAGTTCTTTCTGTAGAACAAAACAATGGGGGCAAGTTAAATATGGGTGGACCGTGTAAAGGGTGTTTGAGGTGAAAAGTGAATGATGAAGCATTTTAAGAAAGAGGGGAATTGGAAGTGAACTATTAAGAGATGCAACCAGAACTATTAACTCTGATTGGGTTGGTATCATCTGGCTCTATTGAAACACACTTTCAACCTTAATTCTTCTTATTAAGCTTTTTGTTTGGGAATTACTACAATGTTTAATTTCAATTGAGAACATTTGTTTGGTGGTTGTGTTATTTCTTTGCCTCAAGGAAACTATTGGGCCTGGTGTGTTTTTACATGTGTGAACTTTTTAATATATTATCATATAATAATGGGCAGTCCATACATTAATGATCCAGAATAGACTTCTTATCTGAAGAGAATATTTCTTTCTGTTTGCTGTACTCAGGATAAGAATAATCCAATTTTACAAGATCTTATTCTAACCTTTTTGAAGATACAGAATGCACAAATAAATGGCTTGTTTATTAACTGAACAGACATTTAATATATGGAAATATAAATGGGCATATGCTTTCAGCATTTTGTAACTAAAAGAATAAAGGAGTTACAATTTGCTTAATAGAAAATCAACCACTGTGAAAACAGTTCTAGAACCTATGGATAGTTTCATAACAGGTAGGATCACAGTAATCAAAGATTGAAAAGACTTGACTGAGTCCATCCCTCCACAAGAAGAAAATACTATTCTGTAATGGAATGAATTACATATTATTTGTACTACATCCTATTTTAGCTAAAAGAGAAGGAAGAAACCAAAAATGCCAAAATGAAGAGTTTTTCTCTTTGATTTCATGGTTGTTCCTGCACCTTGGAGGTGCTACCCATATGACTCCTTTCTTGTGAATTCATTTTTAATGAGATTATGCAGAGTATTGAGGATCTCCACAAGGTGGACCTCCTTGAAATCAAGACTGTGGATGTCTTTCTAAAAAATATGCTGTAACTCAACCAGAAGAATACAGAAATTAGTGGGTGGGGTTCTATGGCCTCTGTTATCAAGATCATAATGATTTCCCTCTGGCCTTAAGAAGTATGAAACTATATCAGAGATTAGGAGCAATGGGTGAAAAAGTCCCTGGTTCACACTGAAAGTCAATGCGACTTGTGTTCAACCCTCACTTAATGCTTTTGAAAATCCCACCCAAACTAATTGAAACAAAAATTGGTCCCCATTTTGACCTTGTTCTTCTTCTGAATCATACCCACATTTTTAGAGGTCCCATTTTGATGGATTTCATATTACTACTTTTTACATTTCATTTTACTTTGATTTATCTAAAACAGATAATAGAAGTACCCATTCCAAGATCTGGTTGCTTTTTACTAAAATTAAAATTCACAACAGTAAAAAGTAAGTAAATTAAACTATTTAAATACACTGCCAGCCCCTTTCTTATACCCTGCCCCTCACCAAATCATAATTGGAACCAGCTCCAAAATCAAGTTAACTAGAGTAAAATGTAAACAATCAGAAGTTTTGTAAATATGACGTGGACTGTTGCTATTGAAGGAAAAGGCTGTGATGTGGGAGCGTGTAATATGCAAATGTACCAAAGTAACCAGGCATGCTGCTCATTAAATGACTTTTTTCCCTTGTTTTTGATACCTGGAAGCCTCTTCCTTTCAGGGATGCTGCTTTATTGATTGTCTTGTCCGCTAAATACACCTTTGTGAGTGCAGCATCTGTAATTGGAATTTGCAATGAAATTTGTACTGCATGTAGAGACTTCCTTTTTTCAATACTATAATATAGGCCATGATCCTTCTAACATGCAAATGCTTAAGTTTTAAAGTGCTTAATTTTAAAGTTAAAAATATGCATAAGTGTTTGGAGGATCAGAATCATAATGTATGATCCAAACTGCATGGCTATACTCAGAATTTCTAACTTAAAGAAACAAGATATTTTCTCTTTCTTTCATCCATCCTTGTCTGATTATAAGATATTCTTTAGTCTTGCAGCAATATTGTTACTTCCTGTGTGTTGGAGGAAAGGTTAACCAATATGGAGACAACTATCTCACAAATACTATTTCAGATTATGCTCATTAGTTTAAAAAACAAACAGTATTTAACAAATCAGGTGACAACATACTAGACACTGATAAGAGAGTGGAATATTTGTTCCTATTGGATTTTCTGGAAAGAACCGTAAAACTTCTCATTGTGCCCATTTTTGCAATAACTAGATGAAACTGACATTCAGGGGGCTGCCCTAATTTTTTCTTATATTATTTTCTATTAGAAATATGTGAATGCTCCTTGGAGGAGTTGTGATCATTTGGATGCACTTCTTCTTTTATAGTGAATGATGGGGATTTTCAAAAAGCTCAACTCTTACTGACTTCCTGTGAGAATTGTACACCTCTCTCCCCTAGGCACTTTTGAAAATCCTCACCAGTATGTCACTTTTTACCAGTGTTTTGGGCAAGTAAATATAGATCCAGAATTTGACCTGTATCTTATGCGCTTGTTCCATGACACATTATTTTATTGATAGGCCACAGGAAGAACTACCATCTTCCTCCACAAAAACAAAATTATTAATTTTCTAGTGAATTCACCCGGCCCACCTCAGCTTTCTTTCTTTTTTTTTTATTTTGTTGTTTTTCATGTCAAAATAATTGTATAATAATTTTGAACCCCACTTGTAATTTTTGGCTTTATCCAGTCCTGGACATGGTGTCATTTCCTATCAGTACTGTACTGATAGTGAGCCTCCATCAAAAGTCTGATCGATCTGAAATTATTTGGGAGCCCTCTTTGCACTTCCTTAAGCACTGTTCAGTATAGTATGGTGGGACATTAAATCCCAAAACAATCGTTGGTTGTGTGTTTATATCAAACGCAATGATGTGCATTATCTATCAGCTCTGAATACACCCTGCCAGTTCCTTTCTTCTTCAGCAGGTGTTTATTTCTCCCTTGTTTTACTTCCTGATCATTGATATTCATTTTAAATACCATGCTTGTAAACTAAGGAATTTCACCAGATGGCATCTGTATTCCTTTCTTTTTCTAGTACCATAAAAACACAGAAAAAGAAATCTGTATTTGCAAATTTTGTTTCAATGCTGAAACTCCATATTGGAAATTAAGTAATTTTTTTTAAACTATTAGTTTTGAACATTTCAGTAGGTGTATTTTTGAGGTAGATGTCTTTGTAATCATTACTGTTTAAGAAGCATATTGGTTTAGTGGTGTCTCATACATTAAAGGCTAAAACATAATGGGCTAGATTCTCATTTACACTAAGGTCCTTCTGCACAGGTGTGGCAACATAAAACTGCATTAAAGTGGATGTAAAAGTAATTTATGCTGCCACAGCAGTATAAAGGAACCTTTATGTAAATGAGAATCAGGCCCAATGTTTCTCAAACAGCCTTTAAACAAAGGTAAAAATAGAATTGACGGGCACAATTTTCAACACTGAAACAGAACCATATTTCACCTATTCAGACAGAAATTTTCCCAGAGGCTTCAAAGAAAGTCAATTACACTTTATTGTAGGAGCAAAGTAATTTTTTCAAAGGTTAAGGTTGGGTACTTTGCACCAGGTTCTTTTATTAAAGAAAACAAAAGATGAAATATTTAGTATTTTAACAATACTTTGAATGGTTCCTGTTAACTACTTATGCTAAACAATCTGTTCCATACTGTATTTATCTCTTAACAAGAGCCCTGTGTAAGCTCAAAAGTTTCTCTCTCTCACCAGTAGAAGTTGGTCCAATAAACGATATTACCTCATCCACATTCTCTCTCTAACACTGATTAAGAACAGCTAGACGCTAGTGGCTGCTTGGTAGCCCTGAAATAGGAAAACCAGATGAGTTTTTAAAAAAGTACAATAAAGGCATATTTTTGTCTTGTAAGTTGAATAACAGTATTCTACTGTGACCTGTTAATGTGTAAGATAATTCCTGTAAAAGTGGAGATAAGCTTCATTGCATGTGAGCAGAATTCTCGTAACAAAAATTTGAAGTCAGGGTGTGTTTTTCTAATGCTTCTTGAAAATTATAGTATAAAGATAATAGCTGCAACAATACTTGTATAGATTTGAAATAAATATATTTACTTATGCCAGTCAATTCCTTATAAGACAAATTCTGTCTTAAACTGATATTTTGATTACATTTGCTAGTTTAGGGAGATGCCACTGTGAGCAGTATTGGAAGTAGATTGCCCCTTCGAATTACCACAGTGGAATGCATTACAAGTGGGCTAGAGTCATTCATGTATCTCTGATTGTACCTGTTTTAGTGAGACAAAGTGGATGAGGTAATATCTTGTACTGAACCATCTTCTGTAGGTGAAAGAGACAAGCTTTCAAGCTACACAGACTACTACCTCTGTTTTAGCAACAAAGAATCCTGTGGCACCTTATAGACTAACAGACCTCTGTTTTGTTATTTTACAAACTTGAAGCATAAAATTAGCTCAGGAAAGGGAGTTTGGAATGTTTGCTGATTAAATCATAAAAATGGGACCCAGTCATTCAAATAAATTAATGTAATGTTAACCCGGGGAGACTTTCCTCTGGGTTTTAAATAACTAGTTAAAAATGCACCAGTCCTTAGCTCGAAAGCTTTGAGAGAGGCTCTGCAACAGAGGAGTACAAATGGCCATTTCAGTGAACGATGGTGAAGGAGGTGAGTTCTGTACAGAGTGCAAAGCACTACTCTGTTTTGTAAATCTACTTTTATAATCAGAAGTAACAATGTAAATTTATAAACCAAATTATTTTTTAAAATGCAGAGTCATTGAGGTGTGTATGATTAACCAAAGCAACCACATGAACTTGTTGTTTCTGACTGTCTCTGGTTTCACTTTGTCATCAAACGTTTTGTGTGTTGTCAAAATTTAGGCCTAAATCCTGCACACACTTGCAGAGGAGCATAAGTTTACTCCTGTGAGCAAAGCTCACTTCACTGGAACTACTTGCAATACTTGAAGTTAATTCATTTGTCTGGAAAGTACCAAAATAATAATCAGTACTACTGAGGGTCCTAATTCCAGAGGGTCAGATTTAACCCAACATGTGTCCAGTTTAGTCATTACACAGGTTTTAAAATGCTTACAATGAGATAGTTGGACTTTTTTTTGGGGGGGGGAGGTGTTAAATGTGGGAAAGGGAACATGGAATAAGAGACATCAAAAGAAGGTGCATTTACTAAAGGTAAAATCCTAAATTGAGGGGGCTCAGAGACTCCCCTTCTATAAATCTTTTGGAAAAATAGCGCTCTCTCAACATTTTGATGCCAAAATGGCAACACTCTGTCTCTATTTCTCTGTCTCTATTTTCACTTCCATGTTTGGTTTTCATACCTTAGGTCAGATTATTTTCTGTCACTCTTGCATCTTTCCAATGTATAAATCTGCCATTCTGCATGTAACATGTCCTATCTGTTATTACCTGGGGCAGTGTTTCTAGAAAGATGAATTGTCCGCCTCTTTACTTTGCCTTTTGTTTTCTTCCCTGTATTTTCTGGTTCCTCCTGTCTTTCTCTTTTCTCTGTTTTTTGATTTTTACTCTTCCCTTCTATCTTCCCCTGCAGTCACTTGCCTCCATTTGTGCAAATGAGAGTCCCATTTGTACAGATATAAAATATGCACATTTCAGCTCACCACCTAGGAAACCCGTTTATGTGTAAACCGTGTGATGATAGTGAACTGGATTTAATGTGGGCAATTTCTCTACTTTCTGTGCTAACCTAAATCACTATTTTAAAATTTGGCCCTTAATTGATTTTAATTTATGACACACAAAAGCTAATTGTGTCAATCTCAGCTACGTGAGAGACAGGAAAAGGTTCAACCATAACAGTAAGTATAGAAAATTTGCAAAATTCCTTACAAAAAGATCAGAACTTAAACAATGAATTTATTACTGAATTGCGTAACTTGGGATAATGGTGAATGGCCAAACTTCTAAAACAGTCATCGCCTGAGCAGAGGAATAATTCAAATAGCAAATGAACATTCAATAATACTTACCTATAGACAAATGTATATACTCAATGTTATATGGAAAAACTAGCATTGAAATAATAGGCTGCTAGTGTGTTGTTTTTTCCTTTGTTGTGTAAGGGAAGGAAAGAGAATAGGAAAACATTTATTACTGTTTACATTTCAATGTTGGATCAATTGGCATGTCTAGGCAAAAGAATGAAGCACCAATGTATATTAAAATATTTTGTATTACTTTACAGAAGACATACTGGTGAATTACAGGATTTGAGATGTTAGGAGATGAAATATAAAGGGCATAATATTATCTGTGTAGTCATTATGCATATTCATGAGAAACCGTCATTCTGCATGAAGCTGTAGAAAGTTACTACTTTCCCACCCATATACCAGTGAGTGAAGAAAACATTTTTTTTTTGTAGAAGTAACTCCAGACCTTAGTATTCAAAGGCAGCTTGCAGATGTTTCATCTTGACAGCTGGCAAATGTTTATTATCAGAAAATTCAATTAACAGTAATCAGATTTCTAAACATTTATAGTTTCTTCGTCCTCTGTTTTGGGTTGCTATTTGCTTTTCTTGCCCAGTGAATGCTACTCACCCTCAGTATTTTTAAGCTGTCACCTCCTATAGTAAGTGTAAGGATCAGACTGTCTAGATTTAGTGCCAGTCTTCCCCTTCCATGAGAGTTTGTCTAGAATAGGATTAAGAAGCTGTTTTTATCCAACATGTTCTAAAACTAGAGTCTAGACACAGCAAATTTAGTAATTTTTAGCTGGGCGAGTTGAACCCTAGAAAAGAGCATGTGTAACTAGATTTGTGTGGGCAATTCTCTACCTAAAGGAGAGCCTCAGCTTCAGCTTAATTTAACACATGGTAAGTACTACTTGGCTTATCTACACTGTGGTTTTCATTAGACCATCCTAACTAATGCATACTAAAAACATTTTTACTCTAGTCCAGACCTACCCAAAATGACAGAAGGTGACAAAAACAGGAAAGCTACTTCAGTGGAACAACCTAGCTCATCAGTGGAACAACCTAGCTCATCAGTGGGACACTGGACAGTATTTCCAGAAGCAGACAGTGGAGCCAAGTGGGCTCTGGTGACTACTAGGTTGGCAGAGCTCAGCCTTTACATAATTTCAACTCACCAGAAATCCTTCTGAATACTCTAACATATGATAATAGCACCTGCCCAGATTTAAATGTCTGAATAATATTTGTGACTCCACAAATAACCTACCCTTTTAAACAAGATTTTCATTTATGCACTTCAATACAGTACAATTCCTATTTGTTGTTTTAAAGCCTTGAAGATGTTATAAATCCTAGGAGGGTTTATGTGATTGGGAAGAAAGTGCTTTTGAGGTTCAAGAAGTTTATTAAAAAATAGCAAGCTGATATTACAGCAGGTAAAAAGAAGGGCTAACTTTGTTGAAGTATTATTTTCAGTGAGAAGTGACCTAATGCCAATTTGAGCTAACATTAGATGGTCCATAACAAAACTGATTTGTTCATGTACATTTTGTATCCACAGAGGAACCGAGCTTTGGTAAGGATCTAATGCTCCAAAATCCCTGTCACCCTTTTAATGAATCAAATTAGTATTTATTAATCATCCCAAATGCAAAAGGCCATTGCAGTGATCTATGCAGAACGTCTTCAATCCCAGTGGTCTTGGTATTGAAATAGAGCACTGTTAGAGTAAAAAGATGCAGAGCCTTAGTTTTTATCTTTAAATTAGTAAGCCTTTTGTTTTTTTTCTTAGACTTAATGACTAATTTTGTGGAATATCAGTAAATGACTTATAATGGCATTGCTTGCTGGATAACATTGTGAAAGTTGAGTTTTAAATCTTAAAATAATAGTAATTGCAAAGAGGCTTATGGGCTTGCGAGCATTTACATTTTTATCTGTACAACATAAGGATATCTCTAGACTGTATACGTCTTACAGTGGTGTGTAGAGTATATATGCCACCTGTCGCCCTAGCACAGGTATAAATAGCTGTGTGGATGGTGAGGCACGGATTTGGCAAGTAAAATTTACACCAGAACCTCAGAGTGTGTACCCTAAAGAGTGCCCAAGCAGTGCCTTCCCCCCCCCCCCCACCATCTACACTGCTGTTTTTAGCAGAGTAGTGTCCTGCTGCTAGAGCCTTTCCCCACTGAAAGGAAAGGCTCTGGCAGTGGAGAAAAAGGTCCAGCATCTCCCTGCTATAGAGGCCTTTCCCTGCTGCAGGGATCTGCTACAGCCTTTCCCTACTGCCTTTCCCTGCTGCAGAAAAAGACTCCAGCAATGGGAAAAGGCTCTGGCAGGGGGAGGCAGCACAGGTAGACTCCGGAAACTCTGTGCTGGTGAAGCCTTTCCCCACTGCCAGAGCCTCCCATTGTCACGTGGCAGTGTGGACGCAGCCTGCTATTCACTGTGGTATGTAACTACACACTGAATTGCACACTGAGGCAGATGCCTATAGAGGGTGCTGGAGACAAAGGCTCCTGTACCATTGTGCCCTGACACAATGAGGCATTGTGGTGGTGAGTGTGTGCACCATAAGTTACTTATAATAAAGATAAAATTTCAATAATTTATTCCTACATAGTTTACTTTTTGAATATTATATATTAATACATTCAAACACAAACCTTTTGTTGTCCACCCCTTCATTCTACATATGATTGGTCTTTTAAAATACTGCATTATGTTGACTTTTTGAAATAAAGTTTCAATATGAAGTTTGTTGAAGAAAATCTCTCTTTTGTTAGTGTAGTGAGACACGGTGTTGCCTCCCTCCGACCTAGAGGGCAAGGGACGACTGAGGGACCACTACAGTTAAGAACTAACTTATTTATGAGTATAGAATGTCACCTAATTTTATCTATGCAAACTATATCTTTTTATACATATACCAGTTTTGTTGCCTGAGTACAAAATTTGAAAAAAGTTAAACATTCTGTTTTAAATATTTCAGTTTTAAATGCCTTATAGTAGTGGGATTTCAAATGAAATTTTTGCCAGTGAATTTTGCACTGTTTTTGTGCAGAGTACTTAAGGTTGTCCAAATTCAATAGTATAAAGAATTGTGATGCACAAAAGGTCTACTCCAGTACATAAAAGCCCATTTTGTTTGAAGAACTGCTAGGCAAGCTCATTTATACTGGTATTGTAGGATAGTGTACACTAAATAAGAAATAGAAACTACAATGGAATTACCAATATCCTACCTCCATCAGTGTCGTGTACAATCTGGCCATTGTCCTCTCAAAATGAAATAGCACATAATGCTCTTAGCCATTTGTACAATGGGGTTGGGCAGTGGGGGATTCTGCTAGCAATTATCAAGAAAGCTGAAGCATTCAATGTGATTATCCTTATCTTTACCATTATCTTAGTATAATCTTCTACCTTGTGATTTCACTTGTCCTTCCTCTATAGCTTGTAGTGAGGAATTGGCAAATCTCATCAATTTTAATACCTATTATGCCTCTTTCATTCTTTCTTCTATACACATACTCTAGCTTCTGGATTTTTAAAGTCCCAGTAGATCATGTGACATTGATCTCACTAGCCCATTTTCTCTCCTGAACAAACACACAAAACTCACTGGACAATGCTAATCAGCTAGCACTAAGCCTTTGGACTTTGAATAAAAACGGAAGCCGTTTTCAATGGTCTTGGAATAATGTACTGATAGGGCCTATATCAAACACTGTGTGACAGCATTTTTATATTCGGTGCAGTGGAGTTTGAAAATACATGTTGTAGTAGGTTTGCCCAAAACAAAGTCAGGGTTCAACATGAACATGGGTCAGAACATAAATATACAAATGCAACCACAGACTGAGATTTTTATCTAACAGACTTATCAGTGAGCCTAGAACAGCTCCCAAAGGGCCTCTGAAGCCTGGAATGCGCCAAAGTGTTACAAACCTGTCTCTGGTACTAGCAGTCCTTGCTGTTGTCCTTACAACTGTGACATGCACTGCCTATAGCTTTTCTGTTAAAGTGGTGCTGGCTTCCCGCCACTAGAATGCACTGTTGTGGAGACAGCAGGAGCCTGTATGGTAACATCTACCCTCTCTCTGCTACTCCTCACTACTTCCTTGACCACTGGGGGTTGTGTGGCAGAAGGAGAGGGAGCTGGGAGAAGCTGGCAACTGCCCCCTACTCTTAAGCACAGCTGCTTGCAGCACCATGAAATTATCACCATGTGGAATTACAGGGTCTGAGGTGACATTGAGGAAGGCTTTATCCTCCCCCCCAATGCACAACACACTCCCAGGGAGGAGGAGAGAACAAGGGGGACTGAGAGGAAGAGGGAGATTGCCTCCTGAGGTGGTTGAAGGGCTGATCTCATCCATGCAATCCTACCCTAAAGAACCTGGAGCGGCTGGGAAGGACCTGCTGTCCTGTCCGAACACACTGGATGTGAGTAGCAGGCCTCTGCATCCCTCAACTCCCAGGAAGACAGGTACAGATTGTGGAGAGTCTGTGGAATGCTGCCTTGGATTGTGAGACCTGATGGTTAAATTAAGTATCCAAATATCAGGTTGCTCAGTTGAACCCTAAGCCTTTTCAGGTTCAGGTATTTTTACAGCATCACACAGAAGTTTTAATGTGGGACTGTTGTTTTTTAAGCTCCTGATAATTGTTTCCTATTTGAAAGTCGCCTTAAATTCTCCAGAATGTGCACACAGCCTCCTCCCCCGCCCCAGTTAGTAGACGTCCTCCCTCCCAGTTAGTAGAAGGGTTCCCGGGGCAAATGTTTAAATGCTCTCCATGTTTTAGACCATGTTTATAACTTTCCATTAACTTAAAATACTAATGACTGAAAAGTCAGGAAATTTAGAAGGTTATATTTTTAAAAATTGCAGCAACAACAAAGTGAAGGTACCAGAAAGCATGGAAATGCATGCTAGTTGAGGTTCCAGGTGCAATATTAATTCTGCCCTTTTGCAGCCAATCTCAATTTCCCACTTGTAGTTTTCAGTTACAAGTCTCAAAACCACAACTATTGCACTGACTAGGCTAAAAGGGAAAGTTCCTAGACCTAGCCATTTCTCAGCTATAAAATGAGAAAAAAAATTGGCTTTTCCAAGAACAAAATACAAATCCATTTGGAAGTTGCCTAGCATGATGGCTAGGTTGGTCCACCTTAAATTTTGCAAAGTAATTATTCCCTGGCAGTTGAAAATTTAAACAGAATTTCTGGTGAAAAGGAACTTATTTTTTGGTGGAAACTGGTGAGTAGGCCATCATTTATGGCTTTACACTGCAAAATATATTGCTACTATATCGTGGTTACATAATTAAGAAGAGCAAAGAATAAATGAAGAGCCTGACGAATAATGGTAAATACAACATAGTGATATTTGTTAATTTGATGGGTTATGTTTCTGGAAACAGCTAACAAAATGATGCTGTTAAATTACTAAAATGCTGCTTGAAAAGGTGTTGCTTAATTCACTGTAGGTTTTATGTTAAAATCTGATCTGAATAGGTAGCCATGGCACTTGGATAATGATTTGCCCTAAGGTATAGGGAGTGGAAAGAGATTAAAGATTTTTTTTCCGCTGTCAAAAAGTGGATACTGCAATGTAGCTCCAAGTCTCCAGCTGGCAGTTCTGGTTTATAATGTCTATAAATTGACGGTGTCTGTGGGAAGCAAGGGTATGTGTAGATCACTGTCCATGAAGCTTTGTGCCAACAGTCATGGAGATTAGTTTGTCAGGTTTCTTTTTCTGTTTTCAGAATCAGCATTGCTTTTTTGGAGGAGAAATATTGTAGATTTTCATTCATAAATAATTCTGTTCATTTAATGAAATCATTAAATGAAGATAGTTTTGTGTTTCAAAGGATTATGTAAAAATGGGTATTTTTAATGCATGTAAACTTCTGTTTGAGGAAGCCTTACAGAATTGTTGGTTTATACAGATATTCATGTAATTAAGAGTCTGTTTAGAAAATGTACTGTCTCAGAGGAACGAGTTTTAAAAAAAATAGAAAAGAAGTGGCCGGCAATTAGCCAGTAACTGAAAAACAACTCAAATGGGACAGTATTGCAGCCCTTACTCAGGCAAAATTCCCATTGAAACCAAGGTACTAAACCCCATAAATAAGCATTTAAAAGTAGTGTAGCTTAGCTTTCTTCACATCAATGTAATTTAATCTAGAAACATAGCTCTTTGTTGAATTAATAGAAGCATTTAGTATTTGCCATAAACCCCAAGGCATTTGCAATCTCTCTTCCTCAATTGTTAGTCATCCTATACTATTATTTTTATAATTATTATTTGTATTACAGTAATTCCTAGAGGTCCCTGTCAAGAATTAGGGCCCCATTATGTATGAACAAATTAAAAGAAAAAGTATGAAAAAGAAAGGGTTGCTAGCCTAAGGTGCACAGAATCTAGGATTATGATAAGATGCAGTAGGTGGAAGAAGCATGCAATAGGATGGGATAGAGGGATGAGAGGATTGTAAAATAAGAATGTTTTGAATAAATATTTAGTCTTTGCTTGCCACCTGCCTAACCATTATCAGATTGCAATGTTAGTCATCATGACAGAGGGTTAAGGAGGGATTTGAAGGGGAGGGAATGATAGTAGCTTTATAGATTTTGACAAGTGACTGTATTTGCTTTTACATTTTTAAAAATTCCTGCCTCAGTGGAAGTTCTGAGTCAGGACTGTAGAATTAGCTGCTATGGCCCAAATGTTTTGGTGCCCACACTGAACAGTGAGGTTGTGCATGATGCCACATCTCAGGAGGTGAGAAAAGATCCTCAGGCTGCAGTGTGGCAGAGGAGATGCTCGTAGTTGCTACTATAACATTAGGGCTGCACTAGTCCCTATGACGTTGGTCCCTTGAGCCCTTATGTGGGAGAAATGGTCATTGGGTCTGGACAGCAGTACATCCATTTGGTCCTTCAACTGCCATGTCTCCAAATGCCTACTGCAAAACGGTACGCATGGGGCTCCCTTACAAATGGGTTCTGTGGTGCCTAGAGGCTTTGTGTTACATGCGTGTTCTCTAGATTTGCCCTCATGTAGAGCAGAAGTATTTATTTTGCCCAGGCAGGAAGAGGCAGAGTTTGAACCTTGGTGTTCAAAAAGGGAATCAAGCCAACACTGTTACAACCAGTTTTGTGACTTCACCATACAAAACATTCATGCTCTTCTGTATATTCTAGAACAACTATTGTTAGTGGGAGGCTGAAAGAGTTGTTTTGTCTCTTCATTATGTTGTCATCTTTGAAAAAGTCTCATAATTTATCATCTGTCACCTTAGGTAACATAAAAGAGATGGATTATTGTTTAGATTTGTCTACTTAAAAATCAGTGTAATACTATGATGGTTATTCAGACAATATAATCTCAGAATAACTAAATACAATCTGTTACATTTTATATGTGCAATTGAAGTTATAGCATCTGCTTACACTGTCTGTTATTAATATACAATGTGCATCCATGCATGTAGGTATATATGAGAGAACAGTGAAATGTCAATATTAAGATGAGAAGGCAATGGAAACAGATGGCATGCTCACTTAAAAATGTTCTGTTGTCAGCTTTGGTAGAACAAATGCTCTTGATGTACTTTCATTTGTAATATTGTGTGTGTGTGTATAAAATGTATATGTGTGTCATACACAAAATATTATGTGCTTATGTAATAAACACAGAAAATACTACAAATGAAATTATATCAAGAGAATTATATATAAACTAGCCCTGAATATTTGTAATCTGGAGACTTTATTCACTGAGTGCACTTAAAAAAGAAAGCATCTTCCAAAATTGCATATTATTTTTCTCAGTGATTTATGTAATATATTTTATTTTTAAATGAAAAACAAGGATACCATTTTTAATATTCAATATTTTATTTGACAGCTGTACTAAAACCCTTGAATACATTGATCTTCTAGGTGCATATTTAAATGTATATGGCTCAAGATATACATAAGCTTCAATCCTTGAATTTGCATGTAATATATATATATGTAAATTTTTAATAGTTGATAAAACTATAGAGATGGTTTTACTAGTTAGGTTTACTTGTTTTTGAAACATGATTTATATGTGCTTGATCCTCAACTTTGTGGCTTCTACTTTCATCCCATGGGGAGCCATTCATCTACAAATGGCTGCAGGGTCCTGAATCATTTATCCTCATGGAAGGTGTCTGTTACAGCTGTCCCCCTGCTGCATTCCTTTTTTCCCCTCTCCTTTCTGTTTGTCCTGTGTGGCCGCCCCTCCCAGCCATTGTGCTAACTAAAGTCACAGCCCTATTCATAGGAATGGCCGGTACAGACTAACTGGAGCCATTGCTCTGCCTAGGGAGGGGGCTTCTTGCTTCTTTGTTTGGCTCCTTTGTTCAGACCCGGGCTCGGTGTGGGGGGGCGCTGCCCAGAAATGCAAGACCTGAAGTGGCCAACTAATTAAGCATATGAGTCATACCTGTGGCTCAGAACATGCCCAGGCATGCCTATGCTTACCTGAAGCCTTTCCCTGCCTTCTCTCCTCCCCTGTATCAAGAGGAGCCAATCAAAAGTACTGGTGGGAAACTGCCTAAGTTTGCCTTTAAAGCAGGACATTTTCTGATCAGACCTTGGAGAAGGTCCTTGCTTTGCCACCTGGTCTGATCAGCTGGGGTCTTTGGGGGGCCCTCTCCCCACTCTCGTTTGTTTTTGAGCGTACCCCCATTTTTAAACTCCCCTCCCACGAACAACGGATTTGTGCCTGGAGATCTCCTGATTATTGTAAGCGAATCGAGTCCTCTCTCCATCCTCCGATGCTACTGCTGTTCCTGTCTCTGTGCTTGCTGCTGTCCTGGAGATTGGTAAGAACTCCCTCTTGCAAACTCCCCCTGTCCTAGCTGCTGGCCTTGTTTCCCCAGCAGACAGACCCAAGCTAACTCCTTGGTCTGTATCTATAATCTGTTTCTTGCTCCGCAGCGCCTTTACTGCTAAAAATAAGCCTGTGCTGCTGCTAAGCTGTGCCTTCCTGGACTGTATCCTGGGCTGCCGGCTTGCAGCCGCCCCACTGCTGCAGCCACCACTAGTTAACCCCCCGCCCCGGGGCTGTACCCTGGACACACACCACTCTGCCCTCTGGAACTGCTCCCCCTCCCAATCAAAGAATCGGCATAGTGTAAGGTGCACCTATTAAAATCAGGTTCTTAGTCTAGATAAGTTGTAATTTCATTTTGCATAGCTGTGGTTAAGTTAGGTTTAGAGAATTGTTTATATTGTGCTTTGTAAGTTAAGTTTAAAAAATTGTTGCATTGTGTTCTGTTGCTTGCTAATTTATGAAGTCTTGGTTAAGTTAGATCATAGGTAAGTTTTTGCTGTGTTCTGTATAATTGTGGTTGTCTGTCTTCCCGCTGCCCTAACCCCCCCACCCTGAGCTTGCCCATGCGCCCCCCCTCCCCCCGAGCTCCCCAGTCACTCGTTGCAGTCTCTCTGCTGTTTAAACTTGCAGCCTGTCTGCTCTCTGTGTCTCCCTGAGTTTAAATCTCCCTCCGCAGCGCCTCTGCCTTTGGTCTCTGCTCCACCACGTGCTCCTCTTCCCCCATCCCCCAACCTCATTCCTCTGCCACTGCCTTTCTCTCTCTCTCTCTCTTTTAATCCTTTCCGCCACGTGCTCACCCCGCTCCTACTGCTGCCAAACCTCAATTGTATTACTGAAGTCTAGCATAAAACCCCATTGGTTACCCCTTTTTCTCTCTAACACACCTCACATTTTACATTTACACCACGACACATTTTTACCTAGAGTTGTTGGTTATTTAACACATCTTACCCATAACTGTTAGTTGGTTATATGCTGCTGTGACACACCCTTTACATAGAAATTGTTAGCTACCTGTTACATTTATACTTCAGTGTTAATTGGTTACCAACTGTATTGTACCCCACTGTATTGTACCCCGCTATTGAAACCCCCTATCCTATTTACTAAAAGAAACCCCTCCCCAATTGTCTACCTTAACAAACCCCATACCCCTCACTATTGAATTTTCCCTGTTTTTGCATTTTCTTAATAAAGTTTATTTTGCACCCCACCAGTGCAGTAGTTGTCCCCCAAGATCCCCTACCTGCTGGCAGGGTCAGAAGGCACAGAAAGTTGCAGATTTCTTTTTTGCTTTTCTTATGCCACTACTAACCTGACCACTTTTCCATTTTTCGCGAAGGTACTTATCACCATGGTATCTAAGCAACACAAACAAGTTATGCGGAAGCATAAAACTCCAGATAGCTTTTTTTTTTTCCTTTTTGTTCGTCCAAGTGCCAATGTGTGTGTGTTTTGTGTTCAAGGACTCTTAAATTAAGGAGGATAAATCCTTCCCCTTTTTTTCATACCTTACTGGGACAGAATTCCTGAAGGGTTTTACTAAACTTTTTTCACCAGTAAAGGAACCTTCCCCACCAGGAGATCTCAGTGAGGTTCTTACAGGTCGAAAAGAGTCTCTCCTTTTGAACCCATGGCAACCTGTTCTTTACTACATCTGTCTATGAAGACCTCTTTTTTGGTTGCAGTTATGTCAGTAAGAAGGATTGAGGAAATACAAGCCTCTATGGCAGACCCATTTTATACCATATTCCACCCTGACAAAATATCTCTCAAACCCCACCCAAAATTCCTACCTAAGGTAGTTATGGACTTTCATTTGAACCAAATGATCCGCCTACTAATATTTTCCTCCAAATCTCACTCAAATAAAGGAAAAGATATATTCTAGATGTTCAACAAGCATTAGCCTTTTACTTTGGAAGAACTAAACCTTTCAGAACATCCCTGAGGTTCTTTGTAGCAATTGCTGAGGGAATGAAAGGTCAATCAATTTCAGTTCAAAAATTATCTAAGAGGAGTTTGGATTGTATTCAAACCTGATATTCTATGACTAGGGACCTACCAAATGCATGGTTCATTTTGGTCAATTTCACAGTCGTCAGATTTTAAAAATAGTAAATTTCATTATTTCAGCTATTTAAATCTAAAATTTCATAGTGTTGTAATTGTACGGGTCCTGACCCAAAAAGAAGTTATGGGGGGGTTGCATTACTGCTACCATTACTTCTGCACTGCTGGTGGTGGTGGCGCAGAGCCACTGCCAGCAACAGTGCAGAATTAAAGGTGGCATGGTATGATATTGTAACCGTTACATCTGTGCTACTGGTGTAGCGGGGCGCTGCTTTCAGAGCTGGGCACCCAGCCAACAGCCGCTGCTCCTTGGCTGCCCAGTTCTGAAGGCATCGCAGAAGTAAGGGTAGCAATACCATGACCCCCCCTAAAATAACTTTGTGACCCCCCCCCCCGCAACTCCCTTTTGGGTTAGCACCCCCAATTTGAGAAACGCTGTTGTCCCGCATGAAATCTGTATAGTATAGGGTAAAAGAGCACAAAAGAACAGATTTCATGGGGGGAGATGAGATTTCATGGGCATGAATTTGGTAGGGCCCTAGTTATAACATAGGCATTTTAGGTACTCAAGATCAGATTAGGTTTTATTGTGTTAGGGCTCAGGCAGCTTCTGTGGGTTCTTTGCAAAGTATTTCTATGTCAGACTTCTGCAAAGCAGACACTTGAGGGTCAATCTGTCTACAAAACACTATTCCATTAAGGTTGTATGCTCAGAGCTGTACTGCAATCTCTTTTTAACTGGACACTGAGTACCCACCTTCCTAGATCAGGTCACTGCTTTTGAGTGACCAAGAATGGAATCTCTCTCTCTCTCTCTCTCTCTCTCTCACACACACACACACACACACACACACACACACACACACACACACACACACACACACACACACACACACACACAACATTGCTTACCTTACAGTAACCGGAGTTGTTCTAACAATATTCTATATATTCATGTTCCATGGCCCGCTCTCCTTCCCCCTCTACTATAGAGTCCTACACCATCTGGATTTTACGGTGGCAAAGGACCTGAATGATGGTGGGCTGCTCTGCCCTTTATGTCCTCAGTGCAGGGCATGAGGCCACTTATGCATGTGTGGCCCCAGTACACAGTGCTGGCCAAAAGACTCTAATCCCGAGTTCTTGGGGCACATGCGCACCAAGAGTGGAATGTATATCTATGGATTACACATCTCCGAGAACTCCAGTTACTATCCAGGTAAGTAACTTTTCTCTACTTGCTCCTGTCCTAACCATTTAAGACATTATTGAATTAAATTTTTAAAAAGGGTTTTAAACACAGGAAAATCTTCAACCTGTTTAGCAGTGACTTTGAAAGTATGTGTACATACAATGGAAAGCGGCTATTTCATGGTGAAAAACTGGCAGTAGAAAACAAGTTCTTTGGGTACCATCATCCCTGTCCTTGTTCCACCAGGCATGGAAAGCATGACCTCTCCTTGCTGTCCTAATCATTCGGGGCTGAATTTCATCTTGCCTTTAATTCTTAGTACCATCTTTCCAACTTCAGCTGGCTGTTTTGGTCTGCTAACAGAGCAACAGAAATGTCTCCTTTTCAGCAGTTCCTGTAAATATAATACTATGAATTGGCAACCAAAAAGTGCTAAAAGAGAAGCAAGTTTGGGCAAACCTTTCCCCCTCCTCCACTTCTGTCTGCAGTGGTGGAAATCACACTAATCGCTTCCTCAAAGTACTGAGATCATACGTAGCCCAAGGAAGAGGTTTGCTGAGACTACCTCAGATCTATCACTCCTGCATTAGCAATGGTGATTGAAGCCCATGTCACCCTTTGTCTCAAAATTATTTTCATTATAAATTCTGAAATTGTTTCCATTTACTACTGAAAAAAAGTGTAGATGAAAAATCTTTTACAAAGAGATACTAACATCCACGTTAAACTCTAGTTTTGTTACAATCAGTCCTGATTCTGATTTGAAACAGGGAAAAACAACTTTCCTCAGTAAGATAGATCTGATATTTGTATACTGTAACACTTCACTCCTGAAAGATTCTAAAAGTGCTTTTTTGATACACAAATTATATGCAAGAATCACTTCATCCATCATGGAAGCGTAGGCACTTTTAGACCAAGGCAGTGTGTTTTATTTGATATTGTACAGTACTGGTAGTCAGTAGTTCTGTGTTATGTGCCCACATCTTTTAAAAAAAAAAAAAAACCTATTCACTCTGTAACCTTGGGCCAAGTCACTTAATCTCTGTGTTTCATTTTACCATCTGTAACATGGAGTTAATGATACTTAACCACTTTGTAAAATTCTTTGAAATCTATGGATATGAAGGAGTAAGTATTATGAGTAATCACTTTAGAGTGTAGCAAGAGTATAACAGTGCAATATCACAGTTTAACAGGCAAGAGAAAGACCCTCAATGGCTTTTTATAAGCTTAGGACAAAATGTTCTAACTAAAATTAGGCACCTAAATCTATAATTGGGTTTCTAAGTTAGCTGTCTGATTTTCAGAGGAGCTGAGCACCCACATCTTCACGTGACTTCAGTCGGGTCACTTGTAGATTTCAAGAACTCAGGTTTGTAAATATTGGTCCTAGGACACGTCACAAACAGCACCATATCATCTAAATCCTAATATCTGGTTGACAAAAGTGGTGTGGTGGAGGAGATTCTTGGGATCATCCCCTCCTTCTGATGGCAGAATTTCAACAAGGGAAGTTTTTGTCACCTGCCAGTGGTAAAGAATGAGCGTTTAACATGGAACAGCCTGCCTGAATCTTTGCTGCAGATTTAAAGAAACAGTATGCACATCCTCACAGGTTGGATGGTTTCTTTGCCTCTAATGAAGAGTACCACTTCCTATGTACAGTTTACTCGTCCCTACTAAAGAGATCTCAGGGGCTCTTTAAATATTTCTGAAGAACAATATTTGTGTTTACACCAAATAGCATTTTCCAAACATCTTCAGAGGATACCCAGGATTACCCAGTCCCTCACTCCCCTTCTCTGCACCACCCACTCCCCTTCTATATGGGATTTTTCACATGCTAAGAGGGGGGAATTCTGTAGGATTCCCTTATTTAAAACACTGACAGCTCACAACTGATTGGTAGTTTGTACCCTTTTGCCTGGAAGCCAGGAATTCCTGAGTTCCAAATGTCATCTCTGCCAGTGATCTGCTGTTTGCTTGGGCATAGCACCTTAACCTTTCTGTCTGTTTTTATATCTGTAAAATTGGGATAATAATGTTTGTGGACTTGAACACCTAGCACGATGTTGACCCTAGATAAATAATAGCTCACAGGAGTGTTGAGATGATTAATAATTAAACTCTTGTACCGTGCTCTGAAGATGTGGAGACAGATTTAACTCTGGGATATGCCAACAGAAACAGGATCCCCAGCAGTAGAAAGACTGCCTGGAGGAAGGTATAGCCTCTGCTCCCGTGGGAAGCTTGCAGCTGGCTAGTGCAAGTTTTAAATCTGTAGCCTGGATACTGTTGTCTAGGGAAGGGGCAGAACCTTGTGCAGAAACAGCACACACTAATTCAGAGATACTTAGGACAGCTTTTTGCTGTGGTTGCAATTTTATTCTGACACCATCTCCTCCTGAGGTTTGAGCAATGGAGACAATCCTTGACCCACAGCTATACACACCAAGGCAGGAAGTATAGTTTGGATCCCTTGGTGCAGAATCAATGTATATAAAAATGCCTTTCCATGTATAATATAAAATTTCCTGTCACTTTGCTTTGATTCTCAGGAGTCTAACATGGAAGCTGCAATGTCATTTCCTTATAGCACTCAAGGGACTTAAAATATTGTATAAAGTAGAATACTGAAGCATTGAGCCATTGAATAAATCTAAATGAAATGACAGGTCATCGTCATCTAAAGTTAAATAGTTGAGGAAAAGGCTCCTTGTGCATAATGTGTGTGTAACATATTCTTAATATCTTTTGAGGTCTGTGACTAATATTATGACAGACTACTCAAAACTGTTTCTGAAAGCCATTTCCAAGTTAATATTATTCCAACTGATTTTCATCATCCCTGGAAGTTTTTATTTTCAAAAAGACCAATTGCATCTGTTCTACCCTTAATTAAAAAAAAACAAAACAAAAAACAAGCATCACCTCAAAGTCAGACATTTACAGAGGCATAAATTAGTTCCCTAACACAGAACACTACTCAATGGTACCTCTAATCTTGGTTTAGAAAAGCAGAGCCGCTCTGAAAAAACAAGTTTGTATGATCCTGCTAGTCTTCTGTGTTCTCAATCCTTTTTATTCTCTGACTGGTTTAAAACTAGGGTCCCACAGAAATTCCTGACCAGATTTCTGGTACTAATTTTGATGTTATCAAGACAAATTCACTTGGTAATTGGACTTTTCAATTGAGTTTCTCAGTTATTTTTATTTCCTGTTATTGCTTAATTTAAAGTGATGAGCAGCAGATATATGTAGAAGCAAATCAACCTTATTACACCTCTACCCCTATATAACGTGACCCGATATAACACGAATTTGGATATAACGCGGTAAAACAGAGCTGCAGGGGTGGGGGCAGAGCTGCACGCTCCAGCGGATCAAAGCAAGTTCAGTATAACGTGGTTTCATCTATAATGCGGTAAGATTTTTTGGCTCCTGAGGACAGCGTTATATCGGGGTAGAGGTGTATTTGCAAGTTACCAAGCAATCATGGGGCCCTGCAAAGGGTGGAGCCTACCATTCTGGTCCCAGGCCTGGAATCAGTCTCCCCCTACAATTGCATAACCAGAGGGAGGGAAAAAAGGCTGGCACAGATTTCCAGATCTGATGTCGAACTGCAAAGCCCCCAGTAGAACAGGGCTCTGAGTGGCCTTGTGCTTCACTTGTGTCTAAGGCTGATCCTGTAGACAGTCAGCTTCTTCCTGTATTCAGAATGTTGTTCTTTACATTCTGCAGGATTTCCAAAATTAACTGTGTTGACAGAGGAGGGGAAGTTGCAGGAGAATAAGAAGGAAACCATCAAATGTGTTTTTAATATGTTGTATTTTGATTTTGGGCCTTCAATTAGCAAATGCACAAGCAAGTCCTGTGTCACCCAAAATAATTAATAATTCCGGTATGTCTGCTTAGAGTATTTGTCTGAAATGTTTTTGTGCTGATCCTGTTTGAAGGCCCACTACTGAGATAAGAATTACTGTAAATACCTCTTGTGTGGCATCCTGGAACTCTGCAGCTTGTCAGCTGGAGATTGGCAACCTCAGAAGAGCTGGCTAAGAAACTTTTCTTTGTTCTGGGAGATGCCTGGCAATATTGATAAGTCTTTTTCATATGTAATTTCCAGTAATAATAATGTGCTTGGTGCTGTACACGACAAAAATACTAAGACATTCCCTGTGTTATGGTGTAGAAAACAAAGAGAAGATACACAGAGAGCTCCAGAAGGAGGGGTTACTTTTCCCTCATCTCAATATAACATTTTGCAATTTTTTTTTATTTTCACTCAGGAAGAAATGAGAATGTAGGAGCCATTTGAATGAGGAACAGGCAGGCTCTGGTGCTCTTGAGTCTGAGAGATGGTTCCATGCATAGCAGGGAGCATGAAAGAAGGCACAAACTGGGAGCAGAGAAGCTTTTCTTACTATATACTTTCACTTCAATTTCTGGAAGAGTTGTATAAAAATTAAAATAAAAGCACTAAAAAAGTAGCAAAGCCTTTTTTAAATATCAGAAAGATTTCAATTTGATTGGGGTTCTTATTTCAGTTATTTTATTCAAGCCAGTTTGTCCATCTTCCTTGCCAAAAAGGAAAGTCAAGATTTGGAGGAGACGTAGGATGCTTGGTCTTGTCCTCTTGTGAAGCCACACATAGTTTCTGGGTGTTGTAATGCTCCATGTTCATGGAAATTTCCTTTGTGGTACTCAGTAGATCAGTGGTTCTCAAACTTGGGCCGCTGCTTGTTCAGGTAGACAAACCGGCCCGGCCTGCCAGGGGCTTTCCCTGAATAAGAGGCAGCCCAAGTTTGAGAACCACTGCAGTAGATTATCTTCTAACCTGACTATTGAGTTTATTTTCTTTTCTGGACAGATGATGTACAGTAACCCTACTCCCAACATCATGGGAAATAGTAAAAAGCTGTGCCAGTGGTTGCTAGCAGGGAAATGTCAAGACGATTTAAAAAAGCTCATATAAGCTGCAATACAATTTCATCCTGATATGAGGCAATTTGGAAGCACTTTGTGGAATTTAAAATGATGATAGGGTATAAGTGCATCCCACATACTGGTATATGTCTGTGAACATGGTGTGTTTCACACTGTGTGAAATATGTATGTATCACCTAACTATATATATGAAATGTAATTGTAATCTCTTAACAGAAGGGAGAAATGTCTATTTGTTATTTCTTATGTAACTATAATGTTCTGTTCATTATACCTGAGTTCAGTGTTGCTGGTTATATGTCCAAGTGCAATATTGCTTAAAATGAAATAATGATTTTTCCAAATAGAACAAATAGCAATGTACATTGGTTTTTATTGGCTGAGTAACTGAATCCATTTTATTTTCTGTAGGGTGTCTTTGTCTTTGCTATTGTGTTTGTTTAAAAAACAACAGGACCTCAGAGTAATAAATTGCTCTTACATTTTAAATGAATACTCTTAAGACATTGGGCCACATTCACCCATGTGGTAACTGCATTGGATTCAGTAGGTTTACCAGGTTCAGTTTGGCTCATTGTGTCTAGCTTTGTAAAGCACCATGTGTTTATACTTAACAGGTAAGTCTCTTTGCAGGTCAAGAAGAGATTACACTGTCCTCTGAACAGCTCCAGCAGCAAAAAGAAAATTTCATTGGAGTAAAATCCGTAAAGTGCTTTCACTGTATATAAGTAAAATAAAGGAAAACTATACACATTTTTCTTTCACAGAAAAGAAATACTACATTTTAAAACTACCTTTATATGTCCCTTGGTTTTCATCATATTACAGAGCACTAGTCAAACATGAGTAAGAAAACTGTTTCTAAACTGAAGGACTAGCATACTTGTCTCGGAGGAGAAGCGAGGGAAGGTTATAGAGTGAGTGTGTGTTGGCCATGAAGTTAGGGATAGATTTTTTTTTTTTTTTTTGCTTTTCACCTTCCTCTCTGCTTTTCCACCCTTTCTGTCTCTCTCTCAGAATTGAACAATGGGGCAGGTTTCAGTGTTGGAGTTGCTTGTAAATTCTTAGAAAATTCATTCTGCACTCTTTACTAACACACAGAGTTCTCTCCGGTGGGTGGTGCCTTTTCCACCCTTGGGCAGAACAGAATGCGTCTGTAAACGGATAAGGCCAAGGCCATAGTTTCCTTAAGGAAGGAAGTCCAGTGGTATGTTTCCCGGAAGACTAATCTTATGTAAGTGGCCTTTTGCACCCAAAATAGGGGCACAGGGGCATGACTGTTGGGAGCACTCACGACGTGGTGTGCCTAGGGTCACAAATTACTTTAATCCAGCCCTGCATAAACAATTGGAGGGTCTCAATTTAGAGGTTTAGAGTGATTAGTTAAATCAGACAGATTATTTATGCAGTGTTACCTATCTTGCAAACTCAAAAATCCTTTGACAAACCAAAAAATTATGGTGGGTGTTTTTTTAACTCTCATTGCTTGTAGGTTTGTTTCCTGATTTTTAAACTAAAAAAAATTTCACACAGATTAGCGTACCTCTTACGCCTCACAGATAATTGGACACTTCCCCTACCACACTAAGCACTGTACTCTGCCCCTTGCAGCCTCCTCCCTCCAATGGGTGCTGACACATTAATTTGGGTGCAGTAAATGGGTTATAGGGGTTTACATGACCCACTCACTGTTCAGTATTCAATAGTGTTAAACAAGATCTGGGGCTTGGTATACAGAGACCTCAGCCTGCTTAGCACCATGGCAAACACATAATTAAAAATCCTTTTAATCTTTTGTTTGAGATACAGAAAAGAAAGAAGAACACAGCATTTGGAAAGTAAAGCACTAAATGTGGCTTTCATTTTAACAACATCATGTGTTCCCTATCCATTTACAAATAGCCAGTTTTTTAGAAGGAGACATTTTTTTTTATGAGTTTTTGACAGTCTCTTAGATGGTATCAAAGATATTAAAAACTATCCTTTGGAGAAAAGAGAGGTTAATTAGGATGAGCTGGAGCTGCCATTGCTGCTGTTTAAAGTCCAGTCTTAGAAGGAAAAGCCCCTTTGTTTGACTGTCTCTTAGATGGTAACAGCTATCCACCCAAGTGGTGGTTTGGATTAGCTGGAGCTAGTAGGGATGGCGATGACATCTAGGTCACCCTCTCTCTGGCCCATTCTGGCCAGGACATCTCCTGGGATCAGGACGATGGAGGCCCAGGGTCCCAGGAGCAGGTGATGAAAACATTCCTAGTAAAAGTACCATTAGTAATGTTGCCACATAAGAGCAAGAAATAAGTTTTTTGGAAAGGGAAGCTTATGGATATGGTAACTCCCATCAAGGATATTGGTGAAAATAGAGTGTGGAGAAATGGGTATTGAGAAAGAAGACCTTTGATGCACTGACTCAACCACCAGTAAGAAAATACCCTGCCTGGAGGCTGTGGATTTTTTTTTCCAGATTTTTTTTTAATACTACTGAAATTTGCTTATACACCTCTACCTCGATATAACACTGTCCTTGAGAGCCAAAAAATCTTACTGCATTATAGGTGAAACCGTGTTATATTGAACTTGCTTTGATCTGCCGGAGTGCACAGCCCCACCCCCTGGAGTACCTGCTTTACCGCATTATATCCAAATTCATGTTATATTGGGTGGGGTTATATCGAGGTAGTGGTGTATGTTACAAGGTAGAAGGAAAGGAAAGACTGTCTACTTTTATATTGTGTTCCTAATTTTGATGTATTGATTTGGTATTGCTGAATAGGACTAATACTTGATACATCGTGTGGGAGCAGATTGTAGTATATATAGTATAAGTAAGTTGTGGTAGCCATTAAGTACCAATCCAGGAAAGTATATAAGCCCTTTGCTGGATCAAGGCCTATTAGTTATACAGCTATCTTATTGAAGAATTATTATGAAAAACAGCAAGTACAATGCTTATCAACAAAAATGATATGATATGTTCTATGTTTTAAATTGCAGATCTCAAATATTTATTCTATTGAAATTAAATACAAACACTAGATTTCATGTTGCTGTTAGTCAAGGTACTCCTACAAAATGATTATATTTCTAATGTATCTTCCTTGTGCCATTTTTAATGCAACTATATAAACTGTGAAGGTTGAATAGCTAAATATTGCATTTATTGAAACACAGAGACTGAAAAAGACAAAGAAATCCTGGTTGTGTAAACTATCAACCTCCAGCCATGCAGAAGGCATTATAAATTTGTTCTCTCAACACGCCGTTGCATGGTTTGCTGTCCTGCCTTTACTCCTCTGTTCACTTCTGGATTCTCAAGTCCAGTCTAAATATAATTAGAAAAAATAATAAATCAAGCAGTATGTAAATAACAGCAGATATTATGCAGTTTTGGATAATTAAATTCTGTCTTAACTTTCAAATTGAAATTTTTCCCTCACAATAATGTGAGACATGGGCATCTGCATCTCTTCTTCAATAAAGACTAAGAGCTTACAGCCCTGCATACCAAGAAGAGAGAGACAGTAAATACATTTAGTACAGCAGTATCCTAAGATTTGTAAAAATGTAGAGTGTTCTACATAGTGCATACAAAAATGTGAAAAACTTTACTTACGCAAAGTAAGCTGCCACAGGATAAGAGGGAGGGAAGGTGCTCTCATAGATTGGTAACTGGTTAAAAGATAAGAAACAAAGGGTAGTTATAAATGGCCAGTTTTCAGAATGGAGAGAGGTAAATAGTGGTGTCCTCCAGGGGTCTGTTCTAGGAGCAGTCCTATCCAATAAACATTCATAAATGGTCTGGAAAAATGGGTAAATAGTGAGGTGGCAAAATTTTCAGATGATACAAAATCACTAAAGATAGTTAAGACCCAGGCAGACTGCGAAGAGCTACAAAAGGATCTCTCAAAACTGGGTGACTGGGCAACAAAATGGCAGATGAAATTTAATGTTGATAAATGCAAAGTAATGCACATTAGAAAGCATAATCCCAACTATATATATAAAATGATGGGGTCTAAATTAACTGTTACCACTCAAGAAAGAGATCTTGGAGTCATTGTGGATAGTTCTCTGAAAACATCGCCTCAATGTGCAGCAGCAGTCAAAAAAGCAAACAGAATGCTGGGAATCATTAAGAAAGGACTAGATAATGGGACAGAAAATATGTTGCCTCTATATAAATCCATGGTATGCCCACACCTTGGATAGCGTGTGCAGATGTGGTCACCCCATTTCAAAAAAGATATATTGGAATTGGAAAAAGTACAGAAAAGGGCAACAAAAATGATTAGGGATGTGGAATGGCTTCTGTATGAAGAGAGATTAATAAAACTGGGACTTTTCAGCATGGAAAAGAGATGGCTAAGGGGAGATATGATTGAGGTCTATAAAATCATGACTGGAAAGTAGATAAGGAAGTGTTAACTACTTCATATAACACAAGAACTAGGGGTCACCAAAGGAAATTAATATGCACCAGGTTTAAAACAAACAAAAGGAAGTATTTCTTCACACAATGCACAGTCAACCAGAGGATGTTGTGAAGGCCAAGACCATAACAGGGTTAAAAAAAGAACTAGATAAATTAACGGGGGATAGGTCCATCAATGGCTATTAGGCAGGATGGGCAGGGATGGTGTCCCTAGCCTCTGTTTGCTAGAAGCTGGGAATGAGCAACAGGGGATGGATCACTTGATGATTACCTGTTCTGTTCATTCCCTCTGGGGCACCTGGCACTGGCCACTGTCGGAAGGCTAGATGGACCCTTGGTCTGACCCAGTAGGGCCATTTTTATGTTCTATTGTGAAGATTTTAAAACATTTTCAGGTTTAGGGATGAGGAGGCTGCTAACATCTCAACTTGTCTGTGCCTCATCCCTGGCCTTTGACAGGCTTTTTGTCCCTCCTTTCTTTCCCTTGCCCCCAAGAATTGCCATCTCCCTGGTAAGCTCTTCAGTCACTGCCCCTAGCTACATCTCTCAGCCAGAATGATGTTTCCTGTTTAGCTTCAACAAGGAAATCTATCAAATGTGTCGGTGCCTGTAGGATTCTCATAGGCATTCCGTTCCTTTCTTCTATCTACCAACATGGTGTACATGTTTTACATTGAGAAATGTGCAATCCTCTGCTACTACTGCTTTGGTAGCCAAAAAGGGTTTTACCAAGGAGGGAGTTGCTGTATGGCTTGCTGTCAGAGACACAATCCTACTTGTATGAGCATCTCTTTCACCAAAGAACGTCTTAAATTGCCTCCCTTTTCAGTCCTCACACATCACAGTCTACAAAGTGGCATATATCAAGTCAAATACAAGTATCTATTTGTTGCCTTTTCCATGTACTACTTTCTAGGTAACACTCTCAGATTGGGTGAACTTGTCATGGCAGCAGCTTGGGCTAGCCACCTCAGTACTTCCCCACCTGCACTCTCTAGGTACATACGTGGGCAGCTAGTCCAAGCTACTGCCTGAGCTACCCCTGGCTACACTGCTATTTTTAGCACACAAGCAGAGCTAGCATGGGCCTGTCTACTCAAGCTGGGAAGCACATTCCCAGCTGCAGTGTAAATGTAAGTGCAGTACAGAACTCACAGTTTACGGCATTGGGGTGGCTCTGGCAGCTTGAAGCCACCTCTTGCACTCTGTCAATCTTGGACTGCTGGTGCGTGGACAGCCCTGAGGCACCACTCAGGCAAACTGCTCAAGTACGTACCCAGGTGGTCAAGTGGGATTGTATGCAGAGAAGCTAGCCCAAGCAGCCAGCTTTGCCGCTGTGAACACACTGCTATTTTTAAGTGCTAGCTGTGCTTGATCCATGTCTACACAAGCTGGGAATCAAACGTCCAAGCTCACATGTAGAGATACCCCTAGTTACAGCAGCCTCCTGGTGCTGTGCAGCCCAGAATCTCTGGAGCACCGTTTGCTGCAGCCGTGCCTTAGCATGGCCCTCGTGCCAGGGCTTGCGAGACAGTCCTTGGACAATAGTCATAGGGTTGTCTTCCACAGTGCCGACACCAGGGGAGTCCTCACCCAGCTGGAACCAGAGCTTTTAGGGCTCTTTTCTACTGTTCTGATCCTTTGAATGCAGCCTAAAGGGGCGGGAGCAGGGCTGAGGATCTCAAAGGCACTGAAAAAATTTTCTAATAAAGATTATGAAATAACAATAATATATCAAATGCATATTCTTCAAAAAGGCACCATCAAGAAATATTAAGAACTATGTGCAAATGTAAACCATCCTACATCCCTTAACATTGCAGCCCTGACGCCCCAATACTGAATTACTGGAATTTTTGATTGGTTTTTCCTTTAATCTGAGGTGTAGTACAAGTGATTTTCATCATTGCTAATATGCATATAATGAAATGCATTACTTATTTAAAATAATAAACCCAAATCACACTTGATAAAATTTGATTTTTCAGACTTCAATTTCATAACTTATGGGTGCACATAAATTAATTTTCCTTTTCTCTTCTTTCAAGCTTGAAGTTAAAATTGACAGACAGTAGGTAACGTCTATAATTTTTTTTTTCTGTAATTAGAAAGCCTTTAACTTGTTCATCTAATCCCCAAGGACAGAGTGATTGCTATGTAAGAGTAAGTGGTGGTCCACTTACATTTTAATTAAAAAGATGTTGCACTCTGCAGGAAATTGATTAAATATATTAATAAAGAAGTGTTAAGACAAATGATTTTTTTAAAATGTTTCTATAGGTGTAGTAACTTGAACAATGATTTTTCCTAGTTTCTTTTCTTAGCTTTATTCAGGACTCATCATCTCTTCACTCTAAGGGCATGTCTACACTTGCCATGTAAAGCAGAAAAAGGTCCCTTTTTTGCGCAAAAACCGTGGGAGTGTCTACCCTTGCCAGTGATTTTTTGTGGTGAAACTCAGACGTTTCACCACAAAAGGAAAACAACCTCCACAAGAGGCACACAGTTCTTGTCGGTGATGCTTTTGCGGTGATGTGCAAATGAAGGCACGTTCTTCCTGTTCACACAGCTTTTAGCCTCTGCCAGATATCCCACAGTGCCTAGATGACCACTCTAGCCAGCAGCTCTTCTACTCTGATGCCAGGTAAACAGACATCCACCCCTCCCCCTGTAAAGCCCCGAGAACTTTGAAACTCCCCTTCCTGTTTTCTTGGCAAGTGCTCACATTATCTGGCCAGGTGACATTGGTTGCTCCACAGAGCAAACGATCCCCTGCTTGGAGCAATGCTGAGCTACTGGAGCTGATCGGTGTTTTGGGAGAGGAGGCTGTGCAGGGACCCAGGATGCCCCATGATTGCCCCCCGTCCCCCTTCCCACAAGACCTATAATCAAAACGGAGAGATCTGCATTGTGGGATAGCTCCCTAAAGTGCTGCTCTCGTCAGCGATGGAAGAGCTGCAAATGTAAACACTCTCTGACGCCTGTGGAAGTGAGTGCACAAACCACTGGTTCACTATCACCGTTGAAACTAACAGCATAAAAACTCTGCAAGTGTAGACATAGCCTAAATATGTATTTCCATGCTCCTGTTCCTTGTTTTTACTATAGCAGCCCAATAAAAGCTGTGGCCTACATTCAAGACCTCCTCCTTGAGCCTCATGACAGGAAGTATTGCCTGAGCAGATAACCATTAGGAATTCTCACATTGCGTCCTGTGATGATGGGTCCTCGGGTATGGAACATATTCAGTATTCATCATAATGTTGTCTCTTTGCTGAGCGGCAGCAGAACTCTGGCTTTTGCAGTTGTTTGCTATTTGGAGCAGTAATTGTTGACAAGGAATTGGATAATTTCATGGTGTAACTTGTTTATTTACAAAAAGTACACGCATCTTGTTTCCCTGATCAGTGTTGGTAACAGACAACACAGAGGCAGTTAACTGCCTGTTGCAGAAATCTCAGGGAAGGCACCTCTGTCTTGGGAGCCGCGCTCCCAGCGCTGGTAGCTATTCCCCTCGTGGAGGTGGGCTTTTAAAGTGCTGGGAGAGCTCTCTCCCAGTGTTGTGCTGCGACTACACAAGCCAGTTGCCAGTGAAGACGTGTCCTAAGGCTGCTCACTGAGGTCACATGGCCTGGAAAGGTGGGCCTGGGCAACTACCTTTCTTGTGTTGCAGAGCAGCTGCACAAAAAGGAACCTCAGAGCTTCACCTGCCAAACAAATGTCCACACAATGCCCTTATCAATGCTCTGAGTAGTTATTCATTACACATTCACACTGAGTGCTTACATATCAATGACGCCTAATGTGCATGCCGCTAGCACTTTTTGCCATGTCAATAATTGTGTATATATATTGTTGGAACAGCGTTGGTTATGTAATCTGGTCTCAGAATGCCATTCTGAACAGCCCTATATTAGGCAAGGGGAAATCAAATCAAAGCTGAAGTGACTTTCCCAGCACTACACAGTGAATCAGTGATGGAAACAGAATTAAGATTTCCTGATTCTCAAAAGCTTTCAGTTCATTTTTTAAATGACCACTATTGGCCCTGTATTTATTCTTCCCTTTTCCCCATTTTTTTTGCAGTTTGAACCAATTCTTATACATTTTCCAAATCTAGATCCACAGGTGGGGTGTGCTTCAAACTTTAAATTGTGATTTGAGAGCACATTGTTTACTATCACCCATTTTAACTGGTAGGACAAAGTAAATATTTGAAATCCTGAATCAAATTGATGCAGCTGCAAGTGGGGGGAGAAGAAAGCAGTTCATCCAAATAATCCTGAACTTCACCGTACCTATAGTGTGCCCCTTAGGTTGTATTTATTCCTAAATTAAACCCTTTTCTTTTTCTGAAATCAAAGCTATTCCCATTCTAACTTTCCCATGCCATTTCATCTTATTTTCAGAAGAGCCCAGAAAGCAAAAATGACTCAAACGTTTTGCTCTGCTGTCACTTACTAGATTCTGGTCATGCTTTCAGAGGCTGTATTTCACTTGATGTGCAACTACATTACACCAAAAAGGTTATGAGGAAAATTGGTATGTTTTATATTTCTCTTACAAATCTCTCTCCTGTCCTTTTTAACATTCTTTGTTCTTGTCAGCTGTAGTTGGTGTGGAAGAAACCTATACTCCTAACAGCATAAAACCTGAGGACTTTTAACATGGAAGTACTAAAAATAAAAATTAAAAAAGAGTTTGAACTGATTTAACATGTTTTATGTTTGAAACTCATGTGCAACCTATCAGCCCCAGCACAGCTTTTTCCATTCATACACTAGTCCACAGTGACACATCTTGCTATAAGTGACTCTGGTGGGTATCTCAGGAAATAAAACCACATCTGGCATTTTTTGCTGTTAGACATTTTGATCAAGTGAAGGAAAAAATGTGATCTACAAAACTTTGTAGTTTCCTAAAGGTGCAATTGAGGTGAACTTTGATCAATGAAAAGTGTCGACATGTCTCAGGAAACCAACCCTGTGATTAAAGGGTGGTTAATTGGCTACACCTTTGTTAGAGAAGCCAGCTACATATATTGATTGCAAAAAGTAGTGTGGCTTGATTAACAAAACCTCTCAGCATCAATAAACTAATTGCTGGTTTTAAATTCTAATTTTCACCCAAGTTGTTATGTAAGTTGACATAAATAGCTTTGAAATGAGATAGGAAGAGGGTGGTATGTGTGCGCGCATGTGTGAAGGGGGAACAGCATATAAATGGAGGTCTGTTTTTGTTGTGGACTGACCAAGTAAGGCCTAACCCTGTCCTTGCACTGAAGGGGCAAAACTAGGGAAATTGAGATTTGTTCTACTGGAGAAATCCCAGGAACATTATAACTCTGGGGAAAATTAGATATTGGACAAGAGCTTGTAGAAATCTCAGGAAGTGGGCAAAAGTCTATTCTTACTTTGTGGGAAGGGTAATACTTATATGAAGAAGATATTTGTAGGCAAAAGAATTGGAGACTTTGACACAGGAAGTAAGACCTGCCTTGTTAAAACTGGAATTCTAAAGGAATCTGTAGTAGTAGTTTGTTTGTATTCTAGTGCAGTTCAGAGGACCTAATCGGGAGCTGGACTCCTCTGTGCTAGCTGCTGTACAGTCCCTGTCCTCAACAGCTTACGGTCTAAAGTCTGCTTCTGTCATCTCTACATTAAATAATTTTCTGTTCTTCCAAAAGTCCCACTAGCATGGATGGGACTACTTGATAAGAAAGGTATGACCTGGCATGAGTAAAGACAGCAGAATCTGGGCCTAAATAGACAACAGATGACGCATCGGGGTGGCTTCAGCCTCATCTCCGTGCGGGGAAGAGAGTGGGGAGACTGAGGTGGGCTAGACAGAAAATCGAGGGGGGGGGCTGTGCTATACACCTTGTGGGCACACATACTTACTTATTTTTTTAACAATATGCACTTAAATGTGTGTGTTTATCTGTTTTCCTCAAAAAGAGAATAAAAATATATACAGACAAATCTGTTTTAAGCTTCATCTATGACAGGTCACTTGTCCAACATTTTATTCACAGAAAATCAATAGAAAAAAAAACTAAGCCAATAAATAAATAACAAACAGAACATTCCGGAAAATAATTACTGGTTAAATAATACTAATAGCTAGCTACTTTAAATAAGAGAATGTACTGTATTATATTTTAAAATTAGCCATTTGCACATGGCAAAGTAGGATATTTGGAGACTCAGAGCCATAATACAGCAACTCACACTGCAATCAGTCTGGAGCAGGGGACCTCGGTGCTAGAGATGGTTAACTGATCACAGGTGCTGTAGGAGGTGTTACCTGGGCACCTTCTGCTCTGTCCTGTCCAGCATATACAGCTGCAGCAGGCACGTGGCAGGGAGCCACATGCTGGGGATGTGAACCATTTCAGATTTTGGTTGGCAAGGGGGGAGGGTCTTTAACTGTGATTTCATGGGCTACTCACACATCTGAAAACTCTCGTGTTTTTGCAGATAGTAACTTAGAAATTAGCTGACAGGAGCACTGTATCTAATTCCTATATAAAGAAAGAAAAAAGTCTACAAACACAAATTTAAAGCCATATTTTAAGTTTATATGTACCTTTAGAACAATCAAGAGATAATACATCAAAATATTCCCAATCCCAAACCTTGAGGTATCAGTTTTGAAGCCTTAACACAGATATCAGAAACACAAATTTGATACTGTGTACACTATCCTTAGTAGAGAGAAATAAAATCTGCTTACTTTCTCTAACAGACATACTCTATTATTGCCATTATCTACTCTACTTTAGTCAATTGTTTTTCAATCCACTAAAATGTATTTACTTAATTTTAACAAACATAATTATGTTTTTTCTCTTTTATTAGGAATGGGAATTTATTTTTCTAATTATTTTGGCATTTGTTTTCCAGTCACAATCATGTACATGACTCACCAACATTTGACTCCATCATTACTAGTATCAGATTTGGAACTGCATTTATTTTTGTGTGAATTTTAAGTTATTTTATAGATATAATTAAAAATACAATTTGAAATTAAGCAACTTTCATGTGCACAGTGTCTAAAGTTATGTGTTTAGCTAATGTTTTCCTTTTAACTGGCACTGCTAAGGTGAGTACAAGCTAAAATTACATTATAGAAGGTCTGACCGGAATCCCAGGGGATCCATGCTGAGGTCACTCAATGTGGGTGATCTGCAAAGAATGAGGCAGACAATTCCCAAAGCTGGTGGACGTTCCAATACTTAGATTTACCCAGCCAGCACAAAACAGCTTCTCTAATACCTCACTGGTTACCCAGAAGCCAACAACACCATTCCCTTAAAGTAACCCAGCCTCAGGCCTCCACCCAGACATCCAAGTCAAATATGATGAGGATTACTGAAAATCTTAATCATCATATAAGAAAGTTCTACCAGTCCCAAAGGATCGGACACATTACCTCCCAGGTTAATGAATATTCCAGATCTTACCCAAATATACGCTTACAGTCAATTCTTATTAACCAAACTAAAATTTATTCAAAAAGAAAAGAGAGAGAGTATTGGTTAAAAGATCAGTATACATACAGACATGAGTATAGTTCTGAGATCAGATTCATAGTAGAGATGGTGAGCTTTGTAATTGCAAAGAGTTCTTTCAGAATTAGTCTATAGGTTATAGTCCAATGGCCATATTCAGGGTGATTCAGACAGGACTATGGAGATCTCAGCCTTATGGCTTAAGCTTCCCCTGCATGAAGCATCAAGCAGAACTGAGATAAACAGAATCAGGACCCAAGGGGTTTTTATACAGTTCCAGGCCTCCTCTTGACAGGTCGGAGTCCTTAGGTGAACAATAGGCAATCATGGAGACTTTGAAGTATATGTATTTCCTAAGCATCGCTGGTAATTAGCTACACAGATTAACATAAGGCAATTGCCTGTTTACCACCATTTGCAGGTGGTTTGCTATATGTTTCAAAGAGAGAGGAATACAGTGATATCACTATGTTTACAGTTCATTTAAATGTTAAGATGTCCTTTTGATCTCTGAATTAACAGAATACAGCATAGACAGGGACTGTTTCATTACATTGTTAACCTCTAACAATATGTATGTAAACACACAAAACACAAACATCTACCAAAATGTCTCTAAGGGTTGAATTTGGACCAGTTAGCCTGCAAGCTGCTTGAACCTTATACAAAGTGTGACGCATGGCCAGAAAGGGTTGTTGCAATTATATAACAGTGGTAACAACAGTGATTTGAATGGTCATATTTTAATAATGTCACAGAAGGATACAATTATTTGATTGTGACAATATGGTAATAAAAGTAGTAATGATAATTACTCCAACTGGGATAGGTTAGGCATTTTAGAACTCACTACTTAAATAATTAAATTTAAGCATCAATTTTAAGAGAAATAAAATTAGGAAATACACAGACTAGTCAAAAAACGTATATAACAGTACTGTAATCCTTAACAAATGCTGAAAGAATAAAATTACAGCAAATATATGTGCATTGCTCATTTCAATGGGAAGTAGCAATAAGTAACTGCAACAAGACCAATAATACTAAAGAGAGAGAGAGAGAGTGAGTGTGTGTGTGTCCATGTCAGAGGGAGATGCTGAGAGACTGTGTATGCTGGGGGGGACCATGTCTGAGAGAGAGAGTGTGTGTGCCTGAGTGATCGTGTCAGTGCACTGTCTCTTTAAGATGAGCATGCAGGAGCTTGAATGCTTATTCAGTGCAGCTGCAGCTCCCACTTCTGAGCACCAGCACACACAGGCTTCCTGTCCCCCCATCTCAGCTCAGCGGAGATCCCTCTGCGGAGACTTGGGCACAGCCACCTCAAGCATTTGGCGAGTTTCCCCCAAAGCCAAGCCAGCTGTGGGTCAGCTTCCCAAAGAAGGGGAGACTGCCGCAGCAGGAGCTGGGTGGCTAGAGAGCAGCATCTGCTGGTTGGATGCCCAGCTTTGGGAGGGATGCATGGGTGGCGGGTGAACCGTGGGCTTGGGGAGGCTAGCCCCTGGCCTGGCCCGCCCTTTCTGCCTGAGGCCCAGCCCTGCCCCTCACACTAAAATCCAGAGGCCCCCCACGTGGCTACCAGCCACCCCCTCACCAGCTCCAGGCTGTCCCGCTGCCCCCAATGCACTGGGCGGTGTGGCCCCTCTCCCCCAGCCCCACTACCGGAGGGTGGGTGGTGCAGCCCTCCCCAGTCCTGGAGCACTGGCGGCCCCCATTAGCTTCAGCACAGGGCCCCACCCACAGGGGGAAGAGCCCTCTCACAGTGCTGGGAAGCAGGAAGGGCATGGGAGCAGAGTGTGAGCAGGGCCATGCAAGGCTCTTTGGGGAGGATCAGCCTTCCCCTGCCTTCGATACCCACCACCATGGAAGGATGGCTATGGGAGAGCTAAGGCAAATTTTGGGGTAGCTATAGCCCCCACAAGCCCTCCTCCCCAGTGCCACCCCTGTGCAGCATCACGGAAAACAAGGATACAGTATACAAGCTGAATTGACAATATGTGTAGTATGTTACAGCAGCCAAGACTCATACTGGGACTTCTTTGGATCAAAGTACCCCCAGAGTACAAAGAGCACTGACCTCCTGTATCAGAGGGGTAGCCGTGTTAGTCTGGATCTGTAAAAGTGGCACCTTACAGACTAACAAACGTAACTACCTCCTAACAAAGACTACCTCCTGTAGTGCAAGCTGGAAATGTGCTAATCTTGTCTCAGAAGAAAGGCTGCTTGCTGCATTTCTCACAGCTGTCTTTAATGGGTAGGGTTAGTTTTCGGACTAAACATTCAGAAATCTGTTTTCTAGTAGTTAACCTAAATTACTCAAGGAATTTTTTGCTTCCCCAGTGTGTTCCAATCAGCACTGTAGGTCTGTGATTATTCATTGATACTGTGATTTGAAGTTAAGCTACAAGAGAAGCTAAACTGTTAGTTGATTCAGATACCTTGGAATGATTGAGGGCATCCTTACAACAGAAATTCTTCCATATAGCCAGCAAGCTAGATATTATTTTATTTCAACAGATCATTGTATCTGACTAATGATAAAATTGTCTTCATCTTAGGAGAAGCTGACAACGGCAATTTAAAAAAAGAAGCAAGACAATGAACAATTGAGATACTTGGAGCAGAAGTTTCTGAAATGACATGGCAAACTGTAGGGGATGATAGTACTAGCAACCTAATTCACCATTTAAGACACATGTCACTGTGTGATGTAAATGCACCAAAAAAGGCTGTTTTACTATTCTTCTACAATCTAGGGTCAATAGCAAACAAGAACTGAGGACATCCATCAGCAGAGAAACCAGCAGTACTTTGAGAAAGGAAAAAGTGCAGGAATGATTCCAGTAAATATCGTGTAGAACGTGGTGGTAATTTATTTGGCTCCCGTACTAGCTTATGGTGGTAACAGTAAAGAACATCCATGTTCAGTACTAGGTTAATCAGTCCTGCCCTCAGACAAATGGACATTTATGTGTCTCCTATAGCAACAATAGTATTTGCATGGGGCAGAGATGACCCGTGCTTGCCGACGTTGGGGGCAGAGTGAAGGCAGCTGGCTTTGCAGTGTCACTGAGCATGCTCAGTACAAACCAAGGAGCAAGTCTCGGGGGGGAGTAATTGCCTACAGTTCCCCCCCCCCAACACACACATCACCTTTGCATGTGGGTAGTGACATAGGAGGGGCAAGAATTACAAGGCTGTGTGGCTGTGACATAAGGACATGTCTAGGTTCCTAGCTGGCTAGCTGGCCTGTTTTGGTATGCAGGCCATGTGAGGTGAGAAGAGCATACTACTCCTTTTTACAAGAGCATGCACCCCATCTTGAGGTGTAGTGGTCTAAGCAGGTTTTGATGACACTGTGTTAAATACCTGTGCTCTGACTGGAGTAGCACTAACACTGGTGGAATTGTAGGAGATTTTGAGAAAATTGCTAGTGTAGAGTCTTGCAAAGAAATGGGTATGGTTTTAATTCAAAATGTACTTGGGCCATCAAAAGTCTAGTAGTATTAAACTCAGGGATCTAAAAAATACTTAGGAAATGGAGTTCACACACTACTTCTTCCATTCTGAGCTCCCTCTCTCCCCAACTTTTCCAGCATTGGCTCTTTGCTACATCCAGTCCCCAAAGCAAGAATTTCTTCTTTAGCTGTGCTAACAGGAGGCAGTGCTTTCCTTTCTCTCTCTTGCTTTCTCTTTTCGGCAGTTAGCTTTTTATGTACCACTTAACTTCTGCCATAAGATCGGCCCATATTGGCTCCTGTCTGCACAGATGAGCCGCAAAGCTAAAATGAACGCTGATTCCACATTTGTGTGGCTGCTCCTGCTAAGCAGGTGCTGGATAACAATCAGCAGAGAAATATTTTAATGAGAACCAACTTTTAATGGATGGTTGGGCAGCACATTGAGAGGCTTCTGCTTCTCTTCTTGGGACCACTACTGTAAGCATGAAATGGGGACAATTTATGAATTTGGCAGGATGCCAGTTAGATTTTAGAGCTGAAATTTTATGTTGACATAACTTATGTTGCTCAGGGGTGTGAATAAACCACCCTCCCTGAGTGTCATAAGTTACACCAACATAAGCACTGGTGTGGACAGCACTATGTCGGCAGGAGGAGCTCTCCTGCCCGCATAGCTTCTGCTGCTCACACAAGTGGTTTTATTATGCTGACGGGAGAGCTCTCTCCCGTTGGCGTTAGAGCATCTTCACCAGATGTGCTGCCTCAGCACAGCTGCAGTGCTGTATGTGTAGGCATGCCCTAATAGAATCCAATAGGATACACTCCCTGGACTCAATAAAAAGGGGGTTTAGCTTAATGCTGGGTTCTTCTTCGAGTGATTGCTCCTATGCATTCCAGTTAGGTGTGCGCGCCGTGCGTGCACGGCTCTTCGGAACATTTTTACCCTAGCAACTCCGGCGGGCTGGCTGGGCGCCCCCTGGTGTGGCGCCGCTATAGCGCCGGATATATACCCCAGCCGGCCCGTCTGCTCCTCAGTTCCTTCTTACTGCCTGTGACGGCCAGTTGGAACAGTGGAGTGCTCCGTTCACCTCCACAACCCTAGTGTTTCTCCGTTTGATAAGTATATATAGTTGGTTAAGTTAGTTAAGTTAGTTAAATAGTTTAGTATAGTTAGTGTAGTAAGGGGAATTAGGGGGGGTTCGCCCCTCTTTTCCACAACCGGTGCGGGCTCATGCCCAAGGCACCGGGGTTTAAGCCCTGTTTGGCTTGCCAGCGGCACATGCCGATTGGGGATCCGCACGACTCCTGCCTGCGCTGCCTCGGGGAGTCCCATCGGCCAGACAAGTGCCCGATTTGTATGGCGTTTAAGCCACGGACGAGAAAGGAGCGGGACTCTCAATTAAAGCAGCTCCTTATGGAGTCGGCACTTAGCCCTGCCGCGCCGACCCGAGCGGCGCCGAAGCCTTCCTCGGCGCGCAGCGCACCAGCGGTCCCGAGCTGGTCTGGTACCGAGACTGTACGACCTCCACAACCGGCACCGGTGTCCAGGCACCGTTCCCTCTCTCCGGCACGGAAACGGAAGGCGGCGCAGACGGCCTCTAAGCCTCCTGCACCGGGACCGCTCACCCAGCCACCGCCGGCACCTCCAGCACCAACTGTGGTGGTGCACAAGCCGTGCACGGTTCCGTCGACTCCGGCACCCCAAGAGCCGTTGAGTCTGGTACCTCCGTGCTCCCCGGTGCCAACCGCGGTCGAGCTACCTCTCCCGTCAACGCCCGAGACCTTCTTGACGGTGAGAGAGCTCATCGAGCTCACAGAGGCACCGAGCCTCCGGCCCCCGGCACTGCCAGTCAGCGGGCAAGCCGGCTATGATACGGCCCCCATCCCCGACAGACGGGATAGACGGCGCTCCAGGTCTCGGTCCCGATCCCGATCCCGGAGATAGTCGCCGTCACGCCGATCCCGGTCCCGGCACCGATCACCATCGCGGTACCGCTCCCCGTCTCGGCGCCGGTCGCAGTCCCGGTACCGCTCAGCATCGCGGTACTAGTCGCACTCCCGGAGATGCTCCCGGTTCCGGTCACCTGACCGCCGATACCGCAGGAGGTCCGGCTCCCGGTACCGTTCCCGGCACCGCGACTCCCGAAGCCACTCCTGCCGCGGTCGAGCTCCTGGCACCGACACAGTCGATGGTCCCGCTCTCACTCCCGGCACCGCGACGACTGGCACCGATCCCCAGCACCGTCCAGGGACAGACTGGCTGCATCGACGGCGCAATCTCTGAGCGCCTCTGCCCCCCCTTGGCCCTCTCGCCAGCCCTCGGTCGCCTCTCAGGCGGGCAGCGGTGGAGATCTCCGGGCCGACCCCCAAGGCCAGGACCACGGACCACAGCAGTGGGGCTTTTGGGCCCCCTGGGCCTACCACCAGGCTCAAGGGCTCCCCTTCCCCGCGGGCTCCAAACGCAGGATGCCGGAAGCCACAGTTAGCAGGCCTCCCCCATCACCACCGGGTGAGGCCCCACCGCCACCTGTTACGGCGGAGCATGCTGTGGCCGAGGCGGTTTCCCACCCCCTGGAAGACCCACCTCCAGAGGCCGTGGTCCAGGGTCTGTCCTCGTCTTCGTCGCCGGACGAGGCAGTGGCGGGGGCTTCTGTGGCGGATCCCCCTCCAATTGACTTGCGGGCCCACCAGGACCTTCTTCGCCAGGTGGTGAAGGCTATTGACCTCCCCGTGGCGGAGGTCGCTGAGGATGACGACCCGGTGACCAGGGTGCTTGGAGCTGAGGCCCCGCTGCGGGTGGCCCTCCCCTTTATCCGCACCATTCAAAAGAACGCCACTACCATCTGGCAGTCACCGGCGTCCGTCCCTCCCACTGCTCGCGGAGTCGAACGCAAGTACTCGGTTCCTCCCACCGGGTACGAGTACCTATATACCCACCCATCTCCGGACTCCCTCGTGGTGCAGTCCGTCAATGACCGGAAGAGAGATGGGCAACCAGCTCCGGCGCCAAAATCTAAAGAAGCACGGCGCATGGATCTGTTGGGCCGGAAGGTCTATTCGGCGGGTGGTCTCCAGCTCCGGATTGCCAACCAGATGGCTCTCCTCGCTCGCTACACCTATGACATTCTGGTGTCCCTGTCCAAGTTCTCGGAGCTAATCCCAGCAGCCTCCCGACAAGAGTTCTCGGCCCTCCTTGAGGAGGGCAGGAAAGCCTCCCGGTCCTCCATCCAGGCCACTCTGGACTCGGCGGACTCAGGTGCCAGAACTCTGGCCTCAGGAGTGACCATGCGGCGCATGTCTTGGCTGCAGTCCTCCACCTTGCCGCCCGAGGTGCAGTACACCCTGCAGGACCTGCTCTTTGACACTCAGGGGCTCTTTTCTGAGAAAACGGACTCAAGGATTCAGACCCTCAAAGATGGTCGAATCGCTATTCGCACCCTGGGTATGCACACACCGGCTACCCAGCGGAGGTCGTTCCGGCAGCAGCCATACCGACCATTTACCCAGGCCCGGTCATGGCCTTATAACAGCCGCAGAGGCAGCCTAAACCGCTGTAGACCATCGGGCAACAGGCGTAATCAGGCCCAGGCGCCTTCTAAGGCCCCTCAAGGGCCTAAGCAGTCATTTTGATGGGACGCCCGAGGACGGCCCATCAGTCTCATTACCGGATCCTTCCCCGTTATTTTGCAACCGCCTTTCCCACTTCCTCCCGGCGTGGTCCCAAATAATTACGGACAACTGGGTACTTCGTACGGTCCGGTATGGTTACCGCCTTCAGTTTGTTTCACCCCCTCCCTCCCACCCACCTTCCCTGTCCCTCTTCAGGGACCCCTCTCACGAGCAATTCCTCTTACAAGAGGTCGAGACTCTGTTGAGTTTGGGTGCCATAGAGGAGGTGCCGCATGACATGCGGGGCAGGGGATTTTATTCCTGATATTTTCTCATCCCCAATGCGAAAGGAGGTCTCCGACTGATACTAGACCTCCGGGAGCTCAACGGGTACCTGCTCAAGCTCAGGTTTCGCATGGTCACCCTGGGGACCATCATTCCCTCCCTGGATCCGGGAGACTGGTTTGCCGCCCTCGATATGAAGGACGCTTACTTCCATATCGCGATCTACCCTCCCCATCGACGCTACCTGCGCTTCGTGGTCAACAACGCGCACTACCAGTTTGCGGTACTTCCCTTCGGCCTTTCCACCGCGCCGAGGGTCTTCACAAAGTGCATGGCAGTGGTTGCTGCAGCCCTCCGCTGTCGTCGCATACACGTCTACCCGTATCTCGACGACTGGCTGGTTCGCGGGCCATCCCGAGAGCTGGTAGCAGATCAAATGGCCGAGATCCTAGTCCTGTTTCGGTGCCTGGGCCTCCTCATAAATGCCGAGAAGTCCACTTTAACTCCATCGCAGAGGGTGAAGTTCATCGGAGCGGTCCTGGACTCCAGTTTGGCCAGGGCCTGCCTCCCTCGACCTCGGCACCAGACTATGGTCTCCATCATCCGGGACCTGCACGCTTTTCCCACGACAACGGTTCGGTCCTGCCTACACCTCCTGGGCCACATGGCGTCCTGCACATTCGTGACCACGTACGTGAGGCTGCGCCTTCGCCCATTTCAAACCTGGCTTGCATCGGTATACCGTCCGCACCGCGACCCCCTGGACATGGTAGTCACGGTCACAAAGCCAGTCCTCGGTTCGCTCAGCTGGTGGCTGGACCCAGAAGTCGTGTGTGCAGGAGTCCCGTTCTGCCCTCCTCGCCCGTCCGTCACCTTGACCATGGATGCCTCGGTGCTGGGATGGGGGGCTCACCTTGGCGACCTGCACACCCAGGGTCTCTGGTCGCCCCGAGAGCTCTCCCTGCACATCAACATCAGGGAGCTGCGAGTGATCCGCTTGGCGTGTCACACCTTCCGCGCACATCTGCAAGGGCGCTGTGTGGCGGTGTTCACGGATAACACGACGGCGATGTTCTATGTGAACAAGCAGGGCGGAGCCCACTCCTCCCTACTTTGCACGGAAGCGATGCTCCTGTGGGACTTCTGTGTAACCCACTCGATTCACCTGTCAGCGTCCTTTCTTCCAGGAGTGCAGAACACACTGGCCGACCATCTCAGCAGGTCATTCATCTCCCACGAGTGGTCCCTTCGTCCGGATGTGGTGCTCACAATTTTTCAAAGGTGGGGGTTTCCCCAGATAGACCTGTTTGCCTCCAAGGAGAACAGGAAGTGCCACCGGTTTTGTTCCTTCCAGGGTCGCTCCCGAGGCTCCCTGTCGGACGCATTCCTCTGCTCCTGGACGGATCACCTCCTCTATGCCTTCCCTCCGTTCCCACTCATACACCGGGTGCTACTCAAGCTTCGGAGGGACAGGGCCTGCCTCATTCTCGTCGCTCCGGCCTGGCCACGGCAGCACTGGTACACTCTGCTGCTCGAACTCTCCGTTCGGGATCCCATTCCCCTTCCGTTATGGCCGGATCTCATCACGCAGGACTTCGGCAGACTCCGCCACTCGGACCTACAGTCCCTCCATCTTACAGCTTGGTACCTGCGTGGTTGACCCACGCGGAGCGGGACTGTTCGGCGGCGGTGCAGCGAGTCGTGATGGAAAGCAGGAAGCCTTCCACTCGCTCAACCTACCTTGTGAAATGGAAGCGTTTCGCGCTCTGGTGCGATCACAGAGGCCTTAATCCCTTCCTGGTCCCTATTCCTACGATCCTGGACTACCTCTGGTCCCTTAAGGAACAAGGACTCGCGGTCTCCTCCTTGAAGGTACACTTGGCAGCCGTGTCCGCCTTTCGTCCATCCATGGGAGGTCGGTCCATCTTTTCCAACCAGATGGTTTCCCGCTTCCTTAAGGGCCTGGACCGCTTGTACCCGCCGATACGACATCCTACCCCGTCCTGGGATTTGAACCTAGTTCTGGCCAAGCTTATGGGAGCACCCTTCGAGCCCCTGGCCACGTGCTCCCTGCTCTATGTCTCGTGGAAAACGGCCTTCCTCGTCGCTATAACGTCAGCAAGACGAGTTTCCGAGCTCCGTGCCCTAACGGTTGGTCCACCGTATACCGTCTTCCACGAAGACAAGGTGCAGCTTCGACCACACCCGGCCTTCCTCCCTAAGGTGGTGTCGGCCTTCCACCTCAACCAGGACATTTTCCTTCCGGTCTTCTTCCCGAAGCCGCACGCCTCACCTCATGAGCAACAGCTTCACACCCTGGACGTCCGCAGGGCCCTCGCTTTTTATAGAGAGCGGACGAAGCCCTTCCGGCGTTTGCCCCAGCTGTTCGTAGTGGTTGCTGATCGCATAAAGGGTGAGCCGGTCTCCTCTCAGCGGATTTCCTCCTGGGTGACTGCATGTATCCAGACGTTCTACGAGCTTGCTCGCGTGCCAGCTAGGTGCCTCACCGCTCACTCCACGAGGGCGCAAGCCTTGTCGGACGCCTTTCTGGCCCATGTTCCCATCCAAGACATCTGTAGAGCGGCCACCTGGTCTTCTCTCCACACCTTCGCTTCCCACTACACGTTGGTGCAACAATCCAGAGACGATGCAGCCTTCGGCTCAGCAGTCTTACACTCTGCCACGTCTCACTCCGACCCCACCGCCTAGGTAAGGCTTGGGAATCACCTAACTGTAATGCATAGGAGCAATCACTCGAAGAAGAAAAGACAGTTACTCACCGTTGTAACTGTTGTTCTTCGAGATGTGTTGCTCCTATCCATTCCAGACCCGCCCTCCTTCCCCACTGTCGGAGTAGCCGGCAAGAAGGAACTGAGGAGCGGACGGGCCGGCTGGGGTATATATCCGCTGCTATAGTGGCGCCACTCCAGGGGGCGCCCAGCCGGCCCGCCGGAGTTGCTAGGGTAAAAATGTTCTGAAGAGCCATGCACGCGCGGCGCACACACCTAACTGGAATGGATAGGAGCAACACATCTCGAAGAACAACAGTTACAATGGTGAGTAACCGTCTTTTCTTTTCAGGTCAACTTTTAACTTGAACAGTATTTCTCAGACTAGAACTCTTGCTTATTCTTAACCAACTAACAATTTATTAATTCACCCAGAACCACATTAATATATATAATCAACAATTCAGCACTCAAATGCAGACACAACCAATTGTGTGTACTCCACACACAGTAAAGTCTTGCACACAGTTATCACAGACTAGAGGCTCAACAGTTCTATCAAGGAACAATGCAAATTACCAAGATTTCTTATTACATTTAGTTATGATCATCAGTTCTCTGGTACCTAGCACATTTATCACACTTCCTAGGGTGCACTGGTCTTTAAGGCACTTCGAAGAGTGTGATTACTACTTTGACTAGATTTGTCCAAAAGGGACAAGTTGTTGTTTTCAAGATGTCTTAGGCCAATTTTCTGGGATTATAAAGGAGTTAGACTCTAAAATATGGGGTTCCGTGAGTTCTCATTAGTCATGTAGACTCAGAAAGATAACCTATAGTTTATTTATGTTAAAGAAAAGAAGAGGAAATACAATCTCTGCAATGAAATCTCACCATTTCTTCTTAGCTTCCTAACCATGAGGTTGGGGAGTGGCCTTTCCACACAGCTGGTCTGGATGTCAGTTATGATTCTGAAGTTTCTGATGACAGGTTCAGTCCGCTCTCTTGAGCGCATGGTGACATGAGTTTTATGTGCCCTAGTTTCAGGGCTTGTTGGAGAGAGCCACCCTCTTATTGCTGTTGTACACATACCAAGTGGGTGTTCAGATTTCAGCTCAGTCTCTCTGCTGCTTCCATTAGTATCCAATAAAAGCAGCAAAGAATCCTGTGGCACCTTATAGACTAACAGACGTTTTACAGCATGAGCTTTCATGGGTGAATACCCACTTGCTCTCAAATCCGATGAAGTGGGTATTCACCCACGAAAGCTCATGCTGCAAAACGTCTGTTAGTCTATAAGGTGCCACAGGATTCTTTGCTGCTTTTACAGATCCAGACTAACACGGCTACCCCTCTGATACTAGTATCCAATAGATGATGACCGTGTATACCAAATTTTTGTAATCCTTTTCTTGTTGGAGGCTTTTTACATTTGATTCATTTAAAGAACGGTGTTTCATTATTAGCCCCTACAGCTAGTTGGGATCCCCTCTTTTAAGCAATTTCTCTTAATACCCCAAAGTTATACCTTGGTTTATATCTTTTAACATTTCTTCTTCCTTGTGCCAGACAATTCCTATTATTTCTAAAGTGCCATAGTTATTACAGTGAAAACAAACAAAATACTTTAAATCTTCTAAATTTGGAGGACGCACTCCATACTTTATTTAATTTATACATAAGAATTTCACATCCTTTAGGACTTACAAGAGACATTATCCATGTATAGAAGGATATAGATTCAAGGCAAACAAATGTACAGATTCTAATTAGGGGTGAAAGTTGGCTTATTTATGGTATATTCGATTTATAAGGACAGCAATCTATAGTTTATGCTTTGGGGTGAAAACTTGTGGCTTGGATTTCTTGGAGCAATGGTAGTTTGTCCAATTTGACCTTTGATCTTACTGCCACATTTCTAATTTGCTTAACTTGCATCTTCTGCACTCACCTCTTGATCCATTCACAATGTGCAATGGGTCACTGCATAAGAAAGTAAGGTGTCACCCTTACTGGGTAACTTTTTAGCTAAGTTGGAGGAGAGAAAGAGGTTTTATCCATATGCAGATTGAGTGATTCTTGCCTAGGTGATTGACAGTACTGTCACTTAGCCATTTTAGCTTCTATTCATGGGGAGAGGAACTTTGGCTGATTTGTGTGTCCTTAGACAAAGCGTCTCACGTGATGTAAGGCATTTTCTTATTGTCTTTACTTCTTAGGTTGATCCTGTTTTGGGGATAAACAGAGAAGGATAGCTTTTCTAATTTTTGAGGACCAGAAGGAACTATTAGTCATTACTCATTCAAGGCATATGTGTTTCTCATAACCCATATACTATCTCTAATCAGATTCCATGGCAAGCTGCTGCATTGAGCAGCTTACTCCATGATGAGGTATTCCTTGATTTTGAGGGAAGGATGGATGTTGTTTCTGCTCATCACTGGAAACCTTCACTGGTAGCTAGTGAGAGGGCAGCCTAGTTTTCAGGCAGCAATTGGCTTAGGAAGAGGAGAGGATCTCCTACCAATTTCAGAAGCAGGGATGAGCAGGGAGTGCATGTGGCTATGGAAGGAAGCATGGAAAAGCATAGGCAACAGGAATGGGCTGACAAGTATCTTTTGAGCAATTTGCAAATTGAGTAATCTGCAGGTAGAGGGGTGGGGGAAGGGAAGTCTTTAAAGAGGTTGGGGGTCAGTGGAATGATCTCCTCCCCTAGGGAGGGATATTTTGGGAAGAAGAGTACATGCAAAACTGATGCATTCCCAGGGCAAAACTTGCTCTCATGAGTGTCATAAACTAGGGATAAAAGTAAGGGATGGTTTAGCATTTAATCCCATTAAAGCCAGGAGAAATCCCTGCCCACTTCATCCCTGCTTACTATTCTAGTGTTTGCAGGCAGTCAAAATGATAGTTAAAATGACAGCAACTTAACAACCACAGTTTTCTCTGGGAGTGTTTTACCTCATTACAAGTGACACCCAAGATGACTGTAACCAAAAGATTAGAGACAAATGTATCTTTTTGTCACTTTATTTGCTTTGTGCATTTGAAGGGTTTGCATATAGTCAGTTTTATTCTCCCGTTTTTGTGTGGATTATTATTAATTGATATTAAGATAGCTATGACAAGGACTCCATTGTAGGAGGCATGGAGCAGACATAACAAATACAGAGCCTGTTGCAAGGAGTGTACATTTTCAGTTTTAAACTATAGACACTGCTGGAGAAAACAAACAATGGGGAGCACAAGGGAAACAATGAGAATATACTGGTCACGTAAAGAAATCAGTTGCAAGAAACCAGCTGCCTAACCATTTCACACCAAGAGGGGAGAGACGGATACTGTTTTTTAAAAAGAGGAAAATGGAAAATCACAATGAGCAGAGTGATAAAGAGCAGGTGTGGTACCTGAAACTATGTCTTCTACTTCATGTTTTGAAACTGACTAGAGTTTAGTTTGATGCCATTCCTTTAAGGTTGAATTCCAGCTTTCATTATAACCTGTCTCTTTTGGTTGCTTGTACTTTTCTCAGACAAATTCCTGTTAGGCTAGATTGCTGTTCTATGCTTGCTCTCTGCTCAGAGGTTACTGCTTTGTTTTGTTTTCTTGAAGCTGTAGCAATATCCCTTCAGGTGTTGTTTTGTTTTTAATTACCATGTACAATCAGAGATTGTAGGTCCATAAGTCAACATCACCTAAACCAACTTTCTTCCCCCAGGGCTGTTCGTGAAGAAATTGAGTTCAGTAGCTTTTGCAACATGAATGTTCAGTTTTCTTATACATGTGCAGTAAGGTGATTCTTTTTTTACATTTCAGTCAAAGCCATGTATGTTGGGGTGGGAGAAGAATGTGCCCAATCCTTTGTGTCTTATTGTTCTGGGAATTCAGAACAGCTGGGAGCTTTGAAGTTTTCGATCTTATCTTGTGGAGTTTCCTAACTTTTGAAAGCTTGATTTCTTGTTGTTCATTAATACCAATATTTTGCATGAAATTTTATATTTGTATATATTTAGTTATAACATTTCTGGCACTTATCTAAGAACAAATGGGACTCACTATAACTTTATTCTTTTCCATCTTTTCATTCTTCATTCCACTTTTCATTTGTCTTCCTCTTTTAGTCTTTTTTTCTCTTCCGTTTTGCTTCCTCCTTCATCTCTCCTTTTATCTCCCGTCTTTCTTCCTCACCTATTTCTTACCATTTCTTGTCACTTCTCTAAAATCAGCTGAACATGAGCTCCTGATGAGACGCTGTGTCCAAAAGGGCTAATGTGATCCTTGGATGCAGAAACAGTAGGAGTAAGGAGTTTGTGTTGCCTGTGAATTTGGCACTGGTGCAATCACTACTGGAATATAATCTCCCACTCTGGTGTCTAAAATACAAAACGATGTTGATAAATTGGAGAGGTGTCAGAAAAGGACCATCAGAATGATTAACGGACTGAAAAACACGCCTTGTAGTGAGACTGTGGGAACTCAATAGCTTAACAAAGAAACTAGTAAGGGGTGACTTGATCACAGTCTATAAAAACCCAAATGGGGAACAAAAATTGGTAATCGAGAGCTTTTCAATCTAGCACACAAAGGTGTAACAAGTTCCAGTGTTTGGAAGTTGAAGCCAGACAAATTCAAACTCAAAATAAGATGCACAAATTTAACAGGATAATTAGCCATTATAACAGTTCACAAATATTGTGGTGGATTCTCCATCACTGGAAATGTTTAAATGTAAGACTCAATCTTTTTCTAATATATTTACTCTAGTTCAAACAGGAATTAATTTAGGGAAGTCCCATGGCTGTATTTATACAAGAGGTCTGACTAGATGATCACAGTGGTCTGTTCTTGCCTTATAGTCTCTGAATCTATTAAAAAAATCTCCCTTGATTTAAAACTACCCTTCTGTACTCCAATAATGTGGAGGGTGATGACAAGAGGATCTGGTAGCCAGAAGTAGTAGGAATGGCATTGGTTGCTTATTAGATGGAGCTTTCCTCACTGCCTATGGTGGGTTGGGAATCCTTTTCTCTCTCCCTCCCCAGTTTGAGCTGTTGAAGGTGGAATCACTGGGGCTGAATTGCCTGTATCTCAGGGATGAGGCCTGCCAGAGCAGGAGAAAGTTATTCCTACATAACTTGGGAAGCCAGAGGAAGGTGAATACTAATACCTTTTACAAATGATAAAGCTAACTAACTTACCTCTGTTCCACTGAATTACAGAGAGTTATCCTAGGGGACAAACCTGGTCTGGCAGGAGTTTGGACTGATGATGTGAATAGTTTGATTCTGTGATGATGAAGTAAATGCAGAATTAATGACTATAGCCAAACATTTCTGGAACTGTGCTACTTTGTGTCTGGAATTCCTGAGAACCTGACACTGTACCAAATGTGTACAAAGGTATAATGTACGCAGAATGGGTGACAGCTACTTTCATGTGTTTATCCATTAAAGGGTAGCATCATGTACCTAAAGCAGTTTAGTACTTTTGCCCATTTTAGTTGGTCAAAAGTTGCTGGTGCCAGAAATGTACAGACTAATAATTGGGTGAACAGTGTCACACATTCTGCTGCAAGAAACTTTGTATGTATTTCACAACCTAAGAAATAAGGTGCCCCTCCCTCCTCTTTGCCTCTTGTTTTTGGCAGCTATAATGCCCCCCTTCACTGTGGGTATGTCTACACTGTGATAAAAGACCCCCACAGCATGGCTGCAACTGGCTGTCAGCTGGCTGTCAGCTAACTCAGGCTCACAGGGTTTGAGGTGCAGGAATATAAAATTGTAGCATAAATGGGCACTGACTGGAGCCCTGGCTCTGAGACCCCATGAGGGGTCCAGCCTGAGCCCAAATGTCTACACTGCTATTTTTTGCCCCTAGTCCAAGTCCCCCAGACCTGAGTCAGGGACTCAGTGCTGCAGGTGTTTCATTGCAGTCTAGACACACCATATATGCAAGCTCCATTGAGAACCTGTATGTGGCTCTCATCCCCTAAGCTGTATCGTTAGAGCTTTGATATGCCCTAAGAGCTCCGCTGGTACCCATGATGGTTCAAAGGAGATGCAGCTGTTGCTAGCAAAGAGGACCCTGCAGTGCACCAGAGATCAAAAGTACCTGTACAAATGAAACCTCTGAAGTGTGGAATCTTTTGGCAGATGTCTCTCCGCTCAGGAGGTTTTGGGACATGCTTCAGAGCTTTTGAAAAGCTGTGGTAACAGGGACAAACTCCTAGGGTGTATAAGAGCAGCATTTTGAGGATGCTGGGTTACTGCATCTTGGCACAATTTATAAGTAGGTAGGAGGTGGAAAATGGACCTGATTCTCCACTGCCTTGCATTCTGTATAATCACTTGCATCTGTGCAAAATCTGTATACAGTGCTACCCAGTCAAAACTGCAGGGTTACACATCCACTTGGCAAAAATGTAAATGACTAGATTAGGGTGCCAGGCAGTGGAGAATTAGTTAGCCCTGATGCATGAGCATTTCATATTGAGAATCCTGAGCAGGAGAAAATGAAGGCATTGATAAAGAGAGAAGTGCATTGGTTGAAAGGAGACCTGTTGTTTTTCTCTGCAATAAATGGTGTTGATTCAAGTTCTGAGGTTTGTATTTAATACTAACCATTATTACCCCATAGGGTATAATAGGCTTTGTTCTCTTTCCAGGATCTGAAAGGCAAATGTTTTTCTGATAGCCTTAGCCCTTCTTGCTGTAGCCAGTATCAGACGTAAAATATTTGCACAGTTTTAGAAAACAAAACAACAGTTCATGCAAATGTCAAAGAGCTGCCTGTTGAAGTAATAAAAGGTTATACAAGACATCCGGGCTGACTTCTCTGCTCCAGTGCTCTTGAAGGTTTTAGGTCAGATGCGCCAATTTAATGTGGCCCTTTAAATGATTTGTTCTTTTCTAATGTGACTATTTTAGTGTCACTAAATGGTTTCTCCTCCCTACCCCTTGAGGTTGCTCTCGGATTTGTGAAATGTTTGAGATGCGATAGTTATATAACTCAGTTTTTACCACCTTCTTAAAAGCAAAAAAAAAATCATTAAATTTTAATTGCACTGATGCAGAAAAGTCCATATATATTTTTTTTTAAATTAAAAACAAACTTTTAAACTCAGTGTCTTTCAAATGTAGCAGCCACTACAGCTGCTAGGCTGCACGCTCTTTAATGTTTGTGCAAATGGAGGTAGCCTCCATATTTTACCATCAGTTCAATAGAATTGTATCAAGAATGGTTAAAGATTAATTTACAAACCTGAATAGAAAGTTGAAGCCAAGTGAAATTGGAGTTGAAGTTCATGCTCTGATCTTCATGGAATTCATAAGAATCGGACACCTGGCAACCCTAGGCATAGCCCAGGTTAGGGCAGTCTGGGCCTGCTCTAGCTTTGCACCAAATAGGGACAGCTGGAGTGCACTTCAGGCTACTTCCCCTCCCCCCGGGTGCTCTGGGGCCTGCAAGGGAGTGAGCTAGGAGCCAGCTCCATACCCTCTGGGGACTTCTTCAGGCTGGGGCCATGCTCAGCGGAGGATTTAGGGGATGTATCTGGTCCCGATGTGCTCTCTGAGCATGCTACCTGCCTCTAATGTTAGGAACTGTTAGAGCAACATGCTATGATCCCCTTGAAGTTCAATCATGTACCACAGTAAGAGTAGTGCTCACTTTCTAGCTGGGGGAGGGGGGACAGTACTTGGTAGTCTGCAGGTAAAGAGTATCCACAGCTGTGCATCTTGACCTTCCTTTGTCACACATTCTCTTTTCCCCTCCCAGAAGTGCTGCTGGAGCACAATCCAATTGTCTGAGTCTAGTTAAGATCTTATGGTGCTTCTTTAACACCTTCCCATTCAAATGATCTTTGTTTTATTCCTCTTTTTGGCAATTTGCTCCTGTGATGAATAAAGTGGGGGATAGTTACCTTTGATGGACACCCAGTCAGCCAGTTAGCTGTAAAATCCACCTTGGTAGCTGTTCTTTACTTGTTTTATGTGTAAAGGATTACAGAGTTCTCCAGATAAAGAAAAAAAAAGTGGGCAGTGACCAAAAGAGCCAATGGGAAGGTAGAATTTTTTAAAATGGGGAAAGAAACATTCCCTTTGTCTGTTGTTCTCTGGGCTGCAAGGACAGAGCAGCAATGCTATAAGCAGGAGTGCTGTGTAAGGCTTGAACCAGGTACAGGAACTCCTCACTTAAAGTCATCCCCGTTAATGTTGTTTCGATGTTAAGTTGCTGATCAATTAGGGAACATGCTCGTTTAAAGTTGTGAAATGCTCCATTCTAACGTTGTTCGGCAGCCACCTGTTTTGTCCACTGCTTGCAGGAAGAGCAGCCTGTTGCAGCTAGCTGGGGGGGGGGCTTGGAACCAGGGTGGACCAGCAGCCTCCTAAGTTCCCTGTGCAGCAACTGTCGCTCCCCACACTGCCACGTGCTGCTCCTAGAAACTCCTGCATGCTGTAGGTGGGAAGGGGAGGAAAAGGGGAGTTAATGTCAGGGTGTCTCCCACTCCCCCCTGCTCCTGCACCCTGCTTACCCCATCTTCCATAGAGCAGGGGGGACACACAATGGAGGGAGGGAGCTTCTAGGCCCGGGGTTGGCAACCTTTCAGAAGTGGTGTGCCGAGTCTTCATTTATTCACTCTAATTTAAGGTTTCGTGTGCCAGTAATACATTTTAACATTTTTAGAAGGTCTGTTTCTCGAAGTCTAGAATATATAACTAAACTATTGTTGTATGTAAAGTAAATAAGGTTTTTAAAATGTTTAAGAAGCTTCATTTAAAATTAAATTAAAATGCAGAGCCCCCCCAGACCGGTGGCCAGGACCCAGGCAGTGTGAGTGCCACTGAAAATCAGCTCACGTGCCGCCTTCAGCACCCGTGCCATAGGTTGCCTACGCCTGTTCTAGGCAGTAGCTGCTGTCTCAGGTCTCAGCAAGCTGATTTAATTAACAAGGCAGTGTACTTAAGCCTGGGGTCAGCTACTTAAAGGGGAAATGTGCATGTTTTCTCTCACACACAGGGTGTTTGTCTCTGTCTGCCCTCCCTCCTTTCCTGCTGCCTTGTAGAGTGTTGTGAGAGTTAACCCTTCAGGGCTCAGTCACTAGCTAGTTCATTTAGCAATAAGGCATTCCCTGGGAAATATCCCACCCTCTCACTCCTCCACCTCAACCAAGCTTCACAATCATCATCACTGTGTACCAGTATTAAATTGTTTGTTTAAAACTTATACTGTATGTATGTGTGTGTGTATGTATATGTATGTGTGTGTGTGTATATATATATATATATATATATATATATGTGTGTCTTTTGTCTGGTGAAAAAAATTTCCCTGGAACTTAACCCCCTTATTTACATTAATCCTTATGGGGAAATTGGATTCGCTTAACATCATTTCACTTAAAGTCGCATTTTTCAGGAACATAACTACAACGTTAAGTGAGGAGTTCCTGTATGAAAATTCATCAGATCATACCTAAAATTACTTATTTGGAACCCCCCAAATATGTAAGTAAATTAGGGACATTTAGCTAGATGCAATCTGGTTTATTTTCTTTATTTTGGCTTGTGGATCTCCTCTGTGCTAACCCCTGAGGCTTTTGTTTGCTTGTAACCTTTAAGCTGAGCTCCCAAGAAAGCTGTTTTGGATGCTTAATTTTTGTAATTGTTTCTAGCCTGAGTTCTAGATGTATTTTTTCTCTTTTTGGTTTTAATAAAATTTACCTTTAAGAACAGGATTGGATTTTTGGTGTCCTAAGAGGTTTGGGCATGTTGTTTGGTTAGCTGATAGCCACAGCTCATTTCCTCTGTTTTCTTTCTCAGCTCTTCCGGGGTGGAGGGGATGAGTGAAAGGGCTTGAGGGTACCCTACAGGGAGGAATTCCCAAGCGCTCCGTCCTGGGTTCAAAGAGAGTTTTTTGCAGTTGAGTGGTGACAGTGTTTACCAAGCCAAGGTCAGAGAAAAGCTATAACCTTGGGAGTTTAAAACAAGCCTAGAGTGGCACATATTAATTTTTAGAATCCTTGTAGGCCCGAATCTTCTGCACTTGGAGTGACAGAGTGGGGATTGAGCCTTGACAGCTCCATATTTTATTTTTTACACCAGATATGGAGCAGGATGGGATTTTACCCTATAACAGGGTGGCTTGCCTGGAAGGACTGGAGCCAGCCAGCCATTATTACTAAGGAGCCACACCTGTGCGGTGACAGTAGGTAGCTGCAGAGGTGGGAGGAGGGGGGATCAGAGATTGCTAGGAGTGAGCAGGCTGTAGTAGTGTCCTGGGGCTTAGGACTGAGACTTCAGCCTGGTAATGGTCTTCTAAAGCAGGAAAGACCCCAGATAGGAAGGCCTGAGAGGAGGTAGGGCAACTGTGTTTTGGGTGGACTTTGTTCTGGGATTTTAAGTTTTATTTTGAGTTTATTTTGTATCAATAAACCCAGGCCTTAAGGAGGGGTATGTTTGACCACAAAAAGACTGGGTGAAGTTTTAGTTTTATAATCCAAGAGGGGAAACAAAGGCAAGCTGCCTGCATTGTGGCCCCCAAAGCTATGTGTATGGGAGGGGTGGTGTACCTAGAAGGCTGCCAGCTTGTTACACTCCCAGACCCCAAGCATTGTAACGAAAGCAGGAATCCTAGAAAAATAAGATACATGTTTTGAGGGGGTTTTGTGTGAGAAACAGGCAGTGGCAGCTCTATTTTGGGAGAGGAAGAGTAGATTAGAAAAGATGATTTTACATTTAAATGGCACTTTTCATCATGTGTGCTTGTGTGTGTATTCAGGATAAGAAGTGCAGAATACCATGACCAACAGAAACAGGAGGTTGGAAGGATGTGTGTAGGCAGGCTGTAGGTAACAGAGGGAAATTTGGTTAGGGCTCCAGGACTAATCCCACTTTTGCAAAATCCTGCAGGATGTTTAAAATGGGAATTAAAGTCAGGAGAGAGAGGTTATTTCCCCCACTTTGCTAGATTTGTTATATGATATAGGCAGTCAGTTAACTACTCTGGGCCTCAGTTTTCTCGTGTAAATACTCACACCCACCTGTGTAAAATGCTTTAAGATCATCACATAAAAGGCATCCTATAAATGATTATTATTATTTTCAGGGACTCAGGTTCACATCTCATCTAAAAGGTGGCACCTTTCACAGTACATGAACATCAAGCTATAGGTTTGATTTAGCATTCAATAAGACTTATCTAATGAGCCACCAGCACCATTCCTATGGCTGCACAGTTTTTAGGGTACAACGCTGCTTTTCAAGTACTGAGGATCAACCCTGTTAGTTTTTGAGATCTGACAGGATCACAGGTTGGGGTGGTCTGATGGAAGAAATGTTCAGTGGGGGAAATGGACAAAATAAGCTCTTGGCTAAGTTTGTGTGTATAATTGCTTCTATGTTGGTGTCCTGAGCGTTGCTTGTATCCCACTGTGGTTTTCTACTTCATCTCTTCTTCTGAAGGTTTTTAAGAGTTCAGCCTCAGGGGGGTGCCTTGTAGAGTGGTGACCCCCCTCCATCAAACTTAATTGCTGTCCTTTTTAATCTTAGCAGCCACCAGCTTAGCAGCTAATAGCTAAAATGAAAAGTCTTGGAAATGTTATCTAATATTTAATCAATAATCCCATCCATCAGACTGCATTGAAAAATCATAGAAAAGCTATGGGGGGGGGGGGGAAATAGCCACGAAGTGAAAAAGACAGTTTTAATACCCTCTGGCATGCCCAGAGGAGAGATTTGCCTCATCGCACAATGTTTGGACATGGAAAGCAGCTGTTTGTAAACCCCCCCCCCGGCAGCACAGTTTAGAATGCAATTCGTCAAGTATCTCTCTCTTGATCATAATTCTAACAAGAACTTTTTTTTTATTACCAAGAAAAAATACATTCTTTTGCACTTGTCCTCTATTTGAAGACTGATTGTGAGGATTGTGGAATAATCTTCACTAATGCATAATTAATACACACTGATTTAATTTGACAATCAGCCCCCCCCTTTTTGTTGTTGAGCAAAAAATTTACATTTATATTAAAGTAGAGAAACTATTAAGGAAGAAACTGCTACAGATTCCAATTGTATTGTTTTCTCTCCTGTCAGACACAACAACATAGATCGGAGACTTCTTTCTTTTTAAAAGGAACACCAAAAAAGCTATGAGCCAGGTCAGGAAATGAAGTAGTTTTTACAGTCGGTCAATGTTTCTGCTGATTCATGAGGAAATTAAGGAAGGAAAGAGCTGATCACAGATGCAGGGATACTTTTGAACAGGTGAGAAGACATAACATTGACAAAAGCATTCTCCTTTTATGGTTTTCTATGCAGAACCAAGGCCAGCTGTGCCAATCATTATTGCAGCACTCTGGAACTGTGCATTTTGTTCAAACACTACCAGAGGTTTGTCGCCCCTCCCCCCACCGCTTTTAGACTGAGCATTTACTGCAGAGCACTGCTAACTCTTGGATATTGGAATGCCATGTTCTAAGCATACCATATATTTCAGGAATATATCTCAGCATGCACACACAGTGTCTCAGAGTACTATGTACTGTACATACCTGGATCAGGGCTCTATTGTGCTAGGTGCTTTACAAAAAGACCGTCCCTGCCTGAAGGGGCTTACAATCTATGTATAAGATGAGACAAAAAATTGATACAAGTAAACAAAGAGACAGTAATAACATGGTAGGCAGTGGTCTCTGCACACCAGCAGCAAATCTTTCTCAAGTTTTATGCATGCATCCTGGCAACAGTTTTGAGGAGAGATTTGAAGGAGGCTACTGAAGTAGCTTTGTGGATGTCGATGAGGAGCACTTACCAAGTATATGGGACAGCATAGGAAAAAGCATAAAAGTGCTTGCTGAAAATTTTACAAGTGGGCAGTAGAGACTGGAATCATGGGCTGATCAGAGGTGAAAATCATCTGCTCAGCACCAAATGAGAGAGTGGCTGTGAAGGGCCCTGAAAGTGAATATGCATGTTCTCAGAGAGTTTGATCTCATGGCTAGATTTTTTGGAACTTACTATTTGCCAAATTCCAGCAAAGTGTATTAATTTCTGAGCTATCTGGATAATTGAGCTGATCCATCTCTTTGTAGAGCCCAAGATCATTTTAAAAGACATTTTAAAAATGTGTTTTCAAATGTGGACACCGGTTTTGCTCTGCAAAGTGTCTGGGGGGGGGGGGGGAATGCGGGGGAGGATGGGGTCAGGCAAACAAATTATCATTCATATATACTGCCTTATTTTTTCAAATAAAATATGTAAAGTAAAATCAGAAAAATCTCTCACATTTGAAATTTTAGGATCCTTTCTGTAATTATGGCTCTAATTAGTTGTATTTATGCACTAAAGGTAGAGTATGGAAAAGCAGTGAATAAATACGTTGATAACATTGACTGCTGTCCAGTGTAGGAGGTATACTCTGAGATTCCTTTTAATTTAAATAGAAGGCAGTTGTGCAGGAACTGAAGGAGGACCAGTCCCAGAGCTTCTCTCTGTTGATTGCCCACATAACTAGTGAGGATTATTGATGATGGTTGAGCTTTTCATGCAGAGTACAGAATGGAAGAGTGGCTCTACCTGCAGCAGAAGCCCTTGTTGGTCAGTCAGGTAGAATAGGGCACTCACCAGTCCTCTGCTAGTGAATAACTGTTTCCACTCTTTGAGAACTCAAACCTTCCCCATCCCTCATCCCTGCTGAGTCTGAGATCTTCACCCCATGGCAGTGCTGCTGTTTCCATTACCAAGTCACTGTTACATGATTTAATTTGAAGGGCATATCACATCAACCTCTTGTTGTTTTTCCATTTGACTTTCTGTGCTTCATTCTGTCTGTCCTCAGCAACAACAAAATAATAAGACTTTCAAATGTGTTTACAGAAATATAAATTGGTCTTCCCTTTCAAAAAGGAAGGCTACAAACAACAGTTTGCTTGCTGCATATTGAATGCCACTGCCACATAAATCTAATGCTCTCTTCAGGCCTAGATTATGCAACATTTCTCTAGAAAATTAGCAGAATACATAAAATCAGGCTTATTCTCAGTGAGATTGTGGGGGTTTTATTGGGGGGAGGGGAGGAGATTAAGGAAATTGAGAAGGTCTTAGCAGCAAAACAGATTTTAAAACTGGTTGCACACAGGAATCTAATTTAAAAATGATCACTGTTTGTAGGAGCTGAGAAAATTTACTTGAATTGTTTTAAAAGGAAACTTTTGCAGTTTGAGAAATTCTTTTGTGAAACCGAGATATTAATAAATTGTAAGTAACTATGGAAGAGAAGACAAGCAAGATAAAAAGATTGCAGTCTAAGTAGAAGATATAGCAATCTAAACAAAACAAATATATTAGAAAACAACAACAGTAAAAATAACTTGTGCCAGAACATTTCAATTACTATGCCACTGCGGAAATTCTGAGTGAAGGGTAACACAGAAGTGGCCTCAACCTAGCCTCCATTTTTGTGGAAATAAGTAGTGTTGCTGCAAATTCTAATAAATAGACATGTAACTCTCTGATTTCCAGGTGCAATCAAATAGTTTAATGTCTAAATGCTAAATAGCAAATACCCAAAGTCAAAGATGGAACATAGCCAAACTCCAGCCTGGCCTCCTTATTCCTGTGACAGTGGATTCTCTGTGAGGGGATGTATAAACAAAACACTGGCATGAACACCTCAGCTGTCAGATGATGTCTGTGCTTGGTGTGTTTCTTCAAGAGCCACCATCAATTGCTATTCCCTTCTGGGTGCATTTGGTGAAGGCCAGATTTCACTACCACAAGGACCTAATTGGTGACTCGCCCCACCCCTATTCTTTGCCAACCCCCAGTGCATGCCACTGTAGGCAGGTCCTAGAGCCCTGTGGAGTTTGCATTGGTAAAAGCCATATTGTTGTTTGTATTACAGTAGCACATGTCCCAAAAAGACAAATTTCTCTTCCCATTAATTGTGTTCCTGCATGTGGAACCTACATTTCTGCTAGTGTGCCTGGGCACTGCCTCCATCCTTACCCCTAGCACCTAACTCACAGCTATGTTGTGGCAACATTAACAAAATTACTGTCCTCCTACATCAGGCCACACACAATACACAGCTAGATGAGTCTTTTACTCAATAGCCCAGTGGTTTGAGCACTTATGCCTGATATGGGAGATGCAAGTTCAAATCTCCACTCTTCCTGATGTGGGGCAGGGACTTGAACCCAGGTTTCCACCCTCCAAGTGGCTTCCCTAAGCACCAAGCTATAGAGTTGTTCTTGTTGTAGTTCTCTGGCTCAATTAACGTTTAATTATTTTATAAAAAGTGTAAGAGCTCCAACAGGAGAAATTGAGAGAGACTCTCCCTAAATACCCCATAGCCCAGGAGTTAGGCTACTCCTTAAGAGGTGGGACACTGGTTCAAATTCCTGAATGCATATCAGGCAGAGTTAGGATATGAATCCAGGTCTCCCATATGTCGGGTAGGAAGCACTGGATGTTCAGAGAGAGATTCTAGGCTGTGAGTTGAATTTTATGCAGACATATCTATGCTTATTTCATTTTACTCTCTTAAAAGCAGACCCACAGTGACATCACTAAGTGTGGGACTCAGGAGTTCAGCACATGTAGAATAAGATGCCCACTGCACAGCACAGCAGGCTCAAAGCGTGAAGTCTAATGGTGTTACTGTGCACTCCTTCAGTTACACTTCTACTCATTAGCCAGCTATTTCCAGTCACTGCTGCTGAACATGCGTATTACCACCCCACCCTCTATCGCTACTGCTTCAACTATCTCATGAAAGAAACAGACACCTCTAGAATAAAGAAAAAAAAAAAAGACCTAAAAGACTATTAATTTTTAGTAGATGAAATTTTGAGCTAGAAGCTCACTTCTGGAGATGCAGACACTGGACACACAACACAGGAGATACATATACATACATAGAGACACATACAGAGGACAACCAACAGAGTACAACAAACATAGTGAGATGAAAGAGAGAGCAGAGATGAGAAAAAAAAAAAAAAAAAAAAAAAAAAAACTTAATTAAGGATAATTAAGATGAGGAGAACTTAACATAGGAAATAGAATCAATTGAAAAAAAACCCAACCAACCATTCCCTTTTTTTAACCACAGTTAATGGTATCTAGTTTGCATATATAAATTAATTTCAGCAAGTCTCTCTCTCAGTCTCTTTTTTTTTTTTTTTTTTTTTTTTTTTGCCAATTTCAAGTCTGTCACTGAGTGGTAGGAGGTTAGAGTGGTCTCCCACTGGTTTTTTTTTGTTATGATTCCTGATGTGATGTGTGATTTTATTGATTTTTATTTTTTTTGAGAGAGACTTTGGCCAATGTGTACATGAGGGCAGGCATGGCTGGCACATGATGGCATATATATCACGTTAGTATGATGTGCAGTGCGAGCCCTGATGGTGTGTCTGATGTGATTAGGTCCTGTGATGGTGTCACTTGAATGGATATGTGGACAGAGCTGGCATCGGGCTTTATTGCAAGGATAGGTTCCTGGGTTAGTGTTTATGTTGTAAAGAGACATCTTAGTTCTTCTCTTGGTCAGCTCTGGCAATGATGCTGCTTTCATTCCCCTGTCTATTGTCTTCAGGGCTGGTGCAACCATTTAGGCGACCTAGGTGGTCGCCTAGGGCGCTAGGATTTGGGGGGCAGCATTTTCTTCGGCAGCGACCGCCCCAGATCGCTGGATCTTCAGTCGCCATGACATTTAGGCAGAGGGAGCTGGGGCAGGGGAGTGTGGGGAGGGCTGCCTGCAGCAAGTAAGGGGGGGTGGCACGCAGAGGAACTCCCCGCCCCAGCTCACCCCTGCCCCGCCTCCTCCTCCCCAAGCACGCCGTGGATGCTTCACTTCTCCCACCTCCCGGCGTGCTCGGGGTGGAGGCAGAGCAGGGGTGAGCTGGGCCGGGGTGGGAGGGGGGATGCCTCAGGGCAGAGGATGGGGGGTGGGGAGCTGCCACGGGGGGGCGCCTCAGGGCAGAGGGGGGGAACTGCCGTGGGGGGGGCTCCTCAGGGCGGGGGGATGGGGGAGGGTGCAAGGTGGAAGTTTCGCCTAGGGCGCGAAACATCCTTGCATCGGCCCTGGTTGTCTTTCGTCTTTTATGCCTATTTTGTAAATATTTTTCCCAACCAGAAAATATCCAAACATGAATGTCATTGAAATCTGAACAGCCACCCATAGAAAATTCATCAGTTGAGAAACATTTGGAGGCTTTTTGGAGGAGATGGGGGACATTTGATAGTTAGGGTAGTTCCTGAATATTTCTCAAAGAAAATTTCATATGTTTGAATCTATATATGCAGGAAAAAAGCATGCTATCCCAGCCTATGTACGTCCTTCTCCTTTTCCCAGTTCCCACTTCTTTATTTTTTAGCAGCCACAAGAGAACATAAACACAGCCATACTGGTTCAGACCAAAGGTCTATCTAGCCCAGTATCCTGTCTCTGATAGTGGCCAGTGCCAGATGGTTGAGAGGGAATGAACAGCCGGGACAATTTATTGAGTGATCCATCCTGTTGTCCAGTCCCAGCTTCTGGCAGTTGGAGGTTTAAGAATACCTGGTGCATGGGGTTGCATCCCTGCCCATCTTTGCTAATAGCCATTTATGGACCTATCCTCCAGTAACTTGTCTAGTTTTTTTTAAATCCAGTTGTAGTTTTGGACTTCACAACATCTGCTGGCAATGAGTTCCACAGGTTGACTGTGTATTAGGTGAAAAAGTACTTCATATTGTTTGGCTTAAACCAGCTGTCTGTTCATTGCATTGGGTGACCCTAGTTCTTGTAAATAACACTTCCCTATTCACTTTCTCAATACCATTTGTGATTTTTTTTATAGACCTCTATCATATCCCCACTTAGTCAGCTCTTTTCTAAACTAAGCAATCTCAGTTTTTTTAAATCTCTCCTTGTATGGAAGCTGTTCCGTACCCCAAATCATCTATGGTGCCCTTCTCTGCACCATTTCCAATTCTAATGTATCTTTTTCAAGAAGAGGCAACCTGAACTGCAGGCATTATGGATGTGGGCATACTATGGATTTATATGGTGGCATTATGATATTTTCTGTTTTATTATTAATCCCTTTCCTAATAATTCTTAACATTGTTAGCTTTTTTGTTTGTCTATGCACATGTTTTCAGAGGACTACCCACCATGACTCCAAGATCTTTCTTAACTGGTAACAGCTAATCTAGAACCCCATCATTTTGTATGTATATTTGGGATTATGTATTCAATGTACATTACTTTGCATTTATCAGTATTGAATTTCATCTGCCATTTTGTTGCCCAGTCACCAGTTTTGTCAGTAACTCTCTGCAGTCAGTTTTGGATTTAAGTAATGAGTAATCTTAAGTAATTTTGTATCATCTTCAAATTTTGCCACCTTACTGTTTACCCCTTTTTGAACATGTTCAATAGTAGAGGTCCCTGTGCCAGTCTTTGGGGGAATGCACGCTTTAACTCTCTTAATTGTGAAAACTGATCATTTATGTCTATCTTTTAGCCAGTTACTGATCCATGAGATAACCTATCCACTTAAGCAAACTAAGCAATCATGGGGTAAGAGCCTTTGGTGACGACCTTGTCAAAGGCTTTCTGAAAGTCCAAGCACACAGGATCACCCTTCTCAACAAGCACATGGAAATTAGTGTGGCATGATTTCCCTTTACAAAAGCCATATTGACTCTTCCTCAACATACTGTGTTTAGCTAGGTGTATCATAATTTTGTTCTTTACTATAGTTTCAGCCAGCCTGGTACTGAAATTAGTTTTACCAGTCTGTAATTGCCAGGATAGCCTCTGAAGCCTTTTTTTAAAAAGCAGTGTCACATTAGCTACCCTCCTTTCCTCTGGTTCAGAGGCTGATTTAAGCAATAGATTATATGCCACAAGTAGTTTTGCAATTTCCTATTTGAGCTCCTTCTGCACTCCTGGGTGAATACCATCTAGTCCTGGTGATTTATTTCTGTTTAATTTATCAATTTGTTCCAAAACCTTTTCTGTTGATACCTCAGTTTGGGACAGTTCCTCAGATTTCTCACCTAAAAAGAATGGTGTTGGTGTGGGTATCTCCCCCAGATCCTCTGCAGTGATGACCAATGCAAAGTATTCGTTTAGCTCAGTGGTTCTCAAACTGTGGATCGGGACCCCAAAGTGGGTCACAACCCCGTTTTAATGGGTTTGCCAGGGCTGGCTTAGACTTGTTGCGTCTGGGGCTGAAGTCGAATCTGAGGGCTTCAGCGCTGGGCAGTGGAGCTCAGGTTACAGGCCCCCTCGCCTGGGCTGAAGTCCTTGGGCTTCGGCTTTGCACCCCCACCCCACCCCCTCACTGCCCAGGGCAGTGGGGCTCAGGGAGGCTCAGACTTTGGTCCCTCATTCTGGGGTCATGTAGTAATTTTTGTTAGAAGAGGGTCATGCTGCAATGAAGTTTGAGAACATCTAGCTTTTCCACAATGGCTTATCTTCCTTGAGTGCTCTTTCAGTACCTCGGTTGTCCAGTGACCACATGGACTGTTGGGCTGGCTTCCTGCTTCTGATGTACCTAAAAGAATTTTTGTTGTTAATTTTTGTGTCCTTAGCTAGTTGCTCTTCACATTCTCACTTGGCTTGCTAGAGTTCATGATTCTTTCCATTTTTCTCACTAGATTTGACTTCCAATTTTGAAAGGATGCCATTTTGCCTCTAATGACCTCTTTTACTCTGCTGTTTAGCCATGATGGCATTGTTGGGCCCTCTTACTGTTTTTTGGTTTAGTTTGACCTGCTATTATGGCATTTTTAACTGGTCTTCATGCAGTTAGTATGCATTTAATCCTTTGTGAGCGTGCGTTTATAATTTCCTTTTAACTACCTTCCTCAATTTTGTGTACTTCCCCTTTTTAAAGTTTAAATGCTACTGTGGTGGGTTTCTCTGGTATTTTTTCCCCTACCAGGAAGTTAAATTTAATTACATTATGGTTGCTATTGTTGAGTGGTTCAGCTATATTTCCCTCTTGGACCAGATCCTGTGCTCCACATCGGGCTAAACCAATAATTGCCTCTCCCCAGGGACAAGCTGCTCCAAGAAGTAGTAATTTATGGTGTCTAGAAATTTCATTGTTGCATCTCTTTCTGAGGTGTCATGGACCCAGTCAATATGAGGCTAGGGGAGGGAGAGGGGGATAGCTCAGTGGTTTGAGCATTGGCCTGCTAAACCCAGGGTAGTGAGTTCAATCCTTGAGGGGGCCATTTAGGGATCTGAGGCAAAAACCTTTCTGGGGATTGGTCCTGCTTTGAGCAGGGGGTTGGACTATATGACCTTCTGAGGTCCCTTCCAACCCTGATATTCTATGAAATCCTCCATTATTATTTGCTTTGCTTTTGTAGCCTCTCTGATCTCTCTGAGCATTTTGCAATTATCATCACCATCCTGGTCAGGTGGTCGATAGGAGTAAAGCAGTAAGAATCTATTATTATTCATGCATAGAATTTCTATCCATGGAGACTCTATGATACTGTTTGATAAGATGACTATGCTTTCTTTCACTCTTAGTGCCACTCCCCCACTATGTGACCTACTTTCTCATTCTTATATATTTTGTACCCTGCTACTGTACAAAATTGATTACTGTATCTCATTGATTATCCTCATTACACCAAGTTTCGGTGATGCCTATTGTATCAATATCCTCATTTAATGCCAGGGACTCTAGTTTGCCCATATTAGTATTTAGGCTTCTAACATTTGTATATAAACACTTGTACATTTTGTTAGTATTCAGTTGATTGCCTTCCTGTGTTTGTATGTTTGACTATTCCTTGCTAGTTTCTACCTGCACTATACCAACTTCTTTCCTATCCTTTTTATTAGGATAAAGTTCCCCCTTTAATAAATTCATCCCTAAGGAATGTTCCACCCAAACCACATGCGCCTGCACGTTTTGGCTTTCCCACAGTTTTAAAAACTCCTCTGCAACCATTTTAATTTTAAATGCTAATAGTTTGGTTCCATTTGGGTTTAGATGGAGCCCATCCTTCCTGTGTATATATAGGCTCTTCCTCTCCAAACAGGTTCCCCCTGATCTCCTCCCTACACAACTGTCCTCCCTACACAATAGTCTTATCCATGTATTGAGATTCTGCTGTTCTGCCTGGCTTTCTGGTGCGGTGCCTGGAACTGGAAGCATTTCAGAGAATGCTACTATGGAGGTTCTGGAATTTAATCTCTTACCTAGCAGCCTAAATTTGTCCTCCAGGACTTCTGTCTTACCTTTCCCTATATCATTGTTACCTACATGTACCATGCCCATTGGCTTTTCTAGTGCTGCACATAAGTCTGTCTAGACGTCTCTTGAAATCCACAACCTTCACACCCAGCAGGCAATTCACCATGCAGTGCTCCTGGTTATCACAAACCCAACTGCAGTAGAACCCCATTTATCCGACTTTCTGTTATCCGACTGGCCATGTTTACAGGACAACCAGCATGCACAGATCCAGAAGGGGGCGATCTCTCCTGTGACCACTAGATGGCGGTGCATCGTTGCACTTTCCCATTCTCCGGTTTATCTGGATTTTTGATTATCCAGTCTGGCCTCATTCCCAGTTCAGGGCCACCCAGAGGATTCCAGGGGCCTGGGTCAAAGCAATTTTGGGGGCCCCTTCCATAAAAAAAAGTTGCAATACTATAGACTACTATATTCTCGTGGGGGCCCCTGTGGGGCCTGGGGCAAATTGCCCCACTTGCCCCCCTGCCCCGGGCAGCCCTGTCCCAGTTAGATCAGATAAATGGGATTCTACTGTGTTTATATTTCTAATAATCAAATCTTCCATTACTATTACCTGGCTCTTCCTAGTAACAGGGTTCCCTCTCCAGGAGTTCTCCTCAGTGCAAGACATCTTCTGGATGGAGGGTCCCAACTATGGGATTGTTTCCTTCCACTCCAGCTTGATGTTCCCCTTTCCTGAGACTTTCATCCTCCTTAACCCTACAGAGGCTGTCAGATGGGGTGGGACCTTTCTACTGTGTCCCTGAAAGTCTCATCTGTGTACTTCTGTGACTCCCTTAACTCCTCCAGTTCAGCCACTCTGATCTCAAGAGCCTGTACGATGTCTCTGAGGGCCGTGAGCTGCTTGCACTGTATGCATACATACACCACCTGCCCATGGGGCTGGCAGTCATACATTCTGCATTCAGTGCAATAAGCTGGATCACCCCCACTCTGCTGTTAGACTTCTACCTTCATTATTTATACTCTTGCAGAGGGGAGGGTTGGGGGGCGGGGGAAAGGGCTGTGTTTGTTAGGTGTAAGGGAGTGAAAGAGACAGATACAAAACTCTTCTGTTTGCTGGTCGCCTAGGAGCTGGCTTTTTAAACTCCTGTTCTCCCTGAGTTAGCCCTGCCCCCTTGTCAAGGGATTCTAGAGGGATAGGTTTGGTCTACAGAGTTAGGTTGATGTAAGGCAGCTTATGTTGACCTAACTATGTCAGTGTCTAAACTATAGGCTTGCTCCTGCCGATGTAAGTGCCATACTACACCGATATCATAAGTCCACCTCCGTGAGAGGCATAGGGCTTATGTCAGTGTAGTTAGGGCGACACAGTGTCCATGTAGACACTGCGTTACTTACATGGGCTGTTGGCTAAAATTCTTGTCAATTTCACAGCTCTTTGTAGGAGCCATAAAATTTGAGGAGAGAGGCTAGTCAGTTCCTTGCTGTGAACCCTGTGCCTGGCTCACAGCTTGGGCTGTCACCACACAGTGGGTGGGGGTTCCCAGCTGCAGCCTGGCTGCCTCCCGGCCCCCAGCTGGGCTGTTGCCTGGGCTCCCCTCTGGAAGCCTTGCTGCTCCCAGCTGGGCTGCTGCCCAGGCTCCCTGCTCCGAGCCCAGCTGCCAGGTGCCCAGGCTTCCAGTTCCCCATAGAGCTCGCAGAGTTGTCAGAGTGCAGCTGCTCTGAGCAGAGACAGTAGCAGCATGAAATTTACAAGAATGGCAGTTTCACTGCTGCTAGGCTCTGTGCTGTGAAATTAAACCCCTATGGGTCTCACAGCTGGGCTGTCATGCCAGGGTGGATGAGGGGGCTCCAGCTGTGTGAGCTCTGCGTGGCTCAGTGCCCCATACTCAGCTGTCAGTGCTCCACTTGAGTTGGTGCAAGCGCTCCTATTGAGCGTATGTTCCACCTTCAGAAGGAGGGTAGTGTGGACACCAACAGCTGATTGAATTACTGCGGTGGCTGTAGGTCGACCTAAATTAAATCAACCTAATTTTGTAGTGTAGACAAGCCCTTAGGAATCAAAGAATAAGACACATGAGCATGACATATACATGCCTATTTAGAGCATTATGGTATCCTTTCTGGACTCAACAGATATGTAACAGAACAGGTTCCCCTGAGGATATGCAATTGATGCGTTGTTCTCAATGAGAAGATAAGTCACAAATAATTGTATTCGAGAGTGAAAGGACAGTGGAAACTCAACAGAATGCTCTGAGGCCAAATAGAGTTTTGTCCTTGGTCATAGAGATCACGAAGTTTGAAAGAAAGTGGCATTGGTGCTGCGATACTCTCAGCAGGACCAGATGGATTCATTTAATCTTGAACTTAGTGATCTTTATGATTCAGGACTGGTGAGGACAGGACTGGCAGAACAGGAGAAAACTTCAGCCTCTGATTTATGTGTAACTAGCATGGATGAAGAATGGTAACTAACTCAGGCTGCATGGGATTCAGCCAGACTTCAGTCCATTACCTGGCTCAGAATGATTTGTCATCTGCCCATTGTTTGACTGTGGCCGTTACATACAGACCTGGGTTCTTTATTGCCCTAAAGCAATGCCCCAAAGTCTTGGTGCCACATATAGCTGGTATATTGGGTGATCGGGCTTTGTATGTTTTTAATGGGGAAAGTTGTATGATTCATTTTAAATAGTTTCTAAGAGGAATGACCAGTCCTCCTCTTCATGCATAACACATGCCATTTATTATTTATTTTATTCTAATTATTTAGAGTGCCTCTTACTGTGCACAGCAACTACTGCATCAGAGAAAGGATTGGGTGTAGCTCTTTTGCAGGAGCAGTGACTGAACAAGTGTATGCCTAGATAGAAAAATAGCTTCTGGCTGTGGTATTTGGAGTGGAGCAATTCCATCAATACACCTATGACCATCCAGTAATTGAGTAATGGTAAGGTGGAATCAGCTGTGAAAACCGCAAAGAGTCTGTTACACAAAGCTGTTTCTTGTGGTTCACACCCCTTGTTAGAATTTTTGACACACATGAATACCCCATCACAGAGATGCCACAATAGTTCAGTGGAGCCATTGATGGTGCAAAGCACCAAAACCCTGCTACCAATGAGGGGAGACCAGTTGCAGCCAAAGGATGATGATACCACTGAGAGGAGATGGCCAACAGATCCGAGGAAGCAGACATTAGAACACAACAGGTCAGCCAAGGACCTACTGCCCCTGTAGACAGGCACTCCTGTAAGGATCCAGCCATTAGAAAGAGACAGCAGAAAGAGTGGACCAAGTTGAGAGAGCTGCAGTGTCACCCAACTCATATGAGATGAGGAAGGCTATGATTATGTCACGGAAGCCATGGAATCTGTGACTTCCGTTGACCTCCGTGACCTTTTCTGCCCTGAGGCTGGAGTTCTCAGCCAGCCCCACCCCTGCAGATCCCAGCCCCCACCCTGGTGGGGAGGACCCTGCAACTGCCCAGCCGCAGAAGATGGCTGGCAGACCCTAAGCTGCCCAGCCGCCACTGGGGGCAGGGGACCCCCCCGCAGCTGTCCAGCTCCACGGGCAGGGGGACCCGGGAGCCCCAGCAGTAGTAGGTGCTGAACCTGCCTACCCCTTTTGTCAGGGATATTTTTAGTGAATGTCTGTCAGGGACAGGTCACAGGCTTCTGTGGATTTTTGTTTATTGCCCGTAACTTGTCCGTGGCTTTTCCTAAAAATATTCGTGACAAAAACTTAGCCTTAGATGACCACTCAAAAGGGACAAATGAATCAAAGGAACAGGGCACATGAGCCAGCAGACACCTCACCCAGAGGGAGCCTACAGAGACACAAAACCAGCCAGAGGTCCACAGGGAGGGAGGAGACTCTGCAGAAAGATAGTTGGCAAGACTTTGAGACAGGTGACAGGGAGACAGAGAAAGTTCCCTCATGATGGTTGGTCTCCTCATAGACTTTGTAACCAGCTCAGTCTGTGGTAAAACCAATACTCTAGTTTGGCTATGTGCTCGCAACCTCTGCCAAAGGGGACAGGATGAGGGTCTGGGCATCAAATATTTGTTTTTAATTTTTATATTAAAATGTATGTAAAATAGAGAAGATGTCATTGGCGGAACTGGAATCAAAGAGCTCAAGTTCCCTAAAGGGACTGTTATTGAGGGAACCCCAGAAAAAACAGGCAATTTGAGCAGGGGCAATGCTAGGGAGGGGCAGGAATGGTCATATGCCCTTCCCCAGATGCCTGCGGGGGCAAATTCTAGAGTGGGTGGGGGGAGCTACAGCTGTGCTCAGGTATGTGCCTCAGGTCAGGAGGAGAGTACCTTGCCTGTGCTCTTTGGCTGCTTGCCTTGCCCTGGTGAGCTTCTTTCTTGCAGTGATAGGGCAAAATGGGAGGGCCCAGGGGTAGAGTCTGTGTATGTAGTGGTAGCTTGGGGTGAATGCTTGCTCGCTCACTCCATTGCCCTCCCAGAATCCCAGGTCAGAATTAAAATACCCTGGATTTCCTCTGACAGACACATCTGGAATCCCTTAGAATTAATTATCCCTGGGAATTGTGGTCCCACCATTTTCTGTTCATGCCATCATGTCTGCAGACAAGTGAGCTTCACCTTACTAAGGCCCCTACTACTGGGATTGACAAGAGCAGCTGAAGGACAGTTCTCTGAGCTGGGGTGGAACTGCTTGAGCCCTGGTTGGATGCTCAAGTGGTTAGAAAATCCCGGTTCAAACGTGCCCGGTGCCCTTTCCTCGTTTCCTTACCCCTCTTCTGAATGGGCAGGTCTAAACTGGGAAAATAGGCAGTGTTTAAAAATGTGTTTGCTAACATGCTTGAACTATCACATTTTTCAATACGACCTACTTCCTAGCCTAGACAGGGCCGGTCAATGTAATATCCCCACATTCCATTCTTCCCTCCGGTATAGGCTTCAAAGAAGGAAATTGCTCTATTGCAGTGGTTTTCAAACTTTATTTTCTGTCAACCCAGTTGAAGAAAATTGTTGATGCCTGTGACCCAACAGAGCTGGGGATGAGAGGTTTGGTGTATGGGAGGGGCTCAGGGCTGGGGCAAAGGAGTGGGGCGAGGGCTGTGGGCTGGGTCTGGGAACTAGGGGTTCAGGGTGTGGGCTCTGGGCTGGAGGTGCATGCTCTGGGGTGGGGCTGGGGATGAGGGGTTTGGGGTGCAGGAGGGGGCTCAGGCCTGGGGTAGGGGATTGGAGCATGGGGCACGGCTTACCTCCGGTGGTTCCCAGTCAGCAGCACAGCTAGGGTGCAGAGGCAGACTTCCCGCCTGTCCTGGCACTGGAAATGGCCAGCAGCAGGTCCGGCTCCTAGGCGGAGGCATGCAAGTGGCTCTGTGCGGTCTCGCCCACAGGCACTGCCTCCCTCCTCCAGTGCAGAGCTGGTTCTTGGGGTGGGGGCAGGCGTGGAGCCCTTTGACCCCCGCCCCCCACCTAGGAGCCGGACCTGCTGCTTGCTGCTTCTAGGGCGTAGCGTGGTGTCGGAACAGGTAGGTGCTAGTCTGCTTTAGCCAGGCAGTGCTGCCGACGGCCCGGTCGGCAGTACTGGGTTGCGACCCACAGTTTGAAAACCACTGCTCTATTGTATAGTAAGCAGGGCTGTGGATGTGTTTTCCAGCAATGTGCCTCTTGATTTTCATTATTCACCCTCTCTCATAGCCCTGAGACAGAGGCAGTTGCAGATTCTAGGCTCCTCTAAGAACCAAAAACCCCTCTCCTGTTCTTTCTGGGAGTGTGAGTTGTATCTAATGCTGGAAGAGCTGTGCAGCATGTTTAGTTGATGACCTCCTTTCACACTATGCGCTTAGCAGCCCTTTCCAAGGTGGCACTTCATTTCATATGTAAAGTCTTCGGATTGAAGAAGTGTGGACAGGTCAGGTGGATTGTTTGCATTAGCATTCTGGTTTCTGTAGGTCTACAGCGTATGCACCCTATTCCCATAGTAGCATTTTGGTGGTCTTGCTATGTAACAAGAGAGCCACTTTCAACTCACATTGGATATACAGAAAGTAGTATTGATGGCAATGTTTTCACTGCAGAGAGTTTGCCAAGAAAGGAGAAGGACAAAGTGTTAACTGCTCTCTCCCACCAGGTACAAACTACACAACAGGTTTGCAGCAATCTTGAGTGTCACTGTAGATGAGCGGACTCACCCCTGCAGCGCCTCCTGCTGGTGACTCCTGGGAATTAGCTCATTCTCGAGCGCCCTCTGCAGGCCAGTGATCCGCCTGTCCTCTGGCCCCCGTGTCCCTCCCTGGACCCAGTGCCCTTTTATCTGGGGTGCTGCCCTCAGCAGTAACCCCTCAGTCTTAGGGTCTCCCCTCCCTGGGGAACCGCCGCCCACTATTCCCACCTTGCCTCAGGATAAGGCTACTGCCAGTCATCATCTAGCCCCCACATCCTGGGGCAGACTGCAGTATCAGCCTACTCATCACTGGCAAGGTTGGGTTTGGATCTGCTGCCTTGGCCTACCCCTGGGCTGCCCTCTGCAACCCCTAGTACCTCTTGGCTTTTTGCTAGGCTGCAGCCTGGGGCTTTCCAGGATCCCCAGCTCCTCAGCCTGTCCCCAGCCCTACTTCACTCAGATACTTTGTCTCTAGCTCCCTGCAGCCAGGCCCTTCTCCCTCTACAAACAGAGACAGTGTGTTTGGGCTTCTGGCTCACAGCCTCTTATAGGGGCCAGCTGGGCCTGATTGGAGCATGGCCACAGCAGAGCCTACTTTCCCCAATCAGCCCAGGCTTCCTGCCCCAGCCACAGCCCTCTACTGGGCAGTTTTAAGCCCTTCAGGGCAGGAGCAGGGGACCACCCTGCTACAGTCACCTTACAGCACCCATCCCTGCAGTGGCTGAGTTACATGGATACATACGTCAATAGTATTTCTATTACAGTACGTGGGTACCTAATAGGGATTTATAAGTTACAAGCTCTGAAAATACTGTCTAGAGTGGGGTGTTAGAAGATATGCTGTATTGTATACAGTGGTGGGTTGGAAGGTATGGCATATTGTGTACAGTGGGGTATTGGAAGGTATGCTATACTGTATTGTACACAGTGAGGTATTGAAAGGTATGGCATATTGTTGCACTTTGAAAGCTAGGGGTATAATTAATCTGTTGTAATTCCAATGACTCCAGTGAAATTACACCAAGGGTAAAATTGGCTTAGTAGATTTAATTTTTGTTCTGTATTGATGCAAAAATATCTTATGGCGTACATTGTTCCAGAAATCCTCAGCAAACATACAGTTTAGTTATTGTTTGTTCCCTGCACTTTAGTGTAACAAAAACTAAAATGGAAAGAAAAATGTAAGGCTTAAGCCATAAAGCAAGCAGATTAAATGTATAATTGAAGTGGCTGAGCAACGCAATAGGTGTCCAAAAGCTGGGCTGCTAAGGAGAACCCAGTGTCTGGTGGAGAGATGTAATAGATCTGCTCTGCTCCCAAAGCCAAACAGAAAATAGCAGGTCAGTGGTGATAGAGGAGGTAAACCTGGTCTAAGATGATCACACCATTATCCATCCCTGAACTTGAAACAGCCAAAGGACTCTCCCCAGTGGCAGTGATGGTTCTGCATCTGCCATTTACTGTGCTGCAACCCACTGCATGGCATAAGGGAAAGCAAAGGCTTCTCGGAGGAAAGGAGGAGACACAGCATGTGAGGGAGGGGGAGGAGGCAGAGGTAGGCTCTGATATACTCAGTTCTCAGCTGGCTTAAGGTCCTTGGGGGATCTTTCCACTTGGGCACAGTGGAGAATTAAGCCCAAATCTCTGAAAGAGACCAGAGTAATGGATCACTGAAATAAGCGTCTTGGCCTGGTGTCCAGGGAGAGCGCCCAGCAAAGTGTGCAATAGAATGGGGACTTAGAAGCAAATTAGCAAGATCTTGTTCAGCTCAGACAGTGCACAAAAATGTGTCATTGATTTGCCATCTAGCTGGCTTTGAACCCCGCTAAAGTGAATGAGCTGCTATAACCCCATCACACCAATGAGACAGCTGATCCACTTTCACTTCTGTATTACTTACTTAAAAAGACCAGCCAGGGGCTAAAAATGTAAGAGACCAGTTTGAATAGATGTAAATTGCAGAAGTCCAGTTACATGAAAAATCTTTCCCCTCACCATTTTCACACTACCTGTGGCTGGCAAGAAGTAACTAATCTTGTAACGAGAGGAGCCCTGACAATGGACCTTGTAGTTTGTGCATGATTGAATGACGTGCTGAATGATGTCAGCTGTGGCCTCTGACTTGGAAAACATTTCAGGGTATCACTTTCAAGACTGTCCATCTTTTAATTCAGAACAAGGAGAGTGTAAGGGTAGCCTGTATTTTCTGAGATTCCTTACCATCAGAGATTCTGCTTATTGCCATTCTTAGAAGTGTCGGAACAATGAGTTGATGAATTCAATAGCATTCTATATGCAGTAATGCCAGTTCAGGAAGCCTGGTAATTGGTTTCCTCCTTAAATGGAACGCTTGTCAGGATGCATTTGTTGTCCTAGGAGTCTCATCTAAATAGCTTTATGAAGAATGAATCTGACTGGATCCAAAGGACAGGCACATAGACATAAGTTCAATGGAACTTATTTTCTCTCCAGAAAGCTTACCAAATCTATTTACTTTTAAAGTAAAACTGGAAATGAAACACCTTAGCTTGTACAAATTACAGTTCAAATTGATTGTTCAAGACTATCAACAGCATCTCTTCTATCTCAAATTCCAGCCATCATAACCATGTGAGAAAAGGAAACTGACTGACAGCCTCTTCAAAGTAGGCCAACTACTTCTAATATCATTTTCCCATAGTTTTCCTTTTCAAGCATGATCACTGATCATTTTTATCAGTGTTCAAGGACTGTGCCTGCTGAGTATGAGGGAGAATTGGCTGAAGTAAAACCAGGGCAGGAGTCCAGATTGTAGTAAGGCAGCACAAACCCTCTCTCTTACGCCAAAGTAGACATCATGCCAGCACAAAGCCATGGCCCAGCGATAGAAAGGATGGGGAGCTTCCTCCATAACAAGCAGAAAGGCAGACCTGCCCATTTCCACCTCAACTACTCACCCCCAGAACTGAGATTGTATCAAATAAGTAGCTTTTTGTGATAACTCAGTACAGTAACTCCTCACTTAAAGACGTCCCAGTTAACATTGTTTCATTGTTACATTGCTGGTCAATTAGAGAACTTTAAAGTTGTGCATTGCTCCTTATAACGTCATTTGGAAACAGCCTGTTTTGTCCACTGCTTACAGGAAGAGGAGCCTGTTGCAGCTAGCTGGTGGGGGCTTGGAACCAGGGTGGACCGGCAGCCCCCCTATCAGCTCCCCTTATCAGCTCCCCACTCCCCTAAGTTCCCTGTGCGGCAGCAGCCCAGCAGGCTATCAACTGCCAGCAGTTCAGCTGTCCCTGTCCCCCACTGCTATGTGCTGCTCCTGCCCTCTGCCTTGGAGCTGCTCTCAGAGACTCCTGCTTGATGTGCGGGGGCGGGGGGTAATGTCAGGGTGCACCCCCCGCTCCTGCACCCCCCTTACCCCTTTCCCCATATAGAACAGAGAGGGGACACGGACAGAGAGGGGGAGAGAGCGAGCTTGGGGCAGCAGCTGCTGTCTCAACTTCCTGATCCACTTAAAAAGACAATGCACTTAAGAATGGGTCAGATTACTTAAAGGGGCAGTGTGCATCTCTCTTTCTCTCTCCCACACACAAGGTCTGCTATGCTGTCTCCCCTCCCTTGTGTTCGTGCTGCCTTGTGTGAGAGGCTACATTAACAACATGTTAACTCTTGAGGGCTCGGCCGAGTGCTAGTTCATCATTTAGTAGCAAGGCATTCCCTGGGAAATATCCCACCCTCTTCCACCCTCTCACTTCACCACCTCAACCAAACTTCACAATCATCATAGCTGTGAACAGTATTAAATTGTTTGTTTTAAAACGTATACTGTGTGTATAGCTATATAATATATTGTTTTTTTGTCTGGTGAAAAAAATTACCCTGGAACCTAACCCCCCCCCATTTACATTACCGTAATTCTTATAGGGAAATTGGATTCACTTAACATTGTTTCGCTTAAAGATGCATTTTTCAGGAACATAACTACAACGTTAAGCGAGGAGTTACTGTATAGCTGTGAGATTATTCCACTGCACCTCTGAGCAAGTGTTTAAAAGAGAGCACACTCCATCTATGTTTCCTTGCATTTGCTGATGCACTTCCCAAAGTTTTCATCAGTTACATCATTGTAAGGAAACATTGTCAATAACTTTCCATGAAGTTTAGACATTTATTCACTTTTCAGTTAGCTATTCATTCTTAATCTCGTTACAGACTATTTGGTACCATTTTTCTAAAGGCGGTGGGGAAAGCATATATTCGTTTGTGAGATACATTGGATTTAATAAGGAGCTAACTACTGTACAAAACAAAACCCTTGAAAAAGCATTAACTGTCGAAGTGGGCAAGTTAAACAAGATACAGTCTGGGCTAAAATGTTCCCTGTCATTCATCCTGGGCACCCATTATATAGGGATTTAACAGATAAACCAATTTCTCTTAACATATCTTTAAAAAATATTATAAAATACCTATTTATCCAAATAGCTTTTATTGGGTATAACATGATAAACAAGACAATATACACTGTATTCTTTTTCCTTCTTGAAAATATGTTAAAACATAAGAATGGCCGTACTGGGTCAGACCAAACGTCTATCCAGACCAGTATCCTGTTTTCTGACAGTGGCCAATGCCAGGTGCCCCAGAGGGAGTGAACCTAACAAACAATGATCAAGCGATCTCTCTCTTGCCATCTATCTCCACCCTCTGACAAACAGAAGCTAGGGACACCATTCCTTACCCATCCTGGCTAATAGCCATTAATGGACTTCACCTCCATGAATTTATCTAGTTCTCTTTTCAACCCTGTTATAGTCCTAGCCTTCACAACCTCCTCAGGCAAGGAGTTCTACAGTTTGACTGTGTGCTGTGTGAAGAACAACTGCCTTTTATTTGTTTTAAACCTGCTGCCCATTCATCTCATTTGGTGGCCCCTAGTTCTTATATTATTGGAACAAGTAAATAACTTTTCCTTATTCATGTTCTCCACACCACTCATGATTTTATGTACACGCTCATGTTGTGTAGAAATATAGAGAATTTAAGGTTTGCAGCACTCCTCATGTTACTCTATATTTTGTTAATATTATTACTACAGTAGTGTTAGAGAAATTCAGGAAATTTAATCCATTCAACTGGTAATCCGTAGTGTCAAGGCAGCTGGCTTATTCTGAACTTTTTCACTGTCAAGTTAATACAAGGAAAATACTTAATAGAAGAAAAAAATATTTTCTGAACTAGCATCATAATTTGTCACCCAGAGAAGTGTCAAGATTAGCTCAAGGTGATGCATGATTTATTTTAAATGTTTTTGAATGCAACAGAACCATGAATTCAATAGAGGAAATAACATTACCTTTTTCACTTGAAGACACAACAAACCTGCCCTTTATTATGTTTTGACTTTGTCTAATTCCTGCCAATGAGACTTTAGGATGAAGAAAGAATTGCTTTTATAAAATGACTGATGCTCAGTAATATGGATTTGACAGTAAGCAATATTCATATCCAGAAATAAACCTTCAGCATTTAATTTATGTTGGTCAGCAATAGTATTTTACACATGTAAATGTTGGCATGGATAATGCCCCAAAACCATGAAGGTCAGGCTGATAGCTCCTTGTTCTCTGATCTTTGCTGGTCTTTTAACTAAAGTTGTACCCAGATTTAGCTTTGAGACTCACTTCAGACAACACTCCCAAATGTGCAGCCAAACACAGTCGTCTCATGTTGCAGTGACTGTAGTATGTTCAGTACTTATTCTCCAGTGCTGATCATTTTACTGAAGATAAGCACGCTTGTTCCTAGTATTGTAAGGGACATTAAAAAAAATTATACCTGTACTGTAGCTTTTTCCTAACATGTTTTGAAGATAAAATGGGGAAATGGCTATTTGACTAATATATATGGTGAGGTAATCAAGTTAGCTAATTATTGGCACTGGCCAAACTTCTCAAAAAGAGGAGCCTAACTTCAGGCTCCCAAAGTATTTTTTTATGCACCTAATGGTGGGCTTTTTAAGTGCCTGAATCATAGACGTGTAGGATTGGAAGGGACCTCAATAGCTCATCTAGTCCAGTCCCCTGCACTCGAGGACTAAGTAATAGACCAGCCCTGACAGGTGTTTGTCTAACCTGCTCTTAAAAACCTCCAGTGACAGAGGTTCCACAACCTTCCTAGGCAATTGGGTCCAGTGCTTAACTACCCTGATGGTTGGGAAGTTTTTCCTAATGTCCAACCTAAACCTCACTTGCTGCAATTTAAGCCCGTTGCTTCTTGTCCTATCCTCTGAGTTTAAGGAGAACAATTTTTCATCCTGTTCCTTGTAACAGCTTTTGATATACTTGAAAACTGATAGGGCCTCCCTCCATCTTCTTTTTTTCAGACTAAACAAACCCATTTTTTTTCCATAGGCCATGTTTTCTAGACCTTTAATCATTTTTGTTGCTCCCCTCTGGACTTTCTCCAATTTGTCCACATCTTTCCTGAAACTGGCACCCAGAACTGGACACAATATTCTAGTTGAGGTCTTATCAGCACAGAGTAGAGCGGAAGAATTACTTCTCATGTCTTGCTTACAACACTCTTGCTGATACATCCCAGAATTATTATTATTATTATTATTATTTTTTTGCAAGTGTTACACTGTTGACTCATATTTAGCTTGTGATACCTCCGATACCTTTCCATAGTACTCCTTCCTAGGTAATCATTTCACATTGTGTGTGTGTGTGTGTGTGTGTGTGCATGCGCGCAATTGATTGATGCTTCCTAAATTGGAATACTTTGGATAAATGATCTCAAATAAATAGGATTAAATTCAATAAGGACAAATGCAGTTTGTCCAGATCATTTTGAATTTTAATCCTATCCTCCAAAGCACTTGCAACACTCCCAGCTTGGTATCATCTGCAAACTTTATAAGTGTACTCTCTGTGCCATTATCTAAATCATTTTTATGAAGCTATTGAACTGAACCCAGGACTAATCCCTGCGGGACCCCACTCGCTATACCCTTCCAGCGTGACCTTGAACCACTGACGATTGCTCTTGGGGAACGGTTTTCCAACCAGTGACGCAACCACCTTAGAGTAATTCCATCTAGGCTATATTTCCCTAGTTTGTTTCGGAGAAGGCCATGCAAAAGAGTATCTAAAGCCTTACTAAACTCAAGATCTATCCCGTCTGCTACTTCTCCCTATCTACAAGTCTTGTTACCCTGTCAAATGACTTAAGAGCACAAGTCCCACATGCTTTTGAAAATCCCACCGTTGTGGCTTTAGGCTCCCACTTTTTAAAACTTTAGCTATTGTTCTCATCGCTAACATACCGTTGTATTAAACAATTCAGTATAATATTATAGTTTACAGCCATTTCTGGTAGTTGGCTGTGAATTAATACTATTGCCCTTATTTGATATTAGATGTTCAGTGCTCCCACATTTAACCATTAGAAAACTAACCAGTTATTAAGGTTTTGCAGATAAAACATTAGGAGAGTTAATTCAGACTAGGGAGAAATTCTGCAGAGATGAAACATGCTTCATTCAAGAGTCCCAAGCCTGTCGCAAGTCCTGACCTATCCCATCTCCCCTGCCAGAAGCCTCTCCTAATCCAGGCAAGTGATTCCAACACAACCAACTTCCCTCTATTTGGTTCTAGAGCTAATGGAAAGTGTATACATGGGAATGAGGGAACAGGCAGGGAGCCAAAGTGACCGGCAGTGGGGAAATAGGAGAGAGAGAGAGAAAGGGAGCTAATAAAATGGCTGTACATGGGTTGTGCGGTTCTTTGTGTGGGAGGGGAAGGAAACTGGGAGGGGGAAAAGAGGGGATGAGAAGCTGAGCATGAAAATAGTCTTTATTTCCTTAGGGACGCTTAGGACATCTACAACTAGGCTTGATAAAGTGATGACAGGCAGGAGCAACAGCTGGGGGCCTCCTCCCTTTGGGAGCAACAGAGGAAGGGGTACCCTGTCCTCCCCCAGAGAGGCAGGGATGGCAGCAGAAGGGGTCCCCTAGTACTTACCTCTGCATTTGGAGGGAGTTCTGGGCCCCATACACACTTCTCTTCCTGCCCCACACAGAATCCTTTGCTAGGAGGGTGATAGTGCAGCCCCCAGAACAGTGGAGGCTTGGAAGTAACACCCCACTGATAATGAAGCAGTTCACGCCTTCAAGAGGTTTTGTTTCACGCTGTCTGCAGACTCAGGCAGACATTAGTGTATCAGTTACATTTGGTCCATGTTTTCAAGCTTTTTTTCACAGCCACCAGCCATGAGGTATAAAAAACATGCATCAGAATCTCAGCTTTCATTTAAAAAAAAAAGTGATCACATGACTTGAACAGGCAGTGTACAGTGCCAATGCCCAGTATTTCCAACCCTACATGTTCACTAATGATGATTCAGCTTCCCAAACACCCTGAATCTGTGGTCTTTAATAATATATTCTGAATCCTTTTTAGTTGCCTTTTGGGTTTTAAGCCTCTGGGGTGCAATTACTTGACATTTTAAATATATTTTTTCTCTGCCACCATTAGGGGGTAGAAACTTGCTTGTTTCAGTGAAAGCTGAGCTGCTCATTCAATCTCTTGATTCCAGCAGCAGGGGCTTTAAGGAAAAGCAACCCCCTGCTCAGAACTGATCCCATATCTCCTGTGTCCCAGGCCAGTTAAAATAAGGGGGCCAAATATTTGCTCTTCTAACTCTGTGGCTCCTTTGTTTGCTCTTTCTGCAGGTGCTACAATAGGATGGGCTTACTTAGCTGCTGCTTGTACTTCCTAAGTTTTAGCTGAAGGATTAGCCTTCTTGTCCTTCTCTGTGCTTTCTCCCTTGTGCAATTCCCCTTGTTACCTGAGGGAAACATGCAGTGTTTCGCCTTTTCAGCTCTCTGATCACACAGTCTCAGAAATTCCATAGAACAGTAGGAACTATACTCTAGGCAACTGGCAAAAGACCAATGGACCCTGAGCCCAAAACTATCTGCACTAGAATATTCTCCCCAGCATTAATTCACAGTCAGCGTTAGGCTAGTCTCTTGAGATTTCAGGCCAGCAGCTGGTTAATATTCCACACCTCTCCTGTGAGGTGGAGAGAAATGTATTTGCAGAGTATTAGGACAACACAGGCTATTAACCCGCAGCTGCTAGAAAAACTAGGCACAAGCTTGTGATAACTTTCCTACTGCTGCATAATGTTACCTCTTTATTTCAGTTTCATTTCAGAGGATAGCATCACACAGGAGCTCTTCTAGAGTAACACGCTTCTAGGGAATTAAAGTGGGGGGAGAAGCTAGTAGCAAAATAATATATTGAAGACATGAGAGGGTGCAGTTTCCATGGTGTCTGCATACAGTCTGAAGAACTAAACGATCTCTGGACCTAGATGTGGTACTTCATCTGGGACAGGAAATGTACAGCTCCCAACTTAGGCCAGGCCTGTTGTTGCATTTGTACATTTCTTACACATTTATAAAATGGCTGGAATGAGAGTTGCAATTTGATTTGTGGCAGAGCATTTCTAACAAACACACATGGTGACGCCACACAGCCTTGTCATAAAGCCTCTGACTGCACCTCATCCAAACTTGGTTTTACTAAAACTTCACATTAGAACCCCACTTTTACAAGCTAAATTTATTACATTCCTTTCAATTTGAAAGATATTTATGGCCTTCTGTCCCCATTGGTGTGCCTAGCCTCTTTGCCAGAAGCTGGGATAGGTGATAGGGATGGATTGCATAAAGAATGGTATTGTTGCAAGTTATCCTCAATTTTATCAAGGCTTTGGTAACTCCTGAGACATTGGTAAATTCAAATCCTTTCTATAATATGGGTGTTGTATCAAATAATCACAGTATAGCATGTAGGAGACTTTTAAATTCCCTTAAGTCACCATTCACTGTTCAGTTTCTTCTCCCATCCCATCTCTTTTCTTCCATAGCCTCCTTGCTAATTAGCAGGAGCAGAGCTTTAAAACAGAAGCCACTGCTGCTGACCCTGTGCTATGCAGCAGTTGGTGGTAGCAAGTTTTCAAAGAACAAACATGTCTTCATTCTTCTGAGGCCTGCCATCACCGAGCTGAGCAGAACAGGGCTGGTTGCAGCAGCTTCTTTTAAAATTCTGTTACTGATAATTAGAGACTGTTTTAACTGGATAAACTGTCAGGATGATTTTCCCAGAGTTTAGCATGCAACATTGGCTCCCTCTTCACTTCCAGTGCAAAGTCCATGTCCTAAGCTTAATGGTCAAAGCCCTCAAAAGGTCTGGACACATCTGTATAAGAGGCCACCTCTCTCATGTATGACCCCGCCTCAGAGATAGCTGTGGCCCATTGGGAAAATGCAGCTGACAAAGCTTGTGAGAGCCTGAGATAAAACTTTTTCAGGCATGAGTGTTTGACTGATGAATTAGCTACTAAAGGAGATGAGATAAGACTTGTTCAAAGCCTGTCTGTGTCCAGAGCATGCTCTCATGTGCACTTATTTGACATAGCCTTGCTCCCATAACCAATGGCCCTTTACAAGAGCCAGTTGAATCCGTTTTTTACAAAAAACAAAACAAAACCTGTTTGTAGAAGAAAAATCATTTTTGTCAATTTTTTATTTCAAAATTTTATGAAAAATTGACAAAATATGAAAATTTCCAAAATCATCTTTTTGAAAGTGTATAAACCTCTGTTTCTTTGTCTCAAATTTTTTTACTCTTCCTTCTCCCTCTCCCCCCCCACTTGGAAAAACTTAAAAGTGAAAGAAAACAAATATAGTCAATTTAGAACCAAATGTTCATTCAAGGTACCATAATATGAAAATCAGGCTCGAACTATCTCAACTTGGGCAATGAAAAATTGAGCTTCCCAAAGAGTCAGTGACTGCTTCTGATGCACTGCCTCTAAATCTCCCTTTGACTGTTTTTTCATTTATAAAATGGGATCATGGAGGTGTTGTGACGTTTAGTTCATTAATGTTTGTAGAGCACTTTGGAGTTCTTCAGCTTACTGTCCCTATGTGTGCTCCACTGTAGGATGGTTGTGTGCCTGTGCACTCTTGAATGGGAATTGTAGTTATTAGTGGCTGTGGGTCCGTGCTTGGGTACTACACATCCTCATGCTCTAGTGTAAGGGTGTATTGGGAGAGGGGTGCAGACCTGCCCCTGCCACCATTTCAGTTCCTTGTCAACTGCCTCAGCTTGAGATGGAGCATTCATTGTCCACTGCTAGATTCTCAGCTTCTTCCTTCCTTAAGTATTTTATTTAGCTTATCTTATTTTTATTCACTTTTTAGTTTAGTTTTAGCACAGGCTTGTGTTTTTGGGCTCCTCTTAATCCCTGCTGAACAGTACCCAAGCTCTCCTCTACTGTCCAGGTTCCTCACTCACAAAGACTACCTGGTTCCAGAGGAACCAACATTTCCTATGCTAAGGGATACTGAGAGAGATTCCTCCCTGGGACTGCTGCACCCTTCAGAGCTGGAGCCGTTATCCCTATGTGAGACCTACAGCCCCTGAAAGAGGTCCACACTTCACAAAAAAACGCCCTCCTCAACAGTGACCTCCTACTCTGCACCTGCTTTCAAACTGCCATTTTGACAGATTTGTTGAGGGTTGTGAACCACCCTTGAGAGTCTTTCAGACTCCTGAGGGCCTTTGCAAAGGTCACCTCAGTCATCACAGCTCACTTGCATCAGTGGGAAATAACCATCGTTCCCTATCTGTATGATTGGCTCTTCCCTCTTCAGGGTCCAGTGAGCAGCCAACAAAGACCTAACCTTATTTCACTCTTAGGACCTTTGTCTAAATGTGGAGAAATCTGCCCCAAAACCAGTACAGTGCACAGACTTCATCAGGGCCACTCTGGACTCCTCAAATGCTAGAGCCTACCTACCTACCTGCAGACAGTTTCACCATTATAGCAAGTCTTATCGCCACACTATAACTGAGCCCATAATCCACAGCAAGGGCTTTCCTGCAGCTCTTAGGCCACATGCTGGCCTGCATGTGTGTAATGACTCACCCAAGACTACACCTTTGATGCCTTCGGACCAGTCTCAGGGCTATTTACATCCTCAACTGTCTTTTTTCCAAATGAATGACCGTAGTTCCCAGTGTTCTCAACTCCCTTAACATGTGGAAGGCTCTTCTCAAAGTCTGTGTGGAAGTTCTGTTTTCATGTCCACCGCACCTCAAGAGTTACCAGCACCTGTTCCTCCTTGAGAAGCTTCTCTGCTCATCAATATTCTCTAACTCAGGGCAGATCACTACGTGGACGAATACTTCCTTTGAAACATCAAGGGTGCCCTGACAAGTTTACACTGGACAATAGAGCAACAGTGTACTGTATCAGGTGTCAACGTGCAGCCAGGTCCCAATGTTTATGCACAGAATCACTAAAACTGTGAATATCCTACTACATAGAAATCTGTTGTCTACTTTTCTGGGCCTGCAGGATAACATAGCAGATACCCTGAGCAGGCATTTCCAATTGAACCATAAATGGGAACTCAACAACTTGGTCTTTTAGAACAGTGTTTCTCAACGACCGATCCATGGGCTGGCATTGGTCCCTGATAGCTCCTTGACACAGTTTAGGAAGGTAGCTAGCCGATCCCTGGTATCAAAAAGCTTGAGAAACACTGTCCTAGAGTGACTGGCCATTTCACTAGGGCCCAATCCTCCTCAATAGCCCTTCTTAGAGACATATCCATCTTGGACATCTGCAGGGCAGCAACCTGATCCTCATTCACATGTTCTCCAGGAACTATTGCTTCCTATGTGCTTTCAAGGCAGATATGGCCATTGCTGACAGTCTTCAGCACCTCCCTCCATCTTGAGATACTGTTTGGAAGTTTCCAGCAGTGGAGCACCCATAGGGACAATACCGCAAAGTAGAATGTGAGATCACTTACCTGTACAGTAACTGGGCTTTGTGTTAAAAAGGAACCGGGGTGGTTGCAGATCTGCCCCTCCTATATACCCTTGCACTGGAGCATGAGGATCTGTAATGCGCAAGCATGCACCTGTGGGCACTGCTGACTAAAATCTCTGATCAAAAGTGCAAGGAACGTGCACACCCTATGGTGGAATGCCCATAGGGAGAAAACATCTCAAAGAACTCCAGTTACTGTACAGGTAAATAATCTTGCCACCTTTAGCAGGAAGACACTATATAAGAGCAAGATCCTTCATTGTAAGAAGATCAGTGTGCCTTTTAAAGCAAATGAAATCTATGGGCGCAGTGGAGGGGTGACTAGGTCATGCTACAATGAATGGGGGAGGAAAGGTGGGCTGGTCAACCATCTCAAGACTGGAGTTGGGGAAGTAGGTTACCAAGCCACCTCTGAAGAGGAAATTCACTTCCTGAGGGAGTAGAAAGATGTCTCATGCCTGCCTTCAAAGTGGCTGGGAGGCCTTAAATAAACACATCCAAGCTTTTACAACACCCTAGTTTGTGTTTGGTTAGTTTTTAGCTCTCATTTTAACTAACTGGTTCACTCATCCCTAATAGTTTCATCCTCAATCTAATATCAACTTTTGTTCTGGAAAAAATCCCTTGGGATTTTACATAATTAGCTAAACAAACAGTGGGCTTCATAGAGAGTGAATAAGATATGACATAAGAAAGCAAATAAAGCTTCAACTGTAACAGGTATTTAAGGTGGTCTGCAAATCTACTGATAGGAATATGTAATAGAGAGAATTTCATTAAGTAATAAAACACCTTATTGCTTGTAGATTTGAACCATGAATTAACTGAAATGTGTAAGACTTGCTAGCAGGGTGTGACAAAGGTGAAGTTTTAGGTGTTCGTAAGCATCTCCAAATAAGTAATTAAAAAATAAAGCAAATAATACACTGGGTCAGTGGAAATGCCCTAAAACTGAGTGAAGTTCAGAGATGTCTTTGTTCATTAGGATTATTTTTAGTAAGCGCAGTCAGAAAATGAGTCTTCATCTTAACTGGAGACTTTTTGGAATCATGGCTTCAAATGCAGGTGAGGAGGATTTGACCCTTTTGTTCTTTCAAGGTAACTATATTGAGTTCCAGGCGTTTTATTGTGTGCGCGCATGCACCTGCCTGTCCATCTCTTTGACAAATCCTTTAAAAAGAGAGAATATCTGCTTCGAGTGGGCATTACAGAGACCATCTTTCTTCTAAAAATAGGGGACTGCTTTGGTGTCTTTGACTCCAATGTCTGCTGCCCACACTTGTGCAGTGAAGTGGTGGCCTCCAGTCCAGAGATGATACATGGAAATCAGTTTGGGATAAAAGGCAATAGATATTTAATATAAAATATTTATTGTGACAAACAGTACAGCACATGTAAACACCCTCCAGGCTGCACACTTTTGTGAAACATGATGCCATTGGTAGAGTTAAACTGGTGTAAGGTAGAGGTAACCAGATTAAATCACATCACAGAGGCAATGTCTGTACCAGCTACTCTGTGCAAATGACAGAAAACCTTTTTTAGAAAGATTATTGATTTGCAGAATGGAGGGTAAACAGACATCGACAAAAGTGAGGCTGTTCCTATCATCAATTGAAAAAAGAAAATACGCTCAAGTTACCAGGGTTCATTGTTCTAGCTTCAAAGTCATTCAGACTTTGGCCATGTTTTTTATTCTTGTGCTCATTTTTGGCAGTATTATGATGATTGAGCAACTCATAATAATAAATATTGGCAAAGGGCTGCCACATACTAAAAATGTGACAATTGAACTCTAGCAGGTAATGTTTGAGGCAAGGCAGCAGGGATTGCAGCCAGAACTCAGATAAGCTTAATTGCCACAAAGTGGATGTATATTATGTATATTATGCATTGTATTTGTAACATCTCTAGGATGAAGGTTACTATGGAGATAGTCCTCTGTTTTCAGTGTACAATATATTTATAACAGGAAGGGGAGAACTATAAACATTGATATTTAAATGAAGTAGAAACACAACCTGAGATAAATATTTTACATTTATTGGAAGAATACAGTAAAAAGGGGGACTGCAGACTCAGTGGTAATTGGTCCATCAGAAGAAGCTTAAAAAAAAGTCTGAAGTTTACAAGAACAGGGACCTCCTATTTTGTAACAGACTAGGGGAAAATGTTCGCTTCAATTTAAAAGTGCAACTTTTATGTATATAAAAATTGGCAAATAAGTTAAAATGCAGATCTGTTAAAATTATAAAGGATAGACAACTAAACTGTATTACACAGCTATCATTTTCAGACATTTAAAAACCAGATAAACCTACATAAGACTCCCCCCCACCTCTCTTTTTTTACACATGCACTTTTGGGAAGAAGGACCCATTTCCAGTGTTACATATTAGCAATCTGTTTCACAAATATATTATTTTTAAACAACAAAGAGCATAAAAAGTGTTTTACCTGATATTAAATTTGCTGGTGCATTCATTGGCACTAAATGAAAACAAATCTAAATACATTTAAAAATTGTAAACTACATCAGTGCCTTGCTACTCAAGGCTACAGTTGTCAAAAGTCTGTGATGGTATGTCAATGACTCTTTCTTTCCCCCAGTTTCCACCATGCAGTTATACAAAAGAAAAATAAACACATACACAGTTGGAAAGACAGTGCCCCTACAGCTGTCAGCTCAAGTGTCCTTTCTGGAAACCTCTTGATCACACAAGACTGTGCAATTGCTGTAGGGATGGCAATGAAATGATACAAAATGTATGTTGTGGTTTTCAATCCTTTTGCAGGATGTTTTTAGAATCATTAGGTCAGATTAGCTCTTTGGACTGTTTTTTGGCTCATGTCCTTTGAGGTAACACAATGCCCAAGCCTAGACCTGGTGTCCTTTCCTAGTAGATTTTTCTATTTTCTTAAGCTTTTAGGGAGCTAACATCTAATAATCAGATGGGGAAGCTCCCAGTAGGAAATATGTTCATTAGCCATTATTATGCTGACATAATAAGGAACAATGGAAGTTTTAATTGATTGCATTTTATCTGGTTGGCCCTCCTATGGAGGGATTAGTCAAATCTCTTGCACAGGGGATATGCAGGAAGCCTCTTCTCCCATGTGGGCCTGTATAGGACCCAGGCAAAAAGCTGTCACTGTCACTGCCTGGGCACTGGGGTTGTCCACAGTTGCAAGCTGGCAGGGGTAGCGTAAGCAATGAGGGGGCATGGCCAGGTTTCTGCTACTTGTGCAGCGGTTAGCAATTGGCAGCAGGTGCTGGGGGGAGCACAAAGTGCACATTTTACTAATGGATGTAGGCAATGCTATAGAGAGCGCTCCCAGCAGCAGTGCTCTGAGGCATCCCGGCTGCATCTGACCTGTATAAGGCAGAATGCCAAAAAGCACCTCTATTTGGCTGCTACAGTTCTGCACACCTCTTCCCTAGTACTCCAGAGAAGAGCTGGGGCACAGTTTAACCCTTCTGTGAAGCACCATTCAAATAAATAACATTAGTGACTAAAAGAAAAGCCATGTACCTGTTAAGGAGAAAACTGCGTGCAAGAAACACTGATACACTTAAATAGTATTTTTTTACCAACTCAACTGTGACTGATTATGACTGGTATTTGATCCACCTGCTGAGGAAAATTTATAAAGCTTTATTAATTTGGTCACCTAAAAATCAGTCACTTCATCACGTATTAAATGTTCTGCAAATAACTATATATTTAGTGGACTAAAAAGCCATAAATTTTTAGTCTGCAAGTCTGACCTTGAGTAGTACAGTATTTGCAGAGCTAAAGGTTACGTGGTGTAAGCAAGAAAACCAGGCCTCTAAAAACAAAATGGATGACAATAAGAATGATGATTTAGGAATGCAGAATATGTTTGGAGTTCTGAAACGGGCTAAAAGGAGAACACATTTCCTTAGGATCAGTGGAAACTGGCATCACAACACTCTTTATTCAGTTGGAACTGGTCTGTTGACTGCAACTGAAGCAGGGTAATTCTCTCTGCGGGGGGCACAGTGTTAGTTACACATTGTTCCTCAAAGATGAGGAATAGAATGCTGTGTGTTGCAAAGAAAACGTCAATAACAGAATTTCATATACTGTAATATGAAAAAGGAATTTGTCAGCTTTCTTGAAGTCTTCAATTGGATGAAACGTTAATTAGAATGTGAACTAGGCATTCACCTTTATCTTACAGTTACTTTGGGATGTTATACCTACAGTAGTATTTTGGGGTCTCTGGAAGTAGATGTTGGGCCAAATGAAACCAGAGATGAAGCTGGAACTTTGCCTCTGAAGAGCAACTCACAGAGTAATGTGAAATGGAAGTATGTGAGGGATATGGAGACATCTAATTCAGATGTCTGAGAAGGCCTGAAGAAGAAAATATTAAGGGCCAGACTGTCTGCTAAAAATAGTCTTGGAATGAAAGTTTGCTGGCTTCATATATAGCAATGCAACTCTGCTAAAATCAAGCATGAGAGCAGAATTTGTTCCCAGGAGACTGATCTTTTTGAAAATCCATACACAATAATAAGAGGTGTATCTTACTCTTTACATATCCCATAATTGTGGTTACATTTGTTTTTTTGGTAGCTGGTAACCTCTAGTTTTGTTCTGCTGCTAAAGTTGAATACATCTTTTTACCAGTATTCAGTAGAATATTTTTCCCCCCTTTATTTCTTGATACAGTTTAGCAAGACTGATCTGATATGTCTGTACTGGCTGTTCAATAAGAGAAATTTTAGTTGTGATATGGAGAATGCTCCCTCTGTAAACTAATAATCCAGGACTGCCCATTCTCTTTCTTGTTTGACAAGCTGTTTTTTTCACAAATCACCTTAGCTTGGATTGTTGATGGTTTTTGGTGCTGGTGTGTGCTTTTCTGTCTGCTCTTACTACACAGAGTCCACGTTTGGTGAAGTAGGGTGCTCTGCATGTTTACAACCAGTTCTAAAATTATAGCAGGGTTGTAAATACAGCGATGGTGGTAATTTAGGACTATTCTAGCGGCAGTTCATGCTTTGTGAAGTCATGTGACTTCATTGTCCTCCATGCTAGCCTGCAGGCATTTTCAGAATGAGAAGTAGGCTCTTGAGTTCACAGTTGCAAAGCTGTACCCTAAGATTTATGATCTAAAACATAAACATTTGTTTGCAAGGTGATTTGCTCATAAAGATGCACTGTGGCATTCCTTTTTGGAAAAACAAATGAACATAAGACTAATCTAGTGCAGTTTTTTCACCGATTGGGTTGTGTGGTTTCAGCCTAGTCGAATTTTTTGACCATATTATTAAACCACTGCAGAATTGAATGTGACCAGTGATCTCTCTGATCAGGAGTGAAAGTCCAGTGCTAGCAAGAGATCTGCAAGTCTAGAGTGATGAGGGGAAGCATCAAAGTAACTGCGTGCCCCTTATGCCTGGCTGTAGCCAGTATTGTGAATTAGTCCTTATGAACTCTTTTAAAGCCTTTAAGATAAGTGCTCTCCAGCTAGAAAGTTCAAAAGGGTCCTGCCTTAGTGAAGTGATAATGCATTTGAAAGAAGACTAGTCTTCAAACATGGCCAGCAATAAGAAACCTCCAGAAAAAAGAAATCAAAACTGAGGCCCCAATCCTGAAGTCTCCCTGCACAAACTCCAATATACTTTAGTGGGAGTTTCATGGAAGTAGGGATTTCAGAAAGTTAGTAAGATAATTGCTTTCTTTACCTATACGTGCAATTTCCTCTTCTTAACAATTTTAAATGTATGTATGTCCTAAAATTCCCATCTTTTCAGACTACTGGGCAGTAGGTATATGGAAATCATATCTTTTTTTCTTTTTAAGTGATTATTTCCTTTGTTCAGGGTCAAACCAACAAATTTTCTTTTCTGGTGTCAAACCCACACAGAGGATTTAAAAAGCAGGCTACCTTGAGTGAGACACAAATTAAAGGTGACATCTCTAAATTCCCCTTCCTCCCAAACTGCTAGGCTGTGGTACCTCAGGATTGTATCCTATAGTCTCAAGCATCTACTAGCCAGAAATCACATTTGTCACATCAAAGGAGAAACATCTTACGTATTAAGTAATAATTAAAATTTAAAAAAATTGATGGAATTTAGCAAAGTAGTTCAATGGGATTCTAGCTCTGGAGCCAGTGACTGCTGTGAGAGATTAAGGGGAGCAAAAATGATAAGTGGAATTTGAAGAGAATTCATTCTCTTTTTAATGAAAATGTAAAGAATGTAAACTTTCTGGAAAAGCACATTGATGATCTGAAAACTCAGCTTCCCCCTCCAAGCCCACCAACCATTTGCTGAATGTTTTGCTACTATAAGTGACCATCTGATCATGGAGGGGCAAAGAGAGATTTTCAGAGAACATATACTGGAAAATACTATGCCTACATTTTTGTTGTTTTCTTACCAGTGTCAGGCGAGGTCTACATTACACTTACATGGGTATAACTACGGTGCTCAGAACTGCAAAAACTTCAATGCAGTTATACTGACCTAACTACAGCCCCAAAGAGAAATGAGTTCAGATCAGGGAAGGAGGAATGGGACACACCCGATGTAAGGACTAAAAGCAGGAGAGGCAACATGTCATGAAAATCAAACTGACAAAATCTAAGGACAAAAATCAGCACCTTTATTTTCTAGAAAATGCTGTACTATTGGGAGAATAAATAAGGTGTTTGGCGACAAGTCACTTTTTAACACATTGCAAGGCCAATCATGAAATGCTCCACATGGTGCTTGTGTGATAAACACAATGAATTGATGTTGGCATTTAAATCTGCTTTTGGTTTTCCTGTCTGAGCATGCAGTATGGTTTCACCTGAAGTACTGTCCTGCTTTCTCTTTCATATCCAAGATGACAAATTATGTGCTTTAGGACTGCACTACTTTTATATTGCTACAGTGAAAGTTCAGCTAGCAGTCACTACATCCCTACACACTACAGCTTCAGAAAGTAACGATATTGGCAAGTGAGTGGTAGGAAAAAAAGGATTTCAGCAAACTAACAGGAAGAGGGACTGGCTTTTTCTTTTTCCACTTGAGAGTTTAATCTGCTTTCCTTTTAGTTGTTTGTGCCTCCACTGTCAGAAATAGACATTATATTGGGATATTCTAGCTATTGGCTCAAAAGCCTTATGATGTGTCCTCTGCATTATAAATAATAGTCCTTAATGAAATGATTATTTGTCCTCTCCTTGGGAAAACTGGGCAATTTTCTTATCAGCAAACATGTTTTAACGGGTATTTTTCATTCCTATAATTTAAGTTGACAAAAGATTAAGTGGAAACAAAACAATATGAGAAATGATGTAATCATATCCTTACTAGGCAACCAGCAGCCAGTAACGTCTGTGTATAGGAGACAAATCTCTAATGTTCCTGTCATGACACAAAGAAATGACAGGATCTAGGCCTGAAGGACAACACTGTCCATCCTAGCCACTTGGACTACAGTTTATGTGAGGATAATATATCCTAGGATCTCATTTCCCAAACATTCTGTGAGAACATCCTTTCTTTAAGGGATATTTCTTCTTGAAACCTCTCTAGTTCTTTCTTTCTACAGCGTTATTCTGTTTCCAAGGACTTTAACAAGGTACTCCTGTAAGTGTCCTCCCCTCCTGCAGTAGAGAGTGTAAGGACTGGCTGAATATGAAGAGGGAAGGTGCCCTGCCAGTTGGTGTGGGGGTGAGGTGGACACAATCTGCCCTGTACGCCCCCAGAGCAATTATGGCTAAGTCAGTCAGAACGTTTCCAAGGATTGCCACTACAGCATGAGTTCTCTGTACCCCACCACAGTGGTTACAATGTGTACTGATAATCATAAAATGATGTTAACCAAGTCTAATAAAACAACTCATGTACTTTAGGCAAGTAATTGGACAAGGTGACCTCTTTATTTCAATGGCAAACTTTCATGCTTACCTAAATGGGTAATGACACGGTAACAAACAAATGCATTCTCCAGTGCTAATGAATAAGGTTATTCTTTTGGAAAGAGACTCCTTCCTCTTCTATCCATCTCTCTCTCTCTTCTTGCTCCTTTACATTATGTGCCATTACTGTCTGTGACATCTAGCCATCCTAACAATCACCAGCTATAATGTCAGATTAAGACCTCTTAAAACCACAGGGCTAATTTACATATCTTATTTACACATGCCTTTCTCCTGAAATATTTCCAGGGTACTGCTCTATCAGCAGGAGTGCCAGTGTAGACTTCAATGTTGTCCGACCCTGTCCAGAGCTGGTCCAGAAGTTATGATGATAGGAATGCTGGCAGCCAGCCTACATTAGCACTCCCACCATTGCTACCACTGGTGGGAAACATTGCAGAAAAAAGGCCAGTATAGACAAGGTGCTATTGGCACCAGTAATTCACGTGAATGAGGAGAAAGCGAAAGCACAGGCCTAAGCTTTAGATCTGAACAATTCCAAGCTTTAGACCCAGCTAAAAATGTTGTGGCTGAGGCTCTTTTCTCTAACTTTGGGGGGAGGGGGGGGGGAAAGCACCTGCTTGCTAATATTTTTGATTAATAGTATTACAGTAGTAGTAAAAATTCCATAAATAATGTATATGACTTTACACTGATGTGTATCTGCAGCATTTGAATAAGCACAAAGTTCATCGTAAACAAACATGGGTGGGTGAAAAACCAAGGGGAAACAGTGAGGTACAGTAACCTGTTTTCTTACAACTGCTTTCTGCCCATGAAAGGCTGAGGTTTATTTTGTTAACGGCACTGTTCTGATACTGTACTTCCTGACACAGACAGCATATAAAGTGGTGTTAAGCCATCGAACGCCACACTCCAAAATAGAGGCTGATTTTGTGACATAGTTACAAAATGCACATCAAGCTCTGAAACAAAAATGCAAAATGATTGCAGTTGCTAAACACTGTTGTTTACTTTTTCATTTTAGATTAAAAATCTCAAACAATTTTGTGAAATGCAGACTGTAGAAAAAGATTGCACATCTGTTGAGGGCACAGGTCTCCGTTTTGTTTTCAAACATGCTGTTTCTCAATATTGTACTTCCTATAAAACCATGAACTCCAGACATTTGGGAATCTTAATAACCAGGATGATGATTTCAAAACTAAACATTGAGGCTAGTTTTAAATGCTCAGTTTTGTTGTAAACAACTGAAACTGTACACTCATTATTAGCTTTAAAATAATCTCTTAAATTTATAAATGAAATATGACAGTAGCACTTTTCATTCTTTTATGCCTTGAAAAGGAGGAAAATAATTGGCAATAACTGGAGAAATCACTCTCCATCTCCTATGATATACTTAGAGGTTTTAATTTTAGGGTACAATTAAGTGTTATATGAATTTTAAAAGACAGGGGTAGTTCCTGGATATATAACCATTTCCAAAGCCTGTTAGAACCCCATAAAATAGGGAAGTGCAGATGTCAAAGCCTATTAAATACACTGAATTTCCAAAAGAGGATACTGTTCATTTTGCTGTATCTTAAACAAAATGTACAAAACACTGTAAAAAAAAAAGTTAACTATCCAATATCCGATTAATTCATTAACAATGCTAAGATTTTAACCCTATGTTCATTTAAAAGACATCAAGACTACAGAGAAGGCAGATAGCTGCAAATTTGGTTCTTGAATGCTATACTTGGTTTTCCGTTGATTAAATTGAAGGGTTTTTCTTTGTACATTTTTGTAGTCTCCCCTGCCATAAACTTGCAAAGTTAAGAAAAGTAGTTATAGACATGTATCTGATATTGACGTAACTTCCTAAAGTACATAATTCCAATAATTTACATGTGACAGATGGGACAAATAAATTATGCCACAAATGCAACTGAATTAATGCTGAGAAAACAGTTTGAATAAGTTTTTGTGAAAAACACATATGCCTATATTAAATTTATTCTATACCAATGAACTCATCCTGACAGTCTCCCAAAGGATTATTAATCATGAATTGAATTCCTGTCTGCTTTAGGACAAAGAACACAACATACTCTAGATGCTGCAGGTGTTCCATGTTTTGAAAAGCCTTTTCAATTTAAACAGAAGTATGATGTGAATTGCAAAATGTTAACTGCTTAGATAAGTGAAAAATGAATACAGTTGTTGTCCTTTTACCTCTGTACATAAGAATCAGAATTGTGTGTCCTGTTTACCAAATTAAGACAAAAAGAACTGTTCTATTTTCTCGTTGAAAGGTAGGACATATGCAGTCCTTTGAAATAGTATAGTCTCTTTCATTCATTAAAAAAAAAGTGTGTTAATCTAAGTAAAAGCAAATACATTCTTGTCCTTCCTTTTAGACATTAGCGAGTGCATAGATGAGGACCTATAGTTGGGTGATTTATCTGGATTCTTCCCAGAGTTATCGTTGCACATTTCTGGCATTTTCATGCACTTTTATTCACACAAGCATGCCAGCTCATTAAGGCACGCTGTTTGTGTAACATTTAGTATCAATGCTAACTGACTAAACAATGTTTCTTATTGGTATTGAGACAAAGATCTTTGGACCAAGTGTGAGCACAGTGATGATTAAATGTACACAGTATTTACATAAAGAAATAATGATGATAAAGGGATTACACTAATTTTTCCTTTATTTTCAGTTTCTACTCCTTTTCCCCAGTGTGTTTTGTTTCCTTTGCCCCCAGAACAAACCCAGGTGCTAACAAGTCCACCTACACTGAAAAAAGTGTTCTCCAGTATGCTGCTTCACTGTTCATTTGGACACTAAATTTAATGTAACAGATACTGGTCGAAAAACTCATAGCCTACAAATACTTCAGTCACACATCTATCTCCTTCAATACTACCATAAATGTACTTTAAAGAGCAGAAATTGTGCTCTGCACAATAGAAGAGTCACCACAATAGAAATAAAATATTATACAGCCCCAAGAAAAGAAATAGGGCCACTAAAAGTCCCAAACGCTGTTTTTCTTTTATTCCTCTGTTTTAGTCACTTGGTCTGGCAGTTAATTCCTTGTTAACACACCTTGAGCTGATAACAGTTTGATAATTATTAGAGAGAGGTCTCCCAAACTTTGGATCTCAGATCATAACTTTGTTGCTAAAGTCACAGGTCTCTATGGCAGTTTGGAACCCTTATCAGGGCCTTTTGTAGAGATAGGTCCAAGCCACAAATTATTTGTGCTCCCTCCCTCCCCACGACTGATTAGCTTTTATTCTTCCTATAAGAATACTATTTTTATACCAATCTTTTCCTCCTTGACAGTGTGAGTATGCAAATCTGAACGCAACTAAAGACATTTCTATAGATTAATATTTCTACTCTATGCCTTGTTCAGCCTTCCAGAGGTTTAAAACAGGTAGCATTTCTGTCTGCAAGTGAGATGTAGCCTTTTTCTTTGGAAAATATGCATGGAAAGTATTCTTTTAAAACATGTCCTTTTGCTGACTCCAACTGCATGCAGAAAAGGAATATCAATTATTTGAAAATTGGAAAAAAAAAATCAAACTATCAGAGAACCTCCAAAAGCCAATTTGGCAGTTTGCTTTCTTTTACTCATCTAAAATCAATGCTACCAGTTACCTTCATTACATGCCACTCTCGTTCTCAAACTTGCTTCCTGCTGACCTCTTTTCTACATGTGTATATTCAAAACCAATGGTTTTCTTCTTCTGCTTGTACTTTGAAAGGCAGATGATTTGGAGTATTTCCTGACAAACATGTATCACCCAAGACTGGATGTTGGCCTTTTAGAAAAAACCTAGCCTATCAAAGGAGATTTGTGCATAAAGATTCCTGATAAACTACTTAATTTTTCACAGGTAAAAAAGTAGCAAGTAATGTCCAAAGTTGAACATATTTACTATGATGAGAGCAACTGTAAGAAATCTAAGGATGCGTTTGTAAATGATGTGAATATTATTCTACAAAAAAATTATGGATTTCTTTGTTTAAAAAGAATACATGCACATCCAGAATCTTAACTGATGTTCTTTCTTAAAGCAATATATCATTTAAAATATCAGTTGCAGAAATGGTTTAAAGTTCCTAATTGAAATACTATTAAAAAATTGTGGTCCTCAGATTTAAAGTCTTCAGAAACATGGCACAGCCACCGTGTTTTAGTGCCACTGGTTGATAACTGCAACTGAGATAGCAAATTAAGAATGCAGCATAAAGTAGAAAACCGTTAGAAAAATGTCACTAGCAGTTTATCACTGTAAAATCGATAGGAGTCATAGTCCTTTAAATCTACAGTATGTGATGTTCTATTTACATGTATCCTAAATGACAGTGTTAATGTGACTAGATATATAACATTTGGCAGAATCGTCTCTCTTTAATGTATGCTTAGACATTTTCCAAGATGACGCGCGCACGCACACACATATATAAAAAAAGAGTTAATTTTAAAAAGTAACCCTAGAAGAATATTGCAGATAATGTGGTATAAACGCACAGTGTTTGAGGGGAAAATATTACTTTGTTGAAAAACAGAGTTCTGTAGGTTGAGTTTGGCACTACTTTATCACTATGTCACTTTCTTTTTGATTGAAGATAGTTCTTTCTGAATCTCGCTGAATTTTGGTCGGTTTTCTGGTTTGTAGTCCCAGCATCTCTGCATTATTTTATATATTTCCTCTGGGCACTTTTGAGGTGCTGACATTCGATATCCTGACATGCAAAGATAAAAAGGGAAAAAGTTTAGTATGCAAAAATAACATAAATTGAACAAATGTTTAAAAAATAATAAGGAACTATAATTAAAAATGAATGAGCAAAGTTCCTTGAGGTCACTAAATAAAAATTTTTATAAGGTCAGATTTATGCATCTCCTAGGTATAAATTAGATGATTTTCACACTATGAAAGTTATAGGGCTTGACTAGCAAACTCTAAACACTGCTCACATTGGGAAAGGTAAATTGTCAGTATGCTCCTCCAACTGCCTAAAAAATCACTCTCCCCATCCTAGGAAAATGACTGGCCCCTCTTCTTCCTGTGTCATGAAAATCCAATAAAATACAGGAATGCTAACAAATTAAAACACACTTACCTTAAGGTTGAGTGTGAATTTCCCTTCTGCCCCTTTTTTTCCATTGCTTTATTCCTTCCATCTCCCAGTCCCACTCTTTTCTTTTATTTCCATTTTGATTTCCCTTGCCTCTCCTTTTTATATTGAAGAAATAAGCCCCCTTTTCACCCTCTAATTGATTTTTTCCCTCCCCTATTCATTGTCTAATCCCTTGTTCATGTCTCCTCCTCAATTCCATTGCCTGCCCTCTTTTCTGCTCTTCCACTTTGCAAATTTCTTTTGTTTGCTCCCTGCTTCCATATTGTGACCAAATAAATGAAGTCTCTGGCTTCTTGGAGTGCAGGTGCCCAGGCAGTCAGCAAAGCAAGAGCAACCTGGGTTCTGGCCTCGTTAACACACACCAGATAAAATAATAAATTTTACAAATGTAAAGCCGCATAAAATCCATGTTATGTATATGACTCCTACGGCTGTCAATATAGGTTGTGGGCACAGATTAGGGGAAGGACAGTGTGATGGAGACATCACTGTGGAAGGAAGGAACAAAGAATGCACTCAGATACCTAATATCTTAATCAGAGTTATCTACTTTTCATTACTTTGTGAAAGAAAAGCTCTTAAGCAAATTCAAATGGAGCTATTCACTATATTTGTTCTTAAATTTTGCTCCAAAGGCCAAAGCTTTAACAAAAGAAAGTGCAGACAGATAGTGTTTTTGGTATTTCCAGCAGCTTGGGATGTTAGCACTGAGAGTAGGAGCAATTTACTTGACAAGAGCATCTTTAGGTTTAACCTTTGTGCTGCCCAAGCCTCGCAACTAACCACCCCCTTTATGTTCACCTCTCACTCTAACCTTCATGCCTTCTTCCATAAAGCCCTACATGGTACCTCAACCTTTCACGGATTCAATCAATTATGCCTGTATCCTCCCAGCCTTCAAGACCCCACTCTTCTTCCAGGAGCCTATAAACCCTATTCTTCCTCACAGGGAGCTCTTAGCAAGTGATTTAAAGAAGATCAGACAACAAACTTGTGGAATGACCAGGACATTTGTTAAAGTTACTTGATCATACTGTTTGTCACTTCCCATTTGCACATTGTCTATTTTGTTAAGCGCATGGACTTTGTCTTCCTACAGATCTATGAAGTATATCTCGCATGTGGCTGCACCCTATAAATAACAACAATTAACCTTTCTCCACTTGTTCCCGTGCTTGTTGGTTGGTCATTCCAGGGTATGGACATACGCCTAGACTGAAGGTCTCCCAAAGAAGGATCCCAAAGCTCCATACATCACTTTCAGAAGTGTATCTCCCTGAGGAAGGAGAGAAAGTGGATAATATAAATTCAAAGAATATTTCTGAGATGTACTGTATGCTGCCCTGAACCATTGGTAAGAATTTTATTTAAATAAAGTAATGACAGCATATTCCCAATACCCTTGCCAAGGTGAAATTAAAGCATTATAACTGAACATTAGCTCCTAATGGATACTCTTCCCATACCGATGATCTCATTTTTCAAGTGATTAACAATCAATTATCTTAGATCAATGCAAATGTTTAAAATTTGCAATTCTGTGATTTGATGGGCAGACTTGTTATGCTAGTAAAGATGCAAATTTCCCCAGGGCCAAGAGACTGAAGATTTAAATGAGCTGGATTTTTGCTATTTTGTTTTCCAGATGAACTGAGGTCTCCTTCTCCATTCTCCTGTCCAGCAAACTTTGAAAGAAAATAAATTTAAAAGGTGAGGGACAGTTAACTTTTTTTTTTTTATTTTCCTTGTTCACAATTCCTCAAACAAGGTACTGTACTTTATTAACCAGCTGTTCTTTTTCAATCCCCCAACTTGCCATGGCAATTAGTATTCTGAAAAGAGCTAAAATTGACATGATTGTTGTTAACAACTTCTTGATATTGCAAAGCACGCTATCATGTCAAAGTGCCTTTGTGAGCCAGCAGCATTGAATGGTATCAGCACAGCTCGTGGAATAGTGCTTTTATAGGGTCTACTGGTAGCTTTTTAATGTAAACAAAATCAACTTTCTCCGTATACCCCATCCCCATGTTTTGTTTTTGTTTTGTTTTGTTTTTTGTTGGGTTTTTTTTTTTTGGGGACAATGGGTGAGATATTGCTCAGAGAATACAAAACAATTTCTCTCATCGACACTGGAATTAAGAATCTAAAGGACTTTATCCATTAAGCTATATCAACTGTAGAGACCCTGTTTTCCCCATAACATGTTAATAAAAGAAAAGGCCAACATTTTCCAAAGTGCTTTTGGGTACTCATCTTGAGCTACTGTGAAGGGGGCCTGGGTTTTTAGCAGTGCTGAGCACCTACCATCTCAAAGTCAGACTCCTTTACAATATTTGAAGCTGGTCATCGAAAAATTGAAGCAGCCCAAATCACTAGTCAGTCTTGGAAAATTTCAGCCTATAGTTTTTACTAATAAAACTCCAACTGTGCTTTTGAACACGTTTCAAAATTAAATTGTCTGTTTCTACAGCCCCTGTCTTAATCGGATGAAAAGCAGGCCCTGTGGATAAGAGCGATGATGCTAGATGGAGAAGGTGAGACTCTTAAGAATTAAGCGCCTCAGCCCCTTTGTGAATCTGTCCCTTTAGGCATGACCGACATTCACGAAACTCCTGCTCAGCTGTCACCTAACACTGTAGGCCCTGCACACTTGGGCAACTCAAAATTCAAATCCATACTCTGCCTGATTTTGGAGCAGGGATTTGAACTCAGGTCTCTCTCTTCCCACGTGAGTGCCCTAACTCCTGTGTTTACAGGCCTACTTTATTTGTGAGAAAGGGCTGGCAGGGCTTACCTCCAGAAGAGGGTTCACCGGTGAGACACGAGCCTCACTCCAGCCTGTCAGTCTGGTGCTGAACGCCCAGATCAAAGGGGAGTTAGGCACCTCTGTATACCTTTGAGGATCTGGGCCCTATGCCTCCCTGCATTTCATTGCTGACTAGTTTAGGTGGCTCCCCACTCAGCTTGCTGACTTCTGAGAATCTTTCTTAGGTACCTAACTCTCCCTATACAAGTCAGGGGGAGCCTGGCACCTACCTCAGGGCTGTGAATTCCACTAGGCAGCAGGGCTCTGCAGCACTCGGTGTTGCAATACCTATAGTCCCCTTGTGAATTTTGCCCTTAAAGACAGTATCTCACCACAGTGGCCATAGGGTATAGCTCTATTCTCCAGGTTTGAACTTCCTTTCTAAGGGTGTGTCTACACAGTAGTTGGAGGTGTGATTCCCAGCTCAGGTAGACACATAGGTGCTAGCGCTGCTCGAGTTAGCATGCTAAAAATAGCAGTGTGGCTGCAGTGATATAGGCAGTGTCTGAGTACAACACTGTCCTAAGTACGTACTTGGGCAGCTAGTCCAAGCTGCTCTAGCCACACTTCTATTTTTAGCGTGGTAGCTCAAGTGGAGCTAGCATGTATGTGTCCACCCAAGCTGGGAATCACGCCTCCCAGCTTCTGTGCTGACTTACCTAAAGAAGCCAGTTTAGTGAAGTGAAGTGAAACCTGGGGCCTCTGAAAATATCATCTTAATCAGTACATTTGCTTCTCTCTTTTCAAAAGCAGACCTGTCCTTTTATTATTAAGAACATTACTACAGAGGCCAACAGCAATGAGAAAATCCATTTAACGCATCTTTGCATCAGTTATCTGCGAGCTTTAAAAAAAAACCCAAACATTTCTCCTTTATGTATCTTCTGCCCCATTTCCAACACTGCCATTTTTCCAGTGTCATGCTGCTGATGTTTGAGTGCTAAATATTCAGCTAATCATTTTAAACCTAGGATATGTTTTTTTTTTCCTTTTCTTTTTCCCCAGTCTAAATGAAGTACATGTAAATGATAATGACAGTTGGGGCCATCTGACGTCAGAAAGTTCAGTTTGCACTTAAACTAAATTTCATTTCCAGCTGTGTTAAATTAGCTTGACTGCTTAGTAGATAGTAATTATGGACATTCACTGTGCTGCTGGTGGTAAGATTAGTTTTCTTGTCTGTATATCAACTCTCTTCAGAGTTTGGCATCCAGTAATTTAACACTTTTCATTAAAGTCATTCAGTAGATACAAGTTAAAAGTAATTAGTTTCTTAAGAAAGCACAAGTTATGCAGAGTCAATTACCTTTCTCAGTATGATAATAGCTGGGCTGAGAAAGGGCATGCTGTTTATATATACCATTATTTATTAGTGTTGTAAAGAACTGAAGAAATTATAGTGGAAGATCACATTAAACAAATATACACATTTTACTTTTTAAGAGCAGCTAAAGCACAAAAAATACACTGTGACCACACACATAAAATTTTACTAGATACTTTGATGAGTAACTTTTTCAAGTGTTGAAAAGTGTTTTAAGCCATGCAACTCCAAATACAAACAGGGCTGAAATCCTCATCCTACTGAAGTAAACGGCAAAACATGCATTGACTTCACTAGGGTCAGGATTTCACCTGAGGAGTCTCATGACCACAATCTGAATGTAACACATGGAAAATTTATTCCTAAGTATTCTGTGTGTTTTATTCAGTGGCTACATCCTAAAATGTATACTATTGTTGTCTGAAAACATACCTTCCATTTTTTTGGTCTTGTGAATACTACTATTTACAGGCTAAGTTTAATTTAAAGTATTACCTTTACACTACAATCAAACTATTCCTGCCTGTCTTCCCATATATAGTGAAAATGGAATAAACTAACCATTTTGAAAGACATATTCTAGATAGTGGATAATTCTCATTCGCACTGTTGTTCTCAGTGATACCCCAACACGTGTGTAATAGTTTTTAGTATGAGCACAAGTATCCTGCATGTAATTTTCATATGAATGGCAAATGATAAACCACACCTTTGTAAATGTACATTTGAACAATGTGGGGAAAAAAACCCAATCAGCAACTGAGGAAACTTCCTCATATACTCTTGCAACAAGGAATGCCTTTGCTTTCCCCAGGCCTGCAGAGGCATTGTGCTGAGTTGGGCTGTGGAGCAGGCACTTTGGTAAATGAAAAATGAACGAACTGTGCTAGTGTTTTTGCCAAAAGTTAATGTTGCTAAAAGCCAAGTTACTACCCTATCCACTGATGGACTGGTATTCAGAGGTGTTAAGCCCACAACTGCAACAGCAACCAGTGAAACCTGTTGTTGCTTAGCACCTTAGGCCATATTTCATTCATATTTTGTTTAATTGAATTTACAAAGACTTGTCAATCATTTCTTCGCCCAATCCTTGATTTTTCCCTAGCAATGTTTCACCAGGAAAAAAGTGTCACTGCAGTAATTTTTACTGTGCCTAACCACGGTCACTTCATTTAAAAAAAAACTATTTCTTGTTAGTCAGTTGAAAGTTATGTTCCTTTTCCCCAGGCTGCCAGGTTTTTTTCAGCTAGTGTAGCAATGATTTTATATTTTATTGTCTATTTAACTGTAAACACTGAAATAATAAAAAAGACCAAACTTTCCAGATCTGAATGAACAAATAAAACACAAACAATACTGCAAGCTAAACATTAGAACAGATACTGACCAGTGGTGGATTCACTCTAGCAGCAAATATTACTAACAACTTTCCAGAGGGAAAGCTTTTATTCTCACAATGTAAAATTCACCCCTGTATAAGGCCCACAAGACTTATTTAAACCCTATTGTGTGGATTTATGCAGCATTTAATAGTGATGCAAAGGCCCACCTCAAAGGAGTGAATTTCACTCATGGGGACTGTAATATAATCAAAGGATGAGAGCTTCCAATACATTTTCTTTATGTAAACGTTTCTCCTGTTAAAGTTTGTGATAAAGCTCAGTTGCAGGGGGGTGAGTTAGGCACCCAGAAATGAGATCCACAAAAGCCAGCAAGCTGAGGGGGGAGTTACTTATGCTAGTCAATAGGAAACAGCAAGGAGAAAGGTGTAGCCTAAGTCCCACTCCAAAACAGTCCACATTGGAGGGAGGCACCTATCTCCACTTGGTATTCACAGCCAGGAACCCTCTGCTTGAGTTGGAAGTCAAAGCCCTTTCTTGTAAGCAAAGGGGGAATAAAAAAAGAGGCAGTGCACTGACCCTCTCTCCATAACCGTTAGCTCAGTGGTTAGAGCAGTTACCGAGGGTGTGGGAGACAGATTTAAATCTCCCTGAGGTGGTGCAAGGCTTGAACCCACATCTCCAAGCTCTCAGGAGAGTACCCTACCCATTGAGCTATGGGATCAGTCTGCTCTCATTCTCTCTATTGAAACTGTTCCACTTAGTATAAATTGTAACTGAAACAGGACTTGGATCTCCCCAATGAGTACCCTCACAATTTGGCTATAGTCATTCTAACTCTTTCTCTGGCCCAGTGAATACTATAATTATTTTTATAAAGAGGAATGGCTTCAAAAGGAGAGCCTGAGAGACAGAGAGACGCACATCAGAATACCTACACCAGGGGTCGGCAACCTTTCAGAAGTGGTGTGCCAAGTCTTCATTTATACACTCTAATTTAAGGCCGTACATGCCAGTAATACATGTTAACATTTTTTTAGAAGGTCTCTCTATAAGTCTAGGTATTATATAACCAAACTACTATATGTAAAGTAAACAAGGTTTTCAAAATGTTTCATTTAAAATTAAATTAAAATGCAGATCTTATCAGTTTAGTGTGATCCTTGCCCTTGCTTTTCCTTGCTGAGTTTTCCAATGTCTGGCACGTATTTGGATACTTTAAGCTGCACACAGGCTTCTGAGTGATCAGTTGTTAACCGGCTGGCAGGAGGTCAGTGGCTGGAACCCCAGATCGGCAGCTGAGGTGAGTGGAGCTGGTGGCTGGTAGGGCTGAGCAGGGCCGGAAGCCTGGACCTTGTCTGGCAGGGGGCCTGCACTGGAACTCCAACCGGAAGCAAGGTGAGTGGGGCTGCGGCGGGGACCCTGGCTGGCAAGGGGCCAGCAGCAGGAACCCCAGAGCAGCGACTGAGCAGCTCAGCCTGCCGCCTTTCTGGGGTTCCAGCCGCCAGCTCCTGCCAGCCGGGGTCTCAGCCTGCTGCTGACCTGGGGCTCCTTCACCCAGGCCAGCAGCGGGCGCTGAGTGGGACCGGCGGCGGGACCCCGGCTGTCATTACTGTAAATAATCACTCATTTTTCTGTTGGTGAGAGAGAGAAACTTTTGAGCCACCCAGAGCTCTTCTATTCCTGGTCTTACTGATAAATAACAAGACAGAAAATATCATATTACCTCTATATAAATCCATGGTACACTCACATTTTGAATATTATGTACAAATGTGGTCGCCCCGTCTCAAAAAAGATATATTGGAATTGCAAAAGGTTCAGAAAAGGGAAACAAAAATGATCAGGGGTATGAAAGAGCTTTCATATGAGGTGAGATTAGTAAGACCGGGACTTTTCAGTTTGGAAAAGAGACGACTTGGGGGGATATGATAGAGGTTTATAAAATCATAATTGGTGTAGAGAAAGTAAATAAGTGTTATTTATTCTTTCTGATAACACAAGAACTAGGGATCACCAAATGAAATTAATAGGCAGCAGCTTTAAAACAAACAGAAGGAAGTGTTTCTTTACACAACGCACAGTCAACCTGTGGAACTCTTTGCCAGAGGATGTTGTGAAGGCAAACACTATAACTGGGTTCAAAAAGAACTCCATAAATTCATGGAGGATAGGTCCATCAATGGCTATTAGACAGGATGAGCAGGGATGATGGCCCTAGCCTCTGTTTTCCAGAAGCTGGGAATGGATGACAGGGCATGGATCACTTGATGATTACCTGTTCTGTTCATTCCCTCTGAAGCACCTGTCATTGACTACTGTTGGAAGACAGGATACTGGGCCTTTGGTCTGACAGAGTATGGCCGTTCTTATGAAAGCTTGTCTCTCTCACTAACAGAAGATAAAATATATTATCTCACCCATCTTGTCTCACTAATTATGTATGTCCACTACAGGAACAGGCCTTTTCCCCCACCCTCCACAAGAGGGTTATAATTTAAAGTCTGGGGATCTCAATTCTGCCATATCCTAACTAAAATCTCAATACACAGACTACAGGCAGAAAAATAAAGTTAAACTGTAACTCTCTTCATACATATGTGTTTTACTGGTGGTAACACTAAAGCTACACTAACAAGAAACTACAAAAGGGACACTAAATGATGTTCTGTTTTGCCTATGGAAATCTGAAGAAACTGAATGGCAGCTGGGGTTGCTGTGCTCTTTATAACCTCAGGAAGGGAGCATGAGGCTATAAAGCGCACGAGTATGACCCCTTCAGACACTGTTAGTGAAAATGTTCCAAGCTACTGCAGGGGGATGCCCATACACCAGGAATGGGAGACAGATATGCAGTAGATAAAGAGGAAAGCCTAGTTTGAGGGTCCCAGCAGGACATAGGTGTGCATGCTCACTGGCAGATTCTTAGGTGCCTTCGGGAGTTTATGGGCTGAAACGTAGGCACCTACAGGGTTAGGCAGCAGCCGAGCAAGGACTTTGAGGATCTAAATTTTGTAGTTAGGTGACTAAAGTGGCAGTTATGCACCTAAATTCCTTTGTAGATCTAGTCCACTTACTACACCATTCACCAATGTTGCGGCTCACATGCTGCTTCTTAACTACCTTTTTCCTAATTAGAACTTGCTTTCTAATTTCACTTTAACCCTCTCCCTCCCTCCAATCTGGCTTTTTCTATTTTTGTTCTCAAGCTATTACCCATCATGTTATGGGCCATTTCCCCCCACCCACAAATAGGGCTGTTTTATTTATTTTCACTGACAACAGCAGAATGATGCATAAAATTGCAGGTTACAAGAACTACAAGTTTAAAAATATATATAATCAATTACGATCCCGTCCTCTTCTACAAAGATTTATGTAATGTTTTCTCAGGTGTTAAAAGTATCTCTAGTTTTCATAATAAAAGGCTAAATCAATCATCACCATTATTTTGAGGAACTTGCCTACTCATTTTGCTAATGATAGTCATCTGGATGAATGACTAGGTAGTCTACTGTAATGTTATAGCTCCAGAGCATTATTATGCAGACATTTTAATTGTTAAATCAGAAGGATTTAAGTACTTTGACTTTTGCTCTGTGGATGGGAAAAATGTTCTTGGTTTTTTTTGTGAGGAAAGGGGAATCTTACATTATGAAGTAAAAAACATAACCTTAATAGGGCTGAATTGTTAATTTATTTAAACTGAAATGTTTTACATGTTTGTTAGTCTAAACAGACCACAAGGAAGACTATATATTTGTGTACAGAGCATACTGTATTTCCTCTATACCTTATTATCTTACATAGTACATTTCTACAATAAAAAGTTAAAGATAACATCTCCTTACCATAGTTGAGTGCCTCTGGAGCAGTCCATTTGATAGGAATCTGCTTTAAGCCTGAAGATGAATATACCCCATCATCCTCTTGACGAGACATTCCAAAGTCACTGATCTTCAGAACATTATTTTCACCTACCAGGCAGTTCCTTGCAGCAAGGTCCCTGAGTTAGATTAAAATACAGAAAACATCCCTTTACAAATTAAAAGCATTGTTTTTATGTTCATAACATATTTATACTGAGATGTGAAGAAACACAGATTCAACAATTTCCCACATATTTTCTATTAAAACTAAATCTATCCACCAGTGATGCATGCAAGGCTCCTGGTGCACAAAATAAGCATATACAAGGTAATAATGTGCTGTGCCAATACCGCCCATCAGGCTTGTCTGCACTACATTACATGCCAACAGACCAAATTTGATGCAGAATGTAACACAGCTCAAAGACAAAACTGGAACACTTGTTCCTACAACCATAAAAAGAACTAGAGAGGCTGGAAAACTATTTCTACCACAGCTAAATCAACACTATGGGTTCAATTAAAAAAAATAAAGCTGATCTATACTACCTGATCACTGCCAATGGAAGAAAGGTCAAGTAAAAGCCCTCCCCGCAGAAATAAAGTTTTTTTCCAGTTCAAAAATCAGAGGAACATAATTTCAGGCCTTATATTGTAAATTCTATGAACACAGCCTACAGCCAACATTTTTTTAAAGAAAAAAATATTAAAAATTATTTGAAAACAGATCCTTAGGATAGAAAACTACAAACGGGGGCATCAACAATAATTCCTTCTAAAGCTGTCTTTACCAACCATTTATGAGATTTGTTTTCATCTTAGATCATATGCTAACAAACAGGTTGCTGTACATAATAAACAGTTTCTTTTAAGATAATTAATACTCTAAATTATAATTTGCTTTTAAAGTCATTGTTGTATTATTCCTAGGAAGCTGTACAACCAGTAGGAGGTTTGAAACATTCAGACATCCCTGGGCCTGAGCCTATTAATCTCTCATTGGAGTAAATTAGGAGAAACTCCTCTGAAGTCAATGAAGTTACACTAGTTTTAAAATTGGTTCATTATCAGAATCAGACCCCATCTCAGGAAATATGCAGCTTTGTTTATAAATTATGAAATACACACTGACAGAGGCATCTCAAGTTGTATGAGAGTCTACTGTGACTGGTATGGGCAGGAGAATTGCAAAGCAAAAATCAAGAGATTCTGGTTCCTATAGCCAATTCCATAAGAAGTGTCCCAAAGAGCCTCAAGAGTGGAAGGTGAAATCCCAGACTCATTAAAGGCAATAGGAATATTGCCATTGTCTTCAACAGGGTGAGGATTTCTCCTGAGGTGAATCCAGGGAGTGAAACAAATCAAAGTGGCAGTCTCTGGAAGGAAGACTGAAATGCTGATTGATAACATAGGAATCTCTTTATCTGAATCATTCCTGAACTTTAAAAATATTTTGTGTTTAAATTGAAGAAAAGGCTATATGTTGATCTAATACTTATGTTTTTGCCTGATGTTTGGTCTTCCTACCCCTGAATATATGAAATAGATCCTACTTACAAAACTTACTACTATTTTATGCTTACAATCAGGACACATAATTTGTATGTAATAGCTGGTTCTTTTAAATTACGCAAAAAGAAAAAGAAAGGTATGATTATGCTGAAAATCTAGGAGTCCATTTTCATGAAAATTAAAGTTAATGTGTCATTTTGAAGAGGTTGGCTATGACTACTGTAGTTTAGCTAAGCACGTCTATATTAATAAGGTTCTCTGACAGATAAATGTATGAAGCTGTTGCTTTGCAAAGTATTCTCTTCTACATCATCAAATCCATTATAAGATTTGGAGTTCAAAAGCTCTTGTAAGACTCTTGGACTATGTAAACAATGGAGGCCTGCAGTGTCTCTGCTAATCTTGATTTCTTCAAATTGAGAGTGGGACCAAAATTTTTGCTGGTGGTGCTCCAATTCACATCCAGCCAAGAAGCCAATTTTGCTTTAATTTGCCACAAGCACAAGGCGACTTCAAGCTTTCAGATCCCTTAAATTTGCTGTTGAATCAATTAAGATGCTCCTCAGTAGGATGTAGTGGTAGAGGAAACAACTTCATTCTCAGCATTACCACCATCAAACTGGTAGCTCTGTAGCCATGTCTGTTGTGGACATCTTTCTCGCTTTTTCTAGTTCTTTTTTCACTGATTAACACCTCCATCAAGTTTGAGACGCTGCATAAAGTCCCTTTTTCTGATGTTTCTGGCATTTAGCTCCTTAAGCTGGGCATATTTTCCATGAATGTTGGGTAGTCTCGCTAAATTTTCCGCATGCCATTTTCCCTTTGTTTCTTGTCCTCAGAGTTTTCTGTTGAGACCTGCCAGGTTTTCTTATTTGTGTGTCTGTGTGGAAGCGGGAGAACAGTCAGACAGGAGTAGCTTTTTTTGTTGAGCCTCATGAAATTGAAATTTACATCCTCATGTTTTCCTTTCTTGCTCTGTGGGGTGCTGTTCAGGTTTTTTTCAGTGAAATATATACCAAACAGTTTCTTCACTGTTTCACAGACATTCTTCTAATCCGGAATTAGGCCTGATGCCATCAGCATGTCATCTGCCCCATGTTAGAGATGATATATACTGGGTATTCATCACTCTTATTGACAAGTCTTGATGCCACATAAAACTACCCAAAATGCATCTGGCTACACTAATTTATCAGTAAACTTAAAGCTGGCATCCCACAAAAGTAGGAATTCTGGGAAATATTAGCTCCATTGCCTTTGAAATACTCCTTCTATGACTTTAGAGCATTTAAAAAAAATCTTTCACTGTTCCTGTGGAGATAATCATCTTCCTTTCTACTGCTGTGGGATACAGACCTCTTTGCTACAGCTACCCTGTTTTGGACTTGTAGCCCCATTTCACATCAGAGGCCCCTTGTTTAGGAATTTACTTTTATCTTTGCCTGTCCGTTTGAAATGGCATTTACTTGGCCCATTTCAGAGCACTTAGCTGCTCTCTCTTCTCTTTCAGTGCTTCTGGAGGCTGTTCCACTGCTTGGACTGAGGAACACAAATCTTCCTACTTCCTTCCTACTCATATGCTTTCTCTTCCCTTCATTCCTTTCCCTTGTTTTCTCCTGTCTCTGGAGGTAGGTTCTAAAACCATGTTGGAAGCTGGTGCAGGAAGATGCAAGGAGCAGAAAGACTGAAGAGCGGCACAAGAGAAAATCAGAATTAATCCTGGATGTACTGAAATCTATGGTAGCAAGTCTTCCAGCACACTATCTACATCATATCCATCTAATTCTCTGTATAAAATGCACCAAACAGGATTTCCCTCAAATGGGATCCCAAAAGACAATATACCATGTTGGCTGCTATTTGTGAGGCAGGTTATAGGATTACAGTGATGTGGAAGAGGGTGGTTTTTAGTATTACAAAGTTTAGACAAAACTGGTGGCAAATTATATACTGTGAAAACTGTCGCCAGAGAGTAGTTATCAGTCAAGCTGGAAGGGCATATCGAATGGGGCCCTGCAGGGATCAATTCTGGGCCCAGTTCTGTTCTATATCTGCATAAAATGATTTTGATAATGGCATAGAAAATACGCTCAAAGTTTGCAAACGATACCAAGCTGGGAGTGTTGCAGGTGCTTTGGAGGATAGGATTAAAATTCAAAATCATCTGGACAAACTGGAGAAATGGTCTGAAATTCAATAAGGACAAATGCAAAGCACTCCATCCACTTAGGAAGGAACAATCAGTTGCACGCATACAAAATGGGAAATGACTGCCTAGGAAGTACTGCAGAAAGGGATCTGGGGATCACAGAAAATCACAAACTAAATATGAGTCAACAGTTCTGGGCACCAGATTTCAGGAAAGATGTGGACAAATTGGAGAAAGTCCAGAGAAGGGCAACAAAAATGATTAAAGGTCTAGAAAACATGGCCTATGAGGGAAGATCGAAAAATTGGGCTTGTTTTAATCTGGAGAAGAGAAGACTGGGACATAACAGTTTTCAAACATATACAAAGTTGTTACAAGGAGGGGAGAGAAAATTTGTTCTCCTTAACATCTGAGGATAGGGACAAGAAGCAATGGGCTTAAATGGCAGCAAATGGCAGTTTAGGTTGGACATTAGGAAAAACTTCCTGTCAGGGTAGTTAAGCACTGGAATAAATTGCCTAGGGAGGCAGGTTAGACAAACACTTTCAGGGATGGTCTAGATAATACTTAGTCCCACCATGAGTACAGGGGACTGGACTAGATGTCGTCCTGAGGTCCTTTCCAGTCCTATGATTCTGTGTGTCCAAGTGGAGAAAGTAAATCTTGACTTTTTCCCTGACCTGAATTCAGTCTAGTATAATGCACTGTAAGTTTGAAAATCTGTTCATCCAAGTATCGAGCACTAAAATTCAGGATATAAAACTGAAAATTCTACATGATCACTTCAGGTCTTTCTTATCTCTAGTATGTGGCAGCTATTGACTACATCATGCTTTGTGTGTCGCAGCTTCTGCTATGATAAATCATTCATTTATAAGCCTTCATTTACAACACTACTTCAGAAATAATGGCATTATTCTTCACTCCTCAACTAAGTCAAATCTTTTATTATAAGTTAAGTATCAGAGGGGTAGCCGTGTTAGTCTGGATCTGTAAAAGCAACAAAGAATCCTGTGGCACCTTATAGACTAACAGACGTTCTGCAGCATGAGCTTTCGTGGGTGAATACCCACTTCTTCAGATGCAAGTGGTGGAAATTTCCAGGGGCAGGTTTATATATGCAAGCAAGAAGCAAGCTAGAGATAACGAGGTTAGTTCAATCAGGGAGGATGAGGCCCTGTTCTAGCAGTTGAGGTGTGAAAACCAAGGGAGGAGAAACTGGTTCTGTAATTGGCAAGCCATTCACAGTCTTTGTTTAATCCTGAGCTGATGGTGTCACTCCCAGCTATCTCCGTGACACCACTGATTTCCTGAGGAAACTACAATGCATTGGTGACCTTCCAGAAAACACCATCCTGGCCACCATGGATGTAGAGGCTCTCTACACCAACATCCCACACGCTGATGGAATACAAGCTGTCAGGAACAGTATCCCTGATGATGCCACAGCACAACTGGTTGCTGAGCTCTGTGCCTTTATCCTCAGACACAACTATTTCAAATTTGATGACAATATATATCTCCAGATCAGTGGCACCGCTATGGGCACCCGCATGGCCCCACAATATGCCAATATTTTTATGGCTGACCTGGAACAACGCTTCCTCAGCTCCCGTCCACTCACGCCCTTCTCTACCTACGCTACATTGATGACATCTTCATCATCTGGACCCATGGGAAAGAGACTCTGGAAAAATTCCACCACGATTTCAACAGCTTCCACCCCACCATCAACCTCAGCCTGGACCAATCTACACGGGAGGTCCACTTCCTAGACACTACAGTGCAAATAATTGATGGACACATTAACACCACCCTATACCGAAAACCTACCGACCGCTATGCCTACCTTCATGCTTCCAGCTTCCATCCCGGGCACACCACAAGATCCATTGTCTACAGCCAAGCACTGAGGTACAACCGCATCTGCTCTAACCCCACAGACAGAGACCAACACCTACAAAATCTCCACCAAGCATTCTCAAAACTACAGTACCCGCACGAGGAAATAAGGAGACAGATCAACAGAGCCAGACGTGTACCCAGAAGCCTCCTACTGCAAGACAAACCCAAGAAAGAAACCAACAGGACTCCACTGGCCATCACATACAGTCCCCAGCTAAAACCCCTCCAGCGCATCATCAGGGATCTACAACCCATCCTGGAGAATGATCCCACACTTTCACAGGCCTTGGGTGGCAGGCCAGTCCTCGCCCACAGACAACCTGCCAACCTGAAGCATATTCTCACCAACAACTGCACACCGCACCATAGTAACTCTAGCTCAGGAACCAACCCATGCAACAAACCTCGATGCCAACTCTGCCCACATATCTACACCAGTAACACCATCACAGGACCTAACCAGATCAGCCACACCATCACCGGTTCATTCACCTGCACGTCCACCAATGTAATATATGCCATCATATGCCAGCAATGCCCCTCTGCTATGTACATCAGCCAAACTGGACAGTCTCTAAGGAAAAGGATAAATGGACACAAATCAGATATTAGGAATGGCAATATACAAAAACCTGTAGGAGAACACTTCAACCTCCCTGGCCACACAATAGCAGATCTTAAGGTGGCCATCCTGCAGCAAAAAAACTTCAGGACCAGACTTCAAAGAGAAACTGCTGAGCTCCAGTTCATCTGCAAATTTGACACCATCAGCTCAGGATTAAACAAAGACTGTGAATGGCTTGCCAATTACAGAACCAGTTTCTCCTCCCTTGGTTTTCACACCTCAACTGCTAGAACAGGGCCTCATCCTCCCTGATTGAACTAACCTCGTTATCTCTAGCTTGCTTCTTGCTTGCATATATAAACCTGCCCCTGGAAATTTCCACCACTTGCATCTGAAGAAGTGGGTATTCACCCACGAAAGCTCATGCTGCAGAACGTCTGTTAGTCTATAAGGTGCCACAGGATTCTTTGTTGCTATTATAAGTTAGACTTTCCTGTGGCATCCAAGATGCCTGGCTTCTGACAGCAGGACTACAGTTCTATTGCGAAAGCAATGTAACTCAGATCTAACTACACATCTTTTGAACATTATCAACAATGCACTGTAAACTGTTACAGCTTCGGTGATTTTTACAAGAGATTTGTTCTCCATAAAACATGGCACTTGTTTTTCAGTAAACAGGTATTCATCTATATTCAGATATTAGTATCTCTTACCATAAAATATATATGCAAATACTACTCTGTTTAAATTACAATTGCTGTGTCTGCAAACCAAGTGAAGGATTATTTTATCAGTGCTTGTATTAGTGTATACTACAAGCCATGTGTTAATTAATTTCCATTTACTTCTGTATCAGGCCACTTAGATGAGTAATAAGTTAGATGGATCTTACTAGGCAAATGTCTTGTAAGGAACAGTAATTATTTTCCCAGAATACATTATAAATTACAAACTAGAAGACTTAAGTTTCCATTTTGCTGTTGCTAGGCTCAAGCTTGATATCTTTATTTAAGAGCCCACAAGTTCTCAGTAGTGGAAATGGGCCAAGCTCATTTGGAAAGTTCACCCCTAAACACCATGCTATCTGCCCATCAGTTACAGTGGTGGACATTTAAGTACTCACATACCACTAGTATTACTGTGATTAGAATGGGAGTGAGGAAGAGATAGATGGGACTAATAAACTTCCTTTCTCCTGGGACTTTCTATGACTAGAGGCTGCCTCTGACTAGGTGCCAGACAATGTTTTGTCCAGGGTATTAGAAGGAAAGATAATAGAAGCAAACACACTTTTATAACATGTTAAAAGCATTTGAATCTCTTCTTTAAAAGTATTTGTTTCTGAAAAGTATTTAAGGGTGGTGTTTGGTTTTTTTTAGTTTTGATGGAAGGAAGATGCCTATGTTTGGGGCAAAATGTTTTGTAGCAACTCACCACACTTTTCAGATGAAGATATTGTATATACTTGTATATACTTATGATTAGTTGAACACATTTAGTATTCTGTGTGTTTTCTCTTCATTTTGCCCCTGAAATGTTCTGACTTCTTCTTTTCCCCAGTAGCTGATCTGAATATTGCAGCAAATACCCTAGTGAAGCCCAGAAATTATTTTACAGAAGACTCAGTATTCTCTCTCTACGGATTGGGCAGAGTTTTTTTTTCCTTTTCATACAGTATTTACTACTTGGCTCCAGAGATTTCATGAAATCAATATTTATCTTTGACATAGAAATGTAGTAAATAATGTTTACTTTGTTTTATTGTGAAAGCTATTTAGGTTGGGCACAGATTATACGGAGCCACTATAGAGTAGCTGCATTGGTAGGAAAGAAATAATATATTCCTGACTTGTTGGTACTAGTGTCATGGAACGCCCCAGTTCAGATAATAGATACACATAACAATACAACTCCCCCCCCACCACCTTCCACGATCATGGAGTTAACATAAGGAAAAAAGAATTGTCGTCATTTTAACTACAGCTCTAAAATTCATTCCAACCACAAATACCGTATTGATGACATATCACTATTATACCATGAGTGTGCTGGAGCCATTGTGAGACTCTCAGAAGTCCCTTGTTAAAATTTTATCACCACACTGAAGAGAAGTTGGGGGAGATTTCTTGCCTTTGGAAGTTCACCCCCTCTTTTGATTCATCTCTGCCATAGAGGACTTGGAGCTCACAAAAACACTTCTAAGAGACTTTGGAATGAACCAAATGGCAGTTCCACCTATTAAAACCTACCCATGAAGAGCAGCCTACTATTGGTACACGCTGCCTTATGGAGGAAATCAATCATGCTATTAAAGAACACTAATAACCACTACGCAGTTTCTTCCTCTTTCCTGGTAATAGTAAATAGTAAGTAGCCCAAAACTGTTCTAACAAACAATATGCAGTAAGCGTTCAGTGTGGAAACAGGTAGGATTATGCTACCTCCTATGCCCGTTTAATTTGAATAAAACAGTCTCTGACCCAGCTTTAGAGAAGGGGTTGGAAGGTCAACTAGTGAAACTGTTGTGTGGGAGGATTAGTGCTAATGGGTTACATATACTTCCTCTGTGCAACAATTGTAGGCAACTTCCAAAGGATTGCTAGATAGCTAAATCAAAGCACTCCTGTACCAGATATCTCCTGCTCTTTGTGTGCTGCTGCTGATCCATCTACAAAACACATCATGTATTAGCTGTTTACTTAGAATGGATTGGAAATATGAATATTAGAGAGTCTACAGCACAGTTCAGAAACCTTTCTTTCCCAGTTTTCTCCTTCCACTGTGCTTCAAGGTTTTTGCCTTCATACTATGGTAGTTAACCATAAAATGAATACTAATGAGACAACATAGCATGCAACTCCAAGCAGTTCTTTTAGAGTAATTTCTTTGAATAACTAGCACGAATCCTCATTTTTTCAGGTAAAAGTTGACTGGGTTACTAAAATACATGAGTATTTTGGCAGTACCCTCATGTGGTACTGTGCTTAGACACTATAGAAAAAAATCTAAGTTAATTGACTCTCAGAACCTGTATCTCGACTCTGCCACTGACAGTCTATTTGGCTGTGCCAAGAAGTCACGTAACTTCTCTGTGTTTTGATTTTTCCCCCACTGTAAAATGAGCAGAATATCACCTACCTCACAGGGTAGTATTAAGGTCTAATTATTGTTTGTAAAGTGCTTTGAGATTATCAGATAAGAGGAGTGTCATAAGAGCAAAGTTCTAAATTAGCTGTGTAAAACTAATGCTAAAAAGCAAAATTTGTTATTTTCAGTACCAAGTGAACAACATAAAAATAGCCTTATCATAAATGCACCCCAAAAAACTATTCTGCATCATTGTGATTAAGCTGGCAACTTTATACTTTTATGAAATCTGTAGTCTCCATATGTAGGATAAAATGTATATTGTGTTTGGAGAGCATTCAGCATTCCAATCAAGGGCTATCCTGTGAAATGATATAGAGGAGCTCAGTGAATCTATCCTCGTGCACAAAAAGTTTTAAGAAAAGATTGGTAAAAAGGCAAACCTTATAAATAAATAATACATAGATCAAAAATAACTAAGTGGAAAAATACACAAAACTTATGAAGCCTAAATGTTTAAATTACTTTAATTTACACTATAGTTAAATCTAACTAGAAACTTGAATTGGTAAATAACAAAATGATACTCCATTTTAAAAAACTATATTCTAATTCTAAATAGAAATCTGAAGACACAATACAAACCCCTGGTATAGTAGACACTCAGTGTACCAAACAGCAGCAATACTAAAACTAGTGTTTTCTTCTACTATTTTTCAATACTTTGATTAAAAAAAAATCCTATATAGTTCTCAGCAAAATGCAATTGAGAAAAGTTGTTTTGCCTTAAAACAGTATAGAATTTTAGAGAACAAGTATTGTATTAAAGTACTGTATGACCTATGAATTATTTAAAAAAAATAAAGATTAAGCACCTTATCTACTAAAAAGTCATTTTCCTTGGGTTATAATGTTTAATTATACATTTTTGGTTTATTGACCATGTTACAGTATTCCTGCCAATCATCTGGACAGGGACCAATCAAGAGATTGTTCTGAAAAAAAAAATACTGTGCATGTAAAAATTAACAAAAAAAATAATTAAACAGCTTCACTGCTCTGTGTAGTACATACTGTATTTACTATATTTTGGGAAGAGGATTTTAAGTACTTATCAAAATGTCCCCAAATAATAATAATAATAATAAATATAACATCATGTTTAACATCACAAATAGTGAATAAATGTATGTGTGCAATTGTGCACACCAAATTTAAAATTCTAATCATGTATGTACGTGTACACTTGTAGTCTTTGCTCCTGCTTCATCCCTCCTACAAAACTTACTTTTGACTATCATTTTTTTCCTGATTCTCTCTTCCTCTATAAATGCCTTACTGCATAGGGGGTAAATTGCGCTATTTATGCCTTGGATCTGAGTAGGATGCAATGTAAAACTATATTCCCCCAGAAAGAACTGCAGAGAAATTGTACAATCTCTCCAGGGCTGCTCTGTGCACATAGTGCAAAGGATGATCTGTCTGCCCCTTTAGTATGGAGCAGATTGCTTCAGTTGATGCTCTACCTGTTGTGTGGGCTGATGCAGAATGGAGGCAGGGAGGGCACCCAAAGCCCTGCACCTCTATTTTTAGCATGTTGTTCCCTGGGAGGAGCATGGGCTTTCCAGAGCAAAGGGACTGTACTGTGGGAGACTCCTGCACAGTCACATCAGAGGTTACGTGCAGTCCACTGCATCTGTGTGTGACCAAGCAAGAGCCTCTCATAATTTGGGACTATATGTTTATGGTATGCAAGTGTCTCATATTCTAGTGCCACCCTCTTTCATAGATTCATAGAAGATTAGGGTTGGAAGAGACCTCAGGAGGTCATCTAGTCCAACCCTCTGCTCAAAGCAGAACCACCCCCAACTAAATAATCCCGGCCAGGGCTTTGTCAAGCCGGGCCTTAAAAACCTCAAAGGATGGAGATTCTATCACCTCCCCAGGTAACCCATTCCAGTGCATCACCACTCTCCTAGTTAAACAGTTTTTCCTAATATCCAACCTAGACCTCCCCCACTGCAATTTGAGACCATTGCTTCTTGTTCTGTCATCTGCCACCACTGAGAACAGCCTAGCGCCATCCTCTTTTGAACCCCCCTCAGGTAGTTGAAGACTACTATCAAATCCCCCCTCATTCTTCTCTTCTGCAGACTAAATAAGCCCAGTCCTATAAGTCTTTGTGTAAATGCTAACTATGTTAAATTGTACAATATAAATTAAACAAAAAAGTTTACTCAACTACTGTATACAAAGAGGTATAAAATAGTTTCTCTATAATAGTTATAGCCCATGCTTTTATAGACGCATCAATTTGGACCTAAATTAAGAAATAAAAAGTGCATACAGGTTTATATCAGCAGTGCACAATAATTTCTAGTAATTTACTGCTGTAATAAGACTCAGGATTATGTTAATTTGTATAGTCTAAAGAATGCTCAGCTGCTAATGAACAAACATAATTACAGTAGAATATACCTGTATTTACAAAGATCTTGTGATGGAGAATGGATACATTACTCAATTGTATGTGCAGCCCTGGTGCTGATCTTAGGTCGTTAGAGGCCCCCCCGCACATAACTCTCATATCCCTTTTGTGCTCCAGAGCCCAACTCTCTCTCTTCCCTCTCCAGATCCTCCTCAAAGAATATGAATAACCCCCACTGATTTCCAACAGGCAGAAGTTGTGTCCCGGAAGTGCTAGGTGGAAGTAGGAGCTCTACCAGTATAGTGTTTGCCAAGTTCATAATTTTGTTGCAACTTTCATATTTGGTATTTTACATAAAGCCCCAGCTCCTAAAGTCAAATGATTATGTGAGAATCTGAGTTTTCATTTTAAAAGAAGTTTCTAGCCTAGATGTTTGTGGCGAAAAGCCTGAGCATGAGCTGAGTATAACTTTCATACTACAAAAGGAATGATTACTCACCCTGTATTAATGTTTGAGATGTTTTTTCCCTGTGTGTAGTGGACTCTTCTCAATCACAAGGTCATAAGATGGGATCTGAGGTAGCGGTGAGAAGGAACTGAAACAGCAGCAGTGTGGCAGCCCCCTTTTTACTTTTAGTGTGAAGCATGAGTAGAGTGGGGGTGTCTGCATACACTGAACGGACACTGCTAGGAAGAATTCTCTAGTCCTGGGTGCATGCAAAACCTTAAGTGCACTACACATTGGGACAAGCACTGGAACAATGTAAATAAGATGCCCCCGTATTTATTATTAGTTCTTAAAAGTTTCACAGTTTTTAAAGACAATCTCATGATTTTTGGAATGCCTGACTCAACACCTGACGTTGGCAATACTATGTACAAGAGGGTAAGGGATGAGTCTACCCTTGTTGTAAAAGATTGGCAGTGGAGAGCTGCTCCTAAGAGCTTCCCTAGGAAGAAGGTGGATTCTTACTATGTCTTAGCAAAAGGAAATTGACAAGGTAAAAATCAGAATGAAGACAAGGCACTTGTAAATGTTAACCTGTGTTAGCAGCAGTGTTGGATTAAAGAATGTTGGGGACCCGGGCACTATAGAAATTGCCCCTTCCTCCCCCATGATTGGCTCTGTGACTTGGTGCATGTGTCGTAGCATCATTCCAAGTTTTTTTTCCCCTAGTGGTCAAGGGCCCACTGAGATGGGAGCCGGTGCAAGTGCACCAAGTCGACACTGGTTAATCTGGGACTGATTAGCAGGACTAGGCTCTGCTTCTAGTCTTTACTTTGACCTACAAGCACATGTTAAAACTACACATCACCTTATTTTCACCAGGATTTTACCTCATGTTAGTTGCCATGTTTTAACTAATTCCCCCCCCCCCCCAGTGAAGACCATCTCTGTCACAGCTGTGCAGAGAGGCACAGGAGTGCCAGGGCCAGTTAGAGCAGGGCCGAGAGGACAGGCAATCACAAGGATAATAATGCCAGAGAAGCAAACTGTGGAGCTGCAAGTATGTCCGAAGCAGCAGAGCAAGAAAGTTGCAGTGCACAGGACCTGCTCCCCTACACAAAGCCCCTGCAGCAACAGCGTTTTCATGTGGACTAGGACCATCCACAGCAGTAGCAGCTGTATGTAAATCATTGTACTCTCCAATATTTGTAAAAATGGCAAAAATGTAGTGGTTGCTTTATGTGTATCTAAACAGTTATTTTCATGTTCTTTTGATGCAATTTTCATCACTCCCATTTCAATCTATAATGTGGTTTTCTTTGTTTATATATACACACAGTGATATCCCAGTTGACTTCATAATAAATTTCTTGTGCTCTTATGATTGCTTTCATTGTGCTGAAACAAAATATAAGACTAAGTTATGAATACAGGTCTTTTTTCCTGTAATTCATTTATACCTTGAAACAAAGGTCTGCAATTCAATTTCTTTTCTGTCTTGACATATTTCCTTTCTGTAGATAGGAAAGCTTGCCTTATCTTTGTCCAATTTCAATAATTCAGCAGTGTGTTTGATAAGACTTTATTTTCTATGGTATTATATTAAGATGCAATTTCATCTACATGGCTGGTTTTTCCTTTCTGCAGTCATGTGAGTTGAAGAGTTTTTATTTGGTAAGTTCACTACTAAACTCCCCATCCCCAGGTCCTTATGCCTTTCATTCATTCAGTTCTCTCACTATTTCATATTAACCACATAATCTACATATTATATCCATGAAAAATCATCTCATGTCAAACTGTGATTGTGAATGAACTATCCAACCTTCACACTTCCAATGCATTAACAGTTTTCCATGAATGTTCTAATTTCCAGAGCACACAGAGCACAATGTGGGCTAAATTATCCTATTCTGCAGAAAGGGATGGAAATGACGTTATTCCATCGTGTGAACTTCCTGGTTCATTATCAGTTTGGGAAAGGGGTGAATCTTGAGAAGATGACAGCAGATGTGGATGTTGCATGAGTTGCAGTGAAACCCCACAGAGTTCAGGGCATCTGGAAGGACGGGTATCCCCTGTGTGCCTCTTCCAAAACATGGCAACATGACTCACTCAGGAACTACACCGACAGTGGCTCCCCTCATGTTCCTACATACTACCCTTCACGCTGAGGACAACAGAAGATGCAGAATAATGGCTATTGAGAAAACTGTCAGCATTAACACCCACCGGAGTCCCCAAGTTAATTCCATACTTTTGCCATGGAGCAGCTGTTTTCCACCTACTGCTAGAGGACAGTGATGCATGTTCAGCTCTTCCTCCACACTTCTGCACTTACCAGCCAGACTGGGCTGGAGTTTGTGTACCTAGCAGCAAAGAGGATGACATGTCTCTATCAATAAAACACTTCATCCAACACTGAAATGCAGCCACCTCTAGGCATCTGTTTAGCAACCTCAAAGCAGAACTATAGAACACTTAAGGACATGACCTGAAGAAGTGTATCATATCCAACTGAAATTACACGGGGAATTAGCTGTTTGAAATCTAATTACTTAACATGGAATCTGGCCAGGACACTGCAGTTAATACTCTGACTTTCAAGAAAAGTGAGATGGGAATTTTGGTGATCACGACTGGTTAAGATCTCAGTTTTATATCTCCTCCAAAAGACAGCAATACTTGATAGCATTACTTGGCTACGCTGTTTGGATAGCTTCATGGAATAGTAACTAGCTACCACAGCCACTGTCCTTGAGCCTTCACAAATACAAGCCTATACTTTTCATTTTACTTTCACTGGTAATGTTGATGACTTAACTTTTAATTAGGGTTCTGTGTCCTTTGTTTATTCTGTTCTACAGCACACTGAAGTGTCTGTCACAGAATCATTGATTTCTATACAGAATCATTAAATACCAGTTTAACATTGTTCACAGAACTGATAACATCTGAACAGGTAGTCCACCTCCATGATGACAAAGACATTCACTCAGATATTATAAAATCAATGAAACCAAAGCTTTGATGCTGAATTTAAAAGAAAACATTAATAAGGGAAAAGGCATTTTTAACACTCAGACTTTCTGCTGGTTAGTAATATTTTTTTTTGTTTTTAAAGTGGGTTCGTTATACTGAGCTAAAGCACTGTCATATTCCTGGTTTTGTACTATTATGAGTCAATAAAATAGTTCAAGGCAGAATCTAAAGTGAGAAAACACACTAGGGATAGATGGAAGATACTGGAAACAACTTAAAAGGCGCCCAAGTATTCATAACCATCATAATACAAGTTGGCTGTTCTGTCATTTCCACCCCCACTATAATAAAAAGTATATATTTAAAGCAGAGAACACAATCCTACTATTGAGCAATGCAGTTCTTACCTGAAACTCAGCCATTTTTAAAGTTTTCACCATTCCTCCTGCAAGTTAGTATAATTTGTTGTGGCTAGAATGTTTCAAATGCTTTTAGATCAGCTTTACGGCAGGAGCTAAGAATGTTGTGGAGGGAGGCACCAAGCTCATCCCCTGGGACAGGGAAAAGAAGAAACAGAAGAGAATGCCTTGTTCTCTCACTAGCTAACTCTCTGATGCCTCCTGGAACAGTGCTGATGGGCTCCAGTAGGATTCTAGTCCATCTCCTCTCTGCTGGAAAGAGGATGGTATTTGCACAGTCCTTGAGGATGAAATGCATACAACAGTGACAAGCAAACCTCAAGCAGGAACTACCATACATATCAGAACAATGGTTCATCTAGTCCAGTAACCTGCACCAGCTACATCGAAGGAAGGCCCAAGAAACCCTTGGACAATTATGGAATAACTTGCCTACAGGGAATGTTTCTTCCTAACCCTGGCCATTTAGCGCTTGGTTACTGCCCTGACACATGAGAATTTAAATACACCTGTAAAGAATTTTTGAAAAAATTCTAATTGTAGATGCTCTGATTATTCTTATGAATGTCTAATCCTTTTGTTTACAGTACTAAAAATCTTGCTTTCAGTCTTGTGCCTATGAGATAAAAGCAAATAGTTTGGACAACCACACAAAAGAGTGGATGCTCTCAGAGTCTCTATTTGGGAAATTAGAATTAATTTTCCTAGAGCAGGGTTTCTTGGAAGATTCAGTATGTCATGCTTCTGGACAGGCAAGAAAGAGTGCAAAACAGCTTCCACACCTGCTTTCAGTCCCAGCTAGAACCCAGAAGTGCAGAGATGATGAAAATGAAATTTAAATTTTCAAAAAAATTATGCTGAGTTTTTCTATACTTTGAGCAAGTTTTGAACAATTCAAGTTTTGGGCATACCTTCAGGCTAATTCTTATTTTTTCTGAACAAAAACACACAATAAAGAGATATGTTATAGTTACACTGTATTCCACAGAAACAAATTACACACAGATAACACACATCCTGTTTAACCATGGAAGATTATGAACACTAATTCTTCACAGATGATGTCTTTGGAGGTGATCTTCACATAGATACTTTGGCCAAATTGAGTGAAAAGGCTTATACTAGAGTATTGGATTCACAGGACATTGCAATGTAACACAAAGCTAATTTAGCTGAGTCTCCATGCAAGTAGACTGGGTGCCATCCCCCTTGGTTATAAATAGACCGGGCTTCCTAAGTGGTCTTTAAACTAGATAGGAAGGGAATCTCTATCTTCATTATATAGGAAGGGACAATCTGTCAGACTTCTAATGGAGTGTGTCTTAATTTTTAGACCAGAGTCAAACCAACAAAACGAACAACAACAAAAAATGTGAGGACTCAAGCTAGGCTATAACAATGACAAATTTATATCCACACATCATTTTAGAAGTAGAGTTTTTGCTTAGTTAAAAACATCTATTGTATGAAACACTTCCAGTATGAATAGAAAGACAATGGAGATGTTCTACAAAAGATGACTAAAAAGGAGGTATTACTAGTCTGAAGGGTTTATGAATGCATGCAAGGGATATTACAGCTATGGTGTAGTGTACAAAGCAAAGAGCATATACAATAAAAGATGATAAAAAAGTCACTGCATGCTTGATAGTTTAATATAATGGCATAACTGAAACTTAGTGGAAGGTGGCTCACAACTAAAATAGTCATGCTGAGGGGTAGGAAGAGTTGGAAGGGTAGCAATTTAAAATAACACTGGACCATGTACTGAAGATTTTGAAGCCACAAGAGTGCACTTGTACTCATGGGAGCATCAAAGAGTTTTCTGAGTTGCACATGATAAAGGCCAGTTTCCTGATCCAAGAAGAGAAAGAATTTAAAAAGAAGGGAAATCATTCTAAATCTAACTTCATTCCTACCACTAAAGGGGTACTGAGTAAGAAAGAGGTTAACAGGGAGAGTTGGGGAATAATGACCATGGATTTATCAGACACATCAGTGAATGGGTGCTAGATTTCCAGACAGTCTATGTAGGGTGGATATGGTACAAAAAAGGAAGTTTTTAAATCTTTTGAGTGTAGCAGACTGCAAAATCCTGAAAAGTCACTAGATTTAAGGTGCAACACACTACAAATGCAGTGGAAATTTTTTAAAAAAGCATGATGTGACCAGTGTGGCCTTATGAAGGACTGTTTAAGGATGAGAGGGGAAAAAAGTACCTGTACTGAAAACAGATAAATAATTCAGGTCAGTTAAAGCTGGCAGCAAAAAGATAGGGGCAGTAAAGAAGCAGAATGAACTAATGGCTAGTCAGAGGGATTATGTAGACGAAGAACTTTTACAAATATTTTAGGAGAATAAAATGCTAGAGAGAAAGTAAGACAAACAAAGACAAAATGAACAATGATTCTAAAATGACTGAATTAGTAATTTGCTTTTGTCAGTTATTAATAACAAAAATAAAGTAAAGGGATATGGATTACAGGGAGGTAACATAGGCCAGGTCAACATCGCAGTCAATGAATACTAGGTAAGGGCTACAGTAGAACTTCACTAATTCATACTTCGTTAATCAGTACATCAGATAATTTATAAACATAATCTGATAATCTCTCCTTACTTCTCGGCAGACTCTCAGTCACATCCTGAATTCTAGCTCCAGGCAAGCAGCACACTTCTCAGGATTTCCAGTCCAGATGGCAGATGGATGATTCTGTCCCCCTTAGAAGGGCGTCCCTGACCACCACCACCCTTCTTCTCCCTCTTGGGAGTGGTGTCGTGGAATCCCCATCCTTAGGACAATTAATTCCATGCCTTCTGGTCAACAGCATCTCCTTCTGATCCCTTCCCTCAGATGACTCTTCCAAGGCATTCTCAGCAGCACCTATGCAGAGAGCCTGAAAACGGTTGCTTACCTCTATCTGCATTGGGGGTATATTGGTTCTCCTCTTTCTTCTGGAGGACACATGCTGCCGACTTTCTTACTTGTTCTTCAGTCCCCCTTCCCCTCCCCCCTGCACTGCCTTCTCTGATTCTTTGGCACTCTGTGCCCGCAGTACCAAATCCTGACTTCTATCTAGGAAGTCTTTATTCTTCGAGTGATTGCTCATATGCATTCCAGTTAGGTGTGTGCGTGCCGCGTGCACGTTCGTCGGAAGATTTTTACCCTAGCAACACTCGGTGGGTCGGCTGGGCACCCCCTGGAGTGGCGCCTCTATAGCGCCAGATATATACCCCTGCCGACCCATCCGCTCCTCAGTTCCTTCTTACCGCCCGTGTCGGTTGTTGGAACAGTGGAGCGCAGCTTAGCTGACCTCCACTTCCCTAGCTACTCGTAGTTTCTCTCGTTAATTCTTGTATATAGTTCAGATTTATATAGTTGTAGTTAACTTTATTTGTTTGTAGTATAGTTAGTGTATATAGTTCACAGGAGTTCGGGGATTATCCCCTTCCCCGCACCCGGGTACTATGCCCGGTTCACAGGGTTTCACAATGCTCAGCCGGCCACAAGCCGATGCCAAGAGATCCTCTCATAAGTCCCTCGAGGAATCTCACCTAACAGATAAGTGCCGCATTTGTAAGGCCTTTAAGCCGAGAACAAAGGGGAGCGGGACTTTCGTCTCACGCAGCTCCTGAGGGAAGCAGCTCTTACTCCTCTGCTCTCCGCACCGAGCGCTGGTCAGTCTTCAAGAAGCGCTCCCTCGGCACCGGATCTCCTGGAGGATGAAGAGGCACAAGACTCCTGCTGCGTCCGAGCCGCCTGCTCCACAGCCCGAGCGCTATACTAAGTCGGACCACCCGGCACCGATACCTGCTGTGGCACCGACAATATCGGCACCGTTAACTCCGCCCATGCAAGAGCCGTCGAGTCCAGTGCTGGAAAGCTCCCCGGTACAAGCCGTGGTCGAGCTCACTCTTAAGCTGCATCAGAGCTGCCTGCTCCGCAGCCCGAGCGCTATGCTAAGTCGGACCGCCCGGCACCAATATCTGCTGTGGCACCGACAATATTGGCACCATCGACTCCGGCCACGCAAGAGCCGTCGAGTCCAGTGCCTGAACGCTCCCCGGTGCGAGCCGTGGTTGAGCTCACTATTCCCTCCACGCCGGAGACATTTCCACGGCGAGAGAGTTGATGGCAATGACAGCGCCTGCGCTGCCTCAACCCCCGGCACTGCCGGTGCGGGTTATATTGTCGATCGGCAAGCCTGCCTTGATCAGACCACCCTGCGCTGGCACCGCAGAGCGGCAACGTTCACGATCATGGTCCCGCAGATGTTCTCGGTCCCGTCGCCAAGCCAGGTGTTGACACCGCTCACGGTCCTGGCACCGTTCTCCATTTTGGTACCGGTCGTACTCGCGGCACCGATCAGTGTCCCGTTCACCGACCTGGTACACTCAGCGCTGATCCAGCTCCCGGCACCGCTCCAGGCACTGGACTCCCGACGTCGAGCCTCGAGATTTCGGTCGACCTCCCGGCACTGTTCCGATTGCAGGTCCCATTCTTGCTCCCAGTACCGGTATGCCTCCCGGTACTGATCCCTGGTGCCGCGTCGAGCGACATCAGCTAGAGATGGAGACACTGCCCAGGGCTTTTTAGCTCCTCCATGGCCATCCATTCGGATGTGCACACCAGAGTCTTCCAGGTGCCCCAGGCCCAGGACCGTGACCCCCATCAGTGGCCACCCTGTACATCTTGGGCATGCCATCAGGCCTAAGGCCTACCTGTGATCCCATCTCGCTCTGTTCCGTCAGAGCACTGGGTGCCAGAAGTGACAGTTAGCCGTCCCCTTCCGACCGGTATGGAGGAAGCCCCGGTTCAGCCACCGGATTCCCACATCCCACCGGATCAGGAGGTCGTCCAGGAGCGTGAGCCCACACAGGACCCGCTTGTCCCCGGCCTTTCTTCTCCCTCCTCCCCAGATGAGGTGGTGGCAGAAGCGTACTCCTCGGGCCCTCCCCTAATCGACTCGGGAGCCCGTCAGGACCTCCTGAGATGGGTGGCATTCAATATGAATCTCCAAGTGGGGGGAAGTCTCGGGGATACAGAATCCGGTCGTAGACATTCTGTTGGCTGACGCCCCCTCTAGAGTGGCCCTACCGTTCATTCCGACGATCAAGACCAATGCGGATTCCATCTGGCAGCCTCAAGCCACTATCCCGCCTGTGGGCACGGGAGTCAAATGCATTTACATGGTATCCTCCAGGGGCGACAGGCACCTATATGTACATCTTTCCCCCTGCTCCCTTGTCATCCAGTCCGTCAATGAGACGCAACGCCATGGCCAGCAGGCACCAGCCCCTAAATCCAAGGAGACTAGGCAAATGGACTTCCTGGGCCGTAAGATGTACTCGGCAGTTGCCCTGCAACTGCGCGTAGCAAACCAGAAAGCCCTGCTTAGCTGCTACTATGGGCGGCGGTGGGAGAATTTACGGAGTCGGTTTCTCAGAACTCCCGTCAAGAGTTTGATGCCCTCCTGGAAAAAGGGACGAAGGTGGCGAGAGCTTCCCTCCAGGCCTCGTTGGATGTAGCTGACTCCGCAGCCACGACTCTGGCCTCGGGTGTTGCCACAAGGCGCATTTCATGGCTCCAGTTATCGAGCCTTCCCTCGCAGCTGCTGTACACTATACAGGACTTGCCCTTCAAAGACAAAGGCCTGTTCTCCAAAAACAAAACAAAACAAAACAAAACAAACTGACCCTAGGCTGCAAGGCCCAAAGGCCAGCAAGGTCACTGTGCATTCCCTCTCGGCATGCACATGCCGATGACTCAGCGCCGACCTTTCCACCCAGCCTCACCACCCTTACCCTGCACCTAGACAAAGACAAGGCTTTGCCAGCAGGCGTCACTGGGGCAGTCGTAGGCGTTGGTCAGGACCCCAAAGGGGCCAAAATCAGGGTCCTCCTAACCACAAAGGGTTCTACTCCCACTAATTCCTGATCCTCAAGGCGAAGGGAGGTCTTAGACCTATCCTAGACCTGCAGGAGCTCAACAAGTTCATGATATACCTGAAGTTCCGCATGGTATCCATGGGGACTGTCATCCCATCCTTGGAACCCGGAGACTGGTATGCTGCCCTCAATATGAAGGGCGCGTATTTTCACGTCGCCATTTATTCTCCACACAGAAGGTACCTCCGGTTTGTGGCCAACCGTCATCATTTCCAGTTTACGGTCCTCCCGGTTGGTCTCTATACAGCCCCAAGTGTATTTACAGTGTCTGGCTGTAGTCGCCGCCCTCTCCGCCACTGTCGGATACACGTTCTCCGTATCTAGACGATTGGCTCATTCAAGGGACCACCGGGGCCCAAGTTACCACTCATGTGGGCATCGACAAGGACCTATTCCTGCGTTTAGGCCTGATGATCCATATAGAGGAATCCACCCTGATTCCCACACAGGGAATAGACTTAATTGGGGCCATCCTGGACTCCAGTCTCGCACAGCCTACTTACCTACGCCTTGATTTCACGTGATGGTAACCATTGTACAAGGTCTACGGACCTTCCCGACAACTTTGGCTTGCACTTGCCTAGGTTTCCTGGGTCACGTGGCTCCCTGCACATTCGTAACCAAACATGCCAGGCTTCGCCTCCGTAAACTTCAATTGTGACTCACCTCGGTGTACCACCCGGGCAGAGACAGCATGGTCATGGTCGCCTTGATTCCCCCCGAGCGTCCTCGGCTCCCTCGACTGGGGGTCGACGCCCTCCCTGATGTGTGCGGGGATGCTGTTCCATCCACCTCACCCCTCGGTGTCCCTCATGATGGACGCCCCATTTCTCGGCTGGGGTGTTCACTTGGGACAGTTTCACACTCAAGGCCTTCGGTTGGCTCAACAGCTGGCCTTGCACATCAATGTCCAGGAGCTGAGAGCAGTCTGCCTTGTGTACCAGGCGTTTCAGCAGCACCTGCAAGGCCGTTGTCTCTCGGTGTTCACAGACAACACAACGGCCACGTGTTACATAAACAAGCACGGAGGAGCACGGTCCTCCCCTCCTTGCAGGGAGCTATCCAGCTCTGGGTCTCCTGCACAGCCCAATCGATGGACCTGGTAGCGTCCTTTCTCCCAGGGGTCCGGAACACTCTGGCGGATTGCCTCAGCAGATCCTTCCTCGTCTCTCAAGTGGTCGATTCCTCTGGACGTTATCCATTCCGTTTCCGGAAGTGGGGTTTTCCCCGCATAGTCCTCTTTGCTCTCGCAAGAACAGAATGAGAGAGAAGTTCTGCTCATTCCAAGGCCTCTCCCCGGGCTCGATCTTGGATGCTTTTCTGATGCCGTGGCCGAGCCGTCTGCCGTACGCTTTCCCGCCGTTCCCGCTGGTTCACAAGGTCCTGCTAAAACTCCACAGGGACAGAGCGCACCTGATCATGATCGCTCCAGCGTGACCCAGGCAGCTCTGGTACACCATGTTGCTAGACCTGTCGGTAGCCAACCCGATTCCCCTGCCTCTTTGCCCAGACCTCATAACGCAGGATCACGGCAAACTTCACCACCCAGACCTGCAATCCCTGCACCTCACAGCATGCCTGCTGCGGGTCTAAACCGATCCGAGTTACATTGTTCTGCCTCGGTTCTACAGGATTCTCCAGGGTGGTAGGAAACCTTCCAATCGGTTAACGTATCTGGCCAACTGGAAGTGTTTCTCCTGCTGCTACGAAACGCACAATGTTTCTCCCACCGAGGTTCCGATCCATTCCATCTTGGACTACCTCTGATCTTTCAACAGCAGCGCCTGGCGCGGTCATCATTAAGGGTACACTTGGCAGCCATCTCTACCTTCCACCCAGGGGAGAATGGCCGCTTCTTATTCTCACACCCTGTGGTTTCTAGGTTTCTCAAGGGCTTGGGGCATTTATACCCTCAGGTTCGCCGCCCTGCCAAAATCTGGGTCTTCAACCTGGTTATAACCAGACTTATGCCTGCCCCATTCGAGCCACTGACAACATGCTCGCTGAGATACCTGTCCTGAAAGACAGTTTTTTCCTTGTAGCCTTTGCATCGGCCAGACAAGTCTCTGAGCTTCGGGCTCTCACAGTGGACCCATGGTATACTGTGTTTCGCAAGGACAAGGTGCGGTTGTGACCACGTCCAGCCTTCCTCCCTAAGGTGCTGTTGACCTTTCATATCAACCAGGATATCTTCCTTCTGGTCTTCTTTCCGAAGCCACATTCATCCCGGAGGGAGCACATTTGCCCTCCCTAGACGTCCTTAGGGCGCTCGCTTTTTATATCGAGCGGACAAAGCCCTTTCGTACGCCCCAACTCTTCGTTGTACTGGCAGACCGAATGAAGGGCCTACCTGTCTCCTCCCAGAGGTTTTCATCTCGGGTGACGTCATGCATTTGCACCTCCTGTGACTTGGCCCATGTTCCATCGAGCCACTTTACTGCTCGTTTCACCAGGGCTCAGGCTTCTTCTGCTGCCTTCCTGACTCTCATACCCTTCCAGGGGCTATGTCGTGCAACTACCTGGTCCTCGGTCCACACCTTTGCCTCATTGGTCCAACAGTCCAGAGATGATGCAGCCTTTGGCTCAGCAGTTTGCATTCTGCAACATCTCACTCCGACCCCACCGCCTACGTAAGGCTTGGGAATCACCTAACTGGAATGCATATGAGCAATCACTCGAAGAAGAAAAGACGGTTACTCACCGTTGTAACTGTTGTTCTTCGAGATGTGTTGCTCATATCCATTCCAGACCCGCCCTCCTTTCCCACTGTCGGAGTAGCCGGCAAGAAGGAACTAAGGGGCGGATGGGTAGGCAGGGGTATCTATCTGGCGCTATAGCGGCGCCACTCCAGGGGGCGCCCAGCCGACCCACCGAGTGTTGCTAGGGTAAAAATCTTCCGACGAACGTGCACGCAGCGCGCACACACCTAACTGGAATGGATATGAGCAACACATCTCGAAGAACAACAGTTACAACGGTGAGTAACCGTCTTTTTTCTCTGATGCAACATAGAGTCATTTACTTGGGTCTCTAGTAATTTAGCCTTTTCTTCCAGTATGGAGACCAGCTTGCACTTTGTACAGACACAGTCACTTCTATCCTCTGGGAGAAAGACAAACATGGCACATTCCATGCAGGTCACGACAGCTGATCCCTCAATATCCATATTTCCTACCTTGTAATGTATCTAGAGCCTCTTCAGATGATGTATTTACTGCTTGCAGAAGCCTGAAAGACAAAACCTTGTGTGGCTTCTCCCCCTAGGTGAACTGTCTCTGCTTCTCCTCTGTTTGCAGTTGTATACATGTCCACCAGAGAAGTATGGGAATGGTATGAGAGTGTAGAGGCAAAAACAGGAAAGCCAAGGCAAAGAATGAATTACAGCTGGCAAGAAATGTTAGAGACAACAGGAAAGGATCTTCATATATTTCAGACAAAAAAGAAAGATCAAGGACTGTTTGGGTCCACTGCTCAATAGGGAAGGTGAGCTGGTTAATGGAAGATGATAGGAAGGCAGAGCTGCTCAATGCCAACTTTGCTTCAGTCTTCTCACAAAAAACAACATGTGACTGGACAACTAGTGGAGTTACCATAGACAATAAAGAGGAAGGGATGCAGACTGGGATAAGTAAAAAACATGTCATAGATCTTCTGACCAATTTGAATGAATTCAAATCAGTAGGGCTATTCACCTGGGGGTACTGAAGGAATTAGCTGTAGAAATCTTGGCGTCCCCAACAATAATATTCACAAACTCATGAATGACAGGATGGGTCCCAGAAGACCGCAGAAAAGCTAACATAGTACCCATCTTTAAAAAGGGGAAAAAGGAGGAGGTGGGAAACTATAGATCAGTCAACTTGACTTTGATATCTCGGAAGCTACTAGAGCAATGTATAAAACATTCAATTTGAAAATACTTGGAGGATGAAGGGGTAATCACTAGCAGCCAGCATGGATTTACCAAGAACAAATCATGCCAAACCAGCTTGATTTCCTTCTTTGACAGGGTAACTGATTTGGTGGATGCGGGAATGCGGTGGACATAATATACCTGGAATTCACCTACGCTTTTGACATATTCCCATGACATTCTGATAAGTAAGCTGGAGAAATGAGGGCTCGACAGAACTACCATTAAATGGATACAGTAACTCCTCACTTAACGTTCTCCCACTTAATGTTGTTTCAAAGTTACGTCGCTGCTCAATTAGGGAACATGCTCTTTTAAAGTTGTGCAATGCTCCCTTATAATGTTGTCTGGCTGCCTGCTCTGTCCACTGCTTGTAAGATTCTATGGAAGAGCAGCGACTTCACAAGGGAGCACTGCACAAGTTCCTCTTCTCCACCTCCTTCCCCTCCCTCCCAGAAAGTCCTAAGCGCCACCAAACAGCTGTTTGGAGGCCGCTCTTCCCTCTCCCTCCCAGAAAGTCCTAAACGCAAAGTGCTGGGAGGGAGGGGGAGGAGCGGGGAAGCATTGCATCTCCGTTCCTCCCCCTTCCTCCCAAAAGTCCTAAGCATGAAGCACTGGGAGGGAGGGGAAGGAGCAGGGATGTGGCGTGCTCTGGAGAGGAGGTGGATTGGGGGTGGGAAGAGGTGGATCTGGAGTGGAGCGGGGACGGGAAGAGGCGGGCCTGGAGCATTCCCCGGCAAAGTGGGCACCTGTTCTTCTCCGGGGAAGCTGATGCTGTGAAGGTGCTTCCTAGAGTCCTTGCCTGCCGTGGGCTGTGCCTGTGTGAGGTAAGCCAGGGGCACTTCCCAACCAGAGTACAGTATAATGCCTTTTGTCTGCCTCCAAAAAATTTCCTTGGAACCTAACCCCCCACATTTACATTAAATCTTATAGGAAAATTGGATTTGTTTAACATCATTTCACTTAAAGTTGAATTTTTCAGGAACATAACTACGACGTTAAGTGAGGAGTTACTGTACATAAATGGTTAAACAACTGCAAACAAAGAGTTACAATTAATGGAATTATGTCAGATTGGCGGGAGGTGTCAAGTGGGGTTCCACAGGGATCTATTCTGGGTCCAGTGTTGTTTAATATCTTTATTAATTACCTGGATGTAGGTACAGAGAGCATACTGATCAAGTCAGCAGAAGACACAAAAAAAGAGGGGGTTGCCAATACTTTGGAGGATAGAGCTAAAATTCAGAGGGATCTTGATAAATTGGAGGACTTGGCTTTAGACAACAAAATGAAATTCAAGAAAGACAAATGTAAGGTGCCACACTTAGGGAAGAAAAACCAAATGCACAAATACAGAAGGGGGGGGGGGGCAGTGGGAGATGGCTTGGCAGCAGCACTGCTGAGAAGGATCTGGGAGTTGTGGATCAGTCTTCACATGAGTCAGCAATGTGATGCTTTTGCTAAAAAAGCAAATGCCATTTTAGGTTGCATTAACAGAGGCATAGCATACAAGTCACAGGAGGTGATAGTACTGCTCTAACTTGGCGCTCGTTAGGCCTCAGCTGGAGTAGTGTGTCCAATTTTGGTCACCAATTTATAAAAAGGATGTAGACAAATTGGAAAGAATCCAGAAGCGAGGAAGAAAGATGATTAAAGGGATGGAATGCAAGCCTACAAGCAAAGGCTGAAGGAACTGGATATATTTGGAAAAGAGGAGATTGGGGGTGGGGGGGGATATGATAGGGATCTTAAGATATTTGAAAGGCTGCACAAAAAGATGGAGAAAAGTTGCTCTCTTTTGCCACAGAAGCAGGACAAGAGGCAGTGGGTTCAAACTACAGCATAGGAGATTTAGATTAAATCTCAGGAAAAACTTCCTAACTCTTAAGAACAGTAGGACAATGGAACAGACGGTCTTGGGAGGTTGTGGAAGCTTCTTCCCTGGCAGTTTTCAAAAGGAGGCTGGATAGTGATCTGTCTTGGATGGTTTAGACACAACAAACCCTGCACTCTTGGCATGGGGTTAGACCAGATGTCCCTTGCGGTCCCTTCTAACCCTGTGGTTCTATGATTCTCAGCAAAGAATTATCAGAATGCTTGAGTGAGGACTTGCAAGTTAAGACTTCATAGTATACCAGTAATGTTCTGTAGTTTATTTTATTTCATGTAAAAGTCATGAAATATTACCAATGAAAGCTAAATTGCAGTGAAGATGATGAATAATTTACCAATTTCCTTGAAAAACTAAATAAGATCTGCAGTTAACTAATCTCACTAGTCAAGATATTTCTTGTGATAAGTACTGTATAGGGAACTGTAAAGAGATACTGCAGAGAGTGTAATTACCATATCTATTTACTGTTGCTAAAACTGGCAAGATTTTCTGTACCATCACAGTGCACCTATAAAACAATTGGACAAAAGTTTTGAGATAAACTAACAAAAATCAAAGATAACGTATTTACTTGCTAATCCACAATGGGTTTCCTAGTCATTAATTGGAATTAGCAAAAATCTATGGTCACTGGAAAAAATAACACCCACAGAAAGTTTTACATATTTTGGGACACAGCACATAGAAGAGGGAAGCTAGGGGATACTGGCAGTTTGTGGTGAGAGCCTTGGCCTAGGAGGCTATGGATGGTCTGACGACTGATTGAGGGTGGGGATTTTTTATTGTTATGATTGATGTGATGAGACTGCAAGGAAGTTTAGAAGCAGGGTGGAGGTCACATGCAAAGTGTGAATGTGGGAGGATTTTGCAGTTAGGTAGGGCTAAGGGTGCACATTTGTGACCATCTGGGTCCTCCATTTATAAATCACTGGCATTCCAGTCTCTATTTCCCCCCCTACTGCAATCCCACACAACCTCCCCACACCCATGTATCACAAGGACCTCTTTCCCTTGAAAACACCACAATTTTATATATAATATAATTATGAATTGCCCCTGTTGCCTGCTTCTCTATTGAATCATGTGCTCACTGGTGCATAACTAAATCTTGATTGCCTGGGATTCAGAATGCCACTGAAACCTCTGGACGCACAATTAATTAGGGGTACCGAAAACTGTTCCCTAAACTTAGTACTATGTAAGGACGGGAACCAAATCACTATTATGAAACTGGGACAAATCCTTGGTTTAGATGACAACGGCACTGAGATACTTCCACATAAATGACATTCCCAGGAACCAAGCACATCTAGTTACCCTACAGATAAACATGATATTTTTTACTACAGGCAAAGGTGATATAGTAAAATGCCTAAAATTTAGTAAAGCATTTGACACAATGCCTCATAAAATCCTTCTAGAAAAATTAATTAAAAAAACCTTGGCTCTGGGTACTGGGTTTGAGGCTTACGGCTCATAAAAAAGGCAGTGATAAACGGTAAAGTACTGAATTGCGGGGGGGGAGGGGGAGGGGGAGGGGAGCGAGGTGTCCAGGAGGTGCTTGTTTTAGGCCTATTTTCATTTAGCAGCTTTATTAATGGTCCAGAGGAAGAGGCAAATAGCACATTAATTCACAGCCAACAGAGGTGCTACAAACACCAGTGAGAGCAAAGTAACACCACCACAAAGGAATCAAGGGAGGCAGAAATATGGGCAAGAGATAACAAAATGAGATTCAACTTGAAAAACACAAGCCAGTATGTCTGTGGAAAAATAAGCCAAAATACTAATATTCAGTGGGAGGGAAATACATGGAAAGCAGTCATGCTGAAAGAAAGGGAATTCAAAAGAAAAACAGAAATGATTAAGGAGCTAAAGGAATTGACTATGTATAAATAGGAGCAATGGGATTAAATTGAGCATAGGGAAATAAAAGATGATTATCTCTTAGATTGTGGAAAAGTCTCCCTAGATAAAAGGCAGAAGTACTTTAAGTAATCTAAAAAATAAAACTGGACAAAGAACCTGAGAATATATTGTAAAGAATGACTTTTATTGGCATGAGGATGAACAAATTAAGCTAATACGACTTTCCTCTCCTTGATTTTATGTGAAACTTTGTAATGGTCATATATGTTTGTACTGTAGTATTGTGCTACTGTTTATACACTATAAACTCATTAGTGAAATCGAGTATGCCCCAGAAACCATTTTCATTTTCTGAAAGGTTCATTAATTCACTTTACTCTACATGAGCAGGTAAGTTTGTCAGTTAGTCATATATGCATATGCTAAACAAACTGTTGTCTGTATCTCATATAAAGATCTGAAAGGATAATTACTGTTACTTAGGATAAGAATTCCTAACACTGCACAATAAAACAACCCTAACATTTACATATTTATTTAAATGTAAGTAGAATACATTGTACTAAACAGATTGTCTTGATGAAGTTAAATTGCAATTTTGGTCTGTTTTATAAAGTAAATTGGATTATAAATTACTGGTCCAATGACATCCTAAACAGAGAATAATAGTTTTATTCACTCACCTTTGTAAGCATACTACCAGTCAGTTAAGATTTCTGCAAAAATCTTTAAATTAAACAACACTAACACCAATGTTGTTTCTTGAGTAAAACAAAACAATTGTAGGTGTATTCAGTAGTGCCTCCTTTGTGTGCAAACACATTACATTTTAAATGTTACCAACTGTGCATAAAATAAAATAAGATACCAAGAATCAAAATCAGGCACTTAAAATCTGCACATTATTTTATAGTAAAATCTGCATCAACTGCACAAAGCCCAAGTAAACAGGCTGTGAGGAGGTATGATCAGTTGCTGCTGATAGCTATAAATTGAGCCCTTTGGAAGCCAGCACCCTGGTCACTTAGAACACCCAGTACAGCAGGTGTAGTTGGATAAAAGGGACTTAAGCAGTCTGGGTTTGGAAGGATAGAAGGGATCACTTGCACCTGTAGGGAGTCAGATGAGCGAATGAGCTAATTAGCTCACCAACTGGATAGCTCTGGGAAGAAATCAAGCAGTATAAAAGGCTGAGCCATGGAGCAGGAAGGGAGGCTCCACATAACTGCTGCTATGTTGTGATGTACCTGAAGCATAAACAGTAATAAAGACACTTGGTGGAGGTACCATGGTGGATTGTGCATGCTGCTTAATTCACAAAGAGAGCGTACCAGCCAGGGGTTCTAGGGAGCTGAAGGGACAGCCTGTTCACAGAGAGGAATAAAAAATTGTGGATATGGAATCCGATTATTCTTCCACACTACACCCTTGCCTTTCACTAGCACTAATTCCACACAAGTTTTAAAGCAGAATTTTAGTGATATGCAAATTAGTTTCAATTGTGCAAATCTCCATAGAACAATGAGGGACTACAAGGTCCTTCTGCACAACTGCTCCACATCCTGATCCCACATCTGGGGAATGACTCTGGCATGACAGGAGAGCAGGAGGGGAAAAATGGGAGTGAAAGAGACAGGTTGTCACTAGAATAACTTTGGATTTTGAATATTTTTATTTTATTAAAATACATTTATGTTCTTCTTTAATGGAAGGGCCAAGTTTTAAAAGGTCATTGCTGTCACAGAGCATGAAAGGCACTGTAGCCCTTGGGTAAGGTATATGATTTAATCTATTACCTCCCCACACACACACACCATATTACAATACAATGAATTCCCATAAGAGAATTAAGAACTAACTCTTCTCTCCTGTCTGCTAACTTAACACTTGGGGGTATTCTTTCAGCACAGTTTAACTGCGGCATAGTGCCCTTTGATGTTAAATACAAAATGAATCAGTCTCACAGGGTCAGCTCATTCTCCTCGCTGTGGCTGCTGACACACTATTTATACAAAATACCAATACACACCTTTTGGAGGGCCAATTTTTGCTTTCCCTTCCATAAGGGACATTATGCTGATACACTGCAGCAGTGCAGACAGAGAATCTGAGGCATGATTTCCTGCCTTCTGTCCCCTTGCGGAAAGGAGGTAGTAATTTCCTAGTGTCCTCACTTCCCCTTTGCCTCCTCAGACTGGTTGAGCTGTGATGTCTTAGCCATAGGGGGAAGAAGCAAAGATCCACCCCTCTGCCCAGGCTGCCTGTGTAAGAGCATAAGAGGGGTTCTTACTCCCCCTTGTATTCCTACACCACTGTACAGTCATTGCCACAATAATCACAGCGGCCAAACAATTATTTTCCTAGATTTATAGACTCGGACTCATAGACTTTAAGGTGAGAAGGGACCATTATGATCATCTAGTCTGACCTTCTGCACAATGCAGGCCACAGAATCTCACCCATGCACTTCAATAACAAACCCCTAACCTATGTCTGAGTTATTGAAGTCCTCAAATTGTGGTTTGAAGAGCTCAAGCTCCAGAGAATCCTCCAGCAAGTGACCTGTGCCCCATACTGCAGAGGAAGGCGAAAAACCTCCAGGGCCTCTGCCAATCAGCCCTGGAGGAAAATTCCTTCCCGACCCCAAATATGGCAACCAGTTAAACCTTGAACATGTGGGCAAGACTCACCAGTCAGCACCCAGGAAAGAATTCTCTGTAGTACCTCAGATCCCAACACATCTAACATCCCATCACAGACCACTGGGCATACTTACCTGCTATCCCATCATACCATCCCCTCCATAAACTTATCAAGCTTAGTCTTAAAGCCAGATATGTCTTTTGCCCCCACTGCTCCCCTTGGAAGGCTGTTCCAGAACTTCACTCCTCTAATGGTTAGAAACCTTCGTCTAATTTCAAGTCTAAACTTCATAGTGTCCAGTTTATATCCATTTGTTCTTGTGTCCACATTGGTACTAAGCTTAAATAATTCCTCTCCCTCCCTAATATTTATCCCTCTGATATATTTATAAAGAGCAATCATATCCCCGCTCAACCTTCTTTTAGTTAGGCTAAACAAGCCAAGCTCTTTGAGTCTCCTTTCATAAGACAGGTTTTCCATTCCTCGGATCATCCTAGTAGCCTGTCTCTGAACCTGTTCCAGTTTGAATTCATCCTTCTTAAACATGGGAGAAAAATATGTCATAGCAGGAAAGTTGCCAAAATTATCATCATTTCCTGTTCAGTAAAGCTGCTTTCAAACAATTTATCACTTTTTGAAGGAATGGAGTAGCAGCCATTTAGGCATAGTTTTTCAATCCATTTGTTTGCATGTCTGTAATTCATACTTTAAAGTTTGTCACTTATCTCCTGTGCAATGCTAAGAAGGTCTGAACACTCTATACTCGTTTCTTTCCAAAATTATATGCAAGATAGGGTGCACTGTGGTTTAACTTATTATGAAGAATTTTAATGAAAGGTTGAAACTTCTTCCTTCTTATCCCAAAATCAGGTATTACAGTGATAGATGCTATAAAAATTCCTATAACAAAGTAGACCAGAGCTGTTAAAACCTTGCTATGCACTGAATCTCAATTTAAAGTGGTATAAATAGGTAGTTTGTCTTTCTAACATGAAAAATGCTAAAATCCTCACGCATTATTTTTTCATTAATTTTATGTTTAAATATATACACACATGCTTGTTCAAAAAGCACACATGGGAAATACTGAGGTGTAATGTGCCTCTTTTTGTTTCATATCATCCAAAAGTAAGTTTCTGGATAACCTAAACAAGGTGTTTTCTGCATTATATCCACAGCCAGGACATCTTTGGTTTATTACAGTGGCTCTCCAGCTGTGATGTGTGGACAGTCTGAAAGTGTTCTGATTAGCTTATTTTGTCACAATGGTGAAACATCTGTCAGTGGTGTTCCCAATCCAGAACTATACACCCACACACCATGGCTACTTCATGCCTTTCTTTGTCAGACTTTTCTTTTGGGGTAAGAATTGTGGATAACACCAAAATCAGAGGGGCAGCAAACACACAAGATAATATTTTAAAGTGACCTGGACTAATTAGAACAGTGGGGGCTACAGGCAATGAGGAGAAGTTTGGTACTAATAAAATTGGACAGAGAGAATATGATCATAAACAGCACAGTAAAATGGAGGATGTTACCAAGGAGCTGCACCTTTCTCATTAAGGCAAGTTTATGTAATGTGCACAGTATGCACACATAACCAAACAGTCAATATGCCTCAGCAGGGAATGTTTGGGACTGAGAGCTGAAAGGAGAGGTTGTTCATTTAGAGTGCTTTTTATGTACTACTTAATCTTTTTATTGGTTATAGATTATTTTTATGTCTCTCTCTCCCTCGCTATTGGTAAATTTTGAGAGTTTAGTTGACTTATAGTTCTGCTAAATTTTGTAGTTTTCCCTCCTATTTGCATAGATTCCTTTAAATGTAGGTATTGGGATTTTGTCAAACTGACCCAATTGATTGTTGCAATAGTGACTTTTACTTTCATAGCACAGTAGAACCTCAGAGTTATGAACACCTTGGGAATGGAGTTTGTTCGTAACTCTGAATTGTTCATAATTTTGAACAAAATGTTTCTTTCAAAATTTTACAACTGAACATTTACTTACACAGCTTTGAAACTTTACCATGCAGAAGAAAAATGCTGCTTTTAACCATCTTTAATTTAAATGAAATGCACAGAAAGTTTCCTTACCTTGGCAAATCTTTTTTTTAACCCCTCCCCCATTTTTAAAAAAATAGTTTACGTTTAACACAGTACTGTACAGTATTTTCTTTTTTGGGGGTTGGGGTGGGGTGTCTGCTGCCTGATTGCATACTTCTGGTTTCAAAGGAGGTGTATGGTTGACTGGTCAGTTTGTAATTCTGAGGTCCTGCTGTAATTTTAGTACCACTTCAGTTGTCTTCTTTTCCTGGTATTTGAACGTAAACATTTAAGTTATTTTTTTCAGGATTACGTAGGGCCTGATCCAATGACCAATGAATTCAATGGGAACCTGTACATTGACTTTGGTGGCCATTGCATCAGGCCTTTAATCTTCACCAGATTGGGACATGGTTTCACTGTGGTTTTTGTTGTTGTTGGTATTTTCAGACTTTATTCCTTTATGTTTGAGTAGCTTTGTAATTTTTCCTTTGCTTACTTTTATCACGGTGCTTTTCGCTGTATTCCATTGGACCACTTCAATTAATCTCCCTCCTTTGTATTCATAGCATACAAGTTCAGGTAGATATTTCACTAAGTTTTGTTGCTCTTTTCTGAATTCCCACCATTTTGTTCATATCACATTCAGGCTCCCCTATTCTCTCCGGATGAAACTATTCCACTGTGTACAAATACTTAAATATAAATTGGGCCAGACAGTAAGACTGACATAATAGGGCATTCATCAGGGAGTTAGGAGACCCAGGGAGATTCCAGTCACCCTGCTCCAATGAATATGTAAAAATTTACAGACAGTGGAACAGCTTTGACATGACAGAGAGAGAGACATGGCCCAGAATACCCAGAGCCTACCCTGGGAGGGCGAGACACCTCCTCTGGTCATTTTGTGTGGGTTTAGGCATGCTCTGAGCATACTCACTGGATTGGGCCCTGAAAGCAAAATAGGTAGGGGAATGCCTACTTTGTGAACCCTACTGAGATTTACCCATCAACTAGATACTGAGCTGCGGGGCAGTGTCTGGACTAAAGTGGCTGTGTATGTGATATTTAGGCACCTTGGATAGTTAATGGCAGAAACTATGTCTACACTGTGTTTTAAAATTTGCAGGGGCGAGTCTCAAAAGCCCAGCTCTACAGAATGGGGCTTGTTCAGCCCCAAAACAGCAGCAAAGAAGTTGTGGCTTGAGGTGAGCTCGGGCTCTGAAAGCCCATCCTCCTCCACAGGCTTCAGAGCCTGAACTCCAGCCCAGGTCTGAACATCTACACTGCTGTTTTTAGCGCAGTAGAGCAAGCCCCATGAGCCCAAGTCTGTTATATCTGGGCACTGGGACTCGCTCCCACAGGTTTTAAAACACAGTGTAGATGTACCCTATAACACTTAGGGACTTTAGGGGCCTACAGAGTTAGGCAGAAGCTGAGCAGGGGTTTTGTGAAGGCAGTGGCACCCAAATGTGGAACTTGTGTGCCCAACTCTTCCTTGTGAATCCCAGTCTCAGTGTCTTATGGATACCTATTTATCAGTAGAGTGTAGATATCATAATCTTTAGTTCCTTCTTTGCAATGTATTCATGTTACATAACACATGAATATGTTATTAGCGTACACATGGAAATACTCTGATTTATTAAAGTAAATAGATAAAGGAGGCATCTGATTGACTAATGAGGCTGAAAAGTTGTGTATCTAGCCCAGAAAATCTGTAGAAATATTTGAAAGATGTTTTCTCTACTTTTTTGTTAATTTAAGTGTGATGTTGGTACCTTCAATCATCTGCTTAGTTGAAGTATATCTGCCTTTGCCTACAGAACCTTTGTGATGGACTGAAGATCAAAGCATGAGTAGAAAGGATCTGGGTGGTTTTAAAATATAGATTAAAAATATACTAGAAATAACCCAACAAAAATATGTGGCTTACTAGCTGACATGTCTATTTCAGAGCCAAGCAGCATACTCATTCCACTATCTGCTATAAAAGACTCTGAAGAAAGAGGCTGAAGCACTTCAAAGTAAAATGTCTGTTTCCTAATGAAACACAAACATTACATTTAAAAATTCTTAAAATGTGTTTTATTGTATTTTGATTAGGTTTTTATGAAAAATTGTTTTTAGAACTTTAAAATATATTTCTAAGAGTTTCCTCTGCCTGCCTGTTTCTGATATTTATAAAGTGCTCATGGTGGTAAAGAATGATTTCATTATAAAAACAAACAATGTGGTGCAAGAGTCCATGCCAAAGTCCAGTCGCATTGCAGAATGGAAGGAGGTGGGGGTCATGCTTACACACTAAGAGGTCAATCAAACAGATGTAAGTTAAAGAAGGGTAAACAAACAAAATAAAAAAAATATTTGCAACCATAGCAGTATTATTTCACAACTGTGAATTTAACCTAATTTGTTCACTATCAAACTTGGGAGTTTTTCAAACTGTGGTCCATGTTTTAGAGCACTTGTTTGTGGGCCGTAATTTCAGAGCCTCTTCTTAACCCTATCCGTTTACCTGTGCCTCTTCAGGGACCCCTTTCACAACAAACAATTACTAGATGTGGGCTTACTTCTAAATCTTAGAGAAACAGAAGAAGTGCCTTGAGTTCAGAAGGAAGTAGTTTTACTCACATTTTCTAGTCCCAAAGAAGAAGGGGGTCTGGTGTCCAATTCTGGATTTGAAACTTGTCAACATCTTCATCCACTGCTTCTTATTGAGGATGTTAACCCTAGCCTTTATAATCCTATCCCTAGATTTCCCAAAACTGGATTGTGGCTCTTGATCTCCAGGCAGGGGCGGCTCTAGGAATCCCGCCGCCCCAAGCAGGGCGGCGCGCCACGGGGCGCGCTCTGGCGGTCGCCGGTCCTGCGGCTCCAGGGGACCTCTTGCAGACATGCCTGCGGAGGTTCCGCTAGTCCCGCGGCTCCGGTGGAGCATCCGCTGGCATGCCTGCGGGAGGTCCACCCGAGCCGCGGGACCAGCGAACCCTCCGCAGTCATGCCTGCGGGAGGTCCACCGAAGCTGCGGTACCAGTGGACCCTCCGCAGTCATGCATGCGGGAGGTCCACTGGTCCCGCGGCTCCGGTGGACCTCCCGCAGGCATGACTGTGGAAGGTCTGCCGGAGCTGGCTGCCGCCCTGCCGGCAAAATGCTGCCCCAAGCGCGCGCTTGGCGCGCTGGGGTCTGGAGCCGACCCTGTCTCCAGGACATGTTTTCATATATCAGTCCACCCGGCACACAGATAATACCTGAATTTCCAAGTGGGAAGTTCCCACTGTCAGTACAGAATTTTTCAACAGCCCTAAAAGTATTCAGCAAGTGCTTCACAGTCATAGTAGCTCACCTGAAAAAGCAAGGGATCCAAGAATTCTCATCTCACGACAATTGGCTCATTTGAAGTAGAACTATTTCCCTAGATGTTGAAGTGACAATGTTGAAGTCCCTCACTGGAGGAGAAAGTCTACCTCCTCAGGCAGGATCACCTCATGAGAGTGGTCCCTGAAGAAGAGCTGGGAAGGGGGTTTGTGAGGAGGAAGGAGGTGAAAAACTCAATTGTAGCCAGAATCTGGTCTCCACTTGTCCGTTGTTATTGCCTTCCAGTTGTGGAGGATGTATGCTAAGCAGACACCAAATGTTCAGGGGGGATGGGTGGCATCAGCAATTCTCAAGCATCCTGTCTAAAATAACTTCTGGATGGTGGGTGGGGTTCAGTGACTGAGGCTGAGGTGGAGGAGGTTCCATACTTCATTCTCTGGCCAGGATTCTTCACAGAGCTCTGAGTGCTCAGTTCCTTTGTCTCCTCAGGTGAAGGATAACTTTGGGGTTCTCTCCTGCCATGTCATTATAGTCAGTACATTTTGAAATGCATTCTTCTGAAGGATATACCCAGATAAAATTCCATTTACCTGTTGGATATAGATACCATGCTATCTGATACTCCATGCTGGGTCCTCCCACACTGGTGATTTTTTACAATGCAAATGATCTCTTCCTGCAACCTCTGTTACAAATGAATAGCTCATTGAATTTGGCTAGATCTGGATTGAGGTGTTGGCCTCTTTTCTTTGGAGCAAACTCATCTGTCAATCCCCCCATGACATGCCTGGTTTAAACACATTTGTGTCACATAATTCCAGCATATGTTTAAAGTTCTTTGTGGGCTTACAGTACATACATCACACAATAATATTAATGATCAGTAAGTTATAAGTTTTCCAGTGATATATTACATATCACCTTCTGGGTAAGTAACATGATAATAGTATGCCATCTGGTATTGGGGTGTTCTTAAGGTCACAGTAGGTAAATAGAATTTCTGACCCTTTAGATGATACAAATTAATGCCTCTTGGACCTTTTCAAGGTGTGGGCCACAAGATGCCTGATACCACTCTGGCTGGTTCCATGATGGTTTTGTTCACTGGGAGAGCCACCTGACTGGGTCCAGCGTGCTGCCAGATGTGCAGGAGCTTATGCTGTGTATCACGAACTTCTGAGTGTGATTTGGAGTTCAAAAGCCATCCCCTACAACAGCTGTCAATGTTGCCTGTGGTCATCAGGTAGGGATGAGGAGGATGGGCTGATTGCCTCATTGGGTGAGGGGGACTATACTCCCATTGGTACCAGTGGATCTGTCTCAACATCTTCCTCCCCATACTCTGGTGGTGCCAACTATTGCTGTCTAGAAGGGGAGGGATGATGGGACCCACACACAGATCTGGAATATCTAATATAGTGATCCCATGGAGCCCAATATGGCCGGTATGGTGGATCAACTTGTTGAGGGGACCGCAAGTCATTAGATACCATTGGTCCCCAGGAAAGTCATTTCTGGTTGAAGGACAGGTCCCAGACATGCTAAAATCTCTATCTGGGCTAACCTCCCTATGTGGAGGTGATGGTTCATCCAGGATGTCAGATTTGGCTGATGAAAAGGGTAGGTTCTGGCTTCACTGTCAGTACTGCTAGATGAAGGTTCCAATTCGTGGCTGAAGTAGGACAGTAGCCCATTCTTCTCAAGGTGGGTTTCTCTTCCACATTTGAGATATTCCTCAGGAGGAGTGGACCCAAAAGAACAGCATATTGAGGGTAAAATAAGGCAAAAAGATCCTCCAGAGAGGTATAAATTTCAGTCTGTCCGACAGTGCAAGGTGCCCTAACAGTTGGAACCAATGGATGCAGTGCGCCCACTGGCATGGTGGTTGGAGGGTCCTAACAGGAGTAACTCAGTGCCATTCAAGAGAAGTCCAACCTGGAACTCTTAGTTGCTGCTGGCGATGCCAATCTTTTGGCTTATGAGCTGGAACAGAACAGACAGATTTTCTCTTTTCATGCCTTATCCCCATGATCGGGAGGTTTAGGCAGAGCAAAGTCTTTAGGACCTGTGCACAAGGACTCATCTGACCAGGACAGTGTCAGGGAGGGATCCTTTCTTTTAGGAGTGGATCTAGAAAGGGATCTGCTATGTCTACAAGAGTGCCTCCTACTCTTATGAGAGACTTGAGGCAATGGTTTCTTAGGCTTAACAGTTCTGGCTTGTGCTTTGCAGCTCATGGTCAGAGGAGTGCTGCTCATAGCCCAAGGCCAAAGTACAGGAGGGTTTCCCTGGCCTGGATCCAATTGGGATTTCATGGCCTTTTCCAAGAGGTACTTCCTCAGTTGATGCTGTGACAAAGTGGGAATGTTCTGTAATATTTTTGTGAATCCCATGAGAGCCTCAGTTTCCCCCACACTTTGCATTGCTACCCAGTGGGGGGAAAAGCCAGGGAAGACTAAGACACAGTTGTGTGTGTCACTTCCCTGTCCCGCGGGAGGGAGGGGGGTATGAATAGAGTAATTAAGGAACTGGCTGAAACTGACCCAGATCAACAAGGGTCCAGAAAGACACTGCAAGCTCCAATGGCTCATGAATTGACTCTCACAGAGAAGCTGAGCAGAGAGCCAGCTCTAGAACAAAGGATTGAGAAGTTTGAGGTGGAGGAATAAGCATAGGCTCTGGAAGAACCTGGTGGCACTATCACCTGCGAACTGAATAAGAAAAGAATTCAGAGAGAGAGAGAGAGAGAGAGAGAGAGATATCCTGAAAATGGAATTCACTACAATGTGGCTAGTGAACTGTGGCTTGACCAGAACGAACTATGCTTTAACCTTTATTTCCCTATGCTAACCTAAGGACTTCCAATGCGGTGTTCCTCTTGACTAATAAATTCTACCCTGTTTTGAAAACCTGGTTTGAGTTGCTCCTGTAAATACTGGCTGGGGTGCATTAGTCCCTGAAGACTGTACAAGAGTACTACCAAGAGTCTATCTCAGTTGGACTTGCTAAGCAGAGCTCATGGTGTGGAGCCCAGTAGCTCAGTCTAGGAAGTCACGAGGCTCCGTGATCTACCCTGAAAGGAGAGAGACCCACTTTGGGGGTCTGGCGTATGAAAGGGGTTCTTCCTAGATACTGTTTAAAAATGGGGACATAGCACAGATCCTGTGGATCTATGAAAGTAGCTCCTGTTCCTCCTTGAGTTTGGAGAAGGAAGAAGCAGCAGATGCTGCACGTGGCAGAGATATGAGCCTCCGCAAGGCAGTAAAAGCAACGTTGATGGTTATTGCTGAATGCGTCTCCTGTTCCCTCTCAGTTCTTAAAAACCAGGACTCTGGACACAGTTCTTCTCTAAAGGGAGAAGTAAGGGAAAGTCCCTAAGGCAGAGAAAACTACTCTACTCTAACTGTAAAACAACTAAGGCTTCAAATCAGTAAAATTGTACAATAATGCACAAAAATGTGCAGGATAAGAAAATGATGAAGAATCTTCAGACTCTGGCGATACGATGGTAAGAAGGAACTGGAAAGGCATTAGTCAGTTTGAAGCATGAAGGGAACAATGAAGCATGCAGGCATGGATCAATGGACACTACTTGCTACAAATCTCTGATCTCAGGCAACTGAAGCGCATGGTTTGCCTCATGTGGAAAACACATGAGGACCAACACTTGGAGAAGAACTAGGATTTTTTATTATAGGAAAAAGAAAATGTTCTCCACTCTTAAAATAAATACATAGTTGTAATTCATTGTACATAACAGCATACTTTAGCTTTTGTTTAATGAGCACTGAAGCATTCAGTTACCTTCTGGACAGTTTACTGTGGTCAGAGAAAAGCCTTGTCTTTCATTTCTGAGAAGATTTGCAAAGATACTTGGTAGCTGATTGCACTTGTTTCCTTTAATTCAATTTTTTACTGCAATCCATCTAAAGCTTTTGTTTGTCTGACTAACGAGCTGCCTGTCTTTCTCACTAAAACCTACTTCGCCCATTGTAAAACTAAGAAGATTTCCGTCAATCATCATTCCCAATCCAATTAGTGAAAGCTCTACCATCGGCAGAGTCAGCAAAGAGCATGTCATTTCTACAACATTCCAAACCAATAACTGAACTAGGAGCTCACAGTCACAAGAGGATATACAATTACTAAGATTTTGTATTGATTTAACAGGAAACTTTTGAAACTTAACATAACAGTAGTTGGACAAGAACTATTGCCACTGGGTTTGCAAAGATATACTTAAGTATAGCAAAGAACCACATTTCTCCTTAAGGACCTGATCCTGCTCTAGCTGAAATCAATAAGAGTTTTGTCATTGATTTTAATAGTGACAGATCAGACCTATATACCTTAACACACACTGCACCAGTTTTAAAATATCTCTTGCAATAATCTATTTTAGATTTTGCTCTAACTACTGGTCTGCAGACTCAGTCTTTCATTACAATTCAACAGGCTTTTCATTATGATGGTGCTAAACCACTGTTAAGGCTTAAAGATTCAATACCAGAAATCCAATGTTAAAAGCAGCTTCATTCATTTATATTTTACTGGATTATAAAAAAAGACCATCTTGTCAAAAACGTGCTGTGTATTATTGAGTAAACATTCAGTTTTGGTGTGAGGGCATGCTACTTGGTCAGTAGTACGAGGACTTAGTTTGAATGGTGGTTTCCTTTTTCTATGAAATCTCCCAACACTGATTCAGGATTCATGTCTCACTGCTTTCTCTCCTTTACTATTATTTTATTATTAATAAAGCTACAATGTAGCACAAATTGCTTTGGGAAAAAAAAGATAAATAAAAGATAAATATAAGATCTCTCAGAATTAAAGCTTTGGGGAAAAATAAAAGGAATGGATTGTTTTTCCCAAAAGAGATGAGAAACTAGATAATGTAGCCACCAGCAAGATCACAGATGTAAATTGGTTAAGTCTGTCAGCATTAGAGAAAATTTGTCTATACAGAAGAGTCTGGGGAATTTAAGAATGGCCAATAAAACAACAATTTTCTCCTACCTGAGGGAACCAAGCTGTAAAAATCTATCAAATTTTGAGAGGATATTTTTTGAATGACATGTTGGAATTGAACTTTTGGCTGATTTTCTAAAGTACTGAGCACCTAAAACTCCATTTGAAGTCAATGAGAGCAAACAGTGCTCAGCAACTCTGAAAATCAGATTCTGAGGAATAAAAAAGAAAAGTTATCAGAGCTAGATGAAAAACACATTCAGAAAATGGCCAAACATTTCAGAATACAGGAGCTGAATAAGAGACTGCTTCAAAAAAGTCTAAGAAAGGCACAGCATTTTCTCTGTTGTTGAATAAATGGAGTATGACTTACAATGATTCTGGGTTTTGCATTTTTCTTAATCTTTCTTGTATAATACAAGACCGAAAGAAACATTTTATGAATTTAAGATCTATATTTTTTTCCTTTATCTAATGCAGAGATTGTACATACCATTAAAATTGTGAGATTTACCATGTGCAACATAGTCCAGTATGAACAAGATTCCCCAGCACAAGTAAAGAAAATACTATGAATACCACGGCGTAGAAAGCACCAAGATTTTATTGGCAGTCCCTTTAGCGTTCTCTTGATTTTAACTAAAGATAATTTTTACTGTGATCTTAGCAGTAAATTGTTCCTTGCATCAATAGGTATGAAAAATATTAATCACCAATTATATCACTTATAGTTTCACTTTCTATTTCCTTTATTTTTTTTAAATTAAGGAGTGGTTCTCTCTCGCTCTTAAACTGTGAAAAGCTCTGTAGTCTTACTCTAGATATTTTTCATTTTTAGTAGCGGGTTAGCATATTGTCTTCTGTTGCAAATCTATCTGTACTCTATAACATAGGAAGGAATATTTAAAATCAATTAACATAATATTGAATATTCCAAATAATATAAAAACACTACACAAAATTCTGTATGTAGTTTTTTTGTATGTAATGTGAAAATGTTGACTGCTTAAAATATATTGCTGAAGCTGCTTGGATCTGTCAGTGTGAAAACAGGAGAACTGCCTACCATATATGAATAGGTTTCTAGGAATTATCTAGAAATGTTTATTTTTATTCAACTCCTCAATTCCTTGTACAACAGTTGTAAATTTGTAAATATTTAGAAATGAACACCTTTCAATGAAGTTAACAAAAACAATCTTGTCATATCAGGTGATTGCAGTGCCATGGCTGGCTGAACAAAAGAAGACTATATAAGACTTAGCTTACATATCTTTCAGTCACATTTGCCATTTTTCTAGCAAAGCTTGCTTCTTTTCGCAGTTTTGAGTTTGCTGTAATAAAGACATCGCATGATGAGAAGGGCAGTGTATACTGACTCAACTCCACTGAAGTAAATAATAAACATCTCTGTTTATGATATGCACCTTTTTATAACACAAAAAATATATGGCTCCTCTGAAGTTCCTTATGAAGAGTGTCTGTAACGTAAGTATTTCTAGTGATCTACTGCTGTATTTCTTGTTCTCTCTATAACTCTGTCTTCCCTGCTGCATTATGTCTGAATTAGTGTGAAAATATCTGACTAAAACTATAATAGATCATATTTATATAAAATACATTTAAAAAGCTATTTTGAACACACAGTATTCTGTTGTGAGCTTTCTGATCCAGGGTTGAACAATGGAATTTGCAAGAGCTCAACATCACACAAAAATCAAACCATCTACAGTAAAACTTTGTTATCCAGCATGTTTGGGGAATGGAGGGTGCCCGTTAGTCAAAAATTCCGGTTAACTAAGAGTTATACTTACCAATGGAATACCAATTTTCAAAGAATTAGAACACAATAAAATGAATAAAGTATAAAATAGTATACAGGTACTCACCAATCCGGTAGTAGTACTGCACTGCAGAGTGGTTGGTTTCCTGAAGCACTTAAGTGTATACAGGTAAAGTTTTCTATACAGTAGATTGTATTATGACACTACATATCACTATGGGCAGCGCATGGCATACACCCAGATCACTAAAAATACACTTAACACAAACTATACTGAACATAATTTAATCTTTCTTTGATGATTCAGAAGGCACTTCTGGATCTTGCAGTGCCTCATGGTCATCATTATCAACATCAATTATCATTGTAGATTTAGAAGGTGTAGGAGATTGGGCTAAATCTGTAGTAACCCTATGACACATCCCAGAAGCTGCTTTTTTGAATAAATCCCTGATATCAGCTTGCTTACTTGTCTTGTGCCTCTTTTGCATAAAAGTAGAGTGCAGAATGTGCAATTGCATAGCCCCCTGGGCAATATACTAGTCCTGGTTACTAGATTGAAAATTTATATTGGGAGAGATCAGAAATGCCAATTAATAGAGCTTTCTGGTTGATAAAGTGCCGGCTTTGACAGCACAGTGCCAGCTTCGATAGCACAGTTTTTACTGTATAATTTTTTTCCAGTAAACCAGTAAATGCTTGAAATTATATGAAGAGATGATTTTTTCAAGTATGGCGCTGTAGCGTTTGTATGTGGATTTACAGTTCTGTGGGAAAGACAATGTCCAATAAAATAAATCACTGGCCACAAAAATAACAGTTCTGCAATTCTGATGGTGCAAGTGGTGCTAAGAAGCATACAGTCTGCACATGTGTTCTTAAAGACAAATGTTTTCCCAGGGCCTTAACTCCTCATGCTATTTGGGACTAACAGCAAAATGGAGTTAATTCTCAGGCTAAACCAGCAGGGTGGCAGCAGGTAGGATGTTGAGAAATCTCTCTGAGGGCTACCTTAGAGGAGTAGTACAGTTTCAGAGGAACGTGTTCGGTCTCGTAGTTGTATAAATTTGATATGATACAAATGCTGATGCATACGGAGGGAATATCCCTGTCTATGAAAAACAGACAGCAAAGAGTAATGATGTGAGAAAATTATATATGGCCATTCCTGACACATTGCTCAGATGGTGTAAATTGATGTAGCTCTGTTGATTTCAATGAAGCTACTGTCCTTTTCTTTTGGGATGACACCTCTCTCTTGGCGTGCACCATAGTTTGAACAGGTGAATGAGAGAGAGTCTTGCGTTCAGGGGCTTTTTGTTCCCTGCAGTAGCATAAAGGCAATTTTTATCTTTTGTCTATCTTCTCTCTTTTAAATATAGTGATAACAGATTATTTATGCTGAAATTCTATAGCTGCTTAAATACAGATGCCTTTCTAGAAATCCAAATATGGGAGAGTTTAATCTGATAATCGTTTTTGTATACCAAAATCAATACTATTCATTTCTTCTTCTTTGTAATACAGTGAAGCCTTGATAAAATCAATCCATTAGAACAAGAATAGAATTGTGCTATTATCTGCTAATAATATTGCCATATTAAATTTAATCCTTAACACCACATTGTATGGGTTCTTTTGACAGGGTGATTTTTTAAAAATCTCAACAATCTCAACAATAGTTTTTTTTTCCAGAAATTTCAGGCCCTATTCTATTAAAATAATATGTGGCTAGCAGGCAAAGTGCCATTATATAAAGTTAGAAGTTAGGTGCATTTACTTTCTCTTGCATATAATGGCTATACAAAAGTGTGTGTGTGTGTGTGTGTGTAAATTAAATAGCAGGCAACTGAATTGCAATACGTGATTCTTATGACATTATGAATGACATCGCTATGGAAACAAAACTTCAGTTTTAGTTGCCAGAACCCCAGATAAAAAGATAGCAAGGCTTTGTAATTGAAGGGTTTTTTTTGAAAATTATATATATCTAATACATCTCTTGCATGGGTTCAATTCAAACCTGCCTCTTTCTGTACTGCTGCTCCCTCCTTACTGCTGTCACTGTCCCATCTAGTTGCCACTTCTTATAACTGGCTAAGACATTAATTCACAAAATGCAGTTTACAACACTTTGTCTTTATGTGGGACCATTAGAAGTATTTGTATTTAAAACAACATAATTAGAAATCACACGCATTTTACAGAAAGACCAGATCTAAGTCTAGTAACCGGGACAAGTATACTGCCCAGGAGGCTATGCAGTTTCACATTTTGCACTCTACTTTTATGCAAAAGAGGCACAAGACAAGTAAGCAAGCTGATATCAGGGATTTATTCAAAAAAAGCAGCTTCCAGGTATGTCATAGGGTCATTACAGATTCAAACCAATCTCCTACACCTTCTACATCTACAGTAATAATTGATGTTGATAATGATGACCTCAAGGTATTGCAAGATCCTAAAGTGCCTTCTAAATCACCAAAGAAAGATTAAATTATGTTCAGTATAGTTTGTGTTAAGTGTATTTTTAGTGATCTGGATGCATGCCATGCACTGCCCATAGTGATATGTAGTGTCATAAGATAATCTACTGTATAGAAAACATGAAATATATGGCAGAATGTGGGTAAAACAGAACAGGAGACATACAATTCTCTCCCAAGAAGTTCAGTCAGAAATTTAATTAACGCATACATTTTTAAATCATCATCAGCATGGAAACGTCCTCTGGAATGGCAGCCGAAGCATGAAGGGGCATATGAATGTTTAGCATATCTGGCACATAAATACTTTGCAACACCAGCTACAAAAGTGTCATGCAAATGCCTGTTCTCACTTTCAGGTGACATTATAAATAAAAACCAGGCAGCAAGCAGCATCTCCCATAAATGTGAACAAACTTGTTTGTCTTAGCAATCAGCTGAACAAGAAGTAGGACTGAGTGGACTTGTAGGCTCTGAAGTTTTTCATTTTGTTTTTGAGTGCAGTTTTTTTGAGTTATGTAACAAAAAAATCTACATTTGTAAGTCACACTTTCACATTAAAGAGATTGCACTACAGTACTAGAATAAGCTGAATTGAAAAATACTTGATTATTATTTTTATAGTGCAAAAATTTGTAATAAAATATAATATAAAGTGAGCACTGTACACTTTGTATTGTATTCTGTGTTGTAACTGAAATCAATATATTTGAAAAAGTAGAATTTGAAAGTGGAAGGCAACTTGGGTGAAAGTGATCATGAAATTATAGCGTTCACAATTCTAAGGAAGGGTAGAAGGGAGTACAGCAAAATAGAGACAATGGATTTCAGGAAGGCGGATTTTGGTAAGCTTGGGGAGCTGATAGGTAAGGTCCCATGGGAATCAAGACTGAGGAAAAAAAAACTGAGGAGAGTTGGCAGTATTTCAAAGGGACACTATTAAGGGCCCAAAAGCAAGCTATTCCGCTGGGTAGGAAAGATAGAATATGTGGCAAAAGACCAGCTTGGCTTAACCACGAGATCGTGCATGATCTAAAAAATAAAAAGGAGTCATATAAAAAATGGAAACTAGGACAAATTACAAAGGATGAATATAGGCAAACAACACAGGAATGCAGGGGCAAGATTAGAAAGGCAAAGGCACAAAATGAGCTACAGGAATAAAGGGAAACAAGACAACTTTTTCTCAATACATTAGAAGCAAGAGGAAGACCAAGGACAGGGGAGGCCCACTGCTCAGTGAGGAGGGAAAAACAGTAACAGGAAACTTGGAAATGTCAGAGATGCTCAATTACTTCTTTGTTTCAGTCTTCACCAAGAAGTCTGAACGAATGCCTAACATCGTGAATGCTAATGGGAAGGGGATAGGTTTGGAAGATAAAATAAAAAAAGAACAAGTTAAAAATCACTTAGAAAAGTTAGATGCCTGCAAGTCACCAGAGCCTGATGAAATGCATCCTAGAATACTCAAGGAGCTAACAGAGGAGGTATCAGAGCCTCTAGCTATTATCTTTGGAAAATTGTGGGAGACAGGAAAGATTTCAGAAGACTGGAAAAGGGCAAATATAGTGCCCATCTATAAAAAGGGAAATAAAAACAACCCAGGAAACTACAGACCGGTTAGTTTAACTTCTGTGCCAGGGAAGATAATGGAGCAAGTAATTAAGGAAATTACTGCAAACACTTGGAAGATGGTAAGGTGATAGGGAATAGCCAGCATGGATTTGTAAAGAACAAATCATGTCAAACCAATCTGATAGCTTTCTTTGATAGGATAATGAGTTTTGTGGATAAGGGAGAAGCGGTGGATGTAGTATACCTAGACTTTAATAAGGCATTTGATACAGTCTCGCATGATATTCTTATCAATAAACTAGGCAAATACAACTTAGATGGGGCTACTATAAGGTGGGTGCATAACTGGCTGGATAACCGTACTCAGAGAGTAGTTATTAATGGTTCCCAATCCTGCTGGAAAGGTATAACAAGTGGGATTCCGCAGGGGTCTGTTTTGGGACCGGCTCTGTTCAATATCTTCATCAACGCCTTAGATATTGGCATAGAAAGTACACTTATTAAGTTTGCAGATGATACCAAACTGGGAGGGATTGCAACTGCTTTGGAGGATAGGGTCAAAATGATCTGGACAAATTGGAGAAATTGTTTGAGGTAAACAGGATGAAGTTTAATAAAGACAATTGCAAAGTGCTCCACTTAGGAAGGAACAATCAATTTCACACATACAGAATGGGAAGAGACTGTCTAGGAAGGAGTACGGCAGAAAGGGATCTAGGGGTTATAGTGGACCACAAGCTAAATATGAGTCAACAGTGTGATGCTGTTGCAAAAAAAGCAAACATGATTCTGGGATGCATTAACAGGTGTGTTGTGAGCAAGACACGAGAAGTCATTCTTCTGCTTTACTCTGCACTGGTTAGGCCTCAACTGGAATATTGTGTCCAGTTCTGGGCACCGCATTTCAAGAAAGATGTGGAGAAATTGGAGAGGATCCAGAGAAGAGCAACAAGAATGATTAAAGGTCTAGAGAACATGACCAATGAAGGAAGGCTGAAAGAATTGGGTTTGTTTAGTTTGGAAAAGAGAAGACTGAGAGGGGACATGATAGCAGTTTTCAGGTATCTAAAAGAGTGTCATAAAGAGGAGGGAGAGAACTTGTTCATCTTAGCCTCTAAGGATAGAACAAGAAGCAATGGGCTTAAACTGCAGCAAGGGAGGTTTAGGTTGGACATTAGGAAAAAGTTACTAACTGTCAGGGTGGTTAAACACTGGAATAAACTGCCTAGGGAGGTTGCGGAATCTCGATCTCTGGAGATATTAAAGAGTAGGTTAGATAAATGTCTATCAGGGATGGTTTAGACAGTATTTGGTCCTGCCATGAGGGCAGGGGACTGGACTCGATGACCTCAAGAGGTCCCTTCCAGCCCTACAATCTATGAATCTATGAACAAATAAGTGATGGGACCACTAGATCCTAATTTATCTTCTTTTGCAGCAAGCCAAAAATATTAAGAGATTTATTTACAGAAAAAATTGTAACAATCAGTTTGATCGTATCAAGATGCTCAAAATTCACACTATTCTTTTTCCTTTTCCTCTTAAAAGAAATAATGACAGTGTTTATGAAAGCTGATATACAGAGCTGTGGAAATTGATACCATCAATTCATTAACATAGGATGTGGAAGGTGAATACTTTCGTCCACTGCTCCTCATCTCAATACTGGAAGGAGCAGAGGTTAATTTATCACAGTGCTTATTCAATCCATGGCATTTCTTCTGAACTGCTAACCAGGGTGCTAATTAAAGATGTGTCTGATGGTGGCTTTTGTGACGTGGACATCTGTCCACAAGAAACTGAGACCACAAGAGGCTAAAACTAGATATTAATTTTATATTAGCCACCAAACTGCTGTCAGATGGCAATGACTTTCCATTCACTACTAGTATGGCCAAAGTATGTTGAATGGTAGAGACTGATGAAGTCATGGACCTACAACTGATCTAAACTGATTTACCCCTTCCCCAATGTACCTCCACACCCCAAACTCAAGGCAATATTCTATTGCTCATAAAATAACTATGTTAAAAAACATTATTAAGGTTGCAAGGTCAAGCAATCGGAATTTAGGAAATGCCAAAATTAAAGTTGCCCTTGGTTCAGCTATATTAACCATGAGATTGAGATCATCATTTCTGTTCCTGCTGTCTCCTGCCTCATTCACTGCACAACTTTCAACTTCTGCAACAAAGGAGACAGAGGTCCTATGAACAATGTTCTTTACTACACATCCTGTGTGCTGAATGAGGCAGGAGTCATGTGGAAAAAATAGTATGTGATGATGTAATTAAAGAATGTATCATGATTAGAGATGACTGGAAATTTTTGAACAAAACTTAGTTTGGAAAATGTGAATTCAGTGGAGTGATACATTTCACCAAATCTATCAGAATTTCAACAAAGCTTTTGTGAAAATACAGGCAGATTTCTTTGCATCCCTGCTAGCTCTGGGGGACGAAGAGGCAGAGCACTGGGGAGCTCTGACTACCTGCCTCTCCCCCGAACTCTGAGGGACAGAAAGATACAGCACTGGGGCTCTGCCTCTCCACCTGCCCCTAGTTCCAAGGGATCGAAAAATCATAGCGCTGGAGGCTCTGCTTCCCCCCACCAGCTCTGGAGGATGGGCAGCAACTCTTTGGCTCCTGGAACTGGGGAGTTCGCAGGGACTCTTCTGCTCATTCCCCCCAAACTTGACACTTATTGTGCCATCCTCTCCATCCTGTTCCTGTCCCAAGTCCTGTCCCTTTCCCACCCCGGCTCCTTATTTCAGTTCCATTTTCCTTGCCTACCCAGACCCAGTCTCCAATCCTCAGGTTTCCCATCCCAGTCTCTATGCCCAGTCAGTCCTAATCTCTCCCTCTGGCTTGCTGTCCGAGTCCCACTCCCCCACCCTAGTCTTTTGTACCCACCATATCCAGTCCAGTCCCCTTGCCCAGCCAATCTGAGTTCCCATCTAATGGTCTGTTGTCCCATCTGTCTCTGCCATTCCACCCCACTGGCTTGCAATCCTAATCTCTCTTCACCACACGCCCCATCAAATCTCTATCTCCCTCGCACCTTTTCCCCAGGTCCTTGCAAATTTGCCTAGCTAGTCCCACTTCTCCCCCATATCCCAGCCCCTTGTCAAATATCTCCCCTCACCCGCCGCCCCTTAGGGTTGCCAACTTTCTAATTGAACAAAACCGAACACCCTTGCCCTGCCCCTTCTGAGGCCCCACCCCCCATTCAATCCACTCCCCTCCCTCTGTCACTTGCTCCCCCCCGCCTTATTCACTTTCGCTGGGGCAGGGGATTGGAGTGCGGGAGGTGGTGAGGGTTCCAGCTAGAGGTGCGGGCTCTGGGTTGGGGCCAGAAATGAGGGGTTCAAGGTGCGGGAGGGGGCTCCGGTCTGGGCCAGGGCGTTAGGGTTTGGGAGGGGATGAGGACTCCAGGGTGGGGTGTGGGCTCTAGGGTGGGGACCGAGGAGTTTGGGGTGCTGGAGGGGACTCAGGGCTGGGGGAGAGGGTTAGGGTGCAGGCTCCGGGACGGGGCTCAGGGCTGGGGTAGGGGTTGGGGTGTGTGTGGGGGAGTGAGGTGCAGGATCTGGGAGGGAGCTAGGTTGCAGGAGGGTTCGGGGGGTGTGGGCTCTGGCCAGGCGGTGCTTAACTCAGGTGGCTCCCGGCCGGCGGTGCAGCGGGGCTAAGGCAGGCTCCCTGCCTGCTCTAGCTCCCCGAAGTGGCTGTCATGTCCAGCCCCTGGGTGGAATGCCTATTCGAAAAGGGACCCTGGCGGCTCTGGTCAGCAGCGTTAAAAGTTTGGTTGGTGGTGCAGTGGGGCTAAGGCAGGCCTGCTATGGATCCGCGTGGCTCCCAGAAGCAGCAACATGTCCCCCCTCCAGCTCCTACGCATAGGGGCGGCCAGGGGGCTCTGCTCTTCCCACTGCCCCCACCTCAAGCACCAGTTCCACAGCTCCCAGTGGGAGCTACGGGGGTGGCACCTGCGGACGGGGCGGCGCACAGAGCTGGCTGGCTGCACCTCCGTGCAGGAGCTGGAGGGGGGATATGCCACTGCTTCCGGGAGCTGCTTGAGGTAAGCTCCGCCCAGAGCCTGCACCCTTGATTCCCAACCTGCTGCCCCAGCCCTGATCCCCCTCACGCCCTCCAAACCCCTCGATCCCAGCCCAAAGCACCCTCCTGCATGCCTCAGCCTCACCTGAGCCCTCACCTCTCCTGCACCCCAAATCCCTCATCTCCAGCTCCACCCCAGAGCCTGCATCCCCAGCTGAAACCCTCACTCTCCACGCACCCCAACATCCTGCCTCAGCCTCCTCACTCCCCCATACCGCAAGCTCCTGCCTCACCCTGGAGCCCCCTCCCACACCCTAAACCCCTCATTTCTGGCCCCTACCTGGAACCCACAGCCCAGAGCCCATACCCCCTGCCTCAGCCTGGAGCCCCCTCCCATACTCCGAAACCCATAGCACCCTCCTACACCCTAAATCTCTCATCCCCAGTCCCACCCCAAAGTCTGCACTCCCAGCTGGAGCCCTCACTCCCCCACTGCACCTCAACCGCCTGCCCCAGCCCAGAGCCCCCTCCCACACTCCAAACTCCTCAGCCCCAGCCCAGATCCCCCTCTTTCACCCCAAATCCTTCACCCCTGGCCCCAGCCCAAAGCCTGCACCCCTAACCGGAGTCCTTACCCCCTCCCCCACCCAACCGCCTGCCCCAGCCCAGAGCCCCCTCCCACACTGCGAACCCTTCATTTCTGGCCCCACCCCAGGAACTGCACTCTCAGCTGGAGCCCTCACCACACTCCAACCCCCAGAGCCAGCCCAGTGAAAATGAGCCAATGAGCGAGGTTGGAGAGTCCAAGTGACGGAGGGAAGGGGATGGAGTGAGTGGGAGGCGGTGCCTCAGAGAAGGGGCGGGGCAGGGCCTTGGAGTAGGGGCAGGGCAAGGATGTTTCGTTTTGTACAAGTAGAGAGTTGGCAAGCCTACCCATGCCCGCAGGCCCCCGGAGCTGCAGTTCCTGACCAATGAGAAGTGCGGAGCCAGCGCTGGGGGCAGCATGCAGACCCTCTCCGATCACCCCAGCACCTAGAGGCCGCAGGGACATGTCAGCCTCTTCTGGGGAGCTGCACAGAGCCAGGGCAGGCAGGGAGGCTACCTTAGCCCCGCCAACTGGACTTTTAACGGCCAGGTCAACGGTGCTGACACGAGCTGCCAGGGTCCCTTTTTCTATTAGGCGCTCTGGTCGAAAAGCGTATGCCTGGAAAACCACATCCCATTCCCTCCCATAATGGTTCCTACTCTCAGTTTCCTTGTATAGTCAGTCCCAGTTCCCCTCTCCCACCCCAAGGCAACAGGTCATCTGACTCTCGGTTCCCCTGCCCCAAGTTTCCCCCACAGCCTCAAGTCCTAGTCTCTTCAGCCAACTAGTTTCATCCTCCCCTCCCACTGGATCCCAGTCTCCTTGCCCAACCACTCCCAGATCACTCCTCCAACAGCTCCTTGTCTCCTTGGTCTCCCACTCCTGCCCTCTGCTGCCCTGGTTCTTAGTCCTAGCTTCCTCTCTACCGCCCCCCCCCCCCCAGGTCCCAGCTCTAACGTGATTGTCCAGCTAGGCCGAGTACCAGTTTCTCTCCCCTGCCTTCAGTCCCAGTCTCATCAGTCTCCTTGTCACAATCCATTCCCTTCCTGCCCCCCCGGTCCAGTTTTTGTCCCCTCTGCATTTTAATCCGATTGCTCCTTCTCCATGCTGCCCAAGTGCCAGCAGGCTAATCGTTCAGAGAACAGGAGAGAGACGGACACTCTGCTCTCAGTTCCAGTGCCTGCCCCACACTGGAGCAGCCATTATAGAGAAAGCAAGGCTTTACCCCTGTAACCTTGGGCATGCTCAATCACTCTGGGGGGACAGCACATGAACAATCTGGTCAACATAAGGAGCTGTCAGTGGATGAAGTATGCTCCGTGAACATGGACTCTTCTGAGATTTTACTTGCTAAAACTGAAGAAGTCTCAACTAAGCATGTGCAAACTGATTTTTCAAAGACTTTTAACTTGGCCAAATTTGGGCAGATTTTCACAGGGATGGCATGTCTCTGAAACAAAGCTCCCTGTCAAATTTCAAGTCCCTGTTCCAAAGCATGGGGGTGCTAGAGCTGTTCAAAAATGGTCACCAGAATTTAACATGGGCAAAACAATGTATTTTTTCTTAACCGTGTTCTGGGATATGGCTGAACTGTTTTGGCTGAACATTTTCAAAAAATTTCAGCCTGAGGTAGAGGCCCTGCGCATAAATTTCTATCCCAAATGGTTAATGTTTGGTAAAAGCAACTGAAATAGGGTCTTATAATTAGAAGTGTCAGGCAACAGTAATGTATTATAGGCAGGGCTAGTACTACTGCCCATAATAAAATTCTTAGCTATTTGTATATGGCTATTCAAGAGGTTGATGCAGTTGAGAACATGAATAAAGACCCTCCAGGAGAGGCTGCAAAGGTCATCTATAAATAACAACCCCCCTAATCCCTAGACTTCTGGCAAACACCAGTGGGACTGAAGGTATCTAATAGAGTATTGCAGAGCTTGCTCTTAGGTTTGGCCTTATTTAACAACTTCATTAATTTATCTGGTATAGGAAGTAAATAGCATTCAGAGGGTGCTCAAAAGGGAGGATTAGTGAATGTAGCGAAGACAGAGAAATAATACGAGGGCTAGAGATACTAGGTCAGAAAATAACTAAAAAAGAATCAACTTTGAAAAATTCAAATAATTTGATCTGGAGGAAAATAAACAGAAATATTGACAGTCAGTGGAAGGGAGAGAGACTCAATGGAAAGAAGGCTGAAAAGATCTACAGGTGATCTTACTGAACACAAGGCACTCTCATACTTTGCTCATCATTACAGTATAAGTGCCTGGATAATCAGTTTGCAATGTGATGTGTTTTCCCTTCCCCTGACACCAGTGTCCTGCTTCCAACTCCATTGTCATCCCTCTGCCATGTGGTAGCAAATGTCTGGGACCTTGCAGTTCAGCTTCCCAATGGGGGAGTAAAAAGCACAGTCTGAGAATATTCTACGTATAACTTGTTTTATTTACACATATTTATTTATAATTTTTTATTTGACTAAAAGTGATCATGAAATGATAAATTTCATGATTCTAGGAAAGGAAGGACTGAGAGCAGCAGAATAAGAATAATTGACTTAAAAAAGCAGACTTTAACACTCAGAACTGGAAGGTAAATCCCATTGCAAGAAAATCTAAGGGATTAAAGAGTTCGGGAGAGCTGGCAGTTTCTCAAGGAGAGAATATTAAAGGCACAACTGCAAACTATCCCAATGTGAAGGCAAGCTAGGAAGGATAGTAAAAGGTAAATAGGGCTCTATCAGGAGCTCTTTAATGACTCAAAATCAAAAAGGAATCCTACACAAAGTGGAAACTATGGGCTAACGGTTAAGAAAGAATCAAAAGAACAGCACAAGTATGTAGGGACAAAACCAGAAAGTCTAAGGCACAAAATGTTACACTTAACAAGGGACATGAAAGAAAATAGGAAGTGGTTCTTTAAATACATTCGGAGCAAGAAAATGACAAAGGAAAATGTAGGTCCTCTGGTTAGTGGTGAAGGAGCGCTAAAACTGATGATCTCAAGGAAGTCATTTAAAGCCTATTTTGCTTCAGCCTTCACTAAAAAGGTTAATAGTGACTAGATACTCAACACAATCAATGCTAATAAAGGGGAAGGAATGCATGACAAAATAGAGAAATAACAGGGAAAAGAATATTTAGATAAGTTAGATGTATTCAAATCAGCAGGGCCTGATGAAATGCACAGTAGGACACTTAAGGAACTATCAAAGTAATTACAGAACTGTTAGCAATTATCTTTGAGAACTCATGGAGCATTGGTGAGGTCCCAGAGGACTGGAAAAAAGCAAACATAGTACCTATCTTAAAAATGGGAACAAAGAAGAGCAATAAGCCTAACTCCGATACCTGGAAAGCTACTGGGACAAATTATTAAACAATCAATTTGTAAGCACAAAGAGGATAATATTTTGTCAAGAACAAATCATGCCAGACCAGTCTAATTCCTTTGTTTGACAAGGTTACTGGCCTCGTGGATGGGGGTAGGAGGGAAGCAGTAGCAGTGATATATCTTAATTTCATTAAGGTTTTTGACACAGTCTCCCATGACAGTCACATAAGCAAACTAGGAAAATGTAATCTAGAAGACCTACTACCTGAGTCTGGTACTGTTCAATGTTTTTGCTAATGACTTGCATAATGGAGTGTAGAGCATTCTTATAAAATCTGTGGATGACACCAAACTGGGAGGCACTTAGGAGGACAGGTTCAGAATTTATAATGACCTTGACAAATTAGAAAACTGGTCTGAAATCAACAAGATGAAATTTAATAAAAGACAAGTGAAAAATTCTACACGTACGAAGGAAAAAACCAAATGCAAAACTTCAAAATTGGAATAACTGGCTAGGTGGTAATACTGCTGAAAAGGATCTGGGGCTTTGTGATGATATTAGGGATACCACCTCTTTGGGGTCAGAGGCCAGCAGCTGGCTGGCTGATTAACCCCACACACTGCCTCTGGGAAAGACCTGAAGCTTAATAGGTGGATCCTCATAAAATAAGGAGTAGGAAATGGATTAGGACATCTGAAAAACCTGCCAGAGGCTGAAGCTGGGAGGAACTGCTCCCGGAAACAAAACTGACAGAAGAGAAACTGTGGGAAGTCCTATTATCACAAAGGGTCTGAGGCAAGGGTCATAAACTTTTGGGCTGAGAACCTTATAGGGGTGAGTGACAGACTGGGGAGGTTTTAATCTTGTTTTGTTGAGGAGACTTGAAATAAAATAAAAGGAACCATAACAATTTATCTGGATGGAAATTACCTTCCTTGGACTCTCTGAGAAAGTTCCAGGCAGAATTCCCCCACGGAGGCAGCTGGCTCAGCAAGAGCAATCCTGTGTCCAGCTGGAAGAGGGGGCTATAAAACAAGCTGCAATCCTTTACAGGGTGGATTTCAAATTGAATATGAGTCAACAATGTGATAAAGCTGCAAAAACAGTTAATATCATTCTGGGGTGTATTAACAGGAGCTTCATATCTAAGACACAGGAGAAAATTGTTGCACTCTACTCTGCACTGGTGAGGCCTCAGGAGGAGTAGTACGTCCAATTCAGGGTGCCAAACTTGAGGAAAGATATAAATTGGAGAGATTCCAGAGGAAAGCAAAAAAAATGATAAAAGGTTTAGAAAACCTGACCTATGAGGAAAGCTTAAAAAAAAAAAGGCACTTTTAGTATTGAGAAAAGATGACTGAGGGGGAACCTGACTGTTAAGAGCTGTTATAAAGAGGACAGTGGTCTCCATATCCACTGAAAATAGGAAAGAAGTAATGAGCTTAATCTGCAGCAAGGGAGATTTAGGTTAGGTATTAGGAAAAACTTTCTAACTCTTAAGGGTAGCTACATTCTGGGATTGACTTCCAAGGGAGGTTGTGGAATCATCGTGATTGGAGGTTTTTACGGACAGGTTAGACAAACACGTGTCAAGGATGGTCTAGGTTTACTTGGTCTTGCCTCAGTGCAGGGGGCTGGACTTGAACTCTTGAGGTCCCATCCAGTCCTACATTTCTTCGATTCTATGCTCCACCAATCCTGGAGCAGAGGACATCAAAGCTGCAAGGCAGCAATTCTTTCTTTCAGTAATCACCAATCAACACCAATGTCCAGTTCCCAGAAAGCAACTCTGCCTGATGAACTAACTCCAGTCAGAGACCAAGGCAAAAACAATGTTTTCCTGAAACTCATTACAGTTTTCTCCAGAGTTGCCTCTACACAGAACCTTGCATAACCAAAACCAAAACCACACAGCATGTCTTCCCAAGTTGAAACTTTGTCTTGGCATGTAAGCAAATAATCTGGAAGACTATGTAACAGCATCACCTGATGACACCTGCCATAACATGATACAACAACAAAAATGTCAGAGCAATATGGGCTGCATATGCAGAAACATCGTGTAATACAACAGGGAGGTGAAACGGCTTATTATGAAATCTGGCATAACCATATCTGGAATATTATACTTGGTTCCAGTCATATTGGTGCTAGAAAAATGCAGACAAAGTAAAAGCTGAGCAAAAGAAATAAATTAGAGTCTGCAAGGGGTTAAAAGAGGAAAGATTTAAAACAAGATAAATATATATCCCATATATTTTGGCAAAGGGATAGCTAAGTCAGGGTCTGACAGCAATCTACAAAAATATCTGAAAGATAGCAACACCAAAGGAGGACAAGGAATTATTTTCTGGAGATTATCAGTAGAAAGAATTAAATAAAATTAAAACCTTCATGATAGCGAGTTACACTACGCTGTAGAATGATCTCCCACATAAAGTGGTGGAAGTCCGAGTGCTTGAGAAATTTAAAACTAAATTGAGCACTGCGTTATCATTATATATGTATTGTATGGAAAGATCCTGAATTTTCATATAGTGAATCTGAAAGACTTTTACCTGCTTCACTTTCTATGATTCTCTACAGTAACATTCAGCAAGTCAGGGACAAAGGAATGCACAGAGCTGCAAACTGCTGACCTGCACAAGTTCTTCAGTTGTTTTCTTTGTTTCCAATAAACAGGCAGGCAACCTTGTCTGGCTCAGTTTTGCGTTTCTTTGTAACCATAAGAACATTTCTGCACTGCACGGGACCTTTATTTTAACTTGTGGGGATGGCTTTCTTTCCTCCTAGACAGTTATTTCTTCAAAGATATTGAATGACAAAGATCAAGATTCTAAATTATTCCAGTACTTCAAAATGACTATAATGGAAATTCAGTGACATGCAGGATAATTAGGTTCAGGTTTCCATTTTAAACCAGCATTTAATTGAAATGCACAGGACTATAAATTACACAAGAAGATAAAAATAATGTACTGAAATACCCATTCAATCTGGACCTTTTCTCTGCCAAAGAAAGATTATTCCCTACAGCATATTGTCAAGTGATTTGTCCATTCATCTTTAAAGTAACTCAAACTAAGGTTTACTCATGCAGCAAATGAAAAATAATAAATATTTTAAATACATAAATCAGAAGAGCAGAAAAACGCATGGACTAATAAGGTATAGTAGGAGACGGTTAACAGGAAAAAATACAACTGAATTGATGTTTAGAAAGAAAACTGGAGGTCAGAAGCAAAAAATGGACAAAGTTTCTAAGGGAAGGATAGATGACAGAGAGCGAGGAATATTAATAACAAACAATAACAAATAATATTAATAATGATATTCAGATTCACTGATGATAGATGAAGGGAGGCGGGAAGTGGGAGGGGGAGGATAGTGGGCAGGGGCCAGGCTGTTTGGGGAGGCACAGCCTTCCCTACCCAGCCCTCCATACAGTTTTGCAACCCCGATTTGGCCCTCGGGCCAAAAAGTTTGCCCATTCCTGTTCTAGGTGTGTACAAATTCATTGTTTATTTTCTCCATTATCTTTCTGGGTACAGAAGTTAAGCTGACTGGTCTATAATTCCCTGGATTGTCCTTTATTCCCCTTTTTATAGATAGCTACTATATTTGACCTTTTACAGTCCTCTGGGATCTCTCCTGCTGGTCAGAACTACCACCTATCCCTCTGCTTACTACAAAAGACAAGGAAGAGAGAGAACAAAGGCCTACAGACTTTTCTTGGAAAGCAAGAGTGCAGCCCTGCACTGGACAGATCTCTCAGGGGACTGCCAACTAACATTCATGTGAAACAGTGGCTACACTGGATGCCCACCAAAGGGAGCACTCATCTGAGTCTTTGCCCTCCATTGATAAAAGGAAGCTGCAGGGCCACTGCCAAAAACACGTGACTGCATACTGCCTTGAGAAGAATCTAACTGTAAACAATCCATATCTCAGTCTGGTTTGGGGAGTTCGCCAGACCAAATCTGTGGAAGAGGCAGCCCCGGCTAAGGGGGCTTTCAAGCCCACATCTTGTATATCCACTCCTAAAGCCTTAAAGATAGGGATCACCGCCCCCAAAATGTTGAGCCATTTTTTCTCTTTGATTATCTTGTTTTCCTTTTGATCTTTTTGTAACACTTATCCATTGGGAGGAAAAACAAAGCAATTTGCAGAGGTAGGCCGTATTTACAGTGTTTCAGCTTCAAGGAGAAAAAAAATCTGGAGAAAAGAGGTTAGTAGTTTTATATGCAATGGAGGTGTGGACTGACGTTTTTAGCCTTCTTGATTTCTGATGGGTGGAGTCAGTGTTTTTGGCAAACACAGTCCACTGCTACAAAGCTGTATCCCTAGAACGCAACAAAAATCAACCACTTTTGTTTGTGAGATCAATAAGATGAAACTTACTTGAAGAATTAACTTATCTACCACTGTAATAAGCCTTGTCTACATGTTTTTTCAGCAATGGCTCTCCCTGACTCAGTACTGAAAATGATTTAAAGGAGGCACCATTCAAGTTAAAAACCACAATTCTGTCTGACCCATTTCTTTTCCAGCTGTTGTTCCAACTAACACCTAAGATTTCTATAAGTGAAAGAGATTAGTGAAAAGTAGTGTTTCTCTGTTTTTTCTATTTTCTTACTTTGTGTATTTAACAGCAATTTGTGCATATTCAGTTTTATTCTCTCCCTGTTTATATGAGCCTTTCAAACAGCAGGAGGGGGAAAAAACTAGGTAAAATAGAAAAAATGTTATTTCTAAACATAAACATTGGCTGAGAAACTTTGAGGCAGCTGTAGTATACTTAATTACTGCCAAACACATTTCTTTAAACTGACTAGATTTCAAGAAAACAGTGTCCTTTTACATACGATCGTGGAACTGACAATTCTGTTTTCAGTAGCTATAAATACAGCTTGACTGAGATGTGGAAGGAGGGATGTTTTGTGGAAGCAAGAGGGAGGAGTACATTGTACAAGAGTTTTTTAAAAAAGTGCTTAGGCTGACCTATTTAATTATATGCTAAGGCCCAACAGATTTCACAGATCAAAGTTCTGATACTTTGATGTGTTTCTTTGTCAGAAGCCATTTTTTCAATTTGTGCAGAACTTGTTTGAGAATGTGTTGAAGTGAGTCAGTCACTGAAGATAGAAAAAATGGAGAAGAATGAAATCTGAATGATGATCAAGTACCTCCACAAGAAAGGCTTGATTCCAAAGGAAATGCATGAGGACATGGTGACAACATGGGGGATGATATCCCTTCATATTTCACAGTGGGGGGAGGGCGGGGGGGGAAGGGCTGCTGAATTTAAGTGAAAGAGAATCAGTACGGAGGATAAAACAAGGTCAAGACGTCCCAGAGACACCACACCAGAAAAAGTTGATACAGTCTACAAGATGGTGACGAACGACAGATCAGTAGTCAGGCACAAGGCTGAAACAGTAGGCACTGGGACTGGTCAGTGCACACCATCCTCAATGAAGACCTGGGTATGAAAGAGATGTCAGCAAGACCGGTAGTCAGAATACTGAGCGCTGATCAGAAGACCATGCAACTTGACATTCCCAGGAAACTTTTTGCTTCTCCAGGACAATGCATTACCCAACACATCATAGGTTGTAATGATTACAGTCACAATATATGGCTTTCAACTACTTCCCCATCCATCCTATTCATCAGATTTTGCTCCCTCAGACTTCCACCCGTTCCCCAAGTTGAAGTCTTAATGAGAAGAGTTTCAAATATGATAATGATGTGATTGCACCAGTCAAGGAGTTTCTGGACATACAGGAAAAATACTTTTCTATATGATTGGCAGAGCCACGCTGCACCTGCACTGGATCAAGTGCATTGATGTCCAAGGGGATATATTGAAATTGAATGCAAATTATGTATTTTCCTTTGTCAGGCTAGAAACTTTCTGAATGCCCTCCTATGTTGTGGAGGTAACACTAAAAGGGATTCATATTGTTTTAGGAGATTGGGGAAACACTGCCCCAGAAAAAGAGGTAGTTTCATTTCCTCCAAAGAAAGAAAAAATAAATGTTTGTGTTTAGTTCACAACCATGCATTTCTCAGTTGTTTTCAATGTATGTGGCTGTGATGCTGGCAAACCAGGTACCAGCTCTTGCCAAGTCTTTAGGCCTCTGCCAAGCACTGACGAACCCATTGCTGGAAACCAGTCTGTTTCAACTATGTGTTAGTATGGTTAAGTTGAATACTGAAATTACATGAATGGGTTTAGTGTTTAGATTTGAGGAAATGCTTGTAAGTTGCTGCATGCATTAATCTCACATAGCAGCTTTAGCACATGCTGTAAAGTAATAATTAAGTTTTTGCTTTGCAACTGTAAAAAATGATGGCTCTGGAACTGTGAACCTATCAAGAGGGATTGTTTCTTGCTCATCAAGAAGGCTAACAAAATTAAATGGGCCACTGTGAGACATCACAATACAAAGACTTTGTTAATTGCCCTTTCACAACCACGAAGAGGCTATGTGCAAAAGGGCTCATCCCATCAGCTTGAATTGTGAAAAAAGGAAATAAAGGTAGCTGACAAGAAAATTTTTCATGTTTTTTTGCTCTTTGGACTCTGACAGGGCTGGAGCTATGAAACAGAAGCAGAGATCCTCAGGGTCAACATGGGTTAGCCCTAAAAGACATTCAGTGCTGACACATTACTACAACTCTGTCACTTTTTGGAACTATAGATCGTAATTAATTTGTATAGACAGGTTTGCCTTCTTTAACCCGTGAACCTCTCGCATTTCTTTTTCTAGTTAATAAATCCTTACTTAGTTTACTATAGGATGGGCTGCAAGTCTGTCTTTGGTGTGAGATTGGCAGTACATATTGAGCTGGGGTAAGTAACTGGTGTCTTGGGACTGGAAGCAACCTGAACCTTTTGTGATATTTGGTGTAAAGCAACCAACTATCAATAAGTCCAGCTTGCCTGGGTGGCAAGATAGACTGGAATGCCCCAAGGGACTGTCTGTGGTGCCATGGTAAGACTGTTATAGTGCTTCAGGAGTTCATGTTTGATACGGGGTTGGTGAAATCTATTTCTGGAACATATAACCAGTTTGAGGTGTCTGCCCTGAGGGTGGCACACATAAGCATGAACCACTCAAACTTTCTGAATATCCTTCATAGGTTGTGGGAGTAACACTACAAGGGATACAAGGGATTCAGATTGTTCTGGGAGACTGGGGAAGCACTGTCCCAGAAAAAGAAGGGGTTACATTTCCTTCAAAGAAAGAAAAAAAAAGTTGGTGTTTAGTGGACAATCATATATTTTTCAGTTGTTTTCAATGTGCTTTAGAAGACAAGTCCAGGAATTCATTTTCTACTATTATCAGCTCTTTTGTACTAATAAGCAGAAATATAATCAACTTGAATGATTAATATCAGGGGCGGCTCTAGCTTTTTTGTCGCCCCAAGCACGGCAGGCAGGCTGCTTTCGGCGGCTTGGGCGTACCTGCTTCCGAATCCGTGGGACTGGTGGACCTCCCACGGGCAAGCCGCCGAAGGCTGCCTGACTGCCGCCCTCGCAGGGACCAGCAGGGCGCCCCCCGCAGCTTGCTGCCCCAGGCTTGGAGCGCTGGTGCCTGAAGCCGCCACTGATTAATATATTAGCAGTTGGGCTCAAGCTAAGAAAGGTGGGTTAGTAAGCAGGTAATACATTTATCATTTTCTGATTATTGTAACTGGTAGAGTACTGCACATATTACTAAACAGCCCCTGTAAAAATAGGGCACACTGTTACACAAACATGTTTTCATGATCTAATAATTTGAAAAGAGAGAGATCAGATCCAACATCTGTCAAGAAATTATTTTTATAGTGACAAATTGATAAAAGAAATTTTAAAATATGGTCACATCCAAGCTCTGTCTGTTCAACACAGTTGGAGAGCAGTTGCATTCAGCCAAGGGGGGTGAATTAGCTCCTATAGAAAAGAACGCTGAATCACCATACTTAAGTTTAAAAAAAAAATGGAAATCACCAGGACTTTTGACATACTCCTGATGACAGTAAGTCTGGGGGGGCAAACCCCCAGTGGTAATCAGGAGTCAATGGGCAAGTGGGTCTTCCTAGCCAATGATACTCCAAATGAAGACTCCTTTGTGTAAATGTTAATGAAATCTCACCCTGATATATCAATGGACACTCATAACTGAAAGATGCATAGATGGCCAGGATGGGTATGTCTGGACATACAAGCTGATCCAGAGGAGGAACTTGAAAAATGGGTCCTAGTGATAAGCGAGAGGGAGATGCTATCTATACAGCAAGCAATGACAACTAATTGACCAGAATGATCAGTCAGGGAGGACTGATTTCAAGAGATGTAAGCTTTTTATTTTTCTCTTTTACTGAAAATGCCTTATCTTCTTTATCTTATGAGAGGATTAAATTTAAATATGTTAGCAAACAATTTCTTTTTTTATTCAACTTCTCTGTTTTAAATAAATCTTTGTTAAGATTATTGTTGCATGGGGAACTTCACACAGACGTACACAAGAAAAATGGAAAACTAAATGCTCAAAGGTAACACACTAAAGCAGAGGTGAGCAAACTTTTTGGCCGGAGGACCACATCTGGGTGGGGAAATTGTATGCAGTGCAGGGGGCTCAGGGCAGGGGGCTGGGGTGCAGCAGGGGGCTCAGAGCAAGGGGTTAGGGTGCAGGACGGGGTGCAGAGTGTGGGAGGGGACTCAGAGCAGCGGTTCAGGGTGCAGGCTCCAGCCCTGCTTACCTCGAGCAGCTCCAGGGTGGCAGCGGTGCACAGTGGGGCTAAGGCAGGCTCCCTCCCTGCCCTGGCCCCGCGCTGCTCCCGGAAATGGCCAGCATGTCCGGCAGTGGCTCTTGGGGGTGGAGTGGGGCAGATGGCTCTGCTGCGCGCCGCCCTCACCTGTGGGTACCACCCCCAAAGCTCCCATTGGCCGCAGTTCCCCGTTCCCGGCCAATGAGAGCTACAGGGAGGGGGGAGGGCAGCCTGCAGGCAAGAGCAGCGCACGGAGCCCTCTGCTCCCCCTCCCCCAGGGGCTGCAGTGATGTGGTGCCGGCCACTTCCAGGAGAAGCGTGGGGCCAGGGCAAGCAGGGAACCTGTCTTAGTTGCACTGCACCACAGGGCTGGCAATCCCACAGGCCGGATTGCCAGCCCTAATGGGCTGGATCTGGCCTGCAGGCCGTAGTTTGCCCTCCCCTGCACTAAATGGTAAAGAGATTCTGGAACCCAGACCACTCTACTCAGTCTCCGTCAAGGGACTTGGAGAGATGATTTGTTCCTAGAGTTGTGTTGTGTTGCCATCAGGCTGTGTTGAGTGAACATAATGAGAAAGAAGAACCAAGCAGGAGATGGTGTTGGTCACAATGTCCTTTCCACCTTTATTACAATTTTATCCTGAAAGGAGCAGATTTGGAGTTGCTTCAGTTAGATTGTATGGGATTAATGTACTTTCTTGGGAAGAAATCAAGACAGTGCCAAGTTACGTGTCTTAAAATGAAGATAAAGTTTGTGTAAACGATGAGTTTAAAATCAGAAAGCCTAGACAAACTGTCTCACATTAGACTCTCCTCTATGAGCCCTGACATTTATCACGATGCAAAGCAAGTAAATCTTTTATCACAAACCTAGGGATTCCATCTATCTTCTGTACTGTGACCTTTTCAAAAACATGATCAAATATAGATGCATTTCTTATTATTCATTTCAATTTAGTCCGCTTCTTTAACAAAGGAATATATTTTAACAAGGAAGAGAAATGGAAAATATTATGATGCTCAGGTATGTCATTTGTCTTTACCCAAACTATGTGCGTCTTCACTCACAGAAAGTATCATCCAAAAGGCAAAATGCAATGCAGTTTTTTTCCCACGTATAACTAGTCATACTGCATCAATAACAATTATCTTGAAATATGATGGCAACCTACAAACAAGGACATCAGCATGGATGCAGAATGTATAATGCTCATTTGCTGTCTTCACATAAAGCAAAACTGTTCTCTTTATACAACGTAAAATGTCAACATAATTTAGTAAGTGAGATGAAATAAATATTTAGTCAGTTCAACTGTTCACATATTTTATATCTAGTAAGCTTTTCTTCTGTTTTTGCAGATCAAAAAGTTATCTTCTGCATCAGAATATGTTTCTTGAGATTGGCACACAGAAATGTCCTGGGAAATGCATCCCCAAACTGTTCAAGCAAAATCTTCTTCCTAAACAATGTCAAGTCACCTGTTTCAGTGGTCAAACACTCCTAGGTCTTTAATTATTCCTTCTTTCAAAATTTGTTCTAAGTCCTTGCATACAATTGATGTCAAACTAATGGGCCTGTAGTTTACCAGATCACTTTCCTTTTCCCTTTCTTAGATATAGGTATTGTATTTGCAGTTCTACTGTCATAGGTCCCTGAGTTTAGGGATTCATTAAAAATCCTTGCTATTGGGCTTGCAATTTTATGTGCCAGTTTCTTCAATACTTTTGGATGGACATTATCCTGGCCCCCTGATTTGGCCTTCTTAAGCTATTTGAGTTTGGCTTCCACCTCAGATGTGGTTATTTCTACTTCCATATCCTCATTTCCATTAGCCATTCTGTTGCTGCCCACAAGTTCCTCATTACACTTATTAAAAACTGAGGCAAAGTATTCATTTAGGTGTTGGGCCATATTGAGATTATCTGCAATCTCCAAATCATCCTCCATGCATAGTGGTCCCACTTCTTCTTTCTTTGCTTTATTTTTATTTATATAGGTAAAGAACCTTTTACTATTGATTTCCACTTCCTCTGAAAGGTCCAGGTCAGCTTGGCGTTTGGCAATTCTCATTTTTTCCCTACACTTTCTGACCTTGAAGTAGCAGCTTGCGTTCCTGATCCATCCCTTCTTTCATGCTTCGTAGGCATTCTGCTTTCCCTTAATAACCTGTTTGAGATGTTTGCCCATCCAGTTTTGTCTGCAACTCTTCCCTATGATTTCCCCCCTTGCTTGAGATGCAGGGTCCAGATTGTTTCTCCAACTTCAATTTAAAGTAATTCCAATCTCTTCCATGCTTTAATTTTGCTTCTTCAGCCAAAAAAACCCAACCCTTTTTTGAGGTGGTGTTGTGTGTATGTATTCGTGGAATAGTTAAAAAGAGATTTTGTTAACTCCCTGACTTCATGGACTATAAAAATATCAAGATTTATTCTCTCTTTTTCATTTGTAATATTCCAGCATGCATTAAACTTATAAAATCGCATCTACCATGAGTCCCAACCTTAGTCCATAGATGGCTTCCAGGAGTAAAAGCGAATTGAAATTTTCTCCAATGTTGTAAATTTAATGAGGAAGTGATCTTGTCTTCCTATTTGTTCATAAAGTGTCTAGCACACTTTTAACATTATATTTGTAAAGACATTCAAAAATATGGTAAAGGAACATTAACATTGCAGAGTCAATCACTCAAAAGTTAGAAAACGCTAGAATTAATGTTCTATTCGCACAACCTTATTTCAGCCCCTTTGTGCATACTGATTATGAGTCAATCTTTAACTACATGATCAGATACCAGTTTTCCACAGGACTCCTGCCTCATTCAGAGAATGGGTAGTTTTTCAATATTTCTTTTTGTCCTCTATACTCAGTATGTGCCCCCGTCCTTATTTAACACACACCACCCAACCCCCGCACTGACTAAAAAAGTATTAATTTCCTAATGGGGTCTCAATATATAACTGAGTGCTTCACAAACATTAAAGAATTTACCTTCACAATACCCCTGAGAGTTTAGGTGGTATTACTGCTCCATTTTAGAAGTGGTAAACTAAGGTACAGAGACAGTAAGGCCAAAATTGCCAAATGTGTCCACTAATTTTGGGTGCCCAGCTTGAAACACATAGGGCCTGATTTTTCAGAGAACATACCATTCTTATAGCTCTTTATATAGTCAAAGCACAGCTCCAATTGACGTCATTGCAGATGAGCGTGATCAGCATTTCTGCAAATCTTGCCCCAGACATCTTATGTTGGGCATCCAGAAAATAAAAAACACACCACTGGTGGCCAACTGTGAAAACTGTGTTTTAAGCATCTTGCTCAGCGTCACATAGGACCTGTGCGGCAGAGGCAGACACAGACAAATTTAATTCTGGCATTTCTTACGTTTTCAGTTCTTTCAATGTACACAAACATACAATTTCTTAGCTGTTTTTTAAACAACCCCCCCAGAAATTATGTCTTACAGAACCAAATATTGCCCTTGAACTTTGGTCATCAGGGTTGAGAGCTTTATATCCACAGTACAGACCCACTACCACTTGAGCGAATGGAATAGAATAGCAGTAGTAGGCTGTTATCCTCTATATGGATCAGTCACTAGATGGTGGGAAATGAGACACTTTGCCAGTGGGTTTCACAGCTATTTACTAACAAGAAAGGAATGCTGAGACTCAGGACTCCAGAGCTCAGTTCCAGAAGTTAGCAGGAGAGTGTTCTCTAGTGGTTACAAGTATCAGAGGGGTAATCATGTTAGTCTGTATCCACAAAAACAACGGGGAGCCCGGTGGCACCTTAAAGATTAACAGATTTATTTGGGCAAAAGCTTTCATGGGTAAAAAAACCCACTTCTTCAGATGCATGGAGTGAAAATTACAGAAACAGGCATAAATATAGATTGGCACATGAAGAGAAGCGCGTTACCTTACAAGTGGACAATCAATGTTGAAGGCCAATTTAGTCAGGGTGGATGTTGTCCACTCCCAATAACTGATGAGGAGGTGTCAATACCAAGAGAGGGAAAATTACTTTTGTAGTGAGCCAACCACTCCCAGTCTCTATTCAAGCCCAAATTGATGGTGCTAAGTTGGCAAATGAATTGTAGCTCAGCAGTTTCTCTTTGAAGTCTGTTTTTGAAGTTTTTTTTTTGTTGAAGAATGGCTACTTTTAAATTTGTTATTGAGTGTCCAGGGAGATTGAAGTGTTCTCCTACTGGCTTTTGTATGTTACCATTCCTGATGTCTGATTTGTGTCCATTTATCCTTTTACATAGAGACTGTCCAGTTTGGCCAATGTACATGGCAGAGGGGCACTGCTGGCACATGATGGCATATATCACATTAGTAGATGTGCAGATGAATGAGCCTCTGATAGTGTAGCTGGAGTGGTTGGGTCCTCTGATGGTGTCGCTAGAGTAGATATGGGGACAGACAAGGCAACGAGGTTTGTTACAGGGATTGGTTCCTGGGTTAGTGTTTTTGTGGTGTGTTGTGTTGTTGCTGGTGAGTATTTACTTCAGGTTGGAGGGCTGTCTGTAAGCGAGGATTGGCCTGCCTCCCAAGGCCTGTGAGAGTGAGGAATTGTTTTCCAGGATAGGTTGTAGATCACTGATGATCTGCTGGAGAGGTTTTAGCTGGGGGCTGAATGTGATGGCCAGTGGTGTTCTGTTATTTTCCTTGTTGGGCCTGTCCTGTAGTAGGTGACCTCTGGATACGCATCTTGCTCTGTCAATCAGTTTCCTCACTTCCTCAGGTGGGTATTGTAGTTTTAAGAATGCTTGAAAGAGATCTTGTAAGAGATCTTTGTCTTTGTCTGAGGGATTGGAGCAAATGTGGTTGTATCTTAGGGCTTGGCTGTAGACAATGGATTGTGTAATGTGTCCTGGATGGAAGCTGGAGGTATGTAGGAAAGTATAGCGGTCAGTAGGTTTCCAGTATAGGGTGGTGTTTATGTGACCATCACTTATTTGCACTGTAGTGTCCAGGAAGTGGATCTCTTGTGTGGACTGGTCCAGGCTGAGGTTGATGGTGGGGTGGAAATTGTTGAAATCCAGGTGGAATTCTTCAACAGCCTCTTTCCCGTGGGTCCATATGATGAAGAGGTCATCAATTTAGCATAAGTAGAGGAGGGGCGCTAGGGGACAAAAGCTGAGGAAGCGTTGTTTTAAGTCAGCCATAAAAATGTTGTCATAGTGTGGGGCCATGCGGGTACCCATAGCAGTGCCGCTGATTTGAAGGTATAAGTTGTCCCCAAATCTGAAATGGCTGTGGGTGAGGACAAAGTCACAAAGCTCACCCACCTGGTGTGCTGTGGCCTCATCAGGGATAATATTCCATCCTCGTGTGGAATATTGGTGTAAAGAGCTTCTACATCCATAGTGGCCAGGATGGTGTTTTCAGGAAGATCACCAATGCACTGTAGTTTCCTCAGGAAGTCAGTGGTGTCTCAAAGATAGCTAGGAGTGCTGGTAGCGTAGGGTCTGAGGAGAGATTCCAAATACCCAGATAATCCTGCTGTAAGAGTGCCAATGAGATGGGGCGTCCAGGATTTCCAGGTTTATGGATCTTGGGTAGCAGATAGAATACCCCTGGTCAGGTCTCTAGGGGTGTGTCTGTGTAGATTTGTTCCCATGCTGTAGCAGGGAGTTTCTTGAGCAGATGGTATAGTTTCTTTTTGTACTCCTCAGTGGGATCATAGGATAGTGGCCTGTAGAATGTGGTGTTGGAGAGTTGCCTGGTAGCCTCCTGTTAGTAATCTGACCTGTTCATGATGACTTCAGCACCTCCTTTGATTATAATGTCAGAGTTGTTTCTGAGGCTGTGTCTGTCATGTAGGAGTTTAGATAGTTCATTCAATAACAGATTTAAAAGTAGGACATTCAGTAACAGATTTAAAAGCAGCCATTCTTCAACAAAAAAACTTCAAAAACAGACTTCAAAGAGAAACTGCTGAGCTACAATTCATTTGCAAACTTAACACCATCTATTTGGGCTTGAATAGAGACTGGGAGTGGTTGGCTCACTACAAAAGCAATTTTCCCTCTCTTGGTATTGACACCTCCTCATCAATTATTGGGAGTGGACCACATCCATCCTGACTAAGCTGGCCTTCAACATTGGTTCTCCACTTGTAAGGTAACTCCCTTCTCTTCATGTGCTAAAATATATTTATGCCTGATTCTGTAATTTTCACTCCATGCATCTGAAGAAGTGGTTTTTTTTACTCACGAAAGCTTTTGCCTAAATAAATCTGTTAGTCTTTAAGGTGCCACCGGACTCCTTGTTGCTCTAATGGTTAGTGACTATTCTTTACTTGTGCTCCCTGCCTGTTCCGACTTCCTGCTATGCTGTCCCCAACCCTTAGGAGGAGAGGGGGAGGAGGGTAGAAGCTATCCAACCCCTAGCCCCCGTGCCCGCTCCCAAGTTCTATGTTCTCCTGCCTCCCTCCCTCTCTTGTCTATTAAAGCCCCTGCGACTTACCTCCAACCCCTCCACATCTTTCCCCTCCCTTTTTGTCTAATTTTTTCCCCACAAGCTCCTGTCTTGCTCTTCTCCACCTTCTGGTTTCTTCAACCCCTTCATCCCTCTGTATTCTATTGTGGCTGCTTCTTTCTCCTCTTTACTGCCTAGGGACCAACGGAGGGAGTGGGACATTGAGAGCACAGAAGTGAGAGTCTCCCTGCTCTCAGTTCCTGTGCCCAGCACCACTGGAAGCAGCACTTACAGGGAAAGTCCTGTTCCACCCCAGCATACCTGGGATGGAGCATGCTCAGTTGCTCTGTTGGGAATTTGTACATGCCATCTGATTGCAGACAGAAACTATATGGGAATAGAGCAGGGGTCGGCAACCTTTCAGCAGCGGTGTGCCGAGTCTTCATTTATTCACTCTAATTTAAAGTTTCACGTGCTAGTAATAGATTGTAATGTTTTTCAGAAGGTCTCTCTCTGTCTATATTATATAACTAAACTATTGTCATATGTTAAGTAAACAAGGGTTTCAAAATGTTTAAGAAGCTTCATTTAAAATTAAATTAAAATGCTGATCTTACGCCGCTGGCCCGCTCAGTCCGCTGCCGGCCTGGGGTTCCGTCCACCTAGGCCAGCAGCAGGCTAAGTGGGACCTGCGGCCAGGACTCCGGCTAACAAGGGGCCAGCAGCCAGAACCTGGGGCCAGCAGTGGGCTGAGCGGGGCCAGCGGCTGGGACCCCAGACTGGCAATGGTCTGAGCAGCTCAGCCCGCTGAGGGTCTGGGGTCCCGGCCCTGCCCACATAGAGTGGATACCTACCTTCTCCCTCATTCGAGCCCATTCTCTTCCTCTCTCTGCACTGAGCTGAGGATGGGAGTGCACTGAGCACAGGGCTGGCGGTGAAGGAGCAGGCTGGGAGTTGGGGTGCAGGGTCTGGTCAGTAGCTAAAATGAAGGAGGGGGCTCAGGGTTGGGGCAGAAGGTTTGAGTGTGGAGTGCTTACCTGGGCAGCTCCCATTTGGTGCGAGGGGTGCAGGTGGGAATGTGGGGAGGGGGGGCAGTGCAGGAGCTCCCATTTGGTGCTCAGGGTGGGGGTGGGGGATGTGGGGGGTGCAAGAGTCAGGGCATGGGGTGTGTGGGGGGCTGGGTATGTGTGGGGGTGCAGGAGTCAGGCAGGGGGTGTGGGGGGCCTGGGTATGTGTGGGGGTGCTGGAGTCAAGGCTGAGTTCATGGGGTGCAGGGGCTCAGGGTGTGTGAGAGGGCTGCAGGGGTCGGGCAGAGGGCTGGGTGTGCATGAGGGGTGCAGGGGTCCGGGCAGAGGGCTGGGTGTGCATGAGGGGGTGCCGGGGTCGGGGCCGAGGGCTGGGTGTGTGGGACGGGGGTGGTGGGGTCAGGGAAGGGGCTTGGTGTGTGTGGAGGGGGGTAGGTCAAGGAGTGGGGTGGGAGTTGGGACTCCTGGGCTCCGGGAAGGGGCTGGTGCTCAGGGAAGGAGTGTTCGGAGCGAGGACTCTGCATTCCTAGGTTTCCAGCTGGGCTCTAGTTGTTCGAGGGGGTGAGGGGCAGACGGAGACTAGGCTCTGGACTCCTTGGTTCTGCCCTCAATGCCAGAGGGGAGCAGGGTCCAGTGACCTGGGGTGGGGAAAGAGGTGCGACCAAGCTGTTCCCAGGGTCCAGCAGGTGGCGAGCCGCAGTCCCCGGGCTCGGGTTCGGGCTGTGGGACGTGGCCTTCCCCAGCACAGAGCTGAGCTCATCCTGGCACTGGGGCTCCAGCCCCGGGGCAGCCTGCCTGAGTCCAGGGAGTGGGGCCGACCGTGCTCGGGGCAGGCGGCCACACAGCGTAGCTGAGACCCAGGACCCTTCCACATTTACATGCCTCGCAGACGCTGCAACTCCTGTTGGGCCGGGTCCCTCTTCCTGTCCCTGCCAGTGGGACCGCTCAGACTCTGCAGACAGCAGGTAGCGGTATGGACATGCTAACCCGGAAACACAACCTCCCGCCGGAAGTGACGGAGGACAGGAAAGCATGTGCAAATGCCAGCGGGAGGGGCGGGGAAGAGCAGGCCGGGCCAGATTTTTAATGGCATACTGTTGCCTGCTGGGGTCCCAGCTGCCAGCCCTGCTCAGCTCTCTCAGCAGAGACACTTATCTCCCTGGATGACTATTGTGTGTCTTACAATGGAAGTTTGCATATGGAATCAGTCAGCAGCTAATCAAGACTGCAAAGTTGACAAGAGATCCCAAAAAACAAAGGAAGTAACATACAACAGGAGGGTGTCCAGTTTATGGCTAAGATCAAATAATTACTTTGGTATATCAGCAGAATGCAAGGAAACAAGCAATATCTTTTACCTAGGAAGTCAGATGGCAGTGAGCTTGGTTCATGAATAAAAGATCGCAGCCAAGCCTGGCTGGAACACTGGAAGAATTTTGGGTAAGCTTTTGCTTTTAAGACAAAGTCTTATTAGTTAAGTTTAGGATCTAATAGGCATGTTATGATTTTATTTTAGGTGTAACCCTTTGTTTCCAATATTTCTGCTTGCTATCACATGAATCTCTGTTCTTTGTTAAGTAAACTTATACCTGTTTCTCTGTAAATACATTTAAGTACTGTGTCTTAGGGTGAGCTGTGCTCTACGGTGTAACTGATAAATTATGTTGTATTGTTCCTTTGGAAATAGAGGATCTAGGTATTCTGTGAGTGTCCAGTGGATCAGGGGCTGGGCACTCCAGGGAGATGCTTGGAGAAGTTGGGGGTTGGAGTTAACCTGTAAAGAGAGAGTGAAGCTTGCAGAGGCCTGGAAGCCAGTGCTTGTGCTGGGGAACTGACGTACAGCAGGTACAGACAAGGCTTCCTCATGGTAAAGGCAGGTGGTAGCAAGATGCCTCACAACCCTGGGTACCCCTGGGAAGCATCACACCAGCTTAACTGGTCACAAACTAAATTTTTCTGATAAACAGAGTTGTTTTATAAGAATACACAGGAATTTTTTCAAATATAATAATAAAAAGAATAGCAGAAAATTAAAATGCTCTTACATTTTAGCCTGGTCTACACTACGAGTTTAGGTCGAATTTAGCAGCGTTAACTTGAATTAACCCTGCACCCGTCCACACAACGAAGCCATTTTTGTCGACATAAAGGGCTCTTAAAATCGGTTTCTGTACTCCTCTCCGACAAGGGGAGTAGTGCTGAAATTGACATTGCCGGTTTGAATTAGGGTTAGTGAGGATGCAATTCAACGGTATTTGCCTCTGGGAGCTATCCCACAGTGCGCCATTGTGACCGCTCTGGACAGCAATCTGAACTTGGATGCACTGGCCAGGTAGACAGGAAAAGCCCTGTGAACGTTTGAATTTCATTTCCTGTTTGCCCAGCGTGGCGAGCAGATCAGCACAGGTGACCATACAGAGCTCATCAGCACAGGTGACCATGGAGTCTCAGAATAGAAAAAGAGCTCCAGCATGGACTGTACGGGAGGTACTGGATCAAATTGCTGTATGGGGAGATGAATCCATGCTATCAGAACTCCGTTCCAAAAGACGGAATGCCAAAACATTTGAAAAAATCTCCAAGACCATGATGGACAGAGGCCACAACAGGGACTCAACACAGTGCCGCGTGAAACTTAAGGAGCTGAGACAAGCATACCAGAAAACCAAAGAATCAAATGGACGCTTCGGGACAGAGCCGCAGACATGCTGCTTCTACGCTGAGCTGCAGGCAATTCTAGGGGGGGCTGCCACCACTACTCCACCCCTGTCATGGACTCCGATGATGGGGTACTCTCAGTCGCCATGCCTGAAGATTTTGAGGCCGGGGAAGAGGGAGGAGGAGGAGGACAAGGTTGAGGAGAGCACACAGCACACTCTTCTCCCCGACAGCCAGGATCTTTTTCTCACCCTGACTGAAATAGCCACCCAAGGCGGTATCCCAGACCATGAAGCCGTAAAAGGGACCTCTGGTGAGTGTACCTTTGTAAATATAAAACATGGTTTAAAAGCAAGCATTTTTTAATGACTAATTTGCCCTGAGGCCTTGGCATGCATTCGTGGGCAGTACAGCTACTCGAAAAGTCTGTTAATGTATCTGGGGATGGAGCGGAAATCCTCCAGGGACATCTCCATGAAGCTCTCCTGGAGGTACTCTAAAAGCCTTTGCAGAAGGTTTCTGGGGGAGAGCAGCCTTATTCCATCCTCCATGGTAGGACGCTTTACCATGCCATGCTAGTAGCAAGTACAGGCAAGTCTTATCTTAGGCGGGGGTTCCGTTCCGCGGTTATCACAAAGTGAAAACAGCGTATAGTCAAAATTATATCCCCAAGCCCTTTAAACCCCGCCCGCAGCTCCGGCGGCTGGGCCAGGGGGGCATTTAAAGGGCACCACCGGGCTCCCCGCTGCCCTTTAAATGCCCCCCCCCAGCCCGGCCGCCGGAGCTGCAGGCGGGTTTTGAAGGACTCCGCCGGGCTTCCTGCCCCGGCGGGGGAGCCCGGTGGAGCCCTTTAAATGCCCCTCCCTGGCCCCGCCTCCAGAGCTGCGGGTGGGATTTAAAGGGCTCCACCAGCCACGCGGTGCGGTGGGGGGAGGTCATCCCAGAGAAAAGGATGGGGTTGTAGTTTGGTTTCTACTGCTGCACATTAACATGAAAACCGCAGCTCAAAATGGACAACTCAACGGGCTTTGCTTGGTATGGGAAAGGAGGGCGCTGCTGTTATGAAGGCTGCAGAAGCTGAAAGACTATGGCTTACCATGGCCACCTGCAAGCCGAATTCTGTTGCCCGGTGAGTTTGATCTCTAACACCAAAGCCGCAGGCACTCAATATAAGATGCAAAAAATTACCTTGTACCGAAATCACATGTGCTATGTAATGTGAATAGTGTTGTTCACCGTGAAAGAGTATACCCATTGTTCTGTAAAATGTATCTTTTTGAATACTTCTCTCCCATTTTTTCCTCCCGCAGCTGCAAAGGTTTCAATCCTCCCTCCTCCGTCCCAAAGGCTATCTCAGATAAGGCGGCGAAAAAACCGCACACGCAATGAAATGTTCTCTGAGCTCATGTAGGCGTCCCGCACTGAAAGAGATCAGCAGAAAGTGTGGAGGGACACAATAGCACAGGACAGGAAAGCGGCCAGTGAACATGAGGAGAGGTGGCAGCAGGAAGATCAGAGGAGGCAGGATGCAACGCTGGGGCTACTGTGGGAACAAATGGACATGATCCAGCGTCTGGTGGAGAGACTGCAACTGCAGCACCTATTTAACTGCCCTCCCTCCTCCCCAAGTAAGTTCCATAGCTGCCTCCTCACCCAGACGCACAAGAACACGGGGGGGGGGGGACGAATAAAGAATACATGGTTTTAAAATGATAGTGACTTTATTTCCAAGCTGCGATCGAAGTGGGGAGGATGGTTGGCTTACAGGGAATTAGAGTCAACCAAAGGGGCGGGTTTTCATCAAGGAGAAACAAATAGAACTGTCACATGGTACCCTGGCCAGTCATGAAACTGGTTTTCAAAGCTTCACTGATGCGCAGCGCTTCCTGATGTGCTCTTCTAATCGCCCTGGTGTCTGGCTGCGCGTAATCAGCAGCCAGACGATTTGCCTCAACCTCCCACCCCGCCATAAACTTCTCCTCCTTACTCCCACAGAGATTGTGGAGCACACAGCAAGCTGCAATAACAATGGGAATATTGGTTTTGCTGAGGTCTGAGCGAATCAGTAAACTGCGCCAGCGACCCTTCAAACATCCAAATGCACACTTTACCACCATTCTGCACTTGCTCAGCCTATAGTTGAACAACTCCTTACTACTGTCCAGGGTGCCTGTGTACGGCTTCATGAGTCAGGGCATTAAAGGGTAGGCTGGGTCCCCAAGGATAACTATAGGCATTTCGACATCCCCAACAGTTATTTTCTGGTCTGGGAAGTAAATCCCTTCCTGCAGCCGTTTAAACAGACCAGAGTTCCTGAAGGCGCAAGAGTCGTGAACCTTTCCTGGCCATCCCACGTTGCTGTTGGTGAAACATCCCTTGTGATCCACCAGTGCTTGCAGCACCATTGAAAAGTACCCCTTGCGGTTTATGTACTGGCTGCCTTGGTGGTCCGGTCCCAAGATAGGGATATGGGTTCCATCTTTTGCCCTGTCACAGTTAGGGAATCCCATTGCAGCAAAGCCATCTACTATGACCTGCACGTTTCCAAGAGTCACTACCTTTGATAGAAGCAGCTCAGTGATTGTGTTGGCTACTTGCATGACAGCAACCCCCACAGTAGATTTGCCCACTCCAAATTGATTCCCGACTGACACCGCGGTAGCTGTCTGGCATTGCAAGCTTCCAGAGGGCTATCGCCACTTGCTTGTGAACTGTGAGGGCTGCTCTCATCTTGGTATTCTTGTGCTTCAGGGCAGGGGAAAGCAAGTCACAAAGTTCCATGAAAGTGCCCTTACGCATGCGAAAGTTTCGGAGCCACTGGGTATCATCCTAGACCTGCAACACTGTGTGGTCCCACCTGTCTGTGCTTGTTTCCCAGGCCCAGAATTAGCCTTCCACAGCATGAACCTGGCCCATTAACACCATGATGTCCACATTGCCGGGGCCCGTGGTTTGAGAGAAGTCTGTGTCCATGTCCTCATCACTCTCGTCACCGCGCTGCCATCGCCTCCTCGCCTGGTTTTTCAGCTTCTGGTTCTGCATAAACTGCACAATAATGCGCGAGGTGTTTACAATGCTCATAACTGCTGCAGTGAGCTGAACGGGCTCCATGCTTACTGTGCTATGGCGTCTGCTTGGGCAATCCAGGGAAAAGGGCGTGAAATGGTTGTCCGCCGTTGCTTTCACAGAGGGAGGGTTGACTGATGACATTTACCCATAACCACCCGTGACAAATTTTTGGCCCCATAAGCATGGGCGCCAACTTATATGGGCTCCTGGGGCTTTAGCCCCAGGAATATTCACAGACAGGGGCTCTGCTCCAGCAATATTTGGAGCTAGGTTTCTCCCCTGCTCTGCGCTGCTGGCAGCCTAGAGCCCTTTAAATCCCAGCCGCGGCCGGGAGTCAGAGGGCTCTGGGCTGCCCGCTGCGGCGGGGAGCCCAGAGCCTTTTAAATCCCAGCCGCGGCCGGGAATCAGAGGGCTCTGGGCTGCCCGCTGCGGGATTTAAAGGGCTCTGGGATCCCCGCGGCTGCCAGCAGCCCAGAGCCCTTTGAATCCCAGCCCCTGGCCGCTGATTGCCCCCTCCCCAGACCCCTGCCCCAACTGCCCCCCAGGACCTCCACCCCCTAGATAAGCACCACTGGTCCTTGTTCCCCGATTACCCCCTCCCGAGACCCCTGCCCCTAACTGCCCCTTAGGACCTCAGCCCCTATCTAAGCCTCCCGTCTCCGTGTCCCCAACAGCCCCCACCAGAGACCCAACCCAACTTCCCCCAGGACCACACCCCTACCTGTCCCCTGATAAACCTCCTGGACTCCCATGCCTATCCAATTGCTGCCTGTCCCCTGACTGCCCCTTGAACCTCTGCCCCATCCAACCCCCCCTGCTCCTTGTCCCTTGACTGCCCCCCAGAACTCCCTACCTCTTCTCCAACCCCCAAACCGCTTACTGTGCCACTCAGACCAGAGTGTCTGGCTCCGTGCAGCTCCAGACAGTTGCTGCCATGCTCCCCCATGGAGCCCACAGCCCTCTCCCACCCCCAGCACCTGCTTTCCGGATTTGAACACCTCAAAATTCAGGAGTGCTCAAGCTCGGTTTGGGCAGCTTTTACTTCATTTCTCCCAAATCAGTTTCCCCTGCAAGGTACCAACTGAAGGTGTTGGAGAACAGAGAGATCGCGTGGCCTCCTAATGCCTGGAAAAGAGACAAAGGCCGGAGGAGGGAGTGTCAGTGCTTGTGCAGACTTCTGGGAAGTGCACGGCGTGGAAGGGGATGCTGTGATGCTTTGGAACAACTCCATACAAAGCCAGTCAGGTCTCTGGGGGAGCCTCCTCTCTCGGAGCAGACTGTCTCCAGGGCAAGAAGCTTACACCTTCCTGGGTCTGACCTCGGAGCATTCAGCATGCCCTTTCATGTCATGCACTTTCCACAGCGAGTCTGCCCAGGCTGGTCCTGGGGCAACCAGAGGGCCCTGCACCCCAACTCCGCAGTCAGATGTGACTCTCAGCCAGACAGTAAAACAGAAGGTTTATTAGATGACGGGAACACAGTTTAAACAGAGCTTGTTGGTACAGAAAACAGAACCCCTCTGTCAGGTCCATCTTGGGGGGTGGGGAGCCCAGAACCAAGTTCTGGGTCTCTTCCCATTTCCCCAGCCAGCTCCAAACTGACACTCCCTCCTCTGGCCTCTGTGTCTCTTCTGGACAAGGAGGCCACCTGATCTCTTTGTCCCCAACACCTTCAGTTGGCATCTTGCAGGGGAAACTGAGGCACCCACACAGTATTCAGAGAAAATATTAAGAACATTCCCACTTCATCACAACAGGTGCAACAAAATATAATACTGTATATTGAAGTAGGCAAGTGCTGCTTCTGACTTTCCACTTTTAATTGACCCTTGTAATCTTGTGGCACTGACGCGTTGTAGCTTCATTTTATATCGGCTTACAGGGCGGGAGTGGGGGGGCACCAGCATTTTGGGCCCCACCAAAAATTATACAAACCTGCCGCCTATGCCCATAAGGTATTGGGAGCTCAACCCAGAATTCCAATGTGCAGCGGGGACTGCGGGAACTGTGGGATAGAGTGCACTGCTTGGAATGTCGACGCTTGCCATGGTACTATGAACGCACACCGCTGAATTAATGTGCTTAGTGTGGACACATGCACTCGACTTTATACAATCTGTTCCCAAAAAATCGACTTCTGTAAAATTGGAGTAATTTCGTAGGGTAGACATACCCGCATCTTTCATCCAAAGGAACAGGAACTTGGGAAGTGCCATACTGGATCAGATCAATGGTTCATCTGATCCAATATACTGTCTCAGACACTGGTTACTACCAGATGCTTTAGAGGAAGAAACCCTGCAGCAGGAAATGATGGGATATCTGCTCTCCAAGGAAAATTTCCTCCCAACCCCTAACCAAGTATTTAGGAAACAAAGCGACATTCACATTCAACTGCTATTGAACTTAAAAAAAAAATTCAATTAAGCAGAAAATTCCAGAAATGTTTTAAGCACTTGGGTTAACACTTTCGTACAGGAAGTGCTACATGTCAGTTAATAATCACAAATGACCCAGACATCAGTTTTACATATCTTTTGAAATATGGTACCTCAAGTACCACAGCATCATCTTGCTGGGGTAATGGCTCAATAACAACAGTGAAAGGTGAACTACTGAATAACAAACATTATGTTTGAGAACCTTTGTTTAGACTACAGTTTTAGATTTATATAATTATGGAAGGTGCTCAGATGCTACATTGGTAACCAAAGGATAAATAGATGGGAGAGAGAGAAAATGAAAAAAACTAATCAACTAAGCATGGATTATTTTGCAAACTTTGTTTTCATTTCTGAAGACCTACTGTAGCTTCAAATACTTTTTAGAGTTGTAAATAAAACTGAGTTTGGTTAAACAAATTTTGCCCTCATTGGATGTTTGACTATATTACAAGAAGTGACTACTTACTATGCTTAGGAAAGGCTAAAGTTCCTCCATTCCAAACGGAGAAGTTGTTCTTTATGGGCCAATCTAAAATTGTTGCACTTTGTTGTTGATGCACAATAACTACATGTTCCATTACAGAAAGGCTTACATTTCAGTAGAAGTGAAGTGATTTCTGTATTTTATATAAAATTCAATGTTTATAAAGTGCTATTGGTTCCTTCAAGATAAAAAAAATGCTATATAATGTAACTTATTGTTAAAAAATTGCAATGGTCAAGACAGAAATTCACAAATTGAGTTTTATGGGAAAACTTACACAATGCATAAGCAGTGGCTTCAGTCTATGATTAAGACTTTCTGGTGTTCATTTAAACTAAATTCACCCAAAACTTAATTATAACAATGTAGCTTCGTACTAGAATCTGGAAACATTTAGTAAAAATAGCACTTTCCCTTAATTTTATAAGCAGTGCATGTATTTCAGAGATCATGATGCATTTCAAAGATCCATGTCACTACATAATGTATGAAGCAGGGTAAAATGTTCATAAGATATTTATGTACCAAACATGTTTTATTCAGCCACAGATCTGCTTTATGGCTTTGTGCTGCCAAAGGGTTTATAAATGCCTCAAATAGCAGATATGATAATAGCAGTTTTGTCTATTCATGTAATTTATATAAGAAATGAAGTCCGTATATTCAAGAAAGAATTAAGGGAGGGGAAAACTTTTACACCATGGGATTAAATATTCATTAAATGATCAAGAACTACCCAACTCAGTATCTTAAATGAGGAGGAACTAAATACACTGGAACTGTGTAAACAGAAGAGCAACTCCATCACATATATTTATATAAATAAAAGAGCAAGGAGGCAAGGAGAAAAGGGGGTGAGGGGAAGAAGAGACACTAAATGAAATGTTTGGCTTACTGAGCAGTTCTCTAGGCAGTAAAACAAAAGTTTACCACCAAAGTTATTTTTAATCACGTGTTAAATATTCATCTTTTCTAGATAGGTACAGCAATTTTATAAAGCTTGAAGCACAGTCTGCCATACTCGAATGTCAGTGTAACAAATAACCACAGTTACATGACAAATGGAATGAAACAAGATAGCATTCACCTGCCTGTGACCCTGAGAACATGACAGCACTTTGAAAACAGCACCACTGTTAGTCATTTTTGTGCTTGGTAATACTACCTTGCAAAACACAAGTAACAGGCTGAAAACTAACAATTAAATAATACCTTTGAGCACTGTGAAGTGGTGTCACACCCACATAGTCTAGTTACACTCTGAGTGCCAGATTGTGGCTTTTCTAGCCACTGCCACATTAGGGACATATTTGGGAAAGCACTGCATCAGCAAGCTCTGGCTGGAGGCATTCTGCCTTTGGAAAACACAAGCACTGTGCATTGTGCACTGTGGTAGCATAAAAACAACAGCAATTGCTACACCATTTACAAAGGAGCCACATATGTTCCCGCTCAGCACCAGTAGCGCTCAACTATTCCTGGACTGCTGAGTGTGATTGGCCGTACTAATAACTGCTCTACTGTTTTTCACTTAGGGAGGGTACGCAGAAAGATCTGGCCTGCCCAATGCACACAGGTGAGGGAAAAAGGGTTCCTTCAGCCTTCTTCTCCACTACACTCTTGCAAGATCAGGTCTTTCCACATTGTACTGCAATGTGGAAATCAGGTTCAACACTGTACTTAAAGAGGCAAGCTTAAGAACATGACAATGCTTTAAGGATTTTTTTTTTAAACAACAAAGAAAAAAAATAAAAACATAAATAAATACTAACCAATTGAAGAAAAGTCCAATACAAAATAGTAGTTCTCTCATCAAGCTTTTAGTGATAAGATTTTACTATTTCTGTAACAGAGCTGATGATATTTTGAAACATACTCCTTTATTTTAGAGCAGATACTTCATCTAACAGGAAAACAAGATTCAAATGTATGACAATTGATTCCTTTTCTGCACGGTTTAAGTTCTGTTGATGACACCAACTCTCTAAAGGAAAAAATCTTGTTTGTTCATGCATGATCAAACAGCATTATTAACCACCAACACTACAGAACTATTTGCGGCAGTAGTAAATAATTAAATGTGTTCTCTATTCATGAAGCAGGAAGCTACAAAAAAGGTATTATGCAAACTCATTTCATTTTACCTAAACAATTTCAAACCAATTGTAAGAAGATGGTTAGCAATGGCAATGATTGTACACTAAAGTACAAACACACTTTTCTAAAGACATATAACTTAGTGCACTTAATATATCTCTAGTTGAAACAATAAAAATACAATTGAGACCCTAAGATTGATATTCATTCCAAATGACAGAAGGCATAAAGCTTTCTCTTACTTTAAAATAGAAATAAAACCTCTTGAGATTTTCTTCAGAATTTTTATAATCCTTATCATCAAGAATGCTAAAAAACAGAGAGCAGCATATAAAGCAAAAACTAAACATGAAGACTGTATGTAAGAAACAAGTAAAATCAAGTGAACAGAATTTACAGATACTCTAATAAAGAGGAAGAAAAACATTGTCTAGTTATATTTCCTTTATTAGATTTCTTTGAACATGAAAATGGAATATGTTATTTTAAAATTAACAGAACATTGGGGCTAACATCTACTGTGCTGTAATTAAGACCAGCAAATATCTTAGTGACCACAGCTGATCAAACCTCTTCATCTATTTTTATCCAAATGAAGACTGTTTAAAGGTAAACACCCAGATATTTTCAACCAAATAGTCTATGTATATATGACACCTTAATTACAAGGCACTTCTGAGTGTTTATTCAGTCAGAACATTTGACTCATTAAACAATCCAAAGCTCTCAGACATAAGGTAATAACATTGTTCTAAAAGATTACTCTTCACAGAATTATGACAGAGTATCACTTCATGAAGAATTCTTGATTGTAAAACAAAATTTAGTGGGTCTATCCAGTTGACAGAAATATAAATGAATGAACCTTTACAAACTTAAAAAAATGTACACCATACTATATTAAAGTATTAAATTCTACAGTCATGTATTACCTTCTCTGTCCCAATATGGTAAAGTGCACTGTATGTAGAACATACTACATGTCAAATGTATTCTAAGAAGAGAACAATTTTCTTTCCATAGCTACCACAAGTAAAAAAAATTGTAAAACATTTTAGGTACACCTCTACCCTGATTTAACGTGACCCGATATAACACGAACTCAGATATAACACAGTAAAGGAGTGCTCCGGGGGAGTGGGACTGCGCACTCCACAAGATCAAAGCAAGTTCGATATAACGCAGTTTCACCTATAATGCGGTAAGATTTTTTGGCTCGCGAGGACAGTGTTATATCGGGGTAGAGGTGTCTGTCAAAATATTCAAAATACACTAGTGTCATTCAGATATTTGTTAAGCAAGTTACACCTTTCAAGGCCTACTGTAACTAGTGCCTCTGATTGATTTGCAAATGTATTTTGGTTGTTAGCCAGCTTGTCATTTCAACTACCTTTCCCTTATTTTTGTTCAACTTGTCTATTTGTTAGACAAGGCTACTGATGTACACTTTCTTGTACACTGATGTACACTTACAGATCCAGACTAACACGGCTACCCCTCTGATACTTGACACCATGCAAAGCACTGCATTTAGCCGTATGGAGTGGAAATCCATTTTTGACATCCGACAAAGTGGGTATTCATCCACGAAAGCTCATGCTCCAATACGCCTGTTAGTCTATAAGGTGCCACAGGACTCTTGCTGCTTTTACTTTCTTGATGGTTGCCTGTGTCGTGTACATTACTCAGTAAAGGGATAATCTGCATTTTTCTATGTAATTTATGCAAAACAAATGTATGTGGTGCATATTTCTTTCAGTTATGTAATCTTGAAAGCATACTCTTACAGGCTCTAGTGCAGGGGTGGGCAAACTATGGCCCAGGGGCCACATCTGGCCCTCCAGACATTTTAAATTGGCCCTCAAGCTCCCACCGGGGAGTGGGGTGCTTGCCCCACTCTGTGCAGCTCCAAGAAGCAGCAGCATGTCCCCCTTTGGGCTCCTACATGTAGGGCAGCCAGGGGGCTCTGCACACTGCCCATGCCCCAAGCACTGCCCCCGCAGGAACTGCGGCCAATGGGAGCTGTGTGGTGGCGCCTGTGGACAGGGAAGTGTGCAGAGCCGCCTGGCCACCCCTCCGTGTAGAAACTGGAGGGGTGACATGCTGCTGCTTTGGGAAGCTGCTTGAGGTAAGGCCACCCGGAGCCTGCACCCCTGACTCCTTCCTGCACCCACTCCCCTGTCCCAGCCCTGATCCTCCTCCTGCCCTCCAAACCCCTCAGTCCCAGCCTAGAGCACCCTCCTGCACCCCCAACCCCTCATCCCAGCCCCACCCCAGAGCCCTCACCCCCAGCTGGAGCCCTCACCCCCCACATCCTCCAACCCTCTGCCGCAGTCTGGAGCCTCCTCCCGCACCCTGAACTCCTCATTTCTGGCCCCACCCAAGAGCCCGCACCCCAGCCCCAATTTTGTGAGTATTCATGGCCTGCCATATAATTTCCATACCCAGATGTGGCCCCCGGGCCAAAAAGTTTGCCCACCCCAATCTAGGTGAAATTCTGGACACTTTGAAATCAATAAGAGTTTTGCTACTGACTTCTGTTGGAACAGGATTTCACCCTATGGGCCTAACTCAGGCACTGTCAAACTTTGGTGTCCGTACAAGCTGAAAAAATAGAATTAAAATTTACTGTATTTGGACTTGGATGAAGTTAAGGAGAGCCCCCCTTTCTGAAGCAGGAGTAATCTGATTAAGACTCAGAATAGCTGGAACAGGAAGAATTTTGACCTAACCCTTGAAGGCATGTGCTCTAGGTTTGTTTACGGAAGACTTCCAGACTATTTACTCCATTGTTTTCAGGGAGGCTGGAGTAGGGAACATTACTTCATTTGTGCTTGGCCATACCTTTTCACATATACTGTATGTATATGGAAAAGAGATGGCCTGAATTTGGCACTAAGTGTAAGCTACATATTTAGGCTTGGAAGGATTAGATTTTTATTGGTAAATGTCCATTTCACTTTACACACTTAAACCAATGAAAAAATATTTCCATTGATGATCATCAAAATTTACAGATAGGCAAAGTAAGAAAAATGTTGCTTGAGAATGTAAGAGATTGTTTTCAATATACACCTCTACCCCGATATAACGCAATCCGATATAACAAGAATTCAGATATAACACAGTAAAGCAAAAATGGTTTTCTGTCTCATCTACAAAAAAGCTCCTAATGGGCTAAATTCCAGGCACAGACAGTAAAGTTCACTGGTGGGCAGCCTGCGGCCCACATGCGGCCCATCAGGGTAATCTGATTGCGGGGCGCGCAACATTTTGCTGAAGTTGATTGTCCACAGGCACCGCCTCCCCTCACCCCCCAACAGCTCCCAGTGGCCACAGTTCTCTGTTCCCATCCAATGGGAGCTGCAGGAAGCGGTGGCCAGCACGTCCCTGAGGTCTGCTGCTTCCTGCAGCTTCCACTGGCCGGGAACAATGAACTGTGGACACTGGGAGCTGCGGGGGCAGTGCCTGTGGATGGTCAACATCAGCAATATGTCTCGTGGTCCGCAATCAATCAGATGACCATGATGGGCCGCATGCAGCCCGCAGGTTGCCCACCACTGGTATAGTTACTCCAACAGTAGTATGTTAATGGTAGTGTAGACTCAGATGCTGAGCAACCTTCAATTTCATGATAAAATAACTCAAATGCAAATAGTCTCAAAAGAATAGCAAAATAAATACAGTAACTAAAAAAATATGCTAGGGCTTTTAGAAGATCTTTAGCATAATACACAGAGAAAAATAGTACCGCAGAAAGAGCAGGGTATGGGACCAGAATATTTCCCCTTTTTGTTGCAATCTACAGAATAGAAACTGTTTCTAATTACATGTTATTTTTATTTTTTGACGAAAGCAGTAATAATAAAGCCTTCTGCAGTATAAGAACATAAGAATGGCCATACCGGGTCAGACCAAAGGTCCATCTAGCCCAGTATCTGTCTACCGACAGTGGCCAATGCCAGGTGCCCCAGAGGGAGTGAACCTAACAGGCAATGATCAAGTGATCTCTCTCCTGCCATCCATCTCCATCCTCTGACAAACAGAAGCTAGGGACACCATTCCTTACCCATCCTGGCTAATAGCCATTTATGGACTTAACCACCATGAATTTATCCAATTCTCTTTTATAGTCCTAGCCTTGACAACCTCCTCAAGTAAGGAGTTCCACAAGTTGACTGTGTACTGCGTGAAGAAGAACTTCCTTTTATTTGTTTTAAACCTGCTGCCTATTAATAATTTTTATTTTAAACAAAATAGAAGATATTCTGCTGTCAGGTCCATTTTTATCTATAGCTAGTTCTCCCGCAACCTTTATTTTTTTTTTTAACCTAGATTATCAATTTTCAATCCCACATATTTTCTCAAATTCTTGTTGTTTTTCATAAAGCCAATGGCCTGATCATACAATTAATTTAGTTTCGCCATTACAATAAAAAATTTTCAGCAATCAACTTATCTAGCACTAGACTATGTCCTTGTCTTATGTGGCAATGGAGGAAAGTAGGAAGGGACAAGGTCTCCCATATTCTTTGTACAGCCCACATACGGGCACACATGCAATCCTGGGTGTTCAGAGAAACACAAGGACTGGAATCACAGGGGCTTTAACTAGGAGGGAAGTAGATAGAGCCATGGCTGTGCCCCACACACACACACAGACACACGCCAGCTAACAAATCTGGCAGGCTACACACATGCATTCAGGTTATGATGCGCCTCACAAAAAGATGCTGTAAATTACTCCACTGCCACCACAGTTCAACTAAGGAGTACAGGGAGAGACAGTGGCTCAATGAAGTTGAATCTCTCCAGAGCTCCCCACTGGAATAGTTTGGGTTCTTCACCATACCCCTTGCTTCAGGTTGTGACTAAATGACACACATTTAGTCTTTAGTAAACATATATAAAAATCTGATAATCTGTCTTTTAGGCAATACTAGTTCCTGAGCTATGCTAACACGGAGAAAAAAAGCAGCTATATAATACCTAAGAACGTACACTGAAACCACTAAATATATATATTTGAGGCCCTGATCCACAATTTTTCATCCTCTGATTACCTGTCAAATTCAGCACCATCAACTCACAGACCCTAATAAATTTACATTATGTGGCACCATCTGGTCAGATATTTTGCTAAGAGCTCAGAACACAGTACAGTAAAGTACTACTCAAATATTATGAAAGCTGAAATATATAGATTTTTGATATAAAGTTTACTGTCCTCCAGATTTCATACCAGTAGTGTTGAATAGCTAATTTAATTGCTTAATTAATTTGTAAAACTGTAGTTATTTTCTTCAACATGTGTTTACAAGAAAAGAATATAGACACTATGTCCTTTTAATAAAGCATTCTGTTTTTGTCAATCAAATAATGTGGGAATTCTGAAGTTAAAGAATGAGCAGTTACAAAATAGGAAATTCACACATCTACCCTCCCCACGCATAGATACTGCATGCTGTGTGTGATCCAGAACAGATTTCTTTATTTCAAACCATTTCTGTCTAAATCGACTTTATTTTAAACATATGGATGCCGCAAAGCTCCACCCACACTAATAAACCATTGTTTCCATAGTAACTAGTGTGGCAAAAGCAAAGGGAAACTAAAAATAGTACAAAGCGAACAAAATTTGACAAATCTCTGGCATTAAGAAAATGTGAGATGATGCAATGTATTACACAGTTTTTATCACCTTTGTTTGAGAAGACCTGCATAACTCATAGCTGAGTTTTGCCACTGTTGATTAATACAGGCATCCCAAACTCGTGACAATCAAAACTTTATACCACTTACACCGCAATCTCTCTCTATACAATGTAGACCTTGAGCCATTCTGTATCTGTATATATACTTAAAAAAAAAAAACCTCCCTAAAATACAGGTTTGAGAAAAAGATAATTAACAATTACAAAGTTAAACAAATGTTACTGCAAATCATCTAATTAAAACCACTAGAAGATCAACCCTAAGACCACTTCACCACAAAATTAGTCTGATTTGGGAGATAACATGTAGAGTGGCACCAAGTAAGAAGAAATATTAAGCAAGTAATATAAAAACAATTGAATGAGCATACAGGTTTTAAAAATTCACTGTAAATGAAATTGTATCCCCCACAATAGGATGGTATACGATTGCATTTGAAAAAGCCCAGAGTCTCCTTCACAGATAACAAAAGGCAACCCCCACATATACAGCAAATAGCAATGGTTCCAATTAAGCTGAAAGATCCAGGAAATCATTCTCCAGAGTTTGAAGAAAAGTATGGGGCACGTCTCCAAAGGTAAACCATTTCTTTTAGCAATTATTTGTTTGCATTTTGCAGCTGACATGTTTTTATGTAATGAAAAATTGCCCTGCTCTTTTTTCAATAATCACCACTACAGAACACAGCAAGTTGCTTAAAACCTACAAAATACCATTTAGTTATTTATTTTCCCCCTTTTTTATTTTCTGGAAATCCTGAAGATCTGAGCAGGCACTTTTCATCTAAGAGTGAGTAGGACCAGGAACAAAATTAAATGATACAAATTTATAAGGATATTTAAAAGCACTTCATGTTTGTGATTCTGCTTTGATTTATATTGTGGTTATATTTTCTTAAACGAAAATACCACACCTGGATTCATTCTAACATGCTAGATTGCTGGGTTTTGAATCCTGTTGTTTTCCCATATTGTTTGTAATACTTCCCTAAGATTTTCAGTACTGGATACTTTACATTTAGACTTTTTTTTGTTTCTATGTTTCTTATGTAGCACAAGCTATCGTGAGTGTTCTGTTAATTCATCTGTGCATCATTGATAATGTTAGTACAATTTTGAGCACAGAGTTTGATAGCTAATAGTAATTCCTCAAGTGGATGTAAAGTAAACCACAAAACATGGGGACATCTACATAAATAATGCCTACAAAATGTTGTGAAGTATATGGTGGATTTTTTTCTAACTATTTTTTTTAGAATTTATAAAACATTCCCCTAATCCAGATTAAGATAAACATTTAACTTGACCTATCTGATAGTGGGACAAATTCATACCTGAAGTAAGTAAGGGAATTATCATTCAGGTCTCTAAAAATCTGACTTCTGTACAGTTGTACTAGGTATGAAATTAGACCATTAAAATAGGTTAAGCAGCCCAAATCTTAATTAAAACCTTTTTTAAAACTGTAGTTTGAGCCATATCATCATTGTAAACAAGGAATTACCATTATGTTCCTGTCATCTTCCACCCTCATAGTGATTCATATATGCCATACTAAAAACTACACATTGGGATATTTGGGAAGACAAATGGGGGTAAACTCTTTAAATTCCACTGAAATACAGAAAGCTCCACAGTGGGACTGAGTTGGGGAAAATGGCAAATATGTTACTAGAAAGTATAGGGACTGTTTGGAAAGTTGGCATGAGTGAAACTGTCTGATGTACAGAACTTCTGCTGTACACAACTTCTGCTGTTAGCCCATCTTCATGATTTTACATATCAATGGGTTTCCCTAAAATGTGAAATGTCAGCATATTAACATGTTTCTTCTGGCTATGCATATGTCTCTTAGCTTCAGAAATGACTCTAGCTGGTTAATTAGTTTCTTTAATTGTGCCATAATCCTTTTCTGCCATATCAACCATGTTCTTCTTGGCTCAAATTCTCTCTCAGTGAGACGCTCATTGCATGTTTAACTTATCTTTCCTGTCTTAATCGTTGACTAACAGAATAGCTTGAAACCAGAGTTACTAATCATTGAACTCAAAACCTAGACACAGAATCAAATCTCTTAAAAAAATGGAGCTTATTTTACATTTTAAAGATCTATCCAGTTTATATTAAGCACTACACATTTAGTCTGTTATCTAGCCATTAAAGCGGCTAAAACTGTAGTATGGAAAATAAATATCTTCCTTACCTGTGTATACAGTTTTTAGACTCGAGATACGCCATACCAGCAGCAGCATCTAATGAAAATTTCACTAACTGTTTGGTTTTTAGCTCATCCTTCTTCTTTCTTAAAAAGGAGAGGAAATCACCTCCTAGAGAAATAGATGGACAATGAGACATGACAGCAATGATACTCACATTTATTTCTTATTAGTGATGCTTGACTGAACAAAAAGTATTACACTATCAGCCATGCTTTTCAACCAATTTGTTTGAGGCTAAGATAAAAAAGAAAATGGAAAGAATACATTCCCATCAGTATGTGGCCTCCTCAAGCTGCCCTGAATATTGCTCTAAGTGCTTCAATGTGCAAGCTGTACTAAGAATTAAAAAAAATTAATCAAGTCCAATTTTTACTACACTATACATCATATTTCCCTATGTATATTCAATATATATTTGCATAACTATGAATTATGGAGTAAAGGATCTATGGATAATAGGGTGTCATAAAAAGTAGCTTTAATCACATCTTTCAGCTGCAACAGTCTATTAAAAACTGAATATTGCAATAGATGATGAGCTTGTATTTGCAGATTTATAAATGTTAAGTAATGTCTCTGCGACTGATGATTAGGGCAAAAGTAAACACGAGAGAAAGAGATTACGGGAAGCCATGCACTGCTACATGCTGATGGTTAGAAACGTGAATTCAAGTCTAAAATATGCCTCATTGCAGCAGGCAATGCCAGAAGTCATAGTATAGCTTTTTCAAGTCTGAAGATTTACATGTTATTATATAGAGGGCCATTTCTCTAGCCTTCATTTCATTTTACTGTGTACTGAACTGATTCTAGTGATCCTCTCTCAAGTAATGTCCCATGACAGTTTTCATATACTGTCTTTGTTGGCACTAAAAAGAGGCATTACCATATGTTAAAAGTTTCAGAGGGGATTTTCTTAGCAGGAAATATCTATTTATATTTCACATTATAAGAGATAATAAAACTTCTTTTCTCCTTCTAGCTCTATGGCCCTCAAATATTAAGCTGGACTGTTTGTGAAAGGAATTAGCATCTTAATCGTCAACTCCTGCTCTTTTTTACCCACATTATCAAGAATCCGTGCTTCTTTTGATACAAAAGCTCTAGAGGTGATGGCTTACTGGGTTGGTTCCTTAATGAAAGCTCCCAGTAAGCTTAACCTACAGCTAAAACTCTGCTGCTTTACCCACTTTGATTACCCATGGGGCACCACAAACATTTTAGAAACATATAAGCTTTCCTTCATCTTGATTTCTGATTAACTTTTTTTGTGTCAGGCAAACGTGACAAGAGAATGTGAATAATATTTTATCATCTTTTATGTATCTTTTATTATTTAACAATTCCCAGGAATAAAATGAGGGCTTTTTAAAGGAATGTACATAATAGATATATAGATACACACATTTCACTTAGGTATGTATATATGTCATCACTAGGGCTGTCAATTGATTAAAAAAAATAATCACGATTCATTGCATAATTAAAAAATTAATCGCATAATTAATCTCGCTCTTTAACAATAATAGAATACCGTTTAATTTTGGTTGTTTTCTACATTTTCAAATATATTGATTTCAGTTACAACACAGAATACAAAGTGTACAGCGCTCACTTTAAATTTTTTTTATTAGAAATATTTGCACTGTAAAAAACAAAAGAAATAGTATTTTTTAATTTACCTGATATAATTACTGTAGTGCAATCTCTCTATCATGAAAGTGCAACTTACAAATGTAGATTTTTTTTGTTACATAACTGCACTCAAAAACAAAACAATGTAAAACTTTAGAGCCTATAGGTCCTACTTCTTGTTCAGCCAATCACTAAGACAAACAAGTTTGTTTACATTTGCAGGAGTTAATGCTGCTCACTTCTTGTTTACAACGTCACCTGAAAGGGAGTACAGGCATTCGCATGGCACTGTTGTAACCGGCATCACAAGATATTTACGTGCCAGATGCACTAAAGATTCATATGTCCCTTCATGCTTCAACTATTCCAGAGGACATGTGTCTGTGCTGATGACGGGTTCTGCAGTGCGGACCAACACATATTCATTTTCATCCTCTGAGTCAGATGCCACCAACAGAAGGTTGATTTTCTTTTTTAGTGGTTCAGGTTCTGTAGTTTCTGCATTGGAATGTTGCTCTTTTAGGACTTCTGAAACCATGCTCCACACCTCGTCCCTCTCAGATTTTGGAAGGCACTTCAGATTCTTAAACCTTGGGTCGAGTGCTGTAGCTATCTTTAGAAATCTAACATTGGTACCTTCTTTGTGTTTTGTCAAATCTGCAGTGAAAGTGTTCTTAAAACAAACATGTTTTGGACCATCATCTGAGACTTCTATAACAAGAAATATATGGCAGAATGTGAGTAAAACAGAGCAGGAGACATACAATTGTCCCCCAAGGAATTGAGTCATAAATTCAATCAACGCATTCTTTTTTTTAAACAAGCGTCATCAGCATGGAAGCATGTCCTCTGGAATTGTAGCCGAAGCATGAAGGGGCATACGAATGTTTACCATAACTGGCATGTAAATACCTTGCAATGCCGGCTACAAAAGTGCCATGCGAACACCTGTTCTCACTTTCAGGTGACATTGTAAATAAGAAGTGGACAGCTTTATCTCCCGTAAATGTAAACAAACTTGTTTGTCTTAGCGCCTGGCTGAACAAGAAGTAGGACTGAGTGGATTTGTAGACTCTAAAGTTTTACATTGTTTTGTTTTAGAGTGCAGTTGCGTAACAAAAAAAAATCTACATTTGCAAGTTGCACTTTCATGATACAGAGATTGCACTACAGTACTCGTATGAGGTGAACTAAAAATAGCATTTCTTTTGTTTATCATTTTTACAGTGCAAACACTTGTAATAAAAAATAATAATATAAAGTGAGCGCTGTACACTTTGTATTCTGTGTTGTAATTGAAATAAATATATTGGAAAATGTAGAAAAACATCCAAAAATATTTAATAAATTTCAATTGGTATTTTATTAACAGTGCGATTAAAACGGCAATTAATTGCAACTAATTTTTTAAATCATGATTAATTTTTTTGAGTTAATCATGTGAGCTATCTGCGATTAATCAACAGCCCTAGGCGTCATATACTGGAATAAAATGCTGATGTGAAATCAGTTCTGTTTTACATAATATATAACTACATGCATTATAGCTGCATAAAGGTTACAAGCTCAATCCTCAAGTGCATGCAGTACTGGCTGGGCACAACTGGGGGAGAAGGGGAGAACCACAGCAGATTGTGGTACTCCATTGCAGGGCTGACCAAGGGCTGGTATGGTGTAGTTTGGACCAGTGGTTCTCAACCTGTGGTCTTCAGACCCCTGGGGGGGTCCATGGATTATGTCTAAGACTTAGAATGAAATCTGTCTGAACAGATTTCAACTATATATACATATAATAGATTTCTAAAGGGGTCTGGACCGCTATTTGAAATTTCCAAAGGGATCCACACCACCATTCTAAATTTTTCAGGTGTCCTCAAATGAAAAAAGGTTGAGAACCACTGGCTTAGAGCCGCAACGGAGTTTTGCTAAACTATGCTCATCTGACCCATGGCCCCTAAGTGTAGGTGCACAGTGCAAAAAAACACCCATGGCTGGCCCATGGAAGGGGCCTAGGCTTGCAGAGGTTGGCCTGCCAGGCTATAAAAGTGCAGTGTAGACATCCAGGTTCAGGGACCCCACAAGGAGGGAGGGATCCAGAGCCCGGGATCCAGCCCAAGCCTCAATAGCCCTGCAGCCTGAGCCCTGGAAGCACAAGTCAGCAGATCTGGGCCAGCCACGGGTGTTTTATTGCAGTGTAGACATATTCTAAGGGTCTGTCTTTGCAAAGTTCTGGATACTGCATTTTAAGCTCTAATGAAAGATGAAAAGAACAGAACACCTACTGACTGAAGACTAAGAGTATTATCAACTCTATGGAATAAGAGTCAAAACACAAGAATGGTTCAAGAGGGTGCACTACAAATAGGAAAAATTGGATGAAACTAAGAATGAAAAATGTGTGATAATATTTGCAAAAAACTTCCTGCCAGTGAGTTCTATTAGACTATGAAATAATCTCCCAAGTAAAGTAGAAGAAGCCCCATCATTTGGCAACACTTAAAGCTAAACTGGATAATGCACTAGTACATGTACAGCAGAGAACAATCCTGCATTGGCATAGGGTGGACTAGATGGCCAAACATGTCTTTTCCATCTCTAAGGCTCTGTCTACACTACAGCATGTATAGTGGCGCAACTGCACCACCGTAGCATTTGTGGTGGAGACACTCTAAGCCAACGGGAAAGAACTCTCCCATCAGTTTAATAATTTCTGCCTCCATGACAGGCGATAGCTATGTCTATGGGAGAAGCTATCCCACCGACGTAGGGCTGTCTACACCAGCGCTTAGGTCAGTGTAACTTACATTGCTCAGAGGTGTTGATTATTCACACCCCTGAGAAATGCAAATTATACCAAAGTAACCTGTAGTGTAGACAAGGTCTAACTTTTGTCATTCTTTGTCTTGAAATCAGGACCTGTCAAATAAAGCAGGATACAACAAATTCACAGAAAAAGTATACAACAAAGAACTTTCTTTATAATTCTACAAATAGAAAAGAGCTGCTGTGCCAATAAAACTAAATCCTAATGACCTTGAGCTCTAGCTCAAATATTATTAGGCATGTGAAAATAAAGAGAATGAAATGGATGCTAGGTTGATCTGTATTTCATCTAATATTTTCTGGCTGATGGAAAGCAGGTTCTGACAGAGAGCAGTCTGATAATCATTCCATCAGTAAAGCTGGCCTTTCCTCTTTCCGCTACTCCAGTAGCATCTTTCTAGTCATAGCATAGGCTTGTAAATCATCTTCAAGAAAAAGTAATAAGAATAATAAGAGGAGGTTACTGACCTGTGCAGTAACTGACGTTCTTCAAGATGAGTGTCCCCGTGGGTGCTCCACTCCAGGTGTTGGTGAGCCCCTGCACCTTCGCTCTGAGATTTTGAAAGCAGTACTCACACTGGTCACGCATGTGCAGAGCCTCCCCCACGCATGTGCAGAGCCTGCCCCACGCATTGAGAGTGCTTTAATAGTACGCGTGCATGACCGGTCTCCTCAGTTTCTTCTCTACAACAGAGGCTACTCCAACTCCGAAGTAGAGGGGAGGAGGGTGAATAGTGGAGCACCCACAGGGACACTCATCTTGAAGAACATCAGTTACTGCACAGTTACCTCCTCTTCTTCTTTGAGAGATGTCCCTGTGGGTGCTCCACTCCGGGTAACTTAAAAACAGTGTATCTCAAGGAGCTAGAGACTTTGGATCTGGTAGGAATAGAGTGGATAATACGGCTGTGCCCATCCGTATATCAGTGAGAGGGCCTTGAGTAAGGGCATAATGCTTAACAAATGTGTGTTCAGAAGTGCAAGTGGCCACTTTACAAATGTCAGCCAGAGGAACTTTGCGTAGAAAAGCCATGGAGGTAGGTACAGATCTAGTGGAGTTGCATCCTTTAGTAGATAGCACAGTCGGATACAACTGGAAAGCTCTGGGTAGAAATAAGTGTCCCTTTGGATCGCTCTGCAATGGAGACAAAAAGTCTGGAAGAGTTCCTAAAATACTTGGTTCTATCCAAATGAAAGGACAGAGCCCTGCATACATCCAACGTAATCATCGGGGATTCAAAAGAGTTTGATAATAGTTTGGAAAAGAAGGGTGGTAGGTGTATAGATTCGTTGATGTGAAAAGACAAATGCACTTTTGGAAGACATTTGGGGTATAGTCGGAGGGTAACTTTGTCCTTAGAAAATATTGTGTAGGGTAGGTCCGCCATGAGAGCTGCTATTTCTCCTGCGTGTCTGGTGGAGGTGATTGCTACTAACAATGCTGTTTTCATGGAGAGGTGTAAGAGAGAGCATGTGGCTAGTGACTCGAAAGACTGTTGAGTCAAGCAGGTTAATACTAAGTGAAAGTCCCATGGAGGGGTAGGGGGTTTAATGCCCAGGTTTAATGTCCTGGTATAGGGATTGGAACCCTTTGAGAAAACATTTGGTGATTGGATAGGCAAAAACAGAGGTATCGTCGATCTTGTGGTGAAAAGTTGGAATAGCAGCTAAATGGACTTTGATGGAGCTGAAAGAAAGGCCAGATTGCTTAAAGTCTAATAGGTAGTCAATTATTAACAGAAGAGGTGCGGAAGTGGGAGGAATCTGTTTGGTCGAGAACCATTGTGTGAATCGCTTCCACTTTTGAAAACAGGTGGTGTAAGTAGACTGTGTTCTGTTTTGTAAGAGTATTCCTTGAACCTGTTCAGAGCATGCTAGTTCATTTTGTGAGAACTATGTAGGACCCAAGCTTTGAGGTGAAGCATGGATAGGTTGGGGTGGAGAAATTGGCTATGTTGCTGCAATAGGAGGTTCGGAGTGAGAGGCAATGAAATTGGTGGGCGAACTGACATTCTGGTGAGGAACGGATACCATGGTTGTCTGGGCCATGATGGGGCAATCAGAATTACCATGACACGATCTCGTCATATCTTTGTCAGAACCCTGTGGAGAAGCGGTATCTCAGGAAATGCATATAGTAAGTCTTAATCCTATGAGATCATGAATGCATCTCCTAGGGAATGTCTGCCCAGTCCCGTTCTGGAGCAAAATTCGGGACATTTCTTGTTCTTTGCAGCTGCAAAGAGGTCCAGTGTTGGGTAGCCCCAAATGCAGAATATGTTGCGTATGACCGTCTTGTTTATTTATCTCTCATTCATGATCCCAAGGAAATAGTCTGCTTAGTTCGTCCGCAGTGGTATTCATGGCCCCGGGTACATAGGCCACTGATACGTGGATGTTGTGCACGAGGCACCAATTCCAGAGCTTCATCTCTTCTGAGCAAAGTGAGTGAGATCAAGCTCCTCCCTGTCTGTTTACATAGAACGTGCAGGCAATGTTGTCTGTCATTATTCAAACATGTTGGTTCTGAATGAATGTGAGGAAGTGACGGCAGGCGTTGCATATGGCTTGAAGTTCTAGGACTTTATGTGTAGGGAGATTTCGGTGGAAGACCCTATCTCCTGGGCTGTATGATGGAACATGTGTACTCCCCATCCTGTGAGGGATGCATCAGTAGTCATTATAATGGATGGAACATCCTGGAGAAAAGGGACTCCTGAGCAAAGGTTGGAGGGAACTGTCCACCATAGGAGGGAGTCCTTGACTCTGAAGGATAGGAATAGAGGTTTGTTTATAATGTGTACATTTGGTCTGTAAACCGTTGCCAATCAAACTTGGAAGCACCTCATGTACAGGCGAAAGTACACGAGGCCATGTGACCTAAAAGTTGTAGGCAGTCCTGAGCAGTGACATGGGGACTGTTACAAAGTTTTGTGACAAGAAGTTTTATGGTGTTGAAACGGTCGGGAGAGATGCTATTCCCTACCAGGAATCGAAGTGTGAGCCTATGAACTCCAGTTGTTGGGTAGGAGATAAGGTGGATTTGTTTTTGTTTATTTGTAGGCCGAGAGACAGGAAGCAGGTGACAGTCAGCTGCATGGATCAAAGAGCTTCATCGAGAGTTGAGGCTTTGAGGAGACAGTTGTCGAGATAAGGAAATATTATAACCTCCCCATTTCCTGAGGGAGGCAGTGACTACAGCTAGGAGTTTGGAAAAAACATAAAGGGCAGTGGATAGGCCGAAGGACAACACCCTGTATTGAAAATGTATCGAACCGAGGGTAAAATGAAGAAAACGTCTGTGGACCAGATGTATAGTCACATGAAAGTAGGCGTCCTGTAGGTCGAGGGCTGAAAACCAATCGCCCTGCTCCAGTGCTGGGATTATGGTGGTGAGGGTAACCATTCTGAACTTTTGCTTTTTGATGAATTTGTTGAGCCACCTGGGGTCGAGAATCGGTCGCCAGCCCCGTTTTCTTTTCTGTTAAAAAGTAATGGGAGTGGAAATCTTTTACTCTGTGTTGTTTGGGCACGACTTCCACTGCTTCCAATTAAAGGAGATGTTGTACTTCTTGGAAGAGCAGTTGCTCGTGAGAGGGGTCCCTGAAGAGAGATGGGGAGGGTGGATGGGTGGGAGGCAAGGAGAGGAAAGGAATGGAATAGCCAATTGTGATGACCTCTATAGCCCACTTGTCGGTGGTAATGTTCTGCCATTGATGGGAGAATGAGCATAGGCGGTGTCCAAAATAGGGGTAGGCAGTGTAAGCGCTGAAGTGGCAATGTTGGTTTCTATACCTTCGACCAGGGCTTAAATTTGCTTATTAGTCGGAGGAGTTGAGATGCTGCTGAGGAGTTGGGCCGGTGGCGTTGGTACCTAGGTCTCTGACGTTGCTGTTGTTGCTCATGTGATCTATGGGATTGATGGATATATGTGGGGTAGCATGGACGCTGGTAAGGCTGGTATCTATATTGTCTCCTTCTGGTTGTAGGGGTTTGAATTTCTAGAGACCAGAGAGTTGCCCTTGAGTCCTTCATGGAACGAAGTACATCATTCATCACAGAGGCAAAGAGTTTGTCGCCATCGAAGGGGAGATCATCAATGGTACTTTGGACCTCCGAGGAAAGGAAGAGGATGAGAGCCATGAACCTCGGCGCATCACAACTGCTGTGGCAGTGGACCTTGCTGCAGTATTGGCCGCATGAAGGGCAGCTTGAAGAGCTGTACAGGAGATGATTTGTCCCTCAGAAACTATATCTGTAAATTGTTGTTTCTTTTCCTCTGGGATGTCGTCAATAAAGTCTATGAGTTTACTATAATTTTTGTGGTCATATTTTGCCAGAATGGCTGTATAATTAACGATGCAAAATCATAACATGGAAGATGTGTATATCTTGCATCTGAGCAGATCTAATTGCTTATTGTCCTTGTCGGATGGAGTGGAGCAGGGAAACTGTTTGTTCTTTTGGTTGACTGCGTCTACTACCAGCAAGTTTGGCACTGGATGAGTGAAAAGGAATTCAGAGCCCTTGGAAAGGATAAACTACTTCTGATCTGCTCGCTTGCAGGTACATAGGCTTGCAGCTGGTGTTTGCCAGATGGCTTTGGCAGGTTCCATGAGGGCTGTGTTGATAGGTAATGCAATCCTGGAAGAAGTAGAGGGCTGCAGGATGTCAGTTCGCTCATATTGTTGTTCAGGAACTTCCTCCAGGTTAATCCTTAGCTCATTGGCAACTCTTTTAAAGAGGTGCTGAAATTTTGAAAAATCATCTGAAGACGTCAAGGGAGGAGGGAGTAATGCTTCATCAGGTGTAACAATTGGGTCTACGGGGTTGAAGGAGGTAGACTGTGATTGATCCTGCAGTTGTGAAGGGGCTGCCTGATGTCGTGAGTCAGTGGCAGGTTCGTCAACTGGCGGTACTGAGCTGGGTCTCGCGCCTGCCTGTGGTAGCATAGCGAGTGTAGTCCCAAGTATAAGGTGCCATGGAGCCTAATATTGCCACTGTGGTGGAAAGGGCCTGGGTGGTCCCATCCATGGGTTTACACACCATGGGGTGGGATCCTGGGAGTAGGACGAAGTAGCTTTTTTATGACCCATATTGACTGGGGTCTGTGAACGGGAGACCTGATAGGGTGAAAAATCTCTCTGCAGCCCAGATTCCTCATCACTGGAAGAAAGCTGTCTGGACATTGCATGAGTGTCCAGAGAGAAGTAGGTGTTAAGTAGGGGTGACTGAAAAATAGGTGACACCAGCAGGTCCCTTGACTGTGTAAATTGTGGTGCCCCAGCGCCTCTGTGAGGTGAGGGCTGCGTGAGAGGAATTTCCTGTGCAGGAGGGTTCATCTGCCGGCCAATTCAGAGGATGACGGTGCCGGCAGAGTGAGAACAGCCTGCAGGGGGTCAGACAGGCTAATCTGTGTCTGCACTGCTTCCGTTGTGCGGAAAGGTGCCGTGACAGAGGCAAGCAACTGAAAGCACCAGAGCTTTGTGTTATCGCCGTAGCCAGGTTTCATGTGGCGCCGGCGGAGCCTGGCGTGTCAAACATGCTGAGACAGGGAAACGTCGGGAGGGAGGTTGCAGACCTGCCCTGGCAAAATTTTATCTCTCAGAGTACCCTTTATGGGTGAGAGAGGCTGCCGTTTTTTTGAAGATTTCTTTTCCTTTTTTGAGGCGGCGGGGGGGGGCGGAAATTGCGGTGTGCAGCGGAGTCGGCGCCCGGGTCTGAGGTTGGTCCTAATGACTTTTGCATGAGAAGAAGTTTCAAATTGGTAGAGAAGGAACTGAGGAGACCGGTCGTGCACGCATACTATTAAAGCACTCTCAACACGTGGGGCAGGCTCCACGTGTGCGCGACCGATACGAACACTGCTGTGAAAATCTCCGAGCGAAGGCACAGGGGCGCACCAACACCTGGAATGGAGCACCCACAGGGACATGTCTCGAAGAAGAACTGCTATGTTTGTATTTAACAAATAAACATTTTGTTCACATATGAAACTTTAATTATATGTGTAAGGAAATATTTTAATTTTTTTTGGAATAATTTAATGTTAGTATTTATGGAAACCATGAGGTTTCGTTAAATTGCTGATACAACACAGTAAAAATATTTATAGCACTGTTCACACATAGTGACCCAAAGCACTTTATAATGAAGATAAAAATACCATATAACACAAAAAATATTAAACAAATACCAGAATGAAAAGATGTCTTCAGTCTAGAGGATTTAGAATAGAGAGATTCAGAATTCCCAACAATCTATTGAAGGACGTACAAGAAGACAAAGCCCTAGCCACAAATGAATTAACTGGAATTGAATATGGGAAAGAAAGAAGCTTCTGCTTGAGGCACCACACTGAAGATGAAGGTACATACGAGGAGGTTAGCAAGTCCAATATATAAAGGGTCTGTCTACACAAAGCCCCCTAAAGTAATTACCACGAGTTTAAAATCAACCAGGGACACTACAGGAAGCCTGCATATGGTCTTTATGACAAGAGTAATGTTCTGGGTTGACTTGGTCTTAGTGAAGGCCCTAACTGCTTAAATCTCAGTAAGCTGAAAACATCTGGTCAGTTTAAAAAGAAGTCCAGAAAACCATGGCACAAGTTTCAGAATTGAGCTTTGCTGTTCTTGAAAAAGGAATTAATGTTGACAAATAAACTTTGGAGAGAAAAGGGCACACTCCAGTAATGATGACAATAATATTTAGTGATGTTTTTATTGTGTTCCAACATGGTTACCCCACAATTCAAGAGTCTGAAGAAACAAACACATATGGGGGACCCATCAAGATGCAAAATTATAGATAGTATAAAATGTAGCGATCATTTTGGGGATTTCAGTTTGATCAGTGTTTAATTTGAGGGGAATTCTCTGACATTTATAAATTCACAGGTGAAAGCCATCAGATAATGTTCGGTTTCTGAAAAGATCCAAATATTCCATATAACTGCACTAAGGCCTGGTCTACACTAGGACTTTAATTAAACATTTTTTTTTTTTAGGATTTATCTAAAAAAAAAATAAAAATATTATAATTTTTTTTAAATAAAAAAAAACAACAAACACAAAAACAGCATAAGAGCAGCAATATAATGGGAGGGGATATTTCAAAAAAAGCTCTCAGAGAGCAGCTGGAAAGCCTCAGCAAGGTTTGGGAGAGAGGTGCTATTGGGTGCTCCGGTTTGAACACCTTCTTCCGCGCCATGCCATCCTCAGTCAGGGGGGGGGAGGGGACCATCGAGCATGCAGCAGAGTCCCTGTCCTGTGCAGGCTTGCAGGGCATAACATCTCTCTCTCTGTGCCTGACACGCCTCAGGGGTGATGTGTCGTTGTGGAAGTGCTGCATCTAATTAGTGGAATTAGTGTACTGTTACTATTGTGCATGGTAGAAACCACGTGTTGCAGGCCTCAGAGGAAAAGTGTTTGGTCTTCTTAACTGAAAATGACTAGACTGTGTTTACTGTTGGCAAACATGTATTTGTTCACATGTTCCAGGAACTGATGGCCAGAGATGTTCTGCAAGACCACAGGCAGGAGGATCACCCAAAGTGACAAGAAGGAGGCCTCTCAGCACGGGTGTCTGGCTGACACTGTAGGCATAAGATATAATAAATCTAAAAACTGAGTCAGCCAAAATGTAAATATTAAACAAGCTAAACTGGAGCACTTAGAGAATCTCAATACTTTCCAAAAATTGATTCAATAGAATATATTAATTAAATTAAATATGTTTAGAGAAGCAGGATATAAACCACTCTAAAAGCAGTGCCTGACAGTGGAACTTTACAAACAAACTGATAAAACTCTAACTGAAAATACTTATAGAAGCTAGCTGCACAAAGATTTAAAAGCAGTACAGTAAGTGTGAAATGTGAGAAAAAATATACAATTAGAAGATGATAGTTACAGACTCTGGTCACAGCTGACATTTCAATGCTAATAATTACCTCATGATTGTAATCTTTATGTCCCCCCTTTTGGTTGTTTCTCTAATGAGACATCTCTAGAATTAGATTGCAAACCCCTCTGGTAGGTACTGTGGCTTTTATTCTGTAAAGCGTCACAAACACTTTTGAGTACTGTACAAAGAAAGGTAATAATAAAATGCTACTATATTTTTGCAATGCAATGTTTTTCTCCAGCGCCTTTGTGAAAACTAAATTAGAAATTGGTTTATAATCAACAATATCATTGTGGGTATAGTTGGGCACTTATCCATGTTTGAAATAATGTCCACTTACTTGAAAAGGAACAAGAAAACAACCAAAGCAGTTTAGTTCACAAATTCGGTAAAAACAAACAACAGAAGTCCAGTATGCACCAACAAATGATCCATGCAGGCCAAGGATGAAATATATAGGAGGAATGACAAAAGAACAGACATAGAAGAGAAACTTCTGGGCAGGTCAGAGAAAGTGGCCGAAGTACAAGAGTCCAGAGAGGAAACAATAATCAATAGCAAACAATAATTATATATTTTATTTGTATTACTAAAATAGTATGAAGCTCAAGAAAGCAATAATTCAATAATTGAGTTATCATTGTTTAACACAAGGATTCAAAATCTCTTCTGGGAACTCCAACAAAGCAATTGGCATATTCCTTCCATGAAAAATTAGCTTAGGATAAAATAGGGAGTGTGCCACAATCAGAGTCTTCTTATTGCTCAAAATAAATTTTCTAGCTCAGATTAGTTTTTAATGGAACTCCTTGTATAGGATTGTCCTAAGAGCCTTGTTACGAAACAACAGGATTATCTATCTGAAGTGGACAACGTAGTATCTGCTATTTTAACCCCCAGTCCTGCTGGGTCTACTAAACAACAGGGACTGAACTTCACTGTAGCAGAAAGGATGAAAAGAACAAGGCAGAAAAAGGGGGACCCCCCCCCAATCAATTAAACAAAGATTTCAAAACTGAACATTCAAAATTAGCAGTGGGAGAGACATAATTGACTGTCAAATATGTTTCTAATTATGAATAAGCTCAAATATAAATGTGAACAAGAGTTGAAAGATTAAAAAAAAAGGGGGGGGAGGGAATAATGCATGAAAAGATCTGTATAGATCAAAATGAATACAAAGATTACCCCTACAAGTGAGTTATTGTTCTCCACAATTGATATGGAAAAAAACCACTCTGCTATCTCCTGTAACAAGCTACTAAAGATAATTAGATGTCAAAAGTAAATAATAATGATAAGAAGATATTCATCTGAAGAAAAAGAAAAGCTAGCCATAACTGTACAAACAATTGGGAATAATAAATCAAGGCCAGAAAACTTCTCTTTCCACTCTGGCAGACGACATGTCTAAAAAACTAAGCTACAGTGTTCTGCAGAATTTCCCCAAAAAACAAACGTTAATAAGCCACAACTTTAGACTTTTTAGAATCTTTTTTAGGAAACTATCTCAAAATACTGTTTACTTTACAACTATTAAATATTTTAATCAGTATTGTCAAGGTCATCACTGCATTATAACTAGAATTTTTGGAGGTATTTACAAGGAAGAGACTTGGAGATATTTAAAAAAAACAGATTTCAAAATTGAATGTATTCTGCCCAGTCAACAAGACCCGTTTACGAACAGTTTATCTGGCACTAAGAAAAAGCAAATTTCTAAAGTCTGTCTTCCAATCCCAGCAAGGTTGGAAACACAATATGCTGAAGAGAAGGTTACTCACCTTGTGCAGTAACTGAGGTTCTTTAAGATACGCCTCCCCCGTGGGTACTCTACTCCAGGTGTTGGGGCATCCCTGTGCCTTTGCTCAGAGAATTTTAGTAGCAGTGCCCGTCTGGGTCATGCATGCGCTGTGCCTGCTTTGAGGCACCATTGGCACTTTATCTAGCACATGTGCAACCTGCACCCCTCAGTTCCTTCTCTACCGCAGAGTCTGCCATTTGAACTCCAAAGTAGAGGGGAGCAGGGGTAGGTAGTGAAGCACCCAAAGGGGGACACATCTCAAAGAACCCCAGGTACTGCACAAGGTGAGTAACCTTCTCTTCTTCAAATGATGTCCCTGTGGGTGCTCCACTCCAGGTGACTGTAGAGCAGTGCCCTGCTTACGATGGGAGGGATTTCAGAGTCGGTAGGTTGAGTGAATATAACATAGCTCGGCCCAGGCAGGAATCTGCATCTAGGCCTCGTGCAACTGTATAATGTTTAGCAAAGGTGTGTTCAGAGGCCTAGGTGGCAGCTTTACATTTGTTTATGAGGGGGACATTGTTTAGAAATGCTACTGATGACGATATTGATCTGGTAGAGTGCATTCTGGTGCCTACTGGAGATTGTACGCCCTTTAATTGATAGCATAGGTGAATACATCCAGATACCCATTTGGTGAGCCTCTGTGTAGATATGGCGGCACCTTTGGACCATTCTGCGATGGATACGAATAGTTTCTAAATGGTTTGGTTCTCTCCAAATAGAATGTTAATGCTCGTCTAATGTCTAGGGAGTACACTGTAGCTTCAAGTGCATTCTCATGTGGTTTGGGAAACAATGCTGGAAAATATTTGGTTGATTAATATGGAAGGATGAGGGTATCTTGGGGAGGAATTTACGATGGGTCCTTAATGTAACTTTATCATTAAAAAAGATCATGTATGGCAGGTCTGCCATGAGAGACTTTATTTCTCCCACGTGTCAAGCCAACGTGATTGCTATTAGAAATGCAAACTTCATGGATAGCTGTAGTAGGGAACAGGTCGCCAGGGGTTCGAATAGTTTTCGGGTAAAACCTGTTAAGACCAAGTTTAAGTCTCATGGTTGTGTGGGGGTCTTACTTCCAGAAAAATGATTTGAATGCTCTTGAGAAATCTTTTAGTGATTGGGTGAGCAAATACTGTGGTGTCATCAATTTGTTGGTGAAAGGCGGCGATAGCCACAAGGTGTACTTTTGTTGGACTGAGAATGTTTTAATTCAAGGATGTAATCTAATATCAGTGGCAGGAGTGTCGATACCGAAGTGATTTGTTTGGCGGGGCACCATTCGGTAAGTCTCTTCCATTTTTGTAGGTAGGTCTTACATGTGGTAGATTTTCTACTGTGGAGTAGCACTTGTTTGACCTGTTCTGAGCAACCAAGTTCGTCAATAAAGAATCATAGAGGAGCCATGCTTTCAGATGTAGCATCTCTATGTTCAGGTGGTGAACCTGACCCTCGCATTGTGTTAACAGGTCCGTCTGAGGTGGGAGAGTGATTGGAGCACATGCTGACATATGTGTTATGTATGGATACCACACTTGTCTTGGCCACGTGGGGGCTATTAGGATGACCCTTGTTTTGTCGGACCTTATTTTCTGTATTACTCTGGATAGTAATGGTATGGGTGGGTATGCATACAGGAGAGATGTGTCCTATCTGGTTCGAAATTCATCCCCCATTGATTGTGTTCCCACACCTGCTCTCGAGCAGAATCTCAGGCATTTTCTGTTCTGGGCTGTCGCAAATAGGTCTATCTCTGGGTGACCCTATTTTTGGAATATGTGCTTATCGTTCATCTCCCACTCATGATCGTAAGGAAATTGTCTGAACTCATCTGCCGAGGTGTTCTGATATCAGGTAAGAGGCAGAGATGTGAATATTGTGTTGGATGCACCATTTCCAGAGTCTCATAGCCTCGGTGCATAGTGAGTGTGATTGGGGCCTCCCCTGACCTGTTTTTGTAGAACATGCAAGCAATGTTGTTGGTCGTTACCCTTATGTTCTGATTCCTTATGAGCAGTATGAAGTTGAGGCAGGCATTGCGGACAGCACGGAGTTCTAGCAGATTTATGTGTAGTCTTGTCTTGACTGGGGACCATAGCCCCTGAACTGCGTGGTGCTGCATGTGTGCTCCCCACCCTATGAGGGAGGCATCCATTGTGATAATTAGTGATGGAGGATCCTGTATGAATGGGATCCCCGAGCACATGTGTGGCTGAGTCCATCATGAGAGGGATTTCTTGACTTTGGGTGGTATCGTTAATTGTCTGTTTAATCCATGTCTGTTTGGTATGTAGACAGTTCCCTAGCCATCCCTGCAGGCAGCGCATATGTAAACGTGCATGTTTCAGCACAAATGTGCATGCTGCCATGTGGCCCAGAAGTTGGAGACATGGGCAGGCTGTAATCTGTGGGCTGTTCTTTACTGTGGATATGAGAGCATTTATTGTGTTGAATCCATTTTGTGGTAGTGATACTCTTGCTACCACTGAGTCAATGTAAGCACCAATGAATTCTACTTGTTGAACTGGTTCTACTGTTGACTTTTTTTTATTTGTAGACCCAGACTCGAAGTCTACTGTCACTTGGTTAGCCTGGATGGAGTCTAATCGAGTGTGTGACTTCAGAAGACAGTTGTTCAGGTAATAGAATATTATCATCTCTTGTTTTCTCAGGTGCGTCACTACTACCACAAGAATTTTTTTAAAAACTCAAGATGCCATTGATAGGCCAAGAGGTAGGAACTTGTATTCATAGTGGTCTTTGCCTAAGGTAAATCTCAGGAATCACCTATGGGTGGGATGTATTGTAATATGAAAATAAGTGTCCTGTAGGTTGAGGGCTGAAAACCAGTCCCCCTGTTCCAGTGTTGGTATTATTGCTGTTAATGTGACCACCTTGAACCTTTGTTTTCTCATTAACTTGTTCAGTTGTCCGAGATCCAAGATAGGTTGTCACACCCCATTTTTTGTGTGTGAAAAAAATAGTGGGAACAGAAACCCTTCCTCCTGTATTGGATGGGAACTGCTTCCACTGCCCCTAGTCAGAGGAGGTGATCTGCCTCTTGTCAAAGTAGATTTTTGTGAGAGGGGTCTCTTTCAAGGGAAAGTAGTACTTTTTGTATGCTCTTTTGCAAGTAGGAGATATGGTGGCTGGAGTTTGCCATACCGTTTTAGCGGGTTCCATTATCACCCTATTAATTGTCAATGCTATCTTGGATGAGAAAGATGTCTGTAAGATGTCCTGTAATTCATGTTGCATTTCTAATACTTTTTTTCAGAGGAATTTTGAGCTTTTCAGACATCCTTTTGAATAAGTCCTGAAAGTGGTTGAAGTCACCAGTGGTGGTTTAGAGTTGGGGCATTACTGCCTCATCTACTGAGGAGAATGAATTATGTTGTTTGGTGAGGTATCAGGAGCAATTCCCTCTTCCTGTTCTGCCTTGGGTTCTTCTCTTGTCTCAGTAGTTACAGTCTCAGAGGGTGGAGATGGGGATCTAGAGCCTTACCTACATGAGCTGAGGAGTCTCCTTAGTGTCTTCTGTTAGATCCCATGGATCCCAATATGGCCAGTGCCCGGGGAAGGGAATGGGTAGTCCCACCCATGGGGATCCATGCCATGGTGGCATGTTGCACACATATGTAGACCTTGATTGTAGTGGTCAAACTGCCACAGGAGTTCTGATCGGAGAGAAATGATGAGGGAGAACACCGCTGGCATCAGTGAGCCATCGGTGCCCAAAAGAGGGGATTCCGGAGTTGAGGAGACCAATAGGTCCTTCTGGTGTAGAAAGCAGTGTGGTGCCGTGAACTTTGGTGCCAAAGAGTGCAGTGCCGATTGTATCGAGGGTGCAGCATGCAGAGCCAATGCTGATGCAGTCTGTGTCAGTGCCATTGCACTAGCAATATTAGGGAGCGGCATAGTTGGTGGAGCAGCTGTCAGTGCTGTCTCCTTCAATGCTGTCTATGGTGCTGTGGTGGAGGAGGGAGGCTTAGAGCAACTCAACTCCGCACCGGAGCGCCAGATTCCGGCATCAGCCATTGCATGGGCGGTGCTGGAGGTTCTTGGAGTGTCATAAGTACTGAGCTGCAGTGTGATCGGCACCGATGAGAGCGATTTGATCAGAGACCATTTTCTGCTAGTCTGCTCTCTATGAGGCGAAGAGGACGCTTGTTTCCTCGCAGATTTTTTGGACTTCGGGGATCTTGGTGGAGAAGAGACCAGTGATCTGTGCCAGGAAGAGGTTTCCTGCCCCAGGTTGGAGGTTGGTCTTAACAATTTTTCCATCAAAATAAGTTTCAGCCTCAGGTCTCTATCTCTGTGCGCCTTGGCTTTCAGTTCGTTACAATAGGCACATTTCTAAGGAACGTGTGCGTCCCCTAGGTAATGGAAACATTGTGTCCATCTGACACTGGCATTGCTTTCCTGTACGTGGTGAATTGTTTAAATCCTGGTGAACCAGGCATTCTTTTTAGGTTCATATCTAATCCTAACTGTACTAAAAGAGAAGAAAGAATGTATTTATTTATTTATTATTTTGGAAAGGTATGTATCTAAGCTATCTTAACTATCTAACGCTATCTAACAGCAGCAAAATGAAGGCTTTTAATGGAACTGCTGGGAGCTCCATCTCAGCCCAGGTACAGTTAAGAAGGAACTCAGGGATCCGGGTTGTGCGGGCAGGTTAGATTAAGCGCCAACTGTGCCGCGTGGCAGGCATTGTGCATGTGTGACCCGTATGGGCACTGTTGTTAAAACTTGCTAAGAAAAGGTGCAGGGATGCACTAGCACCTGGAGTGGAGCACCCACGGGGACATCACTCGAAGAAGAACTAAACCATTCTCACTGGATTAGAATTAAGAAAGTGACTCAACCAGCAGTATAGGTGGGACAACTACAAACACCATTTAAACCCACCAGTTCTCATCCCACTGAGCACTCCAGTCTGTGTTTCATTTCACATACTTACTACAGTCCTAACTCCGTGCCACAGCTTCTTGTATTAGCTACAGCACTGACAGGTCTACAGCTAAGTCTACTGGTCCTCACTCCCTCACTGATGACCAGTGACTGCCTACAACAACTCTTAATTGCCACATGATTCAGTAATCACACATCCCACATTAATTTAAGTAGACACCACCCAGAATTGGACCAGACCCTAAATTAGGGTGATCAGATGAGATGAAGAAAATATTGGGACACATTGGGCGGGGAAGAGGGTCCGCCGGCAGAGCAAAAAAAAAAAAAAAAAGCCAAATGCTGCAAATGGAGCAAAAGAGGGGAGAAAAAAAGAAAAAAAAAGTGTTGCTGGCGGAGCGAAATATCGGGACCAGTTGCGTCCCAACCAAAGATCGGTCAGGACGCAGGACAACCACACAAATATCGGGATGAACAACCACTGCTACAAACAACTTATGGAACAGTTTTGTGCTATCTATGTGGAAGGCCAGTGCCCTCCCGACATCCAGGACGTGCAGCCTGCCTTCCTCGTCTGATGTATGAGGCTTTGGAAAGAAGACAGGTAAATGTATGTCCTGGTAAGTATGAAACTGGGAAACTACCTAGGGCAAAAACACCAGTGGTCGCAGCTGGACCTTATCCTTATAGAATACCATATAGGGCGGTTCTGAAGTAAGCGCCCTGATCTCGGACACGCTGTGGGCCGATGTTATTGCAACTAGGAATGAAACTTTCCAGGAGAGAAGCAGAAAAGAGCAAGAAGCCAGAGACTCGAAGGAAGGCCCCATGAACCTCAACAGCACAAGATTCAGTCCCAGGGAGGGACGGGATCCTGGATGTGCAGGTAGAGGTGCTACAGACCTTTCAAAAACTGGGCTGTCATGTCGTGAGTGAAGACTGACCTGCCTTGGAACGGAGGGCGGAAAGCCGAAATAGCGACCATATGGACCCTGATAGATGATACGGACAAAACTGTCAGATGCATCCTTGGAGTTTGAGGTGCAGAAGATAATCCAGGATCTCCTGCAGTGAGGCCTGGTTGGCCCAGATGCACCGTTCTGAGGCCCAGCACATGAACCTTTTCTACTTGCCTATAGGATAATGTTTGATCTATTTGATCTTCATGAGGACTCTATGAATCAACAGCACTGGTGGGAAGGTGTACATCAGAGCCCGTGACCACAGAAGGAGAAACGTGGCTGACAGAGAGCCCACATGGAATTTCCTGTTCTGCCTGGATGTGAACAGGTCCACCTGGGGAGTCCCCCATCTCTGGGGGATTGTACTGACTGACTCTGGATGGAGCGACCACTCGTGGTGTGACGAGAAGGTCCAGCTGAGGTGATCTGCTAATACATTCCTGGTCCCAGGCAGGTATGCGGCTACCAGATGAATGGCGTGGTGCACACAAGGCGTAGAGTTTCTTGGCAAAGGACCGACAACCTGGCTCTGCCCTACCTGTTGATGTAATACATTGTGGCGGTATTGTCCATCAGGACTTGCACCACCTTGCCCTTCAGGTGGTGCAAGAAAGTCTGGTGGGCCAGGCGAACCACTCCGAACTCCCGGACGATCATATGGAGGGTCAGATTGTCCCGCAACCAGCAGCCCTGCGTGCTGAGCTCGCCCAGGTGTGCTCCCCAGCCCAGGTCCGAAGCATCAGAGACCAGGGCCAGTGACGGGGACAGGGCCATGAAGGGAACTTCCTTCAATACCGACCCAGGGTCCAACCACCAATCCAGGGATGATGGGATGCAATCCGGCACCTCAACTACCTGGTCTAGGTCATGTCTGTTGGGAATGTAGACTGATGCCAGCCACGCTTGCAGAAGCCTGAGATGGAGCCGGGCATGACTGACCACATATGTACATGCAGCCATGTGGCCCAACAACCGGAGGCAGGTGCGAGCCATGGTGAGTGGGTGGTTTTTCACATGGGAGATCAGGTCCAACATAGCCTGCAAGCGTGCCTCTAGAAGGAAGGGTTTGGCCTGCGTGGAGTCAAGAACTGTTCCGACTTTACTTGTTGCACAGGCCTTCAGGTTGAATTTTTTGTCGTTTATCAATAGGCCCAGGGCACAGCAGGTGGAGCGCACTTGTTCTAGAGATCTGCCCTTCATGAGCCAATCGTTGAGATACGGGAAGACCTGGACCTTTCGATGTCTCAGGTAAGCGGCCACTGGCACCATACGTTTTGTGAAGACCGTTGGGGCTGATGAGAGGCTAAAGGGCAGTGCCGTGAACTGGAAATAGTATCTGCCCACTATGAAACGGAGAAAACATCTGTGACCTTGAAATAGGGAAATAAGTGTCCTGCAGGTTGAGGGTGGCATATCAGTCTCCTGGATCCAGGGAGAGGATGGAGGAGGCCAGGGAGACTATGCGAAACTTCAACTTCATGAGAGACTTGTTGAGGCATCGCAGGTCTAGAATAGGCCTTAGGCTCCCTTTTGCTTTCGGGATTAGGAAGTAGCGGTAGTAGATCCCCTTTCCCTCCATGTCCTGAAGGAACTCCTCCAACGCCCCCATGTGCAGTAGGTTCTCGACCTCCTGAACAAGGAGTAGCTCATGAGAAGGGTGGCCTGAAGAGGGATGGGAAAGAGGGGAGGTGGGAGGGAGGGGTGGCCGAGAATTGCAGGGTATAGCCTCAAGATACTATCTTTAGCACCAAGCGGTCTGAGCTGACCCGCAGCCAGACTGAATGGTCGGAATGGAGACGGTTGAGGAAAGAACCAGGTAGGCTAGCCTTCGAGAGTCCTGCCATCACCTTGTCTGGGGATGAGGACGATTGTACGGCAGAGGCCCCAGGGCATCACCCCCATGGGCACTGATTCCTCTACCCCAACCTCCGAATGCATTTCCTGCACCGAGCCCAGTGCCGCCAACTATTGCTGGCCATTGGCCGTGCTGCCAAGGCGGCCTCCTCCTCATAGGGAGCCTTTACTGCTTTCTGCGGCACATGCAATGCCAGCGGTGCTCATAGAAGCCTCTGCTCTCTATGTGCCGGAGAGCCTTGGAAGGTGTTGATCCCACCACAAGTCTTTGTTTCCTCCCGCTCCTGGGAGTTGGTGATGGATCCTTCAGGGGGCTAAGGGCCCCAACTGGGGAGGCACATCCATGTGGTTCCGGCATGCTCTTTCTGGGTCCTGGGTCTAAAGTTTTACAGATACGACACTTGTCCTTCACATGTGATTCCCCCAAACACTTGAGGTATCTGTGGGGGTCACTAATAGGCATAGGACTGTTACAGTCCATGCAGGGCTGAAACCCCAGAGACCAGGGCATGTCCCGCCTGGGGCAAAGTTTCCGATGGGACTCTAACTTCTAACTACGCTTAACTACTTAACACTAACTACTATAAACAAACTATTTACAAGGGCCTAAGGCTCAAAATCGGAAAAGATGAAACCGCTAGTCTTTGCTATGCAAAGAAAGGTGCTCCGACTAACCACCACGGGCGGTAAGAAGGAAATGAGAGGGCACAGGGCCAGCGGCACCTGATATACTGATGCATGACCGTAGCACTCAGGGGGTGGCACAGCAAACACTAGGGATACCGCTAAGGCAAAAATCTCCAATAACAGTGCACGTGGGCATACACACACCTAGAATGGAATCGACATGAACTCAAAGAAGAACTAAATATCAAACAGGAACACTCAGCAAGAGCTCACCAGAGGCAGCCCCATCATCTTGTCTTAGAGTACAATTCATGTGCATGTTTGTGATGAGTAAGCTGGTTTTGTCTTCAGTTTCAGGTTGCAAAGTTTCTGTTCTGTTAAAGCTACACAGTTCCTGCTTGCAAAGACATATCCTAGCATTCGAAGGCCTGGTGATCTCACTGACACTACGAGTAAGCCCTAATGTGGGAAATCTTCTCATGGTAAAAGGTAAATCAGTTTTCTTCTATCCTGAGTAGATCTGTATTGTCTTGTCTCAGTATTCTTATTTTAAATCAAATAAGATGACATACGAATATTAGTATTCTTACTTGATATTAAACAAGAGAAATGTCAGTAATTTAAAAGGAAAGACTAAATGATCAACTCAAAGTGGAAGAAAACTTTTTTTTTTTAACCCTCCCCCTACACTCCAGGGCTGAACAATAGCAATACTGATGGTACCATCCCAGTGCAGGTTGGGAAGAATCCATCTGATTTGGAAAGTAAGTACTTGCAATACTGATTAAAGCCATGTGATTTAATTCTGAGGGTTTTAATGTTTTGCTTTGTTAAAGGTGGAGAGTGATCCATTTTAATACGAACAAGGAGTTTTCAGTAGTGTTTACTTCATTTCTTTTTTCTGGTTTACAATTACTCTTCTAGCATAACAGATGATCATTTTAGTGGAGTTTTGTTAACATTTCTTGTTCCTCATCTAACTATCAGATTAAAAGAACTTTCATATTCTTCAAGAAGAAAATGTGTCAACCCTCCACAGGACATATGCCAGTCCACAAATTCCAGGATTTCTGCACATGAGCTAAGTACCACACGGCTGAGATTATACAATGCAATAATCCTTGTTTTAACTTTTGCTTACATCTTCACTAGAAAAAATATAATGATACACAATTTCCTATATGAACTGAACATTTTTGGCATTCTGTAAATGTTGGCTCTGAATGTACAATATATTGGCTTTATATCTCTTTCAACGCCTTTACAATAATAATAGTCAGTTGGTATTAAACTGAGATTGAACGATTTTTAAAAAAACATGTTTTTCCTAGTAAATTTAAGGAGTCAGATGAAAATCACCATTTTCATTAGTTCATCTTTAAATAGGATGGATATTTGTTTACAGTCTCTTACATTAGTCTCTCATGCTGCAACTTTCACACATTCTGTTACTTTTCAGCAAGAGTAACACCCTCAGATGGAGGCTTAGGAATATGAACATATTTTCAGTGCTTGGCATGAATTACTTATGAGCTATACAAACTTCAAGTTGTTTGAACAAAAAGGATGCAGTATTCCTTTAAAAAGGAAACAGCACATTTTATGGCTATTATTAAAACAAAATTTTATGAAAGCTATATTAATACCAAAAAGTCATAACAGGAAAAACAAATTTCAGGGTTTTCCCCCCCAGGATAAAATTTTGGAATCAGGACTATAGAAAATGTTTGTTACTTATTTTGCTCAACTCTGATTGGAAATATCTGCTGCACAGAAAATAAAACAAAGCTATTTACATCACTAAAGCATTCTGTACAAAATACTGCATGTCATTTCATATTAAATCCTGATTATTTTCATCACTGTGATAAGAATACAAGATTAACAGTCTATCCTTTAACAAAAGAGGATTATTCTTCTAGTAAATTCAGATTTTTATAATTCACTGTGGCAAATGTTCTAGCTATCCATCTTCACAAGAAACGGCCCATGTGAATATAATCAAAGCTGAGCTAAGAAGATTTAATTGCAGTCCTTTCAGTTTAGAACTCTAGCTGTGTGATTTTGTTACTTACTTCTTAAAACAAGTTTTAATATCAGTATATTATTAACTTTATTTGGGACATATTTGAAAACATCATCTATAAGATAACAGTTTTGGGTAAAACTGAAATAAATAGTCTATTTAGATGGAATATGAAAGTACTCTATGGTACAACTGAAATAAAACGAAATAACTTGATAAGAAAATAATGCCATCTCTCATACATGGAATTCAATGGTTTGCATTCTACATGGCTAGCTTTAATTTCAGTTAATGGGACACAACACAACTAGAAAATGAGTTCTGCTTCAACAGCTTAAGCACTACAGAAATAATTAGACATTATAGTGTCATCACCAAGCAGAAATCAACTGCTTGGTTTATGTTTACAAAAGACAAATAATAGGCCTAGACTGGGCTGCACAATATGATGCAACTATTTTATTAACAAATAGATGCCAACTTCTTGTACAACTAGCATGGAGCTCCATTATACCAACCTGCTGTACTTGGCATAATCCAAAAATAGCCTTTTATATATTTCACTGATACATGTGCTCTGTCTCTCTCTCATATACACATGGAGGTGGTAATGGAGTACTCACAGCACCATATGTCAGCACTTCTTGCTTACTTGAAAAGATGGGAGTAATATTGTGTGGCTATGAAACTACATGTTTGATCTATTGATGCAAGTGGAAGGAAGTTGTGGTGTTCCAAAATGACAACAACTATGGAAAGAAGCTGAAAAATTAGAAAGCAACAATTAAATATGGTAAAGCTGTTTAGTTTAACTAAATGCAATATTATATTATACTCGTATCTGGCACATTCTAAGAGAAATTCAGCTATTTAGTCTACAGCAAAGAAGTTGTTAGTGATGTATGTAACAAGGGATTCTTTCTTCTGTCAAATGATAGATGATGTTCTTGTCTGCAGATTTATTTAGTTCCGGCAGCATTTTGCTTACATTTATGAAGTTCTGAAGGTAAAACACCCCCAGCTTTGGACAATTTTGTAAACTTAAGCTTCTTAGATAACAAATACCAAAATAGAAAATAATATTTATTTGGTGTAATAAACATTGTTAAGGCCTTGATTAATCAAAGCATTTAAGCAGGTGTTTAACTTTAATGGGACCTAAAAAAGGGGCTCCTATCAATTTTGTTCTAAGCATCCTTGGAATTACTCAAAAAACAACTAAATTGATACCCAAATATTAGGGAAATATGAAGGGAAACATACCGTGTGTGGGAGATGTGTAATATATAAACTATATTTCTTAGAATAAGTACAAAAACTTGTCAAATCTAGCACTAATATACTTCAGTCATTATCTTTGAAATAGGCACCAAAGTTTGAGGCATTCCCTGGTCCAATATCCTTTAAACGATATATATATGGACAGTCAAATACTAAAAAAATACTCATGTTAATTTTCATGGAAAGCCTAACAATCTTAGAGGTTTTAGTGGCTCCAAGTCTTTTGATTGCCTAATGGAACCCAAATCGTATTGACTTTTTTTGCCTACCATCAGTCCTGTATTTGTTACCAGCAGAATAAATATATATTTTTAACGTGAATTATTTAAATGCATGTTTAAGGTGCTTAAAATGTGTTTGTTGTAATGCTAGGAAAATGAAATTTCTAAGATATTTAAAAGTATCTGCCAAATATTCAAAGGCATAATTTTAGAGGTGCTCAAGAGATTGCTTTCATCAAAGTTGTATGTGCTTTCATTTCTCTATTATTGATTTATTGTCTAGTTTTATAGCAGGTTATAATGCAATACACTATCCAGTGAGATTGTGTGTGCATAGATATAAGGAAATAAAAAGCAACACTTAGCTGGAAAAATAGCTCAGGTTTCTCATATATGTATTCCTGTTAAGATAAACAGTATTGCTACTGGAACATCCAGTTTACTGAGATTATCTTACCTTGTTAAGGACAGCAAAGAATAAATGATTGTAACTAGAGTATTTTAAGGCTGATACACTGCAAGTGATTTAGGATAAGAAAGCAGGAGATGATCAACATAGAACTTCAGCTTGTAAACCTTTCACTCATTTTGTCTAAATGATGATGAACATGGCTCTTTAAATAGTGAACATTTGTTAAAAGTCAGAAATACCATTTTTGTTTAGAAATGGTTCTAAGTCAATTCTACAAAACAAAAACAGACAGTATGTAGGGTTGCCAATTTTGTAATCCCTGAAAACTGAACACCTCTGCCCCACCCCTCCCCCAAAACCCCACCCTCTGTCCCTCCGCTTCCTCTGAGGCCCCAACCCTGCCTCACTCCATCCCCACTGTCATTGCTCGCTCCCCCATCCCCGGGACTCACCTGCCGCCTGCAGAGCCGGGCTGGGAGGAGCTGATGTTTAGTCTGCCTGCCTATCCAATCAAGGCACAGCAAAGTCCCCGGAGTGAGGAGCTGGGGTGGGGAAATCATGGCACGGTGGGGTTGGGAAATCTGGACACAACAGGGTGGGGGGTCCATCCCTGGAGCGAGGGGCGGGGGGTGGAGAAATTGGGGCACAGCAGGGTGGGGTGTCTGTCCCTGCAGTGATGGGCCAGGGAAATCAGGGCACAGAAGAGTGTGGGGAGGGGAGGGAAACAGATTACCACCCTCCATGGCACCAGTACCTCTTTTGGAGTCTGGTCCAGGAACCAGCCAGTTCTCTCCATCAGGATGGGTGGTGGGAAGCACAGCAGCTGCTAAGCAGAGTCACTGCTTCATATTCCAGCAGCAGCTGCTGCTCTTTCTGCCCCCAGTGGCAGAGGCCAGTTACTGCAGGTAACTGGACTTTTAGTGTCTGGTCAGCTGTGCTGACTGGACTCTGCCAGTTATCCAATGTCCGGTCGAAAACTGGATACCTGGCAACCCTATCTGAAGGCTGGAACACCAGAGAATAAAACTAAAAAAAAATACAACACTATAAATAAATGTTTCAGATACATGGCCTCTTTTGAAGAAGGAATTTAGCAGATTTTTTTTTTTTTGGCTACAATATATTGTTTCTTTGGTTTCAATTCTAATCCCAAATACTACAATAATAGGAAAGGAGGCACATGATGAAAGCCTCATTTCTGTCTCTGTCAGACAGCAACATTTCCACACATGGAACTTTAACAATCTTACTCCTTCACCTGCAAGGTGAATCACTATATTCAGAAAAACAAGTTACTTAGCTGTAGGTGGAGTTCTTTGAGGCAAGTCTGCCCTGGTCAACATTCCTGAGTTTATTAGCACATTTCATTCCTTTGCTGCAACCTCTAGAAAATTTTGGCAATTGGAGCCATGCACAGGCTCCCTTGTGGTAGTGAATGTTTTGACTCAAGGTTTTATGAGAGGTGATGAACCTGTCTCACCCCTCAATTTTTTCCAGTACCTCAAAGTCCAGGACACAGACTATGATGAAGAAGTGGAAGTGCCGGATGGGTAGTGTGGATCTGTGCAGGCAATCATCTCAAAACACGCCAGCTACAAGTAACCTTTTCTTTGATCTTTTTCTGAACCGATCCATATTCAACAGACACACAGGAGCCTCTCTGTACTAATGGTGTCTCCCTTCCAAACTCTGAGTCAGTTGGAATCAGTCTTGTCTTCAGGACCAAAGATACTGTACCTCTCCCCCCTCTTCTGGATCAGAAGAGGTGACATATGGTATTAAACCACTACGCAGTGGGCTCTTTTTGTCCTTTTGGATTGGATACATTTCATGATCTGGACTCTGACCTGGCATTAACCAAGGAAGACAGGTCTGGGGCTAACTCTGATGTAAAGTCAATTTGAGGTGCTGTCTGTTCCATGAAAAACTAACAAAGTTTAGACTCCCAGTCCTTGTGAGCCCTCTGAGGGCATATCTACACAGGGACACTGAGGATAGTTAAGCTGAATTAATTGAAGGTGTGAATTTAAAGTGCATTTGTTAAAATGCATTAAACCCGTCTGGACGATCCCACTAAAAGTAAGGTGGTCTTAGCTGAAGCAAATTAAAACCACTTTACTTCTGAATGGAAGCATCCACACAGGGGTTTAATGCACTTCACAAGTGTGCTTTAAATTAATACTTTCAATTAATTCATAATTTCATAACATTTCATGCCAGAAGGGATCATGAGATCATCCTATCTGACTTCCTGTATATCATGGGCCATTACATTTCATTCAGATACTCCTTTCTTAAGCACAATGACTTTAATTAGATTAAAGTATTTCTGTCTCTCAAAAGAGAGAATGAGTTGCCATCAATACCTGATGCCCCTGAAATTACAAGGAACAGATTAGGTGAGATATGCCCAGATGACTCATAGACTCACCGACTTTAAGGTCAGAAGGGACCATTATGATCATCTAGTCTGACCTCCTGCATATTGCAGGCCACAGAATCTCACCCACTCACTCCTGTAACAAACCCCTGACCTATGTCTGAGCTATTGAAGTCCTCAACTTGTGGTTTAAAGACTTCAAGGTGCAGAGAATCCTCCAGCAAGTGACCCATGCCCCACGCTGCAGAGGAAGGCAAAAAAACTCCAGCGCCTCTGCCAATCTGCCCTGGAGGAAAATTCCTTCCCGACTCCAAATCCGATGATAGGATGATAGGAACCTGAGTATGTGAACAAGACACACCAGCCAGGCATCTAGAAAGAGGATTCTCTGTATCACCACAGAGCACTGGTTCATCTTGTTCGGTGTCCCATTTTCCAGCAGTGGCCAATTTCTCTTGTGCTTCAGAGGAAGGTGCCCCTGACTCAGTTGTGAATACATCCGTGCATCGGGGGGAAATAACTTTCCTACAGGTGACCAATGGAAGCCCCGAAGCACAAGATTTGATTATAGTAGTAGTCTTAACACAGAGTTGCAAGTGTTAATGAACATGCTGAGGACATGAGAATGCAATCCCATTCTCCTCATGTCCAATGGAGAAAGATGTAAACAATAGGACTCATATGATACATCTATACAGCAGTGTAAGTTTGGGCTTGACTAACCCCCCTTGCATCCACACACCAACTGCATTAACCTAGGGCTCAAACATAGGGTTCCAGAACCCTGGAGGGCTGGAGGATCCAAGCCTGTGTTAAGGTGGGATCTAGGGTCTGAGCCCTATTGCTTTCCTGTGTGCACATGGCCCCAGCTTGACCCAGATGATGGAAGACTTCCAGATGTATCCTACTGTATGTCTACACAGCAATGTAAGCCAAGGGTTAGTGAGACTCAAGTCAGCTGAGCCCTCTGAGGGCATATCTACACAGGGACACTGAGGATAGTTAAGCTGTCAGGGAACCCGGGGTTTGAGCATCTATGCTGCATTTTAACCCTAGGTTAAGGATTATTTGACCCATGCTTGAACCTAGGACTCTGGCATCCACACTGCAGTGCACAGACCCATGTCAAAGTAAACCTACCCCAGAATGCCCCCGCTGTATTGACACTACAAATGTGTTGCACTGTGGGAAAACTCTACTGCCTACTCTGTTTCCTAACTGTGATGGTGCTATTGATGGGACTCGATGCTCAAGAGCACAAGTACATAAACTGCATAATTACCTCCATTGGTAGTTTTCTCAGTAAAATGACTGCAGTTTGAGAAGGCTTTATACTGAACTACCATCTAGTCGGAGAATTGGGCGCTCCACCTCTAGGTTGAATCACACTGGCAGGACAATGCCCATGTGTACCTGCTCTGAGGATAATTAGGACATCAGTCTCCAGGGCTCATTAAAATGAAACTTTGCAATTCATAACTTTTTAAATGGGAATGTTCGATGAAGGTGTGTGGTTGTTTTTTTATTTATTGTCTGTTTTGAAGTTTGACATAAAATGTAGGTTTCAGAGGAAACACACACACACACACACATTCTAGCCTGACTGATGCCAGCAGCAAAGTGAAGTGCATCCCCCAGGCTTGCGGTGCAGTATGCTCTAGCACTCCCCCCGGGGATCCCTTATCTCTGCACTATGCACTTGGGGACAGGGTTACTTTGACCTGGGTCTGTGCACTGCAAGTGTGGATGCCAGAGCCCTAGGTTAATGCACAGGCCAGAAAATCTTTAACCTAGGGTTTAAATGCAGTGTAGAAGCTCAAGCTCACTTGGGTTCCCTGAAACAGGTTTGCTAACTTGATGCGTAGACATACCCCTAGACTCTCAGGCCAGGTCTACACTGGCGGGTAGTGTAGACATACTCTCAGATTCCAAGGCCAGAAGAAGCCACCATAACCATCCAGTCTGACCCAGTGCAGACACAGACTATGGAATTTCTCTCAGAAGCTGACTTAAAGCTTTTAAAACTTTAAAGATTTAAAAACATGGCTAATTTGTTTTGAAGACTCCAAGCAATAGTGAGTTCACCACCTCTCCCAGTAAACTGTTCCAACATTTAATTACGCTCAAAACTAGGAAACTGCATCTTATTTCAAGTTTGAATTTGTCTAACTTCAACAATATCCAATCAGCAAAATTGAAAAGTCCCCCACTCTCAGATATCTTTTTCATGTGTAAGTACCTATATATAATGATCAGGTCACCTCTCAACCTTGTCTTTGATAAGCTCTGTAAGCTTCATATCATAAGACTTGTTTTCCAGGCCCTGGATCATTTTTGTAGCCTCCTTGGAAACTTTTTTAGTATTTCTTTATTGAAGTGTGGATACCAGAACTGAACCCAATATTCTAACAGTGATTTAACCAATGCTGTGTACAGACGTAAGATCAATTCTATTTCTCCCTGACAGTTCCCTTTTTATACATCTAAGGATTGCATTAGCCCTTTTTACTACAGCAATGCACTGAGAACTCATGCTTAGGCAATTATCTAATAATCCATAAGTCCTGCTCTGAGTGAGTCTCAATGAAAGGGGCAAGTATAACCTGCATTCCTGGTTCCCCGATGCATTACTTTGTATTTTACTGTATTAAAGCACATTTTGTTTGATTGTGAACATTTAACAAAATGATTCAGATCCTTCTGTAACAATAGCCTACCCTCATTATTTACCACCCCACCAATCTTTGTGCCATCTGCAAACTTTACCAGCAAAGATTTTATATCATTGTCTAAACTGCTGATAAAAATACTAAATAGCATGTAGAACAAGGAAAAATACATTGTTTTGCCCATATTAAAAAAATATTTAATTTTTTTTAATAGAGAATCTCTAGCACCTTCATTCTTTCAAGCAGGGACATGAAATTTAGCAGGGGATGTCACCCTGGTATCATGTCCTTTTGCTGTCCTTGTGCCTAAAACTGCCTAAATCTGCCCAATTTACATGCATCAGAAAAATCTCAGCTGACATATGCTCAGTAATCTACTTAGAGTTTGGCAGCTAAACAATATCAAAATTCCATCTACACTAAGCATGCTCTAGCTGTAAGGGCTGAGCAGGACTTTCCTTGCAATTGCTGTTCATGACTACTGTTGCGGGTCTCTATGACACCAGGACTAAGAGAAGGGAGACACTCTCTCCAGTTCTCTCCATGTCCCCACTGCTGGCATCTAGGCAGCACAGAGGAGGAGGAGGGCACAGCCACACTGGACTGCAGAAAGGTAAGGAATAAAGAGTGGGGTGGCAGGCACCAGAGACTGGGGAGGAGCAGAAGAGGAGGATGGGCAGGAGCTGGAAGGAACTGCAAAGGGAGAGCTTTATGTGAACAAGAGCAATGGGTGGGGAGTGAGTTAGGAACAGAAGGGGTGAGCGCTCGGAGGTTGAACAGAAGCAGAGCATGTGAGAGACAGGAGTTGAGAGGTTGCACAGGAACAGAGTCAGGGGTGTGAGGAAGATTGGATAGGAGCAGAGGAGAAGGGAAGCAAGAGTTGGGGATGTGTGTGCCGCTTGTAGCAGACTGGATAGGAGCAGACAGGGAAGGAAGCAGGAGCTGGGCTGGGAGGTGGTTGGATAGCAGAAAGGTGGGGGCAGGAGTATAGAAGGAGACAGGAGCTGGGATGGGAAGTGATAGATGTAAGAAGAGGGGGTTGGGGGGAGGTTTGGATAGCAGCAGAGTGTCAGGGACTGGGATATGGGCCCTCTGACCTAGTGGTTAGAGCCAGAGCCCCATCTAGTCTTTAGAGCCATGAACAGGAACTGGGAGTCAGAGCCAAGGGTCAGAGCCGGATTCAGAAACTGGCCAAGGGAGCAGAGCTGGAACAAACTGGAGCAGGACAGGAACAAAGCCAGAACAGGACTGGAGCAAGCCTGGAGATGGCAGACGCGGGCATAAGCTTTGAGCAGCCAGTGATCTGCCGCTGCTGCTAACCATAAATGCAGACCTGTCGGTGCCTTGCAGCCAACTGGGAAAGCCAGCCAGTCAGGAGATTCTGCCACAGCCCAGCAGGGCTCATTAACTAGCCTGAAGATTGAGCCAGCTAGTCCCAGGCACCAGCTGGGGGAACTCAAGCCCATAGTTCCTGACACACGAGGACAGAAGCAGAATGGTCTATAACTGCTAAAGCACATTCCCCTACAGAAACTGTAATAGAATCCAGAAGTCCTGAGTCTCTACATTCCTCTGCTGTTAGCTATCCATTGGCAAAGTGCCTCATTCCCCCCTCTAGTGACTGGTGCACATGGAGGACAACAGCCTACTACTGGTACCAGTTCCCACCAGAAACTCGACAATTTATGCCTTAATCTCTCTGCGCTTTACTTCTCCAGATATAAAATGGGGATAATACCACCACCTAATCTTACAAGGATGTTGTGAAGATAAATTCATTAATGTTTGTTAAGCACTCAATACTATGGTGAGAGTACCATAGAAATGCCCATGAGGAAACTAATAACATTATATTCTGTGCAGGGTATGTAAGCTGTACGTAAAAGAGTATAAAATAAATATTGAATAACTACTTATTCACTAAATGAGGCAGGGGTCCTGTGGAAAAAATGTGTTCATGTAATTAAAGACAGTATCATAATGCATACACACAAGTGGGATGAATTGAGTTTGTGCAGACAACTTTAATTCTAGTATTACCTATGTTCTGAATGCTTGACTTAACAACCTTAACATTCTTTTAACATTTTTTTAAATGTAATCCAAGAAACAATGAAAGTGTTTAACTACAAGAAAACTTCAGACAACAGAAAAGCAGATGGAAGGAAGTTGCTTTTGTCCAGACATTCTGGCAGCTGGAAGGAACTGATGGTGAGGCTATAGCTTGTTCTACAGCCTTGGATCTGAACATGCAGTGTCATGAGGGAATATTCAGGTGGCCTCAACAGACAAAGTTTTCTAGAAGGTACTGAAGTTTGAAATCTTACTTAGGTTTGGATCTGCACAGGCAATACTTGTAGAAGAAAACAGGGTTTCTCAGTTTTACAACATACACTGCATGACCTGGCATAAAGTGGTGATTGCAAAAGACTGCACAGCTCCCTGACTGTATGTATGTATTCAAAACAAGTCTTCATCAGAAGTAGACATCTGTACAATGTGTAATTCAGCTGGACTTCATATTTTCCTCTAAAGTAAATCCCTTCTGTTACTTCCGATTCTTCATCTCATCAAGGAGTTCCACATTTCATCTTGAGTGATGGGTGAATGTGTGTACAGTGTCCTGGCAAATGATTCTGTCATATATAGCATATTCTTGCACCTAGATAGCCCATATAACCTTGTGTATGGAACAAAGAAAACTGTCTGAGCAAATGATCTGGAGTCCTGTTCTTGTATGCTTCCTGACCATTATTTTCCTTTCATACAATACACAGAATATCTCACTCACAAGGACTACATATTTGTCTTCAGATAGGAATATGAACTGCTGCTATGTAGTCCCTGAATGATTTATTGAAATTTAGTTATATACTTAACTGGGGAAACAGTAAGATTACTTGGTGTCTTTTGTCTTATTTTGATGTCAGTTTAGTTTTTCAGGTGAATTAACTTCTAGCTTGGTGTGAATATGAAAAATGTTCTGTTTTAAGTGGTTTATGATCACAGAAGCACACATCACAAATACACTTGGGTGAAATTTCCAATACCGAATGATCTGATATTTTCCAGTGCATGAAAAATGTAGGTACATTCTTCAGGAAAAATACAAATATACATAAGTAGTAATAACCATTCTCTTTGCCTGCAAATGTCAGTTTGTCTGTATTTTGTTTCTCTAACAAACTATGGCATCCAAAGATCCTACTCTGAACTAGATTCAGGTTCTGGCATCACTTCTAGGGGGGAGACCCTCAATTGTACGTCTCTGTTGACTTGTTCTATAAGACCTCAGTTCACTCCACCTATCTTGTACCTTCAAACACTGAAATCTTCCTCCTGGGTAAATGGTTGTCTTTGTTCCAAACTGTTAAATATGCTATCACTCTGACTAACTGAGATCTTAACTTTGCTCATAATGGCAGTAGTCTGACCCCCCGAAATTTTTTTCCTCTCACACAAAAGAAGTAAATGAGATTATCTTCTATAGCTTGACAGAAGAGCATCTGAATCCAGTATGCCTACATTTGTCTCGGTGAGAAAAAAATATATCACTAACTTCTATGTCTGTGGGTCTGCCCATGTGCTAATCACATTCCACCTCAACTACTGCTCTAGCACATCTGATGATACGGCCCTTCATACATACATATCTTAATGTTTCTGTTTCAGCATGCCTCTTACATTCTACTTTCCAGGTGCAGCTGGTCTTTAGGGGCTAACAGTGCTGACTGTTTAGTGTTACTGATGTACTGTGAAGCACAGCACCACCTGCTGACACAGGAGACTCTTGGTGGGACTGGAGCTGCCTTCCAGTATTGAATGTTGCAGTACTCATGGCCACCACCTGACCCTGCAGAATATTGACTTCAGGCAGCATGGTGAGGTGACAGACGGCAGAGAATAGAGGTTTCTGAGAAGCTTTTTCAGTTCTGCTCTCTAAAGAAAGGGAATAGGTCTGTCTGCATATGCTCCCTGCTGACTCCATCCCCTGGATCACATGCACTACACGGGCTACAAGCAACAGCATGAGAAGGCATGGAAAAGGCTTCTGTAAAGAGATTTCAGATTAGATGCACATGCTCCTTGCTACCTCTGCTCCTGCTTTGCGGTATGCAACAAGTAGAAATGCAACAGTAAAACAAAACACATTAATATAATGTGCGTGAGTTGTCTACTGTAGTTGCATATTTTGTTCTATTTCTCCATGTTTAAAAAATTATAAAAGGGGTTTCTACATAGGGCTGGGGCATGTCAGAGCTATAGTGGGTGAGAGTGAAGAGTGTCTCTTGCATCTTGTGGCGGTGGATTGTAGGTAGGAAAGGGAAGAGTTCTGAGCCTGGAAGGTAGAGAGGGGGGGGGGGGAGGGGGTGTGTGTGTGTGTGTGTGTGTGTGTCTTGTTCATTGGGGTGCTGGGTGAAAAGACGTTCAGAGCTTAGCTGGTGGTTTTGAGCTGTGGAAAAGTTCAGTGGTAAGAAAAGGTTTCTCAGTCTGAGGAGTTAGGTATGTATGTCACAAGGCATTCATGTGTAGTGTGTTCTTGAGCAGGTGAGGGTTGGGTGGGAGGACAGATTGTTTTCGCAGAGTTGAGGGCAGGAGGAAATGAAGTCAACTAGTCATGAGAGTTTGGATGAATTGATGGTGTGTGTGAGGAGGAGACCATAAGAGGATAGTGTGGACTAGAGGGGCAAAGGCTGGGACTAGAAAAGTCAAGAGGTGTCAGAGGGATATTGTTGTTTCCCTCCCTGCTTTCTACTGTAAAATATCCCAGTTCTTCATTCTGAAAGAAGGAGGTGGGAAAGGGAACCTGCCCCCCTTTCTTCCCACTTCTGCACCAACCTCCCTTATCCCACAACATAATACTTCCTTGTAACCCTCGCTGATCCCCATGTCCCAGTCTGTCACTTAGAAAGCATGAGTCTCCTATGAAAAACTGCTAACTGTAGTCCCACTAGTTATTCTGGGCTATATAATAAATGTATATAGCAATTTATTTACCAATGCTAAATTTGATTTATTATTATTGGTAACTTGTGCAGCATCTAGTTGGACTCTGGGCCTTTCCCAACAGAGCGCCTACTAAGGGTCATTCTCTCCTAAAGAACAGTTATACTAGTGAGTCTTTTTAAAAGTAATTTAATTTTTCTTTTTACATGTTATTTCTCCAATTCTTATGTTTACACTATACTGCGGTTTCTCTGTCCAGCACTTCAATTAATATATAAAACAGAAAACAGTAGGATGGGACCTGACTGTGCTAGATGCTCTACCAAAACATATGAACAAACAGTTCCAGCTCAAAATGCTTACAACCTAGGAAAATAAGGCTCAAGGTCTGTTGCAGGACTTCACTCCTAATGAGTCTAGGAACCCCAGATGGCGGTCTCCTTCCTCTGCTACATGAGCTCCACTCCTGCACTGCTCAGGCATTTCCAAATGGCAGCTACCTTAGCCATTTTTGCCAACTGTTTGTGAAGGAAGGCCAGATTGAGCAGGTTGCACTCGTTCCTGTCGTTTGCTGTTCTGAATCTCCAAAGGAACTCCCTACCACTGCCTCCCCCTCTGTACTTTTAAAGGCAATAGCTTAGGATGACGCACAGGAAACCCACGGCAGAAAAGAAACACAAAGAAAACAGAACAGTGAATGGACAAGTAAAGGTGGAAAACGGGAATAAAATAAACACTGCTGTGGACTTATATGGCTTCTTAGCAAAAAATTAAGTTATATGGCTATTTATATAGCAGTATAATTGTATTATACACTGAGACCTACCCATGCCTCACGCTTTCATCAGGTCTGTGAAATCCACTCTTTTCACAGATCATATGGCACTTCTATGACACAGTACTAGTGACATGCAGTATTACACAATATGTACCACTCACTTAACCACTCTAACCTGCGCCCATGCTTAAGAATAGTCCTATGTTTGATGCAACATTGTCACCAGCCCAGTGTATGCCAGTGAACCAAGACCAATGAATGCAGAAGCTTGTGATCTGTGGCAGATCTGAATGCTGCAGCATCTGAAAGAGAGAATCTAAAGCAATGAGCTAGTGTGAATCTAAGTGTAAGTGTAAATGTGCCAATCTAAAGCAATGTTCCTTCCAGGCTGGCAAGTGAAGACAATCAGCACATCTTTCCATATCTGGTGAAACCGAATACAAGACAAGCTATAAAATAATTGTACCTATCCCTTGCAATCTTTTCTTCTATTTTCAATTATATATTCAGCAAGCAATGCAGCTGTGTTCTTTGGAAAGGGGAGCAGAGCACATATTTGAAAATTCAGCTCTGTCACTGAATCAATATGACCTATCACACAGACATTTCTATTTATATCTACTTCTGAGATACTGGTGTAGTAAGGATACAGAAAGCAATATTACAAGTATTTTTCAGATGCCTTTTTGTTAAACATATTGTGAACAATACGGGTCTGCCTCCACTGCAACTGAACACCTGCAGCTGGCCTGTGTCAGCTGACTTGGGCTTGCAGGGTTCAGGCTATCGGGCTGTAAAATGAGCTGTAATACTGTGGCATACACATTCAGCCCCTGCATGGGGAATGGGGAGGTTTCCAGATCCCTAGATCCAGTTTGAGCCCAAGGGTCTACATCACAATTTTACAACCCTGCAGCCTGAGCCCCATGAGCCTGAGTCTGCTGTCAGACATACCCTAAATATTTGACAGAAGTTTGTTGGAGTCCTAAACACCTTTTCCTTAAACTCAAAACAGCATTCAGCATGGGCACAGTCCCACTGAAGTCCTAATTCAAAATACCATATGTTTGCCTACATTTTTCATGGCCTCACTCCACAGCACATCTCTAACTATATAGCCTCCTCTCACAGTCATCCACTTAGGTCCTCTCAGGCTTCTTCTCAACACAACTGGGGATTTCTCTTTGACCTGGGATATCTATCAGGAAATCTCACAGGAATTTTCTTTTCCTGTTTATGACTCACATGAATTTATTTTTCTCTTTAGGATACAATTGACTGTGTAAAATAATTTGTGATATCCTAAATGAATGGTGCTGTATAAAAATTTTATTGTAACATCTTCTTTGGCCTCATAGCATCCAAGATGTTTTTCTGGATTAGAAAATGTCAGAAAAAGAATCAGTCAAGATTTTCTTGATACCAAAGGCTAGCTAACTGCTTATCAGACACTGCTCAGTCTATCAGGTGGAAAACAACTTCCTGTAAAAATTGTGATATACTCCAATTAATCTGAAACCCTATTCTCCAAATCCTTTCCTTGTTGCCTAGCATGAGATACATGTCCTTTGCAGCATGTACGTCATGTATTTCACGCTGGGGGATAAGGAAAGCATACGGATACTGTGACCGTTTGGACAATAAAGCAGAGACCCCTTCTAGGACTGCAAGAAGGAGGCGCAGCCGCCCCTGGCTGCTGGGGAGGCCACCCTGCTGCTGAATGGCTCCTGGCCATGCAGGGATCCCTCTGTAGCCCAGCTGTCACCGAAACGTGTGGAGCCCTGGCAGCAGAGCTGCAGAAGATTTCTTCCACTGCCACAGGGCCGGTAACACAGCCCACTGCAGGCACAAGGGGGAATGCTGCAGTCCTAGTGTGGCTGCAGTCCCAGCTGGGTGGAGCCCACCCTGCTGCTAAATGGCTCCTGCCTTCTCAATTATCTGAACTCCTGATAATCCAAATAAAATCCATGTCCCCCATACTATTCAGATAATCAGTAGTATACTGTACAGGGTTACTTACTTGTTTGAGAAAATAATCTAAGGCCATCTTGTGTGAATACCAGAGATTGATAATGCTGACAAGTTCTGACAGATTGGGAGGCTTCTGGTCTTGAAGTTGTGAACAGTGTGGAAATTTGAGAAATCTATACTAACTGAAAAACTATGTTCTACTTGGTTTCTGATTTTCCTTATAGCTATTCCAGAATGACTGATCATTAGGATTTTTAAAAGGGAGCATATCACTAGAGAGGTGGAGCTAGAAATGTAGATGCCAATAGCTACTGTTTAAAGAAACACAAGTCTTGAGTTTTTACACTAGACCCAGAACACAGCCTTTAAAAATTCTGATGATGTGCCTTAGAGTCCTAATTTTTTAAATAAACCCTTATAGTCTCTTTATATCTGTAGTTGAGGTCTTAAAAAAAAAAAAAAAAAGAAGTGATGGGTAAAATCTGATCTCTTCCATTGCTGTTGGTAGTGTAGTATAGCTATGTTGGTCCCAAGATATAAGAGACACAAGGTAGGTGAAGTTATATGTTTTATTGGACCAACGTCTGTTGGTGGAAGGGACAAGCTTTCAATCTTGAGAGGGCTCTTCCTCAGGTCTGGAGAAAGTAACCCAAGTGTCTGAACTAAATACAATGAACTGGGCAATAGGGGTTAGCAGGCAGGCAGGCGTGTTGAAAATTGTTTTAATGAGCCCAAAAAACAGTGTCTGTATTAAGTACATGGTTTTTAGTGTCCAGCAGAGTTATGAATTAAAGTTCCCAGGCTCATCTTTTGAAGTTATTGTGCAGATTTCCTTTGAGAATGAGGACTCTTATGCTTAACTATCTGCCCCACCATATATTTAGCTCACACACTCTTGTTACTTTCCCCAGAACAAAGGAAGAATTCTGTGAAGGTCAAAAGCTTGTCCCTTCTACCAACAAAAGTTGGTCCAATAAAAGATATTACCTCATGGATTTGTCAAGAACCAATTGTGTCAAAACAATCTGATAGCTTTCTTTGACAGGGTAACAAGCCTTGTGGATAGGGGGAAGCATTTGATGTGGTTTATCTTGACTTTAGTAAAGCTTTTGATACTGTCTCGCATGACCTTCTCATAAACAAACTAGGGAAATGCAACCTAGATGGAGCTACTATAAGGTGGGTGCATAACTGGTTAGAAAACCACTCCCAGAGAGTAGTTATCAGTTCTGTTCTGTTCAATATATTCATCGATGATTTAGATAATGGCATACAGAGTACACTTACAAAGTTTGCAGACGTTACCAAGCTTGGAGGGGTTGCAAGTGCTTTGGAGGCTAGGATTAAAATTCAAAATGATCTGGACAAACTGGAGAAATGGTCTAAAGTAAACACGATGAAATTTAATAAGGACAAATGCAAAGTACTACACTTAGGAAGGAACAATCAGTTGTACACATACAAAATGGGAAATGACTGCCTAGGAAGGAGTACTGCAGAAATGGATCTGGGGGTCATAGTGGACCACAAGCTAAATATGAGTCAACAGTGTAACACTGTTGCAAAAAAAGTGAACATCATTCTGGGATGTATGAGCAGGAGTGTTGTAAGCAAGACATGAAAAGTAATTCCTCCGCTCTACTCCGCGCTGATTAGGCCTCAACTGGAGTAGTCTGAACACCACATTTCAGGAAAGATGTGAACAAATTGGAGAGTCCAGAGAAGAGTGACAAAAATGATTAAAAGGTCTAGAAAATATGACCTAGGAGGGAAAATTGAAAAAACTGGGTTTGTTTAGTCTGGAGAAGAGAAGACTGAGAGATGATGATAGTTTTCAAGTACATAAAAAGGTTGTTACAAGGAGAAGGGAGAAAAACTGTTCTTTTTAACCTCTGAGGATAGGACAAGAAGGAATGGGCTTAAATTGTAAGAAAGGAGGTTTAAGGTTGGACATTAGGAAAAACTTCCTAATGGTCAGGGTGGTTAAGCACTGGAATAAATTGCCTAAGGAGGTTATGGAATCTCCATCATTGGAGATTTTTAAGAGCAGGTTACACAAACACCTGTCAGGGATGGTCTAGATAATACTTAGTCCTGCCATGAGTGCAAGGGACTGGACTAGATGACCTCTCAAAGTCCCTTCCAGTCCTATAATCCTATGACTCTCCCTCTCAATGAGCAGTAAGAACAGAGATTTCAGCACTTCCACAAAACAACTGACAAAACATATTTAAACAAGCTGTGTTATTTTAGAAGTTTTTATCAGAAGAATATAAACGACTGCAATTTCCCTAGAATTCCAGCCAAAGTGTGCTGCACTAGAGGACAAACCATCATACAGCTGACAATAGTGCTGCCTTCTCCCCTTATTAAAAATATATTTAAAATACTTCATATGGTCTTCCAGTTATGTTAGCTCATTAAATTTAAAGTAGTTTTTCTTCATGGGTACTTATACCATGAAACAATAAATAACTTATTTTTTTACTACAAACTGAGAGGCTGTTAAATGCTTTGTTTCTTTATTCTGTTTGGTAGGGTTGAGAAGACTTTCTTATTTCACACTTTGTAGAAGGCACAATTTTTTTTAAGGTGTGTATTTGTTTCCTTTGGGAAGGAACATCATTCCTTCCATTATATGATTTTCGTACCATCAGTGTTATCTCTTTACCAAGCAGTCACAAGTAAATGTATTCACAGTTTTCATACAGCAAACTTCCAAAATTTTTGAATGATTTATAAGAAAAAGAGTATATAAATGGTGATATCTAGCAAATATATAAAATTGGTTAAGAAATATGGGAAGAGCCAAAGGATTCTCAGAGTAAGTGTATCATTCATTTCAAAGGAAAGGGTGGGCACAATCATTTATTCCCTAAGAAAACCTCAAGAAAGAAAATGTCTGTATGGAACCCTCTGGAAGTATTCCCAAAAATAATTTCCATGGGGGAGGAGAGGGAAGGCAGATGTTCTCCCTGCAAGAACCAGATGTTCACTGTGCTGAAAATATACACAAGTATATCTCCATTCCCAGGTTAATGCTGCTTTCATGAAGTCTGACTAACTTTTGCTTTAGTTCAGCATATGATCATGCTTTAGTCCCAACATACCTCAGGAATTTAAACAAAATAATTGAAGATTAAAAACAGTTAACACAGTTTAAGGAAACACAAAAGTAAGACAAGTTCACATCTTTCTTTTATACCGAATAACTGTAGGGCAAGGCTTTGGGCACAGAAGATTGAGACTTTACTGTGACATGCAAAAGCAATGCTAGGTCTACATTACTGCAAATATTTTATCCATGGACTCATTATATCTTCTTCTACACACTTCTGTTCTGTTTCTCTGATTTTAACATAACTCATTATTGAGATTCTTAAAACTTTTTGGGTCCTATTTTCATCCTGATGTTAATAGGACAGGGCAGTACAGGATATGGTTGGTCACTTACACAAGAGCTTTTCAACCCTAGGTGTCTAAAGTAAGATCCTAAATCTATACTTAAGTACCTAAATAAAAGCATCCTGATTTCCATAGATGCTGAGTACTCATACATTCCACAGAAGCAATTACGCAGCACCTTTGGATATTAGGAAACATTTAGACCTAAATATATATTTAGAAGTCTCATTTTGAAAGTTTTGGCCTTAATTTGTATCTGTTTTTGTTTTTCAGAAGTAGGAAGATCACCATCACAAGGATTCACTGTATGTTAACTTTTCCTCTACATCTAAGATGAAACTTGAAGTACCTGCTCTGAAACAAAGGCCAAGGGAACTTTCACCAGCTTTCACTGCTAAGGTAAAAATGCTAGTTTCCAAAGGAAAAACACCTTTATAGTAAAAACTGAAGGGTGGTCGTAGTCAACTCTATCCACTACCTGTTTTAATGTGTCCATTTCCATCATCTACCTTTCTAGGTTACTTTTATAGCCCCCATTACCACAGTATCTGAGTGTCTATGACAAGAGTACTTGGCAAAATCCAAGGATTCTCTGGCAGAGGGTTATTGGCTGTACCCTACACCAATTAACATGAAACCAAGACCAGGAACAGTTTTAGCTATGGAAAAGACACACACAAATAGTTCTCTATGACTAGAAACTTCTCATTGTACAGTGATACAAAAAAGTCATCTCTGTTTCAAAATAAACAATGTTTAGTGCCCTAAATCTTTGGTCCTATTCTGTTAGCCATAAGCTATATTATTAAGTGCATTACTTGAAGCTGGTGCACCACTAGGCTGGTTAAACAAACCTGAAAAATACACCAATGACCTAGGAATGCAAACCCTGTAGTGGCTCACAGCCCACACATTCAGCCTTCAACAATGCAACTTCAACCCTGATGAAGCTTGGAAAGCCAAATTGAGTTCACAAGAAGTGAAACCTCGTGAAAGACCTGACGCAGAAGATCCCTGGCTTCAATCTCCCATGAAGCTTATGGGCAACCCTAAACCATATCTGCGCAGACCATGGCAGATGTGGATACTTGCTGAACAAATGGAAAATTAAAGACTCTCCTGTGTGCGACTGTTCTGATCACCCAGAACAGACCATAAAACATATCAACTCAATGCCCGTTTCACAAATATGAAGGAGGCATCTCAGCAATACACTCGGCTACTCCTGACACAATTATGTGGCTTAATCATCTACCTGTAACATGGCAGTTGTTGCTCTACATTTACATCAGCCATACAAAGATGAAGATTGCTTTGTTTAGGATTCATATAAAGTACTCATTCGTTCATGAGGAGCAAATTCTTATTTCATCTCTTTTTAAACTATGGAAGATACAGGAATGATTCTGTAATGGTTGTAATAAATTCTGCTTTATGTCTAATAATGCTTTTCAGGATTAATGCTTTGTTAGTTAAGCCTTTTACTTCAGCCTCTAGAGAAGAATAAGCACTATTGGAATGTAACGGTCTATTCAAAAGACAATAAGAAAAATGCCAGTACAGTGTCTGTGCAATATGCAAACAGGTAATAAACTTTTGTAATGTACAAATTAATGGAAGCAACTCTACTTTCAAATGATTAATATGCTTTCATTGTCTTGGTAAGTGGTAATCTTAAACTATTCCATCCTCATTTGTTTTCGGATATTAGGCACCAAATGAAACATTAGAGCAATCACATGCAACAGCCTGCTGCATTATGAAGTATCATCTTAAAATATCCATTGCTCGCAAATCATAGAATCATAGACTTTAAGGTCAGAAGGGACCATTATGATCATCTATTCTGACCTCCTGCACAATGCAGGCCACAGAATCTCACCTACCCACTCCTGTATCAAACTCGTGTCTGAGCCATTGAAGTCCTCAAATCATGGTTTAAAGACTTCAAGGTGCGGTGAATCTTCCAGCAAGTGACCCGTGCTCACAGGGTTTCTGCCAATCTGCCCTGGAGGAAAATACCTTCCCGACCCCAAATATGGCAATCAGCTAAACTCTGAGCATGTGGGCAAGATTCACCAGCCAGCACCCAGGAAAGAATTATCTGTAGTAACTCAGATCCCACCCCATCTAACATCCCATCACAAGCCATTGGGCATATTTACTGGTAGTAGTCAAAGACGAATTAATTGCCAAAATTAGGCTAACGCATTATACCATCCCGTTCAAAAACATTTTGATGGATGAAACCAGAAATATAAGCTTTGATATAATACAGTAATGAAAAAGTTAATTGGCATGAATATGGTGGTTAAGAATCTACACATTAACACCCAAAACAACCAGGTCAATGAATTAGTTTGAAATTCATAAAAAGAATTACAAGAAACTAGCACATTTAACAACAACAGAAAAGAAAGGCTAGACTCTGCTTTTTGCACTTATCCCTGAGTAAGGAGTCACATTACAGCAGCATTGTCCCAGAAAAAGCATCAGAAGGCAATGGGACTCAGGTCTTGTCTGCACTCACAATGCTGCAGCGGCACCATTGTAATGCTTAGTGAGGACACTACCTGCGCCAAGAGGAGAGCTTCTCCTGTTGGCTTAGGTACTCCACCTCTCTGAGAAGTGGCAGCTATGTCAATGGGAGAAGCTCTCCTGTTGACATAGCACTGTCTACATCGGGAGTTCAGTCAGTATAACTACATTGCTCAGGAGTGTTTATTTTCCACACCCTTGAGCCACATAGTTATACTAATGTAATTTTGTTGTGTGGACAGGGCTAAGTGTCACAATTTGTCCTGAGTCCCCTGCATGGTCAGGTTAAAGCTAGTCACTACAATCTAGATCTATATACTTAAGGAGAAAATGTATGCTTGAAAATACATTTCACCCCAAAGGATTTCTAAGGGGTGGAATATGATAGATGTCTATAAAATCACGAATAGTGTCGAGGAAGTTATTAAGAAATGTTATTCACTCCTTCAAATAACAGGAATCAGGGATCGCCCAATGAAATTGAGAGGCAGCAGGTTTAAAACAAACAAAACCAAGTACTTCTTCACACAATGAACAGTCAACTGGTGGAACTCATTGCCAGGGGATGTTGTGAAGGTCAAAACTATAGCTGGGTTCAAAAAAGAACTAGATGAGTTCATTGAGGATAGGTCCATCAGTGGTTATTAGCCAAGATGGTCAGGGATGCAACCCCATGCTCCAGGTGTCACTAGCCTCTGACAGCCAGAAGCTGAGTGTGGACGACAGGGGGATGGGATCACTTGATAACTGCCCTGTTCTGTTCATTTCCTCTGAAGCACCCTGGCACTGGCCACTATCGGAACATAGGATACTGGGCTAGATGGACCATTCGTCTGACCCAAGATGGCTGTTCTTATGTTCTTTATATATTTATAAGTAACCAAAACCTATAGTGTTATAGGAGAAATAGGGAGTTGGGACTAGCAGGTAGGAAAGGAAAATGGTCCATGAGAATATCTTCATTTTAACCAGAGGTTCAAAATGCAAGAGAGTTTGAGAAATCCTGATATACAATCCTTTTTCAATTTTTTTTGTACTTTTATTCTCAATTCTGGATCTTATCTTCTTAAAGAAATCACATGCAAAAAACTCTCTCTGCTGTAATTATTATTACACAAGAGTCAGGAAATGTTGATTTAGGCTCATAAAGCTGAGTCTTTGCAAGAATTTGTGGGGCATTTCTCTATCAAATTATTTCCTTGTACCATTTATCCCGTTCTACTGCACATTTATGATTTCAATGAGTTCATATTATCTGAGCAGGACAGGATAAAATTAAATCTTTTTAACAATATTTTCAAGGCTGTTAGCAAATTAGGCATTATGCAGCCACAAAACATTTTAAACCTTCTCCTTCACTAAATCTCTCTTTCACAGAAGTCAATTAGCAAGAACAAATACCTTAAATAAGAGTATTTCCATTTTCCATAAAATCCTAGTCACTTATCTCCAACAAAAAATGCATATGGTCAACAGATTATAGAAAAAGGACTTGAATGGTTATCTTAGCAATGTATTTCAAGGGGACAAATTGCTGAGTTTTTAAAAACTTCCTAGATATTTTTTTATTCTCATTTTAAATTTTTGAATGGACTACACATTCAGATCTCTTTTACAAATATAACTAGATACCCTCTTCAATAAATCTGAAGGATATAGAGTTTATCTTGATTTAGAAGTAATACTGATTTATTAATGGGTAATAATAGTAAATCTAAAGTATTTTGTAATAAAATACAAGTAAATTACTAATTATGTTACACACAGCCAGAAAAGTATGCTTTCTAAAAGATACCCCGGAGATTCCTTTTTAATAATAATACCAACGTTATTTTATTGAGACATTTATACATGGTATCTGTGGCATGGCTAGTATATGAAATATGAACCAGTTGGCAAAATCCCCTTTTTTCTTATCCAAAGACCTAATTACTGCTACTGCTTAATTATGGAAGAGGCCAGTGGTTTGACTGGAAAGAAACAGAACACAACGCTTCTTAGAAAGTGATTATAATATTAGCCTTTTTATATTAAGATAGAAAGCTGTGTTTGCAAACACAGAGGTGTATTGTTGCTTTTTAAAATATAATGAAAGGGTGTAGTTATTTTTAAAACCTTGACATGTTTGACTAAAATGATCCCATTTCTAAATTAAATTACAATCTGAATACTAGAAAATAATGCTTTAATCGTCTAGGTAAATACAAAAGACAGATGCTACTGTAAGTAGACGAGGATCTTGCAATGAGTTATCCCACAGCTATCTAAATCAATTTGTAAATATAACATAAAAAAGTTAAAAGATGTTTCTCTTGCAATTGCCAAGCTTTCAAACAACTGCAAAAGTAAAAGTATAAAAAATGCAGATGGGCAGAGGATATTTTACATATAGTGTTATTGTCAAATGTTTTGCCTGTTAACATTTTTTTCTGGTCTTTGTAGCACTTTATAGCCTCTGGATGTTTTGATTCCTCATGTCAAATCTGCTTTTCATGGTGTAAGGATCTTCTATATACATATCTTTTTTATTTCTCTCTCTCACTCTCACTGTTTTCATTCCGGAGAACAGAACTACTTAAACTCAGTTCTGCTCACAAATGCTTTGATCATAAAAAATGTAGTACAGGGTGAACAAATAGCCCAATTTAGTCTTATTTTCAATATTTTAACCGCCCCTTATTCCTCCCTCCCCCCCACTAGTTGCCCCTCTCCTTTCTCTGTCGTTTTCAAGTAGAAATCCCCCATCAACTTCTCAGGAGAAAGGGGAGAGCAGAAGGAGCAGCAGTTATTTCAAAGAGCACTAATCCTCAGAAACCAGGGAAGCATCATGCTTTCTCTCCCTGGAAATAATAATAGTAAAACGTGGCAGTTTTGGGGAGGAGCACACCATCTGCCCTCCCCAAGGGAGGGGGCAGGGGAAGACTTGACAGGAGCATCTGTGCCACCCCCTCTAGTCCCAATAAGCCAGGGCAGTTTGGTGAGTATGAGAAGGAACATTTCCCACCTATCCTTGCAATGGGAGGAACAGAATTAGAAATACAAATAATAAATGAATAATGAGGCAACTGAAAAGGAGCACTAGTGGCCATAGTACATTTCAGCAATTGGAAAAGTAGGATATGAAAATGAAAAACCCTGTAGAACATAAAGACGGAAGGAGTAGGGGGAAGAGATTACAGGGAGATCAGAGGACCATTTACTGATCTTGAGCTCCCCACTCTATCCCAGTGCTACTGAAGAGCTGACAGAGAGCCCCGTGTATTCCCTTCCCAGAAGTCATCTGTTCTACCACTGGGAGAAAGGGGAGAGAAACCTGCACCTGTGAGACTTTCAAGCCCCAGAGCAGGGGATTTGTTTAACCTAGCTAACAGAGAGGGGTCTGAGAGAGAGCATGCGCGAGACAGCGCAATTACATAATTGTTTGTTTTTCAGTCATGGGTCCCTAAGCAAACAGAAATTATATATTTTGTGGAAAAAATCCCTACATTTGGCTTTTAGTTCAGAGACCTTCACTTTTATGTAATGTAATAGCCAGGAATAAATTAATAAAGTCATTTTAATAAGCTATTATAGGTTTATGTTGTGGGTTGAAGACTGCTAGGTTGAGATGGCTGGTTGCATTGGCAGAAGAAAATACGTTGCAATTAGGTGACGGTTTGCTCTCATTACCATGCATGGCTCTTTTTGTGACCTTCACTCTCTCTCTCTCTCTCTCTCCTGGCTGTATTTCTGCAGTATGTTTTTTTATTTATTTATTCTGTGGAATATATCATTGCTACGTAGGCTTTTTTGAATTTTCTTATCACAGTATTTGTTTCTGTGGGAGGAGTGTCATTTCTTATGCTCTGTAAGAAAGGTGTTCACTTAAGAAAGATGTTTGTGTTTCAAACATGTTATATTCTTTGGCTATGTGTATAGCAACATCTGGGTTGTTTCCTGTGGCCAGCAGTGATTGTATTCTTGTTTAACTGTGAATCTGCAACCCTTCTTTTGATTCCTAACTTGAGCTATTTTATCCTGAGAGACCTTTCCTTTTCCAGCTTCCAAAATACGGGACACTCATGAAAATGATCTGACTCTGCAATGTCAACTAGAAAGAGCCACAAATAAAGCACTGAAACCCAAATCACAGCAATTTCAAAAGAGAATAAACAGCACATATCCCACACGTAGGAGGTATACAAGGGAACAAAAATATACTTGACAAATAAGGAATCAGAACATTCTATAGCAAAGGGAAAACTATATGCAAAAAAATGAGCAAACATAATGGGTGAAATCCCAACACAGTATGTAGTTAACTGTTTCTACTACATTCCCTGGAGAGACTACAATGTAGCCTTATAAACCACAGTCTTTTACAGTTCTGCATTTCACAATGTGATACAATTTTATACAATTAAATGTTCTGTTTTGACCTTATTTTTTTTTAAATTGAGTTACAGAATTATATAGTTTAAACACCCTCAAGCGTACTCGCTAGGATTTCCAACATTGTAATATATAAAAAACGGATACTCCGGCAGGAGTGCTGGAAGTGCTCCTGCCTGCCTCTTCCCCCAGGTCCTACCCCTGACCCACCCCTCCCAAGGCCCTGCTCCTGCCTCTCCCCTCTCACCAAGGCCCTGTCCCCTATTTGCTGCTCTTCCCTCCCCCCCCCGCCATCTTCTGTCATTCTCTGCTTTTTCCCTCCCCTCTGCACGGAAGGGACTTGCCTTTGGAGCTGGGAGCTGCTGCTGCACAACGCAGTAGGAGGTGGCTCCAGCTGAGTAGGGGCTGGCACGGGTAATGACCAGGCACCTCCCTGCCTCCCCGACCCGCAGTAACCAGATACTGTCAGGTCCCCTTTTTTACCAGACTTTCCGGTCAATAACCAGACACCTGGCCATCCTAGTATCTCTATTTGTTATTTTATTTGCAGAGAGAAAATATAAAGCGAGATAAACAAACACACACTGAGAAAGCTGGGGCAGGTGGTGCAGTGAATGAAAGCACTAGTATTTCACCTATGAAGATCAAAGTTCAAGTTCTAGGTCTGATCACAAGTGAAACTTATTTTAGGTAGTCTCATCCAAATTTGCCACCAGGGAGGTGAAAACAGTAGTAATATTCTGCACACATCCATCACTCCTCTAATATAAAGTTAGTACCCAGACCTTCCTCTGTCTGCCCCATTCACCAGCACCAGAATTCCTAACTTCTCTAGTTGGGTTGGTCCTGCTCCTGGTGTGCCTGCCATTTTTAACTCTCACTAGGTGTGAAGGACTGTAAATACTACAGAGGCTACTGAGGCATGTAAGCATGAAAACTAGCCAGAATACCCAGAGCACAACAAAGCACACCAGGATCAGAGTTAGGAAGTTTCTTGCATATCTGAAGCCAGGAGGGGGGAAAAAATCAACTTTTAGGTGGGTGTCAAGGTAGAAATGGTTACAGGGATGGGTAAAAGACTTAAATTTCATTCATTGATTCCCCACAGACCACTCTATCTGCGGCCTGTTTTTCATCTTGTCCTGGGCCCTGTGAATCCTGTACCACAATGGCAAAAGTGTCTAATGCCAGGATATAAGAACATTGGCAGAGATGTTTGTGGAAGCCTTCACAAAACATGCCCAGAATAAGCCTGATTCAAGACAATGCTACTAGTCTCCATTTTCATAAGCTATAAAAGTCAGTCACATATACAGCATAATCTCATTGAGAAAGACAGTAAATCATAATGGGACTAAGATTTCACTGTTGCATCTGTACTTCTGTTAATACTAAGTATTATAAACCATAAACTACACCCAACCTTCAGTGAAAATGTAGCCTATTTCTTTGTGAATGGAATGGTTCTTGTTACATCCCAGAATATGATTTTGAAGCCATTTTTTTTTAAACTCATCATCACCTGTATTAACTGTGCTGCACAGTAAGGAACATCAGAGGTTACCAGGAACACAGCTTTTCTTGCTACAGACAGATTCAAAGTGGGAATAAAGTGCCTAGCTGCTGCTATTATCCTAACAGTTGGAAACTGTCTCCACCGCCTGGCAAAATACAAACACAGCAGTCCCAAAGTGGTACAAGGCTATCAGAAAAAGAAACAATAAAATTTTCCTAAATAACTTATTTTTATACTTTTTAATGGAAGAGATGTACATAAAACACAGAAAAAACTTCAGTGGATAGGGCATATTATAGATCATTACTCATCTGCAACCAAAGATGTTACAGAAGTTGAACATCTAAATTTAAACTCAGTTAACTCATCAATAGCAAAGACATCAATAACATAGGCAGCTCATGAAAAAAGGGGTATTTTGTTCTACACTGGAGTGAGGAAAACTAAGACTATTCCTGCACTAAACAAATGTGTAATGGTATTTTCTAACAGCTTGTGATGTTTGGATTGGTTATAGACAAACTCACAGCAGACCTGCACAGCATCATGGCTAGCATAAACCAAGATATCTGAAAAGTTTATAAGTGTAGATCTGTTGGGATAGATCATGATAATGCTAATAGAGGCAATTAAGACATAATAAACTCAGGGCTGCATGTTATAAAAATGCAAAAAATGAAATTTACCTGGAATAAGTTCCATAACTATATAAATAGGCTGCCTTTGAGTGCAAACTCCTATTAGCTTGACAATATTGGGATGGTCATATTGCTTGAGTATTCTGCATAGGGTGCAAAAAAAGTTTGATTATGTTAGTATATTTCATTATGCAAGTTGATTAAAATAAATATAAGGAGAAAGTATCTTAAACCTCTAACATTATTTTAAAGCAAAATTTCCCTTGTTATATTATCCAAAAATAAAAAGAAGTTGCTTTCAATGCATCAAAGGTACCACTCTGTGGAATTACAATCATACCACTCTGATGAGAAAATTAAAAACTAGTGAATATATTAACTAGTTTACAAGTCAAGATCTACTTAAGTAAGTGATCCCACCATTTGTCCACATCATAAAACAACTATATAATTTGCAAAACAAGGCAGTCATACCTCACGAGGCCCAGAATTTAACTAAAAGATCAGAACTGGGGAGTGCTGGGAGAGTTCAGTCAAAAACCTTGCAAAGCATCTGTCTGCACTTTGCCTACCCACAGCTCAGCCTCCGACTCATTTTCCTGAGCATTAAATACAGTAAAAATAATTTAAACTGAAAACAAAACATTAAGGATAACTATTCCAATTTAGGAAGCTAAAACAATAAAACTTCCATCTGCTTAAGTAAGGCTATGATGAGAATATTTACAGACAGAAGAATATGCCATGATTTATAAATGAAAAGGAGGGCTGGTGAGAATTCTAGAGAGACATCATAGCTTTTGAAAGTTTGATACCTACTACTTACTAACTTGAACCACCTCTTGTAAAAGAAAATGGAAAGCGTTAGTATGCTTGAATGCCATCTCAGTAAGGAATAATGTATTCCATTTTCATTTCAATATAAAATCATTTCTTGAGTTGGAGGCTGCTTAGCAAGTGAAGAAATTTCTTGGTAGCCAGTCAGGCTATTAGCATGAAATCAAAGCCATTTTCAAGGAATTATATAGTTGAGATATCCAATTATAGTCATTTGTATATAGCTAATGTTTTCCACATTTCTATCTTCGTAAAATTCAGTTATTTATCTAACAACAAAACTATGCTAAACTCTAGAGTGAGGACAGCAAGATAACTTAAACATTTTAAAATATTGTGGTACACTCCCTTACCCTGAGAATTTAAAAGCCATGTACTTGTATTCTCATGTATCAGCTCATATACTTGGGCTTAGCTCTCTTTTCACCAATGTTTCGTAATATAAATTACTGTATATACTCATTCATAAGCTGAATTTTGTTAGTAAAAAAGGGAAGCACCAGAGAAGGGGGTTGGCTTATGAATGGGTATAGAGAGGGAGATGTGGGACACAGCCCCTGCCCCCAACAGAGGGAGCAAGGAGAGGCAGCACAGCCAGCAGAGACAGAAGGGAAGAGGCGGGGCCAGAGTCTCTCCACTTCTGGCCACGCTGCTCTCCCCACCAGCCTCCGAAGCAGCTGCAGCTCCGGGGCTGGCAGGCTGCAGCTGTGCCGCTCAGTCCTGCCCCCAGAGCAGGCTGTGGCCGTGCCACCCGACCTGCCGGAGCACACTGCAGCCATGCTGCCCGACCCAGCCCGCTGGAACATGCTGAGGCCATGCCACCCCGTCTGGCCCGCCAGAGCAGGCTGCGGCCGCGTTGCCCAGCCTGCCGGAGCAGCTCCAGTCAGGCCAGAGACATCCTCCCCAGATAAGGTGGGAAGAGATGGGATGGGGAAGAGTGTGGGGGTCCCGGGCTAGGGGTGGGGTCATGTGGAGGGTGGTCACAGGGGTCACTCCCGACTCCCAGCTTCTCCCCCCCCAAAAAATTTCCCCACCAGTTGCTGTCTCAGCCCGTCAGAATAAGCAGTTGGCGTGCCAGGACACTTTGTTTACTTAGGTTTACCTCCATGCCTGTGGATGCGAGGTAAATAAACTATCTCGGCCCACCAGCGGCTTATCCTGATGGCCTGGGAGCCAAAGTTTGCTGCCCTGAATTATAGGGTCGGCTTATGAACGGGTCATAAAAATGTTCTATTTTTACTTATCCATCTTGGGAGGGTTGGCTTATAAATGAACCAGTTTATGATCGAGTATATACGGTACTATTCCAACCTCATTTTCACCCACTATCAAGGAATATCCTTTGCCTGAGTGGCACAACCCAGTTCTTCCAGAGGGCCTGTTTCTTCCCAAGATTAGTTAATGAGGTCAATATCTACATGTCTTTATGACTACCACTTCTACTCTAAAGTTTTGCCTGAGTCTATGATAAAGTCAGGCCTTTGAAAAAAAGCTCTTAATTGGGCGGCAATGTTAGTTACAGGGCTTATTTATGACTGCTGGACTGGTCACTACAGATATCTGAAATCTTTAATTTTCAAAGTTAAAATTTCAATTAAAAAAATCCAAGATAAGCACATATTTAATTACATATAGAGAACTTACCTGGCCTCTGATAAAAATTTTATTTTCAGTTCCTGAGGAAGGTCTTCTTTACAAGTTTTTACAGCAACAGGAGTTTTATCCTTTAATGTTCCCTTATATACTTCACCAAAATTACCCTGAAATTGCAAATATATATATTCATTGTGCTGAGTAAACACATGACTTTTAAGTCTTCAGAAAAGTAAAGCTAATCATTATTCAGAAGAAACAGATACTTCATGTCAAAGAATTTTCATTAGGATCTATGTTTTAAAGATGCTCTTATAAAATCACACACTAACTTCAAAGGAAAATTGTTTTATTTTCTTGCTCTTACTATAACATCATTCAGTTCATAATACATTTTTATATTTGACCATATCTAACATACAGAATTTGACAAGATATTCTACTGTAACTTTTCTGAAAACAGTAAAGCATTTTCTGAAGAAAGAAAATAATTTTTTCATCAAATCGTCTTTTTAGTCAGTGGAACTTCATTAACTTCTAAAATCTGGGTGATGCGTTGAAAATATTACTTTCTTCCTTCTCTTTGATATTAACTCCACATCTCCAGATAAGAAAATGGGGAATTGTTAATTCCCTACTTTGAGATGCAGAATTTTTGTTATCTGATATGATCTTTGATGGGGCATGACTTGGGAACAGTACTGATTACAGTATAATCAACTATTGTTAAAGCCAGGTGGGGTGCGGGAGGAGGGGAGAAGGGAAGGACAAGGCCACATTTCTTATTGTAGCCACACTACAAATCAAAAGTTTGAATGACAGCCTTCTATTGCTTCAGCCATAATCTGGAGTGAAGTGGCTGGAGACCCTCCCCTCCACCCCCCACGTTCTTGGGTGTCTCAGTGAGGAGGATATGGAACTTGGGGAGGAGGACAGGTGGTTATACAGCGGATGCAGTGGCAGTCTGTGCTCTTGTTGCCTTTCCTGCAGCTCCACCAGACGCCTGAGCATGTCCGTTTGCTCCTCCATTAACCTCAGCATCGCCTCCTGCATCTTCTCATCGTGCTCACTGTATGCTTTCTTGGCCTCTGTCACTGTATGCCTCCATGCATTCAGCTGTGCCCTATCAGTGCAGGAGGACTGCATGAGCTTGGAAAACATGTCATTGCGAGTGCATTTTTTTCGCCTTCTAATCTGCGATAACCTCTGGGATGGAGATGATAGGGGGAGTGTAGAAATATTTGCATCTGCGGGGGGGGGGGATAAAAAGGGAGAGTAGAATTTCAGAAGATACATTTCTGAGAACAAAAGGGAGACTCTTTCACAGTGAATTAAGCAATTCACAGCAGACAGCACATGTGCTTTAGGTACAAGGTCACATTTTGCCTTTTATATTGAGCGCCTGCCAGTATGGTGACATCACACACGGCTGGGCAACAGAATTCAGTTTCCAGGCAGCCATGCTAAGCCAAAGGGTACGCAGGGTTGGCTTCTTCTGCTTTCATAACATGTGGGAACGGTTTCAAACTGCAGCACTCTCCTTTCCCATAGCAAGCAATGCTGGTTGGGTTTGCCATTTAAAAGGACGGTCTGCGGTTTTTGGGTGGATGTGCAGCACACCATTCCCTCCACCCCATCGCATGGCTATTCTCTGGGATGATCCCTTCATCCCTCCCACCACTGTGTGACTATTCCTCAGGGATGATCCCTTTTAGCCAAGCACAAACAGCCCAGCATGAACGGGGTCCTTTTACTGTTCCCTTACAAAAATTCCCCTATTTCAACCAGGTGACCATGAATGATATCACTCTCCTGAGGCTAATACAGAAAGAAATAGACCGAATGTTGCTTGAATGCAATCAAAACCCAGGACCATTCGCTGCCATGCTTTGTGCTACAATGGTTCCAGACTACTTGCTACTGGCTTGGAGTGGTAAAGTGTCCTACCGTGGAGGACGAAATAAGGCAGCCCTCCCCAGAAACCTTCTGCAAAGGGTTTCAGAGTACCCCCAGGAGAGCTTCATGGAGATGTCCCTGGAGGATTCCTGCTCCATCCCCAAACACGTTAACAGACTTTTGCAGTAGCTGTACTGGCCACGAATGCATCCCAGGTCTTCAGGGCAAATCAAATTGCTTTTAAACCCTGTAGTGTAGTTACAAATGTGCACTCATTAGGAGGTGCCTTCTCCGGCTTCAGGGTCCGTGAACCCACCTTGTGAGGCTATTGGCTTCAGGGTGATGAAAAGGTCCTGGCTGCCAGGGAGAACAGATTCTCCGCTTGCCAGCTGCTGCGCATTCTCCTCCTCTTCCTCATCCACAAAATCTTCCTCCCTGTTGCATGAGACTCCTCCCGTACAGGTGTCTACGGACAGTGGTGGGGTAGTGGTTGGGTGCCCCCCTAGAATGTCATGCAGCTGATCATAGAAGCAGCATGTATGGGGAGCATCTGACCTGGAGTGACCATTTGCCTCCTTTTGTCTTTTGGTAGGCTTGCCTGAGCTCCTTAACTTTCACACGGCACTGCTGTGTGTTCCCGTTGTAGCCTCTGTCCATCATGCCCTGTGCGATTTTGGAATATATATTAGCATTTCTTCTTTTTGATAGGAGTTCGGCCTGCACAGATTCTTCTCCTCATACAGCAATCAGATCCAGTGTCTCCCGTTCAGTCCCTGCTGGAGCTCGTTTGCAATTATGGGACTGCATGGTCACCTGTGCTGCTGAGCTTGCCACGCTGACCAAACAAGGAATTAAATTCAAAATTTCCCGGGGCTTTTCCGGTGTACCTGGCTAGTGCATCGGAGATGAAAGTGCTGTCCAGAGTGGTCACACTGGAGCACTCTGGGATAGCTCCCAGAGGCCAATACCATCTAATTGCATCTGCACTACCCCAAATTTGACCCAGCAAGGTCAATTTTAGCACTACTCCCCTCGCCGGGGAGGAGTACAACAGTCAACTTTAAGAGCCCTTTAGGTTGATGGAATGGGTTGGTTGTGTAGACACATTGCTTATAAAATCAACCTAACGCGGCTAAATTCGACCTAACCTTGTACTGTAGACCAGGGCTAAGAAACTATAAAAAGGTTATACTCATGCAAAGGAGCAGACCATGCATAGAAGCACAAAATTGAAGGGCATATTTCCTTTGTCTGTGCTTGTTGGGTTTTTTTCCCTTCCTCCCCCCATAAGAACGATATGGCTAAATCTTAAAGCTATCCCTGGTTTATGTATACACAGATCTCTTTCCTTACGTGACTTCAGTAAGCATAGACAAAATTTGCAGGAAGTGCTTTCCTTGTTTCTCCGAGTAAATGAGATTTTTTAAAATAATCACCACACATCTGTACATGAGCACACATACTAATGTGAAAAGCTAAAAGATGGAAGAGATACAAATGGTAAGGAGAAAGATATAAAATTCAGACGGATGATAGCAATGCTGTTATAGTTACAAGGTACTTCTATTCTAAATCCCTACTTATAAACACAAGTTTGAAAAATGATCTTGCATTAAAAATACCAAGATATAAAACAATAATTTAAAATATTCAAGTCTGTACTTGTATAATATTTGTTATATACTATATTCCTTTCATGAAACTGAACTGCAGAATTATTACATCCTCTACTATCTCAAGCCTCTGTTAATTTGTCTAAACTAAGATAAAAGGTATATTTTTAAAACTTGTGGGCTAAAACATTTTCATGCTTTTTAAAACCCTAATTGTATTTGGACATGTTAGCTCAGTGGTCCCAAACCTTTTCGTCTGGCGCCAGATGAAGGACCGTGGCGGTGGTCGAGCATCTGCCGAAATTCAGCGGCATTTCAGCGGTGACACCTCTCGATGACGCCGCTTGTCAGTGGCAAGCGGCATCATCGAGAGGCGTCGCCGCCGAAATGCCGCTGAAATTCGGTAGCATTTCAGCAGATACTCGACCGCCGGCCAGGACGTGGGCGCATTTAGATGCCCCCACAGGTACCATGGTGCCCTCGGGCACCACGTTGGGGACCCCTGTGTTAGCTGGTCAAGGTGAACCAGAGTGCATTACATAAAGTACACCTGTAATCCTAATTTAAACAAGCCCAATGTCATGGTGATCTTCTTTGGGCAAGAAAGTGCTAGCTGGAAACCCCTTTCAAGTCAGCATCGACACTACATTAGTGCGCCAAAAAAAAAAAAAAGTGTGCAGTGAGACAAAGTTCTCTATGAGCCAAGCCTGCTACTTCTATAGTGCTTCCTGGCAATGTCAGCCCAGGGAATGAGATAGTAAATATTGATCTCATCACCATAAGACTATTGAGCTTGTCCATAAAAATGTTTAAAGAAAGTCTTTCACACTGGTGAAATTTGGGAGAAGAGAACAGATTCAAGAAACAGCAATTTTTCATAGCAACTTCATGGCAGCAGCAAGCAAGAGAAGCTGATGGGCTGGGAGCAAATTCTTTTTTAAAAAAAGGCTAGCAAAATGATAAGGAACAGTATGAAAACCTCACGCCAGAGAACTAGCTCAATTAAATATATATATATATATGATAGTTTTCTACAGTCAGAAGTCCTCCTTTTGGACTCTCTTTTACCCTAGAGCTTTGCGCAGAAATCCCAATGGTATCAGTGGTCTAATACATACAGTGGTCTAATCTACATACAAAATGAGGGTAGACTATGGCTCATTAAGTATTCTAAAATTCTCTCATGCCATTAATAACAGCAATGAAAAGTTCCAAGGGGTGCCCAGGCCTGGAAAACTGTGGCGCATTCACCGAAACTAGGTGCTTTTAACCATAATACATTACTAAAATCACTTTGCAGCTCCTTTATTACTTAAATGATGGTGTTTTAGGAATTTTTTGACAGAAAATGCTCTTAAAAATAATTTATTTAGATATTTTAAGTTAAGTACTTGTATTTTTTTTATTGTTCATAATGTTCCCTTTGAAGTTTGAAATTCATTTTTAATTTCCCATCAAGTTTGTATTCACAGCTCCAATCAGGACTGCTAATTAAAACAGAGAGGCAAAACTAGAAACACTGAGCTGTGGTTGATATTTAACACACATTTTTCTTCTAGGACAGTGGCTCCCAAACTGGGGTTTGTGAACCCCTGGGGGTTTGTGAAATATTACAGGGGGTTCTCAGGAAAAAAATCCCTAATGGTGGACAGAGCTGTCCCTAGGGACCCCAGGCAGCACAGGGCCAGGAGCCCACAGCCCCTGGACTTCCAAGAGCTAAACAGATCAAAGCAAGCATATCTATCACACTGAGGAGATTTAAACTTCAAGACTCCTTATAAGAAACAGAAAGGTAGGTGAATATTTTTTGCTCTTTTTTAAATTAAATAGGCATCTAGTATTGTTTTTAAAATTATTATGAAGAACAAGTTTAAGCTTTGTTGTAACGTGCGCTGTTTGGCTGGACTGCTCAAGACCTGAATGCTTGTGTAGGAGGAACACTTTTGAGTTGGCTTCTTAAATACCTTCATGCTGTTTCACATCTGATACTCCTTGATGAAACATAGGAGCCTTGTCTTATAACAGGCTTATTCAAAGTAATACAAGCTACGAAAGTGAGATCTTGGAATAGTGTTGTCGCTTTCATAATGTAATAAAAATACTGTAATGATAAATAATAATTAATAAACAATGTGTAATAAGCATGTTATAAAACAAATTTTATATTTCCAACAAAACTGCTTTTTTAATATATACTGAGGTAAAGGAGAAAATCCCTGGAAATATTCATTTTTAAGAGGGGGTTCATGAGACTTGACGAGCAAGTGAAAGGGCTTCATAGGCTGTTAAAGTTTGGGAAACACTGTTCTAGGATATTAAAAAAAAATGATTCTTTGTAACCGTTCTTGCACAGATTTTGGCTCTCACAGAATGCAGGCTACACACAGCATTGCTTTTGTGGAACAAACAGAAACAGCGGCAATATTTTTAAATTAGCTGGCACTGCAAAGATGACTACTAACGCAATTAAATTTGCATGGGTCAAGGTAATGTAGATATATTTCAAACCTAAACTACTTGACAACACATTTTGTAATTTCACAGCTTTATAAAGCTGTGTTGTTATATGTTTGAGCTTTCTAGTTCTTTAAACAGGGATTATTTTCTCCTCTCAGCGATTAGTAAGTAGCTTATACTTTGAAATCCAAACTTCGGATAGGTCATCTTTGAACCACAGCATTACTCTCACTCAGCAAGAGCTGTAGATGCTCCTGTGCTCTGAAAAGGAAAATGGAGCATAACAATAGTTTATTTTACTCTATCCTGGTTAATTTTATTTTATTCCTTGTGAAGGAAGGCCATAGGTAATTGAACATAAGCAATCTCCATTCATTCTGGGGAAGACACTGCTCACCCATTTATTCTCAATCTGTTCTTCAACCTGGTGACCACTATTTAGAAACTTTTAGTGCATCTAGAGGTGGTGGGATAGAATGTGAGTTGTCTATATGACTTAGCTGGTGTCTTCTGAGGTACTGCTAGTACTGCTCCATGCAGCTGTAAACAGAAAAGTCTCAATAGTGTAGCAATCAGCATCTTCCTCCCTCTTTTAATTTGGAGTAATCACAGCACATTTTTAAAGAGCCTTGCCAAGGCAAGATATATTTACAGATTCATAGATTTTAAGGTAGAAGGGACTATTAGATCTTTTACTCTGACCTCCTATATAACAGAGGCCTACCAAATTATTGGTCCACTTTGGTCAATTTCATGGTCATAGGATTTTAAAAATTCAGCTATTTAAAACTGAAATGTCATGGTGTTGTAATTGTAGGGGTCCTAACCCAAAAGGTTTTGTCGGGGGGTGTCACAAGGTTATTGTGGAGGGTGTTGTGGTAGCGCTACCCTTGCTTCTGTACTGTGGCCGGCAGCAGCGCTGCCTTCAGAGCTGGGCAACTGGAGAGCCTTGGCTGCTGGCTGGATGCCCAGCTCTGAAGGAAGAGCCGCCACTAGCAGCAGCGCAGAAGTAAGGATGGCATGGTATGGTATTGCCACCCTTACTTCTGCACTGCTGCCCGCAGAGCTGGACCCTCAGTTAGCAGCCACCACTGTCTGGTCGCCCCGCTCTGAAGGCAGCAGCCACCCTTACTTCTGCACTGCTGCTGGTGTGCTGCCTTCGGAGGTGGCCACTCAGCCAACAGCCACCATTCTCTGGCCACCCAGCTCTGAAGGCAGTGCAGAAATAAGGGTGGCAATACCAAGACCCCCCTAAAAGAACCTTGTGACCCCCCCCCCCCGCAACTCCCTTTTGGGTCAGGACCCCTAATTTGAGAAATGCTGGTCTCCCCCATGAAATCTGTATAGTATAGGGTAAAAGCACACAAAAGACCAGATTTCATGGTTGGAGACCAGATTTCACAGTCCATGATGCATTTTTCATGGCCGAGAATTTGGTAGGGCCCTATGCATAACACATACCTTGGAATTTCATCCAGATACTTCTGCACTGAGCCCAATAATTTGTGTTTGATTAAAACATGCTTTCCAGGAAGGCATCCAGTCCTGATCTGAAGACTTTAAATGAAGGAGAGTCCACCACTTTCCATGGTAGTTTGTTCCAATGTCTAATCACCCTCACTGTTAAAAATTTGAGCCATTACCACCCAGTATTTTCTCCCCATGAAGGTACTTATAACCATACTCAAATCACTTCTTGAATTTCATTTTGATAAGCTAAATAGATTGAGTTCTTTAAGGGCTTGTCTACACTAACTTGTTGAGCATCAAGTGTCCATGTGGACTCTGCTGCCATGCAGTAAAATTTCCCTAGTGTGCTTTAATCTACTCCCATTTCAAAGGGAGCAGCAGGCTAATGCAAAACAGAGTTACACCCTAGCTTCCTCCCAAACTAAGCATTTGTGTAGACATTGTTTCCTGCACACAATTTTTGTGGCTTTTCTCAGAATCTCCAAATTTTTAACATCCTTTAAAAACGTGGACATCAGAAAAAGAGGTAATATTTCAGTAGTGGTCTCATTAATGCTGTATATGGGGGAAGTCACCTCCCTACTCTTACTTACTAGTCCCCTGTTCATACATCAAACGATTGCATTAGCCATTTTTGCCACAGCATCACTCTGGACGTTCATGTTCTAGCATTTGTCTGCTATGATCCCTAAATCCTTTTCAAAGTCAGTTCTTTACAGGATACTGTCCCCTATTCTGTAGGAGTGGCCTGAATTCTTTGTTCCTAGATATATGACCTCACAGTTAACTGTATTAAAATATATTTTGTTTGAATGGGCCCATCTTATCAAGTGATCCAAATCACTTTGTATTACTACCCAGTCCTCATTATTTACCATTCCTCTAATCTTTGTATCATCTGCAAATTTTCTCAGCAATGATTATATTTACTTGATAAAAATGTTAAACAGTGGGCCTAGAACAGATACCTGCAGAGCCCCATTAGAAACACTTCCATTCAACAATTTCCCACTGACAGCTGATTTTTTGAGATCTGCCAGTTAGCCAATTCTTAATCCATTTAACACATGGTGTATTGATATTGTCTAGTACTGATTTTTAAAGATAATGTCATGTGGTACTGAGTCAAATGCCTTATAAAAGTCCAAGTACATTACATCTGCTCAACCTTTATCAATCAAACATGAAATCGCATTAAAAATCAGGTTTGTTTGACAAGACCTATTCTTCCATAAAACCATGTTAATTAGCATTAAGTATAATCCAACCCTTTAACTCTTTATTGATTGAATCCTGTATCAGCTTTTACGTTATTTTGCCCAGGACTGATGGCAGGCTAACTGGCCTATAATTAGCTCTGTCATTCAGGTTGACCTTTCTGAATTTTGGCATGACATTAGTCTTTTTCCATTCTTCTGGATTTTCCCCAGTATTCCAAGATTTATTAAAAATTAATATGAGGGGATCAAGGGTGTTTTATGCCAACTCTTTTACAATTCTTGGATGTAAGTTACCTGGGCCTGCTGATTTATCCCTATTAGATACTGTTTCACATCTTTCTTAATTAGTAATCGACTGGAAAGTAGTTCACCATCTTCATGTGATATGAGTACATCATCCTACTCCTTTCCAAATACAGAAATGAAGTACTTACTGAACATTTCTGCCTTTTCTGCATGTGGTTGCTCCTGAATCAGTTCTTTTACATAACAGCAATATACATGCACAATTGAGGCTTCAGTTATTGGATGTTCTGTACATTTTTCTGTCAAACTGTATCTTGATATAATCATAACTAATTTTACTAACTTATTTTTTCATGCACAGTTACTTAACTTCTTTTACTTAATGTTGAAATGTGTTACTTTTGTTCAATGACTCATTGTGTCTGTCTTGCTCACCTAGGGATGATTAATGTTTGTTTTTGTGAGAAGGCCTTGATTCATGCCAGAAATGTGTATTTTTTCCAGCCTGCTGCTTTTCCATGTTTTTCAGTAGAACTGGCATTATAACTGTGTGGCATTTTTAGTGGACATAATTCTCTGTTTATCTAATGGCAGTTTGTGTTTTTGTTTCCTTAGGCTGTCAAATGGATTTTATCCTGTGCAGCAGAATGCTTTGACAGAATTTTTCTCTCCTATTCTTTGAACGGTTCATCAATTCTTACAGTATAAGGAACATACACATTTTACGCTAAGTCAACTGTCTTTGTGTGTGTTCTTTTGATTTAAACCACTTTTCAGGTTTTGGGGCATATTCTAGAGCATTAGAGGCAGCGTAGTATAGTGGATTAAAACACAGGGTTGAGAGCTGGGAATTCCTGAACATTAATTTCAGTACTTGTGCTAACTCACCATGTGGTTTGGCATCAGTTTCACCAAATATAAAATGGACTATAGGGCTAGTTACTTACCTAACTTATAGAAGTGTTCTAAAGATCTATGTTTGTAAAAGACTTTGATGATGTAAACCACTATGTAAGTGTTAAGTATTATTTTGACTAATGCATCTATTGTGATGTTACCTACACTACTATTTTACTTGCCTTTTAACATTGAACAGGTCATACAAAGTCAGTTCAGTCCACATAAAGCATCCTATTTTTATCAGCTCACTAATTTATGTAAGAACCTTTACTACTTTGCAGTAACATTCCTCATTGCTTGCATTTTTACAAAACATAAAATCAGATTGTTAAAAATCAGTATGTATATGTAAATGTATGAAATATGCAAGCTGCTTTTAAAACACTTATGCCAATCAACAAAACACAGAACATTTATTATTTATAAGTAAACATGGTGTACTTTTATGTATGCTGAAATTCAATGTTATTTGAAATGCATTAAACCATATGAATTCTACAAAGAAATGTTGTTTACTAGAAAAATAAAAAACTCAAAAAATAAGAAAACTACAGACATCACAATCAATACATACTTGGAACTCATAGGCTAAGGATTTATTTACTTTTCATTTAGTTCTGTTGATTACTTACTTTGCCCAGTAATTCTCCCAGTGTGACATCTTCATGATTGAGAACCCATTTCTTATCCTACAGCAAGAGGAAAAAAAAACAGTTGCTTAGTCCATGCAAGAGTATATTTCCTATAAGATGTATCTGAGCTAGTAGAAATAGACTTAAAGGAATATTTCATTCAGACCATTCAATCAACAGTATGCCAAGACATTATAACCTCAAGAGCTATAAAACAGATTTAAGAAATGTTGCTGCACAATATAATATTAAAATCTACATTATAGCAAATTTCTCCTTCAGCATGATACTATCCATGTAAATAGAGCACAACAGGCATTATTTTCATAAAGCTCAGGATCTGATATCTGCTATTGCTGATTTTAAAAATGACCTTAGTCAAAGTAAGGAGATAAGGATAAGGAGACTTCCTTTTGCAATATAAAAAAACAACAAACCTAATTCTGACTTGATCCAGCAAAATGGTTTTCCTTCCAGTACACTGTAAAAAGAACCAGTTTTTCTACAGATGAACTGGCCAGGTGTTAGCATTTATTAAACCTACTGTGTGCAGTTTTATGTATTTCTCAAGTAATATCCTGTAGTATAATAAAACAACCAAACATCAATTACAGTGTCAGTACAGTACTGAAGACCAGTCATGCAAACATTCTATTACAGAACAGCATATGCATTAAATGACTGCAATAGCTGCTGACTGCACTGGGACACATTTGGATTGATACAAACACCTTTTGTTGAAACATTTCCAGAGCTGTATTTTAATACTAATAGGTATGGTTACGCAGAGGGATTATTTATTTCTGTTTATTTCTTTAGATTCTTCCAGCATATGATACTCTAGGCACCACGCAAATACCATCAGCAACAATATCTTATATGAAAATTTATCATCACACTTACACCATGGATCTGTCCATTACTAATGAAACAAACCCAAATCTAAACCAGTCTTTTGCGATCCCATCAATCCATTTTCTCCCTAAATCTCAGAGTAAAAGGTGGGTTTTACTGTAGCATGCCTCGTAAAATAGCAAATCTAGCCTTAATGCGCCAACGGAAAGCAAATTCCAACGTCAAGGACCTCCTTACCTGCTTCCTCCCTCAAAGTGAGAAAGGTCAAGTTTGAGCAGCAGCACTAATCACAGCTGCAATAGAGAAAATAAGGTGGTCTCTCAGGTAAACCAATCTCAAAATATTCAGGGTTGTAAACATATTGACAGCCAGTGCAGATTACAGATTAGGGGTAAAATGTGCTAAATTTTTGTATTGCACTGCTTAATAATCAAGTGGCTGCACTGAGCATTACCTTCAGTTTTATAATGGTCGTACTGTGGAACATGTAGGACAATCTAATCTAGAGGTGACAGCAACATCAATAACTGACTAGAATTAAACTGAATTTATTTAAGGTCTTTCGGATTCTCTTTTTTCTAATATTTAGCGTTGATTTAAAAGGTTCCTTTGTGCCACCAATGTTAACCTAAAATTAAGAGCTGCAATGTATTGTAAATACAGTTTCGTTGGTCATGGATTAACTTGGAACGAGCTGCAATGTATTGTAAATACAGTTTCGTTGGTCATGGATTAACTTGGAACAAGTTCCACTTTCTAAGAAGTTTTTTTAAAACAAACTTATTCTCAGCCAAAATCGAAAACCTGATCTAATTTTGCTAAATTCAAAAATGTATCCTGGCTGTAGGACAATTTACAATCAACTTAGTTGACCTATTTAGCATTTCAAAGTGCATACTTTTTTTCGCTTTTCTTAAATTAGATGTATTTTAAAATCTGAACCTCTACATTTTCTTATCTGGACAGAGGGAAAAAAATATAGGAAGCTTTTCTTTAATCGAATGGATTGAGGGAGCTCATTAAAAATATTATTTCTCAATCTGCTACAGACTTCCCCCCAGTTTCTTTTGACTGCTTTTGTCGGTTTGCTTCATGTCCTTGACAACATTTAAGATCATCTTGAACATATTCTGTTTGTTTTCAATTGTCTCTTTTAATTTTGCAGCTGAGTTTTTTTTTTAAGGTGATGGAGTTTGTGAAAAATATTCAATTTTTAGATTCTTTTGGACCAATCTGATTCCTAATAAATCATCAGATTTGTTCTAATCAGACAGTAAAATCTCTTCTGTACTGATCAATGACTGGGACATCATTTGGAGACCTCCCATCAGAGAATCATAGAAAGGTAAGGCTAGAAGCGACCTTGTGAGATCAGTCCAGTCCCCCCACCCACATGGAGGCAGGACTAAGTATACCTTGACCATCCCTGACCGGTGTTTGTCTAACCTGTGCATAAAAACCTCCAGTGATGGGAATTTCACCATCTCCCTTAGAATTCTATTCCATATCTTAACTACCCTTAAAAGTTAGAAAGAGTTTCCTAGTATTGAACCTAAACTTCTCTGACTGCAGATTAAGCCCATTACTACTACTACTCCTACCTTCAATGGACATGCAGAACAACTGATTACTGTCCTCTTTGTAACAACCCTCAATATATTTGAAGACTATCAGCCCCCCTCCTCAGTCTTCTTTTCTCAAGACTAAACATGCCCACTTTTTTTTTTAAACCTTTCCTCATAGGTCAGGGTTTCTAAACCTTTTATCATTTCTGGTGTTCTCCTCTGTTCACATCTTCCTTGAAACATGGCGCCCAAAACTGGGACACAGTACTCCAGCTGAGACCTCAGTAGAGTGCGACAATTACCTCCTGTGTTTTAGGGTACATGTACACTTGCAATAGCATGTAGAGTACAGACATGCCCAGCTAGCATAGGTATAAATAGCCGTATGGATGATGAGGCACTGTTTAGGCAAGCAATGTACAGACATGTCAGTACTGTAGATTATATACCCTACACAGCTCTCTATATACTCCAAAAGTGCCACCCACATCTAAACTGCTATTTTTAGCAGTTTACTGTTTCACTGCCAGAGCCTGTCCCTACTACGGAGAAATGCTCTGGCAGCAAAAAAACGCTCCGGCAGGAAAGAGGCAGTGGGGAAAAGGATCTAACAAGGAGGAGGCGGCAGGAAAAGGAACAGCCAAAGCCTTTCTCTGCTGCATGCCTTGTGCCAAAGCCTTTCACTGCGGCATATAGCTACACACTGCAGTGTGGATGCAGCTTGCCTTTCACTGCCGCATGTTGCAACATGAACCCTACATGTTGCTGTTAATGTAGATACTGCCTTACATATGGCACTCCTGTTAATACACCCCAGAATAATAGCTTTTTTTGCAGCTGCATCAAATTGATGACTCATAATCAATTTGTGATCCACAATATCCCCTAGATTGTTTTCAATACTACTGCTTAGCCAGTTATTCTCCATTTTGTAAAGGTGTGTTTGATTTTTTTTCTTCCCAAGAGTAATACTTTGCACTTGTTTTTACTGAATTTAATCTTGTTGATTTCAGATCAATTATAATAATATATAGAGATATTCCTAACTCATAGAACTGGAAGGGACTCTGAAATGTCATTGAGTCCAGCCCCCTGCCTTCACTAGCAGGACCAAGTACTGATTTTGCCCCAGATCCCTAAGTGGCCCCCTCAAGGACTGAACTCACAACCCTGGGTTTAGTAGGCCAGTGCTCAAACCACTGAGCTATCCCTCCCCCCACAAATGGTTCAATTTGCCAAGGTCATTTTAAATTCCAATCCTGTCCTGAGAATGTCATGGGGGACTGTATCAAAAGCCTTACTAAAATAAAGATACATCACATCTACAGCTTCCCCACTATCCACTTGGCCAGTAATCCTGTTAAAGAAGGAAGTTAGGTTGGTTTGGCACACTTTGTTCTTGATGAAACCATGCTGGTTCTTCCTAATAACTCTATTATCTTCTCGGTGCTGACAAACTGATTGCTTAATAATTTGTTCCAGTATTTTTCAGATATCGAAGTTAGGATGACTGGTCCAAAATGCCATCCTTTGTTCCCATCATTTTATTGTGTGGGCCACTTCTTAAAAGGTAGAGATGTCCTTGTAGACTAGCTCCCCTCCGGTATCCTCGTGTTTGGTTCTCAAAATGTTTCATCTGCAGGCCATAGTACATATGCTGTGACAAAGTTCCTCCTCTACCTTGGTGGGTCCTGTGCTTATTTGGCAGATTTGCTCACCTCAGTGATCTTCCCCTGGATCAACTCCTCCTGTGTCTGATCAGGAGTTGGGAGGTTTGGGGGGAACCCGGGCCTGCCCTCTACTCCGGGTTCCAGCAGGGCCGCCCAGAGGATTCCGGGGGCCTGGGGTCTTCAGCAGCTGGGGGCCCTTCCGTTCCGGGACCCGCTGCCAAAGTGCCCCGAAGACCTGCGGCGGGGGCCTCCCCGCCGCCAAATTACCGCCGAAGCGGAACCCGCCGCCAAAGTGCAGCCGGGTCTTCGGCGGTAATTCGGCGGTGGGGGGCTCCCCGCCGCGGGTCTTCGGGGCACTTCGGCAGCGGGTCCCGGAACGGAAGGGCCCCCCGCCGCCGAATTACCGCCGAAGACCGAGCTGAACTTCGGCGGCGGGTCCCACTTTGATGGCGGTAATCCGCCGGCGAAGACCGGGAGCGGAAGACGCTCCTGGGCCCGGCCCCGCAAAAGTTTTCTGGGCCCCCGGGAGCGAGTGAAGGACCCCGCTCCAGGGGCCCCGAAAAACTCTCATGGGGGCCCCTAGGGGGCCCGGGGCAAATTGCCCCTCTTGTCCCCCCTCTGGGCGGCCCTGGGTTCCAGCCCAGGGCCCTGTGGACTGCAGCTGTCTAGAGTGCCTCCTGTAACAGCTGCATGACCGCTACAACTCCATGGGCTACTTCCCCATGGCCTCCTCCAAACACCTTCTTTATCCTCAACACAGGACCTTCCTCCTGGTGTCTGATAATGCTTGTACTCCTCAATCCTCCAGCAGTACACTCTCTCACCCTCTGCTCCTTGCACCTCTTGCTCCCAGCTCCTCACACGCACTTCCTCTCCTCTGGCTCCCCCCTCCCTGACTGGAGTAAGCTCCTTTTTAAACTCCGGTGCCCTGATTAGCCTGCCTTGATTGGCTGCAGGTGTTCTAATCAGCCTGTCTGCCTTAATTGGTTCTAGCAGGTTCCTGATTACTCTAGTGCAGCCCCTGCTCTGATCACTCAGGGAACAGAAAACTACTCATCCAGTGACCAGTATATTTGCCCTCTACCAGACTCCTGTACCCCACTGGCCTGGGACTGTCACAATACATGGATCACAACTTGAGAACTATTGCATTACTTAATAAGACACAAATCCATAGATGTTATGTAATGCATTTATGCCCAAAATCATAGGTAAAAATTTATCGTGCTGAGATTAGCAGATTTACAATGCAAGACACACACTGCTAGAAGGATTTAAAAAAAAGAAAAAAACCAACCACCTGTCCTGTTTAACCCTTCTCTGCTCATTTCCCATGTGTATGATGTGCCGTGTTGAAGATGATTAGCTGAATGTTGTGGATAGAACTTTGAAGAGTACATCATGTTCTTTTCCTCCTTGTTCAGCCCCTAATGGATTACCATAAAGCACACTCAAATTCATGAACACATTTGTGTACTTCATCTCCTCAAGCTAACTGGGAACATCAAAGCAGCAAACTGCTACACCTTTGGCGGAGGGGACAGATAGGAGAAGAGATCCTGTGTGCAGAAAGAACCAGCACTAATTGTGCTTTATAGTGGTTAATTACAGGATACAAGTGCATTCTTGGTGACTACTGTCTTCCTACAAGGAAGTGAAATATTTTGTATCTCACTGTCACTTCCTCCTTCAACCATATAGTTTTACTCCAGAGCCTCTGTGTGGTCCAGTGGTTACAACAGAAGCCTCAGAGCCCAGAAAAACTGGTGGACCTAAGCAAGAAGATTGTATAGTATAAAAAGTATCCCACTCATCTATTAATTTTCTGTGCTGGCCAGGGCCTTGGACAGATGGAAAAAAACCTTTGGTACAAATCTGTCTGTTTCAAATTGATAAATAGACAGTGCAGACGCGATAATATTGCTGCTGCTCTTAAATTTTGGCATTAGATAATTTGACAGGTGAAGAAAAAAAGTAATCTAGGTAGGATCCATCTGATAAAGATATTCAAGGGGAAATGCTTGTGCAGACTTAATTTTTGCTTTGAAGATCTTTTGTGCTATCACAGCTTCAGAACTGAAGTTCATTTCATGCAGCCATCCTTTATGAAAAGGAAATAAGTTAAGTCTTAAACTGAAAGAAGTCACTGTGCTGAATTTGGAACTTCCCATACTAAAATAACAAAAAAATATATATATATTTTGACGTACATATACAGCTACTTTGGCAAATAATGAGAAGTGGTATCTAAGTTCTACAAAAACATACATCCATCCCTTCTTAAGATGTTCATGTCAGCAATTGCTAGAATACACCAAACAATCAGACAACGCACATGCAGTGGCAATGCATGACCTAAATGTGAAAATATCTTTGATTAGTACGCACAACAGCAGAGTAAAAAGTATCTGATTTATGCTGTTGTTGCAGCAATCACATACAGTACACTACAAAGACTACTGCGTATAAATGTTGAGAAACTAACGAAAAACAAATGATATTATAGGAAGAGTCTGGCATTCAACACACATTTTCTTATAAATCATTACATGCCTAACAGTTCATAGCAAAGTTGTAAATAAATGATTTGCTGATTTTAGTGGACTGCTTAAAAATGCAAACATTTATTCCAGCTTCTATAGTATGCCTGATTAGATTCTTCCCAGCTAAAATTGCATCATGTAACCGTTTATATCACGAAGAGTTGCTTAGAAAAAAAATCAAGATTTAAAGAAACAAAACCAGGGAACATCAGTATACATTGAAAGACATGGTGGGCTTTCAAAAAAACAAAGCAGTCTACATTGCTTACATGTCCTGTTTAAAAAAATGCACCTGAAGAAAGATTTACATCACTTTTATTAAATAAACAAATGGCTAGAAAAATATATTAAAATTATATCACCTTTCAGATAAATTTCAGAGTGGTAGCCATGTTAGTCTGTATCAGCAAAAAGAATGAGGAGTACTTGTGGCATCTTAGAGACTATACAGTAGGAAGATATATATACACACAGAGAACATGAAAAAATGGGTGTTTCCATACCAACTCTAATGAGACTAATCACCACAAAAGTTTTTTTTTCTCCTGCTAATAGCCCACCTTATTCGATTAGTCTCATTAGAGTTGGTATGGCACCACCCGTTTTTTCATGGTGTGTGTGTGTGTGTATATATCTTCTTACTGTATTTTCCACCGCATGCATCTGAAGAAGTGTGCTTTAGCCCACGAAAAATTATGCTCAAATAAATTTGTTAGTCTCTAAGGTGCCACAAGTACTCCTCATTCTTCTTTCAGATAAAGTTATCTAATTGTAAAATAACATTCTAGCCTTTGACATCATTTCAGTCTGATAATTTCACCAGCCTTCCAATAGATCAGGGGTCAGCAACCTTTCAGCAGTGGTGTGCTGAGTCTTCATTTATTCACTCTGATTTAAGGTTCCGCATGCCAGTAATACAGTTGAACGTTTTTAGAAGGTCTCTTTCTATAAGTCTATAATATATAACTAAACTATTGTTGTATGTAAAGTAAATAAGGTTTTTAAAATGTTTAAGAAGCTTCATTTAAAATTAAATTAAAATGCAGAGCCCCCCCAGACCGGTGGCCAGGACCCAGGCAGTGTGAGTGCCGCTGAAAATCAGCTCGAGTGCCACCTTCGGCACCCGTGCCATAGGTTGCCTACCCCTGCAATAGATCATTGCTCTTGGCCTCAAAAACTAGTCTCTATTTAAAATGTTTATAAAAATATGATTATATATCAGATACAGCAAGTAAATATATTTTTCAGTTATAGCAAACAGGAAATACTCCACTCAATATGCTGACCATGCTTCCACATAAGGGTAATGGATGAATTCTTTAATTGAAATAAAAGACCTAGTAGAGATTATGCTATATTAAAAATGCAGGCAGATATATTTGTTATCTCAAAGATAAAATGTTCGATAAAATTGCACTCAGAAAACTCAATGTGGGCTATTAGAATGCTTAAATCACATATGAAGGCAGGTGATTTCTCCCAGAATCCATTTTTATAGGGCGAGCTGGTTGCGACCCATGTATTTAGGCAGACTAACACTTTCCATTATAAAGGATTTTTGCAACCCTCTTTTACAAAGCTATAACACTTCCACTATTTGCTGCAGGTTTTTGAAATTCAGCATGGGGAAAGACCTGGGACAAAATAAGTGCCTTTGTTTTGCCCAAGGCTATTCTATTCAGGTTTAGCTGATATAAAACATCTGCCATTTCCCCTTTCTCACTTGCTTTCTTCATGAAGATTTTGCTAACATGACAAAATAATAACTGAACATAACATTCCCTCAGCCATCCCTGCCCCTAGCAGATAGCCTCAATGGCCCATCCCCCATTTTGGGGCAATACATAGGATTTGAGTTTCCCCAACTCCCTTGGAAGAAAAAAGGGCTGGGCCAGGCTTCCCTTAGCCACACTCTGGACCCACTAGTCTATTACCCATTGCATTGGGATAAAAACCTTCTGCTGCTGCCAGTTAATGTAGCTAGTCTGTAGTTCAAGTGGTAGAGGTTTGTGTTGCTGATGATGCATGATGAGGGGAGAAGGTTATTACAGTTGTAAGTAATAGAATCTCTTTTTATCTTTTCCTTTAAAAAATGGAAATTACAAAATATGCATTTGAAAGAGTGTAATTTAGATTACACAGTAAAGGAAATGCCTGTGCAACTTTAATTCTGCCCGCTTACACATATGCGTTAAGATACAGTCTTTAATTACATTATCACATCCTATTTTTTCCCAGAGAACCCCTGCCTTATTCAGAGTGCAGGATGAATGCACAGTGGGGCAGAATTAAAGTTGCATGGAGAAACTTATATCTGGCATTTCCTAACTTTCAATTATTTGACTGTGCAACCTAAATAATGTTCCTTTAATGTCATTTTTGTATGTTTTTTGTATACATGGCTTTATCTAGGGATCAACTCAGCGAGGTGATAAGTGCCCACAACTCCTAAAAAAATAATGGGGAAATGTGGCATCCAAACACCTGGCAGGAGGCATTAAGCTCCTCACAGGACTGCGCCCAAATGCATATTTACAGTATTTATTTTTGTTTGCAGTTAAAAATAAAATAAAATAACTAGGACTATTAAACAGAATAAAATGTCCAAATATCAGAGCTGATCAAATACAAGATGATTCATTTTTTTCTCCATAAATAATAGCAGAGTTCACACTATTATTCATTTTTTTCTCCATAAATAATAGCAGAGTTCACACTATTATTCGTGAGGTCGTTAGTCATTGTTTGCAAATATCTGGGCAGCTGCTGAAAATCATGAAAATATTTGTGAATCCTGAAAACAACAGGAATTTTAGCACAAATGATTATTTTTCTGAAATTTTATATTAATTACATTGGCGTGTATACATGGTGTGTATACAGTTGCACTGTGCTCATACTGTCAATGTCTGTAGCCAGTAATAGCAGTCTTTTGCTTTCATGAGCATGCATTTCTCTAAAACATAAATATCTTAACTACCTTATGGACCAATCTCAGAATCTACAAAAGAAAATGTTCTCAAAAAGTGTTCTGTTGGTTACATAAAAATCTAGTCTTTTTAGGACTTGTGCCTACAGGATTAGAAGCTAGTGTTTATTTTGTATTTATTCATACCTACTAGATAGATATTCATGATTGTTTTACTATGCAGAAAAATAATTTGGATAAAATTTGTGCATTTGACTGGCACTCAATAATTAGTCAAAATACTACAGAATTTTAATCTTTAACATAAACTCTACATTATAAAGTTTACTTATGAAACAATGATCTTTACAAGATATTGTGGCTAGGCACCTCCTTCGTCTCGCCAGACTTAGCACTTCCTCCTCTGGCGGTGGCGGGCCTGGCGTAAATCAATGTTTGCCTACCCCCTTCCGTGCTCTTTTGGTTGTATTTTCAGGGTAAGTTTCAGGAGTGAACCTCCACCAAACAAAATGGAAACAGTCTTACAAACACAAAAAGAAAGTGGGATACCTTTCCTTGCCACCTTGCAGAGGCAGGGTGTTGGCCTGCTGTTTGTCCCAGGATGTTAGTCCTTCCCCTACCACACATTCAGGTTTGGCTGTTTCACCTATGGGAGGGAGCACTGCCTCTCAACCAGGGAAGCTTATTTCCCTGCTGCCACTAGCCTGGCAGCAGCTTGTCTGTCTCTCTCCCCCACTTTTCTCTTGCCAGAAGAGGGGTTTTAAAAGGTTTCAGACATCCCTTAATTGGATTCTGGTGTCCCTAATTGACCTCAGGTAACCCCTTCTCAGCTTGCAGGAAAAAGGGTCTTTAACATTCTAGTGCTGACATATTGGCCTTCCAAAACTCTCTTGCAACTGTCCAGCCTGACTTTGTCACAATATTATAAACTTCATTTCCCATTGTTTAAATACATTGCCCTACTCAAATGTATTTCATGCAGACCAATTATAGAACCCTATTAATACTCTGAAGATACTCATTTACTTTGTTATTTCAATTACATTTTGGAGATTTTTTTAAATCTCTGTGTAACCACCATACTAATACACAAGCCATGTGATTTTTTCCATTCTTTGAAGAAAAAGCCTTTCTAAAATATTCCTATATATTATGAATTCCATTAACTTCTAAATAAGTCAGCAGTTTCATCATAGACATGACACTCAAAATTTGTTTTAACTAACACACTACAGGCTTATTGAGCCAAAACCTCAGAGGTGCTGAGCACTTGCAACTGCCATGGCATTCACATTTTGTAATGGCATTTCATATTAACAATAATTATATTTTTCATTCATAGGTGCTCAGAAATACCTCAATCAACGCTAAAGAATAGCAACATATCCCACTTCTTGTTATTGTGTAATGTTAATGGCAATCCAATATGCACAGGCTCAAGTCACATTCTCAGGCGAGTCTCAGAACTAGATCTGACCATGACCTTCCAGGGACACAGAGCTGCAGACCATTTCAGGTGAAGACAGCTGCCGATTTTTATACATGAAATTCTTTTATCATCAAATATTTTCTCTCTCTTCAGTGGGAATACCTTAGCCACATAAATGACAGAATGCGACCCAGAGCTCCCCAGAGATACAATGCAGCATATTCCCTACAACCTCATTTAGCCAGTGAGCTCTGCCATCAAACACATAAGGGGTAGGGTGGAGCCTTGGTTCCATTTATTTTGTACTCCTTTCAGCAGGCTGTTCCTGGGGGAAGCAACTCACTAGCAGGTCCTGCGCTCTCCTGAGCAGAAGAGTTGCAATTCCTTTTGGCGGGGGAGATGGGGGGGGGGGTAAGGGAAGAGGTAGGAATATGGTCCACTATGTAATTAGAGGGGTTGCTTATTCCCTCTTTCCCCACTGTTCTGTCACATAATGATGGTCATGATTTAGTCCCCAGGAAACTTGCACTAAAGAAATTGTAGGAAAAAGGAAAAACTGGTTTCGAAAATTATTTTGTTATACGCAATACTACAGGGCCACATACTTGGTTGCTTCTATAGGCTGAGCTCATTGCACACACTAGCGGCTCCTTCAGTTACTCCGTTCACCCCCACAAGTTCCCCATCTGCCACCCTCCCATCTGCCTCTGTGTGCCCCTCATGCTCCCCTTTTCCTCCACCATGCTATGTCCTCAGCCCCTTACCATTGTCCCCCATTCTTCCACCATGCCAGGAGCTCTCTTTGTCCCGCTCATATCCCCATACCTCACCATGACAGGAGCTCTGGGTACCCATTCTCCATGCCTCTCTCTATTACATGCCAGGGGCTGTGTGTGTTCCCCATGCCCCAGATGTCATTGTCCTCCATTCTCTACTCCCATGCCAGGGTCTGTCTGTGCCCCTTATTTCTCACTCCCAGAACACCAAAGTCTCCCAATTCCCCTCCCCCCCATGCCATGTCTGTGCCCTCCCATTCCCCTTCACCATTATTATTTCCTTTCTTTCTGTCTGGGAGATAAGTCATTCAGGGTGTCAATATTTTAAACTCTATCAGGAGAATGGACAGAGCTGAGAGGGGATTGTTATTGGCTGGAAGGGGTTAATGGCTGCTGTGGACTGATTATTCCATCTACAGACGATTATAGATCTAGCTGAAGCTGCTGGGTCTGCTAACCAGATGAAGTGGCTCCAGGTGTCCCCCTTAGGTCCCTTTCTGTTTTTTTTATTTTCACCAAAATAAATAGCCTTCTGTTCACTGAAGTCTAGAACATTCCCTGAAATTTTGGAACAGATGAGATGCAGTGTTCAAAAGTTAACACAATTATGTACAACAGAGAAATGCCATCGAGTTGAGTAAGGCCTTGCTTTGCTCACCCAATAAATCTAAGGCAAAAAGGAAAATATGATGGCTTCTTGGAAAAGAACATTTTAAAACGGACTTCTTAAAGTATTTAACTTGATGATCTTCTGGATTAAAAATAAATATTGCAAGAGCCTCCCCCCCCCCCCAATTATCCAAAACAACAAATACTGAAACTGAAGTTAAGGGATTTTTACCTATTACTTTCCCAAGATTTAATCCTTCAATGAATGACTCTGAAAATATTGACAAGAAGACATTTCAAAGGCTTGTCTATGAAGAACAAATCTGATGTACAATCATTCAGAGGAATAATTAAACAAAATGGCACTATAAGCTGCAATCAAATGATCTGTCAGAGGCCGTATTACCACTATTAATATTAGTGCATTAATCACTACCTGGATTTTTCCTTTTAATGCAAGCTTTCAGTCAGCCTGCTTTATTATATACCAGTGTAGCACATACGTTCCATTCAAAATCTCAGTACTAGCAGATTTTTCAGAGTCAAAGGATTATTCAAAATTTGATCAGCTTTGTCAGTGAAGTTCTTATGGCTGCTTTAGAAAAACATTCTTTATTGATAAGTATTCGCAAATTGTCTTGCCTTGTTAGAATCAGTTACACAAGCCATCAGTAATTGAACACTTGTTTAAATAGTCTATAAATTAGTCCGAGAGTTGTCTTGAATAAGATTATGTCTATTTATGAAGGACTTGTTTTATCAGCATAGATACATTTCATTCCCTTTGGGTACATAAGCTATTGTATTCTAGTTTTTCCTTCCACAGAAAATGTTAATTGTTCTGATTATTTAGAGCAGGTCTGCTATGCTTGATGGTACAATAATTTCTTTTCCCCATTTCAAAGGACTACCATTTAAGTAGAAAGATCTTCAAAAATAACTAATTACATATTCAAAAATACAAGGCTTCATAGAGATTCATCTTTGGTATCAGTTTCATTCCTTTTCACCTGGTAAGTCATAACTGTTTTACAGGGGGGTTTTGTTTTTAAACTACTACAAAATTATAGTACACTATAATAATAGGACACTAATCCAGCCCCCAAAATTGACCTTGACAACTTCTTATTCAAAGAGAAAATTACCCCTCTGGAAGTAGCCAGACATCATGCAATTATCCTAGATCGCTCCTTCTCCACTGTCACAGATATATGGCAATATAACTCAGTGAGCCACACACAAATGAAATGAGCTACAGCCCTGAGTAGATTCTCCCTGGCTGACAGCTATTCTTGTGATCTCCATTTTAATTTTCCTCTATCTAGCCAAGCACTCAGTGCTAGGATAAAGGGTTTTGGGTCTTTTTTTTAACCAATATTCAAAAGTTAGTCAAAAAGGAATTTATTAATTCAAACCTATTTTAGGGTCTGAGAGAGGGTCATTCCCTATCAATCTTTATAGTACACAATCCTTTGTTTATTTAAAAGTGCTTGACTATAAACAGAAATGAAATCCTGAGCAATTACAGTATACAGTGGCTATTCCTGAAATCTTGCAAATTCTAGTCCAGAGGTCATGGAATTCTCTCTTAACACTTTTTTTTGCACCAGGATGTGAAACATGGAGGTGAGCAGAGAAATAAAAGTGATGTACTAGGCAAGGCAGATTTTCTCTTTTCTTTAGTGTTGAAAAGGGCATGGGAGATTAGGGAAGTTCATATATAACTTAATGTTACACAGTATACGGGGAAGGTATTGCACAGCTTGTAACCTATTCTTGGAACAATATATCTCTTTTTGTATAACAAGAATTTTGCCTTTCCTCTTTCAAATATTTCCTGAAAATGCACTTTGTCTGCCCTGTTTTTCATAGTTAATTTACTACAATGCTGCTGGCTTTTACTCTTCTCCATTTTCCTTTCATTTAAGTAGTTACCAATTTTTTTTTGTTCGACCCTTCTCTCCCATTACACATTATGATGGATTGGGTAGTAAGGGTCCCCACCCCTGTACCACAAGACCATGTGCCCTGCTGAAGGTTTCCACTATTTACAATTTTTCTCCCTCTTGTCATCACATTTTTTTCTTCCCTTTCTCTCTTGCAATCCACCAGCACTTAAATGGATCCATGCTGGAAGGAGTAGCTAGCTGAAGGCTCTGTTCCCTCTGTGTGCTTCCACTGGAATACAAAAGAGCAGGGGCGGCTCCAGGCCCCAGCACGCCAAGCGCGTGCTTGGGGCAGCAAGCCGCGCGGGGTGCTCTGCCAGTCGCCGTGAGGGCAGCAGGCAGGCTGCCTTCAGAGGCTTGTCTGCGGAGGGTCTGCTGGTCCCACGGCTTCGGTGGACCTCCCGCAGGCGTGCCGCTAGAGTCGCCCCCCCTGCAAATGAGGACCACTAAGCAGACAAGTGGCTTTGTAATCTCCTCACATGTTCTGTGCTTGTGACTGGATGATCCAAGAGAGATAAAAGAAGGCAGGTGGGGCTTAAGACGATATAACAGCGATTATCTCTGATCCTGGCAGGGACCGACTCAAAACTGCTCCTTTTCTCCTCTTCCTACCAGCACCTGCAGCTACTTCAATCACCCTCTCCCCAGCTCAGAGTAGCCAACCAGGGATTATGATGCACCTCAGATGTAGGACCTTATTTTTGTTATTATGTATACATTAGGATTCTCACAAATTCTGATATTATGATTCTGACCCCAAGAAAATTTGGAGTGACTCATTTAACTTAGTCATTTGGTATTACTCCACAATACACACATACTTGAATGGACATTTCTCTAATACATAGGCAAAACACAGTGTGTTAAAGATGACAAGTCTGCTTCTGGCTTTGTCAATATATACTTCCTAAAATATATCACTGTCCTTGCACATACTGTTGAAGTACACTGATTTTATAAGATGCTGAATGAACCCATGTGTGTTGATAAATCACAGTGCAAAAGCTCAAGCACCTGCAAAAATAAATACCCAAATTTAGGCTCCTAAATCCATATTTTAGCACTTAAGTTGCCTGATTTTCAAAACAAAAATATTTACTTAGGAGCCTAATTTTAAGCACCCTTTTTTTTTTTTTTGAAAATCTTGCCCTTCATCTTTAACTCACTCTGTTTTGCCTAATTATTACTGTACCCAAGGTGAAGAACTGTCCACTAAGAATGTGGGGAAAGAACTTCCCCTTTACCTCAAGAGGCATACAGCCTTATTCTTCAAGGGCTATGCTGTGTGTCTTGCTTCCCCCACTGAAACTAATGGGGTGATGGGTGTCTGGCTAATGACCAGGTTTGGGCCATAATAAATTACTGAATCACTTAAATTGCAGGTGATCTCTTTATAATATACCATTGGTCAAGGTCAGTGGCTGAGGAAGAAATTTTTGCTTGGATGCCCAAAATTCACTAGGAATAATTAACTGCTCTGGGGAAGACACCATAGCACCCACTAAATAAAACTGTACTCAGTGATTTTTTGAAGAATGATCACTAATTATTAAAATGGACCTTCATTGGGAGTTGTTCATTCCAAATTCTCAGGGTTACCATCAAAAATGAATGCTTGCCTTGCTACTTACAGCAAACTGGCAGTTCTAGCAACAGATGGTGTGTCAGCAACTAACAGGAGAAGAGACATATTTACTTTAACAATGGCAGGACAAAACTTGAAGTTTAGTTTTTCAATGTAATGTATTAAAAGCCACTATTTAAATGCTGAATTTTGAAAACGAAGGTTACTTACCTGTGACCAGAGTTCTTTGCATAGTCACACTTACAGATATTGTGCTACCTAGTGGTGCCTAACAGTAGAAACTTTTCCAAGAAGTATCCATTAGAGTATTCACGTGCTCCCTCCTACCACTTCCCTTAGCACCTCCAAATGTTCTGAGGGTGAGACTGTATAAAGGGGTGGAGAGCCCTCTACCAACTCAGTTCCTTTCACTGCAAACCCACAGACACAGGAACAAAAGGATTCTCAGAAACAGAGGAAGGCAGGTGGGAAGCATGAATTTGCAGAGCCATTTCAAAGAATTCCAGTTACAAGTAAGTAACCTTCATTTCTTCTTTGAGTGGCTCTGCATATTCACGCTTATGGGGAGTTTGATAAGCAGTGACGGAAAAAATCTAGAGGATGGAAAGGAGTACTAATTGAAAAGAGACTGAAGCACCATTCTACCAAATCTAGCATCAGCCCTTGAAGCAAAATCGAGAGATTAATGTTTAATAAAAGTATGTACAGAATTCCAGGTTGTAGCCCTGCAAAGTTCAGTAACAGGGATTTGTTTAAGCAAGCAAAAGACATTGCCACAGCGTTAGTGGAATAAGACCATAACATTATAGGTACAATTTATTTTTCCTCTTAGAGACTGTCAGTTTGGCGATGTACATAGCAGAGGGGCATTGCTGGCATATTATAGGTACAGGACTTCCTGCTAATGTGTAACATTCAACATGTGTTATTTAATCCATCTAGAAATAGTCTGTGGAGTCACGGTATAACCTATAAAAAAAACCATGAGTACTTGTGGCACCTTAACCTATGTGTATAACCTATGTGATTGTTAGCGTAAAACAAATAATTTAGAAGATTTTTGAAATTTTTTAGTTCTATTAAATAATATAAAAGAGGTCTTCTTGCATTCAAAGTATGCAATACAGATTCCCCTGTTTTAGTATGTGGCTTTGGGAAAAACACTGACTAATTGTTTGATTGATGTGAAAGTCAGAAAACACTTTTGGCAAAAACCAAGGATCAGACACTGCCTGTATGAAAAGACGTAAATGGTGAGTAATTCACTCAGCCTTCTGGCTGACATTACGGCAATAATGAAGGCTGTTTTAAGAGATTAAAAAATATAGGTATGTTAGCAACAGGAAGAAAGTCAAGGAAAGCGTTGGCCCCTTGCTGAATGAAGGAGGGAACCTAGTGACGGAGGATGTGGAGAAAGCTAGTGTACTCAATGCTTTTTTTGCCTCTGTCTTCACAGACAAGGTCAGCTCCCAGACAGCTGCACTCTGCAGCACGGTATGGGGAGGAGGTGACCAGCTCTCTGTGGAGAAAGAAGTAGTTCGGGACTATTTAGGAAAGCTGGACGAGCACAAGTCCATGGGGCTGGATGCGCTGCATCCGAGGGTGCTAAAGGAGTTGGCCGATGAGATTGCAGAGCCATTGGCCATTATCTTTGAAAAATCATGGTGATCGGGGGAGGTCCCGGATGACTGGAAAAAAGCTAATGTAGTGCCCATCTTTAAAAAAGGGAAGAAGGAAGATCCAGGGAACTAAATGCCAATCAGTCTCACCTCAGTCGCTGGAAAAATCATGGAACAGGCCCTCAAGGAATCAATCCTGAACCACTTAAAGGAGGGGAAAGTGATCAGGAACAGTCAGCATGGATTCACCAAGGGCAAGTCATGCCTGACTAACCTAATTGCTTTCTATGATGAGATAACTGGCTCTGTGGATGAGGGGAAAGCAGTGGATGTGCTATTTCTGGACTTTAGCAAAGCTTTTGATACAGTCTCCCACAGTATTCTTGCCAGCAAGTTAAAGAAGTATGGGCTGGATGAATGGACAGTAAGGTGGATAGAAAACTGGCTAGATGGTCGGGCTCAACGGGTAGTGATCAATGGTTCCATGTCTAGTTGGCAGCCAGTATCAAGTGGAGTGCCCCAAGGGTCGGTGCTGGAGCCAGTTTTATTCAATATCTTCATTAACGATCTGGAGGATGGTGTGGACTGCACCCTTAGCAAGTTTGCAGATGACACTAAACTGGGAGGAGTGGTTGATACGCTGGAGGGTAGGGACAGGATACAGAGGGACCTAGACAAATTAGAGGATTGGGCCAAAAGAAATATGATGAGGTTCAACAAGGACAAGTGCAGAATCCTGCACTTAGGACGGAAGAATCCCATGCACTGTTACAGACTAGGGACCGAATGGCTGGGCAGCAGTTCTGCAGAAAAGGACCTAGGGGTTACAGTGGACGAAAAGCTGAATATGAGTCAACAGTGTGCCCTTGTTGCCAAGAAGGCTAATGGCATTTTGGGTTGTATAAGTAGGGGCATTTCCAGCAGATCGAGGGATGTGATCATTCCCCTCTACTCAGCACTGGTGAGGCCTCATTTGGAGTACTGTGTCCAGTTTTGGGCCCCACACTACAAGAAGGATGTGGATAAATTGGAGAGAGTCCAGCGGAGGGCAACAAAAATGATTAGGGGGCTGGAGCACATGACTTATGAGGAGAGGCTGAGGGAACTGGGATTGTTTAGTCTGCAGAAGAGAAGAATGAGGGGGGATTTGATAGCTGCTTTCAACTACCTGAAAGGGGGTTCCAAAGAGGATGGATCTAGACTGTTCTCAGTGGTAGAAGATGACAGAACAAGGAGTAATGGTCTCAAGTTGCAGAGGGGGAGGTTTAGGTTGGACATTAGGAAAAACTTTTTCATTAGTAGGGTGGTGAAGCACTGGAATGGGTTACCTAGGGAGGTGGTGGAATCTCCTTCCTTAGAGGTTTTTAAGGTCAGGCTTGACAAAGCCCTGGCTGGGATGATTTAGTTGGGTTTGGTCCTGCTTTGAGCAGGGGGTTGGACTAGATGACCTCCTGAGGTCCCTTCCAAACCTGAGATTCTATGATTCTATGATAAAGAACACTCAGCCAAGGTTTCAAAAGATGGTTTCATGAGTGTACATAAAACCAAATTAAGATCCCAAGAAAGGACAGGATTTCTCAAAGGGTGATACATATAACATAACCTCCTCACAAACGTTGACCTACCATCAACCAAGGCATGATAAGCCAAGATAGCTGCCAAATGAACTTTCAAAGATGAGTTAGATAACCCCTCCATTTTTACATGCATTAAATAATCCAAACAATTTATGGAAGCTCAGACAGGAGAATCAGATTTTCCCTGCATCCAAGCCGCAGACCTGAACCATTTCCAACAACACCACTTCTTGGTAGACAGCTTTCTAGTATTAAGCAGTACACTCTGCACCAGTGAAGAACAGGATTGTTCAAGAATAGACAGAGTCAGAGTCCAATCACCCAAGCTGTCAGGTGAAGGGACTGCAGATTTGGATAAAGAATCCTGCCCCATTGCTTAGGCACAAGATCTGGAGACAAAGGAATATGTATAAAGACCCTGCTGGACAGCAGGAGCAGATCCATAAACCACTGCTGACATGACCAATCAGAATTATCTTTGCCCTCTCCTGACATATCTTCCTTGCCTCTTTCTGGATCAATGGGAAGGGGGGGGAAAACAAACATACAGAAGTCCCCTTTCCCAGTGCAGAATGAAAGCATCTGAGATGGACTGACTACAACGTCCTGCTCTTGAACAGAAGAGGAGACACTTTCTGTTGAGCTTTGTAGTGAACAGGTCCACATCTGGTTGACAGCAGCTGGAAAAGAGACTCTCAATTAACTGATCCTTCAGGGACCATTTGTGCATTTGAGAAAAGTGTCCCTGTAGAGATGATCTGCAATCACATTGTTCTCTCCTGCTAAATGTAGGGCCGCAGGTGAATATCATGGAGAATGCACTAGTCCAATAATCTGATAACTTCTTCACATAACTGAGCGGCATAAGCATCCCCCTTTGTTGATGTAATACATAGCACATGTATTGTCCATTACTACTTGAACAATCATCCTGTGTATGAGAAGGAAAAATGACCTGAGGGCAAGATGAACAACTGAACACCAGCAAATTGATGTGCAGAACTCTCCTGAGAAGCCCAGTGACTTCAAACTGTAAGATGACTCAGATGTGCCCTTCCCACCAACATTGTTTCATGCATGTGAAGTTTCAATCCCCCTTTACCATTGCTGAGGGTACTAGATACCCCTGAGAACATTTTCTTTTACTGACCACCATGTGAATAAGTTCAGAATGTCTCGAGGCATGCTCATATTTGAAGATTGTCCCGATTTGGCCTGTAGACTACACTGGCCTCATTCTAAGACATTCAAGTAGAGTCACATAAGTAGTAGCTGCCATGAAACCCAAAAAGAAAAATACTTTCTGAGTTTGACATCTCAAAAACTCCTGACCCACAGGTGTCCTGAAACCTCCTCAATAGCCCCTATAAGAAGAAATTTCTACACTTCTGAAAGTAGACTAACCTTGTGAGAAGGTTCCCTGAAAAGGAAAGGGTAGGGGGAATTGAAAGGGGGTATTTGCACTAACTGAATGGCAAAGCTCTTCTCTATAATTTCTAGGATCCATTGGTCCAGTGAAATAAGCCCTCACTTGCTGATAAAATGGGCTAGCCTTTCTTGAAAAAAAGGAAAGAAAAGATCCTCACTGATTGCTTCTCAACTCTCAATCTTCACATCAAATCCAAGGCCTGATTAGCTTCAGGACACAATTTTACAGATCTCTCCTTGTGTCATCTCTGGAAAGATGTAGCCTGCTGGTGCTGCTGTTGACATCTTTGATTTGATGAAAAATAAGCCAAGACTATCTGATAACAGAAAGAAGTATAAGGTCTCTTCCTAGAAAAATGAGGCCCTGAGAGCTAGCCATCTGTCTTGTCTCCAGCTTTTCTAGCATCTCAGTCTTTTCATTGAAAAGACCATACCCCTCAAATGATATATCTTCCATTTTCAGTCTAGTATTCAGATCCAGAGAAGAAGAGCAAAGCCAAGCATGATTTCTAAGAGAAACTGCAGAAGCCAACACTGGCACATGAGTATGAGGCATCAAACACAGCCATGAGGGCAGTTTGCCACATTGTGACTCTCTATTAGGATTGCATTTGTCAAGCTCCTTTTGTCATCTGGTGAATGCTGCATAAACAATGCCATCTTTTTCCACAAATGGAACTGATAGCAGGCCAGAACTGCTTGATAATTTGCCACCCTAATACAAAGAGGTCGAAAAGAACACCCTTCTCTCTAGGGAATCAATCTTGTTTCCTTCTCTATTAGCAAGAGTGGAATTGCCTGCCCAGACCTCAACCTGCTGGCAGCAGCCACCCCCAGGAAATTAGGTACAAGCTGTGTGTGAAAATATGAAAAGCCCTTTGAGATATTTGATATAATTTGTCTGCCTTCTTGGAAAAAGGCAGGAGTAGACTAAAGAGTCTTAGCAGGCTGAAACAAACCATCGAGAATTGGTAACAACTTCCTATTCTTAGAGGTCACCCCAAGGATAGCAAACACCAGATGGGAGGTTTCCACTACTCCTACAGAAGATAAATTCAATATGGATGCCATGTGATCCAGCAGGTCACAAAACTACAGAGCATCCTCACAAGGCGAAAGAGGCAGAAGTTATGCCCACATGCTAATCTGATGACAAATAAGGATTGTAGTCTGTGTCATCATGCTCTTGTACAAAAAGAAGAGCGATCGCCTCATCATCATCTTCAGACAGAGTATCATGCACCACTGCCTGAGATGCAAATGCATCTGGTAGAACTAGATCCAAGGATTTCTCCACCACCAGATCCCTTACAAATGAAACATCACCTTTCCACTCATAAGGAGGTCAACTGAAAAATTCCTGTGGAGGCCCCCAGTAAGGCCAGTCTACCCAGCAACTGGGATTCAGGAACATACTCAAAGGAGGAGGACCAAAAAGAGGCACAAACTGGGTGGAAACAGGTCTCTTTATTCTTCCTCTATCGTCTACATACGGATCTGGCCTTGGATGATGGAATGCACCAGAAACAGCAACACACCTGGAGGGTAGAAAGAAACAAATTCAGAGAAAGCTCTTGGGAGGAGGAGGAGGTATAGACAGATTAGGAGAAAGGCTAACACTCTCTTCTGCTCTTCTCCGTTTTCAGGTGAAAATGATGCAGACCAGGGAACCAGCAAAGCATTACTCAAGACCCTCTGTTTCCTCACTCAGAACCGAGAAATGCTTAGAACCTGAATGGTGTACATCAGCCACCAAAGTAAAAGCCCTCTTCAGATCCAAAGATGAACCTGCAGAAGGGGTCAAGGCCAGAGTCAAAGACTTGGACAGCCAAGGATCCAGTGAAATACTCAAAATCTACCCCCTGGATTATCGAAGCTAACACCCAAACAAGCCTTGATTTGGAGCTGTAGAGGCTGTGTCAGAATCAGACAGATATGACAAATCTGACATTTGGGATCTGGCACTGCTAACAGTGGCCATCTTTTCCCTTGCCTTATTCTTGTTTGGAACTGACATAGCCAAAGCAGACAATGTGGCTCTTGTTTCCATAATAGGCCCTTCTCCATCAACAGTACCTTCAAGGATCTGACTTCTTTGAGCAGCAGGATCCGGAGCCAGACCCAATCAGGGGTTCCAATTTTCTGGAATCTTTAAGCTGCCTTGACTTACTGAAGTAAGAACAGACCAGAATGGTTCACTTCCATCTTTGGCATGTGGTTGGAAGGAATTGAGGTGGTAGAGGGCTCTACGGTCCCTTATACAGCCTGTGATATATGGGCCAGCTACTGTCTGCAGAAAATGACCCAGGAGGATGATGTGGAGGCGTACCTCCTGGCCTTTGAGAGGACAGCCCTGAGGGAGGCCTGACCCTGAGACTAGTGGTCAGGTATCCTTGCCCCATTTTTGCGCGGGGAGGCCCAGAAGGACTACCATGATATGACCACAGAGGAGGTAGCAGATTACCCCTGACTGAAGGCAGAGATCCTAGCCAGGGTAGGGGTAATGATGGCCTTGCGAGCCCGGAGGTTCCATGAATGGCAGTATTGTGAAGACAAGACACTGCAATCACAACTATTTGAGCTAATCCACCTAGTCCAGAAGTGGTTACGCCTGGAGGCTCTCAGCTTGGAGAAAATGATGGAGCTCCTGGTGCTAGACCACTATACAAAGGGACTACCCTTGGGCCTCTGAGCCTGGGTAGGCCAGAATGACCCCTCCACCTATGACGAACTAGTCACCCTTGTAGAGACACAACTGGCAGCCAGTGAACTGTTTGAAACCCCAAGAGATGAAACACGGCATTTCAGGAAATCAGTCCTGACCCCAAGACCCCAGATCATCGAGAACTCCAGGAAAGCCATAGCTAGAAGAACAGGCACCAACGAGCGTCCTAAGGCCCCAAAGGGACCTGGGAGTCTGTGGGGAGAGGGTTGGGAAAGTGAGTTAGAGGGCCACCTCCAGAATGAGATATCGCTGTTTGAGTGTGGGGAGTTGGAGCATATAGCAGTCCAGTGCCCCAACAGAGAGGAACCCATGCAATGTAATCTGGGGGATCCCGGGGACCAATGTGGCCTAATCAGCCTGGTTGGGGTAATGACGGCCCAACATGAGTACACCAGGCTGGTAAAGATGAATGGCATCCAGACCATAGCTGGAGTGCTGTCACGCTGGTCTCAGGGAAGTTAGTGGGACAAGACCAACTGAGCCGGGGCAAGAGCACTGGAGTATCATGTGTCCACAGCACAGTAAATTTCTACCCCACAATTCCAATACGGATTGAGATCCAGGGAAATACTACCAAGATGACTGCAGGGAGGTCCCCAAGCTCCCCTACCCAGTCTTAATTGGCAGGGACTTTCCTGGGTTTGAGAGCCTACTCTCCCCACATCGAGTTAGGGGAGGGAAGTAAACCCCGAGCAGAATTTGAGGTGCACATGGATGACCCTACCACAATTTTTGCTGGGTTTTCCCCAGAGTTATTTTTACCCCCTGGGAAGTCCAGGAAATCCAGATAGGAAAGGAGGGCAGACAAAAGATTAGGAACTAGGATCTTGGCGGCAAACCAGAGAGCTGCCCTGGTTGGGAGACCCAGAGACGGCCCCCAGCACGAGTGGACACACCTCAAAAGAAGGAGGGGAGCCCAAGTCCATAGAATCAGGCCAGACTGGTCCTGCACGCAAATGTTTTGGGCAGGACCAAGCCAATGACCCTCTATATGCAAACGTGAGGGAGGAGGTAGTGCAGGTAAATGGCATGCCAGTAGAAGGGAAAACCAAAGGCACAGGGCTATACTATATAATCAAGCAGGATCTGTTGTACCCAGTAGTGCCAATACAGGGGGAAGTAGAAGAACAGCTCTTGGTGCCACGGAAGCACACAAGGGCTGTATTAGAGTTAGCTCACAGTCATCCATTTGGGGGACATTTAGGAGCAGAGAAAACCCTGGATAGAGTCCTAAGAAGGTTCTACTGGCCGGGGGTATGGGCAGAAGTCCAACGCTATTGCATCTCCTGCCCAGAGTGCCAGCTGCATAGTCCCCAACCTCAGTTAAGGGCTCCGTTGGCACCCTTGCCTATAATTGAAGTTCCTTTTGAAAGGATAGCAATGGATCTAGTGGGCCCACTAGAAAGAACAGCCCGGGGCCACCGAAGCATACTTGTCATTCTGGACTATGCTATCTGGTACCCCGAAGCCATTCCTTTAAGAAACCCCACGCCCAAGGCAATCACAAAAGAACTGGTGCAGGTTTTTGCTAGGGCAGGCATCCCTTCAGGATATCCTGACAGATCAAGGGACTCTCTTCATGTAGAGAGTAATGAAAGACTTATGTACCCTGCTCTGCATCCAAGCCTTGCGGACCTCGGTCTATCATCCCCAAACAGATGATCTGGTTGAGCGATTTAACCATACTCTCAAGAGTATGATCAGAAAGGTGGTGGCCCAAGACAGAAAAGACTGGGATACCCTCCTACCATACCTGATGTTTTCAATACGAGAAGTTCCCCAAGCATCTACTGGTTTTTCCCCCTTTGAGCTACTGTACGGATGCCACTCACGTGGCATATTAGACATCGCGAAGGAGGAATGGGAGGAACAACCCAACCCAGGGAAAAATGTCATTGCACACATAGCCCAGATGAGAGAACGAATAGTCCAAGTGACCCCCATAGTACGAAAGCATTTGGAGAAAGCACAAGAGGCCCAACGAATCCACTACAATCATCGGGCAAAAACATGGAAATTTCAACCAGGAGAACAGGTGCTGGTACCAACAGCAGAAAGTAAGCTCCTGGCCAGTTGGCATGGGCCCTATGAGATCGTGGAAGCCATTGGGAAGGTGAATTATAAGGTAAAGCAGCCAGACCACCGAAAGCCGGAGCAGATCTATCATGTCAACTTACTGAAACCCTGGTGCGATCGGGAGACGTGCCTGGCCGTCCTGCCAGCTCTACCCCCAGCAGATGGCCCACAAAAGCAGGTAAGGATATCCCCCAAATTAGCCCCAGAACAACGAACAGAGGTCGTTGAAATGATCCACCAGAACCAAGGTGTGTTCTCCACACAACCAGGCCAATTATCTTGTCTCTGATTGGTCCTCTGGTCAGGTGGTTATCAGGTACTGCATGATAACCCTTTACAGGTAAAAGAGACCTTAACCCTTAACTATCTGTTTATGACAAGAGCAGGTAAGGATATCACCCAAATTAGGCCCAGAACAACGAACAGAGGTCGTTGAAATGATCCACCAGAACCAAGGTGTGTTCTCCACACAACCAGGCCGTACGAAGCTGATCCAACACCACATCGGCACCTGTCCCGGAGCAAGGGTGACAATAAAACTATATTGCATACCGGAGGCAAAAAGAGAAGAAATTCGGGCAGAAGTAAGGAAGATGCTGGAACTTGGGGTGACTGAGGAATCCCACAGCCAGGGTCCAGCCCTATTGTCTTGGTCCCCAAGCCTGATAGCACCCTGAGATTTTGTAATGACTTTCGGATGTTAAATGAGGTATCCCAAGTTGATGACTACCCAATACCATGTGTTGATGAGCTGATGGATCAGTAAGGCAAGGCCCAATACTTGACCACCTTGGACTTGACAAAAGGCTACTGGCAGATCCCCCTGGCTGAGGTCAAGGAAAAAAACGCTTTCTCTACACCTGATGGTCTCTTTCAATATACCGTCTTCACTATGGGGCCCCCACGACTTTCCAACGATTGATGGACAGATTACTTCGACCCCGTGCCAAGTATGCTTCTGCCTATTTAGATGATGTGGTAATCCATAGTTCTGACTGGGAAATGCACCTGGGGAAAGTGGAAGCAGTACTAGATACTCTTAGACAGGCTGGCCTCACTGCTAACCCATCCAAATGTGCAATAGGACTATCCGAGGCCAGATACCTCAGGTATGTAGTCGGAAGGGGCCTGGTGAAGCCCCAACGGAACAAAGTGGAGGCAATACAGAGATGGCCCCGCCCAATTCACAAGAAGCAAGTCAGAGCATTCTTAGGGATAGTTGGGTACTATCACTGGTTCATCCCTCACTTTGCCACAAGGGCAGCGCCTCTGACGGACCTGATAAGAGCTCAGGGCCCGGAGATAGTTAAGTGGACCAAGGAAGCAGAAGAAGCTTTCACAGACCTAAGGACGGCCCTTTGCAGCCATCCAGTGCTCATAGCCCCAGATTTAACAAAGGAATTCATCCTACAAACAGATGCCTCGGAGGTAGGACTTGGGGCCATCCTTTCACAGATGGTGGGGGATCAGAAGCACTCAATCCTTTACCTCAGCCGAAAGCTTATGCCCAGGGAGCAATGGTACGCCATAGTAGAAAAGGAATGCCTAGCAATTAAATGGGCCATGGAGATTCTACGGTACTACTTACCTGGGCGGCAGTTCACCCTTGTCACGGACCACGCCCCACTCCAATGGATGCACACAAATAAGGAGAGGAATGCACGAGTGACTAGATGGTTCCAATCCCTACAACCTCTTCACTTCCAGATCCAGCATAGAGCCGGAAGTCAACACAGCAATGCAGACAGCCTATCACGACAAACTGTCTTTCGTCCCAAGTAGCGGGGCGGGGTGGTGGTGGTAGATGAGAAGTACGTGATACAGGAGGGCCAGGGAGCAGTGGAAGAGTGGTAGAGGGGAAGTATATAACCCCTAGGCTCATTAAGGTGCGGTTCCCTGTAGACTAGGGAGGGTTGCTACAGGTTAATTGGAGCACCTAATAAATCCCCTACTTCAGGCAGTCAGGGGAGAAGGAGGAAGGAGAGAGGACTGGAGCTTGGAAGTGTGCTATGAGTCTTGGAAGATCAGAAAACCAGAGTAAGGGAGACCCTGCCCCAGCAGGGGAGGGAGACTCCCTCTCCCAGTGTTTAAGGACCAAAGGTACCTCACACAAGGGGGAAGAGGGTAAGAACCCGCAGGGGTTGAGAGGTGTTGGGGCTCAGAGTAAGGAGCAAACCCAGACCCCTCCCCCGCTTCCCTTCTTTACCACCTTCCTGGGCCACTAGTGGTGCCCCAAAAGCAGGGGCAAGGGGTGGCATCTTAGCCCCCACCAAGAAAAGCGCAGGACCCACCACACTACATCGGCCATCTTGTCACAAGCCTCGCCCTCAGAATATCCAGCAAGCGACGCTGAGGAAAGGGATAGGAGGGGACACACAAATGCTCTAATTGACACTGCTTGGAGAAGGTTCTACAGTTAGGCACAACTAGGCAGTGCAATACCCATCAGTGGGAACATGCATAGCTGATCAAAGGAAAACAAAAGTTTATGTTGGAGCGGTTTGGTACAAATTGTCCCCTTTACACAGCATACTACAAAGTGATTAGTATTTCAAGGTGAACAATGGCACAGGAGAGTCCATTTATGCTTCCACTGAAAGAATATACCCTCACTAATATTCAACTCACTGCAATTTGAATGGAGCATATGATCAATCAGATCTTCATTCTAACAATATTCCTGCATACCTGCCAACAATTAAATATATTAATTATATATACCAAGGAATGGATGTACATTAGCATAAAATAAATCAGGAATCTAAACAATATCATTAGTCTTTTCTTGTATCTGATCATGAGCTGCATCATTTTGTGTGTGCGTGTGCGTGCAACATTTTTTATTATGAACACAGTATAAAATAAGTATCTCTAATCAATATATAAGTGTACCCCATATACAAAGGTAACAAATTAAAGGTGAATGACAGCATAGTTATGAAAAAAAGCCTTAACTTAGTTATGGATAGATAAATAATATAATGCCCTTCACTCTACTAGAGTAATAAAAATTCTCATTTCATCAGGATTGCTCCTAAATCAAACAGAATAAATTCACTACGTTCTCGTATCTAATCATACTGTAATCAAAATTGGAGAGAAGGTCACAACTCTTTGAGATCATTATGTCCAATACTATTCCCCAGAAAAAGAAAAGTGGGCTAAGCTGACCCTTTGCTTAGCAACCTTGCAATAAATCCTTCCGTAGGCTTCTTTACTTTGTATTCATTCAGATTTATATTTTTACTTTTTGGATTACATGCATACAAAGGGCACAAACAAAGTCAGGTAGAGAAACTGACCCTGGGACTTAACTGCTGTTTATCACATATATTCAAACCACAGATCTAAAGTAAGCACAGGGATGATTTTCAACAAGCCTACTTAAATAACTCAGAAGTTCAATCATGTGCTACACATTCTTTATCTCCATAGGCAACCACAGCCACCAAGACTTTACACTTCAAGTAGTAAAGGGAGCCTAAACTGAGTCACACAAATGTTCAGTTTTCCTCTTCTGCTTTATCAAACTCATTTGACAGACACCTTGTCAAGTCATTCAGCCCTTCTCTGTAGAGTACTGCTATTCAGCATTTTCTGCTCCATGTTTTACTAACACAAAGTAAAACTGAAAGCTGGTGGTTTAGGGAACTTTACTAGTTTCCAATACATATAAAATATAGGATTTCCCCATAACAAACAGATTTCTGCTCTATCTTATTTCACTTAAGTGTATATTCTAGTCTAAACTAATGAAACATTTGACATAAAATGTATTGTTCCAGCCTTGTGAAAAATTTCTGCAGTTCATCCTAGAAGGCTGTACAGAGTTCTACTTCGTATTTGTGACGATGTACATTCTGAAACGGTTTTACAGTCATTAAAATCAGAAAACAATTTTATATTATGCTGACCTACAAAACATTTGGTTTTAGTTCCTTAGATCACTCTGTTTAAAAGTTTAAGCATAACTGAAGTTGAATTTTCTGTGCAATTTGAGCATGAAAAATTCAGCATAAACTGAGAAAAAAGGATTATTCAGCAAATAACCAGATGTGCCTGCTATCTTTTTATTTGTTGAGAAAAGTTGTGGGTTTCAGAACTGGGAAGATTTTAGACACAGACAGACTGAAAAGGGAACAGAGGAAACTCTTGGGAATTAGAACATCACAGTCCATGTTCTTTCTTGATTGAGCTGCAGGGAATTATGAATCAATCCCTTCTGGAGAGTTTGAGACTTCAGTTGCTGGAATTGCATGTGTATGACAAGGTTCAGTCATACAGTCTCTTATCTAGGAGTCTGACATTTGATTCTTTTTAATTTCAACTCTTTACCGAATACTGAAGTTCAAGTCTGAGGTACAGAATTCCTTATGCGTATTTGTTTTTATTAACAGTGCTCATGTTATCTGCACAGGATTTGTATTACAAGTTCCACCTCACCCACCTTGTGTGACTAAAACAGATTGTCTAGCATAAGTAGTTAGCACATATTTTAAGGGACCATTCAAGATAGAGTGATCTCTTAACACCTCTGCCGTCCTAGGACAAAAAGAGGAGGCTAATGGGTTACAGATTCTTGTAATAAGCCACAAACTCAGGTTCTCTGTTCAATCCATGATTTTTAGTACATAGCATAGCAATGAACTTAAGTTCATCTTTTGAAAGTGTTGTGCAGGTTTCCTTTGAGAATGAGGACTATATGGAGTGACTGCTTTGCAATGTGATATATGCCAGCATGTGCTAGCAATGCCCCTCCGCCATATACACTGGCCAAACCAAACAGTCTCTATGCAAAAGAATAAATGGACACACATCAGACATCAAGAATTATAACATTCATAAACCAGTAGGAAACCACTTCAATCTCCCTGGGCACTCAATAACAGACTTAAAAGTGGCCATTCTTCAACAAAAAAAATTCAAAACCAGACTCCAACGAGAAACTGAAGAACTGGAATTAATTTGCAAATTGGACACCATCAAATTAGGTCTGAATAAAAACTGGGGTGGGTGGGTCACTACAAAAACTAAATTCCCTCTGCTGATACTCACACCTTCTTGTCAACTGTTTGAAATGAGCCACCTTGATTTCATTGGCCTCATTAGTATTCACCCCTTCTTCTCAACTGTTCAGAATAGCCAACTTCCACCTTAATTGAATTGGCTTGTTAGCACTTGGTAAGTCAATTCCCATCTTTTCATGTGATGTGTATTTATACCTGCTGCTGTATTTTCCACTCCATGCATCTGATGAAGTGGGTTTTAGCCCACAAAAGCTTATGCCCAAATATATTTCTCTTTCTTCATAAGACTTCCCAAGGGGGGAGGGATAGCTCAGTGGTTTGAGCATTGGCCTGCTAAACCTACGGTTGTGAGTTCAATTCTTGAGTGGGCCACTTAGGGATCTGGGGCAAAAATTGGTCCTGCTAGTGAAGGCAGGGGGCTGGACTTGATGACCTTTCAAGGTCCCTTCCAGTTCTAGGAGATTGGTATATCTCCAATTATTATTTTTTTATTTTTAATTTAGAAAATAGGTCAGGACAGAGAGACATGGACCAAATAGAGGAAATGGGATATGGACAGGAGGAGGAAGGAGCGGTGGGAGAAGGTTACCTGCTTAATTGTCAGTTTCATGTAGCACCTTCCCTGCCTTCAGGCCTTGCTGACTGAGGGAAAGCAGGCACCCCACACATACAACAGGGCCTCTCTAGACCCTTAAGGAAGCAAATGGACATTTCATCTGAAAAGACCAACCATTCACCACAGGGTGGAAGGCTGAGATTGTCGCTAAATGAACCTCGACTGATGAAATGGCTAGGCCCTGTTGTTTTAGGTGGAGTAGGTGGACTGGAAAGGTAAGCAAATTGGTAAGAGGCCTTATTGGGAAGACCATGCTGAGAAATGCTTCCACTTAGCTAGATAAGTCGCTCTAAGTTTTCTACTACTTAGCAAGACCTGGTGGACTTGTTCTAACAGACCAGCTCCACCAGATTCAACTATAGAGCTTCTATGCAGTCAGGTGGAGGACCTTGAAGTTCGGGTGGAGCAAACGGCCATGATCTTGAGAGTTCAGGTCTGGGAGCACAGAAGGTAGCTTGGACCAGGTTGGACCAATAGGCCCAGGGCCTCAAACTAGCCATTGATCAGCCAGTTGTCGATGTAAGGGTAGACTTGAATGCCTTGCCTCCATTTTGTTAAAAACCAAGTGGCTGTCAACAGGCCAAAAGGGAGAACCATGAACTGGTAGTGGATCTTATTTACAATTAACCTGAGGAACCTTCTGTGACCCTGAAGATAGAGATATGAAAATAGGTGTCTTACAAGTCAAGGGCAGTGTACCAGCCTCTTGGATCAAGGGAGGGAATAACAGAGGCCAGGGAGACCATGTGGAACCTCATCTTCTTGAGATAACTGTTGAGGCGATGCATGTCTAGGATATGTCGAAGACCCCCTATGACCTTTGGGATTCGGAAATAGTGGGAGTAAAATACCTTTCCTCTCAAGTTCTCAGGCACCTCCTCCACAGCCCCTAACTTCAGCAAGTCTTGCACCTCTGGGACTAGAAGTTGCTCATAAGAAGGGTCCCTGAAGAGGGACAGGGATGGCAGGTGCGAGGGAGGAGACGAAGAAAACTGAAGGGTGTAACCTTCCTCCACCATACTTAGCTGAAGTAGGGGAGATGGTCAAAAAACAAAGGGGAGGGCATGATCCGGTATGTGAACTGATATAATGTCCTCAGGCACCACTCCAAAAATTCTGCTTGGGACCTCCTGGATATCTGTGCAAGCCCAGTAGCGAGGCTGAAGTGTAAGGGGGCAGCTGCCTGCACTTATAACCTCTGCTCCATATTTTAAACAGGTCTTGGTGAGGTGGTGGTGTCAAGAAGCAGAGCAGTTGTTGAGGTCTGAAATGCTTCCTCAAAGGAGCAGAGGAGTATAGGCCCAGGTATCTGATAGTAGCCCTGGAACCTTTCAGGCCATGGAAGTTTCTATACATCTGCTCAAAGAGGGAGGTTCCCTCAAATGGAAGATGTTCGATGGGCTGCTGAACCTCCGGTGGCAGCCCCAAGGATTGGAGCCAGGCGCACCTTCTCATGACCACAACTGATGCCATTGTTCTGGCCGCCATGTCCGCTGGGTCTAGGGCCACCTAGAGGGAGGTTCTGGCTATGGTCTTCCCTTTCTCCATCAGAGCAGAGAACTCTTGCTTGGACTCCTGGGGCAATTTTGCCATGGTGTACAAGATGTTATAGTCATACCTCCCAAGCAAGACCTGCTAGATGGAGATGCAGAGCTGCAACTCATCAGCAGAATAAATCTGTCTACCAAACAGGTCCATCTTCTTTGAGTCCTTTAGCTTGGGGGGGGGGAGTATATGCGGGGGGGTTGTCGCATCTGGCAGCCCCTTTGCCTGCCTCTTTCATTGGCCGCTGTGACCATGAGGGACCTGGAAAGGGGGTGGGAATATAGGTGTTCATACCCCTTGGCAGGAACATAGTACTTCTCTGCTCTTTTTGAGGCAGAGGTCAGAGAGAATGGGGTCTGCTGTAGGGACCCGACTAGACCTATAATGGCCTTGTTGAGGGATAGGGCCACCTTTGATGGGGCCACCGTAGCCAAGATGTTGATTAGACTGTGTGAGGACTCTTTAAGCACCTCCATCGCTAGCCGCAGGTTAGAAGCCACCCTTTTCAATAGCTTCTGGTGACCTCTGAAGTGGTACTGTGGCACTGAACCACTTGATCCTGACACAGCTTTATCTTGGAAGAAGGGGGAGGCAGCCTGCACTGGCTGGGGACCTTCCTCCTCTTCCTCTGCACCAACCACAATGCACAGGGCTAAGTCCTGACTGTTGGTACCAGACTCAGTGTTGGGTGCAGGATGGTGTGGCCGAGGAGCCCGTCTCTTGGACACCACCAAGTACAAATGGCTGGAAGCCAATCCCTGTACCGGGGAAAACCCCCCCCGGTTCCAAAATGGCCACTGGACCTGCATAGGACACTGTCCTCTGGCCCAGGTGCCAGGGGACAGAGGAGGAGAACCTGCACCAAGATCCAGTGGAATGTACGTCAGGTACTGGTAACGGCCCCTTGACTGGATGATAGACTCAACCTCCGACTTTGAAGACTAGCCAGCTTGGGGAGACAATGGAGTGCGGTACTCCTCACTTCTGCTGGCTGGTGCCAAAGGTCCAGGAATCAGTGCCGGAGCAGAGAGGTTTTCACCACCATTAGCAGAGCCGCTTTCCCTCTGGTTGGTACCAGAGAACCTGGTACTGGATAGTAGCTCCTGTCTACTCAATGATCTTGCTGGTGCCAAAAGTTGCCATGCCGAGGTTGGCGATACTTGGAGAAACATCAGTTCCCTGGCCACTGGCGCCACCGTGTCCTCCTGGTGTCAGTGGATGGTCCTGCACTGGACTCAACAGCACCTGCATGCAGGGTGGAGTCGACGGTGCTGCTTGTGGAGCGGGGATGGAGAAGTGGCCTGACACAGGTCACACTCCATTGCACTCCCCTGGTCCTTCCTCAGTTTTGGGGAACATCCCCTCTCAGACCAGTATTTCTTGTGTTTCTTTCTCAGTACCAGTGAAAGGGAATGTGCGAACAAACCTGTGCTGCTGGAGGAGCACCCCACAAGGAAGCTAAGATACTCAGTGCCAAGTCCAACCGGCTTGGCTCAGATGCCCGTCTGAGTGAAGCTTCCATAATGGCCATTAGTCTATCCTCCCTATCTTTTTTTTGTATAAGGCTTGAACTCACAGCAGATCTGGCAATGCTCTCACATGCAAGCTTTCCCCAGACACTTCAGAGAGCTGGAGTGTGGGTTGCTCACGGGCTTGCTGCAGGAGGCACAGGGTTTGAATCCCAGAGACTGGGGCATGCCTAGCCCCAGGGGTGGAGGATGCCCCTTTAAGCTAAATGTGGGGTGTGTTTAACTATATACACTAGTACAGGGGTCGGCAGCCTTTCAGAAGTGGTGTGCCGAGTCTTCATTTATTCACTCTAATTTAAGGTTTCGGGTGCCAGTCATAATGTTTTTAGAAGATCTCTTTCTATAAGTCTATAATATATAACTATATTATTGTTGTATGTAAAGTAAATGAGGTTTTTAAAATATTTAAGAAACTTCATTTAAAATTAAATTAAAATGCAGAGCCCCCCGGACCGGTGGCCAGGACCTGGGCAGTGTGAGTGCCACTGAAAATCAGCTCGCGTGCCGCCTTCAGCATGCGTGCCATCGGTTGCCTACCCCTGCACTAGCAGTATATGCTCTAATGCTAGACAATAAACTGAAATAACTGAACTTGAGAAAGAAAAGAGTGGAACGGACATGAGCAAGCACTGAAAGAAGAACTTAGATTCAGATCCACACTGTGCAGGTTGGGACCATCTCACAACTAGCTCTAGGCAGCCTGGTTAATAGTGTCCACATATCAGGTTGTTAGCTGGTGAGCTGATTCAGCAGAAGGAAAACAGAAGTCAGTAGGATTTTTCAGTGGGAAAAACACAAAGAATCAGCAAAATGCAAATTACCCTAAGCAAAACAAACAATAAATAAAAAATAATATGGAGATATACTTATCTCATAGAACTGTAAAGGACCTTGAAAGGTCATTGAGTCCAGTCCCCTGCCTTCACTAGCAGGACCAAGTACTGTCCCTGACTTTTTTTTTTGGTGCCCCAGATCTCTAAATGGTCCCTTCAAGGATTGAACTCACAGCCCTGAGGCTACCAGGCCAATGCTCAAACCACTGAGCTATCCTTCCCCCGCATAACAGGAGAATTACCCAACCCAGAATTGGGTCCTCAGCACCTGGGTATGTCTTCTCACAGGCACAGGGAGAGGAGAAAAAGAACTGGGAAATCAAATGGAGCTTTTCTGAGACCGGTAAGTAATGGGAAAAATAAGGAGATTCACACAAAAGAACAAAGATAAAGTTAAACAATGTCATTGTGATACCTGCATTGTTATATACTGCTGAAACTTGGCAAATGCTAGAAGACCACAACAGGAAACTTAACATGTTCCATCAGAGATGCTTGTGTAGAATATCCAGTGTCCACTGGAGGAAAGTAACTAACACTGATGTGTGTTGCCAACAGACCGTAGAGACAAGGAAGCAAGAAAGATAGATGAAGTGATTTGAGCATGTTGTACGAATGTCAAAAAAAAATATTCCTAGACAAGCCCTTGCCTGGATACCACGTGGTGGAAGACAGAAATGAGGACGACAACAACTGACATATTAAAAAGCATTGAGAAAGATGTCTCTGCCATGGAAACAGACCAATGGAGCAAGAAATGTGGCACTAGAGAGATGGCCAGTGGAAATACTGAGTTACATCATGTGTCACGAGGCACACAAGCCTTTAGCATTTAATCTAACCTAATCCACAGGCATTTACCCGTCTTTCTTCAGCAACCCTTCTTACTGCCGCTCCCCTAGAGCACCTGTGCGATAGAAGAGGAAAGTGAAGCTGGAGTTAACTCCCTCTGAACTGGGTGTCAGGTGATGTCTCTCCACATCATCATGGGTATGTTTAAATACATGACAATTTTATAATTATGTTTAATATATTATGCCTAGTTTTTTTCTTCATATAATAATAATTACTTGAGAGAGACTTTTGAGAGAGATACTTCTCCCCCCTCACACACACACAAAATGGAAAGTAGCAATAGTATAAACTACTGCAAGCTAAGAGAAATTTTTGCATAATGATAGAAAAAAGAAAAGTCAATCTTCCATTTGCAGTACTGGGAACAATTACAGGTGATTTTTTTAAATGAATATCAAAATCATCACTGCATACCATTTTTCATCAAAAGTGGGCATTCAAATATCATTTGTCAAAATTTGCTAAAGCAGAGAAAGAAATGAAGGTGAACAACAGATGTGTACCTGTTGATTCAGTCTGCTGCTGTGGAAATGATCTTGTTAGGGAAACTATTTTTTGAAGCCACCTACAGTGGTACATCTATAATGTGCATATGAATTTCATGAATCATAAACTGTGTCTGAGGTCTTTCAGATGAAGTACAGAAATAAAGGTAGCTAGTGGAAAAGATTTTTCATGAAAATGGATGTGCTTTCGGAGAACGGTTTTAAAAAAAGTCTGTGACTTCATCTTAAAAGTGCTTACAAAATAAAGATTCATGAGCAGTAGAAACTGTTGTAGAAGCAGTTCTGCATTATCATCAACATCAAGCCAATACAGAATACTTTGGTAAATGCAGTAATACATGTGGAAACAATAGTGCAGGTTATGTATTTCACTAGAGACGGTCAGGCTATTTCTATCCAATTATTATTCTGTAAGACCTGCTGTGAACGTCAACCTTCTTTCTGAATGAAACTCATATGGTACACTGGCCGCAAACCCTGCTGCAGGGATACACAGAGGCTTATAACTGCTACTACAATATATTAACTATAGTAATGACCACAGACCAACTGTACATGTTTACTGCACTCTTTCCATCCCCAGCCACAAAGAGGTCACCTCACAAAACCTGCTTTCCTGAACTTTTCTTGGATTATGTGAATTTCAACAAATACAATTTTAGCAATATTTTACAAAACCTTGTATTTTCTTACTTCATTCCTAAGGCAATGAAAAGTCTCAGCAGGTCAGACATACTGCCTGACCAGCCCATATTCTTGCTCAAGTATGGTGATAAGAGTGAAGGAGGAATTCCGTATCATGCTACTAGTGATGCTAGCTAGCAATGGGTGTTTGTTTATCATAGAATCTCAGGGTTGGAAGGGACCTTAGGAGGTCATCTAGTCCAACCCCCTGCTCAAAGCAGGACCAAACCCAACTAAATCATCCCAGCCAGGGCTTTGTCAAGCCTGACCTTAAAAACCTCTAAGGAAGGAGATTCCACCACCTCCCTAGGTAACCCATTCCAGTGCTTCACCACCCTACTAGTGAACAAGTTTTTCCTAATGTCCAACCTAAACCTCCCCCTCTGCAACTTGAGACCATTACTCCTTGTTCTGTCATCTTCTACCACTGAGAACAGGCTAGATCCATCCTCTTTGGAACCCCCTTTCAGGTAGTTGAAAGCAGCTATCAAATCCCCCCTCATTCTTCTCTTCTGCAGGCTAAACAATCTCAGTTCCCTCAGCCTCTCCTCATAAGTCATGTGCTCCAGCCCCCTAATCATTTTTGTTGCCCTCCGCTGGACTCTCTCCAATTTATCCACATCTTTCTTGTAGTGTGGGGCCCAAAACTAGACACAGTACTCCAAATGAGGCCTCACCAGTGCTGAATAGAGGGGAATGATCACATCCCTCGATCTGCTGGAAATGCCCCTACTTATACAACCCAAAATGCCATTAGCCTTCTTGGCAACAAGGGCACACTGTTGACTCATATGTAAGCCTCTTAGCAGAAACTCTAGAAGGGGTTTCTTTTTAGGCTTCTTGGTCAGAGAACAGTCAGAATGAAATGTGAGATTCTTATTTTTAGTATAGGAAGGAAAGGGTGGGGACTGAGTCAACAGCAGAGTGAGTGAGAGTGTGTGTTTGTGTAAGTGAAGCCTTCAATACCCCATTGTCCTTTTGTACTAGACTATTTGTCCTTCATTAATTTTCCCACCTGAAAGGCCCCTGTTCTCATGCAAGTGCAAAGCAAGGAGAAGCTACATGAAGAGGATGACATAGGGAAAACAGGCTTAATAGGTATGATTTTACATTTAAGTGTCTAATAGTCCTTAAAAAACAGAGAGAAGAGTAGAACGTCATCAGGTTATTTGCACAAGCAATAACATTTATAATTATATCACTGACGTATGCTTAGATGTTTTCTTTAACATGTATATTTAAATTTTGTACATTAATGAGTGTTCATGTATTACTGGGTTTAACTACTCAATGAAGTATTGAGGGACTGCATAGGGATATTTTTTTTAAAATACACAAGAGAGTCTTCTAGTAGTATGCACGATAATTTTTGGCGGCATAGTTTAGTGTTATCCTAACTTCAGCTTCAAATCATCAAGATGGTTTTTGTGGGATGTAATTCATTCCTTTGGCCAAGTCCACATACTTATTTACATTCGACCCGTGCATACTTCTTTACCCAGCCTGCAATCTTTCCAAGATTATCTCCTAATTTCAAAATACTCTAACTGAATAAAATTAAAATGCCACATTTTGTGACCTTATTACATAAATAAAGCAAAAAATACTATTTGGGTGGCACAAAAGAGCTAACCTTTCAGATTAAGGTCCTACCAGCTTTTCACTCTTTAAAAAGCCCATAGAACTTCTTATAAGAGATGGAGTTGCCCCAGGGTCTGAGGCAAACATTTTCCATCTGCCCACTATTGGGCAGTATACCATATGCCAGCTCACTATCGCACTCCAGAGGAGGCTGGATTTCAGTGATGTGCATATGTATGTGTGCATATGTATGCTCCAGCACCCTTTTGGACGAATGGCACTATTAAATATGTAATACATTATTGAGGCAATTGCAAGTAATGCATGCTGACAGACAACAGCCTGACCTGCGAGCTCAGATGGGCTACAACTCTAATTTTTATAATTTACAAGAAAAATTAACTCCAAAAAGACTATTAAAGTCTAAAAGAAAAAAGATGGAGCGATTTGCTCAATTCAAAAAAGGCCCTGTTATGAGACGTTTTAACGATAAATGTGAGAGAAAAATACATTCTGACAACATAGGCAAAAATGTAGAATTTTCTCCAGTAATATTCCACTGAGCAGCCATCAAATCAGATGATGTTGTTTTAAATCATTTTTTTGCAGGGACCTTATGAACCTTCTGTTCAGACATAGCCTTTTAGATTTTTCCCCTCTTGCTGGTGATTTAAGTACATTTAATAGTGAAATATTTTAAGTTGGCAAACTCTCTGCCATTAGCAATTCCTTGTAAATTAAATACTCAATATATAGTTTGTGTAGAAATGTTAAATAATAGATTTCTTCTAGGTGTGTAAAAATACCAAAATGTTTTTGAGCACTGCATGTATATATGGGTTAAAGTCAAACACACACAGAGCAAATGTAATGTTGACAGACCCCGGTCATTGGCGGGCAAGATCGAACCTGGGATCTCTGAAGCTTAGTGCATGAGCTTCTACTGCATGAGCTAAAAGCCACATAACTCTTAGCCAGGGCTGTAGCAAACTGATCAATTGCCAAATGGTCTAGGTGCCACTAGAAGAAGACAGAGCACCACATCAAGAAGGCATGGGTTACAGACACATTCACAAAGAAACTAATGTATCGGCAGAAACATTTTCATTTTATCTAGTCTCTCATTGTCTAAGGTTGCAACACAGAAGGATAGAAAGTAAAGTATTTGCCATACTTTGGCAGTGCTATGTCATCAAGAACTAAGATGAACATCCCATTTGGGTTATTTGAGACTTTCTAAGAGTATTCAATCTTTTAAGTGCTGTACTCTAGGTTAGCAAAGGAATGACAAGGAAATGATGAGTTATTAGAATGCATGCTGTGAAACATCTTTTTAAATGTGAGCAATGTGTTTTTATTTTTAGTAAAATGTTACTTTCCCAGACAGCAAAATTACTGGCACACACAGCATAAATAGTTTATTTTACTGTGAAATGGCTTTGTCAGATATTCTGTTCTGATAAAATCTTCTTGGTACAAGTGATGGAGGAACCAACTAGGGGCCGTGGTCCTCTTGACCTGCTGCTTACAAACAGGAAAGAATTGGTAGGAGAAGTAGAAGTGGGTGGCAAAGTGGGTGGCAACCTGGGCAGCAGTGACCAGGAGATGGTTGAGTTTAGGATCCTGACAAAAGGAAAAAAGGAGAGTATCAAAATATGGACCCTGGACTTTAGAAAAGCAGACTTTTACTCCCTTAGGGAACTGATGGGCAAGATCCTCTGGGAAGCTAATATGAGTGGGCAAGGAGTCCAGCAGAGCTGGCTGTATTTTAAAGAAGCCCTTATTGAGGGTGCAGAAAGAATAGCAAATATGGCAGTCAACCAGTGGCATAATAGTGAAATCTTCGATGAGCTTAAACTCAAAAAGGAAGCTTACAAGAAGTGGATGACTAAGGAGGAGTATAAAAATATTGCTCGAGCAAGCAGGGGTGTAATCAGGAAGGCCAAGGCACAATTGGAGTTGCAGCTAGCAAGGGACGTGAAGGGTTTCTACAAATATGTTAGCAATAAGAAGGTCAGGGAAAGGGTGGGACCCTTACTGAATGGCGGAGGCAACATAGTGACAGTTGATGTGAAAAAAGCTGAAGTACTCAACGCTTTTTTCACCTCTGTCTTCACAGACTAGTTTTTTTATCATGAGAATACTACAACTTTAAGGCATTTTAGTCTAAAATACTTGAATATGCCTTTAAATTAAACCTAAAATTTTATTTTAATAGATTAGTATTTATTAATTTTTTTTAACTATGTATAGTAATTTATATATGGGACAAATGCTCCCTTTACAACTTTTTCCATACAGTGGGATAATCCAGTTTATTAAAAATCTAACTTTTAATAAACTCCCATTGATACTGCAGTGGCTCTGCACAAGTTCAGGAGACACTTGTGCTAAGCAAGAGAAACACTGACCAACCTTCCATTAGTTAGAGTCAATTTGAAGTTAGGGCAGTTATTGGAATTAAGTCAATAAAATTACCACTTGTGGCTGGAGGATGAGAATGGAGTCTGTTCAGTTTGATAGCTCCCACTCAGATTTCTGTGACAGCTGCATTTTGGGTCTATTAGTCAGAAGCTCCTACTTCAGCTAGCCCTTTTAAAGTTCGCAGCGGCCCATAGTGTGGAAGACCATAATCTCCTTCACTCTGCACACACCTGTGAGAAGGCATTCAGCAAAATATTGCCTTCTCTAGATAATTCCTGTCACCCAGTTGGCACAAAGTTATTGATCCCATTCCTGAACGAGACTAGTATTACTATTCAGAAGCATCTTTTCTTCTTTTTTTTTTTTTTGGTGTGGCTCAAGGGTGGGCAAGAGAAAATCAGCCTATCAGTAAAAGGGCACAAAGGCTTCTTGATACAGAGGTCGTAATTGTAAGATTTGGCCTAAAGGATATTTTTCCAAGTCATGTACTGCACATAACCCCAAATAGTGTCATGAGAACAGTACACTATGTACATACATATGCTGATTAGGTAATGGAACCTAAAGAGCAATACAAATTTCAGTTCTCAATATAAAACAAATTGATACTCATCCCTTCACCCCCAAAATGTGCCAACTTTAAAAAAAGATTCAACTTCAAAATGTTACAACCTCCAAAGCAAGATTTAGAGCAAAAATGAACAACTGATCTTTCATGATAAGCAAGCTAGTGGGTGCTACTTTAACTACTATCAGGACAGACCCTGAACAATGAAAAACCAAGTGATTCTCATATGTGACATTCAGAAGTAGTAAAAAGCTCTCCTCTGGCGGTAATATTAATCTTAGCTAGCCTCTTTTTTGTCATTATCTTAATGCCAGGAAGCATCCTTTTCAATTAAGCGAGGTGTTTATTTGAGTCATAACACTTTAATCAGAGGTTCATTTTCTTGGCTGGCTGGCTGGCTGGGTGTGGGTGTGGGTGTGGGTAAAACTAATTCCTGCCTTTCATTCTATTGTCAAAGGTAAAGACCCTTCCCAAAATGTAATGATACTATACTGCGATTTTCGTCTGCTGTTATTACTTATTCCTATGATCAATGAATGAGAAAATATTTCTAAAACATCATCAACTCATCATTTTCAGTCTGAGCTATACAGAATTTATTTGTAAACCTAAATATTTAACAACTATACTGTTAATCAACTTCTATAAACAACCTTGTTTATAGAATAACTACCAGTGGCTCAAAAGGGCAATAGTAACATATTTACCTGGTATTAAGGAATCGATGTTTAAAAATAAACTCAATACATTCATTTCTAGAACACAGGAGTTCAGAAAGGGAATGTCTATATGGTAAAAGGGAAACACCATATATACTGCCCTTACCTCCTAAATATCTAAATATGGTCACCAAACAGACTAGACCATTGTGAGCTCTGATGGAATCTAGCCACTGCAATCTTCCAGTTGGAAGTTAATGCACCACTTCATAGCCTCTCTGCAGGGATGGAAGGGAAGATGTGGAAGTTAGAATGATGAGGCATTAAAATAATCACCAAGTTCCAGGGTAGTTCTAGAAGTCTGACAAGTAAACCATTTTGGTAAATACTGTTGAAACTCAAAGTCCATGCAAATATATGTATGCAAATGTGCTAAATGTCAATTTGCATGAAAAAAAGCTCAGTGTGCGCATACAGTTACTGTACTACTATACATGTTACACTGTAACTTATTATCATCATCCTGCTTTATTACATGATTATTCTTCCAGGCTTCTGGAACGAGCCCTCAAAGCTCCAATTCCAGAAAGCACCAAAGCATGCCCTTAACGTTTCACACATGCTTAACTTCCTTTGACTTCAATGGAATTTATGCACATGTTAAGTATTGTTTTAATTAGGAATGCTTTCCTGGCTGTGAGATAGATGGGACGAATGGTAGGGAAAATGGGAGAGGTTGGGGATCAGATGAGGGAGCCATGGCAGCCCAAGCTCTGCCAGTGCACCCCAAGTCTCCTGCACCCTGAGCTCTGCCAGTTGATCTCAAACACCCTGAACCCCAACCTTCCTGCACCCTCCTTTCTGCCAGTGCAAGCCAGCCCCTCTGTCACCCCACAGCTCTGCTACTGTGCCCCAACATTGCATTAAAGCTATTAATAAGCGCTGGAAAAATATGTGCTCTATGGCACAGGATACAAGCTCGGACACCTCAGTGTTTCTCAGTGATAGGGTACATCTATTAGATAAGGATGAGAGCCTCTTTTTCTCAAACATACAACTGTCAGTATTTTGCAACAGAAATTTGTCTGTAATTTCTTTCACCACCCCTGCCATAATGCTACTTCAGTCACTGTGAAACCTGACCAGGAACACTATTCCACTGTAACACAGGGCAGGTCTGCACTACAAATTTACATCAGTGCAGCTGCACTGATGCAGCTGTGACACTGTTGCGTGCCTTGTGAAGATGCTCTAAGTTGACAGGAGAGAGCTCTTCCATCAGCTTAATAACTCCACCTCTGCAAGGCGTGGTAGCTATGTCGGCAGGTAAAGCTCTCCCACTTACATAGTGCTGTCTACATGAGAGGTATGGTTGGTATAACTACAATGCTTGAGGGTGTGGATTTTTCACACCTGAGTGACGTGGTTATACCGAAGTAAGTATGTAGCGTAGGCCAAGCTATAGTTGTCCTTAGCTCCAAGTATTATATGCAAGTTGGATTATAGGAGGGGGGAAGTAACAGCAATAAAACATCTGTATACCAGGGAGTGAAGACTTCAGGGAAATATACTTGTGGTGGGGAAGCCTGGATACTGTAGTGGGGAGGGGCCAGTTTGGAGGGGGAGACCAGGGTACAGTAGTGGGGAGGGGCCATGGTGGAATGGGGAACGCATGAAATGAGCCAGAGGCATGGCTGAGGAGTGCCAAAGCAGGGCTGATGGGATGCAGCTGATGTGCATGGGGATGGCGGGGAGGTGGCAGCTGGCTCAGTAGATTAATTGCGGGACTTGATATGTACAACTGCATAAATGACTCTTAACAACAAGAACAAATCTAGGGAAAAAACCTAGGAAGCTCAGTGGCAAAAAGCTACAACTCAGAGTTAAGGTTGCTCAGTGGTATGTTGTTCCCTTGCAGAAAGTTGAGCAAAACTCAAACTTCTGAAAACCAGGCAGGGCCAGCTCCAGGTTTTTTGCCACCCCAAGCAACAACAACAACAAAAAAAACAGAATGCCACCCCTTGAGAAGTGCGGCCCCAAGCTGGTGCCTAGAGCCGGCCCTGAAATCAGGAAATGTAGGGTTAAGGTTGCTCAGGTAACCTTATCTCTGCTCTCTTTCAGCAATGCCCCAATATGTCTTGTTAACACATACACACCTTTACTCTGCCAAACTACAGTTGCTGAAATATACAAGCTTTTCTTTCTCCTTTTACCACCCATTCACTCTCACCAACAGTATTCTCTCTAACACTACTGAAGGAGAAAAAGGGGTGGGGGGGGAAAGACTGCTTACTTCATGAAATCCTGTTAGTGAAAGTGAATGAGTCTGAAAAGGAGGTGAAGACCATGTATATTTCAGAAAGTGTGGGCTTGGCAGAGTAAAAAGGTCTGTGTGTTAATGGGGAATAACTGAAAAAGGGTTTACAGAAGTTTCCAAATTTTTCAAAAGTCTGAGTTTTGTTCTGCTAAGGGATTACATACCTCTAAGCAACCTTAACTCTATCATATAGGTTTTTTAGCCCTCAGTTACAATTATTGCCCTCATTCTTATAATGATCTTTTTTGTGAAGCATTCCAAAAATAAATTATATTAGTTTTAAGCTATCAGTTTTATTTTAACAATCTTTGTTCTTACAGGAACCTTCCCTTCACTTTAGTAGATATTTGACTAAAAGTTTAAACTGTTTATCTTTTTCTAAGATGAATACAAAATAATTGCTACTGCGCTAGACAGCTAACACTCTTTCATCCACCTAGTCTCTCTGATATCCTGGTACCAGACACAGCTACACCACCACTGCATACAAGAATGTTATTCATGAGAGAAATAACTGTCACACTTGCTGAAAAATCAGAAATATTGCAGAATTTTAGCCAATGTGTTTTTGTTCTCTGTACATCACTTTAGGATAACTCAGTGGTTTAAGAATTGGCCTGCTAAACCCCAGGGTTGAGAGTTCAATCCTTGAGGAGGCCATTTAGGGAACTGGGGTAAAAAATCTGCCTGAGGGTTGGCCCTGCTTTGAGCAGGGGGTTGAACTAGATGACCTGCTGAGGTCCCTTCCAACCCTCATATTCTGTGATTCTGTGATCATTTGAGAAAGTGTAGTTAGAGTTCTTTTCTTCTGGAAAATAAGAAAGCGGCACTGTGTGCTCCTACAAGAGCTAATTTGATTGTACATGAGTCTAGAAAAAAATATTTGTTGGTCTCATGGTTCCACTATAAAACTTACAGTAGGTCTGACTTTACTCTCTGAGCTGTGGGTCATTAATAGCCAACATATGTTCCCTTTCCTGGTTCTCTAAGACACTGCATAAGAACAAGAACACAAGAATGGCCCTACTGGGTCAGACTATAGGTCCATCTAGCCCTGTATCCTGTCTTCCGACAGTGGCCAGTGCCAGGTGCCCCAGAGGGACCGAACAGAGCAGGTAAATCTCAAGTGATCCATCCCCTGTTGCTCATTCCCAGCTTCTGGCAAAGAGATGGTAGGGACACCATTCCTGCCCATCCTGGCTAATAGCCATCTCCTCCAGTGTGAAAGATTTCATCTTTTTTTTTTTTTTTTGGAAAATAGGTTCTCTTTGTCAAAGGGGAGACTCTCCATTTTGGACTGCAAATCTTTGGGGATACCGGATGCTGAGAGCCAAGAAGACCAGCACATCACCACTGCCGTGGTACGGGCTGCTGGATCAGTCCTGTCCATGGATGCTTGTAGTGCCATCCTAGACACCAACTGACCTTCGACGAGGACTAACTGGAAGTCCGCTCTCCTGTCCTCTGGTATATGGGAGGCAAATCAAAAGAGCTTGTTGTAGTTGTCATGGGCATAGCTTGCAAGGAGGGTAGAATAAATTTGCAATTCTAAATTGCAAAGTAGAAGAGCATAAACCTTGCGGTCCAGGAGGTCAAGACGTTTGAGGTCCTTTTCCTGCAGAGTGGGCCGCTAGTGTGGCTGCTTTGTTCTGTGCGTTGCTGCATCAACCACAACAGAACTGGGTTGTGGGTAGGAAAATAAGAAATCCATGTCCCTCGCAGGCACGTAATATTTATGTTGAGCTTTCTTGCATGTTGGTGGAATGGAGGCAGGGGTCTGCGAGAGAGTACTAGCTGGTTCTAGGAGAGTTTTCTCTATGGGTAGTGCTATCTTTGAAGGTGCAGAAGGTTGGAAGATTTTGAGAAGCCTATGTTGTGTCTCCTGGACTTCCTCCAAAGGGATGTCCTGGCTGAGCGCCATTCTCTTAAAAAGTTCCTGGAATTGCATAAAGTCGTCCACGTTTTGTGGAAGTGGAGGCATAAGGACGACTTCTGTGGCTGATGGCGAGGCAGGAGCCAGTAAAACAGGGAAGGGTTCATAGCCCATTTATTCAGGAGGGGGTTCAGGAACTCTAGATGTTGATAGAGCTTGGGATATAGGCATAAGACAAGCTTGCGGTCTGGTAGAAGGGACGCAAGGAGAAGCGGTGGCAGGAGCCGACCCCAGGTACCACTGAGCATTTGACAAAATGATTTTTTAATGACTGGGTAGGAAAAAAATGGGTCTCGGCCACTGGGGGACAAAGTAGGGAAACTGAGGCTGATTCTTATGATGCCCCATGTCTTGGAGTATGTATGGCTCTGGTGGGTTGGGGGGGAAGAATCAGGCAGGCAGAACTCTGCCTGCTGCTGTGTGCTGTTCTCACTATCAGTGAAAGTATCCAGGTCACGTGGGGAGAGCTGCTGTTCAAAAAGTGAGTGCTCCCTGTCCCGGAGCGGAGAGTCAGGGTTAGGGGCCAAAGAGATATCCTGCGGATGCAGGAATTGTTGCTGCTCCCTACGCTGGTGTGCTGCAGAGTGTGAAGTCTGAGCGGCAGCCAGGAGTAATTTTAGTTTCACTTTTGCAGGAGCTGAGATCTGTTTGTGAAAGCCCCGCAGGGGGTCTGAATCTTCTTGGGAATAGCAGGCAGGCTCGGTGCTGGGGTGGAACACGTTGTCGGCACCAGGTCCACTGTCGGTGCTGGGGGAACCGGTGCCAAGGAGAGCTTCCCGCTACAGGAAGTAGAGTCCCTGCTTTTGAGCCCCGTGAGAGTTGCTTGTAAAGTGTAGGGGCGGTCAGAGTTGCTTGCTCTCGGCACTGACAGCATCAAGAGTAAAGATGCTGCAGGAGATCCTTTACCTTCTTGAGTATCTCTGAGAGGAGACATTAGGGCTTCCTGCCTCTTCACGTGAGAGGGTGAAGCCGGGCTACCGGTCGGTTCTGACCTTGCAAGGGAGCAGGTTTACTGCCCTGCTCCATAGGCAGCTGCAGAGCTTCTTGCCTCTGCTCCAGAGAGGGTGAAGCCATGTTCCCGGTCGGTTCTGCCTTGGCAGGGGAGCGTAAGGGAGCGGGTTTACTGCCCTGCTCCACAGGCAGCTGTAGAGCTTCTTGCCTCTGCTCCAGAGAGGGTGAAGCCATGCTCCCGGTCCGTTTGGACCTGGCTGGGTAGCGTGAGGGAGAGGGTTTGCCATTGCCCGTCTCCAGAGGTGGCTGCAGCGATTCCTGCATGAGAAGGAGTTTCAGCCGCAGGTCCCTGTCAGGACGAGCCCTGGTTTTGAGGCTTGTGCAGTGGACACACTTGGCAGGGATGTGTGTCTTGCCAAGGCACTTCACACAGTGTGAGTGTCCATCGGACATTGGCATAAAGTCCAGACAGGAAGCACATTCCTTGAATCCTGAAGCCCCTGGCATTATTGCACTAGTAATGTCAGGGGAGAGTGCCTCAGTGGGAGACAAACTTGAAGGGATTTTTTTTTTAAACTTACTAACTATTCAAAAGGAAAGGAAACAACTGGGATATTACTAACTAACTATTTCTATGTTCTTCGTAATTGTTTCCTTCAAAAACCAGGGAAGAGGATCAGCACTGCTCCGAGTCCCATCTTCGGCCAAGGACGGTTGAGGAGGAACTGAGGAGGGTGCGGGATGCACACGCTCAGGAATATTCCAATGGGATGGGAGATACCAACTGAGTACGTGCGTCCCGACCAGGCACTGCTACCGAAAATCTCCGATCAACGGCGCCAGGACGCACTATCACCTACAGTGGAGCACCCATAGGGACAGCCCTTGAAGAAGAAGTGTTCTTGTCTTTAACACTCAGATGCCCAACTCTCGATGGGGTCTAAACCCAAATAAATCCGTTTTATCCTGAATAAAGGTTATACAGGGTAAACTCAAATTGTTCACCCTCTATAACACTGATAGAGAGATATGCACAGTTGTTTGCTCTCCCAGGTATTAATACATACATTGAGTTAATTAATAAGTAAAAAGTGATTTTATTAAATACAGAAAGTAGGATCTAAGTGGTTCCAAGTAGTAACAGACAGAACAAAGTAAGTCACCAAGCAAAATAAAATAAAATGTGCAAATCTATGTCTAATCAAACTGAATACAAATAAGATCCTCACCAATTCCAGAATGCTCCCTTTTACAGACTAATCTCCTTTTAGCCTGGGTCCAGCAATCACTCACACCCCTTGCAGCCACTGCCCTTTTTTCCAGTTTCTTCCAAGTATCCTGGGGGGTGGAGGTGCTCTCTCTTTAGCAAGCTGAACACAAAATGGAGGGGTCTCCCAGGGGTTTAAATAGACTTTGTCTTGTGGGTGGAGACCCCCTCCTCACTCCTATGCAAAGTCCAGCTCCAAGATGGAGTTTTGGAGTCACCTGGGCAAGTCACATGTCCACGCATGACTCAGTTTTTACAGGTAGCAGCCATTGTTTACATGCTACCTTGAACTTCCTCAAGTAGACTTCTTATGTCGATTGAAGCATTCCAAAATCCATTGTCCTTTAAGTGTTTCTTGATTAAGTACTTAATTTCAACATTCCTTTCTCCAGGAACTGACCAAACGCTCTACTAAGGTTATTTAGAACTCAAGCGAGTACACAGCCAACATTCATAACATTCATAACTTCAAATACAAAAATGATACATGCATACAAATAGGATTAATACATTCAGTAGATCAAAACCTTTACAGATATATGTTACATGGCATATGTAGCATAAAACACATTCTAAGTATATTTCCATAGAACATTATGGGAGGTACCGTAACAGTTTTATTCTCTACATGCAAGACCACATCCACATCTTCACACAGATCTATTATTATTAGTCTACAAAATCTATCTCAGAAAACTTCAAAAGCTCATCGATATGAGGTCAAAGATTTTAGAAAGTTAAAATACACTGTGTGGTTAAAAAGGCCTTTTCATTATTTAAGCCCTTGGATATGTATTCTCTGAAGTTATTCTGAAGCCTTTTACATACTCCAGTTGTTGCATCAATAATAAATTGAAGAATATAAAGTGCAGTCTTCTCAAAACATTAGAAATAAATAAAAATGAGAAGGTTTTCCATTTCAAAAAAATCACTCACATCTTTTTAATGCCCTTGGTCTTTCTAATTTATATTCTATTATTTCTATGTCATTATAATTCCTAGCATGTAGTTAGTCTACATAAAACTGGATGTGGGGCAGGTCTTTTGTGGCACAAATAACATTGTTCCCTTCAAGGACAATGTAACAGAAGGTGATCAGTAATTTAGCTAATATGGAAATGGAGGATAAACACTTGTGGGAAAAAATAGTAAAAACAAAATATTATAGCATAATTTTATTTTGTTATGCTTTCTCTGGTATTCCACTTTCACTTTCTAAATGGATTATTACAGGGACAGCAATTTACATAAAAAGATTAAAGAGTACATAAATGTCAAAGATTGCTTCACTGTTCTAAGGGAAAGACTGGAGAGGAATCCTGTCAAGATGTCAAATGAATTTTAAGGAAATGATCAAATGTACTTTGCAGAGGTTGCACAATGCAGAGTATACCATCCAATAGTATGTGTCAGAGTACTCATGCTGTTTCCTAAAATAAGCATGCCTGAAGCTTCTTCACTGTCCCATAACGGTATGAAACCCAGGTCATAGCTCCAAAATGATTAAAGGAAAAGGGAGAGCGCACAAAGAAAAGTGATTACTTTTATTAATTCTGAAGCTTTGCAATTCTTTATTTCATAATTTATTTTGATCTTGCAACTAAGTTTTTATTAGCATCGGTGGGTGGGGGGAGTTATGTAGAGCCAATAGATCTGCAATGATTTTTTAATGCACTAAAATGCCCTATACTCATCAACATTTTTGTTCAACATTTACTACAATATTGTCTTACTGTCTGAAAATGCTGAACTGGAAGTACTTTCAAAAATGTATTAAAGGTTGTCTAGTTTCACAAAGTTTTTATAACTATTGGTGGCTAAGATCCCACTTTCTAAATTCTTGCAGTCATGCGCATCAATGAATCACAATAAATATAGCACATGCCTTCTACATGAATAGCGCACTAGAGGAGCTATTTATCATTGTGACACTGGCAAACCAGGGACCAGCTCATGCCAAAGTCCCCATGCCTCAAATGAATACTGACAAATACGCAACTGAAATCAGTCTATTAGTCTATAAGGTGCCACAGGATTCTTTGCTGCTTCTACAGAACCAGACTAACACGGCTACCCCTCTGATACAAGTCTGGCTCACTTGTGTGTTAGTATTGTTAAAATATATATTAGAATTACAAGAATGTGTTTAGACTTGATTGACTTTTTGTAAGTTGTTACATGCATTAATCTCACTTATACAATCTTTAAGGTAATATTTGAACATTGGTATTGTAAGCTTCTGTAACTATTTAAGTAACTACACAAGAGAGAGAAAATAACTAGCGTGAAGAGTGCATCTGCAACCAAAGGCGTTATGTCCTGTCCAACAGGGAAGGTCCTTTTACACCAGATAGACTATTGTGAGATGTTAAAAAGAACAAGAGACTGTTGTTCTGCAACCCCCACCCCAACCCCTACCCCATGGAGAGAAGTCAAGCTTGGAGCTCAGAGCACATGGAAGATGGGGATTAAAAAACCTCTAAAAAGAAGGAACTAAAAAGATTACTGTGCTGCTTGGACTCTGGAGGGCAAGGTTTCTAGGCATAAGCAAGGGATTCCCAGCTGCTTAGCCCTAAGGACAGAGAGTTTGCTTATTATAGAAGCTTCTATTACTCTTTGAAACTTAAGATTGTAACTCATTTATGTATCTATGTTTACCTGCTTTAACCTTGTAAATAACTCTCTCATTTCTTTTTCCTATTTAATAAATCTGTATATAGTTTATTACAGGATAGGCTATGAACATTGTCTTTGGTGTGAGATCTAAGGTGCAACTGGCCTGGGACAAGTGACTGGTCCTTTGGGACCTGGAGTAACCTAAATATTGCTGTGATTCTTGGAGGGAAGGTTCATCTATCACTAAGGTAGGCTCACCTGGGTGGCGAGACAGATCAGAATATCCCAGGGAGCTGTCTGTGACTCCATGTTAAGGTTGTTACAGTGCCCAAGTAGTTTATTCTTGGTAACTGGTTGGTGAAATCAAAGTCTAGAACTCACAGCCAATTTGGGGTTTGTGTCCTAGTTCTTAACATTCTGCTCTCAGATTGGTATTCATGCTCCTGAGTAACACCAGGTGACTTGACAATCATCTTTTTTCAGCAGTGGCTACATATCTGTGTCAGAACAGGCTGTGTTGTGACAAGATTATAAATCCTCTGTGAACTGATATCAATATCAGCTGGTATAATACTGCATTTTTGTAAATGTTAGAATGTTTAAGAAATCTGAAAAAAATTGCAAAGTTCCATAATCACTTAGGATTGTTTTCAAAATTGAAAAAATATTTGAATATTTTCTTATTGTTTAAAGCATTACAGTTGTATTGTCAAAGTTGTGTAGTCTGCCAGGACACAACCTGCCATTAAAGGAAGAATACATTTTTATAGCCCCATCTGATGACTTGCAGCCCTAAAAATTGTCTATACTGTTTTGTTAAATATTCCATTGACAATTAATTGCTAAATCTCAAAAAAGAGCCCCTAATCACATATTGGACTTCTATTAGTAAACAGTACTTCATGTCCCATCGATTATGGAATTATGAGATAACTGCTAACTTTTGTAGGAGTATTCAGAAGAGCTCTCATGTTATTTATGTCTGGAGTATAATTTGCCAATAGATAGTAACATCCTTCTTCAACTGTGGGCATGGGAACTGGACATGGCATTCCAGTAGCCCCAGTGCCAAACAGTAAAATAATCTCTCCTCTCAACTGAGATTACTGTTTATGCATCCCAGGATCACATTAGCTCTTTTGGCCACAGTGTCCCATTGGGAGTTATGTTCAGCTGATTATCCACTATTACCTCCAAATCATTTTCAGAGTCACTGCTTTCCAGGACAGAGTCCCCCATCCTCTAACTACAGCCTACATACTTTGTTCCTTGATGTATACATTTACACTTAGCCATATGAAAACACATATTGTTGGCTTGTACCCAATATACTACGCAATCCAGATTGTGCTGAATCAGTGACCTGTCCTCTTCATTATTTACCACTCCCTCAATTTGTGTGTCATCTGCAAACTTTATCAGTAATGACTGTTTTCTTCCAGGTCACTGATAAAAATGTAAAATAGCATAGGTCAAAAACCAATCCTTGCAGGACCCACTGGAAACATGCCCATTTGAGAACAATTTCCTGTTTACAATTATATTTTGAAACCTATCAGGCAGCCAGTTCTTAATCCATTTAATGTGTGCCATGTTAATTTTATATCATTCTAGTTTTTTAATCAAAATGTCCAGTAGTACCAACTCAAACACCTTACAGAAATCTAAGTATATTATATCAATACTATTATTTATAATATCAAAAAAAATATCAAATTAGTTTGTCAGGAACTATTTTCCTGAAACCCAATTTTCCAAAAACCAATTTTCCACAAACTATTATATATCAATACTATTATTTATAATAGTATTATATTATATTATATTATAGTAATATATTATATTATAGTAATATATTATATTATATTATTTATAATATAATATCAATACTATTATTTATAATATAATACTATTATATATCAATACTATTATTTATAATATCAAAAAAAATATCAAATTAGTTTGTCAGGAACTATTTTCCACAAACCCAATTTTCCAAAAACCAATCCTTGCAGGACCCACTGGAAACATGCCCATTTGAGAACAATTTCCTGTTTACAATTATATTTTGAAACCTATCAGGCAGCCAGTTCTTAATCCATTTAATGTGTGCCATGTTAATTTTATATCATTCTAGTTTTTTAATCAAAATGTCCAGTAGTACCAACTCAAACACCTTACAGAAATCTAAGTATATTATATCAATACTATTATTTATAATATCAAAAAAAATATCAAATTAGTTTGTCAGGAACTATTTTCCACAAACCCAGATTGATTTGTATTAATTACACTACCCTCCTTCAATTCTTCATTAATCTGGTCTTCTATCAGCTTCCCCATTATCTTGCCCGGCACATCCTGGTGTCTCTTTTTAAAAACTGGCACAACATTAGCTTTCTTTCAGTCTCCTAGAATTTCCCCAGTGTTACAAAAATTATTGAAAATTTACATTAATGGTCCTCCAAGCTCCTTATCCAGCTCTTTTAAAACTCTTAGATGTAAATTAGCCAGACCTGCTGATTTAAAAACATCTAACTTTTATATTTTCTTTTTAAACATCCTCCAGCGATATCAGTGAATGGAAAGAGTGTTGTCAACACCATATGATGAGACCGTATCGTCTGTTTTTCTACAAATACAGTACAGAAATATTTACCGAACTCCCCTACCTTTTCTGCATTATTCCTGATAATTCTACCATGTTCCTCTAGTAATGGACCAATATCATTGTCAAAATTCTCTGTGTTCTTAATATATTTTTAAAACTCCTTCTTTCCCTTAACGCTATCGGCCATAGATTTCTCGTGGTGTAACTTAGCTTCCCTTCTGCAATTCCTAACTTCTGATTTACATTCATTATTACCAACTTTCCCTTTCTTCAATTAGTTTTTTATAATATATTTATACACACACACGCGCATGACCTGCAGTCATGACTACTAAACATCTGGGGAATAATCTGAGTGCTACAGAGAGGCCAGAAGGCAATGATTTGCACAGGTAGTGGCTGTTATCAATGCAGAAACAAGGATATACTAAGTTGGCCAGTCTGATCAATACCAAATCCCTTCAAGACTTCTCTGTAACCTCATTAATTAGCGGAAAAACCAGGAGTCAGGTATCTGAAGAAATTATGAAATCTCTGCTGAAGCTACCATGTTCTGCCTTCTTGATGCCAGCAGGTATTGATGCTTAGATTAGCCACATCTTTCTAGCAGGGTGCAACGAGCTCCACTGATGAGTAAGGTTATCTTCCCCTTCTCCTGGGTCTCCAAAATAGAAAGAGACAATAAGTCTTTCCTGAACTGTGGCACTCTTCAGTTCTAACAACTCCACTATTTGAACTAGCAACTTCTGAAACTGTCTACAATCATCAAGAAGCTATACCAATGAGGATATTAAGGACATTAGCAGAAGATACTGTACTTTCCTTATCAGTAGCAAAAGACTGGTTGATATCATCCTGTGCTTCATGCCTATTTACCCTGGATAAGTAATTGTGAATGCTATCCAACAGCGAAGAAAGATGGACAGTTTAAGAACTGAAGAGGAATTGGCACCATGTAATAGACGAAAGCAAATCAGCACAAAGGAAGTCACATTGTCATCACAAGAGGGAGAACCTGATAGATACTAGGGACCTGGGACTGCCTTTGTGACCACCAAGTCCTCCAAGAATTGCCAGTGGGTCCCTGAAACAGAAACTAGCACCATGAAAATCCCTGCCACCAAAATTGCCTTGGTAGCAACAGACGCAAACAACAAAGTCACCTTTTTTGACAGGAAATACAGGACAGAGTGTTCCACTGACTTTGTACTGAATGATGCTAACAGACCCTGCACCAAAGTTTCTGCTCTCTCATTTTAGGAAGCTCAGAGTTTGAAAACAGACAACTTTATCCCTTCACAGGAGTAGGCCCTTGACTTGAGAACAAATCTAAGGGCCTAGTTTAGGACAGACTGGAGTCAAGCGTGCTTGTCTTTTGGTGACTGAGGCATAATATATTAAACACAATGAAAAATGCCTGAATAACGGCCGTCACCAAGGCACACCAGACAATGTGTAAGTGTATCCATCTCCAGGAAGGCTGAGGGGTATGAGATACACTGTTTAAATTGTTTCACCCCACACTGGTCTTTGGGATTCAGACCAGATAGGATAACCCGAAAACATGTAGGAGCTGATTTGGGAATGTAACTGTACAACAGCACAGAAACTAGACAAAACCTTTTAAAACAATATACAATTACTAGTAAGAACTAGTAAATCTACTAACACTACTAAAATATACTACTAGTACAACAAGAAAACAAACCGAAACTCCAGGAACGGAAGGAAGTTTCCTATGCCCACAGCTAGTCACACAAAAGGAGGAACTGAGATGACTGGGGACTGCACAAACCTTTATAAACTCAAAGAAGAATTTTAATTATTCTTCAGTGTGTACTCAAACAACAGTAGAGATTTTATTGTAGGATTGCTCACAAAGTAGAACAGCTGTCATAGCTCTTTTACAGTTCAAAAGTGCGTAGATACTACAATGATGAGTATAATACAAAACCAGAAAATACAGAAACCATACAGAGCATTAAATATCTGAAACAAATAGATAAAGAATTACAACAATGAAATCACAAACAGACTGAAGGAAAAAAAGATATAATTTTGGGCTCTTCAGTCTTAACAATATCCCTTTAAACCAAGCAGGTTAGTCTGAACACATTTACTTAAACTTCTAAAATGAAATCATAAGCTTTGTCATGTAATATTTAGATAGCAATATTTTATGTACATTACATTAGTCTTCAATTCTGCAAACACTATGAACAGTAACCTAGAACATTTTGTACTGTTTTCTTCCTGCTTGCATCAGTGTCTTATAAAACCTTGATTTCTAAATTCAAAGCACTCTCTTAAATAGGACAAACAAGTATGTCAACAAGAACAGAAGGAACCTCCATTTACATAGCAACTTCAGTAACTGTTGAAATTACTTAGGAGTTAAGCAGAATAGACACGACTTCACATCTAAACCAGACAGTGCAACTGAGGTCAAGTGTTAATGTGTTTTCAATAATTTTAGATTAATTCTACTGAGCAGTTATAAAGGAAGGTAAAATTATAATCATACACGTGTCTTTGTCTTGAACTGTACCTTTCTCTAAGGTGACACAGAATTAAAAGTTTCTCTAGAAGGCCTGTCTTTTAATTATGACATGACCTAGGTCTGCCAAATAAATTCACAAATGCTTAAACCAGTGAATCTTCATAAGAGAAGTCAAGAAAGTATTCATATACAACAGGAATGAGTAGCAATGTGCATTTAAGACTGCAAGTTGTGACAGAAAGAAAGGCACAAAATTTAATCCATCCCTTCAAATTTTCTCAGCACACACAGGCAAACATAAAAAATAAATTCTTGTTGGGAGCAAAAATAGAAACATGCTTTACTTTCTTGTGACTGGTATTGCAAAAGATCTGAGATTATGGTTTAGGAAAGTGATCCTGAATTATACATTGTCATTTTACAACATTTATAGAAATCATAACAAAGTTGCTTTACAAATGTCTGAAACTAATTATTTTTCTAACTAAGCACAAATGGCTACTTCAGAACTACGTCCAGAGTTGAAATGGAAAGATTTAGTTCTTAATTATACAGGGCTGGTTGATGTGTGAGATAATGGCTGAGTGGATACCAAAGACCTAGCTACTGGAAGGAAATATGAAGATTGTTAGCTCTCTCAAATTGTGCTTTGCTGATAAGGCCTCAGCTGGAGTACTGTCCCCTCTTCTGAGCGCCACATTCCAGGCAAAATGTAGACAAACTGGAGAAAGTCCAGAGAGGAGCAACAAAAATGATTAAAGGTTTAAAAAACATGACCTATGAAGAAAGATTGAAAAAATTGGGTTTATTTAGTCTGGAGAAGACAGAGGAGATATAACAGTTTTCAAGTACATAAAAGGTTGTTACAAGGAGGAGGGTGAAAAATTGTTCTCGTTAACTTCCAAGGATAGGACAATAAGCAAGAAACTTGAACTGAAACATGGGAGGTTTAGGTTAGACATTAGGAAAAATTTCCTAACTGTCAGGATAGTTAGGCACTGGAATAAATTGGCTATGGTGGTTGAAGAATCTCCATCACTGAAGGTTTTTAAGAACAGGTTAGACAAATACTTGTCAGGAATGGTCTAGTTATTATGTAGTCCTGCTGTGAGTGTAGGGGACTGGACTAGATGACATCTTGAGGTCTCTTCCAGTCCTACACATCTATGATTCTATGACTATATAGGCCTCTTATTGTACGTATAGCGCTTTATAAGGTTTCTTGTTTCCTTCTATTTAACAATGACTTCTTGACTATAAGGTGAAGTTCAATTTCAAATTTTGATTGAAATAATGCCGCATTTAAGACCGGAGAAATGAAGAAATACTTAGATCTGGTTTTCAATGCGCATCAGTGTCTTCAAGTTATAAATAGAAATAATTACCATTAAAATAGTTCTCCCAAACTTTATAAAGACACTATTGTTTAAAAGAATGCTGTTTTCCTTCTGAATACTTTTATAAGCAGCACAGCTTCACGGAGAAGGAAACCAATCTCATGGTCTATGGGTTACTGAGCCAGGAACAGATTCTACCTGGAAGGTGCAAAAAAGAAGGAAGAGACGAACGAAGTATAAGAAAGCTTTGTCAGGCTCAGAATGACATCCTTCCAGAAGGATGGTATGTGGGTACTTGCAATGCAGACCCTGGAGTCTGATTGGGATGAATCTTCAGTGCTCTAACAAAAAGACTGTAAACAGCTCAGGAAGCTACAGAGTAATGAGCAATAATGAGTTATTAGTTAAGTGTTTTGGAAGCTAGAGTAATCACTTAAGAGGAACTGAGGAGTCTGCTATCTTAAAGAAGTCAGTGAAGCACTAACTGAATGAGATAGTTCTGATTAGCCTACAAACTGCTTAACATTTCGTTTATAATTGCAAAAATCATGGTTTAAAAGGTTAAATGAAATGCAGCAAAGTGTTCTACTTAACAAAATACATAGAATAGATGCATACCTTAACAACAGGATTCAGCAGAACTACACCTGATTTCTTCGTAATTACTTGTTTTGTTGTGTAATGATGGTCTATAAGCTGAGGAATAGTTGGAAACCCAGTTCCTTCAAATCGGTACTGATTCTGCAAAGGGGGGGAAAAAATCAGTTTCAGAACAGCTCCAATGAGGAAATGCAAAAGATGCAATTAGCAACTCTTACTCACGAATAACAGAAAAGTTTAATTTCATAGGATTAAATCTTGGTCCCACCCAAGTCAATACAAAAACTTCCAGCGACTTCAATGGGACCATGATATGGGTCATAACAACTACAAAAAATATCTATTCATTCAATTAGCATAGCATAATAAAATAAACATAGATCTCAACTCTTAAATTAAAGTTAGAAAGAAGGAAGTCCTTGTGATTCAACAGATGGCACAGTAGCAGTGACTTTGAGACATATTAAATATGAATAAAAGGATATGCAATAAAATATTGCCAAGTTAAAGAACAAAAAACATTTATTTTAAGACCATGTCTAAACATGTAAAGTGTATAAAATAAGCATGTATTGCAAAGAATATCTTTGAAAACCTAAAACACAGGGTAAATTTCAGCTCTCTAGGTCAGAAACAAAATTGAGGAACAGGGGCCAAATCTTAATTCACCGTGCAATGTAGTCTCCAGGCAATGTATGATAAAAGTGACGAATGATTCACTGACACCCAAAGAATAAAATTTTTGTCAGGTCTTTAATAATAATAAAATAAATAAACAAATAAATAAATAAATAAATAATGTGTGACCAGCACAGACTTCAATAGCACCTAGGAAAAAAGCCCAGCCATCACCATACTTCAGAAATGCTGAGTGAGATGAAAGGCATTTTTGTCTCCCCATCTCTGTTTTTCCTATCATTCTGTCTCTCTCTCTTTTTCATTTTAAATATTAAAAAAAGTTCCTGCTGTGGCTACTGTAACTCTCTTGCCATCATGCTGGAATTGTGTAGATTCTTTTACAAGCTGTACTTCCTATCACAGAATGTCAGGAAGCATTGTATCTTTAGGTGCGGAGAAAGAATGCAAGTGACATAGGTACACTAGTGGCTGCAAGGGCAGTGATAAGAGATTTAGAAAATTCTTTGTGAAAAAACCTGTACTGATCAGTTCAGCCTCTTACAGTCCTGAATTCTGTACAGGATTTCAGTGACTAGTATAAGGGATAGGCTATTTGTGCCTCTATAAATGCATAGTTATCTCCATTTATTTCCTACTCAGCACTTTCCACAGCATAAACATTGCCATAAACAATGTGGCCATAAACATTTAGTACAAGTAAAGCCAAGGACTGGAATAGTAAAAGTGATGTAAATTGAGATTCAGGTTCATTTGCACTGATGGGCAAAGAAAATTAAATACTACTACTAAAGAATTGTTTTTAATCTACAGTAAAATACTTTGCAAGTGCACTCAGTATACTAGGGCTCTTATGGAAAATTACTTTTTGGAAACTACAATAACTGCCTGCCAAGGTATTATCATTTTTTAGGCAAGCAAAAACAACAGGCCAGTTTGAACAGATGAACATTCTCTTTGTATCCATCCACTGCTTGTCTTTACTTTCAAGGCCTTTCATGGTGTTCCTGCACCCTACCTATCATCTCTCATTCACTGTCAAAATGTTGACCCTGATCATCCCATGATGTCAGCCTTTGCTGCCCATTTCTAAATTTTCAAGCAAGCACCTTCATGCTTTTTCCTATGCTGCCCTCACACCTGGTAAGTGTGAAACAGCCACAAAAATCACCTCATTATTTTCCTTCCAATCCCTCCTGAAAACTCTTTTCTTCTGATGCCTACAGATAAATTGACAAGTTAGGCTGCTGGAATGCAGAAATCACTGCCTAGTACGCTAACCAATATTATTGTATTGATTCAATTGTTGCAATCTTTCTATTCATAACCGTGTGTTTTCTCCTAGCTTATATGTAGGTTGTAAGTTCTTCGGGGCAAGAACCATTTTTTCTTCTGTTTGTACAGTGCCTGCCCAATGGAGTCCTGGTCCATTACTAGGGCTCCTAGGTGCTAAAATAATACAAGTAATAGAGAATAATTTGGAAATTGATTAACACTGAATGACAGCAATGTATTTAGATGCTTAATAATAGTAATTCTTATTCATATTTACAGGGTTAAACTGATGACCAAATTTGGCGTCAAGGAGGAATTTTTCACTAATACTTAATGGAAAGGAACTGGAACTTCCTTTTCGCAAATATCATGGAACAGACAAAATTCATTACAACTAGGAGGTATATTCCCAGATCCATCAATTTCTTTACCAGAAATTTAGCAATCAGCAATTTTGAATATTAGGACATTTTTATTATTATCATTATTATTATTATTCTTTACTATTTGTATTGCAGTAGCTCCTAGGAGCCCCATTCATGGACCGCTGTAAAAATATGTAACAAAAATTGGCCCTGCCCCAAAGTGCTTACAATAACTTCTTAGTTGCTTAAATGGATTTAAGAATTTCACCTCAGACACCAAAGTCTGAAAGTTTTCAGCATAAGATATTAATTGTTATAAAAAGTTGGCACTCATTAGCCGAAAGAGGTGCTCCTATATTAACAAGTGTAATGTCCACTGAGGAGGATAAATGGCCTCTGTAATTAACCGCAATACATTCTCTGTATTCCATACTTTTAAATATATATATATATATATATATTGGACCCTATAGTCAAAGTTGTTTTTGTCAGGAAATATTTAAGTTTATAAAAAATATACATTCATTTCTTAAAAGTTCACTTTTAGTTAAAAACAAATTAGCAATTCCTATTTCTTTTTCACAGATTGCCTGACAAATTGATTGATCAATGGCTGCATCTGACCAGTTCAACATTTTAAAACACTGGTCAAATCAAACAGGCTATTTAAACAGCTGGACTACTGTCACAACAGCTGTACATTGCACTGTTCTAGAGTCTTGGATTCAGAGACAAATTCACATCAACAGAGACCAGGCTTGTCAATGATATGAGACAATGCTGATGTTGTTACACAATGTGATGGAGGTTTTAGCCTCACACTTCTATTCATGTGTAGTCGCAACTGGGGAATCTAAAAATCAAATCTGACAGCTGTCCCTGAAAAGACATACACCAGGCCCTTCCACTGAGAAACAATACCACACAGAGACAGCTATTCTAGTGAGGGATGGCAGGTGAAACTGGAGTGAGAATGCAAGGAGATATTCTTATCCATGAATAAAGAAATAGGAAATAACGTAGATCTCTGGGGATTGTGCACACAAAACTAGGAAAATTCATGTAGTTTTGAAAATGTCTTATGCTTATATTTTGATCTATCGTTTGGAATGTATGTTAACAAAGAGAAGCAAAATAAAAAACATAGTTTGTGTCAGCTCATTTGTATCCTATTTGTGAAATCAGACATATGAATTAATATAACAAATAGTGATCACATGTCCATTTCCGATAGGAAACATCAAGAAAAGTGGCACTGGAACAATACAAGAGTCCTAAAAAAAGGACACTGAAGAAATGAATATGACAGGATTGTGATATTGATGCAAGGGAAAAAATATTTTTCTGATTTGTGTCATTTCAATTGTTTTGTAAGTTGCTGAAATTTCTTCAGGCAATGTATCTCTACACTTGTGTGGTATTAAGTATTGAAGTTTGGGGTACTGGGGAGAGAACATGAAAGTGAGAGATGCTGTGTAGTAGTCTCTACATCTATAAAACTGGTAAAAGCTAGGAAATTTTATGTCAGTGCACCCAACAGTTAAATAATTCTTTGTAAAGGAATCTGATGGAGTTGGCAGCTAAAATATAACTATCCTGCTGTATATCATTGCAAGACTTTCAACAGCATATTTTTGGATGGTTTTGTTATAGAACTATCTGAATACAGATTATCTTTTACCAAGTCCAGCTCTGATGCAAAACTCAGTCAATAAAAACTTCTCTGGGTTTTCCCAGTAGCCATTATACTTTTCTATTCTCTTTAATACCCACGCCTTATTAGATGGAGAACTTAGTAGCACTCTTCCTTCCAACAGAAGCGTGTGGATAGCTTCTTCTGAGACCAACACTAAGCCAAAACTGTCTATGAAACAAAAATCAGGAGATCCTGAAACAGTCAACTCAACCTATAAACAAGCCAATATTTGGTCACAGCCTTGGGAGTAAGAGCCTTGAAACCAAATCTCCATCCTGACAACAATGATCAGCTTAACTCCAGTACAGAACAAAATTATATGAGTAATAGTTTTAACTTTTGGTTAAAAGAATACATTTTCCTTTCCAATCTATCATATTCTATAACGTGAAATTTACCTAAATTCGTACAATAAATTCACAGGTTACAATTTACTATACATTCCACATAAAGCCCAACACTAGTCGATACAAATTTACTGACATGAGAAAAAGGTCAACTCATCCTTGGTCTAAATTTAGAGATTACAGTTTGAGAAAACATCTCATGACTTTCCCCAAGCCCACAGAGACTGGCTGTGAAACATTTAAAACTAAAAGATTTTAACTAAATTTGGCATCTCAAACACCATTTGGTTGTGGCCCTGGGATGAAAACCTGACCCCGGTGAAGTCAAAGGGGCCAGGGTTTTACCCCAGAATCTAATAGAAATCATGCTATCTACTAATCTACTTGCTATCTTGCTGAAATAACTGTATTATGAATATACTAACAATAAGTTATTTTGATATAGAACTTATTTTAACGCAAGATAGCATCTGGCTTATAGAGTCTTCTGTAAAGGTTTCATATTGTAGCTATCATATTTTATGTTACTGCAAGGCTCAAAAATGCCAGTTAAAATATTTATTTTCAAATACTTTTCATAGAGTACATATACGTGATTGTCACTGTATTAACTTTCACTTTGCTGTGCAAATTATTTCTAAAGCAAAATAGTGTAAAACTGGAAAGATCTGCTAGGGAGTATGAGAATTATTTAGTCCAAGTATGTGGCTAGTCTCTTTTATTACAGCATTATCCCAAAATGAAGAATTAAGTGAGATCTGTGTCGTTGCACTCTATATGATTTTATGAAAATATGCTAATGAGTGTGAATATGATGTAACTGGAATATGCTTCATGCAAAAGGTCTCCTGTAAGGTATCATTACAAAGCTTATAATCTACTGCGTGTGGTCATCCTATTTGTATGCATGTATCATTCTTGAGTCTGAAACTATAAATATGAAATATAACTCTGAGGGCCTATTGTAGTTATGCAAAATGTGGGCCATTAATGGTGGGTTTGGAATCTTGATGGCTCCCATCAACGAGGACAATTGACTGTGGATGGCTCTGTTTGCTTGCAGACCTTCCTGCGAGTCAGGCTGGGAGGAATGAAGGCTTGGGGTCTCACAGGACATGTGACCATGTCACCTGGTACTGAAATCCATCTTAAACCTGGTGCTTTTCCATTTAGGAGGAGCGGTGGGAACCCAGAGAGACAAAAGATTCCCACCTTGTGCCAAAGCTATATAAGGGGGTGAAACAAAACAAAGGGGGCTGCAATCATGAGAAATCCCCTAGCTACCACATGAGCTGGAACAAAGGCTATACCAGGGGAAAGGATTGTACCCAAACTAGGAAGGCATCCAGTCTGTGATAGAAGCTTAATGAAACAGCTGAGGGTGAGATTTTATCTGTATTCAGTTTTCTTATTGTACTAAGCTTAGACATGTGTGTTTTATTTTATTTTGTTTGGTAATTCACTTTGTTCTGTCTGTTATTACTTGGAACCACTTAAATCCTGCCTTTTGTATTTAATAAAATCACTTTTTACTTATTAATTAACCCAGAGTAAGTATTAATACCTGGGGGGGGCGCAAACAGCAGTGCATCTCTCTCTATCAGTGATATAGAGGGTGAACAATTTATGAGTTTACCCTGTATAAGCTTTATACAGGGTAAAACGGATTTATTTGGGGTTTGGTGCTGGAGACAGGAACACTTCTTAAGCCGGTTTCAGTTAAGCCTGCAGCTTTTGGGGGATATGGTTCAGACCTGGGTCTTTGTTTGTAGCAGACTAGTGTGTCTGGCTCAAACCAAGCAGGGCACTGAAGTCCTAAGCTGTCAGGGGAAACAGGCTCAGGAGTAGTCTCAGCACATCAGTTAGCAGTTCCCAAGGGGTTTTCTGTGATCCAACCCATCACAAGGTCCACTGACTTTCTGTGGATCATATGAAGGTTTCTGAGTCATTGTTGCCACAGTCTCTGTTTATACAGGGTCAGTTACTTGTTTAGAGGAAGCTACAACTGGGATTTCAGAACAAACAAACAAAGAAAATTTCTGTCCTATTCCCAAAGGCCCAAATTAATCTCAGTCAGTATCAACTTATTCCAGGCTTATGCATATAACATGCTATAAAAAAAGACAAAAACAGAAGTCTTGGACCAAGGAAAGTTTGGCACTGTGCAGTGAACATTGAGGAATAGTCACTCAATAAAAAGTATCAGAGGGGTAGCCGTGTTAGTCTGGTTCTGTAAAAGCAGCAAAGAACCCTGTGGCACCTTATAGACTAACAGACGTTTTGCAGCATGAACTTTCGTGGGTGAATACCCACTTCTTTGGATGCAACATCTTCTTTCGTATTCACCCACGAAAGCTCATGCTGCAAAACGTCTGTTAGTCTATAAGGTGCCCCAGGATTCTTTGCTGCTTTTACTCAATAAAAAAATACCTTATTTGCCCCAAATTTGCCTGATACATTCCTTGATTGTTTCAACAGCTGACCAGCCCACTCTCTCATTGCTTTAAGGTGCATTTTTGAAAGTATGTGTGTTATGCATCTTAATATATTTCAAACTATCACTGAACTCTACGGGAAAGCCTGATTCCTGTAGTGCATGGTGTGCAGCCCTTCCTAGTGCTAACTATCTGTACCTAGTTCCTCCCCTTTGCTGCAAAATCAAGTAAGTTTCTTTTCTATACTTCTTGGGAAAGCTCTATTTACTCACCTCCTTTGAAAAGTGCTTTGAGATCTACTGGTGAAAAATACTGCAAGATCTAGACAGTAGTATTATTTATGAATAGGGTGTCAGATTTTTGACTGATGGATGATAAATGCTAATTTCAAATTATTTACTATGATCAGAGCAATATATATTACACATAATATATAAGATGCATGTGCACACGAGAAAACAAATTCATATTTCTCTCTCTCAGTCTACTGGTTCCAGAGTCCTACTCAAGACTCTTTAAGGCTGGTCTACACTGTGAAATTATGTCAGTATAACTACGCTGCTCATGCGTGTGAAAAATCCACATCCCTGATGCCATTGCCAATTTTGGTTGGACGTATTCCTGGAGCTTTCATCAATGATATTTTAATTAAAAATTAATCTTTATTTCTTGAAGACTTAAGAGCAATCCTGGAGGGTTAGCAACCCTAATCCCTGAGCAACACAGTTAAACCTACTTGGCCCCCGATCTAGACAGTGCTAGGTCAAAGTTAGAAGTCTCCTGTCAATCTAGCTGCGACCCCTCAGGGAGGTAGATTAGGTCAATAGGAGATAGTGTCTTTACTGCAATCTTACAGTGGCACAACTACAGTGTGTTGAGTGTAGACAAGCCCTAAATCACATCATTTTCAAGTCCTAGTAGAGTATCATCTGAGATATTGCAAGAAACTATAAAGCAACCCTAACTAGGGGTTTAGCAGATGCTTAATATTGATGGGTCAGAGCCAGAGTGCTAAGCACCTTTGGGATTGAGCACACCTTCTTTATACAGAGGTATGCTCAGTTTTAAAGCATTTATTTTCATATTTAGGATTTGAAGACACTCCAGAATATCACTGGCTATATAAAATTATGGTAAAGTAGTGTTAACGTTTGTGACCAGATTTTCTCCTACTGGAAAACTTCCTGTACATTAACAATAACCAGAATGACACCTTCCTAATCAGTGATCTTCCACAATCTCTCCTTCCTTTATATGGGTCTAATGAAATCATTGGGCCCATTAAAATAGACATAATTGAACAAATTGGGGAGTGCAACAGGTAAAAAAAATTAATTCAAAAGAAAGAAAAGAAATTCATTAGCCAAAGTGGTTTTTAGGACAAACTGCCCAAATTCACCATTTTTTCCATAAATAATATTCATATAAGAATAACGGAAGAAATCTTGTTCCTTCCTCCACAACAGCAACCTTCTACAGAACTTTTGTGGTTCTGCTCAGCTAAAGAGAACAGGATTCCTGTAGGGTGTGCGCAGCTTCTAGGCAGCACAGAGCTCAATTCACAGCAGCACATAGGAGACAGAACAAATCTTTTGCTATGTGAACTTTCCCATCCACAAGGAGGCTACTGTGGCTCTGGAGTTTATTTAACCTTCTCCTATAGTTTGTTAGGCTGTTTTTGTTTATTTTTCCTTTTTCAAACTCAAAAATACCTAAGACAATTTCCATAAACTGTACAAAAAATTGGTTTTAGAACAGAGATCACCCATGGAAAATTTCAGCCCCAAGAGTGAATGTTTCAGAAAATTATGAGCACGTGAAAAGAGGGCTGGGGTTACACTGAAATTGCTTTGGAACCTGAGCTATCATACCATTATCGAGCACTAACTATAAAAAAAGCAGTGGGGGAATAAAAAAAATTATTGTACATATATAATACATTTGAATTAGTAGTTTAATTGTCTGAAGTTATATTTATAGAAGTAATTTTCTGCTTTCTAACAGGGAAGAAAAAACATGCAATAACTTCACACCTTTCTTTTATTCTTAAAAATATTTGACTAACATTGTTTTTTAAAATTTCAGCACCTAACTCAACATAGGAAACCAGAGATTACCATATTTTTTAACAGATTTCATACTGGCCTTTCCATATGAGAAGGCTAACAACCTACTTCATAGTAAATCTTCTCACATAGTTTTATCCGTAGTAAATAATGTATTTTATTCTGAACTACTTATCTGAAATAATTCTTCAGTTAAATACAAGCTGCCTGACATGAAATAAACATTCAGTACTACATCAGAGACGTACATCAGCATATTGTATGATAAAGTGTCTCCGTTGTCCATCTGAAAACACAGAAAGGACATATTCACCAGGTTTCCCGTGGCTCTCTCGCACCAGGAAGTCTCCTTGCTGCTTTAACAGCTCCTGGGCTTCTATTCGTGGAATTGCACCATGATACCAATCTTGCTCAGCCAATGGTTTCTCGCTGGTTGATATTACATCAAAGAACTTTAAAAAATATAAAGGAAAAGAAGTTAGCAAACTGTAACCCATTTTATGTTTTCTCTTTTCATTAAATTCATGATAGACTGTGACAAACACTTTCACACTTCTCTCTAATTGTCTATTTAATACACCTATTCTCAGAATCAAAATGAACTGAACAACTTTTTAAAAAATAGAGGCATATGTATATATGAAAGCTCAGCACAGATTTCTGAAAATACAGACGACAGGAATATCAATAGTACTACCAAGGCAATTTCATTTTTACTTTTAAAAAAACCCTCTTTCTTGGTTGAATTATCTTTCTCACCCTCAAACTTGCTTGAAATGCTCTTAACCTTTGAAATGAACTATTTCCTTACCCAATGAGAAAGAGGTTAGGAATTTATGAGACATTATGGGTGGAATTTTCAAAAGCACTGATTTTCACCCCCCCCCCCATCACCAAAAGCCTGTAACCAAGTAGCAGCATTAGGAACCAAGTTTTTCTAGCAGTTTAGCAGTCTCTCAGCATATGCGCAGTGTGCCCAGCCATTTGATGGCATCGTCATCAGCCAGGTGAAGAGACGGTAGTAATTTAGTATTTGTATTGAAATTGAACACACAGGCCTACCCTCATTGTACTTGTGAACTTAATTGAGAATTCTGAGGTAAGACATACAATAATTATTATTTTTTATAGACTGCAACTGGAGTATGACGAGCTTTTTTAATATTTATCTTTGTAATTTATGTATGTATTTATTTATTTAATATATGCTAGAATAGGTCATTGTTGGTTTTACAAAAAAGTCTAGTTTTCAATAATCAGGTCAGATCTATTTGTTAGGGCTAGACAGTGCAACTCCATGTTGGTGAGCACTTACACGAGCAGTCCCAATGAAATCATGCAAGTACTCGCTATTACAAGGTGGGCTGTTTGTTTTAAATTAGGAACTCCATTTTGTTTTGTGTGTGGAACATATGTCTAAACTTGCCAAGGAAAGCCCTGCCCAGGAAGGGTGTCTGACACCTTGCTGAAAGTCCATCATGGAGAGTCATCTAGAGCTATCAACTCTGAAAGTCTCAACTACTGACCCATGAGCATGGAACAATGATTTTTCTACACACAGGGCTGCACGCGGGACAGGGGAAGGGGCCTGAATCAACCCAGTGGAGGATATGGGAAGGAGAGCGCACAACCACTTCAGAGGGGGTACTGCTCTGTGCAGGATGCCAACCATCCCCACATATAAAGAGATCTTGCTGGAGATAGAGGGTGAACAAAAGGGACTCTGTCAGCCTGAAATGCTGACAAACATCAAACTCACAGAAGGGGCAAGATCAGAAATGGGAAGGGCGCATTCTCAGGAATTTTTGTTGTTGTCAAAGATGTGCAATTTTAAAGTAATCTTAGAGTAAAGTTTCTGCAGCTAAGAAATAAAGTCCTTTGCTAAGCACGTGTTCCCTTGCCTTCCTGCCATGTTGTCCCCAAAAGGGTTAAACTAGAAGTCCAGAATGCCCGCAACCTAGGTGGAGTTCTAGGGAAGTGCACCTGGGAAGGCTTGAAAGGTTCAGGAACTAATCTTGGGATGTAGGGTGGCTGCAGTCACAGTGCCTCAGAAGGTCTGAGCCTGGGAATATGTCCTATCGACCTAGACCTAGAAACAATTACTAGTCTCTACCCAGACAGTTTAGAAGGATGTGAGACCCAGCAAATAGGTCCATTCACAAGAGATTGGAGATTGTAGAGAGGGGAAGGTAGCCAGGTTGTAAGGCTTACCGCATGAGTAAGGGTGACACAATCTAGCCTTTAGTGAATAGAGGGTGAATTTGTCACTCAACTCTGTTTGCTAATAGGTCCTTTACAGAAAAGAAGAATACAGCAATACTTCCCAGAATATCATATTTTCTTCCTAATTTTTAATATTACCATTCAAAATCAGTTAAAACCCAAGATCAAATTTCTCCATCATTATTAAAATTCAATAATACCAAAGATATTCTCCACTGAAATTACCTACATATAAAATAAATTACCTACATATAAAATAAAATTTTCAAATTACAAAGAAAAAATGTCTTATAAAAGGTTAAATTAGTTCAGTTTTTGTGAAAGATGCTGGGATTGAGAGCCCAAAAGATTGAGACCTCACTGAATATTCACAGAAAAGTTTCAGTATAGTTTCAAGGCAACAAAATCTTCCGCACATCACCTCAGTGCTACTCTGGAGAGAACTTCTCTAGTGGTATAAGATAGGGAGGTTTCAATACATAATCAGTTCATGGCCTTCCTGCTGAAATGTGCTACAAAAAGTGCCATTTGTGATGGACTCTGTAATGTGGACACTAGTTCACTAAGAAGGAAACAGACTAAGCCACACAGCTCAGTTTATAGAACACAAACAAGCCAGTCATCAGATGGTAACAGTTTCTCACTTCCAACCTGCATCACGTCTGAACCAATGTCCAGGACTGTACCATTACCTGTCCCCAGCATAAAATATCCTAAGAGTACTTCTTTGAAATAGAGAAGATTTAGGGGAAAGAAAATGGGAGCAGGTTAAGCTCCCCCCCCCCCCCACAAGAACTTGCATTGTACTTAGATAACATTTAGAAAAACTGTTTAAATTGAGTTAAAACTTTATTGGGAAGGCTGTCGTCAGGTGTTTCTCTCAAATTTCACATGATGGTTTTTTATTCATTCTGTGGTCATTTTAGCTGAAACAAGAATTATCAATTAAGTATTTCTTCACAGAAAATAAATGAAATCTAAATCAATAAATGATGTTGATTTGTATGTTATATAAAATATATAACTTCTGCATGAACGAACCCCCTCACTCTGAATAATGGTATTGTATAAATTAAAGTACTATGTTTTAAATAAATAGGATATATGATCATTTGCACTTCAAAATTGCTATTTAGGGGAATATGGTTACAGCCAAGAAAGAGTATCAAAGAAAGATGTATAATCATTTTGACATTAATTGCAAATGAATTTATCAATAATTTCTAAAACACTAGATTTCTACTACATTTTAGAGTTAGAAGAAAATTTTGCAGGATTTAATATGAATAGTTCAAACACAAAATATTGCCCTTTTAAAGAAGGTAATTTCTGTTTCACTATTTTACAATTCCTATCTGTTTTTCTTATACAATGTTTAATGTAAAATATCAGGAGGTAGCCGCGTTAGTCTGTATCCACAAAAACAACAAGGAGTCCAGTGGCACTTTAAAAACTAACAGATTTATTTGGGCATAAGCTTACTCCATGCATCTGAAGAAGTGAGGTTTTTTACCCATGAAAGCTTATGCTCAAATAAATCTGTTAGTCTTTAAGGTGCCACAAGACTCCTTGTTGTTACTGTAAAATAAGATTTTAAGAAACGTTCAATTGCTTGATAATACAAATTAGACACTGTAAGTAAGATATATATTCTAAGATTCAGGGTTTTTTTGTTTTTTGTTTTTTTAGGGATGAAGATGTCTCTGTCTGTATCTGAGACTGACATATACAGTTTTTCTCCCCCCTCTTTATCTAATGGAGGAATCCAAATATTTAAATGGGAAGGTTTTATTTCTAAGTTTCTTTTACTAACCAAATTAACAATCACCATAAAATTAAATGGTATTTGAAATAAACTGAAATGTATCATCCACATTAACATGAAGTAATTTATTTCTATTAATTATTCTCTCTCTGCCTCTCTCTCTCCTTTCTTCCCTTCAGGGATTTCTGTGGTTCACCATACCTTATCTTGGGCTTTGGGGGGTGGTTCCCTCTTATTCCCCTTCACTCTCCCCTTATGTGTCGACCAATCTCCTCTTTCTCCCTTGTGGATCCTCCCCTCCTTTCCACTTTCATCTGAACTTAATATGAAGTTGAAATACGTTTTACTCTAACAACAGCATGTGAAATTAGCTCTCAAGCAGCTGTTTATTGAAATGTAGAGCAAAAGTTTTCTGACTTGGCATTTTTTTTTAAATGAAGATTTCCCAACCCCATTATCTGTGAAGAGACTGAGCAACAAGCTGTCTCTGAAAAAAACAAAACCTAACTCCCTGACTTTCAGTGCAACACCACATTAAGGTTGTTGATAAATGTGTGCTCTTATAAACATAGCAACCCGCCACCCACACACATACCTCAATGATACTCTATTACTTAATAATGAACATTTGTTCTATTTTCTCACATATAATTAGCTGAAACTTGTTGTACTGCTTTTATTCTGTGGCCTTTAAGCAATGAAAATTTATATATATTTTTAATAGGCAGATATTTTAATTCTCCCCTGAAGAAAGGGAATGGCATACTCTTGGATTAGTAAAAAGACACAAATAAATTTAGGTTGATCCTTTTAGAATTTTCCCTCTGGCACCTTTCTTAACCTAAACAGCATAATTCTTACACTGCCATTAGACACATTCAAATGTAATTTGCTAGTTCTTTTGCAAGGCAATACGGTATATGAATCCAATAGCTACTTCAGGGCAAGGGAACCAAAAATGCAAAGAAGCAACAGCATTTTACAAAACATTACATATTAAAGCAAAAGTACATAAACCACAAAAATGTAAGATAACAGTGATACAAACAAAATTTGAAAAATATTTTATAACCGGAAATAGTTGAATTTGGTAAGGACAACAACCCATTGTATAAACACTATTACCGAGTTGATTTAAAAAAAAACAAAAAAACCCAACAACAGTTAGAAACCAGGAAACACCACTACTATCATCACAACTGTCATATCTGCAAAAAGTACAAAATTTCTCAGGGGAAAAAAACAATGCATTGAATCTGAGGGGCAGCAGGGCCTATTTCCAGGTACAGTTCGTTCACATACTGGTCCAAATAGGACAGTGTCCTATCAGGGACTAAAACGCAGGGTTAAAATGTGAGAAGTAAGGGTTTACCTACTAATTTTTGTTTTCCTACCTCAGATCATTAAACTTTATAATACTGCTCTTTTCACTTATGGATTCCTGACTTGGTTTTAGTCTGACAAAAGCCATTAAGTCTGAAAGGATTTTTTTTAATTTAATTTATTTTTGAGTCTCTAGCTCTTCTCTTTTCCATCTTCTCTGTCTTACTCTTCCTACTTCATAGGGCTTTGAGCTTTTCTCTGTTTTCCTTTCACCCTCTCTACTTTTCCCCCCTATACTCCATCTCTATCCCTTCCTCATCCTTTTCTTTTCCATCTCCTAAAGGTACTAGAGCACTACACCAGAAAAGCTGCGAAATTCTGGCTTTGGTTTCATAAGAGAGTTGCCTTGTCACACAATGGTGATTCTCCTTTCTTCCAGCTGCTAAATTCTTTTAAAAACAACTAAGAAAAATACATTAAATGCTTTTCTAAGGGTACGTCTACACTACCTGCCAGATCGGTGGGTAGTGATCGATCTATCAGGGATGATATATCACGTCTAGTGTAGATGCAATAAATCGATCCCCAATCGCTCTGCCGTCAACTCCTGTACTCCACCGCGGCGAGAGGTGGAAGCGGAGTCAATGGGAGAGCAGTGGCAGCTGACCCCGTGCTGTGAGGATGCGAGGTAAGTCAACCTAAGATACATCGACTTCAGCTATGCTATTCTCGTAGTTGAAGCTGCGTATCTTAGGTTGATCTCCCCCCTCCTCACAGTGTAGACCAGGCCTAATACTGAAGAAACAATTGTTGTTGTCACAGTTATGTGCTTACAAATGGCAGGAGAGGTGGTCTGTATGACAGTAAATGGCAGGGGAGCTATCCAGCAGACAGCGGCCCATGGCAGCAGATCTACAGTTGAATCCTCAGCTGTATCCAGTAAGTTGTTTGTGGCTCCTCTATTCTGGGGCTATTCCACCATTCGTATCTTCACAATAGTTTGGAGAAGCCTTCAAGCTCTCTAAAGTGCATTAGGATTAAAAGAGTATGTCTACAATGCAGCCGGGAGGTGTGATTCCCAATGTGGGTAGACAGACTCGTGCTAGCTCTGCTCAAGTTGGCATGCAACATCCACGCTGATATTTTAGTGTGCTAATTTGAGCAATGCTACCGTGAGTCTGTCTACCTATGCTAGGAGTCACACCTCCCAACTGCAGTGTAGGCATATTCTAACTCCAAGAGGCTATTACATTGACTGAGTTTTCTGGAATACAGAACAATCTGACCAAGGCCCCACATACTTGCTATACTGCTGTGCCAGGGGAAATCGGAAAGAGTTGCAAAGGGCTTATACACCATCTCCACACAAACCAAAAATTACCCCATGCTGAAAGAATCCTCACTTGCCTACTTCAAGCAGCTTTCTGGCCTCTTTGCAATACCATCACTCAGAGTCCCATTCTAAATGGTATGGTATCTTTTCTCTATTGGCAGCAGCACTACTAGCAATTCCCAAATGTTCTGCGATAAAAGCTCAGCCAAGCATCCCTTAAGGCTTCAGAGCAGAATACTAACTAAGAGACTTTTAATCACCTGTATCCCCTCCTCCTTTTGTCTATCAGAGACTAGGCAAACCACATGGATAAAGACCTTGAGAACTATAAGACATCTAAATACTAACAAATGCATGATAATTAACCTGAGCTTTACTAAACTCCTGGGTGTTTGAGGAAGTACAAGGTTTCTCTGCTACTTTCTCCAGAGGGCACTAAAAAAAAATAAAAGGTTTTCTTCGGTTATGCATGACAGTAACTATATTTCCCTCTCACTAACTGTGGATATTTACTATTATGATAATACTGCATTTAAATCAAGATGCTTTGTTTGTTTGTTTGTTTTTGCTTATAGCTTGTCAAAACATTGAAAATGTATACTTGGAAAGCAAGCAGCTAAAATGATATTTTAACTGGAGATATACTCTGTAATGGAATCAACACCAATGTTCTTCAAATTTTACTTCTACATCCTTTATTATTTATGCACATTATTTAAAAATATTTGTATGGCTTTTAGTTTAAAAGAATTATATTATATTATTGTATAACACATCTGGCATATTATATACCATAATATACTTGACTGATTTGTAATATACCTGGAATACTTGGAAAAATGCACAGCGAGTTTGAAATGCCAATATTCTAACAGTTAATCTTCACGTCAAGAAGCAGTGCCACATAGAGGGCAGCAAGAAAAAGATTAATGGCTAGTAGCTAGTTACTGTGGCAGTTAGCTACAAAATCAAAAAGGAAATTGTACCCATGCATATATATGGTAACTATTACTAAAAGGTTGCATTACATCATTAACTCATCACAACACATGACAAAAATACTTAAAGAGTGCAGGTGAATGGGTGATATGTTCTAATTTAGTAGGTCACTTATGTAATTAGATACAGAACATATACTAGGATATTGCCCTTCTCTGGAATTTTGTTAAGGTTCTTCATAGACCTGCCCTTCTCTACTCCTCTCCCTCCTCACTCACCAAGCATCCTCTTCTCTGTCCATTCACACAATATTGTGACTAATTGGCACAAGAGCCTTCTCTGCGGCTCCAGCCATTTGGAACTGACTTCCGGCACCTCCCAGCCTCCATGGGCCTCATTCTGATCTCACTTACACCAACATAATTCAACTGACATAAGTGTACGCCTGATTTACACTGATAAAGATCAGAATCAAGTCCATAGATTCTCTTGTTAAATCCTGATTCCACTGAAACCAACAGAAGTTTTGCCATTAACTTCAATGGAGCCAGGTTTCACAATCAATTTCACTTCAAAATGCATTTACAATCTTAGTTTCTCTCTCTCTTTTTATTTATTATTTCATTCTCTAAAATGGTTTGGGATACACTTTTTATGGATCATGCCATAAAAAATAAAGTTGTATTGAATTATACTGATACGAATCAGGCAAAGGCAGTGGAATATCTATAGAAAGGCTGGAGGGCAACACAGATTTTCCAGAGTATCTTACTGTAATTATGAACATATGAAAAATATTGTATTGTTATACCAATTTCAACAGCTCTATATCTTAAAAACATGATTAATCATACAATGTACATACTTCATCTCTTTTTTGTAAAGATTTGTTCCCTTTAAGTGCAGTGCTGATCCAGTACAGCTTTAGATGTTCAAGCAATGCAACTTGTCTACACTACAGATTATGTTGGCATAATTTATGTCTCCCAGAGGTGTGAATAAGACACCCCCCTGAGCGACGTAACTTACACCGACCTAAGCGGTGGTGTGGCCAACGCTATGGTGGCAGAAAAGCTGTGTCCCGCCAGCATAAAGCATCTTCACCAGACGCACTACAGCAGTGCGGCTGTGCCGCTTCTAGTGTAGACTAGCCCTCACTCTCAAGGAGTTTTTTCCACTATTGAGCCTAAAATTTCTCTTTCTTAATATCATCTCATTACTGCTATTTATAGCATTGTTTGGACCACCCTACATAATTCCTCCTCTTTATTACGATTTATACTCTTCAAAAACATAGAGACATTATGTCACCTCTCCCACACATCTATTTCAATTATTTTTAGCTAAACTACATAAAGTTAGACACCTAAGTGAAATGTATGTAATTCAGCATTTTCTCTAAGTTTTTTAGTGTATGCTTCAAAATAGACCAGCAAGCATCACACAACTTGTTTTTCTTTTCCTCCTCTTATTTTTATTTTTTTAAACTGTCTTAATGCATCCGGATCTCAAAAGACTTCCTTTGTTGCTTAGGGGCCTGCTTCAAAGCCTATTTAAATAAATGCAAAGACACCCATTGGCTTAAAGGGACTGTGGATCAGGCACTAGAACACCAGATGTCCCAAAGAGTGCCTCAAAAATCAGCGCATAAGTCAAAGAGCTCCTTCATGCATCAATATCCCTAAGAACTGTTTTTAGTAAGGGGTGTAAATGCATTGAGGTGGCATGTAAGGGATGCACTATACCACCAGATTCACCAAGAAACACCACAATCAGTCACTGTCAATCAGTCAATAAATTAATGCTTTACAAAAATGAACTTTTTCTGGTATGACAATGACCCCGGAGCAATGGAAAATATATTTGATACATATTTTGCTAGAGTGCACTAAATAAAAATAGTTCTGCCTCATACTGTTATTTCATGGTATTATCATGTCTACTCACCAGTCAGAATTTAGGATTTTCTAATGCTATTTTAATATAATATTTTCCATGTAGGTTGAAGTGTGTTGTACTGTAAAAAAGAATCCTATCTGAGTTGCAAAAGCAGGACAATGTAACACTCCATTGTCAATACTACTTACTGATGAAGAGCCCAGCATGGATTTTGGAGATCTTATCATTCCAGCGATGGAGTGACGAATAGTATCAAACCTGGACACCTTATCCTTCTTATCCTAGGTTGGGAAGGAAAAAAGAATATCAGCAACAAAAATAAACTACACAACACAGATTTCTGAGTATTTATAATATAAATTTTTCTGTTTTGGTTAAATATAAACTGATATAAACTAGCACAGCTGCACAAATGTCAGAGTTATGCCAATTTACATCAGCTGAGGATCTAGCCCAAATTGTATAATATTAAATACAGAAGTTTTGAGTAATTATTTAAAAATAAAATTACTGTCAACCATGTAACAGATCTAAAATTCTGTAATAGTACAGTCAGGTCTCACCTATTTCTTTAGTTGCCCTAGGGTAGGTAATTTTTGAATAGGACAATTTTTTTTAAAAAGAATAGAACACCAAACTCTGCAAGTAGCTTTTTTGTATGCATCTAACTCAATTTTTACCTTCCTTTATTATCCCTTTCTGCTCTGTACAGCACTTAGTGCAGCCTGAGGTGCACACAGAACAAAGGTGTGGAATAGATACCAAAAACGGGAAGAAAAAGTGACAAATGGGGGAGGAGGATGTGGAAAATGGGTGGAGCGTGTCCATCCAGTACACTGAATAAAGTATGAGTTCTGCAGAAAAGTGGCTCTCAGCCTTTCCAGATCAGGCGTCTGATTTGTCTTGTGTACCTCAAGTTTCACCTCACTTAAAAATTACTTGCTTACAAAATCAGACATAAAAATACACAAGTGTTACAGCACACTATTGCTGAAAAATTGCTGACTTTCTCATTTTTACCATATAATTATAAAATAAATCAACTGGAATATAAATATTGTACTTATATTTCATAGTATATAGAGAGCAGTATAATCAAGTAATTGTCTGTATGAAATTTTAGTTTGCTATTGCTTTTTATGTAGCCTGTTGTAAAACTAGGCAAATATCTAAATGAGCTGATGTACCCCCCTGGAAGATCTCTGCGTACCCCCTGCTGTAGAACAAGTAGTATGCCGTAATGTAAATAAAGACCGTATTATAATGCATATGCAGAAGGGGACCCAATTAAGGTAACATGGACTGTTTTAATGCTGGCATTTCCGAATTTCTGAGTGCTTGTCTTTTCAACTTTGATATTTTTTTAGGGTAGGAAACTTCATACCAAAAAACCCCAAGTCTTTTAAAAGAAAACTGGAAAAACAGAAATTCCAACATATAGAACCATACTAATCAGCACATCAGCAGGGTCTGAATCTAGGAACTTTAAATCTCAACACAGAGCTCCATCACTTGAGCTAAAGGAGTAAAGGATAGCAGAAGCATGGATTGAGATTTGGGGGGTGGGTGGGAGAATATAGAAGGTACTGTACCCCCCCCCCCACCAAAACTGTTTATCAGATGTTTTCAAACCGTGGGGTGTGCCCACCTAGGGGGGTGCAGAGGAACATTCGGGGGGAGCAAGCAGCAATGCCAGGTGGCTCGGGCCAGCCCCACACAGTGGGGCTCAGGGAGGGAGCGCCATCTCCACTCCTAACTCACTTATTAAGTATACTGTAATTTAAGTATCACTAACAATCAGTAAATCCAGAAGTTAGGACTATACCCATTATTAATAATAGTAAGCCCCATGACCCCAAATATTAAAGCCCAACTGCACCTATGAGCAGAAGTAGGCTATTATCGTCTATATCGACCAACCACTAGAGAGGGATGTGATGCACACTTTGCTAGCAGCATACACAACTATTTACTAGACAACAGTGAAACATCAAGATCACAGGCGGAGGGTAAAAATATTGCTTGGAGAGGCTGGGTCCGGCTCTATCCCTGCCCAGCATGGAGTGGAGATCTGAGGGAGAGAGGGTTTGGAGACCAAGACAGTCCCACATTAACCCCAGATAGCAATGGCTCCTGTCTCACAGAGGTTGCGGACTGAGTCTGCCTGGCCCCACATCCACCCCGAGCAGTGGCAGCTCCTGTCCAGGATTTAAAAATAAGTCTGCCGAGTTCTGCACTCACTTTGAGCAGCAGTGGCGCTGCTCCTGTCCTCTGGGTTTGAGCGAGGCCCTGAGGTTGGAGAGTGAACCTACCCAGCCCCACACTCACTCTGGCTCCGTCCTGCCCCACAGTGCTGGGTCTGAAGGACGGAGAGAGAGCCCAGGCAGTTGTGGCTCCATTCTGTCTCTTGGTGCTTCCCTGGGCTCCGCATCCCGCTCCAGACTGTTGCCTCTTGTCACTAGGAAGAGACTCAAAGAGCTCACCACAGCATTGCATGACACATGCCAAGGCTTTGCCTTTGCCTGCAAAGGTGAGCGTGGGCACCAAGGGATGGGGGCAGCCCAGCAACTGCTGAACTGGCAGGTAGATAAACTTGCTGGGGGGTGGAGGTCTGAGCCCTCTGTATAGGCTGACCAGATAGCAAGTGTAAAAAATCGGGACGGGGTGGAGGGTAATAGGTGCCTATATACAAAAAAGCCCCCAAAATCTGGACTGTCCCTATAAAATCGGGACATCTGGTCACCCTACCTCTGTACCACTTAGCCCTAGCCACTCGTCACCTATAATCAGGAGTCAGGACCCCTGGGTTCTTTTACTGGTTCTGGTATTACAGACTCATAGACTTTAAGGTCAGAAGGGACCATTATGATCATCTAGTCTGACCTCCTGCACAATGCAGGCCACAGAATCTCTCCCACCGACTCCTGTAACAAACCCCTAACCTATGTCTGAGTTATTGAAGTCCTCAAATCGTGGTTTGAAGACCTCAAGGTGCAGAGAATCCTCCAGTAAGTGACCTGTGCCCCATGCTGCAGAGAAAGGCAGAGGCCCTGGAGGAAAATTCCTTCCTGACCCCAAATATGGCGATCAGTTAAACCCTGAGCATGTGGGCAAGACTCACCAGCCAGCACCCAGGAAAAAATTATCTGTAGTAACTCAGATCCCCACCCCATCTAACATCCCATCACAGACCACTGTTTATAGGGGTCTACCAGTTACAGAAAGAGCAACCAAGCACACAGATTTGGCACATTTATTATGAAGAGCTGCGCAGTTGTGGTTGTCGCTTACATCTGACATGGTTAGAAGAGGGGTTCTCATTCTTGTGCAAACTTTCAGTTACCCTGTCTGTTAAATGGATGGAGTGATAATGATTGCCTCCGAAGGTTAGGCCTTGCTCAATAAGAAATAATCTGAAGTGCACAAAAATCTGAATTCTAGAACTAGAATTCATGGTCCCTCCTTGGCTCCTTCCATAAGCCAGAACGGCAACTGCACTTGTTCTTTTTGCAGCTCAGTCTCTGTTGGGCCAAGGAGAATACTCAGTGCAGATGGAGTGTTAACCGAGCCAATAAAAAACTCTAACAGATCACAAGCTAATAGAAAAGTGTAGATGTTTAAAATCTGGCTAAATCTGAGTGGATTTTCATGAGGCTCACAAGGCACTTCCCTATTCCCAGAACTACTGTCAAATTTCAAATTCTTGCACCACAAAGCAGAGGCACTACAGTGCTTCAAAGATTTTTCCTTATCTGCACTCCGGAAAACAACTAAGCTGTTCTGATTAATCTTTTCTTTCTTATTATATTGAATGTTTTGGTTCTTCCCCAAAAACAGGGAGAACCAAAAGGACAAAAGTACAAAAAAGTAAAGGAAAGGGAAAGAATGGAAAGAAAAAAAGAAAGAAAAAGGGAATAGCAGAGCCACACCTCAGTTTCCGTCAGGAATTAATCAAAAGTTTCCAAAAACTTAGATCAATTTTTTTCAAATTTGTCTGAAGTCCTTCTTCCCTTAAACATTACCCCTCTCTTTAGCTGCTAGGTCAGCCAAGTCACTGAACCAAGTTTCTATCCCAGAGGCAGTTTGCTCTTCAATCTAAGCAATATGAATCGTTTGGCTATTGCTGAATTTTTTCAAAAGAATTCAATTTAAGACAGAAAGCAAGCATGGTAAATTTCAGCCCAACCTGTTAAAATTTGGCAAAGTAAAATACCAACTAAAATAAGAGGCTTGTAAACAAAAGTGTGAGGCAATCCTAACTTCAGCACTGATAGCATCCCCACACAATGTCAGTAATACCTGCCAAAATTTGTCATGGTCCATCTTTTCTCCCTGACCCCTTAAACAGGGATGATAGGTTGGGTTGGGTAGCAGAATACGTGGGATTCTTTGGAGGAATTTAAATTAAATTGTATTATATCAATGTATTGGATCTTGAGATAACAGGTCTATTGGTTTTTTTTTAAATTGTCTCAGGGCTTTGGAACTGTAGAAGTTAAAATTTGAAATAACTGAATAAATACATAAACAATTATGCAACTTCAGCTTTTTCTCGAAAGAGTTTTCTAAATGGTCAACAAAATGTAAAACCAATAAGTAAGGTTAAGATTGTGTCACAGGTATTTTTAGTAAGAGTCAGGAACAGGTTGCAGGCAAAAAACAAAAAAATCACAGAAACCCATGACCTATTGCTGACTTTTACTAAAAATACCCTGGGGGTAAGGGTGGCCAAACAAACAGTGCTGCTGGGGCTTGAAAAGACTCCAGCCCCACCACTGCTTGTGTGGAAAAGGCTGACCGCAGCTGCTCCAGCCCTAGGGAGATGAACCAACCCCAGTTGCTGCTCTGGTAGCTCGGGAACTGCTGCTCCCGCAGCCCTGGGTCTGGCTGCCAGTCATCTGTTCCGACTGACCACCAGTAAAGATGTTCCAGTCACTGCGCCCCGGCCACTGTTCTGGTGGCCCCAGGGCTGACTGCCTGTCAGCTGTTCCGGTGGCTGCCCGCCTGGCTGCTGTTCCATCAGCCCCGGGACTGGCCAACAGTCAGCTATTCCGGCGGCAACTTCTCCAGTAGTCCTGGGGCTGACCTGCTTCAGCCCTGTCCCAGACACAGTCATGGAGGTCCTGGAAAGTCTCTGAATCCATGACAGAATTGTATCCTTACCAATAAGTAAATATTATCTACAGCAAGGGTCTCAAACTGGGGGTCACGACCCCTCAGTGGGTTGTGAGGTTATTACATGGTGGGTCACGAGCTATCAACCTCCACCCCAACCCCACTTTGCCTTCAGCATTTATAATAGTGTTAAATATATAAAAAAGTGTTTTTAATTTATAAGGAGGGGTTGCACGCAAAGGCTTGCTATGTGAAAGGGGTCACCAGTAAAAAAGTTTGAGACCCAGTGATCTACAGTGTATACCCACTATGGAAACTAAGGTACTACTGCAATTCAGCCAGTAGGCAATGCCTATTCTATTTGCTAGTTAAAATAAACAGTTATTCCTTTTACAAAATATTCCGCAGTGTGTCCATAGTTTGCACTATAGCTGCATAAAAACAGAATATCACCAAAAAGAAGAGGTGAAAGTTAAATAATCATGAGACTAATCATGAGGCAGATGGGGAACTTATAAAACAATGTAACTAACACTTGTTCACCACGTGCCCAGTTACTCACAAATAAAACCTTTCACTCCTTTTACCAGTCTCATGTCTACAGAATACTGCACGTCATTTTAAGTTACAATCTGATAATACAACAGGTCAATTCTATATGAATGAATTAAATGGCTACTTTAAAAAAAATGCTCACTGCATTACCATGGATACAGTACTTAATTTTGCTTACATGCTTGCCAGGGCTTGGGATGATCAGCTCATTTCAAGCAGCTCAGGTAATGACACGATAAAGTGTCTTCTTCTGATAAATGAGTCATGGGGATTAGCAGTGGCTAAATGACTGCTTCTCATATCAGAGGGGAAAAAACTGCAGGTAACATATGCATTCTGATGAGTTTCCCACAAATAAATTCATATAAAGCCTTAATTTTACACTTACAGCAGATTTTCTAAAGACAACCACTAGAAAAGCCCTGGCAACATTAAGCTACAAGTAAGGTTCTATCTTTCACTAATTTCAAATGGAGGTGCAGATCCCTTTGGAAATCTATTGTCTGTATCCATATAGTTGAATTCTGCTCAGTCAGTTTTCAGTCTAAGTCTTTCACGGACCCTTTAGACATAGTCCACAGACTACAGGTTGTTAACTACTGGACTAGATGATCACAGTGGTCCCTTCTGGCCTTGGAATGTATGACTATTGCTATGCAGTCTGCAATATTTGTTGTAAGCTAGCCTTTATTTTCCCTCAGCTGCTGCACACCACTTTACAAGAACCTCCTAGAGCCCACAGCCAATAAACCCCATGTATAGAATATCATCATCATCAGTTGTGGCTTTTTTTCTTGTCTCCATCAGTTGAAAGAGAAGAAAAAGCCTGCTGAGTTGGCATAAGGGCACAATCAAAAAAATCCTCACATTCTACATTTTGCTGCAGATACTGGTTTATGAATTCAGTCTTTTTAAAATTTCTTAGCACACATTCATACTGCTTTTTCCCCAAACTAGTGCACAGAATGTGCATTTTTAACTGATTTAGTTTTGTAATTGCACTCCAGCTGAAGGTAATTAATTTAAGAGGTGTAACTACAATAACCCCTCTCCCCACTATTTTGCACAAAGTTTGCATAGTGAGAAAGACAAATCATAGTGTACAATAAGAACACTGAAATGCAGCTGAAATACACTTTGTGATTAACACAGCATTTCTGAGTGTACTGCTAAGACAGTAATTGTTTAAAAGTGGCTTTCTGTGATAGCAGTAGCACGATAGCCTACAATATAAAAAATTACAACTGTCTTACCTGATATTTTCTCTTCTGAAACTGATCAAACTTTCCATCCATTCCTTTCAATATAAGTCAATACGTTGACTTCTTCAGATTCCTGAGATAGTATAAACTGATAACAGAGGTTTTGAGGCTATGCTAGGACTTTTCCATCCACCTGACACCTACTTTCAAAAGTGCAGAAATTCTTAACTCTGTACACTGGATTAAAGTTTGCTAGAGGAAGGTCTGTGCAGAATAGAAACTCCATATCTTTATTTTGATAAGACTTTTTCCCTCCTTGTAATGTAAGATATTGTGGTTTTCCAACTAACCTAAGAGGTGCTTGTTTTAGAGATAAATTTCTAATTCCAGCAGCATTAGTGTCACTGCTCTCAACTCCTGCAAGTTTATGCTATTGGGGCTTTCTGCCCCAGGGACAATCTTCCACAACTGTGGATTACAGAACTGACAGTGTTATGGTGCCATCAACTGGGAAACATGGAGTCCTGACACTGTTTCCGATTGCATAAACTTCAACCAGACTCCTCCCTCCAGTTTTCTTTCCTCCTCATCTCAAAAGCATGAAAGTTTCACCTCAGCTCTCTTACACCCTCCTTATGCCTCTCTCCTGCCTGAAGCAGAGGCGTAGCAAGCGCCCTCCGTACCCTCCGACTGGAGGGGGCCCCGCACAATCCATGTCGATCCATGTCGATTTTACTGACAAAACCATGAAGTCATTATGATACATCATAATGCTATTGGCTACATCAGTTGTCTGTTGGTCAGTTTCTTTGAATGGGTCCAACTAAAATTTGAATGTGTATTTGCGTTCATAATGGCGATCGGCGGATAAATGTTATTAATTTAGTTGTTTAATTTTTTATCGTTTCCAACGCAGAAGCGTGCTTTGTGATGTCTAAGAGAACGTATAAGAGCGGAGCTAGTAAACGGAAGGCAACAAAAGATGCCGAGAAGGAACTTGAGAAAATTCCAAAGTTGTCAACGTATTTTGCGCTGCAATCCAACGTACAGGTATAGGCACATGAAACGCACAGCGCTAGCAGCGACGAATCGTATCCAGAAGTATCCAGAAGTGCTTCAAGTGAGGTCAAAGGTGAAGCCAGTTGGTTCTACCAAACAAACTGACAGATATTCCAGCTGCTGCTGGGAAAGAAGTATCTGAATCTGAACCACTGACTGATGATCCAGGAGATTGGCCATCTGTAATATTGGACAGGCAAGTGTGTGACATTGTTGCACGTGGCCCACCGCAGCAGAATGAAAGTTACGAATTTCCATTTAACGAGGAAAGACGGAGGTTCACGAGTGCTCATTTCTATCGAACCATGGCAAATGGCGAGAAAATAAGACGTTCATGGTTAATGTACTCAGTTCAGAAAGATGCCATTTTTTGTTTTTGTTGTAAATTATTTGGCATGGCGACATACCGCTACGTCGTGGAACATCTGCTTGGAAAGCACTGTCAAAAAGACATCAGCAGCATGAAACAGGCAAAGGTCATCAAGACTGTATGGTGAAATGGTTTGACCTTCGGTCAGGCATAGTAAACCGTACATCTATTGACCAACTCGAATTGCAGGCTTTTCTGAAAGAAAGATTTCTGGAAAAATGTTGTCAAACGCATGGTTGATGTCATTATTTTCTTGTCCGAAAGAAACTTGGCATTTCGAGGAAGTAATGAAAAGCTCGGCGATGCTTCGAATGGCAACTTTTTGGGACTGTTTGAATTGCTTGCAAAGTATGATACTGTCCTCAGCGAACTTTTACAGAGGATTAAGAAGGCAGAGACACATGTTCAGTACCTCAGTCCACAGATCCAAAACGAGCTGATTCAACTTGTTGCCAGTAACATTCAAGAGGCCAACATAGCGCAGCTTAAAAAAGCAAAATATTATTCAGTTATTTTGGACTGTACTCCCGACGTGTCACATGAAGAACAGATGTCTGTGGTGTTACGCTTTGTTGAATGCAACGGTGAAGATGGTGTCAATATTTGTGAAGCGTTTGTTGGTTTTCTTAATGTTCATGATACAACTGGCGAGGGCTTATTGGAAGCGTTTCTTGAAAAGGCAAACAACTTAGGAATAGACATTGCTGACATGAGAGGCCAAGCTTATGATAACGGCGCAAATACGAGAGGAAAGAATAAAGGCGTTCAAGCCCGCATGCTAGAAATAAATGACCGTGCCTTGTATGTACCATGTGGAGCTCACACTTGGAATCTTGTGATCTCAGATGCGGCAAAGTCATCGAAATATGCCGTTGACTTTTTCAGTCTGATTAACAGAATATACGTTATCTTTTCTTCGTCACCTTCACGTTGGGATATACTTCAAGAACATATGCCAATATCTGTTAAAGGGTTATCGGACACTCGTTGGGAGTCGAGAATTGATGCTGTGAAGCCATTGCGTTATCACCTTGAAGAATTGTGCAATGCTTTGTCATCTTTCAGAGAATATGCGCTCGAAAAGAAAGATGGCAATACAGCAACAGAAGCCGGTGCGCTTTTAGACCATGTTACTACGTGGCCTTTTGTTCTGACTGTGTACACGTGGTACGATATACTTTCTCACTGATCAGGCCATACCTTCTGTTTCGTCGCGATTTGACCAACTCGTGGAGTGGTATAAGTTGTTTGGATTTCTGTACAACGCTAACAGCCTGAAGCAGTGTCACAGAGAAAATGAACTGGAGAATCACAGCAAAAATTTTGAAAGAAAAATGGGAGACATTGATGCCAACGAACTCATAGTGGAATTGAATCGTTTTATTTATGTCATCGAGAAAGAGAGAGAACTTGTCACGGCAAACAATTTTTTAACGTACATATACAAGAACAGCCTTCAGAAGATATATCCGAATCTTTGCATTTGCATCAGAATTTTTCTGACCACACCAGTTACTGTCGCTGGTGCTGAAAGGAGCTTTAGCAGAATGAAACTGATCAAGAATATCCTGCGCTCAACCATGACAGATGACAGGCTTTCTGCGCTTGCAGTTATCTCAATCGAAAACAAGATTGCCAGATCTCTGGACTACGACGCATTGATTAACCAATTTGCGGAGAACAAGGCTCGAAAGAAGCGCTTTGCGTAAATACGGAATATATGTACACTGTAGGCCTATGTATACATAATATGAACCCTGTATATTGTATAAAATAAATACCGCATTCCAGTTTCTGCATTGTAAGGGGCCCCAGACATATGTTCGGAGGGGGCCACGTTCTTTGTTGCTACGGCCCTGGCCTGAAGACACAAAGAGGAGAGGAAAAAGCAAGGAAAAGGGCAAGAAACCTGAGGAGAGAACATAAAAGTTATTGCCTCTCTTCTCTGGAGGATCCCTCACATTCTTCTAGCAGTTTGTGGCTCTCTGGGCTGGTGAGATGTACAAAGATATGCTTCTGCATTTTGTTTGTACCCTTCTCTGGATGTTGCTGTTGTGAGTATGGAGCCTTCATGTGTTTTCTTTGTTTTGTTTTTTTATCTTCTTTTTCCACACTGGTTTCCAGTCATGGCTGTGACTCTTCTGCACACTTTTTCCAACTTGTCCAGGGTAGAAAAAATTATTTTTCAGATTGCTCTATGTTGTCAGACTCTGTAGGCTCTCCTTCCTAGTGATAAAGCTGGAGGAAGAAGGGGATCTGGAGGATTTGACTGACTTCTTTTTGTGCTTCCTTCTTTAAAAATGATTTCTTATTGACAGCTTCATTTTGAAACACCACCATATGCATGAGTCTTACCCCATACATGAAGCCAACAGCTATTTGAACACTAACCATTTGTCTGAACTAGGGAGACCTGTGAAAACCATCAACATCCAGCTCTGTTTGCCAAGGATAGTGAGATATGTACCACTTGCCTGGTTTCTGCAGAGATCTAGAATTGGGACATGGATGTCCCGGACCATAAGATTGTAACATGATCACACACAAAAATCAGAAAATCCAAAGCTTTTTAAAAGTAGTTTAGTTTTGTACTACATAGTGAGTATGCTTAAACATTTGTACCCATTTGAGAGACATTTCTGGTTATACCAGTATTCTGAATTTTAAGTAAAGGAAATCTCTCAAATCAGTAGAAACTTTCTAAGTTTGACCACTGTATACTTATTACAAAATACCCTGTTGGATGTTCTGGGCTGTAGCAGGGAGCGGGAAGAGCAGGAGTTGCAAACATGTGAAGCACCCTCTCAAGAGTCTCTTGGAGCTGCAGACTGTGTAATTAGATATTATGATGATATCAAAATAGATTTATTCTGTAGGTATTAAGTATACAGTTCATAATAAATCAGCGAAATTTCTTGACATATGTCATGTAAAAAACTTAATGGTTCGCATCTGAAGAAAGTTTTCTGATCATACATATGATTTCCTCTATACATCTATGCGTGAAGACAGATAATGCAACAGCTGAACGTGATGCTTTTTCTTTTGGACATGCTCAGTTACAACAAACTGAATTTATACTGCAGATTCAAAAACATCTATGCAGTGGGAATAGGTTGGCCTGCTCATCTTCTAAAGGAAATGAAGTCCCTCCCTCTCTCCCTCCTTCCCCGCTGCCTTAATAGTATCATCTTTCTCATAAACAGTGTTGGAGAGACCGCTAACCTAATTTCAGAAAATTCCAACCAATTCCCTATATCTTTCTCGATACATTTTTACAAAGTTCAAATTGGGTATAAATCTAAATCAACATTTTAAAGCAGATAATAATGGCAGTTACTTTTAAGCACATAAAACCCAAGCAAGGAAACCTGTCTAACATGTTTAGGAACACTTGTGTTTTCTATCTACTTTTTTTTTTTTAAGTAACATTTTACTTTTTTAAAGTAACATTTAGTTCTAAATTCTCTTGGGTCACTTTTTTTTGTCTTTCTATTTAATAGTCTGCATTACAAAACAAAGCAAATTTTATTACGATTTGATATTCTGAATATGAAAAAATCATGAAGGTACTGCTCAAGATATCAGATGACAAAAAGAAAAAGAAAAAAATTGCATTTGATTGATGAATTGTATTGTATTCCCAGGCAACAGCTTGGAGAAATGAAAGTAGGAGAAAATAAAATAAAATTAAAACTAAAAACAAAACTTCAAAGAAATACGGTCTTCCATACCAGCATAGGCCAAGAACATAACCCTTTAATAATAAACAAGCTGTAATTCTTAACAAAAATACCAAGATAAATGCACCCTATAGGCTAGAGGTATGGTAACACCCAAAGCAAAGGCATTGACAAATATCAAACTAACTTCAGAATGGCAGTTTTCTTGGTTGGTGGAAATTCAGCTGCAAACCCTGCCCCTCCCTCCGTAGCCTAATAAGACCCATCCTGCAGCCAAACCAATGTGGTTCTAGTGCATGTGGTGAAGGGAAGGAGGAGACTGGGAGCAGAACAAATCCATTGGCACAGTTGTCATTTTAAGTATTGAAGCCTTCATTTTGGGGGAATATTTTTTAGACTAGATAGATTCAGAGATATGTTGACATCATAATTTTTCCTTTGCTGAAGTGTACAATACTAGTAATGAAATTCCTGGTAATGTATAGTAAGAAATGGGTTACTGGTCATACATAAACACCATATCATATTAGTGATATTCTGAGAAGGCTCCTTTTTATTTGGCTCCATCTCTATAGAATAATAGATAATCAAAATGAATCTACAGTAGAACATGGCTTCCATTTACCGCCCCTTTGACACACTGCATTTGATTTCCTACTCACAACATAGAAGTCTTGCCTCAGATCATGAGGTGGGCACCTAACAATGGCGGGCATATTTCTACAACCCCTATATTAACGAGCACATATTTACTTGAGTAGTCCTATTAAAGTCAGTGGGACTGTTTGTGCTACGTACTATGGAATGTCAGTGAGAGTTGAAGAATCTAGCCTCAATTAACTTCTTAAAAATCAAATAAAAGTTAACCCCTAAACTCCTTAAATGCAGTTCTATTTATACTACTTTCAGGCTGTTTAATTAATTAATTATGATTAACAGTATCTGTAGAACTTTCTAGTAATAAAATGAAAAATCATTCATTATATAAAACTGACCATAGTGGGCAACATTACAGAAGCACTGTGCAATCTCCAAAAACATTAGCAGCTATGATGTCATTTTGTCAGAAGAAAAAAAAAAGGGGGGGGGACAAAAACTGAACCAAATTAAGGTGTCTTGCATAATGCTCTGAAGTTTGTTACACTCAAGTCCTGGCAGACCACCAAGTATAATGAATTCCAAAACCAAGAGCCTTCAGCCTAAGAAATCCATGAGTTAAATCCCCAACCTCCATTAACAAGTGACTCCCAACTGATCTTAACTGCTACAAATGGTTATAGAGCAAGTCTGTGTATTGTACTATATATCTTTACACTGTGGAAGAAGTAGTTACCTTGTGCAGTAACGATGGTTTTTTCGAGATGTGTCCCCCTCATGGGTGCGCCACTGTAAATGTGTTTGCATCCCTGTGCTGCTGATCTAATAACTTTGGTAGCAGTGTCCATTCATCCCGTGCAGCATTGCCTCCCTTCTCATGCTCTGCCACAGGGCTAATCAACGCTATGTGAGCGAACTCTCCTCAGTTCCTTCTCTACTGCAGAATTATGATGAGAACTCTGAAGTAGAGGGGAGAAGGGTGGGCCGTGGAGCACCCATAGGGACAGACATCTTGAAGAACCATCATTACTACAAAAGGTGAGTAACAACTTCTTCTAGTAGCATCCCTATGGGGCTCTACTGTAGATGACTCCCGAGCAGTAGCCCTTACTAGAGGCTGAGGCTTTGGAGTCGAGTCTGTTATGGATGATGGTACCGTGGCACTGAATCTGGCATTTGTAGCAGAGTCCCAAAGGATGGCACAGTGTTCTGCAAAGGTATGTGCTGATGCCCAGGTAGCTGCTTTGCAGATTTCTAATACAGGGATACCGTTGGAGAAGGCGATGGATGAAGAAACCAATCTCGAAGAATGTGTGTGGACTGCAGATGGAGATGCTAAATTGAATCTGGTAACAGAGTTTGAAACTGTTCAAGACCCATTTAGAGAGTTTTTGAGCTGAAATCGCTGTGCCTTTGGACCCGTCTGTGACGGAGAGGAAGTGTCTCGGAGATATCCTAAAAACTCTTGTCCTGTCCAAATAAAAGGCCAAGGCTCTCCTTACATTGAGGGTATGGAGGATGGCTTCCCTATTATCCTGGTGAGGCTTAGGATAAAAGGTTGGAAGGCAAATGAATTGGTTCACATGAAATGCAGAAGTCACTGTGAGGTAAACTTTGGATGTGATTTAAGCATGACTTTGTCGGGGAAGAACTCTAAATGGGGGATGTGCCATCAGGGCTGCTGTCTCCCCTATCCTTCTTGTGGAGGTAATGGTGAATCTCAGGAATGCCGTCTTCATGGAATGGTGAATTAAAGAACAAGTGGCCATGAATTCAAAGGGCAGTCTAGTCAGTCCTTTTAACACTAGGCTGAGGTCCCATTGTGGGGTAGGAAGCTTGGATTGGAAAAAGAGGTTTGCTATGCCTTTGAGAAACCTCTTTATAGTTGGTTGGGAAAAAATGAGTACCGTTCTACCTGCTGGTGGAAGGTCATTATTGCTGCTAAGTGTGCTTTTAACAAGCGAATAGAGAGTCCCATAAGAATGGCCATACTGGGTCAGTTAGTCCAGTATCCTGTCTTCCCACAGTGACCAATGCCAGGTGCCCCAGAGGGAATGAACAGAACAGGTAAGCATCAAATGATGAATCCCATCACCCATTCCCAGCTTCTGGCAAACAGAGGTTAGGGGCACCATCCTTGTCCATCCTGGCTAATAGCCATTGATGGACCTATCATCCATGAACTTATCTAGTTCTTTTTTGAACCCTGTTATGGTCTTGGCCTTCACAACATCCTCTGGCAAAGAGTTCCACAGCTTGATTGTTCGTTGTGTGAAGAAATACTTCCTTTTGTTTATTTTAAACCTCCTGTCTATTAATTTCATTTGGTGACCCCTCTAGTTCTTGTGTTATGAGAAGGAGTAAATAACACTTCCTTATTTACTTTCTCCACACCAGTCATAATTTTATAGACCTCTATCATACCCCTCCTTAGTCGTCTTTTCTAAGCTGAAAAGTTCCAGTCTTATTAATCTCTCCTCATACAAAAGCCATTCCATACCCCTAATAATTTTTGTTGCCCTTTTCTGAACCTTTTCCAATTCCAATATTTATTTTTTGAGATGGGGTGACCACATCTGCATGCAGTGTTCAAGATGTCGGAGTACCATGGATTTATATAGAGGCTATATAATATTTTCTGTGTTATTATCTAACCCTTTCTTAATGATTCCCGATTTCTTGAGATTCAACAAATAGTCCAGGACTGTGAGGAGAATGGCTGTATCTGGGGTGACCCTTTTTGATTGGCACCAACATCCAGAACCTGTTCCACGTGTGTGGGTAAGTATGACAGGGTAGTCACTTTCCTACTGTGTAATAACACTTCCTGTACCTCTTCAGAGCATGATGTTTCTGTGTTCTGGAACTATGAAGGAGCCTGGCTTTGAGCTGTTGTATCCACAGGTGGGGTGGAAAGTGCATCTCTCGCTCTGCAAGAGGAGGTAAGGAGTGATGGGAAGGAGTCATCAGGGGACATAGCGCCAGTTGTGACAGATAAGGATACCTCGTCTGTCTAGGCCAGGTGAGAGTGATCAGTATCATGTTTTCTTTTTCTTTTTTTAAACTTTCAACAGGACTTTCAGCAATAGAGGGAATGGGGGAAAAGGCATAAAGAAAGCCCTTGTCCCATGAGAAGAGGAGAGCATCTCCCAAGGGATGCTGGCCGATGCCTGCTCTGGAGCACTACTGTGGCCATTTCTTGTTCTGCTAAGTATTCAGTAGGGCCACTGAGGAGTCGGTGATGTGGACCTGACAGCATGGTCCGCCACATGGTCCGCCAGTGCCTGGCGTGCTGAAGACTGTACCAACATCGATATCTGTACCAAAGAAGCCATGCCCAAGGTGGATTCTATGGATTGTTTGCGCTCAGTCAGTACCGATGAATCCTTGTCTGTGCCCATTGCATTCTTAGGCAGTCCAACATGCTCTGTCAGGGCAGTACTGCGCAAGCCCTGGGTACCAGACTTCGACAGCTTCAGTGTTATCGGTACAGATGATACTAACCAAGCCAGAGATCATTTTCAGCTCAGTCAGGGCTTGCTGTGCGGGACTCTCGGCCCTTTTCTTAGAAGCCTCGCATGAGTGGCTTGTGGGTACCTTCTTGGGCACACCTGCCTTAGAAGTAGAGGGTTGCTGAAGGGCCATCTATATTAGGAGTTTGAGTCTGTGATGGGATGTTAGATGGGGTGGGATCTGAGTTGCTACAGAGAATTCTTTCCTGGGTGCTGGCTTGTGAGCCTTGCCCACATGCTCAGGGTTTAACTGATCGCCATATTTGGGGTCGGGAAGGAATTTTCCTCCAGGGCAGATTGGCAGAGGCCCTGGAGGTTTTTCACCTTCCTCTGCAGCATGGGGCACGGGTCACTTGCTGGAGGATTCTCTGCACCTTGAGGTCTTTAAACCACGATTTGAGGACTTCAATAACTCAGACATAGGTTGAGGTTTGTTACAGGAGTCGGTGGGAGAGATTCTGTGGCTTGCATTGTGCAGGAGGTCAGACTAGATGATCATAATGGCCCTTTTTGACCTTAAAGTCTATGAATCTCTGCTCTCTATCCTTTCTGGATCTGGCCTTTAGTTGTTGGCACAAACTACATTTCTGAAGTAGGTGGTTCTCTCCCAGATATATATATACCTACCCCTGGAAATTTCCACTACATGCATCCGACGAAGTGGGTATTCACCCACGAAAGCTCATGCTCCAAAACGTCTGTTAGTCTATAAGGTGCCACAGGACTCTCTGCTGCTTTTACAGATCCAGACTAACACGGCTACCCCTCTGATACTCTCCCAGACAGTGGACACACTCAGAGTGTCAGTCAGTCAGTCACCTGGAGAGATTCCTTGCAACTAAGACACTTCTTGAAGCCTAGTGAACCAGGCATACCCTGTCCAAGGGGGTCCCCCCAGGGGTGGAGGAGGAGGTTGAAGGAAAACAAAGCCTAAAATAAAGCTTTTGAGGTTTGGGGGCAATAAAAGATAAAGGGATGAAGAAAAGAAAGCTATCCTTTTGGAGCTTCCCTAAAATTAACAATTCTGAAGAAGTTAACAATCTGCTAATGGTCACCTAAAGCTCCATCTCTAGCCGGGGCAGTTGAGAAGGAACTGAGGAGGGTTCACCCGCACAGTGTTGGTTAGCCTCATGGCAGAGTACTGGGCTGGGGGAAGCCATGCATGCATGGGCTGAATGGACACTACCACCAAAGTTCTCCAATCAACAGTGCAGGGCTGCAGACACATCTACAATGGAGCACCCATAGGGACACTACTTGAAGAAGACTATTGTTTTGGATCTTTTCAACAAATCTTATTTACACTGTGTCTCCCAGTTGCTAGTGTGAATTAAAGTGGATTATGAAATTTGGGGTATGTTGTATCCTTTAAGGCACAGCGCAGAATATGGGGCAATGCTCCAGGGATAGCACCAGAAAGGATTCTGCCTCAGGAAGACATGTGTCCCTGTACTCTATAACACATAAGGGGAGTGCATCTGCTGCCAGGTCCATTAATGGAATGCAGCCTGTTCCCTCTGCAGGTTGGTGTGGAAAGCAGGGTTGGTTCCCCTTCCATCTCTTTTGGGCACCATGCATCTCTGGGGGAGTAGGGATGTATTCCCTGTACTCCTGTGTGTAAAGACTGCAACTGTGCATGGTCCTTACTTGGGCCAGTGACTGATAGGGAACTGATATATACATTATTATATGAATACTGATTTGTAATAATAACTGTACCAATGCAAGTTTTTCAGTGGCTGAAAATAAATAATGCTATTGGGGTTTCACAAATGCGTGGGTTTTTTTTTTAACAACAACACATGTGATATAAGTGCCTTATAAGACATAAGTGTCGTAAAATCACATGATTCGGTTAATTTTTTTCCAGAAACTATTTACAGGTATCATTAAACAACCAACACATTCAATGTACGTAGAATATCAGTAGTAAAATCAGTGAAACAAGTATGTTCTAAAACTTTTGTTTTAAAAAATAAACCATTTCAATACTTTGGCAAACTCTATGCCTCCAAGCTACTTAGAATACTACTGTGTGACCTGAAAGATTTTAGCACCTCAATTTTCAAAAGCAACAAGGTTATTTAAAATTATGCAATATGATAACTGGCAACTGTACCCCGCTTCGAAATGCACGTTGAAAGATACTGCAAATTCTTTATCACAGTAAAACAGAAGACTGATGGAATTAACCTTGATCAGCTTTAATAAGACAGAGAAAAAAATATGGTCTTAACCAGTGTAGCTTTCACATTAACTGTATTAAAGGATAAAGTGACACTTCCAGAAACTGAGACAGAGTTTCTAAGTAGATTAAAATCCATTTGGCTATTTCCATTTAACAGACAGTAGTTAGAATTTTACACTTCCATCTGGTTTCAACAAGTCTGTCAGTTTATTAGAAAAATCAATGTGTGCATTAATATAAGATATGGCAATTTCATGAAAGCTGCAACATGCAATTCCCTTAACAAGAGATCTGAGCCAGACTTAAACAAGGAACCTGTGTGGGATGCCTGTCTGTAATTACTTAAATTGACAGTTAACAAAAATTCCACTATTCCTGCATCTGTATGATTAGATTTTAAGAAAATATTTTAGAGCAAATATTTGGGGAAGAGAAATTCAATATACTATTTCAAATTAAGTACTTGTCTAAATAGCAAATCTTTCCAAACATATGCAATTAACATGCAGTAAAAAATGATAATGTATGTAGGCATACTACACATAGGTGGTTTCCACCTTGCTATGAACAGAATCTACACACCTAAATGTAATTCTACTTGCATCCCATATTGGGCTTGGCTTTACATACAAGTCAAATAAAACATGTCAGCCTAAGATTTTTCTCCACATTTATCTATTCATGAAGTTATCATGTAGAGTTTCACCTTTGCTAGACCCAAGTTCCCTTTGGCCAGAGGGAAACTCATCTCCCCTCTATCCAAGGTAGAGATACAAGCTGTACTCGCACAGTGAGTCAAAATTAATCTGTCAGCATCTCCCTGCAGAATTTCAACACTGGCTATACCTGGGTGGGTCAACAGACCAACCCTTCCATCCTGCTATATTTATTATACACAAATAATTATTTCTGGTTCATCTGGGATAGTGTTAGAGAAAAACTTTGTATAAAAGAGATGAATATGGGAAAGACAGGCTGACGTTGGTCACAATGCTACCACACAATGGTACTGGGAAATCATCTAAAACAGTGGTTCCCAAACTTGTTCTGCCACTTGTGCAGGGAAAGCCCCTGGCGGGCCGGGCCGGTTTGTTTACCTGCCGTGTCCGCAGGTTCAGCCGATCGCAGCTCCCAGTGGCCCCAGTTCGCTGCTCCAGGCGAATGGGAGCTGCTGAAGTGGTGGTCAGTACGTCCCTCTCCCACTGGCCTGGAGCAGCAAACCGCGGCCACTGGGAGCCGTGATTGGCTGAACCTGCAGAGACGGCAGGTAAACAAACCGGCCCGGCCCGCCAGGGGCTTTCCCTGCACAAGCGGCGGAACAAGTTTGGGAACAACTGACCTAAAAGTACAAATACTAGAAGTTGCAAAACAAGCTGTCCTCCAATTTTTATTTGTACAAATTTGGCAGCACCAGCATTGGACATGGGATTAGCAACAGAAACTTTTAAGCAGTACAAACACTGCTTAAAACTAGCATAGCTCTATCAGGTAAAGTGATCTCCCATTGGCAGTATATAAATAAATCACTAAGCAGAGAGGTTAGAGACAGGATAAAATGGTGAACTGAGGGAATCAACAAGTCCTGGCTGATTGCATAAGTACCCAGATAAGCAAAAGTCCCCTCCATCATATTGTTGGCCTTAAAAGTAAGCTGTACAGTAAGTAACTCATACAGACTGTTGGTCAGAGCTGCTACAAGCTGAAGGAGTATCAGTGGCACCTGCAGAAGGACCCAACTGATGACAATAAAAAGGGCATGAACAGACAACCAAACTAGGCAGAGGCAGAAGACTCACTCTAAGAAAGGATCAAGGGAAGCAGACAGTGTCCCCCAGAACAAAAGACATGCAGATGCCAAAGCAGAGAAGAGTGGGGAATAGTAAGGGTGGCATAAAAGGCAAACTCACAGGACAGATTGGGTCCCAAGATTGGAAACCAGAGTGTATGAAAGTAAGAGACACACAATGCCACAAATCCCACTGTATGCAGCTCCTAGTCCTACATTAACCAAACCTTGTTTCTGGGGAGTTTACAAACATCACAGGAGCCAAATCTTTTTCTACCCCTTAAGAGAGCTAGTCCTTTATATATGAACACCAGTAAAACCATGTGGCTCCACTGAGGGAGAGCTGAAGCATGAAGAAGAGACCCTCACCCTCTCTGGTGAACTGGTCATCCATGGCCCCATTATGAGGCATAGTTTTACACACAACCAACCCACGACTTTTGCCTGGTGACATCAGAATGGCCCTTCCAGTACCTACTTGGAAAGCAAAGAAACTGCAGCTTCATAATTCAAAACTGTGCTCTCAATACGTGCATCTCCTCGGTTGGTACTTACGGATGGGAAAAGAGTATCAACAAATAGATAAGTTAGTAGTCACCTGGGAAACAACACAGTATAAATCATGTCAGGCTCAGAAAGTGTTCTAAGTATCTTTTTTTAAAATATACAGGTATACCATGCAAGTTGTATGCAGGATGCAGTGTCATACACAAGTCAGCAAGAGAGACTGCACTCCTGCAGAAAAGGGTGCACCTCATAATGCCGTGGCATGTCTACACTACAATCTGAAGTCGACCTATGTTAGGTCAACTTACAGTCACTGTAGAAATTACTGCAATGGCTGATGTCCACATTACCCTCCTTCTGTTGGTGGTGTGCATCCTCACCAGGAGTTCCACACAGCTCCCCATTGGGAGCCCAGCTGTCCTCTAAGCTTCTTGCTTCCCCGTGTTCAGCCAGGAGCAGGCGAGGCAGCTGCCCAGGGCTTCTCACCTTCAGCAGTGAAATCCACGCCTGGAGTCCAGTTGGCTGCCATGCTCCCGTCAGAGAGCCAGGACCCTGGGGGGTAAATAGGGCTCCCAGTGGTGAGCGGGGAGCCCAGGCACCAGCCCAAGCTGGGAGCCTAGGTGGCAGCCCGGTTTGAAGCAGAAACCCGGTAGTAGCCCAGCTGGAGAGTTGGGAGCTGGCTTTCTTGCTAGAGCCATGAAATTGACAAAACAGCCAACAGCCAATGTACACAGTGTCTACACAGACACTGAATCGCCCTAATTGCACCAACATAAGCCCTACACCTCTTGTGGGTGTAGTAGGCACTTACATCAGTTGGAGCAAGTTTGTAATGTAGACACTGACATAGTTAGGTCGACATAAAGCAGTTTATGTCAACCTAACTCCGCAATTTAGACCAAGCCTTAGTGATGTATTTTACCACATTTTAATCACCAAAGATTCAAAGTATAATCTTGAAGAGAGTTACTATGAAGACTGTCAGCATGACTTTACTTCTATTTTTCTGAAGATTCATAGTTTAAGACCAGAGGGGACCATCTAGTCTGCCCTATCTAGGGCAGACTAGATGATACTTGCTATACCTCTCCTGAGCCTAACAACATTTGTTTAAAGCATAACTCGTGTTTTCTGGAAAATATACTTTAGCCAGAAGGCAGCCAGTAGACATCAAGAGATAGAGAAGCCACCAGTTCCCTTGGTAGTTTTTTTCAATGGTTAAATAACTTATTGAAAAACTGCACCTTATTTCTAATCTGAATTTGTCTGGCTTCAGCTTCTAACTATTTGTTCTTGGTATGCCTTTCTCTGCTACACTAGAGAGCCCTTTAATATCTAGTATATCGCCTCATGAAGATACTTATACACTAATCAAGTCACTTCTCAATCTTCTTTTTGATAAGCAAAACATACTGAGCTCTTTAAACCTCATATTGTAAGGTATTTTCTCCAGCCCTCGAATCATTTTTGTGGTTCTCTTCTGCACCCTCTCCAGTTTTTCTATATCCTTTTCAAATTCTGCACATTATAGCTTTTCCACTTCGTTCAAACTGTAAGATTCTGTACCTCACCCCTTATCAAAGGGTAAGCTGCAAGCAGGAAGCGTGATGAGGGATCCTCCCCTCACAAGGCATGAGCAAGTTAAAAATGGCCAGTTAATCTTATAGGCAGCAATTGGAGGAGAGCCAACGAAAGATAAAGTCTAACTGAAGATGAAGACCCGCTGGGCAGGGGTAGGCTGGGCTTGTATAAAGCCAGGAAGTTGAGAGCAGAAGGGGGCTGCAGGGAGGAGCTTTGCAGTAATTAGATTAAAGAAAGGGAGTTAGCTATGGACAAGGAGGAATTCTATGGGGAGAGTATACTTTGGATCCTGCCCTGAACTAGAGATTCTGGAAAGAAGCTAGGGGTGATGTAAGTATTTGGACGTGAATAAATTATTGGAAGATCCAGGAGGAAACTGATGGTAAGATGCCTGCAAAGCCATGCCAGGAGGGGGTGTACTCTGGGTAGCACTCTGCCACAGCATGATTGACTTCACATGGATTTCCTGAGATTGGGGAGCTACCAAGTTTGTGATATATCTAAAACAATAAAATATACTGAATAAAATGGCATTATGCAGCAATAACAGGATTCTTTCATAGTGCCACTGATGAAAGTATTGAACCTAAGTGATATACACTTAGTAGCTACTGTGATACAGCAGGGCCAGAGGGCAGCAGTACAGTGATCAATGGGAGGTATATACGGTAAGCCCCAGGATGATCAGAGACTTATTCCCTGTGGACTAAGGAGAAGTAATAAGAGCACCTGGAGCCAGTTAAGGCCTCACCTGAAACCTAATAGAACCCCCTGCTTCAGTCAGACTGGAGAGGGAAAGGAGAGCTGACTGTAGTTTGGAGGCATAGTGCTGTTGACCAGGGAATCGGAGTACCAGGGGAAGGGATACCCTGCCCAAGCAGGGCAGAGGGACTCCCACAGTACAGAAGACAGAGAGAAACCCTGCCCAAGGAGAAAGAGGTTAAGAAGCCTGTGAAGCTAAAGGGGCTGGGACCGAAGTAGGGGGTGGACCTGGGAACCTTCCCCACTCCCCTTCTCTCCCCCTCCAGGGCATTAGCAGAGCCCAAGAATAGGGGCAGGGACAACACTCTGACCCACCACAGCAAGGAAAAGTGAAAGACACACCACAATAGCCTTAGCCATTTGCCACACTACTTAGGCATGACAATTCCATCTCACTATTATGGAAGTTTCCTTGTACACTTTAGCACAATTTGCTATTGCTGGTAAATACTATTTAAAATAGAAGGGCAAGGGTTTAGTGTGCATTTAAACTACATTTAATATTACCTTCAAAATTATTAGCTTAATGACTGAAGGGAGTATAGAACTTCTGCTAAAACTGGCTATTTTACTTCATATTTGACCTAAGGAATAACAATATTGCTGTGGGTTGGTTTAAATCTTGTTATAGGTAGGGTGTAACAGCCACCTTTCATTCAGATTAAATGTACAGCAATGGCTGAAACAATAACAGCAGCACACAAAACACTAGTTCATGGAAAAGCTTGAGTAGAAGCTGAAATATGTGGCCCAACTGGCTTCAAATGAAAGGGCTGCAGCTTTGATTGGTGGAACTGGTTCCATCTGTGCTTCTGTCTCTCCCATGTGCACAGACAGAAAACCGAGCAGAGAGCGGGGCTTGGGGTTGGGTTGAATCTGCGAGCAAAGACACTGTCTCCATTGTTTGATTCATCCTGTTTTCAAGGAAACTAAACTTTGGACATTCATTGCAAATAAACAAAATTACATCAAAGAAAATATCTGACGTGCATCCATTCCTCCTAATTGTAACAATCTGTACCATACAGCAGTCCCAAAGGTTTCTCTCATTTGATGCCAATGCTGACAACCTGTGCAACAATAATCACAGCTCAACAGCACCAATCTCATTCAATTTTTAACCCTCTGGCTTTTAACTAATCTACAGGGCAACTGCTTGAGCACTGACTTACAATTTTATTTGCTTTGCTAACATTTACTAGAATACCAACTAACAAGTTTCTGCTCATTATTGCTCCCTACAAATAAGATTTCGATACAAGTGTACAGGAAGAACAGAAAATTCAAAATAGACAAATATAGTGGGTGAAACTGACCTTTTTGGGAAAAAATCGTGACTTTTTTCATCTATTTGTTTCATATTATCGTGGACTATTCCATGTTTAAATTTTTTTTACAAATGTAAGGGTATTGAAAAACATTCACAATCATTCTTGACTGATTAGTAGAGTTGGAACCACTTGGCTACTGGATGCAGTACACTTCTTCTGAATTAAACCTTGGCTAAGAGGTGTAAGTATAGCTGGTAGTTGCCTGCTAAGTGTGTGGACTGAGCTCAGAATCGCATAGCTCTTTGATCCAAACTTTGTCCTTGATGGTAACATCATGGGCCTATACTCCCATTAAGTGAACCATCATATTTCCTGGAAAAATACCTTTACTTTTGCGAAGTCCTTTAATAAAAGACATTATCTGGCAATGCTACATTTTGAGGCAGCTAATTTTTTCTTGGCTGCTCCCTACCGAACAGTCTTTCTAAATTATACAAATCTACCTTCTGGCCGTCACACAGTGAAAATCCCTTGCTTTCTGGGATTCAGGGCTTTGGAAAAATAAAGGCAAAACAATGTCTTGCTTCAAATGAAATTTTGTATTCACTTTCAGAATGGACTTGTATATAATAAACAGAATAATCTAGTCCCTATGAATTGGAAAGTTATTCATCACTTAAAAATAAAGCAAAAAAGAGAAGACTTTTGATCATTAGTTGAAAGAAAGTAAGAAATTGTTCTAGAACAGCACTTTTGTAATAGCTTAAAGAATAAAATTTTATTTCTAAGGTCTGATACTCTGGATTTTTCTCTTCAGAATAGAATACCTGTCATTTTCAGAAACTTCAGGTCACCAAGTATCATCCTAGTGACTTATTTTTCTTAGATTGTCCCAATGACCACTTCTCAAATAAAATGTATGTTCCTTCCAGGGCTTTGTCTAGTCCCTCCTGAAACCTCTTCTAGAATGGTCTTTCTGACTCACACCAGATGCCAAATAGCACTGACTTGACAGCAGGCTTTAAAGGTGGTCTTTTACCCTGCTGTTAGTAATAAGATAAATACCTATTGAAAATAGCCTTCATTTTGAGAAAAAAAGTCTGTAGTTTGGAATGGTGGATGAGATCCTGGTGAAAGAGTTACTAATATTGCTATCTTGCAGTAAAACACTACACAGAAACTGGGCTTCACCTTAGATGCAGTTTAAGTGATGTCACTCAAATATGGCTGCATGTAGACACCATCCAATAATAATCTCACTTATACCACCACCAGTATATTCTGTGAATACTCAAGATGCTGATAAGGTCTTGAATAACATTGATGAATCTCTGAAATTTTTGTTTATCAGTACACTGGTGTGATTTGTTTAAGCCTATGAAGACTAATGAGTTGGTCTGGATCACTAGGGATACAGCAAATATTTGTATCCAATAACGAGACTTTTCTAGTGAGAGATTTAATTTTCTTCAGAACCAAGACTGTTCTGAATTTTCCTGTTCTTTTGGGAAGTAGAAAGATAATGGAATACAAACATGTATCTCTTTATTTTGCTGGTGTTACACAGATGGTTTCTAGCTCTAGATTTGTTAGACTTTAAATAAAAACAGTTACTTAACCTAATTTTCTAGATGTTTTGTCCACATGCACCCTATGCACCCAACAGCATCTGTAGGAGCTAAACCTGCACCTACAAGACCTAACCCCCCCCCTCTGCCTTGGAGCTGCTCCCCGGAGCCTCCTGCTTGCTGTGAAAGGGGCGGGGAAGAAGGGGGCTAATGTCAAGGTGTCCCCATCCCCACTGCTCCTGCACCCCACCTCCATAGAGCAGGGTGGGGACACAACAGGGCTCAGGACAGAGGGAGCTTGCTGGCAGCAGCAGCAGCTGTCTTAACTTCCTGGTCTACTTAAAAAGGCAGTTTACTTAGAGTGGAGTCAGCGTACTTAAAGGGGTAATGTGTATCTCTTTCTCACACATAGTGTGTGTCTCTGTCTGCCATGCTGTCTCCCCTCCCTCCATTCGTGCTGCCTTGTAGAGTGTGAGGCTACATTAACAACAATGGGTTAACCCTTGAGGGCTCAGCCACTTGCTAGTTCATCATTTAGTAGTAAGTCATTCCCTGGGAAATATCTCACCCTCTGACTTCACTACCTTAACCAAGCTTCACAACCATCATTGTTGTGTACCAGTATTAAACTGTTTGTTTAAAGCTTGAGAGAGAGAGAGAGAGAGAGAGAGAGAGAGAGAAAGTATATATATTATATAAAATAGTTTTTTGTCTTTAGCCCCTGGAACCTAGCCCCCCCATTTACATTAATTCTTATGGGGTGTGTCGTTATTGACAGAATCTGTAACCATATAGGTCACTGTTGCAACCACTGATTACAGTATTTGCAGCAAATACTGTTCAATGGTTGTCGTGTGAGGTGTCTATGGGAAGATTATGACTGGCTGGTTATACTTGTGCTAGCTGTATATGTGTATCATTTTTGTAGTTGAAGTTATGAATATTGGCTCTATACTATCTGTATTTCAAACTTATGCTATGCTTCTGGGTGACATCCCAGACAAGTTGTTGTCAGCTCTGCATAGTCTGCTTGATTGTCCATTAAGGACCATCAGCTATACAACTGACCCACTGAGAGAAGGCAGACACATCTTGTGACTCAGCAAGGTATGCAGGGACCTGTCTATGGACAGAACTCTAAAGTTTTTCTATGCCATGTGCTGGATAGCGTGCCCTTGGGACAAACAAAGCAAAGATCACATGGCAAGAGACTATAAAAGGCTGATGCCTCATCTCCATCTTGTCTTCAATCCCGCTTCTTACCTCTGGAGGGACTTTGCTACAAACAGAAGCTCTACACAAAGGACTAATGACCCATCCCAGCTGTGGATGTACTCCAAAGACTTGATTTGAACCTGCAGTTTATCATTGCTACAAGCCTGAACCAAGAACTTTGCCATTACTGTATGTAATTGATTCCATTTAACCCATTCTAGCTCTCATCTATATCTTTTTCCTTTAATAAATAAACCTATAGATTTTAGATTCTAAAGGATTGGCAACAGTGTGATTTGTGGGTAAGATCTGATTTGTATGTTGACCTGAGTCTGGGGCTTGGTCCTTTAGGATTGAAAGAACCTTTTTTCTTTTACTGAGGTATTCGTTTTCATAACCATTAGTCTCCATAACAAGTGGCACTGGTGGTGATATTGGGAAACTGGAGTGTCTAAAGAAATTGCTTGTCTGACTTGTGGTTAGCCAGTGGGGTAAAACCAAAGTCCTCTCTGTCAAGCTGGTTTGGTTTGCCTTGGTGTGCATAGAAACCCCAGCCTTGGGCTGTAGGTGCTCTGCTTTAAGCAATTTGTCCTGAACTGATACTCTCAGTTGGTTCCCACCAGAACCAGCATCGTTACGTTGGATTCGCTTAACATCATTTCACTTAAAGTCACATTTTTCAGGAACATAACTACAACATTAAGCGAGGAGTTACTGTACACAACAAAATTCATGGGGTGAGGATGGGGCCGAGGAATTTTTGGGGGAGGGGGCTCAGGGCTGGGGCAGAGTGTTGGGTGCAGGCTCTTGGGCAGCACCGGGGAGGAGTGGCTCAGGGCTGTGGCAGAGGGTTGGGTGCAGGCTCTGAGGTGGGGCTGCAGATGAGCACGAAGGTGCTCTGGGGCTACAGCAGACTCCCCTCAGCACTCTCTCCCCGCAGCAGCACCTGGGCTGGGGGGAGAGAAAAGGGAGGCACCTGTCCCCGCCCCGGGAGCTCTAGGGCTGGGGCTGCAGGATAGCCACCCCTCCCCCGGCCTCACCACTGCGCCAACCTGGGCCACACCACCCTGGTCGTGCCCTGGCCCAATCCGGCCACAGCAGGTCCAGGCCTCAGGGTGAGTTGGGGCCGGGGAAGGGGTGCCCGTCCCTCAGCAGGTCCCCGGGCGGGTTCCATAAGCACCTGTGTGGCGCTAAATAGGCTGCTGCATGACCGCACCACAACACAGCTTACAGGGAACTTAGTTTCTGAGTACAATTTTCCAACTAGTTGTGCACCTATCTTACAGTAGGTTCATCTAGGCTATATTTCTCCAGTTTATGACAACATCGTGTGAGACAGTATCCAAAGCCCTAAAAAAAGTAAGATACATCATATCTACTGTCAAAGAAGGATATATGGTTGGTTTCGCATTATTTGTTCTTGACAAATCCATGTTGACAGTTACTTTTTACCTTATTTTCTTCTGAGTGTTTGCAAACTGATTGTGTATTTGTTCCAATATCTTTCCAGGTATCAAAGTTAAGCAGACTGGTCTATAAATCCCAGGTTAGTAAGTAGTCCAATAGCACTGAAAGGGATGTTGTCCAGGGAGACGGCTAGTGCTACAATGCCAAAATAGAATACTTTTCAGTTAGGTTTATAAGTCAGTCTTTCCTGCTTTGGAGCAGAACGTTCTGAACTTCAGCTGAACAGCTTCCTTCAGTGGGTGTTAGCCAGTCAGCACCCAGGCTGTCTGATGTAATGACGACAGGACCAGGAGCAGGAGCTGACCTTTTTCTCTTTGAGACTATGTCAGACAAAGCAGGTAAGATGATATCGGGGTGTGGTGAAAGGGTCACCATATCTAAATCCAAGAACTGTGTCGACCATCCTGGGTCTATCATAATCATCAATCCTACATTTTGCATCAGTTTTCTCAGGACCTTGATATCATGGGGACTAGCAGAAAGGCATACATACAGAAAGTCCCAGGGTCCAAGGGTTGAGAAAGACATCTGACATGAAGCTCAAATTGTCTGAATCTGACCTTGTGTACATGAGGCCCATGCGCACCAAGTGTGGGATCCACTTAGGCAAATAATGAAGAAGGAGATTTTCACTGAAAGGGGATTCTATAGGAAAGTCTTGATAGAGCATCAAGAAGCATTTGATCAGATAAGATGTGTACAGCTTCAGTGATGTATGTATTGGTCATAAACAGAGATGGATCATTTATGATGAAATTTGAGGAGGCTGTCTCCAAGGGCAGCAGGTTCTTGCATCTGGTGAATGCCAGAGATTTTTGTGGAAATAGGAAGTGATAGAGGGGTGTTCCAACTCCTGTTACCTGCTACCCTGCCAAGACTGGGACTGATCAGAACAAAACTTTGAAACTCTCTCTTCTCTCTCCATCCTCTTTATTGTTTCAATCAGTCCTTTGGCATCAAAAATTATTACAACTTTGATTCTCCTGGGAGAACTGGTATTTAAAAGGAGGCAAGCAGGATAGGTGAGCACTCTTTTTAAGAAAGGGTGACCAAAAAATGAGAGAAAATACAAAAAAGAAGAAATAAGTAAGATGGAAGACCACCAGAAAGGACAAGTCCTATAATTGGTGAAACACATTAAGCTACAAAATTATGTAACAACATTTAAAAGAGACTAAACAAGATATGTATTATGATCACCCATTATGTTAACAATAAAGCAACTTGTTATTTCTATTAACTACCGTATATACGCAATCATAAGCCAGTTCGTTTAGAAGCCAACCCTCCCAGATGGATAAGTAAAAATGGAAAATATTTATAACCTGTTCATAAGCCTATAATTCAGGGGTCAGAAAACTTTAGCTCCCGGGCCATCAGGATAAACCACTGGCGGGCCGAGATGGTTTGTTTACCTCGAGCGTCCGCAGGCACGGAGATAAACCTAAGTAAACAAAAAGTGTCCCGGCACGCCAGCTGCTTACCCTGACGGGCCAGGACAGCAACTGGTGGGGAAATATTTTGGGAGGAAGAAGCTGGGGGTTAAAGGAGTAACCCTGTGACCACCCCCACATGACCCAACCCCACCCCTAGCCCGGGACCCCCCCACTCTTCCCATCCCTCCCCACCCTATCTGGGGAGGGCCAGGGGAGGATCTCTCTGGCCTGGCTGAAGCTAATTCAGCAGGCTGGGCAGCGCAGCCGCAGCCTGCTCTGGTGGGCCAGACAGGGTGGCACAGCCGCAGCCTGCTCTGGGGGGCGGGACCGAGCAGCACAGCTACAGCCTGCCAGCCCCAGAGCTGCAGCTGTTTCGGAGGCTGGTGGGGAGAGCAGCATGGCCAGAAGTGAACAGACTCTCGCCCAACCTCTTCCCTTCTGTCTCTGCTGGCTGTGCTGCCTCTCCTTGTTCCCTCTGTTATGGGGAGGAGCTGTGTCCCATCTCTCCCTCTCTATACCCATTCATAAGCCGACCCCTTTCTCTGGTGCTTCCCTTTTTTTACTAAAAAAATTTGACTGATGAACAAGTATACACGGTATTTTAAAATGCTTTGGAACAAAGGGGAAGAATTTTTTTTTTTAAATCTCAAGGAAGACTCTTCCCCCAGATCTCTGAATGAGATAGTATTCTATCTTTGATCCACTGACATTTTACTTCCACTTTTTCCTAAAATCCTGACAAAACATACTGCTTCACATCCATGCTTCACGTATACTTACAAAGAAAAGAAATAATAAATCCACCCAATGAGATTGTAATGGGTAAAAATATTTAAAATGGCTTGATAAACTAGTGCAGTGCTTTGAAATGTGAGAGACGGGTTAGATTGCCATTCCCCATTTCTCGCTGGAGTGACAGAGTCTAAGAGAAATGAAACTCAGGTCTCCTGAATGGCAGAACAAAGCAGAAAACATGCCTACGCCACCAAACCAGGCTAAAAATGAGAGTTTTGATTAATAAAATGAGTTTACAGCCTATGATTTTGCCATAGATCCTTCATGTGACACAGGAAGAGGTCAAGAAGGATGTTGTATGTCACATTTTAAAACTTTTGGAAGCATATGTAAATAAATAACTGTCTTCAATTACTTTTAAACAGGACTGATTTTTAAACAGGCTACTTCAAAAACCACAGACATAATACTGCCACCATTATGAAGGACTGTTACCCTGACGGCTGCAGGAAATTCATTTGACCGGAAGCCTATTACTATGACAAAAATTGTAAGAGTTCAGCATAGCAAGTGATGATTGTTTAGAAAGTATCACTACTTTTTCCTCCCCTGACCAAACACTTAAATATTTACAACATATGTTTTCTGTTCAAATGGTCCTCAGTGACCTTTTTACTGAAATGATTGTTTTGCAACCAATTCCTAAGACAGCAACATTCATTAGACAAACAAAGGCTTATTCTTTGGGCAACTTGAAAAGCTCTTCAAGTGTCTTTAGATTCACTCACTACTTATACACTATTACTGCACTAGAAATACTTTCAAGAGCTCTGAAACCTGCTCTCATCTGGTCACCTCTCAGCACTGAAAGAGCTTGTACATGCTCCAGTTTCAGGCAATAACAACTCTTGTCATTTCTAATATTCCCATGTCTCAGTACCATGTCATTTAAATCCTCCTTATCGCTCATTTTCCCTTTCTTTGAGCAGGACTGGAACACTATAGGGATTTTTTAATAAAGAATTCTGGCTTTAGGAAGTTTAAAGTCTTAGAGCTTGGTTCTACTGGAAGAATCCTGTAGGGATTTCAGACACTGCGAGGCATTTTCCTCACTGGAAGAGGCATTGAAAGATTGATATGATTTATTATAATTTGTGAATTCTAGCCCAGTGGCTTGACATCCAGCTGGGGAAGGGCATGAGTGGGCTTCTATCTCTTACCTTATCATTTGAGGACCTTCTTTCCTCTGATGTATGTCCAGTTGGCAAGGAGGATTTGGATGAAGGAGAGACGGAGGCCAGAGCATACTCACTCTTATTACAAGAAGTGCAGCGTTCATTCTCCACACTTGGTGGAAGTAACTGACATTTGGAGCATTTTTGCTCCATGGTTGGTTTTGACAGTGAACCAAAAATATACACCTCCGCTGGTGAACTGGAAAAGTAGTCCCAAAGTAAGATACCACTTAGATTAACTTTGTCTGGGAATGCCGCCAACAGAACAGTAGTTATAATTCCCAAATCTGCAAATTAACATATGCAGTTTCTATAACACTGCTTCCATGGCTGAGATGAAAACAAGATGGAGAAGGCACCAAAGCCACACCAACCTGATCCACAGTTTGTTTCTGTTCCCTCTCTGGCAGTAAAGTTCACTCTAGAACCCTGAATTACTGGAAAGGAATGTTACAGGAATGCAGTCATTTATATTATATATTTATAAGGGCTCTCCTGCCTCTCTCTGGTAAGTGCTCTCATGCACTGTTAGGATGATAAACAGATACCATGAACCAACAAGTCAGTGGTTATTTAATCCCAGAGACAGAGAAACAAGGGAGCCCTTTGATAATATATTACAAAGCACCAAAATACTTCCATGTTTCTCAACAAGCAACAAAAATTAGTTATTTTACTCTCCACCCTCAGAATTGTTGTTACTGCTGTAATGGAACATCCCAGAAGCCGACAGTTTCCCTCTGTGTCTCTTTGAATATGAAAATTCTACAACGTGAGGCAATACTGGAAAAAGAGGCACTTAAAACAATGGTGATGCTCTCCTGTAATGGCATGTATTAAAGAAAAATACATACTTAAGGAGTCATGTTTATCAAAGGAGTCACTGATCTCATTATTTCAGTGCATTTTAAAAGATATATACCTGACTTTACATATTTGGGAATTTTTGATTGTGGCTATTGCAATATGATAGTTCAATCAATTGAACCAGAATCTGCCAAGTTAAAACCTGCACTGCATGGGAAGCTAAGAACAGTGACTCAAGTGAGAGCTAGAGGTCTGTAAGTCACACTATTATGAGGCCCATAGGGTAATGGATTCCAGGGACATGGGATGGGATTCCAGAGCTATAATGTCAGCAGCCAGAAGTAAATTGTTTTTAAAAGTATCACAAACATTTTATGATTTCAAAAATCAAACTAAAGTATATTTCAATTAAAATGTGACTGTTGGTATTTTCCCAACATCAATGTATGATGCCACCAGTGACTACTGTATACCATTTTTTGCATAAATTTACTATGATGAACCACTAGCCATAAATATTTGATTTACTTGACCAAATGTTTTTGCAGTTACCTTCATTTCTTACTCAATCTGTTAATGCAAAATTAATTCTGAATATGTTAAAAGGGAACATCAAATATTAAAATGAATTATGAAAGCAGCCAGCCTTTGTCAAAGATTTGTTGTTTTGTAAATACGTCAACAACTTACTACTAAGTTTCTTCAGTAATATCTACTATAATAACAAAGGCGACAGAAACTTTAAAGTGTAAGGGATCGCACTTGAACATTTATTCTCTATTATCCCACTGTGTACAACTCAAATACTGGAACCCTATTCTGATGGAATGTAGGAGTTAAATCTACCCACAGAACCAGGAGCTAGTAAAATGACAGTTATGTAGCTTTTCATCTGGCTTTCACACCACAGCTGCTATTCCAATGTCAGCCCATTTGTGGCATTTGTATGTGGTGCTGGAATCTCTAGATCCATAAAACCACAGACCTTGCAACCCTTCCCCTGGTTTACTCTTATCAGCTCCTTAAGATCCTGATATATGCAGGCGGCATCACAGACCCTTTATGTAGTATTTACAGAGTGAATAGTAACTTTATGGTGCTGTCCCCAGATGTAGTCCTATTGCACAGTTATTATGCAGGGCTTACATGGTAGAGAAGGACCTTGTGCTAGTCCTCTTTACTATAGGTGATTTTCACTCTGTACATACATAGCAAAGAACAGGGCCGGCTCTAGGTTTTTTGCCACCCCAAGCAAAAAAAATTTTGGCTGCCCCCGATCCCAGCCCTGGGCTCCCCCCCGCACCTCCCTGCTGCCCCAGCCCTGGGCTCTCCTCCCTGCACCCACACCCCCTGCCGCCCCAGTGCTGGGCTTCCGCCTTTTTCCCCCCACCAGTGTCCTCCCCCCACCCCCCTGCCACCCCAGCCCTGGGCTTCCCCCTTCCCCCCCACCAATGCCCCCCACACACACCTCCTGCCACCCCAGCCCGGGGCTCTTCCCCCCCCTCACCTACACCCTCCTTCCACCGCAGCCCTGGGTCACTGGTAACTCGCTCCCAGGGCAGGTCATTCAGCAGGAATTTTGGATGTGCACAAAACACAGACAGGATTGGTTCCCATATGGTTACAGAGCTGCAGTAAAGTGGAACAATTTTCAGCTTGTGTGATTGGAAGATATCTGGATGCATATTATAAGACTGTCCTCCATAAATGAGGAAAAGTTGAGGTGCCTTTATTATTCTTTTGTTCCACTCTTTCCTTCTATGGGGAATTTGCCAATGCAGTATCACTGTCTTCCTTTTAAACAAACAAACAAAAACAAACAAAAGGCAATGGCTGTTGAAAATAGCAGTTCCAGTCCTAATAACCACTGGGAAGCATTTCTTGCTCAATTTTATCCTACTTTTTCTATAGCAAGTTACAGTGGATCAGTATATTTGATTTGGGAGAAATGAAGTAACAGCCGCCCAAACTGAGCTTGAGCACTCCTGAATTTTGAGGTGTTCAAATCTGGAAGGCAGGTGCTGGGTGTGTGTGTGGGTGTGTGTGTGTGTGGGAAGCTGTGGGCTCCGTGGGGGAGCACGGCAGCATGTATGCAGCAGCGTGTCTGGCGCTGCGTGGAGCCAGACACGCTGGTCTGAGTGGCACAGTAAGGGGGCTGGGGGGTTGGAGAAGGGGTAGAGTGTTCCGGGGGCAGTCAAGGGACAGGGAGCAGGGGGTTGGATGGGGCGGAGGTTCAGGGGGGCAGTCAGGGGCAGGGAGAAGGGGGGGTTAGATGGGTCACGGGTTCGGGGGGGCAGTCAGGGGACAGGCAGCGGTTGGATAGGCATGAGAGTCCCAGGGGTTTGTCAAGGGACAAGTAGGGGGTGGTCCTAGGGAGGAAGTTGGGGGGGTCTCAGGAGGGGGCAGTTGGGGACAAGGAGAAGGGAGGCTTAGATAAGGGGTGAGGTCCTGGGGGGCAGTTAGGGGCAGGGGTCCCGGGAGGAGGCAATCAGGGGACAAGGACCAGTGGTGCTTAGATAGGGGATAGGGTCTTGGGGGGCAGTTAGGGGCAGGAGTCCCGGGTGGGGGTGATCAGGGGACAGGGAGTGGGTGGGTGGGTTGGATGGGTTGGGGATTCTGTGGGGGGCAGTCTGAGGGAGTGGATGGTGGCAGGGTGGGGCTTCCCTCCCCGTGGAGTGTCCTGTTTTTTTAATGTTAAAATATGGTCTCCCTACCATTCACAGTGCAACTCTCCACTCACAGCACGCTGCCGCATGAGGTCCCACTCCTTCTATTCCAGTTGGTAGTGGCCAAGGGAATGCTGGGAAATGTAGTTCTTTCCCTGCTCCAGGGCTGGCTCTATAGGCAGGGCGCTAACCAAGGAACTACAGCCCCCTGTTGGTTCTCAGCTCCCATGCTGGATCCCTGCCGCCCCTGCAAATGGGCTGCCCCAAGCAGGTGCTTGCTTTGCTGGTGCCTAGAGCCACCCCTGGCAAAGAATGCTTCAGGTGAGTTTGTATTTTACAAAATGAACACACTGTCTTTTCCATACTTATCCGTACTTTATGATTAGCAATCAAAACCATATTGTGATGAATATTGTTTTTCGGTCACTTAGCTTACGGCAAATTTTTCAAATATAACAGATTTTCTACACCAATATTCAGTTTATCAGTACCTCCAGTGTAATCCTGCAGTATGCAAGATAAAACTCCTACAGCCACATGGCCATGCTGAGATAACCAAGCAATTTGAGAATGTTCTACAGTGGACCTAAAGAAGCATGGTCATCTTACCACAGCATATTGGCCCTGATGTGTCCAGTTTTGTTTTTAAAAGGTTACATTCTTAAAACAAACAACATTTAAAAATGCTTTAAAAATATTTTTGCACTTAATATATTTTTCATATTCATATTCAAAGAACTAAAAATATTTTTAAATGACTGTTTCTACTAAGTTTAAATCTGAATGGAGCTTTCATTATCCCTTTAAATAAAAGAAGAATTGTGTACTGTAGAGTTTAGCTTCCAGATTCTCCTTAGGTAATTTATTTTAAAACCAATTAGAGCTATAAGCAGTCTGTGCTGAAAAATGGTTTGTCTTTGGCCCTGATACTGCATGGACTACTCCTGTTATTAGACCTAGCAGCGTTTGCAGAGATCCCTAGTTCCTAACATTAAACAAAGCCTAACACGACATATATAAAGCTTTGTTTATACTATGACATAATATGAGCAATGAATGGCTGCTTTTTAATAAACTGGAATAAAAAATAGGTAATGAATATATGTCATACTTCTTTATTTTCTTTCCTGCAGCTGTAAAGATTTATGTTTAAAGTATTACCTAGTAGATATCAGAAAGAAAAGCACTGTAAGCAAAAACTAAATCTTTCAAGGGAATAAAATTGGGGCTTAGACTCTTCTTGATGTTTCTCTAACTTTTTGTTTTCATTAACGTTTATATCAAACAAAAACCACAGTTAGCACCTCATCAGGATGGCCAAGGGGACATGGAGACAAACTCCGATGACATGGGGGAAGCCACAAGAGTTTTAAGCTCCCTATGTGTCTCCCCAGGGCTGTACTGATTTCTACCAGATAGGACTCTGGCCATGCCTCTTGTCATCTCCCCCCACACCTCCTTTCAGGCATGTCCCCAAAGTGAAGAGAATAGAGAGCAGCTGGTTAAACCCTGTGACAGAAAAATGTCTAGCTACCCTTTAAGGCAACTTTAAGTCCCCTCTACACTTCTGGCACAGTGCAAAAGGGACAAGAATCTGGTTCACCATTAAGTGTGGTGTGGGGAATCATGCATGACCTTTGCTAGGCCTGTTCATGGATAAATAGAGGACTTAAGTTTCAAAGGCTGAAAATCCAACATTTTTCACATGCATCAAAATGTATATACTTTCTTTTGTAAATCTAACAAAAGGAATTTATATGTAAAAAAAATTGCTCAATAATGATATAAATAGTAACTTATCTTAGTAGCAGTAATGAGAAAATATATTTTGCAGTGCAAGTTATAACCTATATATTAATTAGTAACCTATACACGTAAAGCCCAGATCTGCCTACTGATTATTATAATTTCCTTTTACATTTTTTTTTATAAAGATCACATAACTATCTATATACCATCCATTGAACTTTGACAAATATACGATGGTATTAGACAATTTTTTAAAAAAATTAGTATTTCACTTATTATTTCTATTTTCTAAATTATTATTTTCCTGTGATTTTGATGTTGCTGCACTTTAATGGAAATCCGCTATAAGTCTTCTGGTTGTAAAAGAATACCCTATTGCATAATTGTACAATTGTTCTAAGAGCAGAGGTTCTAAATTTTAATGTTGGAAAATGCTTCAAATTCAAAACATTGCTCAATTATTTCATTTTTAATTTACATTCCTAAAACTATAAAATATAATTACTCTTCTGCATGTAAAGCTAAAATTCTGTAATCCCATTTGTTAGGGTTCCCTCCGCACTCTGAACTCTGGGGTACAGATGTGGTGACCCACATGAAAGACCCCTTAAGCTTATATTCCACCATCTTAGGTTAAAAACTTTACCAAGGCACAAATTCTTCCTTGCCCTTGGATGGTATGCTGCCACCACCAAGTGAGTTAGACAAAGATTCAGGAAAAGGACCATTTGGAGTTCCTGTTTCCCCAAAGTATCCCCCCAACCCCCTTCACCCCCTTTCCTGGGGAGGCGTGATAATAATATACCAACTGAACAGATAACCAAGTTGAGCACACTAAAAACCCAATCAGATTCTTAAAAATAGAACTTTATTATAAAGAAAAAAAGTAAAAGAAGCACCTATGTGAAAATCAGGATGGAAGGTAATTTTACAGGGTAATAAGATTTATAACACAGAGGATTCCCCTCTAGGTAAAACTTTAAAGTTACAAAAAAACAAAAACAAACAGGAATAAACCTCCCTCTTAGCATAGGGAAAATTCACAAGCTAAAATAAAAGATAATCTAACACATTTCCTTCCAATTACTTACAGTTTGTAATCTTAGATGCTTAGTTCAGGTATGGCTTTAGGAGATGTATTTTCCCTGCCCTGGTTCCTCGTTGACCAGCAGAGAATGACAAAGAGACAAAACAAAAACCTTCCCCCATAGATTTGAAAGTATCTTCTCCCCTCATTGGGCCTTTTGGTCAGATGCCAAGCAGGTTATTTGAGCTTCTCAACCTTTTACAGGTAAAGGAGGGATTTTATGCTACCCTTAGCTGTATGTTTATGACACCATTACACTCAGAGGAGGGCAAAAATGGATTTAAATAAGACTACTCAAATTTCATTTTGCCATGCAACCATGTTGAACAGATTGTATAAAGTCGAGTGCACACGGCCACACTAAGCACATTAATTTGGCAGTGTGCGTCCATGTACCGAGGCTAGCGTTGATTTCCGGAGCGTTGCAATGTGGGTAGCTATCCCATAGTTCCCGCAGTCTCCCCCGCCCACTAGAATTCTGGGTTGAGATCACAATGCAAGATGAGGCAAAAACAGTGTTGCGGGTGATTCTGGGTAAATGTCGTCAAGTCAATCCTCCCTCCATGAAAGCAACGGCAGACAATCATTTCGCGCCCTTTTCCCTGGATTGCCCTGGCAGACACCATAGCGTGGCAACCATGGAGCCCGTTTAGCCTTTTTTCATTGTCACCGTATGTCTACTGGATGCTGCTGACAAACGCGGTACTGCAGTGCTACACAGCAGCATTCAATTGCCTTTGCAAGTTAGCAGAGACGGTTACCAGTCCTATTGTACGGTCTGCTGTTTTGGAAATTGGCGATGACGGTTACCAGCCCTATTGTACCATCTGCTGCTGTCATGGGTGTTCCTGGCTGGCTTCGCTGAGGTCGGCCGGGGGCGCATGGACAAAAATGGGAACGACTCCCCAGGTCATTCCCTTCTTTACGTTTTGTCTAAAGGTAGAGTCAGTCCTGCCTAGAATATGGGACAAGCCTACTAAAGAACCAGAGAGGATAGCCATTCCGGGTCAGAGCCCCAGACATCCCACAGAAATGATGAGCTGCATGCCATTCTAGGGGGTGCCCCTGCAACAACCCCACCCATTGCTTCCCTCCTCCCACACCCCTCCTGGGCTACCGTGGCAGTTATCCCCCCATTTGTGTGATGAAGTAATAAAGAATGCATGAATAAGAAATACTGACTTTTTAGTGAGATAATATGAGGGGGAGGCAGCCTCCAGCTGCTATGATATTCCAGCCAGGACTGAATCTCCAGGAGACAAAGCTTAAAGAAGGGAATGACCGGGAGTCATTCCCATTTTTGCCCAGGCGCCACCTCACCGAGGCCAGCCAGGAGCATTCACGGGATGATGAGGACGGTTATCAAGCCTATTGCACCATCTGCCATCAGGAAGGGAAGGGAAGGAAATGCTGCTGTTCAGCGCTGCAGCACCGTGTCTACTAGCAGTATCCAGTAGACATACGGTGACATTGAAAAAAGGCAAGAAACAATTTTTTTCCCCTTTTCTTTCACGGGGGGGGGGGGGGGAAAGATTGATGACATATACCCTGAACCACCCGCAACAATGTTTTTGACCCTTTAGGCATTGGGAGCTCCGTCAAGAATGCAAATGGTTTTCGGAGACTGCGGGGACTGTGGGATAGCTCGAGTCCTCAGTCCCCCCTCTCTCCCTCCATGAGCGTTCATTTGATTCTTTGGCTTTCCGTTACGCTTGTCACCCAGCACTGTGTTGAGTCCCTGCTGTGGCCTCTGTCTATCATAGCATTGGAGATTTTTTCAAATGTTTTGGCATTTCGTCTATTGGAACGGAGTTCTGAAAGAAAAGATTCATCTCCCCATACAGAGATCAGATTCAGTATCTCCCGTATGGTCCATGCTGGAGCTCTTTTTTTAATTCTGGGACTGCATGGTCACCCATGCTGATCGGCACTCCATGCTGGGCAAACAGGAAATGAAATTCAAAAGTTCACGGGGCTTTTCCTGTCTACCTGGCCGGAGCATCCGAGTTCAGATTGCTGTCCAGAGCGGTCACAATGGTGCACTGTGGAATAGCGCCCGGAGGCCAATACCATTGAATTGCAGCCACACTAAGCCTAATTCGAACTGGCAATACCGATTTCAGCGCTACTCCCCTCGTCGGGGAGGATTACAGATACCGGTATAAAGAGCCCTTTATATTGATATAAAGGGCTTTGTTGGGTGGACGGGTGAAGGGTTAAAGCAGTTTAACGCTGCTAAATTCTATATAAATTCGTAGTGTAGGCCAGGCCCAAGACAGACACCACCTTGGAAAACAGATCGAGATGTAGCTATTTGATCTGCACTCAAAAATCATGTTTGAGGTATATTAGACAGCAGTTGCAATTCCAGAGGTGAAGGTAAAATTGCAGCTATGAAAAGTTTATTGAATTCCTATGCCCACCCCACAGTTTGAGGGAAGGAATGGGTGTTTGTGAATAGATGTTTCAAAGAAAGATCTGAGATGAAAGTAAATTATGTTAAACTTGTTCTTCAATGAGGTGATATGCTATAGTGATTTCAATATTCTTATGCTAATTTCATATCTATGCCTTTTACCATACTTCACCAACTCAGCTAAAGCTGATTACTGAAGGTTACTCAGTAGAATTTAGCTTATTATTCAAACAAACAATCTAGTTAATTGATTAAAAACTAAAAAAAACCTAAAAAACCCAATTACCTACCTTTCATAACTGTTGTTCTTCGAGATGTGTTGCTCATGTCCATTCCATTCTAGAGTGTGAGCGCTACATGCATAGTTGTCAGAGATTTTTGACTTAGTGGTATCCGCGTTGGTATATCAGGCGTCGCCAGCCCTAGGCCCTCTCACTTCCTTCTTTCCAGCAACTCCGACAGAGGGGTAGGAGGGTGAGTAATGGAATGGACATGAGCAACACATCTCAAAGAAAAACCGTTACGAAAGGTAGGTAACCATTTTTCTTCTTCGAAAGCTTGCTCACGTTGATTCTATTCTAGGTGACTCTCAAGCAGTATCCATGGAAGTAGACTTGAAGTTCACAGTTGTGCAGCTTGCAACACTACTCTACCGAAGCCAATGTCATCTCAGGCTTGCTGGGTAAGCACATAGTGAGATGTGAACAGATCACCAGCTAGCGGCTCTACAGACATCCTGAATTGGCACATGGGCCAGGAAGGCCACCAAGGAGGCTTCTGCCTTAGTCGAGTGGGTGGTTACAATCGCCGGTACAGACAATTTCGCCTGTTTATAGCAAAACCAGATATAGGCGGTAATCCATGATGAAATCCTCTGGATGGACACCAGTTGACCTTTCATTCTGTCCGCCACTACGACGAATAGCTATGTTGACATACGGAATGACTTGGTCCTTTCAATGTAAAAGGATAGCACTCTCCTGATGTCCAGAGAGTGCAGTCTATGCTCCTCCTCAGACTGATCAGGCTTTGGGAAGAAGACAGGCAAGACTACGTCCTAGCTCATGTGAAAAACTTGGGCAGGAAGGCTGGGTGTGGTCGTAGCTGGACCTTGTCCTTGAAAAACACTGTATAGGGTGGCTCCGAGGTAAGTGCCCTAATCTCAGAGACCCTACGAGCAGATGTTATTGCCACCAGGAAGGACACCTTCCAGGAGAGTAGAAACAGATAACAGGAAGCCCATGGCTTGAAGGGGGCCCCCATGAGCCGTGCCAGCTCTAGAATCATGTCGTGATAGAAGACCGACCTACCCTGGAATATATGGTGAAAGGCTGAGATGGCGGCCAAGTGGACCTTAACTGATAAAAGGGACACAGCCTGAGGCCTGAGATGCAGAAGGTAGTCCAAGATTGACTGCAGCGAGTCCTGTTCAGGGCCATGTGGCCTAGTAACTTCAGGCAGATGAAGGCGGTAATGAGCGGGTGGCCCTGTACATGAGAGATCAAGTCCAACATGGCTTGAAAATGGGTCTCCAGAAGGAAGGCTCTGGCCCATGCAGAGTCAACGACAGCCCTTAGGAATTCCTTTCATTGCACTGGTATGAGGGTCTATTTCTTTTTGTTTACTAACAGGCCCAGGTCAAGACACAGGGAGTGCACTAGATTGAGATTCCTCTGTACTCAATCCCACAATCTGCCCTTGATGAGACAATCATCGAGGTAAGGATAGACCTGGACCTCTTGACGTCTCAGATAAGCAGCTACTGAGGCCATGCATTTTGTGAATACCTGCAGGACTGACGAGAGACCAAAGGGTAGCATCATAAATTGGAAGTGGCGCTGGCCCACAACAAAACAGAGGAACTGTCTGTCATGGAAGATGGAAATATGAAAATAAGCAGCCTTGAGTTTGAGACCAGCATACCAGTCTCCTGAAACCATGGAGGAAACGATAGAGGCCAGGGAGACCATGAGGAACTTCAACTTCTTGAGATATCTGTTGAGTTGCCGCAGGTCCAGAATGGGTCTTAGGCCCCCTTTTGCTTTCAGGATTAGAAAGTAGCAGGAATGGAACTCTTTCCCCCTCATTTCCCAAGGGACCTCCTCCACCACCCCCAGCTGCAGAAGGTTTTCGACCTCCTGAACAAGGAGTTGCTCATGAGAAGGGTCCCTAAAGAGGGACGGTGAATGAGAATGGGAGGGGGGGGGAGATATAGCCAAGAATTGCAGGGGGTAGCCCAGAGATATTATTCCTAACACCCAGGGGTCTGATGTGACTCGCAACCAGTCCGGTTGGAAGGGACTTAAACAGTCAAGAAAGGGGTAAGGTGGATCCATAGTGAATGGGGTGTGGCTCTGAAGTGAACCATCAAAACAAGCACTTCTGGCCCCCGAGGTGTTTTGCCGGGCCAGGCTGAGCTGGTGAGGTGGAGAGACAATGACGACTGAAACTCGTGTCTCTTTTTTTGCCTCGGTCTTCACAGACAAGGTCAGCTCCCAGACTGCTGGGGAGGAGGTGAGCAGCCTGCAGTGGCAAAAGAACAGGTTAAGGACTTAGAAAAGCTGGACGTGCACAAGTCCATGGGTCCAGATCTAATGCATCCAAAGGTGCTGAGGGAGTTGGCTGATGTGATTACAGTAGGGCCGGCTCCAGGGGTTTTGCCACCCCAAGCAGCCAAAAAAAAAAAAAAAAAAGGCTGCGATCACGATCTGCAGCAATTCAGCGGGAGGTCCTTCGCTCCGAGCGGGAGAGAGGGACCCTCCGCCGAATTGCCGCCGAATACCTGAAAGTGCCGCCCTGCTCCGGAGTTGCCGCCGCAAGCACCTGCTTGATAAGCTAGTGCCTGGAGCCGGCCCTGGATTGCAGAGCCAATTGGCCGTTATCTTTGAAAATTCATGGCGATCGGGGAAGGTCCCGGATGATGGGAAAAAAGCAAGTATAGTGCTCATATTTTAAAAAAGGAAGAAAGAGAACCCGGGGAACTATAGATACGTCAACCTCACACTTCAGTCCCTGGCAAAATCATGGAGCAGGTCCTCAAGGAATTCATTTTGAAGCACTTGGAGGAGAGGAAGGTGATCAAAAACAGTCAACATGGATTCACAAAGGGCAAGTCATGTCTGACCAACCTGATTGCCTTCTATGATGAGATAACTGACTCTCTGGATATGGGGAAAGCAGTGGATGTGATATATCTTGACTAGCAAAGCTTTTGATACGGTCTCCAACAGGATTCTTGACAGCAAGTTAAAGAAGTATGGATTGGATTAATGGACTATAAGGTGGATAGAAAGCTGGCTAAATTGTCGGGCTCAACAGGTAGTGATCAATAGCTCGATATCTAGTTGGCAGCTGGTATCAAGCAGAGTGCCCCAGGGGTCGGTTTTGTTCAACATCTTTATTAATGATCTGGATGATGGGATGAATTGCACCCTCAGCAAGTTCGCAGATGACACTAAGTTGGGGGGAGAGATAGATATGCTGGAGGATAGGGATAGGGTCCAGAGTGACCTAGACAAATTGGAGGATTGGGCCAAATGAAATCTGATGAGGTTCAACAAGGAAAAGTGCAGAGTCCTGCACTTAGGAAGGAATAATCCCATGTACCACTACAGGCTGGGGACCGACTGGTTAAGCAGCAGTTCTGCAGAAAAGGACCTGGGGATTACAGTGGATGACAAGCTGGATATGAGTCATCAGTGTGCCCTTGTTGCCAAGAAGGCCAACGGCATATTGGGCTGTATTAGTAGGAGCGTTGCCAGCAGATTGAGGGAAATGATTATTCCCCTGTATTCAGTACCGCTGAGGCCACACCTGGAATACTGTGTCCAGTTTTGGGCCCCCCGCTACAGAAGTGATGTGGAAAAATTGGAGAGAGTCCAGCAGAGGGCAACAAAAATGATTGGGGGCTGGGGCACATGACTTACAAGGAGAGCCTGAGGGAACTGGGGAAGAGTCTGGAGAAGAGAAGAGTGAGGGGGAGATTTGATAGCAGCCTTCAACTACCTGAAGGGGGGTTCCAAAGAGGATGGAGCTAGGCTGTTCTCAGTGATGGCAGATGACAGAACAAGAAGCAATCATCTCAAGTTGCAGTGGGGGAGGTCTAGGCTGGATATTAGGAAAAACTATTTAATTAGGAGGGTGGTGAAGCACTGGAATGGGTTACCTAGGGAGGTAGTGGAATCCCTAATATTCTGTGATTCTCCTAGCAAAGCCCCGTCGAGATGGGCAAGGCCTGAATTGTTTCCTCGCCAACTGCAGAGTATGCATGCCCAGCAAACGGGGTGGGCTGTGTGGCTTTAAGCTCATGCAGCCTCATATCCATCTGTTCTGCAAAGAGTCCGTTCCCATCAGATGGGAAGTCCTGGATAAAGGACTGCATCTCCTGGGACAGGCCTGCGTTTGAAGTCATGAATTGTGCCTCATAATCATGGCCAATGCGACCACCCTGTCCACCGAGTCAGCTGGGTCCCAGGCCATCTGGAGGGAACATCTGGTCACTGTAGTGCCCTCCTCTACTAGAGCTACAAACTCTCGAGACAAGTCCTGGGGCAAAGAGTCCTTAAATTTCCTGAGGGAGTCCCACAGATTAAAGTTAAAACTCCCCACTAGCGCCTAGTGGTTTGTCACCCTGACTTGAATGCTGGAATAAATCTTGCGCCCAAAAAGGTCCAGCCTTTTGGCTTCTTTATTCTTGGGGGTAGAACTGGTGTGCCTCTGCCTTCCTTCTCATTTGCTGCGGAGACGACCAGTGAACCTGGGGGCAAGTATTCAAACCCCTTGGTCAGGACAAAAATACGTCTTTTCAGCCTTTTTGGAGGTGGGAGGGATAGAGGATGGAATTCGGCAGCGGGCTTTAGTTATTTTTAGGACACCCTCGTGTACTGGCAGCATGACTTGAGAGGGGTCTGCTGCTGAGAGCACATCAAAAAAGGTGTTTGATTGCTCCGTCATCTCCTCCACCTCCAAGCTCAAGTTCATGACCATCCTTTAGAACAGGGCTTGATGCTCTTTGAAATTGTCAGGTGGATTAGCGTGAGATGGTCCAGCCACTGTCTCATCAGGTGATGAAGACGACGACTGAACCACCAGGGGAGGGCCTGGCGCATCATTCCCCATGGAGGATGATGGGGTATTTAGAGATGGGTATTTGCTCCTCCGCCCCAGTGTCCTATTCCGCTCCATGCGCTGAGCCCAGTGCCATAAGCTGTTTTTACGAAGTGGCCACTGAAAAGTGGTGAGAGAAGGGCATCGGCAACTGGCTTGCCCCAGGCATTCCAGTAAGGCCACTGAGCAGTCCACTGACCCTGCTGCCAGGTTGGCATCGCAAAGGTTGATGCAGTCTCTGATGCCCACATGGGCTGCTACTGCCTCAGCAAGGAGCTAAACTCCTTATCTGACCTGGAGGAATCCCCTTCCGGAGACCATGGCGGGGTCATTGATTCCGGAGTTTGATGTCTAACTGTTGCTGTAGGTGAACAATGCATAGGAACGTATTCCTGGGGATCAATGCCAGGAACGAGGAGATTGGTACCGCCCCAGAGATCTGGGAGATGGGGATCTGCGCCGTCGAGTCAGCGGACGGGAGGTCGACTGGTACTGGGTGTATGGTGACCAACGTCTCCCTCTGAGCAACCCGTGTCCAGTTGGTAGAGCTAGTGAATGCGGTGCCGGCCAACTGGAGCCCTCCGCTGCGGAGACAGATCTCCACCGTGGAGACGGTATGCAGATCTCTCTCCTCCCACATTAGAAGCAGTTAGTTAGCTTATCACATCTTCCTGACTTTACAGGTAGCTGACAAGGAAAGCCTAAGACTACCTGCCGCCCCAACATAAACAGGACCTCTTCAGCATAGAGGTCTGTAAATACTCCTGCTTGTCTCACTGCTGTAATTACCCTCTTCCAGTCCAACAAAAGACAACTTACAATGAGCATGATTTATTAAATTATTCATGAAAATCACATAATGGGTGTACAGATACTTACAGTTCTTCATTACCAACTAATACGAACTCCCTAAAACAGCGATACATTCTGCTACACTTCTGCTCCAGAATGATTTTACAGGTAGTAATTGCAATAGGACGAGCAACTGTATTTACAGTCCCCTACCTGCTGGTAAATGGAAAAGCAGTCCACCCTCTCCCCTGAATATATTCTGTGAATATGAGGCAACAGTAGTTTTCACCATGCCCTGAAAAGTTCACAGATGTAGAAAGACCCAGCCAATCAATAGAGTTGGTTGGTCCCTCTGGATGGTACTATGACTCCCTCTCAGTTGGCTGCCTGCAACTATATGATGTTCTCTGCTGAGCAGTCAGGCCTCTGACCCCAAAGATGAGCACTTCAGTAGTAGTAGTGGCTGCATGATTCAGTGGTATAAGCACAGGACTTACCATAGAAGTGACTGATCTGTCATCTTCTTCATAATTTACTACTGGAGGTGGCTCTTTTCCATCATTCTCCTGAACTTTTTGCTCTAGAAGTTCTTTCTGGGCTGTAAATTTTGCCTCCGTGCATCTTAATTGCTGAACTGTTTGCTTGAGTTCTTCTAGTGCTTGCTTCTGGCTCAGCAAAAGCACAATGCTGAAGAGAAAAAGGACATGCACAAATTAAACACTGATTGTTTTAAAATGATTTTTCTCATCAAAACAATATTGGGGAAAACATTTTTGTCATTGATCATTTGGTTTCCCTTTTCTACCACCCACCTATCTCAAGTGGAGACTACCCAAGTGACCTCTTCTTTGAAAAACAGGAAGAGATCTCACTTATGTTAACTGCTCTAAATCGTTCGCATGAACGAGACAAATATCAAAGCTTTCAAAACCAGAAGAATAAAAACAAAGTGCAGCAAGCTTATATGTTGATGTCTCCCCTTCTTTCTCAAAGGAACTACACAATTAGTAAAAACAGAGTTTTCTTTAAACTTTTTCATTAGTAAAACGGAATTAAGGACATGCCTGTTCTTTTTTCACCCTTTAAAATTCACCAAATCAAGTACAGTATTTCTAGTCTTGAGCAGCATACAGAAAAAAAAAGGTATACTCAATTATGGAAATCTTCAAATGTGCATTCTAAATTTAGGCTAGTACCAAAGATTTTATTATCCCTTTTTCTGAAACGTCTTCATTTTGTGTGAGCTGGGCTAGGCAGACACACAGAGGTATGCACATGAGAGAAGGAAAATCCTGAAGGAGGGTTGTTTTGGTTTTATATTTTTTAAGATTGTAAGCTCTTTGGATAGAAATTTTAATCTATATTTCTACAGCATTTAGTGTGTAATTAATAAATAATAAATAAAAATAAAACACATATTACAAGTAAAGAGGTGAATACTCGGAATTTAAAGCCATGTAGATAAAATAACACTGCTTGAATGCTTCAGACATTCTGTTAAGAGCCTCTGATTAAAATAAAAAATAGTAAGAAGGATTGACCCAGGTTCACTAGAAGCGCAAGTATCTCATTAGCTAACTGAGTGGAATTTAGCTAACTGGAACTTATCTAATTAGCGTAGTGAAAAATAACGGAAAAGGCAAACTTCTAAAGTTTTGGATATTTTTTCAATAGTATCTAATGCATTAAGAAGATGACTGCCTTCAGCCCTGTCAGAGCTCATACTAATTTATTTTTTCATTGTTTTATTCATTAAGATAATATTATTTAAGATATTGCGCGCCAGTTCACTGTTACTGAAAAGTAATGGTGTCTATCTGTCATAGAGTCAATTAAATCTTGACTGAGGGTGGAAACAATCGGGAATGGGGGGAAGGAACTAAGTACGACCCCAATTCTATTTATCAGTTCTTATAACTTCCATTTCAAAGTAGAGGCTAAAAGCTATATAATCAGAGCTGGAAAAAGGTTGATCATAAATCATAGAAGATTAGGGTTGGAAGAGACCTCAGGAGGTCATCTAGTCCAATCCCCTGCTCAAAGCAGCACCAACACCAACTAAATCATCCCAGCCAGGGCTTTGTCAAGCCAGACCTTAAAAACGTCTAAGGATGAACATTCCACCACCTCCCTAGGTAACCCAATTCCAGTGCTTCACCACCCTCCTAGTGAAAAAGTGTCTCCTAATATCCAACCTAGACCTCCCCTACTGCAATGTGAGACCATTGCTTCTTGTTCTGTCATCTGCCACCACTGAGAACCACCTAGCTCCATCCCCTTTGGAAACCCCTTTCAGGTAGCTGAAGGCTGCTATCAAATCCCCTCCTCACTCTTCTCTTCTCCAGACTAAATAACCCCAGTTCCCTCAGCCTCTCCTCGTAAGTCATGTACTCGAGCCCCTTAATCATTTTCATTGCCATCCACTGGACTCTCTCCAATTTATTCACATCCTTTCCGTAGTGGGGTGCCCAAAACTGGATGCAATATTCCAGATGTGGCCTCACCAGTGCCGAATACAGGGGAATAATCACTTCCCTCGACCTTCTGGCAATGCTCCTACTAATGCAGCCCAATATGCCATTAGCTTTCTTGGCAACAAGGGCACACTGCTGACTCATATCCAGCTTCTCATCCACTGCAATCCTGTAAACACTGTAATGTAAGCTGATGACTCCATTCAGCGTAACACACAAAAACTGTGATTTTTATAATGCTTGATTTGCTTTATTTGTGTTATTGTTCAATATGACAGGGTATTAATATTCAGCATAATATTCAAACGACTTCTACATTCAGTATTTGGAATAAGATGCCTTGAGTAAAGAACATATCCAACCTAGGTCCAAATGTGGAGACAATTCAAAACACAGATTATGTTTGAGTAGTGTAGCTCTGGAAACTCCTTCTCACAGCCATATCTGCACAATGAGACCTGGTGGATCCACAGTCTAGGACAATCCCACCTTGCAGGGCTCCAACCTGAGCCCAGAAGCTTACACAGCAGTGAAACAACTTGGGAGCCCGAACCCTGCAAGCCCAAATCAGCTGGCGTAAGCCAGCCGCGCATGTCTAGTTGCTGTGTAGACATATCCTGAGAACCCCTTCATTCTGTCCAGAACCGAAATGAACAGCTGGGTAGATCTTATAAAAGAACTAGTTCCGTCCAAGTAAAATGCCAGAGCCATTCTGACACCCAAGATATGAATCCTCTTCATCATTATGAGAATGTGGCTTGCAGGGGGAAAGGGTGTTAAGTATATAGGCTTGACTGGGGAAACAACTTTAGTGAGAAAATTTGGATGAGGATGTATCCTTAAAAAAAAAATGCATGGAGGATCAGCAACCACGGTATATAACTGTGCCAGCTACCTCACAGAGGTAATGGCCACCAAAAAGGCTACCTTTACAGACAGATTTAACAAAGAAGTGGTGGCCCTCAGCTTCAAACATGGACCCATGAGTGAAGATTGTGACACATTATACCTTGTGGGAGAATCCTGTAATCTCCATATTCCTCATTAATATATAATTGAGATATTGCATAATAAACAGGCCATGTGAAGTATCAGGGAAAAGATTATGATCTGCTGAAAGTCTGCTGATTATGATCTGCTGTTCTATCAAAATATGTATATCATGAATGCCTATGAAGTTATGAGAATTGTGTTTTATGGTTGTCTCTAAAATATGCTGTGGGTTTGGGACGCACCCAGATACTAGCTCTCCAGAGACAATCTCCTCTCAGGACTGCATCTACCCATCTTAGAGGAACAGTGCTCACCAGATCTCTTGTGCTTTCTCCTCAGTACCAGAGAAGAGGATTGGTGTTTTCCTTCCAACAATCTTCTCTGGGGTGGAAACAGCAATGTCTGGAGGGACACTCCTTGCTGAAATGGAAGCACTCAGCACTGCACCAACCCTCTGAAGGTGGATGCAAGACAGCCTCCATAAGAATGTGGTTCAATCTCACATCCCTGTTTTTTATACAATGCTTGGAATCTCTATAGATCTGGTTATGGTCTTGAATGTGGACCTCACCCGGACATTTGGAGCAAGGATCACCCACCAGCAGAGATTTCTTGCAATCGGCACAAGACTTAAAGCCCGGGATTCGAGGCATCCCCCAGTCCTGAGCATAAACATTTGCACTAAGAATGTCTCTGTCAGGAAACCAAGAAAAAAAAGAAAGAAAACCTAGACTAAGTACAATAATGTACACTAAATAACAAGAATGCCCCCACACACTTACACACTATTTAACTATATACAAATAGACAGAAAACCAATGATAGTGGGGAAAAACTTGGATAAACAAGTTTACATGCTCCAACTACAGATCACAGCTGATAGAAGGAATGGGGGGAAAGAGGGAGGGTCATGACAGCTCCGCCCTTTATATCATCAATCCATAGCATGAGTGGGCTGAAGGCAAATGCGCCACCCTGATGGATACCACTACGGGAAAAAATCCCCAGCCCTGGGGCACTGGGAACACACAAACCTGAGGTGGAACAGACATGTGCAAATCACTCAAAGAACTACTGCATATTACAATATAAACAACTTTTTCCTTTAAAATTTTCACCTTCCAATATCACTGCCACACTTACTCTGATTTTTTTTCACAGGTCTTAGAAGATTCTTCTATTTTCTTTTCTAGTTCCAACAGAAGTTCCTCTTTGTTCAAAAGCATCTGCTGTGTCTGAATCAATTCTTCTACTATTGTTTTCAACCTAGAATACAGGACAGCGTACAAATCAAAAATATGCATGTACTACATACATGCAATTTAAACTATTTGTGCACATGAATATGGTTCTCTGTATATCTAAAAAGAAGAGCTGAAAATAGAAGCAGCAATCCTTAAATTAGTTTCTACTTTGCCAGTTTCCCTTTCTTGGTAATATGTTTATTAAATTGCTTATTTTGTGACTGTACCTTATTATATGGGGACACTCTAGATGTGGGTGCACACTGTTGGGAGTGAAGGCATATTTAAGGCCTGATAAAAGTCTGCTGTGATTTTTAAGAATCTGTTTGGATATTTAACAGCTTAAAGCTTAAGTAGAACCACCCATGTGTAAGAAAATAAAGAGTAATCACATTTGTGAGGAAAACAAGAAGATAAAGCACCCATAAAGCTAGAAAAAACTGGTTTGAGTTAGCACAAAACTTGTACCGACAGGGGTGGAAAACTGATATGAAACAGAACTAATGCATATTCATAAGAAAAAAACAACAAATGTTATAAATAGTTAGTCTAAACCGAGAGTGGGCAAACTACGGCCCGCAGCCGGATCAGGCCCCTCAAGGCTTTGGATCCGGCCCACGGGATTGCTCCCCGTGGTGCCGCAGGCCCCACGCCACTCTCAGAAATGGCCCTTGGGTCGCGGGGCAGAGGGCTCCACATGCATTGCCTTTGCCTCCAGGCACCGCTCCCCTGAAGCTCCGTTGGCTGGGAATGGGGAACTGCAACCAATGGGAGCTTCAGGGGAGGTACCTAGAAGCATGGCAAGGGCAGCGCAGGCAGAGCACTCCGCCCTCCCCCCCCCAGGTGCCGCAGCGCTTCCTGGAGCAGCGCAGGGCTGGCATGCAGGGAGCTTGCCCTGACCCCAGTGCGCACCGCTGCCACCCCGGAGCCGCTTTAGGTAAGCGGCACCGGGCCTGAGCTCGAACCCCTCCTGCACCCCACCTCCCAACTCCCTGCCCTAAGCCCCCTGCCTGCACCTCGCACCTCAACTCCCTGCCCTGCCCCCTCATACACTCCGCAGTCCTCCTGCACACCAAACCCCTGCCCTAAGCTCCCTGCTGCACCCTGCACCCCTGTGCACCCCAAACCCCTGCCCTGAGCCCCCTCCTGCACTCTGCACCCCTTCTGCACCTCAACCCCCTTCCCTGAACCCCCTCATACACCTCACACCCCTCCTCTGCCCCAATCCCTTGCCCTGAGTCCCTTCCTTCACACCACACCCCTCCCACACCCTGCATTCCCTCCTGCGCCCCAACCCCCTCCCCCAGCCCTGCATACAATTTCCCCACCCAGATGTGGCCCTCAGCCCAAAAAGTTTGCCCACCCCTGGTCTAAACAAAGGGAAGCTGAAGAGATGCATTTATCTGGCACTGGAGACGTCTGTGTGGAGACTGTCCGGATGAGCTTCCCATTTGTGTGTAACTGATCACTACTTACTCAGCAGATAAAGGCTTCATTCTATAATGCAGTAGCACTTAAAATGCTTCTTATGCATTTTAATTTATTTTTTGAACTTGAAGCAGTTGCTAGGCCAAGAGCATACATAGTAATATATAATAGAATCAATTCCTTCCCAGCATTCATCCAGTTATTAATTCATTAATATAGATATTCCAAGCAACAGTGGCATAACACAGTTAACATAAAGGATTGGATTTATTTTTTTGGAGCTTTTCCCCTAATGGTCTACTACTGCCCACACTTTTTCAATTGGAAGAAGAGTCAAATCAAGCAGGCTTTAGCTATCTGGGAATTGTATTCCATATACCCTAAAATTAGATTAATCTGCATTTGATCCTGTGATATATATTCGTGATTTATCTCCTATGTAAACTCATTGTCTATTTTACAATTCCAGATTTAAGCTTGCAACACTAAATTATCAACACATATAATTACATGTACAGATTCCCCATTATATATTAATCTCAAATTTAATATTAATTAAAAATCCTTTAACTTTAAAACCTTGATTAAGAATGTTTATTTGCTGACCCTACATGTGATTGTAAATATTTCTTTCACAGCTTTCAAAAATCCATTGACCTAACAATCATTTTATACAGATTAGGCACTGTATTTAATTATCAACCATTAATATATAGAAATTTAAATCCAAATTAATATTATAATTTTTCTCTAAAGTATATAATTACTTTCACACAGCATCAACATTTTAATATGCCCTACAATTTTAAAAAAGCGTATGCAGTGTAGTGGTAGCCATGTCAGTCCCAGGATATTAGATAAACGAGGTGGGTGAGATATCATCTTTTATTGGACCAACTTCTGTTGGTGAGAGACAAGCTTTCGAGCCATAGAGCTCTTCTTCAGGGCTTGAAGTTCTGTGTGGCTTGATAGCTTGCCTCTCTCACCAACAGAAGCTGGCCCAATAAAACGTATTACTTCACCTATCTTGTCTGTCTAATTTAAAAAATTCTGATTTAAATCAGAGCACCACGTTGGAATAGGAAATTGATGTAGCTTTTCCCAATACCTCTGAACTATATGAGGAAGTTTGGACTTATCTTTGAGCAAGAGAAGATAAATTAGTTGTTTTAATCTTCCTTTTTGTTCTAAATAACCATCTGAAGTTTGGACATCATTTAGGACTGGCTAGAGCTGGTATCTCACACTATCTTGTATCATCACCCTGTTTACAATTTGTCACAGGATATTTCACCATCTGTCTTCTGGACAAAAGCAGTTTAGAATAAGACTATTACTAACTCATCAGTCAGTTAGCTTTCAAAATAATACATTTCCAAATTATTCATCTTTACACTGAACATGGACATATCAAAACCTTCCATATGCTGGGTTTACAAATTATCTTAATAATCTGGAAGAGCTACTTGAGAATTCTTCTTGATCACTGATATAAGTCTCAAATATTAATAAATATGAATACATATTTGTATAAATAGCTATTTGGAAGATTTGTTTAACTCATCTTGGTACTGATTCATATTCCCACTCACCTTTTCACTAGTTCAACAACAGACATTCTCTATCAGCCATATATTATTTGCTCATTTTATTCATCTCACTATCTTCCAAATACAATATTTTAATCATAGATTATATTTTAAACAACCTCTGTGTTTGCATGTGTTAATGCAGTAGCTTCCATTAAACCATCAACACTTATCAGCAAATACCACAGTTTCTCTTTGTACTTAGAACAGAACCACTAGTAAATGCTGACACGAAGACCACTATGTGTATACTAGGATTCTTTAAAAAATAATGTAAAGCAAAGTAAATAATCCAATAAACATAAAACTGATCCAATTTTCCACACAATGTATTTTATAATGAGGATAACGGTTTAATTAAACTCAACCCAATAATATAATGTAGGAAAATATGTTTTCTGTAATTTAAGTAAAATAAAGGGGGTTTAGTAGCCAAGGGAAGGCTTAAATAAAAAATATAACTAGCAAGATAAGTGGTAAAAGTGCTGAGCTCAAATTGTAGCTGGTAAGAGAAGAGAAGCCTGGAATTATCAAAACTGATTCTGACAAAGAAAAATTGTTTTGTGATGTAATACTCTTATCGTGACCTTTAACATACCAATGTCAACTTTAAGAAAAGGGCCAAATCATAAAATCTTGTCTACTCAAAGCCAGAAAAGGGGTCATTTCCAAACTGCTCAAAACTGGTTCTTAGCTAAAGTGAACAATTGGCTCTGACATCACTTGTTTGTTAAAGACTATAAAAAGGTGAGCTCTTAGAGGGTTCATTACTAGTGTCTGTCTGTGCAAGCTGGAGACAACCATCGTTGGTTTGAGCACCCCAGAGCCTAGTCCTGCGATAAGCACCTGATCATTGTTTATAACTGTATTTTATTAGGGCATGATGACTGCTTATGCTTCTAAGGCACATTTGAAGCAACTGTATAAGTACCATTCGGCCTTTGAATTTAATAAAAGAATGATGGCTAAATTAATATTTGGTGGTAGCCTGCATAAACAATAATATCAATAACCTTCTCCACCAGGGGGAGCTCACCCAGAGCTATAACAGCTGGATATTTCTTTATACACTCTCCTTCAGAAACTGACAGTCTGAATTACTACAAATTATCACTATGTTGGGAATAATTACAATAATAATTCATTACAGATACAAATCTTCGGATAGATGATTAACTTATAGTACGTTTCCTGATAAAAGGACACATTGCCGTCAGCAGAGTGTGGGTGTACAGGGGATGTGGGACACAAAGAACCTTTCCCTTGGACATCCTGTGCAAGAATAAAGGACAGTTGCAATCCCTGGCCTCTGGAGAAAAACTACTCTGGAGATCAAAGAAAATACTCTCTTCATGAATTGCCAAAGGAGACAAGAAGTGGCATAGCTTTGATCCTTTCCACAATCAGACTATGGGAGTACACTGTACCATTCTTCAGGATGATAGAGAACACACTCTTCATCTGCACACCAAGAGATAGAAGAACTCCCCACATCTTCCCTGAGTCAGTTCAGCTTCATATGAGCTCATAATGGCGACTGAGGCTAAATGTCACAATCTAGCCAACAGATACTTTTTGGGGAAAGATGGCAAACAGTGACATTTAAAAGAATTACATCACATGCTATTCTATATTTGCTTTCTTCTATTTATTAAATATTTTGTTTAATTATTGTTTAATTATTGTTTAATATTTTGTTTAATTATTAAATTCACTACAATTAGGACATATATAGGAACACAACCAACTCTGCTTTTATAATGGACTCATGCATAATAAATTGTAAACATAAATTGCAAAAAGCACTGACTTTTCACTTAAGCAGTCTATTCCCTCAATATAGGTGTGCATATTTCCCATTACCATCAGCAACAATCACACACACCCATCAAAAGAAGATGAGCCATGAGGGAGAACAGGCTCAGGTTGGGGTGCCGGAATCATCCATACATCCATGTGAGGAGATCCGGGTGTGCACGGAGGCAGAGTGGGAGATAAGCAGAGAGGCGGAGGAGGTCTGTGAACCAATACTGATGAGGACAAATGGGGCTATCAGTCTGACTGCTACTGAATACTGGCAAACCTTGCGCAGGATTCGTGGGAGCAGGGGAATGGATGGAAAGGCATAGCAGAGATTACCGATCCAGTGGAGGAGAAGGCCACTGCCCCAGAAGTCTGCCCCACACAACCCCCCAGGAGCAATAAAGGGGAAATTTGCAGTTCTTTCTGGCCATAAAGACGTCCTAGCGCAGGGTGCTCCACCTGCAGAAAACAAAGCATAGGGTAGGATTCTGCAGCTCCCACTTATGCTTTGTGCAGAAGGACACAAGGAAGTTATGGCATGTCCACAAGGAATTTATGGCACTCAGAAGATATGCACCTGGAGTGTAACGCCGTGTTTGATGCACTAGTTCCAGAAGTGGACATCCTCCGCACAGAAGGAGGGAGACTTGGTGTTGCCTTACTTGATGACAGACTACCACAGCCATGTTGTCAGAGAGCAGTTGAATGTGGCAAGATCGTATGAAGGGGAGGAATGCCTGACAGGTGAGGCAGGCAGCACGCAACTCCATAATGTTGATATGCATCCTGGCTTCTTGGAGCGGTCCAGAGACTGCGACCAGGTGGATGCCCCAGCCAACGAGGGAGGTATCGATGGTGAGTGGCATGGGGGAGTGGGAGGTGTAAAGGGGGTGCCAACGAGGACCTTGGATTGGCTGGTTCACCACACAAGGGATGCTAGGACAACGCTGGGAGGCAGGACAAGTTTGCTCAAGCGGCCTTTCTGCAGCTTGTAGATACACAGGAGCCACATCTTAAGGCAGCGCATGTGGAGGTAACATGGGACATCACAGAGGTATAGGCCATCATGTGGCCGAGGCAGGAAAGACAATGGTGGATGGAGGTGTGTGGGGTGCAGCGCCAGGTGGTAATTATAGAAGTGAGGGCAGCAAAGTGGTCAACCAGAAGGAAAACTTGGGCCATGATGGAGTCCAGATGAACACCAATAAAGGTGATATGGTGGGTAGGTACGAGGCCTGACTTCTCCTCATTGATTGAAATCCCGAGAGCAGCAAGGGGCCCACAAAGGGCCAGGCTGGCTGATAAGAAGCACATGCAGGATGGTTCAATGAGGAGCCAGTCGTCCAGCTAGGAGAATACCAAATGGCCTAGACAGAGCTGTTGTAATATCAAAAGGGTGGACATGAAACTGATAAAATGGAGAAACTTCTGAGGATGACTGTCAATGTGGAAATAGGCAGCTTTCATGTCAAGAGCACAAACCAGGCTTCCTGGCAGGGCCGGCTCCAGACCCCAGCGCGGCAAGCACGCGCGTGGGGCGGCCCTTTCCCGGGGGGGCGGCAGATTGGGCTGGCGGACCTGCCGCAGTCATGCCTGCGGGAGGTCCACCGGAGCCCCGGGAGGACCGGACCTCCCGCAGGCATGACTGCGGACGGTTCGCTGGTCCCGCGGCTCGGCTGGACCTCCCGCAGGCACGCCTGCGGCAGCTCAAGCAGAGCCGCCGGACCTGCGAACCGTCCGCAGCTGCGGGAGGTCCAGCCGAGCCGCGCGACCAGCGGACCCTCTGCAGTCATGCCCGCGGGAGGTCCACTGCTCCCGCGGCTCCGGGGCGCCTCCCGCGCATGACTGCTTGGGGCGGCCAAAAAGGTAGAGCCGCCCCTGCTTCCTGGAAAAGGGAAGGGATAATTAAAGGGAGAGTCACCATCCAGAATTTGAATTTCTTTATAAACCTGTTGGGCAGCCGGAGGTCCGGGATAAAGTGGAGGAAGCATGGGGAACAGAAGCTGAAACCTCTGTAACAGAACGAAACTGGTGTTTCAACTCTGGTCATACCGCGGTAAGAAGGAAGTGAGGCGGTGTCTTATAACCTCTGCCTCTGATAACCTCAGCTGAAGAAACAAGGACGATGCACATGCTGATCAACAGACACTGCTGCACAATTGTTCTGGTTCCGGTGCATGTGCACCCATGCACACCTATGTTTGGAATCCATATAGGAACCATCATTTACAGATGCCTTAATATTTTGGTATTTTAAAGCAGACATTTATGTTGCCCACATACAGTCTCTGATGAAAGATAGTTACAATGTAACTGAAATAAATTTGTATTGATTTCATAGTATTGTAAAAAGCAAAGCCGTGCACTGTTTGGAAAATAAATTGTTTTTAAAAGACTGAAAGAGGCAGAAAAATGTATTAATATTGAAGACAGAATAAGCTTCTTCACAAGAACTGGATCTTGCTGTCCTGATGAATGATTCATAACACCGGACAGCCGATTTCTAGTTAATTGGTTACCATTTTTAAGTTTTATTTTTAGGGCTGTAAATCACGTGATTAATCGCACTGCTAAACAATAACAGAATATCATTTATTTAAATATTTTTGGATGTTTTCCACTTTTTCAAATATATTGATTTCAATTAAAACACAGAATACAAAGTGTAATGTGCTCACTATATTTATTTTCATTACAAATATTTGCACTGTAAAAAACTAAACAAATAGTATTTTTCAATTCACCTAATACATGTACTGTAGTACAAGCTCTTTATCATGAAAGTTGAACTTACAAATGTAGAATTATATACAAAAAATAACTGCATTCAAAAATAATACAATGTAAAACTTTAGTGCCTACAAGTCCACTCAGTCCTATTTCTTGTTCAGTTAATCGCTCACTCAAACAAGTTTGTTTACATTTTCAGGAGATAATGCTGCCCACTTCTTGTTTACAATGTCACCTGAAAGTGAGCACAGGCATTCTCATGGCACTGTTTTAGCTGGCGTCGCAAGATGTTTACATACCAGATGTGCTAAAGATTCATATGTCCCTTCATGCTTCAACCACCATTCCAAAGGGCATGCTGATGTCCATGCTGATGTCGGGTTCTGCTCTATAATGATCCAGAGCAGTGGGGACCGACATGTTCATTTTCATCATCCAAGTCAAATGCCACATGCAGAAGGCTGATTTTCTTTTTTGGTGGCTCGGGTTCTGTTGTTTCCACATTGGAATGCTGCTCTTCTAAGACTTCTAAAAGCATGCTCCACATCTCACCCCTCTCAGATGTCAGAAGGCACTTCAGATTCTTAAACCTTGGGTCAAGTGCTGTAGCTATCTTTAGAAATCTCACATTGGTACCTTCTTGCATTTTGTCAAATCTGCATTTGAAAGTGTTCTTAAAATGAACATGTGCAGAGTCATCATCCGAGACTACTGTAACATAAAATATATGGCAGAATGCAGGTAAAACAGAGCCAGAGACATACAATTCTCCCCCAAGGAGTTCAATCACAAATTTTATTAATGCATTACTTTTTTAACAAGCGCCATCAGCATGGAAGCACGTCCTCTGGAATGGTGGCCGAAGCATGAAGGGGCGTACAAATGTTTAGCATATCTGGCACGTAGATACCTTGCGACGCCGGCTACAACAGTGCCATGCGAACGCCTGTTCTCACCTTTCAGATGACATTGTAAATAAGAAGTGGGCAACATTATCTCCTGTAAATGTAAAAAAAGTGTTTGTCTTAATTGGCTGAACGAGAAGTAGGACTAAGTGGACTTGTAGGCTCTAAAGTTTTACACTCTTTTCTTTTTTAGTTCAGTTATGTAACAAAAAAAATCTACATTTATAAGTTACACTTTCATGATAAAGAGATTGCACTACAGTACTTGTATGAGGTGAATTGAAAATCACTTTATTTTGTTTATTTTTACAGTACAAATATTTGTAATAAAAAATATCAAGTGAGCAGCGTACACTTTGTATTCTGTGTTGTAATTGAAATCAATATATTTGAAAATGTAGAAAACATCCAAAAATATTTAATAACTTTCAATTGGTAATCTATTGTTTAACAGTGTGATTAAAATTGTGATTAATCGCTATGAATTTTTTGAGTTAATTGCATGAGTTAACTGTTATTGACAGTCCAATTTATTTTCTCTATATATAAGCATATTTGATGCAGTGGACAAAGAAATTTGCATTTAGTTTCCAAAGGGCAGGAAAGAATTAACATTATTCATATGAGTGAATTGTGTTCTGGTAACAATCAGTTATACAGAATTGGAAAAATCAGTGGAAAAATCCTACAGTACTAGGTTATCTAGTACATACCTTCTACTAATGGAACAATGCTCCTCACAAATATCCATAAATCTCTCATGTAACAATATCATTTATACCTAATCTTTCTTAATGTAAAAGAAGATTCTAGATGTTCTTGGTTCCAGAGCCCTTTACCTAAAAGTACTTTTGTAATAAATTTATGAGACTTTATATAATCCCAGGCTAGTAAATAACGCTAGTAGATCTTACCAATATTTCAGGCAAACAAGTCTTGGAGCAAACTTCTAATCACTCCCCACCAAAGTATTCATAATCCAACATGCTCTATTAGCAGCAGGACCTGTGATTCTAACTTCTTGGTCCTATTTTGGAACACTTAATGAAGAAATATTTTTCACAAAAACAATTAGGTTATAAGTCATTTATACTGTAAAAATATGAGAGGACAGAAAAATAGTCCCAAAACTCATATCTCCAACAAGACCACTCTTGCATTCCTGCCTACTCCTATGATAGCTCTCCATTCTGTGCTGCAAACATCCTCAATCTCTTAATTCAAAATCCCTCTTCAAAATCAATCTTTCATCCTGCTTCCCATTCCCTTTCCCCCTACTATGGTATTTACATCTTATCTCTTATTAACTCAATCTCTATCTAAAAACATTAAAATGTGAGCTTTGGATTACTATATACTGTAAATATAACTCGACAGAAGTTTTATTTGTTTTAATCCTCATCCCTCCTTTTCCTATACTTTTTCTCTGTCACCTTCAAGTTTTATAACTGTCCAAGTAAGATTTTTAGCACTTTTGGGATGCAACTGTCTTTTTTTAACCTCTAAAAACCCCTTCCCCTTTCTTTCTGTAATAAAGGTGGCAAAAAACTAACTACTAAGAAAATCAAAACTGGCAACTAACAAAAAATATTTAACCATATTTTAACTCCTCTCACCCACTAATTTAAAGAAGTTGGTGCATTGCACGACCATGTAGAAAACAAAAGCTATATAAAAGCACAAGTGTCTAGAAACTGGAAGATGAAGACATGCTGCCCAAATTATTTATCATGTGTGCCATTCCCCGTTAGCAAATCTCAAGCTATTTATTACATATATTTTATGTCATATATTAACCCTTTCTAACTACTAGAGGGAAGCTTTGAGGTCTAAGAAAAATGGTGAAGACAGACCAAAAAAACCTCACAACATTTACACGTAGGAACTGGATTTTTCTCCTTAATCAAATCCTTCCAATTCCTGGCTTTTTTTTTTAATCTGAAAATTATAGTTACCATAAAGTTTTTTAGAAGCAGAATAACTATTAGTAGTTACTGAAGCAATGACCAAAAGTCCAGGAAGTGATCTGATTCATTCTGTCACCAAGAATGAGGTGAGGTGTTAATTTAATACTTGTTTCCAACTATTTATTTTGTACAAGGAGCAACAAACAAACCAGTGGATAATCATTCGAAATAACTTGAAAACATAATTTCTGAACTTGTATCTTTTAAAATTTGATAAACTGATTATGTGCACTGTGGGATGAGCTGGGTGCATGAACTCAAACACACACACAGTAACTAGTAGCTGAAAGCCTATGCTGTGACATGGCTGTAATTCATAAAGTAATATGTGTAAAAAAAAACTAAAAACAGCTGAGAACTTAAAACCTGGTTGGTAACAGACCACAAATCTCACTGATCACAGAATCATAGAAGTGTAGGACTGGACGGGACCTCAAGAGGTCTTCTAGTCCAGTCCCCTGCACTCAAGGAAAGACTAAGTATTATCTGCCATCCCTAATAGGTATTCATCAATGGAGTGTTTTAAGAGCAGATCATACAGAGACTCCATAACCTCCATACACAATTTATTCCAGTGCTTAACTATTCTGACAATTAGGAAGTTTTTCTTAATATCCAACCTAAATCACCCCTGCTGCAATATAAGACCTTTGTTTTTTCTCCTATCCTCAGAGGTTGAAGAGAATTTTTTTTCTCCCTCCTGCTTGTAACAACTTTTTATGTATTGGAAAACTGTTATGTTGCCCCTCATTCTTCTCTTCTCCAGACTAAACAAAGCCAATTTTTTTTTAATCTTCCCTCATAGGTCACGTTTTCAAGACCTTTAATCATTTTGGTTGCTCTTCTTTGGACTTTCTCCAATTTCTCCTCAACTTCCCTGAAATGTGGCACCCAGAACTGGACACAATACTCCAGTTGAGGCCTAACCAGGGCAGAGTAGAGCAGAAGAATTGCTTTTCATGTCTTGCTTACAACACTCCTGCTAATACATCCCAGAATGATGATTGCTTTTTTTGCAACAGTTTTACACTGTTGACTCATATTTAAGCTTGTGATTCACTCTGACCCCAGATCCCTTTTCACAGGACTTCTTCCTGGGTATTCACTTCCCATTTTGCATGTGTGCAACTAATTGTTCCTTCATAAGTGGAATACTTTGCATTTGTCCTTATTGAATTTCATCCTATTTACTTTAGACCATTTCTCCAGTCTGTCAAAATTCAGATCATTTTGAATTTTAATTCTATCCTTCAAAGCACTTGCAACCCCTCCTAGCTTGGTAACATCCACAAACTTTATAAGCGTAAACACTCTATACCATTATCTAAATCATTGATGAAGATATTGAACAGAACCGGACCCATCCCTGCAGGACCCCACTTGATATGCCCTTCCAGCTTGACTGTGAACCATTGATGACTACTCCCTGGCAATGGTTTTCCAACCAGTATGCATCCACCATATAGTAGCTCCATCTAGGTTGTATTTCCTAGTTTGTTTATGAGGTCATGCAAAACAGTATCAAAAGCCTTACTAATGTCAAGCTACGCAACATCTGCCGCTTCCCCCTTATCCACAAGGGTTGTTACTCTGTCAAAGAAAGCTGCTAGGTTGGTTTGTCATGATTTGTTCTTGACAAATCCATGCTGGCTATTACTTATCACCTTATTACCTTCTAGATGAAGATTGAACCTGATTATAATCCAAATGAAAAGAGCTCTCAGGTCATCCTTGTAGCTGTCTCCATCGCTTCACACTAACTCAACAGACATTCTAGGCTTCACAGTGATGTTATGGGTTATTGTGTGTGCTGCTGGTGTTGATTTGTGTCTGGGGGAAATATCCTGGGAAATTTGTGTTCATTTATGAGGGTGGCAAATGAGTGTGTGCGCTGCAGTGATGGGCTGCGTGTGTTTGGTGTTAATGTGTATAAATAATGGTGTTGTGTGTAGGTCTTATTGTGCTGGGAGAATTATATGAGCTGCTTCAGTGTGGCAGCTGAGCCAAGTAATCCATTCTCCCTCATACAACCAATGAAATTGTTGTATGCAAATTACCTGTAGAGTAATTGGTTGAGTTACCTCTGATATTACAATGGGTTAGGACTCTTGGGATAGCATAGATACATGCCTTACTGTAGCTGTATACTACACAGGTGTAATTCATAAAGTCAAAATAATTAAGAATTTAAAAACTTGACAGTAACAGACAGTGAAACCTCGGGATGGTGCAATCTGGTGATATTTTGAACAAAACACTCTCAACCATGCTTGTAGCTGTTTCCATCACTTCACAATGACTCAACAGACATTCTAGGCTTCATAGTGACACAGTGTCATTTCTGGAATTTTATTACACAGTCAAAAAGGATGCCACATTTTTTGAGACATACGTACATTCCTTGCAAGCTTTCTGCTGTTAAGTTATTCCACATGATCTCATTAGCTTGAAGATTTTCATTTTCTTCCAGTAAAGATGTATCAAACACTATTTCTTGTTCTACATTCTCTGGTGACCTGTTACGTATACAAAATAGCTTAAGATTTATATTACACAGTATATGTACACACGCACACACACACTAAGTGTAGCTCAGAAGCTAAATATTTGTTCCTTTCCAAAATGATTATATCAATAAAAAGCATATTTTAATCATACTGAAAACAAAAGAAGATCGAAGACTGGAAACATGCTTGCTTTCCTTCAAAATAAGAGTGCAGTTTTAAAAAACACACTAGAAAATAAAATGGAAGACATTTCCTTGGATTAAGATCATTACATAACTAAGGCTTTTAATGGAACTCCATATGGGTGTATGGGTACACAATAACTGATCCAGTTGCAAGTTTAGGACTAACTAATAATATTAATATTAATCTATATATTAGTAACTGAGATAAAATAAAAATGCATGCACATAATTCCAAGAACTCACTGGGACTACTTACCCAAGTAACAAATGTGCAAGATCAGATCCATAAAGAACAAATAAAACTTATTCTTAAGACAAACGTTGCTTGAAATAATGTAGCACATAGCTAATGTTGAGGATCACATTGCTGTGACTCAGAATTTCTAGCTCCCACAATTGTGTCTGCTTACATATTTTTATCAGTAATTATCAGAGTTTAGTATTTTCTTTTTTAAAAAACTTATTGCTGCATTTAAGACTTCTTTATCATTTAACTAAGTCCTTGGACAGTTTACATACATGGAGATACACAGGTCAGACAATCTTACAAATAAGGATAAAGCATTACAGTCAAGTAGCAATTTAAAGAAAACCAACTGAAAACAAACTAAGCATATAACATTTTTCAGTATTAAGGCTTAACATAGAACATGGTTTCTTCTTGAAAGGTAAAAATAAATAAAAGGATTATAATGGAAAGTTTATACCTGTGAGCCTCTATGAAGCAATTGTACTCTGAGTTAGGGTCTATCTGTTCAACAGAAGTCTGGATCTCTTTATGAACATTCACTATCTCTTCTGTTACAAGACTGGTGATCTGACTGTATTCATCAAGGATTCCTTTTCTGGGGGAAAAAAATACCATAATTCATAGATTCAAAGGCCCGAAGGGACCATTATGATCATTTAGTCTAATCCCCTGCATAACACAGGCCACAGAACTCCTCCCAAATAATTCCAAAAGCATATATAATGTACAACATAGCATGTTTTTATGAATTAAGATTTTTTAAATATATATTTACAAACTAAAAGAACACAAATTCAGATATTTTCTTATTTTTTCTAAACCGTTAGTGTGAACCTTCATAATACTTGGCATTCTTTAATTTACTAAAGCACTTAGTTTTAAGAATTTTAACCCTGAATTCAACAAAAAGGGGTAAACTTTTTTGTTCTTGTTCCTAGTTTTCATTCTTCATACAATTTTACTAATATTTAAAAATTCAGCATGTTCTTAATATTCTTATTCTGTTCTGCTACTGCATTTTAAGTTACATCTCTGTAGTAACTGATGTAAAATTAAACTATGATAACAAACAGAGTTGAGTGCCTTGCAGTTAGTTGTTCCTATAAATGGCTGTTCCAGTTGCCTACAGAGAGAGAGAGGAATCGGATTGTACATTATTAGAAGAAATAAAAGACCAAATTATGGCCCCTAGATCAAAGGCATTCTGTGAGAGGGAGGGCTCTGGAAGCATATTCCCTACCACCACCCCAGTGCCTCCAAACAGATAACACACAAATTAAGGAACCACTAACACAAGCAGCACTATTGGTTACTCATGACACCACATATCATTACCAAGGAACAAATGCAGCTGTACTTCATCTGAACTCCCCACTGATCATTTTATCATCAAAATGTAGAGCTGCAACACTGCCTCATTGGTTTGATAAAGAATGAGCTAGTTTAATCTAAGATGATAAAATATGGCACAGTTATTCTCCATATTACAGGCCAGTGTGCATGTGACCCATGGGACCTTTTGCTCTCTATCATTTTAACTAATGAAATAATCTCCTCTCTGAACTACTCAATGCAGAGTTCTTGTACATTTTATTTTATTACTAGATCACCAGAAAAAGAGCACACATGCTCATGTCACATTTCAACATATATACAACAGTAAATAAGGAAGTGTTATTTACTCCTTCTCATAGAACTGGGGGGGGGTCACCAAATGAAATTAATAGACAGAAGGTTTAAAACAAACAAAAGGAAGTATTTCTTCACACAGCGCACAGTCAAGCTGTGGAACTCTTTGCCAGAGGATGTTATGAAGGCCAAGACTATAAAAGGGTTCAAAAAAGCACAAGATAAGTTCATGGAGGATAGGTCCATCAATGGCCAGAAGCTGGGAATGAGTGACAGGGAATGGATCACTTGATGATTAGCTGCTCTGTTCATTCCCATGGGGCATCTGGCATTGGCCACTGTCGGAAGACTGGATATTGGGCTACATGGACTTTTGGTCTGACCCAGTATGGCGGTTCTTATGTTCTTATATCTATCAAACCAAAAAACCCAACAACAGGAATATTTAATTTTTGGCATTCCATAGCCATTTTCTATTTTACCTTTTTACACTTTCAATATTAACTTCAGCTATCACACTGTGTTCAGAAGGAAGACAAAAAAAAATTAAATACTGATCACTACTGACCAATCAGAGTGGAGTGCACATAAGGAACATTAATCTATTTTCCTTGTGATAATTTTTCAAATAGATGCTTAATGAACCCCAAAAATGTTGCTTGCCTGGATTTCCTCACTATTTGAGTAAACAGTGGAAGCAAGAAAATAATTAAAGTTCAATCTAACATTGGAAGATATTCAAAAAACAAATTTAGAAATACAAGGTACATGATTTATTTGAGATGAATGTAAAAAGAAGTGGGCATTCAGGAAAGCAAATATTTAGATGTCTTAAAAAATGATACTTGTAGAATGGGTTAATTGCCTATTTTCTATAATAGTTTCTGTGATAAAGATTTTCTTCCCTTCAGTTCTAGGTATTTTCTTCCATTCTATCATCAAGTTGAAGCTATACTACATCTTATCGATTCACTATAGGGCCACCTGTCCATAAAACCAGGATTATTCAACCATACCTTATGAATGTGTCTCCCCTCCCCCACACTAAAGCCACCCAGATGCTAGCCTGAAATGCCCTGAAACATAAGCTTTGGTTCTACCTTAGACTCAATGTTATCCAAAAGTAGCAGTGTTCCAGTGGAATGCCACTTTACAAAGAGTATTATACTAAAAAGGTGATTATTTATAAATGGCACCTTTTTACTTACAAGATCTGATCCTGTGTGTATTCAGATATCCATGTCTACTTTAGTGACAAAACTAAATTTTTACTGCTTTATACTCCTGTTGGTCCTGCAGATAAGAGAGAAAATGCTGGATTCTATTCCAACTTGTGCATCAATAGAACTATTTATTAAAATTACAGAGATAAAGTGGGTGAGGTAATATCTTTTATCGGTCCAACTTCTGTTGGGGAGAGACACAAAGCTTTCAAGCTTACACAGACCTCTTCTTCAGATCTTGAAAGCTTCTTTTCCACAAAATGAAGTTGGTCCAATAAAAGATATTACCTCACCCATCTTGTCTCTCTAATATCATGGGACCAACCCAACTAAAACAACACTGCAAACAACAATATTAAATTACAATCATTTACAGCTATGGACCTCCACTGATGCTACTGCGACTACACACTGGTGTAACTAAGGGCCTACGGTGGCCCAAACACTCTATTACTGGTGATGATTAAGTTAAGAACTTGGCCTGATTCTCAAAAACTCTAGAGATTGTGTCAGCAGGGCTGGCAATTAGAAAATCCAACTTGCGTACATGTAAATTATGCACACTTTGGGAAGGATTTTCAGTGGTGGTCTTATTCTCAATGGGAACAGAGGTAGGCCAATACTCAGAGCTTCTGAAAATCCCACATTTGATATGGAGTTAATGACAGAAACAACATGGTCTCTGTAGATCAATCCTGGGCAGCCAGGTGGAGGAAACTCCCAGCAGCTGATGGAGAAGTACAACTCAAAAAGTAGCTGGCTAATTTGGGTCAGATGGCTAACCTTCTCTCAAGACCCAGGGAGAGAAAGGAGCGGGTATGTCTATACTGCAATCAGACACCATCAGCTTGCCCATGTCAGCTGACTCAGGCTCACAGGGCTCAGGCTGCAGGGCTATTTAATTGCAATGTAGACTTCTGAGCCTGGGCTGCAGCCTGAGTCCTGGGACTCTCCTTCCTTGCAGGGTCCTAGAGCCTGGGCTCCAGCGTGAGCCTGTGTCTACACCACAATTAAACAGCCCCTTAGCTTACATCCCATGAGCCCAAGTAAGCTGGCATGGGCCAGCCACTGGTGTCTAACTGCGGCTGGTACCATTGACAAGAACTGGATTTTTCCCTGCCTCCTTTCCTACAGAGATCACAGAATTCTATTGTACAAAGTTAAGGAAGCAGCAATTTACCCTCACTTATTCCTCTCTTTCTAGTCAGACATTAGCAAGGAATAGGAAACAAGAAGATCAAGGAGAAAGTTGTTTCATGCAATCAGTTTAATTCCTGACAAGTTCTGATCTTAAAGGATCCCACAGTGTCCTCTCCATGGTCCTTGAGAATATACACTTTTTTCAGGAGGCTTCTTCCTTCTTCTGCTATTCTAGTAGCTGCTCTCCTCGCTAACCCCAAACCCAAATTCCTCCAACTTGTCCTTGTGACTCACCCCACTAGTTGACAAAAACAAAAAACAAACAAAACTAAGACCAAAACAAACACACTATAGGCACAAGTGAGAATGGCTGCAGGGCCAGGATCAAAGAAGTCAATGGGAAAAGAGTTTGGGGGGAATTTTATATTTAAACGAATTTATGTACTGCCTGTTACACTAATCAGTGTGTCCAGACCAAGTCTATTGCATCCCAGGAACCTGGGGGCATACCAGGAGGTATAAGGGCTAGAAAAAAGATTCTCATCACAATCTGGTGTCCTGCAGGTCAAGCCTCTTTCTGAAAACCAGAGCAGAAGTCTCTAGGGAGCCAGACATGTCACTTTCTCACTGCTCAGAGTCCATGCAGGTTCAGCAAGACTGTCCCACATAAGCTGAAATGAGTGAGGCCTTACATCTGGGGTATATTTTGCCTTTCTATTGCTCATTTGAGCAGATGTAAATTGAGTGCATTTAAGAACCACTCCTATTTCATGTAATCCCAGATGAGACAGAAGGAAATCTAGGCAGCAATGAAGTGAACAGAAACAGTACATAAACATGAAATCACTGTGCTCCGTGACTGACACTGCTGTCTGTGATTACAATGAAAAGGCAGAAATCACAAGACAAAATTAGGGTCATCTGCAGGATTAGCAAATATGAGTTTAAATTAAATGATTCATTTCAAAGTTTTAAAAATGAAGATTGAGGATTTACTCAAAAAACCTAACTAATAATTTTAAAAGTTTATAGGAGGAATGCCCCGTCTTTGACATGTCCACATATTCCCTTAAGCCTGAAAAAAATGAAGTCCCATTTATTTGAATGGGCTTTCTATAGAAAACTGACACCAAAACAAACACTGACTTTTTTTGGCCATTCCATTTTATGGCAATAAATAACACTGGTTTATTATTTTCTAATAGTACTAAAATAAAAATTAAATGGGATATTAAATAAAATGGACATATTTCAAATCAAAAGCAAAAAGTAAAAGATTATCTTACAGTGCTTTAACCATTTCTTCTTGCATCTTCTGTAACGAATCAAGTAACAGAGGAAGCATAGTGTCATAGTACTGGTGCTGATGTAACTGTGCTCCCTTCAATGCCAACACATATTGATTATGCAGCATGTGAAGTTTCATAGTGGCTTTATCATAACGATCTTTAGCTTTTTCAGTGTCCTTTCCTGAAGGAAAAGAAAAAGGGAAAATTCATACAGTGATCTAACAGCACATTATTACATCACTGTAATACATTATTACATCACTGCTTGTTAATTATACCAGAAATGAAGTATTCGCAATTGCATTTTAGATCCATGACAAATTCACCCCTTTTTGCACTTCTAAAACTTTAGGCAGATGGTTACAAAAAAGACTAATCCTGAGAATTCTTTTAATTCTTGCATTGGCCCAAATTCTGCTCTTCTTACCGATGATCAAATATGGCAAAAACTCCCAGTGAATTTAGTGAGCTTTTGTCTGAATAAGTCTTGATTAAGAACTGCAAGATTTGGCTGATTGCTTTTCAAAGGTATAGCCTAATAGGAGTTTATGAAAACTTAGCAGCTGCTGCCTTCTAATATATGGGGAAAATTACAATAATTTGATGGCATATAACAAAAATATACAAACACTACAAATCTATGCATACAATGTTCAATCTGCTTCACCATTTCCTACCACAATATTCAATACTTACGAAGTCTCTCAAATCGCTTTTCCTCCACGTTATCTTCTTTTGAAACTGGAGATTAACTCTCCTCCACACTTCAAAAATCCAACTGAAAATTATCTAACCAGACTCTGATTTACAGATCTGAATTCTTTATTCAAATCTCCTCTAAAGACCCTTTTAACTAACTATAGTGGGCACTTTCCTGTGCATCTCCAGTGTTTTGTCTTATGTGTCTTTCTTTCAGGCCAAGATGCTGCAATAACCTCCACGGAGGCAGAGAGCTTCACCCATACAAAGTTTATTACAGGATCAGAGCCTTAGAATATAACCTCTCCAAGGCAGCAAGTGTTTTGATATTTGTGACACACTCTCGATAACAGTAATGTCTTGTACAAAGGCAAGCATACGATCAATACTTAAGTAAATGATAATTAATCTCTCTCTAAGAGGCAACAACTACTACGGTTACATAATTCAAAATACTTTAAAAAACACAAAACAACATTTGCATTTCTAGCAGTTTGAGATTGTAATATTTTTAAACAGTTTCTGAAAATTATTTTGCCACTTAAAGTTCAATGGTGATGACCATTATAATGCATTTAAAAAAAAAATCACTATCTTATGGGTAAACAAAGCTTGTATTAAAGCTATCAATAAAACCCTTTGCCTCCAACCAGAAAAATTCAGACTGTGGAACCACATTTCCCAGCTTCACAAAGACAGTAATTGTGTACAATTGTTTTAAAAGATAATTTGTTTTCACGTAATAAAACAAATTTTCCAATTACTTACCTGTTTTTTCCCATGTAGAAGGAACAGATTTCTCAGGCTATAAAATGATCTAGATGAACCCTTCACATTCTGTGTACCAAACAGAAATCATGTAGATCTCCATACCCTCATTAGTCAACTCTTTATCTTAGGCATCTAAGCTAACTACTTCACCGTCCACATCAGGATCGAATAAATTGATAAACTCTCCAAAAATTAAATTGTTCAAGTTACACTTTACATAGAACTCCTACTCTGCAGAGTCCACATTCTTAAGTGAATACCTCTGTAGTACTTTTCTCAGGGTCACAATTGTTAGATGCTGTGTTTGCCCAAAGAAGAACTAGCGCCTCTACACTTAAGTTAGGTCGGCATAGCTATGTCAGTCAGGGGTATTAAAAATCCCACATCCCTGAGCTGAGTGTAGAAGTAGGTTTATCAATGAAAGAATTCTTCTATCAATAAGGGTATCATTACGCAGAGAGGCAGTGTTCCAAAACCAATGGAAAAATATCTTCAGTCAGTATAGGCTGCATCTGCACTGTGGGATAATGCCGGCATAGCTATGGCAGCCTACCTATGCCAGTAAAGCCTCCATAGCACAGACCTGGGGTTGGCAACCTTTCAGAAGTGGTGTGCCAAGTCTTCATTTATTGGCGGTAATTTAAGGTTTTGTGTGCCAGTAGTACATTTTACATTTACAGGAGCCGGCACATGGAACCCCAGACTGGCAACGGGCTGAGTGGACCAGCTCAGCTCACTGCCAGTCTGGGGTTCCGTCCACCAGCCCTTGCCAGCTGGGGTCCTGGCCGCCGGCCCTGCTCAGCCCCACTGCCGGCTCGGGGTTCCATCCATCCAGGCCAGCAGCAGGATAAGCAGGGCCGGTGGCGGGGACCCCAGGCCAGCGGCAGTGTGCCACAGTAAATCAGCTCGTGTGCCGTCTTTGAAACGCATGCCATAAGTTGCCGACCCCAGACACAGACATACTCTTATGCTTCAACCAGAGACGGACTGTATTCTTCAGGCAACATAAAACCAGCAGGCAGTTGTTCTTAATTTTTGTAACTGTTATATTCACTGTTCATCTCTTGGAAAAGTAGAACACCTTTTGCAGAACAACACAGAAATCAAAATACTTAACATTCTTTAGAGAGTTTCCATATACAGAACTGCCACACTACCAATATTTTGCTATATGCAAATTATGATATATATAGATATATGCAGCTGTTCACCCAATGCACCATGATGACCAAATGCACACAGTTGAACATATTTGTGTTGATCATCATCACAACCACATTGCTGTAGAGACCCTCAGTATTGCAACACCCTCAGAAACACTACTACAAAAGACAAATTATTCCTTTTATCTCTAACTCAGATATGTAATTGCTTTCCACAAATGATTCCTTTATAACACATCACAACTCATTTCAGAATAAATCACACTATTAGTATGCACCCTCAACTTTTAACTAACAGCTTTTGGACTCACTATTAATATAAAGAACTCAACTACAAGATTATATCTAGATTGAATTTTTTTACCAATAGAATTCAGCGAAGCAACATGCACAGTTGATCAACTTGTCAATTAGCAGTGAGGAAAACATCCAAGTTCTCTTTATCTGTATAATTAATTTCATAAACAGATCTAATTATAATTCTATTGCCATCACTTGTTGACAAATCTGTTTAATGTTTATAGTAATAGACTACATATACAATATGTTGTGCTATAAACACTATTATAAAGTTGGCAAAATTCAATTATGCAAGTTTGACATTTGCATGAGAATCTGGAGGGCTTGTTAAACTATTCTAGGAAGTCAATTATTTCAGTTTTTATTATGAACTTTTCAAGTGTTTATTACATATGGTATAAACATCATACTGTACAACATGGTAGTCCACTATTTTTAAAAAGTATTTTATTTAAAAAATTAAAGATGGCAAATGGTCTCAGCATCATTCCAGTCCTTAAACCTATACATTCTGCGATCCTTTGCCTTCTAGAGCCCAATATTTACTCTGAATAAAACAGCAGAGAAACTGAATTACAACATTTCTTTACAATCATTAATATATTCAGTTCACTTTCAAAATGTACACTTGAGTTTTACATTAAGTCAAAGAGCAAACAGTTCAAAGAACCTGAGTCTCAGAAAATAAACTATGAAAAATTTTGTTCTACTTCTGTATTTGCAGACCTACTGTATCAGCAAGTGTAGGTTAATATGCAAGAAAGTGACTCAGATTCTCCTTTTTCTCTTCTGTATCCTATAACTTTTTATACTTCATCGAAAGCTACAAGTTAAAGCTCAAATTTGGAGAGGTGCTAAGTACCTGCAGCTACCACTGACAAAAAAAAGAATTCACATGTTCAGCACTTCTCCAGATTTGGACTATGTGGTTCATATGGCAAAATCCTGAATTCATGTAAGTCAGTGACAAAACACCCATTGACTTCAATGGGGCAAGGAATTCAGTCCTACACTCTGCAGCTAGGTATTTGTTATTTTTTATATTTAACCTTGTGAAACAAGCACAAACATAATATGCTGATGGATGCTACAGAAAACGTTTAGAAGGACAGACAAGTTCTATCACATATACCATTTCCCCAGCTAGCTTAAATGTTACAAAACTGTTACACTTCTATCTTACACTTCTATTTTCAATTCAGCTACATGATGACGTACAGCCAACTAATAATTAATGCTTATACTCTTTGTTGTTGCAAAGTTCAGGCCCAATTAAGCTTTCAGTTGAAGAAAAATGGTAGTACTGGCCCTGCCTCCAATCTACCTGAAGCACATTCAGCTGTCACGCTACATCTTCTGAGCCAATAGCTGAATCTCTCCTGATTGTTGTTGAAGTGGCCAGTGTATGGCTTCATGCACCAGGGTAGCAACAGTAGGCTGGGCCCTCCAGGATCATTACTGGTATTTCAACATTCCCAACGGTAATACACCAGTTGAGAAAGTCCTGCTTGTAGCTTTCTGAAAAGTCCTGTGTTCTTAAAGGTGAGAGAGTCATGCATCTTCACTGACCAGCCCACACTGATGTCAGTGATGTTGCTGTACTCTATCGCAAGGTGGTTTGGTGCCAAAATAAGGATATGCGTGCAGTCTATCATTCCACCACAGTTCGGAAATCCCATTGCTGCAAATCCATTTAATATGTCCTGCACGTTCCAAGAGATGCAGGAGGCGATTAATGACCTCCATATACTTGTATGACAATAGCACTTGCAGTGGATTTTCCAACTCCAAATAGATTTCCTATTGACCAGTAGCAATTTAGCATTGCTAGTTTCCACAGTGTGATCGCCACTTGCTTCTCCACTGTCAATGCAGCTCTCATGTTCTTGTCCCTGAGCTCATAGGTGCTGACTCCGAGGGTGCTCCAGGGCTGGAGCACCCACAGGGAAAAAAATGGTACTGAGCACCCATCAGCATCCCCCCATTAGTTCCCCCGCCTCCCCACAGTGCCTCCCGGCAGGCCCCACAAATCAGTACCTCCTCCTCCCTCCCCGTGCCTCCTGCCCACCGCAATCATACAGCAGCATGCAGGACGCTGGGAGGGGAGAAGGGAGGAGCTATGACACAGCACGCTCAAGGGACAGGGCACAATTGGGCAGGAAGAGGTGGGGCGGGGGTGGAGTGGGGGCAGGAAGAGATAGGGCAGGGCTTTGGGGGAAGGGGTGGAGTGGGGGTGGGGCCTGGGACAGAGCCAGTGGTCAAACACCTCCCAGCACTTTGGAAAGTCGGCTCCTGTGCCTGAGCTGGGAGACTGGATCATGCTCAGTGCACAGAGGCAGGAATGTGACCTTGTGGATCTGAGAGTTCTGCAGCCACTGATTGTCATCCCAAGCCTGCATTATGATCAATTGATATTTGATCTCTCAGTCCTCATCTCCAAAGGAAACCTGCACAACACTTTCAAAAGACAAGCCTGGGAGTTTCGATTCATAACTTTGCTAGACACTAAAAATCATGAACTGGGGAGAGAGACTGAACATATGGCTTATTACAACAATCTATAACCCACTAACAAATCCTACCAGCTGCCTCTCCCACCCCTTCCTTTCCTCCTATGACTGGAAGGCTATTAATGGGCCTCTTCACCTTAAATGGTCCCTTGAAATGTGTGTTACAACTCATGCTAAACTGTCCACTCCACACTGTATTTAGCTGTAACATTGAATGTGTTTCCCAGACCTAAAAAAGTGCTCTGTGTAAACACGAAAACTAGTCTCTCTCACGAACTGAAGTTGTTCCAATAAAAGATTACTACACTTTGGGCTTGTCTACACTGGCAAGTTTTGTAGCCAAAAAACTGACTTTAGCGGTAGCGTACACACTGCAATGTGACTTTTTTCGAAAAAAACCTCCTAGTTTTGGTGACAAAAAACTTCCATCCCTGCGAGAGACTTTTGTCTTTTCCCCTCCCTTTATCGTCAACAAACATGCAGTGTAGACACCGCAGGGTTTTTTTCGATTTTATTGGCCTCCAGGAAGTATCCCACAATTCCCATGCTGCCGCTCTACTCAGCGGTTTGAACTCCATTGCCCTGCAGCCAACTTGCCCCTCCCCCTTGCAAGCCCCGGGAATTTAAAATCTCATTTCCTATTTGCTGGCTTCCCAGGTGAGCATGGCTGGCTATCGCACCAAACATGCTCCCACTTGGACCACCACTGAGTAGTTGGATCTGATCAGTATATGGGGAGAGGAGTCCGTTCAGTCGCAGCTGCGAGTGACCCGCAGGAACTGGGACACATCTGGGCAAATTTCTCGAGGCTTGTGTGAAAAGAGCTATGATGGGGACACGCAGCAGTGCTGAGTGAAGATAAAGGAGCTGAGGCAGGCGTACCATATGTGCGAGAGGCAAACCATGGCTCCGGTGGTGCACCTAAGACTTGCTGCTTCTATAAGGAGCTGAATACTATCCTCAGTGGTGACACCACCTCCATTGCCGATAGCCCCGTGGATACTTCACAGGCAGCAGAAAGACGGGGTAACCTGCAGGCTGAAATTCTGGATGAAGAAGTTTAGCTAGAAGAGGATGTGGTGCCCCCAGCAGGGTCGCCCGGTGGGGCAGGCAGCCAGGAACTTTTCTCACTCCAGAAGTGCTCAACGGGGAGCAGGAAGCAGATGAGACGCTGGGTAAGTTGCTGTGGCTTGTGTAGGGAATCGAAAAGTGGGATGCAGGTAATGTTTTCTGTGAGCTGGACATTGCCCTATGTAGCTAATCTGCACGGCCAAAACGGGTGTCAATGGACATCGAGACCTGCAGGGAATCCTCCAGAGGGAGGCTCTGAAAAAAGAGATACTTGTTAATCCTCTGCCACAGATTCCAAGGGATTGCAGCCTTGTTAGTTCCCAAATTGTAAGAATCTGTACCATGCCATTTAGCAATCACTGGAGCTGGGACCAAAGTGGCACATAGCTGAGCTGCATATAGACCCAGGGTGAATGCTGCCAGCATTCAGCAGCTGTGCCCTGGTTTCTCTGGTCACCTGCAGCAGCGAGATGTCAGCCATCAGGTTGGCCGCCTTTAAAAAATTGTTTTTTAGAATGAGTTCCCTGCAAAGATGCCCTGCAGCCCATGACCTTTTGTCCGTATGCACAACCACCTTCTCCCCACTCCCAACACTCACCATAATTGGGGTGCTTGCAGAGCTGTGTGCCTGCCTAGAGTCTCAGAGAAAAAGTGATTTCTACTAGGAAAATGTCCTTTTTACTAAAATGTTTCAATCATTTGCTGGAATGTAACAAAAAAAACCTAGGCACAGCAAAGAAGACACGTTTCGGGAGGTATTGCAGCGCGATGAGAGACAGACCAGGGAACGGAAAGAGTGCTGGGAAGCTGAAAGGCAGGACAGAAAAGAGAATGCTGCATTTGCTAGGCAAGCAACAGAGCGGATGATAAAAGTTATGGAGGATCAGACAGAGATGCTCAAGTCTTTGATACAACTGCAGACTGAACAGATCCATGCCCAACCTCCACTGCAGCACATGCAGATGCACAATTCTTTGCCAACTCCACCCCCCCCCATGCCCACATTCCTTTTTCCTTTTCACTTCACAGCACTCCTGAGTTTTCCCATCACTCCACCTCATCTCATAGTTTATATAATGAAAGCTGGAACTACACACAATTGTGAGGTTTTACCCTTTTTAACAATAAATAGAGGCTAAGGTATTTAATGGTACAGTGTTTTTATTCTGTGTTCTACAAAAGCGTATAGCAATCAATTCACTCTCGGGAACAGGCTTCTAAAGCATTGGGTTGCATGGATCTTGGGCCCCAAAATTGAACATGGATGCACCAGGGAAGCAACTCCAATGCAGACATGTGTTAGTACCCCTCATTGTCAAAGTGGTTCCTCAACCCCTCTCTGATGTTAAGAGCATCCCTCTGGGCTCCTCTGACAGCCCTAGCATCTGGCTGTTCAAACTGTGCAGCCAAGCGCTCTGCCTCAGTGCTCCAAACCTGAGTAAACATTTCACCCTTAGATTCACACAGATTATGCAAAGTGCAGCACGCGGCTATGACCATGGGAATATTATCCTTGTTAAGGTCTAGCCTGCCATTGAGACACCTCCCGCGAGCTTTCAGACGGCCAAAGGCACATTCAATTACCATGCAGCACCTGCTCAGTATGGTGTTAAAATGCTCCTTGCTGCTGTCCAGGTGCCCTGTGTAAGGTTTCATGAGCCAGGGCTGTAAGGGGTAAAATGGGTCTCTCAGAATTACCATGGGCATTTCCACATTCCGCACTGTGAACTTGTGGTCTGGAAAGAAAATCCTTGCCTGCAGCTTTCTGTACAGGCCACTGTTCCTGAAGGTGTGCGCGTCATACACCTTTCCAGACAAGCCTGCATTGATGTCCGTGAAATGCCCCTGGTGATCCACAAGTGCCTGCAACACTATGGAGAAGTATCTCAACCTGATGTCCTTGTGCCGCAGGTCGGGGGATAGCTTAGCACATTGCTCCATGAAAGTTGCTTTTCGCATGCTAAAGTTCTGTACCCACTGGTCATCATCCCACACCTGCATGACAATGCAATCCCACCAATCAGTGCTTATTTCCCTAGCTCAAAAGCAATGGTCTACCATATGCAGCTGCTCTGTGAATGCACAAAGCGCTGATAAGTTGCTGCCATCCATACCACACTAGGGTGCCTGCGATTCATCCTCTGCTAACTTTGCGAGTAACTCTGCGAGTAACTGTGCTGCCATGCACGATGTCCTCATGACATCTAACAGCGCATCGGAGAGAAGGGCAGGATCCATCCTCTCTCACTGCAGATGCTGGCACGCACTACAAACAATGACAGTTGGAAAAAAATAGCATGAAAGGAAGCCAGAAAGCTTTGAAGGGGTGGGACACAAAGCGGTGCATGACGGTACACTTTGCACAACCCAGGATGCGCCACGCTCCGTTTCCACATTCCCACAACACCTAGCGACAGATGGTGTTGCTAAGCACATATCCACAGTCCATTGCTCTCGCTGTCAACAAAGGTGCCCCGACAGAGGGAGCAAATGTAGACATGCTTTCATTCTTTTTATAGCATCATGTTTACAAAACATTGCTTTATTTCTGCATTATTTGTGAGTAAGTAACTGTATATGTATCATGTATTCCTTTTTTTTTTTTAGCCCTTGCATATTCCATATAGAGTCACTGCCCTCTAGCTCAAAATTATAAAGATATCTTGGGTCCCAAAAATAAATTATTGGCAGCTGTAGCTAAGAAAAATAATTTCTAGAATAAACTGAAAATATTATGCAATACTTCTCCGTATTAGGTTTGGTAATGGGAGCCAGCAGCTGATGATTCAGCTGTCATGATAACATTAATCTGAAAAAATATTAGGGTGACCTCAACAAAATAAGCTAAATCAGTGAAGACTCTCACACTGTTTAATACACAAGGCCAAGGAGTATATTGTAATCACATTGTTGGCGTGGACTGACAAGAGTTCTTTGAAAAGCAGATATTGATTTTAAGGTGTAATCAAACTATTTCAAATACAAAAAGTCAAAGAATAAATACAATTTCTCATTTGGTGTTCTTTTAACATTAGTGCAAAAGTGTACAGCTTTATCTAGTTGTTAGTTTCAAATAAAATCTAAAGTCTTTGTCAAAAATATCTGGGAAGAAAAATACTATTTTTTTAAAATATGCATTTAAGTGCAGTAGTAGTTTAAGAAATATAATTTAAAAGAGACTTCTTGGAGTTGCCCACATAATTGGGCATTCTGCTGCTCTTTCATTTGCATTTCCAATGCAGAGTCATGATTAAAATCCTATAAAAATGGCTGTTTCGTTTCTATGCCCATTTCTAGTATGGAAATTTTCAATATGACAGGTTCACGCACATATATTTCAATTATGTACATGCACTTTTCACATAGTAAAGGCTGCTAGGATCATCAAATTTTGTTCAGAAAGGAATGCACTTTCATAAAATTATTTTGTGCTCGTCACAAGTGACAAGTGTGGAGAAAAGAAGACTTCTTAATAATAGGGCTTTTCTCTGATCCCACTGATAAGGATTTTTTTTTCAAGCAAAGGCCAATATTTTTTAAAATGGAAGCCCAAAGCTAGACTCCTAAATCTTTATATAGACTCATAAATGAGGTCTTTTTAAAAGTACTGGTGGGAAGCAAAAGTTCTGTCTGACATCAATGGGATTTGATGACTACTCAATGCTTTTGAAAACCAGGACAGCTAATTAATAGCCTAAATATGGCCGAAGAAACCTAATTTTAAGCTGTTTTGTTTAATATTAGCCTAACCATGTTAAGTCAAGGTAGCTAGACTTATTCAAGGGAACATGAATCCCAACACCTTAAGAGGGTCCTCTCTAACTAACAGTATTCTTTTGAGAAAAGATTCTTCCTTCGCATATGCTATGTTTTTCCACATTGATTCCCACCTTTGAGAGAAATCTCCTGTGTCCCAAGTGCCTAAATTCCTTCATCTCCATTGTCAAGTTTCTCTTTATAATTCACTTATTTCACCTAGCTTTCCACCCTTAGTTGGGAACAAAGTCATAGTCAACCCTGTACCTCATTTTGTAATTGTACTACAGCCATCCAATTTAACCTAGGAGCTCTTTGGCATAGGAATTGGTTTAAACCAAGTCATTTGTAAACTGTTATGCACATCTGAGTGATACTACATAATTTATCTCTTTGACAATTCATATTTTCTCCTGGGAAAATGCTAGTACATGACCCAAGGAAGCACCATGTTTTAAACACATTTTGATTCCCAAGTTGAGTTCAGCTTCACTGGGCTTCCACAAGGACAGAACTCAAGAGATTTTAAAAAATACTTTTTACTTATATACAAAGCGCTTCGCAACCAAACAATCTTAACTGAATTAGAACAGTAAACCTTATAAAAGTTGGTGACAAGGGGTGAACTCTGTGGAAGTTACTGATCAGCCTCCATCATCAAGATTCTACAGTTAGATATAAAATAAAAAGATGCAAGACCACTGCAGTTTAACTGACATCAGTTTCACTAGGCCAACAAAAAAAACAACAGCAAGTAAAGGATAAACAGGAAGTGAGTTTATTGCCTCCTTACCTATAAATCTCACACAAGAAATCAGAAATCAAGCCAACCATAAAATGAATGTTTAATCATTCCCCACAGAATTTTTTTTCACTGTTCCTACCATGATAAAAAGTCTTCGAGTTTTATGTAAGAATATTTACTGTATCTTCATGAGTGCAATAGACAATAGTGTTACTAAGATAAAAGGTTCTGAGGTTCTGAACTTACAGGATCTGATGGCTTCCCAGTGAGTATCAGCAGTTAAAATAAGCAATGCCCTGGTACATTAAAAAGGGATAGAAACAATAATGCAACTATTTATATATGTAATGCATATAAGAAATCTTTATATAAAACAATGGTACTTTATTATCTGGCGTAATTTGTCTCATTTTGGTCACTTCACTCCAAGAACAGGAGATTATATGTTTAAAGGGTTATATATTTGAGGCATTTCCTTCTGCCACTAGATTTCCATGCCAGAGCTTGTCATCAGGACACTTTGTGGCTGGATTGAACAACTGGCTAATATCTTGAAAGTTAATAATGTGTACATTTTCAAGGGGTATGGTGGAAGACAGATTACTGGGATTTAAAAAAAAGTGTTTAATAACATCATTTAATAACATACTGTCACATGCATCCGACGAAGTGGGTATTCACCCATGAAAGCTCATGCTCCAATACGTCTGTTAGTCTATAAGGTGCCACAGGACTCTTTGCTGCTTTTACAGATCCAGACTAACATGGCTACCCCTTTGATACTTGACACCATAATCATGTCAGTATGTTATTAAATGATGTTATTAAACACTTGTTTTTAGTGTTTGCTTTTTTAAGCTCTTAGGAAATTTTACACACCCACACAATCCACTATATAAAAAGAACATTATTAAAGTTGCAAAGTCAAGTAGCCAAATACTCAGAAATATCAGAATGTACAGCAGGGGTGGGCAAACTTTTTGGTCCAAGGAATGCATCTGGGTATGGAAATTGTATGGCGGACCATGAATGCTCACGAAATTGGGTGTTGGAGTGTGGGAGGGGGTGAGGGCTCCAGCTGGGGAGGGGGCTCTGGCGTGCAGCCAGAAATGAGGAGTTCAGGGTGCAGGAGGGGGCTCCACGCAGGGGGTGCAGGCTCTGGGGTGCAGCTGGGAATGAGGGGTTTGGGGTGCAGGAGAATGCTCCAGGCTGGGACTGAGGGATTCAGAGGGCAGGAGGGCGATCAAGGCCGGGGCAGGGAGTTGGGGAACAGGAGGTGATCAGGGGTGTAGGCTCCAGGCAGCCTTTATCTCAAGCAGCTCCTGGAAGCAGAGGCCTGTCCCACCTCAGGCTCCTATCTGAAGATGCGGCCATGTGGCTCTGCGCACTGCCCAGTCCGCAGGTGCCACCCCTGCAGCTCCCATTAGCCACGGTTCCCAGCCAATGGAAGCTGTGGGGGCAGCTCTTGGGGTGGGGGTAGCATGCAGAGCTCCGTAGCTGCCCCTACGGGTAGGAGCCAGAAGGGGGACATGCTGCTGCTTCCGGGAGCCACATGGAGCCACAGCACGCATGGAGCATGGGAAAGTCCCTAAACCTGCTCCCCAGCTGGAGTGGAGCAAGCCCTGGACCATGATCCCCAGCGGGAGATCGAGGGACGGATTAAAACATCTGAAGGGCCGGATGCGGCCCCTGGGCCATAGTTTGCTCAACCCTGATGTACAGACAACTTTAATTCAGCCCCCTTGTGTGCATGCATTATTATAAGTCTCTGATTTCCATAATCAAACTATTTTTTCATAGGATCCCTGCCTCATTCAATACACAGGATAGACCAACTCTGGATATAGATCAGGGTTATGCCATAAAGGAGACTGTTGTCTCTCGGACTTCCAAGGTCCTAGGTATCTCAAAACTGGCATCCAGAATTAGTGAAAACTTTTTACTTAATGTCTCTATGCCTCAGTTCCCTATCTATAAAATGGTGATAATACATACACACATATCCCAACACCTCACAGGAGTGTTGGGAAAATTAATTAATGTTACTGGAGCACTCGAATAGTGTAGTAATAAGCACCACAGAAAAAAGTCATAAGGAAATTAATAATTTTGCCTTCAGAGCACATTTTGAATAGCACACAGTAAATATTGTATGCCACACATTGAACAGTGGAGAGAAAACAAAATATAGAATAGCTGTTCTTTAAGTGAGCACAGTCTACCCTATATACCAGGGGTCCCCAACATGGTGCCCACGGGTGTCATTGCGCCCGGGTACTAGCCGGTGGATGAGCATCTGCCGAAATGCCACCGAAATTCAGCAGCAACGCCTCTGGATGACGCTGCCTGTTGGCGACATTTTGGCAGATGCTCGTCCGCCGCCACGGTCCTCTGTGGCTCATTGTCTGGCACCTGCCAGATAAAAAATGGTTGGGGACCACTGCTATATGCTGAATGAGGGGGTCTGTGGAAAAATATCACATGATCATTTTTGTTCTGTGTTTGTACAGCCCCTAGTATGACAGGGTCCTGATCCATGACTACAGCTCCTAGGCACTCCATTAATACAAATAATAAACAACAAGAACAAGAAGAATGGAAATAATGACTGGGTCATAACGTAAACAGCACAAGGGGACTGACCTAAGGTTTTGCAGACAACTTTAATTCTGGCATTTGCTAACTTGAGGTCTCAACTTTGCAACTTTAATAATATTTTTAACACAGTTATTTTGTATGCAATACAGAGAATCTCTTTCCCTATTCTTACTCAACATGCCCTTTTTTATACATCCAAGGACTGCATTTACCCTTCTGGCTACAGCACTGCATGGGGAGCTCATGGTCATCTGGTTATTCACCATTACTTCAAACTCCTTAGGCTACAGCTTTCCAGAATGTAATTCCCCATCCTATATGCATGGCCTACAATCTTAGTTCCTAGATATACTATGTTTTATCTGGCTTTATCTAAACAGATACGTGTTTATGGACAGTTTACCAGGTAATCCAGATGTTCTCTGTAAGTGACCTGTTCTTACACTATTTACCACTCCACCAATTTTTATGAAGAAATCTGTAAATGCTATAATTAATAATTTTATATTATTTTCAGGCTAACTGAAAAAAATATTAACTAGTGTTGGGACAAGAATCAATTCCTGCAGGACACAGATGGAAACACACCCAATTAATGATGATTCCCCATTAAATATTACATTTTGAGATCCATCAATTATCCATCAATCCATCAACAATTTTATATGGTTGTGACACAGGCAGACTAGCCAAACTGTGCATGGCCCATAACAACTTAACAAGAGGCATTACAATTGTAACTAGATAATTCACTTGTATGTGAATTTCAAAGATGTACTAGACCAGCAATCATTAACCCATTAATTTGTAGTAACAGAAATCAAGGGTAAAGGCTAAGTATATCTGCCTGTGTTTACCTATATCCTATTAGAAGTTTACCAGTGTAATCAAATTAGCTTTTAGATGCTAAGTCCTTTTCATGCCTTAATTGCTCTCACAGACAACTTTGTTAAGTTAACTTTATAATCAAAGGTGTGAGACACTGCAGGAAATTAATATATTGTCTTCAGCTTATCTGTCTCTGTTATAATGAAGGACCAGCTAATTGCCTTATGCAAATGAGTAACTAGATTACCTGTATATGATAGGAAATTGAATGTTAAGGACACGATCAGTGACCTGAAGAAACTCATTGCGGCTCAGTCTGGGACCCGCTGGGACAAAATTGTGCTGAAGAAATGGTACACAATCTTCAAGGACCATGTATCACTGGGAGACTATGAAATCCACGATGGCATGAACCTGGAGTTATATTATCAGTAGCCTTGACTCTAGCTGCAGTTGCACATGGCGGGCATCACTTTTCTATTTTTTTTCTAATATAAAAACTTCGAAGAGTTGGGTCATTTTGTGCTCAACAAAGAAGACTCCTCAGTCACCTGCTGTGCTCAAAGCACTTGAAAAACCTGCTTTGGCTCTAAAGAGAAACCTCAGGACTGATCCTTTCATCTCTAGTCTGCTTAACTTTACACAGGGAAAGTTTAAGCCCTGGAACTGAGATCTTCCAACTAGTTTTTTGGAATACCCCGAAAAATGCATGAAAAGACTAACAGCCTGTACATCCATGCTGTATTTGAATTCTAACCTTTGGGGATGATTCCAGAGAGACTTTTGCAAGCCAGCAGATTTCTCCAACACTGCTACAAGTCTGACATAAGGACCTTATAAGCATTTGTAATGTATATAATCTTTTAACCATTCCGTAACTATTTTTTATTAATAAATCTTCAGTTAGTTTATTAAGGATTGGCTGATAGCGTGGTGTTAGGGTAAGATCTGAGACATATTTGATCTGAGGTTAAGTGTCTGATCTTTAGGGATTAATACAAACCTCACATATGGATGAATTAGGTTTTCAATAATCCCTCACTATATTCGACCTGTTTACCTGAATAGGAGCCAAGGACTGGAATGCTTAAAGGGGACTGTGTCTGGCTTCTTGTTAACCAGTGTGGTACTACAGAAGCTCTTTTGTTATTAGCTTGGTGAATCTAATTATAGAATAAACCACCAGTTTGGGGGGACTGCCTGCCCTGTTTCTTGCAGTCTGCCCTAAGTGTGGCATTCCTCAGTGTGATCCATCCTGGCACCTGGTCACAATAGTATATTGATATTTTACTATGCTAATTCTTTAATCAGACTGTTGCACCTAAAGAGAAGCCCAGATGCACTGCATCAATATAGTCACCAACATCAAACATATTTGTAAGCCATAGAATCTATGCCTGCCAACACTACAGTGTGAGGAAGTGAAACTTTCGCCAAGGACCCTAAGACAAAAACCTCACCCCTAAAAAAAATGTGTTGTGGGATCTTTAACATTCCCATATAGCAAGCATCATTTTTTTTAAATGTTATCTAACAGAATTGTACACAGTAAATGCAATGGAACTCAATTTATCTATATTAGAAAAATGAGTAACTGAGCTGATAAAGATAGAATTTAAACTCCTTATCCCAGCTATTCTAGGTGTTTCAAACCGGATATTTAGCCAAGCCTCCAACTATATGATAATTATATGGTTGAAATTTAGCTGTGAAAGACTGGCTGTACCTGTTTAACATGTCTGTTCCTTCTTTAAAATCTTGCAATAAAGAAAATATATAAAGTTAGAACCTGTACACTTAATACTAGCTTGTTAAGCCCCAATATAAATAAAACCAAATTATTATAACTCAGTTATGCATTTTAAAAGATATTTTATACTAGTACTTCAAAAATATTTATACAATCTGTATCTGTTTATACATATTGCATATTTAATTAACATGAACACATGCTTAATAATTAATAGAACTGCAAAATCGTTTGAAGATGGGCAGGAAATAATATGGAGGCGTTGAAAACAACTGAGGGGCAGTTATGGGTCAAATATTCCCCTTCTCCTCATTTTTTTATTATCCTGTTGCTGTCTGTGTGCAGGGCTGCAGGACTTATGCATTTTCAGTCCTTGTTCTCCCTGCCTCTTCCACACAACTTTTAAAAAGGGGGTTGCAGCACTTGTACAATAAAGAGAAAGTAGACATCACCATCTTTTGTTTATTAAATTCTAGTATCAGCTTTAGTTTTTCTATAGGAAGTACTAGAGTATTTCTTCAACGTTTCTAAAAGAAAAACATACTATCCCCACTTTGCTGAACCCAGCAAGCTTTCTAGACATAAGTCCTCCCCATAATGCTTTTTTAAATGCAAGTTTTTATTAAGTGATATTATAGAAGTAAATGAATAAAATTTAATGCAGCCATTAATAACTATGCAAAAAGACTCATGCCCAATAATTTTCTACAAGCAAATATGAATCAAATGCAGACAGTCTAGCTTTTAAGAATTCTGAATATCTCAAGAATTATGCACACACAAACATCCACTGTAGGAATGTAGAGATGCTTGCAGCTTTCTTGGTATTAAGTAAATAATGTGATTATACAAGTGTGTTAACAGATTTTAATTTCTAGCAAATGGAAACTTCACTTAATGATCATAGGCATGTCTCGGACCATAAAAAAGTTCAGAAGAGCCACTGACACAAGCAATGGGCTAAGGCATAGAATCATAGAACTGGAAGTGACCTCAAGTGGTCATCTAGTCCAGTCCCCTGTACTCAAGGCAGGACTAAGTAGTATCTAGACCATCCCTGACAGGTGTTTGTCCAACCTGCCCTTAAAAATCCCCAATGATGGAGATTCCACAACCTCCCTAGGCATTTTATTCCAGTGCTTAACCACTCTGAGAGTTAGGAAGTTTTTCCTAATGTCCAACCTAAACCGCCCTTGCTGCAATTGAAGCCCATTGCTTCTTGTCCTATCCTCAGAGGTTAAGAAGAACAATTTTTCTCCCTACTCCTTGTAACAAACTTTTATGTACTTGAAAATTGTTATGTCCCCTCTCAGTCTCCTCTTCTCCAGACTAAACAAATCCAATTTTTTCAATCTTCCATCGTAGGTCATGTTTTCTAGACCTTTAATCACTTTTGTTGCTCTTCTTTGGACTTTCTCCCATAGGTCCCATGGGTGCTCCTCCCATAGGCCCCGTGGGTGCTCCGGGAAGCACTGGGAGAGAGGGGGGAAGAAGGGGAACGCCACACATTAGGGGAAGAAGCAGGGTCGGGGCGGGAATTTGGGGAAGGGGTCCGACGGGGCAGGATATGGATGGAGTCAGGGCGGGGCTAGGAGTGCGAGCACCCACTGGTGTCGGAAAAAGTTGGCGCTTATGCTTTCTCCAATTTGTCCACATTTTTCCTGAAAAGTGGTGCCCAGAACTGGGCACAATACTCCAGTTGAGGCCTAATCAGCGCGGAGTAGAGCAGAAGAATTACTTCTCATGTCTTGCTTACAATACTCCTGCTAATACATCCCAGAATGATGTTTGCTTTTTTTGCAACAGTGTTACACTATTGACTCATATTTAGCTTGTGATCCACTATGACCCCCAGATCCCTTTCAGCAGTACTCCTACCTAGGCAGTCATTTCCCATTTTGTCTGTGTGCAACTGAGTGTTCCTTCCTAAGTGGAGTACTTTGCATTTGTCCTTATTGAATTTCATCCTATTTACTTTAAACCATTTCTCCAGTTTGTCCAGATCATTTTGAATTTTAATCCTATCCTCCAAAGCACTTGCAACCCCTCCCAACTTGGTATCATACGCAAACTTTATAAGTGTACTCTCTATGTCATTAGCCAAATCATTGATGAAGATATTGAACAGAACCAGAACCAGGGTCATAACCTAAAGTTTAGAAATGCTGTCACACATTATACTGGTGTGGGAAGAGAGTATTAACTGAATAAAATGTGCTACAAGAACATACAAAATGAAGCTGGGGGTGAGGTAAACAGTGGAAGGACAGGTAAGTCGGTCCAAAAAAAAAAATATTTTCGTTTGTAGCACTCAGAGGTTTGGGGAAATGCTAATTTCAAATACTCAGAAGATCAGTAACACACCAGACTCAATCTACATTACTTGTGAATCCAAAATTCTAATGGACTTGAATGGGAATTTTGGATTCACAAGAAATGCAGAATCAGGCCCACAGTGAACAGAAGAGAAAGGAATATAAGATAGTATGCTCTACCTTTTACAAGGTTACAAAACCCTTTCCATATCCTAAATAGCCGGTAATGCCTGTACTTTCTTAGGAATTATCACAGAAACTTGTAGAGAACTTTGGAAACCAGATGGAATGATAAAGTAATGACAGATTTTTTTTAAATAAATCTGAAGACCAATAAGTACAGTGAAGCCCAACTATCTTTAATTGTTACCTAAGCCTCCCAACTCAGTCCTACCCCAATTGTCTGTTGCATCCACCTGTTTATTGTCTGAAATATAGAATGTAAGTTTCCTGAGGCAGGAACTGTTTTCTTTGTTAGTTATCAGTGCAGTGCAGAGCACAATGGGGCTTTGATCCTTGATTAAGATTATAGGTGCTAATGTAAAATAAATACTAAATATGAAGAAAAAGTGAAAAGTCGGGTTAGAGCCTGTTAGACTCACACTCCAGTGTTCATTGAATCTGATTTATTTCCAAGGTAAAAAATGTTTTTAGAAATGTATAAAGAAAAATATTTAAGATCTCAAACAATTAACAAATATACACATAGGCTTTAAGATAGGGACTTCCAAAGGACTCTGAGAAAGTTAGGCATTCAACTTCCTACTGAATTTACAAGTAATTTGGATACTTAGCTCCCTTAGACACCTTTGAAAATCCCAGTTTAAAACTACAAATAAATACATACTTAAACAAAATAGTTTATGATCAGTTTCTCTTCTATTTAAATGTCAAGAGCCAAGTCAAGTCCCTCAGGGTCTGTGTTTTCCCTGCTACAGTTGCTATAACCAGTATTTAGAGCATAATAAGACGTAGTGAACTCACAGCTGGAACTCCACATTATCAGTGGCATTTGCTGCTACAGCACCAATATAGCCAACCTGTTTTATCTATTTTATGATCTGAATAAACCTAACAAAAGGATGAAAGTTTAAAAGAAAAGGTCATCACATACCCCATGAATTCTTTAGAAAACTGTACTATCAAGAAATGTGTGAATATATATTATTACAATTTATCTGTCTTATTTCAGCTTTGTGATATTTCATCAACTGAGCTGCTCGAAACAGAAATGTCACTTTGTTTTATTATAACTATTTTCAGGCAATAATAATTATTAAAGGCAATAATAAAAAGAGCTAAAATGACCACTATTTATTAGTCACTAGTAACATACCTTTAGCCACAGCTTCTTTATACTTCTCTTTGGCAGAGTTAACTTCTTTTATTAATTGTCTGTAACTAGATTTTAATTTCTCCAGTTCTGTCTTTGTGACCTATGAATAAAGCAAAAATAGGAAAGCTATTAAAACACTTACTTTCAGGAGTTAAAGGCTTCTTAACATTAGGAAAAGATAATTACAGGATTTAATTTCCAAGAAATTAAGGATGTATTTTTTTTCATTATTTCAGGGATGCTCTTGAATATATTGTCATACGCTATAATTAAAAGAAAAAAAAGTCTGTGTGTAAGCGGGACCTGCTGGCATCATAAATGTGTGGTGGAGCACATCAGGACATCTACTTTATTATTACTAAAGCTGTGATAGTGCCCAAAGATCCCAGTAAAATCTTGCTAGAAAAAAATAGGATTTCAATTAGTTACTGTTTATGCTTATCTGATTCTCATTACACTAAAATAATTTCTTCCAAAGCCTGACACAGAAAAGTGACTGGATTTTAAAAATTTCTCAAATGCCATTAAAGGTGCCTTTGGATAGAAGAGTTAATCTCTTATGACCCAGGCCACCAGTTATAAGGTCTAGAGGAACAACTGGCTCCTACAAAGAGATTGAAAATATGAGTCAGAGAATCTTTCTTTCCACAGACAACTGGACCAGCTCCATGAACCAGGACATTTTTGGCAAAGGAGCTACAAGAATAGCATTACCTTTTACAGTTCAAACCTTTAGCACATTGTGGAGGAAAAGAAGTGAGCAGCAAGTACAAAAGACCACTGGAGCATGGGATTGAGAAGACATTTGACAACCCATTGGGCTCTGGTATCAAAAGAAAAACCTGAAGAGCTGTGCATTGAAAGAGAGGCAAAAGAGATTCTTTGACAGAGTGACTTCAAACATTCATGGACTAGGAGAGATCACTTGTGCTCAGTCAACCTGAGAGAACACTTAGCTTTTCTGCAAAATGGACTGCTCTTACATTTTTTCTCCATTATGAGGAATGTGATGACTGGGACGGCTGGGGTTCATGATTCTCTTTTGCTAGGTTATATAAGCCTCAGCTACTGAATTATTTTACAAAACTAGCAACTGGTTAACTGTCAGAACTCCACAAAAAGCAACCAGGGCATGTCTTTCAATTCTTAGCTCTAATCTAGACCAGTTATGGGGAAGTTTAAGTCAGAGCAGAACCATTTCTAGAGTTATCCTGCTCCCAGAAGCATGCACACACCCACCCACCCAATCAGTCAGATTTCCATGTGTTGTTAAAATAGAAACTGGACAGGAAAGGACTTTTTGACAGACTAGACCTACAGGTTCCCAAGGAAGAAACTGAAATACCGTTGGTGCTATGAAGCAATTGGTTTCTGCAGATAAATATCTCTGGGCACTGGCTAGAAGAATGAATCAAACAGACTCCGTTTTGAAGTTCTGAAAGGATGGTAAATCAGTGAAAAAGTAAATAAATGGAGTTGGACTCTTAAATGCCAAGGGTACTGATGTTACTCATCCCATTATTAGGAGGTGCTGAGCACAATTAGAAACTGGTCCTTTTACAGAAGAGTGGAGAACAAACACAGGGAAATGAGATTAGTTATGAGAAATCTTTGAATTTAAATGTGAAATGGATCTGCCTCACCTGTCTCAATACGCTCTTCTGTCAGTGATTAAAACAAAGCCAGAAACTCCCGATCTGGATAAATCTAAGAGGATTAAGATAGTCAAAGTGATCTTTGGTTTTATCTACATGGTGTCTTAGTCCACACCAGAGGGGTATACATTCTAATGCAGACCAGAGTGTCGCACACCAAGTGTCTTGTGTGGACCCTGCTGGTTCACACTAACATTCCCTAGAACATGTTAATATAGTCACATTTCAAACAACAGTACATTAATGAATGCCAGTTAGTGCACAACATGCTGGTATGCATTAGAATTTACACTCCTGCTGCTGTGGAGTAAGGCATTGTGTAGACAATCCCTAAAGTGTGTACTACTAGCATCCAGGGCTGTGATGTGTATCTGATATTTTTGTCTTAGTAACATCGTAAGCCCCTCTTTTTCTCCAATTTTTACAGAAAGAAGAATATCTGAGATTCGCAATGGGATTGGAATAAACCTGAAGGTAGAGTCTTTACCATTGACATGTGTGGAAAGCATGATTTTTGTTTGTTTTCAAGTAAGTCCTTAAGGGATGTATCAAAGGATTCCTCAAACAAGGCTTCTCTGGAATACGAAACGACCATGTTTTTATTTTGCTATTATTACTCCTCTACGGCAAGATTTTATCCAGCATGAACTATGGACTCCAATCAGCACAGCTGATAATCTTGTTGAATATTGGATAGTGTCCTAGGGGGCTATGGGTATTCTGATATTCTATCTAACAAGGCAGAAATTTTGCTGTGTACCATGTAAGGGGTCTTATGTGGACAAGTAAGTAGCTCAATGAGCCATTCAATAAGTGCTCCAAAGGCACAAAACCATTGGACAGACAACAGCAGGTAAGACTATAAGAATACACGGTATCTCATCAGAAATGGATCCATACACTTGTCTAGAGAACCTCAGGAAGGGCCTGAAAAACTCAACACCTAGACGACAACATAGTCTACTGGCCAGGGTAAAAAATACCTGTGTGGCCTTGCTCCCAAACCATGATCTGCTTCAGCTAAAAAGTAGGCCTCACAAGGCTCATCATGCACTGTAGTTAATTTACTGTCAAAAAAAAAATTAAAAATACATATATACATGCACACACAATGTGTGTGTGTGTGTGTGTGTGTGTGTGTGTGTGTGTGTGTGTGTGTGTATATACACACATATACACACACACACACACAAATATAAATAAAACTTTTTATTCGAGTTGGTTGATCAGCAGAATTTTTTTTGTCAAATATATTTATGATCTTACACTCCATATTCTTTATGAAAATATGATTATGATATGGATATGACATAACAGATAAACTTTATGCAAGATGGCTCATGTAAGATATCTTTGGAAAGGTTATGATTTACTGAATGTGATTATCCAATTTGTATGCATGTATCACTTCCTTATCTAAAGTTAGGAATATTTACTACGTAAATGTGCGTATTTGGGAGACACCCACCAGACAACCAGCCATCACAGCCCTGATGGCCCATTAAGAAGAAACAACAGAATTGTGAAGATACTAATCTCTCTCCTTCCTGAGAGTCCTCCTGGGACTAGCTGTGACACTACTAGGTCAGGTGGTCCTGCCATGTGGTACTAAACACTATCTTGGACTTCTAGTAATTTTCCACTCACAGGAGGGGGAGGTCAAGTTTGGGAAACAAAAAGCTTCCCGCCTGCTGTAAATTCTATTTAAGGCTGGGAGGGAAGGCATTCCAGAGTCTCCTCCATTGCCTAAACAAGAAGGAAGATTGCTGAAAGTACCTGAACGGACACAAAAAACCAACCCGAAGGAAAAGGCAGGGGTAAGTCCAGAGTGAGACAGAAGTCCAGTCTGTAAGAAAAATAACTGGAACTCTGAGCTACATAAACTCTGAATCCTGCCTAAATTCAATAGTTAGGGTGAGAAATTACATTTTGTAACCTGTTTCTTTAGTGAATCAAACTTAGTTTGCGTGTTTTGTTTTATTTGCTCAGTAATCTGCTTTGTTCTGTTTGCTACCCCTTTAACCACTTAAAATCTGCCTTTTATAGTTAACATTTATTTTGTTTATTATTAAACCCAGTTTCTGTAATTTCTAATGGGGGAGGACGGCAAGAAGTTGTGCATATCTCCTCATTGAGGGAGGGGGCGGATTTCACAATATACCTTTGGGTCTGCACTCCAAGTGAGGTGGGCACCTGAGTGCTGGGGCAAGTCCCTTAAGCTGAGTCTTTCCGCAGCGGGCTGCAGCCCTGCCTGTGTGTGTGCTAGAGGAGGCTTAGGAGTCTGGATCGGCAAGACAGTCTAAAGAGGGGGCCAAACTGGCAGAATAGGCAGGTTCAGTGGTATCTTAGCATATCAGGTCCAGGTGGCACCTTGAAGGGGGGGCAACCCATCACAATATTGCCATATAAATGTTATCTTTTTTTCTGTCCTATAGCAGAACATGGTATAGTACAGAGTTCACTCCAGTGTTCTTCCACTACCACGTCCTTCGTTTTTTCCCTCTCTCTAAATTGTTTTCTACCCACCTTAGATTTTGTGTCTCCTCTTTTCCCTTCCCCTTGTCCCTTCACTCCCTCACTCTTGCTCCATATTTTGTACTTTTTCTTCCCAACTTATTCCATCAATCTTTCTCACCACCCCAGAATATCTGATACACCCAAGCACATCCATTCATAGGCCCACACACAGGACTTGGAATTTTACCAGGCACCTGATAGGCTGAGAAGTCAAACTATTAACCACAGAATAGCAAGGAGAACACCCATGTAACATGTCAATCTCCCACCAGCTGCTGGGAAAGCGGAGGTTGCTGGGATTCCTAATAGGAAGCTGTCCCCTTAAATTTCAGTAGTAATATTGTATCCAAAGAAGTTAATCCGAGGGATGATTATTGCTCATTGAAAACTTGTTGCCATACTTGTTTGGGGGCTCCATTATTCGTATCAGCCTCTGGATCCTAGGTATCAGATACATTTGAAGTCCACCCCAAAACCCACTGTGGCTGCTGAAAGGGAGAATTTTTTTTAAACACAAGCTTAGATTCCTCAGAAACTTACAGCACTCATCAAGAAAAGCTTTTACTTGCCTTAGATTAGTGGATTTTTCAAGCCCTGACCCCAGGAATGCCTAGAGGAGACAGGAGAAGGGATTCACACAGTCACGCTCTACTGGAAGGAGAAAATTTCCAGAGCGGTTAGCCTAACTGAATTCATTTGCAGGACAGTTTCCCACCTCTGTCTTTTCAGCTAGTAACTTGTAGAAAAATGGAGGAACTGGGTTAAACAAGAAGAAAATGCAATCCAATTATAATAAATTAGTATTTGTACTGCAAGATAAAGAGGAATGGTGGCATCTGCAGTATTCACGTGAATATTTATATGAAATAATTCTATATACTATTTTATAAAGCTTTAGTAATTTAGTAAATTTAAAAAAAACACCACGTATAATAAGGTACCTTGAACATCTCTGCCTCAATTTGCTGATGAACACCTATGTAACTCTTCTTTACTTGTTGCTTGTCTTTGATCATCATTGTAAGTCTATGTAGTGGCCCAGAGTTAAGATCTTCTGCATGTGTCTTCATTATCCTGCTAAGTTGCTCTGTCTGCTGTACCATAAGCAGCCAAGACTGGAAGAAGGAAAATGGAGAAAAGTACTTATCTGCTATTGCACGATCTAAAGAAACTGTTGGAAAAGTACATTATCGTTTAAAGGAGTTTTAGAAAGAATATTTTTGAACATTTGCCTGAATGCACACTTTAAATATGGTAACCATGTCTTTAACCCACCCACGCAAGGGAGTCAGAGATGTATTAATGATGTATCATAGTCACATTTCAGCATCACGCCAAAGTCTAGGTCTGTCATGAAAACCATTAACCCGCACTTGAGCTATCACCCAAATTCCTTTACTTTGACAGACATGCTCCCAGTGTCCTTTCTTCTTCCCTTTCCTGTATGTCTTTCCACTGTCCTGGGCAGATTTTTCCTTTTATTTAAATCAATCTCAATTACATGACTAATTCTCTTGGCGATAGCAGTGGTAATTTTTAGTAGAGTAAAATGAGGTATCTCTTTATGTTACACACAGGGCCAGAACCTCTGCTGGAGTAAATTGACATTGCTCTATTAACTTCACTGGAGCTATACCAATGTACATAAGCTCTTGACATGAGCCTCAAACTGGCATTTAACTTGAATAAAAGTATTTGATATCCCCTGGAACCTTGTTCAGTTCTGCTAAAGAGAATAGAATGGGGTTCACTGGGCATTCAACTTTATGATAGTATAATTTTTGTACTTCAGCACTGCTGAAGGTACCAATGTTTTTTTAATTATCACAAATTGACTGAGTTCTCCTTTTTACATCTCCTCTGAAAAAAGGCACTTCCATCTGTGCATTCCCCCTTAACACCAGACTAGACTGAGTTTATCAGAAACCTAAATGGAAGACCCCAAACCTATTAAATTATGCATAGCATTTCTTACAGTACTTAAGTGTTATCTGGAATTCTCTCATCAAGGTACTGAAACAGTCCTATTACAATGTGCTTAAACAATGGTATCTAAAAGCTGAAAAATAAAATTAAGGAACTGACTACTTACAATCATACAGGAAAAGTTATTTTTTCTTATCCAAGAGAGAAAAGAATATATTATTCTCAATTCTGTTGTCTAAAAAAAATGCTGTATGGAACTGCTAGCACAGAATAGCTGCTGCGTTTCACCCCCTCAGAAATGCCAGCATTTTAGGTATAACAATCACTCCAGCACTAAATATGCACAGTATTTGGGATTCTATGGTATAAAAAATACACTTATTTGGTGGGAAATATTGAGTTCTAGTGTGAAGTATACTGTGTAAAAAACATGATAAAAATATTAGACTCCTTTGGTGTTTAAACTGAAAATCATTCTCTTGGTTAGCTAAAATTAGAGCAAAGAAACAGAAATGACAAATACTGTAATAAATAGTTACTAACATTTACAATAACTGAAGTAAAAATGTTCAAAAGTGGCTGAATGGAGAAAAGGATGGGGACACTATAATGAAAAGAGAATTCTTGCAGGGGAAAAATCATATTGTTTATAGACTATGTGGCCAGAAGTGAACATTGTAATTGTTTTGTCTGATGTCCTGTATAATACGGGCCATAGGACTTGCATGAATCAACTCCAATATTAATTTAAAAATTTCCTGTGATGGAAAATCCACCACAACCAGGGCCGGCTCCAGGAACCAGCAAAGGAAGCAGGTGCTTGGGGCAGCCAATGGAAAGGAGCGGCAGGTCCGGGTCTTCGGCAGCAATTCGCCGGCAGGTCCCTCAGTCCCTCTCTTCCTCTTTGAGCTGCCGTCGAAGTGCCGCTGAAGAGGAAGGAAGGGAGCGAAGGACTCACCGCTGAATTGCCTTCGAAGAATGAAGCAGCGCTGTAGCTGGCCCTGACCAGAACCCTTGGTAATTAATCTCACTATTAAAAATTTGTGCCTTATTTCTAATCTAAACTTGTCTAAATTCACTTTCCAGCCATTGGATCTTCTTATACCTTTGCCTGCTAGACTGAAGAGCCCTCTGGTATCAAACTTTTGTTCCCCAAGTAGGTAGGTATAGACTATAATCAAGCCACATCTTAACTCTTTCTTTGTTAAACTAAACAGATAGAGCTCCTTGAGTCTTCAACTATAAAAAATGGTTACCTACCTTTCATAAATGCTGTATTTGAGATGTGCTGCTCACATCCATTCCATGTTAGGTCTGGGCGCACCCACATGCACAGCTGCCGAACATTTCCCCCTAGTAGTATCCGTAGAAAGTGACCATCACGGGCGGTAAGAAGGAACAGAGGGCACAGGGCCAGCAGGATCCCATACACCAGCACATTGGCACGGGACTCCAGTGGGCACCAGACAGCCCTACAGATACCACTAAGGGAAAAATCTCCAGCAGCTGTGTACATGGGTGTGCACACATTTAACATGGAATCGACATGAGCAAGCACTCAAAGAAGATTACATGTTTTCTAATTCTTTAATCATTCTCCTGACTTTTCTCTGAACGCCCTCCAATTTATCAGTATCTTTGAACTGTGGGTATCAGTTCAAAGCTGGAGCAGTCTCGGGCCCCTCTGTCCTCCAGCAGCAGGAACGGCTGGATTGCGGAGCGGTGCTTATCTGGGAGGGGCCATCTCTGTGAGGGCTTCCTCAGCTCCTAGATCCACATGCTGCCTCCACCTGCAGGCACTATCCTTGCAGCTTCTACTGGCCACAGTTCCCAGACAATGGGAGCTGCTGAATTCGGGCTTGGGGTGTAGCAGAGGCAGCATATGGAGCCAGGAGCTGGGGTTGCCGCTTCCCAAGATCCAGGTAGGGAGCCTGCCCCAACCCTCCCTCCCCCCTCAGCACCCATTATGTCCCCCAGGGCCGCAACTCCCCTCTCCCCAGCAGCCACTGGGCCATGCCCCCCCAGCTCCTGCGGGGCCCCTGGGCCACACTCCTGAGCCGCCTCCCCCTCCACCAAGTCTTAGTCAGGGGTATATAGTAAAAGTCATGGATAGGTCACGGGCCATGAATTTTTGTTTACTGCCTGTGACCTGTCCATGACTTTTACTAAAAACACCCGTGACTAAAACGAAGACGTTAAGATGTCAGATTTTTTTTTTTGGAGGGGGTTGGGTCAGTTGTTTCCATTAGCGTCTAGAAAGAGGGGAGGTTTACCCACTCTTTTTCTATCATGTGTGATTCAAGGATAAGAAGCCTCTTAGTCACTTGTTCAAGTCCAATTCAGATTAAAAGTGATTAAAATTCATTAACTAACAACTATTTGGTGCCCTTTGTGAAATAAGTGAGCTGCTCCAGTCCAGCATTTTCAGCAGAAAGGCCAAGAATTGAAGAAGCCATTAAGACAGAATAGACGTCTAACTACCAAAGCAGTCATAAGTCAGGCCTAAGGCTTATTAACAGGTGAAGTGGGGATGCTTGCTTTGCCACTGCCATTGCTGTACCTCTTTTGTATCAATTCGGTACATAATGGATGGTTTTTTAACCTTTCATAAAAGTTTTTTTTTATTTTAAACTGTATACAAAATACTATATTGAACATTATTACAATTATGAGAAAAAGTCTGAGAAACTTTGGCCTTAATTAATGCTTTGTTTTTACAATTAAACACCATGGTGTGAATAACGGTCAGAATGTCAGCCTTAGCTCTGAATTTCCTGGCTTTTTTTCTATTTTTATCACAACCTCTACATTGTATGAACAATAGTTTCTATTTAACACTTTAAAAAAAAATCTTACTACAACATATTATAATCACAAAACCCTAAATATAAGAATAAGTGTGTCAGCCCAGGGTCTATAATACCAGAGCTCAAAATTAGGGATTCTAGCTTGGTCCACTTTTTTCAGTCCAAAAGGAGAGTTGGCATGATACACATTCCACCCAGGGACTGCCACACCTCACTTCAAACTCTTTACTAAAACTAACTCTCAAGAAGCTGCATTAGTGGAGTCCAGTGGGCACATGGTCTAACACAGAAGGAAAATGAAAAAGGTGGGAGAATAAAGTAGATGGAACACAAGGCTCAGAGTGGCTCAAGAGATCCATCCAAAAAGGGACAAAACCACCACAGGACAATGACACTTTTCAAGTTAATATTTGAGTTTACTTTATAACGAAGAAAAAAAAGGAGTTAACAGCCTTTTCTATCTAATAATTAAAACAATGATTCCTCCATTTCAATTTCTAAATAATCTTCTCTTACCTTGGATACATTGCTAATATAATCCAGTTGGGAAGTACTCTCTTTATCAACTTGATTACAAAGATTCTGTAAAGTGGATGCATATTCTTTGTCACTTTTTACTCGCATGGCCATAAATTTCTTCACAGTTTCCAGTAGTCGTAACTCCCAATCTTGCAATTTTAACAAAGCATCATGAGAATACTTCAGGTCACTTCCAAACCCCATCTTTATAAGGCACTATATGCACTATGGGCAACAATAGAGGTTCTTCTAGTCACCACATCTGCAGACAGAAAATGAATGAGAAAGATATTGAAAGAGGAACCTATAAAATTTAATGATCACAAAGTTATGACACATATTGAAATTTAAAGCAAGAAGCAACTATTTTAATTTAACCACTCATCTCTGAACTAATAATATAGTCAGTCAGCCACAATTTTCAACAGCAAGACTCAGCTCTGTCTTGCACATTAACCACTTAGAAAACAGCTAGCAGAGGGGAAAGGCGGTCCTGGCGTTAAAGCACTAACCTAGGACTTGGGAGATCCAGGTTCAGTTTGCTACTCCACCACAGACTTCCTGTGTGAATTTGAGCAAACTGCTCAGTCTCTCTGTGCCTCACTTCTCCATCTGCATAAAGTATTACTATAACAGTACTTCCCTATTTCACAGGAATGTTTGTGAAGATAAATACAGTAAAAATTTTGAAGTTCTTAGATAATATGGCAAGAGGTCTATATAAGTACATAAGATACATTGAATTCCCAAACTAAATAGATTGGTTTGATTAAATAGTTGAGACAGAGATCAATGGAAACAGATATATTACAAGACAAAAATGCCAGATTATCCTGCCCGACTCCTAGTAACCACAGAGCCTCCTTTCTTCACAGTACACTGCTCCTGATAGCCCACAAAATTCCTAGTAATCAGTCAATTGTCAGGTGTTAACACTTTGGGAATCAGTTTCCAGAAGGCTAACAGCTATATATAAAACCCCAAACACAATGTAAAAAGACTGCTAAGGTTTCAAAATCAAGTGCTCCAAAGTTCAGAAATGCCAGAAGGAAGGCTACCAGTACAACCTTAATTCAGCCCCTTTGTGAATATGCATTATGATACAGTCTTAGATTCAGGGACAGCAGAGCCTTCCAAAAGTGGGGGGGTCCGAGGCCCTGGCCCCATAAGGCCCCCCCCTCCTCTTCCCAACAAGGTCCTGCCTCACCCCTACCCCCTGAGGCTCCTCCTCTTCCCTGCAAGGCCATGCCCCCCTCTCCACACCTTCCCCCAAGTCCCCTCCTCTTTCCCCCAAAGCCTGCCCCCACCCCCCTTCGTGTCCCGAGGCTATGCCCCTAGCCAAGCCAGAAGCCACAGCAAGGCCAGGGAGCCCTCCCCCACCGCCCCGAGACCCAACACCCAAGCAGGAGGGAGGGACCCAGGTTCCCAACAGTTGTCCGCAGCTCTTGCTCTGGGCAGCGGGCAGGGCCTTGGAGCTGCAGCCTAGCCATGGTAAGAGCCATGTGGGCAGCTACGGGGAGCCGCAGCGCAGACCCTCAACCTGCCCTAGGCAGGTACAGAGGCCAGGGGCTGCTCTCTGACCCCCTGCACTGTAGGCAGGTGTAGGGTCCACACAGCTTCCACAACTGCCCGGGATCCCTGGCCTGGCTCCACCAGCTGCTGGCATGACCAGGGCCCTCAGGGGGAAGGTGGGAAGGGGGCTAGGTTCGCCGAGGCAAAAAGTTTGAGGACCATAGCTCCCTGCCACCACCCTGTTATGATGTCACTGCTCTGATTATATCATCACATACTATTTCCCCACCCCCACAGGATTCCTTGCTCATTCAGAAGGGATGGTGCTCACCAGATGGGCAAGAATTCAATATTTCTTTTTATCCTAATCAATCTGTGTGTGGCCCCATTCATTATTTACTGCACATCATCCACACTATGCACTGATTACAGAATTAGTCAGGGTGGATAAAAATTAATGATTTTTTTTTTTAAAATCAGATTTTTTTTAATTTAAATTGGATTTTTTGATAAAGTGCTTTTTGAGGAAACTCAAAGATATCTCATCATTGGCTAGGGATTATAAATTCTAATTCTATAGTATGAGACAATATATTCATGTAATGTTTAAGAAAAGTTTTGTAAATGGCTTCCAATAGTTAATGGTTTAGGGACCCCAATCTTATGGGGTTACAGGGGCTTCTGTATAGATTATTTATGTTAATCTATCAATCTACGCAATGGGACTCAGTGCTCAGTCCAGAAGATACCATCAGAGATGCTTAGTTTTGCAGTTGTCAAACTGTGGATTTGTCTCTCCAGAGATAACATGCTTGTTAACAGCAAAAATGTTTTTAATATAAATAAATAAATAAATAATGGAGGTGAGAAATAACAGACCTCAACTCTATGGTCCCTCTGCAAATTTGTGTACACAGAGTCAATCCCTTACCTTTCTCTCTAAAAGTGAAAGTTTCAAAAATTAAATGAATAGAAGATTGGGGGCGGAATAGATCTGGACAAGGAGAAGACATCTGGAGATAAATGTGAGAAGGGAGGGACAGGCGGTACAAACAAAGGTGAAACTGTTTGAGCAGCATATTCCAGAAGTCTTGAGGTCTTTCTGAGTGTAGCCTTCATTGATTTGAGATCTACCATACCATTCTCTCACTAGAAGGGAAAACTTATAATGGCAGCAGGCCGTAAAAGAGACCCAGTTTTGAAATATTTTAATTAAGATCCTCTACCTGTGGGTAAGAGAGGCATGCATGCAAAATGCAAACAGTGCAACAAAGAAATGCAAAGCCTGGTTTCCCAAATGAAACAACATCATGAGAAGTGTTCCTTCTCAGGAGGAAGCTGCGTTGAAGATGAGGAAAGAAACATGTCTGAACATGCAGGATCTTCAGGTTGGTAAACTTTTTTATTTCATACTTCTTTCTTAAGGACTGCCTGTCTTCCTTCTGGACTATTCTTGAATTCTCGTGTTTGAGCAAAAAATATAGTTGTTACTCTATGGTACTATCACTTTAGATGCAGTTGTGATAAAAAAATAAATAGCTGAAATATGTAGATCTTCCTTTTACAATTTCACCTTTAAAGTAGTACTGAGTGTCAGTGAATGCAATGAGTAATACTAAATGAGCAGTATGCTAATAATAATTAAATAACTGCACTGACTTATTTTGTTTAGGAGAATCCATCCTCAACATACAGGATTCTGAAGACTATACACCTTCAAGACCACATTTTCTATAGTTTCAGAGTTATCTCCAATGATAGTGTTTCAGTCACATAATGTATGTCACATAGCCACAGTAGATCACCTGTAGCAAAAAGAAAAAAAAATCTCCATCATTCAGAAACAAGCATAGATAAATTTGTGATAAGAACCAGCAGATTACAAAAAGAGAGAGTTGATGAAAAAATTGCCCTGTGTTTATGCAACAAACTCTTCTTTCCGTATGACTGAGAACCCACACTTCATTAACATGGTTCAGTCATTAAGACCAGGATACAGTCCACCCAAAAGAGGAGATGTGGCAGGCAAATTGCTGGATAAAGTTTATGAAAGAGAAATTGAGCAGTGTGCAAAAGATCCTGTTTTATGTGCTTGTGTGACAACAGAAAAAGGGAATGTCTTCCTTACAGAAACAATTAAAACATCAGGAAATACACACACAGCAGAATACTTACAAGAAGTAGCAGTAAAAGCTATAACAAACTGTGGGAAAAAAAATTCAAATCTCTAGTAGGCAGCTTAGTCACAGACAATGCTGCAAATATATCCAAGATGAGAAGAAATTTAGAAGACAGTGAAGAGAGTCCCAAGCCAATAACATACGGTTGCAGTGCTCATTTGATGCACCTCCTAGCCAAAGACTTCAGTGTTCCAGAAGTAAAGACTAATGTTGTCAAAATTGCAAAATACTTCCATAACGACCACTTTGCAGCAGCTGCTCTGAAAAAAGTGGGAAGAACCAAGCTAACCCTCCCATAAGACGAGCAATAGAACTCAGTAGTGGACTGTTTTGAGCACTATATCAAGAACTGGCCTAATCTGATGACAGTATGTGAACAAAATCGTGAAAAAATAGATGGCACGGTCACAGCCAAAATTCTCCACATTGGGCTTAAAAGAAATGTTGACCACATGCTGAGTACCCTGAAGCCTATTTCTGTAGCCTTGAACAAAATGCAGGGAAATAGCTGTTTTATTGCTGACGCTGTTGAAATTTGGAAGGAACTGAATGAGATCTTATTTAATGACAGAGTTAAATTACAAGCAATAAAAGAAATGAATAGGACAAGCTCTATCTCCAGCTCATTTTCTTGCAAATATTCTCAATACTCGGTACTAGGGTCAAATCTTAACTGCTGAAGAAGAGGAGGTGGCTATGACATGGACATCCAGCAATCATCCCTCCATAATGCCAACTATAATAAACTTCAGAGCTAAGGGTGAACAATTGAAGAAATACGTTTGCTGATGATGTTTTAAAGAAAGTCACACCAGTGAACTGATGGAAGTCACTTAAGCACTTGGAATCAGAGACTGTTGAAGTGATAATCTCACTTTTAACAGCAGTAGCTTCTTCTGCTGGAGTAGAAAGAATATTTTCTTCCTTTGGACTGATTCATTCCAAATTGAGAAATCGTTTGGGGCCTGAAAAAGCAGGAAAGCTTGTTTTTCTTTTCCAGATTATGAACAAACAGGAAAATGAAGGTGAAGACAACTGAGTTAGCTGCAGAAGCCAATATTTTAAGTTACTCATGTTGACCTGGCTGACATAGTCAATTTAATTTTTTTTTTTAACATTTCATTTAACAGTTTTAGTTAAAAACAATTTTAACAAAAAAAAACCCTGATTTAAAAAAACTTGAATGTTTAACTAACTAAATTCAAAAATTCATATGCTTGTTTTGTTATAATATTATATGTTCGCTGTTGAAGAAAAAAATCCAGAATACGTAACGTTGTTTTAGTTAAATAAAACAATTTAAATGTCTGTCTGCTGATGTTCTCCTCCCAATACAGCATGGCAAAAAAACCCTCCAAATATTAATGATTAACCTGTTGAATTGGAGATAGTTCACTTCCCAATGACTTCATAAATATCTGCTTCAATTACCTTTGATAAATGAAATAACCAATCAATAATTCATTTTCTTATATAGCTGTAAAACTCATCTGAAAAGTTTTCAAAATAAACTTTAAAAATGTTGCTAGCAGCTTGAAGGGTGGGCCTGTCAGCTTTGCCAGGACGAGGTTTAGGTCCCAAGGAGGGATCGGTTCCTTTATCTGAGGGAACGTCCTTGCCAGCCTTTGAGAAAACCAATTACCATTTCATGCGAAAAGACCAATGTGTTGTCAGCCTTAGGTCAGATGGCTGAAATGGCCACCAGATGGACCTGAACTGAAGAAAAGGGCCAGACCTTTTTGTTTCAAGAGCAGAGGGTACTCCAAAATAAATTGCAATGAGGACTGTGTAGGTGGAACTCCGAATTGGGAAGACCAGGTAAAGAATCATTTCCACTCTACCAGATAAGTTGCCCTGGTGTAGGCTTTTCTACTCCCTAGTACGATTCTAGAAACCTGCTCCAAGCAAGCTTGCTCTTCAGGATTCAGCCATGAAGGTTCCAGGCCGACAAATGAAGAGAACTGAAGTTCGGGTGGAGCAGCTAACCAGGGTCCTGGGTGATCAGGTCAGGGTGCAGTGGGAGATGGATTGGGGGCTCCACTGGAAAGCTTCAGAGGGTGGTGAACCAGTGATGTCTGGGCCACACCAGGGTTATGAGGATGACCTGTACTCAATCCTGCTTGATCTTTGACAGAACCTTATGAATTAATGTTATTGGGGAAAGGCAATAATAGAGGTGAGTTGCCTGGGCCAACGGGTAAGGCATCCATAAGAGAACCTGGGCTGTGGCCCTGCAGGGAGAAAAACTGATGGCATTTCCTGTTGCTCCTGCAAACAGATCTAAAAGGGGAGCCCCCCTCCTCTAGAAGATGTCTCTTGACGTGTCCAGTCGAAGGAACTATTCGTGGTGAGTGGAAAGGAACCTGCTGAGGCGATCCACAAGTTGGTTCTGTGTACTCGGCATGTAACATGCCTCTAGGTAGATGAAGAGTGTAATGCAGAACTCCCACAGTCGGATTGCTTCCTGGCCCAGGGGGAAGAATGCGCTTCACCCTGCCTGTTGATGTAGTACATGGCGATTATACTGTCCATGAGAACCGAGACTGCCTTGTCTGCAATGTGGGTTAAAAACACCTGCCAGGTCAGGCAGACTGCACTGAGTTCTCTGGTATTGATATGGATTGAAAGCTCTTCTTGAGATGACAGGCCTGGAGTCCTGAGATGCCCAAGGTGGGCTCCCCAACCCAACACAGAGGCACAGAGATCAGATACATGGACGGTTGGGGCCTCAAAAAAGGTATTCCCACGCAGACTATGCCTTGATTCAACCACCAAGTCAGTGAGTTGAGGACTTGAGTGGGAACATAGGTATGTCCAGATGATATTGCGAGGGTGAATATACCGCGGCCAACTAGGCCTGGAAAGATCTGAGATGTAGTCTCGCATGTTGTACCACATATGTGCATAATGCCATGTGGCCCAGAAGGCTCAAGCATATTCAGACTGTCATGGTCAGATGTGCCTGAAGGGAGCTTATCAGGTTCGAGATCGAGTGGAAACGATCCTCCAGAAGCAGGGTCTTCGCCTGTACAGGAGTCCAGAACCACCCCTATGAACTATATCCTTTGTACAGGGCTAAGGATAGACTGCTGGCTGTTTATTAATAAGCCCAAAACCTGGAAGGTCGATTGGATGAAATAGATGTCTGAGTCCACCTGAGTTCTGGACTGGCCCTTGATTAGCCAGTTGTCGAGATATGAGAAAATGTGAACTATCTTTCTCCTGAGGAAGGCCGCTACTACTGCCATACATTTGGTGAAGACCTGTGGGGCGGCCAACAGCCCGAATGGCATAACTGCCAATTAGTAATGAGTCTGGTTTATGACAACACTTAGGAACCTTCTGTGCTTTGGAAAATCTATATGTGGAAGTATGCATCTTTTAGGTTGAGGGCAGCATACCAATCCCCTGGATCTGGCAACGGAATGATGGAAGCCAAGAAGACCATGCAGAACTTTAATCTCTTTAGATAATGGTTGAACCACCGTAGGTCTAGGATCAGTCTGAGACTTCCCTTGTCTTTTGGGATTAGGAAGTAATGGGAATAAAACCCCTATCCTCTTAGATGGTGAGGAACCTCTTCCATGGCTTCCACCCAAAGGAGGGACTGGACTTCTTGTCCCAATATTTCTTCATAAGAAAGGTCCCTAAAGAGGGACGGGGAGGGTGGGTGGACAAAAATTGGAGGGTATAACCTAATTCTATTGTGTTTAGATCCCAATGGTCCAAGGTAATATGGTTCCAGGCATTGAGGAAGTGGGACAGTCAGATGGAAAACAAAGGGGTAACTGGATCCAGAATCGAGGGGATTGAGATGTCAGCCTCAAGCATGTCATCAAAACAAGTGCTTCGAAGTTGCCGAATGTCTAGGGACAGAATGTAACAGCCTTAAGGAGGAGGTTGGTGTATAGGGTTTATGCCAGAAGTCCTTTCTCCTCCTCCACTGGTCCTAGTTGGGAGGCTGCACGAAATAGCGTCAAACCTGCTGAGGCCTGTAGCATCTTCTGGCTGCTGCCAGACTATACAGACCCAGAGATTTCAGGGTCACCTTAGAGTCCTTAAGTCTGTGCAATTTGGTGTCTGTTTTCTCTGAAAAGAGACAGGACCCTTTGAATGGGAGGTCCTGGAGGGTTTGCTGCACCTCTTGAAAAAACCCTGAGGACTGTAATCATGAGCTCCTGCACATGGTAACAGCCATAGCCATTGATCCGGTCACAGAATTGGCAGAGTCTAAGGCTGCATGCAGGGAGGCCCAGGCTACTATCTTCCCTTCTTCAACAAATGAAGAGAACTCCTGTCTGGCATCTTGGGGAAGCATGCCCTTAAATTTTTGCATCACCTCCCACATATTAAAATAATGGCAACATAGCAAAGCTCACTGATTCACTATTCAGTATCCCTGATGATGCCACAGCACAACTGGTTGCCGAGCTCTGTGCCTTTATCCTCACACACAACTATTTCAAATTTGATGACAATATATACCTCCAGATCAGTGGCACCACTATGGCCCCACAATATGCCAACATTTTTATGGATGACCTGGAACAACGCTTCCTCAGCTCTCATCCACTCACACCCCTTCTCTATCTCCATCTTCATAATCTGGACCCATGGGAAGGAGACTCCGGAAAAATTCCACCATGATTTCAACAGCTTCCACCCCACCATCAAGCTCAGCCTGGACCAATCTCAGAGACTCATAGACTTTAAGGTCAGAAGGGACCATTATGATCATCTAATCTGACCTCCTGCACAATGCAGGTCACAGAATCTCACCCACCCACTCCTGTAACAAACCCCTAACTTATGTCTGAGTTATTGAAGTCCTCAAATTGTGGTTTAAAGACCTCTAGGTGCAGAGAATCCTCCAGCAAGTGACCCGGGCCCCACGCTGCAGAGGAAGGCGAAAAACCTCCAGGGCCTCTGCCAATCAGCCCTGGAGGAAAATTCCTTTCCGACCCCAAATATGGTGATCAGTTAAACCCTGAGCATGTGGGCAAGATACACCAGCCAGCACCCAGGAAAGAATTCTCTGTAGTAACTCAGATCCCATCACAGACCATTGGGCATATTTACCTGCTAATAATCAAAGATCAATTAATTGCCAAAATTAGGCTATCCCATCATACCATCCCCTCCATAAACTTATCAAGCTTAGTCTTAAAGCCAGATATGTCTTTTGCCCCCCCTGCTCCCCTTGGAAGGCTGTTCCAGAACTTCACCCCTCTAATGGTTAGAAACCTTCATCTAATTTCAAGTCTAAACTTTCTAGTGTCCAGTTTATATCCATTTGTTCTTGTGTCCACATTGGTACTAAGCTTAAATAATTCCTCTCCCTCCCTGATATCTATCCCTCTGATATATTTATAAAGAGTAATCATATCTCCCCTCAGCCTTCTTTTGGTTAGGCTAAAAAGCCAAGCTCTTTGAGTCTCCTTTCATAAGACAGGTCTTCCATTCCTCGGATCATCCTAGTAGCCCTTCTCTGTACCTGTTCCAATTTGAATTCATCCTTCTTAAACATGGGAGACCAGAACTGCACACAATATTCCAGATGAGGTCTCACAGGAGGTCCACTTCCTAGACATCGTGGTGCAAATAAGTGATGGTCATGTTAACACCATCCTATATCGAAAATCCACCGACCGCTATGCCTACCTTCATGCCTCCAGCTTCCATCCCAGACACACCCCACAATCCATTGTCTACAGCCAAGCACTGAGGTACAACCACATCTGCTCCAACCCTTCAGACAGAGACCAACACCTACAAGATCTTCACCAAGCATTCTCAAAACTACGATACCCGCACGAGGAAATAAGGAAACAGATCAATAGAGCCAGACGTGTACCCAGAAGCCTCCTACTGCAAGACAAGCCCAGGAAAGAAACCAACAGGACTCCACTGGCCATCACATATAGTCCCCAGCTAAAACCCCTCCAACGCATCATCAGGGATCTACAACCCATCCTGGGCAATGATCCCTCACTTTCACAGACCTTGGGTGGCAGGCCAGTCCTCGCCCACAGACAACCCACCAACCTGAAGCATATTCTCACCAGTAACTAAACACAGCACATTTTCAGTGGCACTCACTGCCCAGGTCCTGGCCACCGGGCTCAGGGGTGCTCTGCATTTTAATTTAATTTTAAATGAAGTTTCTTAAACATTTTAAAAGCCTTATTTACTTTACATACAACAGTTTAGTTATATATTGTAGACTTATAGAAAGAGACCTTCTAGAAACGTTAAAATGTATTACTGGCACGCGAAACCTTAAATTAGAGTGAATAAATGAAGACTCAGCACACCACTTCTGAAAAGTCGCTGATCCCTGGTCTATAACAGATATGTTCCACTAAAATTACTTAGCTGTATGATGTGAAAATCCATTTACTTCATGAAAAAACTCGCAAAGATACAGACAGACATCTTCCTCTCCACGTGCAAACAGATGGACATCATAACAAACGGACTGAAGGTAAAAAATCCATTACAAATCGACATACTACAATGACTATGGTGAGAGATTATGCCACACACTGTCAAAGAAACTGAGGAACCACCTGAGCAGCATCCTGTACAGCAAACAGGAGAAGATCAAGAATGAGCTCTCAAAACTGGAGATTCTCATATAAAAACCAACCTTCCACACAAAATTCCACATGGCTGGACTTTACAAAGACAAGACAAGCCATTTACAACACACACTTTATTTCTCTACAGAGGAAAAAGGACAGTAAACTATCTAAACTCCTACATGACACAGGCGGCTACAACAGTGGTACCCTTAACTCACCCAACAATATTGTTAATCTATCCAACCACACACTTAGCCTGGCACAAGAGTCTGTCCTATCTTGGAGACTTTCTGCTCCACCACCCTCACGTACCTGATACAGTTCTGCAGTGATCTGGAAGCCTACTGTCACCATCAGAGGCTCATTCACCTGCACATCTACTAATGTGATATATGCCATCTTTTGCGAGCAATGCCCCCCCTGCCATGTAAATTGGCCAAACTGGACAGTCTTTATGTAAAAGGATAAATGGACACAAATTAGACATCAGGAATAGTAACATACAAAAGCCAGTAGGACAACACTTCAGTCTCCCTGAACACTCAATAACAGATTTAAAAGTAGCCATTCTTCAACAAAAAAAACTTCAAAAACAGACTTCAAAAAGAAATTGCAGAACTACAATTCATTTGCAAACTTAACACCATCAATTTGGACTTGAATAGGGACTGGGAGTGGTTGGCTCACTACAAAATCAATTTTCCCTCTCTTGATATTGACACCTCCTCATCAATTATTGAGAGTGGACCACATCTACCCTGACTGAATTGGCTTTCAACATTGGTTGTCCACTTGTAAGGTAACTCCCTTCTCTTCATTTGCCTATATATATTTATGCCTGTATCTGTAATTTTCACTCCATGCATCTGAAGAAGTGGGTTTTTTACCCACGAAAGCTTATGCCCAAATAAATCTGTTAGTCTTTAAGGTGCCACCGGACTCCTCGTTCTTCCACTGAAACAATGAAACTGATGATCAAAAATGGGAAACTAGTAAATGAGGGGGAGACAGACTTTTCTCACTATCTGGCCCACAACTATGAACTTCACTCTCACAACACTTTAGAATGATCATGAAACTGCTGGAACGTAAGAAACAGTCCTTTGACTCTGCTTTTCCACAATAACCACACATTCAAAATATTATCTGTATTATATAGAAAAAAAATCCAATTGTCAATAACAAACATTTGTCTAACTTTTGACTGTGCCCTTTCTTCCTTCGCTTTCCTCTGTCACGTGTCATCTTAAAAGAGTAAGCTCCTCTGGGCAGGGACCATGTCACATTATATATTTGTGCAGTGCCTATCACAAAACCAAACACCACAGCCCTGCCTCTGCCCTGAGGCCTCGCTCCTTCCCAGAGACCCTGCCCCCCACTCACTACATTCCCCCTTCCTGAGTGGCTCACTGTCCCCCACCCTCACTCACTTTCACTGAGCTAGGGTAGGGGGTTGGAGTGCGGAAGGGGGTGAGGCTCTAACTAGGAATGCGGGCTTCATGGTGGGGCCAGAAATGAGGGGTTCAGGGTGCAGGAGGGGGATCCAGCCGGGGGGAGGGGCTGAGGGATTAGGAGTGCATGAAGGGGCTACAGGTTGAGGCAGGGGGTTGCGGTGCAGGAGGACGTACAGGCTCTGGGCTGGAAATGCAGGCTCTGGGGTAGGACCAGGGATGAGGGGTATGGGCTATAGAAGGGGGCTCCAGGTTGCGGGGAGGGCCTCGGGTTGGGGCATAGGCTTACCTCGGGCAGTTCTGGTGAGCAACACAGCAAGGCTAAGACAGGCACCCTGCCTGTCCGGGCTCCACGTGCCCCGGAAGCAACCAGCAGGTCCAGTTCCTAGGCGGTGAGGCCAGGAGGCTCTGTGCACTGCTTTCGCACACAGGCACCGCCCCACCCAGCTTCCATTGGCCAGGAGTACAGAGCCGGTGCTCGGGCAGGGACAGAGCGCAGAGCCCCATGCCCCGGCCCCCCCGCCTAGGAGACGGACCTGCTGGCTGCTTCTGGGGCGCAGCACGGTGCCAACCAGGACAGGTAGGGACTAGCCTGCCTTAGTGCCACAGCACCACAAACCAGACTTTTAATGGCCCAGTCAGTGGTGCTGACCGGAGCCGCCAGGGTCCCTTTTTGATTGGGTGTTCTGGTCAAAAACTGGACACCTGGTCACCCTAGCCCTCTAGGAGTCATTGCAATATAAACATTCTAAAAACAAAATAAAATAAGAAATTCCTTCCATTTGGGAGATGGACAAAAAAGAATCCCATATATTTCTTTTTAGAAAAGTACTACATTATACAGTAAATTGGAATGGTAAGGACAATTATGAGATGACAAATTTTACGATGACTAGTGGTAAAGTGATCAGCTGACTTTCAGCTCAGGCTTACTAGCCGAAGGTAAAAGTTCACATACCTTTTTAAGTGTTGATGTTCTACAGAGGTATCCTTAATCCTGTGCTCCAGTGTTCAAATCTTCTGACTGTTCCTTTTCTTCACCTCTTCTCTTTTTTTAAAAAAATAATGTCCTTTAAATTCCCAAGGAACTCTGTGTAAAAACAGACATTTATTTTTTCATCTATTTTACTGAACTCTTTAGTCCTTTACAATAATTTAAACTTCAACTAGATCATTTGCATTTTCAGATTGTTTCATGTCTTCAACTGATAAAGGGCTTGGAGGAAACAGAAGGAGCAAAGTTTATTCTAATGACCAGGAGCCATATCTGCCACCAGTTTCTATACGGAACTCCAAGTGAAGAAAACAGTTTTGCTTAAATATATATGACACAGAATGGTTACAATAGCTAGACTGTCTGAATTTACTGGAAGTCGAAAGGCTTATTTTTATTTTTTTAGTGGTATTTCATTCTGTTAACTGGAAATCAGACAATTGACTATAACCCTGCAAATACATTTGAAATAAAACAAAAATTAGTACAATAAAAGTGTGCAAAGAGCAACTCCTTACCCTATCCTCAACAATATACTTTTTGAATAGCTGAAAGGAATGACAGACTAGAACAATCCTTCTGACTGATTATCGTCACCTTTTGTTTTAGGATAAGTTATAATGTCTACTATGGTTTCCTATATGTATTACAAATTAGGCACTCTAGTTAAATATACATTTCTTTGTTTTAAGGTTTAGTAAGTAAGAGACAGGATTCTCTATTGTGTCTATGTTAAGTAGATTAGAAAAAACATTGAAGGCAAGGTTTAATTTGCAATGCCTTTTTGCTCAATATAAAATACTACTGTTTGTATTCTCAATCTGTTTGTGTGAATGAGGATGTATGCATCAGGAAAAGATAAGGTGTAAAGGCCACTGTTATGGCCAGAGTCAAGGAAGAAAAAGTAAAGAGACTTAAAGGTCATCAAAGGATCATCAACGCACATCCATAATGAAAGGCAGATTGACGACCCTGAGGTAAAGGCTGGCACACGGAGGACAATTGATTAAATCAGAACAAAGGACAGGATGACCCTCTTGGAGGTGTATTGGAATGTTTACATCAATTAAGAAGTAATCGGTCCATAGACTTCAACAAAGGAAAAAAAACTATAAGAACCAGGGTGCTTGGCCATGGAACTTGGGTTCGTTTTGCCACGCTCCAGGAGCATCGGCTCACGACCGACAAGAGCCCAGCTCCACACTTGTGCTCAATCTAACTGGCCATTAAATTGAGTCAAGCTACAACAGACTGGTAACTATGAACACCACTAGCAGGACTCTGTGGGCTTGGCTACACTTGCAGATGTGCAGCGCTGGGAGTTACAGCTGTGTTTGTACAGCTGTGTAGGGAAAGTGCTGGTGTGTGGCCACACTCACAGCTACCAGCACTGCAGTGTGGCCACATTTGCAGTGCTGTTGGGAGTGGTGCATTATGGGCAGCTATCCCAGCATTCAAGTGGCAGCAACGTGCTTTTCAAAAGAGAGGGGTGGGGTGGAGTGTGATAGGGAGCGGGGGAGAGAGAGAGAGTGGATTTTTGGAGCCGACACTGTGTGTCAGCTCCCTGCCTTGCAAAATCTGAACATTTCCTCGACCCCTCATTCACTCTTAACTGCAAATAGCCTGCAGACCAGATAAGCAGCTGCTCCAACAGACTCCCTTTCTCCCCCTCCCCCACCCCCCGCTGTTTCTCTCCTCAAGCAAACACTAAGCTGTAGACATTCATCCCCCTGCCTGCCTCATTCACAGCAAGGTAGTGGGTTATCTCAATTGATTGTTCACAGTCAGTTACAGATTGATCAAAGCAAACAAGAGCTGTGTTTGTTTTTTAGATAAGCAGCTCCCGGAGCCCCGAGTTCACAACAAAACAAAGAGAGGCATCATAACAAAACAAAGAGTAATTTAGTTAAAAGCATTCTCGGATATCTCCTAATACCCTGGAGGTCAATAACAGCGCTGGTGTGTGGCCACACTTGACGAGCAGCGCTGCATCACCAGCGCTGCACTCGTTATACCCCAAGCAGATCAGGTGTACAGCCAGCACTGCAGCCAGGGAGTTGCAGCGCTGGATGTGCCTTGCAGGTGTGGACAGTTACTAAGTTGCAGCGCTGTAAAGCCTCCACCAGCACTGCAACTCTCCAGTGTAGCCAAGCCCTCAGTGTATGTGTGACTGAAAAGCATATGCTAACTGTTGTATTCTCAATAAATGCTGTGTATTTACCTTCCTCTATAAAGATCCCATGTGCTTTGTATGAGCATAACAGACAGACATATGCAAATGACGTGTGTCAAATATATATTACATACCTAAGTGTTGCATAATATCACAAGTATACCTAAACAAAGATAAATCTAAACTAGGATTTTCAAAGAAGCCTAAGGTTCTTATGCACCCAGCTCCCAAGTCTCCTTGGCAAGAAAGGCTGCAGAGGCTGCTTACAATCTGATTGACCATGCTAGCATCCTATTCAGTGTAGTTATATTAGGCATGTCATAGCACAAATGTATACAGAAGGAAATCCACGATAAGATTCTTTGAGAAGAAACTGGAAAGGCCCTTCATTTTGTCTGCAATTGCCAAGAACAACTGCAAGGATGATCTAAATGGTTTAGTCCTGTCCAAGTAAAATGTTAATGCCTTCCTAACATCTAATGTGTGGAGTCTCTCTTCATCCCTGTGAGCATGAGGCTCAGGGAAGAAAGTTGGTAAATATATTGCCTGACAGATGGAGATGTGAGAAACCACATTGGTAAGAAATTTCAAATAAGGGAGTAGGTACAACTTGTGCTCGTAGAAGGCTGTGATCACAAGGTCAGACACTAGACCTCTTAATTCACCCTTAATTATTGGCCCAGGTGATTGCCACCAAAAGGCAACATTCAGTGAGAGATGGAACAACAAACAAGTAGCCAACAGCTGAAAAGTAGAACCCATTAATTTTGTTAACACCAGGTTCAAGGGCAATCCTCTACTTCGGGACGTAACCAGTCCAAACCCTTCAAAAACACAGTGACATGGGACTTGAGAAAAGTGATCAATTGGAGGATGAAAAGATGAAATAGCTGCTAGATGGACCCAAATGGAACCAAAGACAAGGACCTGCTGTTTCAGAAATAACAAACAGTCCAGCATGTGTTGTATCAGAGCTCAGACCAGCAAAGCCCCTTTCTGCTGGGACTAGATGGAGAGTCTCTTCCACTTCACCAGGTAAGTATACCTAACATGAGGTTTTCTACTAGTTAAGACATTTTATAGCTCCTTTGAACAGATCTTCCTCTGATGTGCTAACTATACACCGTCCAGGCTCTGAGGCGAAAGGCCTTCAGACTGGAATGGAGGAGGCAACCATGGTCCCGTGAGATCACATCTGGGTTCATGGGCCACGTCAATGGATATCTGATTGAGAGGTTCAACAGTGGAAAACAAACATTCGTGAGACCACAGTGGTACTATGAGTATCACAAGAGCATGATCCTGTTTTATTTTTAACAATACTCCGGGTAGGAATGGAACCAGAGTGAACACACACATGAGCTTATCTGTCCAGGTTAATAGGAAAGCATCCAAGATGAATCCTGGATTGTGACCAGCTCATGAACAAAACTGAGACACTTCCTGTTGATTTTTTTGCAAACTGGTCTATGTGGGGAACCTCTCACAGCTAGAAAATGAACCTGGAGATATCTGAGTAAAGAAACGACTTTCTGTGGCTGGTAAAAAACCTGCTCAACCGATCTGTCAAACAGTTCTGGATACCCAGAAGGTGGGAAGTTTCATGATGTATTGAACTGGTAATATAAAAGTCCCACAGAAGCATTGCCTTTTGGTATAGCCAGGTCAATCTGGCCCCTCCCTAGCTGTTCACATAGGGACAATACAGAAGCCATAGTCTAAGTACTAGTAAATTCCTTCTCTTGACATAGATAAGGGATGCATGACACACTAGTCAAATGGCTCTCAATTCTCTTACATATATATGCAGAGTTAAGTCCTGGCCAGCACATAGCCATTGAGTATGCAGGGATCCCAGCTAAAACCCTAACCCAGGGTGGAAGCATCTGTAACCAGAGTTAGAGTACATTGTAAGGCAGCAAATGGTAATTCTGCACACACATTGGATGGGTCTTGTCCACCCACCCAAAAAGGCTAAGACTCATGTGGGCACCTGAAGCATCATGTGAAGAGGATGATGGACCCAGGAATACACTGAGCTCAGCCACCCCTGCAGCTTCCTGAGATGCAGCGTGGCTCACTGAACCACATTTAAGTACATGATGCCAAACGGTCCAGAAGTCTGAGCCAATTCCATATTCTTCTGGTAGGATGGGTCTTCGTGTCTGAAGAAGTGACCAATATCATCTGGAACCAGGATTGTGGGAGGAACGCCTTACTTCTATAGACTCCAAGATTTCTCCTATAAACTTTATCCTTTGTGAAAGCGATAGGATTGACTTTTCCTTGACAACAAACAATCCTAATGCACCAAAATGCACTGGATTACGGCTATGCTGGACAGCACCTGGCCCCTAGATTGGCCTCCTATCCACCAGTCATCTAGGTACAGAAACACTCAAATTCCTGGATTTCCTCGGGAATGCTGCCACCGCTGCCATGCACTTTGTGAACACATGTGGGGCTGCAGACAGGCCAAATTGCAGGACTGCAAACTGATAGTGAAAATGGATGATTATAAATCTGAGTAATTTGCTGCGGCTTTGGTGCATCACTACATGAAAATAAGCATCCTTTAAGAAGCGGGCAGCATATCAGTCACAAGGTTCCAGGGAAGGGATAACAGAAGCCAGTGACCATGCAAGAGGTTATTTTCTTTAGGTATTTGTTGAGCTTTCACAGGTCTAGTATGGGTCTAAAACCTCCTTTGTTCTTGGGATTAGGAAGTAGCAAGAATAAAACCCTTTTCCCTGTATAATAGAAGAACTGCCTTTATGACTCCCAAAAGAGAAGAGACTGTAGTTCCCAAAGCAGAACTTCATTGTGAGAGTGGTTCCTGAAAAGAGACAGTGAAGGGAGGCAGGAGGGAATGAAAATAAACTAAAGGATATATCCCAATTCCACTGTGCTTAAGACCCCTGGTTTGAAATGATGCCAGTCCAAACACTTAGGAAGTGGGGAAACACCACAGTAGGAGAAGCTGGCAAACTGGTAGGTTGTCCTCGACAAGCATTTCAAATTGACTGCTTGGTATTTCCAAGCTGCGCACATGAACTGCCAGCAGATGAAAGAATAGGTGGAGGAATAGTTACTCCTGTAACTTTTTCCTTTCTTCCTAGGCTGGTCTTGGTAGTGAGGCCTAAAAGAAGCATACTGATGAGGCTGCTGTGGACAGAACTGCTTCTTCTTTGATATTGGTATTGTGACAAAGTTCCTCGTCTACCTTGGTGGGTCCTGCACTTATTGGTGGATTTGCTCACCTCACAGATTTACCCTGTGGGTCAGGAAACGGCCCAGAGACCTTCCCCTCTGGTAGAAGCCACAGTCCAGGTCAATTCCTCCTGTGTTTGATCAGGAGGTGGGAGGTTTGGGGGGAACCCGGGCCCACCCTCTACTCCAGGTTCCAGCCCAAGGCCCTGTGGACTGCAGCTGTCTAGAGTGCCTCCTGGTACAGTCGTACGACAGCTACAACTCCCTGGGCTACTTCCCCATGGCCTCCTCCCAACACCTTCTTTGTCCTCACCATCGGACCTTCCTCCTGATGTCTGATAACACTTGTACTTCTCAGTTCTCCATCAGTATGCCTACTCACTCTCAGCTTCTTGAGCCTCTTGCTCCCAGCTCCTCACACGCACTTCCTCTCCTCTGTCTCCCTGGCTTCCCCTGGCCTGACTGGAGTGAGCCCTTTTATAGCATCAGAGGGGCCTTAATTAGAGTCCGGTGCTTAACTGCCTCACCTGACTCTTAGCAGGTTAATTGGAGTCAGGTGTCCTCATTAGCCTGGAGCAGCCTCTGCTCTGGTCACTCAGGGAACAGAAAACTGCTTATCCAGTGGCCAGTATATCTCCCTTCTACTACTCTGCTGTTCCCAACTGGTCTGGGTCTATCACAGTATATAAAAACCCAAAGACTTAAGCATAGCCACAAATATCCATGCATTGTAATGGCTGATGTCACAGCTCTGGCAGCATAATCCACAGCACCTAATGTGGCCTAAAGCGAGGTCCTAGCCACCACCTTTCCCTCAGCCACCACAGATCGAAACTTGTCTCCCTCCCATGGCAACTTGTCCATACACTTTAAAACATTGTCCCAGAGGGAGAAATCATAACATCGCAGCAGAGCCTGCTGATTAGCAATCCGGGGGTATACTCCAGCACTTGAATAAAGTTTCCTTCCAAAAAGATCACGCTTTCATCCTTTTATTTTAAGGTAGATGCTTGCTGATTCGCTCTCTTATTGACAGCTGAAACCACCAAAGACCCCAGGGGAGAAGGCATGAAATGTTCAAACCCCTGCAAAGGAACATAATACCCACTCATTTATTTTAGCTGTGGGCAACAGGAAAAATGCAATTTGACACAGCATTTTAGTGGGCTCCAGAATAGTTTCACTTATTGGAAGCGCCAATTGAGAAGGTCCCACGGATCCCAAGGTATCACCTAATCTGTGAGACCTCTCTTGAACCCCTTCCACCTGAATATCTAAGGCAAAAGCCACCCTCTTTAGAAGGTCCTGGTGACCCTACAATCATACAGTAGAGGAACAGAACCCTTAGACACAACAGCCTAATCTGGTAATGAGGAAGAAGCCAAGGCTGTCTGAGATGGAACTCCCTCCAAGTCTTCCAAAGGGGAATTTACAGAAACAGATGGCTCCTGTTTGGCACTGAGCCCAGTACTGGGAGCAACTTCTTGCAGGTCTTGACAACAGCTACTGCAGAATGTAGAACAAGGAGAGGGCAAAGATCATCTAGAAACAGGAGGAAACTCCCAAGGGTTCCAATATAGCCACTGATATGGCCCCAAAACCCAATTTCTTCCTGACCAAGAGTGTCTACCAGCTGGCAAACAAGGAGCTTCCACTGGATATCAGGGTGGAAACCCTTCAGGAAAGTGGTGGCTTACATGGCTTGACCATGACACATATGAACCGACTTATAATTCAATGAACCAGAATCATCCAACCAGGGAAGTGCAGCTTCTGTTGGTGTCTGGAATCCAGGGAAGATGGCATCAGTGAAATCATTGACTGTTTACTTATCAACAGCACCATACAATGGAGGCACCACAGTAACTGCTGGTGCCCACTGAACCAGACGTTAAACTCCAGTAGCTAGAAAATCCTCATGAGTACCAAGCAAGAAGATTCCAGTATTGCCAGAGAAGTTGGCACCTATAGGCTCAGCAGACCACGTGTTGCAGCATATGCTTCAGGTATTGGCAGCATCGGTACAGACTCCTTTTGCTGCTGAGGCAACAAAGACAAAACCACAGAGCTAGATGGGGCTGCCCTAGAGATTGATCTCAATGGGGCAGCATCAGACTCAATGACTTTGTCTGAGGACCTGCATGCACCAGGTCATAACTCAGCCTTAAGTGCACTCTATTCTTTTTCTCCACATGCTTACTGGATTTCGGTGCTGTGGACCTCGATCTCTTAGACACTGCATCTTTTGATGTTGTCTTCTGACAACAGACATGCTCAGTACACACTGAGGGTGGACACATGGCTGCCTCCCTTAGAAGGTCTTTTAATCTGAGCTCCCTGTCTCTTTTCGTTCTGGGCTTAAAGTTCCTGCAGATTTGGCACCTCTCTCTGATGTGAGCGTCACCTAGGCACTTCAAGCACCAGAAGTACAGGTCACTAACTGGCATCAGAATCTTGGCATCACAGAGCTTGAAGCCCGGGAAATGAGGCATGTCCCAGCACCGGACTCCGGTATCCAAACAGCAGGAATCACAGAGTACAAAAAATATAGCAGAAAAAGGAAACCTAACATTAAAAACTATCCTATTACTAAAACTATGATTAAGTACAACTATATACACAACACTAACAATAAGAGAAAATCTGCAATAGCAAGGAACAACTCCCCAAGAACCATAATGGGCAATAAGAAAGAACTGAAGGGGATGGGGAACGACTCTACTCTTCTTACCACTGCACAACAGCATGAGGTAGCACAGTACGCATACACTTTCCCAACAAGTATCCCTGAGGGAAAAAATCTCCCACTGAATGCACACACACACCTGAAGTACAATGGACGCATGGTATCACTGAAAGAAGATGACCATCTTAGCAGAAGCATTTTTAATGGACTTAAGGGAAAGAAGGTTGCAGGTAGCAAAACCAGAGAACAGGAATACATAGAATCATAGGGTTAGAAGGAACTGCAAGGGTCATCTAGTCTAACCCCCTGCCAAGATGCAGGAAAAAAATTAAAGTTTGTGAGGCACACAGATACTGTGGTAATGGAGACCATGTAAGTACCTAGAATAGCTAGTTAGACGAGGTTGAAGGAGTTAAAATACAAGATAAGGTTCTAGACCACAGCTTAAGTGATGTGGAGTGGGAAATGAGGCTGGCTCTTACAAATATTATGTATGAAGAAGAGACAAGCTTGGACATAACCTGGATGTATAGATGTAGATGAAAGCTAAATTGATATGTTATATTTAGAAAGATATGAAAATATCCACTTACAAAGTTGTACTAGTTACATTGGTTGAACTTCATTGTTTAGACAGCTGGTGTGAATGAGAGGAGAGAGTGTTGTACATGGTGCCAGAGAGAGGGCAAACAGACTATTTTATCGTTCTGTGCCTATTCTTTTTAGAAAAGTAGAGATGCACCTCATTTAAAAATCATCAGGACACAAAGGGCTATAGGACAGGAATTGAGATCCAAATAGACAAGATTCAATAATCCTTTCAGGTAACATTGTTACACTCTAGCAACTAAATATATTTTATTATGGAACAAATTTGAAACTCCCATTTCTAACTGACCAAAAATAGAAAACACTCTAGAAATGATACTTATTTTACAGTCATAATGGAGTACTAGCAGCTGTACAACAGATAAGGAAAAGAATAAATATGCAAAGGTTGTGAACATTACAAAAGTCACCACCAGTGTAACATGCATCTGACGAAGTGGGTATTCACCCACGAAAGCTCATGCTCCAATAAGTCTGTTAGTCTATAAGATGCCACAGGACTCTTTGCTGCCACCACTGTAACGGGCATCTTCACTGGATGCAGACGCCCTTGCTAGAAACCCCAACTGTGACCGGCACGGTGTACACACACGCACACCCCATAAGAGACGGTCTGTGCCCCCAAGAGTTTACAAATGCAAGATAGTGGCGAGTTTGTTCCCAGCTCCCACATCACAAATATATTTCAAAAAAGAAGCCACCAAAACACCATTAGATGAGAAAAAAGTTACTTACCTGTACAGTAACTGTTGTTCTTTGAGATGTGTTAAAGGATGGGGCTATCCTGATCCCCTTCACACAGGCATCTTGATGCCATTAGACTCTGAAACATCAGGGAAGTATGGTGGTTCATGGAATATATACACGCACAACACATCCAAAGAACAGTTACTGTACAGGTAAGTAACCTGTTCTCTCTCCTTCCAGCGATTGCACACACATATATTCCATTTCAGGTGATTTCCAAGCAGTACTCCTTAGGTGGCAGGAAATTCAGAGTCTATCTGGTTGGACAAAGAATGAAAAAGATTCACCAAAGTCAGCATCAGCTCTGGAAGCTACTCTGAGGTCATAATGTCTAGCAAAAGCCCTCCAGATGTCCACATTTTGGATGTTATTCAAAAAGGCCACAGAGATATCTTGAGCTCTGACGGAATCAGCAATTTTCTCTCAAGAGGTGATACATTAGTCATATTATGACAAGACCTGATACAGAGCAAAATTATCTGTGCAGAAATTGCTTGGTCTCATTCTTTCTGCATACACAATAAAAAAAATTGGTAGAGAAATCATTTGCTTCAGACAGATTTGAGTTAAAAATGGAGTGGGAGGTCTTAAAAAACTCTCTTTGTGAAAGACTGCATAAGGAGTCTGAGTTTAAGCCAGAAGGGACCACAAGATCATCTAATCTGACCTCCTAAATATCACAGGCCACCACCATACCCACAAACTAAACCCAACAACTGAAATTAGACCAATGCATTACAGCCCACAGGAAACTAGACTATTATCTGCCACAGGCAGAGAATAGGAGGGACCGAGGTGCTTCAGAGATCGAGGCCCGCATAGTGGCAGGGAAATGATTAAGTGACATATACCCAGATAATACTGGCACATGACCCGTATACATATGCTCCAAAGGCAGGCAAAAAAAAAAAAACCCCAAAGTCTAGGGAAAATTCCTTCCCAACCCCACATACAGCAATGAGTTAGATCCTGAGCATGAGCAAGAACCAGCCAGCCAAGCACCTGAGAGAAAAAATGCTTGGCACCACCTCAAAGGCTGACATACCCGACCCACTATCCTATCTCCAGCTGTGGCCATCCCTGATGCTTCAGAGAAAGCACAAAAAAACCCCTCCCAGAATGCAGGGATGGGAGGAGGGATTCCTTCCTGATGCTGCTAGTGGCTGGCTGAAACCCTGAACCACGAGCTTTAGGGACATAAACCGGAAGTGAGCCCCCTAGCATCACAAACAACCCTATCATCCACTCACACTGAAATTGGTCCACCTGTCTCTTAAAACTAAGTTGTTTGCCCCCACAACTCCTATTGGGAGGTGTGATACATGAAGGGGAGGAGGCTGGAGGAGTAGATCCCTTTGATCGACACCCAGCCAGCCAGCTAGCTGTAAAATCCCTCTTGGTCTGTTCTCTGCTTGCTTTACCTGTAAAGATTAACAAGCCCACAGGTAAAAGAAAAGGAGTGGGCACCTGACCAAAAGAGCCAATGGGAAGGAAGAACTTTTTTAAATCGGGAAAGAAACTTTCCCTTTGTCTGTTGTTCTCTGGGCTGCAGGGACATGGAGCAGTAATGCTGTAACCAGCTTTAAGCCAGGTATGATTATAGATTATCAATTCATACCTTGAACCTACTTATCTGGAGCCTCAGATATGTAAGTAAAATTAGGGAATGTCTAAAAAGACATGATTAGGGTTATTTCTTATGGGCTTGTGGACTCCTCTGTGCTAACCCCAGATGCTTTTGTTCGCTTGTAACCTTTAAGCTGAATCCCCAAGAAAGCTATTTTGGGTGCTTGACTTTTGGAATTCCTCTTTTAAAATCTAGCAAGAGCCTAAGTTCCAGATGTATTTTCTTTCTTTGTTTTTAATAAAATTTACCTTTTTTAAGTACAGGATTGGATTTTTGGTGTCCTAAGAGGTTTGTGCGTATGTTGTTTGATTAGCTGAGAGCCACAGCTAATTTCCTTTGTTATCTTTCTCAGCTTTTCCCTGGGGGGAGGGGGTTAAAGGGCTTGAGTGTACTCCACAGGGATGAATTCCCAAGTGCTCCTTCCTGGGTTCAAAGGTTTGTGGGTTTTTTTGCATCTGGGTGGTGGCAGCGTTTACCAAGCCAAAAGTCAGAGAAAAGCTGTATCCTTGGGAGTATAACACAAGCCTGGAGTGGCACGTATTAATTTTTTTAATCCTTGTGGGCCCCCACTTCTGCACTCGGAGTGACAGAGTGGGGATTCAGCCTTGACAGGAGGCTGTTCCAGAACAACATCCCTCTGATGGTTAGAAACCGTCATCTAATTTCCAGCCTGAATTTGTCATGGTCACCTTAAGAGTTTGTAGCTTTCCTGCTCTCTTCTCCAATGTTATTGCTACCAAGAAAGCCATCTTAGCAGACAATGAAATAAAAGAGCGATCAATGGTTCAAATGGGTGGCCCATGAATCTTGTCAAAACTACGTTAAGGTACTAGGAAGGGATGAGTTCACAAATAGGTGAGTCAATCCTCATTAAACCCATTAAATATCTCCCAAACATGAGGTATAAAAATCAATAATCTTAACAGGATTAGGCTTATTTCAAGGGGTATTAAGCATAATAAAGGTTTTGAACTGGAAGGAATGCATTAGTGCTAATACTGATGGAAAAAAATAGAAACAACATAAATGTTCCATTCTTCTCCTTAATATCTTTACTAATGGGAAAAAAGCAAGCAGCAACAAACAGAAGGAAAATGAGACTCAGTAGCTAAATTAAAAATAATTCTGAATCTTTATTTTACTACTGGCAGTGGTACCCTCACCCAATTAGGCATCTGAAGATGTCTGACGGTTCAGTTTATCTAAAGTGAGTGAGGGGAGTGATGACAAGAGATATCCCTTGCAAATATCTTTCACTGAAGCAGATGTCCTCTCTGTTCAGGAAATAGCAATATTGTGAAAAAAGCCTCAATACCCTCAAAACACCATTTTACCTAATGCTTCACAATCTTCTAAGATCATCTCATCCACTCTGACACACGTTTTCCATAATTTTCACTCTTTCCTTTTCAAATGGAAGGAAACAAAGAAGTGGACATCTAGATTTCTCATGTTTCAAGTGCTCTTTTATGCAGGTGACTTGGGCTTACACACAACAAAAAAATTCATTCTTGAGACTTGTCAACAAAAGTGTCTACTTTGGGAATAAACTCTGATACTGTTTTAAAGACCATCTTATCATCATGAAACACACAGTGAGGCTCTTCCGCAGTAAAGCCATAAGTTCTGAAAATCATCTAGCAGATATCATTGTGACTAAGAAACGGGTTTCAATAGACTGAAAATAAGAATATTACCAGAAGCTTCTTCCAGAAACTTTTGGGGGGTAAGGAGGGTTGTCTCTTTATTTTTTCTAAGATCAGAGGTAGAGTCTGTTCCAGTATCTGGCAGACAGCTGGGCTGCAGAGTCCCTTTTTGAAGAGAAAAGCATTTGAATCACTTCCTCCAAGCACACAACCTGGGCTAGAATTTTCCTCCCAACCGTCAAGCAATTAGATTGAGAGAACTGACATTAGGTTGTAATACTTGATCCTAAGACAGAAAGTTTGGTCTCTTTAGGAGTGAAATAATGGATCCTACCCCCAGAAAAAATATAGGTATGGTTTGGTGTTTTGCCAGTTTGTAAAGAGATCTGCTAACAGCAAGCTCAGAAGATTAGCAACACCTCCCTATGAAGAAAACATTCTTTTCTGATAAGGACATGGTGACCAACAAGATATTCCATACGTATTCGCCGTCCCAACACTGTCCATTGTGTTTATCCTTTTTTCCAGATAGCATCGGGTATTCCCCACCATTAGTTTGGGCTCCTGGATCACTAGAAGATAGAGAAGATGATTGTACTGGGAACCTGCACTCCACAAGCAAGGTTCAAGAAGGTGCAAGTTCAGGTACATAACATCACTTTTAGTATGCATGTGCCAAAAATGGTATTACAATGCATGAAACCCAGGAGAAGTTGAAAAAAGTATAATCATGACAATCGTATTTTTGGATAGCTGGTCAATCCTTGTTTGAATTTTGTCACACCGTTCAACTATCAGCAAAGTTCCTGCCTATGAGATATTATTTCTACTTCAAAGTGAGAGTTACATGATGGGCATAGTGAACTCTATACAAGTTCAAAATAACACCATGCACTTACAGATTTTTGAGCACTTTTTATATTACTTCTCAGCTTCCTAGAATAACAATGCTCAGATAAGGAGTAAATATAGGTCGTCACGGTTACCAGATAAGAATGAAGGAGTAAATATAGGTTGCACAGTTGCACTAAGCGAGAGCCCAAGAAGGGACATCAACCAGGTGTCAGGCCTCGGACCTTTAGCTCTCCTTGGGTGGAATTCTGCAATTCATCCACTCTCAAAGCAAGACCTGAGTATCACAACCCTGGCTACCTCAGCAGGGCTAACAGCATTTGGACCTGCAAGCCCTTTTTCTCCAGGCCAAAATATAAAAAACAAAACCAAACCAGAGTCCTACACACTTACTTCCTTACCTGAGCTTAAACCTCTCTATTTATAGTGCTGGTGGGTCTGTTTTAGTCCTCATTTCTGATTTAGGAGAAAGAGCCTGAACTGCTTGCAACCTTATTGCTTATTCTTTGACTGAGAGCTTGTCTTCACTACCGGGATAAGTTGACCTAAGTTACCCTACTCTGGCTACGTTATTTATGTAACTAGAGTCGACGTAGCTTAGGTCAATTTACCCTGCTGTCTACACTGCACTGCGTCGACAGGAGACGCTCTCCGGTCGACTTACCTTCACTAGACCCGCTAAATCAACATCCGCTACATCGATTGCAGCAGTGTCGATCTCCCCAGTAGCGAAGACAAGCAGAGTCTTCCGAGCAGTTATTTCACTGACACACCAAAGGCCAACTCTCCCAGCTCACCAAAAAAAACCTCCTTTTCTAGGTTTAGATTTTAGCTCTCCTTTGATCCCAGGTTTAGGCTTGGAAAGAGTAAAGCCTCCTAATCTGGATGGAACCAGAATATTTCCCTCTCCACACAAACTGATGGCCCAGCTATCAGTTAACTTATCTCCTCTGGAGCAGAGTACCTGAGGCTGACTTTTAACGAGTCACTGGTTTCCTTTTCCTCCTTGGTTCTGTAACAAACCTTTACAGCCTCCTCTGACTTTACATATTCAAACAGGCAGCAATAAACAACTGAACGGAGAAACAGAGTCATACATAATATTTATAAAAAATAATACAGGCATTTTTCCAATTAGTAACATAGGTGTCCTACACTTCCACCATCAATCCCATGGGGAAGGAGTGAGGAGAGGAAGACAGTGAGGTTTCAAATAGGTAAGAGTCAGTTATTAATGGTCTTGATGGGGCTATGTTCATAAAACTCAGCCTAATCTACTGAAATTACAAGATCTCCAGAACACATTACAGCAAGAATTGAGGCTGTCTCCATCCTGAAGTTTGTCATTTTTGTGAAAATATTTTAATTGTTTCAGATCTAAAACTGCACAGCCTCTACTGCTTTTCTTTTATTCAATGGAAGAAAATGGAACAGAATACTTGACACTGGAGAAGGAATTGAAAGATGTGGCCTCATAAACCAAAGTGGATTATCAGAGTGAGATTTTGAGAAGAGAAACTGCACAAGTACCTGATAACTGTTTTCTTCTGTAGCTTTGGTTCCAGTGTTTATTGCACTTATAAAGTTGCATCTCTGGGCACACAACTGTTGTAGCTAGAACAAAACCACAGCTACAATGTCAACTGAGGGTTTGAACTCTCTTTTGCCTGCCCTATAAGGAAGTGTTAAACTGCATTTTTAGATTTGTTTGACTTGTACACTACTATCTTCACCAACACAGTTGTATTCCTGTGAAACTGGAGGAACAAAAGATATGCTCAAAGTGTGTGTCTGAATTCTAGAGCACAGCCACTAGTGACATAGAGCTACAGAACTGTCAGGCATGCCTTGAACAGTAAAGCACATGGTATCACAAAAGCACCCTCCATGAAAGATGAAGCCATGAAACTCATTGTTTGTGAGGTCAATGGTGTTCAGGACATCACACTAGCTCATGGGTGCTCTAGCCACTGGCAGCTGTTGCAGGATCTCTGGGTGCAATTGCACACACAGAAATCAGGCCCAGATGTGCACAACTCACATGGCTGAGAGCACAGCTGGCACCAAGGTCCCACTCCGCCTGCCAAACTCATGGCTGCTCCTCTCAACGTCATGGATTAAAGAAAGCCAGGAGCCAGCAAGGAGGAGCAATGCAGGCTGGTTCTCCTTGTCTGGCCCAGAACAGAGCTACTGAGTGGTGGCAGAGGGAGGAAGAGGGGAGTGGGAGCCTGTAACCCCTATTGGTCCTGCTAGTGAAGGCAGGGGGCTGGACTCGATGACCTTTCAAGGTCCCTTCCAGTTCTAGGAGATTGGTATATCTCCAATTATTATTATTATTATTATTATTATATCACTGCCACTGAGTCAGAGGTCCTTGTGCTCCTGCCATTCTGGGCTCCAATACCAACGTTCTCCTGGGGACCCCAGGGAAAGGGGCAAGCAAGGCTAGATGTGGGACAGAGAGGAAGACCATAAAATCCTTTCCCCCAAGGAATCCTCCAGACAACAGGGAGAAGTAAAAGCAGCAGGGGGCTCAGGAAGGCATGGCAGGGACTCATAGGAGAGGATGATAAATGGGGGCTCCCTCAAGAACTGAAGTTCCTGGGAGCAGGTGGGTGTAGGGGTTCATGTGGGAAACGTAGTGCCTGCAGCTTTTCTGGGTTTCTGTTAAAATAATCGTAATTAAATCTTTTTACACTGAACTGCATACAAGCACTGTACAAGAGTTTTGCATAATCAGTCTCTTATACAGTAGCATATGTATACAATTGTAGCAGCACAGCAGGAGTAAGTCCAGTGTAAAAAGACTTGATTATGATTAGTTTATTATGTCTCTACCTGACTACACAGTAAAGATTTCATAGCTGCTTTAAGTGTTCATCAACTAATGCAAAATTATAGTGAAATATCAGGTAAAAATACTCTGGAGCTACCAGACTGGACCCTCTCTGACCCCTCCTCTCCCCTGAAATCTCTGTGCAGAGGACAGCAATTCCATTGGCGTGGACCCTCTCTGACACCCCATCCCCTCCCTATTTATTCTTCATTATGCAAGTGGCATTTAAAAAATTCCTGGAATTACTTTAACATATGTATCTTCAGTAAAAGGAGATGAAAAACTCTTTGCTCATGAAACCTGAATAGTAAATAAAATTGGGACATAAAGTGGGGAAGGTATATATTGGCTTCAAAGACAATTGTATCATCTATGCCAGATTAGCAGTTACCAGGTACTAGCGTTCATACCTAGACTTCAAAGGAACTGAGAGTAGAAATGACAGACCCTTAGATGAGAGGACTGGAATACAGTCTCACTGACAGTTAGAACCTGAGGCACAGGGAGGTTGGGGAAAAGGCAGAGCCCATAATAGAAAGACACAGAATGCTTGAACTATCATCTCCAATTTACTAAGACTGGAACTATAAAGGTATAACCATTTTGGTCAATTTCACAGTCATAGGATTTTAAAAATTGTAAATTTCATGATTTAAATATTTAAATCTGAAATTTCACAGTGTTGTAATTGTAATAGTCCTAACCCAAAAAGGAGTTTGGGGGCAGGGGGGAATCGCAAATTGTAGGGATGTTCCATTACTACTACCCTTACTTCTGTGCTGCCTACCCTGTATACTAGATATGATGTTACTCCATTTGACTTGGATTTAATTCAATTTACTAATAAACTTCAAAACTTCGGAACCTGAGTGGCACTGTGATCCTATGTGCCAGGTCACAATACACGGAGTAGGGAGCCAGGCTCAGCTTTGTGGGACAGGAGCCACTGCTACAAGGTAAATTCTCTCTCCAGCATCCTCCCCTTCACACCAGCTTGGAATTACAGTTGCAATGCTGAAGCAAATGGTGCTGCTGCAAGTGGTTGGTGCCCTACGGCCAATACATGTAGAAATAAGCAATGGTAGAGTGCACCCAATGAATTGGGAGCCTGCATCCCCCCCTAGCTCTAGCAAAGCATATGGCCAACAGGATGGCTTGCACTGAAGGTCCTCTTGCTGTGAAGTCCCTGTTCAGGGACCTTTTTATTTTCCTGTTCATTGCAACCTCTGGGGAAGAATTCCACTAACAACATCTTTAACCAGTGAACCCATCTTAGCATCACCCTTACAAAAAATTAATATGGAATCCTTAATCTCCTGAATTTAGTTAAATATTGATGATCTGTTCGTTTGCCCTTGTCTTGGAATCCTTTTCTAGATCAAGTGAAGAACAGAGTAAGAATTCCTGCTTTTCTTCAAAGGAGAGGTAGCTCCTGGGGTCTTTAGATTTGCATTTGCTTGGACAGGTTACATAGGCTGGACACCAATGATACTTTGTAACTTGCCTTTTTGGGGCTTCACATCCATCTTGAAGAAAGACCCTTCCCATGTGCAATGGTCAGTGTTCCTAATCAGACTCTAATATTTCACCATCCACAAGACGCAGGACAAGGGAGACTTTATGTAGAGGTTGCTCTAATGGAAACATTTTTATTCAATCTTAAAATACTGACAGTGTCTCGTTAATGAAAAAATTACTTAAAGAAGTTTAGCATTATTAAATACAATTTACTTTTTATTTATATTTGCTTTCATTGTAAAAGTTGAGAGAATATATTTTTTTTAAATAACTGTCCTTTTCATTTGATTATAGTCATTTCTGACTCTATAATTAGGGACCTACTAAATTCAGAATCCATTTTGGTAAATTTCACAGTAATAGAATTTTAAAAATTGTAAGTTTCATGATTTCAGCTATTTAAGTCTGAAATTTAACAGTGTTGTATCTGTAAGGGTCCTAACCCAAAAAGGAGTTGGGGGGGGGGGGAAAGAAAATCACAAATAGTAGAGGATGTTGCAGTACTACTATCCTTACTTCTGTGCTGCTCCTGGCAGCAGTGCTGCCCTCAGAGGGGCAGCTGGAGAGCAGCAGCTGCTGGCCAGGAGCCCAGCTCTGAAGGCAGAGCCACCACCAGCAGCAGCACAGAAGGATAGCATGTTAGATATTGCCACCTTTACTTCTGCACTGCTGCCTGCAGAGCTGGGCCCTCAGCAAGCAGCTGCCACTCTCCAGCCGCCCAGCTCTGAAGGCAGCAGCACAGGAGTAACAGTGGCACGGTATGGTATTGCCACCATTACTTCTGCACTGCTGCTGGCAGGGCGCTGCCTTCAGAGCTGGCCGCCCAGTCAACAGCCACCGTTCTCTGGCCGCCCAGACAGAGAGAAAGAGTGGCAATGCCACAACCCCCCTAAAATAACCTGCGACCCCCTACAACTCCCTTTTGGGTCAGGACCCCCAATTTGAGAAATGTTGGTCATCCTGTATAGTGTATAATATAGGGTAAAAGTACACAAAAGACCAAATGTCACGGTCTGTGATGTGTTTTTTGTGGCCGTGAACTTGGTAGGGCCCTGCTCATTTGTTTCAGAAGTTACAAGGTGTGTAGTGAACAAGACAGTTGAATGTTGCCCTGGAGAAGTGGATTCTACACCTCTGCCATAGAATTCTTATGTGATGTTGGGTAAGTCATTTACACCGAAATTTTCACAGGTTGTCACTAGTTGTATGTTCCTTCTGGAGTCTGATTCGCAGATGAGCCGAACACTCACATACAAAGTGCTACATAATGCTAAGTATTCTGAGAATTCTAGTCTTGGGCATCTCAAAATGGGAATTCAAAAATGGTGCACATTTTTACCTTAATGTATCCTTGCCTCAGTTCCCCATCAGTAAAATGTGGATACTACCCTCTCTTCACAGGTGTGTTGTTAAAATAAATAAATGTTTTCAAGCAATCAGATAGTACAGCAATGAGAATCATGGAAAAGCCCATAAGAAAATTAACAGTTCTGTATCCAGACAAGGGTTTGAACAGTGTGCAGGGAAAAAAAGTCATACACCCCTTTTTAACAATGAGAACAAAATATTAAATTTCCAACCTATGCACAGACTGAAGCAGTGGTCCTAGGGGAAAAAACAGTATTTAATTACAGGATCACATACTATCATAATTCATAAGCAAAGGGGGCCAAATTAAGGCCAACCTTAATGTTCTTTTTACATAGCTTTTTGGTATATTAAATAATGCAAGGTAGAATCCTTCTGCTATACATCATGATATATTCTCCTCCCCCTCCTGCCCCTCCACAAAGAAAATAACCATAAAATTTGGCACTAGCATTTTTTACCCCAGAAAGGATTAGTAAGGATGGCACATGAAGAAACTGAGGTCCAATTCTACATGGATCAGGCCAGTACAGCAATCCCCCCAGTTTTGTGATCACAAAAAATACAATTAACCCACAAAAAAAATTGTTTTAGTGGTTAGATTAAAAATTTCAAGGCCAGAAAGGAATATTATGGCCATCTATGATGACCTCCTGTATAATGTAAAGCTGATCACCATAACTTTAAGACATTCCCATGGAAACTATGAAGACTTCCTGGCATACACTAAAAATAAGTCTGATGCACTTTTATTTGCATAAGCTGGCTAGTGACAGGTTCAACTATTAGAAGGCAATTAGAAATTAGAAAGGTTGGATTCTGCCTTCAGCGTGCCAAAGGAGCACTGAAAAAGGAATTAGAGACCTGCACAGCATACAGCAACTACAGAGTCAAAGTGAGGTAAGAAGCATCCTGTAGAATACGGAGTCTGAATAACTATTTGAATGTTAAGATTAGCAACGGTACAAACATTGATATGTATGCTGAAGCATAGAAAAATGTCATTTTTATAATTAGTTTTAACTTAAAAACGTACGAATGGCCATATTGGGTCAGACTATCTAGCCCAGTATCCTGTCTTCCGACAGTGGGTGACCCCTGGCTCTTGTTTTATGTGAAGGGGTAAGCAACTCTTCCTTATTTACTTTCTCCACACCACTCAAGATTTTATACACCTCTGTCATATATGCCAGAATTGCCTCTGGAGCCTTTTTAAAAAGTCAGCATTACATTAGCTATCCTCCAGTGATCTGGTACAGAGGCTGATGCAAGTGATGGGTTACATATCAGTTAGTAGTACTGCAACCATATACGAGTTCCTTCAGAACGCTTGAGTGACTATCACTTGGTCCCAAAGACTTATTACTGCTTAATTTACCTATCTGTTTTTTACCTTTCAGGTGAAATATAGTAGGTTCATTCTCAGGAGTGAGTTACAACCTCACTAATTACACTTTTACTGGATCATATAAAGCTTTCTCCCACTGTCTAGCAACTATAATTGAACATGGTGGAAATCTGTGTTGCATCATTTTTCCATTTTAAAAATATAGGAAATTACAAAACATTTTAGAAGTTGAGATTTTACAGCAAGTCATTCAAATATCATGATGTTAGAAACTTAAGGTTGACAGTGCAACCTTACCTATATCTCTTTATGTACAATCACGATAGTCTTAAGTAATCATACCATATTTTTTCTAGAGGATCCCTGCCTCATCAGTACAGAAGTTTGATAATGCTCAGTGAACAAGACTGCTGTTCAGTATTTTTCTTCAGTATGTGAACCACCATATACATCATTTACCATTCAAACATTGCATCAAATAGAGTTTGAGGGGTTATTTGTTTTAACTCTTTCATTAGACATTATTATCCCCACTTCACTTACATAAAGCTAAGGCACAGAGAAACTAAGTCTGAAGATGAGGCAAAAACAGAACACTGAGCTTCTTTGGGGTGATCCATAACACCATTCATCCTATTCCAAGAGACCTATTACATTCATTATATACACCATATGGTTTTTGCAATGATTGAAGAGAGGCTGTTACAGCTACCAGCTTCACTGAGCATACAACTGCGTTAAGTGAGGCCACAGACCAATTCACTATACGGGCTTGCCTCATACCCTGTCAAACAATCTGACTGAAACAGATTGTCCTATGGTTATAAAATAAAGTATGTGGCTATAAAGTAAAAAACATAATACTCAAGAAGTCAAAGCTACAGACAGCTTTCATTTTCTGAAGAGTGCTTCACAGTGAAAACTTAACATTCCTTTAATATAGGTTTATCTTGTATGAAATTGCGTATACATGCTTTGCTTCTTTGTCATGGTCTATAAATAAATCACATTTGTTCTGGATTATCCAACGAAGTATTGCTTATAAATCAAGATGATAAACAGCCTAAACTGGCTTGCCCTCACAATACAATACATTGAAGCCAGAAAGGCACAGGAGAGAATATAATCTGAATTTCACTCTATCCCAAAAAGTAACTGTGACATCAGTATAAGGAAATCCTACAACCTAGGCTTGAGAAAGTCTGCTTGCCCAAGACAAACTGGAAACGTTAACGTGCACAAAGCAAGCAGGAATTTGGAGTGGGTGAAGAGAGTGCAGGGAAGGGAGAGTCAGTGAACAGAGGGGGCATATGATTTTAAGAGTGTAGGTAAGCAATTTAGATTTTAAAATAATGCTGGACATTTAAGTAGTTTGATGTATACTGAACGACATTCATATATGACATTGAGATTAGACCAGTGATACTTAAGACTGAGTTTAATGTGTCTCTCAGTTCTTTGTGACGTGTAATATTCAAACACTGTGATTTAATTAACCAATCTAAATTATTAACTAATCAGGATGCTTTTCCTATGTTATTAGCTAATTGTAGAATACTTGGTCAGTCATTTTTCTGTGAGAATAATTATATATAGAGAAAGAGTACATGAAACAATGAATTCACACTACTGTGGCTCCTTTGGGTAATGTTGATCACTAATCTGGCTCCTGAAGCACTGAGGTCTGAGTATCACTGGATTAGATCAACATGCAAAATAAATACTCATTACTGCAAGGGCCATATAGGAAAATATTTTTAGAATTAGTTTTTTATGCCATGTAAGAATTATTAACCCTTACCACTGAGATATTCTATTTTCATACCTTTAAAAGAAAACTTCCAAAGCCCAGAAAGAAAGGGTGGAATGATTTAAATGAGCACTTGGCACTGGCCTAACTCAGCTTCCATTAGCCACTGAAGTCAATGGTAAAACTTCCAAATATGGGAAGATTTTCAAAATGCAATTCACTTCTGAAAAGTGCTTCAGTAGAAATGGCAGTAGGATTCCAGATCTAGTCTCTAACTTCAAGATTCACTTTACATGATTCATCAAGAGCTTTTTTAAAAAGTTTTCTCTCATAACTGCCAATTCCGCAAATAGTCAGATATAAACTGGGATCGTTCTAGATCAGGCATCACTAGAAATAAAGATTACGGAGCCCAATTTCTCTATAGAAACGTTCAACAGCAGAATTTTGTCCTGCAATGGCAAAATAATTAATAATTCAAACGATGTGCAATCCAGACAAACCCATCTGAAGTAAAATGTATTAGATATGACATATGAGTATCAGATCCGTTGATTAACAAATATTATATTCAGTTCCATTTGATCATAATCAAATTAAGCAGGGGGAGGTGCATGTTTATCTCAGAAAATGCTTTTACTTTCATTACTCTGTCAGACTTCAAGCAACTTTTAAAATATTTTCTTGAATATATATTGAAAAATCATATTTATACATTTTGCTTGTATGAAGTCTCCCTTAGAAATAATCAGACAGAGGCTATGTGAAAGGGGTCAGTAGTACAAGTTTGAGAACCACTGATCTAGAGCAATCCTTAAGAACGAATTTAGAAATGGAAACAGAACAAGCAGCAAAACAGCACAGACAGAGAATGAGAAAAGCACAAAGGGGTTGAAAGCTCCCCTTTGCCTCCAAGTTGCATGGTTGACTATAGGCAGGCAGCCCATCTGAACGAGTCTCTAAACCAGCACAAAACTCTTAAATCAAACCGGCTGCTCTGCCTTCTAATATTTGGTCTGATAGAAAGGAAATACCCTGCAGGAGAGGACAACACAAGATATCAAAGAGCCTAGTTTTTCCATTTAATTCTTTTAAGCTTCAATGTTGACAGCAAATTAGAATAGCAATGATGGTACTAAAAGCTCTCTTCTTCAAAATCCTTTCTATACATTGTGTGCTGTAGCTCTAGTATGGAACTACATTTAAAAAATGAATTTATCTTGAGCCAAAATAAAGTGTTAAAGTAAATTTTTGTAAGCCTTTACTAACAAGTTTATACTTTGAGGCAAATGTTGCATGGATATTAATATTCACCTCAAAGAAATCTCTAAACCAAATTTTAAAACAAAAAATTATATTTTCATGAATATTTAGTCTTCAAAAACAAAGTAATTTGCAACAGCGCACTGTGATAATAAAAATCTGTACCTTAGAGACTATGTTCATTTAAATATAAATTATTTTAAGTCCTCTCACTGTTTAAAAATGTATTCCATATACACATTTTTGATGAACAGAGAGCTTTCTATTGTGATTTGAAACAGTGAACGCTTTATTTGTATTAATTCTCTCCTCCATTTTTAAGAATACTTTAAGTACAATATAGTTTGTATGTCACTCCTAAATAAGTAATTCAGAAGAATTTATAATCAAGTTAGTGTTTAGTGTTGAGTAATAAAAAAAGGCTTTAAAGTAAAATTTAACATTTAATAGGAAGAACAAATATTTGCTCCAGAGGGAAGTACACTGCATAAACTCTCTCCTTCTTCCACCCACAACCTGCCCGTCAGTAAAAGGAACCCCCCTTTCCCTTCTCTAAGCCCACTTCCCACACACTAGCAGAATCCTCCCTTTTTAGCAGATTACCTCATGCAGCTAGGCTACCTCCCTGTACCAAGCAGCTCTATCTGGGCTTTACGCCAGTTTTTCCGTGCCCCCAGCATGACTGGGCAACATACCTTATTTCACCCTGTTTGTTCCCAGTTCAAACACCAGGTCAGTGACTGACAGTAAGTGGAAAAGGCAATGTGGAGAGTAACATGAGATTCAGCACAGGGGGAAAACAGGATCAATCTAGACTTGCCCAAGGCAAGAATCCTGTGCCAACCCACCTCCCACTGGCAAGACACTCTTCCTCCTCATGCTACAAATAAATATGCTAAATTAAATAAGTCCATGAAAAGTACAGGCATACATTTTGAAATAGTATGAATTCAGTAGGTGCTATACTACCCATTTCTGGTCCAGTTTAGTAAGTTAGCTCTCTCATCCCTTTTGCATAAAGTATGAGCTTCTAAAAATTCCACCCTTACCTACACTTTACTTTCTACATCTCTCACAGAAATCTCACTTGTTTTTATCAGCTACCTTTTCTTCTTTCTAATCTCTCATTAAAATTCATTTATTCTGACGTTAAATATTAAGTCATCAGTATACAGTAAAAGATCACTCCACTTTAAGCTTGGACCTTACCATACATATCATATCACATCATAAATAGATGAGAAACAGAACGATCAGAGTAGAGGCTTGAAGAAAATAAAGTTGTACACTCACAGCACTGAACCAATGTCCAATATTCAATGTGATACTCCAGTAGGAGAAGCTATATATAAGCAAACCAGGGACAGAATTTGCATTGGAACAAGTAAATCATAGAATTCTCAACATAGGGCCTGTCACTGCCTTCCACCTACCCTTCCTTCCTTCCCCATCCTTGTTTTAGGGAGTTACAACCACTTCCCTTATTTAAATGGGATCGCGGGTCCTGAAATTTGTGGGAGAAGATGACTCTGTGTTACAACAGGAAGTTATCATATGGGAGAGGTTGAGGACCACAGATCTAAATCCTCCTTCCCATATAAAACACATCCTCCCTCCCCCTTCTCTTCTACTAATTGTTACACCCACTTTTTACTTATTGTTTTAGACTGTAAATTCTTCATGACAGGAACCCTGAGTATCTAACCTTGTCCAGCATCTTTTCATAATAGAATCCTCAATACTGACTGTAGTCTCCAGGTACTACCATAATACAAATAAAAGAGATATAGGATTGAATCTATGAAACCAGAGTTTTGGAGACAGTGACTTTTAATACAAGAAACAGAAAACAATTTTGTATATAAATTATCTAAAATCTTGTAATCAAATAATCCTTAGTTTGCCATTTTATATATACTATATACATATTTAATTAAAAAATATTAGGTTTTTTTAATTTATCTGTTTAAGAGCTGACCTCTGAAAGTACTGTTGCTGACTCTATACAATCACACAAACTTGTTCTTCTGCTTCAGAGATCTCCTCAAAGCTCACTTCTTTCATGTTAGCCTTCCAGCAATAACCTCCACCCATAAATTCACTGTAGACAATATTTTCAAGTTGTTATACTACACAGAGAACAAAAAGGAGGAATTTACCAGATGAATATGTTACTATATGTTTACCCTGTGATCATTCACTATTGCAACTCAGCCTCCCCATACCTCTCTCCTTGTTTATTCTAATCTACTCAAGGCAGGAACATTTAACTTATTATTTAAAAGCACCGTGTACATTGATAGCACTATGCCAATAATAAAGCTAATCTTCTAGAGAACACATCTTTGTTTCTTAATAAGGTTCCATTAATATTCTGCTTGAAAATATTCACTGATTTTTAGTTTGCAACACATTTCATTCTAATCTAAACAATGTGTCGCCCAACTTTATCAGTAGCTATTCTTTTAATCTATCTGACAAGGACATAGTTTCTCAGCCTTTGCTTACACTACAGTGCCATTTATTTTATTTTAACATAACCTCAGACTGACAACATTCTAAAAAACTTCATGTAGGTTTCGGATGCAAATTTGGGTTTTAAGCCAATTATCAAGAGTAAGATGCAGGTGGGTTTTTGCAGTGCTCACCCACAGGAATTCACCAGGGTCCAGAATTTTTAGCGTGTTAGGAGCAGCTAGGCTTCTACCTAGAAGACATCGGGACATCTGGTCACCCTAGCTTCTCTATTTTCATAGCACAAGCAGGAATACCCAGTACCTGTTCCAAAGAATGTACAGTCTGAACAACCAGGGTTGTAGCACACCAGCAGAGTGAACAAAGCGAGGGTACAGCTAATGGCACATAAGCGCCACAACGGGGGAGGGGGGCTCTGTTAGGCGAAGAGCAGCTACGCGGAAAGGGGAGAGAAGGAGGCCGTACACTAAAGGGGGCAGCTGTGGAGTGAAGCACCTTGGCAGGAGGGGAAGGCTGAAGCAAATACCCAAGTACCCTCCACAGGCTGACACCCAGCAACGCCTCACCCTCGTGCGCAGACCTCCGGCCAGCGCGCAGTGACGCCCGCACCCCGCGCTCTCCCGCCGCCGCTCAGGCCAGGAGTGGGGGCGACACAAACGAGACCGGAGAGGGCGGGGCACACAGCGACCCTCGCCACGGGAGGAGCCGGGCATGCTGTCGCTCACTGGACCCGGGCTGACAAGCGGCACCGGGTGCTCGCAGGCGCCCCACGGGCCAGGGGACCCGGCTGCCGCCGCCCCTGCCCGGCTGCAGGTAACTCAGCGAGCTGGGCCTAGCCGCCCCCATCCTGCCCACCACAGCCCCGTAAACGAGGCCCAGGCGGGAACGGAGGCCACCTCTCCTGCCCCCTTCCCACCCCGCTGCCCCGCCCAAGCCCCGCTGCCGGGATACGGGGCCGCCGAACCGCGCCGCGCGCGGCACCTACCTACCTGACAAGCCGAGCCCCTCCACCACAGCGTGACGTCACAGCCCCGCCAGCGTCCCGTGAGCACTGCCAACGAATCAGCGCGGACCTCTCGCCACCCGACAGCCAATCCACATGAACTCCGCCCCCTTGTGACACTCTAGGTCCAGCAACCAATTCCGTAGAGAAGACTGACCTGCCGTTCCCGCCCCTGCTCTAAAGGAAGCCAGGCGATTGGCAGAGGAGGCTAGTGGGCGGGACACTGGAAGGCGTGAGGAGGGCGTGGCCTCTGTCTGCGCCGCTAGCTATAAATGCTGCGTTCTGAAGCTTGATGTTGCCGTTGGCCTAGCGGTTAGCATAGAAGCGTAATCGAATCTCGCGAAAAGAGTGATCGTCCTATTCCTTCTTCTCCTCGGTGGCCGGGCCTCACCTGCCCGCTAGGCGGTGCGGGCGCGCACTGTTATCGTTTCAGCGGTTTTTTACTTACAAGCGCGCCCTTTCTGTGGCACCAAGGGGGTCAAGCTTCCTTGTCAAGGGTCCACCCTGTCCTGCCTGGATATGGTTCCCCAGCAAGAGCTGGGTCCAGATGTCATAAAGCCTGTTGCTGTCCCAGGTAGGGTGATCAGTTAACACGTGTGAATTCTGGAGGGGGGAGGGTAATAGCTGCCCATATAAAACAAAGCCCCAACTATCGGGACTGTCCCTATAAAATCGGGACATCTGGTCACCCTAGCTTCAGGCCTGCCCAAAAATCAATATTTTGGAGATAAATAAATGGGGAATTTGGTTTATTTGCCTTGTTGGGGTCCTGTGCGTTCAGGAAAAGTGTAAAGAGTTAAAAACTTTCACTGCCAGTCTTGAACTGGGATGTGTATCCCTTATCTCAAGGAGCCTGCACTTGAAGAAAAACACCCAATTGCTTGGGAAAAATTCAGAGAAATAAGTAGGAGACAGAGTTGTGAGAGTCAGCCACAGAACAAAGCAGGCTGCGCAAGGAATGCCAGGACACCCCCATGTACATAAGACAGTTTCCGCTACATACTGTAACCAAGAGTAAGGGTAGGTCTACTCTTAAAACACTACACTGGAGCAGCTGAACCACTTCAGTGAAGATGGTCCTGTGCTGATAGGAGAGCTTCTGCCATTGGTGTAGTTAATCTACTGCCTCAAGAGGCAGTAACTATGTCAAAGGGAGACGCTTTCTCACCAGCATAGCACTGTCTACACCGGGGGTTAGGTTGGTATAATTACATGACTCAGGAGTATGGATTTTTCACACCCCTGAGTTTTATAGTTATACTGCTATGCTGGGTCAATACTATAGACTTATAAGAGGAAAAGACTTGATTTTTACTTTTACAAGAGATGGTTCTTGTGTCCTATTCACAGTTGAGATGACTAGCACTCTCATATGGGATGGGGAAGCTAGAATGAGGTGCCACAGTTACTACACTCTCTTGGAGGGAAGTGCAGGGGTGTTCAAAGATGGTGAAGGAGGGGCATGCACACTCATCTTTTCCTCAAGTTCAACTTAGGCTAACTTCTACCAGCTTCCCTTCTCTCTCACTATAATGTTCTTCTCTCAGCTGGACTCTGAAATACACTGCAGCTTCACCTACAAAAAGTAGGCAGATAATGAATGTAGTACACTGCTGTAAATTCCCCAGAAGGACTGAAAAAGGATTCTTTAATAAGTAGATCTTACTGCACACTCATTTGCTGCACTTAGTTACTGTCAAAAATTCTCTGCCCTAAAGCTGCACTTTCCATTTCCATATTGCACTTAAAAGGCAGACTAGCTAACTGTTTAACTCCATTTATGTTGTATTAGACTAATTAAAGAGCAGTAGATGCCTTACAGAAAACCATTTTGTCTGACTTTTTCATAACTATAAAATGGGTAAATCCCACATGCTACACTTTTCGCCAGGTTCTGTTCAGTTACTGCACATTAATTGTTAGGCTAACTTAGTTGAAGTCATGTACACATCATTAGATTCTAGTGAACATGACTATTAGCAATCTATATAATCATTAGTGCAAGAAGAGCTAGTAGTACTGTTATGGGTATTTAGAAGGAAAGTGGGTTCTACCACTTACTTCTGTCCTAAACAGTAGAGAGTTCCACACTACTAAAATTATATGATGAAACATTAAACTGAACTCCTGACCACCTGTGATCATTAACAATAATGAGCATTTTTCACAAGAGACAGGATGCTCTTCCAGGTACCCAGTCAAAATAACATTCCCTTTATAGTTTTAACTGACATTATTTTTCACATTCTATCCTGAAAAAAAGGAACCTCTGACAATCAGCATTCTACCAAAGTAGCTGCATATTAGTGCAGAATGTAAATTCTGTATATGTTGCTACCTATAGAAGACATATCACAGCAACATGGTGTGAGAGGCCAAAACAAACCACTCAAAGAAGCTTTGAGTCCTCCCCTGTGTGAAATATAATAGTTTAACAAAAAAGCCTTCCTTTTCAAAAGGCATACACAAGTTCAGATAAGCATCCTTCCTGCTACCATTTTTTTTTTAAATATAGAAAAACAACGTCTCCCTTTCTGGAGTCCAACTATGGGCACAACATTCACCCATTGCTGAGTCCTCATCTTCCTTATTTCCATCTCCTTTTATAACTTTTAGCTGGGTTTGACAAGTTACTGAGTTCAGCTGCAAGTATCTTACACTCAAAAGTGTGGAACATGGTCTTCATAATGATTTTTAACTGAACCAGTGCATTATAATGATTTCATTGCAAAAGTGTACCAGAGAAAGCAGTATACACACTGTACTAGTACAATGACCAGACTAAAAGATCTGTAGCAAACAAAGAGGAGATTATTTTCCAAGATAATGAAACTGGCCTATTGTCTTCCTACACTCTATGAGTCAAGTCCATAAGAATAAAATTTTTTAAAACTTCTCCCACCCCTGCCCCAAAAAATCACCAAAATATGAAAATCACCATATGCTGAATATGTAAAAAAGTGTGGCACTGACATCTAGAAAAATCTACTATTACTGATAACGTGTGGACCAAGCAAAATCATGACAGTAGGAATTTTTTTTACATTTTAATTATTATTCATCTTTCAAATTCTCAGAAAAATATTTTTCATACCCTATTTTAAACATCACAGTTTGCAATCAAATTTGTTACTGCCGTAACACAGAGATCCCTTGGCAAAGGGTCCTCTGTTCTTTGTAAACAATCCTCACCTCAGGCCTGACAAATTCTTTAAACCAAACATTTTGCAGGATATTTATCTATAAGGGATATCGTGAGGTATCTTCAGAAACCTCCTAACTTGTCAAGACTCAGAATCATTGCAAGATGTATGTAGGGGTAATATTTAAGGAACATTGCATTTATATTGAAAGTATGGTGCATGGATTTGGAGTAGAAATTAATCACCAAGAGGTAATGAGCATCAGGGATGGCCCATCCACACAAGAGAGAGGCGTCACCCCTTCCTAATCAGCCAGTGATGTTATACAAGGCTCAGTTGACCAGCCTTCCTTCCTCCCAAAACTCAGTGGAAAATCATCAGAGGTATCACCAAACAATCAAAACCTCTTAGAGGGAAAAAAAGGAATATTACAATAGACTGAGTTTTGCCCTGGCTGTGAATGGAAACAAAATACTGTTTTCATTAAAACGAAGTGTAGGAAAAGGCACTATTCATTCACTGGGGAAACCACTTGAGGAGCAAGGGTACTTTCATGAAAATTTGGGATCCTGGTTATTGAGAAAATACTGAACTTAGGGCAGGTGGGGTGGTGAGGAAAATCTGTATTAAATACAATAGGCAACTACTGGTAAGTATACCCACAGGTTCATATTTGATTATTTTTGTTGTATTGTAACCATTTGCTTCCAGCACTCTTCTTTGTTTCAATTTAAATCTTTATTCTTTCTTAAATAAACCTACTTTTGTTTGATCATAAGTGCTGTGTGGTTTACAGATAGTTTCAGGTAAAACGGGGGTACACTGCACCTTTGGGTGTAGAGGATCTGGAATTTCTGAGATACACTACCCCTTTGGGTGTAGAGGATCTGGAATTTCTGTGAATAGTCAGTTTCAGGGGCTTGATACCACAGGAAACAATTCAAGGGTGAAGCTAAGGCTGGCATATCCCAGAAAAGAGAGCTTGAGTGGCTGAAAGGCTGTTGGTGCCAGGAGCTTTGTCACAGGTGCCCTTCTCTGTCCTTTTGGACCACTGCAGACAGGCTGGACACTTCCAAGTTTATAAGCGCCAGTGTGTTCTTGATTGGGTCTCCTCTACCAGTTCACCAGTACAGTCTTGTGCAGCAACATACAAATTAGAAGTAAACTTCCCCTTTGGTCCATTCTCCCAGCAGTACCCCTGGAGGAAATTCTGCACCAAAAAGTTAAAAAATCTGGGCACAATATTTTCAAATTCTGTAAAATTTGCATATTTTATTTGTCAAAATAACACAATATAATCATGCCAGTTTCAATCATTTTGGTAATTTATTTTAAAATTTCTGTCAGCAAGTAAGTCTGTAACAATACAGACAACACAAAAAGATTCAGGAAATGTTTTTTGACAAATAGATTACCGGTACTTACTAGGTATATTAATACAGAACTTTGAGTAATAATTCATTTTGGCTACAATACACAAATGTATTTCCTGCACCCCTTAGAAGCAGTGCAAAGGCTTGGAGTAGTCGGGTAATGGAGGAGATGAGGGAGAGAGAAATAATTGCTGGGAAGGAGCCTGGAAGTGGACCTGGAGGGTTGTTGGGTGTGGATGGGAGAAATATGGAACAGGTTAGGGGGGGTTGTTAGGAAATTGGGGAGTCTCCTCCGTGCAGACCCTGACTGACCCCTAGCTTCTCCCATTCAGTCAGGCATGTCTGCCTCTATTCCCGTGTGTCCCTGCACTCTCATTCCCATTCAGCCCCTGGCTCAATGCTGTCATCCAACTAGCTTCTGTGCCTCCACCCCAGTCTGTTCCCCCAACTAATCCTTCTGAAACCCCAGTTTGTGATCTCTCAGCAGCCCCGTGTGCCCCACTATGTCTGCCCCGCCTATCCCATGCCTCCTCACCTGGCCCCAAGGGTAGGGTGCTGTGAGAGAATGAGCTCTCAAAACTGGAGAGACTCATACAAAACCAACCTTCCACACAAACTTCCATGTGGCTGGACTTTACAAAAACAAGCCAAGCCATTTACAATGCACACTTTACTTTTCTACAGAGGAAAAAGGACAGTAAACTATCTAAACTCCTACATGACACAGGGGGCTACAACAGTGGTACCCTTAACTCACCCAACAATATTGTTAATTTATCCAACCACACACTTAGCCAGGCAGAAGAGTCTATCCTACCTCGGGGACTCTCTTTCTGCCCCACCACCCTCATGCACCTGATACAGTTCTGCAGTTATCTGGAAGCCTACTTTTGCCATCTCCTACTCAAGGAATATTTTCAACACACCACTGAACAGAGCACTGACCTACAGGAACCCTGCTACCAACACTACAAGAAGAAGAATTCTGCATGGACTCCTCCTGACAGTCAAAATGACAGACTGGACTTCTACATAGAGTACTTCCACAGACATGCACAGGCTGAAATTGTGAAAAAACAGCATCGCTTGCCCCATAACCTCAGCCGTACAGAACACAGTGCCATCCACAGCCTCAGAAATAACTCTGACATTATAATCAAAGGAGGTGCTGAAGTCATCATGAATAGGTCGGATTACCAACAGGAGGCTGCCAGGCAACTCTCCAACACCACATTCTACAGGCCACTATCCTCCGATCCCACTGAGGAATACCAAAAGAAACTACACCATCTGCTCAAGAAACTCCCTGCTACAGCATGGGAACAAATCTACACAGACACACCCTTAGATCCCCGACCAGGAGTATTCTATCTGCTACCCAAGATCCATAAACCTGGAAATCCTGGACGCCCTATCGCAGGGGTTCTCAAATGGGAGGTTGGGACCCCTTAGGGGGTTGTGCGGTTATTACGTGGTGGGTCGCAAGCTGTCAACCTCCACCCCAAACCCCACTTTGCCTCCAGCATATAATGGAGTTAAATATATTAAAACGTGTTTTTAATTTATAAGGGGGGGGCGCACTTAGAGGCTTGCTGTGTGAAAGGGGTCACCAGTACAAATGTTTGAGAACCACTGCCCTATCGTCTCAGGCATTGGCACTCTTACAGCAGGATTATCTGGCTATTTGGAATCTCTCCTCAGACGCTACGCTACCAGCACTCCTAGCTATCTTTGAGACACCACTGACTTCCTGAGGAAACTACAGTGCATTGGTGATCTTCCTGAAAACACCATCCTGGCCACCATGGATGTAGAAGTTCTTTACACCAATATTCCACATGAGGATGGACTACAAACTGTCAGGAACAGTATCCCTGATGAAGCCACAGCACACCTGGTGGCTGAGCTTTGTAACTTTGTCCTCACCCACAGCCATTTCAGATCTGGGGACAACTTATACTCTCAAGTCAGCAGCACTGCTATGGGTACCCACATGGCCCCACACTATGACAACATTTTTATGGATGACTTAGAACAATGCTTCCTCAGCTCTCATCCCCTAGCGCCCCTCCTCTACTTGTGCTACATTGATCACATCTTCATCGCATGGACCCATGGGAAAGAGGCCCTTGAAGAATTCCACATGGATTTCAACAATTTCCACCCCACCATCAACCTCAGCCTGGACCAGTCCACACCAGAGATCCACTTCCTGGACACTACAGTGCATATAAGTGACGGTCACTATTCTTACCTACATGCCTCCAGCTTCCATCTTAGTGATCAGAGTGCTAGCAGTCTGTCATAAACTGACACCCAACTACCACAAGAAAGACTCCCCTCTCACTGAAGGCAGGGAGTAACAAGATGACTCACAGTCCTGGGTATCCTGAGAACCATCACAACAGCTATCAGAAGTTAGATGGGAATAGAAATGGAAGCCTAGACTCAGACTTTAATACTGGGTCGAGACCAACATTTCCATAATTCTGAATTTCAGTTACATTGTTCTCATTTTAACAGGGCATTGAGCAGGAGGTTGGACTAGATGGCCTCCTGAGGTCCCTTCCAACCCTGATATTCTATGATTCTATGAAATTGCCTTAAGAAGCAACTGACCCATTGCGAGTCATGGCTTAACTGCAAGTGTAGCCCAGGTCAGAACTTACTGTGAAAGCCTACTTGCATAAATAGTCCTTACCCAAGAGGAATTGCTCAGATGAATTGGAAGGACAAATATGAGTAAGGAAGGGTTTGTAGAATCAAGTCCATGGTTTAGATAATCTAGCTGACCTTGATTATTTAGAAGCAGCAAAGAATCCAGTGGCACCTTATAGACTAACAGACGTTTTGCAGCATGAGCTTTCGTGGGTGAATACCCACTTCTTCGGATGCAAGTAGTGGAAATTTCCAGGGGCAGGTTTATATATGCAAGCAAGAAGCAAGCTAGAGATAACGAGGTTAGTTCAGTCAGGGAGGATGAGGCCCTGTTCTAGCAGTTGAGTGAAAACCAAGGGAGGAGAAACTGGTTCTGTAGTTGGCAAGCCATTCACAGTCTTTGTTTAATCCTGAGCTGATGGTGTCAAATTTGCAGGTGAACTGGAGCTCAGCAGTTTCTCTTTGAAGTCTGGTCCTGAAGTTTTTTTGCTGCAGGATGGCCACCTTAAGATCTGCTATTGTGTGGCCAGGGAGGTTGAAGTGTTCTCCTACAGGTTTTTGAATATTGCCATTCCTAATATCTGATTTGTGTCCATTTATCCTTTTCCTTAGAGACTGTCCAGTTTGGCCGATATACATACCAGAGGGGCATTGCTGGCATATGATGGCATATATTACATTGGTGGACGTGCAGGTGAATGAACCGGTGATGGTGTGGCTGATATGGTTAGGTCCTGTGATGGTGTCGCTGGTGTAGATATGTGGGCAGAGTTGGCATCGAGGTTTGTTGCATGGATTGGTTCCTGAGTTAGAGTTACTATGGTGCGGTGTGCAGTTACTGGTGAGAATATGCTTCAGGTTGGCAGGTTGTCTGTGGGCGAGGACTGGCCTGCCACCCAAGGCCTGTGAAAGTGTGGGATCATTGTCCAGGATGGGTTGTAGATCCCTGATGATGCGCTGGAGGGGTTTTAGCTGGGGACTGTATGTGATGGCCAGTGGAGTCCTGTTGGTTTCTTTCTTGGGTTTGTCTTGCAGTAGGAGGCTTCTGGGTACACGTCTGGCTCTGTTGATCTGTTTCCTTATTTCCTCGTGCGGGTACAGTAGTTTTGAGAATGCTTGGTGGAGATTTTGTAGGTGTTGGTCTCTGTCTGTGGCGTTAGAGCAGATGCGGTTGTACCTCAGTGCTTGGCTGTAGACAATGGATCTTGTGGTGTGCCCAGGATGGAAGCTGGAGGCATGAAGGTAGGCATAGCGGTCGGTAGGTTGATTATTTAGAAGCTGTTGCAAGGTTAGGGTAGTATTTCTCCCTCCAGTTTTGTGGGAGAAGTTGAAACAGTTTAATCTTAAAAGCCAAACATTTTTTTCCATTAAAGGTGTTTAATTAGTTAATTTGAGACTGCTGCTACAGCATGCTCTATTTCAAGCCTGGCTAATGTTTATGCAATAGGAGGCGGTAAAAACAGAAATCACTTTGTCTCAAGACAACCAACCTCTGTAACATTGGCTGCTATATCCTTTGCCAGCTTCTTACCCATCAAATAAGTTCCAACCTTTCTCTCACACTCTATTGACTGCCCTATGACCCTGGAAATCCCATGTGATTTTCTCCTTTCATAACAGCTTTTCTAGTCCTGTTCGATTAAGCTCCAGCTATCCAGAATCCTTTCCTTTTTGCTCTTCTGTCTGCGCTCCCTTCAGGTTCACTGCCAGACCTATATTTCAACACTTTCTCTTAATTTTGAATCCTCCCTACCTTTGTCTAGTTTCTTCTGGTTTCTTGTAGATAGTCTTAAATTCCCAAATGAAATTTGTAGTGTGCGCTGCACAGTGCTGATCCTTGTGCTGAGAAACCTTAAAGTTGTACTTACGAGACAGATCACTACTTCGTATTCCATTATTAGAAAGAACAGCACAGAGAACAATATCAAATTTTAAATGAAATTACATGACTGGAAGGGGAGTATAAATGTAAGAGGGAGAGTACCTCATTAGCGCTCCTCTAAGCAGCTAAAACAAAATTCAAGTAATTGTAAATTCCAAAAAATAAAAAATAAATCTCTTGGATATACTAAAAATGCTATTATGCACACAGCAATAATATGGGAAAGTTGTTAGAAAGGGACATTAAGAGTATAAAATTGCAGAGGCAGATTTCTGTGAGGGATAAAAAATAATAAGCTCATTAATAAATATCCTGAAATAGTCAGCTCTTAGACTTTTGAGCAGAAATTGCATTCCTTGGAGTACTCAGCCAGTCAAGTGAGATAAACTCTTCTAGTTCACTTAGATTTGCTACAGTTCTTTGCTGAGCCATGCATGAATGTATGTATCAATAATGTACTGTATATTCTTGGAACGATTTGCAGTTGCCAGTGGTGCACATCCACGCTTTCACTCTCTTTCCTCCAGCCCTTCTTCTGTTTGCTACTACTACAAGATAGGAGAAATATGGCAAAGGAGTTAAAAAACCCCCACAAACTAGTGATAAAAGCACTTGAACTTTTATACCAGGAATGAAGAACTGTTATTGCTGTGTGAGGGACTTGTGTTCTTCAATTTCTTTTACATAGCGAATAACAAACATATGTTAACATGTAGTGAAATGAGGAACTTGTGGGTAAGAAACAGACATGGGAGTCAGGAGTTCTCTTCCCCACTCTGCCACAGACTTTCTGTCAGTGTGACCTTGAGTAGGCCATTTTCTGTGTACTTCAGTTTCATCATATGTAAACCAGAGATAACAATACTGCTATGAGCTGGGTGAAACTTTTTTATGGTATTGAGACTGATAGGTGTGAACTCACCCTTCAGTTAACATAACGGTAAGCATAAGCTCCTCCTAAGAAAAAGGAAGTGTGTGAACCCATCCAGGAGCTGAGGATCATTGAATCATTTTAGGCAGATGTAGGTGAGTGGGAAAGCAGAACAAAAAGAAATTGAGAACAGACGAGAGAGTGAGTGCCTAAAGGAGCAGCCTAAAGTACAGCAGGGTTGATTGCTTCCCCTAGAAGAAAGCTGGGGAAGGGGGGTGACATTTGGGTTGGGATGAAGGCTGAAAGTAGTGCTCTTGGTGCTGTGAGCATAAGAAGCTGTTTCCTTCTGCGTTCAGAGACACTAGACTTTGTACATTCTTTGTGAATAAACAAAGCTGCATCCAAGAAATACCTGATTCCATCACTTTCTATTCCCAGCTGGAGCACCCACAGAGCCCAAACTTTGACTAGCCACTCAGGTCAAAAGGGACAACAGTACTTTCCACCATGAACATTACAAGGAGTAAGGCCTGCATCCTCTGGTGTCTGTGGGAGCAAGTGACTAAATACCTTTCTGGGATCTGGGCCTAAGGCATTAATAAATGCCTTTCAGATCCTCAGATGGAAGATGTTATACAAATGCAAGTTATTATTTATTTTTATTATCATAGGGCATAGAAATCCCAGTCATTGATCAGGACCCCATTGTGAGAGGTGTTGAACAAAAAGACAGATCCTGCCTCAAAGACCTTACAAGCTATATATAAGACAAGAGACAATTGATGGCTGCAGACAGATGGGAAACAATAAGACAAGTGCATGACAGGCAATGGTCTCAATACAGCAGCTGCCTAACTGTTTCCAAGTTTTTTTGTAAGTCTCACAGCAGAGCAGAGTTTTAAGGAGGATAGCACGGTAGCCATGCGGATGTTTATAGGGAGCCTCTCCCAAACATGAAGGTTAGCATGGGAGAAAGTATGAAGGTGCTTGTTTGAAAATTAAACAAGTGGGCAGTAGAGGCTGGAATCAAGGGAGGATTTGAGGCGGGAATCAACTTTTCAATACTGAATGAGAAATGATAGGTAGGGTGGAGATAGGTCATAAAGGGCCTTCAAAGTAAAGGCAAATGGCTTAAGTTTGATACGATAGAGAAAAGGGAGCCGGTGGGGGGATTGAAAGAGAAGGGTGACATCATTAAGGCGATGGGTAGGAAAATGATCTTTGAAGCAGCATTCTGAGTGAATATTAGCAGGGCATTTGTTAGTCCCAGAGAAAAGCATGTTGCTTAACCAAGATTCAAGATAATGGGAACCTAGATGAGAGTATTAGTTGATGAATAACATTTTAACAATTTATATTGCAAACTTGTTGATCCCCAAAGTGTAAAATTTTAAATTCTTTTACACTCACTGCATATAGAGTTACATGATTGCTTGCTATATTTTTCTATGAATGTTTTATCCTCCCTCCTCCCTCCTTTTGTAGTTAGTATTTTGAATTTCAATGTCTGTTGCCATGACAACATCATGATCTGACTGATACTGCTTTCTGAGTGTTTTCCAGTCTATGCTGTGCTATTTAAAACTACACATTTTCTGTTAAAGGTGCCTGGAGATTTCCTCAGAATAAGCTGATAGGCTTTTCCCTGTCAGAAGCTATGCTGCAGACATGCGTTCATGATTCCTAATACCCACTGTTGATTCCTATCCCCAGGCATAAATTACTTTGAAAAATTGCTTCTCCAGGCCATGCTGGCTAAATGTGAACGGGTGAGGATGGTTGTGGAATATGTACTATATACCTAGCAACACTATCATCCCATTTTTCTTCAGGAACCCACATGTAAATTGGAGCCCTAGGCAGAATTTTCTAGAGAGATAGACCCCAGAAACCACGAGCTGCTACCATCAGCACCAGAGAAGAATGGGAAGGAGATACCAAGCTCCCTTAATCTCCACAAAGCCAATAAGAAGGAGCCAACTGAGTCCACACCCACAGAGTCAGGACTTTGGGGCATCTGGCCCCAGGGTATGACACAGTTATATCCTCAAAAACCTCATGATATCAGCAGTTCCAAACTCCAAGCTGCTATGTTGGCTTTGGGGAGAGACTGACTGTTGGGAAAATGTAGGTAATAGATAGTCCACAGTGGCATCTTCACAGCTCCAGACTTAATGACATCAGTGTATATGCTCCATAACTGATCAATGGACTTCCTGCTCTCTTGTAGCTGTCACTTTCAGGGATCCTTCCCTGGCCCCCGGACAGGAACAGGGAAAGTGAAATAATTTTGGGGGCCTGTGATGCCCAATGTACATGGGGCAGGTTTCACAGGGGAGAGGACTTCCGAAGGAGTACAGAGGGGTGAGATTGTTGTGGGGAATCACTTTTTTTTTTTTTTTTAGAACTAATAATGCTAATCTGTATAGAAATGTGGAAAAACACATGCTACAGAGGTGCCAGTTGTAGTCATTATTTACAGTTCAACAGTTCAAATCTTGCCTCTCCTAATGTTGTCTAAACTCCCATACAATTCACAAGCCTTATTATTGGCTACAACAATGTAGAAGACAAGAGCTGCTAAACATCTCCATTTTGAAACAACTTTAGTAGAGAGCTTACGCAAGGTCATTGCAGGCACAGATCCTGAGTCTCACATAAAAACCCCCAATATTATCCAGTACATCACAGGGTGACTTAGGTGCTGCAATGCTCAACCTAACTTTTAGGGGCCATGTCACAAAGTGAAATTCCCAGCTCTTAGGCACGCAGGCTTCCTATAGAATGCCTGGAGAGAGTTAAACGCCTAGAACAGGGATTCACAGATGCTACCATTCTGAGTGGGGAGCTGCTTACGCTAATCAATAGGAAATGCTGAGAAAAGAGATGGGAACTAAGTCTCATCACTCGGAGTTAGGCACCTAACTCCAGGCCAGAGGGAGGTGTCTCGTGCCACTTGGGATTCACAGCCTTGAACCCTCTCCCAGAGTAAGGCACCTAAACACCAGGTCAGTAATTTTTCAAGAAAAGCTGAGGGGGAGCTGCTGCCCTCTATCCAGGAGTCAGAACACTAATATTCTGGTTGAAGTGGAACAGGGACTTGAAATCAGGTCTCTCAAAACCCCTGTGATAGCCCTAACCACTGGGCTATTAGGTATTTTGTGGAGGGTAGCTCTCAATCTCTCTCTCTCTTTTTTTTTCTCTTTTTTTTAAAGTACTTTAACAACTCTGTCTTATTGTTTTCTTTTAGATATTTGTGCCAATACATCAAGAACACACTGTTTCTTTTTCATTCTTTTATGTCCCTGTGTCTTTTTTACTTACTGTATGAATGCAAAGGCTTGCCTGACCTTGAAAAATAGCACAGACTGTACCACACTGCCACAGAAATTTCTTAATCTAGGAGTGTGAATCACCAGGCAAGAAGGGGTTAAAGAGCAGCTTTGGACCCACAAGTCATGCCAGTCATGGAGAAGGAGCCTTAAAAAGGAAATTTCAACCAAAATGCTACAGCTATTTCCGAGAACAAAGGCTAGGAAAAATACATCATTTTTCCCATGTTAAAAACTTCCAGCAACTTTGAGAAGCTCTAGTGCTCCCACGTTTTGGAGGAGGGTCTTGAAATTTGGCAGAAGTGGCCTTTGTGTCAGGTATGTGCCTTTTGCCATCCCTGTGAAAAATTCACCCAAATTTGGCATGCTCCACCCTGGAGTAAAGAACTTCACTTGCATTTAGAAAATACTGGCTCCTAGGAGCCCTGTGGAGCAGGGACTCAGACTTGTGGTCCCTGACAAGGAGGAAGGGAAGATTCTTTCTCTGAATGAGGTGTTAGTTATTTCGGTCAGTAGTGACACTGGTTGTTCCTGACTCTTTCAGGAAGGCCATGGATTGGATTCACAAATCTTGGGTCAGGACTCCTTTAAGATGTCCAGAACTTGTTGATGAGTGAATGTAGTGAAATCTGGGACTGCAAGTGACTATTGATTAGTGGGTATAGGTGGGGCGGATCCATGCTGTTGGAAAAGACTTCCCAAATGTGTGTGATAGTTCTTCTCGGAGGTTAGTGCTTGGCTCAGGTGCAGGTTGTAGGCATTCAGGATGGATTAATCCATTCCCCACCCTGGATAACTCCTTGAGGAGAGATTTGACAGCCTCAGTGGAGGCTGATTAGAAGGTTCTCTTGGTCTATAATATAGCTAGACTTAGAAAAATTTGTTACATTTCATCCTTTGCTTTCTGCCATCAGTGCTGGAGTCTTGACCTGTCTCTACTTGTCCAGTGCAGGGCATCAAAAAAAACCAGCAAGATTTGTGTGGGTATGGGGAGCAAGGGGCAATTTTGGGGCCAACATGGAAGTGGTTGAGGCCAGTTTAGAATGGTAGTGATTCACCAGGCCCCCAACTTCTTGGCCTATGGGTGGAGTAGACTGGGACAGAGAGTATGGGGAGATTGGGACTGGCTGGGCAAGGAGCCTGGCCTGAGATAAGAACAGGGGCGGCTCCAGGCACCAGCGCTCCAAGCGCGTGCATGGGGCGGCAAGCCATGGGGGACGCTCTGCCAGTCGCCGCTAGGGCGGCAGGCAGGGTGCCTTTGGCGGCTTGCCTGTGCAGGGTCCACTGGTCTCGCGGCTTCGGTGGACCTCCTGCAGGCGTGCCTGCGGAGGGTCCGCTGGTCCCGCGGCTTCAGCGGACCTCCCGCAGGCACGCCTGCAGGAGGTCCGCCGAAGCCGCGGGACCAGCGGACCCTCCGTGCTTCGGGAGGCAAAATGTCTATAGCCACCCCTGGATAAAAGGCCTGAGGAGTGGAGATTTTTATGGGTATCTGAGGAGAATGGGATTAGGATAGAGAAACAGGACTGGCACAAGAGCAGGTTGAAGTGGAGGAGGCAGAAGGAATCAAACCTGGAGCAAAAGTGCAGAAGATGCTCACTAAAGCATGCTCCCCTTCAGAGCCTCAAATGGAACCTAAGATTCCCGAGTCTTACCATTCCTCTCTGGTTAGCAAATATCTCTGGAGCCCTGTGACAAAGTGCCTCATCCCCATCTAGGTTGATCCACATATTACAATTTACAGGGACCAGCATTAACTCCATTAGCTCAAGTGGCAGAAGTCTGGGTGGTGGATCTAAAGCAGTGGTTCCCAAACTTTAACAGCCTGTGAACCCCTTTCACTAGCACATCAAGTCTTGCGAACCCCTTCTTAAAAATGAATATTTCCAGGGATTTTCTTCTTTACCTGAGTATAAATTATAAAAGCAGTGATCTTGGAAATATAAAATTTGTTTTATGACATGCTTATTACACCTTATTTATTATTATTATTTATCATTACAGTATTTTTATTACATTATGAAAACGGCAACACTCTTCCAGGATCTCACTTTCGTAGCTTGTATCACTTTGAATAAGCCTGTTATAAGACAAGGCTCCCATGTTTCATCAAGGAGTATCAGATGTGAAAAAGCATGAAGGTATTTAAGAAGCCAACTCAAAAGAGTTCCTCCTACACAAGCATTCAGGTCTTGAGCAGTCCAGCCAACAGCGCATGTTACAACAAAGCTTAAACTTGTTCTTCATAATAATTTTAAATACAATACTAGCTGCCTATTTAATTTAAAAAACAACAAACAATATTCACCTCCCTTTCTGTTTCTTATAAAGAGTTTTGAAGTTTAAATCTCCTCAGCGTGATAGATATGCTCGCTTTGATCTGCTTAGCTCTTGGAAGTCCAGGGGCTGCGGGCTCCTGGCCCCATGCTGCCCGGGGTCTCTAGGGACAGCTCTGTCCGCTATTAGGGAATTTTTTTCCGAGAACCCCCTGTAACATTTTGCGAACCCCCAGGGGTTCATGAACCCCAGTTTGGGAACCACTGTTTTAAAGGTTACAATCTTACTGATGAAATACGGGTGACAGTATGATGTCAAATGATAGAATTTCTGCGGTCTGTTTAGTTTGATTTAAAAAAAACTAGCAAATTACTCACAAAAATTATATTAAAAGAACATTATTAAGGTTGTAAACTCAAGTACTTAAAAGTTAATAAATGCTACAGTTAAGATTTCCTATGCAAACTTATTTTTTCCTTCTTGTGCATCTACATTATGATACAGTTTTAAATTACATGATCACGTACTATTTTCTCCACAGTACCCCTGCTTCTTTTAGTGCACAGAATAGACCCACTGTATGCATATATCAGTGTTATGTAACAAAAGGAGATTTTTGTCCATAAACCCCTTCTTCCTCTGTGGAAAAGTTGGAAGGCATGTAGTGAATAAGGCAAGGGATTTGAGGAAGAGAAAATATGGTGTCATGGTTAAGGTACTTAAATGTTGCCCAGGGGAGTTAGATTCTATCCTAGCCTCTGCCACAAAGTTCCTATGTGATGCGAGGCAACTCACTTAAAACAAGTTTTTCAAAACTGTGCACAGGCAACCTTAATTCTGGCATTTCCTAAGTTGAATGCTTGACTTTGCGACCTTAACAACATTCTTTTAACGTAGGTTTTTGTATATAAATATATAGTTTCCACTGAACTCTTTCTTTTCTCAGCTACAGGCAAAACACCAGGAAATCTATTGCAGAACTTCTTGAAATTTAGCTTATAATAATTGTGTTCTTTCCATTTTCTCATTGTTCAGTTTTTTTAAAACAATACAGCTCTCTCAAAATTACTTCCCACTTTCATCTTCATATGCTGTATGCATAGTTAGTAGCTCAGTCTCATATTAGCATGTGGCCAGCTGTCACAGGATGGCACTATAGGGAATCCAGTATAATTTTAGTACAAGCTGTAGAGTCACATCATCCATAAATCTAAAATTCACTCGATGGTTTATAAGGGAAATAGTTATCATCAGACCTGGAAACAAATTCTTCATTGCTTTCATCTTGAGTCTCATCATTTACTTGGCTTAAATTATCTTAATTATATAATGGATGTTGAAGCTCATCAGTGATAAAGTTGCAAAGTACATTCTCAGTTGCAGAACTCTTTTAAAGTCTTCCCAAAGACCTCTGATTCTCCCTCCCATCCCCAAGCCTTTTAGGGTTTTTGGTTGCTTTTTTCTTAATACTGTGCAGCCCCTGAAAGAGATCTGTGGGCTACTATCACTGAAATGTCATATCTTATGATTTTGACTAAAAATAATCAGAACCATATGTGTGTAGCCTAACTGCAGCCTAGGAAATTCAGTGTGAGTACACATTTAATTGTCAGGAAGACTATAAAAAGTGTCAAATGTCACCAGCTCCAGATTTCTATCAAACCCTGACTGTTCACTTCCTAAATTGCCTGTGCTGATTTAATTGGTAATCATTCTTTTATTTTTCACATAAAACGTCCTACAGTTTTCTTGAAAAAAGAGACAGAAGATTAAATTTAGCTCAGAATCATCTTCTTACTTTAGTAGGATGAGTGTCTCACATTCCCACTGTGTTAAATCTTTTACCATTCTTTACAAGCTCCTGTGAATTTGAGCATAAATCTCTGATTAAGGCGGCATAAATCATGGAATGCCTTCTAGAATGTTTTTGAGAATGCAGTGTCTAATAATAATATTTCTTGTATTTGTATAGTATAGTCGAGCCCCAAGAATCCAAAAGTGCCTTACAAACTGTGTACCTGATCTTACAGTCCAGGTTCATGCTGAAAATAACAGGGTCTGGATCTTTGGAGCCAGCCACATTCAACCAGGTGCAACTTTTGAGGGGCAGCTGCAAAGGTCACTCTTACTGCTTATTGATCCTCAGGCTTCCAAGTTCTGGTCTAGTCCTAAAGAACATTTTTAGAGTCTCTTATAGCCACTCTAACTTCAACCACTTGGAGTGACCCCAGCAGGGCTATTGCAGCAGCTAGTGACTGCTGGACAGCAGCAACACTCTTGTCCCTTTTCCCTGGCTACACTGACCTCTGTTGCAGGAGTATTGGGGTGGGGGTGGGGGTGCAGAGAGGAGGTGGCATGGGCAAATATAAGGCTGCTTCTTGCTACCAGAGAGGCACTAAATGTCACAACAGAGATTGTGAACAGACTTTGGAAGTGCTGCTTGTGTTATGATTGCAGGATTGAGGTCTATGCTTAGGAAATACTTCACCCACACCTGTGTGCAGCCAGTTCTCGAACAGAATAACCGTGCTGTATCTTAAGCAAGAGGGTGGGAGGGCATTGTCTGTCTGTATGGGGGACAGGGATATACCTTTCTCAGGGCAGAGGCATGGAGCTTGTTGCGGATGCTGAGTGGATCAGCATGGAGACACTGACTCATTCCCCCCAGGTGACCGCTAAGAGCGGGGAGAGTAGATAGATGCAAGCTAGGCAGGAGAAGACATCTTTCACTCAGATTCTTCTGGAAGGGCTTTGGAACCGCAGGATATACACTGGGAGGGGCAAGCAGAAGTCAAAGAAACTTGCAGAAGTCAAAGAAGGATCAAGGAGGCTGGGGTGAATCAATAGTCCTTTGGGAGGGAAGCAACCCTGGGGGCTGCCCTGCGGAGGCTTTGAGGGCATACATGGTAATAAGTCCGAGGAGTGATAATCTCCTTTTTGTGCATGGTGACGGGAGTCGCCTCACAACATACCCGTTCATTACAGTGTTGAGATGGGGACTGGTAAGGCTGGGGCTCCCAGCCTATGAATTTGGTTCCCACTCATTCAGGATTAGGGCAGCAACAGCAGTGACACAGCTGTGTTTGGGGGCTAGGCCAATTCAGGCAATTGGGTGTTGGCATTCGGAATCATACGGAATGTATGTGAGACCCCTGGTGAGGAATCAGTGTTAATTTTCTGTTGTGTTTTCATTCCAGATGTGAGAAGATGGGCCAGGCAGGCAGTGGTATGGATCTGTGGGCACAGTATTGTACTGGGTGCACAGGCAGGCTTCCATGTTGTCTGAGGGTTCGCAGCTAGAGCTCAGTGATGAAGCAATCCTGAGCTGGCATAGAGGGAGGGGCATGTTATGTGATCAGCTGATGCCCCTTCAGTATGTTGTGGGGGCTCATAAGTGGGCACCAGATATAATTGTGGTGCACCTTGGGGAAAATGATTTGGGAGTGTGTAAAGGAGTAGCCTTAATGCTTAGAGCAGGGGTAGACAACCTATGGCATGGGTGCCGAAGGCGGCACGCAAGCTGATTTTCAGTGGCACTCACACTGCCCAGGTCCTGGCCACCGGTCCGAGGACTCAGCATTTTAATTTAGTTTTAAATGAAGCTTCTTCAACATTTTAAAAACCTTATTTACTTTACATACAACAATAGTTTACTTATATATTATAGACTTATAGAAAGAGACCTTCTAAAAATGTTAAAATGTATTACTGGCACGCAAAACCTTAAATTAGAGTGAATGAATGAAGACTCGGCAAACCACTGCTGAAAGGTTGCCGACCCCTGGCTTAGAGTGAAGAGGGACCTGGGAGAGATCTTGGAACTTTTTCCAGGAGTAAAAATTGTATGGTTGGACATGCTGCAACACAGGGTCTAGTGGGGAGCTGTGAAAGCCCCCTTGGGTTGACAGGCTAGGAGCTATGTGAATAAGAAGGTGGCCAAATTCACGGGGTTTATATAGGGCTCAGTAATTTTTTATCCTGATATAGCATATGAGACACCAGAATTATTCAGGGAAGATGGGGTTCACCTCTCAGACATGGTGACTGACACTTTTTTGACTGATATTAAAGGGAACATTAGGAGATGTCTGGGAACCTGGCTAGGTATGCGGGGGAGCAACCGCCAAGCTAATTGCTGGCACCTCCTTGTGACATATGTCTAGTGCAGGTACTCTAGGGAAGGAATACCGTAATCAGATAAATGGTTTGGTAACAGATTTAAAGGAGGAGTTTGTTATAGGGTGACCAGATGTCCCGATTTTATAGGGACAGTCCCGATTTTTGGGTCTTTTTCTTACATAGGCTCCTATAACCCCCCACCCCCTGTTCCGATTTTTCACATTTGCTGTCTGGTCACCCTAGTTTGTTAAAGTAACGTAAACAGGGTGGGATTCAGGGTTCATATGACTGGCATGGCAGGGAGCCACCCCTTCTCCTTTATAGCCTATCTAACCCTCATTCGAGGGTGAGTGTAAGATCCCAGCAGGGGGTTGGCTGGGGACCAGGATGAAAAAAAAGCAGGAGGGCCTGATGGAAGCCCTCCGGGTAGATATTGAAATGACCATGGAGTTACCTGCATTGTACACTTTTATCTGCTGGGTACTCCCAGACAGTAATAAAAGTTGTGGTATAATTAAACACATCCAGTTTTTCCTGTCCACCTTCCAGTATACCCAGACAATGGATTTGATATTTGACATGAAGTGAAGAGGAATCTGTTTGGAACTGTAAAGGGAATTTGTTAGTTAGGCAGACAGTAGTTATATAAATTGAAAACTGGCTAGGATAACAGGGTTAACAGTCCTACTCTTGTGAGGAAAAGCACCATGGGACCTTTAATGATCACAAGCAGTCAGGGCATTGGTTTATGTCTCATTCTAAAGAGTGAACCCCAGAACCTCATTTCCCTGTGAAGACTATGCGAAGGCACTTGAAGAGTACACCATTTCATGCCACACATGTTTTATTTCTGTTCAGTTGGGCCTGTTCACTCCTTGGATTTCTTAATTTGGGCAGCCTATCCAGAGGGTATATTGCTGTGGAGTAGTGACAGGATATTTTATTTTGATTCAACAGAAATGGCTTTAAGACCAACAAAGAAATTCCTAGCAAAACCAAGAAAGATCAGAGAATGATACAGACAGCACCAGCTTCTGTTGTCTGAGCATCCTGTTACATTATGCGTCAGTTCATCTATGTAGACTGATGGTTAGTGCCTGCCTCATTCTAACAGCATACCACAAAGCTATCTCAGCTGGTTTATTCTGCCGAGCATCTGTCACTTCATGCTTATTGTATCCCCCCATTGTTTTGGACCCCTATCTGGAACTTTTTCTTCCCTTGCTTGATTTCTTACTTCATTGGACATTTTTTACCTTTTAATTCATTTCTTATAATCCTGATGTCAGCACTAAATTCCTGCTGGTTTTCTTTGACCTCTAGCTATATTTCTGGCTGATAGTTGCACTTTATTTCTTTTTTATTAATTTTTATATCTACTGTTCTTTAGAAAAGTGCGCTCCTGACCAGTATTGTTATACTTCAGGTTTTTAACAGCTACTTTTCTAGATGTGAGTGGTGTCAGAAGTACTTTTTCTTTGATTGGCAGTTTTAGAATAATATCCTTCTTGCTACATCTCAGTAATCAAGTTGTCCAAGGAAGGATTTGCTGTCAGCTGATAACTGCCAGATGTACATGCTGGTGCTTCTGATTCTAGAAAGAGACTCATCCTACTGCAGTAAATATATGTGGTTCACAAAATCATAGTACGAATGAGATGCTGCATGTTATCATAGTCTTTGTAAGCAAAAAGTATCAGTAAGAAAATCTGCTGCATGAAATACATTCTGTACATTCAGCTCCACTAGCAACAGTACAACAACATTATTTTAGCTTGTGGCAAACAGAAAAAGCCCAACTCACAGGAATTCAGATCACATTGTTTCCTATCTATTTCAGAATGGTCTATTTGTAAAACAATTGGAGAACCGAGTGACTGTAAGCATCACACCATCAGAGCATGATATACAATGTCTGTTTGGATGAATTGGCAAATGGAAGCCTTTCGGGAGCATACCTTCAGAATATAAAATAAAAAGCACAAGGGTTAGGTAATATTCTACGTGTTATATAGAAAGGAAATAAAGAACAAAGAAATCTATTATATTCCAAGCCAAATGGTGACACTAAAATGGAGTTAAGGTTGAGAGTAAGTATCAATAACATAAGGGTAAATATCTTTACAGGGACATTGGAATTATCTCAAAACCAAATATTACAAACTCAGAAAATTAAAAGTTAAGGTTACACTTAAAAAATGCAAACATTAACTGTTAAAACACCCTAACAACTTTAACTTTGCCCTGAAATGATTCCATGCAATAACCATGTTATTTTTTTATTTAGAAATTTTAGTATTTGTACTTCCAGATTAGATTAAACTGATTTTTAAACAGATTTTTCAGCTTTTTTCATTTTTTCTCCCCTCTTGGTGTCACTTTCTCTGCCTAAAGGGCTGGACCCATAGATATTTGAGTCAGTAGAGCCTTTGATCTAACAGATGTGAGTCTTTTATCTCAGGCAGTAGAGACTCAGCTTTAGATACAGAGGTCTTGGATGAGCAGTCATGGGATAAAACAGATTCTCATGAATCAACTGCTTAAAAGAAGTAAACAAACAGTAAGAATAAATAGTCAGTTTTCAGAATGGAGAGAAGTAAATAGTAGTGTCCCCAGGGGTCTGTACTGGGACCAGTGCTGCTCAACATATTCCAGAACATGAACAATGAGGTGGCAAAATTTGCAGATGATACAAAATTACTCAAGATAGTTAAATCCAAAGCTGATTGTGAAGAGTTACTAAGGGATCTTACTAAACTGGGTGAATGGACAACAAAATTGATCAATATTGATAAGTGCAAAATAATGCACATTGGAAAACATAATCCTGACTATACATAAAAAATGATGGGATCTAAATTAGCTACTACCAGTCAAGAAAGAGAGTTTGGAGTCATCATGGATAGTTATCTGAAAACATCCATGCAATGTGTGTAGCGGCAGTCAAAAAAGCTAAGAAAATTATAGGAACCATTACGAAAGGGATAGATAATAAAACAGAAAATATTATAATGCCACTTGTGATGGTGTGTTCACCCCACACCAGCCTAGAAGGGCTTAATGAGGCTGAGGAGAGACCAGTTAACCAGATAGGCCACAGCTGAGGGAAATTAGCTGGCCTAAGTAACCCCTGAATAATGATAGAACCTAGCTTGGAAGGAATAGGTCGGGCTAGGGTAAAGCTAGGAAGCTGGTAGCAGATTGGAATTGCAGTGGGGGAACCTATAGCTATTCTTGAGATAGTAGTGATGAAAAGAAGAAAAATCAAGGTGGTGCTAGTATGGGAAAAGGCAGTAAGGTTTAATGGGATGCAGACCTTGGCTGCTGATTATAGAGTCCTTGAGGTAGAACCCAGAATAGAGGATGGATCTGGGTTCTACTGGGGAAGTGGCATGGTTTGGGCAGAGGAGGTAAAACTCTTATCTTGATACGCCCGGGGGGAACCCAGTGATTTGGCAAGAGGGCTATGACATGAAGCACCCTGCGTAAAGCAGAGTGAGGGAGAATGGTGGCAGTATATGCAGCAAGCAGCTGAAGGAGCTGTTGGACCTTGGAAAGAACTAATCCACTAGGGGTGAGTGAACCTCATGATGCCACTGTATAAATCTATGATCTGACTAAACTGAATTTTGCATATGGTTCTGGTCTCCCTGTCTCAAAAAAGATATATTAGAACTGGGAAAAGTACAGAGAAGGGAAACAAAAATGGTTAGAGATATGGTACGGCTCTCATAGGAGGAGAGATTAAAAAGACTGGGGACTGTTCATCGTAGCAAAGAGGTAACTGTGGGGAGGGGGGATATGTTAGAGGTCTATAAAATCATTAATGTTATAAAGAAAGTGAACAGGGAAGTGTTAATTATCCCTCCACATAGAGCCTACCAATGACATTAATAGACAGCAGGTTTAAAACAAAGGAAGTACTACTTCATACAACACACAGTTAACCTGTGGAATTTCTTGCCAGGGCATGTTGTGAAGGCCAAAAGTAAACTGGGTTCAAAAAATTACCTAGGCTATGGAGGATAGGTCTGTCAAGGCCACAACCCCATGCTCCGGGTGTCTCTAAACCTCCAACTGTCAGGAGCTGGGACTGTATGTCAGGGCACAGATCATTTGAAATTGCCCTATGAAGCATCTGGCACTGGCCACTATTGGAAAACAGTACTGGGCTAGATGGGTCATTTGTCTGATCCAGTGTGGCCATTCTTATGTTTAATTCCTGCTGCCAATCCACCCAAATGTAACGTGTTTATATTTCTAATTATCTGAAAATATGAAGTAACAGTCTTAAAAGTGAAAATTTTAAAAATAATTTAACAGCAAATTCACTGAAACACTAAAACAGCAAAAAACAGCTAGCGTGTACGAGTGGGTCTGACATTTATTTGAAGTTGACTTGTTGACTGAGAAGACTATTAGTGACACCATTGCTAAGTAGAGGGAAAGTCCAGTTCTTGAATCCTAATATCTCTGCACTTTAAGGGTTCGCCCTATGTTTCTACCTCAGTTTCCCCAGCAATGCTGTCTTAGTATATAGTGGTGCCAAGGTAGCATTCCCATGGGGAGTTTTTCAAGCACTGAAGCGCAGAATAGCATGTGGACACAGAACCTTTAAAGAGCAAGGATAGTTAGGCCAAGCAATCTAGCAATGAGAACTTATGACAGTGGCATGAGGAAGTATGGACATGTGACTCATAATAGAGTTATTGCTTGCAAAGTAGTTGTAGAAGGTAGATGTTGATTGGTTTGCCTTTGTCACAATAGTTATACTTAAAGAGTTACCTGAGCTATGACTTGACCTTATCTGTAGCCTATATAATAGTCATGACAATGAGATACAACTCTAAACTTTCCTTATAGAGAAAATTAACTGAAATTTTGTGGTGTTCTATATTTATAATCACTTGGAACAAAGAAATATCAATGCAGTTGATTTTCTTTTCATTTAACTCTAATTAGTGGATTTAATTGTAAATACTCTGATTCTAGAATGAATTTTCTGAGAAAGGGCTGTAACTTTGGGAAGCATACACTAGCTTTCATACATAAATAAGAAATTGGATTCCTGCTTGAAATACAAAATGCCTCATGCCCCTCCTGCAAATCAGGTAGAATGCTGATTTGAAAACAGGTTTCTGATATATCAGGTGAATGCCTGAGCATCTGGTCTATTTGGTATTCTGACACTTTCACACCTACCTGAAAAATTCATAATCTAGTCATCCCAGCTGCCTTTGGGTGAGGCCTGATCCAGTAGTCACATCTCCTGGATTAAGCCCCACAGAAGATAGGTGGCAGAAAGCCTGATTTAAGACTCGTGCCAAAACTCATTGTGAGGGAGGGTGGCAAGCAGCTTGGTAGCATCAGGACTTAGGCACTTTTGCACATACTCAGGAGTGGCAATGTAGATGCCTTGGGGACTTTACTGGCAGAACCTGGGTGCCCACAGGCATAAGCAGCAGTGGAGTGGGGGTTTGAGGATCCCAGGGGGGGTTACATAGTGGATTTTGCCACATAAATTGGCAGTTAAGAATCTATGTACCTTTGAGAATCCATTGATCTAGGCATAGCCCTCAATACTGTACCATTTGAGTGCCTGACATGAAAGCATATACAAAATTAGGAGTGTGTGAAGGAGCCGTTGGGAGTGATACTCAGGCAAAGTGGAGGGAGATAAGTCATGACCCTGAAGGTGTCATTTGAACTTTATTTGGAAGAAAAGAGGAAGTCCATGTGTAGTGATTCAAAAAGTAGGGGAGATATGGTCAATACACCATGTGCTGTATTATACACATTTATCATTCTGTTATTGCAGAAGATGATTACTGGTATTTTAAAAAAAAATTATAAGAAATCTCACTATTGCTGTACTTACTGTATTTTATTTGAGAAATATGGTTCAATTTTGAAAAGGCAGTACTTTTAACTGACAATGGGCATAGCAGCAGCAGCATGGTAATCATTGAGGCTATGGGAAGCACAGGAAAATGTGAGGAAGAAGTGGGATGAGCAGATGAAACATACCACACAGTAGCATTTCTTTTCTCTGTACATGCAGTTTGGTGTTGATTTTTCCTGTGATTTTAACAAGAGGAAGGGTGCTGATTGCACCATCCCACTCATAATGAGAAATAAGATATAAATTACAATGTAAAAATACTGATTATGCTTCTAGAACCCTACTGGCAGAACCAATGCTATTTTGTCTTTGGCTGTGTGGGCCTGCCTCATCTTCCACCATAAGCGATTAAATTCTATAATCCTATTTTAATAAATTAGGATGCAAGGACCATCCATAGAAGAAGGAAAAAGGATCTGAGACTCAGAGTTGGAAAGACCAAGCATTCTTTAAAAATCTGCGTTACTTAGAGGTGTTTGGGGGGAGGGGGTCGTATTTGGCACTGGAGATTTTTTTGGAGTATTTGTTGGTTTTTTGCCCTGAACGCTTTTTTCCTGGAGTTGCACCCTGTCACCCTCCTCTTTAACACAAGTATCAGACAGTTTGGAGAGTTAGCAAGAAGATACTGGTAGAAACTTTCAGTATGTTGATGACACCCAGCTTTGTATCTCCACTTCATCCCATACAGACAGAGTGGTCAAGCATGTCTTCAAAAGCTTCATAGGTATTGGGGCATGGATGACAGCAAGTTGATTGAAGTTCAGCCTATGCTAAGGTGATGAGGGATAGGGAAAGCAACCAGAGAATATGAAAAGATTACATTGGGCCCCTGTGACAGTGTGCATCCATGAGTTCACTTGGGTTCCTAATTTGGGAGAATCTTGTTAGATTCCCTGCTGTTCTTAGAACAAAAAATAGCTGCAGGGATCAGGATGGCTTTCCCCCCATCTGCAACAACTCGTTTGGGTGTGGATCTCACTATTATGATTGAATCCTTTGGCTCAATTTTAGATTACTACTGTGCACTCTAGTTCATCACAAAATCCATTTGAAAATGGAAGCTGGGGCAAAATACAGCTGCCAAATTGTAAAGTATGAGCACATGAAATCTGTGCTCTGGTATTTACACTGCTGGCATGTTGGTTTCTGCTTATCTGGTGCTGGCTTGACATTTTAAGCCACCTTCTCCTTCTCTATCACATCAAACATAAGCTGCTTGTATTCACTTTCAAGGTCCTTCACAGGGTATGTCTACAGTACCCGCCGAATCGGTGGGTAGTGATTGATCTATCAGGAATCGATTTATCGTGTCTACACTAGACGCGATAAAATAGATTCCCAATCACTCTGCTGTCCACTCTGGAACTCCACCATGGCGAGAGGCAGAAGCGGAGTCAACGGGGGAGCGGGAGTGGTCGACTCGCTGCTGTCCTCACGGCCAGGTAAATTGACCTAAGATACACCGACTTCAGTTACTCCCCTGCCCCCCGGTCTGAAATAGCCCAAATTTGTTGTTTTTTTGGGCATGCTGAAAAGCTCATTTATTTGAAGGGGCTGTGGTAAGTTTTGTGTGAACTGTTGTGGAAATGGTTTGTAATGCATTTGTCCGCTAGCTGCTTTTTGTTCTGTGTGGGATTAGCCCAGAATGTTCAATTGTTGACTTCTGTCACTAAGTATTAGGAGTTTGAAATAAAACTATCCTAACTCTAGAAAGAAAGGAACCATTTTGCTTCATTACTAGTAGATACTGTCTCTTGGATTTATATACTATTCTCACCCACCCCTGAAAACAAATATTTTTTTTGGTCAATTTAATCTTTCAAAACACAATGATTACTTTTTTAGGCCTTACATTCCATTGTTATTTATTCTGTCTGGCAAATATTTTTCTGTATAAATCTCATGGACCAGAAATCAGGATACAGTAGTAGATGTCGTACATTACTCTGCAGTTTTTAAAGAATGACTATAAAATGCATTTAGTGTTTGAGAGAGGGATGCTGAATTACCCCATCATTCACGTCTTGACCTTTCTGCTCCATCTGGCAACAAGTGTGCCAATTGTTTCTGACTAGAAACTGGACTGAAACCAGCTGGGTGAGAGGTGTGTGGTTTGTTGAGGAGATGGGGGAGTGTTCAGCAGTTGGTTAGAGTTGCTTTGCTCAACAGTTGGAAGAGGATTGCTCGGGGGCTGGGGGAGGGAGGGAGAGTGAGTGCTTTTCAGAGAAGGAATTATAGGAGGGTTCCATAGAAGAGATGTTTGGGTCAGATTCCAGGGCAGTATATTCATCTTCAGTGCACTTCAGTGAAGTTGATCTGCAGTATTTTAAGGGATACAGCTGGTGATGTTACAGATTAGATCCCACATCCATTGCTTACCCATTTCTTTGTAATGCAAGCTGGTCAGTTTGGCATTCTTCTGTACATGATCATTTTTCTTTTGAACAAAGAAACTTGTTCCAGTCTGTGATTTTCCCACACTGACACTCAAAAGAGTTGTCAAAATTTTGACAGCTAATATTTTGTGAATTGAAGTGACCTTTTTAACATGCATGTTCTGGCCATATGGCCACCCCTTTCCTCTCGGGATTTTGGGATGGTAGCCAAGGCAAATACAAAATACTGAAAAGATCAGTATCACATTAGCATAACTCAGATGGTCACATAGTGATCCCTCATTCTTCTGACAAAGCTCCTCAAAAATAAAGGAGGCTAGATGGTACCGACAATTCACTTAGGTTTATTTATAGGCATTTATGAACATTTTGTCTCCTATATCCCATTTTCAAAAATTACTCAGGCACTTAAGTATCTTTGAATATCTGGACCTAGCTGGCCAAAGGTGCTGATAGGTGCTTAGCCTGCATAGGCACTCTTGAAAATCCCAGTAGGCTCCGGGGTCCCATTGATTTCAGTATTAAAATTGGTGGTGAAGATGTGAATGATTAGAATGTTAAAATGGTTATCTATTTAGGAAGGATGAAATGTACAAAAAGGGAGGGAAGTGGCACTCTACTTCAAAAATGGCATTACCTGTTTGAGTTGCTGGTAACTCAGAAGCAAATGATCTTGAATGCTTATGGATCGATGTCCTAACAAAGCACAAGATGGGGTATTAGTTGGTGTCTGTCACAGATCATTAAATCACACTAGAAAACGGGTTGACCAACTCATTTAAAACACATCTGTAATGTATATGAGGGGTGGAGGGAAGAGCTGTGTTATGTGGGACTTCAATCTGGGTGACAACAAACTGGAAGCCTCAGGGTATAATAGTAAAACATCAGAAAACTATAGATTTCCTAACTCAGTGTTGCATCCAACATAGGGGAAACCTATATTAGTCCTCATTTTGATAAATGAAGAGGAATTGATCACTGAACTAAAAATAAGTGGTTGCTTAGGTGTATGTGAGCATGACTTGATAATTTCATTTGTTGTGTGCAAACAGCATAATGTCCAAGCAATTTCTTAGGACTTTAAAAGGGCCAATTTCATAAACTTGAAAACAATTAATTATAATCAAATTATCTGGGAGAAAAAAGTTGAACAGAAAAATGTGAATTGGGAACTGCTAAGAACATTTTACTAGATACCTGAGAATTCACAATCAAGAAAGAAGACTATAATGGTTAAGAAGTCAACATGGCTCAGAGTAGAAGTGAAAGCAGCTATAAACTTTAAGTATATAACAAATGGAAAAAGGGGAAGTTGATAGGGATACTGCCAAATTATTGTACACTACAATTAACTGATACCCTTTAAAGATGAAGTACAAATCAAAAGACAAAAATAGCATATAAATTTCTACTTAGCTGATGCTCAACCCCCACACTATGTTGTGGGTTGCATTCAGCACAAAAACATGTTTTTTAACTTCCTTTTTTAAAAAACCTCCCCCTTTATAAAATCTTCATGGCACATCCTCTTTCACTGCATCTGTCCCAGAATGTTTTACTGTATAATCAGTGATGATACAAACTCTGTGGTCCTTCCTCAAGCACAACTGCTATTGTGTTCAAGGGAGTCTTTTGTTTGGTTAAGGATTGCAGAATTTGGCCTGTGGGTTGCAACTAGACTTCTGGTATTAGCTGTCACAGTATGATGCTGATACTATCTGGGATACTTATTTTCAGAGAACCGGGAAGTATCAAGTGGTTTACAGAGCGAAAAATATTTTAAAGGTGAGTTACAATGTTCTGTGGCCCTACCCTATCAATGGCTATTAGCAGAGTCATCCCTTGGGTATGGAAAATTGGGGTGACCACTCCAGACCCTGCTCTTTGTGGGGGCCTGTGGGCCGGTGCAATTGGCTGGCGTGGTCAGTCCTGGAAGTGATGGGTTTGTTGCTTCTGCACCAGGCCCCGCACACTACTAGGTACAGCCCTGCCTATTAGTCACCATGATCAGGGATACAATCCCATGCTCTGCATCCTTAAACTCTGATTGCCAGAAGTTGGAAGTGGACAATGGGGTGGATCGCTTGATAAAGTAACCTGTTCACTTCCTCTGAAGCATCTGGTACCAACCATTGTCAGAAGAGAGGATACTGGGCTAGATGGATCATTGGTCTGACTCAGCAAGGCTGTTCTTATGTTCTTACCATGTTCATTATGCTGAGTAATGAAAACTGTTTGGCATTTAAATCTATGATTAATTCAACTTAAACTTTTTTTCTTTGCAGTTCACCTTTAAGGAATAACTGAGCTCTTTTTGCACAGCAATCAGAAAGTAAATAAACTAAGAAGGACAGTCCAGTAGGAATAAGCTGTAGAAGGTAACTAAAATTAAAGGTTTTAATTATAAATGGCTTTTCTGAATCTACAAATTATGCAGGCCATTCTTCTGAAAAATTACATTGTTTGTGACACTGACACAGGCATCTCACTCTTTAGAGACTGTTTTACAAGTTCTGAATCTACTTTCATACTGGATTAACAATTAAGAAGAGCTTCTAGCCTTAAAAAGACTTAATTTTAAGGATAGAAGCTCTTCTTATACTTGTTAAACCATTATGAAAGCTGGCTGGAGACTATTTTACAAACTGATATTGGAATCTCTCTGCCAGTGTAAAAAATGTTATACTTTACAGGTAGATGGTTGTATGCCCGGATTAGATTAAAAAGTGTCAATTGTAATTTAAAAAATCTCTTTGTTTAAGCAATCATAACCTCTGTCTGGTATTTCCTGGCAGTTACTGACCAGCTGGAGTTGGTGGGTTAAAGATCCAAGGCATTAACTGGCAGGAAATGATCTTCTAGCTAGTCCTTATGCCTGTTAATTCTTAAAATATTTTTATGGTTTAAGGAAGAAAAGCTCATTTTTAAAAGTAATTTCTGATTAAACTTAATTGTTGCCATGGACACTCTGTTTATAGTCCCAGGCCCAGATTCCGAGTCAAGATCCACCCAGTGAGAGGTTGCTAGAGGTGGGGAACAAGTCAAAGAACTTGTTTTAGGGATTCACAGGCTGACCTGGCCCTGGGCCCTAGCATAAATTAGAGCAGACTTGGGCTGCTTTGATTTATGTCAGCTTTTATCTCCAAGTAACAGGTATGGATGGGGATCTGGGCAGCAAAGCAGGGTGTGAGTGAAAGTACTTTTGGGCTCAGAATCAGGTGGTGAATCTATTGGATTCTGATGCTACCCCACCAACATAGTTTCTGCTGCTCATTGAGCTGGTTTTATTATGTTGACAGGAGAGCTCTCTCCTGTTGGCATAATGTGGCTACACAAGCCATCTTACAGCAGCACAGCTGTATTGGTACAGGTCTTAATTCTTAATTTCATTTTGTACTTTTTCCATTTATTTCTAAATAATTAAACTGAGAGAGGATCTCCTTTTCAACAGGGTCATGATCAATTCAGCTCTAGTCTTCCACAATCTCACACAAATACATCAGTATACTAGTGCTGTGAAGGATTTAACTATTTCCTGGGACAGATACTTAAGGGAAAGTTCACAGCTGCTGAAAATCTATTTTTCCATGTTTATTTTTAAACATGACACAAAGTTGTGCTTATATGGTTAAAAGCTCTATCTTTACCCACTACCTCAATTCCTTCAATTCCTCGCTATGTATGGTATTTTTAGGATCAAACCTTTCTAGGAGGCTTGCTTAGCTTGGCAATAAATATATCTCTAATATGAATATAAACAAAGACTTAAGATTTTATTTCTATTCATAGAACCCTCCAACATGCTGCTTCAGAATACTGATGTAAATCAGCTGCCATTGGTATTAAGAAATCAAATTTTGTATCACTAATAGAATTACTTTGCAGTAATTATTTGATGCAAAATATCCATTTCAGCTACGTATCACTCTTGTGTCTATAGAACTTCATGTGGATTTGGCAGGAAATCCTTTAGGTTAACATTCTAGTCTAAGACATGTGACCCAACATCTTAACGATAGGCTAAGACAGCTGTCAAACTCTTAGGGAAACTTTTATCCTCAGTCTTTGCTACCTGCAGGAGGTACGCAAGTAATTTTTGTATGAAGCATGCAGATAGATTAATTGGAGCTTTTTTGCACTAGACCACAAACAGTTTTTGCAGATACTTATACTTTGCATAGGCATAGCCTGTCTTGTTTGTCTGTCTTGGCTGGTAGATGCCCACTAGGTATTTCTTGTTTGGACTAATCCCAAATCTGCAAGGCTTCTTGAAACAGGAGACAAGACCCTATCAGACCCTGCTTTATATGTAAAACTTAGTGGACTGATTGCTGTTTTGGAATATCAGGTCTCCAGAGACTTTTGAATGAGGACTGGTAAAGCAGATGGCCCATAAGAGGCTCTCTGTCTTAAACAGTGGACAGCTCAGAAGCTTTTGAGAATCACTGCATTAGTGTTTTCGGGGCTACTCCTCTCCAGAACAATATATAAAGCTGCAGTTCCTGGAGAGATTCAGAACTCTGAGTGAGGAATTCATCCACATGAGCTGCCCTTCCTAGGTAGGATACGTCATGGTTACTGATACAATTTAGAAGTCCCTGCATTTCCACCATGCCAAAAGTTTGGAGGTCATTTGAGATATGAAGTGTTTGTGTACACTGTGGCCACTTGGACCTCAGAATCCTGAGGTTGACTAATGCCTTTGAAACAGATTATTGTTGTTAATCCCTCCCATCATGGGCCTGTCTTATAGCATCTGGTTCTGGCAACTCCTTTTTATCTGTTGTTTAATGGTCTGGATGCCAGCCTCAGTCAGAAAAGCTTTGTGTCTCACATACATGTATTCCATTTGTTTCTGGGATGCTGAATCATTTTCTTGAACCCTAATTACTCCATCATCCTGCTGGTGGGGTGGTCTAAACCTTGGACCTCTTCCTGGATACGTTGGTAAGGGAACAACACACTCCACTGTATAAATACATGGTCACCATTGTCCAATTTCACAAAATGCTGGAGGCTTAATTAGGATCAGCTGATTCCAACTTGGGGCTGCCTGAGACCTTTTTAAACCCTTCCCTGGGAGGAAGGAAAGGGGGAGAGTGGAGAGAGAAGGAGCTCTGCTGCCAGGAGTGTTGGAGCAGCAAGACAGTGAGCCTCACCAGGGGGAGAGGCAGTGCTCTCTCCCACAAGGGAATAAAAATACTCTAAACAGGACTGGTGGAGAGACGGGGAGCAGACTTCCCCTGTGTCCCAAGGGGGACCACATTACCCAAGCCAATCTCACCAGGGCTAAAAGCAGCAGAGGCTGGGGAGACTGAGAAGGTGCCTTGCCACAGTATGTTCTGTTGCACTCCCAGACCAGGGACAGTTTTAGAACTGGAATTTTATTAAACTTGGTGCAAAATAACCAACACATCCATCTTGCCCAAGACCCATTGCTGCTCAGTCCTTCTCTAGAGCACACACAACTTTGCTGCTGCAAACTAGAGCTACCCCTGTTGATTCTTTCAGGAGACCCTCAACCCTTAAAGGGACAGAGTACAGGTAACTCTAACCCTCATGTTCCCTTATGAGTGCTACATGTGCACTTTTGACACCTTATGGAAAGGAAAAGGAATAATGCTAAAAAAGATGTAGTGGTATTCATGACATATCTCTGAAAATAGGAAATTAAATTATGTACGACAATCTAATGTGGAAAGTCTGTCTCCATTTGTGTCATTTTAAATGAGATTGTGTACCAACAGCTGTTTCATATAATGGAAAAACTAACTATAGTAACTGGCAAATTATGACTAAGACTTTGAAAAAAAAGCCTTCCTAAAATAAGGCTTCTAAGCCAAGATTTTCAAAGGTATATAATTGCTGTCTGTTAGGCATCTAACATTGTCTAAGGTTCTGCTAGTTACCTGTGTTATTTTCAGAAGAGGGGATAAGCATGAATCAGGTCTTATAGGCATATTTCTGGGGACAAACAAATTGTAAAAATTATACATCTAATGGGAAATGAGCAGAATTCTGAAAGATATGCTGACACCTATCTTTAGCTTATTTGAATGGGAACAGCACTGAGCTTTGGGCACCTATGGGATTGCCATACAGGTGATGCCTCCTGGGGCAGTATAAATCCTGGTTCATGCCCAGTATCTTGTAACCCAATAGGGTGTGCAGACGGACTGGATATTTGCAGGTATAGAAAATTAGGCAGGGTCAGCCAACGCTTACCTTCCCAGGAGCAGGACCATGGAGTCTTCGCCAAAATATTGTGTGCATAAATTTAGGTATTTATTAGGGATTGTCCACACAGCTAGTTACTGTGTGGTCAGTCAGTGTGTGAACCTACAGTGCACCAGTTTGCTGTGCAGTAACGTCCCATGAAGACACTGCTGCAGTCCAGTGAAAGACCCAGAGTATGGGTTGGCACACTACAGTTTCAAGAAGTATTCTAAAAATTCCATCTCATGATCCTTACTTAGGCTCTCTGTAAAGATTACAACCTAACTTTGGTGCTCATTTTAAAAAATTTTGGCCTATTGTTACAGTGTAGTACAAAGGAGAGCTGTACAAACAGGGTCCTTTCCATCAGATCTGAAGGACAAATCCTGGCCATCATAGGGTGTAATGGAGAAATCTGAGGAGAATGTTCTGATTTCAAACAAATGCCACTTTAATTTACTCCATAGTTTAATCTATTATTGAAAAATTCTCACCATACATTGCTAAAAAAGCATTATTTTTATGCTGAAGTGAGACTTTTCTGGCAATAAATTCAATATATCCAGTATCTTTTCCAGTTTTCTTAACTAATCCTAATTAGGTAAGCGACTTAGGTGTTATGCTCTGTTTTTAAAAAAAGACTAATAAATTAATCATATATTAAGCCACTCGGTCAAAGTTTTTTTTTTCTTTCCTCCAAAATAGATTAGTTATTTAGTTTTGTAGCTTAAACATTGTGGGCTTTATTTATTTATTTTTTAAAAGCATACCATTCTCTTCTGATTTGTTTTTTTCATCACACTCACCAAGTACAGTAAGATACTCATGTGTGGAAATTACATATTAGTTAAAATCTAATCCTCTGAAAAACACTCGTAGGCAGAGAGAAATATCACATTGATATTTACTACAATGATAGACCTAGGCAGTCTCGCTGGAGCTGTGAAATTATGATCTATGACCTGATAACCAAAAAGGGAGGTGATCATTTAAATTCCAACATGCACAAAGCCTTGCTCAGTGAAGGTCACTTATAAATCAAATCAATGTCATTTCATAAATACCCCTAAACAACTGTATTCCATTATCTAAATGGGAAACAGAGCTGTTAATGGGTATCTAAGGACTGAAATCAATTTAGCTTACAGGCACTCAGCTGTTAGAACAGTTGTGAATGTGTCTGAATGTTAATAAACATTGATTAGTACTAATACCATACACGTTTTGCAATGGGGCTAGAATGAAACTTTTAAATCATTGAATGGTGGGGCTTGCTGATAAAGGTTCAGTGTTCTTTATGCCCTTCATATTAATCACTTCTAGGTTGTGCAGTGTTTACCATCACCTTTATATCAGAGCACTAGCAGTGCTAGGTTTGGGAGACTTACTCCCAAAGGCACTCTTTACATGTGATGCTGCTCTGAAGGACAATCTGACTCGGCTGTGATGTGCAAACAACATGCACTTCACACTGAAAAAGCTTCCATGGGAATAAGAGACTTGGAGCCATGAAGCAGACCTGTGGGGGATGATGCAGATATTTTGACATGGAGTTTGGAAGTTGCTTAATTATACAGCTCAACTACCAGTGTTGTTAGTCCAGCTGTGTTTTTCTTGTGTTTTTTTTTCCCAACGTGATGATGATAGTGGGAAGGGAGATCCTCTACTGTCAACTAGAGCAGAAGCAGAAAGACCAACTGAAAAACAAAGAAACATTTTGCTTTCCAAAACAGGTGACGAACTTGTCTGCTCCATGTTATAGGGGTAATTAGAAAATATGAAAAAATTAAAGCGAAGTCAATCTGGAAAGACTATATGTGACCGGGCGGGTCGGGGCTCAACCCTCCCAAGGGCGGAGGGGAGCCACACCGACCCACTCCACTACAGGTCCTCTGTCTCGCAGGGGCTGATCCCCTTCTGGGTTCCTGGCGACAAAGACACAGTCAGAAGGCTCAGTCCCCTGCTGCAGGGGCTGAGCAACAGTCAGTACCAGGAGCTCAGGCCCTCTGGGGCGGGACTGAGCAGCAAACAGTACAAGGTGGCTCAGGCCCTTTGGGTCAGGGGCTGAGCAGCAAACAGTACAAGGTGGCTCAGACCCTTTGGGTCAGGGGCGGTGGCTCAGACCCTTTGGGTCAAGGGCTGAGCAGCAAGCAGTACAAGGTGGCTCAGGCCCTTGGTTGCAGGGGCTGAGCAGCAAGCAGTACAAGGCGGCTCAGGCCCTTGGTTGCAGGGGCTGAGCAGTAAACAGTAGGCGTATAGGCCCAGGTCCTTACCTGGGTGAGGGGGAAAACTGCCACCCATGAGTGGGGTGGCAGGGGGGACACAGGCCTGCCCACTCCACTGTGTCCGAGCCCGGGGCCCTAACAGCGGCTATCACTGCCGCTGGTCAGTGGGGTCCTGACCGCAACACACTGACATCGGGACCTCTGCATCTGTAGCCTGACAGGGGTCAGCTACCCCTGGGCTACTTTCCATTTCCCCCTCAGGGCCTACCTCGTCGGTTGCACCGGATCCAGGCCAGTCAAGCTGCATAGGCTCCTCGGGACCAGGGCTTGGTGGCAGGTCCGGTAGCTCTGCCGGGAAGTCCGGCCAGGCGTGCTCAGGCGGCTCCTCCGGGTAACAGCAGGGAGGGGGAAGCCCCGGCGGCTCCTCTTCGTGGTGGGCGCGGGGGAGTTCCAGCGGCTCCTTCCTGGTACTGGTCACGGGCAAGCTTCGGTGGCTCCTCGTTGTACCGGGCGCGAGGAAGCTCCGGCCAGTCAGGACAGCTGCCTCGGGCCCTGGAGGGTTCCCAGTCAGGAGCTCCCGCCAGCACGTCTGTTCCCGGTTGTGGCTGGGCTCTGACTGAGCTTTGGCGGCCGGCTTTTATACTTCCTGTCCCGCCCCTTGACTTCCGGGGGGCGGGAACAGGTGGCGGTAGCTCTGCCCACTTGGGTGTCTGTACCGGTGCTCCCTCTGCTGGGAAAGAGGGGAGCCACACCGACTCACTACATACCCCCCCCCTCAAGTCTGGCTCCCGCTCGTCGGGGCCAGGCTCGTTCATTCCCCCGAGGCGGGATAGGAAGTCCGCATTGGCGTGGTCTTTGCCAGCCCGATGCTGGACGGTAAAGGCGTAGGGCTGCAAGGCCAGATACCAGCGCATGATGCGGGCATTGTTGTCCTTCATCCGCATCAACCATTGGAGGGGAGCGTGGTCGGTGACCAGTGTGAATGGTGCCCCGAGGAGGTAGAAGCGGAGGGCATCGCAGGCCCACTTCACAGTGAGCGCCTCCTTCTCTACTATGGCGTAATTCTTTTCCCGGGGAAACAACTTCCGACTGAGGTAGAGCACGGGGTGGTCCCTTCCCTCCACTTCCTGGGGCAGGACAGCCCCCAACCCTACCTCAGAGGCGTCTGTTTGAAGGATGAACCTCCGGTTGAAGTCCGGGCTGTACAGAACCGGCTCCTGACAGAGGCACCTCTGGAGCGTCCGGAAGGCAGCTTCGCACTCCGGGGTCCACCGTATCTGCCGGGGGCTGTCCTTGCTTAACAGCCCGGTTAGGGGGCACCGCGATGGATGTGGACTGTGGGATGAACCACCGGTAGTACCCGGTGAGGCCCAAGAACTGCCGGACATGTCGTTTGGTCGTTGGGGTGGGACAGTCCATGAGGGCTTGTACTTTCCCGACAAGGGGTTTGACCCGTCCTCCCCCGACAGTATAGCCGAGGTACGTGGTTTCCTGCCAGGCGATACGGCACTTCTTGGGATTAGCTGTTAAACCGGCCTGCCTCAGGGATCTCAGGACTGTGGCGACCCGGTTTAGGTGGTCTTCCCAGTGCCGGCTATAGACTACCACATCATCTAAGTAGGCGGCCGCATATTCACGATGGGACTGCAGCAGGTGGTCCATCAGTCTCTGGAAGGTCGCCGGGGCCCCATGGAGACCGAAAGGCATTCTGGTGAATTGGTACAGCCCGGTCGAGGTGGCAAAGGTGGTTTTCTCCTTCGAGGCCTCCTCGAGCAGGATCTGCCAGTAGCCTTTGCTGAGGTCGAGGGTGGTAATATATTGGGCCTCGCCAAGGCGTCCCAGTAGCTCGTCCACCCAGGGCATTGGGTAGGCGTCGAAGCGGGAGATGGCATTCACCCTCCGGAAGTCTATGCAGAACCGGCGGGTGCCATCTGGCTTGGGCACCAGGACCACTGGGCTACGCCATTCACTTTGGGATGGCTCGATGACTCCTAAGGCCAGCATGGCCTGGACTTCCTCCTCGACTTCTTGGCGCATCCGGTACGGCAGCGGCCGAGTTGTTTCCCTAACCACCTTCCCCGGCTCGGTCTGGATTGAATGGTAGACCCGAGTCGTGTGACCCGGTATCGCTGTGAAGGTTTTCTGAAAGGCCTGGAGGAGACAGTTGGCCTGCTTGCGCTGTTCGTCGGTAAGCGATTCTCCGAGGAGGGGCGCTGCAGGGTCTTCTACTTGGGGTATGCGGGGTCCCAGTTCCGGCTCGGGCGGATAAGGGTTGATCAACAAACCGTCCCGGTCACGCCAGGGCTTCAGCAGGTTACATGGTACCGTTGGGTCCCCTTACGTTTATCTGGTTGGCGAACCTCGTAGGTGACCGGTCCCACTTTTCGGGTTACTTCATACGGTCCCCTCCAGCGGGCCAACAGCTTGGACTCGCTCAAGGGCAGGAGGAGTAGGACACGATCCCCGGGGGCGAACTCCCGTGCCTGTGCCCCCTGGTTGTAGGCCCGCTCCTGTCGCCCCTGCGCCGTCCCTAAGTTCTCCCATGCCAGGGCCTCGGCCTGGGCTAGTTTGAGGACGTACTTCAGGAGGCCCTGGGTTGGGGAAGCTGACTGTTCCCAGGTCTCCCGCATCAGATCTAAGAGGCCTCGGGGTCGGCGTCCGTATAACAGCTAAAACGGGGAGAATTTGGTTGACGCCTGGGGGACCTCCCGGATGGCCAACAGCAGGGGCGGAAGAAACTGGTCCCAGTGGCGGAGCTCCTCCGGGGGGAATTTTCGCAACATCCCCTTGAGGGTTCGGTTAAATCGCTCCACCAACCCGTCCGTCTGCGGGTGGTACACCAATGTGCGGAGCTGTTTAACCCTAAGAGCTCGCACACCTGCTGTAACAGCCGGGAGGTAAAATTCGTCCCTTGGTCGGTCAAGACCTCCTTGGGCAGCCCTACCTGTGCGAAGATCTTCACCAGTTCCCCCGCTATAGCTCGGGCCGTGATGCTCCGCAACGGGACGGCCTCAGGGAAACGGGAAGCATAGTCCACGAGCACCAGGATGTATTGAAAGCCGGTGGCGCTTTTTGGGAGGGGGCCCAAGAGGTCCATAGCGACCCGCTCAAAGGGGGTCTCCATCAGGGGCATGGGGACCAGGGACGCCTTGGAGACCGGGAGGAGCGGCTAGTTGGCACTCCGGACAGGAGCTGCAGTACCTCTTCACATCCTCATAGACGCCCGGCCAAAAGAACCGGGCTGTGATCCGGGCGAGGGTCTTCTCCCGCCCCAGGTGCCCCCCGGCTGGTATATCATGGGCCAGCTTCAGCACGGCTCACCGATGACATTGGGGTACTAGCAGCTGAGTCTGAGGTTCTTGCGTGCGGGGATCCCGGTCGACCCTGTAGAGCCGGTCTCGGCGCAGCTCAAAGTGGGGCCACAGGGTGGCTCGCTGGGGGTCGGTAACGGCCCCGTCGACTGCCACCAGTTGCTCGTAAGCGCGGCTGAGCGTTGGGTCCGCCCGTTGATCCCGGCAGAAATCGGTGGTTAAGCGGGGTTCAGGGGTGAGCTCCCGCGGAGGCCCCCCGCCGTCCTCGCCCTCTGCCGCGGTCCCCGCAGCCTCGTCCTCAGCGGTCGGCAAGATCTCCTGGTGGTCTGCTTCCAGGGCGGGTGTGGCTCGGAGGACCTCCTCGAAGGCAGGCCAATCCCGACCCAGGATTACGGGGTACGTGAGGCGAGGGGCCAGACCGACCATCAGGCTCTGGGTGATGCCCGCGATCGTGAGGGGAACCCGGGCGCTCGGGTAGGGCCAGACGTCCCCATGGATACATTGTAGGTGTATTGTCCCCAGGCGGGAATCGGCGGGAGGTCCCAGATCCTGGCGGATTAACGTCTGGCCACAGCCGGAGTCAATCAAGGCCTGGATCGTCTGACCCCCGACAGCCACAGGGATGGTAAGTTTGGAATTCCGGGGTGGTCGGGCCCGACTGTGCCCTGCACACACTTGCCCGTAACTACAATCCATTGCTGGGCAGTCTCGCTGGAGGTGCCCTGTCTTCCCGCACCTGAAACGGACCGAGCTCCGGACGTCTGTTCTGGGAGACTGCTCCCCTCAGGCTCTGAGGGGGGCTTCATTGGGCCCCCAGGGGCCCCTGGCCAGGGTGTGTTGGCCCGGCCAGGGGGACCAATTCAGGGCACCGGCTCCGGGGCTCCGGACGAGGGTCCAGTCTGCGGCCCGGGTGCCGTGGTCCGCTCAGGGGGTTCCCCTTCTTCTCACTGCGGGAGAATTCAGGCCCGGAGCTGGGAGGCCGAAGGGCGGGCCCCACCGGAGTCTTGGCGGCGAGGAAGTCCTCCATAAGCGAGACCGCCGCGGCCAATGTCGCGGGCCGGTGGCGGAGCACCCAGGCCCTCCCTCGGGCAGGCAGGGTGTGGACGAATTGCTCAAGGACGACCTGTTCGACTACTTCCTCGGCTGTCCTGGCGTCCGGCGGTAGCCACCGCCGGCATGCCTCCTTCAAGCGTTGGGCCACCAGCCGGGGGTGGGTGCCCGGAGGGTACGTCTTGCTCCGGAACCGCTGCCTAAAGGTTTCTGGACTGACGTCCAAAGCGTCTAAAATTGCGGCCTTTACCCGGTCATATTCCTTGGCTTCCTCTGTCGCCAGTCCGCGGTAGGCCGTCTGTGCCGCCCTGGTCAAGTAGGGGGCCAAAAGGGTAGCCCACTGATCTCGGGCCCACCCGGCGACGAGGTCCACGCGTTCAAAAGTGACCAAGAAGGCCTCAGGGTCATCGTCCGGGCCCATCTTGGTCAGTCGCAAGGGGGCAGCTAAGCGTGGCGTCCCAGCGTTCTCCCCTGCTGGCCCCGCAGCAGGGCGAGGGAAGGTGGCCACCAGCTATTGCAGCTGGTTCCCCAGTTGTTGCACTAATTGCTGCTGCCGCTCCAGTTGAGCCACATGTTGCTCTTGCTGGAGCTGGAGATGGGTGGCATCTCTCTGTCGCTGCTGCTCGAGTTGGGCGGCATGCTGCTGCTGCTGCTGCTGCAGCAGCTGGGCCGCCTGCTGCCGCTCTTGACTCTCTGTGAGGAGCTGGAACCACCGCTCCATGTCCATACTCCAGCAGGGAGTGGGTGGGCAGCTGCCACCCCCTCTTCTGACCCCTTCTCACAGGGGTTAGGGGTTCAAGTCCTTGGTCAGGTGCCACGTGTGACCGGGCGGGTCGGGGCTCAACCCTCCCAAGGGCGGAGGGGAGCCACACCGAGCCACTACAGGTCCTCTGTCTCGCAGGGGCTGATCCCCTTCTGGGTTCCTGGCGACAAAGACACAGTCAGAAGGCTCAGTCCCCTGCTGCAGGGACTGAGCAACAGTCAGTACCAGGAGCTCAGGCCCTCTGGGGCGGGACTGAGCAGCAAACCGTACAAGGTGGCTCAGGCCCTTTGGGTCAGGGGCTGAGCAGCAAGCAGTACAAGGTGGCTCAGGCCCTTTGGGTCAGGGGCTGAGCAGCAAGCAGTACAAGGTGGCTCAGGCCCTTTGGGTCAGGGGCTGAGCAGCAAGCAGTACAAGGTGGCTCAGGCCCTTGGTTGCAGGGGCTGAGCAGCAAGCAGTACAATAGGCTCAGGCCCTTTTGCTGCAGGGGCTGAGCAGTAAACAGTACAACGTGGCTCAGGCCCTTTGGGTCAGGGACTGAGCAGCAAGCAGTACAAGGTGGCTCAGACCCTTTGGGTCAAGGGCTGAGCAGCAAGCAGTACAAGGTGGCTCAGGCCCTTGGTTGCAGGGGCTGAGCAGCAAGCAGTACAAGGCGGCTCAGGCCCTTGGTTGCAGGGGCTGAGCAGTAAACAGTAGGCGTATAGGCCCAGGTCCTTACCTGGGTGAGGGGGAAAACTGCCACCCGTGAGTGGGGTGGCAGGGGGGACACAGGCCTGCCCACTCCACTGTGTCCCAGCCCGGGGCCCCAACAGCGGCTATCACTGCCGCTGGTCAGTGGGGTCCTGACCGCAACACACTGACATCGGGACCTCTGCATCTGTAGCCTGACAGGGGTCGGCTACCCCCGGGCTACTTTCCATTTCCCCCTCAGGGCCTACCTCGTCGGTTGCACCGGATCCAGGCCAGTCAAGCTGCATAGGCTCCTCGGGACCAGGGCTTGGTGGCAGGTCCGGTAGCTCTGCCGGGAAGTCCGGCCAGGCGTGCTCAGGCGGCTCCTCCGAGTAACAACAGGGACGGGGAAGCCCCGGCGGCTCCTCTTCGTGGTGGGCACGGGGGAGTTCCAGCGGCTCCTCCGGGTACTGGTCACGGGGAAGCTCCGGTGGCTCCTCGTCGTACCGGGCGCGAGGAAGCTCCAGCCAGTCAGGACAGCTGCCTCGGGCCCTGGAGGGTTCCCAGTCAGGAGCTCCCGCCGGCACATCTGCTCCCGGCAGTGGCTGGGCTCTGACTGAGCTTTGGCGGCCGGCTTTTATACTTCCTGTCCCGCCCCTTGACTTCCGGGGGGCAAGAACAGGTGGCGGTAGCTCTGCCCACTTGGGTGTCTGTACCGGTGCTCCCTCTGCTGGGCAAGAGGGGAGCCACACCGACTCACTACACTATACCAATCCACAAAGGTCTGAATGGTACTCCTGGGGGAATTTTGTGCATGTGCAGAATTCATGTCCCTTGCAGACTTCTTTGCTTCCCCACAGAAAAATGACTTTGTGATAGGGAAGCTGCAAGAGCAGTTATGCACTACTCCCTTGCAGCACATGTACATAGTTTCAGGCACCTGGAGTAGCTGGAGAGGTAAATCAGTGCAGGGGTGGCAACACCCCAGCTAATGGCTCCTACCCTGAGCCAGGATCAGCTGCTAGTCCCGGCTGGGCTGGAGGCAGGAGAGGATGGGACTTCCTCTTCCCCTGCAAGGAGTGGCTGGGGATTTGTCAGACCCACCCCCAGAAACCTCCCCCAGCTGCAGGGAGCTCAGCATCTCCCTTTCTTCCTACCTCCATCACTCATCAGCTGTGGGTAGAGGGATCACTGTATGGGGAACTGCTTCCCCCCTCTACCCAACCCCCATGAATCTGGACCTCCCATACCCAGACACCCCTGCCAAGCCTCACCTATTCCCAGAACTCACCTAGCACTCCATACCCATACCTCACACCATTTAACCTCAACCCCTGCATCTGAAGCCCCCATGAATCTGGACCCACACCCCTGCACACAGACCCCGACTGAGCTCCCTGTACTCAATGCCACCCTGCTGAGCCCCACCCCCTGCACTACACTGAGCCCCCACATACAGACCCCCACTGAGCCCCCACTACTCAACCCCAACTAGCTGCACCCAGACTCCTCTGCTGAGACCCCCATACCCAGGCCCCTCTGTAGAATTTTAAAATATTGTGCATAGAATTTTTAATTTTTTGGCACAGAATGCCTTCAGGAGTAGAGAGGCAGTGGAGTGTGCAAGCACTATCTTGCCACTCTGAAATATTGGCTGAAAAGAAAGCTCTTCGAGAGAAGCGATTTTGACTCTGCATCCTAAAATGGAGTCTCTTCAGAAATGTGTGCCCTCAGAAAAAGAGAAAGTGAATTGTTTTTTGGGAAGCTGCCAGGTGTTCAAGAGTGTCCAGTAAAGAGTAGAGAAAAGACCACATGGAATCAGAGTTTGAAGAAACAAAGGAAACTATGAAATAAATGTCTAAACTTGCAAAATACTCATTAAAAACAATCTTGGGCTGGAACAAAATTTGAAAGCACTTGGGAATTAAGTTAAGGTTTGAAATATGCATATCCTTGGAACATCAGCTTTTTTTTTTTTTTTTGAGCCACAAGCCATAGAAAAGCAAATAACCAGCGGACACTCCAAAGGATCCCATATATATAATAAAAATAGGAATTATAGAATCCCTACATGTAAAAACAAAGTGTACAATGGAGGCAGCACTACTACTACCTTGTGTAATATGTAACAGGAAATGATTGCTGAAAGCAACTGAACCCGTAAGGGGAATCACTTACCAGAATTAACATATTATTTTTCTCTGGTCAAACCCCTGTCACGCAGGTTCATTCAATAGTTTGTATGTCTTAGAAAGGCCATAGAAAGAGTCAGGATTAGAAACAGCTATATTATTTCTAGCAAAATTGCAGATTATCTCCTGGTTTATTAGTTCAGCTAAAGCCCTGCTGGAAAAAACCCTTAAAACCAACTGATCTAGCTCAGCTGAATTATCAGAGGATGAAAGTGCTAATGTTTAAATAATAATTACTGCAAATAAGAGAATTTTAACTTTAGGGTGTGTCTACACTTTGAGTTGGGGGTATGATTCCCTGCTCAAGGAGGCATTCCTCTGCTAGCACTCTCATTTAGCTAGCATGCTAAAAATAGCCACAGAGGCACGAGAAACAGGAAAAGCCACCAGAGTACATGCCTAGGGTCTTGGATGGGTACACACTTAGGATGGGTAATACTAGCTTCTCGCACTGTTGCGGCTACATTCTATTTTTAACATAGTAGGCTAAATCCAGAGCGAGTGCATGTTTCCCTGAGCTGGGAATCACACCCCCATCTCAAAGTGTAGACATGCCCTTAGTTGCCAAACATCTTACTCTATTGCAGATGGATTTACTTTCTATCAATCAATGGAATGCTTTCCCCCCCACCCTTCTTCTGTTATAATTGTGTATAGCTGTATTACGATGGCAGTGCATACACAGTGAAAGAAAATTATGAGATTCTTGTGGCCATAGTAAGACAAAACTTACATTTTCAGCAAGTTAAGTTTGACATCTCCCTATTAAAAAGTGGCCAAAATTTTCATATTTGGATAGTTAGGCACCTAAATAAAATGTCTTTCTTGCATTGGGGATGCTCCAAATTGTAGCCAATACTTGAGGAAGAGAAACCCCTCTTAGCATAAAGAATCATAGGAAGATCTCTCAGGTTTCTGCTTACAAAGGGAGCAGTAAAGATTAATTTTAACCCCTTTCTACCTAGCATACAGCTCAGGTATTATGAATCTAGTAGTAAAGTTTTTCAGATCCATAATACCTCCAACCATACTGTATTTCATGTTCAGCCTATAGGCTTATAGCCAGGGCTAAATTTGGCCATGTGTTCTTGCTCCAGGCTATTACTAGTAGTATTTGTATTGCAGTAGGGCCCAGATGCCCAATTCAGGATCAGGGTCCTGTTGCTTTAGGTGACATACAGAAGACTAGGAAAACACAGGGCCTTGTATTGGTGCCAAACACAAATATTCCCCCTCTTCTCAGTGGCACAAAGTCATCTTACATGAGACTGGAGCACAGGTATTGAACATGTGTGGCAAAGTGACTCATCAAGACACCCATGGGAGTTATCACTTTGGTCTTGGTCTCCCTGTGATTTACATGATGTAGCATTGAATTTGCAAAGGAAGAAGACAGGAGACATAATTAACAAAGTGGAGCCACATTGCTGTGGTACCAATGCAAAGGCACCAGAGATGCAGTGCAAAGGGACAAGGAAAGGCCTCTTTGGATCTTGGGGAACTGCCAGTTTCTGAGACAGACCAGTACAGGTGAATCTCTGTAAGAATGTCTCCCCCACATCCCTCTCCTGTGGGTTTTACCTTGGATAGGAATGATCTGGGTCAGAATTGCCTTAGTGTAGCTAAAGTTATGTGTTGTGGGGGAAGTACACTTGCCTAATCTTCCTTTCCCAGAAAGTGTGTCAGATTGATGTGGGTAACCTAATTAATATGAAAAAATGGAAGAGAGAAATTGTGAGCACAACTAGAGTTACAAAGTCACCTGCATTGATGCATGTCATGGCAATATGTGAAGATGATAGCAGTAATTGTGGATACTTAGTGTGGCTCTGCTGCTCTCATGACAAAACCAGTCATCTTCTCTGAAAGTTGAATGGATAGAAAGGTTGTTCACAGCCTGGGTCAGTTGGTGCCTTCACACTGGGGACCACCATCTTCATGGTGTTTGTCTTCAATAAAAAAAGGGGAAATTAGGTTAAGGCTTTTTAAATTAATAATATTCATTCAGCCACAGAGCAATTTAACACATGGAGAGCCTGCCAGATCTTGGATATATGCAGAGGGCTAGTACCACACACTAACAGGTTGCAGACTGATGCAGAAGTACCGTGAGAGAGATGCATTATTTGCTTTTATATCCATTGTGGAGAACTATTGCTGCTGCTCATTTAATAGGATTTTGGTGAAATAGGTGATTCTACTTCAATATACTGATTATGTTTCATATAAAGAGTTAATAAGGGTATTGAATTAAGGAACAGATGTTGGTGTTGGTAATTCAGCTGCTGCTCTTCTTCCAGGTCCCAGTAATGAACTATGACTTGGAAGAAGTTTTATTACTATAGATTTATTATTGCTGTCCTTATGGTGAAATTGGTGGTTAACAGTGAAATAAGCTTAATTATTTCTGGATGCTATAATATTTAGAAGAGTTATATGAGGAAAGAGATGACAAAAGCTAAAAGCAAGCTTTTAGGAAGCCTGGCGATAAGACAAAACTTGAGGGATAAAGAGGAAACAGACAACAAGAGGCGATACTAATTCAAAGAAAAGTAGAGGAGAGTGAGAGACAGAAAAGGTAGTGACACACTACTCATTGGCAGGAAAAGCAGCCTCAAACTGTTAGTACCTGTAGGGGAAGTTTAAATAATCTGATATATGCATTGTGATTTTTTTTTAATTAAAATATTTTTTGAAAGACCACTAGGGGATAGGAGAAGGGAAGGGAGCCTCATATGTCTTAGAATAACTTTCAAATAGACTTTTAGAGCACTTTTTAAAAAATATATATGCTCAGGATTCCAGAACTTGTTCTCCTATTGAGATTCAAAGCCTTTAGCAAATTCAGCTTCATGCCCAAGCATTTCTATTATGGCATAATAGCAAGGACTTTAAAACATTTCTGACTCTGGGGGTTTTAAGTTAATAATGGCCTCTGCAATGCTTCCAATGTATTTATAGTTTTTGATCTAAGATAGACATAGTTTGTCTTAAAAAAAAAGTTGAAATTTTTAGGAATTTTTTTGCTCAGCTACCAAGAACAACACTCACATGGATCATCAGTTGTTGAGCTCCTAAAAGAAATTAGAGGAAACATGTTATTTAATATATGCATAGGTTAAGTTTATTTTTTCCAGATTGTTTTTAAACCAACAATTTTTGAAGTTGTAGTTTAGATAAGAGAATAAAGTAACTTAACATGATATATTTCTGGTTGAAGGTTTTTATATTTCAAAGTTATATAGTCCCTTCCTACAAACTCTATACAACACAGTGCTATCTCTATGTCTTTGTGTCAAAGCATAAATAATAGAGCCTATAATTTGAATTGATATGCATTATTAAATAAGAATTGAAGATAATATGGCCTTAGGGACATTGTTTTTGGTCTTCTTGCATTACTTTATTGTATATTTGAAAATATTTTAAAAGAAAGACATGGAATAACCAAATGTAATTCTGATCTAAACTTCTCGGTATAAAAGGAACTTTGATGCTGTCAGAAAAATATGCTTTTCTTTTGAGGAGCAAAATGAAAACCATTGATTAGGTTCTTATTTTTCTAATTTTCAAACAATTTGTTGTACTGTATACTTACCTTTTATATGCCTGATGATAATTATGACATTCCAGGTTGCAATCCAGACCTATGAGGGGCTGTGTCACCACCTGCCCTTGAGTGCCTCACAATGTTTTGCTGCTATATTCCCATCTGGGTCTCTCCAAACAGCCTGCCAGCATGCAGGTCACACCCTCAGGCCTGGTCTACACTATGCGTTTAAACCGATTTTAGGACCGTTAAACCGATTTAACGCCAGACCCGTCCACATTAAGAGGCCCTTTATATCGATATAAAGGGCTCTTTAAACCGGTTTCTGTACTCCTCCCTAACGAGAGGAGTAGCGCTAATACCGGTATTACCATATCGGATTAGGGTTAGTGTGGCCGCAAATTGACGGTATTGGCCTCCGGGCGGTATCCCACAGTGCACCACTGTGACCGCTCTGGACAGCAATCTTAACTCGGATGCAGTGGCCAGGTAGACAGGAAAAGCCCCGCAAACTTTTGAATATCATTTCCTGTTTGCCCAGCGTGGACCTCCGATCAGCACGGGTGGCGATGCAGTCCGAAATCCAAATCCAAAAAGAGCTCCAGCATGGACCGTACAGATGTGATCGCTGTATGGGCAGACAAATCTGTTCTATCAGAGCTCCATTACAGAAGACGAAATTCCAAAGCATTTTTAAAAAATCTCCAGACAGAGGCCACAGCAGGGACTCAGCACACTGCTGCGTGACAAGCGTAATGGAAAGCCAAAGAATCAAATGGACGCTCATGGAGGGAGGGAGGGAGGGGGTACTGAGGACTCCAGCTATCCCACAGTCCACAGCAGTCTCCGAAAAACATTTGCATTCTTGACTGAGCTCCCAATGCCTGAAGGGTCAAAAACATTGTTGCGGGTGGTTCAGGGCATAGCTCGTCAATTTACCCCCCACCCACCCACCCCCAGAAGTAAAAGGGAAAAAATCATCTCTTGACTCTTTTAAATGTCACCCTATGTCTACTGAATGCTGCTGGTAGACGCGATGGTGCGGCAGTGAATTGCAGTATCCTCTTTCCCCCTCCCTGGTGGCAGATGGTGCAGTATGACTGATATCCGTCATCATCATCAGCCTTGTGGCAGATGGTGCAGTGCAGAAGGACTGGTATCCATCCTCATCATCAGCCCATGAGTGCTCCTGGCTGGCTTCAGGTGAGGTCGGCCGGGGGCACCTGGGTAAAAAACTCCAGGTCATTCCCAGTAGATGGTACAGAATGGCTGGTAACCGTCTTCATCATAGCAACAGGGGGCTGAGCTCCATCAGCCCCCGCCCTTCATGTGTAAAGAAAAGATTCTGTACTGCCTGGACTATCATAGCAGCGGGCTGAGCTCCTCTCCCCCACACTGCTGTCCTGTCTGGACTATCATAGCAGCTGGAGGCTGCCTTCCCCTCATTTTATCTCACTAACAAGTCACTGTTTCTTATTCCTGCATTCTTGATTACTTCATCACACAAATGGGGGGACACTGCAACGGTAGCCCAGGAAGGCTGGGGGAGGAGGGAATCAACAGGTGGGGTTGTTGCAAGGGCACCCCCTGTGAATGGCATGCGGCTCATCATTTCTGCGGGATCTGACACGGAGTGGCTGTGCTCTCTGGTTCTCTGGTTCTCTAGTACACTTGCCCCATATTCTAGGCAGGACTAATTCTATTTTTAAATACCAAAAAGGAGGCATTGACTCGGGGAGTCATTCCCATTTTTGTCTTTTGCGCCCCCGGCCGACCTCAGCCAGGGGCACCCATGACAGCAGCAGACAGTACAGTACAGAAGGACTGGTAACCATCATCTCATTGCTAATTTACAATGGAAGCAGATGGTACAGAACAGCTGATAACTGTCTCTACTATCATGCAAAAGCAAATGAATGCTGCTGTGTAGCACTGCTGAATCGCCTCTGTCAGCGGCATCTAGTACACATACGGTGACAGTGACAAGAGGCAAAACAGGCTCCATGGTTGCCATGCTATGGCGTCTGCCAGGGCAATCCAGGGAAAAAGAGCGCGAAATGATTGTCTGCCATTGCTTTCCCAGAGGAAGGAGTGACTGACGACATTTACCCAGAACCACCCGCGACAATGATTTTTGCCCCATCAGGCACTGGGATCTCAACCCAGAATTCCAAGGGGCGGGGGAGACTGCAGGAACTATGGGATAGCTACGGAATAGCTACCCACAGTGCAACGCTCCAGAAATCGATGCTAGCCTTGGACCGTGGACACACCCCACCGAATTAATGTGCTTAGTGTGGCCGTGTGCACTCGATTTTATACAATCTCTTTTACAAAACCGGTTTATGTAAAATCGGAATAATCTCGTAGTGTAGACGTACCCTCAGTGTCTGTGTATAGCTGCAACCTTCCAGTACACTCCAGTCACACTCAGGCTTCCACCAGCCTTGTTAGCACACGGAGGGTGACCCCAACATACTGCCAGTCCCGGATTTCGTCCCCCCCCAATCACGTGATCTGTACTAGGCAGCCCTCCCCTGGACAGTCCAGGTATATTAGGCCCGTTGCCCCTCAAAGGAGATAAAGATACAACAGTTTGTCACCTCAAATGGAATTACCCACACAATTAACAACACTTTTTTTTTATCAAAGAACAAAACAAGTTTATTTAATTAAGAGCTGTTTTAAGAAAGTACAAGTTATTGAGGCATAAAATCGGAAATGGTTACAAGAAAAACAAAGACAAATTTAGAAAGCATTTTAACAAACTAGACTTGGTTCAAGAAAAGTCCCTTACCACATGTTCCAGTAATTTTGCTGACTAAACTCTCAGGCCTGTATCTGTTTCCAAATTTCAACTTTTTTTTTTTTTGGGTCCCTTTAGGTGAAAGATAGACTTGGGTGTTTTTGTTCCTCGTGTTTATAGTTGTCACCCTTTGAAATGCATTTTCCTGAAGTGATCTCCTACATAAATTTCTTTCCAACTGTGACCAAAGAGACATTGACTATGGTGGAGGATGTGCCATGCTCTTTCTTTTCACCTGCTTATGCTGAAACAAAGATTTGCCTTGTCTCTTCTCTTCCCTTCCTTCCAGGCCAAGGAATGGCCGCTTGATAGGTGATGGCCCATCAGCTTTGACACCTGGGTAGAAGCGTCAGCTTGTCCTTTGACTTTGAGAAATAGGTTTAACCACTTCCTAGACTTGTCTGGTAAGCACACTTCAGTCATGATTTCAGCTTATCTTCATAATTTTACATATAATGTTACTACATACATTACACCATATTATTGACCAGCAAGTTATTAGTTTTCTAATGATACTTAGTACAGCATATTTTGTACAAATTTTATTACAGTGATGTGTAGGGTGTGAATACAGGGGTTCATTCCACCACAGTGGTTGGACTATCTTCCCTGGATTCAAGATACTCCATCTGTTCTATCTCTGAAGTTTTTCTTATTATATCAAAGCAACAGAACTCCTGAAGATATTTTGTCAGGATTCTCATTCCTTGGGCTTGTGCACAGGGTAGAAGGAACTCCTCAACTCTAAGGATTTATTTGAACCGTATGGGATAGGAGTGGGTTAAGGCACAACCACTCCCTACAGTGGTGGTGCATGTCACCTTTAGGTTTAAAAGTCGCATTTGGAACCTTCTAGTTAACTCCAGATTTGAGCAGGACATAAAGGTTCAGCAAAGAAAAATCAGTAAATTATTAAACAAAATGACTGAAAAATCAGTGCCTCAAAAAGTTAGAACAATCTCTTTGAAAGGTAAAACTAGGCAAAAAACCCCAAAAAGGTTCCCTCCCAAACACAGAAGGGAGGTAGGTGACTGCAAATCCTACCACAGTTCTGTCCTCAGAGAAGCAGAATTACAAGGGTAATAATTTCATGTTATCTAAAGACACCATCTTTGGAAGCTTTCAAAGCCCTGGGTTTCTGATGTTTTGGAGAGGGAAGTTAGACTGCCTTAGCTTACGTTGATGATGATGCTGTGGCCAAGTGCCCTGTGTCGGGGGAAACTAAGCTTCTTGAAGTCAATCCTTGATTTGAAAGTTTTGTAAATTGAGTGTTTCACTTCTTGGCTATGTTGGAAGGGGGGCCATTTGATAAGACACACATCTAAAGGAAGGCAGAGTGACTCTTGACTCCTTCATCTTCTGTAGATAGGTTCTTGCTGGTATAGAGTAGATCCTATTCCATGTCTCTTGGTGGAACCTTGAGATCTGCAGCCTAGCAGCTGAGTGAACATTCACCCCTGAAACAGAGCTCTTGCTACCATATGCCTACATCACAGGACTCCTGTACCTGATATTGTATCACAGCCAGGCTTTCAGGCACTAGCTTTTTAAATTCCTGACATTTGTCCTATGAAAGAGATTCAATAAGGGCAAATACATTTTTCCAGAGCTTGTACCTTTTGACCATGAAAGTTTGGTTATCTGAATTGTGAAAGGTAGCAGCTGCACACTGAACTTTGTTCAAGAAATCCAAGTACCAAAGCTCAGGGTTGTGGGGTATAGGTACCATATGTTTACAACTGGCCTTTGTTCTGCCCATGGGCACTACAGATCCTGAGTTCTCTGGTGAGTGGGTGGAGGACATATTTTTTTACCCCTTTCAAGTCAGAGCAGTGATCTTAGATGTCCCCACCCCCACCTTCTTCACCTGTTGGCCCAAAATAGGGTGGAAGGATACAGTAGCCCTACTGAACAGGGTTTTGTGGACCAAGTACCTCTGGATTGTGGCTCCTAAAGATACCTGTCTCAGATTCACTTGACTTAGCCCATCTTTCAAGAAACTTGCTCTTATGCAAATAGTTCTAGCAGAAATCGAGTTGAACATGATATTGATACCACAGGCTGCTGAAAAAGAAGTGAAATCTTCAGGAACCACTCTTTTCTTACCCTAAAACCACGTGAGCTCTCTCTAAGTAGGATTGGGCAGTGCTAACACTTCGCTAAGAGACTTGCAAGAAACAGCTAGGTGCCTGGACCAATCCACATCTCTAAAGCCATATGATAATGTAGAGCCAGGATCGTGTCAAAGTTTAAGAGTTGAAAAGGGCAGCATTAATTTCAGTGATTTGCAGGGGATGATGCAACACAGAGCAGCTGTCCCAAAGCTCTAGCTCTCTTCCCACCCTTACCTCCCCAAACTTCACCTTTGTGGAGTTCACGCAGAGGGACTTCCATGTTTTCTAAGGAAGGAAATTAAATCACATAGGTTCCTTTGCTGCCCTTTACTTACTAACTGGACATTTGGGGCTGGTATTTGTCCCCCTCTTGCACTCTTCCCACCTAAAAACAAATGAAATGACTGGGTCCAAAGTTTGTAAAAGACTTTGAGATTCTTCTGTATGAAAGTAATAATATATAAATGTGAGTTCATTCTCAGCCTTATCAGTTTTCTTAAATGCCACACATGGTTAATTATTCTCAGGACATAGTAGTGGTTCTATTTGTTTGTTGTTGTTCTGTCTTTGAGGGGAAAATGCTAATTTTTAATAATTTACAAGAAATTAACATGACAAAGTAATTTCATACTGCTATTCTTTATATTTTTATTTTTGTGTTTCCAAATGTAAATGGCTTAACAGGCTTGTAGAGACCAAGATGACCAGAATTCTGCATTCAGTATGAAACTCTTTGATCCCTGTTGGGTACGGACAGCTGGATGTTAGCATTTGCATTGTGCCTAAGAGCCATCATGTAAAAAAGACACACACATAAAGGCTGGTTTTTTTTCATTATGCCTTTGAGCAGCACATCATTAACAAAACTTTGTCCAATTAGTTTATGCTGTGGAGCAAAATTCTACTATACCTTCTAAATTAGCAGAGAGGAAACTCATTTAAACCTTCCGTAAGTTTCAAGCTGGTATCTCTTAGGGTTTCTAACTTACAGGAATGTAATAACTGGCCTATTGTGCTATGCCCTAAAGCAACACAGCAGGGTTGAAACAGTATCTAATTAACCTCCTGCTAAACCTGAAATGTCAGGCAGGAATATCACCAAACCTAAAAGGTTTTTTAATACAGTAGACATGGATGAAACTAGTTGTTCTAGATTTTGAGTCAATTGCCCTGAAAGGTGACAAATCACTAAGGGATAGGTACTTTGCATTTAAAACCTAAGACTTTGCCAAAAGGGAAATCTAAGGTCATCTATAATTTCAACCTATGTTTGTAATGGTTAGACAGAGACTAGTACCTGAAAATTACATTTTGCTTTTTTTTTTTTTGTAAACTTGAATTAGTTTGCAAGTAAATTGGTTTTCTATTGGGAAGCTGTCATCACTGTCCAGAATGTGCACATGATGCTCATTCCAGTTCACGTAAACGTAGAAAGGAAAACATATTCACTTTGTGTAGCAATTCCAATTTGAACATTTTACTTATCTCCTTTATATTCTTGATACACAGCTGTTATACCTGGATATTATGCAGAAATTCATTAACAAATAAATTTCCCATATAGCTTAATAAAACAGAATCACAGGGAAAAAAAGCTTAGAAATTAAGATGCCCTCAGTGGGTCCATATGTTAAGTGAGCCAGTATGAAAAGCACCTCATATTATCTTGCACATATGCATCAGAGGATAGAGAACATAAACTTCAGTATTTTAATTGCTCGTGCTCAATATAATGCTGAAAAGATGATCATGCTTCATTAACGGAAGGGTTCTGGTCAGAGTCCAGTTACTCTATGAACATAGAGAGACGTGTACTCTACACCTGGAATAGTAGTTCCATTTTATGCTATTCGTGAACTATAACATTCTTGTTAGAATGCTTTTGTTGCTGTGTTAGCAGTGCAATGAAGAGAGAGAAAAGTGCACTAGAGGTTCAACTTCGAACATAAAGTTACCTCTCCGGGTAGCATTTTTTGCAGGGTTTGAGATTTTAACACAAGTTTGGCTAAATAACTGCATTCCTTCCATGCACTTTTACAAGCAGCAAACTCCAAATCCCTTCCTCAGAAAGCACAAACCATACCAGAAGCTCTCATGTTTCCCTCAAACTCTGTGCTCTGGGTTCTGGTACAACTCCTTGTTCCCTCCCCTCACTATAGTACCATACCTGTATTTTAATGTTTTTAGCTTAAATAGTAGGATGACCATATTTCTCAAAGAGAAAACAGGACACTGGGCTCCCCTCCCCACCACCATGGCTGACCCAAGCCACTCGCCCAAACCCCGCCCCGTGAGGCTGTCACTGGAATCCTGCCTGTCCCCTGCAGAAGGCTGTGGCTGATTGCTGGAACTCTGTTCACCTCCCCACCAACCCCGCCCAGCGAGCCCTGCCTGCCCCCGGCATGCTGGCACCCTACGTGCCCCTGCCAGAGCCTGCCTCCTCACTTGCATGGGGCTGGCATCATAGCTCATCCCCTCACACCTTCCTCTGCACCTTTTGACAAAAGTGGGCATTTGTCCTGTTTGCTCTTGCCAACTGATTAAGTCAGCAAGAGCGAATGGGACAAATGTCCACTTTTGCCAAAAAAGTTGGGATGACCAGGACAGGGATTAAAAAAGCTACTGTCCCAGCCAAAACGGGATGTATGGTCACCCTACTTACTCCATGACACTTAGGAACATAGGATTGGAAGGGACCTCCTGGGACACCAATTTCAGTCCCCTGTCATTGCAGGCAACCATGTCACATAATTGCATTCATACATTTATCAAACTCCATCTTAACATTAATTAAGTTGTTCCTTTTCCCCCTCCCCCACCAACTAGTCATACTGCCCTGCTGTTCCAAAACCTCACTCCTCTGGTGCTTAGAAACCTTGTAATTTCAAGATTAAATTTATTCATGGCCAGTTTATACTATTTGTTCGTGTGTTAACATTGTCCTTTCACTTAAATAGCTCCTCACCCTCCCTGCCGTTTACACTGTATTTATAGGGGGCAGTCATCTCCCCTCTCAGCCGTCAGTTTGCTAAGCTAAACAAGACAAGCTCTTTTATTTTCCCCATCCTAGTAGCCCTTCTCTGCACCTATTCTAGTATGAATTCATCTTTCTTGAATGAGGTGACCAGTATTGTACATGGTATTCCAGATAATATTTTATCAGTGCTTGTTACAATGGCATTAGTACTTCTCTATCTCTACTGGAAATACCTTGCCTTAGATATGCTAGGATTGTATTTGCCTTTTTCAAGCCACATCACACTGGTGGCTCAGAGTCATCTTTTGATTGACTAATACACCCAGCTCTTTTCCCTCTACTTCATTAACTCCCAGTTAACAGTGCATTCCTAAGCTCTGGGAATTAACCCCTAAAATCTCAATCTCTTGGTTGACTAGGTTTGGTCACCTTCTGGGCATCCATGTGGGTGGGGCTGTAGGAAGTGCACACCCCATCGGTGTTTGTAAGTCCTAAGGTCTAAGGAAACAGTGGGCAGGAGCTTGGACTAGGAGTGGTGTGGTGATGTGGGAGTCTATTTCCAGTTCTGCTTACTGGTCTGCTGTATGACCTTGGTCAATTCACTTTACCTCTTTGTGCCTTTTTTTCCACCTCCCAGCCTTTCTAATCTGCTGTGTAGGTTCTTACACCATTCTTATCTCTGTAGTATCTGAGCACCTCCCAGCAGTGCATTAAATGACATGACTAACATCTGTCCCATTTTGTTTGTTCTCTCATCCTCTTCCCAAGAGGAGAAATATGTATAGCTGAATGTCTTGTTTTGGTAGGGATTTTTTAATTTAAAAAAAAATCCATGTTACTAAGGGTTGGTCTACATTACCATGGTAAATCGCTCTAATTTACGCAACTTCAGTTACATGAATAACGTAACTGAAGTTGACATAGTTAGATCCACTTACTACGGAGCTTACATGGTGGCTACACTGCACTGTGTCAACGGGAGAGCGTCTCCCATTGATTTCCCTTATGCTTCTTGGGGCAGTGGAGTAAACAAATTGATGGGAGAGTGCTCTCCCATTGATTTAGCATGTCTTCACCAGACCCGCTAAATTAACACTCGCTGTATCAATTGCAGCAGAGTCTATCTACTGGTAAGTGTAGACATGCCCTAAGTATCTGTTAGAGAAGGCCAGGTCAAATTAGTATGCCTTGCATTTGGAGTGGAAGATGGTGAGATCTGTCCTGTCTATTCAGACTGTAAACTCCTCAGAGTGGGGATTATCTCTCACCGTGTGTTTGCACAATGCACATAGCAGAATGGGGTCCCCACTTTGTTTTGGGTCTCTAGGGCACTACTGTAATACTGCAACTAATAATATTTCTGATTCAGTCACATACCATATTATGAAGCTGTTGGATTACTTGAAAAGTTCTGCTTAATTTTAGGCTCTATCTAGTAAAATGCATGTGGGTCTCTGGGTTTAGCTCCTTCTAGTCATCTCAGTACCTACAGTAAATAAACTTTTACTATTTTTCTATGCATTAAAAGTTTTCATATCAGAAAATTAGAAAGATTAAAAGACAGCAGTTATTGTATGGTGTGTTACTTTCTATTTATCTGTATTGGCTCCAGATGCAAGATAAGTCCCCATCATTTTTGTAATGAACTTTGATCTTTGTGGTTTGCTATCAGAACAATTCTGATTTAGGACATTTTGTTGTTCTAACTAAAAATTAAAACTACATAGATTAAGCTACAGGCATGTGATATGGTATCACAAGGAAATCCGGATTAGCTTCTCATCTTGATTTCTTGTTCCTGGGAAGAGGCAAGAAGAGAAGTAAAGTTAGGATATTCTTCTGGTTGGCAGAGTTTGGGAGGAGATAGAGTCCTTGACCACTTCTGGTCAAATGAAAGTGCTCATTGACTGATTGCAGAAGGAAGCAACATCTAACATTACTGGAAGAGGGGAAAGGTTTTTGTCACACCATGTGATTTTTGAGGGAGGATTAGCATGACCTGGAAGGAGAAAATGGATGGATTTCAGAGATGTACCAACCAGGGCCGATTATGCCCCAAAGATCTGTATATAAGGGGAATCTTTATTGCACAGATCACATCCATGCTTCATGAAAATGGGAGGAGAAAGAGAGGAAGCAAAGAGAGGCAGCAACCTCCATGGCAGCATCTAGCTTTCCCGCAGATGAGGGCTAAGGGGGAAGAAGTGCTGATGGGGATGTCCCCTTCAGTGTCTTGTAGAATGTGGTAGAGAAAGTAATTCAGTGCCAGGTTGTATTATCTCTCCCCTGTATGTGATGACGATCCCTCATTAAGGATTGTCCTGGAGTAGCTACTGTCTGAGGAAGCCCCAACTCCACATCCAAACACACTGAAACTCAGCAGCTTGGCCCCAATTCCAGTTGTCATTTTTTAGTTCTACACCTCTCAGTTTGGGCTGCACCTGAAAGCAAAAATATCTAAAGCGGAGCCATTTTCTGGTATTTCCACCAATACTTCCAGTTTCTCACCCCTAGTAAACTTAAGGTAATCTATTCAGGTCTTCTCTGACAGGGACCTCTCAGAACCCCAAACCCTTTATGGTTTCTTCATCACTGGTAAAGACATAATCCTTTGTCACTGTTTCTGCTGGGATATGTCATACATCAAGTTGCACCGCTCTGGTTGCCAAAAATGACATGTGGCATGGCAGTCTGATAAAACAAATGGAACAGTAGCAAGGTGCACTTAAGAAACAGCACTTTCAGGGTTAATTTCTATTAATTATGTAAGGGTTTGCACATGTTGCCCCAAAAAGTTTGAAGTATTTTTATGAATCACGTAGAAGCTTTTAGAATTCCTAGATCTGTTTAAAAGTCATGGCAGCAGGCCAGCTGACTATAAGTCCCATATGAAGAAAGAACAAGAGACAGGAACAGAAGAACATTGCAACTTAGAAGATATTTAAAGCCTTGCTAAAACTAGCATTTCCTTGCCAAATTTGATAGGGTATAGCTAATTTTAGCAAGTTTATTTCCCTATAATCTCCCTCACCATCCAGAGTATCACATGCCTTCTAAAGAGAAAGATCTTTTTATTTTCCAGTCTGAGTTCACCCTCAGCCCACACCATAATGATGGAATACAATGTAAAGAGTCATAAAAGTTTACGAATGCCATATTTGTGACTAGCTGAGGTTTCCTTTAGAAAATTCTCATCACAGATTCCACTGTGCATGATTGATCCTAGCTGGAATTAAGGACAATCTGCAAGATATGTTCTAGTCTAGATAGATCCTTATAGTGTGCCCATCACAGTAATATCTGAGCTCCTTCCAATAGGACATTAAATGACATGACTTCTAAAAACTGACACATTTTCTCTCTTATTCTCATCCCGGGGGAGAAGCATATGCTATGGATTGTTTTGTAAATTTGTTTTTTGCATGCACGGGAGTGAGGTGGGATTCATTTTGTGATTTTTTTCCTTTTTAAATATACACATTGCTATGTGTATGTTAGAAGCTGCAAGATTAAAAAAATGCACCTCACATTTGGAGAAGAGATGGTGAGATTTGTGATGGTCCTTAGTTCTTGGGGGATTTTGTTCCAGAATTTTGGGTCAGCCTCTGTCTCCCACATAGATGAGTTTTACCCTTACTGCAGACAGTTCCATTGTGCCAGAGGAGAAAAGATGTTGGCCACAGTGTTCATCCCAAATCCTTAGATATTCCTTTTAGATATCTGGACCATGAAGCACCTTGAACATAAAGTGTAAGACCTTGAACTTGATTTAAAATGTTATGGGGAAACTAATGGAGAGAGCAAAAGACAGGCGTGACAAGCTCACACTAGCCTTTGTTGCTGAGGAGACACGCTGCAGCGTTTCTATACTTGTTGCAATTCTTAAGCACTGAAGCTTTCACACCCAGGTATACTGCATTACTGTAGCCCAGCTGAGAGGTAACAAAAGCATGAATAGCTGAGGCCAAGTCATCGTCTGCCAGGATGGGACAGAGTTTTCTAGCCACCCGGAGATGGTAGAAAGTGTAACTCACGAATGCTGCTAGGTGAGATCTTAGTGTGAGTGAGGAATCCAAAGTAATTATGTAATTATTCTCTGTTGCTTAGCCTGATCAAGTAAATTTAAGAGGCACAAAAACAGTGAAAGAGAGTATTGAAAAAAATCTGCCCACTAAACATGTGGTGTGGGCTAATCAGCAACCTCATCACTTTTCACAATTAATTTTACTATGGTACCCACTGAAAGAACACTGTGCCCATTTTCCTTAGCCTTGTGCCCTTATAGTTCAGAAAAGAAGAAGCAATTTTCACAGTGAGAACACTAGTGCATTTCAAACACATTTGACATTTCTGGGCCCATGTTGGTCACTCCCATCTTGCTGAAAAGTGAACCCACCACTTCTTTGTGACATTGGCAATATAACAACCCAAAAAAGAAATAGTGCTGCAAGTAGATGAAGCCATGTATTCCATGTAGGTGTGTATGAGCCCATCAAACTGGAGCCAGAGAACTTTGACTAGCAGTACCTGTAGGGATGCTGCTTACATCCTATGGCCCACTTCGGCTCAGAGGCCCTCGTATGATTGGCAGTCCCCTTCAGATCTGGCAAGTGAAGCAATACCACAGCTCACACAGCCCATGCCGCAGACCATGGAGTTGAGGCCATTGCTGGACCCAAAGGCCTCCTCGATGCTGGTGCATCCTTTGCCACCATTGTTGTCTTGGTAAGAGATCCCATTGTCAAGTTCAGTGCTGGCTTGGTGCCAATGCCTCTGCCTGTACCAGGTGGGAGTGTCTCACATGCAATACCGCCAGTGCTGATTCCCCATTTCTCTTTGGCACTGATGCTGCCCCCTCAGTGGGTGTCAGATGTGTCTGACTTGTTGTTTACCCCATTGGGGCTGGCTCCCCCATTGTCAGAGAACCTCCAGGGCTCCTCAAGATCCAGGTCAGGGTTGTCATTTCCCTCCTCATCAGATAGGTGCCAGAGATTGCCCTAGTACCAAGATCAGCATCTGTCCCACAGTCAGGATAAGGGTGTGACGGGATCCCCCCGGGATGCAGCCTGGGAGTGTGGGACCGCTGTACTCGCTGAACTCTCTCCAGCCTGGGTTGTCTCTCACAATGCCTTGCTAGTGACCAGCAGGAAGCCCCTCCAGGCACTGTGATCACTCAGCACAAAACCATGTGGAGTCCCACACACCCAGCTAGATTGCATGAATGATCCCAGAGCCACTCATGAATTACACAGAGAAAGGCACCAGAGCCAAATCCCTGCAGCTGTCATCACTGTACCTCAGGAATATACTGAGCAGTGCAAATTTATTAATTGGTTCACCACTTCAACAGTGGAAAGTGGACATGCACCAGCCTTTGCAAAACCTGAGCAGATTTGCCCCACACTTCAGACAAACTTACTGGTAAAGATAAAGAATTAAACAAGTTTATTGACTATAAAAGGTAGATTTTAAGTGATATTAAGTGATAGGCAAAAAGTGAGAGTTAGTTACCAAAAGAAATAAAATACAAGCATGCAGTCTAAACTCTCAACCCTATTAGACTGGGCAACATCTAGATTAAGCAGTTTTTCTCGTCCCACTGGATATTGCAGTCCTTAATGTACAGATTTGTTCCTTAAACCTGGGCCAATCTCCTCTGCTGGAGTCTTGTCTTTTACTCAGAGTCTTAGTTGCTTGCAGCATAGGTGGGAGCTGGAGAAGGGCCCAATATGTGTCCAGTCTTTCTGTTTTATACTCTCAGTCTATGTGCTTGGAAAACACAAGTCCAGGCATGTACGGAGGGCATTGTTGAGTTTCCCGGCAAGGTTGAGCAATTCCTCTGGTGTGGCCTCATGCAGGTGAGTCATTGAATTGTAGCTCCCTTGCTGGACAATGGTTGTTGATGTGTTGTTTGAAACCCAGCCCGGGTGTTGGTTATTTTCCTTGCTGTTGCCTCTAGGGAGCTAATGTCTGTCTGATTCCTCAATTTACAGCATGTTATAGTGACCACCATACAACACAATTCTCATAAGTTCATATGCATTAATGATATACATATATGGATAGAGAAATGACTTTCAGCAGATCATAACCTTTCCCCTGACACCTTACAAGGCATGCTTTATATGTAAGATCACAATTACATAAAAATAAAAATACAGGAATTGATTTTGATAAAGAAATGAAAGTGTGTTTAATATAAACACAGATTCCAAGAGCAAGAAAAAGTCATACTCAAGCTAACAACCCAGCTCTTGAACAAACAAGTATAAAGGCCAACCTCAGAAACCTAACTTCCGATGACTATGTAGATGTTCTTCATATAAACTTGTTGTGTTCTCTCTGAGTGCCTGATTAGGCCTTCGGTTCTCAGCTCTGTTTCATTACTCCACCTTGTACACCTGCATAAGAACTAAGCATATTAACTCCTTGCTGTCTGGAAAAAAGATGGTGTCACTGCACCTGACACACATGATTGACTAGAGTCTATTTTATCTCAGTTGGAGGGAAAAAAGGCAGCAGCACAGAGGTATTGGCAAGCCCAACTAACAAAGGCTCTCCACTTCTTTCAGCATGGGTATGAGCAGAGCTAAAGAAGGAACTTAAAGTAGGGAGTCAGGAGGTGCAAACCATTAGTTTCTTCTGCATTTCATTCACCTTTTTGATTATTGTGTTCCCAAGCAAGAACGAGACACCAACATACTGGAAGCACGTTTGAGGGTAGCCAGACGAGTTGCCTTCCTTGCTGGTCCTGCTACTAGCAGCTCAGTGAGAGTAAATTTGGCAGTGAATTGTTTTCTCACCATCAAGTTTCCATGATAAACTAAAATGAAACAGTACTTCATGAACTGAGAGCTGGCAGGGGATGTGGGCCTCCCAAAAAGAGAGGCTCCTGCAAGCTACTTTCATTGCTCATGTGTCAGGTGAGTCTTGCATTCAATGGTACTTGCATCAAAAGTGAAGCAGAATGCCATTGTTCTTTTCAGCCTCACACTGGATGTATTCTTTCGGTTTTTTTATCATCCAGGATTTTAGATTCATGTCGACAAGTTTATTGTAGCACAATGAGAAATTAAATGTCACTTTTCCAGATTGGGTTATGATTGTCTAGGAGTGCTGAACAATGACTAAGATAAAAGTGACTACAAAATCTATAACTGGCTAAATTCATCACCATTTTGCCCAATGGAAGTACCCTAGATATTAATTTCATTTATTAAGACTAAGTGAATAGAGGTCAAGGACTCAAAGGACATTGGAGCTTATTAAGCACCATACACAGTGCCAAGTTTTGAATAGTAATTTTGATTCTAACCCTTCATTGGAATAAATGGGAAATAGCTTCATGAAAATTGACTGAAAACCTCTGTAGCATTGCCTGCTGTTTAATTACTAAAACATGGGTCTTCAGTGTACTGAAACTCAAACCTTAATCGAGCTCTCTTTGTAAGAAATTTTTAATTATAAAGATGGGATATCTAGGAGGATTTGCTTAAGGGAGCTGTGATTTGAGACTATCTTTGTTTTTTGTAGTGAAAGTTGGAGGTACCTGGGTTGTGAGAAGAAGGTGCCATTCATTCCTGTGCAGAGTCCACGCAAAACTCATTCTGCACACTTATGCTCCATGGTAAGGTCTTAGGGTATGTCTACACTACAAGACTATTTCAAATCAACTTAAGTCAAATTTGTGGAATCGACCTTATGAAGTCGAATTTGTGTATTCACACTAAATACACTAATTCGACTGTGTGAGTCCACAGTAACGGGGCAAACATCGACTTTGGAAGCGGTGCACTGTGGGAAGCTATCCCACAGTTCCCGCACTCCCCGCTGCCCATTGGAATTCTGGGATTTCCCCCCAATGCATGCTGGGGGGGAAAACTGTGTCGAGGGTGGTCCTTGGTAACTGTCAGCATTCAACCGTCACTCCCGCCGGCAGGAAATCAGTTTGCGCACTTTTCCTGTTATAAGTAACAGCGCAGATGCCACAGCACTCCACTGCGATCATGGAGCCTGCTGCGATCATCGCTGCACTTATGGCCATTGTCAACTCCTCGCACCTTATCGTACACCTCTTCAACAGTCAGATGCTGAGAAATCGGGCGAGGAGGCAACGGCAGCGCAGTGAGGACATGAAGTCTCAGACTGGCACAGACCTGTCAGAAAGCACGGGACGCCGCGCTGTGGAGATCATGGTGGCACTGGGTCATGTTCATGCTATGGGACGGCGATTCTCGGCCCGGGAAACAAGCACGGACTGGTGGGACCGCATAGTGCTGCAGGTCTGCGATGAATCACAGTGGCTGCTAAACTTCAGGAGGCGTAAGGGCACTTTCCTTGAACTGTGTGACTTGCTGTCCCCTGCCCTGAAGCGCAAGGACACCAGGATGCGAGCTGCCCTGACAGTGCAGAAACGAGTGGCCATAGCCCTCTGGAAACTTGCCACGCCAGACAGCTACCGGTCAGTAACGAACCACTTTGGTGTGGGCAAATCTACCATGGGGGTTCCTGTGATGCAAGTAGCCAGCGCAATCGTTGAACTCCTGCTCTCGAAGGTAGTGACCCTGGGAAACGTCCAGGTCATCATAGCTGGCTTCGCCACGATGGGATTCCCAAACTGCGGTGGGGCTATAGATGGGACTCACATCCCTATCCTGGGACCGGACCACCAGGCCAGCCAGTACATTAACCGAAAGGGCTACTTTTCAATGGTGCTGCAAGCACTGGTGGACCATAGGGGATGCTTTACCAACATCAACATTGGGTGGCCAGGCAAGGTTCATGACGCGCGTGTGTTCAGGAACTCTGGTCTGTTTAAATGCCTCCAGGCAGGTAGTTTCTTCCCGGACCACAAAATAACTGTTGGGGATGTGCAGATGCCTACAGTGATCCTCGGGGACCCAGCCTACCCGCTAATGCCCTGGCTCATGAAGCCCTATACAGGCGCCTTGGACAGTGAGAAGGAACTCTTCAACTACCGGCTGAGCAAGTGCAGAATGGTGGTGGAGTGTGCTTTCGGACGTCTCAAGGGGAGATGGCGGAGCTTACTGACTCACTCGGATCTCAGCGAAAACAATATCCCCATTGTTATTGCAGCTTGCTGTGTGCTCCACAATCTCTGTGAGAGCAAGGGGGAGACCTTTATGGCAGGATGGGAGGTTGAGGCAAATCGCCTGGCTGCAGATTACGCTCAGCCAGACACCCGTGCCATTAGAAGATCCCAGCGGGAAGCGCTGTGCATCCGGGAGGCTTTGAAAGCTAGGTTCCTCAGAGAGCAGGGTAACCTATGACTGTCCAGTTGCTTTACAGAGAAGCTGAACCTGCCCCTGTTTCTTTACCCATTTACTGTTGACTCTCCTCTGCAGTCTCATACCCCGTTTGCCCCCTTCCAACACACGTGTAAAAATAAAGGTAATGGAGCATTGTTATTTAAAAACCTTTTCTTTAATAATGATTTCGCGTCAAAGGGTTGAAACAGGGACGCGGACTGTGGTGGGTAGGGTGTGCAGTGATGTAGAGACCGCTTCTAGACTCTAGGAATGATAGCCTACTGCTCCTACAGCGGTCTCTGGGGGGAGGACGGTTACAGGTGGGTGTGCAGGAAGGGGTGAGGGGTGTAGGCTTTGGGACGGAGTTTGGGTGCAGCCTCAGGGCTGGGGGTGGGGGCGTAGGAAGGGGTGAGGGGTGTGTGGGAAGGGGGAGGAGGCGTAGGGGGTTGCTGGCTGGGGCTGGGGCTGAGGGTTTGGGGCATTGTGGAGGCTTAGGGCAACGGTAGAAGGGCAGGGTGATGGCAACCTGCCTTGCCATTTGTGGATGGCAGGCGCTAGTACCCTGGGGCAGCAGGCAGCATTTGTGCCGGTAGCCGCTCTACTGTCAGGTAGGGACGCAGCGCGGGGGTGGGAGGGGGAGACGACACGCCGGGGGAGGGGTGGCAGGTTGGCGCTGGGACCTGCTCCAGGCAGGGAATTGACGGGGCGGGGGGAGACCCGCGTGGGCCAGGGCCCGATCCAGGCTGGGCCGGGGGAGAGACCCACCTCCAAGTATACCTGGAGCAGGGCACCTGCCGCCTATGAACAGAACATTAAAAACACCTCACAGACAGACCAGGGTGCCTAGTGACTGTACTCAGTGAGTAACCTGCTGTTGATCCTGCCCCCATGTCTGTACCCTGTTCATGGTGACTGTCCTATGCAATTACCAAACCCCTCTCCCCCCTTCACAGAAAGTCTTCAGCAAACAAACATGACAGAAACAGTAATTAATAGCAAACTACTTTTAATACTCGACAACACAGTAAAGGTGAGAACTTTTCAAAATCTACGGACTGAGAACTTTTGGGTAATTTAGCAGTCCGCTGTGGTGCAGTGACAGTTTTCACGGCCCTTGATACCCCTCCTTCTTGTTATTCTGGGAGAGGTGGGTATTGGAGTGTGTGGCGGGGGAGGGCGGTTGCAGACACAGTGCAGGGGAGCTCTGTCCTCCTGCCTGCGGTCCTGCAGAACGTCAACAAGGTGCCTGAGCGTGTCCGTTTGCTCCCTCAGTAGTCCAAGCAGCGTTTGAGTCGCCTGCTGGTCCTCCTGACGCCATCTGTCCTCCCGTTCGCTGTGTGAGCGCTGCTGCTGTGTGAGGTTCTCCCTCCACTGGCTCTGCTGGTCCGCTTCTGCTCTGGAGCAGCCCATAAGTTCTGCAAACATCTTGTCCCGGGTCCTTTTCTTACGATGCCTAATCTGCGCCAGCCTCTGTGAGGAGCATGGTGGAGCAGGTCGGGATACTGTTGCAGCTGTGTGAGGGGGAAAAGGGAGTGAATTGCTTACAAAGATGCCTTTTCTTAAAAATGAAACATAGTCTACTCATTGCCTGTGAACCAGACCATGGACGGCACCTATCTCCTGAGCACTCACTCAGGGAAAGTTCGATTTATCTGCATTCGCTTTCATTGCCTGGGGTATTGCACTGCAGACCAGAGAAGCGGGGCAGGAAAGCTGAATCCGTGGAGCAGCCAGGCATGGTAAGCCAAAGGCTTTTGGCTGCTTAAAAGTCAATGTCCAGCTCTGTCCTCTTGCTGCAGGCAATCCTGAAAGCATAAACTCTGCCCCTGTTCCACCCCCTCGCGGTTTTCCCTTGGAAAATATCCCTGTAAGCTGCCACTCTGTAGCCTCCAGCACGTGGCTCTAAAGTGACGCTTCTTGCTGTTCTAAGGAACAGTGAAGCACTACCAATAGTAATAGTACACAAATCACTCTACTTCCATGCAGCAGTCTGCGCGCGAGATCACCCTGAGGAGGGTATCACGGAGAGACAGGGAGTGCATGCTGAATGAAAGCCAGCACAAGCCAGGGCCCTATGCTGCGATGCTCGTCAAGGCACTGGTCCTGGAGTACCAGCTGAGAGCGTGGCACGGAAAAGTGTGCTACCTCGGAGCACCCAATAAGCCAGCTCTCCCCAGGAACCTCCTCCATAGGCTTTTCGACTACCTCCAGGAGAGCTTCGTGGAGATCTCCGCGGAAGATTCCTGTTCCATTCCCCTGCATGTAGACCTTCTGTTCACCTAGTCTATTTTCCTGTTCCATTAATAATAAAAGTTTACATGTTTAAAGCACTTACCGACTGATCCTTCTCCTGATTCAGGGTCCGTGGTAACGACTGCGGAGGGTTGGTAGGGGATCTCAGTGAGGGTGATGAAGAGATCCTGGCTGTCGGGGAAATCAGCGTTGTAAGCGCTGTCGACTGCCTCCCCCTCCTCATCTCCTTCCTCATCTTCCCCATCTGCGAACGTCAATGAGGAACTGGCCGTCGACACTATCCCTTCGTCAGAGTCCACGCACACTGGTGGGGCAGTGGTGGCAGACCCACCGAGAATGGCATGCAGTGCCTCGTAGAAGCGGCATGTCTGGGGCTGGGCTCCGGAGCGTCCGTTTGCCGCTTTGATTTTATGGTAGCCTTGTCTCAGCTCCTTGACTTTCACACGGCACTGCATTGCATCCCGGCTGTATCCTCTGTCTGTCATGGCTTTGGAGACCTTCTCGTAGGTCTTCGCATTCTGTTTGTTGGAGTGCAGCTCCAAAAGCACAGACTCGTCGCCCCACACACCGATCAGATCCAAGACTTCCTGGTCAGTCCATGCTGGGGACCTCTTTCTATTCTGGGATTGCCTCAACTCCTCTGCTGGAGAGCTCTGCATCGTTGCCGGTGCTGCTGAGCTCGCCCCGATGTCCAACCAGGACATGAGATTCAAAGTGCCCAGACAGGAAAAGGAATTCAAATTTTCCCAGGTCGTTTCCTGTGTGGCTGGTCAGAGCATCCAAGCTCGTACTGCTGTCCAGAGCGTCAACAGAGTGGTGCAGTGTGGGATAGCTCCCGGAGCTACTAAGTTCGATTTGCATCCACACCTAGCCTAATTCGACATGGCCATGTCGAATTTAGCGCTACTCCCCTCGTCGGGGAGGAGTACAGAATTCGAACTAAAGAGCCCTCTATGTCGAATTAAATGGCTTCCTGGTGTGGACAGGCGCGCGGTTAATTCGAATTAACGCTGCTAAATTCGAATTAAAGTCCTAGTGTAGACTAGGCCTTAAACAGCATAAAGGTCTTGTGTGGGTTCTCTGTATTGGGGTGAATAAAATGGCGCAAATTTTGGCCCAAATTTCCTATTAGTGTAAAATAGTGCTGCTCTGTTGGGTTCTGCTGAGAATTTGGGCCCTAGGGTCTGGATCCACACAATCGTAAGCATTGTGATGCTGACCATTGCCTAAAGGCGCCTTAAAAATCACTGGAATCCACAAAGCCTGAGTTGGGCGTGCAGGCGCTATATACAATGCACAGGGAGAGAGAGGCCCCTATGAATGGGATCTACAAAAAATAGCACACTAGGCAGGGAGCCAGCTAAACTACAAATCTGACAGATGGCAACAAGAGGGGGGGTATCTTAAGCCCCACCGCTTTCAGGGAGGGACTATAGAATCATTTTCACCCTTTTTCTGGCTCAATTAATATATATTACAAAGCAGAACAGCTTCAACAGGAGAGTTGCATCAGAATAGCCCACAGGCCTGTGGTTAGGATGTTTGCCTGGGAGGTAGGAAACCCCTGTTCCAATCCTTTCTCCTTATCAGGCATGGGGCGGGGGGGAAATTGGACCAGAGTCACCCTCATCCAGGTGAGTTCCCAAACCACAGGGCTAAAGGCTGGTTATAAAAGAGTGGCTTTATCCTTCTCCCTGTTTTGTGTGGAGTTAGGCAGGCGCCTAAGTCATTCTTGCAAGAACCACCTTAGGTGTCTAAGCTATCTGACTCCAGGAGACAGTTTCCAGCTGTGGATTGCAAGCAGAGATAGGCATCAGCCCAGATTTAGGTGCTGAAGGCCAGATCTTTACATATATTTAGGCATCTAGTGGGAATTTCAAAACATCTAGTTAGTTAGTTGTTCTGAATGGGTGTTAGTTTGACTAACACCCATTCAAATCAATGCGTTTTAGCCTAGGTACTTCTGAAGATCCCATTAGGCGCCTAAATAGCTTTAAAAATCTGGCTCTGAGCATTATAATGTCTAAGGCCCTTTGTGAATCCAGGCCTAGATTCTTAAGGGGTTGTTAAGTGACACCTAGGACCTTGCACCCTCTGCACAGCTCATATATAGAGGACAGTAACTATTTCTCTTCATGAAACCCTGAGCTTTCTCCCCAAAAATCATTTTAACAGCCAAGCCTTTATACTGAACTTTTCTACATTGTTATGGAAAAGAGGGAATGACACTGTATATAGCTGTAAAGGGAATAGCAAATGCTTTGAGGCTAAAAGTAATAGGAGGTCTTCAAAGGTGTATGCAAAACTTACATGAAAATTGAATTAAGCCCAGAAATGTGTGCTGAATGTCTCTCTTAACTAGTCTCTAGGAGTGTGTGGGACCAATGGGATCAGTGAACTCACAAAATGATGTAATTCAGCAGACAGTATCAGACAATTGAACAGAAGTGAGGAAATAATTGTTTAAAAAGTTAATTATCAATTTATGTGTGTTCCAAGTCAGCCATACTCTGTTACTGTGGGAATTATTTTTATTAATTAGTCAACAATATGCTAGTTTCTTTACAGACAGGTCAGGTGACAAGGGCCCTGTACCCATTCAGCACATTATTTTCTTGACTAGTTCAATTTTCATGTTAATTGTGCAGTTCACCTTTAAACTTTTGAGCTGTTAGCTCACGTTGAAGCTGTTAGGATTCTCTTTGATTCATTCCTGGAAACTGTCCTAGTGACCTCTGTAAGTCAAATGAAAAGGGGGAAATATTGCACAGCATTTCATGGGACAAAAAGAATTTGAAATTACATCTGTTGTTGCCTGTTGTGCTTACTTTGGGATTTTGTCACATTTTGACAACACTGCCTTTTCTCTGGTGGTAAACAAGTTCATAATCATTATTCCCTATTTTTGACAGACAGAGTAACACCTGCAAGCCCGGGGCCCTTACACCACATTGGACAGACTCTAAGGGCTAGTCTGCACTTACCTGCTGGGTCGACGCGGTGAGTTCGACTTCTTGGAGTTCGAACTATCGCGTCTAATCTGGACGCGATAGTTCGAACTCCCCACGCGCTCCGGTCGACTCCGGTACTCCACCACTGCAAACGGCGGTGGCGGAGTCGACCTTGGAGCCGCGGACTTCAATCCCACGGCGTCTGGACAGGTAAGTAGTTCGAACTAGGGTACTTCGAGTTCAGCTACGCTATTCACGTAGCTGAATTTGCATACCCTAGTTCGACCCCCGCCCTTAGTGTAGACCTGCCCTAAGATCAACCATTATGCTGTCTTTACTTATCAGTTATGTGAACTGTGCCTATGCTCTATGGGTGATATTCTGCCCAGTGGAGCATTCTGTTTGTTGAAATGAGCTATTCTCTCCCTATTGATTGAAATATGCCACTACAGATGTGGGGTTTGTTTAGGTCAAAGCTGTTCTGTCCATGACATAGTCAGATTATTACCAAGGATTTGTAAACAGCCCTTTTGCCTTCAATTCATATAGGGTTTTTTTTTCTGTAATCATCCCCACTTCTCCTGTATATAGAATGTCCAATATTAAAAAGCAGTAAATATATGCAATTGTGTTCGTGTTTACAGATCCCACACAGAGACTAACAAAGAGAAGGAACAATACGGCGCCAACACGGCCCTGCCCCTCAGCAGTGGCAAAGCATGCTTCAAGTGCAGGATCTGCTTAAAAGGATACTCAGTCAGGGGTATAGTGTGATAATAAACTTACTTGAAAGGGTCATGTAGAAGTATTACAGACAAAGGAAAGGTAGGATTCATCTGTTTTAAAGTATTCCTGAGATTATGTGGTGGAACACATAAAAAATTGGTGATGGTGCTATATAGAGCATTAATAAGATCAGCCATATATTATGGTATCAAGCCTTTAGTTCTGCATTCGGAGAGGAACTTAAAAAGTTAGTCAATTGAAGCTCAAGCACTACAAACTGAATGTGGTGCATTTCTTAATAACACAATGTCTAATGCAGATAGCTACTAACTAGAGCAATGCCTATTGATTTAAGGATGAAAATGTTAGATTGACACTTTGGGCTAAAGTTAAGGGAAATGGCACAGATAAGAATACTGGACAAATATATGAGGAATGTTGGGAATTAATTGGACTAAATGTAGCCTGACACAGTAAACTCCACATGCTCTTAGGGTTAAAGTCTAGGTAAAAGAGTTAAGTGAAAAGGAAGGATTAGAAGAGATTAAAATCTGTAGCTATGAGGTAGAACATTTATACTTGGAAAATCATCTCTCTGAATGTGGACTTAGAATTATCTAATAAAGTAAGGGGAAAGAAAGAGTCATCCTATATGACAGATAAAGTTTGAGTTTATACATGCTAAATGGAGTCACCATTGCTGAATATATACTGACAAATCTAAAGATGAAAAATCAGGTAGAGTGGGGATAGCAGTTTGCATCCTTGAGATTGGAGTGAAGAAATCTAAAAGAATATCTAATTTTGTAGCCATCATGACAGCTGAATTGATAGGAATAATGTGCAGATGACTGCAGCTGTTATCTTTTTGGATTCGTTATCAGGTATACTGGCAATTAAAAAGAGTAGCTCAAAGCAGGAGTGACCTAATGAATGAAGTATCAGAGGGGTAGCCATGTTAGTCTGGATCTGTAAAAGCAGCAAAGAGTCCTGTGGCACCTTATAGACTAATAGACATTTTGGAGCATGAGCTTTCGTGGGTGAATACCCACTTCGTCGGATGCATGTAGTGGAAATCTCCAGGGGCAGGTATATATATGCAAGCAAGAAGCAGGCTAGAGATAACGAGGTTAGTTCAATCAGGGAGGATGAGGCCCTCTTCTGGCTTCCCCACTTTGGACAGCCTCTCACTCACTCACCCTCCGCCCCCCATTTCCTCCTCCTCCTCTTTCTCTTATGCTTCCTCCTCCTCTTCCTCTTCTGCTTTACAACAAAGCATATAGGAATATAGTATGTGGTAGTTACACACACAGTAGATGAGAGCTTTGTTGTAAAGCAGCTGATGTGTGAAAACCAAGGGAGGAGAAACTGGTTTTGTAGTTGGCTAGCCATTCACAGTCTTTGTTTAATCCTGAGCTGATGGTGTCAAATTTGCAGATGAACTGAAGCTCAGCAGTTTCTCTTTGAAGTCTGGTCCTGAAGTTTTTTTGCTGCAGGATGGCCACCTTAAGATCTGCTATGGTGCGGCCAGGGAGGTTGAAGGGTTCTCCTACAGGTTTTTGTATATTGCCATTCCTAATATCTGATCTGTGTCCATTTATCCTTTTCCATAGAGAGAAAAAGGAAAAGGACAACAGTTAGTATGCTCAGGCATGAACATAGCACTAGCATGTATTCCTGGGATACCTGGAAATGAAATGGCAGGTAAAAAAAGCAAAAAATGCATTAAAAATGAAGAAATTGATATAAAGATTCCTTTGAGTAAGCAGAAACGTAAGTTTAGTTTAAAAAGGATTTAAAAGGGAATGGCAAGAACTAGGAACCAAGGAGACAAGGGGGAGGACAAGTCTGTGAAGTATGCCCCAAAATAGAGGATAATGAACCACTCCAGTACTAATGTTTAGACTGTTAGCTGGTCACTGTGTTTGAATAATAATTTATATTTATTGAATAGATCCAAAAATGGGTTATATAATCCCTGTAAGGTTAAAGAAACGGTTGATCATCTGATATGGGAATGCAAGGAATGTTCCCAGTGGGGGAAAAAGGTCTCTTTATAAAGAATTTAGATGCTTTGAGATGACAGAATATATTATGAGGAGTTTAATGAAAATATTGGAAAAGTGGGGTAACATTTAAAAAGTTCTCTTTTAAAAGGAAATAGTGTGGTAAAAATGTAGTGGCATAAATTTATGAGGAATATAGTATGTGGTAGTTACACACACAGTAGATGAGAGCTTTGTTGTAAAGCATAAGAGGAAGAGGAGGAGGAAGCATAAGAGAAAGAGGAGAAGGAGGAAATGCGGGGCGGAGGGAGAGTGAGTGAGAGGCTGGCCAAAGTGGGGAAGCCAGTTTGCAACTTCTGGAGGTGAAGCAATCTACAGGAGAAGGTATGTCTGTGGGTAAGACCCATGTGGAAGGGTACAGGCTAGGACTGCCAATTCTGGAGGTTTCATCACATGACATAATATTTAATTGAATGTTAATCTTTAATTCCTGGATCCTAGTTGGGGCGGGACCCTCTTCCCCCACCCTCCCCCCCACGCTGAGGGAAAGTAACTTGACATTAGGAAGAGAGCTGGGGAATGCTTATTTGACTGTCTGAGCTGCTGAGACTGATTGGGAACTCCCTGCTGTGGGGGACTAAGGACCTGTGATCATGCTCCAAGGTTGAAAGAGCAGGGAGGTAGGAAGTGGTCCTGGGGAGGCTGGTCAGATGCGTTAGGAAGAGGAAAACCAACACTCCATGCCCCTCCCCCATGGGCCCTGAGTTGAGACTCAGTAAAGAGGGAGCTCCAGGGTTCTCCAGCCTTCCCCTTTGCCCGAGGACTTTGAGGGTACAAAGACTCTCTAGTCATGGCCTACCCACTAGGCCTGCCAGCCCATGAGTGAAACCCTCTACCGCACTATTGCATTGGGATTACTATTAAACTTTTTTTGATATTCCAAGAAGCGGTAAAAGGCCCAAAATATAGAGACGAATGGCATGGATTTCACAAAAATATTTTAGTGTAGTCATAATCTGCTAAGTACTTGATAAAATTCTTGTATCCTAGAGGCAATATCTATCTGAGACAAGGAGATCTCTGAAAGAATATTATAAAGTGTCCTTGGGTCATTAGGAAATGAATCCATTTGTCCTGAGTAATAGTTTTCCATTCTCTGGAAGAAATACAATTCTTCCTCCTAGAAGACTATCCCAAAGGGGAAGGCATTAAAAAGTATTCTTATGGATCATACTGCCCCATCTAGCTGAGTATTCCACTCCATTTCTGAATGAGACAAATGGGACTTGTATGTAAAATAACCTCATTTCTACCTGCATGATAACATATCCCTTGAATCTGGCAGGTTTTTGGAATTTTCCTTCTTTGTGCCAAGTAAAAGAGATTTTTGTTCAGTTCTCTGAAACTAAATCTCAATCTAAATGCCTCTGCCCCTTAAAATGAGGAACTGTGAAGTGCAGCTTTGAAACAAAGCCCCTGAAATAAATCCTTAGGTGTGCTAGAGCCATGCTTGATGCACCAGAGAAAGGGGAAGATGATCCCACTATCTTTTCTGGAGACAACTAATGGTCCATTCAACCCTAGTTCAAATAACAGCTGGTGGCTCATATGCCTTTGAGGATTGCTGGAGCATAAATCACACTGACCATGGACCCTCCCTCCACTGTGGAGGCCAGGAGTGAATGGTGTAGAATGAGCTATGCTGACTTTATAACTCTCAAGGACTGCCCCTTTTGAAGAGATTCCTGAACTGGCTTTTTAGCACATCTTTCTGTCAATGTTGCACCACCACAGAAGAGCAAAGAATTGAGAATCTTCCTCCTGTGTTCCAAAGTTTCACCCAAGTACATTTATAATGCTATTATAACTTCTAGTTTGGAAAAGAAGAGTAATTAAGTCAAAGAAAGCTGGCACCGAGAGAGAGAGAGAGCGAGCCACCTCAGGATTTATCAATATAAGAGGCTAATAGTACTTTGTGCCATAGAGTATGCTTCATATCCTTTTCATAGCAACTCTTATTATGTGACCAATTGGCTTCTTTAAAGATGCATTCCTTGCTACATGAAACAAAGTTTTGTATGCATCTAGCCAGAACTGGAGCCATTGTGACCGCAACTTTGCTCACTTGCTGGCTAACTTTCAATAGTTGGTATAATGTGTATCTATAGGCTCTGGAGAAGTATTACTATAGGCGGAAGTCTGGGGGAATGAATAAATAAATACCAGAGTAAAGTGATACCAAAATTATCCTTTTCAGGAAATAAAGCCTTTTAAGAACTATCAAGTTTTGAAACTGGAGTAAAATGACCCAGAGTCCCAGAGGTTTGCTTGCAGAAATTCTTATGAGGCACCGCACAGTGTACAAAAAGTGTAAGACTAGACCTCTTTCTGTAAAGAATTAGCTGAGCTGGAGGATAAAAGCTACTTCTGCAGTTTTACTGTTGAACTTTTCTTAATGGAAGGGACTGGATTTAGGGTTTGAGAATACTTCTGAAGATAAAACATGCTTGGGTCTAAAGAGCTTACTCTTATGTGCCTGCTGAGGAAGCACTTGGATGATAGCTTGTGATTTAGCAAACTATGTGCTATTTAACAGCAAATTTCAGTTACTTAATATAAGCTAAGAGGAAGGGTCTGACTGAACAGTTATAATCAGAAATAATTTCATTTTTTGCTGTTACTTTTCCTTTGTGTCCACTGGGCTACCTGCCTGCACCTGCAAATCATATATAGGTAGTTAAACTTCTAACTGCTGATATTGTGGGCATAATGATTTGCAGAGGCAAAATTACAATCCTACAAAGCTGACAAAAATTAGGCCCTAAATAAATGCTAATTAGTTCTTGTAAATAGGAATAGGGTGGGAGGTTGGTCTTTTTTCTCACATAATACCTAGGGAAGTGACAATTTCAAATAGTGGGATGTGGGCTTTTGTTACTTTCTTTTTTGAACACTTACCACACAACATTTGCCAAGAGGAGCTGAATTATTTTTCTAACGACTGCAAACCACAAAATAGTGGATTTCCCTTAAAACTCTTCTACCTATCTTAATCTTTCATCTGTGATGCACAGTAAAAGTAACTAGGTTTAACTAAGGAGAGCAGCTGGCTCTATAGAATTGTTAAGAATTGTCCATAAATGAAACAATTCCTAAAAGATGTATATCACTAGTCATATTAAATCAGACCTTTTGTTTATGCTGTGTTACATGCAAGCTTCCATTTTAAAGGAGTTGCATCTGCTTGCACCAGGGAAAATGCACACCTCATCAAGTGGTGCATAGGTCATGTGCTGACCCTCTGCAAATACATGAATTTCACCTGGTTTGAATTTGGCCCATCAGGGCTCTCATATAAGGGAATTTCATTTCCTGACACAGGAATTCCAAGGAAATTTAGGGTATGTCCACAAAGGACACCCAGGAAAGTTGAGTAATCAACTAAAGGTGGGAAATCAATGTGCATAAATTAAAGTATGTTTAATCCTCTCTCTATCAAGGATACTTTCATTCAGGAATAAAGTGGTCTGTGTTCACTGTAATTTATATTGGTATAATGATATCACTCAGGGGTGTGAAAAACCCACATCCCTGAGTGATGCGTTTATACAGACCTAATCCCCGGCATAGACAGCGCTACATTGACAGGAGGGTTTTTCCCTTCAACATAGCTACCATCTCTCATGGAGATGGATTAACTAGGTTTAGTAGTGTCTTCACTGAAGCACTACAGTGGTGCAGCATTTTAAGTATAGACCTGCCCTTAATCCCCTTTACCTGGGGTGTGTCTACACTGCAATCACAAGGTGTGCTTGCTGTTCATGTATACACACCTGAGCTAGCTTAAATCTAGCTAGTTTGGTTAGCAGTAGCAGTGAAGCTGCAGCAGGGCAGGCTACACAAGCCCACCCAGAATCCTGGATAATTGCTTTGCTGGCTAGCCTGCACTGAAGCCCATGCTCCTGCAGCTTCACTGCTCCAGTACTCAAGCTACCTAGATTAAAGCTAGCTAGGGTATGTATACATGAGCTGTTACCACACCCTGCTATTGTAGTGTAAACATAGCCTTGTGAGCCCAAATTTATGCTGTTTTCTCATGCCCTAGTGGTAATAACCCCTAGGAGAGAAAGTGGCCCATATTTGCTATTGCATCAAATAAATTGTCTTCTTTAAATATCTGCTTTTAATTTACTTTGGTTATCAATACACCCAGGTCTCTTGTGTGGAGCTTGAACTCCCACATAGACTTCAAGTAGATCAATAGTACTGCCTTTTTTCATATTAACAGACTGACACCAGACATCAGGCCACTTTTACAGACTCTGATTGCTCTTGCTGGTTACTAGGTACTGTCAAAGTGCCCACTGCCTTGAACTTACTGTTTGCTGATACGTAATACAGTATTGTATACAGAAGGCTTGTCTAGTCATTAGATTAGCAGAGCCCTTTATAATTATGTACAGCAACACATAAGTCTAAACCCTAAACTATGGCTAACTTTCTGAAGAATTTCCTGAAAATGTGACCTAGGAGCCAAAACATTAAAAACCTTTTACTGCTGGAATGAGTGTTCAAATAACCTTAGTAGACAATCAAGTTATTGTCACCACAAGCTTTGCATTTATAAAACTAAAAACCAACCAAACAAAAATAAAACAGGTGACTTGACATTTCATATTTGAAATCAGGAGTGTAAATAAATGTGCATACATCTTTGTATCATGATCTAACTAAGGAGATGCACTGTGCTGCTGCAGGCTGTATAAGCACAAATGAGTTTTATTTCACTAGCTCAGGAATAACAGATGTCTGGTACAGAAGAGATAATCCTCTCAAGAGAAGGCCAAGTAAAAAGAAGTAGGCTGGAAAAAAAAAGGAAAAACCAATAGACTGGACTGAATTTGATTTACTTTCACTTTTGGGAATACTATTATTATTATTATATGGAGATATACCTATCTCATAGAACTGGAAGGGACCTTGAAAGGTGATTGAGTTGAGTCCAGTCCCCTGCCTTCATAGCAGGACCAAGTACTGTCCCTTATAGATTTTTGCCCCAGATCCCTAAATGGTCCCCTTCAAGGATTGAACTCACAATGCCGGGTTGAGCAGGCCAACGCTCTAACCACTGAGCTATCCCTCCTCTCCCCCCCTCAAAAAAAATCTGAACAAAGAAAACTTTATTTATACAGAGACTGGCCCTAGTTCTCCAATGTATTCAAACTGTACTTGGACATGGTGGAGGGTGGTATTTACAGGGAGCCAGTTGAGGCTGCCTGATTCTCTGCCACTCAGCCATCACTGAAGTTAGAGCAATAGCAGGACTGCTCTAACTTCAGCCATTAGTGTAAGCATTATAATAGAGCATATGCCAGCAGAGGATCAGGCATAGCGGTACTCAGATCCTTCACACTCCTGGTCTACTCACAACATGCACATTCTTTACCCCTGTGCTAGGGCTTGAAGGGCCAGACTTATGACAGTGGAAATTGCCTCTCTAGTGGGAAAATTCACCTGTGGGTATCTCTGGCTGGTTTAGGTTAACTTTGTGTTGCTTATATGGTGCACGTGAACTTGGTAGATCAGGAAATTTGGCCAGCTGAATTTGTAAAGGTCATGCCCAGAACCAATCAGAATGGGGGGCCAGGAAGGCCATTTGGCCTGGGCCTCAATCTCAAAGGGGGCCTCAAATTTAGACACTTGTAAATTATTTGGCATTTGATAAGTTTCACAACTTGTTTTTATGCGCATCCCTATCGGACCAAAATGTGACCCACTCTCTCAGCTTAGAGTTACAAATTTAAGCAAATAAGAGGTGTGTTTTGGTAAAAGACATTTTTTTTTGTTAACTGATATAGATTTTGTCATATTAAAGAGTTACTGTTCATAAATATTAATAAAAATATATTGGTTCTGATAGCACAAAATTAGACCATGTGTCATCATTTTTAATTTTTATTATGGCTAGGGGCCTCAAAAGCTGGAAGTGGCCCGGGCCTCTCTGGACCTCTGAGAGGGTTCTGGCATGCCAACCCTCGTGCTACATACTGGAGATGACGCAGCAGGTAAACAAACCAGCCCGGCCTACCAGGGGCTTTCCCTACACAAGCGGTGTCCCAAGTTTGGGAAACACTGCCCTAATTGAAAACGAGTGGTTTTTGAATGATTATGTAAGCTTGGTCTATACTACAGAGTTAGGTTGACCTAAGGCAGCTTACACTGACCTAATTATGTCAGTGTACACACTACAGCCTTGCTCCTGTGGATGTAAGTGTTCTAGTACACCGACATAATAACTCCACCTCCACGAGAGGTATAGGGCTTATGTTGGTGTAGTTAGGGCAACGCAGAGTCTGTGTAGACACTATGTTACTTATATTGGCATACAGCCATGAAATTGACAAGAAAGTCAGGCTGTCAACCTGGGGCTGATGGGGGCTGTAGCTAGAGCCTGGCTGCCCCTGAGTCTCCCCACTGCAAGACAGGCTGTGCCTGCCCCACTTGGAGCTGGGCTGTCCCCCAGGTCCCAGTTCCCCAGCCTGGCTGCTGCTGAGACTCCATGCTCTCTTCCAGGCTGCAACCTGGGCTCCCTGCTCTGTGCCGGGCTGCGCCCTGGCATACTCTTGGTCCAATGTAATTTCCCCCACGCTATACAGTAATCTTTTTCCAATTCCCACCATATCATGAGCTAAAACACATTCCAACATCCTCTTACTCCGTCACACTTTTGCCCCAAACTTACTCCCAAAGGCCTGTGCGCCTATACACTGGGCTCCTCTCCCATCCTCAAAGGAGAGTAGCTCAACCCAAACTCAACCCATGTTAAACTCCACCACTTCCTCTCCTTCTCTAGGCTGCATTTCCTCACTGCATGCTCCAACATCCCTAGCTCCTTCAGGATTGTGTGCACCAACTCCTCTGCAGAAGCCCACATCAGAGGTTTCTTCTGAAACCACCATCTCACACCTTGCCTTCCATAGGAATGTACATAGGACCATGCTGAGAAGAGAGAGGGTCTGTCCCTCCCATTGCTGATATACCAGCCCTGAAAAATCCCCATATCCCCATTAGGCCCTTTCTTGTCCTAAAACAACTGGCACTTTCAGCATCCTTGCTAGTCCCACTTGAACCTTCTGAGCCCACAGGTATTCCTCCAACATATTCCTCCAACAAATATGCCAGAGTCTTCTGGACCGCCCCCCCCCAACACAGCAGTTGCCTGGGATGTGCCCAGTCTTGTTTTTGCCAGGTTATCTATACTTCACGCACAGCCACTTTATCATGGCAAAGCCTCCAGGCCATCTCTTGATATTTAAAGGGGATCCTCTGGAACCATAGAAGTCTCAAAGCCCCCAACCAACTGCAAGGGCTCATATACCTGACATCCAAGACCTGCTGGTACATCCCCTGTCTGGCCTGTCCTCTTCTCATCTCATCCCAGCATGTCCACCATTATACAGAAGAGATTCCAGAGGACTGGAAAAGGGCAAATAAAGGGTACGTCCACACTACCCGCTGGATTGGCAGGTAGCGATCGATCTATCGCATCTCATCTAGATGTGATAACTCGATCCCCAAATGCACTCCCGTCAACTCCAGAACTCCACCAGGGCGAGAGGCAGAAGCGGAGTTGACGGGAGAGCCGCGGCCATCAATCCCACGCCATGAGGACGGGAGATAAGTTGAAATAAGATATGTTGACTTCAGCTACGCTATTCCCGTAGCTGAAGTTGTGTATCTTACATCAACACCGCCCCCCCCACCCCCCAGTGTAGACCAGCACATAGTGCCAATCTATAAAAAGGGGAATAAGGACAACCCAGGGAATAACAGACCAGACATCTTAACTTCAGCACCAGGAAAGATAATGGAGCAAATAATTAAAGCAATCAATTTGCCGACACCTAGAAGATAAGGTGATAAGTAACAGCGTGTATTTGTCAAGAACAAATCATGTCAAACCAACCTAATAGCTTTCTTTGACTGAGTAACAAGCCTTGTGAGTGGGGAGAAGTGGTAGCCTTTTCACACTCCATTTCAAAGTGTAATCGGGTTTTCCGAATCAGGTCTTGTAACAGTCCCATCTTCCACACCATGTCCTTGGTGCTCTAACACAACTCACATTCAATGTCCCCATCAGAGGATCCAGCTCCCTTGTCTGCCCCTGCCCATTTTGCCCCTGCAGGTCATACTCTCACAACACATCCTGTTCACTTTGGACAGGGAGGAGGGGGGAAGAGAGAGACTGACTGTTAATAGCATTTTTATTTTTAAATAATTAGGAAGTTCTCATGCTCCACAGAGGGGGAAAATATATAAGTACCAACACAGAACAGCTAAATTTGTGATGCAAAGATCATGCCAAACTAACATGTCACTCTTTTTTGACATAAGTGTTGATGAATGAAAAGACTACAGTTTATCTGTATTTTAAACAATATATAATACTACACAGAAAACTCAGTGACAGGCTGGGGAAATATTGTCGGGCTAGTAGTACAGTAAAATGGGTAATCTAGTTACTTAAGAAAAAAATTATTTATCCCCATCAGATTAAATTACTGTGGGAGAATGTGTAAAATGGGATGAGTCAATATGGTAACAAGCATTATTCATCATAGTCATTAATGACTTTAAGAAAAATGTTGAATTAACATGAATTCAATTTGGTGATGAGACAAATAGGAGATACAACAAATATAAAAGCTGGTATATTAAATGTGCAGAGGCTCTGGATTATCTGAAACACAGGACAGAACAAAGTGAGATGAAGTTATATATCAACAGACCTGCCAAGACTGTTTTCCCATATAGACTACAGGTTTTTGACTGCAGGAAATGTCATTTTCACTGCTGGTCTTGTGCCCACTGATGTAATGGTAAAGGCTCAGTGAGGGGGATTTCATATGAAATTAGAGCGTGGTATGGGGGTATCCTTGGTATTAAAATATTTCAGTCATCTGCTTTCTTGATTTCTCTCAATTTAGATTATCCAAATCCACAGATCCTGGGTTCTCACAAGCAAGGATCTTTCTTTCATTTTTTCATGTCCAAATTTCTCACTTCATCCTATTTAAAATTTGCTATGAGAATTTATTGGCGTTACCATGGGATTTTACAAGTGGCTCTGAAGTCAGAGAGCCATCACTTTTGCATTTTTAAAAGTAGTTCATCCCTGACTTTTGAATCCATCATTTTAAAATATCACTACCAGTTCTTATAAGAACACCAGTGTGCAGTCCTTTTGACATTTCTGGGGTTGTTATAATGAAGCAAGGGATGGTACTCCCAGGGAATCCTCCACATCTTACTGCTTGCCAAACTGGAAATGTGGTATTAATGCTTTTAATTTATTTAATGGATTTATATACAGTATGTGACAAACAAACAATTGAGTCTCCGAACAAATGTGTGCAATTATATCCTCATAGTGAGGTTTGTTACAGCATAACTTTAAAAAAGGAAGGGCAATGCTTCTGATGATCTGTGCCTGAATTTATACAAATATATGAAAACTTTGTTAACTTGCAAATCTAATACTTTGTTGCAGAGGATGCTGGCAGGTGTGTGTTTATAAAAGCCTTCAACATAATACAACTGAGGAGTACTTCAGCAAAGATATATACAGTAACTCCTCACTTAACATTGTAGTTATGTTCCTAAAAAATGCAACTTTAAGTGAAACAATGTTAAACAAATCCAATTTTCCCATAAGATTTAATGTAAATACGGGGCATTAGGTTCCAAGGAAATTTTGGGGGGGGGGCAGACAAAAGGCATTATATACTGTACAGTACTGTACTGTACTGCGGTTGGGAAGTGCCCCTGGCTTACCCCACACTGGCACAACCCATTGCAGGCAAGGATGCTAGGAAGCAGCAGCTTCCCCGGAGAAGAACAGGTGCTGACTTTGCCGGGAATGCTCCAGGCTGCCTCTTCCTGTCCCTGCTCCACTCCAGGCCCACTTCTTCCCATCCCGACTCCACCTCCTCTCCGGAGCACACTGCATCCCCGCTCCTTCCCACTCCCTCCCCCCCGAAAGTCCTAGGATTTTCTGGGAGGGAGGGGAAGGAGTGGAGATGCAGCACTTCCCCGCTCCTCCCCCTCCCCACCAGCGCTTCACACTTAAGACTTTCTGGGCAGAACGGGGAGGAGCAGAGACACGGCACTTCCCTGCTCATCCCACTCCCTCCCAGCACTTCCCTGCCGCCAAACAGCTGTTTGGCAGCGCTTAGGACTTTCTGGGAGGGCGGGGGAGTAGCGGGGAAGTCGCGTTCCTCCTCCCTCCCAGAAAGTCCTAAGCACTGCCAAACAGCTGTTTGGAGGTGGGGGAAGCATTGGGAAGGAGCGGGAGGAGGCAGAGAAGAGGAACTTGTGCAATGCTCCCTTGTAAAGTCACTGCTCTTCCACAGAAACTTACAAGCAGTGGACAGAGCAGGCAGCCAAACGATGTTATAAGGGAGCATTGCACAACTTTAAAAGAGCATGTTCCCTAATTGAGCAGCGACATAACTTTGAAACAACATTAAGCAGGAGGACATTAAGTGAGGAGTTACTGTATTAATGGATTATTTAGAAATCGGTCATGAAGAGAGATGTAACTGGGTAGTCTGCCCTTATTCTGGGACGGAGCACCTTTAAAAAGAGGTATTTGGGCCTGGGAGAGGGGATTATCAGACACTGGTGGGAAGGTGTTGGGTGACTGCTTGATGAGTACTTGATTCCTATAACTGCTGAAGGAATGGGGTGCAGAATACAGAAAGCAGGTTGGCTCATGTGGCAGTTCCCAGAGTTGGGGGATGTCCAAGCAGATCGTCTGGGGAAGAGCTGCTAGGAACAGAGAGACTCTGGCAAGGAAGCCCCTGAATCAGGGGAAATATGGTTTAGCTGTTGGATTTATGTTGAACTGTTTATATGTTGGGTTTTGCTGAAGATTATCGGTGCCTCTGATAAATGAAGTCCTGAGAAAAAGGGCCTGATCCAGACTCAGGGTGTGGTGCTAATCCTTTGTGGGCTGGGGAAACAGATTAGCAGCCCTCAGGAGAGATTGAGGAATAATGTTGGGAAACAAACTAGATGAGTTCACAGCATAGTGTTGTGAAGGGCCAGTCCTGTTCTGGGATGTATAGAAAACATAGAGGGATCTCTTCACACTGCATTGGTAAGAATGAACCTGTGCTATAATACTGGAGACCATTTTGGTGCCAACAGCTTTAAAAAGATATTAGTATGATAAAAAGCAACAAAGAGCCCTGTGGCACCTTAAAGACAAACATGTATTGGAGCATAAGCTTTCGTGTGTGAATACCCACTTCGTCAGACACATGTGGTGGAAATTTCCAGAGGCAGGTATAAATATGCAGGCAAGAATCAGTCTAGAGATAACGAGGTTAGTTCAATCAGGGAGGATGAGGCCCTCTTCTAGCAGTTGAGGTGTGAACACCAAGGGAGGAGAAACTGCTTTTGTAGTTGGCTAGCCATTCACAGTCTTTGTTTAATCCTGAGCTGATGGTGTCAAATTTGCAGATGAACTGAAGCTCAGCAGTTTCTCTTTGAAGTCTGGTCCTGAATTTTTTTTGCTGTAAGGTGGCCACCTTTACATCTGCTATTGTGTTGCCAGGGAGGCTGAAGTGTTCTCCTACAGGTTTTTGTAGTATGATAAAATAAACCTAAAGAATGGCAACTAGAGCAATGAAAGTATTTAAGAATAGTTTATATTAATTAAATTTGTTTAAATAAACAAAGTTAAGGAAGAAGGTGGTACCTTCATAGAAAAACATAAAAGGTAAATTATGCAAGCGAGGGAAATACTACTTAGATCTGATAATACTAGTAACACAACAAGCAGTGAAGACAAATTCAACTTGGAAAATAGAAAAGTCTTTTATGATGACATTAGGGACAAGCAGACAGCAGATCAGCTTGCTTAACACGGGAGTTAGAGGAAATTAAAAGCTATTCAAGTCAAGGCTAGATCACATTATGTATAGTATAGACCGTTTCTCGCTTGGTAAAGGTGCTGCTCCCAACTCCGTAATCTCCGATTGTATAGTGTTTTGCTTTAACTGAAGATCTGACAAATTGTGGCACTTGTGAACTTTTTTTCTTATCTACAGTACTAATAGATTTAAAGTATCACTCTTAATATTTTCTGCACTGTATTGACAAAAAGTGTGCAGTACCTAAATTCAGTGTGAAAGCATAGTTGTGTATGTTTCAATCTGTTTCCATAGCACACATTAGAAATGTATGCACCATCCATGAAGAAAATTTAGGGTTAACTTTATTAATCTGTTTCTGCACTCATCCATTATGTTCAGTGCAGAATGGCTTATGTTAAAACATTTCATTTTTGTTGTGTGTGTATATATATATACACACACAACAAAAATGAAATGTTTTAACATAAGCCATATATATATGTTCTGAATGTTTTGGAGGATGCCGCTGTCTGCTAGGCATCCACTTGGCATTCCTGGCCATAGAGTAAAACCATGTCTCCACACTAATCCAATCCAAACTAGAAAAAATCATTAGTTATATAGTAAAATGTGATGCTTTCAAAGTAATTCTTACCATATCTAAAGTTAATGAGAAATTCAGTGTCTCCCTCACCTAGCTGAGTTGAAATATGCTTCTCAAAACACCCTTTAATTAAATTTTACAGTGTTTTGCTTTTTAAGTCCTATTGTTGGCTGTTATGAAAATAGGATAAGCTTTAACTGTTGGAAGGAGAAAAAACAATTTTTTTCCTCCAAGAAAGAACCCTTTGGATGATAAGCATAGCGTATAAATATTGTGTTATACAGTGTTTCTGCCTAATGGGAAGGAACACTGAAGCTGGCAAGATACAAGTAGGCACTTAGCCAAAGATGCCAGGTAACATGCTGTAGCCCAGCAGTTTTTCCATTTGGAGAAATTAACCCTTAGTCCTATTGATTTGGAGGAATAGAGGTCAGTGCAAGAACTGGATGAATCCGTTTTATTTTTTGGATTACAGAAAGTTCCAAAAAACTGGGAAAAACATTCGGTTTGATCTGAACTGAACATTTTTGATAAATGTGTTTTTGTTTTTCTGGATTTTGGTTGGGTCAAATGAAATGTTTCAGTCTGTTTCTGGGTATTTTAAACTTTGTTAAAATAAAAACAAAGGAAATGAAGGGCTAGATCTCCAAATCACACAACCTACTCATTAGCCAAGTGATTAGGGTACTCATGTGGGATATGGGAGACCCAAGTTCAAATCCCTGTTCCAATTATTGATACAAAGCTTTAACAGAAGAAATTAAGGGAGACCCACCCTCCTGTACATGATGGTTTGGGGCACTCCCCTGCAAGGAGGGAGACCTGGATTCAAGTCTATGCTACAGAGCAAAGAATCAAACATGATTCTTCAACATCCCAGGTAAATGACCTACTCTATAGGTTAAGTCATTGGGTATGAGGGGCCGGGAGTGCTGCTGCTGCTAAATCCCTTTGTGAATCTAGCCTGAATTATTTTGTCTGAAACTGTCAAATATGAGAATAGTTTTAGTCAACCTGACACTGAATTTTTTTTTGGCATATAAACTATTTGAACATTTTTGTAACTTGATCCTAGTCAGAATAATATAATCCACTGTGTTGAAAATGCAGTGTGTACTGAGTGAAACATGATAATCTCTTTAGGGGAGTTTTATCTCCTGGAAAACAACACATGGCAATGATATTTACTGCATTCCTAGTAAATGAAAAAGACTGATTTACTAAATAAATTGTTTGGGGTAAGGGGTCAGTGGGGGTGGGGCCTGGGGCAGAGCAGGGGGTTGAGCACCCCTGGGGCCTGGAGAAAACTAACACCTGTGGAAGTAGTAGATCCTGAGTTTCTGCTTTATTTTCTTACAATTTAAATTTGTTACAGATTTACAGCTTAGATGTAGAGAAGACATACTTTCTGAAGAAGATGGCTCTGGGATTTCTCTCTTCTTCCCATCTTCCAATTACTTTGGGTGCTACTTTTTTAGAATATGAAACAGTACTTCTCCTGAGCTAATAAGCTCCAGGACTTCTTGTTTTTATCCTCTGAGTTTTAGCCAATGAAATGGTTACTACCAACTTAACAAGGAAAGTGATCAACTATTATACTAAAAGTATTATAATACGGAACTGTATTCTCCATCCTCTCAGCTCTGCACTCTGGCTGCTATAAATCCTTCTGCTCTGATAGTCTATAGCCCTCAGAACCATATGCCCATATAAATAAGGATGCATTGACTTCTTATCCCATCACACCTCTGATCCCATCTTCTCAATATCTACCCTCTGATGATCCTTGCCTCCTGAGGAAGGTTTACTTGCCCCGTTTACTACTTAAACTAAGTTCAATTCCTGCTTCAACCTCCAGCTTCTACAAAACTACCTTCAAGGGATGGGCTCCACATCACAGAGGATCAAGCAATGTAAATTGTTGCAGCCTCTGTACAGTAATTTACTCTGCTTTGGCACATGTGTGTGTGTAAAGATGTGACAGGACTTTGCCTACTCTGTCTGCATCTGTTGAGCTGGGACTCCCTGGAGCATGCCATGGAGGAGACACCCCCTGCTAGCTGTGAGCTCTAGACCTAGGCTCCCTTCTGTTAGCTCTTCAGGGAAGGGACCATGCCAGTTTGTTTTCTGCAAAGAATCATGCAGATTGTGGCATAATATGAATATTAAATAATAATAATCCTGAAGGCAGTACCCAGTCAAAGCAGAGGGATTTACATAATCAACGTGTGGCTGTAATTGTGCAGTTATTATGCAAATGCCCCTACTCTGGCTATAATGGCTCTCAGCCAGTCAATATGACTATTAGCATTCTATACTGTTAAAACATGAGTAATAATTGTATAAATAACTTCCTGACAGTTCTTGCCACTTGATGTCATTCAGGCCTAAGCAGAATACAAATGCAAGGAGTATGGAGAATAAACTGGAAGTATTAGTACATAAGCCAAATTATGATTTAATTAGCATCACAGAGACTTGGTGAGGTAAGTCTCATGGACTGGAATATTGGTACAGAGGGATATAGCTTGTTCATGAAGGCCAGGCAGGGTAAAAAGGGAGGAAATGTTGCATTGTACATGAAGAATATATGTACTCTAGTTCTGAGGTCCAGAAGGAAGTGGGAGGAACACTAGTTGAGAGGCTCTGGGTAAAAGATAAAAGGGGTAAAAAATAGGGTGATGTCATAATAAGGGTTTACTATAGAGCACCAATTCAGGAAGAGGAGGAGGAAGAGTCATTTCTAGAATAAATAACAGAAATATCCAAAACACAAGACCTGGTAGTAATGGGAGAACTTTAGCTACCCAGACTTTTCTGTTGGAAAAGTAATATGGCAAAAAACAAAATTTCCAAAAAGTTCTTGGAACGTACTGGGGACAACTTTTTGTTTCAGGAAGTGGAGGAAGCAGTACTTAATTTGTAATGAAAGAGGTGCTGGGGCTCAAGCAATTTTTTTACTTTCATATATGAAGGGGCAAGCCCAGAAGTGCTGGGGCTATGAACTGCAAAGCCTAGAGGTGCCTGGGCTCGGCCCTGGCAAGCCCAGCACAAATTAAGCAATGGGAGGAAATAGCCAGGGATACAGCCATTTTAGACTTGATTCTGACCAGCAGGAAGGAATTGGTTGCGAATCTGAAGGTGGAAGTGTGAAAGTGAGCATGAAATCATATATGTAATGGTTCCAAAGAAAGGAAGGAAGGAGAGCAACATAATAAGGACAATGGTTTTCAAAAAAGCGGACTTTAACAAACTCAGAACTGGTAGGTAATGTTCCATGGGGAAAAAATCTAAGGGAAAAAGGAGTTCAGGAGAGCTAGCAGTTTCTCAAGGAGACAATATTAAAAGTGCAATTGCATACTATCCCTTTGCAAAGGAAAGAAAAAGAAGCCAATCTGGCTCCAGCAGGAGCTTTTTAATGAACTGAAAATCAAAAAGAAATCCTCCAAACAGTGGGACAAATTGCTAAGGAGGAGTACAAAACAATAGCACAAGTATGTAGGAATAAAAGCAGAAAGGCCAAGGCATAAAATGAGTTACACCTAGAAGTTACAACATAGAAGGCAATAAGAAGATTCATAGACTCAAGAGGTTCTTTAAATACTTTAGAAGCAAGAGAGAGACAAAGGAAAGTGTAGGCCCTCAACTTATCAGGAAAGGAGAGCTAATAACTTATGACATCAAGAAAGCTGATGGGTTTAATGCCTATTTTGCTTCAGTTTTCACAAAAAAGGTTAATGATGACCAGATACTCAAAACAATGAAGGGGGAAGGGATGTAAGCCAAAATGGGGGAGGGAAGTTAAAGTTAAAGAATATTTAGATAAGTTAGATGTATTCAACTCAGGAGAGCTTGATGACATGCATGCTAGGGTACTTGAGGAAGTAGCTGAAGCAATCTCAGAATTGTTAATTATTTTTTAGAACTCATGGAGGATGGGAGAGTTCCCAGAGAACTGAAGAAGGGCAAACTTAGTACCTATCTTTTAAAAAGGGAACAAAGAGGATGCAGGAAATCATAGACCAGTCAGTTTAACTTTGATACCTGGAAAGAAACCGGAACAAATCATTAAACAATCAATTTGTAAGCACCCAGAGGATATTTGGATTATAAGAAATAGCCAGCAAGAACAACTCAGGTCAAACCAACCTAATATTCTCCTTTAACAGGGTTACTGGCCTAGTGGAGAAGGGGGAAGCAGTAGATGTGATATATCTTGATTTTAATAAGGCTGTTGACACCATCCCACGTGGTGTTCTCATAAGCAAATTAAGAAAATGTGGTCCAGAGGAAATTACTATATGGTGGGTGCACAACTGGTTGAAAGACTGTGCTTAAAGAGTAGTTATCAATGGTTTGCTGTCAAAATGGGAAGACGTATCTTGTGGGGTCTGGCAGGCATCAGTCCTGAGTCCGGTACTAGTCAATATTTCATTAATTACTTGGATAGTGGAGCGGAAAGTATGCTTATAAAATGTGCAGATGACACTAAGCTAGGTTGGGTTGTAAGCACTTTGTTTGGAGGACAGCATTGGAATTCAAAATGACCCTGAAAAATTAAAAAATTGGTTTGAATTCAACAAGATGAAATTCAGTAAAGACAAGTGCGAAGAACTTCATTTAGGAAGGGAAAAAATCCAATTCACAAATACAAAATGGGAAATAACTGGCTAAGTGCTAGTACTGCTGAAAAAGGATCTCAGTGTTACTGGATCACAAACTGAATGAGTCAATGTGATGCATCTGCGAAAAAGGCTGGTATCATTCTGCATTGTATTAATAGGAGTGTCATATTTAATACACAGAGAGTAATTGCCCCACTCTATTTGGCACTGGTGAGACCTCCACTAGAGTATTGTGTCCAATTCTGGGCGCCACACTTCTGGAAAGATCTGGAAAAATTAGGGAGTCCAGAGGAGAGCAACAAAAATGATAATGGGGTTAGAAAACCTCATCTATGAGGAAAGGTTAAAAAAATGGGCATGTTTAGTCCTGAGAACTATACTGAGGAGTTTTCAAATATGTTAAGGGCTGTTATAAAGGGGACTGTGATCATTTGTTCTCCAAGTTCACTGAAGGTAAGACAAGAAGTAATGGGCTTTATCTACAGCAAGGGAGATTTAGATTAGATATTAGGAATTTTTTTCTAACTATAGAGATAGTTACGCTCTTAAATAGGCTTCCAAAGGATATTGTGGAATCCCCAACATTGGGGGTTTTGAAAGGTTGGACAAACACCTATCAGGGATGGTCTATGTTTACTTGATCCTGCTACAGCACATGGAGCTGAACTTGATGCCTTCTCAAGGTTCCCTCCAGCCCTAAGTTTCCATGATTCTAATACTGTTTTCTTTTTTCAGCTGGTGGATCTATAGCTCCTGTACTTCCAGAACTACTACTGCTGGTTACTTCAGTGGAGTTTTATTGAATGCTCATGTAGTTGAGTTATATGGAAACTTTAGGACGTCTGTGTATAGTAGGTCTGAAAATGTTCTGCAGAGGCTCACATCCTTCATGCTAACCTTCAGTGCAACAGACTGAATTGTTACACTGGTGTAAATCTGAAGTAACTTCATTATCTTCAGTGGAGTTTCTCTGGATTCAGAATAATGTAATTGAGGTCAAAACCTGGCCCAAACCCAGAGAAAGCCAGAAAGTTTATGAATAGACAGTTATGCTTTACAGCTGGACATCCTCATGAGCTGACTGTGTAGGTTAAAATTAGCATTTTCCATAATTTTTTCCTTGTCCTCATGTCTGATGATTTAGTCCTGTGAAGTTATAGGTACCAATATATGCTATAAGGTAAGAATACAACTCCAGGGCTAAAAGTCTGACATCTAGGCAATAAAATTATTTACTGTTTAAAGACACAATCCAACTCATATTTAAAAGTTACCATCCTAGATCTTTAGCTTGGCTAAGGGGCAATCCTGTGCGGAGTGTTTGCCAAGCCTATCTCCCCGCATAATTTACTAGAGCCTCTCCAAAGTTTCCCTAAATTATGCCAACTGTCAATTGCCCAAGCAGTCATTATGGCTGCTGTGGATCAGTGGGGCAGGCATACGGAGGCCCAAAACACATCCTCTACATCAACGCCAAGGAATAAAATTGGTACAGCAGCCTCTTTATCAAGTCAGTACTACTGCAGAACATCTTTACTGTTGTGATCATCCTCTGTCTGGCTATGCAGCCAGATTTCACTAGTGTGTGCTTGGATTTATTAATCTTAGCAAAATCCTCACTACAACATAATTTGAACCATTTGGTATTGGTTGGAGTTCTAGGCTCTTCTGAGACCAATTTGTTTTAATTGTATAATGCTGAATATTACACACGAGTAGTTACTGAATATTTTTCCCATTAAAACTTCCTGTGCTAACTGAAGTGGCAAATTTTGTTATATTTGCATGAATATAGCTACTGTATTGCATGTTCTTTCAGAAAGGTAGTTGTTATACCAACAGAAAAGATCTGCACTAGCTTGTTTCTGAGTCAAATCTTATCCTCGGTATAAAAGGTTTACATCTGAGATGGTGTAAAGGGGGAAGGAAAAATCCTCACCGTTGTAGTAGATGAACATTCCTGTGGCTCAATTTTAAAAACTAGCTCTTAGCAAATTTTATTGTCACTTGTATTGTTTTTCCTGTGGGAATTCTTGCTTATGAGTTACCCTAGAGGCAAGTGACTCAAATCAGTTAATATTTCTGTTTTGCTCTTGTAATTATGCTGCAACATACTAAATGGTCAGTTTTCAGAATGGAGAGAGGTAAATAGTGGTGTCCCCCAGGGGTCTGTACTGGGCCCAGCCTATTCAACATATTCATAAAAGATCTGGAAAAAGGGGTAAACAGATGATACAAAACTACAAAACTCAAGATAGTTAAGACCCAAGCAGACTGCGAAGAGCTACGAAAGGATCTCTCAAAACTGGGTGACTGGGCAACAAAATGGCAGATGAAATTCAATGTTGATAAATACAAAGTAATGCACATTAGAAAACATAATCCCAACTATACATATAATATGATGGGATCTAAATTAGCTGTTATCACTCAAGAAAGAGATCTTGGAGTCATTGTGGATAGTTCTCTGAAAACATCCACTCAATGTGCAGCGGCACTCAAAAAAGTGAACAGAATGTTGGGAGTCATTAAGAAAGGGATAGATAATGAGATAGAAAATATCATATTGCCTCTATATAAATCCATGGTACGCCCACATCTTTAATACTGCATGCAGATGTGGTCACCCCATCTAAAAATATATATATATATTGGAATTGGAAAAGGTTCAGAAAAGGGTTACAAAATGATTGAGTATGGAATTGCTGCCATATAAAGAGAGATTAATAAAACTGGGACTTTTCATCTTGGAAAAGAAACAACTAAGGGGGCATATGATAGAGGTCTATAAAATCATGACTGGTGTGGAGAAAGTAAATAAGGAAGTGATATTTACTCCTTCTCATAACACAAGAACTAGGGGTCACCAAACAAAATTAATAGGCAGCAGATTTAAAATAACAAAAGGAAGTATTTCTTCACAGAACGCACAGTCAAGCTGTGGAACTCCTTACCAAAGGATGTTGTGAAGGCCAAGACTATAACAGGATTCAAAAAAGAATTAGATAAGTTCATGGAGGATAGGTCCATCAATGGCTATTAGCCAGGATGGGCAAGGATGGTGTTTCTAGCCTCTGTTTGCCAGAAGTTGGGAATGAGCGACAGGGGATGGATCACTTCATGATTACCTGTTCTGTTCATTCCCTCTGGGGCACCTGGCATTGGCCACTGTTGGAGGACAGGATTCTGGGCTAGATGGACCTTTGGTCTGACCCAGTATGGTCGTTCTTATATAAAAGTCTTTCCATTCTAGAGTCCCAAGTTGGCTATCTTATGGCAAAGCAGCTCATGTTCTTTTCCCATTCCCATTATGGACTTTGTTTTTCAGAGTTTTATAAGGACTTGACCATTGTAAAATCACATCAAATAGAAACCTAGAATACAATTTCTCAGTCACCTAGAAACATTTTTTGTTCCTTTAAAATACCTTTCATTGGTTGGGTCATTTTTAATACTGCAGCACTGGAAAAGAGTTCTGGCAATTTAAGATGATTTCTGGTTATGTTGTTTAAAACAAACAGCCTCTTTCCCCCCGGCTCCCAAAACAAACAAACAAACAAACAAAAATCCAGCAAGTTTGCTTTAAATATTAAGACTGAATGTGATTAGGACTGGGAATTTACAACTATTGTTTTTATATTAAAACAGCTGATATCTTTCACCTGAAACAAGCAATGTACATGTGAATTCCATATCTATTCAAGAACAAATTAATGTTTCATAATGAAGATTATGGACTCAGTCCCGCACCCACTGAATTCAGTGAGAGTGTTACTGTTAACTTCAATGAGTACAGGACCAGTATTTACATGTATAATACATTATGCAAATTAGCTAAATTTTTTCTATAGTGCTCACCACCACAGTAATAACAACAAAGAATCCTGTGGCACCTTATAGACTAACAGACGTTTTGCAGCATGAGCTTTCGTGGGTGAATACCCACTTCTTCGGATGCATCCGAAGAAGTGGGTATTCACCCACGAAAGCTCATGCTGCAAAACGTCTGTTAGTCTATAAGGTGCCACAGGATTCTTTGTTGCTTTTACAGATCCAGACTAACACGGCTACCCCTCTGATACTTGACACAGTAATAACATGATTATAGGCTGATTCTTTTTGTTTTTATGCATCAAAACTTCCACTGAAGTAAAGAACTTTGCTTGAGTAAAGTCATGGGTATAATCTTGCTCCCATTATGATAGGAAATCTGATTTTCTTCAATGAGAGCAGGATTGGGCCTTAAATACTGAATCTGACCATATAATGCAGTGTGGATAGTGTATAGAAATCCTATTTATTTCATGGGGGGTGGGGTTTCATTAGTAAGAGCTGTCCTGCAACAGTTTAGCTAACATAACTTGAATGTAATCGATGCATGTATGAATGTAATCAATTTAGGAGTGAGATTGCTATGATGGGATTACTTGTGATAGTGGGAGAGCAGGGCTTGGCAGTGCTGAGGTCCCTTCTGGTTCATGTCTGATGTTCCTAAAATCTCATGCTTCGGGGCTTCAGCCAGTCACCTGCAGGCAGGGGTGGCCCTAGACTAGCTGCCAGCAACTGGTGCCCTAGGCGAACCATGCAATCGGCGCCCCCACCCCCAAACCCCAAGGGCAGATCTAGGCTGAGGTTTTTGGTAAATTGGGAAACATTTTGCCCCTTTTTTCTTTTAATGTTTTGTAAGTTTTTTTTTTAAACAGAGGCTTAATTATTCGATTTATCCATCTGTTAGTCCAACCAATGTTTCTGAAATCAGATAAAATGGAGACACAAAATTTTCAGAATAGATTTATACACTACAGCTAGATGATATTTCAGTCTGATTTCAAATACAAATGCATTAAAAATGTTAATTATAATGTTTATTATTACAAATCCAAAAATAATCCATTATGCTATCCTGCTTTAACTGCCATTACCACCACATCCAATATAGAAAGAAATAAGAAAACTCAATGAACTTTAACCTGTATTTACAAAACACTCTGAATAAAATACACACTGTGCTCTTAAAACATGACTTTTCTTGCTTTAAGTTTTGAAAATTCAGTCACTAGTTCTTTTAGATCCAGTTTCCAGCTATTTCATGCTCTATTGACATTGTGGCAAGTCCAATAAGTCTCTCTTGCACCATTGTTGATTGCAGATATATTTTTATCAATTTTAACTTTGAGAAGCTACGTTCCCCACTAGCTATGGAAACTGACAAAGTTAAAAGAATGCATAGAGCTATAGAAACATTTGGAAAACTGTCTGTGAGTTTATTTTCACAAACAAACTTCAGTATTTCTTCAGGAGTGGAATGTTTCTTAAGTCATCTTGAAAAAGCCTGAAGCTCACTACACATATCTGTAGCATCAATATATTTTGAATTTTCATGAGTCAATGTTGACTCCAGTTTTATACAAAATTCTCTTATCTATTTTGCTATTTTCTTTTGCAAGCTGTGGATATCATATAGAAAGCCAAATACTGACTCTAACTGCTGCATCTATTGAAATCTTTTGTCAACGGAGTGAATAGCAGTATCAAGGACTGTGAAGTAGAAATTCACTTTGAGCCTTTGTTTTGGGTTCTGAATGGGTGTGTCTTGTCCTTCATATAAAAACTGCTGTTTCTTTTGCTGAATGTGAACTGGCTCTGGTTCAAATTCTGTTGGAAAGTCTATTTCTTCAGTAAGCTCCAGAGAATCTACCAGTGTTCTTTCAAACCCTTCATCACTTCTGAATTCCTCCAGAATATTTTTAGTTTGCTGCAGTTTTTGAATAGCAGAATGTATGTTCAAGTTCTTTTCCTGAAGCTTCTTACTAGTGAGGTTAATCTCAAAAAGGATATTATACCACAAAATGAGTGAAGTCACAAATTTGAACTTGGAAAGGCCATTTGCAAGAGCTTCGGTATCTGAATGTGCCATATTGCCAAATGATCCAGTAAAGGTAGTATCATCAGAAATTTCAATTAGGGCATCATAAATGTTTCCAAGTTCATAGCGAAGAGGCTTCAAAGCATCAATGCGACTCTCCCATCTTGTCTGACTAAGTGGTTTCACAGTTAGAGAATTCACATGGCGAGTCAGAATCTCCCAACGGTGTGTTGAGCCTGAGAAAAACACATAAACACATTGCACCAGGTCAAAGAAACTGCTTACCTCCAAATAGCATCTAGCAGCATCATTGACAACCAAATTCAGAGAATGTGCACTGCAAGGAATGAAAAAGGCCCTAGGCCTGATTTCCATCATTCTCCTTTGCACACCATTGTCTTTATCCTTCATATTACTCCCATTATCATAGCCTTGGCCACATACGTTTTCAACAGATAATGACATTGTTTCAAGCCCTTGTAGAATAGTTTGTTATAAATGCTCCAGTCATCTCCTTCAGTGGTACGAAACCCCAAAAATATTCCTTTATGAGCACTTCAATATAATCTTCATCTGCAGACTTTTCCATATCCACAAAATGAATGATCATCGTCATTTGTTCAACATGACTCACATCTGGTGTACAGTCCAGTATTATTGAAAAGTATTTTGCAGGATGGGCAGCTTCTACAATTATCTTTTTAATGGTATTTGCTAGGATTTGAATCAGTTCATTCTGCATATTTTTCCTAAATAATGAGTCTTTGTTTCATTATTAGTTATTTTACATAGATGCTCCTTCATGACTGGATCAAATAAAGCTAGGTATTCAACAAATTTTAAAAAGTTTCCAATACCTTGAGTGTATAATTTTTCATTTCTATCATGGCTGTGGAATGCTAAATTTTGTCCACTGAGAACTCTCACTAAAGTGATCAGATGCTGTAATATTTGTTGCCAATATTCTTCTTTTTCCTTGATCATACGTAAATTTTCTTCATCAATAGTTTTCCTCTTTTCAATCATAATTCAAGTTCTTTCCAATTTTGAAAACATTCCAGATGTTCTTTACTACTTTCATGTGAAGAGAGAATTGAAGATATGTTTTTCCAGTCCTTCAAATCATTTTCAGTAAGTGATGTACCAATTGCTTGATTTCTAAACAACTTGCAGCAAAAGCAAAACACAGAGTCCTTCAACACTGAATATTGCAACCAGTTTCAATGAATTTCTTCCCCATTAATGAGTTTCCTCTTGTAATGCTGAGCAGAATTTTTTTATTTCCATCCTTAGGGAAGAGAAACCAATTAACTTGTTCGGGTCCATGTTCCACGAGAATTTGCCACACACTGTCATCACAGCTGGGCCATGAAGTTGGGTCCCCATACTGTAACTTGTTTGTAACTTCCTCATCCTTTATTCCTTCTACTTCATTTATTTCAATTTATGTATCTCTCTCTGAAGGTGAATAAATTTTCTCCACTTCTATATCAGTCGATGCTGTGAGCTGCCTTCATCTAGAAGTAAGTTTCCATCATCTTGAGTTTCCAAACTGTTTTTTTGTGGATATGAGCTACTCTCATCTCAAAATAATATACCTTCATCTTGACATTCCAAACTGCTTCCATGCGGATGTGAGCTAACCTCCTCCTCTCCAAGTAAAATTCCTTTGTTTGAATGCTGTGAATTGCTTCCATCTTTATTTAGATTAAAGAGAAGATATTTCAGGAAGGATCCCTGCTGTTCTGCGTGGTCCTTTTTCCTTCTCAGCCTTTTGTTTACGATACTCAGCTCCTGAGGGTTTTCTTTTTCCTCTTTCTGCCATGGGGAATTTGAATATTGTTATGTACTGTGCTCCCGATTGCAAGCATTATAGCATTAAGGATGGCTGACACACCCACCACATGGTTGGCGATTTAAACCATATTGCAGCCATCTCAACACGTCTTTTCACTGCTTAAAGGTTCAATGATTAGTAACATACACTCACCTATTTAAACAGTTAGTTACAGCATTTACACGGAAACAAAATGACCTTGTTTGACATTATAACCCGACACAGGTTGTTTAGAAAGCAATCCCCTTCCTCATGGTTACCTGCTTGGAATGTGACATCCATCACTTTCATAGTCTATTAAGCGTTAATGCTGTTACTTTTCTTTTATGAACCTTATTTATTACATGTGAACCAGTTATAACAAAGAAAAGTTCATAATTATACAACCTGATAATAACGCTAAAGTTTAATAACACTTAAAGATACTCACATTTTGGATTTATAATGCTGAAAGACATTATTCTTTATTCTTTAGCACCAAGAAACACAATTTTCCACAGTATTCGCTCGATTCTTAACCATCTACCTTTGATGTGTGTTAAAATGACCATTTGACATGTATCAACTCGCGATATCTCCGCTGTACATGAATTTCCGGCTAAGCGACCTTGATGTATATTCGAGTTAGGTGTCACTAGCATTACAGCTCTTGCCGCTGGAGGATGTGTTTAATTATGGCTGAGTTATTGCTTATCAAAATTGTGGAGTGGGTCATCTTGACCCTACGTCGCAAATAGAAATTTTTTTTGCTAAAATATTTATTTTTGCAGTAAATAAAAGATTTGACATATTAATAAATTCTCAGAAATGTAGAGAAATTAATTGTAATTCATATTCTTAGGGCTGGCTCCAGTGTTTTTGCCGCCCCAAGCAGCAGGAAAAAAAAAAAAAAGCTGCGATCGGTGGCACTTCGGCGGCAGCTGCTTTATTCTTCAGTGGCAATTTGGTGCCGGGTCCTTCCCTCCGAGAGGGACTGAGGGATCCGCCGCTGAATTGTCGCCGAAGAGCCGGACGTGCCGCCTCTTCCTATTGGCCGCCCCAAGCACCTGCCTGGAGCCAGCCCTGCATATTCCCTCCATATGCACACAGGAATTAAAATAATGACATCTTTATTTTATTTGTATTTTTTTTCATCTTTTTAATTTTTTTTAATTTGATTTTTTTCCTCGAATTTGGCGCCCCATTTAACTTGGAATTTCCCCATCCATACCTTCCTCCAGTGTATTCTGTTTTTTTCCCCCCCTCTCCTTCCTGTGAACCATAAGATATGGCCACTGCTGGAGATGGCACACTGGGTGGGGTGGGCTGGTGCGCTGTAGTGGCACCAAGTATTCTCTCTTTCAGGTGCTTGGTTGGCTGGTTCTTGCTCAGGATCCAACTGATCACCATTTGTGGGGTCGGGAAGGAATTTTCCATCAGATTAGAGGGAAGGATTTTGCCCCCACCCTGTAGTGTGGGGTGCAGGTCACTTGCCGGGATCATCTGAATATCTTATTTAATCCATTTCTTGCCATTTCAGGGGCCTCAAGTATTGGTGCAGCTCAGTCTCTCCTGTTCTCTGCCTGTGGCACGTAATAGTTTAGTCCCTGAGGGCTGTAATACATTGGTCTAATTTCCAGTTGTTGGGTTTAGTGTGCAGGTATTGGATGGTGTTGGTGTCCTGTGATACACAGGTAGTCAGACTATATGATGATCCCGTCTGGCCTTAAATTCTGACTCTATGACTCTGTCTGCTTGAGCATGTAGGCAGCCTGACATAATAGCTCCACAAGGTGTGAACTGTCCTATGCATCTTAATAGGATGTTAACTGTTCCACCCCCACAAAAGACTGTGTATAGCAGGAGGAGAAGAGCACAGTTGGCCAAGTCCACCCATGCAAACATATACATGTCAGCTGCTGAGGTAAGTACTGAGGCCCTCCTCTGCTGCTACCACTGCCTCTGCAGGAGAGAGGCTGAGGGAATCCCTGCTGAGTGAGTGGACCTTCCAGAGTGAAGTCCAACCTAAATGGTGGAAGCAGCAAAGAGTCCTGTGGTACCTTATAGACTAACAGACGTATTGGAGCATGAGCTTTCGTGGGTGAATACCCACTTCATTGGATGCATGACATGACATGCATCCGACGAAGTGGGTATTCACCCATGAAAGCTCATGCTCCAATACGTCTCTTAGTCTGTAAGGTGCCACAGGACTCTTTGCTGCTTTTACAGATCCAGACTAACATGGCTACCCCTCTGATATTAAATGGTGGAATCCTATGTTGCCTTAATCTTGCCCTGACCTAGGCCCTAGTAAGGTTTTGGTTCATTTCTCCCATTTTCTTTTTCTTCATTGCTTTGTAATAGGGAGGAAAGTAATTTTTTTTAAGCTACAATAAAAGCAAAGAGGAGGGTTTATCATGACAAAAGCAAAAAATACTGAAATGGTCTAACCCTCTGTTACGTCTAGGTATAGCAGCACATGGAAGTTTACTTTGATACCTATTAATTGGACAACTATAAATAATAAAATAAGAAGGACATCATGGTCAATGATTTTCAGCTGATTTTTTCATCCTAAGTGTTCCCTAGTAAGGAGCCACTTTTGAGTCTGAGCAAATGCACAGATCCCCAAAATGCAAAAAATTCACTTCTTGAATACCAAGATCTGTCAGATGAGTCATTGACTCTGAAGTGTTTTTAAATGTCTGAAATGATTTGACTTCATTAGGATTTAGTATCTTAAGGACTTCATGTTGCAAAGTGTGTGAAATAATTTTAATCTTTGAAGATGAAAAGCAAATAGTTTCTAACTTGAAGAGCTTTATTTTGAGTCTTCAGACAACTTTACTTTTATTTCCTGCCATATAATTTGTGATCCATCAGCATGAAAGACTGCAAAATATAAGGAAATGGAGTCTTAATTATTTTACAGATGCAAAATTGTAAACCCCATCCCTATATCTGATTTGTCAATTTTAATAACTATTTCCAAAGGATATTTTATGTACTTCTGTGCCAGATATGGGCTGGTCACAGAACTTGCTTATGCACACCAGATGTGTTCATAATACCCTTTAATGCTCTGCCAGCTATGGCTCAGGTTAGCTTACATAAGGTATTTTATGCACAGTATCACCTAGTGACTGAAAAGTATAATACAGTATAGCAGGGGTCGGCAACCTCCGGCACACATGCCAAAGGCAGCACGCGGGCTGACTTTTAGTGACATGCTGCTGCCAGCCGTGGTCCTGGCAGCTGGCCCCGCTCAGCCTACTGCCGTCCTGGATTATGGAACCCCAGACCAGCAGCGGGATAAGCCGCTCAGCCTGCTGCCGGTCTGGGGTTCCGGCCGCCAGCCCCTTGCAAGACAGGGTCTCATTTGCTGGCCCCGCTCAGCCCATTGCCGGCCTGGATGGATGGAACCCGGGCCGGCAGCAGGCTGAGTGGGGCCGGTGGCTGGGACCACAGACCGGCAGCGGACTGAGTGGCTCAGCCCGCTGCCAGTCTGGGGTTCTGGCTGCTGGCCCCTTCCCAGCCGGGGTCCCAGCCGCCAGCTTTGCCCAGCCCGCTGCCAGACTGAATGGATGGAACACGGGCCAGCAGCAGGACCCTGGCTGGCAGGGCCGGTGGATGGAACCCCAGAGCTGTAGCGGGCTGAGCAGCTCAACCCGCTGCCGGTCTGGGGTTCCGTCTGCTGCTCGCACTGCTGGTCTGGCACGCGGAACTTTTTACTGGCACAAGAAACCTTAAATTAATGAAGACTTGGCACATCACTTCCCAAAGGTTGCTGACTCCTGCAGTATAGCAATCTATTACAGATATCACTTCTGTTTCCTGCAAATGTTGATGGAGTTATTCAAAAGACTATTTTGCATTACAAATATTTATCAGCCAGCCCTGCTGGATTGTTTTTGGGGGAGATGATCACTGAATGAATGATGTACATTATAACAAACCTAGAGGAATGCTTTTATGTACTTTATTTATTTTATTAAACTTGAGCTCTACCTCTTTTCCTTCTAGAAAATGTGTGGGTGGGTGGGTGGGTGGGTGTGAGCACGCGCCCGCATGTAAAATAAACCATTGGCAATAGCCACTTATCTGTAAGCACCCAAAACATATATTCAGTCAATTAGTAACCCTTTATAAATGATACTTGGGAATGGGTACTGTGATGGAGCAAGGCCGGATGGCTACAGGAAAGTATTGAGGAGCAGGTATGTTAGCTCCAGGCTAAGCAAATCCCTAGTACCATGGGAACCAAAATGGCAGTTGCTCCAGGCTAATCAAGGCTCCTGGGGCCAATTAAGAACTTTCTAGAAGGCACCTGAGAGAGCTACATTGATTGGAGCACCTGCAGCCAATCAGAACAGGCTAATCAAGGCACCTGGGACCAATTAAGAACTTTCTAGAAGGTACCAGAGAGAGCTACATTGATTGGAGCACCTGCAGCCAATCAGGACAGGCTAATCAAGGCACCTGGTATAAAAAGGGGAGCTCACTCCAGTCTAGGGAGGAGGAGCCAGAGGAAAGAAGTGTGCATGAGGTGCTGGGAGCAAGAGACACAAGGAACTAAGAGGGGGTACTACTAGAGGATTGAGGAAAACACCATACAATATAGCAGCATCAGACACCAGGAGGATCCTGTGGTGAGGATAAAGAAGGTGCTTGAAGGAGGCTATGGGGAAGTAGCCCAGGGAGCTGTAGCGGTCAAGCAGCAGTTACAAGTAGCACTATAGAGACTGCTGCAATTCACAGGGCCCTGGGCTGGAACCTGGAGTAGAGGGTGGGCCCGGCTTCCCCCCTAGCCCCGCTACTCCTAATCAGACATAAGAGTAGTTGATCCAGACTATGGGTTTCATCCAAGGGGAAAACCACTGAGGGGAAGAAATCCGCCAATAAGCGCAGGACCTACTAGAGGAGAGGAGGAACTTTGCCACAGTACATTTAGAACATATGTGATTCAACTATGGACATATTGTGGGGCATACAAATCCCACAGTAGCCAATCAGCCCCAGTGCACTTCATGTGCAAGAGCTGTCAGGTGTGAAGGGAGCTGAGTCTGCAGTGAAGAAGTGGAAGAGGAAATATCTTGTAATTTTCATTGTGGAAAAAGAGAGGATGGTGGTGAGGCTATAGCAAAAGATAGGGAAATGAATGTTTTGCATTCTATTTCCATTTCTGCAACAAGCTTCCTATGTGATCTTGGGCAAGTTACTAACTTCCTTGAGCCTTACTTTCCCCATCTGTAAATATAGGATAATGTGAGACAATTAATCCTTTGTAAGGTACTTTATAATCCTCATATAGAAGGCACATTAGATGTGTACAGATCCCTGCAGCACTGTCACTGGAAGGGCTCCAAGTTGCACTTTTTCTCAGTTGGAGTCTGATTGGGAAGGAAAGTGGACTAGCAGCTCCCACGTTGCATGAGAAATCTGCATGGGGCTAGGAGCTGAATGAAATATGTGATCTTTCAGGACCTCCTTGTGCAAGGGTAGACCTGACACCAACTGTTAGTCTGATTTGTTACCAACTACCAGGAACCTGCTGGTGGGTGATAAGGCAAGCCACTGCAGCTGGGGCCTGCCTAAAAGGAAGAGGGCTGAAAGCTGAACCCACTAGTGACTAATGCTTTCTTTTTAAGTATTTGTCTATTTTTGTACATTACTATACTAGCTATTTCTATTGCTGTCCTTGCTAAGTCATCTTCCTTTTCACAGAAGCTGCAGTATTATTTGTCTAAATGTATCTCTATATAGTTATTTGCAGCTTATTTCCTAAGGTCTAGAGGGTTTAACATGTACTCTGACTCAAAGTGTCTTATCTATAAAAATAGACAAACAGGAAAGTAGCAGTTACTAGTGTACATAGCTTTGCAAGAAGTGCCTAGAATTACAGCTTGTTAAACTATAGGTTGTTGCCTTGTAGCAAAGGTGCTATCCCTGCACATGGCCTCATGGCATAGGATTGCAGGAGCACTGACTCAGTTTCCCCAATGAAGTCTTCAGCACACTTTGGTTATTGATGTGGCTAGCCCTCCAGCCAAGTCACTGTAAGAATTCAACTCCTTTCAGAGCAGCAGAGTCCTCAAGTCAAAGTCCAACATAGAAGATTCTTCGGGTTTGTGTTTGTCAGTTCCAATTCAGTACCTGCTGTTTACTATGGTTCTAAGTGGCAGTGAACCCCAGTCTTTATGCTGCTTTCTTGCTCTTCGCTATAAATTGTTCTGCCGTAGTCACAAACCATACCATTCAAGATTTTTGCAGAAGCAGCCCATGTCACTGGAGGGCTCACATGCGCATCCCTTAGGATCAGTTCATTTGGGACAGTGGCTGGGGAGAAAAGAGGAAGAGGTGCCTTTTCTTTTCACATAACTTTTGAAAGTATTATCCTAGGTGACAGTGATTAAGCAGTCATCATTGCTGGATGTACTGATACCATTCCCAACAGTGTACTACTGTCATCTAGGGCACTTCCGAGAATGAAATATCCCACTCGTCCACATCCATAAATTGGGAGGAAAGCAAGATAGATTATCTGCTGGTTCTGAGACCCTCAAATCAATTCTGCTCATAAGAGCTCTAGGTTTCTTAGCTATTAAGACTAAGGTATTGGATTCTAACAAGTGGTATATTCTGCTTTAACAAATACATGCAAACTGAAGTATCTCCATTATGATACTGACTGTCTTCTGTAAGATGTGTTCTCTACATGGATTCCACTCTTGGTGTATAGACAAAATCTGATTCTTTTGGCCAGCAGAGTCAATTGAAGCCATGGCTGGGCATGAGGTGCCCTCCCACTCAAGGGCATAAAGGATGGAGCAGGGCCAATCACCCATCAGTACCTTTGCCAATACAGAATCCCATAGGATCAGTACTCCATAGGAGGAGATTCCTTGACCCACCCTCTTTCCCCAGGTGAAAAAACATTTCAAAAACCAAGTCACTCCAGGATAATACTGTTCCTTTTTTCCCCTCAAGTGATTGTCCATACAGATTCCACTCTTGATGACTAACAAGCAGTTGGCTATTGCTTGGAGATGGGCAACATGAGTCCTACTCAATTAGACCACAGATCAGCCTTACTAAAACTGGCATCCGATTTGGAAATCTGTTAATTAAGTGTCTTGTAAATGTGGTGTTTGAGCTCCATTTAGTGCTCTACACATCTTCTCAAACAGGCAGCAGAAGCTGCCTGCACTCTTTTTATTATTTGTATTACAGTAGCATCTAGCGGTATGACTACAGAGCAAAGAAAAACCCATGGATGGCCCACTGGGGTTACATTTGTAACTAGGGGCAAGCCAAGGGCTTCACAGTAACACTCGTTACTGAAGTGATAGACACAAATTTAGGAGGAATCTCAGTCCTTGAGCCAGTGGATAGAAATGTTTGGGCTCTAGGAAGAATGCAAGTATTGTTCAGTGTCATTCTTTCAGTCTTCCAGTAACTAAAGAGAGAACTTTCAAAATGGTGAATGGAGATTTACAGTTTACATGCTCAAATCCTAGGAATTTTAATGGGAGCTTTTCTCCCTAACCTTCCTGTGTGCCCCCTCCTGCACCCCACTTATGCAGCTTTGAAGATGTAACTTTTAGTAGTATTAGCATTAGCCACATCACACATGTTCCTGTCTGTAGGGACAGCGATTCAGTCATGTTGCAACCCTATACATAGTTATGGTTCTGTATGGCCAATTGTCGGTCCACAGACATCTTGTTCTGCTAAAAGGACAAGGCAGCCTTCATCTTGGACCAGGTTCTTGTTCCACAGGAGAGGGCAGAGACCTAATTCTGCCCAGCAACACCATGGTGTCGTGTGCAACCCTGAGGTGCGGTGTGCAACATTATAGTGCTGTGTGCATTTTCCAGCTCTTTCTGTCTGGTCATCTAGGGGTCAGGCTAGTGCCTTGTGCAGAGATGCCAGTGTGTCGTGTGCAGATCCTGTTGGCGTGGGGGGCAACAGTTCAGAGCCTGGAGGGTGTAGGAGCCAGGGACCAATCAGATGCTGACACGAGTGAGTGAGACCCTTTGAATAAAACTAGGTTTCCCCCCAAAACTTTTGTGGAGTGTCCGCATGTCAGCTGAAGGGCCTGATCAACCTTTCAGCCAGGGTCTCCTCCGGTTATAGCTAGCTCGTGTCATGTCGTTTTGGATTTATCGCTTTGGATTTATCATTTTGGATCTATTTCTATCAGCTCGTCATGCTTCTGGTGTCTGCTCTGCTGGTCAGCTGCGCCTGGAGTGCGGTATTTGCTTTCTAATTTCTGACTTTCTAATTTCTTACCTAGCTTCCCCTTCCGCCCGCCCTTTAACTCGGTACCAAGTGTGTATACAGTATATGAGAGTTGAATTATTGAGCTCATAATTGCACAGTTGTTTAGTATGTATAGTTCTGGGTTTTAGTAGATAGTTAATTGTAGACTGTTTTAAGTTGTGTGAGTTACTGCTCTGTCTTTGTCTGGAGTGTTTGGTGCTAGGTGCTGTCTCCACCTGAGGATTAGCTGACCAAGGGGTTTCTGTCCCCGCGGTCTGTGTGAGTGGAACCTGCACAATCTCAGCCGCACCACACTCTGGGTAAAACCCTTAGTGTGAAAGCAAGGGCGGTTTAGGCAGTGGCCTGTGGGTCTCTTTTCTGTGTTGCACCGGGCACCGCTCTGACGAACCCGATTTCCTCCTTGTGTAATTGGTGTGTCTGCCTACTCAGTGTGAAGCAGTGAGCAGTATAGATTTGTATTGTTAATGATTTTTGGGTGTGTTTGTATTGTTTAATAACATCTCAGCTAAGAATTGCCTCCTTCTCCTCGGCCAACGTTGTAACTATCCCCCCAATAAACGCAGCCATTTGGCTTTAAACTTTATTCTGGTCCAGCCTGGTTTTTTCCTCTCCCAATACCAAAGCTGATCGAACCGCAATCGATTTCGGACAAGTCAAAGCCATCTAAATCATGGCTGGGTTCTATGGGGATAGAATAATGGGGCACTGCAGGACTCATTTAAGTTACTTTAAATAGCAAAATCTTTAGCAACAGATCTAGGCTGTTTCTGTTAAATAATTTAAATTTAAACATGTGGGCAAAACATAGTAAGCTGTTTTAGCTACTTCAAATTAATGCCAATGCATAGAGATAGGAAGCAGGCCCAGATTGTAACCTCAGCACTCACAGGGAATGTAGACCTGTAATTAACCATCATTAGGTATCACTACTGCTCAACTTAATTGCAGCTCAGAATGCATTTATCTGGCAGTGTAAAGTACTTTATATGTCTCATACAACAGCTTTGTACAGTTGCATTTCTAAATAAATCCACTTTATTACAAGAAGGCTTGGGTGGAGGGGATTGGGAAGTGTGAAGTTGTGTAAATATGAAACTTTATTAAGGAATAAAATTGTATGTCATTAAATGGGAATAGGTGCCATATGTTCCAGTTCTTGCACCCATATGGGAGTTTTGCCATTGACTTTCGGGGAGCAGGACCAAGCCTCTAGGATCTGCTATTCACTGACCACTCCTACCTGACTACTGACATTTATTTAAACCTTAAAATGGAGGCACCTCCAAGGGTCTGCCTCAGGATTTTTGATCTCTTAAGGTTGGCAATATTGCAGATTTTCTAAAGAGCTGTGCATGCAACATGCTGAGCTCTTCAAAAATCTGGCTTCTATTTTGATATATAAATGGAAGGTGAATTCTTTTGAAAAACTAGCTCAACGTCTCTCAGATCTTGTGAGGCTGATGTACCTTATCACCAGCTCATACATACTGTGCCTTCAAGCCCTGCATATCCGCCTTTTGTAGTAAGGGTCTTTTTGCCTATTGTTCTAGTGCGATAGAAGAGTTGAAAAATCCAGTAGAGGACCTAATCCTACAGCTTTTACACATGTATTTAGACTAGATTGAGACTACTCACATGAGTATAAGTTTCAGGATCAAGCCCATACATTCAATATTCAGTGATAGGAATGCAGTATGACATAACTATTTGGATAAGATTATGCCAGTTTAGTAATTAACCATGGCAAAATATTACAATAAAATATTCATCCTACAAGAGACAATATATAAGAAAGTAGTATAATGGTAGAAAAACTAGAAATGCAAGGAAGTCATATGCACATAATTATTGTATGTGTTTTCTAGTTTAAGCAGGGTTTGCTATTTTGCCAAGAAATACCTGGCAGTAGGTAGATGGTATCCATATGTGCCACACATTATGGGTGTACCTGTTGTCCTTCACTCACAAGTGAGGAGGGCGGCCACTCCACCTCAGTACTGCAGGCAACAATAGTCGGGCTCACTGGCCCCCATAGATGACTGGGAGCTCCCCAAACTGGGGTGGGGGGCACAATCTGAAAGGGAGGACATGTGACCACCTCACGTGTCTCCTCTGCCCAGCGACACTCCCTGTACCCAGTCTGGGCCTTCCATGCTCTTCCCTCCCCATGTTAGCTGTAGGGAAGGGCGGATCTGTTCTTCTGCTGCACCTCCCACCCACCACAGCACATTTGGCTGTTCTCCCTGGCAGGTGGGCCCGGGCAGGGAGCAGGACAGAGCCGCTTCTCACGTGGCTGAAGCTGGCCACTCTGGGTCACTGCTCTGTGCAGCTCAGCAGCTGCCTGAGAGAGCCTGGCTGGGGCAGCAGTGGTAGGCTGCCCTGGGTCTGGCTGCCAGGGACCAGGGCTGGCTCCAGGCACCGGCCCAGCAAGCAGCTGCTTGGGGGGCCAACGGTGAGAGGCGGCACGTCTTGGTCTTAGGCGGCAGTTCGGTGGTGGGTTCCTCACTCCCTCTTGGAGCAAAGGACCTGCTGCCGAAGACTGAAGCAGCAGCAGAGCTGCAGATTGTGATCACGGCTTTTTTAAAAATCTTTTTGCTCCTTGGAGCGGCAAAAACCCTGGAGCCAGCCCTGCCAGGGACAGGGGCCAAGTGAGTTGGACATGTGCTGGAGCAGGTGTGTGTGGGGGGGAACCTCCAGTTCACTCAGCCCCTGTCCCTAGTAGCTGGGCCCAGGTGGGGGGGCAGAAGGGATGGGCTGCCCCACCACCCCAGCCGGACTCTCTCAGGTGGTTGCTGCGCTGCACAGAGCAGCAACCCAGAGTGGCTGGCATAAGAAGTGGTTAGTTCAACCCCTTCCACTCTCTGCCTGCAGTGCCTGAACCCAACTGCTGGGGGACAGGGTAGGTGCAGTAGGAGGACAGAGCCCCTTTCCCTCCCCCCCAAAAGGCCAATATGAGGGAACATTGAACCCACATGCGTCACCCCAGCTAGTCCCACTGGCTGAGGCAGAGCAACAAGCAGTCCTTAATCCTAAGCCTCCTGGCTGGGGCTGACAGCCATCAACAAGTTCTGGCCTAGGGGAAGTGTACAGCCAACCCCAAGTGTGGGGGATGGCAACAGAGGAGGTAAAGGGGCCCAGGCCCACCCCACCCCACCAAGGGCCTTGTCAGTGGCAGGTGGTCCCATCATTAGGTTAGAGAAATGAAAATACACTGCCTTGCTTCCTACCAACACAACCAGACCAAAGTCTGGTTCTGCTGGGCTACTTCCTACCCAGCTCAGACAGCTTTGTTCTCTAGGCTCCATCTCACCGCTTCACAGTTGGATGGCGTCCTTTCAGGCAACTCCTCAGAGCCCTCTGCCTCTTCGGTCAGTAGGGTGCTAGTCTGCTCAGTTTCTCGTCTGGGATCCCACAGAGAGCTCAGTTCCCTAGAAGAGATGTCTGCCTGTTCCAGCCCCCAGCTGAGCTACAGAGCCCTCACTTTTATACTTCCTGTCCTGCCCCAATACTTCTGGCAAGTAGGGCAGGACAGGAAAATAGCCTCCCTAGTCCAGAAGAAGGCCACTCCACCTCACTACAGTACCCTTCAGGGCCTCCATTAGAAAATGTGTAAAATAGATGGATATGAGATAAGATGCTGTACCATCTGGTACATTACCTTAATATAGGTTCTTCTTCGAGTGATTGCTCATATCCATTCCAGTTAGGTGGCGCGCGCCACGTGCACGTTCATCGGAAGACTTTTACCCTAGCAACACTCAATGGGTTGGCGGGGCGCCCCCTGGAGTGGCGCCACCATGGCCCCGGATATATACCCCAGCCGACCCACCCACTCCTCAGTTCCTTCTTACCGCTCGTGTCGGTCGTTGGAACAGTGGAGTGCGGCTTAGCTGACCTCCACCTCCCTAGCATTCTCGTAGTTCTCGTTCTGTTGGTATATATAGTTGTAGATATCTAAATTTCAACTATAAGTGTAGTTAATTGTTAATTGTTAAGTTAGTAATTAATAAGTTAGTCGGGTTCGGGGCTTAGCCCCTCCCCGCACCGGGACCAGAGCACATGCCCGGCTCCCCGGGGTTCAAGCCGTGCTCGGCTTGCCACAGGCCGATGCCCACAGGGGATCCGCACGACTCCTGTCTGAAGTGCCTCGGCAAATCGCACTTAACAGCTAAGTGCCCAATTTGCAAGTCCTTTAAGCCACACACTAAAAAGGAGTGGGACATTAGGCTTAAACAGCTCCTTATGGAGGCGGCTCTCACCCCTCTGTCCTCGGCACCGAGCGCGGCTCCATCGGACTCGAGGAGCGCCTCGTCGGCACCGGGACGCACCGGTACGCCTAAGCCCTCTCGGCACCGGACATCGCCGGCGCCAAAACCAGGCCTGAGGCGCTCACTCTCGCCGAGAGCAAAAAAGATATACAAGCCAAGGCCGACACCTTGTGGCAGTCGCCGGCCTCCATTCTGCTAGCGGCGAAGGGGGTCGAGCGTAAGTATATGGTACCATCCCGGGGGTACGAGTACCTGTATATACATCTTCCTCCTTCCTCCCTGGTGGTCCAGTCGGTCAATGAAAGAGAGCGTCATGGACAACAAGCCCCGGCCCCAAAATCCAAAGAAGCCAGAAAGATAGACCTTCTAGGCCGGAAGGTGTATTCGGCGGGTGCCTTGCAACTCCGAGTAGCGAATCAGCAAGCTCTGCTGAGTCACTAGGACTATAACACCTGGGCGGAGATGAGCAAGTTCCAGGAGTTGCTTCCCCAAGACTCCCACCAGGAAATCAAGGCCTTCCTGGAGGAAGGGAAAAAGGTGGCCAGAACCTCCCTGCAGGCCTCCCTAGATGCGGCAGACTCCGCAGCCAGAACCTTAGCGTCCGGTATCACCATGAGGCGTATTTCCTGGCTGCAGGCCTCCACTCTTCCGCCGGAACTCCAATATACCATCCAGGACTTACCCTTTGAGGGTAAGGGCTTATTTTTGGAGAAAACTGACCCTAGACTCCAGAGCTTAAAGAACAACCAGGTCTCTATGCGGAACCTGGGCATGCATACCCCCGTGACCCAGCGTCGCACTTTCCGCCCCCAGACCTTCCGTCCGTACTCTGTGCCTCGGCAGAGGCAGGATTCTGGCAGGCTCCAAGGGCGCGGTGGCCGCAGACGATATTCTGGTCCTCAAACGGGTCGAGGCCGCGGCCCCTCCAAGCCACAGGCGGGTCCGAAGTCGTCCTTTTGAAGATGCGCCCGAGGACAGCATACCACTCCCCGTTCGGGATCCTTTCCCTCCCTTCTCCAACTGCCTTTCCTATTTTTTCCCTGCGTGGTCCCACCAGACTTCGGACATCTGGGTCCTGCGCACCGTGAAGCAAGGATACCACCTCCAATTTGCTTCACGCCTTACCACCCCCCTCCCAGTCCCTCTTCAGGGACCCCTCTCACGAGCAGTTCCTCTTACAAGAGGTCCAGATGCTCCTCACCATCGGAGCGATAGAGGAGGTGCCAAAGCAGGAATGGGGCAAAGGGTTTTACTCCCGTTACTTCCTAATCCCCAAGTCAAAAGGGGGTCTCAGGCCTATCCTAGACCTACGGGGCCTCAACAAATTCCTGATAAAGTCGAAATTCCGGATGGTCTCCCTGGGGACCATTATCCCATCCTTGGGTCCTGGAGACTGGTATGCTGCCCTCGACATGAAGGACGCTTACTTTCACATAGCCATTTTTTCTCCGCACAGGAGATACCTCCGCTTTGTAGCGGACCATCAGCATGTCCAATTTGCGGTCCTTCCCTTCGGCTTCTCCACAGCGCCTCGAGTGTTCACGAAATGCATGGCGGTGGTCGCCGCCCACCTCCATTGTCAAGGGCTCCACGTGTACCCATACCTGGACAACTAGCTCATCAAGGGAGCCTCCCAGGAGCAAGTGAGGGTACATATATGAGTGGCAAAAGACCTGTTTACAAGTCTCGGCCTAATGCTCAACGTGGACAAATCCACCCTGGTCCCCACTCAGAGGCTGGACTTTATAGGAGCTACCTTGGATTCCACTCTGGCCAAAGCCTGTCTGCCTCAGCCAAGGTTCCTGGCAATGTCTGCGATCATCCGCAGTCTGCAGGCCTTTCCCACGACCTCGGTCTGCACTTGCCTTGGTCTCCTAGGCCACATGGCGGCATGTACATACGTCACCAAATTCGCCAGGCTCCGCCTCCGCCCGCTTCAAACATGGCTCCATTCGGTGTACTGTCCGGGCAGGGATGTGATGGACACGTTAGTCACCATCCCGCCGAGTACACTGCACTCCCTCGACTGGTGGATGAACCCCTCCATGGTGTGTGCGGGGTTACCGTTCCACCCACCGCAGCCCACCCTGTCTCTGACGACAGATGCGTCGTCCCTCGGCTGGGGAGCCCACCTCGGTCGCCTGCGCACCCAAGGCCTGTAGTCATCAGAGGAGCTCTCCCTCCACATAAATGTCCAAGAGCTCAGAGCGGTTCGCCTGGCATGCCATGCATTCCGCAAGCTTCTGTACGGCCGTTGTGTCTCTGTGTTTACGGACAACACAACGGCCATGTATTACATAAACAAGCAGGGAGGGACCCGGTCTTCCCCTCTTTGCCTCGAAGCCATCAATCTATGGGAATTTTGCATAGCTCATGCGATAGACCTGGTGCCATCCTTTCTCCCGGGAGTTCGGAACACTCTCGCGGATCTGCTGAGCAGATCCCTCCTGTGTCACGAGTGGTCCATAAGACCGGACATTATCCATGCAATCTTCCGCAAGTGGGGCTTTCCCCAGGTGGACCTATTCGCCTCTCACGCAAACAGGAAGTGCCAAGTGTTCTGCTCGTTCCAGGGTCACTCACCAGGCTCGATCTCGGACGCATTCCTCATTCCGTGGAAGCACCAGCTGCTTTATGCATTCCCTCCGTTTCCGCTGGTGCACAAGGTTCTGTTAAAACTACGGCAGGACAGGGCACATCTAATACTGATTGCCCCAGCGTGGCCCAGGCAGCCCTGGTACACCACGCTCCTCAACCTCTCTGTAGCCACACCGATCACCCTCCCCCTCTGCCCGGACCTTATAACCCAGGAGCACGGCAGTCTCCGTCACCCGGACCTTCCAGCCCTCCACCTCACGGCATGGCTCCTGCGTGGCTAGACACCTCGGAGTTGCGCTGTTCCGCCCCTGTGCAGCATGTTCTGCTCAGTAATAGGAAACCTTCCACTCGGTCCACATATTCGGCCAAATGGAAGCGTTTCTCAGCCTGGTGTGCATCACAGGCTCTTCGGGGACCCCCATTCCAGTCATTCTGGACTACATCTGGCAGCTTAAGCAGCAGGGCCTTGCCATATCCTCCCTGAAAGTTCACTTGGCGGCCATATCTGCTTTCCATCCTGGAGAGGCTGGTCACTCTGTGTTCTCTCACCCGGTGGTCGCTAGGTTTAGAAAGGGACTGGAACGCCTCTACCCTCAAGTTCGTCATCCTGCCCCGACCTGGGACCTCAACCTGGTATTAAACAAGCTTATGAGTCCCCAATTCGAGCCGCTGGCAGCCTGCTCTCTACTGTACCTATCATGGAAGACAGTTTTTCTGGTGGCCATCACTTTGGCCAGGCGGGTCTCCGAACTTCGAGCTCTCACTGTAGACCCCCCTTACACTGTCTTTCATAAGGACAAGGTTCAGTTGCGGCCACATCCTGCCTTTCTCTCTAAGGTGGTTTCGGCCTTCCATACTAATCAGGACATCTTCCTCCCAGTTTTCTTCCCTAAACCTCATTCCTCCCCACAGGAGCAGCAGTTACACTCCTTAGATGTCCGCAGGATGCTTGCATTTTACATTGACCGCACAAGGCCCTTCCGTAAATCCCCCCAGCTTTTTGTGGCAGTGGCAGACCGTATGAAAGGCCTCCCCGTCTCAGCACAGAGGATCTCCTCTTGGCTAACAGCGTGCATACGCACATGCTATGACTTGGCCCATGTCCCAGCGGGCCACCTTACTGCCCATTCTACCAGGGCTCAGGCTTCCTCTGCCGCGTTTCTGGCACATGTTCCGATCCAGGAGATATGCCATGCGGCGACCTGGTCTTTGGTCCACACGTTTGCTGCGCACTATGCTCTAGTCCAGCAATCTAAAGACGACGCAGCCTTCGGCTCGGCGGTTTTGCATTCCGCCACATCTCTCTCCGCCTAGGTAAGGCTTGGGAAATCACCTAACTGGAATGGATATGAGCAATCACTTGAAGAAGAAAAGACGGTTACTTACCGTTGTAACTGTTGTTCTTCGAGATGTGTTGCTCATATCCATTCCAAACCCACCCTCCTTCCCCACTGTCGGAGTAGCCGGCAAGAAGGAACTGAGGAGTGGGTGGGTCGGCTGGGGAATATAGCCGGGGCCATGGTGGCGCCACTCCAGGGGGCGCCCAGCCGACCCACTGAGTGTTGCTAGGGTAAAAGTCTTCCGACGAACGTGCACGCGGCGCGCGCACACCTAACTGGAATGGATATGAGCAACACATCTCGAAGAACAACAGTTACAACGGTAAGTAACCATCTTTTTTACCACTGCAGATATCTTAAATTACTGAAGATGTCACAGCTTTAATGGTTCTGTTATATTTGCATAAGTGTTATGTATACCCTCATTTTGGGGATCTGCAATTGTTAGAAGGAGTGAAAATGTTTAACTTTGTTTCCCATTTGGGACTAGATTGACAAAGCTTCAAGGAATATTGAGAGCTGTATTTTCTCTGAAATGTTCTGCCATGGCTGCTGCTACCAGATAAAGGGCCAGGTTCCCAGTAGGTTTATGCTGGCATAAACCCTGGCAAAGACCACAACCTCATTTCCATGGAGGGACTATAGGGACTCAGCTCTGTTCGAAATATTTCTAACGGATTATCATAAATGGCTCCCTGAAATAGGAAATGGGATTTGATGATTTTTCTAGCCATCTTTTATTTTTACCTATCCATACATTTGTCACTTTTGAGGCAATGTACAGGTTACGTTGATAGAGTAAACTGGGCAAGGTGAAAGATTACAGCCTGTTCATTTACAGACATTTTATCATTTGGCTTGTTCAAAGAAGCAGAATTTTTAAAAAGAAAGTATATTTTTGGTGTTAGCTGGGCTTCCTGGAAACATACATTCAGTCTTAACTCCTTCTTCAAAACTGTTAGTTTGCAGATTACTCTTTCAATATAAACTTTTCCTAAATAAAAGGTAAAAAAGTCTCCTGGCAAGTCTGTTACCGCCAAGGTTTTCAGCCACATTGCCCTTTGGCCTGCGTCACTTGTTTCTGACAGAATTTCAGGTACATACCTAGTAAGGTTTTTCTCAAGACAGTTTGTGTTCAGTTCTGTACCTCCTTTGTGGGCAACCCTGGTCTTGGCTGGACCTGCTTATTCTCTGGTTTCCTATCTCTTGGTAACCCTCATTTGGTCAGGTGTTTTTGGGATTGGCTAGCTCATGTTTTCAAATTCGTTTCATCATTTTGTAACATTTTATAAGTTATTGTAACTAATTTAATGATAAATCCCTCCAAAGATAACTCTAAAGCATATTAAACAAAATGTAACCCATTTAAAACCAATTAAAAACAACAAATGCCAGTTTAAAAAACAGCAACCAATTGAATGGCTTGTGTACGTTAATTAGGAAGTGTTTCATGCAGCTTCTCCTTTCCTTTTGGTAAGCAGGAAAAAGCCATCAAAGTTAGCAAGATCTTCTCTATTTTCAGTATTTATAACAGGGTAAACTAATTTGAACCATGAGTCAGAACCACACTAATGATCTTCCTCTGAGTGCAAGGGGAGATAAAACTGAGGTTAATAATGCCTTGTTCTGCAAGAAGCAGGTGCTGTTGTATGTATTGTCACACCTCTGTGTGGTACCAATTTTTTTTTCCCCTTGAAGGTTATTGGGGCTTTCCTGAAAAAGGATAATCCCTCCCCTACCTTTGGTACTTACTGTGGAAGAAACAATGAAACTTTCAAAAAAAGCATTCTATATGACATACAAACTGTCAGTAACATTTCTCAGCTGTATAACAAATAAGGAGCAGTCTAGATTTACAGCGCCTCATTCTCATTTACATGAAGACCTCTATGCTTCCAGAGTAGTGTAAAATGGTATAGTGTAAATGACACTCAGACCCACTTTTAAACACCTTTGTACAAAATAGGAGAGCCAATGTCACTGAGTACACTCTTGTATCTAGACCTGACCTAATAAAATGTAGGGGGGAGGGATAGCTCAGTGGTTTGAGTGTTGTCCTGCTAAACCCACAGTTGTGAGCTCAATCCTTGAGTGGGCCACTTAGGGATCTGGGGCAGAAATTGGTCCTGCTAGTAAAGGCAAGGGGCTAGACTTGAGGACCTTTCAAGGTCCCTTCCAGTTCTAGGAGATTGGTATATCCCCAATTATTTATTTACAGTTGCATTAGGATCTGATCCTACATTCCTTACAAACCCAAACTCATTTTGCAGTTATCAGGCATTCTCAATGTTCATGGAATAATTAGGCCTGTTATATACAGAACTCAGTTTGTGATCTTCAAATTGAGAATACAGAATAAATAATATAATTTTCCAGAGCACAATATGGACCATGTGAAAAAAAGACATCATAAATAAGAAATTGGTTCTAAAAAGATGTTGCATAGATACCAAGGTCATAAGTGATCATCGTGATAATCTAGTGTGACCTAGTGTAAAACATGGGTCATAGAACTTCACCAAAATAATTGGTGGAGCATATTTTTTTTTTAAATCCAATCTTGATTTTACAAAAGTCTATTACATCAACACTATTACCTTTATCAACCAAACTTGTAATCTCATCAAAAGAAAGATATCAAGTTAGTTTCATAGGATCTATTTTCTATAAAGCCATGTTGACTGTTGTTATTTATATTATCATCCTTTATTCTGTATTAATCAAGTCCTGCATCAGCCACTCCATTAATTTGCTCAGGATGTCAGACAGAAAGGCCTATAATTACCTGGGTCATCCTATTTTCCCTTTTAAAATATTGACACATTAACTTTCTTCCATTCTTCTGCAACTTCTGTGTTTCAAGACTTATAGAAAAATCAACATTAACAATCCAGTGAGCTCCTCAGCCAGTTCTTTTAAAACTTTTGGATGCAAGTTATCTTGGGCTGCTGACTTAAAAATGTCTAACTTTAGTAGCTGCTCTTTAGCATCTTCTTGAAATACTAGTGGAATGGAAAAAATGTTATCATATGCTATGACTACACCATCTGTTTCTCCCCCCCGCCCCCAAAAAACCAAACCAAAACACCAAATACTACTTCTCATTCTTGACTCTGCTGGCCATAGATTTCTCTTTGTGTCCCTTATCAATTGTTTACAATTTCTAGTGCTCTGATTTGCATTCATTACTATCAGCTTCCCCTTTCTTTTTTTTTTGTTTTAAATACTTGCCTTCATTTCCCCTCTAAACCAGGTCAGTTGTTTTTTTTAATCCAATAGAGTCTTCTTCATCAAATGTGGATTATGGCTTTTGGGGCATCTAGTAAAGAATTCTTAAACAATTCCCAATTATCATTTGACATTTTTCTGATTAATTTTTTTCTGTCAGCTGATATGGCTAATAATTATTTTTAACTCTGTGAAAGTATCAAGTACATAAATCACTGGTCTAGACTTTATTCTTTGTGCATATTATAAATGTGATCAGGTCATGACTGCTTGTGCCTAGGCTATTGTAAGCATGCACAGACTCACCCGGCAGTGCCTCCTGCTGGTTTCTCAGGGAATTAGCTCACCAGCCTCCAGAACACCCTCTGTTGGCCAGTGTCTTGCCTTGTTCTGGCCTCATGTCCCTCTAAGAACCTGGTGCCCCTGTCTCTGGGGGCTGCCCCCAGAAAGTACCCCCACAGTTTATCTGGGTCTCCCCACCCAGGGGAATCCCCACCTCACTTCAGTCATAGGCTACTGCCAGTCACCACCTAGCCCCCACTCACTGGGGCCAACTGCAGCATAAGCCACTCATCACGGGGAAGGTTGGGTTTGGACCTGCTGCCTCTGTCTAGCCTTGGGCTGTCCCCTGTAACCCCAGTACCTGTTTGACCTTATACAAGGCCACAGCCTGGGGAGTTTCCGGGCCAGAGCTCCCCACTTCCCATAGCCTTCCCCAGCCCTGCTCCACTCCAGGTACCTTCTCTAGCTCCCCAGCAACCAGCCCCTTTACCTCTACAGCTAGAAGAGACTGTGTGTCTGCTCCCGGCTTCCCTGGCCTGTATAGGGCCAGCTGGGTCTGTTTGGGGCATGGCCACAGCTGACGCTGCCTCCCCAATCAGCCCAGCCTAAGGCTCCCAGCCCCAGCCCTCTCCAAGGGCTGGCTTTTAACCCCTTTCAGACCAGGAGCGGGTGACCACCTTGCTACAGCTACCATTAATTTTTAGTTCTGTCATCAGGTCTTCTTTATCTGTCAAGATGAGCTTGGATATTGAATTCCCCTTTGTTGAAGGCAATGCTTAGGAAATTGTCATCTATAATATTTAGAAATTCCAAGGATGTTTTAGTACTGGCAGCATGAGACTCCAGCATGTGTCATTCAAATTGGTGTCCCCCATGATCACACAACTTTTTTTCCTATACATTATAGATAGGTACATAAGGAGCACTGGCCCTGGTCTATCACTAGGAGAATGGCAGCCATAGGGAGACAGCTCCCTGATCCTCAGTTGACTTCTTGAAGTTGGAGCAGAAGAAGGCACCTCCTGACTTCTACAACTGGCTGAAGGTCTATAATAGCCATTGGAGGATCAATCGCTATGGAGTTCTGCTCCTCCACACCCCCTCTTGTCCTTGGAATGATCCCCCTCTTCCCTGATGCCAGTGGCAAAGAGGTAGCTGGTGCAGGAATCAGTGTAGAGTACAGAAGAAAAATTCTCTACTATCTGTCTCAGGCCATTTTAAGGCCATGTGGCATTTGCAAACTGGAGAATCAGACTACTCTACATTTACTACTGCCTCAGTTATTTATTTTACCCCCTGTGTAGTTAAGATCAGTATATGATACATTAGAATACAGAATCTATAGTTTAAATTTCATGGTAACAAGGAAGTACAAACCACAGCCATAGAGGCACTAGTAATGTGTCCCCGAGTAAAAGGTAAGAGACTGAGATTTCTGGGCAAAGTTCTGGCTGTAAAGGGACTTAGAATGGTGAATAAAGGATCTGTCTCCTGCTGTTTGATTCCTATTGTGTTCAGAGAAACAGGACATTTGTACATTCTTTGTAATTAAACAAGATTGCATCAAAGAAATACCTGTCTCCATCATCTATTTCTCCCCCAAATGGAAACAATCCAGAAGACCCTGCAATGTGGCTAATTGCTCAGGTTTATACACTGTGATTACATCTATGCAGATGATCATATCAAGTGTGTCTGTAAATGTCTTAACCATTTAACAGCTGTGGGAGGGACATTATACAAGTCCATGAGAGAACCAGGCAGTCTTGCTGATGGGAGCAGCCTGCAAATATGTGGCCTGCATCTTTTGATTGTGACTCCACACTTTGCCACTGCGGCCAAAGGCCCCACTTATAGTCATTAGCAGTGCATCTGATCACACCACTTCTGAAACAATCAAACTTTCCCAAAAATGGCATGAAAGGTCAAAACCAGAGGCCTGGACTGTTGGATCTGTCATGAGATAGGCATTGGCTATGTTTGAAGGTTGTTCTTGCCACCTACCACACTACCTGCTGGTGATATCAAGGTTCCTTAGCCAAATTGTCCAAATAGGAGTGACTTGAGCTGAGATGATGGCTCAGTGGATTACACACATCTTGAAACAGGGCTAGGTATGATATGTCTTGCATCTAAAGAAGCAGATTCCACAAGGTTACTTGCACCTGATGTCAGGAGTGGGGATGTTTTACAGGACTGGCAACCTGGCCAGGTTGATCAGTATCATGGTACCCGTTATATACATGGTTCCATTCAGCTGAGTATCTATTAGTACTGGAGGGTGGGGTGTGGAGGGGGCACACTGGAGAGCAATACTCTGCCACAAAATAGCACAAGACATGCCCAGAGTTTCTTAATGTCTGCACATTGGCTCCCAAGGTAGAACAAGCTAATTTGCACTTTTTAGTATTCACATTGAATTTCCTGGATTATGTCAATTTTAAAAGTCTTAATGTTATCTTTAACAATTTTTGTGTGTGAGAGTTTATTTTCTCAAGTTACTTAAAAGACAAAAAGTTGCAATGAGGAAACTACAATGATTTCAAATGAGACACTGTAGTTTTCTTGAAAAAAATCTGTACTGAATACTTGGAAAGTAATATTTTAGTAATAAAGTAATATTCTTCTTTAAAAGGCAGTTTCTACTTTTAAAAGTTACAGGATAATTTATTTCAAAATTTGAGCTAATTTTAATTCAAAATTAATTTCACTGCTTTTTTTAAATTTCAGGATGCATATTTTTCTCTAATACTCATAATTCTGTATATTTTTCACTCAACATTTGAAACATGTAATTAAAAAAAAACCTTTGTAAACTAAAAGGAAGTGGTGCAGAACTGAGACCTTTAGCACCTAAGTTTCTGTATTAAATGAAGTTTTATTGACCAATGACAAAGGCTAACCTAATAATAAGGGATTTTAATGAAACCATAGACAGCAGACGTGTACTTATAGCTGTATTATGGGAGACCAGAATACACCTTTTTGATAATCAGTGTAAATATGCTGTTTCACTGCAACCTCAGTTATAGAGGGTTTTAGAGATGACAGTGATTTAAAGAAAATTACGGCAGAACAGAATATTTTGAAACATGTGCCACCTCTTTTCCCATCCTTCCTCCTATTGTCAGCCTCCCACTTAGGTTCTAGTTTTCTTTTCATTGTACCTTAGCACCTGAGCTGTATTTCTTAAATGTTTGTTTTCTGAGTAAAATGCTGCCATCTTGAGGCTGTCTTAATTAAAACAAACAAACAAAAAACTTCTATTTTTTTCTAGACTTCGTGAAGTATTCATATATGTGGATTTTTAAAAAAAATATTGAACAGGTTCTTCAGCTCAACAGAAACAGCTATTTTTATAGCCAATCAATTAATGGAAATATTACTTCATTTAACAGGTTTATACACCTCATATGTCCAAATCCTGCAAAAACAAACACCTGTCAGGGATGTTCTACGTAATACTTAGTCCTGCCTCAGTGCAGTCCTCAGGGGAATGGACTAGATGACCTATGGAGGACCATTCCAATCCTACATTTCTATGATTCTAGGTGCTTAACTTCATGCATATAAGCACATGTGCAAGTCTTTGCAGAATCAGAGCCTAAATTTTAATGATGAATCAGGTACTGACAGATTCAGAATTTATACTGCCTGAGAAAAAAATCTCTGAGATAATCTTTAGGATGTCATAAAAAGGTATGTGAAAATTAAACTGGCAAATGTAATTTATTTCAGCAAACATTTCAGATGAACTGCATTAAGCAGGCTACAGGGCATTCAGCACATCAACAATCACATTAACTTTCCTTTTCCTTTTCCTTCCTCACATTGCCCTGAAATTGCCCTGGCTAATTGTGCTTAGCAAAGAGGTCACATAATGCATCAGAAAGAAGCACGGCTGGAGTGAAGACTGGATCTATAAAAGCTCTGATAACATGGTAGATTTTTTTTCATTTAAAATTTATGACATGGTTTCCTTTTAGTACTGTATATCCCTGATGGTATACAATAATATAAAGATAGGAATTTTCAGATTTCTGTTTTTCCAAAGATTTTTGTTTAATGTGGCACACAGAAACCATCATACTCTCTATATAAATATGATCTTATGCATGCCACCTATAAATAGATCAGGATTCCAAACAGCAAAAGAAATCAGTACCAGCTTGATCCTGAAGCATATTTCTGGACAAACACTAACCCAGATCATTCAATTAAAAATATGTTAACTGTTTTTATGGATTTAAAGTTGAAATATCATAAACTTAAAAAGTCAAAAATTCAAATCATTGCTCCCACAGACATATTCAGCCACATTATATGCACTATGTTGTATTTTTACTACTGTTTAGTTAAATGTAAGCTTTTTTTGTATTATAGAATACCACAAAAATATTCAGGATAGCATGGGTGAGTTAATATTATGGAAATTACTTAATCTTTTGGGATTTCCTAAACTTTGTGTACCTGATATTGGGAACTGGAACATATCTCTTCCAGATGTGACTTCAACAAGCCTCATGAGCAAGATCCCCAAGATCACTGCTGAGTCTGTCTCCCCTCATATAGTAGAGCAACATGTTTCTTCTGGATCCCAAGGTTAGTAATGTCACTGACATTTTCCTTTTTTTAATTAATTTTCACAACCCAAATCCAGTGAGAATAAACATTTTAAATTTGGTGAAAATGATGAACAGAGGAGTGGAGGGAGTTTAATTTAAATTCTTTGGCAATCTTCAGTTAAAGCTTTGGGGTCATTTCTCCTTTTCTCTTGTGTCAAGTTTGATAGGATAAGAGACTGATCTTGTGAAAACAGATATATGAAAGTCTGTGAGATTTAGGAGAAAAGATACTATGGTAATAGTGGCCATATCAGTACCATAGATAGATTGATTAAAGAAATAAAAACCTTCTCTGATCATCAGTGACTTTCAATATGAGAAAAATCTCACTTAGAAAAGGAAAAGTCCTTGGCCAAAACTATTCTTGTGAAATGCCAGCCTTCTATTCCTTGTAATGATCGTTTTACAAAATGTAATTCATAGATTCATAGATTCTAGGACTGGAAGGGACCTTGAGAGGTCATCGAGTCCAGTCCCCTGCCCTCATGGCGTGACCAAATACTGTCTAGACCATCCTGGATAGATATTTAGCTAACCTACTCTTAAATATCTCCAGAGATGGAAATTCCACAACCTCCCTAGGCAATTTATTCCAGTGTTTAATCACCCTGACAGCTAGGAACTTTTTCCTAATATCCAACCTAAACCTGCCTGGCTGCAGTTTAAGCCCATTGCTTCTTGTTCTATCCTTTAGAGGCTAAGGTGAACAAGTTTTCTCCCTCCTCCTTATGACACCCTTTTAAATACCTGAAAACTGCTATCATGTCCCCTCTCGGTCTTCTCTTTTCCAAACTAAACAAACCCAATTCTTTCAGCCTTTCTTCATAGGTCATGTTCTCAAAACCTTTAATCATTCTTGTTCCTCTTCTCTGGACCCTCTCCAATTTCTCCACATCTTTCTTGAAATGCGGTGCCCAGAACTGGACACAATACTCCAGTTGAGGCCTAACCAGCGCAGAGGAGAGCGGAAGAATGACTTCTTGTATGTTGTGAGCAAGACACCTGTTAATGCATCCCAGAATCGTGTTTGCTTTTTTTGCAACAGCATCACACTGTTGACTCAGTCAGTTGCTGGGAATGAAGATAACTGAAAGTTGAAAGTAGACCAGTTCTCCATCAACCCAACTATTATCCTGTGTGAGTATATGAATATCTGTATATGCCATATGTAAGTACATTATTAACCATTTTTTTTAAAAGTAACCCAGAGTCACTGTGTAAAAGTATATATGCTGCCTAGATGCCCAAATGCAATTTCAATAATTTCACATGAAAATAGTTAGGTGACTAGTCATTTGCAGGAACAGTCACTGTAATTTCATAGGAATATGTAGGTACATGACTGCCCATACATTTTGCAGATAGACCTCATATGACTTTCTAAAAGAGCCTGTATGGTCTTCTATGTATGCATAAATACACTGTACAGAATATATTTTAATTTATATTAGAGCCAAATTCTGCTATTATTTACACCTCTGTAAATCTGAAATAACTCCATTGTTATTGGAGTTACTCGAGATTTACATTGATAATTGAAAGTAGAATATAGCTTTTTTCCTCCCTGCCTCTTACTCTTCCTGTTCAGCACAGGAGAGACGGCAGCTTCTGATTCATCTCATCATTTTTTCTTTATCATTTTATTTTCTCCCTATCCTTTCCCTCTGACCGCTGCTGACATGATGCTTTGCCAAATAACCTCTTCCTAAGCTAGAACCAATTGCACTCAAAGTTGCAGCCAGCATGGGAACATTGCAAGAGAAATAATGTTACCAGCAAACAGTCTCCTCGGGTCCAGGTCACGTCTATGTTTAACTCGTGGACATAGATGCAAGCACAAAAAAGGTTGGGTGGATGGTGAGGGAATCAGTAGTGTTATTTGGACTCACAAGTTGAGGGGGAGGAGCAACAAGCTAGCTTCACAGAAAAGCTCAGTTCTACTCTTACCAAAGGTCTCCCCATTAACTCCACATCCTATATTTACAACATAAAGGGGTGCGTGTGACTATCGTGCATGTACATATGTGTACTACTTCCACACTCAGGGTATGGCTACACTTGCAGCTGTACAGCGCTGCCGCGGGAGCGCTCCCGAGCCAGCGCTTTGAAGTGCGAGTGTGGTCACGGCGCCAGCGCTGGAAGAGAGCTCTCCCAGTGCTGCAGGTACTCCACCTCGCTGTGGGGATTAGCTTACAGCTGGGGCACTGTTTACACTGGCGCTTTACAGCGCTGTAACTTGCTGTGCTCAGGGGGGTGTTTTTTCACACCCCTGAGCGAGAAAGTTGCAGCGCTGTAAAGCGCCAGTGTAGCCAAAGCCTCAGAGAGCTTGTTCTCTATCTGCAGTGGTAAATGGTCATGCTTTTACATGCAGGGTCCCAGTCTCAACAGACTAACCAGACAGCATAGTTGTTACATTTGGACATGCTGTCTGTAACCACTAAATAACAATCTGCTCCCAGTGCCAGGAGAAGAATCCTGGTGCTCAGTGTTCCACTGCTATCTTACAGGGACTTTTGTAACCCATTAGTACTGTGTGTATTGTAGGGGATGGTTCACATATCAGATAACATGCTTTCACTCTCTATGGCTCCTCTTCTAGGTGAGGTTTGTACTATAGCTCTGAATTTTGTGGCTTCAAACCTTTCCAATGAGCCATGTGAGGGTAAAATACATTTATGTATAGAAATTAGTATAAGGATACTGAAATAATTTTATATTGCATAAATTACGGAGCTAAAAATATGAATTGATCTTTTAAAATCTGACGATTTTGGGACCAACTTCATGGTGTTTGGGGGTTGACTCATTACTTTTGAACTTTATATGTTGACTACTTTTGTTGTTCCTCCCGGTCTGAAAATTGGGGGCAGGGAATCACCTTTGTGTTCCCTTTGCAGTGGTACTTCCAATCATGGATAAATTAAAGAATGATCTACCCTTTTGAGAACCTGTTTACATGAACAGGTAATTTCACCCCTTGAGCACCTGTTTGTGGGCTCAGCAAACGAAGCGCGCAGCAGTCTGACCCTAATATAGCCAAACATTTAAGCACATGTGTAACTTTCAACATATAAGTAGCCCCACTCAAAGTTAAGCTTTGCTTAAATTCTTTGCTGGCTTGGGACCAGGGTTCTCATCACCTTGCAGGATAAGCAGGTGATCTCTGTCAAATACACAGTTGTGATGAATGAGAGAGAAAAATAGAATAGCTTCATTTCTTTTAGCAGCCCAGAATTGCTTAGTCCTACCTTTAGCTCACCATGAACTACATGTATCCTGATCAAATTTGCAAGGAGATAACTTTGATAAATATCATACATTCAGAAAACTTGATTGCAGTATATCCAGTAAATCTTTAGCAGCATAAACTAGGTGGGATAGATAATTCTTTCAGTGTCCAGGTAGCGCATTTAATTGAATTTCTTGGATAGTTAGTTATTCAGCTTTTGGTTTTATGCCTTTTAATCTCAGCTAATATATGCAATAATCATTCAGAAATGCACTGCTAGTCATGTCTTCTTGCTTAAATTAAGGTAGTTAAGACTTCACAGCTGATCGGATTGCTTGATTATCCCATTATCTAATATTTCTGTCTCATCCCACTGCCACAGCAAACCTTCACATGGTGCTTTTCTTTCATGAAGCAACAGTGACATCCAGTGACTAAATATATATATTAATCACAAGCATCTCTGCCCATTGACTTCTATGTATCCCTCAGGACAAAAATTCCATAATTAAAACTTTATGGGTTTACAGCTTCTAATGGGCCAAATTCTCCTCTCAGCTACACCAGTGCAACCCCACTTGACTAGCTGTGTAGATGTTTAACAGTAAGCAATATTTAAAAATATTGCTTGAAGAATTACAATTACTTTATTCTCAATACAAATTTACTGGGAAAAAATCTGAAATACTCATAGATTATTATATCACCATTTTACAAAAGATCATAGGACCAAACTTGCTCTTCCTGATCATAGATGATATATATGACCAGATTTGGATCTAATTTACACTGAAGTTAATAATTAATTCATTTAGCCTATGGTATTATTTGATATTTTTATCTGGGAACAAAGAATGTAGGCCATATTTACAAGATGGGGACTCTATCCTGGGAAATAGTGACTCTGAAAACGATTTGAGGGTTATGGTGGATAATCAAGTGAACACGAGCTCCCAGTGTGACACTGTGGCCAAAGGGGCCAATGTGATTCTGGGATGCATAAACAGAGGAATCTCGAGTAGGAGTAAAAAGATTATTTTACCTCTGTATTTGGCACTGGTGTGGCTGCAACTAGAATACTGTGTCCAGTTGTGGCATCCGCAGTTCAAGAAGGATGTTGATTGGAGAGGGTTCAGAGAAGAGCTACGAGAATGACCAAAGATGAGAAAACATGCTTTATAATGATACATCCTAGAGCTCACTTGATTTAGTTTAATAAAGAAAAGGTTAAGAGGTGACTTGATTACTGTCTAAAAGTAACTACACAGGGAATAAATATTTAATAATGGACTCCTCAGTCTAGCAGAGAAAGGTGTAACATGATCCAATAGATAGAATTTGAAGTTAGACAAACTCAGACCAGAAATAAGTGTAAATTTTTAACAGTAAAGGTAATTAATCATTCGAACAATTTACCAAGTTGTGGTTGATTCTTTGTCAATGGCAATTTTTAAATCAAGGTTGGATATTTTTCTGAAAGAGATGCTCTAGGAATTATTTCGGGGAAGTTGTATAGCCTGTATTCTACAGGAGGTCAAACTAGATGATCACAATGATCTTTTCAGGCCTTAGAATCTATGAATTAAGGGGGCTTATCTGAATTTGCAACGAAGCTTTACAGTCTTTGAAGTTTATAGGATCCTGTCTTGAGCAGGCTGGGTCTTGTCTTCAGTTAGTCAATGCTGTAAAAAGACGATCTGAGAATCCATAGATCTTGCAAAGCCAGAGAGAACTCTGAAGAGTAACTGCTAGAAAGGTCCAGATTACCCAAGACAAATATCTATTTGTAAATAAGTAACAGAGCAATTGAAAAGAATAGGTTAATTGCTATTTGGGTAAAGCTTCCATCCTTAGGTCCCAATACTGATTCGCATGTTTCATATTTACTCTATATAAATAATCTTATGTAATATGAAGTGGCCCCTGAATATTCCCACTGAATTCCACCTCAAGTGCTATTGAGTTTCAAGGACTTTCTGGAAAGCAGTGCCTATTGGGGCCACAAAAATGCCCTCTCACTGCACTAAATGTTTGGAGCTGAACTCTTTCCTTTCTGCAGCCAGTAGTACTGATAGGGCCCTTCGGTTTGTATCTGGAGTGATTTCTGGGCATCTGGTCTAGACTACAGAGTTAGGTTGATGTAAGACAGTTTTCGTCAACCTAACTCTGTAAGTGTCTACACTACAGCACTGCTCCCACCAATGTAAGTCTCCCATTATGCTGACCTAATAACTCCACCTCCAAAAGAGGTATAGCACTTAAGATGATGTAGTTAGGGCAACACAGTGTCTGTATAGACACTGTGTTACTTACATCGTCTGTCAGCTCCACACCCTGTCCAGCTCCCACCAGGGAGCTCCCTGGGGAACTGAAAGCTCAGCCTCTCAGCACCTGGCAGCCAGGCTCCCAGCAGGGTAAATACCTCGCGCATTATCCAGCAGTATGTGCAGTACCTGCAAAATCGGGCGAGGAAGCGACAACAATGCAATTACTATACTGATGAGGACATGGACACAGACATTCCTAGAAGCACGGCATGGGTGGCGTTGGGCCTGGTTCATGCCGTGGAACCCCGATTCTGGGCCCAAGAAACAAGCACAGACTGGTGGGACTGCATAGTGTTGCAGGTCTGGGATGATTCTCAGTGGCTGTGAAACTTTTGTATGCGTAGGACCACTTTCATGGAACTTTGTGATTTGCTGTCCCCTGCCCTGAAGCGCAAAGACACCAAAATGAGAGCAGTCCTCACAGTTGAGAAGCACGTGGCCATAGCACTGTGAAAGCTTGCAATGCCCGACAACTACCGGTCAGTCGGGAATTGGTTTGGAGTGGGCAAATGGGGGCTGCAGTGCTGCAAGTAGCCAATGCAATCATTGACCAGCTGCTATCAAGGGTAGTGACTCTGGGAAATGTGCAGACCATTGTGGATGGCTTTAATGTGCTGGGGTTCCCTAACTGCGGCAGTGCGATGGACGAAACACATATCCCTATCTTGGCCCTGGCACACTGAGGCAGCGAGTACATAAACTGCAAGGGGTACTTTTCCATGGTGCTGCAAGCACTGGTGGATCACAAGGGACATTTCACTGACCTCAATGTGGGATGGTGGGAAAAGTGCATGACGCTTGCATCTTCAGGAACTCTGGTCTGTTTGAACAGCTTCAGGAAGGGACTTACTACCCAGACCAGAAAATTACTGTTGGGGATGTTGAAATGCCTATAGTTATCCTTGGGGACCCAGCCTACCCCTTAATGCCAAGGGAAGCTGTACACGGGCACCCTGGACAGTAGTAAGGAGCAGTTCAACTATAGGCTGAGCAAGTGCAGAATGGTGGTAGAATGTGCTTTTGGACGTTTGAAAGGGCACTGGCACAGTTTACTGACTCGGTTAGATCTCAGCACAACCAATATTCCAATTGTAATTGCTGCTTGTTGTGTGCTCCACAATCTCTGTGAGAGTAAGGGGGAGATGTTTATAACGGGGTGGGAGGTTGAGGCAACTCGCCTGGTGGCCAGTTTCGCACAGCCAGACAACAGGGCGATTAGAAGAGTGCAGCAGGGCACGCTGCGCATCAGAGAAGCTTTGAAAGCCGCCAGGGTACGGTGTGACAGTTGTGTTTAAAGAGTCCTTTAAATCGAAAAAGCCGATATGGTCATGTGGACGGAATCATTATTATTTTTAATTAACTCGGCTAATTCAGAAATAACAGACTAGTGTAGACCAGGCCCAGTTTTGGGCCCCCCACTACAGAAAGGATATGCACAAATTGAAGAGAGTCCAGCAGAGGGCAACAAAAATGATTAGAGGTCTGGAGTACATGACTTATGAGGAGCGGCTGAGGGAACTGGGCTTATTTAGTCTGCAGAAGAGAAGAGTTAGGAGGGATTTGATAGCAGCCTTCAATTACCTGAAGGGGGTTCCAAAGAGGATGGAGCTAGGCTGTTCTCAGTGGTGGCAGATGACAGAACAAGGAATAATGGTCTCAAGTTGCAGTGGGGGAGGTCTAGGTTGGATATTAGGAAACACTATTTCACTAGGAGGGTGGTGAAGCACTGGAATGGGTTACCTAGGGAGGTGGTGGAATCTCCATCCTTAGAGGTTTTTAAGGGCTGGCTTGACAAAGCCCTGGCTGGGATGATTTAGTTGGGGTCCTGCTTTGAGCAGCGGGTTGAACTCAATGACCTCCGGAGGTCTCTTCCAACCCTAATCTCTGATTCTATGCAGTGCAGCTAATAGGAAGCTGGGGAAAGGCTGCTGCAAGTTAGAGCAAGGTTAATTGCACAGTGGCTGCCAGAGGGTATGCAATGGTGCATGTACACTGCTTAAGGAAAACCTTGCTCTCTGCTTTTGTCTATTAGTCCCATCCTCTTCAACTCTGTCTAATTCAACTTTTTCTTTGTCTCCTCCTACTTGTCGCTCACTGTCCCTCCCCCAAATATTTCCTACACCTACAACTCACTTCCCAAGCTAGCCTACTATTCCCCCTCCTTCAACTGTCTCCTTAAGACACTTCAAACAAAGCTATAAGTTGTACACTTCCCCACAGTGAAGTGCTCACATCCCCTTTAATAGCTTATTAATGAGCAGAACACTTTCAAGTAGGGCTGTCGATTAATTACAGTTAACTCACGTGATTAACTCAGAAAAATTAATCAAATTAAAAAAATTTATTGTGATTAATTTAATCTCACTGTTAAACAACAGAATACCAATTGGAATTTATTAAATATTTGTGGATGTTTTTCTACATTTTCAAATATATTGATTTCAATTACAACACAGAATATAAAATGTACAGTGCACACTTTATATTATCACTTTTTATTACAAATATTTGCACTGTAAAATGATAAAAGAAATAGTATTTTCAATTCAGCTCATACAAGTACTGTAGTGCAATCTCTGTCATGAAAGTGCAACTTACAAATGTAGATTTTTTTGTTACATAACTGCACTCAAAAACAAAACAATGTAAAATTTTAGTGCCTACAAGTCCACTCAGTCCTACTTCTTGTTCAGCCAATCGCTAAGACAAACAAGTTTGTTTACATTTACGGGAGATAATGCTGCAATGCTTAAAATGTCAGCTGACAGTGAGAAGAGGCGTTCACATGGCACTTTTGTAGTCTGCATTGCAAGGCACTTACATGCCAGATATGCTAAACTTTCATATGCCCCTTCATGCTTTGGCCACCATTCCAGAGGACATACTTCTATGCTGATGATGCTCATTTAAAAAAATGTATTAATTAAATTTGTGACTGAACTTCTTGGGGGGAGAATTGTATGTCTCCTGCTGTTTTACCCGCATTCTGCCATATACTTCATGTTATAGCAGGTTTCAGAGTAGCAGCCGTGTTAGTCTGTATCTGCAAAAAGAATAGGAGTCTCAGATGACGACCCAGCACACAGTGTTCATTTTAAGAACACTTTCACTCCAGATTTGACAAAACACAAAGAAGATACCAATGTGAGATTTCTAAAGATAGCTACAGCACTTGACCCAAGGTTTAAGAATCTGAAGTGCCTTCCAAAATCTGAGAGGGATGAGACGTGAAGCATGCTTTCAGAAGTCTTAAAAGAGCAACATTCCAATGTGGAAACTACAGAACCTGAACCACCAAAAAAGAAAATCAACCTTCTGCTGGTGATAACTGACTTAGATAATGAAAATGAACATGCGTTGGTCTTCACTGCTTTGGATTGTTATTGAGCAGAACCCGTCATGAACATGGACACATGTCCTCTGGAATGGTGGTTGAAGCATGAAGGGGCATATGGATCTTTAGCACATCTGGCACGTAAATATCTTGCGACACCGGCTATGACAGTGCCATGCAAACATCTGTCCTCACTTTCAGGTGACATTGTAAGCAGTGCAGCATTATCTCCTGCAAATATAACCAAACTTGTTTGTCCGAGCAATTGTCTGAACAAGAAGTAGGACTGAGTGGACTTGTAGGCTCTAAATTTTACATTTTATTTTTGAATGCAGTTATTTTTTTGTACATAATCTACATTTGTAAGTTCAACTTTCATGATAAAGAGATTACACTACAGTACTTGTATTAGGTGAATTGAAAAATACTATTTATTTTAGTTTTTACAATGCAAATATTTGTAATAAAAATAAATATAAAGTGAGCACTTTATACATTGTATTCTGTGTTGTAATTGAAATCAATATATTTGAAAATGTAGAAAACATCCAAATTATTTAAATAAATGGTATTCTATTATTGTTTAACAGTGTGATTAATTGTGATTAATTTTTTTAATCACTTGACAGCCCTACTCTCAAGACAAATCCTTTATTAAGAATGAAAACTCTTTACGGAATAAGATAACACTTCCTGATAATTTCCAGTTGTAGCCCGTGCATGTCTTGCCCTGTGCTCCTTTGTTTATCTCCTCCCTAGCATGTAGTGCCTCACAGAAAAAAAAAACATATAACTGCTAATAGAATGTACAGGAAATGTGGCATCTCTACACCTCCTGAGGACTCATTCTATAGCACAGCCCCCTTTCAATTTTTAAAATTTATATTTTATTGATTTTCCCCCTCAAAAAATAAGGAGAGAACAAAACAAACAAAAAAAGGAAGGGGAAGGGAGGGAAAAGGGAAGGAAGGATGCGGGGTGGGGGGGCTGGTAGGAAGAAAGGAGTGCTACATCTCCATTTCCATCTGCCAGGAATTAATTAAAGGTTTCTAAAATGCTAGACCTAATCTTTTCAAATTTGTCTTGAGGTCCCTCTTCTCCAAAACTTTTCTCACTCTTTAGCTACCAAGTCAGTCAAATTGCTGTGCTAAGCTTCTATCCATGGAGGCAGTCTGCTGTTCCATGTAAGCAATAGAATCATTTGGCTACAAGCACAGCTCTGCAGAACCAAACTTTCCATGAGTTGGAGAGTTTCCAAGATGCTGAGAAGTAATTTTACAGGTGATATCCATTATCATATTAATTCTCCTGCTGACTTCTAGAGAATAGTACCACGGGACGGTCCCAAAACATATGAGCCAGAGTGGCTCTGGGAGACTCACATGTCCAGAAACAGTCTGTTTTGGCATGGCTCATGCACTGCAATCTGTATAGGGATCAGTGTAAACAAAACACAATTTTCTCTTGGATTAGCCTTAATCATAGATCAATAGTAGAGTTTTTAATATTTTGTGAGGCACTTCCACATTGGCTAGGTTTCCAATATATCCATAAATCTTTGTTCCAGGGTTGGTGCAGGTAATCTAAATTAGGGAGGGTCTTTTGGGCCAGGAAGTCATTTTTTTTTCAATTGACATGTTACATGCACATTCATAGTCTAGAGACGGGTAGTAATTTTTGTTGTTAGAAGGGGGTCACAGTGTAATGTGGTTTGAAAACACCTGCCCTAGAGAATGCTGAACCTGTTACAGTCTTGGCTAATAGACAGGTGTCTTTTAGTTCATGCAGTAGAAGCTCATTCATTTAGCTCCAGAGGTCCCAGTTTTGATCCCTGCTGCTGATGCCAGCGTGTGGGTTGTCATTAAACATATATTGAAAGAGTGTCAGATAAAGGAGTCAAATAGACGAATGGTCAAAAATAAAACTATGAACCCAACTTTGCTCAGCAGCTCCCACTGATTTTAGTTGGAACTGAGTGGGTGGTCATCACTTCTGGAAATAAAGCCTGATAAATATCTATGTTCAATGCAATAAACCTAAAAACAGAACAAAAGCTAGAATGTTTGGCAATGGAAGAGGGCTGTAACATAATGGACATTATTAAAACTTGGTGGGGCAGATCCTCAACTGTCATGCGGTAGAACCCCTATTTTATGTGCTAATTGAGGATTGAGGCAGTCATAAAATTGAACATCTCAAGAGTACAGTAGGCACTGTACATAAATTGCAGTGTGATTCACTGCATTGCTTTCTTCTTGTCCTTCAAATAATGCAAAGTGATTTCTAATGCACTGAAGGCATCAATGTGAAGCAATGTCAACTTGTTCTTCAATGACATCACTTCTATGATGTGATTTTTTTTCCCCCATCGGGAATAATAAATTGTATAACTGGTCATTTGTAAGATTGGTGTTTGTAAAATGGAGAATCTACGGTCAGTGGAAATATGACAAATTACACCAGCTGAGAATCTACCCTGGTGGTTTTACAAAAGTCCGTAGTCCATAGGATGCAGTAACACGAGTATAATCTATACAGAAAAGACAGATTAGGTCACAGAAATTGGAAAGTAGTGTTATACCTGAAAGAGACCTGAAGATGGAATCTAATTAAATTAAATTTCTGTAGGAAAGGTGGAATCTAATTAAATTAAATTTCTGTAGGAAAGGACCTTACAGTAAAACCTGTACTGATACAAATTCCAAGGCATAAGAATTCCAAAATATTAGTATGGCTATATTTTTTCCATATGAAAACATATTAAGAGAACCAAAAAAAGTGCCACCGTGGCTAACTAACAAAGTAAAAGAAGAAGTGAAAGACAAAAAGGCATCCTTTAAAAGTGGAAGTTAGATCCTAGTGAGGAAAATAGAAAGGAGCATAAACTCTGGCAAGTGAAGTGTAAAAATATAATTAGGAAGGCCAAACAAGAATTTGAAGACCAGCTAGCCAAAGACTCAAAAAGTAATAGCAAAAAAAAATGTTGAGTACACCAGAAGCAGGAAGAACAGCAAGCCAAAGACTCAAAGTAATAGCAATTTTGTTTTAAAGTACATCAGAAGCAGGAAGCCTGCTAAACAACCAGTGGGGCCACTGGATGATCAAGATGCTAAAGGCCATTGTGGAGAAACTAAATGAATTCTTTGCATCAGTCTTCACGGGTGAGGGAGATTCCCAAACCTGAGTCATTCTTTTTAGGTTACAAATCTGAGCAACCATCCCAGACTGAGGTGTCATTAGAAGAGGTTTTGGAAGAAATTGATAAACTACCGGTAAACAGTAATAAGTCATCAGGACCAGATGGTATTCACCCAAGAATTCTGAAGGAACTCAGATGTGAAATGGCAGAACTACTAACTGTGGTTTGTAACCTATCATTTAAATCAGCATCTGTACCAGATGACTGGAGGATAGCTAATGTGATGCCAATTTTTAAAAAGGGCTGTAGAGGTGATCTGGGCAAACTAGTTGAAACTATAGTACAGAACAAAATTGTCAGACACAGATGAACATTGTTGTAAGCAAGACACGAGAAGCAATGCCCTCTCAAAGCCTTCCAACATTTTATTTAAGATAAGTCACACTGTCAGCATTCCTCCTCAGTGAATGCTCCAGTATTTCTCTTTGCACCCAGTGATGCTGGAACATTTTTAATAGTGCGGGTGCTGAAAGCCAGCCCCCTTAGACCTATCCACTCCTCCCAGAGCTGAGGCCAGGACCCTGGGCACGCGGGCCAGCACCAGGGACCGTGGGTGTGGGGCTGGCAGCTGGGAGCCCAGGGGGTTGCAGTATCCCCTGAACCCCTAGTTCCTGTGCCTGTTTGCCCCTTCAGATATATCAGAACAATCCTTTGTCCTTATTCATAACAAGATATCTCTGTGTGGGTTGTTTTTCCTGTATATTTCTTTATTGTAGATTTCACAGTCCTTTAATCAGCATCTGGCTCAGTATGGAAATTGGCCTGCATTGTGAGGCATACAATACACCGGAGTCGGCAACCTTTCAGAATTGGTGTGCCGAGTCTTCATTTATTCATTCTAATTTAAGGTTTCGCGTGCCGGTAATACATTTTAACGTTTTTAGAAGATCTCTTTCTATAAGTCTATATTATATAACTAAACTATTGTATGTAAAGTAAACAACGTTTTCAAAATGTTTAAGCGTAATTTAAAATTAAATTAAAATGCTGATCTTATGCTGCCAGCCTGCTCAGCTTGCTGCCAGCCTGGGGTTCTGTTCACCTAGGCCGGCAGCAGGCTGAGCAGGGCCTGCGGCCGGGACCCCAGACCTGGGGGGGAGGGTTCAGGGGTCAGGGCAGAGGGCTGGGTGTGTGTTGGGGTTCAGGGATCCAGGCAGAAGGCTGTGTGTGTGTGGGGGGGTGCAGGGCAGAAGGCTGAGTGTGTGTGTGTGTGGGGGGGGGGGGTTAAAGGGTCAGGGCAGAGGGATGGGTGTGTAGGGGGATGTAGGGCAGAAGGCTGGGTGTGTGGGGGGTTCAGGGGTCAGGTCAGAGGGCTGGGAGCTGTGGGGGGTGCAGGGCTGAAGGCTATGTGTGGGGGGGGTCAGGGCAGAAGGCTGAGGGTGTGTGAGGGGTCAGGGCAGAGGGCTGGGTGTGTGGGGGGGGTACAGAGCAGAGGGATGGAGCTGGGGGGGTGCAGGGCAGAAGGCTGAGTGTGTGTGGGGGGGTCAGGGCAGAGGACTGGGTTGCTCCGCTCGTGGGGTTGCTCCCAGCCCCCTGCCCTGAGCGGCTCATGGCAGGGAGCTGGAAGGGATATGCCCTGTTCCACCCCCTTCCCCAAGGCTCCGTCCCTACCTCTCTCTGCATCGTCTACGGAGCTGTGTGCAAGCTGCCGCTCTTCCCCCTCCCCCTCGCAAGGGCCATCAGCTGATTGGTGCAGGGAAGGAGAGGGAGCGAGGCAGGCAAGCACCACGCTGGGCGAAGAAGCAGGGGAGGGGGAAGCTTGGCTGCCGCAGAACCAAGCTTCTGCCTCCTGTCCCGCAGGGGAGAGCGGTGGAGGGGGGGGGGGGGCTGAGTGGGGCTGGGACCACAGCAGCGTGCCACTCAAAACCAGCTTGTGTGCCTTGTTTGGCACGCGTGCCGTAGGTTGCCGAGCCCTGCAATACACAATGACCAGACAGGGAGAAAATCATCTGTTACCCCTGGCCTGAAAGGAATCCATCTGAGACATATCACCTCGTTACTTGCCTTAGGAACATAATTTTAAGAATAGACACGTAATTCCTTACATATTATTTGTACATACAGTTCACAATGATCATGGTGACCAGTGGGCTACTGGCTCGCAGTAGAGCCCTGCCATGCCATCCTTTAGTGTTCTCTGCCATTTGGCACCAAGAGGTTCCTCGGTCACACTCGGGTAACACTCATGGAACATAAACCTCAACTTAAGCTTTTCCCGCACACTTAGTTGTTCCCAGTTTACTGCCGGCAGTGGTGGATTAGACACTGGGCCAATGGGCTCTGTGCCCAGGGGTCCCGGCCAAATGGGCGCCCCCTGGAAAAAATCCACCACTGGTGGTGGAAGCCTGGAGCCTTGGCGGCTAGGCGGGCAGGGCAAGGGAAGCCGCTGTGCCGTGGGCAGGGCCGCAGAAGGAAGGGGTGGAGGGGATGGGGAGGGGTCTCCCACTTGCTCTGGCCCAGGGCCCCAGCACACCTTACTGTCTCTGGGACATACATTGCGGGGGAGCCAAACTCTTGTTAAGTCTTAGCCCATCACTGCTGAAGGCTAAGATGTCTACACTGCAATAAAAACCTGTGACTGGCATGGGCCAGCTGACTAGGGCTCATAAGGTTTGGGCTGTGGGGCTGTTTAATTGCAGTGTAGACATCAGGGTTTGGTCTGGAGCCTGGGCTCTAGGATGCTGCTAGGTAGGAGGGTCCCAGAATTTGGGCTGCAGCCCAAGTTGGAATGTTGCAGCCTGACCTGGAACATCTACACAGCAGTTAAGCAGCCGGACAGCCCAAACCCCGCAAGCCTGAGTCAGCTATCACAGGCGTCTAATTGCAGTGTAGACATACCCTAAGTGTGATCTTGAAAAATACATGTATAACTTGACTCGCCTTGGTAGCCCCATTTAATTCAATAGGAACTATACACATAAGTCAAGTTTCCCATGGTTGAGTGTCTGCAGGAGTGGGCTTGAACACAGGTATAATGCATGTTTATTTGTCTTTATTTGTTAAAAGTTTTAACACAGTTCAGGGATATTTTTCCAGTTAACATTTTCACCTTTTATGTAAGAATTTCCTTTAAAACATTGACATCATAGAATTGTCTGTTTTCTTATTGGTTTTACAAAATTGCTTCTGATAAAAATGTTACAGTAAAATATTGTTAAAATATCTGAATGACCAGAAAATAAAGTATTACTGTATATCTCAACAAACAATACCGCTGTATTTTTTAAATCAGAGCATTCACATTGAGAATATGCAAAACTACCCTTTCCCTCTGAAGACAGTTTGATTGAAATCAAGGACCCCAAGAGTCCACCAAACTGGGTACTGAGCCAAATTTGTCCAATCCACATGAAAAGCAGGGTGGTGGCAGTTGTTTGTGTGCATCTTGTGGGGTGGAATGGGTAATTCCTCCAGGGGGTTTGTGAGATGTAGTTTTTCAGCTGTAATTTAATTGTTTTGGGGAGCCTGTTTTAAAAGATAACTCTTGTGTGAGATGTTGGGGAATGACAGCAGGTCCTGAAATGAAGAATTTGGTAGAAATTCCTGGGGAAGCAGTTCCTGGAGGTGAATGTCATTTTGGGAAGCAGCTTCTGGGGTGTGTTTGGAAAAAGGCAATTCATGGAGGACGCAGAATTTGTTGTGAGTGAATTGTACGCATAGTCTTTCAGTTGGTGCCGTACCTAGCAACATGCTTGTAAAAGAAGCAGCAGTTCCTTTGTGTGGGGGCGAAGCGGGGACAGAAGCAGGGGCGGCCCCAGGCCCCAGCACGCCAAGTGCGTGCTTGGGGCGGCAAGTCGCAAGGGCGGCAGGCAGGCTTCCCTCGCAGCGTGCCTGCGGAGGGTCCGCTGGTCCCGCGGCTTTGGGAGGTCAACTGAAGCCATGGGACCAGTGGACCCTCCGCAGGCAAACCGCGGAAGGCAGCCTGCTTGGGGCGGCAAAAACCCTAGAGCCGCCCCTGGGCAGAAGTGAGGCTGTTGTGTGTGTGTAGGGGGGAGAGGGGTTGTTGTGGGTGACTGTATGGAGGCAGAGGGGCTGTTGTGGAGATATATGCATGGAGAGTGGAGTTGTGGGGACGGGGGTGGGTGTGGGGGGAAGAGGGGCAATTGTGGATGTGGCCGTGTGTGTAGGCGGAGAGTGGGGCTGATGCTGTGTGCGCATGTAGGGGGAGTGTGTTTGTTGTGTGCATGAATGGGGAGTGGGGCTGTTGTGTGTGTTTAGGGGGAATAGAGCTGTGGTGGGGTGTGTGGGGCGGTTGGGGTGTGTGTGTGGGGTGAGGGACAGCCCCCCAGCCGGGAGCCCGGGGAGTGACTTCGCGGACGGCGGACTCCTGGCTCCTTTCGAGGCGTCCCGCTGAGCATCCTCGGCCCGAGCAGCCGTTGCGGGTTGGCGGCCCTGGCCCAGCCCGGCCGCAGGTGGCAGCACCGCAGAGCCCAGGCCCCGGGGCGGCCCCTCTTGCTAGGCCGCGAGCGGCGCCTGCATAAGGTCAGGGCGGCGGTAGCGGAAGCTTCTGCCGGTTCAAAGACCCGGAACAACCGGCGCCGCCCGCTGCCGCCGGGCCCAGCGACTGGCCCCCGCCCGGGCACCATGACACCCGCCACCCCTGCCACCGGCTGCAGTTGACACCGCGACGGGACCTGCCCGGGGGCGGCGGCCGGGCCCCCGCAAATCCCCGCGCCGGAGCTTCCTATATGGGCCACCTGCTCTCGAGGGAGGGAACCAGCCTGAGCCGGGAGAGAAGTCGCTGCCGCCGCCGCGGAAGGAAGGTGCCGCCGCGGAGCCGGAGCTGCTTCCTGCGCGGGCCCTGCATGCTCTGCTTCATCGTGCACGGCGCCAGCCCGCCCGCCCCGGAGCAGCCCCTGCCCGGCCGGGACTCGCCGCCTCTCTGCGCGGCCCTGAGCTCCCCGGAGCAGCGCGCCGCCCGCCGCCTCCTGCACCTCTCGCCCGCCGCCTGGGAGCAGCGGGGCCCGTGCCAGCGCCTGCTCCTCTCGGGCCTGCTGCCCCCGCCCGTGCGGGCCTTCCTGGGCTCGGCGCGGCCGCCCGGCGAGCCGGCCCCGACATGGTGTGTAAGCGCAAAGGGGCCGGCCTGCCCGCCTGCCCCCCCTGCAAGCAGCCCCGCTGCGGCGCCGCCGCCCCGCCGGAGCCGGAGGCTGCCGCCTGCCAGTGCCCGAGCGAGCAACAGCTCTGTCCCCTCCCCTGCGCCTCGGACCGCGCTGCTGGCGGCGAGAGGCCGCTGCCCGGGGCCCCCGCCGGGGAAAGTGGCGGCGTGGGGGAGCTGGCCGCTGAGCTGCCGCCGCAGGAGGAGGAGGAGGAGGAGGAAGGTAACGAGCCTGACCGCCAGGAGCCGCTGGAGAACCCCAGCGAGTGCTGCCGAGAGTCGCTGCAGCCACCGCCCCCTGACATCAACCATCTGCCGCCCTCCATCCTTCTCAAGGTGGGTCTGGGTGCGGGGAGGCCCCGCCAGGGGGCTGACTCCTCCCCAGTAGCTAAGGGGGAGCCAGAGTTGAAGATGTTTCAAACTCAGAGGGCTGTTGCTTCCTCCCGGTAGCAGTGAGTGATCGTGGGGGTCTGTGAGGTTCCAGCTATGGCGTTTCAGGGTATGTCTACATTGCACCTACACCCCTGGGGCTGGCCCGTGACAGCTGACTGGGGCCAGGGGGATCGGGATAGGGGGCTATTTAATGTGATGTAGAGATGTCAGTGATGCAGTATAAGCTCAAGGTTAGTAAGAATTGAGCTAGCTGACTCCTGTTAGGGAACCCTGGCCTTGAGTGTCTACTTTATATTTAACTCCTATATTAAGATTTTTCTAACATGTGCTCAAACCTAGGGTTCTGGCAGTCACACTATAGTGCACAGACCTGAGTCAAAGCCCCCAGATCCCTAGCATGCCCCCCGGACCCTCTTCCACCAAAATGTGGTGTACTGGAAGGAAACTATAAGAAGCAGCTTGCTTTGCAGAAGGCTTGATTGGATCGCTTTCTATTGTAAACCTAGGAGGTTCTTTGACAGTGTGCTTGCAGGTAAGTGATCAGAACAGAATAGGTTAACATAGACCTGAGTTGTTGCCTTTTGCCAAAGGGGTGTGTGTGAGTGGAGTCTTCTGTTTTCAATAGTGGATTACAGATTGTTGGGATAGAGACAACTAAGGAAATTGTCCCATGGAATTGTGGGATATTTCCAGATGACTCCTGGAACTTGAGTCAAGCTTGAGTGTGCCTTCCCTGTAAAGCAATAGGGCTCAGACCCTGGGACTTGACTCAGGCTTCTGGGTCTGAGCACTGGGACAGTGCAATTGCAGTGTAGACCCATGGGGGGTAAGCCTTGAGCCTGGGCTCAAGAATGGGTTTACGTTCTAGTGCAAATGTGTCTTTGGACCCTGCTTTTATGTTTCAGGGTTACAGCTCTCCTTCCCTGAGACGGTAAACAAATTTTGGATCAATATACGAAGTAGCATTAAACAATTTCTCTCCATCTTAATATTATGTTTCTTGAAAAATTTATAGCTACTGTTTTCCTCTGTGGATTATTACAATTAATAGGCAAATTTAAGAGATTTCATTTAGGGCTAAATGCTCATCCCATTGCAGTGAGTGTGGCTTCATTGCAAGCAGGATCTTGCCCTTATTTTTTTTTTTCTGAATATGTAGTCAAGATATAGGATCAACTTATGCCCTCTCCCCTGCTATGCAGATCTCCAGGCAGAAGTGGAAGAGAGTTAGGCCTTGTCTACAGTACAGAATTAAGTTGACCTAAATTAGGTTGACATACAGCCACCACAGTAATTACTGCTGTTTTTCATGTCCACGCTGCTGGTGGTGTGTCCCCTCATCAGGAGTGCTTGCACCAACCTAAGTGTACCAGTGTTGGGGGTGACAGTGGGAGCCTTTCCCTCCCCTACCTCAGGGTCTGTGAGCAGGAGTTGAGCCGGTGAGTCTCTAGCAGTGAGTCTGGGACAGGGCTGATAGACAGAGGCAGCAGAACTCTAGCTGTGACCCCTGGGGTGGGGCTGACAGCCAAAAGGGGATGTAACTAATGCAGTGTCTACACAGACATTGCATCACCCTAACTATATCAACCTCCCACAGAGGTGGAGTTATTAAGTTGGTGTAGTGGGCAACTTACATGGGTGGGAGCATTTTTGTAGTGTAGATACTTACAGAGTTAAGGCTACATAAGTTGCCTTACATTGACCTAACTCTGTAGTGTAGACCAGGCCTTAGCTGCCTCAACAATGTCACTTCTCCTTTCTGCCACTTCTCTCTTCCTCTAGGAACTTGCAGGAGCTCTACAAGGGGTTGAAATCCATGCATGGAGGTGGATGGGGTCTGGTTATGAAGCTAATGGGCATTCTGGAGTTGGGTGGGAAGGGAAAAGGCATGTGATTACTTTGTTCTGTAAAGTTACTAATCTGGGAGACATTTAGCAAGGGTAACCTTGCCTACCTTATTCCCTTCAGAGTTCCTCTGGACGGCTTCTGCTGGCTCCCTTGACATCTTTGAGGAGCAGTGGGCACTGTCTGGGGTTCTCTGCTCAGTTGTCCCCCTCAGGTTCCCTTTATACCTGCCCCTGTTAGATTTTTGGTTGTCTCCCGTAATGATTTGAGTTCCTGGACCTTGTGGATCCTCCCCTAAGGCTGGAGGTGGGTCCTTTAGCAATAGGTGTGCTTTTGCCTGCCTGCTTCCAGGAACCCAATAAGACCTTCTGAGAGTCTTACCATGGGATGTGGAATGGCCCAGCCCTTAGTGGTAGGTAATGAGTTCAGCTTCAAGACTTAAGTCAAGGTTAATTTAAAGAATATTCAAATGTATTCTCACCACACCCTGAGCCCTAGGGCATAATCTCAGGTGAACTTCAGATTTAACCTTTCCTTGCCAAAATTTTCTCTATCATGCAAATACATCTGTTTGCTACAGCTCACAAGTAGGCTGTTGGAGTTGTGTGTGTGATTGAGAGAGACACATGGATGACCACTGATGGGAGAATAAGAGATGCTGATAGAATGGAAAGGATTTTAATTTGACTAGATTGTGACCCAACTCTTGGGTTCTACTTTCAGAGGAAATACTGTTCAAAATTTATTTGAGATCAGTTGTACATATTCAGGCAAATCTGACTTTTTGTACAACAATTGTAATACTCTTTGTTTGGCATATATTACAATAACACCTTTTAATATAAGGTTCAGTGTCAGAAGTAGAATAAAATAATACATGTGGACTTCTGTTCTGTAAATTTGCAACACAGTGCTTAAGATCTTATCAGTTTCTATATATTTTCCTTTGATTTTTATATAAAAAAAAATAGTATTCTGTTCACTTCTTGTTCCACTCTCGGTGTTTAGTCTTCAGATATTTGTAGACTGTTATGTCTCCCCACTAGCTATTTTTTAGTCATGCTTTTCATATTTAGTTCTTAATATTTCCTTATAAATCAAACTCTCCAGTTCCATATTTACTTTGGTTGATCATTCTGATAAAGAATTACAATAGAGTTGCATAGAGTTGGATAACTGCTTTCCTATCCTTCATATTCCATGATGCTTATATGCAGCTCAAAACTGCCTTAACTTTGCTATATTGGCATATTGCATTGCAGACTTGTCTGTTTTGGTGTCCATTATCTGGGTTTCCACATTTCTCCCAACCTGACTATTAGCATCTGTCTTGGATTATTTTTTTTAACATACTCTGCTTACTATCTTTCCAAATACAAACTGAGGTTGTTTCTTCCCCATTTTGCTAATTTCTTGGTCCCTTTGTATTATTTTTGTCCTCACTAGTGATCATGGTGCTTTCTCATTTAACATTAAGCTGTGAATTTTATTTTGTTGCCCCTCTTTTTGTGTTGCTAACAAAGATATTAAATGAAATATTACTGGATCCAAACATTGATAATTGTGACCTCTTCCGTAACTTAATACATTGTTTCTTTACCTATTTATTGTCCTTACATACGTTCCCCAAGCCAGTCTTACTCATACAATTCAGATTTTGAGGAGACTATTGAATGCTACACTAGTACTCAAGCATGCATCTATATATTTCTTCATCTACTAAGGCCCCAGTCCTGCAGACACTTAAGTATTTGCATAATTCACATGAGCAGCTTCATTGAGTTGATGTGCTTTAAATGTTTGTAGGATTGGGACCTGTCTTCATAATGCTATAAAAACAATTGCTTCGGTCTGGCAATATTATTTCTTTATTAACCCATGTTGCTCATGGTTGCAATATTCTCTGGGGTGTTCAGTGTTTGTTTTTCTTAATATTTGTTCTGTTATCTTACTAGGAATAGAAGTTATTGACAGTAATTCCCAGGATCACTTTTTTCAGGTCGTTGGCACATTTGCTTTTCTTTAATCTTACAGTACTTCCTCAGCTCCCCATGACTTTTCAAAATAGCTTGGTGAGCCCACTAACCAGTTTTTTTTCTTTAACACCTGAAAATTTGTGGGCCCCAATTCAGTCAATTATTTTTTGTTCATATTTTCCCAGATGTTTTATCTACTCTTTATTAATACAGTAGTCGTCTTTGCAAGGTCTTTGTTGCTTGGTAATTTTCTTTAAATGTATTTTTCACAGTAGGGATAGATTTAAAAATCGAGTTCAGTATCTTCCCAATCTCTGAATCCAAGTTCATCCCTCTTGATTTTTTTTTTAAATACTTGTTTCCTCTCTAGTATAGTTTCTCTTTTCTCTAATAATACTCTCAGCTAGAATTAATTCATTGTACTTTTTGGCTGCCTTTTATTTTCCATACACTCCTTAACTAAACTTGTATTCTTACTTGGTTGCTTCCATCCACTTCACGATGGGATTTTTACTTCAGATTTCTGATTAGTCCAGTGCTGGTAGTTGTGATTGTTTATATTACATTAGTGTATAGAGGCCCCAGTTGGAGTCTTGTTGTGATAGGCTGATGTGAAGAATGAAGACACAGTTCCTGCTCCAAAGATCTTTGAATCCTAATTAAGATGCAACAGAGGGATAAAATAGATGGAACAAGGGATGAGGAGGTAATGGTGAAATGAACAAGTTTTTTCCACAGTATGCAGTAGTCGTGTAAGCCTCAAGTTTAGGAGACCAGTATTCTATTATAACATGCTGTTCAACCACCCCATTTTATTTTTATGTGAAACTAATTAATTGCTTGGCAGGGTGGTGGATAAATGGAGGCTAGCTTTAATTGTCTTGTTTTTCATTTGCTTACTTCAAATGTCTAAAGCAGATGTGTCAAACTAATTAATTCTATGTAGAGGACTGAATTCAATTTTTGAACTGGATCCATGGGCTAGGGAACTCCTGCTGTTATCAACTGGAAGACTATGTAAAGATCAAGGGTTGAGTATAGTTTTTGCTTAATAACTACATCTTTAGTTATTTGTTCACAGTTGCTAACACACAATAGTAAAACACATGCTCACTTTTAGGAGCACCACCTTTTGTCTTTTGTTTTCATTCCTTACTCGTCCTCCTTTTGTTTTTCTCTCCCTTTTCCCTGTCTGTTTTTTTCCCCTTTCTTTCCTCCTCTATTCTATCCACTAAAATAATAAGCAGTTAAATGGCTAATGCTGATATTTAAATTGTCATGACTTGGCTTTAGAGTCAATATCTAATGGGAATTATAGGGCTTGGGGAATTCAAACCTCTGAGCTACTGTTTCAGGACTCAGGATGACCATGCTGCATTGGTTTACACTCAGTTCATATGTGGAAGATTAACAAGGGCTAGAAATTTATATTTTAATGGCTTCATGGATTATGTGGAATCTGATTATTGAACAGGGCACTAAAATATATCATGCAGATAAGATTTGGCCTGCAGGCTGGATGTCTGACACTATTCCTTCCCATTTGGAACTCTTGTTTTTGAGATTGGGTGCTGTGATGGGGTTCCCTCACCACTTGTGGCATTTCTTCCTGGTTGTTCTAGGAATTAGCTCTCCAGGTGTTGCACCTTTCTTACTGGTTGCTCTACTCATCTTCTCCTCCTAGTCTGCAGCCTCTTTGCTCTTGGGGAAATCACAGTTCTTCCAGACCAGCTGCCCATCTGATGTCTTCAACACCCTATGCTGCTACCCAGTGGCTAGTAGGGGAGCCAAGGCCCATCCCCTACACTGGGTTCCAGCCCAGGGACCCTATAACATGTAGCCAATGCCTGTACTGACCTAGTCCTTGCTGCTGTTTCCCTTGGCTTCTTCCTACATAACTGGCTTCCATCCTCTGAGTATGCCAGCCTCCCAACTCCCTTCTCTCACGGAATAACAGCAGCCTACCTTCCTGCTGCTGCTTGTTGCTCTCAGCTCCTGGGCTTTATACAGGCCCCACCTGTTCTTGCCCAGCTGAGCCTTCTACTAATTAGTTTACAAAACTTAGAAGCTGTACCTTTATTTCCTCTAATTAGTGGCCTCTTTGTAGCCTACATCTCTCCCTGACTTGCTGCTTAATTGGTTAATTAGGTGTGCCTGACTAATTTACCTGCTCAGGGCCAGTTTGGGACATACCTCCATTATAGGTGCTCTCTCTGAACCTTGCTTGGGGCTCCATCTTAAATATTTTCCTTTAGCTAGTAGGCATCTGACACATTTGAAGCTCTACCCCTCTCTAGCTCTGGGAAAGACCTTTACATATCTTCTTCCTAACTTTGTAGCCTCCTGGCTCCTGCAAGGAGGTAGCTAGAAAGTAAGTTAGCATTATTCTCTCCCAGAAGTTGTCCTTACTCTTTTCCTATAATTCCATTTTTTTTTCTACAGTTGCATACAATTTTTTCCAAGCATGAAACTAACTTGGTGGTGGTTTTTTTTGTTTTTTGGAAAGTTCACTGCTGCCCATAGTATTCCAAAAAAACAGTCTGAAACTTGTCTTGTTAACCTCACCATGCTGCTGCTGGGTGAAGCTAGGAGTAGCATCAGAGGCACTGTTACTGTCAGGAAGATGTTCTGGTTCATGTTTTGAAGGTTATCTTTGCAATCATAATGTCTAGAAACTTGTTTTAACATCTTAAATTCTGCAGAAATTGATGGCTTGGGCTTTTTCACTTGTCAATAAAATTTCTAACTTATCTGTGTTCTGTTGTAAGCATGCTGTGTGCTATAAAGATGAATTTACAAAGTTCAGTAAGTGTCTCAATTTAAATTGCTGCACAGTGATCTAGAACAGCATGGGAGAACAGATCATAGGAAAAATGACAGATTGGGAGGAGAGAGGAGGCATATTTGTGAAGGGAAAGAAATAGACTGGTAACAGAAAAGAAAAGGTAGGACTGGTTCAGATGCTGTATGAATCAACATTAAATTTTGGTGGCAGACTTTTATAAAGGGCAACGTTAAATATTTGAACGGTGTAAAGTATCGCCTGCCTGATTTTGCAGTCAGCATGAAAAAATAGTTATGAGAGAGATGAACTCTCATTCACTTTGTTTGGAAGTGCCCATGGACTTTTCCCAACATGTTGTGGAACACCTCCCACTGCAAAAATGCTATGCCATTTTGCTGCGGTCAGGTGCCTTCTGTCTCTGCCATGCCGGATTCGGCCTGTAGCTGCCTCTTGCTCTCCAAAGCTTTTCCTAAAATTGGTTGGGGGTTAATTAGATTGTCATACGTGTTCCTGAGCTGATTTGTAGAGCCAGACAATTTTGAGTCAGAGAGTCAAGCTTGCAGCAAGTGCAGGGTGGGGAACCAGAAGGGCAGGCTGGGTACTTGGGCTGCCTGGTGAACAGTACAGAGCCAAAGGCTGAAGAGATGAATTGTTGGAGGCTGGCTACCAGCCTCCTTTCCCTGACATGCATGGTGGGGAAGTAGGTTCTGAGATGGACTGACTGAACAACATTACAACAGCCAAGACTTGTGGAGCTGCTTGGAGAGCATAAATGAATAACACGATCAAAAATCATTGTTGAATATAATTGATGAATTTCTCAGTTGAACATGCTCATTATGAGCTGTAGTAGTATGTGAGGGAGGAAAAGACAGGATAGAATCACTAAATTACACAGTAAGATTTTGTTTATTACTGAATTTGAGCCCTTGTCCTACCGAGTACACATGGGACCATGCCTGTATCCTGTGTTCAAGTGTTAATACAGTTTTGTGTTGATAATGAACTTTAAAGATTGAAAAGCACTATACTATATGAGAGTGTTAGATAAATTTCATAGCAAACTTCAGTTGTGTTCACTTTCTTTCTTTGAGGTACCTGACAGCTGAATATATTTGCTTTTTTTTTCATAACTTTTTCCTGTGAAGAATTTTAGAGAGATTTAATATAACTTAAAACTATAACTCAGGGGTAGGCAATCTATGGCACATGTGCCGAAGGCAGCACGCGAGCTGATTTTCAGTGGCACCCACACTGCCCAGGTCCTGGCCACCGGTCTGGGGGGGCTCTGCATTTTAATTTAATTTTAAATGAAGCTTCTTAAACATGTTAAAAAACCTTGTTTACTTTACATACAACAATAGCTTAGTTATATATATTATAGACTTCTAGAAAGAGACCTTCTAAAAACATTAAAATGTATTACTGGCGTGTGAAACCTTAAATTAGAGTGAATAAATGAAGACTCGGCACATCACTTCTGAAAGGTTGCCAACCCCTGCTATAACTGATCACACAAGTCAGGATAAGAAGGCTATACTGAGAGAGAGCTGGTTTCTCACCACTCTGTGAAGTTTGAACTGGTCAGGGTTCCCAGGTGGTCGTGGTAGCTGAGGGTCCAGAGTGCTGGAGAGAGGCAGAGTCCCCAGCATGATCAGTCAGGAAAAGATGAAGTCCCAATGGAGCTGATGCAGATTTGGGATCCAGGCAACAGAACCTTGCTTGAGCGTTTGTCGGGGTTTTTGTAGGGAAACAGAAATGGTTCAAGGGAGAACACTAGTTTTGTTTATGGGTAAACTGATGGCTCAGGGGAGTATACCCAAGTTGTTTTGTTCAGGCTAGACCAGTGGTTTTCAAACTTTTTTTCTGGGGACCCAGTTGAAGAAAATTGTTGATGCCTGCGACCCAATGGAGCTGGAGACGAGGGGTTTGGAGTACAGGAGGGGCTCTGGGTTTTGGGAGGCTCAGGGCTGGGGCAGGGGGTCAGCGTGGGAGGGTTAGGGCTCTGGGCTGGGGGTGCAGGCTCTGGGGTGGGGCTGGGCATGAGGAGTTTGGGGAGCAGGAGAGGCTGTGGATTTGGGGGGGCTCAGGGCTGGGGCAGGGGGTTGGAGCGCAGGGTCGGGGCGCGGACTTACCTCCGGCAGCTCCCGGTCAATGGTGCAGCCAGGGTGCAGAGGCAGGCTTCCTGGCTGTCCTTGCACCACGGACTGCTATGTGCCTGAAGCGGCCAGCAACAGGTCTGGCTCCTAGGCGGAGGCGTGCAAGCAGGTCTGCACGGCTCTCGCCCGAAGGCACTGCCTCCTCTCCCCTCAGCTCCCATTGGCCGGTTTCCTGTTGGTGACATTCTGGTCGGTGGTGCTGACCAGAGTGACCCAGTGCCTTACTGGGTTGCGACCCGAATTTTGAATACACTGCTATAAAGGATTTACTGTCTCTGAGCTTACCACCATTGTATCTCTTTCATTACTTATTTTGGAGATCCCTAGGAGTAAATAGTAGCAACAGCAAATTATTATTCCTAGGTGGCAGCATGACAAGGACATAGGCTGGAGGGGCCTTGTCTGGCAAAAGCAGCAGGGCTAGCAACTTAGAGTAGTAATTATATTCCTGTGCACCTTTTTCCTAAAGCTCTGTTAGCAACTTCTTTCACTTCATTCTGGGCCAATGACTTTTGGCTGACTTTTCATCTCCCATTTGTCTCCAAATGTCATGAAAGCTTTTGGCATTTTTTTCTTCAATCTTAACTCTTATCACAACCTTTTTTTGCATTACAGCCAAACCTCTGAAAGAGGACTGGGTGTAATTTCTTTCACAGCACCTCAGCTGGGGAGGGATAGCTCAGTGGTTTGAGCATTGGCCTCATAAACCCAGGGTTGTGAGTTAAATCCTTGAGGGGGCCACTTAGGAATCTGGGGCAAAATCAGTACTTGGTCCTGCTAGCAAAGGCAGGGGGCGTCCCTTCCAGTTCTAGGAGATGGGTATATCTCCATTATTTAAAAAAAAAAAAAAAAATCCCCTCTGTAGAGTGACACAGATCTTTCCATCTTTGCAGATCATGGTGTGTCTGTAGCATTCAAAGCCTCTGGAGTTGGGATAAGGATAAAATGCTAATCCTGCACTTGAATCCCTTGCATTGCAGTGCTTTGTATTGCTGAACCTCTGGGCTATCCTTGTGTGTGATCTCTGAGGATGCTTTTTAAAAAAATAATGAACATGTTTCAGTTAATAAAGCACTGTTAGGTTGTTTAAAAGTTGTGTTATGTCTCTGGCACATGCAGAACATCAGAGTAATGCTGTGCCTGAACTAAGTGTTTGAGTAGAATCCATGCTCTATACCATGTGGTTTATTTGACTGAGATTAATATCTCAACAAAGCTGTTTTGTTAGTCCTGTTTTTCATCCTTGACTGAACAAGTCTGGGACAAAGAATAGAAACAAGTGGCAATTACGATATTAATATTTTTGTCTGTCTTATACACAGGTTTTCGTGATCAACTAATAAGGAAAGCATTTAATTCTGTGTCTCGTATATGGTTACCATATCTGACAAGTTTTTTTTTTTTTTTTAAAACAGATATTTTCCAATTTATCCTTGAATGAGCGCTGCCTTTCAGCATCGTTAGTTTGTAAATACTGGCGTGACCTCTGTTTAGACTTCCACTTCTGGAAGCAGCTGGATCTCAGTAATCGTCAGCAGGTATGAAGTTATAATTATGAAAAATTGAGTACATTTGGACAATTAAAAATTTGTAAAAACTAAAATCAGAATTGTGAATTACATGCTGGTAGTTGATCTTTGTTCCTTCATTTTTCAACTTTACTTTTCATGCTAGAAGCAGCAGATGACTGAATTGCGTCTAGTTTAGCTTTTTTTAAATGCACATTTGTTTACTTTGAAGTCTGTTAGAGCACACCTTCATTCTGTTCTATTTAAAACAAGTGGTGTGTTACCTGTCGTCTATTCATTGCATAGACTACCACTGTCTAATAGCTCATCGTGGATGAGAGGCCTGCCTTTGCTTAAATTGTTGAGAATTGGTTGCTACTAGACTTAGTTTTTGTGATCATTGTCCAGCTGGTACTTGGTTCAGCATAATTTTCGGGAGAGGCGTGTATGTGGGGTTTTTTTATGACCCTCTTCATCAGTAGAGGGTGCACCACTTAAACATGGAGTCTGACTGTGTGTCCCCTGAGTGAACCAAGTCCAGAATTAAATCCTATTAATTCTAGATGGAGCATGAAGTCCATTTTGCTCCTCCCTTAGATTCCTTATGTTCCTTATTGGGCCTGACGTTGGGGTCATTTATGGTTATTTTTAAATGTCAGCTTTAATTTTCAAATATTAGATTCTTATTCTGTAACAGCCTATGTGGTTATCAAAGTGACTTAAGAATCCACTCAAAACAGTGGTTCCACCCTGTAGTTTATCTTCATGATGGACCTGGAGATTGAAAATATGAAGGTAATACATTTTGTCATGGTCAGATGATCCTTTCCTTTAGACCAGGGGTGGGCAAACTTATTGGCCCAAGGGCCACATCGGGAAACAGAAACGGTATGGCAGGCCATGAATGCTCACAAAATTGGGGTTGGCGTACAGGCGGGGGTGAGGGCTGTGGTTAGGCGTGCGGGCTCAGGGTTGTGGTTGGGGATGAGGAGTTTGGGGTGTAGGAGGGTGCTCTGGGCTGGGATCGAGGGGTTTGGAGTGAGAGGGGGATCAGGGCTGGGGCAGAGGTTTGAGGCATAGGGACAGGCTCAGGGGTGCAGGCTTTGAGTGGCGCTTACCTGAAGCAATTCTGGGAAGCAGCAGCATGTCCCTTCTCCGGCTCCTATGCAGAGGCATGGCCGGGTGGCTTTGCATGCTGCCCCATCTTCACACCGTCCCAGCTGCTCCCATTGAAGTGCCGGAGGGGACCATTGGAGTGTGTAGGAGCTGGAGCAGGGCCATGCTGTGGCTTCTGGGAGCCGCGTGGAGCGGCCTCCGACCCAACACCCTGGCTAGAGCACCAGAGCAGGGCCATGAGCATCAGAGCAGCCCCTGACCCAGCTCCCTGGCTGGAGCGCCGGAGCAGGGCTGAGCCGCGTAGTGCGGCCCCCGACCCAGCGCCCCGGCCGGAGCAAGACCGAGCCACAGATGCCACTCCCCAGCGGGACCTGGCGGGTTGGCTTAAAATGGCTTGGCCCGCGGGCCGTTGTTTGCCCATCCCTGCTTTCTAAGAAGTAAGGTTAAGCCCTGACCTCAGTCTAAAGTGGAGGTATTGTTCTAATGTCTGACCTAGGACCATTGGTCTAATGGTCTGATGTAGGGGGCTCCTTGGTGAGTTTCCAGTTATGATACTTGACCATTAGTCTACTTGGCTGATTATTTAATATGTTACTAAACCAGTTTTTTTTTTTTTTTTTAAATACACAGCCATGTCCTCCATCCTTATGGGTGGTTTGGTTCTTTTAAAATTATTTTTAGAAGTCACTATGGTTTTACAGATTGTTTATTCCTGTACTGTACAAGAAATGGTGGCAACAAGTTTTTATTTTCATCTGCCCATAGCAAAACCAAAATCTCACCCAAGGTAAGTGTTGAGTGATGAGCAATTTTGTCAGTTTAGCTTGGTTTGCTTTGTTTCTATTTTTAAAAATAAACTTTTCGTTCTTGCTGTTAGGGATTCTCTGTCCATTTGAAAGGACTGGTTTTGTAATGTACTCTGTCCAATCTGTTTGGTAAAGCTTTTAATTGATCATAGGCTTAAACAGCTGGAATTTGGCTGTTTGTTTCTACTTTAAAAGATTTATATTATGCTAATATATTATTGGTTTTAATTGATGAAATGTGTCTAGATGCCAAGGAGATGAGTGCTGTTACAAAGGAACTGCTGTGAAAGACAGTGCATAGCAATTTCTGGTTAATGATGGCTGAGCGTGGGCTAACTGATATTTTTAAAAAATTAAATTTTCTATTTTTTTATGAACATTTTTTTAAGAGTCTTTCAATTACTGTTTTTTTTTTCCCCTGTCAACATATTGGATTTCCAGTTATCAGACTCTCCAAGCTGCTGCTGCTGTCATTGAAAAACCAGGTATCACTGACATCACTGTAATAGTGAGTTGGTAACACCTATTGGATGGTTGCCAAAAGCTATCCAATACATAGCTTCTTCAGTGAAGAGCAATATTGAGTAATTCCAAGAAAAAGCACAAGCACAATAGCTCTCTACTCTGTTCATAGAAAAGTACCACAGCAGGAGTGAGATTAAGACCAGGTATAAACTCAGAAGTTAAGCTATGTCACATGGGTGTGAAAAAACCCAACCCCTGAGCAAGGTAGTTAAGATGACCTAAGCACAAATGTAGACCATGCTAGGTGGTCAGAATTCTTCCATTGACCTAGCCACCACCTTTTGGGGAGGTGGATTAACTATACTGATGTAGAACCCCTCCCATTGCTGGACTGAGTGTCTATGCTGAAGAGAGAGCCATGATTTCATTTAATCATGCACTACAGTGGTGCAGCTGTAGTGCTTCAAGTGTAGACAAGTCCTTATTTCTTTTCCCCATGAAAGACAGTGGTCCCCTGTTGAGGGTGTGAGCAGGCCATTTAAAGCTATAGCTTTAATTGTCATCAGGATTGGGACAGGTCTCGTACAAAGGTAACTGTCAAGTTGATTACAGTAATCCATGCTTGGACTCTGTTTAAAAAAATGAACTTTTTTCCTCACTTCCTTTGGGCAAATGCTTCCTGCTGCCAAGTCATAGTACTCATATATTTCACATGAGATATCTCCTTCATTACTATCTCTATATACATGTTTTTAATCTAAAGTATCAGATGACTATGAGAATATTAAATTGCGAATTTGAATTTTGTTGACAGGTCACTGATGAATTACTGGAAAAAATTGCATCAAGAAGCCAGAACATATCTGAAATCAATATTTCTGATTGTCGCAATGTGTCTGATACAGGAGTGTGTGTGCTAGCATTTAAATGTCCTGGACTTCTAAGGTATACTGCTTACAGATGTAAACAACTTTCGGACACATCTATCATTGCAGTTGCCTCCCAATGTCCTCTACTTCAGAAAGTACATGTAGGCAATCAAGACAGGCTCACTGATGAAGGACTCAAACAGGTAACCTTAAATTTTTGTCAAAGATACCAAAGTTGATGCTGTCTTTTTGCAGCGACATTAGGTCGTGATGACAGACTTTCTTCTTAAATCAGGCTAGTCCTTTTCAGTTATATGAAGATGGAGTTCCACAGGTTGACTGGGCATTGTGTGAAGAAATACTTCCTTTTTGTTTGTTTTTAAACCTGCAGCCTATTAATTTCATTTGGTGGCCCCTAATTCTTGTGTTATGAGAAGGAGTAAACAACACTTCCTTATTTACTTTCTCCACACCAGTCATAATTTTATAGACCTCTATCATACCCCCGTCATATCTTTTTTCCAAGCTGGAAAGTCTTATTTTCCTCATACAAAAGCCGTTCAATACCCATAATTTTTGTGCCCTTTTCTGAACCTTTTCCAATTTTAGTACATCTTTTTTGAGATAAGACGACATCATCTGCACACAGTCTTAAAGATGTGGGCGTACCATAGATTTATACAGAGGCAATATATTTTCTGTCTTACTGTCATCTATCCCTTTGTTAATGATTCCCAACTTTCTGTTAGCTTTTTGACTACTGCTGCACATGGAGTGGATGTTTTCAGAGAACTAGCCACAAGGACTCCAAGATCTTTCTTGAGTGGTAACCAGGGTGGTTTTCACTTAAATCATGACTTAAATCACTAGTCAAGAAGACTTCATTTAATCACGGCTTTCTACATACAAGTGCATTCTTGTTGGTTATTATAACCTTTTAATACATAATCTTTACAACTCAGATAGACATAGGTTTCATTTTTAGAAGCTGTACACTCAATACCAGATTTACAATGGTGCCACTGGCGCCGGGCCCACGCTCCAAAGGGGCCCCAACCCAGCCTCTCTTCTCTGGGAAGCTTGGTGCTGCTGTGCCCAGGGCTCTGTCCTGCTGTTGCATGCTGCTGACAGCAAAGCACCCCCTCCCGTGCCTCTTACTTGCCCCTCCTCCTTCTCTCTCTCTCTCTCTCTCTCTGCTCCCGATTTGGGGGGTGGGGGGAGAAGCAGCAGCCGCTGCCTGGATCGCAGGCAGAGTGAGTCTGCTTCTCCAGAAGGAAATATATATAATTTTTTAAAAACAGACTGCCCCCTTTTCCCAGATCGTCGTCCTACCGCTGTGCCCCTTGCCTGGCCCGGGGCCCCCGTTTCCCTCCCTCCCACTTCCTCACTCCTTGCCCCTGGTGCCCTGTCCTTGCTCCAACTTCTAATGGGGGCGAGGGACCTTGCACAGCAGCACCCGTGTCCTTCCTCCCAGCTCCAGCCTGGGCTACAGTAGCAGCCATGCTATCCCTCCAAGTCGTGGGAGCATCGGGCGGCTTAACCAGTGAGGGAAATGCCCCCTCCAACAGCAGCTGCTGTCCCCTGAAGTGTAGAGGCATTGGGGGGTTGGGGAGCCTTTACACTGCACCCCCACCTTTACTCATCCCCCACTGCTATAATGGGGAGACTGTTAAAGAGCTATTGCATCACCAGCACTTACAAGTTTTCTTTAGCTGAAAGAGGTCACAGGACTTTGCAAAAAGAGAGAAGTGCCCGGTTTTCCCCTCAAAAGGATAATTACTAATGGCAAAGTGGTGATATATTTTGTGAGGGAGGCCGTGGAAAATTCAGTCCTCTACCCCATCTGTTCCTTGGTGTTGAACATTTAATGATTTTCGGGGGGGGGGGAGGAGAGAGATATGAAGAGGCGGGGGCAGGGCCTTGGGAAAGGGCGTGGAATCTGGGCATACCCCCTCCAGCCCCCTGCTGTGACCTGCTCAGGGCAGGGGGCTGGGAGCACCCCCACAACCGCAGCCCACCTCCCCAGTCCTGACTCCTGCATCCCCGCACATCCTCACCCCCACTCTGAGCACCAAACGGGAGCTCCTGCACCCTCTCCCCCTCACATACCCACTTGCACCCCTCGCACCAAATGGGAGCTGCTCCGGGTAAGCACTCCACACCCCACCCTCCTGCCCCACCCCTGAGCCCCCTCCCTCATTCCAGCTCCTGGCCAGACCCCCAACCTGCTCCTGCACCCTAATTCCCTCCCAGACCCTGCACCCCCACCCTCAGCTCGGTGCAGAGAGAGGCAACGAGAATGGGCTAGAACCAGGGAGAAGGTAGGTACCGGTCTGTGTGGGCAGGGGTGAGTTGGGGGATCCTGTTTACCCGCTTCCCAGCCCTGCTGCGCTTTCAGCTTACTCCCGGCCCCTCCCTTGCTCCAACAACCAACCCTAGCTCCCGCCCCACTGGGTTTTTGCCCCCAGCCCCTGCCTTGCTCCAGTCAGCAGGGACTAATCCTCCCCCCATGCCCCACTGTACTCATCTCACCCCGGCCCCTCCCTCGCTCCAGCTGGGGACCAATCCTCTTCCCCCTCCCCCCCCCCACCATGCCCAGCTGTCACGGTGGATAAAAATAAATGACTTAAAAAAAAAATTGAAATAGTTTTTCCCCTAAAAAGTCCAATCTAAAGATAGTTTTACATAAGAACGGCTGTACTGGGTCAGACCAAAGGTCCATCCAGACCAGTATCCTGTGTTCTGACAGTGGCCAATGCCAGGTGCCCCAGAGGGAGTGAACCTAACAGGTAATGATCAAGTGATCTCTCTCCTGCCATCCATCTCCACCCTCTGACAAACAGAGGCTAGGGACACCATTACTTACCCATCGTGTCTAATAGCCATTAATGGACTTAACCTCCATGAACTTATCCAGTTCTCTTTTAAATGCTGTTATAGTCCTAGCCGTCACAACCTCCTGAGGTAAGGAGTTCCACAAGTTGACTGTGCGCTGTGTGAAGAAGAACTTCCTTTTATTTGTTTTCAACCTGCTGCCCGTTAATTTAATTTGGTGGCCCCTAGTTCTTGTATTATGGGAATAAGTAAATAACTTTTCCTTGTCTACTTTCTCCACATCCCTCATGATTTTATATACCTCTATCATATTCTCCTCTTTTCCAAGATGAAAAGTCCTAGCCTCTTTAATCTCCTCTCATATGGGACCCTCTCCAAACCTCTAATCATTTTAGTTGCCCTTCTCTGAACCTTTTCTAGTGCCAGTATATCTTTTTTGAGATGACGCGACCACATCTGTACGCAGGCGTACCATCGATTTATATAAGGGCAATAATATATTCTCTGTCTTATTCTTTATCCCCCTTTTTAATGATTCCTAACATCCTGTTTGCTTTTTTGACCGCCTCTGAACATGTCCACGCAGTGTGCAGAGAACTATCCTTGATGATTCCAAGATCTTTTTCCTGATTTGTTGTAGCTAAATTAGCCCTCCTCATATTGTATGTATAGTTGGGGTTATTTTTTCCAGTGTGCATTACTTTACATTTATCCACATTAAATTTCATTTGCCATTTTGTTGCCCAATCACTTCGTTTTGTGAGATCTTTTTGAAGTTTTTCACAGTCTGCTTTGGTCTAACTATCTTGAGCAGTTTAGTATCATCTGCAAACTTTGCCACCTCACTGTTTACCCTTTTCTCCAGATCATTTATGAATAAGTTGAATAGGATTGGTCCTAGGACTGACCCTTGGGGAACACCACTAGTTACCCCTTTCCATTCTGAGAATTTACCATTAATTCCTACCCTTTGTTCCCTGTCTTTTAACCAGTTCTCAGTCCATGAAAGGACCTTCCCTTTTATCCCATGACAACTTAATTTACGTAAGAGCCTTTGGTGAGGGACCTTGTCTGGAAATCTAAGTACATTATGTCCACTGGATCCCCTTTGTCCACATGTTTGTTGACCCCTTCAAAGAACTCTAATTGATTAGTAAGACACAATTTCCCTTTACAGAAACCATGTTGACGTTTGCTCAGCAATTTATGTTCTTCTATGTGTCTGACAATTTTATTCTTTACTATTGTTTCAACTAATTTGCTCGGTACCAACTTTAGACTTATTGGTCTGTAATTGCTAGGATCGCCTCTAGAGCCCTTTTTAAATATTGGTGTTTATATTAGCTATCTTCCAGTCGTTGGGTACAGAAGCTGATTTAAAGGACAGGTTACAAACCCTAATTAATAGTTCCGCAACTTCACATTTGAGTTCTTTCAGAACTCTTGGGTGAATGCCATATGGTCCCGGTGACTTGTTAATGTTAAGTTAGTTAATTCCAAAACCACCTCTAGTGACACTTCAATCTGTGACAGTTCCTCAGATTTGTCACCTACAAAAACCGGCTCAGGTTTGGGAATCTCCCTAACATTCTCAGCCGTGAAGACGGAAGCAAAGAATTTTAGTTTCTCTGCAATGACTTTATCGTCTTTAAGTGCTGCTTTTCTGTCTCCATCATCGAAGGGCCCCACTGGTTTAGCGGGCTTCCTGCTGCTGATGTACGTAAACATTTTGTTGTTACCTTTTGAGGTTTTGGCTAGCTGTTTTTCAAACTCCTAGTTTTAATTAAGATGCATTATATCATGGAATAGGGATTATAAATTCTGATTCTATAGTATGAGACAATATATTCATATAATGTTAAGAAAAGTTTTGTAAATGAGTTGTAATAGTTCATGGCTTGTTATGCAGAAAAAACTACCCAGGATCATTTCAGTGGGCAAGGCAAAGATGCCACATTTATTATGATAACAATTTGATCTATAACCACTAGCTAGTAACTTGCGCGCGCACACACAGGTGTTCTGCAGCTTCTGTATAGTTACCAGTCCTGAACATAGCTTGAATTCGCAGCTTGGGATCGTAGCTACTGGTGGCTAACTGGCCAGGAAAGCCGGGCACAAGAAAGGGCTGGGGCTGCCCTCCCATGTTGGCAGCAGAACATTACTCTTCCAAGTCTTCCATCTCACCCATCCTTTTGTTAGGCTTTAGTTTGAATCCAGAGTCTATAGGTCTTGCTGTGTCATGCTGCCTCTGGGTTCAGTGTGATTGATTACCCGTTAATTGCAGATGTGACTTTCAGCCTCAGACCTGGCTTTGACCTTCCTTCTGTTGTACCTTTTTGTTCTTTTCTTCTTAGGGCTCTTGTCTGCATCTTCAGCCATTGGTGTTTGAACTCTGTTTCATCAGGACAGATTAGTGGTGGAGGTTGATTCCATCATCCATCCATACATACCTCATTCACACATCTAAATTAAACTAATAAGATTACAGCAGAGTTTTGCAAAAATGAAGGTTGCAGCAAGCTTTTACAAAATCGAGTAAGTGTTGTAAAATGGAGTTTGAATTACAGTATGGCAAACAGTGAACAGAAGTTACAATACTGAAACAGTGCAAGTCTCAGTGATTTAAGCAGGAATTGGATTGACAGTGAAATTTACAAGAGCAACTGGCTGAACAGCTATGGCTCTTAACAAGCATCTTAATTGTCAATTAGCCAGTTACTGGGGTAACCAGTTTTATGAATGAATGTTTCATTCATAAAACTTTACTTATGAAGTTACATTGTTTTTAATTGTTCACTTTATTAATTTCATTCATGAGTTATACAGGCTTAGGGACCCAATCTTATGGGGTTGCACAGACTTCTGTATAGATAATTTAGGTTAATTTTTCTATCTACCCAATGGGACTCAGTGCTCAGTCTAGAAGATACCATCAGAGATGCTTAGTTTTGCAGTTCTCAAACTGTGGCTTTGTGTCTCTGGAGGTAACATGCTTGTTAACAGCAAAAATGTTTTAAAATGAGTAAATAATGTATAGAGGCGAGAAATAACAGACCTCAACTCTATTGTCCCTCTGCAAATTTGTGTACACAGAGTCAATCCCTTACCTCTCTCTAAAAGTGCAAAGTTTCAAAAAGTTCAATGAATAGAAGATTGTTGGGGACGGAATAGATCTGGACAAGGAGAAGAAGTCTGGAGATGAATGTGAGAAGTGAGGGACATATGCTTATTTTGTTAACATACTATATTTGCTGTTTTGGTAATTGATTTTTATCCATCCTGGTGGTAACAGTTAATTTAGACCCCATCGTTTTATATGTATAGTTGGGATTGTTTTCCAATTTGCATTACTTTGCATTTATCAACATTGAATTTCATTTGCCATTTTGTTTCCCAGTCACCTAATTTTGAGAGATCCTTTTGTAGCTCTTCACAGTCTGCCTGGGACTTAACTGTCTTGAGTAGTTTTGTATCCTCTGCAAATTTTGCCACGTCGTTTACCCCTTTTTCCAGATCATTTATGAATATGTTTAATGGGACTGGTCCCAGTACACACCCCTAGGGGAACCACTATTTACCTCTCCTCATTCTGAAAACTGACCATTTATTCCTACCATTTGTTTCCTATCTTTTAACCAGTTACCTATCCACAAGACGATCTTCCCTCTTATCCCATAACAGCTTACTTTCCTTAAGAGCCTTTGAGGGACCTTGTCATAGGCTTTCCGAAAATCTCAGAACTGTATACTATATTCAGTGGATCCCCCTTGTCCACATGCTTGTTGACCCCCTCAAATAATTCTAATAGATTGGTGAGGCATGATTTCCCTTTAGAAAAAACACGTTGACTCTTCCCCTCAACAAATTGTTTATCTATTTGTCTATCAATTTTGTTTTGTACTGTAGTTTCAACCAGTTTGCCTGGTACTGAAGTCAGGCTTACTGGTCTATAATTGCCAGGATCACTTCTAGAGCTCTTTTTTTAAAAATTGGCGTCACATTAGCTATCCTCCAGTCACTTGGAACAGAAGCTGATTTAAATAATAGGTTACAGACTACAGTTAAATGTGAAATGGCAGAACTACTGAGTTCCTTGAGACCTCTTGGGTGAATACCATCTGGTCTTGATCACTTATTACTGTTAAGTTTATCAATTTGTTCCAAAATCTCCTCTAATAATACCTCAAACTGAGACAATCCCTCGGATTAGTCTCTTATAAAGAATGAGAATCTCTCATCCTCAGCTGTGAAGACCGATGCAAAGAATTCATTTAATTTCTTTGAAACAGCCTTATCGTCCTTGAGTGTTCCTTCAGCATCTCAATTGTCCAGTGGCCCCACTGGTTGTGTAGCAGGCTTCCTGCTTCTGATGTACTTAACATTTTTTTGCTATTACTTTTTGAGTCTTTGGTTAGCTGTTCTTCAACTTCTTTTTTGGCCTTCCTAATTATATTTTTACATTTCATTTGGCAGAGTTTATGCTCCTTTCTATTTTCCTCACTAGGATCTAACTTCCACTTCTTAAAGGATGCCTTTTTGCCTCTCACTACTTCTTTTACTTTATTGTTTAGCCACAGTAGTATTGTTTTGGTTCTCTTACTATGTTTTTTTAAATTTGGGATGTATATTAAAGTTGAGCCTCTATTATGGTGTCTTTAAAAAGTTTCCATGCAGCTTGCAGGGATTTCACTTTTTGTGCTGTACCTTTTAATTTCTGTTTCACTAATTTTCTCTTTTTTGTGAGTCCCCCTTTCTAGAATTAAAGGGTTTTTTTTTTTTTGATGAACTGTCCATGGAAATAGGCCTATAGGAATACAGAGCTGATACCTTATTTTTTTCGTCTTTGGTCAGGATGCAGGAGTTCTGAACTTTGCCTCAGGATTTGAATGATTTTCTCTTGCTCTGTATTCTTTCAGCCTAAATACTGTGGCTTCTAATTCCCCTTTTGCAGGTTAAAGGGATATTTTCCTATTAAATGGACATAGTAAGCTGTTCTACTTTAAAAACTAGAAAACGTTACTTTTAACTTTTTTTTTTCTTTTTTTTCTCCCCTTTCCATCTGGATATTTTTTTAATTTCTGCCTCTGAAATCACAGTTAAAACAACAAACATTGGGAGACTCCAGAAGCTAAAATCTATTTAAAGCAAAATAGACCTTCAGAGTAGAACTTGGCTAATTAATGGGAGACTTGGTGAGTGTGTGGTTGTTTTCCTCCCCCCCCCCCAAGTTATAGATTGAGTTTTCATATTGTGTGGAAAGTTGAAATTTCCATGAATGTTTGTTGTTTTATATTAAAATAAATCAGTCTTCAAAAGCATCTATTTTTGTAGAATGATTATTCATTTGTTTTATGTTTCAAAATCAAGATTGTTACAAATTTTCATACACCAGTGGTAAAGAGGAAGAGAAAAACCATAGAGTTTAGAATTGCGTGTGGGGATAGGAAACACCAATGAGGGAAGAAACATTTCTAGTTTCTCAGTTCTCCAGCCTCTTCTCCAACAATTTCTGGTTATTAGTTTGCTGCCTTTTTTAATGGGAAATAAATGTGTTGTGATATTTCCTTCCACCTCTTAATAGCCCACCCCCAACTCTTTGTATAGACCTCCCCAATACTTCTCACCTTGTTTGCCTGAGCAAGAACGATTCCTGGATTGCTCTTATATATCCTCTGCAGTAAGGGTAAGCAACAGGAACAGATGAATTGTTAAGAAACATAGATCCTATAGTCACCCAACTACCTAGTGTTTTAATAATAATAATAAAAAAAAATACAGGCTAGATAATGTAAATTCAGTCACTTTTTTTTTTCAAAGCTCACCCAGGCATCAGCAGACTTTTGAAAGTGATGGGAGAATTGATGTTGGGGAGTAAGTCCAAGAATATTCAACCTCAACAAAACACAACACACTGGTTTTATCAAAAAGTTTATTTCCCCAACTGTACTTTGAGATCACAATTGCCTAAAAGACTGCGTGAATTCAAGTTTCCAGTACTACTGGTGTTTGTGATATCATCTGTATCGGGAAAGATTCTGGAGTCTTGCAGGTTTGGTCAAGTGAAATGAATCTTCAGAGAGAGTTATAGATATAGATATAGATATAGATATATAATTTTAAATAGTGCAGTTAATAAGAAATGTAAAGATTGTACGTATAAAGCTTGATATTAAAACAAACAAGTGAACCTACAATCATGTTTAATTTTTATACACATCTACTGTGTGGGACAGAGTCTATGTAACTGAGCAGATTGATGCTGGAGTAACTTGATCATTACCTGTTAAGTTTACTGCTTCTGGGGCACTTGACGTTGGTCACTGTCGGTAGATATTGGGCTGGATGGACCTTTGGTCTGACCCAGTATAGCCACGCTTATGTTCTTAAGGAAGGAAAGTCATCTTGAAGCTCGTAGTGAACTAAGTTCAGGTTCTGATGTGGGCAACTTGTCTCCGAACCAGAGGGAATGGTGATCACAACAAATGGACGTTTTGACTGTGGACTTTGATTCCCCAGACAGGTTAGTCCAGGATCAGTGGTCTCCACAGGAATGTCACAGGTGTATCAATGGTCTAGATCACTGAGCAACCTGTAACTTATTGGGCAATAATTTCAGTAGAAGGCTGCCACATGCTATCATTTAGTGACAACATCATAGCCATATCTGTGTGAACAGGCAAGGAAAACCGTCACCTTCCCTATATGAGGAAATTCAGTTCTACATTTGTTAAGAAACTCTTCCCTCCATTTTGGAACTTTTATAAGAAAGGTCTCTCTCTTTCATAGCAGACAAAAAGTGATCCATTGAGATGGCACCTGCACAACACTGACGCTTTTTCTTTTGGTCTGATGATAGATATTTGGCTATCTAACTACAGACTATGTTGCCAGGCAAAAGTACAAAGAGACCTTAGCTCTAGATGCTCTCTCTTAGCCCTTCTACAATTTGACCCCTGGTCTTTCGTTAAGTATGTGGCAGTACAGTGTATTGGCATCCCTCTTAAGCTACCAGGTTGTACCCCAGAATCTAAGCTTTAATTTTGAGTGTAACCAATACAGCAATATTGATCTGTGTTTGCAGAGACCTGAAACAATAGTTCTTATTGTTTGAGTGATCTTGTTCACATCAGTCTGGCACCTCTGCTTGGATCCTGTAGTCCAACTGCCTTCAGCTCTGAGACTAGTGCTAAAATCCTCCATGCCTCCCCAGTAGCTAATGCATGCTCTCCCCTGAGCCGCATCCTTGTGCACATTTTGAATTATAGCTTAACTGTTTGGGGACTGTATGGCAGGTGAAGGTGTGGTGATTTGGGAAATGTGTATATTTACAAATTTATGAGTTCAGATTGCTGTTATGAAATTTTTGTTGTATTATGGGGGCCTCTTTCTGCATATGGAATCCACCATTTGCTGATAGGGGCTGTAGTGCATATCTACCAGACCTGGAGAATTGTTAACCGTAATGACTGTGCTCTGACCAAACAATGGATATGCTAATGAGATTTCTTTATTGGGGAAACTAGTTTGACCAAAAAAAAAGGCTATTAGATAACTGACACCACATTCTACAGGTCATTACCCTCTGACCCCACTGTTGATTACCAAAAGAAACTACACCATTTGCTCAAGAAACTCCCTAAAGAAGCACAGGAACAAATCTACGCTGACACACTCCTAGAGTCCCGACCAGAGGTATTCTATCTGCTACCCCAAATCCATAAATCTGGGAATCCTGGATGCCCCATCATCTCAGGCATTGGCACCATGACAGCAGAATTATCTGACTATGTAGACTCTCTACTCAGGCCCTGCGCTACCAGCACTCCCAGCTATCTTCGAGACACTACTGACTTCCTGAGGAAACTACAATCCTTTGGTGATCTTCCAGAAAACACCATCCTAGCCACTATGGTTTTAGAAGCTCTCTACACAAACATGTCACACAAAGATGGACTACAAGCCATCAGAAATAGCATCCCTGATACCATCACTGCAAACCTGGTGGCTGAACTTTGTGACTTTGTCTTCACCCACAGCTATTTCAGATTTGGGGACAATTTTTATACCTTCAAGCCAGCGGGACTGCTATGGGTACCTGCAAGCAAACATTTTTATGGCTGACTTAGAACACTTCCTCAGTTCTTGTTCTTCCTCAGTAATGCCCTTACTCTACTTGTGCTACATTGATGACATCTTCATCATCTGGACCCATGAGAAGGAGGCCCTTGAGGAATTCCACCAAGATTTCAACAATTTCCACCCCATCATCAACCTCAGCCTGGACCAGTCCACACAAGAGATCCACTTCCTAGACACTACAGTGGTAATAAGCCATGGTCACATTAACACCACCTTATACTGGAAACCTACTGACCGCTATACTTACCTACAAGCCTTCAGCTTTCATCCAGACTACATCACACAATCCATTGTCTACAGCCAAGCTCTAAGATGCAACAGCATTTGCTCTGATTCCTCAGACAGAGACAAACTCCTACAGGATCTCTACTAAGTGTTCTTAAAACTACAGTACCCACCTGGTGAAGTGAAGAAACAGATTGACAGAGCCAGAAGGGTACTCAGAAGTCACCTACTATAAGACAGGCCCAACAAAGAAAGTAACAGAATGCCACTAGCCGTCACCTACAGCCCCCAACTAAAACCTCTCCAGCACATCATCAGGGATCTACATCCTATCCTGAAGGACGATCCCTCACTCTCACAGACCTTGGGAGACAGGCCAGTCCTCTCTTACAGACAGCCCTCCAACCTGAAGCAAATACTCACCAGCAACCACACAACAAAAACACCAACCCAGGAACCAAACCCTGGTGCCAACTCTGTCCACATATCTATTCCAGGGACATCATCATAACCACATCAGCCACACCATTAGGGGCTCATTCACCTGCACATCTACCAATGTGATATACACCATCATGTGCCAGCAATGCCCCTCTGCCATGTACATTGCCCAAACTGGACAGTCTCTATGCAAAAGAATAAATGGACACTAATCTGACATCAGGAATCATAACATTCAAAAACCAGTAGGAGAACACTTCAGTCTCTCTGGTCACTCAATAACAGACCTAAAAGTGGCAATTCTTCAACAAAAAAACCTTCAAAAACAGACTCCAAGGTGAAACTGCAGAACTGGAATTAATTTGCAAACTAGACACCATCAGATTAGGCCTGAATAAAGACTGGGAGTGGTTGGATCATTCAAAACCTAAGCCTATTTTCCCGATACTAATTTCCCCCTACTGTTACTCACACCTTCTTGTCAACTGTCTGAAATGGGCCACTCTCATTACCACTTCAAAAGTTATTTTTCCTCCCTTGGTATCCTGCTGTTAATTGAATTGTCTTGACCTCACACTTGGTAAGGCAACTCCCATCCTTTCATGTATTTATACCTGCTCTTGTATTTTCCACTCCATGCATCTGATGAAGTGGGTTCTAGGCCATGAAAGCTTATGCCCAAATAAACTTGTTAGTCTTTAAGGGTATGTCTACACTACCTGCCAGATTGGTAGGTAGTGATCGATTTTATCACATCTAGTGTAGACACGATAAAATCAATCCCCGATCGATCGCTCTGCCGTCGACTCTGGAACTCCACTGCGGCAAGAGGCGGAAGCGGAGTCGACGGGGGCGCGGCAGCAGTGGACTTGCCGCCGTCCTCACAGCCAGGTAAATCGACCTAAGATACGCCAACTTCAGCTACGCTATTCACGTAGCTGAAGTTGGCGTATCTTAGGTCGATTTCCCCCCCCCCCCCCCAATATAGACCTAGCCTAAGGTGCCAAAAGGACTCCTCGTTGTTTTTGCTGATACAGACTAACACAGCTACCACTCTGAAACCTGTAGTTTGACCAAGTTTCCCTGAAGGGGGATAGTGAATAAGAGTGGAAAATCACCAGGAGCAGCACAAAGAAACAACCTGGTGTTGGTGGGTGAATATATAAAGTTGATAGACTTTCAGAGACATTCAAGAGGCTATTGGCAGGAGCGAGGAAGAGATGAGCATATTTTCCCTGGCAGCAGAAGAGGTCTGGTTTAACTGCAGGACAACCAAGGTCAAAGAAAGCTAACTGACCTAGCTTTGTGATTCTGAAGAGAAGCCATGAGTTGCTGGAAAGAGACCATGGATGCCCCAGAGGACTCCTCCCCAAGCCCAAAGAACTCTCCAGAGTGGTGAGGAACCTGAGGCTGGGACGTTCATGAATATGTTTATCTTGTGTAGCTTCATGTATTCTAAGTAAAGCTACTGATTTTCTTAGACTACAGTGCAAAATCTGTATCCTTGCTCACTTTCACTATCGTGTGACCTCAAAGTGTTAAATTGTAAACCCAGAAGTCCCTATATTGCTGGGAGAAGATGTGCTTAATTACAGTGGGGAGAGCTGAAGGGGTAACATTATTCCTATAACTAAGCATTTGGACTGCGGAGTCTTCATTCTCGGAGGGAGGTGCTGTGCAGAGGATCTGTAACCTGAGTGTGCCTAGAGGCCCTAAGCCAAGGGTTATGCCTGGACTCTGTTCAGACTTAGGAGTGTTAAAAAAGCCCTCAGGGCCCAATGAGGTGGGCACCGAACACAATAGATTGGGGAGTGCCCAGCAGGAGGAGGAGTTCTGCCAAGTCTTGGAAAAGAAGGCACTTGGAAAAGAAAACACGCACACTTGATACTTATCCGCACAGGAGACCTACAGATATAGGCAAAAGAACAAAAACCTATGTGATTCCTCCTCGGAGTCCTCAGCACTCCTGAGTGTTCCTGGGGGTTTTGATTATTGTCCTGGGAGGAGTGCAAGCGCTCACTCTTCGAGTGTATCTTCTCTTTTTGGAGATGGTATGGTTCTCTGGTGCAGAAAGCGTCTCTCTTTAAATATCAGTCTGTGACATCTTTACTAGCTGCTTTTCTTACGCTGTTGGTGTGTTTTTTTTTTTTTGTTTTTTTTGTTTTTTTTTTTTCTGTGCTCCAGCCCTGGAAGTGAGTGGTGGAAGAGAGGGTCTTTAAAAGTCAGTGGCTTAGCCACCAGCCCTCATTATACCACCAGGGTAGGACCGTCCAAAGATGCTACAGGTGTTAACTTTCCTAATTACAACCTAGTTTTTTAAATATATACGCTGGCTGACTGTGGCTGATGTCTTAACTGAGTTGAAGGGCAGCAAGCCAACTCTTTAACAACATTTCTCACATTTTAAAAAATTAACAGATTTTATTTTAAAATCACCAAACTCTTTTGTCCACAGCTCAAAGTACTGCAAGTTTGGGGAAGGTGTACTTTATTGTGTATGTGAAATAAAGAAGTTGAATCCTTATTAAAGGTGAAAAACTGATCTCAGCCTTAATAGAGGCACTACTGCATATCTATAAATATATAAACACATTGTAGCCGCAGTCCTGAATGGGACTGCACGACTTCTTTACTTCGATATCTGAGGAGCTTCTAAAACACATGAATAAGAGTTTTGTTCAGATTGTTCCACGTGTGTTCTTAGAAAACAAACATCAGTGGGAGCGTTTTTTGGCTTCTCATGCAGGAAATACAAATACATTATCTGGGTTATTTAATACTGTTTGGCTTTTTTCATCAATGAAGGAAACTAAAATGAAAAGAAAAAAAAGTGTAAGAATACTCTTTAAAATTTTTATAGTTTTCTTCAACTCACCTGATTACTCTGAAAAATCAGTTTAGGATCATATATATTTGTTTACTTACACCAAGCGTAAGTATGGTCAGCAGGAGCTGTTGGTTCTCAATTTTCTTTACAAGGGTCTGTGTGATAATACTGTATATTGAACTAAGTTTCCTGGTCAGTCACTGAAGGGGCTCTGGAAAAACTGCCTGTTACCTCTAAACTTTTTGAGGTCATCTTGGCTTTCAGAAGTTGTTTTTATTTGCCATTGGTTGCACAATTGGCTTCTAGGTCTGCAGCTAGTTGCTCTTTTTTCACAACTGCTGCCTATAAACCCCCCATTTTCTCTTCAGTGGTTACTTTGGCACCTAGCTGTTAATTTAATCAATTGACAAGTAATTTTATCTCAAACGTGCCATAATAGCCAAAATTTATTATAATATGCCTGAGTTTTTCAAGGCTTGGCTGCCATTTGGAACTAAGCTTTGAGTATCTAACTTGCAGAATGAAAGAGGAAGTTGATTCTGACTGCTTTTATTCTTGTTAGGTATGCCTCTCAAAGCTTAAGGAGGATTAGAATTAATGAAGATATATTTGAAACTGGTATTTACAACAAAATTATATATTAAAACAAATGTGTTGGAATTGGTGTGGGGCTCAGTCATTCTGGGCTGCTCAAAATTGTCCCGTCAGAAATCTCATTTTCCTAGGCAATGTTGTAAACTCCTTCTTACAGGTTTTTCAATTGCATCAGACTATAGGAACACAGCAATTGTTTTTTTCTTGTTTGTGAGTAATACTAGTGTATTTTCCAGATGAGCATATGCTTCAAAAACATGCTAAAAGTAAGTTCATATTCTTGTATGTTTGCTGTTTTTCTTTAAATATTAACATTAATTTATTTACTTGCAGCTGGGCTCAAAGTGCAAAGAACTGAAAGACATTCACTTTGGCCAGTGTTACAAGATCTCAGATGAAGGAATGATCATTATAGCTAAAGGATGTCTGAAGTTGCAAAAAATATACATGCAGGAAAACAAATTAGTAAGTACTTGTTGAAATATATGTAGTTTTAAAAATGCTCATGCTGTCCTTTGTCCTATCCTGTTTCCAACTTTTCAGCATCAATATTTTCTTTAGATTTTAATTCTTAATGCTATTTCTAAATAAATACTTTTTTTGAAGTTGCTAAAACAACTTGTCCCCAATTTGAGGTTTTCAGTTCTCTGTAGATAACACAGCTGTCGACTGACAAACTGAATGTCAAAACTCTTTTGGTATGTACTGATTAATCCTCTTGGAGGATAGCATATTTAACACCACTCCAGGTAAGTGTATGTTTTTGCACTTCTTGCATGATCTACCCTACCTTTTTTTTTTAAAGCTGCTTCAGTCTAGCAATAGATTTCTTATCAAATGTGTTCAGGCCTCTTATAGATAAGATAAGAACAGGTCAAGTCCATTCAAAATCTTATGCAATAATTAAACAACATATTGGTAAGAGTTTAACAGGAAGTCAGTGCCACTTTCTCTGAAGTTTCAGATGTGTAGCTTTTGTAATGCCTGATCAGAAATGCTTGCAAATACAACAATTTAGTAGTCTAATCTGGAAATGTGAAACTATTTCTCAATCAGGTTCCAGTAGAGCTATGTTCTTTAGATGATAAAAGGCAGATGTAACTGTGAAAATAACATTTCTTGAAGAGTAATACAGGGTCTTTTGTGACCTAGATATTGGAAGCCATCTCTGAAGTGACAAGTTGTTACCATCAAAGCCAGCAACTGCTGAAAGCAATAGGGTAGATCAGGGATTGGCAACTTTTGGTATGCGGCCCATCAGGGAAGTCCGCTGGTGGGCCGGGACAGTTTGTGTACCTGCAGCGTCCGCAGATTTGGTTGATCGCAGCGCCCACTGGCTGCGGTTTGCCGTTCCAGGCCAATGGGGGTTGTGGGATGCAGCGCGGGCCAAGGGATGTGTTGGCTGCCGTTTCCTGCAGCCCCCAACACTACAGAATCCATTGGCGGGGAAAAAGGTGGTGTTCTCCCCGCCCCCGCCCTCAACAGGCTGTTTTTTGCTTAGATGGTGCTCCAAGGAAAGGCAGAAAAACTCTCTCCCAGATGTGAAGACCCACGGTTTGTGCATAATAGCATATGTAGATTTCAATAAGTAGTAACTGCAGTTGTGCACACCAGGTTATTTTATGTATGTGTGACTGCTAAAGAGTGTAACTAGCTGCCATTTGCATAATCACTGTAAATATATGGTTATGCAGTTTCTTGTGTAATTTTACCCTCTGTGTACCTGTTTATTTTAATTACGGCATCTGTCTTTACCCATTGTATTTTCATATTTCTCACCTGAAATTATAGTCCTTGCTTTGTGACATCCTAACTATTTGCATTAGGGAATTTTCATAAAAACAAGAATTTTTGCTACACAACAATTCAGTTTTTCTGAAATTATAATTTTCTGTTAGAGTCATTGTAGAGTACTCTTCTGAAATTTTAATCTTCTAATAGGGACATTGTAGACAGATTTATCCATTGACTGCTTCCCTCAAATCACACATCTAGCAAAATAATTTAAAAAACTTTGACACATAATTTGTATACATGTATCCTTTTTTCTTCTTTGCAATTGTTTTATGGACTAACATACTATAGAAAAGGTGTTTTCATTCTAAACGTTCTGTTGTGGCTTCGGTCTATAAGATTGCAGAGCAACTCTCTTCTTGCTGTTTCTTCTAATATGAAACTGTGTAGTACTGCAGCATGGAGTGCTCCCTGGTGGCTGAGATTGCATGTGGACTCATCTCAGACTTTTAGTTATGTTAAAAAATGAACAAACAAAACCAGAAAGCTTCAAGCTTACAGTGAAAATAAACTCATTAGTAAAAATTCAGCTTTTGTATCAATTTCATAAACAGTATACTCAGGTCCCTGTTTAATCTGTGATTCTGCTTCTGTAGGATCCACTCCTCCTTCTTTCAGAATTGTATTCCAGAATCAGAGATGTCATTTTAAACCCCCAAAATTAGCTTTTTCATTTGCTAAAATAACAGTTGAGAATGTAGATGCAATGTTACCATGCTTAGTCAGAGAGCTGAATTCTTCTCTGCTCCAGAGCTTGGCTTAATGCAGGGAAAGTGGGGCAACATCAAGGAGCTGGTTGCAGCTCCCTGGTACTATGCAATCCAGCCCTGACGTAAATTGGAGCTGTTCTTACTTATGGCAGTGGCATAAGATCCCTTGCTGACCTTAAGCTAGTGGTGGCTAGACATAGTGGAGCTCCACTCCACTTTAAACATGACCGGCTGTGACATACTGTACCTCAAAATAACAACCTGTACCCCCATGTTCACGACTTGTATATGCTTATGATATATATTTGTACAAAGTATGCCTTGTGAGGTACCATTGGAAAAGTCATAATCTGTTGACAATTAGTCCTATTGAAATGTATGTATCATCATTGTATAAGAAGTTATGAGATTCTGCTATGTTTGTTACTGAAACATTTGAGTCTCAGAAATGCCCACAGATCAGCTCCTTAGAAATAAGAAAGGAACTGTGAACACAAGACTTACATGTCAAGCTTTGTGTACACAAAAGGTGTAAGCAAGAAAGTGCATTTCATATGAAGGACTGAATGTAGGGAAGATTTTTTCCAGCACCTGCACATGAGTATAAAATAAGGGACAATGACATCATCAGCACATCATCACCACCACCACCACCACAAATGCTGAAGGCAACAAGATCATTTGGAAGACAAATACATCACTGAACTGGGGGGAGTGGTCATAACTGGAAAACTTTCTAGTTAGTACAGACTGTTGTAGGCTTTTGGGTAAGAAAGACCTTATTGCTTCAAATTTGATTTAGCTTGATAAAGTTTAGGAATTAGGCTGCAATTTTATCTTTATTTCTTTATTTAATCAGTTCTGATTTTCTATGCCTATATCACTTATATTCACCTAAAATCTTTCTGTAGTTAATAAACTTATTTTAATTTTTACCTAAGCATGTGTGCTTTTGACTGAAGTTTGAGGAATCTACTCATATTACAAAGGTTGGTGCATGTCCATACCCTGTGAAGGAATCACAAACTAATTAATGAGCTTACTCTGAGGGGTCTTAAACAGTGTAAGATACACATTTCTGGAGTGCAAGTCTAGGACTAACGGTGACACCTGAATATCTCATCTGTAATTAAAAAATGGATGGGCGTAGCGCTCTGATATTTGTCTGGAGGTGACTTACCTGCTAGAGGCTGGGGTGAGTAGCCATAGTGGCAGCTCAAGCAGCATAGAGCACACCAGACTGGTGAGTTAAGCGGGCAGCAAAATCCAACAGTCCAGATTGTACCCTGGGAATGTCACTCTGACCTCCTATGCCAGAGCTGTGGCCAGTGGGAGGCTGGCACAGGAGCTGCTGTGCTGCCTCCACCGGCTTTAGGCTAGCAGCTAATTTCTGTACATGAAGAATTTGCTGGCCACCTCTAGTCAGAATCCTTTGGCCACTTTGCATCACCTTAGTAGTGCATAGTAGTTGTAGTAGACCAGTGAAGCTACCTCAAGTCTGCAGGCAGCCTGAAAAAACACCTGAAAGTGGCGAATTTCCCCACTCTCAGTGGATTGGGTCTGAAACCCAGTGATTATAGTATAAATGTCAGCATTGTTAACGGTTTCATTGCAGATGACTTGAAACTGGCATTTCACAAACTATGTGGGTGGGTCTTGCAAGGGAACATGGGAAGGTGTCACGGGAGCTGTGTGGTGTGTGGTGGTGGTGGGGTTTGGGTCTGTCAGCCCCAGGTGGCTGGGGCTTGCGCAGAAGAGCGGTGCACACCCAGGTGGTAGGTATAAAGGAGGCAGCCGGACCCCCGCCACTGTGCCCAGTCTCTCTTTCGCCCACCCCATCCCTCACCTGGAGGCGGCTGGACTCTGGCTTTCAGCCCCAGGGTGGTATCAGCAGTGCAGAAGTAAGTGTGGCAATGGGGCGCTAAGTCTGCTGTGAAAAGTGATATTTACAAATATCATTTTCCACATTTCCACCCTTACTTCTGTGTTACTGGTGCATGCTGCCTTCAGACCTGGGTGCCTGGCCAGCAGCTGCTGCTCTCTGATCTGCCTTCAGAGCTGGATGGTGGTATATGTGCTTGAGGAGGGGGAGAATAAACAACAACAGATGCAAAGAAGGGGGCCTGATCAAATAAGATTGAGAACCACTGTTTTAAACAGCTAGGTAATGTGTTTATTCCATGATCACCTCCATACAAATCCCAACTGCCTCTGACCCAGCAGCCAAAACCTCCATTGTTCCCAACAGCTTTTATAATACAGTTGTAGGTTGCCAGTTGAATAATTGGTAACATATCAAATGAAAATGTAGGGATATCTTAAAATTATATTTGATATCAAAGTAATACCAGAGGTTCTGTAATTCCTTCATTATTCATTTTCATATGTAAACAATTCCTTTCTTTTTTTATCCAGAGTCAGTCTAAAATCTTCCAGTTGTGCAGTACTGTTGTGGTGTAGTTTAGGTCCAGCTTGCTGTGGAGTAAATTAAGATTTTGCTTATAACACATTGTTTGGAACAACCAGTGCTATTTTGGAGCCATCCAGTAGCAAAATGTCTTTTAGAGAGAAGATAGCTTTGCAATGAAATGTGAATGAATGAATACACTTCAGTTGCCTCTTACGTTGCAGAGTAAGTCCATTGTGAGGCTGGTGGGTAAGAACAGGGAAAGAAAAACCTTTGGTTTTTTTGGTGACTGGCTGTTCATAGCACCAAAAGCATGTGAGGCACCTTACAAAAAATAAAATAGACACATTCTTTGCTCTGAACTTCTGACTGTTAAATGGTGTACAGTAGAACCTCAGAGTTATGAACTGATTGGTTAACCACACACCTCATTTGGAAGTGGAAGTACGTAATCAGCAGCAGAGACCTCCCCTTCTCTCCTCCTTGCACCCCCCCCCCCCAAACAAACAAACAAACAAAAAAAAAACCCCAAGTGTAGTTGTGACAGGTTGAATCGCAGAAACCCCCTTGGGAGCTGCCAACTGATGTGCCAAGGCTATTTCTGCCCCTGCTTTCTCTACCAGCTCGGGACCCCAGCACCCTGTCTTGCTGAGCCAGACATGCTCCAACACAGACCCAGGGTCTGAATTACTTGCCCCTAAGCTGCAGACTTGACTGAAAGCAGCTAACAGAAGTGTTCTTATCTTTAACACTCAGATGCCCAACTCCCAATGGGGTCTAAAACCCAAATAAATCCGTTTTACCGTGTAAACTCATAAATTGTTCACCTTCTATAACACTGATAGAGATGCACAGCTGTTTGTCCCCCCGGGTATTAATACATACTCTGGGTTAATTAATAAGTAAAGTGATTTTTATTAAATACAGAGAGGATTTAAGTGATTTCAAGTAGTAACAGACCGAACCAAGTGAATTACCAAGCAAAAAAAACCCCCAAAAAACCACGTAAGTATGTCTAATACAGTAAGAAACTGAATACAGATAAGATCTCGCCCTCAGATGTTTCAATAAGTTTTTCACAGACTGGATGCCTTCCTAGTCTTGGCACAATCCTTTCCCCTAGAACAGCCCTTGTTCCAGCTCAGGTGGTAGGTAGACGATTCCTCATGATGGCTGCCTCCTTTCTCTGTTCCACCCACTTATATATCTTTTGCATGAGGCAGCAATCCTTTGTCCCTCCAGCTTCTCTTTCACCCCCCCCCCCCCCCAAATAGAAAAGCACTAGATTAAATATGGATTCCAGTTCAGGTGACATGATCACATGTCACTGTAAGACTTCATTACCCACTTGCCAGCACACACACACATACAGGAAGACTTACAGGTAAAACAGAACCATCTGCAGTTAATTGTCCGGATTAATGGGAGTCCTCAAGATTCCAATCTGCCATTAATGGCCCACATTTTGCATAATTACAATAGGCCCTCAGAGTTATATTTCACATTTCTAGTTTCAGATACAAGAGTGGTACATTTATACAAATAGGATGATCACGCTCAGTAGATTATAAGCTTCGTAATGATACCTTTTGCATGAAGCATATTCCAGTTACATTAGCATATTTACATAAAATCATATAGAGTGCAATGTCACAATAGTACTGTGTTAAACTACTAAAAAGGAAAGATTAAAAAAAATGGTAAGAAAACTGTTTGTGTGCTTGTTTCATTTAAATTAAGTTGGTTTTTCTTCTGCATAGTAAGGTTTCAAACTTGTATTAAGTCAATGTTTGGTTGTAAACTTTTGAAAGAACACCCATAACATTTTGTTCAGAGATGCAAGTATTTCAGAGTTACAAATATGACCTCCATTCATGAGGTGCTCCTAACTCAGAGGTTCTGCTGTATTAAGTGAAAGTTACAAACAATAGACAGAGAAAGAAGATGGGAGAAGTTAAATTGTCACTTGGTTACTTTGTGTACATGTCTTATTACATAGGGACTATTTTGTTTCTATCCCATTAGAATGTCACGCTTGCTTACTTTTATATTATCTTTAAACAGGAGAGAAAATACAGGCAAAGCAGGGTGTTTTTCCCACCACTGGGCAATTGTTCAGTCTGATAATACAGTAAAAAGTAACAAACATTCCACTCTGCAAGCTTGTTTAGTTGGTTTGATTTTTTTCCCTCTGTAGTGGATCCCGGTATCTCTCCTAGGAAAAGGGAGGGGGAAGGAAGCAGGGGGAAATGGTTTATTTCTCCTAGGTGTAAGAACTCCATGGATTTGGGGCCCTTGGGATCCCCAAGGATTTTGGGGAAGGACTGTGTCCCAATACATGTACCTTATTGGGTGGTGGCAGCTTTTACCAGATCTAAACTAGGATTTTAGTTTAGAGGGAAACCAAATGCAGGTCCCCATTTTGGAACCCAACAGCTCTAAATGGGGGTGAGACCTATGACATAAGTGCTCTGACAGTTTCTGATTTTATAGTAGGGTAAAAACTGACATCTAACTACCTCAGAGTAGTTGACCATAAATGGAAAAACTGTTTTAGAACTAGGCTTTCAAGTTTTTAACACGTTGGTGTGACGATATGGTTTTTACTTTGCTGCTGCTGCTATTATTTGTTTGGCTGGAGCTAACTTCTGCAAGGCAACTATTACATACATTTCAAATGAAATAGTAATGTAGATCAAGGTGGTAGAAGATGAATTGGTTAATATTCCTCACACCATCTCTTCTCTTCCCCCCCCCCCCCCAAAAAAAAAAGTGATTAGTAAATTACTGTTCACACTCATAGGAACACTAAATGAAGCACATTATAATTATCCCTGCAGTCAACGATACTTTACACTTTTTGAGAGGTTTCAGTAACAGTATGGCATTGCCACCTTTATTTCTGCAATGCTGCTGGCAGTGGCATTGTCTTCAGAGCTGGGTAGTTAGAGACCTGCTGCTGCTGTACCCTCCCCACTTCACCTTCCCTCCCTGCAGTAGTGTTCTCTATTTCAGCAGTTCTCAACCAGCCATGAGTAGTTTTCAGGGGGGTCTGCCAAGCAGGGCCAACATTAGATTCACTGGGGCCCTGGGCAGCCAAAGCCCCACCATCTTGAGCCCCGCCACCTGGTGCTGAAGCCTGAGCAACTTACCTTTGTGGGACCCTCTGTGGCATGGGGTTTGGCTGCTGTCCTGCTTGCTACCCCCTAATGTCGGCCCTGGCTTTTATATGCAGAAAGACAGTTGTGGCACAGGTGGGTCATGGAGGTTTTTATAGCATGTTATAGCCTCAGAAAGAGAGGTTGAGAACCCCTGCTCTATTAGGGAACTTGAAATATGGTAACCTGAGCAAAGAATCTAAAGGTGGTCACAATATTGTTTTGTGATCCGGACACCCCCCCCCCCCAACACACAATAGCCTTGTTGATTCCCTTTTGGGTTGGGACCCCCAGTTTGAGAAACTCTGCTCTTGCCAGATTGTACTGGGCAGTGTGTTATGAGTGTGAGTGGGGTGGTGGTGTTGGTGTGTTTTTTTTTTTTTTTTCCCCCACCCCTTCACCTTTCCCATAGCAGCCCAAGGACTCAGTGGGTAGGTTAGGTTATAAAATTCATTTGTGTTGCAACTTTGCAGGTACTTGTTCCATAGGTAGTCAGCTTCCCTGATAAAACAGAATTGGAAGCATCTTAAAAGAAGGCATCTCCTAAAAGAGGAGGAATAGGTTTGGGGCACCTAATGTCTGATACAACAAGATGACAGGTCCCTGCTTCCTGATCCATTTAACTCTAGTAAGAAGGAAAGGCAGTGGGGTCCCAGAAATGGTCTGAGAATGGGGTGGGGAGGGAGACAGCAGTCCTTCACCAAGCAGAACGGATTACAAAGGAAGCATGACCTGTACTGGGTGACTTGTTGCCAAATGGTTCCTAGGATGATTCTAAGGATGATCGTGTCCTGCATAAGGATAGTGCCTTGGGCAAGAATGTGTCTGAGGACTCTCCAGGCATTCTATCCTTCTGCTGCGATCTTCTGATACTTTACATTTCAGAAAGTGAAGGTTCCATTACTTGTGTTTGAATTCACTGATTTGCTGGATGTATCCAGAGCGATTCCAGAGAGGGCTGGCTGTGGTGGAGCCAGAAAGGTCTATCATAACTGTTGCAAGTATGAAAAGCTGGGAAGCGTTCCCTGAGAAGTCAGTGATTCAGTGGATTTGGTCCTTCTCAGAATGAAAGAAAAGTGCACATTGTCTAGAAGAGAGGACAATAAAGTGTGCTTTTCAACAAATGGCTGAAGCATTGCTGAATGGTCACATCCTGGCAATGGTGGACAACACATCAATGATAGTTTACGCTGGCTATCACGAATGGGTACAAGGTCAAAAGATCTACAGAAGGAAGTGGCATCATTGATGCAGTGTGCAGAAGGCTCATCTACAGTCTGTCAGGGCCTTGCACATAAAGGGTACCAGCAATATGAGAACCAATTGGCTGAGCAGAAGGAGAATCAATTTGGCGGAATGGAGTCTTCACAATTGATCCTTCTGATTGATCACCAAAACTTTCACAACTCTGATTCTGGATGTTTTTCTATGTAAAGCAAACTGGAAGGGTCACCAATACTTTTCAAGTGAGAGAGCCAGGAGCCCCAGGTGCATATGTCCTGTCAAAGGGCTTACTTTATGCTTTTCCCACAGTGCCCATCATTGCCAAGGAAAGTCAGAAGATCAGGAAGGAGGAACAGAAGTGATTTTAATGGCTCCCCATTAGCCCAGGAAGTCTTGGTTTCCTGACCTCATGAAGATAGAATCATATGGTTAGAAGGGACCACAAGGGTCATCTAGTGTAACCCCCTGCCAAGGTGCATGATTTGTTGTGTCTTAACCATTCAAGACACATGGCTATCCAGCCTCCTTTTGAAAAACTCCGGTGAAGGAGCTTCCACAATTTCCTGAGGCAGTCTATGCGCTATTGTCCTACTGTTCTTACAGTTAGGAAGTTTTTTTTTAATTGAGATTTAATCTAAATATGCTATGCTGCAGTTTGAACTCATTGCGTCTTGTCCTGCCCTCTGTGGTAAGAGAGAGAAAACTTTTACTCCATCTTTTTTATGGCAACCTTTCAAGTATTTGAAGACTGCTATCATGTCTTCTCCCCCCCCCTCCCCCCCATCCCCTCTTTTCAAACTAAACATGCCCAGTTCCCTTAGCCTGTGCTCATATGACTTACATTTGATTATCTTTGTCGCTCACCTCTGGATCCTTTCCAGTTTCTTAAATTCTTTCTATACATTGGTGGCCAAAATTGGACACACTACTCCAGCTGATGCATAACCAGCGCCAAGTAGAGAAGTACTGTACAATTGGATTTTTTTTGTTTATTTTTTGCAACAGCATGACATTGCTAAATCATGTTTTGAGGTCATGATCCACCACAATTCCCAGATCCTTCTCAGCAGTGCTGCTCCCAAGCCAGTTATTCTACGTTCTGTATTTGTGCATTTGGTTTTTCTTCCTTAAATGTAGCACCTGACATTTCTTTGTTGAATTTCATTGTGTTGCCTATAGCCCAGTTCTCATCCAATTTATCAAGATCCCTCTGATTTGTGGCTCTGTACTCTAAAGGTTTGGCAACCCCCACTGGATTTGTCATCTGTAAATTTGATCAGTATGCTCTCTATACAGTAACTCCTCACTTAACGTTGTAGTTATGTTCCTGAAAAATGTGACTTAAGTGAAATGATGTTAAGCGAATCCAATTGCCCCATAAGAATTTATGTAAATGGGGAGAGGGGGTGTTAGGTTCTAGGTAAATTTTTTTCACCAGACAGAAACTCTCTCTCTCTCTCTCTCTCTCTCTCTCTCTCATATTTTATATATATATATATATATATATATACACACACACACACACACACACACTCTATAATTTTTAAACAAACAGTTTAATACTGTACACAGCAATGATGAGTGTGAAGCTTGGTTGAGGTGGTGAAGTAAGAGGGTGGGCTTTTCCTGGGGAATGCCTTACTGCTAAACGATGAACTAGCATTCAGCTGAGCCCTCAAGGGTTAACACATTGTTAATGTAGCCTCACACTCTACAAGGCAGCACAAATGGAGGAAGGGGAGACAGCATGGCAGACAGAGACACACACCCTGTGTGGGGTGGGGAGAGGGAGATGCGCATTGCCCCTTTAAGTATGTTGACCCCAGTCTACGTACGTTGCCTCCTTTTAAAATAAATAAATAAATAAATAAAAATAATCAGGAAGTAGAGACAGCAGCTGTGGCCAGCAAGCTCTCTCTGTCCTGAGCCCTGTCATAAGAACGGCCACACTGGGTCAGACCAAAGGTCCATCCAGCCCAATATCCTGTCTACCGACAGTGGCCAATGCCAGGTGTGCCAGAGGGAGTGAACCTAACAGGTAATGATCAAGTGATCTCTCTCCTGCCATCCATCTCCACCCTCTGACAAACAGAAGCTAGGGACACCTTTTCTTACCCATCCTGGCCAATAGCCATTAATGGACTTAACCTTCATGAATTTATATAGTTCTCTTTTTAAACCCTGTCTTCACAACCTCCTCAGGCAAGGAGTTCCACAAGTTGACTGTGCGCTTTGTGAAGAACTTCCTTTTATTTGTTTTAAACCTGCTGCCCATTAATTTCATTTGGTGGCCCCTAGTTTTTATATTATAGGAACAAGTAAATAACTTTTCCTTATTCACTTTTTCCACACCACTCATGATTTTATATGCCTCTATCAGATCCCCCCCCCCTTAGTCTCCTTTTTTCCAAGCCGACAAGTCCTAGCCTCTTTAATCTCTCCTCATATGGGACCCGTTCCAAACCCCTGATCATTTTAGTTCCCCTTTTCTGAACTTTTTCTAATGCCAGTATATCTTTTTTGAGATGAGGAGACCACGTCTGTATGCAGTATTCAAGATGTGGGTGTACCATGGATTTATATAAGGGCAATAAGATATTCTCCGTTTTATTCTCTATCCCTTTTCTAATGATTCCTAACATCCTGTTTGCTTTTTTGACTGCCGCTGCACACTGCGTGGATGTCTTCAGAGAACTATCCACGATGACTCCAAGATCTTTCCTGATTTGTTGTAGCTAAATTAGTCCCCATCATATTGTACGTATAGTTAGGGTTATTTTTTCCAATGTGCATTACTTTACATTGATCCACATTAAATTTCATTTGCCATTTTGTTGTTGGGCAGGAGTAGGATGGAAGGGGACACCCTGACATTAGCCCTCCTATTCCCCCCCTCCTCTGCACAGCAAGCAGGAGGCTCCTGGGAGCAGCTCCAAGGCAGGAGCAGCATGTAGCAGTGGGGGGAGGAACAGCTGAACTGCGGGCAATTGGTAGCCAGCTGGGCAGCTGCTGCATAGGGAACTTAGGGGAGCTGGGAGCTGATAGGGGGGCTGCGGGTCCACCCTGGTTCCAAGCCCCCACCAGCTAGCTGCAAGAGGCTGCTCTTACTGCAAGCAGTGGACAAAGCAGGCGACTGCCAAACAATGTTATGAGGGACCATTGCACAATTTTAAATGAGCATATTCCCTAATTGATCAGCAATGTAACAACGAAACAACGTTAATTGGGACGACTTTAAGTGAGGAGTTACTTCACGTCCAGTTCATTAATAATGGTGTCTCCACTGACGTGTTGTTCCTGAATCCGAGTCTGGATTTGTCATCTAATGGTCCAGTTTTCCCCCAGAATACAAGAAGATAGCAGCCTGGCATTTGCAAGCAAGTTTCTAAAATGAAAGGGTTGTTCTGCTTGTCTTATTGAAACTCTGTTGGCATCTAGGAGAAAATCAATAAATGGGGCTTACTTTAGGATATGGTCTAGCTTCAAAGCTTGGTGCAGAGGGAGATGGGTTCAGCATCATGTCTCTCATGTTTGGGAATTTTTACAGGATAGTTTAGTTCTCAGGTTACAAGCTAATCATTTGAGAGTTTACGTTTCTGCACTGTGGCAATTTTGAGTGTATCCAGAAAATCTTCCATTTTCCACTATTAGGACATATGTTGCTTCATTAGGACAACTGAGCTACTGTGTTGTCCTACGGCTCAGAGAAATCTGTCTTGGGATTTGAACATTGTGCTCAGTGCCTCAACGCAGGTACCTTTTGAAGCTATGAAATCGGTTTCATTGTAATATTTGACTATCAAAATGACCTTTGTGATCACTATCACCTCAGCAACAAGGGTGTCCGAGCTGGAAGCATTAACAGCTAATCCATCCTGCTACATTTTCCACAAACATAAGGTGGTTTTGAGTGGATCCCACCTTTATTCCAAAAGTGAAGTGTGGTTTTTTGTTTTTTGTTGTTTGTTTGTGTGTTTTTTAAATCAAACTCAGGAGATCTCATTGCCTTCCTTTTTGTCCAAATCCTTTTCACCCAAAGGAGAATCTATGGCATTTTCCGATTGTAAGGTAAGCCTTAACGCTTTATATTAAAAGAACTGAGAGTAGAAGGAAACAAGGTGCAAAGGCATCTAAACCATCTGTGTCATGTGAATATACTGGTTAATTGCTGAGGCATATAGAGCAAAAGGAGTCAATCCTCCAAATAGGCACAAGAGCTCCCTCAGTACAAGTAGTGGCAGCATCATGGGCTGAGAAAATATGGGAACCCGTGCAATGAAATCTGTAAAGCTGCAACTTGGTCATCCTTGCATAGTTTACCAAGTTTGCAAGTAGTTTTTCCTCTGTTTTCAGCTGATGCAGCCTTTGGCAGGCAGGCCCTGCTCAGTGTGGGGTGACTGCTTAGAGTAAGGGAGTCTTTTATTTCAGTGATGTTACTTTGTTCCCTGATGAGAAGATCTCACACTGAGGATCTGTGGTCCTAGCTCTGAAAGATTGGGAGAATTTGTGTTTGCGTACCTGAAAAAATGGCCTCATTTGACAGGATAGGACCATAGATCCAGCTCTCCCTGAAAAAGGTAATTAATGGTTAAAGTTATATGCAGTAGTTAAAACAAGGGTCGGCAACCTATGGCACACATGCCAAAGACAGCACGCAAGCTGAGTCCTGCTGGCTGCTGCTGTAGGGCAGGCTCTGCCTGCAGCCAAGCTTCCCCCTCCCCCACCTCTTCCCCCAGCGTGCTGCATCGAGTCTGTCTCCTTTCCCTCCCTGCCGCTGATGGCCCTTGGGAGGGAGGGGAGAAGAGCAGCCCCAGAGCCCTCCCTGCTTAGACGGGTAAGGAGGCGGGAAAGGGAGGCAAGAGCAGGGCGTAACCCTCCAGCCCCCTGCTGTGAGCCACTCACGGCAGGGGGCTGGGAGCACCCCCCTGATGCCAGCCCACACCCCCCAGCCCTCTGCCCTGACCCCTGCACCCCCCTTGCATCCCCCCCCACGATCCCATCCCTGATTCCTGCACCCTCCACACATACCCAGCCTCCCCGCACCCCCTGCCCTGACTCTTGCACCCCCCACATCCCCACCCTGAGCACCACATGGGAGCTCCTGCACCCCCCCCACATTCCCACCTGTACCCCTTGCACCAAATGGGAGCTGCCCAGTTAAGCACTCCACATCCAAACCTCCTGCCCCAACTCTGAGCCCCCTCCCTCATTCTAGCTGCTGGCCAGATGCTGCACCCCAACCCCTAGCCCGCTCCTTCACCCCCAGCCCTGTGCGCAGTGCACCCTCAGCTCAGTGCAGAGAGAGAGAGAGAGAGAGAGAGAGGGGAAGAGAATGGGCCAGAACCAGGGAGAAGGTAGGCATCCACTCTGTGGGCAAGGCCAGGACTCCAGGCTGGCAGCGGGCTGAGCAGGGCCAGCAGCCGGGACCCTGGCTGGCAGGAGCCAGCGGACGAAACCCCAGACCGACAGCGGGCTGAGCAGCTCGGCCCGTTGCTGGTCTGGGGTGCCGGCCTCGCTCAGCCCGCCGCTGGTCTGGGGTTCTGGCTGCTGGCCCCTTGCCAGCTGGGGTCCCAGCTGCCGGCCCCGCTCAGCCTGCTGCCAACCTGGGGTTCCAGCCGAAGGCCCCGCTCAGCCTGCTGCCGGCCTAGGTGAACGGAACCCCAGGCCAGGAGTGGGCTGAGCAGGCCAGCGGTGTAAGATCAGCATTTTAATTTAATTTTAAATGAAGCTTCTTAAACATTTTGAAAACCTTATTTACTTTACCTACAATAGTAGTTTAGTTATATGATATATAGACTGAGAGAGAGAAACCTAAAAAACACTAAAATTAAAGTGAATAAATGAAGACTCAGCACACCACTTCTGAAAGTTAGAAGTTAAAATCTCTTATTGTTCATAGTGTTCTCTTTTATGCAAGGTGCTGGTTGTGTGTGTGTGTGTGTGGGGGGTGGTGTCAAGAGATTAGTGTTTTGTTTTGTGGTGCAGAGTCTAGAGGGGCTAGCTTTGGAAGCATCTCAGAACTGAAGGGGTCTTTGGAAGGTGGGGGCTAGTTCCTCATCAGTTTTCCAATCAGCTTTGCTTCTGCCTTCTACCGCTACTGGAAAGGAAGATTTTTTTTTTCCTTCAGCTAAGCAACCAGCAAGTCTCCCACTACTTCCTACCAGTGTACATAATTGTGGCATGTGTAATTTAAAATATTTATTTACTAGTACACTAGAGACTATACTGAAATATACTTTTAAAAGGTAACATGGTTTTAGTATGGGACTTCACTAAGGTACTCCAGTAGATCTTTGCTAAGAAGTGGGGTGATACACTTTGTGATAATTATTATATTATGTGAATTAGCCAAGTGAGGCACTAGTGTGGTAGTGATCTCCAGAACATGGGCACTTTATTGGAAAGTGTCCTTTCATTTAAGTTTTCTCTTGATCAATATTTTGCTCTAATTGTTGTGGAATCTATGACTTTGCACTTACGGTGCAAAGATGTGAAATAGTTAAGTGTATTAGAGGAAAACTCAAAGGCCAGCAAAGCTTTCGTCCTGGCTACAGTCTGATCCTTTGCTTATTACTATACATGAAAATCCTTGCGTTTTGACCCAGTTAAGAAGTTTCTATTTTTGAAATATATTTTTATGGGGGAAAAAAACCTCTCTTGTTAATATTTCAAAGAAAAATATCCATATTCTTTGGATTTTTGGTTAAATATATTGTGTATAGCAGTTCAAGTGCTTTTAACCAATGTTAAATATTTAATTTCTGATAATTCTCTGTAAATATCCTAATACTAAATACACATCTTTACTTTGTGAATTGTCCTTTAGGTGGCAGTATTGACTTTTTGTAGATGGCAGTAACAGGCCTTTGTGTCCTTGGTATAACAATAATGAAATGCCAGTACACAGGCAGTTTTTAAATACTGTACTGATACTGTATGTTGCAATATCCTTTTTTCCTGTCATATACAATCACTGGATGATGATCTGTTTGTTTCTTTTAAAAGCCATTTCAAAATATGTTGATAGTGAGCACATAACAGACCATTTGACCTACAGTATTTAAATCATGCAATACAGATATGCATATTTTAGTTGCAATTTTTAAAAAAAGCTTTGCTTTTTAAATATAGGTTATTGCTTTGTTTCCAGAAATGTTAGCAAAGAACATAATGAAACTTTACATTATAAAGTAAAGTTAATCATGTAGGATAGCAAACCTATCCAGGCAAGGAATATATGGAGTAGAAAATAAATGTGCGGAGGCTAAACATCACACATCCTAAGGGAAACTTGGGAGCGAAACAACTATTGTTCCTTGATTATACTTTTGCCCTGTCTTGAGGTCATACGTCTGTATTGTGAGTTGTGAAAGGTATAAGGCTGATGGTTGCTCATTGAGCACAAAGATCACATCATCTCAGGATAATGGGGTATTTGAGAATTCAGCTTAAAGAGGATGGAAATCTCCATCAAAGTACTGACATGCTATCAATAATCAACAACTAGCGTAAGGTGGTACCTCAGGAAATCGGAGGAAATCCTGACTAGAATTGTATTGTTCCTGTTCAAAATAAAATACGCTGAATGAGATTAATTTTATTTTATGTATTTCTCTATGCATGCACATTTCTCTCTGATTCTGTGTGTATTTTTTATGTACCGTATTATATGTCCTGTATAATACAAAATAAAAACTAAAGCTCTTTGAAAATGTATCTGAAGAACTATGTTCGGTTATTTTTTCAAGTCTAATATACCTTACTACTTATGAGTATAACTTAAACAAATCCTATTTAACTCCTTGCTGTCAGGGGAGTAAATAGCTCCTTAATAGTTAGCACTTATCAGTTAGCACTGTTGAATCTCAGGTGCCTCCTGCTCTAATGTTATAGTAAAGTTTTTCACATTGCATAGTTCGTTCAAAAGGCATTTTGGTACGTGCAGGAGGAAGATATCGCTTACAATGGAGCAAATCTTTTCATGTACATAGTCACTGTTTAAAGATGGTGAAAAACAAATGTAGTACTTAGCCCCAATCTTACTTTTCAGAATTCTAACAGCTTTATCAAGCAAACAATACTTAAAGTGAAATATATATTCAACTTTAAAATAAATTGAGTGCTTTTTGAAACATACCAGATTGGCAGCACTGGAAACTGAAGTCCTCTTTTTGTCCACTGAACAGGTACAACGTGAGCAGCAGCAGTGCAAGCTTCTCGACACTGCCCCACCCCTGTGCTGCAAACCCTGACCTAGAGGAATCCTCTAGGATGGGTAAGAGAGTAGTTCAGTCTCCATGCTTGTTCAATCGTTACTGTGGCTGCCAATGAGAGGCCCCTTTTGTGATAGTTGATAGCATCAAGAACTGGACTGAAACCACCAGCTCATTTTACATTAACCACCGAACATCTGTCAATGGTAATAATGTCAGTTACAGCAGATCTGGGCCATTGATAGAAAAATGAAAGGCTCCATATCCCATTGCTAGTCCTCTGAGTCTAATCATATATATATATAAACATGCACACATATATTAATTATGATTGCTACTTTGTTATACTGTACAAAAAAGCGTACAAATTATAATTATTTTGTAAGGTTAATGTTGTACAATTTTTAAATGGCTACCTTTAAGTTTAAGGGCCATGATTTAAAACAAACAAAAAACCCTTCAGTTACATAATTGTACTACTCTGTACACTGCAGACACTGCCTTTAAGTTGGAGAGATTTTTAATGGCTTATATGACTTTGTCGTTATACTATGTTACATACAGTATTTTTTAGCAACTGAGCAATTTAAATTGTAATATGTATCAGCTTGTGCATTGTATCTCCATTCTTTTTACTACATTAATTATGTTTTCAGTGCTCTGTTAGGTAATAAATGGTAGATTAATTGAATAAGAAATTGTTCTACCTAATTTTATAATTTTCAAATAGCTAAATTTAAGTTCAGACACATTTTTGTATAAATTTATAATTTGGACATTTGATATTTATTAATAAAACAAATATAAATAGGCTACTGAATATCATTTGTGTTTGTTCAGGTGTCAACTTGTTGCAACATTCCTGGCTATAAATATTTCAGATATACATGAAAAACTCGGTGCATATACAGGAGCTGTGCAATATTGCAAATTAATATAACAGAAAAGATTACATTCAGTAGAACTGGTTTTACGGTTTAGATAAGATGGAAATTAAAACGTGATGAATACAAAGCACTGGTAAAAGCTATGTCTGTGTTTTGGTCAAATTGTAAATGTGGTGTGATCCTGAATATTCTACCATGAACCATGCATTTATTTTGCATACAGTTATATAGATTCAGTGCTTTTATTAATTATTGTTGACAGGAGACTTGCCAGTCATTAAAATGCAGGCACCTTAGCACTACATAAACTTGTACATTGAATTTACAGTGTACAATAATGGGTTCTAGTTTTAAATTCTTTAAATCTTACTATATCATTCATAGGGTAATGAGTGGAGTTGAAATGGAAAATTTCAAGATTTAAAGCTAAATGAGAGCTAAATCCTGCTTGACCTGAGTAAGCTAATGGAGTCCTATATTGTAATTTAAATTAATTCTGCAGGTAATGGGACTAATCAAGTGTGTAAGGTAGAAGAGGTTTGTCCCTGTTTTTATAGAACATATGTTTTATTTTTATAAAACATCCTATTGACCTTTATTGTAATAGGAAGCTAAAATGTAATTAGTAGTTTATTTAAAAATAAAATCCTAAAATTTCATTATTGCTGTGGTTTTTTTTGTGTTGGTAATTTGAACTGTTGGCTTTTATGGATCAAGTAGAAATGCTAGCAAAATTAAACTAATAGAAAGGTGGTGTTAAGCAAATCTGTTCCAAACCAGGGCATCACTATTTTTTAGAAGAATTATTTTACAGAAGCTAAATATTTTACTGAAGGATATTTGTAAAGTGCAAGGTATTTATCTGGAAGATCCGCAATCACCATTTTTGTGTGATTTTATTACTAAAATGACCAGAAAGAAATTATTAGAAAAAACACCAAACTGTCCGAGCAGGATAATTCAACATTGGTTAACAGGTTTGTGTGTTATGTAATGGACATCATACATCTTTGGTTAATCTGAAGTATATGTACCTGGTATTTATATTAAAAACAATCAGAAAATCTGCCCCAAGCTAGATATGGAGCCCCTTTGATTGCTTGAACATATGCATTTAATTATAACCCAGGTCAGATACTCAAGTCATTACATTTTACAGTTATATAAAATGAGAATTCTGTAGTATTAGTGTGACAAAAGGGGGTTTCCGCAGGTACATATGGTTAGGAGAGAAGAAACAATGTTTTATCAAGTACTTCAGAAATGCTATCTTTAAAGCACTGTGCAAACAATAAACCTCTGAATAAACCCCATGACCTAGCTAAGAGTTATCTCCATTTTATGGATAGGGGGTAAATGAAACACAGAGGTTGAGACCTAACAGAAGCCACACAATGAATCAGTGGCAGAGCTGGGACTAGAACTCCTGATTTCATTCTATCCTGGCTTGTCTAGTCCCTTGGAGCATTTACCTACCTATAAAAAGCTAGAGGCAATTTTTTTTTTTAGCTTGGGAGCCCAAAGTTAGGCACCTACATAAAAATGACCTGGCAATTCAGAGTTGCTCAGCACCCAGAGCTTCCACTACAATAATTTAAAAACAGAAACCACACACCACTGTGGGAGAAGAATGCTTCTTAAAATCGGTCCATTTTTACTTTAGTGTCTAACAATAGACTCCCAAGCTTGAAAAACTCGATGCTAGCTCCTTGTATCACAACTAAATTAAATAAAGAACTATTCAGATATTTCCTTTTAGTGTATCCACATCTTGTAGTTGGAGAGCACTGAAAAACTCTAATTATTTGCGATTCCCCATTTACAGAGTCATAATCTTGACCTGTTTTGTATTGCTAAAATTTCTCAGCCACTAACTTAAAGGTGAGCAATGAATCAAAACAGTTAATGTTACTACCAGTGAGCTGTAGTGCCTTCTGTTGAAAAGAGATCACAGGTATGATGCTGTGAAGCGAGTCCTTATAACTGTCGGTATCATTTCTTTAAAATGGTATCAATTTGCATCCATCAAAAATAATATAAAATAGACTTTTTATATGAACAAAACACAGACAAACACAGACGAGATTATGCCAAACGTCTTCCTACTTAAATCAAGGAGTTCCAACAAATACCAATACACATCATTTAACCTAGCTTCACAAAGCTAAAAGGATCTTGTGTTCTCTGTTGTCTCAAACAGGACTTCAGTGATTTCTGTTCTCTCAAAGGAGAGATTGATTATCACCATAAGTAGTTCGGAGTTTGGGAGTATAACAGTGCTACGTCATGCTCCATAGTCTATCAAATGCCTTCTTTAATGGAAGAAACGTCTACAAATTCTCTCCGTCAATGCCAGTATAGTGCACCTATCACTGTAATAGCTAAGCACCATGTGTAATCATGACCTTTATGATTTTATGTTTGGAGATGATTTTAGCACAGTTACTACTGCATGATTGGACACAGGTAACATTGTTGGCATATGCACAATAGAGGCCATGGAATGAATGGGCATGGAGACTGAACTATTCTGTTTGTGTTTTGGAAGTAGTTTTTCCTAAATCAAAGTTAAACCTCTTTACTTCTTTTCTCCATTGTTATGAGCAACAGAACCATCTGTCACCCAGGTTTACAATCTTGGGTTCCTATTTCATGCTTCACTTTCCTTCTTGCCAGGCTTCCAGGTTGTCACTGTGCTTTGCCACTTCAGCAACACAAAATCTTTCCTGTGCTGTACAGGTCAAAACCCCAGTCAAACACTGCCATAATTACTGTAACCTCTACTTTGGCCTTTCTATCCACATTAGTCCTGTTTAGTTTGCCCAAAAATACAGCTGCTAAAATTAGCTTCTGTTTATCAGGCCATGTTGCTTCATTCTTCAAATCCCTTTGCAGACTTGCCTTTACTTGTCATTTCAAAATTCTTGTCCTTGTCTGCAAAGCCATGCACAAGTTCATGCTGGATTCCATGTCAGATTCCATTTCTTACCATGCTATTGCTCAATGATTGTAGCTTTGCCTCCTTTGCTGATTTCTCCCACTCCTGTCTTTTGTAACTTTTTAACTACTACGGTGATTGTTCTGTAGTGCGATCACTGATAGGTACAAGGATATAAACAGCCCAGCACTGAGAAGGTTGTGGAGAAGACATATTACAGCAGCAGCAATTTTGATTGTCTCATCCAGACCTCTTCTTGCAGCTTCTAGGGTGTATAAACTTCAGTGGCAACTCACTCTTTTTTAAAAACAATTCTTACTAGTACTAAGGGAGGTGTAGTCATAGCTCCACTATCACCCCTTCCTGCTCCATTTGTAAATGCTGGTGCCAGCACCTTTTTCATGGAACAGTAGCTTTGCTTCTAGGCCACTCTGCATTGATATTGCTTGTGCCTCTTTCTTCCTGCAGCCTTCCTTTTGTATCCATGTAGGGCTAGCCAAAGTGTAAACCTCTTAAGGCAGGTCCTTTTGCACTACCAAAGTCTGCTGTGTTCATAACTCGTATTCAGTTGTAAGTTGTTTCAGTGGTGCACAAGGCTCACCACTGCTTCAGCAGGTTATTCTGCACCATTCTAGTGCTAGTGTAAATCAAAAGTGCTGGTGTCTTTAGTTGCATTGTTGCAATTAGTTTATCTATCACAGTCTAACAATACTGAAAAAGAAATAGGTCCGTGTCTGAAGGAAACCCTATTTTTGGTGAATAAACCAAGCCTTTTTCAAAATTTAATAATAGAAGAAATATTTGTTCATTATGGGAAACTGCTGTTTCAGAACAGAGGAAGAGCTTTGTGTAGGTTTGAAAGCTTGTCTCTCACCAATAGAGGTTGGTCCAAAAAAAGATACTGCCTCACCCACCTTGTCCCTAATGTCCTGAGACCAACCCAGCTACAGCAACACTGTATACAATGATGAAATATTAATATTTTAAGGGTGAGTTTGTAATAAAATTATCTGAATGTTTGTTTTGTGTTTGAAAAAAGACAATACTTAACATTGAAATGCCATTTACATGTTCAAAACACTGTATGATATTAACAGCCATCAAATTATTTAGTGACATAGAGCAACAAAACATGGTTCATCCTTTATATGTTATGGAGTAGTTTAACTGGAAGCTCTTGTAAAGCAAATTAAATCCAATGTTCTAAACAATATATCACCTATATAGTCTCCACTAAGATAACTGACATGAGAAAATGTAGAGCATTTCTGGAGTAGACAGCTTTTTGGGGAATTTTGGCTTCCATACTGTATTATGGATTCCTGAGGAACTTAAAGTACCAACTGCTTCAGATATCTTATATTATAGATTTTGAATGAGTTAGAGTAGATAATATGTGCTGACATTTATTTATGTATTTATTTAATTGTTCTCATTTAATAGAACCATGAGTTGAAATCTTGGAGACTCTTTTTGTGCTTGTGAGTGATACGGTTTGAAACTATTGAAGCTGAAAAGAGCGATGCTTTACCTCTTGCACCCAGGTGATACTTTCTCCAATTAAAAAGTGTTTGGCATAATCTACATTGCCAGAAATGTGCTGAATGTGAGAGGGATTGAAGTGGACTTCAATGGAAGTAAACCTAGATTAGAAAATCATTTGGTACTCAATGTGGTACTCCTGAATTTCTTTTTATAATAGTTGTCACTAATGAGTAGCATTAAGTAGCATTGGAATCTGGTATAAAGTTATGGTAGGTGTCTTAAGATTGTGGAATGGGGGGGGTTTAGAATCTGGGGGGAAGTGGAAGGAAGAGGGAGAGAATAGTAGGTATGCAGCTATGTGTTGCTGAACTGCAACGACAATGTTCCCACTCCTGGTTCTCTGTGGCAAACTGAAAGCCAAGAGACATTTTAGTGCTTTTGAGGAAACAGCAATTTGTTATGAAGTAATAGTTTTAGTGAATATGGGTATCAAATGGTACAATGTCTCTTTACTGATGTGGGAGTGGGGATGGTTGTGCTCCCCAGCTGTTTTGAAAGCTCATCTGTGGTGTGTGTGAGGGTACTTCCAAGCCTAAATTTTGGTTGGCTCTGCAGACAACTACTGGCATTTTCACCACATATGGCAAGTCTGGAAGGACAGCATGGCCATCTCTGACAGCTGTAGCCTACCTGAATCTTTCCTGCAAATAGCTTTTTGGGTGTTACGATGTTGGACAGGAAGTTGGGAATGAATTGTTAATGTATCATGCAAATGTAGATACTTTGTCTTTTTTCCATTGAAGCCCTCTATTTGCGGATCACTTATTCACCCACAGGAATAGTAAGGAATTTTATAAGAGGCCATGCAGTATTCATTCACTAGTATAATCAGACACTGCTGCCTTAGTTTCTTTTTAAATATCCCTTTACCTTCCATCAACAGAATCTTGTACTGTAGGAGCTGGATGGATGCAAGCTGTTTCCTATAACTCTGAATTCATAGTTAAGTTTTTACAGTGTTTTCCCTTTCTTCTTTTATTTTTAAGAGATGTAATTAAACTAGGGTGGGGTCATCTTGGTATCCAAAAACACTACTGGCGGTGTTAATTTTAAAAATTGAATCCTAATCGCTATGAAATAAGGCACTAATCCTGGAAAAATGTGTGTCTTGGGTACTATTTGTGCATAAAGTTGTAACTGTTTGGAAGATTAGGACTGAGGGTTTTAATATAGATATTTAGATATCAAGTTTTAGTTTAAAAATGTACTTCTAATTTAAAAAAATGTGTAATTTCCAAAAAAAAATATAAAAATAGAAAACTGGTTGCTGCTGTTAACCATTGTGTCTTTTAGGAAATGTTTCTTAGTAACTTAATTTGAAATATATATTTTAACTACATGTGTGTCTGTGAGGTTTATTAAGGAATGCCTAATTATCCTACTTTAGGGCATGGGAGCAGTGCTATTAGGATTGTAATATACATTTTGGCATATTCTCATTCATTGTTTAATATTGGCCAGGTAATTAAAGATGAACAGGGTACTTGAGCATATGAGAGCTATTAAAGGAAAACACACATAGAATAGTTATCCCTCCAGGAATGTTTAAGACCTGATATTTCTGGCCAGGAAAGTGTGTGCTTGATTACAGCTGGTTTCTGTTCTGCAGAGGATATTAGCTACACTGATTCCTTTGTAGTATAATAATGTAACTAAACATAAGTGATTTTTAGCATGCTGTTTGAAGAATGAGAATTCAAAGATTTCATTACCTGCTTTTTTAAAAATAAAATTTGGATCAAAAAATGTAGTAGTTCATTTTTGTCCAGTAGTTCAAATAGAAATTTTAATAGATTCCTCTTGAATTAAACATGCTTTTTATCTTTCTGCTGCCAGTATTTTTAGGAAACACTGGTTTGAAAGAAGATAAATTTAGATGTATAAATGAAAGGCAAAAGACAGATTAAAGATTTAGATTCAGTGGTTCAAGACTTTGCACCCAAAATAAATGTGTTCCTTTTATCTGGTAGTTGTGTTAATGATCTAATTCTTTATGTATCAAATCTGCCCTGCTGAAGTCATTAGTATGCTGAGACAGTGTTTTCTGGAACACTGGGTTTTTACAATACTTAAACTGTTAATCAAATTGGAGTATAATTCCTATTCGTGGTACCGAATACTAGATTATTCCTTGCTTTTGACAAATTTTATTATTTTAAAACTAAAACTGGATTACACCATCCTAGAAAGTTAAAATGAGTTTTCAAAACAGTATCCTTTTTAGTAATTTTTATTTTCCTTCAGATTTCTTTGGGGAGGGAATTACCCTAAATTATTTTCTTTGCAGTACTGGTGGGAGGTGGGAAGCAGGGGAGATTTTATTTCTTTTTTTAATTGATTTTTGCCTGTTTGGGAAAAAATTCCACACTTCATGATTTTTTTTCTCCTGATTTATATTTACCACCTAGCAAAATTAGACAGATTCATGAATTAAAGTAGTAGGTATTATCATTCTCATAACCTACAAAAGCAGCATGTTTATAAAAGAAACTGGTTTTTGTTGATGCATATATTGCAAGGGACAGTTTATTATTATTATTAAATTATTTATTAAACTATTTTTAAATTGGGACATTACTGAATAATTTGTGATGGTAATTTAGTTTAATGCCTCTAGTTAATGTTGCCAAATAGTATAAGACCCTATTTCAGTTGCTTATAACTTTGCCAAACTTTTTAACTGTTTGTTTGGGCTGAAATTTTCCCTGTAGGGTCTCAGGTGATTGTGTATGTGATGCTTCAGCAATAAAAGTTCAACTGTTTTTGAAAACAAGGTTAGAGAAAAATAGGTTGTTTTGCCCATGCGAAATCCCAGTGTCGGAAATGCCATTTGCTGAAGAAAATCCACTCAAAGTGAATCAGTTTATAAGACTCTGAAAAATGCAATTTGAACATGTTTAGCCAAGATTTGTTATTGGCTGGCTGCTTTGAGCATGCCCCATTCCCACTCAGCTCCTATGCGCCAGCCGGACTGTGCATGCACAGTGACCAAGCATGTTCTATTCCAGGTTGGAAGGGGCTACCCAAGCAATTGCCCCTCCCAGATGCCAAAGGCTGCTATGATCCTAGTAATCTGAACTGAGAGGTAGGAATGTGAACTGGGTCCCTCTACTAGCACCCAGTAGGAACCACCTGACTCAAATGCAAAGGGTTGAGGAGCAGAGACGGGAGGAACAGGAGCAGAGTGAAAAACTGAAGTCTGTGTAAACCACTAATGTACACTCCCTTTCAGGGCCTCGAATTGAGCTCAAGAACCTTTAATCTCAGGTTCCTCAAATGCCTAGTCAATAGCTGTAAAGCCCACTGGCAAAATGTCTTGTCTCTTCTTCTTAGTGGTCCCCATACAGGATAACCATCTACTACTCCTAGCAATCTGTGAATCTAAAAGTCCTAATCTTGTTGATAATGTGGGGGTGGTCTGAATGCTTCTGCATGATGGATTTTTTTTCCGTTTGTTTTTATAAAATCTTAGTGGTTTTTTTATATAATTTCCTATGTTAGAACGTTATGTTTGCAAAATCAAGCACTCAGATATTAGAAATTTGACATTGTTCTAGCATTTCCTAACTTTTTTGCGTGCTTGATTTTGCAACTTTGACTTTGTTCTAATATACAATTTAAAAAAAACCCCACACAACAGCACGCGCGCACACAACTATGTTTAGAATGACTGCTCCAGTTTAAACAAAAATCTGGTTATAGTCTATTAAAAACACTGAAGCACAGTGGAACAAAACCTTGTGCAAGTAAATCTTTCATCTAATGTACATTGGATAATATGTGGATTGGTTTATGTACAGATGCAGTCCAATCATGTACAGGCTACATACACAAAGAAATTCCATCACTGGATCCATGCTTCAAAATGAGACATAAAAAAAATGTAGATATTTGAAACAGATTTTATGTCCATGTTTCCAAATTAAGGTGTTGTGTGTGCTGCCTTTTTAACTATTATTTTTTATATTTTAGTTCTACTGCCAGTCTTCTCAAATAGTTGTTCCTTTCTGGCAGCTGGTGGATAAGCAAGACAGTGTATGAACATTTTTACTGCTGCAATATGCTCTTAATTTAGTAGCACTTTATTGAGAATATATTGGTTTCCATGTTGGTTTATGGAATTAGAGATGTACTACTCTATAGCAAATTTCACTCCTTTCTTTAACAACCTATTGCACTTTCTTTTCATTTGCAAAGGGACTTAGATCCTTATCATTGCTACCTGGCTCCATGATGAAGGTTAATCAGTCCTTCCAAGAATGATGTTCAGGCCTACTGGTCTCTGCCTCAGTTGTATGGGGCCCTTTGAGATGGGTGTAGAGACCCAGGCTGTGTGCCTACATTAAAGAGCTTACAGTGGCGCAACTGCATTGAAGAAGCTCTCCCACTGACATAACACTGTCCAGGCTGGTGCTTAGGTCGGTGTAACTTATTTCACTCTGGGGAGTGGCTTATTCACACCTCTGAGAAACATAAATTATATCGACATAAGTGGTAGTGCAGATATAGCCTAAATGTCTTCTGTCTAAGGAATAACTCACAACCTTAAGATTGAGCCCATCTTAACAAGGTTTTTGCATATACAGATACTAAGTATGGATAGTTTTGGGTTGTTTATTTATTTTTTTTTTTTAAGAGTCTTTGAATGATCTTTCTCCCTCCTAGCTAATTGCATTCCAATTCTACCTCTCTGCACCTCAGCCCTAATTGTTTGAAAGGTTCCAAGTACAACTTTATCCAATAATAGTCATAACTGGTTGCTGGAAGCATGATCTCTAACATGGTGATATATCAAACAACTGCAGCTTACAACAGATTGCGAAAACCTTTTGGTCTAGGTCTTTCTGTACATTCTTTTGATTCTCTAATTTTCTGAGTTCTCCAGACTTTACCAGGTTTGACAAATGATAACTTCACATCTTGTAGGCATCACCTACATTTGCTGAAGGAGAGTCAGGTATTTAAAAAAAAAAATCTGTTCTGAGCTCTTATGTTAGAGGTAGCTTACAGTGAATCTTCTGGACGTTCTATATAGATATTAGATCTGTGTGATACTTAGAAAAGTTCTCCCTGCAAAATACAATATTATGGTTGACAGTTTGTCCCATTTAAACATTTTGGGACTACATTTATTTGTTACATTTATGCCTTAATTTGTGAAAAGTGTGGCTGGTTAAAGTGGCTCTGGGAACTCTAGCTGAAGTTTTTTTAATACTATTTTAATAATTTGAGCACTACAGTTGATTATACTATTTGATTTTTTTTATTTTTCCTTTAAAATTATGTAAAACATAAAATCAATGTCTGCATGTGTTTTAAAGCACTTGCTTTTCTAACTCTGGGTTTTTGGTGTTGAATTTTTGGCAGTGCATTGGTGAATGTTTGACCAGTCATTGGCTCATTATGTTCTTGCAAGGACTGAGCCTCAAGCTCCACCTCCTTTAGCCTCATTCTCTGTGCTGTTTCCCAGCCAGCCTGAGCCTTTCCATAAGAAAGGAGGAGGAATGCTCCTGAAGTGGCCCTTGCTTAGCACTGTTGTTGAAAGAGCTTGTCCGGGGAGGCATGTCTTGTGTTTCTGAACACGGGTCTCATCCCCATAATCAACCACTCACTGACCAACTTAGCCAACTGCTGGGGTGGGTGGGGAATGGCTTGAGAGTCTCTTCTCATCCACGTGTCTGTCGTCAAAAAAATTGAAGAAAACTTCAAGATGTGGGGGTAAGAGAGAAAAATAGAAGCGAACTGCTTAATTTCGAGAGGTTTTATATCTTCATTTCTTTTGTCTACTTTTACAATTAACTATCACCTTTAACTAGATTGAATTTTTCAAATACCAGAACTAACCTCCTTCCCCATTCCTCTTAAATGTTTTGAATACCTTCCCCTCATGAAAATTTAATAGCCCTACCCTTTTCTAAATAAGAGTGGAGTGGGGTAACAGAGTGCATCTCATGATGGTTCATATTCACAAATTTAATGCAGCCTATGTTGATAGTGGTTTCTTTCCATCAGTTGGTAATGTCTTCTTTTCTGGTCTTCAACTGTCTAAGTTAAATTGATATTGTTCTGTCGTCGTCTTCATGATGACTTGGGGATTTTTTTGTGTTCTGTTAAACAAATTAACTTTTAATTGTGGTGTTCTGGGAGGTTTTTTTGGAATTGAGTGTGTCTCTTTGTTTCTTCCCTAATTTGACACGCTCTGTCTTCATGCTCGTAAATATTGTTTCCTTTCAAGTGTTACTGAGTTCCTAGAGAAACCACATAAAGATTTGGACTTCTTTCTATATTTCTGAATGATCAACGGGCTTTTTTTATATTCTTCTTATCATCATATTGTGAAGATCACATTTTCATCTCTTTATCCATCATCCCTCCCCGGAGGGTAAATGTAATTGAGTCTGCAGAGATTTTAATATCTTTCCCATTGAATCAAAAGTGTGTAAGAAATGCCATATGCATATGTTTCTTTAACAGGGCACAGGTGAGCCCCTCTATCTTCGGCCGCTTCTGCACCCACAGACCAGCCAGAGACCTCTGCTTTTGGTGCATTCACCCATGCTCTTTATTTACAGTACAAGTTACCACCACTTTGTAGCTACTGACAGCATCAGACTTACAGCCTCAGGGACTGCTAGCTTCTGCTGACTCCCTGGCTCCTCCCTTTCCTCTCCCCCCACGGCTTCCTTCCTGCCAGCCTTTATGTAGCCTCTGGCTAACGAGGCCCTCCCTATTTGCCACTTAGGCCTGGGCCTACTCAGCTAGCTCCAATTCCCCTTTCCTGATTGGAGTTGGCGTGACAGAGGTCTGGCTCAGGATTTCCTAGCCAGCATGCTGTCACAGTTTCATAATGTCTGTCACCATTTTTTTTTCATTGTGAGGAAGTGGTCTGTTATAGGCTGCTTATATAAAGCCTTCATTGTGCCTTGGTTGCTCAACTATATTTTGCTTCGCTATATTAATGTTGTCTTGAAAACTACATGCAGGAGGCTGAAGAGCCTGAAGTCATACAAGCCTTTCTTCCTTTTTAAAAAAATTTGTATGTTACAGGTTCTTCTCTCTCCATTTTATGACATGAACACTTATTTCCCCCCCCCCCGTTGTTGTTGTTCTGCTATGCTCTTGAGATACTTTATGATGTCAGTAGTGATGTTTTTTCCCCCCTCAAGCACACTTTCTCTTGACTGCTTGTTTTCTCTGCTTGCTGTACCTTCACCATTTATTTTCTGTTTACAGATGTTGGTGCCATGTTTGTCCAAGGTCAGTTTGTAGAACTGTTTGTCTAGCAGTAAAACTCTGCTACCTTCTGTAGGATGCCATCTCGCTTTATAATTGTTTCATTGTTTGTCCTACAAGAACAAGAACTGTCATTTTTTTCATTTGAGTCTCATTTCTTTGTAGCCCTTTTTTCCTTCCAGAATGATGATATTTTGTTTCTAGGATGTCTTTCTTTAGATCACACATGTTGCCAGATGCAGAAATCTCAAGGTGTATATCTCCATCTCTTCAGTATGTTTTTATTATGTTACGCAAATAATTTATCTTCTTTCTCCAGGGCTTACAGATGTATGGTTTATTAAATAAAATGTGTTTTTCTGTGGTTTGTTTGCAAGAATTTAAAATCAGAAACTAATTTCAAGTGAGAGAAAAATGTACCTTCTTTTCTAAATTAATTCTCAATATTTTGTATACTGATCAGTTTTGTGTTAAGCAGCTTTGTTCTATTTTGATTCCGTTTCAATGATTTTAATGTATTGACACCCTGTGGTCTTTTCCTTTTTGTTTTGATATGAACAGTTTTTTGCCAATAAGCTAACACTATATATAAAAAATAAATAGTACTTCACATATTTAAAATATACTTATTTCAGAAAAAGGTTGACTTAATTTTGCTGAAAATGGGAAATGAGCCTCCAGATTTCATATTTACATAGATCGCAGATTAAAAAATAATACAGATGGATTAAACCAGTTTATGACCAGGGTCCCAGGGAAGCCAGCTGAGGTCACTAAATTAGGGTGAACTGCAAATAATGGGGCAGACAATCCCCAAAGCTGGTGAATATTCCAATACTTAGGTTTACCAAGCCAGCACAGAACAGTTTCTTTATTACCTCACTGGTTACTCAGAAGTCAATACCACAGTTCCCTTAAAGTAACCCAGACTCAGGCCTCCATGTAGGCACCCAAGTCAGATATGATGAGGATTAATGAAAATCTTATTCATCATACAAAAAAGTTTTACCAATTCCAAAGGATCAGACACATTGCCTCCCATACTAATGAATATTTCAGAACTTAGCCATATACATGCGTACAGCCAATTCTTATTAACTAAACTACAATTTATTTAAAAAGAGAAGAGAGATTATGGTTAAAAGATCAATATACATACAGACATGAGTTCAATTATTGAGGTTCAGATTCATAGTAGAGATGGTGTGCTTTGTAGTTGCCAAGAGTTCTTTTAGAATTTAGTCCGTAGGTATAGTCTAATGTCTGATATCATATTCAGGGTGTTCGAGCTTAACTGGAACTCAATCTCAATCTTGCGACTCAAACTTTCCCTGATGAAGCTTGAGCATATTTGAGATGACAGGATCAGGACCCAAGGATCTTTGATACAATTTCAGGCCACCTTTGGCAGGTTGGAGTCCCTTGGCTTGCAGTAGGCAATCAGGATGACTTTTTGAAGTAGGTCCATCACTGGTACTTCACTACATGAATTAACATAAGGCAGTTGCTTGTTTTTTCACCATTTGCAGATTTGCTATACATTTCAAAGAGATGAATACAGTGATATCCTATGTTTACAGTTGATTTAAATTTTAAGTTCTTTTGATCTCTGAATTATCAGAATACAGCATAGACACTAACTGTTTGATTACATTGTTGACCTCTACCAATATATACGTAAATATGCAAAAACTCAAACATTATCTCCCCATATGTTTTTAAGTCATTGAATTTGAGTCATCTATCCTGCAGAATGTTTAACCCTTTCTGGTCATGCATCACACAGTTATGAATCTGTACTGGTTTCTTGTATTTAGATCAGTGAAGACCTGTGCTTTCCTTACATATACATATGTAATCGTTGTGCTGCTGCCTTCCAAATTGTCTCCTTTGGAAGATACAAGCAATCTGACACACGCAATCTGTTGTTGTGGCCTGGGAGTTTGTCCTCTGCCCCTTACTACTTTTCTGGTATAGAACTTGCAAGGGCATGGTTCAAAATTCAACATATTAAAGTGGTGATTGTGCATTGTTGTATTAGATTATCTTGATGGCTGGGATGAGAATTTGAATTGATGCCTCATTTTCCATATTTTCTTTCTCCTCTCCAGGAATGCTGTGGGTTGCAGACAAGTCAGTGGACTGTGACCCCCACTTACCTAGTTGATGATCTGGCCATGTGGCAGTTTGTGTGTCTTGAGTTCTTCTTCGAGTGATTGCTCCTATGCATTCCAGTTAGGTGTGCGCGCCGTGCGTGCACGGCTCTTCGGAAGATTTTTACCCTAGCAACTCCGGCGGGCCGGCTGGGCGCCCCCTGGAGTGGCGCCGCTATAGCGCTAGATATATACCCCAGCCGGCCCGTCCGCTCCTCAGTTCCTTCTTACCGCCCATGATGGCCATTGGAACAGTGGAGTGCTCCGTTCACCTCCACAACCCTAGTGTTTCTCCTTGTATAAGTGTATATAGTTAGTTAAGTTAGTTAATTAGTTTAGTTAGTTAGTGTAGTAAGGGGAATTAGGGGGGCTAGCCCCTCTTTTTCCACAACCGGTGCGGGCTCATGCCCAAGGCACCGGGGTTTAAGCCCTGTTCGGCTTGCCAGCGGCACATGGCGATCGGTGACCCCCACGACTCCTGCCTGCGCTGCCTCGGTGAGTCCCATCGGCCAGATAAGTGCCCAATTTGCACGGCATTCAAGCCAAGGACGAGGAAGGAGAGAGACTCTCGCTTGAAACAGCTCCTCATGGAGTCGGCACTTAGCCCTGCCGGGCCGACCCAAGCGGCTCCGAAGTCGTCCTCGGCACGCAGCGCACCAGCGGTCCCGAGCTGGTCCGGTACCGAGACTGTTAAATCTCTCCAGCCGGCACCGGCGTCCCGGCACCGTTCCCTCTCTCCTGCGAGGAAACGGAAGACGGCGCAGATGGCCTCCAAGCCTCCTGCACCGGGACCGCTCACCCAGCCACCGCCGGCACCTCCGGCACCGACTGTGGTGGTGCACAGACCGTGCACGGTTTTGTCAACTCCGGCGCCGCAAGGGCCGTTGAGTCCGGTACCGCCCTGCTCCCCGATGCCAACCGCGGTCGAGCTGCCTCTCCCGTCGGCGCCCGAGACTTTCTCGACGGCGAGAGAGCTCATCGAGCTCACAGAGGTACCAAGCCTCCGGCCCCTGGCACCGCCGGTGCGGGCTGTACAGTCAGCGGGCAAGCCGGCTATGATGAGGCCACCTTCCCCTGACAGACGGGATAGACGGCGTTCCAGGTCCCGGTCCCGATCCCGGAGATGGTCGCCGTCACGCCGATCCAGATCCCGGCACTGATCACCATCTCGGTACCGCTCCCCGTCTCGGCGCCGGTCGCAGTCCCGGTACCGCTCCGCATCGCGGTACCGGTCGCACTCCCGGAGACGTTCCCGGTCCCGGTCTCCAGACCGTTGGTACTGAAGGAGGTCCGGATCCCGGTACCGTTCCCGGCACCGCGACTCACGAAGCCGCTCCCACCGACATCGGTCGAGATCGCGGTCAACTTCCCGGCACTGGCACGGTCGATGGTCCCGCTCTCGCTCCCGGCACCGCGACGACAAGCACCGATCCCCGGCGCCGTCCAGGGACAGACCGGCGGCATCGACGGCGCAGTCCCTGAGTGCCTCTGTCCCCCCCATGGCCTTCTTGCCAACCCTCGGTCGCCTCTCAGGCGGACAGCGGTGGAGATCTCCGGGCCGACCCCCAAGGGCAGGACCACGGACCGCAGCAGTGGGGCTTTTGGACCCCCTGGGCCTACCACGAGGCCCAAGGGCTCCCCCTCCCTTCGCGCCCCAGGGGCTCCGATTGCATGGTGCCGGAAGCCACGTTCAGCAGGCCTCCTCCATCACCACAGGGTGAGGCCCCACCGCCACCTGTAGCGGCAGAGCATCCTGTAGCCCAGGCGGCTTCCCACCCCCTGGAGACCCACCTCCAGAGGCCATGGTCCAGGGCCTGTCCTCGTCTTCCTCGCCGGACGAGGCGGTGGCGGGGGCCACCCTCCGATTGACTTGCGGGCCCACCAGGACCTCCTTCGACGGGTGGCACAGGCTATTGACCTCCCCGTTGAAGAGGTCGCTGAGAATGACGACCCGGTAACCACGGTGCTTGGAGCTGAGGCCCCGCTGCGGGTGGCCCTACCCTTTATCCGCACCATAGAGAAAAATGCCACTACCATCTGGCAGTCGCCGGCGTCCGTCCCTCCCACCTCTCGAGGAGTGGAACGCAAGTACTCGGTTCCTCCCAGTGGCTACGAGTACCTTTATACGCACCCGACTCCGGACTCCCTTGTAGTGCAGTCCGTGAATGACCGGGAGAGGCATGGGCAACCCGCTCCAGTGCCAAAATCTAAGGACGCACGGAGAATGGATCTGTTGGGCCGGAAGGTGTATTCGGCTGGTGGTCTCCATCTCCGGATTGCCAATCAGCTGGCTCTCCTTGGTCGCTACACCTATGACACTTTGGTGTCCCTTTCCAAATTCACGGAGCTGATCCCGACAGCCTCCTGTCAGGAATTCTTGGCCCTCCTTGAGGAGGGCAAGAAAGCCTCCCGGTCCTCCCTCCAGGCTGCTCTGGACTCGGCGGACTCCGGAGCCAGAACTCTGGCCTCGGGGGTGACCATGAGATGCATCTCCTGGTTGCAGTCCTCCACCTTGCTGCCCGAGGTGCAGTACACCCTGCAAGACCTCCCCTTTGACACTAAGGGTCTCTTTTCTGAGAAAACGGACTCAAGAATTCAAACCCTCAAGGATGGTCGAATCGCCATCCGCACCCTGGGTATGCACACACCGGCTACCCAACGGAGGTCGTTCCGGCAGCAGCCGTACTGGCCATTTAATCAGGCCAGACCACGGCCTGGTACTGGGCGCGGAGGCAGGGTGAACCGCCGTAGACCATCGGGCAACCGGCATAACCAGTCCCAGGCGCCCTCCAAAGCCCCTCAAGGGCCTAAGCAGGCGTTTTGATGGGACGCCCAAGGACGGCCCATCAGACTCTTTACCGGATCCTTCCCCGTTATTTTGCAACCGTCTTTCCCACTTCCTCCCGGCGTGGTCCCAAATAACAACGGACAACTGGGTACTTCGTACGGTCCAGTATGGTTACCGCCTTCAGTTTGTTTCGCCCCCTCCCTCCCACCCACCCTCCCCGTCCCTCTTCAGGGACCCCTCTCACGAGCAATTCCTCTTGCAAGAGGTCGAGACTCTGTTGAGTTTGGGTGCCATAGAGGAGGTGCCGAATGACATGTGGGGCAGGGGATTTTATTCCCGATATTTCCTAATCCCCAAGGCGAAGGGAGGTCTCCGACCTATACTAGACCTCCGAGAGCTCAACAGATACCTGCTCAAGCTCAAATTTCGCATGGTAACCCTGGGGACCATCATTCCCTCCCTGGATCCGGGAGACTGGTTTGCCGCCCTCGATATGAAGGACGCGTACTTCCATATCGCGATTCACCCTCGCCATCGACGCTACCTGCGGTTCGTAATCAACAATGCGCACTACCAGTTTGCGGTGCTGCCTTCGGCCTTTCCACCGCGCCGAGGGTCTTCACCAAGTGCATGGCAGTGGTTGCCGCAGCCCTCCGCCGTCGTCGCATGCACGTGTACCCGTATCTCGATGACTGGCTGGTCCGCGGGCCATCCCGACATCTGGTAGCAAGTCAAATGGCCAAGATCCTAGCCCTGTTTCAGTGCCTGGGCCTTCTGATAAACGCCGAGAAGTCCACTTTAGCTCCATCACAGAGGGTGGAGTTCATCGGAGCGGTCCTGGATTCCAATTTGGCCAGGGTCTGCCTCCCTCGACCTCGGCACCAGACAATGGTCTCCTTCATCTGGGACCTACAATCCTTTCCCACAACAACGGTTCGGTCCTACCTTCGCCTCCTGGGCCACATGGCGTCATGCATGTTCATAACCACGTACGCGAGGCTGCGCCTTCGCCCGTTTCAAACTTGGGACCCCCTGCACATGGTAGTCACTGTCACAAACCCAGCCCTTGCTTCGCTCAGCTGGTGGCTGGACCCAGAGGTCGTGTGTGCAGGAGTCCCGTTCCGCCCTCCCCGCCCGTCCGTCACCCTGACCATGGATGCCTCGGCGTTGGGATGGGGGGCACACCTTGGCGACCTACACACCCAGGGTCTGTAGTCGCCCCGAGAGCTCTCCCTACATATCAATGTCAGGGAGCTGCGGGCGATCCGCCTCGCGTGTCAAGCTTTCCACGCCCATCTTCAAGGGTGCTGTGTGGCGGTGTTTACGGACAACACGACGGCGATGTTTTATGTCAACAAGCAGGGTGGGGCACGCTCCTCCCTGCTTTGTACGGAAGTGATGCTCCTGTGGGACTTGTGCGTAACCCACTCGATTCACCTGTCAGCGTCCTTTCTTCCAGGAGTGCAGAACACGCTGGCTGACCGTCTCAGCCGGTCGTTCCTCTCCCACGAGTGGTCTCTTCATCCAGATGTGGTGCACACAATCTTCCGAAGGTGGGGGTTTCCCCAGATAGACCTGTTTGCCTCCAAAGAGAACAGGAAGTGCCACCAGTTCTGTTCTTACCAGGGTCGCTCCCGAGGCTCCCTGTCGGACACATTCCTCTGCTCCTGGACGGATCACCTCTTATATGCCTTCCCTCTGTTCCCACTCGTACATCCGGTGCTACTCAAGCTTCGGAGGGACAGGGCCCGCCTCATACTCGTCGCTCCGGCCTGGCCGAGACAGCACTGGTACACTCTGCTGCTCGAGCTCTCCGTACGGGATCCCATTCCCCTCCCGTTGTGGCCGGACCTGACAACGCAGGACTTCGGCAGGCTCCGCCACCCGGACCTACAGTCCCTTCATCTTACAGCTTGGTACCTGAGTGGTTAACCCACGCGGAGCGTGACTGCTTGGCTGCGGTGCATCAAGTCCTCATGGAAAGCAGGAAGCCTTCCACTCGCTCAACCTATCTCGCGAAATAGAAGCGGTTCACACTCTGGTGCGATCAGAGAGGCCTTAATCCTTTCCTGGTCCCTATTCCTACGATCCTGGACTACCTCTGGTCCCTTAAGGAGCAAGGACTCGCGGTCTCCTCCTTAAAAGTACACCTAGCCGCCGTGTCCGCCTTTCGACCAGCCGTAGGAGAACGGTCCATCTTTTCCAACCAGATGGTTTCACGCTTCCTTAAGGGTCTGGACCGCTTGTACCCGCTGATACGGCGTCCTACCCCGTCCTGGGATTTGAACCTAGTTGTAGCCCAGCTTATGGGAGCCCCCTTCGAGCCCTTGGCCACGTGCTCCCTGCTCTATATCTCATGGAAAACGGCTTTTCTCGTCGCTATAACCTCAGCGAGACGCGTTTCCGAGCTTCGTGCCCTAATGGTTGGTCCACCGCATACCGTCTTCCATAGAGACAAGGTGCAGCTTCGACCACACCCGGCCTTCCTCCCTAAGGTGGTGTCGGCCTTCCACTTAAACAAGGACATTTTCCTCCCGGTCTTTTTCCCGAAGCCGCACGCCTCAAGTCGTGAACAACAGCTTCACATCCTGGACGTCCACAGGGCCCTCGCCTTCTACATTGAGCGGACGAAACCCTTCCGGCGTTCGCCCCAACTATTCGTGGTGGTTGCTGATCGCATGAAAGGCAAGCCGGTCTCCTCTTAAAGGATTTCCTCCTGGGTGACTGCATGTATCCGGACATGCTACGAGCTTGCTCGAGTGCCAGCTAGCCACCTCACCGCTCACTCTATGAGAGCACAAGCCTCATCTGTCGCCTTCCTGGCCCATGTCCCCATCCAGGACATCTGTAGAGCGGCCACTTGGTCTTCCGTCCACACCTTCGCTTCCCACTACGCGTGGGTGCAACAATCTAGAGACGATGCAGCCTTCAGCTCAGCAGTCTTACACTCTGCCACGTCTCACTCCGACCCCACCGCCTAGGTAAGGCTTGGGAATCACCTAACTGGAATGCATAGGAGCAATCACTCGAAGAAGAAAAGATGGTTACTCACCGTTGTAACTGTTGTTCTTCGAGATGTGTTGCTCCTATCCATTCCAGACCCGCCCTCCTTCCCCACTGTCGGAGTAGCCGGCAAGAAGGAACTGAGGAGCGGACGGGCCGGCTGGGGTATATATCTAGCGCTATAGCGGCGCCACTCCAGGGGGCACCCAGCCGGCCCGCCGGAGTTGCTAGGGTAAAAATGTTCCGAAGAGCCGTGCACGCACGGCGCGCACACCTAACTGGAATGGATAGGAGCAACACATCTTGAAGAATAACAGTTACAATGGTGAGTAACCGTCTTTTATGGCACATTTGAAGATCTGGGCCAGAAGTTAGACTCTGGAGCCAGATTAGAAAATAACTCCGCACCCAGCAGCTCCCTTAAATAAGTTGTTGGCTTTTCAGTAGAGTTTGGCTCCCATTCAAATATCTGTTAGGAACTGCTGGTTGCTGAATCCTTCTGAAAATCTGCCCACATCATTTAAGTGCCTAACCAGGAGCTGAGCTCTTAGAAAAGTTGTGCATGTTGAATATTTTTGAAAATATGGTCCATACATTCATTTTTAGTCTCTAAAGTAAAGATGGACAGAGTTTCAAAGGCATTGAGCTTACTCAACTGCCATTACCTTTCAAAAGTGTTGAGTATCAGTAGGACCCTTTGAAATCAGGCCGTCTTTATTTCATGGGTTTGGTGCCTAATTTATAGCTACTGAAATTTGTAAATTGACGTATTCATCACATGATGATAAAATGGGAACTGTGAAATCTACTGGGCTATACTTGTACTCTGAATAAGAGCTTTTAATCTGTTCTTCCAGATTGAAGAATACCACAGTTTTTAAATGTAATATCTGAATATTTACAGTTGAGTGTCCAAGTTACTATTGTATAATTACAGTAAGAGTCTGAGAATGATTTTAAACATCCTGCATATAGTGTTTTGATCATTTCTTTCTTCTTTGCTTTGATATAGTGTCCAAATACTGTGTGTTTTAGTGATTTAAAAAAGATTGTACATAATATGTGCTATAAGACTTCCTGAAAAGGAAATTATTGCTAAAAAAAAGCCTTACTAAACTCTGAATAAAAATCAAAATTTGTAATTATCCCATATATCTGTTGTTTTATGAAGCTTCCATAGTCTATGAGCTGAGCATAGTCCTCTTATAAGAAATTTCTGTGTAACTGCTAAAAGCGGCATGATTTTATTACTGTTTTTACATATGTAAAAAACAAACAAAAAACACCCTTTCCCACCCCTTTCCCTCCCCGGACTTTCACTGCCGCTTGCCAGCTGGCCTGTAGCAACCTCATACAATATCAGTTGGAAACCTTTTTTTTTTTTTTTTAAAAACCCTTAATTTAACTACAGGAAATTCAATAGCTTTTGTTTTCCAAGGAAAGAGGATTTAAACAAACTTTCTATTACATTTGTTGAATGTGTATTTCATAGTAACCACCATGAAGTTCACAGCATTTAAGGAGGCGACGAAGCTGAGATGAAAAGATATAAATTCATGAAGGCTTGGCTTCACAGTTGGCGTATAATCCTTTCTGCGTATAATCTGTCATTGGTACCCTAACCCCGGTACCCACCAGAACAAAAGAAACTGAATTGGAAATTGTGGGAGCTAGGGAATGTTCTGTTGGCAGCACATCTCATGGCCCATAGGCCTTGTCAGGTCTCCGTTTGATACCCTTTATTCTATCTGACAGATGTGAGGTAAGTTCTATGAAGGGGAAGTCATTACTAGAGTGAGGGCAGTGTCAGATCAAAAGTAACCAGTGATCAAACAAGGTGAAGGGCTGTGGAAAACAGGCTTTTTTTCTGGCCTTGACACCTGCCTGATCATTGAGGGGAACAGTCCTTGTGTGTCAGGTTGAGTTGATTCTCTTTGATGTACAGTGAATGAGTGAAGATGGAAACTGAACTGGAGAAGGGAAGATTTTGGTTTCTCTTTTCTTTCGGGTCAATTAAAGGTGCTTTGTTATGTGACACTGACATTTTGGCTATACAACTGCATGTCCTGTGTATGAAATAAAATGTTCAGTCTTGGGGTATTGTATTTTAGGTGCCTTAGTCTTGCTAATTAAATTTGCAGTAGCACAAATTGTGCTGAGTGAAAAAACAATCTGGTGTATTAGTATTTAATATACACTTCTCAGAAAAGAATCAATTTGTGGTTTAAAGCACCAATCGTTCTAGAATAACTTGTTTAAAATTATTAATATGTGCTATTGTGGAGTTACTTGGGAAATTGCATGATTTGGAAATTGTCTCTGCTGTTAGTATACTCATACAGTAATCTCTCTCTCTCGTCTTTTCAATCTCGATTTCTACATTTTGGTAGAAAATACTTTTTTTAAAATAAGAAAATTTACCCACAAAAAGTACTTTTGCTTGTAACATTAATAAAATAAAGTGTAAAATACAGAATACTTTCGAATGCAGCATGTATATAGAAAGCACACAAAGGGTTCGTATAAATCACTTACTGCCAGTTCAAGTGTATTGATAACACTTACTGGAGTTCTAAGCCTAAGAACTAAACATGTAGTCTGTTCAGCAAATATAAATCAATTATCTAAGGGCTAACTATACAAATGTTATAAATAGAAAATGAGTTTTATAATTGCGTAGAGTTTAATTTTAGGTTCCACATCCATTCTATTGAATACTTGTTTCTACAAGCTACTGTAGTTTCAATGAACTTCATTGGATCCTACAATTAGGATAATTTCTGCCTCATTTTTTTGCATCCTCTTTGATTTCTAGTTCAATATTATTCTTTACAATATTTTCATATTTCTGATGGATGGATGTCTTAATATTTGTAATGTAAAAGAAAGTATTATACAAAAATTGTATGGAAAAGAAATTCAGTCTGCTAGTAAAACCTGGTGTTAACTGTAACATGTTCACATATATGTACTGAAATTAAATAACTCTCATATTCTCATACCTCTCAGGATTGCACATCACATCACAGCTATATTTTTGTTTTCCACTTTGCAAAAGTATATTGGGTATACAAACACACTTTATGCAAAAATATTGAAAATTTAAAAAGAAAACAGGTATTTTCAAAAGAAAAGCATTTGAAAGAAGAACCATTTGATATAATCTTAAAGAAACTATATTTTTAATGAAATATTCTATATTATAGCTAACTATGGTCTGTTTTAAAAAAAAAACACCATGATCGATCAGGTTCCAAGCTTTTCTATATGTTTTTACATGATTTAATTTTGAACACTAGTTAAACTGGAAATTTGACAGTATGGATTTCCCATAAATTTTAGTCAGTTAGATTTAAACCTACCAATTTTAATTAAAATCATGAAAAATATAGTTATTACCATCTTGGCTAAGCAATGCTGAAATGCATGTGCTGATCTTAACATTCCAAAGTTCAACTTTGAAAGATATCACAGAATTTACTGTAAACATTATAAAAACATTCACACTTGACAACAGAGGAAATATTAGTATCTCATTTCTTTTTCTTTGAAATAACTTTGTAGAACTGTAAATTTTGTTTCTGTGGTAGATCTAAGATTCCTATTAGAGGAGTAATTTGGCCTTCAGGTGGTCTCTTAATTTTTATTTAGGGCTGTCGATTAATCGCAGTTAACTCATCACGATTAAAAAGGTCAATCACAGTTTTAATTGCACTGTTAAACAATAGAGTACCAATTGAAATGTATTGAATATTTTGGAATTTTTTCTACATTTTCATATATACTGATTTCAATTACAACACAATACAATGTGTGTATTATTTTTATTACAAATATTTGCAATGTAAAAATGAGAAACAAAAGAAAGTATTTTTCAATTCACCTAATACAAGTACTGTAGTGTAATCTTTGTCTTGAAAGTGCAACTTACAAATGGAGATTTTTTTTGTTACATAACTGCACTCAAAAACAAAACAATGTAAAACTTTACAGCCTACAAGTCCACTCAGTCCTACTTCTTGTTCATCCAATTGCTAAGACAAACAAGTTTGTTTATGTTTTCAGGAGAAAATGCTGCCCGCTTCTTGTTTACAATGTCACCTGAAAGCAAGAAATGGCATTTTCATTGCAAGGCATCACAATATATTTATATGCTGATAATGGGTTCTGCTTGATAACAATCCAGAGCAGTACAGACCAATGCATTTTCATTTTCATCATCTGAGTCAGGTGCCACCAGCAGAAGGTTGATTTTCTTTTTTGGTGGTTTGTGTTCTGTAGTTTCTGCATCGGAGTGTTGCTCTTTTAAGACTACTGAAAGCATGTTCCACACCTCATCCCTCTCAGATTTTGGAAGACACTTCAGATTCTTAAACCCTGGGTCGAGTGCTGTAGCTATCTTTAGAAATCTCACACTGGTACCTTCTCTCTGTTTTGTCAAATCTGCAATGGAAGTGTTCTTAAAATGTACAACACGTGTTGGGTCATCATCCAAGACTGCTATAACATGAAATTTATGGCAGAATGCGGGTAAAACAGAGCAGGGGACATACAATTATCCCCCAAGGAGTTCAGTCACAAATTTAATTAATACATTATTTTTTTAATGAGCATCATCATGGAAACGTCCTCTGGAATGGTGGTTGAAACATGAAGGGATATCTGAATCTTTAGCGCCTCTGGCATGTAAATATCTTGCAGTGCTGGCTACAACAGTGCCCTAAGAATGCCTGTTTTCACTTTCAGTTGACATTGTGAACAAGAAGCGGCAGGAGTTTCTCCTGCAAATGTAAACAAACTTGTTTGTCTTAGTGATTGGCTGAACAAGAAGTTGAACTGAGTGGACTTCATTTTATTTTTGAGTTATTTAACAAAAAATCTACGTTTGTAAGTTGCACTTTCATGACAGAGATTGCACTACAGTACTTGTATTGGGTGAATTGAAAAATACTATTTTTTTTTACAGTGCAAATACTTGTAATAAAAAATAAGTATAAGGTGAGCACTGTACACTTTGTATTCTGTGTTGTAATTGAAATCAATATATTTGAAGATGTAGAAAAATATCCAATAATGTTTAAATAAATGGCATTGTATTAACAGAGCGATTCATTGTGATTAATGACGATTTTTTAAAATTACTTGACAGCCCTATTCTTATTAATTACTAATAAATATTACATTGTTTAATTAACCTGGGAATTAGCTTCCAGTTCAGGTTTCCTATATGGTCAGTTACTTATAAACACCGACACACAAATGATCGCTTCAGTCTGTGGCTGTTTATGAATATCAGTTTTTTGAGAGATAATATATCAATACTTTGGTCAGGCAGTGCTTTAAATCTTGATTATTTTCTATCTGATGTCATGACATTACAGCTAAGAATCCATCAGCCAATGCAAATTCAGGACATTTTTGTTTTTATAAGTATTTTTAAGAGGGTGGCATGTTATGATTGTTTTCATCCTCTTGTACAGTGCCCTGAGTATTATACATGTTTTTACTAAAGCAACTCACTGTTTAAGCTCCAGAGGGGTTAAATCCTTAAGGTCTCAGTGAAATGTAAAGCAACGATGCAGCTTTAACTATAGAGCCACTGTTAGTGTTTTCATAATATTCAGTCTTAAAGATTTAGAGAATTATTATCAAGAGCTTTGGATTCAGTTTGACTCCTCTTAAAATGTCATTTTAATGTGTGGATTCAGTTAATATGTTTCTCTTTTTGAACACCCCTCTTTGAACCCCCTCCCCAACCCCCCCCCCCCAAACAAACAACCCAACAAGCCCAACTTTGTGTAGTGTCTATCAAACAAATGTGTACTTGTGCTGTCACGTATCACAAGTAATGCACCTAACTCTTTTTGTTTTGGGGCTACAAGAATTTGTGCATTCATCTTTAAATTACTGCTTCAAGGAGAAATTAAGATGAGAAAAAGTTAATTTACAGTAAAATATTTTAAAAAGTAGTAAATGTAAGTTAAATTGGGAACTAAATATCTTTATAGTGCCCCACTAAGAAAACTGGCATTAATTTTATAAATTAAACTACCAAATACTTAATGTAGTAGATGTTCGTTTTGTGTGCATTGGGACTCCCTCGTAAAAGAAGTTTACTGGATTTGAAATAGACAGTTTGGACGCAGCATAAATTTATACTTTTATCATTTAAATTCAGTTACTCAAATAGCTTAGAAGAATACTGTATGGTACTAAATAACGCTGATTTTGTAATATTATTGGATTATTTTGTCTGAACTATTCCTTCCCTAGCCCCGGGTACTGAAAGGGGTATTGGTTCACCCTCAAATTCCCCTGCCATTTTTAAAGGATATTAATCTTGTGAGTCTCCATAAAGTGTGCCTGGAGAAACCCCCCAGCATTTTATATTTGTGTACATCATTTACTCAACTTATTTCTAGCACATAGTGACCTGTGTGGAGAAATGCAGAGTTAGTCCGTAGAATGATGGCGATCCACAAGCCTTATTTTCTCCATATTGTTTCTGTCTTGGCCTAGAATGTAAAAGCAAAGCTTGTCCAGAGGTTTACTCTTTGAAACCCCCTCTCCATAACCAGCAAGTTTGCCAGTAACACATAGTTGCTTCCACTATATAAAGACCTCTCTTGTATTTCCAACTTCTGGCCCCAGGAGTAGCCACTTACTATGATCCAAATTGGATCATAAGGACACCATTGAGTCTGTTCTGGGAATTTACTGCAGATAAACTTTGGATAGGTAAAAAGATGTCTGAACACATGGTTTACTAAAGAGACACCACTTCTCTAATTATAGTAACTTTTTTTGTGTGAATACAGCTAATCAGAACTGCACATTGGTTACCTCTGAACCTATTAAGCATTTTGTTCATAGTTTTAGCTAAAACTTGCCACTACTAATTTTTACACTTTTTAGTACCTATCTTAAGTTCTAAATTCCAAACACATGTTCTTAAAAACAACAAATAAAAAACCCCAAACCCTTTGTTGCTCACTTAAAGTAAAAAAAGCAATGATTAAACAACTTCGTTATTAGGATATTTTTCGAAGTAAGATTCTAAAAGAGGACTTCAAACCAAATTCTAGTGTGAGGCGTATCTAACTACATTTTGTGCTATATAAACTTAATAACTGTCTGTCTAGTACTAAATATTTGAGCACTCCACAATCATGCATTAATTTCATTATTAGGAAGCTCATTAATATACTGCACTTGAAACTTCCTAATACTTATGTTTCTTTTGAAGAATATCAGCCCTTTCTGTTTCTTCTCACTGAAAATGTAAATTGATACAATACCACAGATAGCAAGCATTAAGAAAACTGATTCAGCAAAACATAAACCAGCTGTTCATCCATTCTCTGAACTGTACCTGGCTGACTTAAGCCTAAAGCAAAGCCTTCTCCTTACCCCCATACCAATTATATATCCTTGGCTTCCTTCTTGGTCCTCCCTAATGACAGCTCTTCCCATCTTATATCAACTTTCATGTGATCAGGGGTCTTTGGGGAAGGAAATGACTACATCTTTTTCGTAGTGTAATCATTAGAGAATGGGGAATCCCCTTCTTGACCAGTTGGAAGGAATTTTTTGAGGCTATTGTCCCAGCTGCAGTCTTGGTTCCTTGGGGAAGTAAATTAAGATATTAGGATTGGTAGATAATTTTGAGGAGTTGGTTGATGGGTCCACCAAGCTTCCATTAGAAGCATTGGAATGTCTCAGCATGTGTAAAATTATGATCACACATACTGTTCCTAATTCAGTTAAGGTTTCCATTTCTACATGAACTTGGACAACTCTCCTACCTGTTATGTACCAAGTTGATACTGAAACAGTAACCTTAACTTTCGTGTGTCTTGAAATTTAAATTCTCAAGCTTTCTGGAACGTTGGTTTAGTTCCTTTCATCGAATGATTTGCAGCCACAGGACACAGTGAGAAGGAGCCCATCTTTCTCCCATTAGGCTCAGAACTTACTGCAGTCATCCACCTTAAGTCTTGGAGTAGATAACAAAGGATCATCACCGTAAGAAAATAATATTTTTTGTTGAGCCACTATATTAAAAGCTTCATCCAAAGTCCACTGAAGTCAATGGGAGTCTGTCTTTATTTTGAGAGGTTTTTGCAGAAAGGTCTGTATGAATCAGTTCTTTTTTTTATTGAACTGGCCTAAAGCACTTAATTCTCCTATGTTGCTGTAAAATGCATTTTTACTAAAATGTGTAGTTTTTCTAACAGTGCACAGAGCTGACTACTAAATATCTTAACTGTTCAGAAAACCAGGGAATTTCAAACAGAAAAAGTAACTTTATCTCAGTTTAACATGGCAGATACTTGAGGTATATTTTAAATGCTGAAACCTTTCTGTCCTGGGCAGCAACCACATCTGTGCTATCAATCATTAACATGCCATTAGTACCAATGGAATATTAGGGTGTATATTCAGCATGGCTAGTGTATTGTGCCTGGAACATTAAAATAATCAACAATTAAAATACTGTGTCCTAAAATGGTATAAGCACCTTGGATAGGAATATACAAACTGTGACTTGATGACAATTTTAGAAAAATGTATGTACAGTAGCCTGTAAAAATTCTAATGATCAGCTTTATAAAAGATAATTAAGTCTTGAATTTTCACTGTTGCATTAAGGAATTTAAAACTAGTGTCTTAAAGTTGTTTTGACTGCTGAGGTATAGTTAATAATACAATAAAAGTCTCATTTATAAAAACTTTACATTAAGAAGGGGAGAAGTCTGCACATTGACCAAACCAAACTGCATCTTGAATTCCCAAGAGTGTGGCTTAGAAGCAAGTGAGTAAAAAATAATTGTAGAAATTCTAAAAGGTGGTGGTTGCAGGGGGTCAAGAGGGGGTTGAAAGAGAGTGAGTGCACACACATAGCAAGTAGTATTTTGGAGGTCAGAGGATATTTGCTTGGAAGAAGACTTAATTTAAATCATTAGAATTCCAAAGACCCTTGAGATCCACTAAATTATAGGGTCCTACTTAAATTTAGTATCTTTTTCTCTAGACTGCTTTGAACAAGAGGTGTGTGTGTGGGGGGGAAGAGTTTGGAAGCTTTCCAAGACCACAGTCTATGTGTATGAGAAGTTATAATTACTGGCTGTGAAGTCTGAGTTTTGTTGGGCAGGCTTTGCTGGTGGGTTAAAGCCCCCCTCTATCCCTTCCCAGATGGTAACTGGCTTTTATAACAAGAAGTACTTGACATTCTCAGACCTAACTAAATGGGGCATCCACTGTAGGGTTCACATGCTGCCAACTGAAAGAAAGTAACAAATGAGAACAGATGACAAAGCAGACTGGTATAGTAAGAGAAAGGAAGAAGAAAAGCGAAAACAAAAGGTATGAATATAAAGAAAAGGGAGATGGGCATTGGGGAAAAATGAGGAAATAAAAAAAGAGGTAAATAATGAGCTCTAGAAAGTTGCAGGACTTCAAAAGAGTAAATTTATTACAGGAGTAAAAATATGCGCTTTGCAATTAAGGATACAGTGAAGATTTGACCATCTTAGCTATGAGGTAATCTAGAGCTCAGTAATAGTGAAATGGAATGTTGTTAGCAAAGTTTGCAAGATGTTTCAGTGGTTTTTTTGGGTAAGGGCGTGGGGTTTTGAGTCTTTTTAGAACCATTTTTCAAGTGCAGCAGGTTAGAATACATTTGAACTCGGTTTATATAATCTGATCTCTGTATTTACCTACTATTACTGGTTAGAACTGGCCCTTGGATTTTATTGTCTAGAGAACCTTATCATTTGCCTAGTGAATACCAATAAACAGAACGGATTTCAAGTAAGGGAAAAATTACAAAAATATATGGGTCTTAGGTGTCAAAATGAATTCTAAAGAATTCCACACTGGAAATTATATATTTATTATTTTTAAATAACTATTTAAAACTACTTCCACACTAGAGTACTACTTTTAGTGTTGTAAAATAAAAATAATGTAGAATGTTATTTGTTTTTAAAATAGCCAGAGGAATATGAGAGCTCAGTTGAATTTTGGTTAGAGCTGCTGTAAAATAATTCTGAACCCCTTTCACAGAACTTAAAAGGAACCAGTTCTGCTCCCAGTGAGTCCACTGAGAGTCTTGGCAATGATTTCAAGAGTAGCAGGATTGGTCTAATTCTGTAAACTCTAACACTCTCCTGAAAAATTTAAAATTAAAATCTAGTATTTTTTTAGCTGCTGTAATGCTCTTACGCAATAACATCTCTCCATCAGAATCCCTGAACTGTTTATGGCAGTCTTTTATAATTAATTAAGGAGTATTTTGAGGCCTAAACTATTATACAGCACCATGTGCATTTTAAAATGTAAATAAGACTTCCCAGAATTTACACTTTAAGTATGACTGTATTAAGTTTTTTTGTTGCTGATATTTAGGTGTATTGCTACATTCAGTGGGTAGTTTATAATTGGACTTGTAGACATAAAACCTAATCTGCAAAATGTATAAATGTCAAACCTGTTTTAGTGACAGAAATCTGTTTTACATCCTAAAGGTTTGCAAAAAGGTGATTGTTAAATACCTTATTTAGAAAACAAAACAAGCAATCATCTCATCCAGTCCCATACTTAAATTGACCATCTGCTGAATACAAGGTTCACAACCCTTGGCAGCAGTGAGATATTTTAAATTCAAATGCTAATATAAATAGAAATGCCAAATTTAAAGCTTTGATAAATCAGGAGATATAAAAGTTGCACTTGAAGGCTCAAACAGTCTGTTCCTATTACTGTCTGTTTTGTCATACTCTGAATATGCTCCTGGAAGGAAGTTTTCTTCTTCTTATGATAGTAGTAGCAGTGTACCCTTTCCGTAAATTGCTAGAAACTGGTGATGCAATTAATATTAGTTTGGTTAAAATGGTGGCTGCTATTGCTGGTTGTGTATAATATTAAAAAGCTACCAAGTTATTAAATTTTCAGATTACTAGGATATATATTTTGATACTTCTGCCATATATGTAATTTTCTAAGAAACAGTTAGAAAATCATATTACCGTATTTGTTTTGCATTTTTGTTTTCTATAAGAACAATTAAAATTTCAGGGCTTTTTTCCAGATACAGTACACAATAACAAACACCTTAATGTCTTCTATTTTTTTATAGTTTCTTGTCCTCCCTTTTTTCAGTGGCTGTTGCTCAATGGTAGAGTTAAAGCAATCAATGACTTGGAAAAATTAGACTTTTCAAGCTGAAAATAATGTGAACTATTTTTGTTACTTAAGTAATTTCCTTAAAATGTGGAAAGCAATTTAGATTGGAAGCTCCTTGGGGCCAGGATCTTGTTTTCTATCTTTGCCTCAAAAGCGCTATGTTCTAAAGTAGTAAGATTTTTAATTCTATACTTGGGGGTCGGTCCTATCATTCCTTTGCCAAGCATGATCAGTGTAAAGTTATCTATTACAGCCAAAGTCTTAGCAACTGACATGCACAAAATGAAAATAACTAGTTTCTATTTTTGTAGGATTTTATCCTGCGGGGGGATAACACTGAATTGTAAAATGGAGACATTATGTCATAGAATATGTGGGAGTTGGGAAGGAGTTCCTCTTGAAGGGAATTCAAAATGTTTGAAATATTGTAAGGGATGGGGCAGTACCCACCAAATTAGAACTCTCTGTAAAAATTGGGGATGGTGGACAATGTGTGTGGAGAAAGCCATTAGTAAAGTGCAGCTCACCTTTGGATCCTGTACTCGATTGTGTTTTTTCTCTTTCTTACCCTAAAGTAAATTAAACAACCTTGATGTTAGAGTGTAATAACAGACTGGCAGATGTGTTACAGCCGATTTTCAGCCTTATGGAAAAGCCATTGCAAATACCTAATTACTATTCAAAGCAATCTATGGTACTAAGTTCTGTGCTGTTACAAAAGCATTCTTACGACTTGCAAATAAAAAGCACCAAAAATACTCACTTCTCAGCAAAGATTTAGTATGATAGGGCTGTGATGAGGTCTCGGGCTTGGCTACACTTACAAATGTGCAGCGCTGCAGCAGGGTGTGAGAAAACACCCTCTCCAGCGCTGCAAATTGCGGCGCTGCAAAGCGCCAGTGTGGTCAAAGCCCCAGCGCTGGGAGCTTTGACCACACTGGGTGTGGTGGAGGTGGAGTACGGACAGTGCTGGGAGAGCTCTCTCCCAGCGCTGGTGCTTTGACTACACTTAGCGCTTTAAAGCGCTACCGCGGCAGCGCTTTGAAGTGCTAAGTGTAGCCACAGCCTGAAGTCAGATTACTAAGATTTAATTTAAAAAAAAACTAACAGAACATAATGACATTTATTCTAAATAATTAAAAGTAAGTTAAATTTGTCAAAATAAATTAAACTGTTTTGTGATGCTCTAGCCCTGCTTTTTTTTTTTTTTTAAATTACTTGCTACTTTACAAAGTTGAGCAATATTTAATGGGTTTCCTAGTTATTAATGAGGTTCTACTGACTGTTTTCGGATACTGACCTTCTTTGGGATATGTGCTTTCAGTTCTAATGACTTCTTTGTTTTAAATAAGTAAATAAATCTAATAGGCCTCTATGCCCAGTTATAGATTTTTAGTTCCCTCAGCTCATATGGTAGTCATTTGAATATATTTTCTGTAGTCTTCACTATTTGTTTGGTAGCCTATAGGACAAAATGTAGAGGACTTCAACAAATGAGGCATTTTCTGTACTCTGTCATACTAAGGACCACAGTATTTCATAAATCTAATGAGTCTTAATGTTGGTAAGGAGTGTTTGCCTAAAATATTACTAACAATGTTCACAGCATTGAAAAAAAAACATGTAAAAATATGAACTAAATCCTGCCTTTTTTCATCACCTGTGCTGGTTCATTACTCCTTTTTCATAAAAATAGGGTTTATGTGGACGAAACTGGGAGGGATAAATAGGCTCATCAGGATAAGAGGAAGGCGGTAATGATAGTGTCTTAGGACCCAATCCTCTGAAATGCTGAGCACAATTGAGCTCCTTTTTAACATCATAGGTACAGCTTTGTACGTTTTACCCTTTATTTAGGAAGTGTGACTGTTGATTTTTATTTCAAAGTTAACTAGGAAACTTGCATTTGACAAAAGCTAATCATGCAATAAAATGGTTCTACATAATATTTGTCCATTTTCATACTCTGCTTGTATCAATACGACTCAAAAATGCTTCAGTGTTTTATTTTTAAAATTAGAATAAATAAATTATTGCAATTAAATTATTGATTGTTCATATAAAAACACTTTAGCTAATGGCTTCTTAAAAAATTCTTATTTTATCTACATTTTAGTCCCGGGTTAAATTGTTTTCTTTTTCTGTTACATTAGTAAGAGCACATCCACTCTTGGTAATGGAGAAGATCATTAGTAACAATGTGAGCATTTTTGCACTCTCTTGATGTAAAGGAGATTAACAGTTGCAGGTTACAGCACAGCTGCTGGGTTTTTGGGTTTTTTTTGGTATTTTTGGGCAAGCATATTGGTTTCCTTGTATAGAAATAAGTGCCAGTGTAGGAAGTACTCCAATATTTTGAATCTTGTTTTCTATACACTTTTAAAATATAAATTTAATGTATATGCTTTTAATGTTATATGGTACATAATTGATTATACAGTATTCTTAACATAGTGATGAAGTATAATCAAATTTATTTACCAAGGCTGACTCTACTTTTGTGTTTTATATGCTAGTGAATGAAAACTACACAAGACTGTCAACAGAAAAGTTAGTGAACACTTCCAATAAAACAAAACAGATGTAAGCATCTGTTGTGTTTAAAAACAATAGACCAGTAGGCACCTGGCTCATATTTGTATATCTTCGTTCTAGATTAGATACCATTGCTTTATTAAAGAACATTGCCATTTGTAATTTATATGTGCAAATTTGCATTTCACTAAAATACACTATGCAAATTAAATGCACACATTTATACTATCTGTCGTCTTCAATCGTTTGGATGTATGCCATGGTCTTGATTCATATTAAAGGGATAATATTAAGACAGGCTTTAAATGTAAGGTATCTTTAAATTGTATGGGATATTCTAAAGTAAAATGTGTGATTTTTTTTTTAATTCATTGCTTTCATCGAATTGTTCCACAAGGCTGAACAATTAAAAAAATTAAACTAAACGAAAAAGTGTGGTGCACAGTGTAGGTCCCGAGGATAAACAACAGTGCTTGCAAACCTGAAATATGTGATGATATGATTATATAGCTCATTGTTTCTGTAGTACCTATTAGTACCACTGATGGGTTTGTTGGTTTGTTTTTACTTAATGATTCTTGCAGTATATTTAATTTTACCCAAAAGCACTATGAACATGTTGTGTTTTAGTCCCCTAAACTATATAATTTTTTAAAAAGAAGCTTAATTTTTGAGGCCTAAGCATATTGAGAATTCTGGTAGTAAACAAAGCAAGAGATTTTGAGAGCTAGTTCAAGGCATATCTTCCCTTTCTAAAATGCATGTGTAAATAAATTATATTTATGCACAAGCATACATGAAGACACTGATGTATATTGATGCCTGTGTAATGAATTTTAATAACTGGAAAATCAAAAAAGTTAAATTCACATATGCAGCTAAGAATTAAACTCATAGTTAGTACATAGCATACAATTTAAAATTTAACAGATTTTTCCTACTTAAGATCAGACATTTCAGTAACATGGCTTCACTAAGAGAACCAGTGACCTCTACATAAATATATTATTTGAATATTTCTTTTATTTGAATTTTTCAAATACAACTGTAGGTAGGACATAGCTAACCAAGAAGATTTGAAGAGTTTAATATGTAGTGCCAACCCATTTATTATGCTGAGAAAACTAATTTGTTCTTTTTAGGAAATGTCTACGTTTTGATTGCTTAGTGCAATAGTAGAAAAACATAATATGTGACTAATGATTTGGATTTAGTTCCTGACATTTTAATGTGAGTAGCCATGGTCTGGTGGTTGTTCAAAGCTGTAATTTTACTTTATTTATAGCAAAAATAATCAATCTAAAATGCATAGTAGGATTTTTAGTTTGTAAAGTTAACAGCATGGCTCTCAGAAATTGTGGAGTGGTTTCTTATTGACAGCTTCTATGTACTGTTACCACACTGTAAAAGTAATTTGTTTTCTAGTAGTATCTTAGTGTTCTAGTAGTAGTATTTTAATTGGTAGCATTTAGTTGGAAGTTTAGCTTATGGCACACACATTAACCTGAATGTACTCAATAGTTTACATTTTATCTTTCTGAATTTGTGCAAGTATTCTTGAACTGTATTATAAACTTAGTGTTAGGTTTGATACTGTGGAGACTTCAATATTTGTAAAAAGAGAGTAGTTTATTCATGTTAAATTATGATTTTAAAATATTGTATTTATAAATAGGGTTTTATTTTGCTAGGAATATTAACTATTGTGAAGAATATCAGATGTAAAATAACTTAACATCTTGCAATGTTTATCTGACTATATGTGGATGACAGGTAACTTTGCTGGAAAGCAGTAGAACATTGGAAGTGGGTTTTTTTTTTTTAATCTTTTTAGGTGGCTGCTATTTCCTGTGCAATGATATTGTAATATGTTTTCAAGGTCCTTTTTTTTCTTTAGTGAAGTGCGCTCTGCTTCTATTATTGTGAATATTTTAAAAGCCACTATATTTAAGGCAACCTGTTTTGATAAGCTATTCTTATCCCCACCTTTTGAGCTTTAATAGTTAGTAATATTTTATTTTGGCAGTAGTATAGCTCTTGTAAGTGCCATTTTTGCTATGTGCTGGTTTCTTGATTTACTTTTAAGATGTTAAATTTATTTCACTTACTTTTAAAAGCAACATTAATAAACTATATTTCTTTTTATTTAGATAAGTTGAACAAGATACTTTAAAGTAATAATTGTATATTGGCCTTCTATTTCCTCTTCTCAGATTTGCAGATCTGCTAAATGTTAATTTGAAAGTAGATACTTTTTGCTGTTAATGGTAATAGTAATAGTAGTAATTAAAATTATTTTTTTATGACGAGCCCTTAATTTTTTGTCTCTGTATTTGACTGGTATTACAGATATGTCACAAAAAGAAGTGTGAGCCAATGTGACAACAGCAACTCTTTTTGGAAATTCTTTATGGCAGTATATGAATAATAGAAAATCTGAAAATAAAAGAACATAAATTATAAGAAAAGGTGAAAACAAATAAAACCCTACATTGTCAGAAAGGGTTCACTGAGGTAGGGGTTCATAAAATGTCAATAGTCAGTCAGAATGGATTTTTGGATCTTTATTATTTGATATAGACTGCCTAGGTTTTGATCTTTTGCATGTATGAGCCACATTTTTCAGCGGAGTTTGACAAAACTAGAAAGTAATTAATCTAGCTGTCATTCTGAATTGATTGTTAGAGAACCTTGTCATAGTATACATAATAATGTATGACTTTGTCTTCTGTCGATAGTGATATATTTGCAACCTACAGAATTTAAACATGGATCAGTTTCCTTTAATATGTCCTTGCTTATACTACATTTTGTGAAAAACACTTAGTTCTTGACAAAGCAGAAAAGTAATTTGTTACAAGAAAGTGTAACTGATTCTAGCTTTTTGCAGCGTCATGGTAGTGGCACTAAAACTCTGATGCTTTTAATATGTCTGAAAGTGACTTGATTGGAATGAAACCTCCTTGCCTTTCTTTTCTTGTTTTCAGATTTGTGTTTGATATCACTGCAAGATCACAAAAATATTGTTTCAATGTGTGTGGTCAAGTACTTTAATCTTTCATTACATGAAGGATGGTTTTGTGCCTAAAGCACAAAGTTAGAAGTCAAGAGATCTGGGTTATATTCCTAGCTCTGCTTGATTATGGGCAGGAAGTGGTGCGGGCCGAGGGATGTGCTGGCCGCCACTTCCCACTGCCACCATTTGGCCTGGAGCGGAGAACCGCGGCCAGTGGGAGCCGCGATCGGCTGAACCTGTGGACCCGGCAGGTAAACAAACCAGCCCGGCCCGCCAAAGCGGCAGAGAGACTTTGAGAACCACTGGTCTAGAGGTCATGGTACAGTCTTCAACCTGAACTAGCAACCAGAGTACAAGCCTGTTAGGGACCCAGAGTACATACACCTCTACCCCGCTATAATGCGACCCGATATAACGCGGGTTCGCATGTAGCGTGGTAGCAGTGGGGCTCCGGCGGTGCTTTAAAGATCCAGGGCTCCAGCTGCTGCGGGGAGCCCTGGGCCCTTTAAATCTCCGCTGGAGCCCTGCTGCTGCCACCCCAGGGCTGTGGCAGCAGGGCTCGCCTGCGAATTAAAGGGCCTGGGCTCCCCACAGTGACTAGAGCCCGGAGCTCTTTAAATCACCGCTGGAGCCCTGCTGCCCCTACCCTGATATAACGGGGTTTCAGCTATAACATGGGTAGGGATTTTTGGCTCCCCACGACCGCATTATAGCTATAGCGTGGTAGAGGCGTACTTTGGTTGCTAGCCGGTGCCACCACATCTATGCTAGCTAGATTGAACTAGCGCGGATAGGCATACCTGTGATACAGTCACACCTTCACTTGCAGTGTTAAACATACCCTAAATCACTACTGTGATAGCCCACTGCTTCTTGAGGGTGCACTCAGAGAAACAGAACCTGTGGACTACTATTCTTAAATATTTAAGTTGATTATGCTTCTGCATACTATGCATTGTGGACAGATGAAGAAGAAAGATTGCAAAAGGGGAGAGGGAGAGATTCTGAAAGTGAATGCGGAAGGAAAGAGAGTCGTGATGGAGGCAAGTGTTTAATACACACTAGAGATTTAATATTGGGAAGATGTATGAGTGTAGGCAAATGCTTCACATCAGCTTGTCTAATTAAATCTACATCTAGTTCATAGTAATATAAATGTATGTTAAAAAGTTACTTGAAGTCAACAAATAAATACCGTAGGTTTCTAAAATTTGTTAAATTTCCAGTTTATATATTGAATACATATAAAAGATTTAATTGCAAGTATATGAAGATACTACAAATCAAAGTTATACTGGCATTTTCTACTTGGTCTTTAATTGGAAGGTAATTTTTTTAATAAATACCATTAGTTTTATATAAAACATGTAGTTACCAGAATTCATACAGTCTGTCATGATTTCCATAGAAGTGTTTTATGAAATTAAAGAAATGCAAAATTAAAGATTTTAAGATAATGATTCCAGGAGTTGCATTTCAGTACTCTCTGAACTACTTTAATGCACTTGACATTTGCAAAAATAAATACCTTGTCTTTATCTGATTGGTCAGTGAACTTTGAATAATAAGACTTAGCTCTTATATAGCTCCCTGTTTTCAAACCACTCTAAAATATTGAGTAATTAGTCATCATTGAGGGCATAAGAATTTAACAATGGAAGGGCTGCATGAAACTTAGGCCTTTTATACAACTTCTCAGATCCTTGGGCCTGTAAGAAAATGAGACGTCCTCCACCTTTTGGGAAGAATTTTTTCTTGCTCACATTGTATGCACTTAGATGACAAATGTTCCTAATAATTGTGATATTTTCAGAACTCCATTCATTAATTTATATTCTGAAAATTCCTTTCTCTCCACTTTTATCCTAAATATATCTGCCTACATGCCTAGAATTCTTGAGCTCTGGATATAAATATTGCAGACTACAGTTATATATGTGGACAGAGAATGATGACAGACATGAAGAAAGCTGAACCATAATAAAACATTGAAATACTGGTCCAGATCCTAGGATATTGTGTGGCAGCTTTACACTGCACCAGTGGCACATTCTGTCATGAGAAAACCACCCCAGTGTAGAGAGATCTGTCAGTGCTTTAGGGCTGCAATATCTCCTTTCACCACCCCCAACACTAGCATAAAGACATGGTTGGGATAAAGGTGCATGGCTTGTGTTTCCAAATGACCAGCTGATTGCCAGCTGCACTATAGGGCTTTTGGGTCATTGGGAGATGATGTAACTTGGAACAGATGTCAGGTTGCTTAAATTACACTGGGAGCTGCCTTAGGATCAAATGAGCAGAGCACACTGTCTCTTGAGTGCTCACTTTCTTGCACTGCACTGTGAGCTCTTTGGTTGTTTCTTTCCTCATCATTAGGAATTGTGAATGTTTGATGTAGTAATTGCTTGTGTTGGGAGAGATTAGATTGGTAAATGGGTTTTGCAGGAGGGCTGTTAAGAGCGGGGGGAGTAATGGTTAGGGTTATTGAACAGGGTCTATTTAGTGGTACCAGTGCTATTTAGTGTTTGCTTCTGACTGGAATTTCTACATGCAATGTTTCCAACCTCTTTCTGGATAGGAGAGCTTATTTAGAGATCCAGGTCTGACTGGCATATCAGTTTTCCCATGAATAGAAGCCACTAAAGGCCTTAGCTTAAAAATGTGTTGGAATTCATCATGACTTTGGCCGTTTTTGAAAATATGTTCTAGTTTTTCAAATGTAACACATTTTGGAATAAAAGCCAGCAAGTTTCTGACAACAGAATATAGGGCTGGTCTACACTTGACAATTATTTCAGGTTAACTCAGGTATTTTTCAGAATCAATTGCCTTATGTCCAGATAAACTTTTCCTCAGAAATTTTCTGGCATTACATTCAACATTCATTAATCTACTATGGAAGTGAATTTACTCAAATTCAGAAGAAGTTATTCTGCAATAGTGTAGGTGTGGATTCAGATGAGCTATTCCCCTTCTAGCAGTACTCTGACTGCTGTCCTTTACTGCATTGTTGCATACCTGCATAAGCCTGTGTCTAGTATCAGGCGATAGCCGCGTTAGTCTGTATCCACAAAAACAACGAGTCTGGTGGCACCTTAAAGACGAACAGATTTATTTGGGCATAAGCTTTCATGGGTAAAAAAACCTCTTCTTCAGATGCATGGAGTGAAAGTTACAGATGCAGGCATTATATAATGACACATGAAGAGAAGGGAATACCTCACAAGTGGAGAACCAGTGTTGACAGGGTCAATTCGATGTTTGTCTGTGTGCCTTCTGTTGCAGTCATCTTGACCTAATGTTGCTTTGCTACTTATATTCTCGTGCCCAGCCCTTTGTGATTGCAGCTCCTGGAGAGTTCATGCACCCAGAGTTGCATACTGGTTATACAGCAGCTGTATTCAGCAGCTGTGCTCTGTACTTCCCAGTTGTTCCCTTTCTGAGGTCCTGGACTTCCTTTCCCTCTGGGGAGAGGAAACAGTCCAGTCGCATCATAGCACCAGATACCAGAATGCCAGAATATCAAACCAAATGAAGGACGGGGCACTCTAGGGCCCTGGTCTAGTGCCACAACAAAAGAAAGATGCTCCATCAGGGTTACAAAAACAGAGGATAATGACGACTGCTTGGGGGAGACTTACATGGTCCTGAGCCTGCTGTAAGGAGCTGGACTGGATTTTTGCAAGGGAGGCCATCATCAAACCCTGACACATTCTGGACAGCACTGAAGTCACCCTAGAGGATGCTGATTAGAACCCAAGCAGATTGGCTATCCATGGTAGGATTAATTTGATCCACAAAACCCTGAGGCTGAGACCGTGCTGGTGTGACCCCTACCCTCATCCCAGGAGGAGAATCATTCTGATGGTGCTGGGGATGGGACCTCTTCCAGTAAATGTTAGGTGCTATATTACAATGGAGTTGTCTTGAGGGATTGAAATAACTGTGCTGGGTACTGTCAAGGCACTGCCATATTGGGCAGATGTGAACTAGGAGCCTCTCCTTTGCATGCACTTTTGGTTTAAGTTGGCACTGGATTTAAATTTGTACTGTTATGTTCAATAACATTTATTATTCAGAACTTTTGGTTCGTTTATTTACAGCTGGGTTGAAAATTGTCATAGTCATTGCACAAAATCCTTGCACCAAAGTATACATATTTTTCTCCATTACTCTTTAGCCTCATAGGAGGAGTACAAGTCATTCCTGACCCAGTGTCCCTGACCAGTTGTGATATTTAGCAGAGGTAGCCTGTCTGGTTGTTCATAATATTCTGAAAGTCTCTCCATCTCTGTCACCCTCCCATCAATGAGGCTGTATCTCCTGCTCTCACAGATCTGGTGCAAAATGCAGCAAGCACATTTTAACATAAGGCAGATGTTACTCAGCAGCTTCCAGCCTTTGTCATGAGGCACCTCCACCTTCCCTTCAGTCTTCCAAATGCACACTTCACTGTCTTTCTGCAGCTAATAAAGATATAGTCAAACAGGTCCTTTCTTCAGTCCAAGTAAAAGACTTCATAAGTTAGGGAAATAGGCAAGCTAGGTTTTTCAGAGTGACAGTAGGAATCACAACATCGTTAATATATATGGTGGTCCTGGCAGCAAAAGTTTAATTTCTCATTGCAGAAAATAGGCCAGAATTTCTAAAGATCCATGGACCATTCCAGGCCATCCCACATTAATATTGGTGAACCTTCCTAAGTGATCAACCAGGCCTTGCAGCACCGTGGAGAAATATCCCTTTCTATTTATGAACTCCGAGAGTTGCTTTGGGGACTAAGAATAGGCATGTGGGCACCATTAGTGCCCCCAATACAATTTCGTAACTACAGCATGCAAAATCTATCAGCAACCTTCTGTGCTCTGGCATCAGCACCTACTTGATAGCAATGCCTGCTTCCATGACAGCCCCAAAAGTTGATCTACTGAAACCAAACTGGTTAGCTACAAACTAGTAGCAATTGGGATGGTTATTTTCTAGATAACAATGGCCACATACTTCTCCACGCTTGGGAAGTGCTCATATAGGTATTCTGCCTCTCCAGCTCTGGGATAAGCCAACAAAAATGTATAGGAATGTAGTCTGTCATCCTGAAGTTGTGCCACCTCTGCTGGTCATCTCAGGTCTGCATCACTATGCTGTCCCACCAGTCATTGCTAGTTGGCCTAGCTCAGAAGTGGCTATTCCAAGTGAAACTGCTCCAGGAAAAGTTCATGGACAAGTAACTGCTCAACTGCACAAAACAATAGTTTTGTGACCACTTTCAAGATTTGTTCCCTCATGCCCTACCTGGTGACAACACAGTTTGAAGAGTTATATCTTTGTCAAAGTGCCATCCAAAAAGGAGAAAATATGCACTTCTGATGACTAAAGGGAAGCAATACTCACTATTCGCATGCTCACAAAAAGGTGAAAGGTCAGAATCTGGGGGGGAGGGGGAACATACAGGTAATCATAGCAGGGGCAAAGGAAACAAAAAGTAACGTAGAAGGAAACCCAAATCAACATCTTAAGATGTCTGTATACAAATGCAAGAAGTAAGAGAAATAAAACAGGAAGAACTAGAAATTGTAGTGAATAATCACAATTACAACATAACTGCCATCACAGAGACTTGGTGAGATAATTCACTACTAGAATTGTGGTATAGATGGGTACAGCTTGTTCAGGAAGGACAGGAAGGGAAAAAAAGGGAGGAGGTGTTGCCTTTTATATCAAAGATACATATACTTGAACTGAGGTTGAGACAAAAGTGGGAGGCAGATCTGTAGAAAATCTCTGGGTAAGGATAAAAGGGGTACAGAACAAGGGTGATGTCATGGTGGGGGTTCTACTGCAGACCACCAAACCAAGAAGAAGAGGTGGATGAAGATTTTTAAAAACTAACAAAATCATCCAAAGCACAGGACTTGGTGATGATGAGGGACTTAACAGCAATCAAAATCCAGGAGTGCCCTCAAACATGGTGTTAACCACTGAGGTTTCACATCAGTTACTTTATATTTGATATTTTTAATTTTAAAACAAGACCAGCAAATGGAGAATCGTTCTTAACCTCATATGTTTTTAAAAAAATATAATAAGATGCAGGATGGAGTCTCTGGATTTTTAGACAGCTTCCAGAAACAGAGTATTTAATGTCTTAGATCTGGGGGATGCTTAGCTGTACTTCACAATCAAGAAATCATACCAAAATGTGTTTGAGGTGCTATTAGTAGAACAGACACTTTAATTTGTGAACAAGTTCTTTTGAATTATCTACCACTACACCTTTTTGTGAGCATGCGAATAGTGAGTATTGCTTCCCTTTAGTCATCAGAAGTGCATATTTTCTCCTTTTTGGATGGCACTTTGACAAAGATATAATTCTTCAAACTGTGTTGTCACCAGGTAGGTCATGAGGGAACAAATCTTGAAAGTGGTCACAAAACTATGACAACTAATCACTCAAGTGTCACAGTTTTGTGATGAATTTCAAGATCCATTTCTTCATACACTGTTGGGTGATTGATTTCAGTGCTACCCTCAGATATTTAATCTAAGAAAAATGTTCCATAACATTGAGTTAATCACGAATATTAGATTCAAAAGACCTTAATTGATTCAAGAGATGATGAAGATATTGGGTAGATGGTACCTTTTTTATAGGTGTGACGGGCCAAATGCCTCTTCAGTTTCTTGAAAACGTTTAATCAGATACGTGATTTTTTCAAATAGGTCATGCAAGTTCACCTTAGAAGCCAGGGCCAAGAGTTTAACTAAAATCCAGCAGAAATCACGGAAAGAAAAAACAGACCTCTTTAATCTCTTATCTATGCAAATCTCTCTTAGCCTATTATGTGTGGAATGGTCTTTCAGAATCTGTTGTTCAAGCCTCCATCTTGCCTCATTCAAATTACGCCTACAGATTTGCTTCTACAGAAAGTGTGCACACACACACACTCATGTACGTATGTTTGTTTTTTCACTAGACAAAAGGACTATCAAGACATATGAAAACCCAACATCATCATTGTGTATCTGAAATCCATGTCTTTCCTTACTGCTCCCCTTCCTGGTACATGTTATGTTCTTGTTTGTTTCAAATCCATCCATTAGTTTATAAACATTATGGGACAGGACCTATTCTTTGTGTTTTCTATGACATGTCTAGCACACTTGAGGGTGATATAAAATAGTGGGTTTTTTTGTTTTGTTTTGTCATGGATTAGAAAACAAACCACAGATAAATATTCAGTTAATATATTAAAATGATTTATGCAAAGTTGGTTCAGGAACATCTGTATGCATTGTCTCATTTGCTCTTTTGGCTGAAGTTGAAATGCAAACATAAATAAAGTGTGTGTACAATATATACATTAGTATAGGTGGTAATGTTATGATTTCCTTTAATAGCCCTTTGGCTATGTTTTTGGAGTATACTTTTATCTATATATCTTCAAACAGCTAAAATGATAGGAGCTATAAAAGCATATTTGCCTTTTAGGCAGGAAAAACTAATGGCGAGGATTTTTAGACATTTGTGTGAACTGATTCTATTTCTATTTTCTCATGTTATTGTTTGTATATGGTTGGTGGGTTATTGTTTCCAGCAGCACCTAGAAGAAGCTAGTATAGTGCAAACATAAAAGCAGGTATTTTCCCTTCCCCCACCAAAGAACTTAAAATTTAAAACACAAAATGATGCCTCCTCTCCACCACTCCCCACTCCAATATTTATGCGTTGGGATAAATACAAACAGATGAAAAGTGAATTGAACAACCTCTGCTGCTGCAATGAATGCGCTATAGAAGTCACAGAACCCAGCAAGCCACCACACTGTAGATGTCCAATAATTTTTAGTTGATGAAAGTATAACGATAATTTTTGCACTGATATCTAAGGCCCTGTCAAACACCTCATTTAACAGAATAATTAGGAGAATATTTACCAATTTGGATATTCAAATCTTGGAACCTTGCTAAGGATAGAATGGATTGACTGGGAGCTGTGCTACAAACAGGAGTCATTGGAATGTTTCTAATATAATAAGCACTGTTGACATTAAGTGTTTCTAAGTATACTTCAAAGTTAACAGCTCATTTAGATGAATGAATGAAATTAATTCCTGATACTTATTGTTTTAGTTTTCCCAGCAGCTAACAATTCATACATAATTCACATTCTGAAATGGATCTGAAAGCTTTGAATACTAGCAGGCTTTTTAAAATGAATTACTAGATTCTAGAGTTCTTTGGGAAAGACTGTGAATCTTAAGTAATACAAAGGTAAGGAAAATCTGTTCTATGTAAACATAATACTACCTAAGAAAAGTGAATAAACAATCACTACTGCCTAACACTTCATGCAATGTTATCACAAATGTAAGGTATTGTCCTCCAGGCCATAAACTGGAATGTTTTGAGTATCAGTGCTGACTAATATGAAGGCATGAGTGAATGAAATCCTGAAATGTGACATTGTCTCTAATTCAAGGTCCATGATATAGGTTCATAGTGAAGGAGAATAAAGAGAAAATGAGGTTTATGCTAGAGAGAGGTTGCTAGCAATTCATCTGGTTTGAGGTTTTAAAAATGTTTGTTCTTAAATTTGTGGCACAGATAATTTTCCATGTGTATGAAGAAACTGTTCTTTCAAGTGTTATCAGATTTTCTTCATAGCATTCAAAGACATTTTGAAAACTGGAAACTTTTTAGTTTTGTTGCATGTGGAATGGGAGTATGTGTTGGTGCATTGTTGCTGTTTTTTTATGATGGATTAATACAAATGATAAAACTTTACCTTTTTCATTGTTGTATAATCATTAATTCTTATAACAACCTTCTGAAATACATTAGTGTTATCTTCATTTATGGAGAAACTGAGGTACAGAGAGTGACTTGTATGATGTCATGCAACAGTTCAGTGGAAGAACTTGCATCCCTGCTTTTTGAACACTTATTCTGTTCCCTGGAGTTTTTCTTTTAAGATTCTTATGGAGTTATTGATGAACGTGTATAATTCCAATGAAATTTAATCCCTTTTCATGTATACTTTTTTGTTCCCCTTTGTCCAGTCTAGGTTATCCTTTACCTACTTCTGCTGTCAGCTCTCCAGAATAGAAACAGAGTGAAATTTACAGGAATGTGGTCATTTTGAGTGCTGCTAGCGTTTCTGGCCAGTGGTCAAGCTATCTACATTCTTGTAGAGTGCAGTGTTGTAGCCATGTCAGTCCTAGGGTGTTGGAGATACAAGGTATGTATCTTTCCTTGGACCAACTTCTGTTTGAGAGAGAGAAGCTTTTGAACTTACACAGAGCTCTTCAGGTCTGAGAAATGTTCTCCAAGAGTCACAGCTAAATATAAAGCGGAGCAGATGTTTTAGGATAAGTAGTTAACATGTATTTCAAGGGACCATTCAACGGAAGTGGCCCATTAACACCCTTAGAGTCACTGGGAGGGGGGAAGGGAAGGGAAGGAAGGTGTGCGAAAAAGCTGCTCTGTGTGTGTTATTGGGTTATAGATTGTTGTAATAAACTCTAAATCCAGTGTTCAGGTTGTGATTTTTAGTGTTTGGCAAAGTTATGAATGTAGCCTCCCAGGCTCATCATCTGAAAGTATTGTGCAGGTTTCCTTTGAGGAGGCGGACTGATAGGTCAGATATAGAGTCATTGCTTTGTGGAAAGTACAGGAGTACTTGTGGCACCAAGTACTCCTGTTCTTTTTGCGGATACAAACTAACACGGCTGCTACTCTGAAACCTGTCTTTGTGAAAAGTGCTCATCCGCAGGTGATACAGTTTTTGTCTTTTATCATTTTCCTTTGTGAGTTCATTCAAGAGCATAATGATGGTCTGGTTTCACCCACGTAGTTGTTGTTGGGGCATTGAGTGCACTGGATGAGGTGTCACCTTATGTTGTGATAGGCATGTGTTGGATGCATGGATCTTGGAAAGTGTTGCATGGGGTGTTGATCATAGTAGCAGTGGACATATGTCTGCAGGTTTTGCATCTGTTCTGGCAGGGTCTGGTGCCGTTTGAGTTGGTGTGTCCCGGTCTGTGGGGAGCTTGCTTCTGATAGTGAGCTTGGATAGGTTGGGGGGTTGTTTGAAGACTGGAAGAGGGAGGTTCAGGAAAGTTTTCTTTCAGGTTGGAGTCCCCATTGAGTATGGGTTCTAGTTGTTTGATTCCCTGTATGGGTTCCACTGTGGAGTGGTAGGTGACAACTATGGTGTGCGCTAGGAGGGGGGGGGGGTTATTTCTATATTGAAGCAGATTCTCTTTGGACATTTGGGTGGCCCATTCCATGATGCAATCTACTTCTCTGGTGGAGCATCCTTGTTTGGTGAAGGAAGTTTTGAGTGTGTTAAGGTGTATATCATGGATGTTCTCCCTGGAGCATACTTGGTGGTATCTGAATGTCTGGCTGTAGATAACAGATTTCTTAATGTGTATTTGGGGTGGTTATTGGATCTATGAATAATACGGTGATGATGCATAGGTTTCTTATATATAGTTATCTGTTGGGTTCCATTGTTGAAGCTGATTCTGGTGTCCAGGAAGTTGATGGTAGGGTAGGAGTGTTCCAGAGAGAGTTTTTAATGTATGTGTGGTGGTTGCTGAAGTTGCAGTGGAAATATATGAGGGAGTTTAAGTCCTCTGTCAAGACGATGAAAATATCATTGATGTATCTCATGTATATCATGGGTTTTGTGGTGCATTCTTATAAATGGCAATGTTTTGCTAGTTGGGAACACTATCAGAAGTAGCAGAGGCAGACTAAATTCTCTGCTGCTGTTGTGATGGACCGAAGAAAACTAGAGACAGAAAATGTTTAAAGCCTTCACTGTATTTTCCATCTTTGCATACATCCGGTCATCCTCGATATACACCATGCCTGCTTATATCTTTCAAGCTTTTGTAGCTGAGTCTCAGTCTCTCTCTCTCTCTCTCTCTCTAAAGTCAATAGGTCTCAGGAGTTAAAATCGAGCACATTGCTTTGAAAATGTCTCCCTTCTTAATATAGTTAAGATTTATTTAATTAATATGGATTTCCACTGAATGCTTTTATTTATTTTTGAGCTTGAAATAGGAAGTGTGTGACTGATAATAGATATCAAATATATTTACAAGCATTCCATATCTTATCCATAGGGTAGCATGGAATAAGTCTGAACTGACATTTGCTTCTGTCAAAAAGGCATTAAAAATATATGTTGCTCTTTAAGATGAAGCACAAAATGAGGTGTATTTTTTTCACTACTGACATAAAAGTGAGTGCTAGGGTTGTATCAAAATCTTAACCCTTATCTATTAGTAATGTACAGTAAATAAATCAGTGCTTTTGGGTCTCTGAGAGGTTAGTCCTTTTCCTTTTAGGTTGTATTTCTTAAATAGCAAGTATTCCTAGCATAGTGATCTTTTTACTAATAAAATTTCTTGAATAAAACAGGAAGTTCAAAATGAAGTTTTAGAAGTTCAATTTGCAAATTGCTTGTAAAAAATTCATTTTCACCTGCAGTTGGGTATACTGTACATACTGTACATACAGTACTGTAATTTCAGACCAAAGTGAGTTAAATATATATTTTTAATAAACATAGCACAAATATATTTTATTTAAAATTATTTTGTCTCGTGCTGGTGCTTTGAAAGAGTGTGCAGGCTATTAATCTGTAATATGGACTAATGTGTTTTACTTTAAAACAAACAAAACCTATTGTGGCTTATAAAGTAATTATAGTTTATGTGCAGTTCTTCTCTTATGTAAGGATTTTTCAGGCCTTTTATGAATGTTCAGGTTAGCATAGTGAATGTTTAAAAAAATCTAAATAGAAAATTTACCGTTTTCCATGAGTAAAGTCAGTTAAAATGCTTCATTTAGTAAAACAACAATATTGAACTTTTACAGTCATAACGCTTTGTTTTGTTTAGTGTATTAAATAGGACATCTGGTTTTGTGGTAAAAAATAACAAATGATGTTCAGCAATGAGAATAGTAGAAGTTTAAAGTTTTCAAATGTGACTGTTGTAATAAGAAATGATGAAAAATTATTTTTGTAATGTGGCTATTTCAGCATAAGCTTCCACACTGAAGATTAACAATTTTTCCTGGTTTATACTTGAGGTATTTGCAGAAAAATCATTTTACTTGCTATTAATATAAAGCTGTTTCGTGACTCTACATTTGCACTGATATGTAGTTCAAGAGATGTTATCTTCAGCTTGGATGTCCAGCAATCAAGTATATGGTTAAACGGTTATAGATTGTTAGCAGGAAGTCTGTGTGTGTGTGTGTACTAAACACATTTTTGTCTAAACAAAAATGAAAGTAGAACACATTGAATACAAGCTTCGTGGCCAGGACATAGTGTCAGAATCCATCTTCTGTTGTATTCCATCTGAGTTCATAGAATCATAGAATATCAGGATTGGAAGGGACCTCAGGAGGTCATCTAGTCCAACCCCCTGCTCAAAGCAGGACCAATTCCCAACTAAATCATCCCAGCCAGGGCTTTGTCAAGCCTGACCTTAAATCCTCTAAGGAAGGAGATTCCACCACCTCCTAGGTAACCCATTCCAGTGCTTCACCACCCTCCCAGTGAAAAAGTTTATCCTAATATCCAACCTAAACCTCTCCCTCTGCAACTTGAGACCATTACTCCTTGTTCTGTCATCTGGTACCACTGAGAACTGTCTAGATTCACCCTCTTTGGAACCCCCTTTCAGGTAGTTGAAAGCAGCTGTCAAATCCCCCCTCATTCTTCTCTTCTGCAGACTAAACAATCCCAGTTCCTTCAGCCTCTCCTCATAAATCAAGTGCTCCAGCCCCCTAATAATTTTTGTTGCCCTCTGCTGGACTCTTTCCAGTTATAATAAAATTGTTGGAATACTTGAATTAAAAATTTCAAACTATTTCAAGAATGTTTTTAAAAAGATTAGCGTGGTAGGAAAAATATTCTCAGAAATGAAAGTAAGTCATAAGCACATATACAATAACAATCTCAAAAGTAAATGACAGAAAAATTAAGAAAATGAAGAAATAGGGTGTTTAAAGTTAGTTACTTCTCACATTGGAAGGCGAGAATATTAACTCTAAGCCTGCTGTTATCTATAGTTTACTATTGTAATGACAACTGACTGGAGCAGGTAATAGTATCTAAAATACTGACAAATAGAAAGTACCTAAATATTTTATGGACTGGATTAATACCGTTTAGTGAAAATGACCTTAATTGCAAAAGTGATAGCTTGATTGAATGTATGGTACATTTTTTTAAATTTATACAATGTTTCTGAATTATGTTCAATCTTTTATTTAACTATAATTAACAAAAATCTTAAAATAATTGTTTTTAAAGTTGACCAATTTGCTCTTAATAAGTTCCTTAGTAGCTAAGTGAAACTGTTTTTTAACATTATAAAACCTGATTTCACTTACTCATAACCTTCTGAATAAACAGCTTTGGGCTGAAATTTCCCATTCATGTTCTCAGATGAAAGGTTTATTATTTTTTTAATGTCTAAAGGAAAATGGTCATGCGATTTTTGAGTTGTGTGAGGAAGAAGAAATACTTTTTCCTCCTCCTATTTAAAATAAGCACACTCAATTTTTTTCCTGGTTATTTTTGTAGCACAGAAGGATGTTGCTGGAATAAATTGTATGAAAAAATTGTAATTTTCTCATTGAAATAGAGAGAGAAATCTGCCAAGCCCCTCACCATATTCACATCAGGGAAGGAGAAAATCCTGGGCCTGTAAAAACTGCATATCCCATGATTTTGTGATTTCTCTACAATTTTTGCTTAATTCTCCAACGTTCTGCTTTCATTTAAAAAAATATTCTATCTTTCTTAGTTGCTAAGATACCAACATATAACAATGGGAAATAATATCTAATTGCCAAATTGCAGCATCAATGGTGTGAACTCAGCCCTCCCCAATCTACTCACCTCAAAGAACTTCAAATTCTAATTGGAACCATTTGAATGATAACATGTTAAGCACAGGCATTCTCTCCCCCCCTTTTAAAAAAAAATGGAATGAAAAACTAACATGGCATTGAAGTTTACCAGTTAAAATCACAAAATGGCAGGAATTTCAAGTCAAAGGTTCCTTCAGCAACATTAGGTCAACAGTGTTGCACATCCTGTGTTTTATGGCATACATGTTATAGCTTAGATCCCAATCATGCAAAACCCTTACTCATACAGGTAGTGCTTACTCATGTGAGCAGTCTCATTGATCTGCATAAGGCTGCTCATGTACACATTTATCCAGAGGAACAACATATGGTACATACGGAATGTAAGGTTTTATATTTCCTTTGTTTTTGAAATGTATTTTGAAGTTGCATTAATGGTAATTTGCACTTGATATGGCACTTATTAAAACAGCGAATTATTACTAGTATTATATCAATAATTTTTCTGTTAAACTATTCATTTTCTGTAATAAACCTAGTGCTAATGGTAATTGTTCCTTTTCCATCTTTAAATGTGACCAACAAAGGAAAATTAGATTGGGTTTGTCTCCCTTTTTTCTATTGTGCTTTTTTATGTATGATATATAAAGACCTGGAAGTTGGTTTTGGTTCTTTATTTTATTTTTTTATTTTTTATTTCTTGTTTTACCTTAGAAATAGGAATATTATTTCCTATTTGGGAATGGGATGGTGGGGTGTGGTCTGTTTAGAGGACTAAAGAACTGTAAACTTTCCAAGCTTAATTGAATTGGTGGGTGTTGAACTGTTAACAAAAAAATATTTTCACCAAAGGGCTTGTCATACATTTGAGTTATGTGGGTGTTAACAAATATGAAAACAAACAAAAAAAAGTCAGGATTTTAAACAGAGGCTAGAAAATTGCACCACTTTTAAGTAAAAAAATCAATCTGGTTAAACTGGTGCAAACCCCTAATGTAGACACACTTAAATCAGGGTATCTCACTTTAGACTGTCAGTCAAGAACCAATGCAAGTTAAACTAATGTAAGCAAATGTGTAGGTGTGTCAGGAGTTTGTTGATTTAACTAGATCCATGTTTAAATGACTTAAGCTAAACTGATGTATTTTTCTAGTGTAATTTCTTGTTCAGATATCACTTCCTAAATACTTGCTATGTCATAATCTTCCTAGTGTAGTTCTCAAATCATCCATAGTGTGTGCCAGGGAGAACAAAGTAAACAAAGTCTGAATTCCTAATGGAGAAAAAATTATCAGGAACTCCCACTCTTTTTAGGGGAATCTTTTAAGCTTTCTTTGTTCATCATAAAAGACAGTAGAAAGGGCACCACACCGTCTCCCTCCCCTACCTTTTTCTGTAGTAAGGTATATGCAGATTTTTCAAGAATACTGTATAATTTTGAGTGACATTTCCTTAAAATTAGAAATTGTATATATTCTGTTTAGCACAATCAGTGAAATTGAGAGGTGAATGATCCATCCTGCTGTCTTTTGAAGTCCATGGCAGAACTCTTGTTGAATTCAACAAGAGCACGACTGGTGCCTAAAACAGCTGTTTTAATGCATGCCCTTGGACATTTTACTTTTGATTTATTCATTTAAAAAAATGAATATTGTCCTTTTGAGAGCTATCTACTGTTCATATTGATGTGTTTGGGTTGGTAAATCTGAGAGTTTGTACACTTTCTGAGAGTAAAGTATTGTAAAAGTCAAGTTTTATTCTTTCTTATAGCATCTATGGTGTGCTAGACATGTAGTGTGCAAAATTTATTTTCTGTGGGAAGCCAGATATACAAATAACTTGTGTGTAACCTTGTTAAAATATTTTCTCTTAATAAATTATATTTTACAAATTTAGCTTTGCTATCTATATTCAAGTGCATATAGTGTAGCAGTTTCTAATTAAAATTGTTTTCACTTTTCATTTTAGGAAAGAACTCAGAGAATTGAATATAGAGCTATTATACTTGATTGATTATCATAATTGTATTAATAGGAGTATTGTATTGTGGTTCTCTTACTAGAGTTATATAATCTCTCTCCTTTTCTTTTATAATATCAAATGTAACAGGTAATTAGTCAATTAGAAATAATATAGAATGTGCAGTATAATGTTGTATGACTATTGGACAGTTTTTTATTAGAGACAGTTTTCTGCTTTATCCTTTCCTCCTCTCCACGAGCCATGTGTTAAGATAAATTGGTAGACAAATACTTAATTTAGTCTGTCCAATTAAAATATTTACGTATAAATATTTGTATCCACGTCGGTCTCCTGTTTTCTTCCGTGATTCAAGCCATTAGCCAGTATTTGTGACACAACAATCTTCTTCAAATATTGCATAATGTGAAAATTTTGTGTGTTTTGTAATTTTTGTGTGTGCAAAATCTTAATGTTATAACTGTGTAATTTTTTGCATTTGCCACACTTGGTTTTTAAAGGAAGCCTATGGGAATAGTTGCACAGTGATATTAATGCACAGAGTTTATTTCAATATTAACAAATATGCATGGGTTCACACATTCAACATACTGCATGTATATGAATGTATAATCACTAGATGCATTATTTCAGTGCTTTGCTCTCCAAATATGTACAAGCTTCTGATGCATACTGAGGCTGATAAGCACAGTAGAGATTCTAAACAGACAATGCATGTTGGTTTTCATTTGTTTCATAATTTTAAACACAGTTTTTTTCAAACTTGAAAAAGCTTGAGAACTTTATACAATTAGAAGTTGAAATTCAGACAAATGTGTTTGAGTACAAAAATTTCTTTAATAATTAAGGTATGATTTTTTTTTCATTACCTGATTACTGGCTAGTGGCTGGATTGAAGTTTGTCAAACTTCCCCCACAAAGAGAATACAGCCTTTGAACTCAGAACATGTATGAAAAAATTTGGCACAGAGGGCCATTTTCCCGGAAATGTATATGTGCTTGAAAACAGGGCCTTAGAATTTGTTTTTTTTCCCCCAATACTGTGGGCTAAATTGCCTCCTCCTTGTGAAAAGACATAGTAGTGGGTTATTTGGGAAAATCCGCCTCTGAAGATTGCTTCATGGCAATTCTTTCAAATTACCCCAGTGGAAATGGGGGAAAGCAAAGTTTTCTCTCAGGGTAAAGTGGTGCAGAGACCTCTTTCAGACCTGGCAGATCCCATTAATGCCACATTACTAGGGGTTCCTTGATCACACATGATTATATGGAAGGTATATTATCTTTTCTGGATAAAATCTACAAGGTTAGATGTGGGGCCATTTGCGTCCTCACCCACCCAGTCTTTATCCTGTTACCTACCCAGAGTAGACCCAGAGAGAGCAGGGCAGAGGATGTGGGTGAGCTCTTAATATCATCTGTGTTGTAAATCTTACACTGTGGACAGGCAGGATGTGCATGTAGAAGAACTCAGGTTATCTACTTCTTATTCTATTTTCTGAAAAACAACTAGGGAAGTTTCGGATATCCGCGTCTTGCTGATATTTTTTGTTAATCTCACACATTAGAAATGGGAAATTACTATTAAATCCTCTAGTCCTTAAGACTTACGTTTTGATGGTGCCCATCACCATCTAAGTGCTCCCTGTACAGCACTGGTACCCTACAGCATGTTTCTATTTTTTTGTTCAGCGTAGTTTTAATTGTCTGAGACAATGAAATTTACGTCACTTTATCTGTGGAATAATTTCACTGATAATCTAATACGTCAGTGTCTATTTTTTTGCTGATATTCAGCCAAATATTTTTCATCCATAATTCCTAATTATATCAATTTGTAGCAACCTAAATAATTCCACTCCTTTATGTTTACACTCTTCCCGCTTTATACACTTCATATAATTGCAAATGATTATTATGGCTAAGATTTTTAACAAATGAGCATCCAAAGGTACGCTCTTAAATAAGATTTCAAAAGTACTGCGCACTTAGCAGTACCACACAGTTGGTCTGTGGCTTTTCACTTCTGTCTCTCATTTTGTGTATATATTTACTTATATATGCATACAGATTAGGAGAGTCTGTGTAGATCCCTCAACATAGCAGCCAAATTACAACAATGGGTTCTTTTGAGTCTGAAAATTATTCCCTCCATCCCAGGCTTGTGGCCTAAAATATAAAAATTACATAAAATAAGACTGTCCTGGCATATAAATACCGTAACATGAATGTTTTTCTTAAATCTGGACATACACTATGGATTGCTTGCAAGTTTGGAATTAGATTTATGCTTTTAGTGATGTCACACAATGATATGTTCTCAAGTGAATAGCGAAGTGCTGGGTAATTTTTTTTGTGGGGAGGAGATTTATTTTTTTTAAAAACAATTTTTTCCTGTCCTGTCCAAACAATTTGATTAGTGTGAATATTTGACACACAGGTCTATACTTAACTCAGTTTTCTTTTTTGGTTTACAGTTAACCTTTAAATAAGTTGCATTAGCCCTTAATCAGAGTAGCTTAATTGAGATATATGAAAGCATAGCTAATAGGATAATATTTTTGAATGGGATTCTGTGATTGAATTAAGAGATGTTTAAAGGTAAGACAATACTTTTAAAGTAATATTAGCCTATAAATATAACGTACAGATAAATACATTTTAAAACAAAGTACGGTATTTGAAAATCTGTTGTTCCTTTCTGTACTTGCCAAGACATGAGTTTAGGTTTCTATTATAGATGACAAATCAAACCTCAAAATAAGGAAAACAAGGGATTCTGCTCCTTGCTGTTGAGAAATTTACCAAACATTTAGATGAGAAAAATAGAAACTGAACTTGGGGTGGGTGTGTGTGTGTGGGTGTGTGTGTGCGCACACGCTCCAGTTTTTCCAGCTCCCATGGCTTCATTCAGAGTCTTGTGGTTGGTGCTTTTCTTAAAGTCCCAAATGCTGGAGTCATGTGACAGTGTTAGAATCTCAGCTTTTTTAAAAAAGTAAGCTTCTACCTCTTATGGTTGGAAAGTGAAACCTACAACCATGAACTGAGTGTACTGTAAGGACTAAAAACAAACAAAAACCCTTAGTAAAAGAAACCCAATTTACTATTTTTAACAATCTCATGATTTTTGAATGCTTGGAATTGGCAATACTGAGGAGCAGATAGATAGTTCTCTTAGGCCAGTATTTAAATTGCCTGTTGTTCCCATTCTCCTAAACTTTGTTTGTTGAACTGTTCCTAGATTGTAAGCTCAGACATGACTCACTAAATGAAAAATTATTTTCTTAAGATTACTGAAAATTAATAAGAATGTAGTAGAAAAATCTCTAAACATCAATAAATTGCAACTTAATTTTGTTTCACTTAGTTTTTCTTTGTTTAAGAAATTTCTGTTTTCTGTTCAGATTTACTCTTGACTTTCAGTATACAGTATCCGTATTATTATTGCTGCTGCTTTTTGTATTCTGGAAATGCTAACAATGTGGTTAGTAATTTCCAAACACACAGAGACATAATTACTGGCCTGAAGAATTGATAATTTGTTTTTTAAATAGTGTAACATATGTGCCCCAGCAGGAATTGTATCCCACATATTCTACGTGATTTGAAAACAGGCAATAAAAAAGATTCCATTGACTGTGGGGTAGATGCTTTGGCATAGAGTGCTTGAACTATATTTGTTCTGTTGTTTGATTGCATTTAAACTAAACTGGCAATTGTTCCTCCTACTATGTATTTATTTGTATTGCAGAGATGCCTAAAGGCCCACCAAAGAGGTTCCAAAGGATGTGCATATATTTAGCACCCAAACTTTTCATTTCAGAAAAGTTGGCCTAGATTTTCTTTCAATTTTACAGCTAGAATATCTATATTTGAAGCATCCGACGAAGTGGGTATTCACCCACGAAAGCTCATGCTGCAAAACGTTTGTTAGTCTATAAGGTGCCACAGGATTCTTTGCTGCTTTTACAGATCCAGACTAACACGGCTACCCCTCTGATACTATATTTGAAGCATAACTGACTAGGAAAATCCCAATACTTAACACACACAGCTTGATTGTCCATGTCGTTGCGTTGGCTGGGCTAGTTCAGAGGGGTTCACGTCCATGGATTGGCTCAGGGCTCTCAGGAGGCTCCAGCAGTGCAGTACTTCAAAGTTCTCCACAGCGCCTACTACCATGCTAGGTAGGGGCCGTGAGGTTCTGCAAGGCGTAGTTGATCTTATAATGCTTGCATCAAGCTAAATTCAAGTAAAACTAATCTTTGTTTTGTTGTCGTTGCAATCTAAATTTCAGTGAGCAAAACTAATATTTTTTTTCTTATTTTCTAAGAGTCATTTACTGTACTGTCAGGAGTTGAATATTTTAGAGGAACACTGAAGCTGAACAGCTTTCTCATAAGTTTGTCTTGACAGTAAATGCTGGGATAGCTCAGTGGTTTGAGCATTGGCCTGCTAAACCCAGGGTTGTGAGTTCAATTTTTGAGGGGGCCACTTAGGGATCTGGGGCAAAAATTGGTCCTGCTAGTGAAGGCAGGGGGCTGGACTCGATGACCTTTCAAGGTCCCTTCCAGTTCTAGGAGATTGGTGTATCTCCAATTATCTTTTTTTTTTTTTTTTAAAGATTATATATAGGTTGCTAAAAGTAGATTATGACAAAATGTTATGCAAAAGTAGATTTTCTAAATGATTTTACATAATATAGTTCTTTAAAAATAACAGGTCTCTTATAGGAAGCAATGTCATGAGTAGGTTTTGAGTGACAGAATGGCGTACATTTTAGTGTGAGCAATGTTTGGTTTATATCAAGGCAAATGAAAATTGTAATGTTGAAATAAAAATACATTCTTTAAATGTTCACAGTAAAATATCAGTGAAGTATAAATTGTCTGAGGAAAACATCTTGCAAAGTATAACTATTGATAAAATCTTTAAACCTTAAAAGACACAAAATACATCTTTGTTAAAGTGAAGATATTGTAAGCCTGACAGTATGAAGAAGGCTCGTCTCATAAATAACCTTTCATAAATAATTCCAGGATTTCTGAGTAGATTCTTGAATCATGTTTTTTCTGGAATACTCTGCAAATGACATTAACTGCATTGGGATAGAAATAGTTCACCAATATCCTGTGCTGTTCAAAATCATTACCTTATTTAAGATTTTCATGCTATTTATGGTGTGCTGTGTGTGAGAAATGTGTGTGTTGGATAATTTCACCCCTTTATTTAGAAATTATACTGCTGGTTAGCTTGTCAAAGAGCATTATGAATAGAGAGATAAAAATACTGGTAGTTGGATTGCAGTGTTTTATCCTTGCACATTATTGATCCATAAAGACTTACAATGTATTATTCTAAGATTGCTATTGCTATAGGGGACCAAGGAAAGAATTAAGAAACTGCACGAACAGAAGTTATTTTAATAACTGGCAATTTGGTTTGGGGTACCTGGAGCAGCGAATAATACAATCAATCATATCAGCAAATATTTTTACAAATTTTCCTAGTTTATAACAAATGTTGTACATACCATTGAGGTGATCTGATAGTGTTTCTGAGATACTTTTTTCATATCTTTAAAATACCCGTGTTTTGAATAAACTGCCATGTCCAATTCCTTGGAGTTTCCTCAGCACAGTGAAGCAATGAGATAGGAAATAAGACAGCTGCAAAATGAGACAATCACTTCAAAGTAATAGTTCTAGTATTTATTGTAATAAGCAGTTTTTGTGACAATCAGTACTTAGTACTGAACCTCCTCTCTTCCTAGTCCCTAATAAATGACTTGTGCCCTGGCAAAAAACATTTCCAGTAGAAGCAAAAGCCCTATGCCTGACCAGAACTCTGACAACCTGGGCAGATGTGTTTTCCTTCCTTTTAGTTTTTGCCTACTGTCTTTAATGCTCCTTTTCTCTTGTAATAGAAACTCAATGACAGAGGCAGATATGAGAAACACACTTTATGGACTTAGGAAAGGTTGTGCTGAGGTACATCCTCCAAAAATAATGTGCGTAGGGCATAAATACATCTTTACACAAATATATAAATACAAGATAATACCAGATTTGTGTTGGAGATGGAACAAATCTAATGCCTTCTTAATGTACAGTAAAAGGTACAGTCAGGTCTCTTGACAGTTGATGTCATTGAATCCATGCCACTCTGACAAGAAATGGGGTTTTATTCAGAGTACTAGGTGAAATAATCTATTACAGAGATTCATGTAAGTTTAATTTTGAGAACTAAGGATCCCAAAAGGATTTCTCTTTTAAGGATCCCAAAAGGAAAAAGTTAAGTATTGTGAGGTATGGCAAACTGGGGTGGTTTCATTGAAAACCTCTACACATGTAAAACATTCTTACATTCATTCAGTGGAAGATTCTTCTCTGTTCATTTCAGTGGAAGATTTTGAGAGATATTAAAACTTGGGTATCAAGCATCTAACTATACTTTTTTCTTTTTTTCATTAAGAAGTGTCCTAGGGTAGCCATTTACTAGTACATGTTTATATTCATCAGGCTTCTGGATGTTATTCCTGGCCTGTCTCCTCCACTTCTGTTCATACCTTTAAAGTCAAAGTGTTAATCTTGGCACAAGCATAAATAGCTATAAACTGAACATGAGCAAATTCAGGCTGGAAATTACAAGGTTTCTAACCATCAGAGGGGTGAGGTTCTAGAGTAGCCTTCCAACAGGAGTTGTGCAGGCAAGTAACTTAATTAGTCTTGAGAGAACTGGACAAATTTAAGAGTACAATTGTATGACAGGGTTGCTTGTGATGATAGAAGACCTCACTTCTAGTTTGTCTTATGTTCCTAAGGCTCATACTTCAAGGTTTCAGCCGGCCACCATATTCTGGGAGGTTTTGTTAATCTCCTCTTTCTGGTGTTGGGACATAGGGCGGAGTGGGCCAGGGCTCTAAGGTGGCACGGAGCATTCTCTCAGGTGTTTGGGTGGCTGAGGATCTAACTGATATCTGTATGTGGAAAGCAATTTTCCCCCAGCTGAGATTGGCAGTGACCTGGGTTTTTTGCCTTCCTCTGCAGCATAGGATTTGGGTCACTTGCTAAGATTATCTGGGTATATCTCATTTAACTTATTTCCCTGCCATTGCAGAGGCCTGAGGCGTTGGTGAACCTCATTCCTTCCTATTCTTTTTCAGTGGAACATAATAGTCTAGTCTCCTGTGGGTTGTAATACTTTTTTAGTCTAATTTCTCTTGTTGGGTTTAGTGCATGGGTGCTGGGGGTATTCATGGTCTGTGAGATACAAGGGGTCAGACTAGATGATCTGGTGGACCCTTCTGGCCTTAAACACTGACTCTATGAATCCCTTCTACAGCATAGAGTCCCTAGTAGCTAGATGTGCATTCACCTTCTGAAAAGGAAGAGAGAAGAGAATTTTACTCCCATGGCATGGAATGGCAGTAAATCTGTTTGGCAGCCATGAGACATTAGTACCAACCCTGGCTCCTGTACTTTTGCTCTGTAGTAGAAAATGGCTAGTGAATCAGCACAACCTTTGCTCTGCTCCAATTTTTCCATTACAGCAGAATTAGTGTGCCTGCATAGCTACGAGGCAGGATTTACCTTTAAATACATTGCATGAAATCATGACTCTATTGAAGTGAATGAGAGCTTGGCCATTGACTTCAATGGGGCCATGATTTCACCCATTGCTCTACTTGGAATCCACAGGATGACAAGGAGTCACAGGCTGACAGTGTTGGTAAATAAAATGGACTGACATATGTTTCAACAAAGTACAGAAATAACTTGCATTTTCACATTTACAATGATATATAAGGAAAACTTAACCAAACTCATCTCAATCCTTAATGGAATGTATAAAGAAAGTACTGTAGTACATTACAGAAATTTACATTCTAGAACTGGATTTAACCTGTTCTCCTTTTATCTTTTTTATAAGAAGTTTGAAGTGCAAAAATAAATAAACGTAATGTTCTACTAGTTGAATCGAATTCAAGTTTACTTTCAATTCTTATTTGCATTGGTAAATTAGTCTCCATAAGTTCTTATGCATGAGTTAATATGACAACTTACTTTTTAGATGCGTTTTGAAGAGATTGCTGGTATGCTTGAAAGAGTTTACATATTATTTAAGCAGACACTTGTAACATTGCAAATATTGATATTTTTAATTGTGCAAAGTATTGTATTTAAGTTCTGAATATGTGATTATTGTAATTGGTTGCTACCAGTGCACATTAGCTGTGTAATTCTCACTTTATTTTCATCACAGACAAAAATTAAATCTCTAACAATTCTGTGTCCTCTCATCTTGTTTAGATCTTTTCTAATGCCATCAGATTGCAGTTTTGGCTTGATTTCAGGTTTAGCAGATCGTGCTTTTCCCTGTCATAGATTGAGAGACTGTTATACTTCCATATTTTTATATTTTTGTACATAGTCATAAAAAGGAAGAAATATGAGAAAATACTTATGTAAGGACTTGGATGTATTGTGCTGATATGCAGGAAACTACTTAAGGTTCCTTTATGGAGCACCAAATGCATACTGGATGTATATGAGCACAACTCTAGTGAGACAAATTTATTTATAACACATCTAAGTTTGGCAGGGAGTATTTGCTTACGTGCCCACTGGGAAATACACCAAGTTGCTTAAATGGATCACTCATCATACAATATTTTTTTGCTAGACTGTGCAAGAGCTAGAGCAGAAAGTAATGTGCAGGAACATTAGGAAACATATGAATAATGGGCAGTCTTTCTTTTTCCCAGGATGATATTTTTCTCCATTTCAGGGTAGGCCTGAGGGGCCCATATTTAGGCATATTTACTTGAACCAACAAGACATTTCCTAATCTAGGTCTAGACTCATATATTCAAGTTTTTCCCTGTCTTCTCCCCACAATATTTTTCTCAGTGAACTGGATCAATAATAGGTCTTTCCTACCTTCATGTCAGCTTCAAGGTAATGTAAAGTTTTAAAAAACATGTAGTTTGAGTATATAGAGGTAATCTTTCTCTCACTCTGGTAGACTGTCCAAAGAGCATCAAGTTTGCAGCCTAGGATTCATTATTACCAGCTAACATGGTGTTGAATCTCATGCAGACTAGGTGTTGAGTGAGGTTTTTAATGAAGATAGCCCAGCTGAAAGCAAACAGATTTTCAGACATACCCATTATGTAATCTTTTTAGACTATAGTGCTGGACCCAGTTATAGCTGTTATCCTGACTTTGTGGCCTGATAGTTCCTTACTATATGCAATCAGTTGCCTTTGTGTTAAAATAAAAAGGAATTCAATAGGTTCTATTCTGCTTATGCTCAAATTTGAGCAATTCTCATCTTTTTATTTTTTATTTTATTTTGAAGATTGAGTCACTGGTGCCTATGTTAAAGATCAACCTTTAGTCTTTCTGAAGCTGTTCTTGATGGACTTTTTCAGTAACAGTATTGCTAAGTTTTACGAAACGTACTAGGTCCCAGCTCTTGAGTAATGTGATTATGTGAGAATTTCAGCTTTCATTTATTAAAAAGAAAGTGGAATGCAGTGGGGTGTAGGGAAGCTAAGATCCCAGTGCAAAGAAAAAAGCCTGAAAATGTGAAATGTCAAAATGAAAAAGGCAAATGAAAACTAAAACTTTATTTGTTTTGAACTGGGGCTTAAAAATTACTAATCTCATTACTTTTTGGGACCTAACTCATGATGGTTGAATACTTGTAGTGGGTAATACTGCAGTAGTAATTGTCATGACTAGAATAGGAATTGGCAGTGAACTCCATTAAAGGCAAGGGAGAAGGTCGACCAAGTAGATGGGCATAGCTGGGGACCAAAGACAAAGGAAGGGAGTAATAGAAGCAGACTGCTGTGAAGGGTATTGTATAAAAACCAGAATAGCAGGCCTGGATTAACCAATGTGCACTCAAAGCACTTGTATAATGCCTCATCTCAGGGGAAGGGAGTTCCCTGACCACTGGATAAAAACCAAAATAAAACTGAGTGGCGCTGTGACCCTGTGCACCCGTCACAATGCCACTAACTCATATGCGGCCTGGTTTCCTCTCCATCATGACAGAGGGATGTTTGGGCCAAACTGGGTGGCAAAGGGCTGTGTGACTGGGGGGTGGACCATGGAAGTGAGTGGAACTGCCCTGCCTGGTAGGGGCGCTGAGCTGGGGGGTACCAATGAGTGGCCATGAAGGTCACAGGGATGGTGGGTGAGAGGCTAGGGGCAAGTTGTTGGTGTGCTATGGGGTAGGTGGGAATGTTGCTGGGCTGTGGAGTGCGGAACTGGAGGCAAGTGGAGATGTTGTGGGTTGCGGTCCAGGATGTTGGGGGCTGTAGCCAATGGGGCTGTGGGGAGTGGCATGTGTGTGAGCGCTGCTGGGATATGTGTGATAGTTGTCAGAGGAGGTGGTGGTTGATGGAGGGTTGTTGGGGTTTGTGGTGTGGGGAGAGGTGAATTTTGGGGTCTGTGTGGGATGGGGGTGCCTTAAGGAAGGTGGGAATCCCCCGTTTCCTTGTGCACAGGGCTCCAAAATTCTTGAATCTGGGCCTGCTGAGTAGAATAGAAAAGTACAGAATGAAGGGAGAAGGGGCCAAAGGAAGTGGAAGAGGAGAAAGGAGTTACAGGATGTTAAATAGAACCCAGGATGGAAAGAGCCAAGAGAGGACAGGGATTGCCAGCTTCTTCTCAGACCCTGCTATGTTTGCACAGTGTAGATCATCACATATTTGCTATTCTGCCTATGACTATAGCTGATGGAGAAAATTCTTCTTCTACTGCTACACAGCTGAAGAACTACCAGTATTACCCAATTTAAAACCCAGTATTATTTGAGTGGGCTACTGTTGGTCTAGTGTTTATTCATTGAGAGTTGACCTAATTGATTACTTTAAGAAAAACAGGATCTAGAAGATTTATTGCTTGTGTAAATCAGTAGATACTATTCTATTCATTATATTTACACAGAGTTGGAGCTCAAAAAACAAAACAATATCATTGAAAGGTTAATAGTGTCAATGCTTTAATTTTTTCCATTGATGTAGTGGCTCTTTAAGTGTACATTATGTATCTTAATGGAAAGAAATGTGATTTGTACTGATTTAAATAATGAACATGAATAAAGAAAACAACTTTTCAGATACAGTACTGTGTATGTTGCATGTTGGAGATAACACAGATTCAGCCGATAACTCGGATAAGCAGTAAGACAAATTGGGTTCTGTAGCATGAAGCTGCAGTTAGTGTTACTTAAGTCTTCCAGCTGACAGTCTATAGGAAAAGGTTGATAATTCTACAGAGTTTTTACACCAAATTCTATGGAATATTTTTAAAATTGTGTGCCAGAGACCGACCTCCCCCCCAGTTTAATTTAAAACACACTTGCAAACACAAGTTGTTTACTACATTATTTGTGTGTGACCTATTCAATAGTGCTCAGTAAAATGGGTGGTCTTGCATTTTCACATGTATTTTTTGCATTCTCTCCTTCTGGGAGAAGAATGTGCTCTAATTCACTTATGGTTTTCCTCCCCTACATGAGAGAAGGACGCCACTAGCCAGCTTGTTGCAAAGAATTCCCTCAGATCCAGTCATAGAGCCTGCCCCTCATAGTTGAGGAATAGAAATTGAGAGGGTATGATTTCCTTTTTATTTGTTCATTAATCTCCTTATTAGTCACATCTGGCTGATGCCCAATTCCAAGTAAATATTGCCCACTCACAATGCTGAGCTCTGTGGATAAAATTTACTCTTGTACATTGGGCTGACAAAGAGCTTCTGCACCACATAAGCCCTATAATGGAGATGTGCGGGGAGTTTTTTTTTCCTTCGGTGCATACCATGGAGAGAAGGAGATTGCGAACAGCTCTGAATAGGTTCATAGAAAGTACGGCTAAAACAAATAATAGAAAAATCATAGAATCTCAGGGTTGGAAGGAACCTCAGGAGATCATCTAGTCCACCCCCCTGCTCAAAGCAGGACAAATCCCCAGAGAGGTTTTTTTTGTTTTGTTTTGGTTTTTTTAACACCCCAGTTCCCCAAATGGCCCCCTCAAGGATTGAACTCTCAACCCTGGGTTTAGCAGGCCAGTGCTCAAACCACATTAGCCTGCTAAACCCAGGGTTGTGAGTTCAATCCTTTAGGGGGCCACTTAGGGGTCTAAGGCAAAAATCAGTAGTTGGTCCTGCTAGTGAAGGCAGGGGGCTGGACTTGATAACCTTTCAGGGTCCCTTCCAGTTCTATGAGATAGGAGATGGAGGAGGGCTATGAGAGGCTATGGTATCTATTACTATACTGATCCACCATTCAGTATTTGTGGGTCACAAGACCCACAAATGAAGTTTGTGAATGGATAGTTATTGTCTTTCCCAGTCTGTATGCTGAAATAAGTGGCTGTATTTCAGTTGTGTGGCCTTCTTTACAGTTAAGAGATGTTAAATTAATTTCCATAACCCTGGTTAGTTCCCTGTAAAGTAGCCCCTGTTGTCAGTAGCTACCAGTGTGGTGCTCTGCTCTTGTTTGATAACAGTTGGCTGCGTGCGTGTTCCCTCTGTGTGCTGCCCCAACTCTGCACAGATAGCTGACACAGCAGACCCTGAGAGAACCGCCAAAGACCACAGCTCTAGTAAGGTATGAAGGAACCCAAGCCAAGTTTGTCAAACAAAGCACAGTAATAGTTTCCCGTAGACTCTACAAGACATACTATGAATTTGTGCCCCCTGGCAATGGATCGGCTCAGCCAGTGGCGGGACTTTCCATTGCCCCCTAGGCCAGACAAAGGTGTGCACTCCATGACCTACTTTTATACAGTTACAGGACAGATTACTCATCCCTACTAACATATTGAGGGTACAGCCTCTTGACTCATTAGGGTGCTGTCTCCTCCTTTGATCATATTGTTTCAAACATATCTATCCATCATGCTGTCCTTTTGACCCTGTCTTTAAGATGCACCTGCCTGTTCCTTGTTATCTCTGTGATGTGTTCTGATGTCATCTTGGCACAAGTTCCCCTTATTAGCACTTGTGTGGATGCATCTGCTTCTAGCAGCCCTCTTCTTGCCAACTTCTGTAAGAGGGGCCTGCCTCTGGCTCACAGCCCAGCTTTTTCTTAGCAATGCCAGGAAGTACTTTGGTTCAGGCTTCAGGCCTCAGACTGGGCCTCTGACGTGAGTTTGTTTCAGGGCCTCGTCTTACTACAGCCCCCTTATTAGTTTATTTTTGGAGTTCTGTTTTTCATAGTGTGGCACGTCTTAATATAGAGAGTGCATTGTGAACACCTTCCTTCCCGTTCCCAGTTGCACGGACTGCCTACCCTCCTATGTGAATTTGCCTAATGAAAGCAAAGACATAAATGGAGAATTAATGTCAGGAGGTATATAATCTTTGTTCTCTTTAACCTAAGTGTTTGGTTCATTTCATAAAAATTAATCACACTCTGTTTAATCCCTTACTCTTAACACATTTTTAAATGAGAAATTTTGTTGTAAAATATGCTAAAATGAGTACAAAATAGAGTAGAATATATTTTATACACCACCTAGGTCTGTTCTTATAGAAAAAAGCTATAGCAAAGAGCTTTCACATTATACTTCAGTTATTTTTTTAGATGATGTTTGAGTTAGCACTGATGTTTACACTGCCAGTGTTGCCAGGGCTAATACTTTTTAATTTAATGCTAGAGTATGTTTATAAAAATAACCCTGCATTAATGGCCAGATTGCCAGTCAGATAGATGCTTGGGCATTGTCAGCTTGTGGGATTTTTTTGGTTTTAGCTTTTTTTGAGGCATAAATAACAATTAATTTGTTTGGTTTTGGTTCTGCTTCAGCTGTCCTTTTTGGTTTTGTTGAATTATTTCGGGGATATGTAAGTTTTCTTCCACATGGGGAAAAATCTGGTAAGTGTTTATCACACAAGTGTACCAAGAACCCAGTATATCACAGGTGCTTTCCACATAAATGGTATGAAGAGAATTTTTAGTAAATTCACACTGTTGGTTTGATTGCAACTCATTAATGAGTTGGGTCCGATGTATAAAAATCTCTCAGACATGATATTTGCTGCTATTTGACACAGCACTGGAGTTGAAAAATATGGACTTGCAGTAAAGCCAGTATTAAAACAAAATGAACATATGGTCCTCTTTGAATTTCAGAGCAGATGTTTCAGTTAATTCCAATTGCTTTTAATTTTGCTGCCAATATACAAAACTAGGGTTTTAAAGTATACAAATAAATCGTCTGTGTTGTTTTAAAGGGTACTTAAAATAGAGAAAAAGCATCTTTTTCCGTCTTGGTTTTGTTTTTAAACTTAAGGGTGAGGAGAATAGGTTTAAAGAAACAAGTTGAAATAAAAATGTACTTTATTTAGACAAATTTGGACTATAAATAAGGTGTAAATTTTCAACAGTAAGACTAATTACCCATTACAACAATTTACTCAGGGTTGTAGTGGAATCTCCATCACTAACTCTTTTAAAATCAAGAATGGATGTTTTTCTGAAAGATCTGCTCTGGGGAACTTTGGGGAAGTTCTATGGCCTATGTTATACAGGAGGTCAGACTGGATGATCCTTGGAATCTATGAAGCTATGATTGTGAAATTGGCCAGTCATCACAGCTAGAGGCTATTGGGTGGAAACTGTTATGAGCTGTTAATAATGAGGCATGCACCATAGAGTCGGACTTATGGAAGCTTTCTTCTTGCTTGAAAGAACACATTGACACGTGAGTGTAATGTAATAGAAAGATCCATCTCCAATTCACTTGTTGAATCATATTGCAACATGTCTAAATGTCATCCAAGCCCTAGTTACTAGAGGCTTCACATTCCTAAGTATAAAGCTAAAACCATCCAATGATAAGTGAAGACAAAGAATTATAACAATGAAAGAGATGAGGGGAGAAGAGAAGAGAAGGAGAAAGAACACTGTAAGTGAAATTGCTTAACGTATGACAGGTAATGACAAACAGCAAAGTCCACTTATGGAGTCTAGTATGGCTAGCTCAATGCAAATCTAAATTACAGTATTCAGTAGATGTCTACTTCCTTTAAGGAGATAGTTCTTCACTTAATAACATATTTGTTTTATGTCGGCATTCACCAATTATTGTGGATCCTTGAAAAACCTTAGTTATACAAGTTCTGTTTTATTATTGGTCTCACTTTTATTTTAAGCGTACATTTATATATAGTTAGTAAAGGGATAATACATGATAAATGTTTTAATAGTTAATTGTCAAATTTAGCAGGTCAATATGCTGAGAAACCATCGGCACAACACACTGGTCAAAGCTGTAACATGCTTCTAACATACATTAATATTTATTAATTATTTGCAAACTATTCATAAATATATCTTTGAAATAAAGTGGGATCCTGTTCTCCTTAGGATCTTATACTGTATTCATCACCCAGGTATCTTGATCCAGATTATGCAAAGAATTGTATAGTTCAGCCATGCAACTAGTGGGAATTTTCCTGGCATGATTTCCTGGCATGGTGAACTATTCAAACTAGAGGAAAACAGTTGGGAGGCCAAATGAAAAGCTGCTACAACTACTAAATGAATTGACAGAAGCTGTAGAAAACTTTGACAAACAATTCTAGCATCAAATATTATTGAATTGAAAGGAGTCATTCTTTGTATCGTTTTAACAAATCTGAAAATTTAATGGCAAGCAGATGGTCTCTAAAGTCATTTAGATAAGGTCAGCTTTTCTGTATGTAGAGCTTGATCGAATCGATGTAGGAGAAATAGAAATCAAAATAATTCTAGGAGGATTCAGTGCCAGAAAGAGAACTTCCTCGTGTATGTGTGGTATGAATTTCTTTTTTGCTACCTACAGTAACTGACTCTCACATTTGCCTAAGGTCACACAATGAGATTCTCCTTGCGTTCATAGTCCTTTGTTATAAATTATAAGTGGCCTTTCTACACAAACTGTTGGAAGAAAGAAGAGAAATAAAGAAAGAGTTGAATAATTAAAGCCTATTTCTCTAATTTTGTAGTACCAGTGGAAAAAAGCTAAGATTAGGTTGGAAAGGGTATATAATGGTAACAAACTGTCACATGGGGATCAATGATAGGTACTCTAGCTTAGTACTAATTACAAAGGCAGGGTCTTGAGTGCTGCTAAGTCTGCTGTTGTATCAAGGAGGATTTAAAAATTGGATGTTGCTTTGCACTGGCCACTTAGGTCATTTTGAATGTGTTATTTCTGGGGTTTACATTGAGCCTCACCCAGCTTTTGGAGAAAGGATCACTGAGACATAAAGGCATTTAGGGAGGGTGGAGTAAGTGTGTGTGTGTGTGTGGGGGGGAATAATATTCTTGCTTTCAGTCTGACTGAGCGGATTCTCGGTTCCAGAAATGAAAAATAAAACATTTGGAATTCTCTGGCCTGTGTTATGTAGGGCAGAGGAGCATCATATAAAACATTGCACTTGTTTCCCATTTTTCCAATACTAGTGTCCCCTTTTTGAGACTGATCTTGGCAAATGTCCAATGCACTGCAGTTAGACTTCCCAGGAGAAGAAAATTCTGTGGTGCAGAGTTTGTGGGTATGTTCTAAGTCTCACTCCTTATTTAGACACATACAGCAATCCTGGACTTTGTCAATAAGATCATACACAATAAAATAGAAATTCTTCACCCAGGAATTGGAGGAGACTGCAGAGTAAAATAAATGATTGCCTGTCTTGGATTACTGAAGGCATTTAAAATATCATTTAAATTTTTCCTTACGAATTTAACATGCGATTGGCAGCCCTGGTGACTGATATCTTCTTTGTGCAGCGTAAGTAGAAGACAAATAAAATCGTAATCTTCTCTACATTGCTTGGTCCACGTAGGGTGACCAGATGAGAGGAAGAAAATATCAGGACATATCAGGGGGGGCGTCCACTGGCGGAGCAAAAAAAAAAAAAAAGCCGAGTGCTGTCAGCGGAGAAAGAAGAAAAAAAACCCCAAAACCCAGTGCTGCTGGTGGGGCGAAATATCAGGACAAACACCTAAATATCGGGACGTCTGGTCACCATAGGTCAGCGTAGTTCAACTTCTGTCCTGAAAGGACCATATATAGGGGGAAGATGGGATAGTTCTGTGTCCAGGCCAGCAGGCTGGCATCTTGGTAAAACTGGGACTAAAGATGCCAGCTGTGGTGGTGTCTTCAGTGATAAGAACATCTATCCATTGGGAGATTGACTGAGGGAATTTGACCAAATGAACATGCAGAACCCAATAATTTTTCATGAAAATGTATAAAAGCAGATCAGTGTGTGTAGAAACCAATTAAAAGGTGAAAGATAATACATCTGAGATCTATTTTAAACAGGCAGTCAGATTTGTGTGGAGAACATTTAAGGGACTGTTAGCACAAGGAAGATCAAACTATTCAGTGATTTGAATGGTTTTTGGTGGCTGTAATATTCATAACATGGAACAGAAAGATATGGTGGTGAGCTTGCTATGTCACAAAAGAGAATTTAGCAAATGGGCTTGTTGTTACAGAGTGGATAGCTATTAGGCACAGCTGCTGGTTGGCAATGACTACATTTTCTTAGAATGATTGGTTGATTTTTATTCACTGGCTGATATTTGGGAGTTGTTCCTATCTTACTTTCAAGAGTTAAAGTAAGAGTTTTAGAAAGATGTGGGTGAGCATTCCTGAACCAGTGAACAAAGATTAAATGGTCAAGGCAGCAAAGAATCCTGTGGCACCTTATAGACTAACAGACGTTTTGCAGCATGAGCTTTCGTGGGTGAATACCCACTTCTTCGGATGCAAGCAGTGGAAATTTCCAGGGGCAGGTGTGTATATACAGACTAACACGGCTACCCCTCTGATACTTGATGGCCAAGGCAGTAAACCAAGCAGCAAACTTTTAAAAGCTTGTCCTTAAAAATCATGCCATCTGAGTATGAAAAACAGTTTAATATTTACTGATGGAGTTGAAAAGGAGATAAAGATAATGAAAGCCCAATCATGGAATGGGAAAATATTGATTTAGTTTTTTCACAGCAAACAACAATAGACTTGATAATCCTGATGATAGTTCCATTCCCCCAAGGCAGAGCTAATATCATTGGTAATGAAACTGGTACCTTTCTTGGGATTTAACTGAAATATATTTGGCCTAAAACAGAGTTGTTTGGTAGTTTTATAGTGTTCATCTTGTACTAGTCAGAATGATACTATGATAAATTAACTTTTGTTCAAAAGTTATTTAGAAGAAAATAGCACATGTAAATGCCATGTTTTAAAAACCATATATGAATGACAGCAGAAGATGTAAGAGGAAACAAATTGGGGTACTAAATTTTAGGGATAACTTCTTAGGATTTGGAAATTCTTGTCTTTTTCTTTCTTAAAACTCTCCTGTACTTGTAAAAATAATAATATAAAATTCATCAAAATAAGCAGAACAATGTTTACTCTTTCCCCAACAATTTTAATATATATTAAAGCATGCTGTAGGAAATAAAGTATGTAATAAAGACAGTATAGGTTTCTAAAATCCTTAGTGAATAAACTATATATCTGGTTTGTAAATCTTTGTAGATCATTTTCAGTGCAATTGTGCTATGTATTCTGCAAAAAACATTTAGAGAGTTCTCTGCAATTCTAAACGTTAGCAGGATCTTATATAATTGCACTCTAAGGAAAGATTAAATGCTATGCTTTGGAAGCAGTATTTTTAACAATCTAGAGTAAACAACATCTTGAAATGAATAACATTTTGGCATGAAAGCAATATTTTAATAAGCTAAAGAAAATACTTATTAGTTTTAGAACTTTATTTCAGTTTCACAAGAAATAAGTTAAAACATTTTGATAGTCTTGTTCAATACAAGGGCAGTGAAATAGTGCTTTATTAAATGATGGGGCTTATTAATGTTGAATCAAAGATAATTTTATTGTAATATTGGTATTTCTTTAAGTCATAATTAAAATTCTGAAGATGACTGTACATATGATTTTTTCAAACTTCATATGCTCTTTATTTGCTGAGATTTAGCCTCTGACTAGGTCAGCAGTTAAAGTAGATCAAAATAGGAAGGGAAACTCACCAATTTTGTTGGCTAGCATCACAAATCTCTGATGTGATGTGATGATTTAATGACTGGGTGCATCCAGGCAGAGAGAACAGGACCAAAAGAAGATGCTTGCATCCGAAGAAGTGGGTATTCACCCACGAAAGCTCATGCTGCAAAACATCTGTTAGTCTATAAGGTGCCACAGGATTCTTTGCTGCTTCAAAAGAAGAGAGAGTCCAAAAGGAGGTGGTTTGCATATTCAGGACCTTACCCAGCAAACAAGAGTGAGTGCAGTGGGCATGGCTGGCCACTTGAATTATTGAAGTACTTTTATTACAGTCCTGAAAGTTGGATTATTAGCGAGATCTGTATTGTGCCATGTTCTCTGTATAAAAGTCAGTTTGAAAAGTTATTTCTATCAAATAAACTTGTATTGTTTGTTTAATGTTAGCCTTTAAAGAAAGGGACAGGAAACGCTTTTACCTGACCAAATATTGAATTATAAGATTATATGTATAGCAACTGCATTAGGCTTGTCTTTTACACTATATATGTTCTTTCTCACACTGAAGGACTCCAGTTTCCAGGAAATAATGTAAACTATCTTAAAACTCACATCTGAGAAAAGACAATATTAGTTTACTAGGTTAAGTAAATGTTCTCACAGTTGAACACCGGCATATTTTTATCTTCTGGAAATATTTGTGATTAAACAAATGTGACCTGTGCCACAAACAGTTTGACTATGCTAAGTAGACTTTTTGGGCATGCTATAAGTTTTCTGTTCCATTGAAATAAACCCAGTCAGTAAAATGTACTGAAAATGTAATTGTTCATTGTTGTCTTCTAGGGTATGTCAAAGAAAAGCTCATGGCTGGCCTGTGCCAGCCGACTCAGTCTCGCAGCGCTAAGACTGTGGGGCTGTTTAATTGCTGTGTAGACTTCTGGGCTTGGGCTGGAGCACAGGCTCCAGGACCTTGCAGGGTGGGAGGTCAGGAGAGCTCAGGCTCCAGCTGGAGCCTGGAAGCCTACATAGCAAAGAAACAGCCCTGCTGCCTGAGCCCTGCGAGCTCGAGTCGGTTGGCACGGGCCAGCCACAGGTTTTTCTTTGCTGTGTAGACATTCCGATACTGACTGGACCTTCATGAAAACAAGATGCATCACATGAGACTATCTTAGGGTGCAAAAGTGTTTTATATTTACAATGTATTTTAACAAAACTCTAAGTGACATAGAATTATGGTTATTCAAATGCTTTGATCTTAGCTACAGGAAGCTGAATTGAATCTTGGTAGCTTTTGTTAGAGGCTGGATGTATGTAACAGAAGAAATCCGTTGAATGTTCCTTGCCCTTGGCCAGAAGAAAGACCTGATAAAAACGTAACTAGATTGCAATAATCAGTAGCAAAATTTGAGATGACCCATTGTAACAAATAATGAGGACTGATGAGCCTTTACCTAGTATGTAAATCAATCTGAGACCTGTTACAGAAATACTAATGAAGCAGTACAGAAATTATTTTAGGTATTGTAGCTATAAAATGGCACTATGTCGTCCTTTTTTTAACCATCTCCTATTGAAAATTTTCATCAGAAATTAACATACATTACATATACTGAAAATTACCCTACTGAATACTTGAAACATAGGTGGGATTATGTAGTATTTTGAACTCTTAAAATGTCATTATAAATTCATAAATGGTTCTGAAATAACTTAATCAAAGAAGAGGACGTTGAACAACTGGTACTAGATAGGGATGATTCCTGGAGCAGCTTCACATCACGCAACAAGGTTTCTGGGTTTGAGAAACCAGCGTGGATTGTTGGGAAAGGATTGGTCTGCAGATGTGAGATGACCAGCAGGGATGAGAGAATTTCAGGATGGCAAAGGCAACCTTTTTTGAGATGTGCTGAACTATCCCTGGAGCTGCATTGACAGCGCACCAACACAAAATACCCCATACTCCTGGAGAAAGGTGTCGCCATTGCCATCTGGAAGCTGGTCGTCCCAGAATGCTAGTGGTCCGTAGCCAACTGATTCAGCATGGGGAGATTGAATGTTAGGGCCTTTGCCATGCAAGTGTGTGATGCCATGAAAAAGGTACTTGTAGAGGGGTGGCCATCCGCTACTGCCCTGAAGGGCTTGAAATCAGCCCTGGGAGATGGCTGAGGTGTGAGAGGGCTGCTGCTAGGAAAAGCAGCAAGCCTCGGCTGATTGAGGAACCTGCCACAGATGTGGCCACGCCCCAATCAGGGCCCAGCTGGATCAGGAGCGCACACAGTCTCTCTCTCTCTAGATGTGGAGAGGGATGGTCCTGGCCCTTATAAGAGGGCTGTGGGCCAGAAGACAAAAAGACAATCTCTCTCTAGCTGTTGAGAGGGATGGGCCTGGCTTCTGGGAGCTGAGCAGGGTACCTAAAGTGGAGCAAGGTAGGGAAAGGCCAGAGGAGCTGGGGAGCTCCGGCCTGGAAAAACCCCAGGCTGCAGGCCTTGTTAAAGGTCAAGAAGGGTACTGGGGTTGCAGAGGGGCAGCCCAAGGGTGGGCAGAGGCAGCAGGTCCAACCCTCCTTGCCAATGATGAGTGGCAGTTATACTACAGTCCACTCCAGTGAGCAGGGACTACATGGTGACTGGCAGTAGCCCAAGACTGAGGCGAGTCCCTCCCCGTGACAGTACTGTTGCACTGGGTTATAATGCTCGGTAATGCTCAGACAATTATTGATGACTTTGCACTCATGGAGTACAAACTATAGTGGGGCAATTGATGGGACCCATGTGCCTATTTTCTGCCTCCCTTCTGCCGCCCCTGCTCCCCCAGAGCTCAGAATTTATAAACAGAAAGGTGTATTCTCCATGATGCTCCAAGGCCTGGTTAACCACTGTGGCAGGTTTACAAACATATATGCAGAATGGTCTGGGAGGTTCCACAATGCTAGATCTTTTGGAATTCAGCTCTGTTTACTTTCATGGTTAAAGGACAGCTTACCCACAGGGTCATGAGGGACAGTAAAGGTGTCGAGATTACTCCAGTTATCCTGGGAAACCTGGCTTATCTTTTGCTTCCCTGGTTAATGAAGCCATTCCCAGGCCAATTGGACAGAAGGAAGGAGCTGTTTAACTGTCACCTCTGTAGTTGCAGAATGGCAGTGAAGTGTTCATTTGACACTGCACTGGAGTGGAATAGGTTGGTAGCTTGAGAAAAAGAGTATCTGTGATTATAGCTGCATGTTGTATTTTGCACAATATTTGTGAGGATTAAAGAGACAGCCTTAGTGAGGGTGGGAGACTGAGGTGCGGAGACTTGCTCAGCAGTTTGAGCAGCCAAGAAGACATCCAGGAGAAAATGGAAACATCCAAGGCAGTATTGTAAGGGATGCCTACTATTGCTCTTATATTGACGCTCAGGTCTGAATATGTGCAGCTGTACATCCAGCTGTTAACCCATGGAGGGGGGTTGGGATGGATTGTGAGCAATGTGGTCTCATTTATGGGTGGTGGATGTGGCATGTTGTGGCAGTCCTTATTTTATCTTGTCTGTGCCTAGATACTTTTTGTAAAACCCTATGAATTAATTAAAATGTACAGATTTTCTGTGTAAAATGCATTGATGCATCTTTATGAAGGAATTTTAAACATTTATTATTAAACAGTCTGATTTAGCACCAGAAATAAACCTTTTAATAAAAACAACGTGAAATTAACATTCCAAGTGACACAGTGCAGTGGAGGGCAGAACAATGCAAGGAGATGGGGGGATTCAAGTCACAAGCAAATAGATGCCTTGTCCCTCTGCCTCTTGTTCTTGGGCATTCTTGTGTTGACTGGTGATGCTTGAAGTTATCAGGAATGTTGGATGGCTCAAAAGAGCTTGGCTCCCAAGCTTGTTCTTGCTCTGAGCATGGGTCTGTGAAGGGAATGACCCATGGGAGCAGAGCTGATGGGGTACAGTGGGGAGGAGTTGCTGGTGTTTGCAATACACTGTATAGTCAAGATGCTGCAGAAAATAACTGGGTCCTGGTTTACAACATTGCATTTCCTGGTGCCCTAACAAGAGCCTGTATTGCAGTAGAGCAGTCTGGCTCTATATTGTCTCCAGGAGTTGCCTCTACATCTCCCTCTCTCTTTCAATAGTGTCATGGCAACATTGTGCCTGGTCACTGCAATGCTGCCTTTGGCCACTCCAATGATCTTTCTGGAAAACTCCATTTCTTTTTCTCTCTCTGTCCTCAACTACAACCGCCACCTCTCTGGTTTTTTGGGCTATTTGGAGGGTCGAGGGAGAAGGGGAATAATCTATAATTAGGTGTGCAAATATTTCATCCTGAGTTTTCCATTCCCGCCCCGCCCCCCGCAGGATAGCCAGCCACTCAACCGTTGGTAAAGGTCCTGCAGGTGCTGTGGCTGGGGAGAAGGGAAAAATCCACAACCAGTTATTGTTCATATTCATATTGTTCATAGAGAGGCTTAGTTAGCATTTTTATAAGCATTTGACTTCCCTTCCCGAGAGTCTTCCCAGTCTTGGGGGAACTTGAGAGAGGGTAAATGGTGTGTGCATGAGGGCTGTATTGGGATTTCTGTTTGCACCGTATATGCTCTTTGAGTTTGACTTTGTGCCTTAGAGGGTGAGGAAGAGGTAATGGGAAATATGATCCTGGTTTCAGTTTGCAGTTTTGCTTATTTGATGTCTGAGGGCTTAGCAGGGGCATCTGGGACTGAGTTGGGTAGGAATCTCTGTCTCCTTTAGGCTGTCCTACTTACTTACTCAGAGGTAAGTAACTAGAAGGCAGAGAATGGCCTTAATTTGAAAAGGACGGACCATTGAGATATGCTGTGAAGTTATTCATCAGCATGTTCCCCCAGAAGTGCTGCAGGAGTGGAAGGGAGTTGGAGCTATACTGGGGAAATGACCATGCAGCTTTCCCTCATAACGGCTGGAGCAAAATAGAGCAATTTCTCTGTCTTAAATTCTGCTTTATCTCCCCTGCAGATATGGTGAAAGTGCAGAGAAAAATAGATAGGGTTCTGCAATGATTGTCTGAACCATTCAGTGTTCCCAGTTTTTCTTGGTGTAAGCCTGTGAAAAGCCATTACGAGCTTTGCTGTCCCTAAGATAAAGCTCTTTTTCTGTAAGAATGAGTGTTATAGGGCATTTATACCTAAGTGGGGAGCTGTAGTCTTTGTACCTTTATGGGCATGCATGTGATGTTGGCTTGAAAATGGCCAATGGTTAGGGCTTTAGCATGACACAGAGGCTGATTTGCCTGGCTGGAGCAGTTGCTATTTAAAAAAAATATGTACAGGGGCGAAATGGAGAGTGTGGGCCATGGGAGGGAAGAGAGCCAGAGACTCTCAAAAGCTCCTAACTCACATCAGCTTAATATGGGTTTAGCTGTGGAACATCCGGAACAGAAACTAACAGTATAGCATAATAATAATACATTGTAACTAGAGACAGTATAGCATAATAATAATAAAGTGTAACTAGTGATACTCATATGATGAGTTTCCCTTGATAGGATCGGCATTCTTATTCCTGGCCTGTATTTCTGGCTGGGAATTGGGCTCATTTCCTGCATGGCAGGAATTCAGCTTGCCTGTGAACTGATCGGTGTCAGGGTAGAGAGATGAGAGCAAAGTCTGGGGCAGCTCTTCACTGGCCTCTTCGTGTACATGCTCTGATGACTTGCTTCTTGTCCACAGCTGGGGATGAGGGAAGCAGATCGGGCAGCAGGGTCCACAACCTTCTTGGGTTGGGTAGTTGTGTAGTTGATCAAAATCCTGTCCAGCGCCTCAAAAAATGGACAGGTCACGTGTCCACTGCTGGACCTTTTCCTGGTATCCTTGGTTTTAAAGTATATTTTTCTGAGCTGTTTGCTCTTTATCCTGCACTGATAGGTATCCTGATTGTGGCCCCTAATGGCCATTTGCTTAGCAATGTCCACAAAAGATCCTCGTACTGATGGCAGCTTCCAGCACCAACCCTTCTCCCCAGATGACAGTGAGATCTAGAGTCTTAGCTCAACTCAAGGTGGCTGCTCGAGACGTGCTGTAGGCTTCTGGAGTAATATCACAGCAATGCTGATATACTCAATTCTAGGACAAATAAGTAATTACTGGCTATGCACCAGTTTTTAAACAGGGAAGGGGATGTCCTGTAACCTGGATGCTGGAGCAGTGGACACACGCATGTAAACGGTCACCCACAAAAGCAGTGTGGGATAGCATTTGGAGGACTGCCAAAGTTGTGCGCAGCATCATAGTATACACATTAACTATGGACCAAACTAACTTGGTTTGCATAAAACATCTTCCATTTTGAAAGAGGGCTGCAGAGTTTGTGATAAATGCAGAGTTGGTGCACTATAGTGAATTGTGTCATGTGAACACAAGTGCTTTCAGACCAGGTTAATTTGAACTAATCTGATTTAACCACCTCAAGTAAACAAGCCCTTAGTCATAGACCTAGTCCTTATGCATGTGAGTAGCTTCACTGAATTCCGTGGGACTATTCCCATTAGCAAGGGTCACCTGAGTTCCAGGTTTTGGCTCTATATTAGAAATAATAGATTAGAAGGCCAGGAAGGGCCATTGCAGACCTGTTAGTTTGACCTCCTAAGGTCAATAGAGGCCATTGAACTTCACTGAACTAATTCCTGTTTGAACTAGAGCATATCTTTTCATAAAAAAAATCCAATCCTGGTGTAAAAATTATCAGTGATGCACAATTCACCCCAACGCAATGGTAAATTACCCTCACTATTAAAAATGTGTGCCTTATTTCCAGTCTCAATTTGTCTAGCTTCAACTTCCAGCCACTGGATCTTGTTAGAGCTTTGTTGTATTCAGTATTTACATTTCAGCTTTAAACTCTAATGTATATTTCATATGTCCTGTTACTAGAACACGTGTAGGTCTTCTGTAAAATTCATTATTGAAAATGTCCACTGTAGTAAAATTTTCAGTTTATTGTTGATGTTCAAAAATGGGATGACTTGCAATTTTGACAACATAACTTTCTCCTTGTTTTGAAACAACCAACTAAATTAGGACATGAGCATTAATTTTTTTGGTTAATCTAGAACTTTTATTGTCATATGGTAATATAGCTCACTTGAACAATTATAAGCTGTTTTATGAAGGACTGCATGTTTATAAGATTTTTTTCTCTTGTGCATGGTAAAAAAAAATTAGAAAAGTTTTATAAACCCATATTATGAAGAGACTATATTATGAAGAGAATGTAAATATTACAAATAATTAAAAAGAAAATTGGATAATTTGGGACTAGAGACTAGAGCACAGGAGTCTGTTATCCCCCTGCCACCTCTTCCCCCCTACCCCAATGTTTATAATACTGAGTTGGCAATAAAGCTCTAGGTATTATTGCAGATTTAACCCAGAGCTCTTGAGTTGCCTTTTTGAATAAATCTACAATTAAATTATCCAGCTATTGTACTGAGCCTTAAGAAATTAGTAATGTGACCAAAAGCATTTAGGTAAGGTGGGCATGGTACTAAACCATTAATGAAATTTGGATGTCTTGTACATTGAAGAATAATGATAAATTATCCTGACCTTATCTTTTGCAGATGTTTTGTAATTACAGTAGGGGTTTGTGAATTAAAATAGTCACTCCAGCACTGGTTGCTTTCCCAGAATGTTTGCTCCAATTATCATTTAAATACGGTATGCCATTTGTAAAAAGTAAGCATCTGTACCACTTCTTTTAAATTCTGTGAGAACATTTCACTTAAATTTGAGAAGTCTTTTTTATGTATGGTATATTGAAGCTGTTTTTCAGCAGTTTAGTCTGGGTGGAAATATGCCCCCATATTTTGTGTGTGTGTGTGTGTGTGTGTGTGTGTGAGTTGTATTCCCATCTAACCCAATACTACCACTTTAAATTCTGAGTTTTATATTTGCGCACTTTAAGGTAGCATGATCAATGTCTATAAAACTTTCTTTATTAATAAAGGTTAGAAATAAATGTTAATGAGTGCCCCTGGCAGGCTAGGAGAAGGTGCCTTTAATTGCCTCTATATCCAAAACTGGTTGTTGCAGCCTGATGTAGAAATGGATTTCAACGAAACTGAACAATTTAACAGTTCAGATTAAAAATGTAATAATGAATGCTCATTTCTAGGGCGGCATCTCTTTTAGGCTTCTTTCAAGCTCATCTGTGATTGTAAGATTCATTTAGTCTTTGATGTATGTTCCTCTTTTCTTACTCAACCAATAGGGGCATTCCTGATGTTATAGGTCTCACCCCCACTTAGAGCTGTTGGGTTTCAATGTGGGGACCTGCACTGGTTTCCCTCTAAACTAAAATTCTAGTTTAGATCTGGTAAAACTGCCACCACCCAATCAGTTACGTGGATTGGGACACAATCCTTCCCCAAAATCCTAGGGGATCCCAAGAGCCCCAAATCCATGGAGTTCTTATACCCAGGAGAAATAAACCATTCCCCCCTGCTTCCTCCCCCCTCCCTTCTTTTTCAGTAAAAGCAATTACAGTACAGACTTAAAGAAATTCTATAGCAAAACACAGAATTGCAAATACAGAAATAAAAGTATAAGAATACTAGTTCCTTGCTAATACTCACTAGCTTGAATAGAAGAATTTGTTGCAGAAACCTGGGAGGACTTGATTAAGATGTCTGGACTCCCTTAATTCCCAAGAGAGACTCTCTAAGAAAACAAAGAACAGGGGGAAAAAAACTTCCCTTCACACGGATTTGAAAATAATCTTGTCCCTCATTGGTCCTTTGGTCAGGTGTCCACAGGTACTGCTTGTTAACCCTTTACAGGTAGACAAAAACCTTAACCCTTAACTAACTGTTTATGACACCCGAATATACAGTGTTATAGCTTCACCTATAAGGAGGTGAATAGACAAATCGGCAAGTGTGCAAGGCCTGTATATAAGGTCTCGGCACATCTGCATTCTTTTTTTTTTCTTTGCCTCCTGTTCCTGGAAGCATGAAGCATGCCTCTATTCTCATGCCTATGTTTTTCTCTTCCCAATTCTGGAAAAAGAGGGAGGATAAGAAAGGAGTGTGCCAGGAAAATAGAAAACCAGGGGGAGAGATTAGGCAGCAGAGAGTCCTTAACAGTGAGTCCTCTGCTTCCTTCCTGTCCTTCTTATAGGGTAAGGTGGTAATGGCACCAGTAGCTGTGAAAGGCAAAAGCCCCCAAAAGCTTCTATCTTTAGGGGCTCTTAAGGTGCGTTGCCTAGCACTCATCCCCACTCTGTTCAGGGAGGGTGCCATCTTGCCTTGTTGAGACCCTTTACCATGCCTCTATCTTAGCTTCTCTGAATCAGGAAGCCTCTGTCCATAGCTCTTCTCCTTGCTAACGTGCATGATGGGTATTGCTAGCAACCCTCTAATAGCTCTAGCAAGGATGATAGAATTCACTTCTGTGGGCTCTCTTCCCTCCTTACCGAGGAGTCAGACAGCTTGGCCACTAACAACTTTGGTATTACTGCTCTTCCTGAACCTTGGAGAGATCCTCTTCTCTCTAGCACAGTGGCTGGCACTCTTACTTACAGTAGGACCTCAGAGTTACCTCAGGGATGGAGGCTGTTGGTAACGCTGAAATGTTTGTAATTTTGAACAAAACGTTATGGTTGTTCTTTCAAATGTTTACAAGTGAACATTGACTTAATGCAGCTTTGAAACTTAACTATGCAGCAGAAAAAGGCTGCTTTTAACCATCTTAATTTAAATGAAACAAGCGCAGAAACAGTTTCCTTACTTTGTCATATTCTTTTATTATTATTTTTAGTAGTATATATTAATACAGTGCTGTACTGTATTTGCTTTGTGTGTGTGCGTGCATGCGTGTGTGCTTCTCTGCTACTGCCTGATTGTGTACTTCTGGTTCCAAATGAGTTGTGTGGTTGACCGGTCAGTTTGTAATTCTAGTGTTCATAACTCTAAGCTTCTACTGTATTTTTCTGAACCTCTAGCAGTGATCCTCTTCACTCAGGGGTGTCATGTGGGTTCCCTCTGGGCATGGCTCTTCCCTGCTTTAGCCCAGGCCCCACCGCATCCCTGATTCTTAGCAATAACTCTCTCTTCACGCCATCAGGTCACTTTTCAGTCCCAGTCTCAAGAGAGCATCAGATCAGTGCTAGGATCTATATTGTCTCTGGCAGGATCTCTGTACCTTCTATAGATTTTTTTTGGTAGGCTCTGCAAATGGCCTGCTCCTTCACTCCCAAAATTCTTCTCCCACCCAGAGGATGATGAAATGTTCAAGGGACTTCTTATGAATTATCTTTCCTTGGACCCTCACCTGACTTTGAATACCTTGAACTCAAGTCCCTTATCTTGTTCACCCTCTCCACCCTTGGGCTTACGCCCTAAAGGAACTTCCAAAACACTTGTGGTGAAACTCTGGCTCAGTTGAAGTCTATGGCAAAACTCCCATTGACTTCAGTGGAGCCAGGACTTCACCCACCATTTTCAAAGGAGTTCCTTTCTCCTTTAAAAATCAAGTTGCCTGTCCATTACCCTCAACAATGTTAGAAGTGTTCTTGGTTAAATAGCACCATGTGGATAGAAATGCCCTGAACTTTTTCCCCCATGATGAAGAGGTACCCATTGTCGCCTGATAAATCCGAAATTACATTTCCTGTGTGGCTCTTTCCTTTACGTCCAACTCCCACGCTCCCTCCAAACTCAGAGGCAGTCCTGAAAACCCCACTTTCCCAATGTTGGGTTACATTGTGGCCTGTATGTATCTTTTTCCCTCTGTGCCTTCAGCCCCCACAATCCTTTTTTGTAATAGTGGTAATAGTGTAGAGGGACTGTCACAGGAATCATCAGTAACAGTTAGCCATGTTTGGTAGATGTGTAAGACTGATGCTTGCATTCAGGTTATGTACAAGTGAAAAATACAACTCCTCAGGTTGGTATAGAAAAAGTACTTGGTAACTGCAAATTTTTGAATTAGGCTGTTTTGTATATGCTTAACTTGACAGTGTAACAAGGTAGATTCATTTTGCCTTATTATAAAGCAATGTATTGCTTTTTTTCCCTCCTCTTTCCTTATGAAGGACATTATCACAATTGTATCTCCTCTTCTGATAGGCTCTGATGTCTTCATAGAAAAACTTTGGATCAGTTATATTAAAAGAAATATTTTGATTGATTACTGTGCCAGTGCTCATTTACAAATTAGTTTACCGCTTATTTTCCCAGCCATATAGCTTGATTTAATATAAAACATCTCGAATTATGCAAAGATACTGACAGTGCTGGTGGTGGCAGTATGACACTCAAAAACTCTGAATAATCAGGAGAGGAGCCTAACTGGGCCCTGAAGTATGCATCTAGGGATGACAGAAAGGCCAAAGGCTACTTTTCCCAAACTTGCTGGCTCCTATGCCTTTTAAGAGCTTTTCAGGGCTGAGTGGCACAAGAGCTCTGGTATGCAGAGCTTAGCTTTAGACTGAGGCTTCAGACAAATCTCTTGAGCTTTAGTTGGCATTCTCATAACTAAAACTCTGTTAATTGGGGCTCGGATTACTGAGGTTTGACTGTATTCAGAATTGTATAATATAATTGCTCATATATTTCCAAGGTAATTTTTCTGCATTCCTCAGATAAGTGCTCAGATATGAACTACAAAATGACAGCAACTAATTCATTTGTTAAAATCTCTTTGGTGAAGTCATTGTAATGTTGAGTACATTTACTACAAATTCTTCTAAAAAAATACTACCATGCCCACAGTTTATTACCGGGAAGGCAATACTTTCCCCAAATGCTCTTTAATCTAACTTTAAATGATCTAAATATTTTCAGTGCTATTATATAATAAGGGATTGACCATAAACCTCTCCTATTAAGTGGATCAATCGCTTGCACTGAAGCAATGGTCACAACTGCTTTATCCTTTTAGACAAAATGGCAGAGTAAATCTAATCTTTAATTATGCTTTTGTAATTTGACATGCTTTAGCAATGTGGTAACCAAATTTTGTTTTTGAACTCATTTTTAGTAGTACATTTATAGTAAACTCCATTTACAATAATATTCCTGCTTTTGTTTCTATTCGTAAGAAGGGTACACAGAAATAGGAACAATTTTCTTAACCTCTTGCCTTATAACATGCAAGTAGTTGTCATAACTAAACATTTTCATTTTTTATATGTTATAAAGCAGCCCTACTCCCCTTTGTAATAAAAGCTGGTAAAACCATTTCCCAAAAATTTCTCCTCTGGCATATTTATAGATTGTGTAAATGTATTTATTCTAAAGTTCACAGTAGTGAATTCTGTAAGAAAAATTGTGTGGATTTTCATTGTTTTAGTTTTATATCCTTAGATTTGTTGTAGTTATATATGATTTTAAATATAAAATTTAAAAAGTGTGTGTGTGTATAGCTTTTGTGATATGCTTGAAGTAGTTTTACCAAATCTAACCATGTCATTGCCTGAATGGGAGCCAAAATCATTGGTAGCACTTGTCATTATCATCAGTTACCATTTGACTAACTATTATTTGGCTGATGCGAATGTTATAACAGTAAAGTCTTTAGCATTAAGGACTTTAATTTTAATTAATAAATAATTAATAAATAATTTTCAGAAGTTGCTAATAACATTTGAAGATTAACAGCGTAGCATGGCTGAAGTTAGTATACTGAAAGGTATTTGTACAAGTCATATGATAAATTATATTATTTCAATCTATAATCCTAAAATATTAATTTATACTAATTCTTCTTTTTCTTAATGAATAGATTAGTGGAAGCCATTGAAATATTTGGAAAGAAATATGATCTAGAGCAGTGGTTCTCAACCTTTCCAGACTACTGTATCACTTTCAGGAGTCTGATTTGTCTTGTGTACTCCAGGTTTCACCTCACTGAAAAACTACTTGCTTACAAAATCAGACACAGAAATACAGAAGTGTCGCAGCACACTATTACTGAAAAATGTCTTACTTTCTCATTTTTACCATATAATTATAAAATAAACTGACTGGACTATAAATATTGTACTTGAGCCAATTTTTCACTTGTGTCTTGTCTGATGCCAGAGCCCTGAATGAGAGGGCTGAAGCCCGAGCTTTGCTGCCTGGTGCCGAAGCATGTAACTTAGCTTCGCAGGGGCCCCTTTTGGTGTGGGGCCCCAGACAGTTGTCCTGCTTGCCACCCCCTAATGCCAGCCCTGCACGTGCAACACCCCTAAACTCACCTTGCGACATCCCTGGGAGTCAAATCCCCCAGGTTGAGAAACACTGATATAGATGAATTGATGTACCCCCGGGAAGACCTCTGTGTACACACATCCCTGGTTGAGAACCACTGGTCCAGAGTTTAGAGAAGGGGGTAAGGAGCCACTGGTAATCTGAATGTGTGTAATAAGTATCAATTACACAAACTTGTGGGTGGACTTAAAACTTCAAGATAAAAGGAAACTGCAAGAAGATAACTTTGGTATCTCAGACACCAGTGTGTTGGCAATTCTTAGAAAAGAGTGATTTCTTATCTTAAAATTAGATTCATTTTGGGAGTGTGTCTTTACACTGGATTAAATATTCTAGAACTAAAAACAGCCATGCAGCAGGGGATGCAGAAGTATCATGTCATAGGACAGGACTATGATAATCCCACTCTCCTATTATTCTGGTATGACAGCCTCTGTGATATTGAGATGCCTCCTGGGCTCTTCATTATCAGAAAGATAGACAAATTGGAGGCATTTTAGGAAAGAGATACGGAAATACTTAAGTGGATGGTAGGTTTTATTTAAGATTAAAATATATGATGACTACACAGGAAATAAATTCACAGGTACTTGAAAGGTTTAAACACCAAGGATAGACAGAAATTCTTCATATACTTATATATCCAGGTTAGAAGAGAACCGAGAAAGAGGCAGACTGGCCAGGCTGGAATAAATTGGGTTCTCCAACCTTCTGAGTTCCCCCCTCAAAGGCACCTTTGTAGCTTAAGTGATAACGGTCTGCAGTCCAATGGTGAAAATTTAGGCCTCCAGTCCTGATGATGATGCATGATATGAGGGCTGTTTCAGTTGCAGATATGGAATTTGCTTTAATTTCCTTTTTAAAAAAAAAAAAAAAAGAGAGAGGGAAAAAAAGTAATTACACACAAAGTGTGTTTCCTAAATGTTATGGTTTGGTTTTAACGGTAGCTTATATAACCTTTTTATAAGTGTACGAAGAAAAAGAAAAGGAAAATGTTAGACTAATTATCAGAAAAAAGGTTTCTAACAGTGATTTCTCTTGGTTTGTAGAATAGCCTTCCTAATAAGAGGCAAAGAAAGCACTGGAAAGAATACTGTAAGGGGATAGTCATGCTAACAAGTGGTTATTGAGATGACAGAATAGGTTTTTTTCCAGTTCGAATTTCTATGAAAAGCGTACTCTTGTACTTTCTTTTAGAAAATTATGACATTTCAGTCAACCAGTGAGGGTCAATGGGTGGATGCACATGCATGCACACGAGTGGCCAATCCTGTTCCCACTGAAGATAAGAAGTATCCCCCTTTATCCATTGTCAAGAAGCAGAAAAGGGCTCAAACAATTTTTTCTTTGCAAGTGATCCTTAAAAAATAGCCCTTAGTATATACTCACATAGTATAGCTAAAGGGACAAATACAGTCTCCCTCTGCAGGTGTGGATGTCCCCAAATCCAGTGGCTCTATTATAGTTCCTGTAAGCCAGTGGGCTAACTCACTGTCCTGCATAACAAAGAACACTCTCCATCCACAGGAATCCAGCTCTACTTTGCTACTTTCCCCCAAGCCCACATGGTAGGCATAAGGATGGGGGAAGCACCACCTGGGTCCTAGTGCCCCCATACAGTGCAGGCTAGACTAGGGTGCACATACCTTGTGTGACACAGAACACAGCTAGATGGGGGCTGCACACCAACATACTCTTTTGGAGGAAAGATTTCAGGGTGAGCTGACAGAGACCTATTTTGTTTGTATGCATTGGATTCCATTTAAAGAATTTGGTCCTTGATATTAAATCTGAAATTGTGTACAGTAATGTATGAGTCTCAGCTGAGTTCATACTGGGTAATGTGTGGTTTAGTGCCTGTGCACCAGTTAAGTAAGTGTTTTAGTTTGAATTTTGAATTTCCTTGCATTTCTCAATTTGTGACTATTAAAAACACTAACTTTCTTTAAACATACAGCTGAATTCAACTAAAAGAACAACAAAAATTCTGTCTAGCTTATATGTTACTTATATATGAGCCCTGAAAATCTTTCTGTGTTTTTGCTGAATTTAATTTAATTAAGGTGTGTGTGTGTGTGTGTGTGTGTGTGTGTGTGTGTGTGAGAGAGAGAGAGAGAGAGAGAGTGTGAACAAACTGGAAAAATAAGAATTGCATGTTGCACATTAACATCAATTTGTAATATGCATGTATAAGTTAGGGAACACAATTCCTATTTTAATCCAAGCTTTATTTATAACATTAGATCCTTTTATGTATTTCCAATTATTTCTGTTTCAGCTTCTCTTTAACTTTGTTAGTCAGTTATTTTCAGTTTTTGTTGAAATTTAAGTAGCTTGTTATTTTTCATTTTTCTTTAGAATTATCACTTTTGCGTCAGAGCTCATCTTTTTTGCAGACTTGAAACTTGAATAGAATACCAAATAGACTAATATTTAGTGAATTCAATTGAGAATATCCAAAATATTGAATCTGAATAAAATAATACAGAACTGCAATAATAGAAACTAGTCCAATAAATTAAAGGAAAATGGTTAAGCCAGGCCTAACTTATCGTAGATCATTTTAATAGGTGCAAAATATCTGCCATTAGTTCCAGGCTAATGTCTTTCCCATTCACAATGCTTTAGTGCATAACTTATAAATCTCTGCTCATCAGCTTATATGACTATTTCAAAGCATTGAGCACGCCAGAATGAGCAAAAGTCAGTGAAGGTCGAACAGGCAATCAAATTATTACAGTTTCCTCAATGAGCACTAATATACTTTCGTAATGTGATTAGTTGTGAATTTCTGTGCCCTTATTGACAAGGGGTCATTTTTAGTAGAACTGTAGTATATTGTGTATGGTGATTTGCTTTGAGTTGCACAGACTAACCTATGTGCACTGTGTGTATTTACATGCAAAGAAGGAAAAAGAAAAGAAAGTTATTTAGGTTGCAACCTTAATTCTGAGTCTGCTTCCATACTGTGGACTGAATGATGCAGGGGTTCATTAAAAACAAATTATGTGATCATGTAAGTAATGATTATCATAATGCACACGTACAAAGGCACAGAATTAAGATTGTACAGTCACTAAATCTGACATTTCCTAACTTTCAAGTGCTTGATTTTGAAACCTAAATAACATTTTTAACACAAACTTTCTGTAATTTCTTAGTTGCTTTTTTAAAGGAAATGAAAGCAAATTCCATTATCTGCAACTGTAAACAGCCTTCATATATTGCCTCATCATCAGGATTGGATGTTTTAAACACCAAAGATAGGCATGTATGATTTAGTGTGGTATAAGGATTAGGGATGGGGATTTCCCAGTTTTTCCCAGTACAGCTGCTGCTGCTTTGGCAGCAGCATGGATTTGGCCTAGAATTTTCATGTTCTGTTATCTTGCCAGTGTTTTCCTTAGGCTCATTTGTGAAAGAAAGGAAATGACAATTTTGACACTTTGTATCTCTGCAAAGCTGAATGGAATTTCATGTGACAAAAAAAAGGAACTCCTGTAATCTGAGAGCATTCTCTTTTCTAGATATCAAAGATCTTGTAGCAGTGGAGAAGTGGGGAAGCTTCTCGAATAAAAGACTGTAAAAAGTTTTTATAATGTAAAGTGCAACCCAAATATATTACTAGCTCCTTCTGTAAGATATTATAATTCTCTCTCTCATTCTCACTGAAATCTTACACTTGTTATATATGTACGTTGTATGTTCTTATATATATGTATCTGTCTATATACATATTCTATTTATATATAAATCTCTCTCTATGTAAATAGCAAACACAAAATACTATGAAAGAACATTAAGGATAAAAAGTTAAGTACTCAAAGTTTAGAAAATGCTAGCATTAAGCTTGTCTGTGCAATCTTAATTTGACCTCCTTGTGCATATACATTTTGATACAGGTTTTTAATTACATGATCATATACTATTTTTTTCCACAAAACGCCTGCCTCATTCAGTGCACAGGATGGACCTGCTCTCAGGGTGAATCAGGGATGTGTAGTGACCTTGAGTTCATTTGTTGCAGAACTTGGAAGGTGTGTAGTGAATGAGGCAAGAAGTGTGGTCTTGTGGTTAAGGTAGGTTTTTTTTAAGATGCATATACCTCCCTCAAATAACCCTCAAAATTTTTGAAACACTTCACTCCAGATGAAAACATTGTATTTTCTGTAGGCACATTGACTCTTTGCAAGGAGAAGTAATGTCCAAGTTAGGTTTTGTGAATGGGATACTGTTATCAATGATTCGGGCTGGATGCAATGCTAAAGTATTTATTCACAAGGATATTTTTTGTTTATCTGAAAAAGAACCTTCCCAATCCATCTCTTCCCCCTCCCAAAATATCAAATCAAAACAGCCACCCTAAATACATCTAACACTAAATATCTGGCCAGACACTGAAGGACTATATCCATTTTTCCATAGATGTCTGTCCTTAATGGTCTTGTTAATTGCTTTAAAAAATTGAGCCATTGTCCCTTTAATCATGTCTCAGCTGATTTCTATTTTTATCACAGCCAAGGAAGAGAGCAACCCTGGGTTAGAATTTCTGATGTTTAGAATGTCTGGTGACATCTGTTGCACACTCACTGGACACTGCAACATTAAAATATCCGTTTTCCATGTATAGTGTTTGGGCTGAAAAAATTCAGGAGCTCCTGGGTACAAGTATGGTGAGGAATGTTAACTAGGAGATTACAGTGCTGACCAAAGAAATTTTATAATTTCCCTTAGCCTCTACAGTTAGTGGAATTTCTGCTGACTGGCAGCCAAGGAGGCTATCTATTATTGAACTGAGTCCAAAGTTGTTAAACTGTTTCAGTGCACTACTGGTTTTTGTAAGTCAATATTTAAGAGCACTTGTGTATGTTAGCAATACCCTATCTAAAATTTAATCAATTCATGCATAATGTAAATAATTTCTATGAGACCGGAAAACACATGACTTGCATACTCTAGAAAAGGAGTGAGAGACAATATTTGATTAGAAGCAGCAAAGAATCCTGTGGCACCTTATAGACTAACAGACATTTTGCAGCATGAGCTTTCGTGGGTGAATACCCACTTCTTCGGATGCAAGCAGTGGAAATTTCCAGGGGCAGGTGTATATATAAGCAAGCAAGAAGCAAGCTAGAGATAGCGAGGTTAGATCAATCAGGGAGGATGAGGCCCTGTTCCAGCAGCTGAGGTGTGAAAACCAAGGGAGGAGAAACTGGTTCTGTAATTGGCAAGCCATTCACAGTCTTTGTTTAGTCCTGAGCTGATGGTGTTAAATTTGCAGATGAACTGGAGCTCAGCAGTTTCTCTTTGAAGTCTGGTCCTAAAGTTTTTTTGCTGTAGGATGGCCACCTTAAAATCTGCTGTAGGATGGCCACCTTAAAATCTGCTATTGTGTGGCCAGGGAGGTTGAACCTCCCTGGCCACACAATAGCAGATTCTAAGGTGATTCTGCTTCTACAGAACCAGACTAACACGGCTATCCCTCTAATATTTGATTAGGTGAAATTATATAGGATATTGAAAAGGTTCACTCAATTAATAACCTGTTTTACCAGGAAAATATCCTTTGTGCAAAGATTTCTTGGTGTGTAAAATGTTTTGTTGAGTACATTCATGTATTAGCAGGAAAGCATTGTAAAGTTTAGTAATTTTATTATTTGCAAACAAGTCAAATATTTTACATGTATGTGGAGGTTATATTATTGTGAGAAACTGTGCAGCCTTATCATAAATATATGATATTTGACCATCTAACCCACTATTTTCCCACCAATACACTCCCCACCCCATATCAGCAGAGAGGAGGGAATGTTAGGTCAGACTAAAAGGAATGATGTTCATACTCCAAGATGAGGTGGAGGAGGGAGTGCCAGAGCTAGTGTCTCCTCCAATATCTATACATGGAGGAATATTCATGGGTGGGGGAGCGGAGGCGGAGGGAGGTGATTTCTCTGCCTTCCATTGTCTGGGTAAAGGGGGGAGTAGAGCAGCCAATTGGCTATCATTCTCCCCCCCATTTTAAATGTCCCCAGGCTTTTAGTAGCCCTCTTACGCTCTTTATCTACCCCAGTAACCGATCAATAGAGTGAACATAGGTCTCATAACAGTCTTATTTCCAGTGACTGGATCCTTGGGGAGCCAAACCCCTCCAGTGCTGCTTTTGTTGCTGCCCTGATCTGGAAGGAATGTGTGCAAAGTTCTCAAATTAACTGAAATCCGTCCGTAACAGGGTAGATGGCCCCTCAAATGAAATTGGACCCAGATCTCCCGTTCCAGTCCAGATGTGCTATAGTTTGGTATGAGTGAGGGTAGGGCTGTCCCTGGGAATTATAAATGAAAGTCCAGAACCCAGAGAAGAGGGAGTGCAGATCCCAGTGTCCAGAGAGGGGGAGTGGGAGTGTGTTCGAAATCCAGAGTGAGATGGGAGAGTCCTGAGAATAGAGAGAGCTCAGAAGAAGAGCAGAACTGGGCTAAGAGCTTCAGGGAGGTGATGCTCCTGAAGAAGGGAGCAGTGAGAGTTCCCTAGTTGGGCACTGGGGCCACATCAGGCTGGAGAAAGCAGAAGGCAGCTAAGGGTCAGCTACAAACCTTCTCCAGGCCAGAGAACCACAGGCAGAGAGGGCTGGTGAGGGATGAAGGCTGAGCGAATCAGCGGGAGATGCCTGCTGGCTCTCTAAGCCAGAGAGCTGAAGCAGGGGGGCCAGAAAGGGCTGAAGGCAGGGGAACAATGGAGGAGTGAACCCATTGATTTCTCCAGGTAAGAACTGGAACTATGCCAGGAAAGGAAACAAGGCAGAGAAACATCTCAGCTGGAGGGGCCTGGGTCAGGCATGGTGAGGGACACTGGAGCTGTACTTAAGAGCCAGAGCATGGTGATGTGGGGTGTTGGTGGACTGTTGGACTGGAGAATTTTGGACTATGGTTGTGGGATTTTTGGTAATAAATTAAGCACATGAAAGTCTGTTTATATGTGGAAAGCTATGGTGTGGAGTTACTGGGGTCTCTGTCAAGAAAGGGGAAACAGAGGCAGGCTTACTGGTCATGCCACAGCCTGCCATTGGAGGGCTTCTGAAGTGGGGCTGCTTTTTCACACCATCACTGTCTGTCTTAGGCTCATTCCTGCATGTCTTGATCAATCTCCTCCAGAATTTATTTTAACTTTTCAAGCTCCTTAAAAGCTTAAAAAAAGGCTATTGTATTTCCCACATTGTTCTACTTTTCCTTCTACTCCAAAATGTGGAATTTCCTTCCAGAATTATCATTCTCTAAGGTCAACAACACCTTTTCTACACATAGAAGTGTCATGAATTTAAATTTGTCTCATGATCCAAGAAGCCTAAAATCAGTCCCATCTTGCTGTGGGGACCCAGCAGCATTCTTTTCTAAGGTGCCTGTCAGCAAAGAGTACGTGTGTGTGCGCACACACATTTAGTTGTATTAAGAGCATTATATGCATACTGTGCTTGGAAAGGAAAATGAACATTCAAGTGAACATTAATTTTCACATATCAGAAGTTAACCTTCAAAAATATTCTAAGTAACTATTAGAGAAGAAAAAATGCTCTTGATAACGTTCATTTTAACTTTTTTCATATTATAGTGATTATAACAATAAATTTTAAATATATTATTTTAATTCTCATAACCTTGAATATTTTTCAGTTGATTTGTTTGTTGTTCAGCATTGTTTTGAATGCACGGTTTTAAATGATGAAATGTTGCTCATGTGTTAATGAAGAGCAAAAACATCCTGTGAATGGGAGATAACAAAATAGTACTGCAAAAGAAGATCAATCAAAAGAAGGTGAAAAGAAAAACAGGGGGGACTGAGCTCTCTTTAAAGTAATGTTACAGACTAGAAATAGTGTCAGAATGCTCAGTGTTTCAAGAGAAAAACTTGAGACAAGTGAAGTTTAGAACATATTAGAATATATTTGAAAAGTAAATTATTGTATCAGAATTAAAACATGTACTGTAAAGCTGTACATCAAGTTGTAATGCTGTATACAGTAATCATTCTTTCTACTATTGCAGATAAATATTATAGTGTAAAATGAAGTATCCTCATACTTTCAAGGGACAGGAAACAAGATGTATCTAAATATGTTTTACTGCACTTAGAATCAGGTAGCTTTTGTAGCACTGTAACTTTTTCAGCATATATACATTGCGTCCAGTCCTAGTCCCATTGAGACCAATGGCAAAACTATCTATGACTTTAAGGCAGCAGGCTTTTGTGCCCTTTGCTATCTTTAACTGAGCATATAACTTTATATATGATGAACATCCTTTTGATTCAGCCTGGGAAAGTGGAAAATGAGAAGGGAAAAAATGATGGAGTTTCATGACAATAAAAGCATAGACTTGAGTTGTTTATAGTACGTTGTATATTCTTTGCTTTAAACAAGTCTTTAGGGGAAAATACAAAACAAAACAACACAAACTAAAATAATCCCCACAAGTGGCAACAATGCCCATTTTGCATTTATTAATACAACCCTTATCTTGAATATGCTTCAGCCACATATTACATTTGAAGGTGAGATTAATATTGCATCAGATGAATGTTGATGCCAGTGGCTTCATTTATTTTAAATGTTTTTATACTATGCTTTTAATGTACTGCACTTATGGATAGTGAGTTTTCAACGTCTGCTTAAAGTAGATAAGAAAGTTATAAGGTGAGATTCTTAACAGGTAAAGCCAGTGTGAAATAAGTATTTGTAGTGAAGAATAGAAAATCTATAAAAATATTAAATTTTCTCTTGTCTGGATAGTAAAATTGAATTCCCAACTGTGATGGAGAAAATTGGGTTTGGTTGATTTAAGCCATGCCTTAATAAACCATTGGGAGAAATACAGTAATATGGAAAAATATAAAGGAGCTGAAAATTTAAGAAGACTAACAGTTTAAGGAAAGGAGTTCAGACTATTGACCTTCCAATGAGAGAACATTTTTGTGCAGAAAGTCTAATATTAGACTACTTAAGCATCAAATTTAGCGCAGCACATTGTTCATGTTACATTTTACTAAGTTTTATTGCAGATATAGACTTAATTATAAAGCTATAGATTGATAAATATAGATATAGAAAAAGTAATATTCCAGAATAACAAAACACGCAGCCTGTACACCTGGTTTGTAATGGGAGGTGGGGGAGGAGGAGGGGAAGAAGCAGAGATGATATTGGAATATTAGTCTCTGGTATGGGAAGCATTATTTACAACTGCTAGCCTATACAATACTGTACATTCACTTCTGCTAGTTAAAGATTTACTCATTGACAAGAAATTAGGATTGTATTTTAAGATGAAAAAACCATATTGATTCTAGATGGCTTAGATTTAGTGGAAGTTGTTTGAAAGATGAAGTAAAAAACTTCTTGAAATATAACATAGTTCAAGTACTTTGTGTACAGCCAGTAATGGGGACTGTGTGAGTCTGCAGGAGCTGGTAATAATTTTCATTTGTTGCTGTTTTGATGTTGTGCAAAATTATGTGAAAAACAGATGGAATGGATTGTTTTTCCCCTGCAGATAAATTCAGTAGTAAAATTTGAAATTCACTGTCCATCATCTAGTAGTTACTGTCTCTCTCTTTCGCTGGGGGAGATGATTCTTTTTTATCCCATACATATATATCTGCAGACCTGTAGGCACACTATACTTTCTCGCTCATACTGTTAAGACAAAGAGAACTATTGAACCAACAATTCACCACTGTTGCTGAGAAGCTTGCTAGATTTCATTGTGTTGAGTAGATAAGTGTCACCTTCAACTGCTTTCTCTCTATTTCTTTGTGTAGGTGACCGATCACTCGGTAAAAGCATTTGCTGAACACTGTCCTGAGCTGCAGTATGTTGGGTTTATGGGCTGCTCTGTTACATCTAAAGGAGTCATTCACCTCACAAATGTAAGTACAGTAGCTACAGTACTTAATTATCACCAAAGCTGTTGGCATCAACTGTATTATGCTTGCATGTATCATAAAATAACTAGACCTGAGTAGAATGAAAAAAAGATTTTTTGTGGTCATAAGAAAAAAAGTCTTTGAAAGGTAAAAAGTGGGCTTTCCATGTTTGACTGTATGCCATAAACATGTTTAGTGAAAAATCTTTTTTCAGAAAAAATTCTGGAAATGTCACATCTCTTGTAGGTAATCAGTCAGATTAGATGTATAGATTCAATAAAAAAAACTTTCTGAAGTTCTGTGCCCTCAGTTAATTGCAGACATAAAATTGTGGATGCAAATAAGACTTTAAACACCTGCCTGTGTGCACCAGCATATATTTTACATGTGTATGTATGTACATACATATAGTATGTGTATGGATATCTGTATTATGTACTATATAATGTAAATCACTCTTGATAATTATCCTTTGTTTCCTTATTTCCTTTTTAATCAGAGTAGCAACAGGAGAGAGAGAGATGCCAGGCTGCAGAAATTGGTTTTGGGACTGGTCTTATTTAATATCTTCATTAATGATGTGAAAGAGGGGATAAACATATTAATTAAATTCACAGAAAATATTAAATTGGGAGATGATGCAAAACAGCAGGAAGGACAGAGAAAAAATGCGAGATTAGCAGTATAGCTGGGAAATAACAATGACATTCAAACAGGAAAATGCAATCTAATACAGCTAGTAAAAATAACCAGGAATAGGGATGTCACAGGGTGACTGGGCCTGTGAGGGATGCAGCCCAACTTGTGACGCTTAGGTTACCTCTCCAGGTGGAGAAAATAACCTGCTTGTCATGTGACTTTGTTTATATGGCTAAAATCAGGCCTTCTGGGGTAGAGAGCCAAGGGAGAAGAGAGAACAGATAGCCACGAGAGGAGCCACAGGAGAAGCCTACCTGCCTGCTTCACAGCCAAGGAGGAGGATTGTGGAATCCCTTAACCTATGGGAAGGAACTGAGTTCCGTACAAGCTTAAATTAGAAGCCATAAGGGGGTGTTCAAGTATAGCCATGAAGGACCAAAGGAGACTGTATTGTATACTTACTAAATTAAGCTCTGGGAATGAGGGTGTTACTTTAAGAACTGGCTGTGGATAAGCTATTGGGAAAACCAGGAGGGAACTGAGTGCAGGTTCTATCAAGGCCATTCCATGCTATGCAGGGTAGTGCTCTGGGATAAGATCCTACCTTAAATGTGAGGTAGAAAACTGGTAAGCAGTAGTGACCAGAGAGACCTATAGGTGGCAGGTGACATTGGAAAGCATATGAGATAAGAATTTGTCAAGTAATACGGCTGCAAAAAATACAAATACTATTTTGTAATGCAATTGCATAAGCCTTTTGTCATGATAGTGGTTAATTATAGACTCTCTGTACTGGTCAGACCATCTCTAGAATATTCTGTTAAGTTCAGATCACTTCAGTACTTGAAAATGTTATTGAACTGGGAGGAATTCACAGAAAAGCCATACAAATAATTCACCCACGAAAGCTCATGCTCCTATACGTCTGTTAGTCTATAAGGTGCCACAGGACTCTTTGCTACTTTTACAAATAATAAAGGGGCTGGAGGGACTAATTTACTTGAAAAGATTAAAATCAATTATGTCAAGTTTAGATACATGACCATGTTTGATACTGAAATCATGTATTGGCATCTGAAGGGTGTAAACAGCATTAGGAAAGAGAAATTACTTAAGTGGGATAAATAGGACTAACCTTCAGTGTCTTAACTGATATGTAGGTACTTTCCTGGTTATGCAGGAAGAAAGAGAAGATGCAAGGGGTGTGGTTTGAATAGGCTGAAACTTTATTGACTTGTCTGAGAAATACCCAATGATAACTTGTATAGTGCAGGTCACCATTCTTTCCTTTATCATTCCCATTGGTATGGGAGGGCTGCTGTCATCTTTCCTCATTCCCAACCTGGTTCCTGCTTCTTGTTGGAACCCTGCCACCCTCCTCTTGTATGACGGTTAATGGGGGTTGAGTACTATACTATATATTAGGAGCACCAACTCCTTTTCCCCAGCTTCTTTAGGGATGCCTTCCTTTAAGTCCATTTCTGACTCTGGTTTATCAGGGAACTGGATCCCCTATGGAATGAGAACCTGCACTGGGAACCTGCCAAAGAAGGCGTCAGCTTGGTTGCCTCACTCTATGACCAGCTAACAATTTCCCGATAGCTAACAATTCCCTCCCTAATACTGGCAAAAAATATATCCATGCCATGGGTCAAACAGGTGTACACCATTATCCCTAAATAACTTGGGTACTCAATACAATATTTCCTGATGAGTAAGATTTAGTCATGGGTAATTTTAGTAAAAGTCATGGACATGTCACAGGCAATAAACAAAAATTCATCCCTGACTTGTACTATATACCCCTAACCAAATCTTGGGTGTTCTGTGGGATTCTGGGGGCACAGCTGCTGCTATGGATGGGGGGCTCTGGGAGTGGGGGTTCTCCAGGGTGCCTGCTGATGCTCGGGGAGGGGGGTGGGTGGGCTGGGACTGTTGCTGTTGGTCGGGGGGGCATTGTGGTTGCTCCAGCGGCCCTGGGCTCAGTCGCACTTGCCGGCTGCAAAAGTCCTGGAGGTCCTGGAAAGTCATGGAATCTGTGACTTCCATGACCTCCATGATAGACTCACAGCCTTACTGATGGGTAGTTACGGACCCTCCCCATTCATGTACAGGTTTAGGCATCTCCTGACTTACACACCTTCTGGCCATGTCAACCTGCGGAGGCTTGGTGTGACGCCTTGCCGTACCTTCTGTTATAACATATTGGCCAAATTATAACCACGGCCAGCAAAGGTCCTGGATCTTACCCAAATCCATCTTAGTCCTGAACATCAAGTCAACTGCCTTACATATTTACAAATAATTTTCACTGAGTTAAAAAATAATCATATCTAGTGGCTGTCCCCTTGCTGCCAAAGACTGTATAAGGGGCATCAGCTAGCCCCAAAGCATGCCTCTTCTCCTCTTAGGCCAGCTCAGGATTGCCTCACCACTGAGGTCCAACTGCAAATGTCCTGATGTGCACCCAGTTCACAATACTGCATCCGCAGACACACACTCTAGCTTACTTGACTTGTTCTCTTGCTCCTGAAATTAGGTAGCTAGTAAAAATAGTAAAAATATTCATAGTGCTAGACTCTGATTGTCTATCTGGGCCTCATATATGTCTTGTATACATTTGAATACTATCATCTGATTGCCTGTATCCACTAAGCCCTTAGTCTGAGCTTGGCTGCCATTATTGCTGCCCCGATCTTGAGCACGTGGGAACTGAATTCATATGCAGGGAACCCTGCAATGGTAAGACCCTTTACAAAACTATCACAAATGGTACCTCCATGAAGAAATAGAGGTCCATCCTCAACCAGCATCATAGTTGTATAAGTCCTTGGAGCCCCCGATCTCTGGGTTGCCCCCTTCTTGTGGCACTGAGGATTCACTTAGCCCCTCCCTGATCTGTTTTTAACATCCTCAAAGTCAAGATGACCAATTGCTCACCCCCACATAAGTTCCTGAAATCCATATCTATGCTTGAAAGTATCTCTTGCTAATCCGGTCACCATTTCACTGACCCTATATGCTCCAGAAAATGTTATGAGGAATACAACCTTTAACAGGCTACCTGCTGCCCACTTTTGCATATTTAGTGAATAGCTTTCACTAAATCCCCAAGCAACCTTTTTTGTAGGTGAATGTACTTGTCTGAGAACTGAATAAAAGGTAACCAAATAATTATCTATCTGTTTGCTGTCTATTTTGCTGAGTGCACAATTGGTGTGCTAATTTTTCCATAATCACAACCTCCCAAATAGTTTTTTGAAACATTTCTCAATGGTGGGGTTATTTTTCTTTTCCCAGCGAGAGTCTACCAATAGCCAAGCAGCTAGTAGCAGATAAGATATCAATTCACTTCCTTTTGTGTGGCCATTTCCACTAGGAAGCCCCAGAAAGATTACCAAAGGATCATTTGGTAATAAATATCCAACAATGAGTGATATTTGGTTATGGATTGCATCCCAGTACTCTAATGATTGGGCATGTCCACCAGGTATGAATAAAATATCCTCTTTCATCACAATTTCTCCAACATTTATCCCCATCCAGTCTTTGTTTTTAATGACTGATGTGAGGTATCACTGAAATAATATCTTAAAGAAAATTTCTTTTATAGTGCTACAGACTGAGGTTGCTGGTCCTCTTCCAGATTAAACTCGATTCGTCTGGTCTAATTTGTCTAGCCACAGCCTTCTTCCAGTGTGTCATATATGGACACTTTTTTTTGTCTGCAAAGATTTATATCAGCTAGTTATAATTTTTTTGTTTCCTAACTGACCAGACACCATCGCTTCTATTAAAGTTAGCTTTCTATATTAAACAGGGTTTCTAGAAAGTTGAGAAACATAGTGCCTGGCTTGAAAGTACTGGTACTGGGGAACAGTGGGCCAGTTAAAGTTAGTTCTGATCTCTAAATAAATTAGAAAAGTTTCTTTACTGAATAACCAGCCAACCATGGGTATTCCACATTTCTCCCATCTTTGAAGCTCTATAGTTCTTGATTTGGGTTAAAATCTGGATTATCTGGAATGGGTGTTATTGATGAGGGAAAAGAACTGATACTTCTAGTTCTATCCCAAATCCAAACCCATTGCTAAAGGATGTGTGTAAATTTCTGGCAGGCATGACTTTTTAGTAATCCGTGGTAGCCTAGTGTTGTTTCCACTTTTGCAATCTTCTTGTGGCTAGGTTAAAGCACCCCGACACCCCTACAGTTAAGAGCTGTCTGGCTTGATAGTACAATAGAATATTTGGAACAGCTAGTCCACTCTGTTTAATAGGTTTGTACAAAGTATTTGCTGTCTCTCTTGGACTTGTCTTATTCCATATAAATTCTACCCTCATCCTCCATATTCCTGCTAGGTTGTTATCTGGGATGATCACAGAAGGATTTTTAAATAAGAAAGATATCCTTGGCTGAATATTCATTTTGACTGTGGCTATTCTTCATCACCAAAAAATTGCATACTTCCCCTAGCACTCCAGACCTTTTTTTTCATTTGTTGTTTGAGATTTGAGTTCTGAGATATCTTATAGAATTTGTTGCCTGTTTGTACCCAAGTGTTTTCTGGAGCTAACATTTCAGATTTGGCATTATTTACTTTAAATCCAGACTCTTTCCCAAAGCCCTGGATTCCTTTAAAAACTAACTTTAGGGAAACAGTTGGTTTAGATAAAAATACTATTACATTCTTTGCATGTCATGCTATTTTCTGATGTGTTCCCACAAATTTAAGCTTTTGATTTAAGCATCAATTGCCTATCACTTTTATTTCCTTTTTCATTAAACTGCTTTGTATACCTATAGGCTTTTCCAGAGATGTCTGTCCATTAACATATGCAACTGCCCTCTGGTATTAGTTACTGTTATGTTTTTTTTCCTGAACCTGTGTTTTTATTAATATCTTGTAACCTTTTTATTTCCTGTTCTAGTTTTATTTTTTCTTGAGCTCCTTCTTTCAATTGAGAGCGTCTGCTTTTCAACTGACTCCTAAATATTGCTTTACCTGCCTCCCAGAGAAGGCCTTTTTTTTTCTTTTAAATAAATTGTCCATATAATTTATTTGGAAGTATTGAACAATTCACTCTTCAATTGCTGCAACCCCAGTCTTTGTCTTGGAGAAGCAAGCAGTTCATTTTCCAATACAGTGATCTTTGGGACCAACCCAGATATCAAATATTGCTTCCACTGGTGTTTGATCTGACCATGTAATGTTGCCAATTTCCACAGATCTTGTCTGCTTTGTTAATGATTTAGAGATTAACATTAAGTCTCTCCTAGTATATAACCGATGAGGGTGTGAATAATATGTGCAGTCTTTTTCCTCTGGATACAATTTTCTCTAGAAGTCTGAAAGATTTAATTGTTGGCATAGAGATGTCAATGCTGTATCTGCTTCCCTAGCCCCCATGTCTTTTTATCAGATCTGTCCCAGTAAGGAGTTGGTGTGGAATTGAAGTCTCCTCCAAGTGTAATTTCCCCCTCCCCAGAGTGTTGCAGTTTTAAAGAAGTCTTTTTAAAAAAAGTTTTTTTTTGCTTTTGCTTGGGAGCATACACTGAGTCCACTGTTATTAATAACCTAGCAATTGTGTCCTTCAACAGTATAAATCATCCTTCCTTATCCTTAAATGGATCTTTAGTCTGAAAAGTACATGTTTAGCAAATATTATTCCCACTCCTCTTTTCTTTTCTTTAGACAAAATGTCTGTTGAAACCAGTTTCCTTTCATATTTATAATTTGCTCCTCCTGAAAATGAGTTTCTTGAACTAGAATAATTTGAGTCTGAGTTTTAAGTTCTGCCAGGGCATTTTTCCTTTTAACAACATGATTTAGCACTTTGATTTTCAAAGATGTTACTCTCAATGTCTCTTCCTTTTAAAGTAACTGTTTAGCTTATTGAAAAACCTGAAATTATTGTGATTCTTCAGCTGTTTGATTAAATGAACCCTTGTGTTACCAGTGATTCTCTTGTTTTTAATTATGTTGCATTCACTATTGTGTGCCCGAATATGGCTTAGTTTCTGTTTGTAAACTTCTATATTTACTTCTTGTATAAATTCTGCCTAGCATCCCCAGTTCCCTCCCCTCTTCTGCATTCCCTTCACTGTAAATGGATAAATGAAATACCAACATAAAATGTAAAACAGTCCCCAAATGACTATGCTTTGCTGAACCCTCATCCCTGTACTCTCCCCATAAGCACTTGGATTGCTTCTCTTGCAATCCAAAGGAGGTACATTCTCCACCTAGGGGACCTTGATCCTCACCTTTAGGGATAGATTGCTGTCCGATCATTTGAGTTATTGGGAGGGGGGGGGGTTACACAGAACCCCTAACGACTCCTTCCCTATCTCTTCTCTATCTTCTCTAATCTCCTCCAACCTTGAAATCTCCCTCCCCACCTGACTCCCTCCTTATTGTTCTTTATTTCCACTATGTTTTGAAGTACACAACACAACTATTGAAGTAAGCTTCATACTGTTTAGTTATAACTGTAGTATAGTCACTGTCCAGTTGTTTATTCCTGGTAACTCACAAGAAGTCCCTTCTGATTAATTTTTGGATTACTACTCGGGTATCTGAGTTCTCTTGTTCCACTCCACTTCTGCCATTACTTGTGTATGGTCTCTATTCTTTTCTTTTCTTGTCTTATTTTTCCTGGGTTTCAGCAGTTGATATTGCCCCAGTTGATACTCTGGCTCTCACCCTTGGCTCCTGATTCCTGGCTATTGGCTAAATTTTACTCCCTGGTTTTAGTATCTCAGCTCCTGCTTTGGTCTCTTGCCACTGGGCCTGGTGACCTCTGCGCCAATCACGATGCCAGGCAACTGTCTTGACCATTAGATAAGATTGCCCACTACCCAGTTCGTGACAGTGGCTTGTGTACTGCAGTAGCTCAAATAATTTTGCTGGGAAGAGGGGATGACACGACATACCATTTTACTGGGTTTGTCTCAGTATGGATAGAAAGATAGAGGGTCCCAGCTGTTTTTAGTGAAATCAAGGATTTTAATTTGGTTTCCCTGTAACCCAAAGACATTTGGTCAACTGCCTGTCTCATTGCCAATGTGCGCTGCTTTGTCCCCCATCAAGTCTGCATTTTCCCTCCTGTGATTCTATGCTGGCTGCTTCTCAGGTCTTTAATGGCCACATTTCTACCAGATATACTCTCTTTAGAGTCGGTGTCAGTGAGTTTCAACCTTTAGTAGCTAATCTTCTGTCTAATACATTTAATAAAGCCAAGATCGATTTGTATTCATATTGGAGCCTACTTCCTTGGAGGGCACTGGCTTTGTAGCCTAATATCTTATCATTTTATGAACACTTCCCCTAATGCCTGTATGGGTGAAGTTGAGTGCATGATTTGGTTCAAAGTATTCCTTTTGCGTTAATCCTAATTGGGCATGTCTTATGTTTCTCATCACCGACGTATCAGGTGATTCCTCATCTAAGAAACCTTTTACAGAATAAAGTTATTGTCATAATATCTGTCTAGTCATATTCTGATACTAGCTGCAACTATGCTATCTTGTCAAGAAATGTCCTGCACCACTTGGCACAAAGAAGGTGCTGACTGCCACTGTTGTGTGTGTGAATGGCTGGTTGTATGAGGGGAGAGGGGAGGTAAGTAGGGAGGTGTTGCAGAATTGGTCACAAGGGATGGCTATATGTAATGAAGGCATTTCAGGGCTCTATTAAGACTGAATGAACCTCTTAGGTATATGATTAGTTTCCAAAACCACAAGTGGTGCATTATACATAACACTTTAGTAATTAATATGAAAAGAACAACATCGAATATAGAAGCAATTTTCCATTTTCAGCTCATAATCCCTTAACTGTTTGGGGCAACTATACATGCAGCTCAACTTTTAAATGCACATAGGCAGACATTTGAAAAATATGAGTTGGGTTATTTTTGCTTAATATTTTCAATCTGCTGTCATGGAGCAGCAATCTCAATACAATTTTCCTTCATTTTGTCACTGCACTTCAGAGTTTGTTATTGTGAAAAGGAAGTATGCATAACATTATTACCTTAATCAACACATCTCATCAGTAGTTGTGCTGTTTTTCCAGTATGAATATACAAAACACTGAATAGATAAAGCACTTTGAGATAGATAAAGGATGCTAGAATCTCTCATTACATAAACTGTTAAAATGTAGTCTCTACTGTGCTTGCTAGGGATCTGATCATTAAGGGTGCAATCTGTCACAGAGGTCAAGAAAGTCATGGATTCTGTGACTTTAGGGGACCTCCATGACTTCTGCAGCTGGCAGGTACGACTGACCCCAGGGCCACTGGAGCAGCTAGGGTGGCCCCGGGACCAGCTACATTGGCCCATCCACAAAGTGGAGGTCCCGGGCCACCCCCTTACCCCCAACGGGGACCACTCCCCCCCCACCAGCACTGGTGGGTGCCCCAGAGCCTCCCCTCTGCCCCGAGCAGCAGCTGCTCCCCCAGAATACCCAAGATTTAGTCAGGGGTATATAGTACAAGTCATGGACAGGTCACAGGCCGTGAATTTTTATTTATTTATTGCCTGTGACCTGTCCCTGAATTTTAGTAAAGTTACCCATGACTAAATCTTAGCCTTACTGATCATACATGGTGTTCAGCATACTTCTCATTGTAATCAGTAGGAGTTAAGAGAGTGCAACATGTTGCAGGATTTGACTTTAAAAATGTTTTAAAATAAAACGTGTAGACATCTGGATCATTAAAGTACTCCGTGGGAAAACAATCTCTTCCTGACCCACTCAATCATCTTTCATTATTTTTAAAAACAACCAGGGATGATTACTATTTAATGACAGCCATACATATGAGTAGTATAATTGAAGTTAATCACTGAATGTAAAAAGAAGCTATTTACCTCCATCTTTAGTAAAATCTAATATTTGTACTCAGCATTTTAGAATGTGAGATTCCATTCATACCTTCTTGGTGACCTCAAGTTTTTATGGCAGTTCTTTAGAAATGCTTTAAAGTGACAGGGCTTGATTTTGCTCTATTAGGGAATGCCTACAAGGAGACACTCAGGAAAGTTAAGCTGAATTAAGTGTAGATGTGAATTTAGAGTGCATTAACCCCCTGTATGGATGCTCTCATTCAGAAGTCAAGTGGCTTTAGTTCCTACAGGGTATTAACCTAAAGGAAACTAAGGCACTTTGCTTCTGAATGAGAGCGTGCACACTTGGGTTAACTAATCCACTTTAAATTCACGCCTTCAGTTAATTTGTCTTAACTTTCCTAAGTGTTCCTTTGTAGACATGCCCTTGCACATTGTTTTTGTGACTGACTTTATTGATTTTATTAAAGAAACAATGAAAAGTAAAAAATGTAAATGACTTACAGGTTGAATATGTTTTCAAATACTGCACACTTGAAATATGCAAAGAGGCAATTTTACACCTGTCAAGGCTGCAAGACTGGACAATACTATGTAGACGCAACATATTAGGGAGGGGGTGTAATAGTAATAAAATAAGAGAATTATATACATGAATAGGGAAGGAGAAGATGGGGGTAGTGAAGAGGAGTTAGGTGGAATGGAGATCTGGCATTGTTTGAACCTTCTCACTATTTTTTTATCCAAAGGTATCTAAAATGTCTTTGTATTCAAACAATTGCTCTCTATGGCAATACATTGTTCTTTCTTTGGCTTTAACGCAGACAGGTCTGAATTCCACTGCTGTGTTCTGGGCATAAGTCTACTCTCCATATTTGTAAAATCATGCTGTGACAGGGTCCCTGGGGTGCAACCTGGACTGTGGGACTGCTGAGCCTTCTAAAACCCACCAACCTGGGCTGTTTGTCACATTGTGGTGCTGATGTCAAGCTACAAACCTCTGACAGGCACTGCACTTACACAGACATCCTCAGGCAGGGCCACACCCAACTGTGTTACGTGAATAATCTCCCAGCCACTCACGAACCATCAATAGAGACTCCAGCCAATTCCCTCCAGCTCCCCAGCCTTGCACCACCAGAACTTTGCCATCTTGCACTGGTCAGAAGCCTGGCCAGTGTAAGCTCACTAGTTCACCACTCTGACAAAAGGATAGTGGACATGCAATTGCTCTTGTTAACCTGAGCTGAAATTTTGTGAATACTTGAACCAAAACATAGTTTTAGGTAAAATATAAAACAGATGTATTAACTACTGAAAGATTGATTTTAAGTGATTATACATGGTAGGCATAAAGGTCAGAGATAGCTACCTTAAGAAAATGAAAAATAAAAACTAAAATTGTAGTCTAAGCAAGAGTTGAATCAAACAATGTCTCATCCTGACATTGGTACAGCATGGTATATATCGACTGGACTCCCTTTCCAACCTGGGACCACTCATCCCCAGTTCAAAGTCTTTGTCTTTCAGAGAGATCATTTTTCCAAGTGTTGAGATGTGTGGGAGAGAGGCCAAGTGATGATGTCACTTCCCCTGTTTTATATTTTCTTCCAGCTTGCTGTGACGTAGGTACCTGGCAGTTCCTGTTGGTCAAGCAGTCTCCATCCCATAAGTGCTCTCTCTGAGAAGTCTCTGGGATGGCCATTGAGAGAGTGGATTCCCTTTAATGGGCCATCAGCACATGTCTGGCTGGTCCTTTGTTGAACTGAAAGGTTGGCTATGGGAGTCTCCCAACCTCACAACATACTTCAGTAACATGTATAGCAGTGCTTCATAACTTCACATATAATGATGGAACCATGCAATTCAATAGGATATTAATGTTCAACAGATCAAGACTTTTAAAATACCTCCTCACAAGGTATACTTTGTACAAAACTTATCATAATATCACCATGGTGAATGTGGGGATTCCAGGTTGGTACTTTGAGGTACAGAGTGTCACAAATGGACTTCGTGATCATTGCAGCCCTAAAGAACCAAAGTCTTTGTGGCAGAGTTAATCCCATTTTACCAGGTAAATATCCTATGATAGAACTTTCATCTGTGATTTGGCTGCTAAATCTGAGCTTTATTTTAACTCTGGTGTTCACCTCTTTCCACAGCTGCCTGACTATTGGACAGTGCCATGCATCAGGGTTCCTTTTTCTTTTTTTGTTGTATTAAGCATAGCCTGAGATTCACAGAAGCATTTTTAACATTAAATTATACACTCTGCCACTGGGATTCTTTTCTTTTTGTGACAAATCCTCTCCCCAAACTAGGCTCCCAGTAGTTCTGTGGCCTCTGGCAGTCTTAGGGCATCTGGATTAATTGATACATTAGCAAGTGTCTAACGGCATGTCTACACTTGGCATTTAAAGCAGAAAAAAATCCCTTTTTTGCACAAAAACCATGGGAATGTCTACACTTGCTAATGACTTTTTTGGAGTGAAACTCAGAAGTTTCAACTCAAAAGGAAAACCACCTCCATGAGAGGCGTACAACTCTTACTGATGATGCTTTTGCGGTGATCTGCAAGTGAAGACACGTTTCTCCTGTTTACATAGCTTTTAGCCTCCAGAGGATATCCCACCGTGCCTCGGTGAGCACTCTAGCCAGCAGCTCTTCTGCTCTGTTGCCAGGTAAACAGACATCCACCCCCCGTGTAAAGCCCCAGGAAGTTTGAAACTCCCCTTCCTATTTTCTTGGCAAGTGCTCACTTATCTGGCCAGGTGACAATGCCTTCTCCAGGGAGCAAATGATCCCTTGTTCAGAGCAATGCTGAGCTACTGGAGCTTATCAGTGTTTGGGGAGAGGAGGCTGTGCAGGGACCCAGGATGTCCCATGATCACTCCCTCCACCCCCAACAAGACCAGTCGTCAAATTGGAGAGAATTGCACTGTGGGATAGCTGCCCTAAAGTGCTGCTCTCATCGGTGGTGGAAGTGCTGCTAATGTAAACACTCTCTGATGCCTGAGAAATTAAGTGAGTACACAAACCAGCACTTTACTTTCACCGGTGAAACTAACAGCGCAAAAACTCTGCAAGTGAAGATATACTCGTAGTTGTAAGTACTGCCACTCCACTGGGGATGGCAGGTCATAATGATGCTTTAGTATATTAGAAAAGAGACAAAGCCCTCATTACTGACTAATTGGGAAATGTGTATGATGCCCCTGCTCAGGCAGTTCTTCCAAATCATGGTTTTTTTTCCCAATTTGCAAGTCTGGGTTGCCCCAAATAGGTGCTTTTGCACGCTGGCACGGATTAAATTGCTGCATCTCTGCTTGGATAGCCCAAATCCTTTGTGCAGCCACCACAGTATGCAGCTAATTTTTTCTTCATTGGACAAAAAGAGGAACCAAGGAACCCATGGGGACAGAATAAGTTGGGGGGGAATTGGATGCATTAAAACATGTTAAGTTTCCACCCACATGATTATAATAGTGTTAGCATGCTGGAACCAATCTGACATCTGAGATATCATAAAAGCATACGAGTAATTTTGTAGGCCTCTGAGCCCAACCCTCTTCCCCTTTGCCTCTAGGGAGTTGGAGTTTTATTAAACAATAGTTGTGAACATTGACCAGCTTCCCACAGGAAGGCTCTGATAATGCTATTAAATTTTCTTAATTAACACAAAGGAATATATATGGATAGGCCACTTAGAGTATAGAGGAGCCTAAGCAGAATATTCATTTTTATTGTGTTAACACTTTCCCATAGGCTCAGGAAGAGAGGATGCGACCTATTTGTGTCACTAACTGTTTGACACAGCTCAAGTACAGGATCTAAATTTATTATCACTAGTTTATTAATATTTCTTGGAACTTTTATAGATAGGTTCATAATTGCATCAGTTTGCCTATAGAAATTCACCTGGAAGATTTCCAATAGTTCTGATTCCCCCCAATTTATTTTGTAATCAGATATTGATAGAAGTTTTTGAATTAGTGATAAGAGGGCTGGAATTGTGATTTCTGACTTGGATACATACGAAAGGGTATAGTTGCATATAACATCAATTTATTTACCATGGAACCATGTTGGAAGAGCCTATATGCAGGGCCGGCTCCAGGTACCAGCAAAGGAAGCAGGTGCTTGGGGCGGCCAATGGAAAGTGGCAGCACATCCAGGTCTTTGGCGGCAATTCGGCGGTGGGTCCGTCAGTCCCTCTTGGAGGGAAGACCCGCTGCCGAAGAATGAATCGGTGCGGTAGAGTTGCCGCCGAAGTGCCACCGTTCACGGCTTTATCTTTTTTTTTTTCCCCCTTTTTTTCCCCCCCCCCCCGCTTCGCTGCTTGGGGCGGCAAAAAAGCTGGAGCCGACCCTGCCTATATGGTTATTGCCAGAGTTCAAGAGCCAAATCAAACAGTAATGGAAACAGAGGACACCCTTTCCTGTAGAGGCTGAAGGTAGCCGAAGTCACATTGTTGGTTATGTTGTGGGAGGTTAGGTGAGATCAGAACAGTTGGATCCAGGAACTAAACACAACTCCAAATCCAAATTTTTGTAGGGTATAAAACATAGCTGCAGTCCACTTTATCAAAATACTTTCCTTTATTTAAGACTAAAATGGCATATGGTTTGGGGTCGTCATATTTCATTGCTATACTATCAATAAGTTGTCAAAGATTAACAGAGCCATGGCAGCCTCTGACAAACCTGACTTGATTTGGATGTATGATAGAGCCCAAAACCTTTTTCAGTCTCATTGCCAGGACTCTTGGCAATATGTTGACATCACTATTAATAAGTCAAATTGACCTATAATTGGAATATAGTGGCATCTCTTCCTTGTTTAGGAATAACTGATATTAAGGCTTTTCTCATCATAGGCAGAAGGGTACCCTCTATAAGTGATTGATTAAATATTAAATTAAATAAATTTCAAGCATCTTGTCAGACAGAAGTTCAAGGAAGTGTCTATGGAATTTAACTGAGAAGCCATCTGGCCCAGGGGCTTTCCCTACTTTCATATTCTTAATCACTCAATTAACTCATCCTATGTTTGGGGGTGTGTCAAGGTTTCAACATTAATATTGCATTAATATTTTGATAAATTGATCCAAAGCTCTTGTGGAAGGGTTTGTCTAATTTGTACAGATCGTTATAGAAAATAAAGAACTCTTTATTAATATCTTTGTGATAAATATAATTTACCATGTTTGTCATGGCTGGTTGTGATTCTACATGCAAAGGCCTTCTTTCTTATGTGGTATGCTAGCAGCTTGCCTGCTTTTTCATCTGATACCCAGATATCCTGCCTCAGTTGAAATAGGGTGAATTCAGTGTTTGCTAACTATAGCTTGTTGAATTTATATCTACAATTGATCAGGGATCATAACCTATCTGGAGATGGGACTGTGGCATAAGAAAAATCAAGCTCATTTACTTTTTTTCTCAAGGGGCCTCATATTTTCTCCATGTTCCTTTCTCTAGGCAGATGCAAAACTAATAATTCTACCTCTCAATAGGCCTTGAGCATCTCCCACAATAGCCTGCTAGAAGCTGTTGAAGGTTCATTTATCTCTAGGAACAGGCCAATTTCGTTTTCAATAAGAACTTTGAAATGGGGATCTAATAAAAGTGAAGAAATAAATGTCCATCTAAATCGCCATTTCTTATCCGGTTCTTTTGATATTTGAAGAGTTTTATAAGGGCATACTCAGAGACAGCAACTGGTATCAATGGAAGAATCAATTACAGAATTAACCAAGTCCCTGGAGATCAAAGATAATCTATATGGAAATGGGACTCATGTACTGGGGAAAAGCATGAATAGTTCCTACTCATTTGGATGAGCTGTCAGATATCACATAGTCCCAGGACTTTAATGTGCAATTCCAGGCCATTCTATTTTTGGTTAATTTATGACCCTTATTACAAAAGGATTGACTCCTTAATTAAAATCGCCAGAAATCATAATGGGGGTGTGGGTTCTCCATATAATTTAGTAAATAATATATGAAAGATTTTAGAATCATCTAGGTTAAGCTCACACAGCAATGATTATTTCAGATTCATTTACCATGACTTTATGGATTAAAAATCTGTCCCCTGATCATCTGAAGTTGACTTTGACATTGTTACTGGTAGCACTTTACGGAAGAGTATGGCTGCTCCTCTGTATTTGGATGAGAAGCAGCAAGACACTGCTTCTTCTACCCAGTCACATTCTACCTTTGCTTTCTATAATAACTAGTACACTTTTTTTTCTTTTAACACTCCCCACAGAGAAGGGGAGAGGGAGGAAGAAGGAATCTGTGGCTAAAACGCTGCAGATGTTTGTTCCACAATTTTTGGATTGTCTTGCCAGATGATCGCCACTTGCCAACCTCCAGGGAATAGGGTAGGTGCAGGGGAATTGGGCTGATATATCAACGTTTGCAGCTGCCTTCAGGAGCTTGATACAAATCACATTCATGTAGGTTGTAATTTTCTTGAGTACTGGTGTTCTAGAGAGAGGTGAAAGGGGGTGCGGAAGAGTGAGTGTAATAAGGGTATATAGGAGAGAGCTCTGGAGAGGGGGAAGGAAGAGCCCAAAAAGACAGGTTAAAGTAAAAACATCAGGATACATAACATATACATCATAACGTGATCTATTGCCAAACATGGCTGGGCTCTCTTTGGTGTGTAGTGTTTTCTCAGTCTCTCCTGAGTGGTAACTCCACTTAAAAAGTAAATCATAATGAAAAAGCAGCAATTGGTTTAATTTAGTTTACAGCATTACATGTTTGACAATCATCAGTTCTAGAGAGTGCGGGCCAGAGAGACACACCATCAAGGCCAGGAGCTTCATCAATACCCACTATTTAAAAACAGGTATCCTATATTTCCCAGACAGCAAAGAAATAGCACATTGTAAGGAGATAGAAAGGGAGCATAGAGTCCACAAATGTGATATTTATTCACCTGGAATGTCAAGTATATGCTCGTGTGTGATCCCCTAATTGTAATCTTTTCAGTTTGCCAAACCAAACACCAAAGAACTGGTAGTGCAGCTTGGAGCACTGTGAGAGATGATGTATGTTGTGGGGATTATTTTCCCAGGGCCACATGCTCCCCTTCCTTTGTTTTACAACCAAACATTCCATTTCTATTCCCCATATTAAATGATTATATAACTGACAGGAGAAATTCAGCTGCTTCACAAATTGTAATTTTATGCACCAAAGAGCACAACTCCCAGTCCAATTCAGCCAGTGACTCTTCCATACAATTTTCATACTCCATGTCCATGGACTCAGGGTCTGAGCTAATAGAAAATGTTAGTTTGGGGAAAGGGACTGAAGAAGTTGACAGGAGGCTTAGTGGGAGAGGGGATGAAGCAAGAGGAGAAAAAATTGGGGAAATAGAAGATGGAATAAGAGGAGCCGGGGAGGTATGAAGGGAGAGTAAGGTAGGGAAAGTGGAGAAAGGAATAAGCAGTGGAATAGAGAGGAAGTAGGAGCTGATAGGGATGGCAGAAATCACTAGTCCATGTAGCTCAGCAATCGCTGTTCTCTTCTGCTCCGTTAGCCCATACAGGTCACAGTTCCATTACTTGGCTCCTGTGCATCTTTCCATGACAACATACCAGGAGGAAAGCTGCTTCTCATCCTTGCAGCACATCAAATGTCATGTCACCAGGCTTTGAGGACCCACCAGTAGCTAGATGAGGTGACACAGCAAGGTGTCTCACTGAGACCAATTTTAAAAGATGGAATCAGAGTTCTCAGGTTCCTACAGAGCAACAGGCAGCTGAACTGCTGCTGTGATCTCTTCTGTGCTGAGCTATCACATACATCGTGTATAATCACAAACAAATATTTCATATTGATCTATCCAGTTAGGGATGTTGTCAAATGTTTCATTGACTCAACACAAATACAGGCACAAAGGCACTAAGTATTGTTAATACACAATTTAAATAAATCTTTTTCACAGTCAATTCTCTATGAGATCAATTTAGGATGAGGTGTTCCCCTTAACAACCTTTCTGGGGTACTTCACTTTTAGTCATTTGATGAGATGTGATATCTATGTCCCAAAAGTTTATAAAATAAATGCTTGGTGGAGAAGAGAGAGCCCAAATAAGTTAAATAGTCCCAGTCACTGGATAAGTTTTGACGTGCAAGTAGGGCAGACATACCGATTGGGAAGTAAACTTGGCATAAACTAGAACAGATGCTTAATTCATTGCAGGCTATTTAAAAATATTTCTGCTTCTGATTGCTTTTGGAACAGATAGACTTCATCACCCAACCTTGATGTAGAACTCTGCTGGAAACTTCTTTAAAATATTGGAGCCCTAACTGCTTGGCAAGTTCCCTCAACCACATCTTTTGCTAAATCTTGAGAAATCATTATTGTATTTTGTGACATCCCCCAAAACAGTTCTGTGTATTCATGAACTAGCTGCATTATTTTTCCTTTTACAGTAAATCTGAGAAATTTGACAATCAGTTCATGAGGCTTTGGCTTGTCAGGTCATCTTAGGAGCCCAGGACCTATGTGTGTTTCTAAATCATATTTAAAATCATACAGCAGACTGAGCACTTCTGTAAAAAGCCAGGGAACAAATTCTAGTGGTTTGCCTTTCTCTGCTTCTTCCGGTATTCCTGTAATTCTCAAATTATTGCAGTGAGCCCTTTCTTCAAAGTCTGCCTCTTTTTAGATTTAGGAGATGGTAAGTCTGTTAGGCTTCCTTTCACCTGGGTAGAGCGTCCTTGTACATGATCTTCCACTGAGGATATTCTCCTTTCTGCTTCATTCACCTGTCCTGTCAGAGTTTGTAAAGAGGAGTTAATCAAGGTAACAGTCAATTGTATTGTGGCCGTTGTGGCCTTGATATCTAATGCGCCTGCAGCAACTTTCTCCAGCAGAGCCACCACATACACCGTGCTTGCATCAGCCATCTGGTTCAGGGGCCAAAGGGGGTGGTCTCTGTTTTCTTTATATTTAAGCCACTTGCAGAGCCCACCACAGTCAATTATTTGTCTCCTGACATTCCAGAGTTTTCGAGGTACCTGTTCCTTCACTGGGGGGAGGAGTCAGTCAGGGGCCCTGATTGCTGGATGGAAATGGATATTAGCTGAATGCTCTGGAGGTCAACGGATGTGCTCCTCCAAGTTGCGCAGCACCCCTTGGAATCCAAAAATCCACATTTATAAATCAGCATTGGAGTCAGTAGAATCACACAGGTGTAAAATGGATGCAAGATCTAAATTGGGGTGATAGTATTTGGCTATGTAATTGCTTTTGCAGCTGAAGCAGTGGGTCAGTAGTGGCCAAAACAGTAGAAATCTGAAAATCTGAAAAAATGAATCGTAAACTCATCATAACCGTCTGTCTCACCAAACTCACCAAACCGTCTGTCCGATGCAATGGCCACACATTCTTCTGAAGTAACAATACAGGTGGCTTTAGTAAAGAGAGGACTTTTTATACACTAACCATGCTCAACCATTGATACCTGGATAGAAACACATGATCTGTATGCAGGGGATAAAAGTGGTAGGTTGTCCTATAGGGAAGGAAGGCATGATAATCAGTTGAAAATCGGTCCTGCTTTAATTAATGAAAGAGAAATTCTAATAGTCACCAAACAAGGCATAGTTTCCAAGGTTTTCTTTTTCACACACTTTTTAACCTCTGTGTTAATGATATTTTGAAAGAATTCTCCTGGAAGTAGAGCAAATAATTGATTGATTTTCAGTTTGCTGGCCAAACCACAATACCCAAAGGAAAAAATAAATCTGCTTCTTTCAAATGTAGTGATTTTTCCCCTCTACATTTTTCTTGCTGAAAAAAAATTCATTTGTGTTGAACAAAACAAGATGGGTCAATTTGAACTGACATTTTCTAAATGAACTGGAAACAAACCATTTTTACTTTTTCAAACTTTTCTTCCTCATTTTTTATTTATCTGAAACTATTTGCAAATTAGGGTGGAATTCAACTAATCGTTTTAGTTGCTCTGAAATGGCATTTGTTGATTAATTTACTATCTGCTGAAAATCTTTTGCCCAGCTCTCCATGGAATTTTTGAGGCTTGCTGACCTTGCTGGAAATTTTCAATCTCCACCAGAACATAAGACTGGTGATACTAGGTCCAACCAAAGGTCCCTCTAGCCCAGTATCCTGTCTTCCGACATTGGCTAATGCCAGGTGCCCCAGAGGGAAGGAACAGAACAGGTAATCATCAAGTGATCCATCCCCTGTCGCCCATTCCTAGCTTCTGGCAAACAGAGGCTTAGGACACCATACCTGCCTGTTGTGGCTAATAGCCATTGATGGACCTATCCTCCATGAATGTATCTAGTTCTTTTTTCAACCCTAAATCCATTATGTACAGTGGAAGAAATTGTAATCTCTGTAACTTCAGCATTGTACTGTTTGTCGAGATAGAAGACAAAGTTTCTAACATCCATGAAATCTCCTTTTTAACAAACTTAAGGAAAGTCTCAAACTAAAAAGTTTTTTGTTTATAAGTTTTTAAAATTTGTATTTTAGTTCAAAACCATTAGGTATTTACACCAACTGTAGCTCTGTCTTTGGAACGCCCCACCTCCAACACCATCTGTGGTCTAAAGATTTCATTTCCCACTGCTCTACCCGTCATTTCCCTTTCTAATGTAGGTCATAGACACGCTACATACTAGACTGCAAACTGTCAAATTAATAGGGCTGAGAACCTGACCTTCCCCCCTTGCAAGTGTCTCTCTAAACCCAAAGGCACATTTTAGTTTCAACATCTGAGTCAAGGACAACACTTTTTCCTCATGTACCGTACCCTTCATTTTATACAGACTGTCACTGTACTTCAGCACTGGGTTCTAGGATTGATATTCAATCCAGGATTGATTTGTTGAAAATACAGGAACATAATCTGTTATTGGATGTTTGTTTCTTAATATAACAGTTCCCGTCCACTGGATTTTCAGAAGGAGGTGGAGCTAGTGTTAGTATAGTTCAGATTGCTAAACATTTGTTCTAATTTGTATGTCTTCATGTTTTTTTAAAGTTATTTTACAGCTTAAGAGTCAGAAATATCTTAAACTAAAGTGGGAACAAAAAAAGGACGAGTTCTATTCCTGCAACAAAAGTTTGACCTAGAAAGTAGAGTGCAAGCGGTACAGCATATATGTGTAAATTGAATTGAATTAACTGCTATTTCCTTCTTTTCTAGATTTCTCTTTTTCTTTTTCTTTTCATGTTTTTAATTCTTCTATTTGTACCATTCTTTCTGTTTCAAGAGAAAGGGTATGTTTACACTGCACATGCCTTTTGGTGGTGTTTAGAGTACATACACAACACACCTCTCAAGCACAAGTGTATATATAGCAATTTCGATGGTGAGGCACTGGTTAGGTTAGTAGATACTCCATAATTCACGGGTGTGTACCCTACAGGGTTCTCTATTCACCCAAGCAGTTTCTCCCCATCTACACTGTGATTTTTAGCAATATAATGTCCTGCTGCCTCGCTCTGCTGGAGTCTTTTCCTACCACAGGTGGGGAAAGGCTCTAGTAGTACCCTGAAGTGGGGAAAGACTCCAGCAGTGGGGAGCAGTCACAGCTTTCTCCTCTGCAGTGAAAGACTCTGGCAGCAGGAAAAGCTCTGCAGGGGAAGGCAGCAAGGAAAGGCTCTGGTATCTCCCTCCTGCTGACCCTTTCTTACTCTCTCCCCCCAACCAGAGCCTTCCACTGACACATGTAGCTATATAAGGTAGTGTAGATGCAGCCTGTTTTTCACTTCAGTGTAGTAACACATGTCCAACATGCCACCACCATTAGTGTGCAGTGTAGAAATAGCCGAAGAGTAAGAGAGAGTTGTTTCATTCTTGGGGGGAAGGTGGGGGGAATGCAGAACTCAGCTTCTGCTTCACTTTGACTGCTGCTGGTAGTTAGTTTTGAGCTTTGGAAGTAAATGTTGGAGAAAAGAGGGATTAATTGCAGGAACAGTCATCCTAAAAGTAAGAGGGTATTGCTGCCTGTCAGAAGGCAGAGGAGAATTATACTCATTCTCATGCTCTGAGATGCAAAACTTAATTAATAGAATATTCTGTTTCTGCACTGTCTGTTTCTGACAGTGATTAAAAGTCTGGTATGTTTAGAGCACTCAAGATTCATGCCTGACAGATCAAAAGTCCAACTGTTTAGAAAGGGTTTTTAATGTTCTATGCTCTAAGAGCAAATATGTAAATAGCGAAATGATCGTGTCTCTTGGTGCTGGAGTGGTTTCTAACTCAGTGGAATGAGAATTTATTTTTGTATTATAGTTAATATATGTGTGTTAATGAAATACTTTGCACAAAGATTTCAGATGCAGATCTTCAAAGTACAGTTTAAACAATTAATTCCTAGATTCTAGCGTGGTTATATTAATTAAAAGATTCAAGACAATATTTCTAAATCTTTCATGGACAATTATTTTCTTCTTCTATATTTCAGGTACAAATATAAATAAATGTTTTGCAAGATATTCTGCAACCTTGTGCAACTAAAAACCTACAATATCCTTAGTCCTTTGGAGTTTTGTGTCCCTTGTTACCCTGTGAGTTATTGTAAAGTTGTTGGTTCTTTCTCCTGTTTGTAAAACATGAAACACAAAAGGAAAACTGAACACAGTTTGTGAAAATTCTATACAGCTTTTCTTTACTAAGTCTTTATAATGTGTTGCAGCATATATGGTGGTTGGAGTAGAGGGCTGGGAGCCAGGAACCTTGGATTCTATTCCCATCTTTCCTACTGTCTTTATTGTGTGACTGTGAATACATCATCCACTGTAATTCAGTGTCTCAGTTTCCCCATCTGTAAAAATACAATAATATCCACTTCATAGAGTTTTTTTGAGTCTTTACAAATATAAAGTGCTTTGAGATCCCAAACTAAAGATGCTATGTAAATGCTAAGTAGTAGTAGCAGTGCTACTGTATTACCAATTATTCATACATTTATAGTATTAGTGACTTACAGGGAGCTTAACACTGTGGCACTTATGCTTTACAAAATACTTTAAAATCAAATGAGAATGCCATGAGCATACGACAAAAGAGCATACACTACACTCTAATTTAATTAGTGATAAAAATTGCAGGAAATATATTTAACACAATTCCCTAATAGCTAATGGCCACTGCCATGTAGTCCTTACAAGTTAGATCAGGAGGGATATGGCCTTTCTTTTCCATTTGTATATCACCCATTGTCAAGAAACCACAAGGCTCCACTGTAGCTCAGCTGAACTAGGCACTAATAAAGCCAATAGACCCACCACTGATGTCTGAGCAACTCAAACCTTATACATTTATTGGGTTCTCCCATGCCCCAAACAGTCCATAATGGTTGGCTTATTTGTAAACGAGGACATCCTTAGCAAATATGATTGTGTGGTATGGCTTTCCAGTGAGAGTCACAGATGAGATTTGCATCCGCTCCTGGTTAGTGGCAGCTGAAGTATTGGCACCCTGATATACCTAAGGTAAAAGGAATGCTGACCAGATCATGCTCACTTTCCAGAAAAATCCACCTCAGTTTGACCCAGTTCTGTATGTTATTAGACCAAACATTTCACACTTGTTTCCTTTGTGGTCTTTGCTCCCATGGTGACTAATAATTACTTCTGGCTAATTTGCTTGTACTACATATTATAGATAAGAGTCACTAGTTGGTCCAAGGACCTGCCTCTGATACCTTCTCATGTAATTTGGTTGAGTTCCTGTTAAATCCCAGTTGTGAGCCTCACTTTTTACCATTGACATGGTTTTGAAATAAAAGGGAATTCTGTGAGTGTTTGATAGCAACCAACTCCAGAACACACTAGGAAGAAGGATAGATATAAACTTTCTGACTATCCTAGGAAATTTTGCTACACCATCAGATGCACCCATAAAAAGCTCTCCAACTGCCATTTGTCAATGGTCTAGGGATCATTTATAGCAGCTGAGGTGGGGTCCCTGATGTCAAAGGTCCAAGTTACATATTCTGTTGAAGGAGAGCCCATGAGAGAAGGTCTTGCAGTGGATTGTCAGAAATTGGTACTGGATAAGAAAGAGCTGTGTTCCCAGAATAGAAAGCTCTTTCCATGGGGAGTGATACACCTTGACTGTTGTGAGCTGTCTTGGTAATGAATCATTATAGGATGATGATCTCGGGTAAAATTTTCCAAAGTGTGTAAGTCATCTAGAAACCTAAATCCCATTTTCAAAGCGGTTTAGGAATTTAGGCACTTAAGTCTCATTGAAGGTCATTGAGTCTTAGGCTCTGAAGTTATTTAGGTGCGTTTTAAATATTTTACCCATAGCTCATATTCCTTCTGGTCTGTCTGTGAGAACTGGTAGTGAGGCTCAAGTCAATCCTAAAATATATACACGTTCCCTAATGATAGAGTGTTTGATGTGTCCCATCTTATAGTTCTTACAGACCGTTCACTCACTTGTAGTGCCCCAAAGATAGTAATGGTGAAGTAGCTTGGAATAAATGATGCTTGAAGAGCCTGGAACTACCTATTCATACTAGCTAAATGGATCCCTTAAGATCTGTGAGGAAGTGTACATTGTGTATTTATAGTAATAACAATGATAAATATAAGTCTAAGCTTCTCCACTGGTCAGGGAACCAAGTAGGCTACCTGTGAACAAGAGGATATGACAATTAATAGGAAATGATGATGGAATTGTATAATGTTGAATAGGATGGTGGAATGATGGTAATCTCTAAGGATATGTCTACACAACAAAGGAAAACCAGCAGCTGGCCCATGCCAGCCACCTGCGGGATGGGTCCCAGAGCTCAGGCTCCAATCCAAGCCTGGAAGTCCACACAGCAAAGAAACAGCCCCACAGCCCAAGCCCCAGGAGCCCGAGTCAGCTAGCATGGGCTAGCCACGGGTATCTAGTTGCTGTATAGACATACTATAAATGTGAAGTGGCCATGGAGTGACTGTGCAAACAAGGGATGACATCATGGCTTCATTGAACTAAATGTCAATTTTGTTAATGACTTCACTGGGGATAGAATTTAATCCCAATTTTTGGGGAATCTCTCCGTCCAGAGCAGTGGTTCTCAAACTTTTATACTGGTGACCCCTTTCACATAGCAAGCCTCTGAGTGCGACACCCCCCCCCTTTATAAATTAAAAACATGTTTTTATATATTTAACACCATTATAAATACTGGAGGTAAAGCGGGGTTTGGAGTGGAGGCTGACCCCTTGCAACATCCTATTTAATAACCTTTTGCCCCCCTGAGGAGTCCCAATCCTCAGTTTGAGAACCCCTGGTCCAGAGCAAAAAGACTTTACTGAGAAATTGTGTATTCTGATTTCTGACACCCACTATCCTTCCTTCCCTGAGTTGACCCTGTCCTCTTGGTGCCCCACTTGTAAGCCACTTGAAGTAGGCATCATAGGCCTCATTTTTCAGAAGTGTTGATCACCCAAATCTCCAGTTTAAGTCCGTGGAAGCTGTAAGATTGGGAGCTGTTTAAGTTTTCAGCACCTCTGAAAATCGGACATTGTGTCTTTTTATCTTTAGTAAGTGGTGCCCTTTCTTGGACACTGTAAAACAATAAATAATAATTAAACTCATGAAGAAAAAAAGAGCCAGCAACATTGCTATCTGTGAGTAAACATAATGGGGCTTGAAAAAAAGAGTGCTTTTGGCTGGCCTTCACGTCTTGTAATATGTAGTCCCTTATTACCTCCAGGAGTGGATATTTGGTTATTGTGGTATGGTGCACATGCCCTGCTGAATTGCCCAACAGAGTTATTTCCTTCCCTTTAAGACACTCAGCCTTCATGGGATGGTCTTGTGGCTAATGCAATGGACTGGGATTCTGGAAATCTGGCTTTAATTCTCCACCACATACTCGATGTGTTAACTTGGGCAGCCTTTGTGTCTCAGTTCCTCATCTGTAAAGTGGGGATAAGAGGATAGTTGTCTACCTCTCAGAGCTGTTGTGAGGCACCCAGATACAGTGATGATGAGCACCATATGAAAACCTCAATAAATTAATCATTGAGGGACGCTGGTATATCGGTGATTAGCAGCCCTCCTACAGTGAAGAGCTAGGGCAAGTATGTGTGTTTGATTATTCTTTAGACCTTGTGTCTTTCTGGGTTTTGGAGTGATTCCATGCAAAAACATTTATTCAGAAAACAGCAGTGAACTATTACCAGGCAACAGTCTGTCATAATGTATAGATCCATTCTTCAGTTATAAGTGGATGAGAACGTCTTTTCTAATATTGCTGCAGGATGTACATTTATTTGGATTGAAATATAAACATTATTGTAATGATTTGTTTGTGCATGCCGTTGATTGACTAAATGGGGGCATTGAGTTTTCCAGTTGCACTGCTTGCAGAAAATTTTTGAAGGGAACCATTAATTAGGATTATCATCCAAATTCATGACTAGTGTAAATAAGACTTCAGTGGACTGTCACAAGGCCTGTTATTCCCAAAATTATTACTAAGGCCAATAATGTGTCAGATTATCTAATCGAACCATTGAGTTGAGGCGAATCCATGTCCCAGTAGCAGCAGAGTCATTGCAGTTTTACTGCACAAATATGAACGGAATCGGGCCTCACACAGGTGGCAGGCAGGCTTGGGTGAGCAGCAATGCCAGCCCCAATCTTTGGGAAATATGTCACCCTATCTAGTATGTGCATTGCTGCTCGCCCAAGCACTGCCTGCCCCTCACGCGGGGAGAGGGACTCAGGCTAGCGGCTCAGGCCAGCCCTGTGCGATGTCCCCTTTTGCCTTTGGGAAATACGGTCACTCACCTCTACAAAACAGCTCTGCAACCTGGGGGTAGCATTCTTTTCCCCACGCCCTGAGGAAATATCCTCCATCCAACCCATTACTGGGGACTGGGACCCTGAATTTAACTCTTATTCAGCATAGTTTTGTTGGCAATAAATCTATTTAATTTCTTTTCAAACTTTAAATTGGAGAAAGTTAGACCTTGTGGAATAAAACATGGTTACACCAGTTCTAAAGATTGCCTGCATTCTAAGTCCCCAGTTTCTTTTAAATATCTTGACTTAGTGTTTAACTACTGAAGTGAACAATTTATATGATCTCAGTTGTGAGCCTTTACTTAATCAAATCCTTGGTGGTGACTTAAATCACTGAATAGGATTACTGTTCTTTCATACAGAGAAGGTAAATTTAATTAAAATGTCAGTATTACCTAAATGCAATTATTTGTTCCAGAGTATGCCAGAGATTATTTCAGACAGCTTTTTTTTTAAACATTAGAAGTTACTATGACTAAGTGTATTTAGAAAGAAAAGGATTGAGAGTCATTGTCTGAGGAGTTTGTGGCAACTTGAGTACATTAGCTCAAAATATGCTTCCTGCTATATCCATCCTTCACTTACATGCATACTGAGTTCATCCTTTTTTATTTTTACAGGGAAATGCTGAAAAAATATTTAAAAAATGGGAATATATCAGGTTAATGTTAAAGTTATCCAGGCTATATCATTTGTCATATTGTGCTACTCCCAGGAAGGCAGGATTATGTTCTGTGTGCCTTTGAATTTTGTGTAGCCCTACTCTGGTGGACAGATATTTGTTTAAATTCTCCAGATATAACAATTTTAAAATGTAGTATTTTAGATTGTTAGGTATAATAAGATAGTACTCTTTATACAAGATCACTCTGTCCAGAATGAGCTGGAAGCTGCCTGCTCCTGGAGAGAGAGAGAGAGAGAGAGAGAGAGAGAAGGAGAGAGAGAACACAATAAACAGACAGCACAATTTTTTATGTAGGTCTGACTACTTTAATCAGGGTTCAGTTAACTACTATGATAAAAGTAATGGCTACTGTTTATAGGAAGATTGAGTGTTTTAGTGGTATCCTTCCTATCCCAATGAATTTGAAAGAAGGCTCTGATTTAAAGGGAAGTTGTCAATATGAAAATCACATTTCCATATGAAAACTCGTGACAGGTCAGAGAAACTAAGTTGATCAAAGTGAAGGTTAAGTGGTCTTGATTGCTGTCTATAAATACCTACATGGAGAGAAGCTTTCAGATAGTAGAGACCTCTTCATTAGAGAATGGGCTTGTCCACATGGTGGGATAGGGGATGTGCACTACAGGGGATGTTGATTTTTACTACTCAGTAACATAGGCACTAACTGTTCCCTGATATAGCCTGGGTAACTTTAACATTAACCTGATGTATTTCCATTTTTTAATATTTTTCAGCATTTCCCTCTAAAAGTAAAAAAAAAGGATGAACTCAGTGTGCACCTAAGTGAAGGATGGATACAGCAGGTCTACAAGGACCACTTAATGCATGACACTATAGTGAGCGTTAAAAATCACACAGCCTTAGTGCGTATTACTACACCGTGTAGACAAGTCCAAAGATATAACAAGATACAGTATTGCCAACTCTTGCGTTTTTATCACAAGACTCACAATATTTGTTATTTTCTTAAAGCTTTGGCTACTGGAATTAAGTGATTATATTTGCATCCCAGCTCTTTCTTTTTTTAAAAAACAATGTCTCTAGCACTTGTGGTTGCAAAGAAAAGCTTGAAAATGTGACCTAAAGTTTGTTCAAAAGGCTCAAAAAACAGAAGGCAAATACCCTACCCCACAAGCCTCCACCCCCTAATTTTTAAGTCAATCTCAACATTTTGAAGAGTCTAATTTTGAATGCTTTTGGTTGAAAATACTGAAGACCAATGTCTGTGAGGATAATTCAGCATTGGACTACTTAACAATGGATGTGAGGATTCCCTATCATGTAGTCTTTAAATCAAGGTTAGATGTCTTTCTAAAAGATACGCTTGAGCTCAGCTAGAAATTGTGGACTTGATGTAGAAATTGTAACATGGACAAGCAATGTGATGTCCTGCAAAGATTAACTTTAAAAGTCAAAGTCACATATTTCAGTTCTAAGGTTGTAAAAAGTTTTTGAAAGCATTAACTTTATGTGCCTTCAACTAAACCACCATCAAAGAAACATTTTAGTATTTGAAGAAAAGAAAATGCTGGAAGCCTCTGATTTCATATAGCCAAAAGAATTTTGCAGGTACTAACCCGGGCAGGGAATGTGGGGGGAGGAGGAGGGATTCATAATAGAACTGCTAAAGCACTATAAACTATAGATATGCTATAGGACCCATACAATACTAGCAAACAGTTACTCTGTAGTTTTAATTATATTACATTTTCGGTAATAAACTCTTCTCAAATTAAAGAAAAATCTGGTTGTCTCATGCTGATGTCTGTATTATGTTTGACTATTCTAAACCCTTTCTACAGAAAGGTGAGAAGGGCTTTTCATTAAGTGCAATGCATCTTGCCTGTCTGTCTTATACTGCACATGATTCCAGAAAGGCGTAAAAGCTTTTATAACAGAATGTGTCAGTACTTACTGAATATTAGTACATTTTCAGACACTTTCCTCTTTATTGTATTTCTCTCAATAGCTAAGAAACCTTTCCAGCCTGGATCTACGTCATATCACAGAACTGGATAATGAAACTGTGATGGAAATAGTGAAGAGATGCAAAAACCTTAGCTCCCTCAATCTCTGTCTGAACTGGATCATTAATGACAGGTAATTTCATTATACCATATAACAGCAGTAAATCTCAGAAGAGCAAAATTAACCCATTGTATTGAATAATTGTAGTCAGTGATGATTCATAGCAGTTTGGAGGGAAAGAACTACTAAAAACTGGTGTCTCTGTCTATGTTGGGCAAATCATCTGACCCTTATTTTCTGGTGCATCCGTCATATTTTTTAACAGTAGAGAGTGAGACATTATAAATGAATGAGGGCATTATTCAGTTTTTCTTGTAGATAAAGTCAGAATGTGCTCCTTAATTTGGTTGCTTGAGATATAGAATTCCTGTTTTCAATACTTTTGCAAACAGGTGTGCAGCATTTGAACATTGCTCATGGGCACACAAAATCCAAACAAAAACACGAGTATGTAAGGAATGATAATTTATTTGTAGGTTCAGTTTGTGGAACTTGTATTTGTTAAAAGTTAGAGAACTGTAATATTGCTAGGCTTTTGGCAAATAAATAGTGTGCATCAGTAATAATTACCCTTAGATTAACTTGAGCTATGACTTTATAACTTTAATTGTTCCTGTTTCCTTCTGTCTGTAAGCTAATCTTTTATTTAAAATTAAGAAAAACCTCATGGGAAATTTAAGTTTACACCTTACATGGGGTGGAAAATATTGTTAAAACATGAGACTAAAAAGTTGAAAGTTCTTTAAAACAATTAGAAAATATATCAAAGCCACTCCTTGGAAGGGAAAAGCAACAAAAAATTCTTCCGAGTGAATTTCTACAAAAGAAGTTATAAATGCTGAAAATAGAGGCTTTAAGTATCAGAGGGGTAGCTGTGTTAGTCTGGATCTGTAAAAGCAACAAAGAATCCTGTGGCACCTTATAGACTAACAGTCTGTTAGGCTTTAAGTAGAAGCCATGAGATATCCTTAAAGTACAGTGGTTGTTCATAGTGCAGTTCATATAACCATAAAGACATTGTTTAACAATTCTAATATATTTCTCTTCCTGACCACAATCACAATTTTACTTTTAAATCTCTTTTTACAATCTTTTTTTCTTTATCCATTAAAAAATTATACCTGAAATAAAAACATATTGTGTGGGAAGTAAGATTTTTGATATATATTTGGGTGACTATCTTAATTAGTTTTTTGATTTTTCTTGAAATGCCCAACAAATTTATTTTTAACTTCATTAAATTTTACTGATATTTTCTTTTTAATTCACACCAGTACCAATTCAATATTGTTTCAGAATTTTTATGGAAAAATGAGTAAAACCTTTTTGGATAAAGGTCTTCTCGCTCATAAGAACATATAAGAACATAAGAAAGGCCGTACCGGGTCAGACCAAAGGTCCATCTAGCCCAGTATCTGTCTACCGACAGTGGCCAATGCCAGGTGCCCCAGAGGGAGTGAACCTAACAGGCAATGATCAAGTGATCTCTCTCCTGCCATCCATCTCCATCCTCTGACGAACAGAGGCTAGGGACAGCATTCTTACCCATCCTGGCTAATAGCCATTTATGGACTTAGCCACCATGAATTTATCCAGTCCCCTTTTAAACATTGTTATAGTCCTAGCCTTCACAACCTCCTCAGGTAAGGAGTTCCACAAGTTGACTATGCACTCGTGAAGAAGAACTTCCTTTTATTTGTTTTAAACCTGCTTCCTATTAATTTCATTTGGTGACCCCTAGTTCTTGTATTATGGGAATAAGTAAATAACTTTTCCTCATCCACTTTCTCAACATCACTCATGATTTTATAGACCTCTATCATATCCCCCCTTAGTCTTCTCTTTTCCAAGCTGAAGAGTCCTAGCCTCTTTAATCTTTCCTCGTATGGGACCCTCTCTAAACCCCTAATCATTTTAGTTGCCCTTTTCTGAACCTTTTCTAGTGCTAGAATATCTTTTTTGAGGTGAGGCGACCACATCTGTACACAGTATTCGAGATGTGGGCATACTATGGATTTATATAAGGGCAATAATATATTCTCAGTCTTATTTTCTATCCCCTTTTTAATGATTCCTAACATCCTGTTTGCTTTTCCGACCGCCTCTGCACACTGCGTGGACATCTTCAGAGAACTATCCACGATGACTCCAAGATCTTTTTCCTGACTTCTTGTAGCTAAATTAGCCCCCATCATGTTGTATGTATAGTTGGGGTTATTTTTTCCAATGTGCATTACTTTACATTTATCCACATTAAATTTCATTTGCCATTTTGTTGCCCAATCACTTAGTTTTGTGAGAACTTTTTGAAGTTCTTCACAATCTGCTTTGGTCTTAACTATCTTGAGAAGTTTAGTATCATCTGCAAACTTAGCCACCTCACTGTTTACCCCTTTCTCCAGCTCATTTATGAATAAATTGAATAGGATTGGTCCAAGGACTGACCCTTGGGGAACACCACTAGTTACCCCTCTCCATTCTGAGAATTTACCATTAATTCCTACCCTTTGTTCCCTGTCCTTTAACCAGTTCTCAATCCATGAAAGGACCTTCCCTTTTATCCCATGACAGCTTAGTTTATGTAAGAGCCTTTGGTGAGGGACCTTGTCAAAGGCTTTCTGGAAATCTAAGTACACTATGTCCACCGGATCCCCCTTGTCCACATGTTTGTTGACCCCTTCAAAGAACTCTAATAGATTAGTAAGACACGATTTCCCTTTACAGAAACCATGTTGACTATTGCTCAAGAGTTTGTTTTTCTATGTGTCTGACAATTTTATCCTTTACTATTGTTTCAACTAATTTGCCCGGTACCGACGTTAGACTTACTGGTCTGTAATTGCCGGGATCACCCCTAGAGCCCTTTTTAAATATTGGCGTTACATTAGCTAACTTCCAGTCATTGGGTACCAAAGCCGATTTAAAGGACAGGTTACAAACCTTAGTTAATAATTCCGCAACTTCACATTTGAATTCTTTCAGAACTCTTGGGTGAATGCCATCTGGTCTGGGTGACTTGTTAATGTTGAGTTTATCAATTAATTCCAAAACCTCCTCTAGTGACACTTCAATCTGTGACAGTTCCTCAGATTTGTCGCCTACAAAAGCCAGCTCAGGTTTGGGAATCTCCCTAACATCCTCAGCCGTGAAGACTGAAGCAAAGAATCCATTTAGGTTCTCCGCAATGACTTTATCGTCTTTAAGCGCTCCTTTTGTATTTTGATCATCAAGGGGCCCCACCGGTTGTTTAGCAGGCTTCCTGCTTCTGATGTACTTAAAAAACATTTTGTTATTACCTTTGGAGTTTTTGGCTAGCCGTTCTTCAAACTCCTCTTTGGCTTTTCTTATTACACTCTTGCACTTAAGTTGGCTGTGTTTGTGCTCCTTTCTATTTGCCTCACTAGGATTTGACTTCCACTTTTTAAAGGAAGTCTTTTTATCTCTCACTGCTTCTTTTACATGGTTGTTAAACCACGGTGGCTCTTTTTTTAGTTCTTTTACTGTGTTGCTTAATTTGGGGTATACATTGAAGTTGGGCCTCTATTATGGTGTCTTTAAAAAGGGCCCATGCAACTTGCAGGGATTTCACTTTAGTCACTGTACCTTTTAACTTTTGTCTAACTAACCCCCTCATTTTTGTATAGTTCCCCCTTTTGAAATTAAATGCCACAGTGTTGGGCAGTTGAGGTGTTCTTCCCACCACAGGGATGTTGAATGCTATTGTATTATGGTCACTATTTCCAAGCGGTCCTGCTATAGTTACCTCTTGGACCAGCTCCTGTGCGCCACTCAGGATTAAATTTAGAGTTGCCTCTCCCCTTGTGGGTTCCCGTACCAGCTGCTCCATGAAGCAGTCATTTAAAGTATCTCTGCATTTCGTCCTGAAGTGAAATGTTCCCAGGCAATATGGGGATAATTGAAATCCCCCACTATTATTGGGTTCTTAATTTTGATAGCCTCTCTAATTTCCCTAGCATTTCATCATCACTATTACTGTCCTGGTCAGGTGGTCGATAATAGATCCCTACTGTTATATTTTTACTAGAGCATGAAATTTCTATCCATAGAGACTCTATGGAACCTGTGGATTCGCTTAAGATTTTTACTTCATTTGAATCTACACTTTCTTTAACATATAGTGCCACTCCTCCCCCTGCACGACCTGTTCTGTCCTTCCGATATATTTTGTACCCCGGAATGATTGTGTCCCATTGATTGCTCTCAGTCCACCAGGTTTCTGTGATGCCTAGTATATCTATATCCTCCTTTATCACAAGGCACTCTAGTTCACCCATCTTATTATTTAGACTTCTGGCATTTGTGTACAAGCACTTTAAAAACTTGTCCCTGTTTATTAGCCTGCCTTTTTCTGATGTGCCAGATTCTTTTTTATGTGACTGTTTATCATCTGATCCGGCTCTTACATTATACTTTTCAGTCCTCTGCTCCTGACTATAACCTGGAGATTCTCTATCATCAGACTCTCCCCTAAGAAAAGTCTGTGTCCGATCCACGCGCTCCTCTGCAGCAGTCGGCTTTCCCCCATATCCTAGTTTAAAAACTGCTCTACAACCTTTTTAATGTTTAGTGCCAGCAGTCTGGTTCCACTTTGGTTTAGGTGGAGCCCATCTCTCCTGTATAGGCTCCTCCCATCCCAGAAGTTTCCCCAGTTCCTAATGAACGTGAACCCGTCCTCTCTACACCATCGTCTCATCCACGCATTGAGACTCTGAAGCTCTGCCTGCCTACCCGGCCCTGCGCGTGGAACTGGGAGCATTTCTGAAAATGCCACCATAGAGGTCCTGGATTTCAGTCTCTTCCCTAGCAGCCTAAATTTGGCTTCCATGACATCTCTCCTACCCTTCCCTATGTCATTGGTACCTACATATACCACGACCACCGGCTGCTCCCCAGCACTACACATAAGTCTATCTAGATGCCTCGAGAGATCCGCAACCTTCGCACGAGGCAGGCAAGTCACCATACGGTTCTCCCGGTCATCACAAACCCAGCTATCTATGTTTCTAATGATCAAATCTCCCATTACTAACACCTGCCTTTTCCTAGAAACTGGAGTTCCCTCCCCTGGAGAGGCAACCTCAGTGCGAGAGGCAACCCCAGCACCATCTGGAAGGAGGGTCCCAACTATGGGAAGGTTTCCCTCTGCTCCCATTGACTGCTCTACTTCCCTGGGCTCTTCTTCCTCCTCAACAGCACAGGAGCTGTCTGAGCGGAGGTGGGACAATTCTACAGTGTCCCGGAAAGCCTCATCAACATACCTCTCTGCCTCTCTTGGCTCCTCCAGTTCCGCCACCCTGGCCTCCAAAGCCCGTACCTGGTCTCTGAGTGCCAGGATCTCCTTTCACTGACTGCACACATACGCCACCCGCCCACAGGGCAGGTAATCATACATGCGACAGTCAGCGCAATAAACTGGATAGCCCCCACTCTGCTGCTGGGCGTCTGCCTGCATTGTTTCCTAGTTAATGGAAGGGTGGTTTACAGAAGGGAGCTTTGAAATGTGGTTCGGTTTATAGGTTTTAGGGGGACTACAGGTTACGGCTGGCGAGGGACTCCCACTCCCTTCCCACTCCCCTTCCAAACTCCCTTGCGAAACTCCCTGTTAGCAGCCCCTGTTCGCAAAGCTCCCTGGTCGCTTGTGCGCGGCTTTATAAAGCCCTGGCTCTCCCTTTGTCTTTATTTTTCAATGCCTAACATATGTTTGTGATGTACAGTACCATCATAGACCACTAACATGCATACCAATTATACCTCAGATTCTGTCATCGTTAGGCTGAGTAGTTAATTCCCTTGATAATTAAATGGGGACAATGCATGTAGTAACATACTTTCTGATGTGAATGTGGGTAGATGAATTGGGACATTCAATCAGTGACTAACCTTTTCCTTCTGGAAAGGAAAACAAAGTTATGTGGTGTTAGAATAAAATATAGAATATAAAATTGTAGAAACAATAGAAGTTTAGATTTAAAAATTGTTTCACTGTATATGTAAAAAATTCAAGGGAAGAAAGGATGATAGTGAACTGGGTCAGAACAAGAAGCCTGTGAAAATTAACATATAGGAGAAGAAATGAGCATTTCCTCCTCAAATGTAACTACTGCTTTGCTTGTAATAGAGCAATACTATAGTTTTTTTCCCCTTCATTTGGAAAGGATCTATTGAATCTGTGAACCAGACTCACCAGCTGTATTGTGATGTTTCAAGAATAGGCTGCTGAAAGTTCTCACTTGTCAGATACACAGCTGTCACTCCATTCGCCATTCTTACATTATAGCTAAAGAATGTGTTTCAGTGATCTAAAATAGGAGACCTCTTTTAATGTAGATTGCAGTACATAGGCACTGTACAATGAAGTAAATTATGGATATCATGATAGACTTAAACCCTGTCATAAACAGATAGTTAAGGGGTAAAGGGTTAACAAGCTCAGTAACCTGATAAACACCTGACCAGAGGACCAATCAAGGGACAGGATAATTTCAAATCTCTGTGGAGGGAAGGCTTTGTCTGTGTCCTTTGTTTGATTTGCTGTGCTCTCTTTGGATTTAAGAGAGGCCAGACATGTCTCCAAGTTCTCCTGGAGTATTTCCTACTATCCAGTATAGTGAGTATTAGAAAGGCGAATTAGTCTTATAATTTGATTTCTACATTTGCAATTGTGTGTTTGCTGGAGAAATATCTTTATTTCTGTTTGCTGTTACTTTGATTATTCTGAGAAAGGAGAGGGCGGGGAGAGCCTCTCCAGGTTTATAAGTTAGACCCTGTATTTTTGCATCCTGGTAATACAGAGATAGTGTACTTTTTTTTCTTTCTTTAATAAAATCTTTCTTTTTTAGAACTTGATTGATTTCTTCCCTTGTTTGGATTTTCAGGGGAAGGGGAGGGGGAAAAAATGAATCCCTCTTTGTTTGATTCAAGGAGTTTGAGTCAAGGTATCTCTCCCAAGGACAAGGGGATGGGGAAGAAGGTGGGGGAAATGGATTATTTCCCTTTGTGTTGAGATTCAAGGTGTTTGGATCTGTGTTCCCCAGGGGAAGTTTTTGAGGGAACAGGGAGTGTGTCAGACACTTGAAACTTGACTGGTGGCAGCGAGAACCAGATCTAAACTAGGATTTTAGTTTAGAGGAGTCCATGCAGGTCGCCATCTTGTGAACGCTAAAGTTCAAAGTGGGGAATAAACCTATGACATACCCACACAAGCAAGAAAATTTTAGGGTTAACTCAGGCACTTAATATTATTGTACTTCAGATCATTTGATCACATTTAATTGTAATAGTTCTTGTTGTATATAATGACTTATTGTACAATGCCAAGTTAGTTTATCTTAATGTCTCAATGGAAAATTTTAGAATAACAGAGAAAAACTGTAGAAGAAAAATGTAAACTTAAAGGAGGTTTTTATTTTTAATTACATGCTTACACATACTATTAAGCAGGATTAAGAAGTGTTTATTTTAAATAAATTGGTATAAATCTAATTTTTCACATCAAGTTTAATTACAAGTTCAACGTCTTTTCCATAGAGGGCATAAAAAATGTGCTGTTGTAATTAAACCTTTCAAGAGACTACTGTTGTCTATTAATTCTTTGTTGTTATGCATTTATTTCTGTTCATAAATACTTTATGCTTTACCTGCAATTTTTCATCATCAGTATGTAATTGTGATACAAAACAGAAAATGACTATTTAAATTAATCTCAAAGCAAATCTTTTTGTGTTGATTGAAGAATTAACACGTGGCACAGACAATAGAAAGTTTTCACCAGTTGCATTGCATATGAATTAATTTTAACTATGCCATAAATAAGATGAAGTGCCAATACATATTTTTATTTTTCCAGAATCATGATTCAATCACTTGACATTAACCTTAGCACATAAGCATAAATTAAATGTAAGATGAGCATATGAAAAAAAGGCTGATACCGAAGTATTTCTCCCAACGATTAAAATTAAGCTTCTAGGCTATTATGCACAACTCCCATTAATTTCACTGTGCGTTGTGTGTCTGAATCCCCTAGTCAGTTTTGACAATCTCTGCCATAGTATTCTCTTGGAGCCTCTAAGATAGTTGAAATATATATATATTTTGTTTTAATACAACATTACACAGTTTTTTTCAATTTCACATCCTGTTTTGTAGTAAAGGTACTTTTCTATGGCATGTAGGCTAGAGATACCACATTTTATGATGTATTTGTCTGGCACACTGAATTAATTGTTTTAAGAAGTTTCATGAGAACATCCTCCCTTATTCTGATGTCTGTAGCAATCTATATCTTGGCCAGAGGGAGATGCTGGACAACAAAATCTGTTGTTATGGTTATTGTTATGTTATGGTCACAAATGACACTTCCTCCCTAGCCTATGTAATTTGAGAAATGATTTAGATTTCTTCTATTATTAATCTATTTGATGAACAACATTAGTATAGGGGCTCCTATAAAGGGCAGCTGCCACTTTTCATTATTTGGTTTGTTTGGTTGTGGAAACAGAAACAATGAGATGCAGAAACCATAGTATGGTTAAATGCAGAACCTGCAACTTTATTTCATAAATAAAATCTAGCTGGGATAAACCACCCCAAACTGCCTGGCAGGGCTGTTCCAGTGCGTACCTCAAATGACACCAACAGCCTTGATATAATATAAACCAGAGAGTGAGTGTGAAAGCCATCCCACCTCTACACCCACAGGCCTGCTGGGGCATGTGAAGAGGAGACACAGAGGACGCTTCTTCAGCTTCTTCCAGCCAGGATCTCCTACCTCAACTGAAGGGTGTCTTCAGTACTCCAGCTCCAACAAAGGCCAATCCCAGCTAGTTTTGATGAACTTTTTTTTCCCCCAACCCTTAGAAATCTGGTGTTGCCTTCTCATCTCCATAGCATCCGAGGATTGGCTTTCACGAGTTGTAACTTGCCTGATCAGAACAGATAGACTACCTGGGATTCTCCACATGATTGTTTATCGCTTTACCATATGCGCGTGCTAGGACCCCAGCAGGATAGGATGCATACACTCTTCCTTGAAATTGTCTGTATCTGTGTGTGGTTTAGCTGACTTGTGGTACTAAGAGAAAAATAAGATTCTTTCTTCCCTCCTTGTCCACCTCCTCTTAAACCTAAATATTTATGAGCTCAATTTACGGAGAGATTACATCCTAAAATTGCACCCAAATTGAAGTCTCATGGCTCCAAGTTACTGGTTCAGCTAAAGATCTGATATTTGAATGTAGTGGTATGCAGGGCTGGCTCTGGCTTTTTTGCCACCCCAAGTGCAAAAAAAACCCCCAAAACCCCAACAATCCCGTGCCACGTCCGGAGTGGCAAAGCAGGAAAAAAAAACCAAAACACAAAACCCGGTGGGGCGGCCGGAGCACGGGTGAAGGGGACTCCCTGCGCTGCACACGTGCCCCGGGCAGCGGGTGGGGGGGGGAAGGCAGAGGGCGGGGAGAGAGAAGGAGGGCGGCCAGGGCTTCAGTGGGGCATTCGCCACGCGGCCCCTCCCGCCGCGCCGCCTGCTGGGAGGGCTCCGCGCCGCTCCGGTCCACAGGGAGGGAGGGACGTGGGCTGCCCTGCCAGGCTTGCTACAGACCTGGCACTGGCTGGGGCAGACAGAGCACGCAGCCGGCTCCCAGCAGGGTGCTTTGTGAACAGGGGCTGCTAACAGGGAGTTTCGCAAGGGAGTTCTCCAGGTGAAGGAGGAGCTAATACAGCATCTGTGGGGTAAGTGACTGTCTGTTGTGTGTGTTTGTTTGTGTTTGGGGGTTACTTGCTGTGTGCTGAGCTTGTGTTTGTCAGTCTGTTTGGTTGTTTGAGGGACCATGTGCTCTGGCTGGCAGTTGGAGGCAGGTTTGAAAGCTCGAAGCCTCTGGTAATTGGCTAAGCCTTAATCAGTGGGCGGGACATTCACTCAGGCCAGGGCTTTATAAAGCCGTGCACAAGCGACCAGGGAGCTTTGCGAACAGGGAGTTTCGCAAGGGAGTTTAGAAGGGGAGTGGGAAGGGAGTGGGGGCCCCTCGCCAGCCCTAACCCCTTCCCCGTGGCCCCCCCCAAAACCTATAAACCGAACCACATTCCAAAACTACTTTCTGTAAACCACCCTTTCACTAACTAGGAGACAATGCAGGCAGAAGCCCAGCAGCAGAATGGGGGTTATCCAGTTTATTGCGCTGACTGTCGCATGTATGATTACCTGCCCTGTGGGCGGGTGGCGTATGTGTGCAGTCGGTGCAAGGAGCTCCTGGCCCTCAGAGACCATGTACGGACTTTGGAGGCCAGGGTGGCGGAACTGGAGGAGCTGAGAAAGGCAGAGAGGTATGTTGATGAGGCTTTCCGGGACACTGTAGAATTGTCCCACCTCCGCTTAGACAGCTCCTGTGCTGTTGAGGAGGAAGAAGGGCCCAGGGAAGTAGAGCAGTCAATGGGAGCAGAGGGAAACCTTCCCGTAGTTGGGACCCTCCTTCCAGATGGTGCTGGGGTTGCCTCTCGCACTGAGGTTGCCTCTCCAGGGGAGGGAACTCCAGTTTCTAGGAAAAGGCAGGTGTTAGTAATGGGAGATTCAATTATTAGAAATGTAGATAGCTCGGTCTGTGATGACCGGGAGAACCGTATGGTGACTTGCCTGCCTGGTGCGAAGGTTGCGGATCTCTCGAGGCATCTAGATAGACTTATGTGTAGTGCTGGGGAGGAGCCGGTGGTCGTGGCACATGTAGGTACCAATGACATAGGGAAGGGTAGGAGAGATGTCCTGGAAGCCAAATTTAGGCTGCTAGGGAAGAGACTGAAATCCAGGACCTCTATGGTGGCATTTTCAGAAATGCTCCCAGTTCCACGCGCAGGGCCAGGTAGGCAGGCAGAGCTTCAGAGTCTCAATGCGTGGATGAGACGATGGTGTAGAGAGGAGGGGTTCACGTTCATTAGGAACTGGGGAAACTTCTGGGATGGGAGGAGCCTATACAGGAGAGATGGGCTCCACCTAAACCAAAGTGGAACCAGACTGCTGGCACTAAACATTAAAAAGGTTGTAGAGCAGTTTTAAAACTAGGAGATGGGGGAAAGTCGACTGCCGCAGAGGAGTGCGTGGATCGGACTCAGACTTCTCTTAGGGGAGAGTCTGATGATAGAGAATCTCCAGGTTATAGTCAGGAGCAGAGGAATGAGAAGTATAATATAAGGGCCGGATCAGATGATAAACAGTCACATAAAAAAGAATCTGGCACATCAGAAAAAGGCAGGCTAATAAACAGGGACAAGTTTTTAAAGTGCTTGTACACAAATGCCAGAAGTCTAAATAATAAGATGGGTGAACTAGAGTGCCTTGTGATAAAGGAGGATATAGATATACTAGGCATCACAGAAACCTGGTGGACTGAGAGCAATCAATGGGACACAATCATTCCGGGGTACAAAATATATCGGAAGGACAGAACAGGTCGTGCAGGGGGAGGAGTGGCACTATATGTTAAAGAAAGTGTAGATTCAAATGAAGTAAAAATCTTAAGCGAATCCACAGGTTCCATAGAGTCTCTATGGATAGAAATTTCATGCTCTAGTAAAAATATAACAGTAGGGATCTATTATCGACCACCTGACCAGGACAGTAATAGTGATGATGAAATGCTAGGGAAATTAGAGAGGCTATCAAAATTAAGAACCCAATAATAGTGGGGGATTTCAATTATCCCCATATTGCCTGGGAACATTTCACTTCAGGACGAAATGCAGAGATACTTTAAATGACTGCTTCATGGAGCAGCTGGTACGGGAACCCACAAGGGGAGAGGCGACTCTAGATTTAATCCTGAGTGGCGCGCAGGAGCTGGTCCAAGAGGTAACTATAGCAGGACCGCTTGGAAATAGTGACCATAATACAATAGCATTCAACATCCCTGTGGTGGGAAGAACATCTCAACTGCCCAACACTGTGGCCTTTAATTTCAAAAGGGGGACCTATACAAAAATGAGGGAGTTAGTTAGACAAAAGTTAAAAGGTACAGTGACTAAAGTGAAATCCCTGCAAGTTGCGTGGGCCCTTTTTAAAGACACCATAATAGAGGCCCAACTTAAATGTATACCCCAAATTAAGCAACACAGTAAAAGAACTAAAAAAAGAGCCACCGTGGCTTAACAACCATGTAAAAGAAGCAGTGAGAGATAAAAAGACTTCCTTTAAAAAGTGGAAGTCAGATCCTAGTGAGGCAAATAGAAAGGAGCACAAACACAGCCAACTTAAGTGCAAGAGTGTAATAAGAAAAGCCAAAGAGGAGTTTGAAGAATGGCTAGCCAAAAACTCCAAAGGTAATAACAAAATGTTTTTTAAGTACATCAGAAGCAGGAAGCCTGCTAAACAACCAGTGGGGCCCCTTGACGATGAAAATACAAAAGGAGCGCTTAAAGATGATAAAGTCATTGCGGAGAACCTAAATGGATTCTTTGCTTCAGTCTTCACGGCTGAGGATGTTAGGGAGATTCCCAAACCTGAGCTGGCTTTTTTAGGCGACAAATCTGAGGAATTGTCACAGATTGAAGTGTCACTAGAGAAGGTTTTGGAATTAATTGATAAACTCAACATTAACAAGTCACCGGGACCTGATGGCACTCACCCAAGAGTTCTGAAAGAACTCAAATGTGAAGTTGCGGAACTATTAACTAAGGTTTGTAACCTGTCCTTTAAATCGGCTTCGGTACCCAATGACTGGAAGTTAGCTAATGTAACGCCAATATTTAAAAAGGGCTCTAGGGGTGATCCCGGCAATTACAGACCAGTAAGTCTAACGTCGGTACCGGGCAAATTAGTTGAAACAATAGTAAAGAATAAAATTGTCAGACACATAGAAAAACATAAACTCTTGAGCAATAGTCAACATGGTTTCTGTAAAGGGAAATCATGTCTTACTAATCTATTAGAGTTCTTTGAAGGGGTCAACAAACATGTGGACAAGGGGGATCCGGTGGACATAGTGTACTTAGATTTCCAGAAAGCCTTTGACAAGGTCCCTCACCAAAGGCTCTTACATAAACTAAGCTGTCATGGGATAAAAGGGAAGGTCCTTTCATGGATTGAGAACTGGTTAAAGGACAGGGAACAAAGGGTAGGAATTAATGGTAAATTCTCAGAATGGAGAGGGGTAACTAGTGGTGTTCCCCAAGGGTCAGTCCTCGGATCCTATTCAATTTATTCATAAATGATCTGGAGAAAGGGGTAAACAGTGAGGTGGCTAAGTTTGCAGATGATACTAAACTTCTCAAGATAGTTAAGACCAAAGCAGATTGTGAAGAACTTCAAAAAGATCTCACAAAACTAAGTGATTGGGCAACAAAATGGCAAATGAAATTTAATGTGGATAAATGTAAAGTAATGCACATTGGAAAAAATAACCCCAACTATACATACAACATGATGGGGGCTAATTTAGCTACAACGAGTCAGGAAAAAGATCTTGGGGTTATCGTGGATAGTTCTCTGAAGATGTCCACGCAGTGTGCAGAGGCGGTCAAAAAAGCAAACAGGATGTTAGGAATCATTAAAAAGGGGATAGAGAATAAGACTGAGAATATATTATTGCCCTTATATAAATCCATTATATGCCCACATCTCGAATACTGTGTACAGATGTGGTCTCCTCACCTCAAAAAAGATATTCTAGCACTAGAAAAATTTCAGAAAAGAGCAACTAAAATGATTAGGGGTTTAGAGAGGGTCCCATATGAGGAAAGATTAACGAGGCTAGGACTCTTCAGTTTGGAAAAGAGAAGACTAAGGGGGGACATGATAGAGGTCTATAAAATCATGAGTGATGTTGAGAAAGTGGATGAGGAAAAGTTATTTACTTATTCCCATAATACAAGAACTAGGGGTCACCAAATGAAATTAATAGGCATCAGGTTTAAAACAAATAAAAGGAAGTTCTTCTTCACGCAGCGCACAGTCAACTTGTGGAACTCCTTACCTGAGGAGGTTGTGAAGGCTAGAACTATAACAATGTTTAAAAGGGGACTGGATAAATTCATGGTGGCTAAGTCCATAAATGGCTATTAGCCAGGATGGGTAAGAATGGTGTCCCTAGCCTCTGTTCGTCAGAGGGTGGAGATGGATGGCAGGAGAGAGATCACTGATCATTGCCTGTTAGGTTCACTCCCTCAGGGGCACCTGGCATTGGCCACTGTCGGTAGACAGATACTGGGCTAGATGGGCCTTTGGTCTGACCCGGTACGGCCTTTCTTATGTTCTTATGTGCTCCCCTCCTCCGCCCCCCTGCCCCATACAGGGCGGCCAGATCAGCCAAAAAAAAAAAAGCATCTGTGCCGCCCTAGGATTGGGTGGAATGCCACCCCGTAGAATCTGCCTCCCCAAGCATGAGCTTGCTCGGCTGGTGCCTGGAGCCGGCCCTGGTGGTATGCTATGAAGGTATAATACACAGTATATTGTATTGCCACCTTCTGAAAGAGGGGAAATGAGTTTATTTCAGATAGTATAAAATTGGTGCACACTGGGAGTATATGAGCGTTATATAAATCCTTGTAGTAGGTCTAACCACTAATTAGAAGTAGGGGAACTGCTCCTCAAAATGTACTTCTTCGTATTGGATTTTTCTCTTTCTGGGGCTGGGATCTCTTATAGTGTGCCATGGATGGAGGCTTACAAGATGCCTCTAGAAGACAACACCAAGTATGCAGACAAGGGCAGGAACTGTTGTTTTGGTGGTAGGGAGTGTCCTATGGGAGAAGTCATTTAGGTGGGTTTTATCAATTTTGTATCAAAACCAGTTAGTTTTGCTGCTTTTGTACTGAGTTTCACTTTGAGTATTTGGATTTGTTTGTGTAAAACAAAAACTTAAAAGTGAAACTCTGGAAGTGTTGAAAGTGTGCAAACCAAACATACTGGTAAAGTTGCCTGTAATCTGGTTGACAAATAATTAGACTTTTTGTTCAGCTTTAAGGTATAAAGGTGAATAACCATGAAATACCTTTGAGCATTTGATGTGGAACAGCAGTGAAATGAGGACAGACACATGGATGAATTTTAAGTGGCGGGCCACACTTTTTATTAACCTTAAATACAAGGGAGGGGCACTACCTACCCATGACCCATACAATCCTATGCCAGGCATTTAATTGGTTCCGGTGTAGATGTTACACCTTATGTGTAACTTGTGTGGTAGACTCTTCTCAGCCTGCACCCCCAGGATTCAACTTGCTCTGAATCCAACACACATACCACTGAAGGGGAACAAAGGGTGCAGAAGGGTGGGTACCTCAGCTCCATGAAAGCCACAAAGTCTTACTTACCCCATCACCAAAATCCCAGGTCTTTCACCTCTGGGAATTGATTTTATTATTTTAACTGCACAGGAAACCAGATGCAAGTTGTGATGAATTAAGAACTTGACCAAGTACCTCAGTTAATTACCAAGTGCATTGTTACTTAACCTACTGTGGCTCAAAAGTGTGTGCAAGGAAGGCGTAAAACTCCCTGGCCCATAGGAGAAAAAATTCCTTTCTGACCCCCAAATGGAAAATTGACTAGACCTGTAGCATGTGCGAGGCCAGATTCCCATTCCTAGTTTGGGGTGGGTAGGGTGGGCTGCTAGAACGGAGTTGAAAGATGCTCCCCATTGCCCCTGTGCCAGGTTAAATCCTGGGAGCTGAGGAATGCTGGCTAATCAGCATCCCTCTCCCCAAACTGGTCAATGTGTGCCAGAGGAGTTACCTGGTGTCCCTCAGTGAGTGTCTGTCTCCCTCCCTCACTGCTGGGCCTTTCACCACCAGTCCCATAAAGTTCCTCCACCCGTTGAGGTGGGTAGGGGGCATTTGCAGATTCTTTGGCAAAAGTTATTCAAAGTTTGTAAAACTGCATTTCAGATGCAAAGTATTTTAACCTGAAATCACTAGTAATGTGGCAATGCACCAGTACATCTACAATGTTAATTCCTCCTGGCTGCACAATGCCATCTCCCATTATGCTGCAACCGTGGCATTTCTTGTTTTCAGGAATTTAAACCTTAAGCGTGCAAGACTTTTACATGTCTCGTATACCCTGTAAATCATCTCCACATGCAGAAACTCCTAAGATCTATTGATTATTTTTCATGTTTTATTAAAGCTATTTTGTCATAAGAAGCCTGTGTCTTCAAGGCAAGCATAGAGAAATAAATTCATTTTCATTTTTACCTACAGGAAAAATATGTTCACTTAAGATAACTTTAAATTAGTTTTAATGTGTAAAGAAAATAGCTTTCTTGTCATGACAAATAAACCAGTCTGTCAGAAGCTGAGGGCTAAATAGGAACTTGAAAATAGTTTATTTTAAAATGGCTTATTAGGAAAGTGTAAATGTGTTGAATACCTGAGTAGGTATTCAAAGTTGCTCTGAACTTGCACGGTATATGGTTATCACTTAGGTAAAATAAAATAGAATAAAATAAAATTTGAAACTACCAAAAAATGTTGTCAATTCCATTAATAGACAGACTTGGGGAAAATGGTCATTATACATTATTAAGTCATTTTGTATCCATACTTTATAATCTGATGGGTACAAACAGGAGATCTCTGTGCACCTTAGGTGCTGTAACATGCTCTGACATTTTATTTAAATATTTCTATGGACCCCAATGTTTTCTGCTTGCTTTCTTTTTACATCAAATTTCAGTTGATTCAATAAAAATAGTGACATTTGGAAATAAAATTTAATGGGGGATTTGAGCAAGTGGTGGTTTACCAAATGTTTGCAGAGTGCCCCATAGTATGTCATTTTCCAAGAAAGGTTTTGTGAACTTGTGCTATGTGTTGTATCTATAAATGATCAAGGATCAGGCAGCGGATAATCTATTATACTTTTGTAAAAGTCATGTCACAGTGCACTTGGAATTGCAGTTCATGTCAATTTCAATATTACTTAATTCATCTAGAGAAGTTTAAAAGGTATCCAAATGAAACAAAACTATATACTAAATATGGCGCACACAAAGTAGATTTTGTTTTACAGAACTTTTAGTTTATCTTAAACTCGGGTGCTCTGGAAAGGAGAGATGTAATTTTCACTCAAATTTTTGGTACAGAGCTTGAGTGATTTTTGTTTTTCCCTCCATGAATGGCAATGAAATCTTTGGCATATTACAGGCTGTATAAATTGCCTTTCATACTAAAACACTTTACTGGTAGTGTTTGCACCACAGATGCTCTGTCTATGTCTATTGTGATCAACATCAGTTTTGAGTGGAGAGGGAACAGTACAGGTTTTTGTTTTTATTTTTATATCATTACTAGAGAGTTGAGGCAAATAATTTTAATTGGTGTAACTTTGTTTCTCTTAGCCAAGAGCATGTTGTACTTTTTCCACTGTATAAGAGAAGACAGAATCAGTTGGCATGAGAAGAGTAGCCACTAAAAAGATACAATTGAAACTGGAAGCAGAGAGGTAGAACTCGGCAGAGCTGAATTTTAAGTAAATCCATCAAGTGTTGAAACATAAAGTTTTTAAATTCTGTCTTATACTTCCCTCCTAAGAAAATTGTGGGCAGTTGCATATACATTTTTGCAAGCCATTAATTAGAAGGACCGATCTGCATGACAAAATTGTCAATATTAGGGGACACTGTTATAACACAGTAGTGCCCCAACCATAATTAGAACGCTGTTTGATCCTGCCTGTGTTGATGGTACCAAATAATGTTATAATCATGTATCAGTAGAGTTGTAAAAGAGTCTGGTAACATGATAACACTGGCTGGTGCTATATGAAGAAGCAAAACCAACTAGTGTCATAGCACACTGGGGGTACTACCATGTTATTACCTAAAGTAAATTGTTATTAGAGCCAGAACTACAATAGGGAAATAACTGAACAATTTCCCATTGCTGCTCACACAGGTTGATCTGAACTAGTGTTAATAACTTTGGGAACCTGAGTGGAGGTAAGGTTTCTTTTCAGACTGTCAGTTGCATTTGCTGCAACCAGGGCTAGATGATGCTGAAAATGGTGTCAGCAGCTGACTAGCTCACTTGCTAGTGCTCCCAAAGTTGTTAATGATGGGCTCAGCTAAAATGATGTTGGCAGTGGTGGGAAAACGAGGCACTAGGACAATAACTAAGCTGTTACTTTAAGGTGTCTACTAAAATGTAGAATTAGTAGATGCTAGAAACAATCTTAAATGCCTAAAAATGGTCTTGTAAATTTTAAAACTTGTCCATTACATGTAATTAAACTAAAGCTGTTCCTTTAGAAAGTATAAGTTACTACATCTTGATGTTGAATCATTATTTTAATAAAACACATTTTAAATTCAAATATACATAGCCTTCCTCGCACCATATTCTTACACGAGAAAGAGAACGTACGCTCTGTTTACTGGTGGTAGCTACAGTAGTAAATGTTGTGTGTTCATGTCTTTAATCTGACTGAAGTGGAAATGTACTTCAGGAGCATTGATATTCTTCTTCTTCCTATCATTTACTATCACTTGGGCTAGGGGATATAGTAGAGTCTTCCAGAAGAATAACTGTACTTTGTACTGTATGACAGTTGTCATAAATTACTATAGGTAAATACTAGCAGTTCTTAATTCTGAATTCATTCACTTCTTTCTCTGTCTTAAAGATCATCTCCCTTGTGCCTTGCTATTATGCATTTTTATGTCTACATATTCGTAAGATGTTTACAACCATCTGCATTTAAAAAAAATGCTCAAACTCCTCCACTAAAAAAATAAGTTATACAACTTACTATTAATGCATATATGATAGATATTGCAATCCTATGCAATATCTTTGGGGACCATATTGTATTAAGTTTATGTATCACTGTGGGCCAGAGATTTGTATGAAACTCCGGGGGTATGGTTACCAGAACTCCCCCAGGAACAAAAAACTGTGGGGGTAGGGGGCTGATTAAGGTGAATTACTTAGGTTGTAAACACTTGGGAAGTCTTCCATATACTGGTACACACTGGATTTTCCAGAGACCAAAGAAAGGACTTTGGGTAAATAGACTGAGTTTAAACTCAGGGCTCTTCTTCCTGATTCAGCAGACAAACAGGACATTCTGTCCAGGAGGGGCCCCAACCCTTGCATTAGGGTGTGTCAGTTCTCTGGCTGCTGACAGGCACCTCCTACAGTACGGAAACTGAAAAATGCTTTGGGCACCCCATCTGCGTATATGTGAGTCGCTGTGATACAAATTGGGTCATACAGTCCAATTGTGTTTGAAGAGGATGAGACTATTGGCTCCCACTGCCCTAGTCCCTTTAGTATGGTCTCAGATTCCCTAACCCCAAAAAGAGTAGGGGATAGAGGTACCAACCTCGACCTTGGAGCTTGCCCAATCTATCCTACCTGATCTGTATACCAGGGCCATTGTCTCCTTAAAGGCGGGTTGGTGGTGACGCTGTTGAATGGCCTGCCTTAGGGCAGTTCCCCTGAAAGCTTCCAGGAGTCTCCCTTGGGAACTATAGAACCCCTGTCTGCTCTCTCTCAGCTGCTGGGAACTTCCTGCTTTTAAGCCCTTATTCCACTCCAACATGATAGACAGGGTTGGAGGGGCAGGGGCCAGCCCTTTCACAGCAGCTCTTTAATCCCTTTGTCACTAGTATGGGGTTTATAAAGGTTTGGAAAGACTTTAACTTACTAGGGCCACATAAGGCTGATGGATGACCTCTGATGAACTTTTAGCATGGATATGGGAATGTTTATTGTTTTTTATGTTTTCTCTGTAATGCGTCTACCTTATCAATAGATGAGCTTGCTTAGAAAGAGCTGGGTGGTAACTTTTAACTGCTGGCAACACAGTGTTAGTAGCCCTCAGAGAGAGAGAAAATCACGGGTACTGGCTTTTAGGAAGATTGGCTTGCTGGGGATTTCTCAGTATGGGACATGAGGAGGTCTGGAGCATATGCACGGGTTGAACAGGCAGTCCTACCAAAAGTCTCCAATCCAAGCCTCTTGGGATACATGTGCTCCTGAAGTGGAGCACCCATAAAGACACCCATTTCAAAGAACTCCAGTTTCTGAACAAGGTAAATAACCTCTACAACTGGCGTTGCTCTAGTCAGATAGCATTTTAAACCTACTAATAAATGTATTTAGTGAATTCAGAATATTCTTTGTTTTCTGGTTATAGTATTATGATTAGGAGGAAATGGATTACTAATTTTTATTCTTTTAATTTTGGTAACATTGGAAATTGTCCTGATTAAATGGAATAATTTTTTGCAGCTTTTATTTTGTTAATGGTGCATAGGTTCTATGCTGATTGGCACCTTTAAAATGTGTACATTATTTGATGATTATTTGAGTAATTTTTCTCTTTGCGAGTAATAGTTTTATGTGAATCAGTGTATTATAGAATTTAACTGAGTGGGGGCCTGAGGATTTTGGAGTATCTCATAACTCTGCTGCAGTGTAAACAGGAAAAATATTCATAAGGTAGCTACATATGTAATTAAACAAAAGTTGGCTTTCAATTGTGTTATTGCTCTTTGTGGTTAATTATAGCCAAAAAAGTTTGCTTGTTTATATTCCCTCTCTTCTGTTGTTTCCCCAAGTCAGCTGTATCTGTTGCAGCTTTCACATGACTATACCTAAAGGTGTTGACTATTAGGGGTTTTTCAACAGTAACCTAAAACCTGATTTTACTGTACTCATAACATTGATTTATGGTAGCTTCTTTGACAAGAATTTATGGGAAACTAAAAGGACAAAATTATTATGTCTGATTCACTATCTCCTCCACGTTATATTCTGCCAACATACTGTAATTTAAATAAAAATGCAAGTTCACATCTTTAGGTTCTCAGCCATTAATGGTTTTAGGGAATTCCAATGTCAGTTTTCTTCTAAAATCAATTAATATTGTGAAGCTGCATGGTTCTGATTACTGAATATCCAAGCAGATATTCTGTAATATTTCATTATAACAGTAATGTAACGTTTATACACACTATGTCTCCACTGACAGATTTAGGAGTTGTCACTCATTCTTTATTTCAGTAAAGTAATTTCTTGCATGATTTGCTTTTTGTTCTCATTGAGCAATAATGTATAGGTAAAAGGAACTTCATCTGATTATTCTTAGTAATCCATGATGAAATTTCTGTAGACGCTAGCAATGTACATGTTAAAGTGCCATTCCACAGAGCTTTCTTTGGATGATGGAAGTACAGAAGCCACCTAAGTATGTTTACTGAAAAACAGTCTAGGGCCAGTTCCCCAAACACCTCTCATAAATCATAGTGCTTACTATAGTGAGTAGTCCCACTGAAGTCAGCTTATAGTAATAAGCTCTTTTTACATCCAATTAGAAGTGCTTGTGAATTGAGGCCCTTTGGCATTTTTACATCAATTTCTATTATAGGGGAAAGATTTTAAATATCAAGCATTTGATTGAAACAGATCCTTCTCATAGTTGTTTTTAAAGTTTTACCAGACATAGACTCAAGAGTATATTGTCAGTGATTAAGGTGGAAGTGTATGTTTGTACCCTTCTTAATTCTACTTTTACATATCACCAGTATTAAAATAAATAGCTCCTTATAAACCATTTTCTGGTGGAGATGGATTTTACCAGAAGTGTTAAAATATTTAAGCCACATTGCCATCATTTTTATTTTCTTCTTTCTATACTTGAGAATTGGGGAAAGCAGTTAAAATAGCTTACTGTTGTCAAACTGCTAAAATGTATGATAAATGAATCTTTGTAAATAGTGAAAATATGCTGAAGGTGATTAACTCCGACAATTTTCATGTAAGAAGCTTGAGATGATAAATCTCTCCTGTGGTTAGTTATTAATTTAGTGCAAGGGATTTAGCATCAGCCTAAACTATTTTATGAATTGTGGCATAAAAAAATATTTTAAAAGTTAGATACATGCATGTTAAACCAAAGGAGAAATTGCTTGGACTTGATTGGTAGTAATTAAAAATGGCAGATTTGACGCAAGTGTGACTTGGCTATTTTCTATATGACAGTCCTTACAGAAATTAACAGAGTGCAATGGACCCTGAAGGTATGAAAAATGACAGAATATTATAAATGAGTCCTTAGACCTACCTGAAAACTGAAAGGTTTTATAGATATCATTCCTCTACAGATAAAATATTTGCAATGGTATAATTTAAAGTACAAAACAATAAAAAAAAATCTCTTACTGAAGCATAGAAAACAAGACACAATCTTTATTGCAATTATAGTTTCATTTTGAGGCTACCACCTATAATTTACCATGCAACTAGCATGGATACTTTATTTAAAAAGGAAAGAGAAAAAAGTGATGGCTGTCTTCATGATTTACGGCACTGACTATATTGTTTAGAGGCTGTCAGTACTTCTGTTATAAACACCATTTTTGAAGGGTGCATAATTCATCTTTTAAATTTGCCTTGGGCTCTGTCTTGGTGCATGGGATATCAGCTCAAATGTAAATTATGTTCCTTTTTAAAATTTTTGTGGGTGAATTTGTTTTTCATAATAAATGAGTGATTAATATTACTGTGTGGGCAGGAGTATGGGCTGGAGCTATGCAAGGTGCCACAGACAGCTCTGCTAAATCCTTTGAATCCAAATTTATAGTATCTCTGTGAGCTGAGTTCTGGGAGTATTTTTAGCAGAGATTGCTAATTGTCCTGAATTATTGTGGTGGTTTTGTATGGACAGTTATCCGCTGGGAACATAGGGAGAACTGTTCATATGGTCAGAATCCATGGCTGGCCAAGAAGAATAGAAACCTTTGCAGGAGAGGAGATGTGAACTTCTGCTTCTTCAGAGGTAGTGATCTAAGGAAGGTTGTGGGGAGGAGGTTATCAGGAAATGATGAATCTTTTAGGGTGCTTAGTAGCATTAGGATGGTGAGCTGAGGTCTGCATCACAACTGGTACAGATTAAGCAATGGGGAATGCAAGTGTTAGCAAAGTGCAGCGGATTCTAAAGCTTGTGAAAGAGCAGACTTCTGGAGGTGTGTGTGGGAAAATTATGACAAAAGCTGGTGTTCTGAGGGAGCAGCGGTGAGCACTTCTAGTAGTGGTGGAAAGTAGAGAGGATTAAGGGAAAGGAGCACAGTGGGAGGGACTGTGCCTAGGTGAGGCAGAAGGAACCCCTGACTCCTCACCAAATGTAGTTTCTCAACTCTCACCTTTCACTGGTAAGCTTGTCTGTCCTTCTCTAGACTCTCATTTGTGTCTTAAAGAAGGCCTCTCCTAATAAGATCTGGGTCTGTATAGATTGGTGAGCTGATTTGGAATACAGTCACCCTCTTAAAATGACGCTATATCAAGGGCACAGGTGCTTACAGTAATAATAAAAGAGGAAGATATTCAGGCAGATAGCCATAAAGAATCTTTGACCTTGAGGACCGTGAGGTATTACCGCTTACTTCCAGAGCCATTATGGAGGTCAGAGGAGACATTTTCTGTTCAGAAACATAAGACCCTCCAATGTTAATACTTGCATTTCTGTTGTGGATAGAAATCAGTCTTTCTCCTGTTGCATCATTGCAATTAGTGGGGAGGACCTACCTGTTCTTTGCTAGCTCTGCCCCACAGTGAGGCATACAGGCTTCTAATAGCGGGAAAGTTCTACTGCTTAGGAAAGAAGTTGTAGCGGCATCCCAAAAGAGAGTCAGATACTGCATAGTGTTTTCATGCTGGCCTTACTTTCAGCTCTATGGAAATACCCTGCAACTTCTGTCCATAAGAGAGGAAAAAAGGCTGGAATGAGCCATTAACCACTTTGGCAACCTATCCTCCAAAACATTATATTGGAATTGGTATAATCAATTTACAATTAGATATGCACTAAAAAATAAAATTACTAGTTTTCTTTTCTGATCACCTCTCAGGCAAAAATGTTCATGAATAGAAATGCCAAGCCATTAATCTATGACTCCTTTACTTCTGGCCCATAAAAGGTTCTACTACTTTTAAATAGACTTTCTTTAAAAGTTAGCAAAAACAGCAAGCCATTCCAGATATATCTGAGAGCACAAAAAGGAGCTTCGTGTCTGCCAGACATACCTGGTGCATTTGGCATTTAAATACAGTGATCTGGCAATTGATGTTTCCATTGATTTACTGTGGTATTTTGGTGTATTCTATTGTGCTTAGTTGTAATTATTTTCCTTCAGTGTATATTTTAAAATTGTTATGCTTTTGTGTGTCCCTTTTTTCCCCCTCCTATTGCGGGTATGCACATGTGTGAGATCATTGTTGAGTGACATTACTTATGCTATATTTCGGGGGACAGGAGAAATATTCTATATTTGAATAACTATGCTAAGGATATTAATAATAGTGTTTTCCTGCTAGCTCGACAGTTTAAAATTACTGTTAAATCTTTACTGCTCTCAGGAGTGAAGTTGGGGAGAAGATTTTATTTGAGATGAGCCCACACTGCAAAATTCAGATGCAGATTCAACTCCATATTTTAACCCAAAGTTTGGGATGCTATGGCATGTTGCAGATTGAAACTCTAATTATGACATTGAAACCTGGGTTCAGGTCCGGGTTTCAAGCTCTTCATCACTTTGAGGTGTTCAGATTTTTGTTCCTGGATCATTTCCTATACTTTGCTAAACAAATTATTAACAACTATATTTTTAGATTTTAAGAGTTGTTGCTCTGTTACAAACAGATGACACTATCCTTGGAGCTCTGTTGCCAGTGTTATTGAAGTTGCATGGCTTACCACAACTAAGAAACATCAAACATATGAACAAGTATAAAAACAGAAGTGGGCTGGGGAAATATTGGAATAAATTTTATATTTGACGGACTGCCAACATGAGACAAAAGCTCTCTTATAGGTCTCCATTAACTAGGGCTGAAGGAAGAGAAGGCTGTTTTCTTTAATTCTTTCCACGTAAGTATAAATTGATACATTAACTGTCTGTATAGGCTTACAGCTTTTGAGAAACTAATATTTATATTTTCAATCTGGCTAATGTTTTGGATCATAAATGGCTTGCTTATTATAACTGAGACTTTAGAAATTTTTAGACTTCAAAGCAAAGTGCACCCTTGAAATGTATTTATTTACTTCCATAATCTCTTCAAGTGGAATTTATTCGCAAATACTAAACATCATTATATTGTAGAGAACTGCTTTTCTGTGGTGAATCGTGCCAGCCATCCATCAATAGGACATAACAGTGAACTTGTTAGACTGAGGACTGAATGAAGTATTACCAAGGAGATCTTGTCAGATGACATTCAAATATTCATGCAGTCATTGCAGGATCTTGATAGTGGTCTCCCACTGTGAATAAAGCAACTGCTTTAGCTGGAAAGTCGTAACTTTGGAATGTTATAGACCTATTGTTTACTCTGTGCATACCCATGTTCTTTTCAGTTGTGGGCTTACAGCAGTTTTTTTAAAGTTTTGTTTCAAATTTATAATACCGTATCTCTGATTTTAAAAACCATCACTTTTGGGGAACATTTACACACATGAAAAAGTCTGAGACAGTGGATTCTACTTCTGGAATTTTTATTTTATGTGAATGTTGTCTCATGCGTCAAGACATACAATATAATATAAACTTAAATCTGAGAAATGATACAAAGTTATGACTGTCTTTGTTTAATTTACATTTAGAAAACCTGATACAGTTGCAGAATTTGTTTGTGGTATGTAGTTTTGTGGATCTGAAATTGTTGACAGAGTGTTTTCTCACTCTGTCTGTGGATACATCCACACTACGAGCTAGGGGTGCAATTCCTAGCTCACGTACACATACTCATGCTAGCTTGTTGAGTGCTGCACATTCAAAATGGAGTTTGCAGCTTGGTAAAGATACATATAAAGTTCAAATCTCACAGAGAATTCATAAACTGTACAGAGTCTCAAAAATCATCACAGTGCTTAATACCCTGATTTATCTGTCACATAACTTCTTGGGAATTTCTTTACTTTCTTCTGACCCACATAATCCAAAACATACTTTTAGTGATGATTGAATCTTGATTCTCAGATAGCAAAGTCATGATTTGAGGATTCTCTTCTCATATAAAACAGTTTTGATCACTTTGATAGTGAGCCTGGAATAATTTGCATTCTGGAAGAAAATTAAGGACCATCTAAATGCCTACACAAAGTTACTACATGGTGTATGATACCCTGTTTGCACTTCCGGCATTATTTCCCCACAATTTTAATTAGCTTTCCCAAATTCATTCCTACAGGAGCAGATATAGGTAAGTGAAGGACCCACCACTATTGTTTACTATATAGGGTTACCAGATAGCAAGTGTGAAAATTGGGACACTTTTTTCGGTGTGTGTGAGAGAGAGAGAGGAATAGTTCCAGATATAAAACAAAGCTGCCAATATCAGGATGATCCTGATAATATTGGGATATCAGGTCACCCTATTACTATAACAAATGTGCATATGTTGAAGTTTTTTCGCTTACTTGTCATTATATACACCAGAATTATATGTACTGAAACATTTTAAACTTGGTCATAAACAAAATATGATCGCCATCTTCTTTTTACCATTTTCTGTTCCCACAAGTACTTAAAAAGTAATTATTTTTGGAATCAACAATTTTGGTAAATACTCTCCCTTTCATACAATTTTTAGGTAATTAAGAGGACATGTGCACACCACTTTCCTACAATTCAGTTGTTAGTTGGCTTCATGAAATCAGAAGTTACTTTACATAAAACCATGAATGCTTTTCCTCTCTTCCTCAAAGAGCACAAAATCAAATTTTACATATAAGCAAAATGAAGGAGCAAACACAATAGTGGAATAGGAATAGGGAGGAAAGACAAAGATTATTGTAATAAGATTATAAGGTTCCTCAACAAAGACTGATATGCAAGAAGGATATTTTTTCATAACATGACTTTTTAAATATAAATATTTGTGTCAAGGTGTCACCCCCACTCTGAACTTTAGGGTACAGATGTGGGAGACCTGCATGAGATTATTTATTATTTTAGGTTAACAGTAAGCTGCCACCACCAAGCATGTTCCAAATCTTAGGGGAGAGCCACTTGGAACTCTGCCTTCCCCCCAATTATTTCCCTAGTTTTTATCCCGCTTTTCCTGGTAGGATTGAGACTGATTCACTTCCCAGCAATTCCTGGTGAGCCCAGATCCAAAAAGCCCTTGGATCTTAAAACAAGGAAAAATCAATCAGGTTCTTTGAAAGAAGACTTTTAATTAAAGGAAAAGGGTGAAAGGAATACCTCCGTGAGATTAGCATTCAAGCTACTCTCAGAGACAACAGATTCAAAACACAGAGGATGTCCCTCTGGGCAAAAACCTTAGTTACACAAAGATACCCAATTTGATCCTCCCTCTTATGCAAAACCAAGTCACAAAAGAAAATGAACATAATCTAATACATTCCTTCTCTAAACACTTACTACTTTTAAGAAATGTTACATGGTGGATTCCTGGATCCTTTACTCCGACACAAAACTTTTCTGAACAAAGACTGATTTCCCTCCTCCCTCTTTGAAAACATCTTGTCTCTCCATTGCTTCCTCTGGTCAGGTGTCAGCTAGTCTAGGTGAACTTCTTAACCCTTTACAGGTAAAAGAGGAATTAACCCATAACTGTCTGTTTGTGACAATTTGTCATGATTTTTTTGTAGGTGTCACAGTTAGAAATGAGTCTTAAGGAAGGATTTGAAGGAGAGGAGGTTATTGGCCTTGATCACACATAGACACATCCCACCTTCTGACAAACTCCTAAACCAGCAGCAGTGCCCACACTTCTCTTTAGAATGCTCCAACCAGCAAACCTACTTCCTCCTTTACCTCCAGGGGGAGCTGCTATGCTGGAGGCCTCTCCTGCCTTTCTACTTCAATTAACTTTTTCGTTCAGTACTGCATGAGGAGTCCAGGGCGAAGGGGGCTGAGACTGGTGCTGCCAAATTTGTATTGAAATCTCTGCTGTACTACACCTGCTTCAGGCTCTGTCCTGCTCAGAGCACATGGGTATGTACTGCGGGCAGCAACTGTCTGATACTATCTGTTGGCCAAAGGGGAAACTGCTAGTAGCTCAGGTGAAGTGTCTGAGCTACTAGCAGTTAATGTGCAGGTTTGAGAGTCCCCTCAAAAGCTGACCTAAATTGTGACAAGTTTTGGCAATGCTGCAGGCTGGAGGACACCCAGAGTGGCAGAAGAATGAACCCAATTATGTTACATGAAATTTGTTTCAGTTCTTCTTTCTCTGCCGAAAGGGAATGTGATCTTAAGTCATGTTACTAGTAGATAAAAACCCATTTTGTCATGCACATGTGTCAGTTGGGCCAAGTAATATACAATATGTGCAGTCTCCCTCAGATAGCCAATGAAATTGTTGCATGCACAATAGCTGTAGAGTAAGGTTGATGATTGGTTAACTAATCTCTGATATCTTGATGGTCTAGAACTCTTGGCATGGCATGGATACATGGCTTAGTGTAGCTATACACCGCATGGGTGTAATTCGTAAAGTCAGAGTGACTGAGAACTTGAGAACTTTAAAAACTGGACAATTAACAGACCACAAATCCCAGTTATGATTGATTGTGGTGGTATTTTAAACAAAAAGAGCTCTCAGACATACTTGTATCTGTTTCCATCTCTTCATACTGACTCAATGGACATTCTAGGCTTCAGAGTGATACACAGGTTGCATCTCCACCACAAGTTAGGAAGTGAGTCCATGCTCCTGTATGAGAGCTAGTACGAGTATAAGTAGTAGTGTAGCTGTGGTTGCATGGACAGTGATATGCTGCCCTGAATATATACCCATTGGGTTCTGGTTGGTTTTAATTGGCACAGCTAAGCCAAGTTTTTTTGCTATTTGAAATATTTGATAAGAGAGTTTGCCCTTTGCATCATTTTCCATACCAATATAGAAGCTTCAAAAATAAGTGTGGAATGAGCACTAAACCTCTTGCAAAAATTCTGTAACATTGAAACTTCTTGGGAATTTCTTCACCTTCTCATAGTTTGTATAATAATAAAAAAAACTCAGTGATGATCTTATCAGGGTTCGCAGTGATTTGGAGAATCTTTTTTCTTTCTTATTCAGGTAAGTTCTTCGAGTGCTTGCTCATGTGTATTCCACAGTATGTGTACGTGCTTGCCATATGCACCGGTGCCGGAAGTTTTTCCCTCAGCAGTAGGGAAATGCAAGAAGGAACTGAGGGTGGGGGGATCGTGCGGCTCCCCCTATAGCATGCTATAGCGGCGCCACTCCAGGGATCACAGCAGCGCTCCCCCTACTGCTGAGGGGAAAAACTTCTGGCACCAGTGCACGTGGTGAACACACACACCTACTGTGGAATAGACATGAGCAACATATCTCGAAGAATGCCAGGTACGGAACTCTAACTGTCCTTTTTTATCACTTTGTTGGTGTGCATGGAATAATTAGCATGCTGAAATCAAAGTAAGGTCTAGTTAAACATCCACATGAAGTAACTTCATGGTGGACTTTAAGCATGTCCCCTACAATTTTAGTTTTCTTAAATCTGTTCGCTGAGAGGTAGACCCAAACACTGATAGATCCACTATTGTACTTAACCTCAGTATATGCCCACACAAAATTGTATTGTTGAGCAACCTATGTGAGCAGTAATAACTGTTTGCTGAGTCTCAGATCTTTAACAACTATTCAGTACTGGTCCAATATTTAATGTCTATCTTTATATGGGTTAACTATACTTAGACTTGCTGCTGCTCATTAGAGCAAAAGGTTTGAGTGGCAGTGATCTAGTGATTAGAGAAAACTGTCTTTTGTTGTATTTGCTTAACTTAAGCTACAATTTCTTTTGGTTGAAATTGTTGCTTAATGTATGCTTACCAGGTTCAATGATGTGTTTCCCAAATGGTGTTCCCTTTGCCTTTGAGTCAGGAGTCCTAGTTTTGGAAAATTCTTTTAAGATTTTTTCCTTTGGTTTACCCGCCATTCTTTCGTGTCCAGTTGTTCCATGGACAGCTTAACCTTGCAAATCTTGAATAGTTTTTTTGAACTCAAAGGAAAGTAAGGTTCAGTGTGTCCTTGGCACTTTCTCTCATCTAATTACTTCATAGTTATAATTTCTTCTCTCTATGACTTACATTTGTGAGAATGTACAAAAGCAGTAAATGAACTCTTGAAAAGAGGAGGAAAGAAAAATTCAATTATAATCTATCACAGTATCCTTTGCCAAAATGTACTCAAGTCAAGCAGAGCAACCAGTTACTGAATTAGACAATGCTTTATGCAGTGTATTTCTCTTAATGCTGCTTCTGATCATAATGCCAGTAAACCTTTTATAGTTTGGCCAAGACAAAACTGATGTATTTTTGAGACGTGTATAAATAGGCTTTCTTCTAATAAATAGGTTCAGTTAATCAATTTGAGCCAAGAAAACATGTTTTCATTGTAATACCCTTGCATATTTATAAGGCTGAGGATAAGGTTCTTCAGAAATTTAATAATTGGATTTCAAAAGAGGGATCTCCACATATGTGAAAGCTAGGTTTTGATGAATGACTTGGCCTTCCATGCATTTCTGTGAAATTTAGGTTTTGTTTTTCCAATGTATAGTGCTGGATGTACCTCTTCAACTTTAAATACTCAATTACACTGGTCCTTGCAACATCAAGATTTTAATCACTATCAATTGGCATTATCAATAAAACATTTGGCACAGATCATATTTCACCTGTACTTTGCAATGAATTACACAATGTACACAAAATGTGGGAACCGTTGAAGATTAAGCAGATTATAGAAGGACATCCTGCACATTTCATCACAATATCTTTACAAAAAATAATGGGTGTTCTGAGTTGTGGAGGCCATGCCCCCTGCCCTTCCGTTTGTCCACAAACTCCTTGCCCCAGGGAGCTGACCATTTAAATTCATGGAGTTTTCCATACATTTCATTCCTTCTCTTTAATATTTTGTCATGGGATGGGATGGGATGGCCCAAATTGGAGTTAATGATTTCACTAGTATTCTGATTAAAAATATTCTTCATGAGATTCACTAAAATACAAAATTGGGTGGAAAGAGATGTTATTCTGCTCTCTTTCATTTTCCCTAAGCCAAATATAGATAATAAATAAATAGATGTGCTAATAGGGTAAAAATATGTCATCAACTTGCTTTCAGGGGTTTTATTACTATGAATTTGCAGTAAACGTATTCAGGATTGTTAGTTTAAATACAAGATTATAATCTGGGTACAGTGTTTTTGTTCTTGGTTAAATAATTGTTTTGGGAGACTTGTACAAATCTCAAAACCAAAGATGTTTTGTGGCATACTTGAAATTTTCACTTTTGTAAATAAAATGTTGTCTTTGTTTTAAAAAAAAATGAACACAATTTTAAAGCTCAATGATGTACTTATTAACATGTACGCATTTAGTTATTTAAAATTTATTAGGTTGAAATTTTTAAAAATGTATTCCTCATAAGGATGGTCAGTAGCAGAAACATTTGCTAGGTGTATTGTGTATAACAAATTATTTGGCTAGTGCAGTGTATTGCTTTTAAATACAGTATGCAAATACTTCTGAGTCATTACAGTGAATACTATCAGTTATATCTGTATTATATAATTGTGAAAATATGCACTGACAGAAATGTCTCAATTGATGCTGTAGAAGTTTTAATAGTCTGTTTTATCAATTATTTTTGGTTTATGTTAGTGAGTCGTTCACTGAGACTTTTTAAAAAGGACCATTGATTATACTTACCTTATTAATATTTCTATGGGACCTTAAAAGTGTAATACATAATATTATTGCTAAGTATCATCCTCATCATCATTGTCATCACTGTGTTCATATCTGTGCAATTCTGTACTTCAGTGTCATGGGGCAAACCTAAGAATGGTGTAGATGTCTTAATTCAGATCTTTCATGGTACTTGCTGTTGCTTTTGTGTCTTAGAGATTCATGTGTTGCTGAAGCATGGCTCTTTTTAGGGCTTGTTTTCTCATTTGTGTACCACAGTTCTCCATTTGTATCAACTAAATGTTAGGCTAATAGTGCTGAGTAGCCTAAAATAGAGTTTATGTAAACAATTGCTTCTGGTTTATATTTCCTATACTCTCAAGTTCTATAACACTTAGTCTTTATAAAACATTTTGTGATAATAGTTCATCTTCAGCTTGTGTGTCCTGAACTTTTTTCAAAATATCTAATTTTCTAGACAAATTAAGACTGAAAATAGGGTGCAGACTTTTCACAGTGATAGTAACTAACTGTTTTGGAACAATTTCGTGAAGGTTGTGGTGGCTTCTCAATCACTTGGTGTTTTAAATGAAGATTGGATATCTTCTTAAAAGCCATGTTCTAGTTCAACAAGAAGTTAGGGGCTTCATCCAGGAATTACTGGGTGAAATACTGTGGCCCATGTTATACAGAAGGTCAGACTGGATGATTATAAAGGTCGCTTCTGTTTTTAAGTTCTATAAACCTATATTCTTTAATATGAATTAAGATGAAGTGAAGACAAAACTGTAGGTATTTTAGAAAAATAAAACTGAAGCATGATTTGTAATTTTCACTATCTACATTCTTTTGTTTAAATTAGGGGTGGGGAACCTTTTTCCTATCAAGGGCCATTCACCCACAGAAAAAATCACTTGCGGGCCACACACAACCCTGTTTGGTGTGTGTGTGTGAGCTTGGGGCTTCCCCTAGGCTCATGGGTGGGGCCAGAAATGAGGGGTTCAGGGTGAGGGGGGGGGCTCCGTGCTGGGACAGGGGATTGGGATGCAGGAGTGGGTGAGGGCTCTGGGTATACGAGCTGGGATGAGGGGTTTGGGGTACAGGAGGGGGCTGTGGGCTTGGGGCCAAGGGGTTTGGAGTGTAGTAGTGGGTTCAGGGCTGGGGCAGGGGATTGGTTTCCGGCCAATGGGAGCTGCAGAGACAGTGCTGGTGGCAGGGGGCAGCACATGGAGCTTCCCTGATTGCCCCTGCTCCTAGGGACCACTGGGACCTGCTGGTTGCTTCTGGGAGCTGTGCGGCGCCGACCGGACTTTTAATGGCCTAGCAACCCTAGCTTCCCACTACAGTGGGGCGAGCCGGCGCTCTCAGCTCAGTGCGTAGGCTCGAGGCTTCCCGCCAGTGGTTGAGAGACTTGCCGTGGGTCAGATGAAATGAAGCAGCAGGCCGGATCCCACCCTCGGGCCAGAGGTTCCCCACCCCTGGTTTAAATAATGATTTGATAACACAGAAATTAGAGAGATAAACCATTTATTTCAGAATCAATTTTTATGGCCACTCTGTGCTCCAAGTACCACTTCTTAGTCACAGACATCATCTAGTACTCCTGGGGGAATTCTGCGCCGCTGCGTAAGTGCAGAATTAATGTCCCTATAGATTTTTTTTTCTCCTCCAGAATAATTGATTCTGAAGGGGAGGCAAAGGGAAGCAGTCTGATGTGGCTCCAGAAGAGAGGGCAACTGACTCATGGACTGGAGCAGCCAGCCATGGTGAAGGAGGTGACAGAGGCTGCCTTCCTCACAGTGCCCTCCCCATGGGGCCAGGTGTGGAGGCATCGGATATGGGGGGGATGGCCAGACCGGGGCCCATGGGATTGCTGGGGGTGTGTGTCACAGACTGAGGTTCAGAAGGGACAGTGGGGGAAACAGACTTGGGGGGGCACAGGAACTAGTGTGGTGACCTTGAGTCAGGGGCTGAATGGTAGTGGGGGTGCAGGGCCACCTGGAGACGGGGAAGGGGAAGTGCGGGGACCAGGGGAGTGGGGGTGGCTGAGTGGGGGTGCAGGGACATATGGGGACAGCAGCAGCTATGCCTGGCTGAATGGAGAGTGTGGGTTCAGGGTCAAATGGGGACAAGGGCAGATGGGCTTGACTGAATGGGCGAGGCTAGGGGTCAGACAGGGTCTATATGGGGGAAGCTCCTCAATTCCCTAACAATCCTTCCCCCACCCCCAAAAAAGCAACAACTGTTCCATACTTCTGCCACCCACACCCAACAAGCCTCCATGTTCACTCCCAGGCTCCTTCCCAGCAATTACTTCCCTCTCCCTCAGCTCTTCCGTGACCCCTGACCTTTGACCTCCTTCTGAGGGCTGCGGGAAATAACATTCTGTATTGTAGTTTAAATTAATGATTACTCTAAGTTCTGTATTAATATGCCTAGTAGGGAATCTATTTGTCAAAAAACATTTCCTGACTCTTTTTTGTTGTTTGTATTGTTACAGACGTACTTGCTGACAGGTATTTTGAAATAAATTTCCAAAATAATTGAAACTGGTGTGATTATATTGTGTTATTTTGACAAATAAAATATGCAGCATCTTGAATGATTTTAAAATACTGTGCACAGATTTATTTATTTTTGAGGGGTGGGGAGGGAGTGTTCAGAATTCTACCAGGAGTAATCTAGGTCCATTTAGTGAATGCATGAAATCACATTGTGGTGCATTGTAACTTAATGTGCTTACCTTTCAGAAATGAAAAGATAATCACTCTTTTAAAAATGCATTTTTATCAAATTGTTTTGTTTTTGCCATTTTTTATATTACAATATCTTCCCATAATCTCGCATTACAAATATCAAAAAGAAAAGAAAAGAATAAGCTTTGTCAAAAACTCCCCTGAGATTTTTTTTTTTTATATTGACAGCCAAAAGGCAAACTGCCAGGGAAGAAACAATAGCAGGTGCTGATTTTACTTCACTAGATCTTGCCCTAGTTTTTGGGCCTGAGGCGTACAGGTTTATTATAATCGTAATTGTTTATTCAGTTTTTATTGGTTTCTTTCCAGATTTGGTTATTGACATGTCTAAAAGTAACAGAATGTAACCTCTAACCCTGTCCTGAATTTTTGAAATAGGTTTTAGTAGAGATATAAAAATCATATTGTTAAAAAGATGTGTGCTAAGGGGACTTGTCTTTTGAAGCAGATATCTTAATATGGATATAAAGCAATGCTCAGACCAACAGAGTCTATTAATGAACATTGGATCTTTTTGTTTTCTATGTAAGTTGTTACCATTTAAGCAATAAACCTCCTGTAAATAAGAATGAAATAATTAGGTCTGGAAAGGAACGGTGTTGTATTTGAGGTAGTTGGATGTATTTTTATGCACAAAGCATTTAGTGTAGGGTGACTAGACAGCAACTGTGAAAAATCAAGACGAGGGTGAGGGGTAATAGGAGCCTTTATAAGAAAAAAGACCCAGAAATCAGGACTGTCCCTATAAAATCTGGTCACCCTAACTTAGTGCCTGTTATGGCACTGGGCAAGCCATGGCCGTTTGGGACAGGGAAAAAAAAGAACAGTTCTTCTGCGTTTGGAAACAGTTTCAAGGAGTAGAAACCGACCATGATAGGAGCAGAGAGCTGTGGGGGAAGAATCAGGCCCTAGTTGGGACCCTCAGGCTGCCCCCACCCGCTCAACCTCGCGGAAAAAGTGATGGCATCAGATACTGCTTTCTTCAGTTTTTACTCTCTGTTGATCAGATTTGAGTTAAAAAGCTTCAATGACCTTTCCATTTTATTTTGGGAACTGATTTTATCACTAACTTTCCTTCACCTGGTTTTTTCTTTTTAACTGGGGCATTGAGTACTGTACCTCTGGCTTGCAGGGTAGGGTAAACACCTTCTTTTGAGACTGCTGATAATGCCAGTCACTATATCAGCCAGCAAAGAATGCTTTAATAGCTGGCACTCTTCTCTGCATGTAGCCTGTTGCTGGTCGTGATTAGTCTCTAGCAGCAAAGATCAGAAGAGTGTTAAACAGGCTCCTTCATCAAAATAACTTGCGCTATCCCAAGTTATGTGGTCATAAGTAACCTCATCAATATGTAAAACATATACTACTATATTCCATTGTAAAAGGGATTGCAGGAAACATGAGCTATTTTTTATATAGCTCATATATATATGAGCTATATATATATATATATATATATATATATATATATATATATATATATATATATATATAAAAATAGCTCATGTTTCCTGCGATCCCTTTTACAATGGAATATAGTAGTATATGTTTTACATATTGATGAGGTTACTTATGACCACATAACTTGGGATATATATATGGTGTCAGATTACCATATTTTGAAATCCTTTTCTGAGATTCCTGTGGCACCTTATAGACTAACAGATGTTTTGCAGCATGAGCTTTCGTGGGTGAATACCCACTTCTTCGGATGCAAGCAGGTAGAAGTGGGTATTCACCCACGAAAGCTCATGCTGCAAAACATCTGTTAGTCTATAAGGTGCCACAGGATTCTTTGCTGCTTCTACAGAACCAGACTAACACGGCTACCCCTCTGATACTTTTCTGAGATTGTTTAGGTAAGAGACCTCCTCACCTATGCCCCCCAATTCAAAATACCATTTGAATTTCAATACTCATATAAATTGCATGTATATAGTGAAAAGGGGCAAGCAAACATCATCTGTTGTTTATAGGAAAAAATAATTGTTTCATCAAATATAGAGGTGTTATGATACGTAGATACTTCCAGATGATGACACTTTGCCCACTTCAAGATTATATATATATGAGTAAAGGTAGTATTTGCAAAATTGTTTCACATAATTTGGTCCTCCAGATATTTCAGTATGTTGTGAAATTTCGGGATACTGAATATTTTTTACATTGAGGTACATGATAAATTAAAAAGGCTTATTACACAAAATTTTTGTTCAGAGGGTTTATTGTGACTTTTTGAAGAGGAGATTCCATGGAGAATACATAGTATAGAGAAAACAGGACTGGGAGTCCCTGCGTCACATGCTGCCTTTGCCACTGATAGGACTTTACATTTATACTTTACTTGCAAAGTGCTATGGAAAAGCATTGTTTGATTACAGCTCATAACATCACTATGAAATAATCTAATCTCATTAGCTCTGTTTTCCAAATTGGGAAACTTCTGTTCAGTGAAATTACATGACTTTCCCAAGGTCACATAGCAAGTCAGTTTATAAGGAGGACTAAAATCTAGTCTACCCTTAAACACAGCCTTACAGGAAAGTCACTTAACCTCTCTGTTTCCCCCTCTGTAAACTGAGGATAGCAATTCTAATATATGTTTGTGTATATCTTTTAATGCTGCATATTTTTATTACTTTACAATATTATAATAGAGAATTGTATGATACAGTATTTAATAAAAAAGGAGAGCTTAATGGGCAGATACCCTCTCTCTTATGTGTTTAGTAATACTTGGTAATTGCTTTTCTAGCAGGAGAGGGAAACAATTTTTAATATAGAGGTATCATGTATTCAGTCTAATCCATGAGAAATCTGAGCTTTTTTTGAGATCCTTTTTTGACATTTAGTCCTTGTTCAATATGTACTCCTAATAATGGAGACATTTGATTTTATGTGGATTCTGCCTTTTCCATCAGTTACAATGAGCCAAAGAGTGTGTGAAAAATTTAAATGATAAAAAAAAATCTCTTTAATATGGTAATAGTGACAAACAGCAGTGTTCACCTTTACATGATCAAGGGATGTGTTGGGGGATAGATGATATAGAGTGTTCCTAACATATTTGTCAATTTTCATTATTTTATTATATGATGTAATAGAATTTTCTCATCCCAACTGCAATTATTTCTTGCTAGAAATTAAACCTTGCCCACATGAGTGGAAATGTAAAATGCAGTTGTACTTTAACACCAGCATTAAACTGGTGACTGAGAACCACTTCCTTTGCTTTTTATTTAATATGTATGTGAAACGATAGAGATGGTGATTTGTCTAATTGCTGTACTGTAGTTACAATTATAGAGAAAAGGTCAATCTAGTCATCACCAATTAAAGTAGGGAAAAGCTACATTTATAGCCCTGAAGAGCCATTATGTCAATTTTATGCTGTTCATCAGGGTATAACACGTTTTCTAGGCTATATAAATCTAATCTTTCTTGGTAGCAGACTCACTTCATTATAGGCATTTGGTGCTGTAGAGGAGAGGTAACCCTGAGCAACGTCTGTTAATTGCACATCCTTTCATTGTATCTCATGTTTTTCAGGATTCATGTACTGTTAAACCTGGCAATTGTAATGAGTAGAAATGAATGTTCCAGATTGCTCTTTGACCTCCTATTCTTATATATTTTACAATGTGAAGAATGAAATTATGGAGTCTTGTGTCTTCTAACCTTTTCTTAAAGGGTGTGAGGGATAGTACTAATTGATTTCAGTTCTAGTATTGGCTACATTTTTAAAGGGACTGTTTTCACAGTTCCTACCATGATAGCAGGTACTACCTGGAACTTTAATATATAAAGTGTTACCAAAAGCGTAAAGGGATATTCATGAACTTACTTATTTATTTATTTACTGTGTGGTCATAGGGCTTTCTCTCTGGTTCTTCATTTTAGTTGATCTGTTTCTACTCTCATGCTGGTTAAAATCATTGGTGTGTAAAAAGCAACAGAGTCCTGTGGCACCTTATAGACTAACAGAAATATTGGAGCATAAGCTTTCGTGGGTAATACCCACTTTGTCAGAAGCCTGTGATGGAAATTTTCAGAGGCAGGTATAAATATGCAGGCAAGAATCAGTCTAGAGATAACGAGGTTAGTTCAGTCAGGGAGGATGAGGCCCCCTCTAGCAGTTGAGGTGTGAACACCAAGGGAGGAGAAACTGGTTTTGTAGTTGGCAAGCCATTCACAGTCTTTGTTTAATCCTGTGCTGATGGTGTCAAATTTGCAAATGAACTGAAGCTCAGCAGTTTCTCTTTGGAGTCTGGTCCTGAAGCTTTTTTGCTTCAGAATGGCTACCTTTAAATCTGCTATTGTGTGGCCAAGGAGGTCGAAGTGTTCTCCTACAGGTTTTTGTATATTGCCATTCCTAATATCTAATTTGTGTCCATTTATTCTTTTATGTAGGGATTGTCCAGTTTGGCCGATGTACATAGCAGAGGGGCATTGCTGGCATATGATGGCATATATTACATTGGTGGACGTGCAGGTGAATGAACCGGTGATGATGTGGCTGATCTGGTTAGGTCCTGTAATGGTGTTGCTGGTGTAGATATGTGGGCAGAGTTGGCATCGAGGTTTGTTGCATGGATTGGTTCCTGACTATGGTGCGGTGTGTAGTTGCTGATGAGAATATGCTTAAGGTTGGCGGGTTGTCTGTGGGCGAGGACTGGCCTGCCTCCCAAGGCTTCTGAAAGTGAGGGATTGTTGTCCAGGATGGGTTGTAGATCACTGATGATGTGTTGGAGAGGTTTTAGCTGAGGACTGTAGGTGATGGCCAGTGGAGTTCTGTTGGTTTCCTTCTTGGGCTTGTCTTGCAGCAGGAGGCTTCTGGGTACACGTCTGGCTCTGTTGATTTGTTTCCTTATTTCCTCGTGCGGGTATCGTAGTTTTGAGACTGCTTGGTTGAAGATCTTGTAGGTGTTGGTCTCTGTCTGAGGGGTTGGAGCAAATGCGGTTATACCTCAGCGCTTGGCTGTAGACGATGGATCGTGTGGTGTGCCTGGGATGGAAGCTGGAGGCATGAAGGTAGGCATAGCGGTCGGTGGGTTTTCGGTATAGGGTGGTGTTAACGTGACCGTCACTTATTTGTATCGTGGTGTCTAGGAAGTGGACTTCCCATGTAGATTGGTCCAGGCTGAGGTTGATGGTGGGTGGAAGCTGTTGAAATCGTGGTGGAATTATTCCAGTGTCTCCTTCCTATGGGTCCAGATGATGATGTCATCAATGTAGCGTAGGTAGAGAAGGGGCGTGAGTGGACGAGAGCTGAGGAAGCATTGTTCCAGGTCAGCCATAAAAATGTTGGCATATTGTGGGGCCATGTGGGTGCCCATAGTGGTGCCACTGGTCTGGAGGTCACCAAATTTGAAATAATTGTGCGTGAGGATAAAGTCACAGAGCTCAGCAACCAGTTGTGTTGTGTCATCATCAGGGATACTGTTCCTGATAGCTTGTATTCCATCTGTGTCGGGGATGTTTTTGTAGAGAGCCTCCACATCCATGGTGTCTAGGATGGTGTTTTCTGGAAGATCACCAATGCATTGTAATTTTCTCAGGAAATCAGTGGTGTCACAGAGATAGCTGAGAGTGCTGGTGGCGGAGGGTCTGAGTAGAGAGTTCACATGTCCAGACAGTCCTTCAGTGAGAGTGCCAATGCCCGAGATGATGGGGTGTCCAGGGTTTCCAGGTTTGTGGATCTTGGGTAGTAGATAGAATAACCCCGGCCCACATTGATGTGGATAGGATTACATTACTATAAAACTGGTGTGATTATAAAATTGGCCCACTGTATTTATCTTAAAAAGTTACTTAATATCTTGAAACAAATAAAAACCCACATTTTAATAGATTATATCTGGAACGCACAAATATTAGGTACTTTTAAAGAAATTATAGGACAGCACAATTATGGTGGATGGTATATTTTATATTATTTAAACTTACATTTGTAGTCATTTGACTTATTGACTGCTGCAATAGATTAAATACGGGCTATAATATGAGTTTCTAAATGTTTCAGAATGTGTTTGAGTTAAAATATAATTGTCTTGTTTGCCCCCAATTCTAACAAATTTAAATCCGAGGCCATGTCTCCATGCTCTAAACTTATTACTGTATGTCTGTCATCATGAAATGTGTTGGGTTTTTTTTTCCAGGAATATAAGAATTTTGAGGAAAATATTTCCTTTTCAGTATAAGATTCAACAGCTAAAAATTTCTGTGAAAAATTACTGCACTTTCACTACAAATTACATTTAAATGTGAAGGCATACTTTCAGTACAGCTTCTCTTGCCAAAGCCATCTGGCATTTCAAGAGGAATGTCTGAAAGTAAAAACTGGTGGAAAGCAAATTAGGAAAAAAATAATTTGACAGTGTACTACACTTTTATTAAAAATTCCCCTTAATGATGCTTTTTTAGGTAGGTGGATGGGCATGAGTAAGGAAAATTAAAATTAATATAATTCCATTAATAATCTTATGTTAAGCTCAATGTTGATTTAAATGTTAAGAAAGGCAAAGTTTTGGTTACATGTGCATAATGAAAGTAGTATAAGTAAGCAAGAATGCAAAAATAGTTATTGATCTCATAAGATATACTAGTTAGATATGTATATAAGATTTTTGTAGAAAAAAGTCTGGTATATATTATTTGAGAAAATAACATGATACGATAACATGAGATCATAGAATTAAAGACTGTATTGTAATCCAAGGGGGCAAAGTTAAAGTTTCATGCACAACTTTTACATTGTTTTCTTAATTTGGAACACTTAATACTATATTATTAATATTCTCTTAACATAGCTTTAAAAATGTAATTTCTTAGGGATTTTTTAAACAGAAGAAACAATTTCCATAGTTTAGATCTGTTTGGTGCTATCTTGCCAGAATACTCTATTGTGTATGCTATATGTAAGAATTTTGCAGATGAGAATCTTCACTGAATTCTATGAATGGGGCTGCTTTTATATTTCAAGAGGCACAGTGAATGAAGCAAGGGCTCCTGATGTCTGGATTCCTTTTCTAAACACTTACAATTAATTACAGTAGTTAAGGTGCACAGTGAATGAGGGCATGCTTAGAAAATATGTGGTGAATGATGCTAGGGCTTCTTCTGGTTCCTGAAATGCAATGTTCAGAGGCTTATTATTTGGTCAAACCAAAACCATTCTTCACCAAAATACTTAAACACACTTCTCTTCTGAGAAAGCAGTTTTGAAATGTCTATCCTCAGCTATTTTGCCTCTAGAGCTGTTAATATATATGGGTAGCATTTTAAAAAGTGCTTAGGAGGTTTAGAAGCATAAGTCCCTTTTGAAAATCTCTCCCAACATTTTTTTGTGTGTGTGTGTATACACTCACACATACTCTCTCACATATTTTCTACTTGTCCTGCAATTTGGCTTAAAGAATGGCTCAATCATTTAAAAAAAAAAATCTCCTTAAGACAGAGACCAGGCCTGGAAAGCTTCAGCTCCAAAATGATTTTATCAGGACATTTCCAAGGACTAAAGCCAACATTGTAGAAAGGAGGTGCTTTTGCTCTCTGTATAATGTAGTAATCCTTGACTCTCAGTATCTTTCTTTTCAACAGCCAACCAAATGTTATGAACACTTAGAAGAAATATGTGGTATTGTTCAATTATCATGTCCAATTTTAGGTAGATGTAGCAGTTTGCAGACAGAATGAAAATCTAACCTTTCTTAAAACTTGCATATGTTTAATATTTCTAATTTAAAAATCTATCATGATTCTGACATAAACACTTTACAAGAGTTCTTCCCGCCCCTTCCTCCTTCTCTCCCCTCCCCTCACACCCTCCCCGCTGGAAAAGGTTTGACACAGTGTCAGACGACAGTCAGAATATATTTCTTCCCTTTGTAGATAGAAAAATAAAATAGTGAATTATACCGTAGTATTTTAAACCTTTCAGCATTATTTGGGAGACTTATTGTTTTGTAAAGACTTAGTGCTCAGTAGCAGTTACAAACTCCGGAGAGATTAATTTGTTTGTAAAATGGTTCTGGGACATTGCCAGTGAGGGTATTTATGTGATAGTTCACCTTCTTTTCCCCTCTGCGAATCTGTTCTAAATTCCTATGAAGTAAGGATTGGTTTTCTGTGAAAGAGGTGAACACTTTGAAAAGACTGTAGAAAAGAACTAGTGTGAATGTAATGGTGTTATTGTAAACTGACATATTATATTCAGTTGTGCTAGGTTTTCAGGGTTTAGTTCCTCAGATTCTACTGATAGGGAGTGAATATCTCCCAATGCTCCATTTAAAAAAAAGGGTGAATGGATGACCCGGCTAATTATAGGCCTGTAAACCTGACATTGATCCTGGGTAAGGTAATGGAGCAGCTGATACAGGACTTGATTAATAAAGAATTAAAGGAGGGCGATGTAATTAGTGCAAATCAATGTTGTTTCTGGACAACAGATTCTGTCAAAATAACTTGATATCTTTTATTTTATGAGATTATACAGTTGCTTGATTTAAGATAATAGACTTCTATAAGGTATTTGACTTGTTACCCCCACAATATTTTGCTTAAAACACTAGAACAATATATAATTAACATGGCACACAGCCAGCTTTAAATCCATTTAATAATTGAGAGGTCTCAAAATGTAACTGTAAATGGAGAATCATCATAAAATGGGTCTGTTTCCAGTGGGGTCCTCCAGGGATCTGTTCTTGGCCCTATGGTATTTAATGTTTTTATCAATGATCTGAAAGAAAACATAAAATCATGACTGATAAAGGTTGGAGATAACACGAACATTGGAGGAGTGGTAAATAACGAAGAGGACAAGTCATGGATTCAGAACAATTGATCAGTTGGTAAACCATGTGAAAGCAAACAATGTGTGTTTTAATACAGTTAAATGAATACATCTAGGAACAAAGATTGAAGGCCATACTTACAGGATGGGGGATCTATCCTGGGAAGCAATGACTCTGTGACATTTTTTGAAGGTTAGGGTGGATAATCAGATGATTGTGAGCCCCAGTGTGATGCTGTGTCCAAAAAAGCTAATGTGATCTTGGGATGTATAAATAGGGGAATCTTGAACAGCTGTAGAGAGGCTATTTTACCTTTGTATTTAGCACAGGTGTGGCCATTGCTGAAATACCGTGCCCGGTTTGGTGCCCACAATTCAAAAAGGATGTTGATAAATTGGAGGTTCAGAAAAGAGCCATGACAATGATTAAAGGATTAGAAAACATGCCTTATAGTGATAGACTCAGAGATCAATCTATTTAGTTTAACAAAGAGAAGGTTAAGGGGTGACTTGAATACAGTCAATAAGTATTTACATGGGGTACAAATATTTGATAATTGGCTCTTCAGTCTAGCAGAGAATAGGGTGACCAGATGTCCCGATTTTATAGGGACAGTCCCGATTTTTGGGTCTTTTTCTTATATAGGCTCCTATTACCCCCCACCCACATCCTGATTTTTCACATTTGCTGTCTGGTCACTGTAGCAGAGAAAGGCATAACAATATCCAATGGCTGGAAGTTGAAGCTACACAAATTCAGATTAGAAATAAAGCATACATTTTCTGTGGTGAGATTAATCAGTCGGAAGAATTTACCAGGATTAGTGTGGATTCTCCATTGCTGACCATTTTTAAATCAAGATGGAATGTTTTTCTAAAAGATATGCTCTAAGAATTATTCTGGGGATATTCTGTGGCCTGTGGTATACAGAAGGTCAAACTGGATGAACACAATGGTACCTTTTGGCCTTGAAATCTATCATTGGCTTTAGCTCAGATACATTTTGTGTAGTAGAAAGAAAAGCTTCATACCATGTTGTAAATTGTTCAGTATTGGCCAACATACATTTCAAACAAACAGAATACAGTAATGACATTTCAGATTATTAATGGAAATACATGGACAACGTGGACAACATGTTTTGATATTTGTGTGGAATTTTAAACTTTTTCCATACTGTTAATTAAAATAAATAGATTTGATTGCTCTAATCAGACCAGTTTGGCTCCTAGTGTATCAGTTTCCCTCCTGCTCCTAGTCTAGACTGTGATAGCTAAACTTCTTAGGATTACAGTTATTGATTATGTATTTGTATAGACAGTCTTAAGAACCTAGTTGCAGATTGATCTGGGTAGCACTCGACCTGCAAGGAGACTACATCCCTTTGGGATTTGCCATGATGCTGATGATGTTTGTATATTGGTTCTTTCATTGCTATTGTAAGGGGTTGACGTTAGCACGTTGACTCTAATATAAAATGCATCAAAAACTGGTACTTTACATGTCGTGTGCTTAATCTTATTGTATCTTATATCTGGAGCAGATCCTTTGTCTCTGCTCATTTTTAATGAAAAACAAAGCATTATTGGTGTATTGGTAGCAGTCTTTCTACGTTTTATTATTTTTATTTGAAACTCCTTCTGAACAGTTTTCAGGACAGCTTCCTTCTTTAGTGTAATTAAGAACAAGATTAAAGAAAATTCTTTTCTACTCAGTGAATCGTAGTGAATGTGTTACACATTCTTTGTTTTCTAATTGTCCATGTTTTAGATCAAGTGTTAACAAATTCCAGTATCTAATTGGAAAAAAAGGATAATTTAATTTTTGTATAATAAGTATAATGATCAGGACTGCTTCACCTAATCATGGCAATGTATGACCTTATTTCCAAATGCATTTCTTATTGGCTTAGCAAATATAGATGATATCTGTACTTTAGAAACAAATTGTGATTTCTGGGACTTCTGATTAGGTCAAAAGTCCTAAGTATTTTCATTAGCTCATTTTGGTAGGACAGTAATGTACCAAGTAAGAGGATTTGTTTGGGTTTTTTTCAGTTCCCCCCTCCCCCCCCCATGGAAAGAGAAAATCTTGAAGGAAAGTTTCTGAAACATTATTCAATAAGAGCACAAATTAATCTAGCATCAGTTGATTTCCAGATGTGAAGCATTCATGAAAAAAAAAAAAACCTCTGTAGATTAGTTGAATGCAATGGACCTACATAGGGTTTTTCAGGCTCTTTGCTAAAGGAACCATAAACATTAACAAATATGACTGTAGTTTAGACATCATGCCTACGAAACCTGAGTGAGATTTCTGGGGAAGAAAAACATAAAACACTTATTCTTCTGTCTATTGTTATGTGCATTCTGTTAGTTTAAAATTCTGTAACTATAATGCATTTGCTGAGAAACACTCTCTATTGTACATGATTTCATGGCCTATAGACTTCTTTCTGAGTTTTTTCATAATCCCAGCATGAAGTTTATCATAACCTATAATCTCCACAGCCTCAAAGGTGAGGTTTTTTTAGTTTGGGACAAAACTTGCATTTGGCCTCTTTAAGGTTAGTAAACCCCACCCACTTCTTGTGAATGTGAAGAGGAGAATAAGGGGCCTCTGTGGTTGATTGGCTTGGCAGCCTATTGGCTCCTGTGCATCAATTTTGTAAGCCCTTCCCCAGCACTATTCTGCGCAGGGAAGAAAAATCCCCATCCTCTTTTGGGATTAGAGTTTGGGGGCCTTTCTCTGGATATTATGCTCATAGCCTTTTTTGGGCTGGGAAGGAATTTTTCCCTTACTGCCAGATTGGCCTGTGTAGCATGGGTTTGGTTATTGTTGGCCTTACTCTCAGTAGTCCAGGGGCCTGGTAGGTAGGTTAGATTGTAAAATCCATTTTGTTGCAACTTGGCAGGTGCCCAGTGCCGGTACTTGTTCAAATTCTCTGATAAACCAGAATTGGAAGAGGATTAAAAGAAGGCATCTCCTAAAGAAGGTGAGGAATTGGGTTGGTGTTCCTAATGTTTGGTACAGTGAGACAAACACCTCTTCCCTGCCCCCTTTACCCTTGTATAAAGGACAGGGGATTGGGTTCAATTGATAAAATGTCCTGTTCTGTTCATTCCTTCTGAAGCATCTGGCACCGGTTACTGTCGGAAGACAGGGTTCTGGGCTAGATTGACAGTTGATCTGACCCAATATGGCCATTATTATGTGCCTCTTAAATGGTGCTGGAACAGTTTGTATAGTGGGGGTGCTGCGAGTCATTTAACCAAACTGTAAATCCCTGTATAAGATGGAAACCACTTCAAGCCAGGGGGTGCTGCTGAAACCCCAGCACCCCTAGTTCCAGCACCTATGGTGCTGAGGCCAGTTAATGGAGTGGGGGGCTGAAGCCCTCCACCATATGGAGTGGGTTACAAAGGAAGGCTGACTTCCATTGAACAAGTTATTCCAGATAATTCCCAGATATGTTAATGAAGTTGTGGCCGAGTTAAAACACATTTTTGCTGTCTTCCTGTGATGTCCAGGACAATCAACAAAAAGCATATTTGGTGCTTAGAATCCAGGTAAAGTTCATCTGGGGAACATGAAATGGAATCTAAATTATGTATTCTTATGGAATCATCACTAATTATAATACCCAGGAATTTTAAAAACCTTTTTATGGATGATCTAGTACTGGTATGGTTGTTTCTATATAATCTAAGTAATGTTAGTAGGCAATGCAATTGATAACTTTCTTCATGAAAATGATTTATACTATTTTTATTATAAAATATGTTTTTAGAGAATATCTAGGATTGTCTCTCAAGAATACAGAAATATACAGTACTGAATGCTGGAAAGTATTTGAGTTTATTTTACAATGTATATAACATGACTGACTGTGACAACTATTAAATGTTATTTATAAAGTGTATGAATGTACATATTTGGAGCTAAATCCTTTGAGGCCAATGGGAGATAGATGCTCAGCTCCCTTTTTCTATTATTATTATTGTTGTTATTTATTTGCTTTACCATTGTGCCTGTCTCTTGTTCTCTGATTTCATGCAATAATTGGTTAAATCCAAACCTTACTAGGCATTGCTGTACTTGTTATTTACTCCTTGAGAGGAGCCTGGCACCAGATAGAATGGATTAAAAGATCAAGGCTGGCGGAAGAAGAAATTTACTTAATCTGTGTATAAAGCAAGATATTATAATGAAGGCTAAGATTTTGTCACAGGTATTTTTAGTAAAAGTCACAGAAGGATGCAAGGAATAAACAATACATCATGGAAGCTCAAGCTCCACTGCTGACAGCTAGAGCCCCACCACCCAGGGCTACAGTCATGGAAATCACACAAAATCATGGAATCTGTAACCTCTATGACCAACTCGTAGCCTTAATTATAATTAAAACAATAAACTAAATCACTGCTTTTTCACCTCTGTCTTCCTGTTATAACTACAAGCTTTACCCACACTCTCAAGTCTACTTGTAGAATTGACACAATTGCTTCTCAAGAGGATGAAGGCTTGTCTGGATCAAAAAATGATGCACATACAATGTGTTTATTCTGTAGACACCACTCTGCAGAGGTAAAGAAATTCTAACACTTGACAGTTGTGGGTAAAAGGATGTGCAACTTCATTAACCAAAGGAACTAAATAAGGAAAAATAAACGCTTTAATATATTTGCTTCAAAAAGAAAAGTTAATGTTCTTTGCCTTAAACGTATGTTGTTGAATCTAATTAATCTAATACTTCTCTGTCACTGTGATATTTGAGCATCTTACAAGAAAACAGAATTGGGTAGTTTATGCAGAATTAGTTACTTCTTCTATGTTCCCATCTCTCCTGTTGAATGGGAGGGAAAGGTATTTGAATTTAGGTTTGTTTGTTTTGGGGGCCTTTGTCTTAACTTGGATCCAAAGGTGGTGAGAGTTGAGATTGCTTTGATTTCTTGAGAACAAGAATTCCAGAGTTGAGGGCTATCTACTGAAAAATTCTGGCCCCAGCTCTCTCATGTCTTACCTTTATTGTGGACATCACTGTCCTCAAGGAGTGTAACTGATGTGAAGAATTGCAGACATGGAGGGGAGGTAGATTTGATATTTAGTAGGGAGCCAGCATAATAAAACAATCATAGAATCATAGGACAAGAGGTCGTCTTGTCCAGTCGCCTGCATTCAAGGCAAGACTAAGTATTATCTAGACCATCCCTGACAGCTGTTTGTCTAAACTGTTCTTAAAAATCTCCAATGGCGGAGATTTCACAACCTCCCTAGGCAATTTATTCCAATGCTCAACCACCCTGACAATTAGGAATTTTTCCTAATGTCCTACATAAACCTCCCTTTCTTCAATTTAAGCCCATTGCTCCTATGCTCAAAAGTTAAAGAAAACATTTTTCCCTCCTCTTCGTAACACCTTTTATGTACTTGAAACCTGTTATGTCCCCCCCGTTGTCTTCTCTTCTCCAGACTAAACAAACCCAATTTTTTCAATCTTCCCTCATAGATCATGTTTTTAAGCCCTTTAATCATTTTTGTTTCTCCCACCTACAAATTTTGCTGATAGGGTACCCTCAGTTGTTCTCAGATGTAGGGCACGTGCAATAATAATCCAACCTTGAGATCCCAAAAACTTGGATCATTATTCCTAAGTTAATAGTGGGAGCGGACTCATTTGAAGAAGGTTTTTATAAACTGGGTCTACACAGAGAGACTCCCTTAATGAAGTGAGAAGAGACACTTTTAGCTAGTTCTTCAAAAACAGCTTTATCTTCCTAGCAACATCAGTTTCCTGGGTTTAGATTCAGCCAGCTGCTTATCATCCATGCATTGGTATTACATAAGTATTGGGAGAGCAGGAAGATCATATTTCCTCAATTTGATGGGAAGAAGTACTGGCAATTGAGTCTCTGTCTCCCTTCATGATGATCTAAAAGAGATAATGAAATCATGTACAGCACACATTATAAAACCTAGGCAAAATGAGTTACTTTTCAGATTTAGGAGTGAGCATTAAGAAGAAATGTGAGATTTTGTGGTAGTTTGTTATTCTACAAAATATAGGGAAAACATGGGGCTAGGTTTACAACTTTTTATTATTATTAAGACTTGACACACCTCATATAACCTTCATTTTAATACATTAATTTGAAATAATTAAAATGTGACTCCCCCCAAAAATGGAGCTCTTCAAGTAGCTCAACATCCTGAAACAAATCTTTTTCAAAAAAACAAAGAGTAGAGAATTAGACTAATCCATCAAATTATTTTATATGGTAAAATACTTTTTTGTTTTATTTTTAGCCAGTTCTGAGGGAAAGTGTGTGGAAAAACTGGCAGCCATCTCTTAGCCGTGGTGCTAGAGATTCTTCCTGCTCCTTTCCTTTCTCTAAGAAAGAGGTCAGCAGATGGGGAGGGGGGAAAATTATCAGTATGCACAGAAAGTATGAAATGTGTTCCTAGGAGCCATGTAACAATGCAAAACTGAGTGTCTGTGTAATTGGTTACTTAATATGGGTACTGTTCCTTCAGGTTAAAAGCTAGCCCTGAAACAGACTTCTTTTGCTCTGAAATTGTGTTTCTTCCTCAGAACAGTTCTGATCAGATAAAGGTCTCTTTGTTAAGCTGATTGTTTCATTTACGGGGAGCAGTATGCCAATCAAATAATTAGCCATAAAGAGGTGTGGTCTGGGCAAGGTATTCAGCAAATGGAAGGACAATGAATGATCTATAAAGTTAGAAATAATTGCAAAGTAGTGGTGCATAAAGGGATAGGCTGTTGAGATGCAAATTCATAGAAAAAAAAAAGTTTGAGATCCCAATTTAGTATTTATGATAGTTCTAGTTATAGTCAAGATATTTTATTTAGGCTGCTCAAACTAAACTAAGTTCCTCTTGCAGATGATATTAGATTCTTCTGTAATTTAATTCTTGCATGGGAAGATGAAACCTTCATCAAAGTTATATAAAAATGGTTTAACAATCTGTGGTTGCAAATTTCTATATTTTGAAACAAATCCTGCATCCTTATCCAGTTCTCCCTCACTGTCTTCAATGGAAATTAACCCGAGTACAAGAATTAAGACATCATTTCTATACTTTTCAGTCATAGTAAAAAAGAACAGATGTTCCCTCAAAATAAACTGAATCTCAACCCACCAATCACAAACTAGGCCTGAGAGGAAAGATGAGCCTTGTACCATGCCATGAAGGTCAAAATACTATATCAAACCATGGGATGGTCTCGTTCCTAATCAGGACCAAGTAGAGAGGACATTATTGATCAAAGTTTACACCCACTTGAATTGAACCCAGAAATTAATAGGAAGCCAGTACAGTCCATGACACAGTGATAATCAGATAACCAGATCCAAGCAGAATCAAGAATAATCTAGGTAGAAACCTCACTTTGGGAGATCCCTCCATTGTAGAACCTTTAAATCAAGGGGTCATTTTTATTAACATATTGTAATAAATGTTGTTGAATGCTGGGTCATCACTTAGGTACCTTCTTTCTGATGCGGGGGAGAGGAGCCAGCTAGTAGAGGGCTTCATCATTCCTAGAATACGGGAAGGAGAAGTAATATCCTAAGGTTAGAGAGGCCAGGCTCAGAAGAGAGACAGAGGTTTTCATGAGGGCATGAGCAGCAGGCTGGTAGCAGCAACCTTAGAGCTGAGACTAGAAGAATGAGAACGGGGTGACACCTCCTGTTGCCGGCAGGTGGCAAACAATAGCCACTAGAGCTGGGTGAATTATTGATCTGGGCCACCAAACTGAAAAATAAAAAAAGGGAGGGAATTTAGGTTGACCTAAACCAACAAATTGTTGGTTTCTCTTGCTGAAATGAAAAACCAAAAGCATTTAGTTTCTGGTCAAACTAAGAGCTTGTACACACTTACTTTGTTATAACTTAAGTTGCTCAAGGGTGTGGAAAAGCCACCCCCCTTAGTGCCATAAGTTACATCAACCTAAGCACCGGTGTGGACAGTACTATGTAAATGGGAGAAGCTCTCCTGCTAACATAGCTACTGCTGCTTAGGGAGGTGGAATAATTATACTGATGGGAGAGCTCTCTCCTGTTGGCATAGAGAGTAGCAGAGCTACAGCAGCGCAGCTACATGGGTACAGTTCTAGTGTAGACGAGCCCTAAATGTGGAGTGTCCTGCACTTTCTTTCTGTTTTAGCTAAGTTTCGCTAAATTTCAAAGTGAAAGGCCGTTTAGAAACAAAGAGTTCAAATGTTTTGTTTCAAAAACTTTTCAACTGTTTTGGAAAATTTGTTTGTTTGTTTGTTTCCCTGGCCAAAATTATTAGATGAATTTGACCAAATTTATGAACAGTTTTGGTTGACTCCAGACTATATTTTTCAACATATAAACAATTTGTCAACATTTTTGCCCATCTGTACTAGCCACAGCTGAAAGATACCGGGCAGTGGCCCACATTCGAGGAGGAGAGTGTTCAAACGTTATGAGATACTGTTACCCATATGCCCCTCTAGAGCACTGCCTCTAAAGACTTAGGTAAGGACTGTAGGGTTGATTATTTTGTTGCAACTGGTAAGGAAATTGTGTGTATGATATTTGCATGTTTTTGTTTATGGCAGCCTTGGCAAAATAATTGTCTGTTACTCATAATGTGAGTGTGTTTATGGAAACATGCCAAGGACTACAGCCAGTACCTCTTAGTACTTGGATCTCTTATAGAGCTTGCGTCTGAGCTCATGATCCACAGAGCAGGCTACCAAACTTCCACAGGGGACTGGGAAGTACTACTACTCTCACAGCATCTTCCCACAGTGGGGATAGTTACAATATTTTTTTAAACAGTTTGCACTCAAGCTTTGGCCGATATCTTTCTATTCCTGGACACTGTTGTTACATGAGGTATGTCCATAAGTCATAGGAGAACTGGCAGAATCTTAGTTTAAAAGCTTTAAATTCATTTAGCAGTGAATGGCAAAGATTTGAGTTTAAAAAGTCCCCAAACGATTAGCATTCCCAGTCTACAACAGAATGTAATTTATGCTTTTGGAAACAAAATTTTAAAACATTTTACCTTCACTTGCTTGACAGACATGAATTCAGGATTTCGTAACCTCAGAAATCCCTTCAATAGTTTAGCAAAATGGAAAGAAAAAATATCTTGTGTCCTGATTTTCAAAACATCTGCATAGCTCCCATTGATTTCAGAGAGATTTATGGATATCCTGCATTTCTGAATCTCAGGGCATTAATGAAGAAGAAATGGAAAAAAATCTGTTTTAAACTAAAGAATCAGAACTGGGAAATTTTGGGAAGCTATTTGGTCCAGCAAATAGGCCACTGGATGGGGAATCAGAGATTTGGATATTATTCCAGGCATTTCTTTTACTACACTTCTGACTATTGAGAAAATATTTAATCTCTCTCTGCCTTCATTTCTTCTTCTGTAAAATGAGGGTAATGATGCTAACTCAACTTTAAATATCACTTTGATATCTACTGATGTGGCTCTTTATAAATACTAAGTATTTATTGTTGTTATGGGCAGGGATGGTGTCCCTCGCCTATGTTTTCTAGAAGCTGAGAATGGGCGACAGAGGATGGATCACTTGATTACCTGTTCTGTTCATTCCCTCTGGGGCACATGGCACTGGCCACTGTCAGAAGACAGAATACTGGGCTGGATGGACCTTTGGATGGCCGTTCTTATGTTGTTAGTTATGTTAAAACCATATTTCAGCACAAGTAGGTGGTACTATCTTGTGGCTGTGCATTTGTATTCACTGCCGATTTTCCCACCCCTGCTGTAAATTTTTGATAATGGTAGAGCCAGGCCACAGGTTGTCCATTTTCTTTCCATGATCAGAGAAAATATAATGACATTTAACATGCTGCAAATAAGGAGAATGGTATCCAGTTGGGGTTGTTTTGCATAGAGTAAATTGGAGTGAATATACTGGAGAATTAATTTCTCTGTACTTAAATAAAAAAAATTGCCTGGCATCTTCCTTCTCTTTTGTAGTTTTATCCAAATGAAAGAAATGCTTAATCTTTAAAGTCACTGACTTTTGGAGGAAGTTATCATCTCTTCCCTTCTCGCTGGCACTTTTAAGACTTCATTTTTCTTAATGTTTTTCCTCTGAGTGTGTTAGTCTCTTTTCCTACATTTTCATGTACAGTTCCTTCCTTCCTGATCATTTTATTTACCTTTGTTTATAAAATGTGCCTTCTGCGTATGTCTATTCTGAAGTTTGGGGCAAGCCTCCTAGCCCAGATCAACAAACTCATGCTAGCAGCCTTTGAGCTAGCCTACTAAAAATAGCTATGTGTGGACTTTGTAACTCTAGCAGAGACTAGGGCTAGCCACCTGAGCTCAAGCCACCCAATATCCTAGTCTTGAGTTTTGTTGACTAATCCCAGTCTCCACTGGAGCAGCAACATGCACACAGTTATTCTTGGTGTGCTTGCTTGAGCCCCTCTAGCAGAACTGTGTCTGCCTGAGTTGGGAGGCTTGTGCCAAGCTGCAGTGTAGACATTCCTTAATAGGTCAGATAATTAGCTCCTCCCCAGCAAGGGAGCTCTAGCTTTTTTGCCGCCCCAAGCACAGCAGGCAAGCTGCCTTCGGCGGCTTGCCTGTGGGAGGTCCACCAGTCCCGCGAATTTGGCGGCATGCCTGCGGGAGGTTTGCTGGTCCCGCGGCTTCGGCGTACCCGAATAGCCGCCAAAGGCCACCTGACTGCTGCCCTCACAGCAACCGACAGGGTGCCCCCCGCGGCTTGCCACCCAGGCATGCGCTTGGAGCGCTGGTGCCTGGAGCCGCCGCTGCTCCTCAGCCACTCATCTAAAGCCTATGAAGAGATGAGCTTTGCTCTGTGCCTTAATGTCAGTAAATTCCAGTTCTGTGAATTCCAAAGTCAAGGATCTTCCTCCAAGAATGATCTGTCCACTGAAATTTAAATATGTGGTCTTGTTAGCTGATGCTTGGCCCTATGGGGAGAGGGTGGAAGAAAGGACTGACTACATGTGATAAATATTAGTCACATTGCTTAATACATTGTTGGATAGCATTTAGATACTATACTGACGAGGGGAATGTAAAAATCTATACAGAATATAACATCCAAAAAAACTATATTAAAAGAACATTAAGGTTGCAAAGCATTCAAAAGTTAGGAAATGCTAGAATTAAGAGTGCCCGTGCATCCTTAATTCAGCTCCCTTTTGGGTATGTGTTTTATAATCGTCTACAATTATATAATCACATACTATTTACTCCATAGGACCCCTGCCTCATTCTGTGCACGTGATAGAGGTAGTCCCTGAATGGATAGCTGTACAGTACTTCTTCTGATACTCGTCATTCAATATGTGTGGCCTAGTTCTTATTCACTGCATACCATCTAAACCCTCCTCTAAATACAGAATTATTAATTTTCTCAAGGACTTTTCTGTAGCACTCATCACCATAAAATCTGAGTGCCTCAGAAACATTTCTGAACTTAACTTCAAAATTCCAGAGGGAAATGAGGTATTTTAATCCTCATTTTACGGATGGGGATTTGAGACCAAGAAAGATTCAAGCCAATATTTCAAGTGTCCATTAATTTTGAGTCCCCAATTTAAGATGCAAGAGCCTGCTTTTCCAGGCTCTGTTTATAGCATTTAATATGTGTGTAAAGTTGCCATTGATTTCAGGCTATGATGGAAGTGCTTAGCACCTTCTGCAAATCTGACTCCATGTGTCTCCCTCCGAGCACCTGTAAAATAAGAAACACACAAATAGTTTGAAGTTCAATACCTGAGATAATGTTTGATTTATGTAACTTGTTCAGCGACATATAGGAACTTTGGCAGACATCAGATAGAATCTAATTCTCCAGGATGTCACTCAACTGCCTAAATTACAAGACCATCCTTTCTCTTCTTGTAGCTTGCCTTGTTCACTATACAGCTTCCAGCTTCTGCAACAGGGGGCTAAGTCAAGGTTTCATGGACAATTTTTTTCACTCCCCCACTACAGCTTGTCTCTGCCCCTCCCTTTACCTCTACGTATCCCCTTCTGCTACTCCCCTTCATTGCTCACTTGTCTCTGTTTTTCTGTTCTCTATTCCAGTAAGGCAACTTCCTCCTCCTGGGAAGTAGCAATGGGATCCTGATGAGTACTGGAGAGTCAATCTCCCTGCTCTCAGTTCCTGTGGCTAGTACCACCGCAGTCCCTAGATTCCAGGAGAAATAACAGCAAAGTATGTTGCTCAGCCCCTGCAGTCCTGGGATGGAGCATGCATAGTACAGATAGAATCTATGGAGAATTTAGCTGCTATTCTTGAACATGAACATCTACTGAGTATGTGCAAACTATAGTTTTTCTGAGACTTAGAACTTGGCTAAATTTGGGTGGATTTTCACATCACTGAGCACAACACTGAATCCAGGCTGATGCACCTGCCAAATCATTTCCCTGATGCAAAGCATGGAGGCACTAGAGCTTCTCAATGAAATGGTCGGTTATGAGAATTTTTTAACAAGGTAAAATAATGAATTTCCCCCCAACTTAATTCTGAGGAATGGCTGAAACGTTTAAAATAAAAAACAGCCTGAGGCCCGCACACCAGACACAGAGAACTTCACCCATTCAGTTCAAGAGTGGCAACGTTATAAGCAACAGGGTAACTGGTTCTTATAGCGGTAAGTGTTAGAAAACATTAACTGTAGCCATTGCTAGTAGCTACCCCTATATGAATAGAATAGAACAGAGCTCTTGTGAAACTTTCACAAGTCAGGGCAAGGCATTCTTGATGCTGGGCTCTACCTTGTGAAGAGATCCTAAATGTTGTCCTTCGTTATCTACTCTCCATAATTCACGGTGGTTGAAAATAGAAGTAGGTACATTGTTTTGATTTGGAGCAATATTATACTCTTTTATAGAATATTGATGGAAAGTGAAAAGACTACAACTTAGCATGGCAAATGGGAAAATATGTCTGTTCTGCTTTTCTTAATGAAAGTGCACTCGTTAGGTCTTTTGTAGCTAGACAATTACTTAATACCTAAAGCCCTACTTCATTTGCAAAATTGCAAAAATTGTGGATTCCCCACCATATTAGTCTTTAACTGCAGTTTTGATTTTTATTAGCTTATTTTGCACAGTTCACAGTTTTCATAGATTTTGAGGTTTGCAACACACGCCTTTTCTCCATTATTACAGTAGAACCCCATTTTATGAGAGTTGATAGCATCTGGGGCTCAGGCTGTCATCCCCAGGAGTCTGGGGCTCAGGCTGTCAGCCCCATGCATTAACGACTATAAAATAGTTGCAGCAAAATGTCTGATTATCAAAAAAAAATTAGGAGGCATAACATACTTGAATGTTTATATTGTTGCAGCAAATTGTTCTTAAACAAATGGGTCTTCTCTGACTTTTCCAAATACTGCAATTAATAAAGGTTCATTATTACTTTTCTGTGATATTTCCATGTCTTGTCCTCAACTGAGCCACAATATTTGACAATCATCCTGCAATTCAAGTAGGGCCTTATTAATACCACATTTCTTGCATCTCATGGATTTCTTCTCAGTTAAGCATTCTGACACACTATTCTTTTAAATTTAATTTGCTCCTGTGAATCTGTTTTCTGAAAAGGAAATGTATCAGATATTCACATTTTGTAAGTCCAACTCTATTAGTTGCTTGAAGATGTATCTACTCCAGTCCTCAACTAAAATTATATTGCATCAGGAATGAACAACACAATGCAAGCACTGAGATATTATGGTGATGGGGACCATATAAGTAAATAAGAAAAAGTGTGAGAGAGAGAGAGAGAGATTAAAAAAAGAGGAAGAGATACTGTCCCAAATTTTTGTGACTTTGATATGTCATCTGTAGAAGTAGTGTATATGAATATATTACAATATTGTAGATAAGATATGTAATATAATGTGCATATATATCATAGTTAATGTATATATTGCATTGCATATTGTAGGGAGAGATGGCAGCATCAATGTTGCCTGCATTTTCCTTTATAAGATCCCATTTTCAGTTGGTACAACCCGTGTTCTGGAGGATGTAGAGGTCCTATACACAAGACTGTCAAAAGGCTCATGCACAAAGAGGCAAATTGAGGTTGCACAGGCAATCTTACCACTGGCATCTCCTAAATGTTGAGTTCTTGACTTCGCAACCTTGATAATACTCTTATAACATAGTTTTGTGTGTGCAATCTAATATATACATACATATATGCTACTCCTAAAGATATTTCAGAACCATAGAAGTATACTGTCTTTCTTTTTCTATGTATCTATATCTTGCTTCTTTTTTCTTATCTACTTATATGGCCCCCACCACTATAACACCTGAATATGAAAGGGGAAAAAGTACTCTGTACACTTTTTAACGTCTGACATTTGACTTGCTTACAAATTACCAGTAGTATTGTATAATCTGGTATGGCCATTGCCATAGAAACATGAAAATATTTTCATTCTTGGTTGACAGCATGCTTGTGTATTTTTGCATAATTTCATTCTAGATTGGATTTGTTGTATACTTATAGCTCTAAGGAATTCCTTTCATGTACTGAAAAACGATAAAATGAAGTCCACCATGCTATCACTTATTATTCCTGTGTATTCATATTATAAATATCATCTTGGGGGATAGGTGGTGCAGTGAATTAGTGTATTAATTTTTCATTTGTGCGGGGTCATCAAAACATTTTAATACTGCCAAATGCAAAGTTATACATCTAGGATCCAAGGCATTCACGCCATACTTTACAGACTGAAGGACTGTATCCTGGAAAGCAATGACTAAAAATGATTTATGGCGGTCATAGTAGAGAAGCAACTGACTATGAGTTCCCAGTGCAATAATATGGCAAAATGGGCTAATCTGATCCTTGGATTTATAAACATGGAAGTAATGAGTAGGAGGAAGGAAGTGATTTTACTTCCGAACTATGGAATTGGTAAGACCGATATTGGAATACTGTGTGAGATAACTTCATTACAGTGTATAAATCTCCTTCACAGGGAGACAATAATGGCTACTAAAGGACTCTGTAATCTAGTGGAGAAAAGAGTAATGCAAGAACCCATAGCTGGAAACTGAAACCAGACAAATTCAAATCAGAAACAAGGCACAATTAACAACAGTGAACTTGATTAACTAGTGAAACAAACTACCAATGCAAGTGGTGTATTCTCCATCTCTTAATGTCTTCATTTCAAGATTGGATTTTCTGGAAGATATGATTTAGCCAATGCCAAATCTTGCTTTAGTCAAACCTGAAGTATTGAGCTCAGTATAGGGGTAAATAAACTAGGTGACATTTAAAGTCCTGTGATATATAGTAGGTCCTAAATGATATCATGGACCCTTCTGGCCTGAAGCCCTCTGACTGTTTGACTATGATGATTTTGAGGTGTAACTGGTTTTAATTGTGTTCGTGTTTGGGAATGTAAAGGGGTACAGCAGGCCTTTCCTGTTCCTGGTTTTCCCTGTAGGTTGTCAACTCCACTTGGCAGATCTGCAGATCTTCAGATCTTGGTCTGGTTTGCACTGTCAAAAATTAACCCCTTCCGGGGTAGCAAAGAGTTCAGCAAATAGTCTGTTTGCTCTCACTAGGGTTTTCGGCCCCAGAACCAGGCCCTTTAAATTCAGCCCTTTGATGTCGCTTCTAAAGGAGCCTTGTCCCCTTCTCAGGGCTTAGGCCACTTCATCAGTGGCCACTGGGGGGAACATGCACCCACCTACTACTCCAAGTTCCAATCCAGGGACCTATAAACAGTAGACACACACACTGCTCCTTTCAATTAGTTGCTGCTACTTCCCTAAGCCTCTTCCCACTTGGCCCTTTAAATCTCCGCCCGGGCTCTGGCAACCAGGCTTGGGCGGTGATTTAAAGGGCCAGAGACTCCAGCCGCTGTGGGGAGCCCTGGGCCCTTTAAATCACCGCCTGAGCCCCGTTGCCGAGAGCTCCGGCGGGGATTTAAAGGGACCAGGGATCCCTGTGGCGGCTGGAGAACTGGGACCTTTAAATCCCCGCCGGGGCTCTGGCAGCCAGGCTCAGGTGGTGATTTAAAGGGCCCAGTCCTCCAGCCGCTATGAGGAGCCCTGGGCCCTTTAAATCACCGCCTGAGCCCCGTTGCCGGAGCTCCGGTGGTTATTTAAAGGGCCCAGGGCCCAGTCCTCCAGCCGCTATGAGGAGCCCTGGGCCCTTTAAATCACCGCCTGAGCCCCGTTGCCGGAGCTCCGGCGGTTATTTAAAGGGCCCGGGGCTCCCTGCAGCAGATGGAGCCCCGGGCCCTTTAAATCACTGTTGGGGAAGCCAATCCAGTCTGGTGCGGCGTACTGGCTCTTGCCGGTATGCCATACCGGACGAAACCCAATAAACCCGATAAAATGCGGTCTTACCTATAAGGCAGTGGGATTTTTTGGCTCCCGAGGACCGCATTATATCGGGGTAGAGGTGTATTTATTACAAGGTTTCTGTGATTGTGCCAATTTGTTAGGCCAGTCCTGCATAGCTCAAACAATGCACATGAAGTACAGTCCCAGAGACCCATAATTCTATCTCTTGGGGGAAGGAAGAGAAATTCAGGTAGACATAAGATTTCCAGTATACCTGCTAACTCAAAGACGGCATTAGTTCAAAATTGTCCTACTCTTTTATATGTTTAGATTTACAAAAGAGGCACATTTCATTGCAATATATTTTCTATTAAACCTTTAAAAAGGTTCCACAGTTTCTCTCTGTATCATGTTTCTGTGTTTGTGAATCTGAATCTATAAATAGAAATATTATTCTATAAACAGTCTCTGGTTTGATCTGTGAATCTAGATTAAATTCTGCTCATGCTCCATCATTTTGTATGTATCATGTTACTACTACAAATATCCTAGAATCACCATAAATGGTCCTAAATATGACAATATGCCTGAGAAAAGTGTTATTTCTCATGATACTTTACAATAAGGAAGTTGATCTACATGGGTTACGTTTGGTTATGGTAGACTTTTTAAATCAGAAACTAGATGCAACAGTAATAGCAACTATACACCATATTACAAATGGTACTCTAAGAAAATATGACCTAGAGTAACCTTTAAAGTAAATCTTATATAAAATGTATGCTTTAGGCAGTGATTAGCCTCATAAATTCTGGTTCACAGTATATCTATATAATTTTTGTAAAAGCCTAAAGGATGTTAACGGTCCATTAAATTGACCATGTTTTTTTCTTCATATATTGTATAATGCTTCTGTAATGTCTTATAAAAAGAAAAAAGTAATCAGCAGTTAGATACAATTAACCTAAAGAGTTTTTAGGGGATTACAAACTGAGCCAGGCAAAGTGGCATAAGCCCTTAATGTTTTATTAAAGAGTTTCCTTGAAAGCTTTGTACTGTCTTATGGCTGTAACAACTTAAATGTGAGAGTCTGCTGTTTTTATTGGGTATGCTTTACTTGGTTCTATGTAATCTTTTATGCAAACCATGGCTTAGTTAATCTTTTTTCTCATTTCTCATCTTTTGTTGAATTTGTTCAAATCTGGAATTTCACCATGAGAAAAAATTAGTTGAGAGAAAAGTGGAGGAATTAAAGTACTTTGTACAGGGCAGGAGGGAGACGGTCAATATCAAACTGATGAAGAGTAAACACTTGTGGCAGGGCTTGTGAGTCAAAATGTCTTCCAGATTCAAGAAAAATAACATACATTGTTTACTGAAAAAGTTATGACACTGGCAAATCACTAGGACTGATGGAATCCATCCCAGAATTCCTAGGAAATTAAATAAGAGGCTAGATGAACCACTAGGATTTTTTTTTTTGTAAGTTACTGAGTATAGGGAGGTTACTCAATTACTGAACTAAGATGGAAGTAGTACCAGTTTTGGGGAGAGGGCTATTTGTTTATTTTTAAAAGATAGCAGCTGGTAATTACAGGTGATTAAATTTGACTTATGTTCCTCAAAAAACAGGAGTTAGACACTTAGGTTTACTAAGGCAATATGATATCTTCAAAGGAATAACCAAACATACTGATGAAAGCAGGGCACTGGGTGTGATTTATCTGGGTTTCAGTAAAACATCTGACATTTGAATGGTAGCTTAAGATGGTGAATATAGATATCGGGTGTGCTCCAACAAACACCTTTACACTTTTACCCTTTTTGTCCTCTAGGAAGAGTTCCCTGTAAAAATCTCCGCTACACTGGGGTTCTTTCACTTTCTCCTTAAAAGCAATCTCAGCTGTCATACCTACAAATCACTAGATAGTGGCTAGTTTGTGCTGTGACCACTGCCTATTATGCTTATAATAGTCTCAGTTTTCAGAGTGGTAGCCATGTTAGTCTGTATCAGCAAAAACAACAAGGAGTCCTTTCGGTACCTTAGAGACAAACACATTTATTTGGGCATAAGCTTTCGTGGGCCAGAACCCATTTCATCAGCTGCATGAAGTGGAAAATACAGGACCAGGTATAAATATATGAAAGGATGGGAGTTGCCTTACCAAGTGTGAGGTCAGTCTAACGAGGCAATTCACTTAACAGCAGGATACCAAGGGAGGAAAGATAACTTTTGAAGTGGTAATGAGAGTGGTCCATTTCAGACAGTTGACAAGAAGGTGTGAGTAACAGTAGGGGGAAATTAGTATTGGGGAAAATAGGTTTAGGTTTTGTAATGACCCAACCACTCCCAGTCTTTATCTTGTTCTCCCCCTATCTCTTTGTGGTATCCAATTTTGGCCTCTCTTATACTTAAGATTTAAGTTCTTTGTAGTAGTAACTTTCTTTTTTTTTTTTTTTTTTGTACAATGCCCAGCACAGTTGGACTGGGGACTCTAGGCATTACTGTAATAAAATAATAATAAAAACTACAAACAAGTAAATATAACTAAACAATCGCTTATTTCCCCAGCTATGGTGCAACAGGGGCACCTATTTCCAAAGTAGTTAATAATATGCTGTTTCCTTTCTTCACCTCCTCTACTCTGTCTGGATTAGGCCCCAATTCACCACAGGATTTAAAGTTTGTGCTTAAAATTAAGCTTGTTAGTAATCCATCCCTGTTCTGCATGTGTTTAAATCCTATTCATTTCAATGAGACGTAAACATGTGTTTAAAATTCTGATATCCCTGTACAGTGGAACTATGCTAACTTCACTTTATCTGGGGATGACAATGCCTATGGGCAATGAGGGAGGGAATACTTGCCACCAAATACTTACCACCAAAAGTGGGTTTGTATATTATTTGCTAATAGTATTTTTAAAATACTAAACTGATAATAGAACGTTTTGACTTAATTGTTAGCTAAATACAATGTATTGTCTTAAAGCTATATTTTAATTATGTAGACATGAAAAAGCATTCAGAGCAGAGAAGCTTTTTTCATGTAATCACTTTTAAAATGAATAAAGAGAATAGGTTTGCCAGGTTTCATCCTGGAGTAAATATTCATAACAGGCATAGCTGAGAATCTAACAGACCCTTAACTTTTCTTGAGCTCAAACTCTGATCATACCATAAACATTGCTTCTGATGTTTTTCATTGTGGATATTTGTAATCATTGTATACTGTACCTGAGCTTTGTTTGTTCTCCTGAGCAAATGGCCATCTACACTGTAAAATAAAGTAAATATGGGAAATTCTCAGATTCTTGGAAAGCCAGTGAAGTTCAAAAGTACTCTTTATATCTGCTGACCCATTCTGAACCTCTAAGAGCAGCACCCACATCTGTGCTACCCTAAATGTTCAGATTTAATTTTTTTAAAATAACAAAAGTAGGTGGCAGGTGTTTTGAGTGAAGTAATTTCCTTAATGAAAACTGCCACTGCAAATTAACAAGGCAAATTAACAAATCTGTATAAGCGACATGAGTGTGGGAACATTTTTATTGTTACTTGTCATTAAAGGTGTCAGTTGGAAAGGCTGGAAGCCTGATAGACAAAAAGAGTTTAAAAGTTGTACATTTGCAAGTAAACCATTGAAAAAAGCTGTATGTAGACTAATGCATATGTTTGTTTGCAAATATAAACCTAATCTCTAGTCAGTGGACTGAGTTTTTGTTGTCCGTATCTGAGTTATCCTTGAAATATTAACAAAACTGACCATTACCTCTACCCTTCTATTCTGGAAATATTTGAAGTAAAAATAATTCTAAAAGGGCCTTCAATAGGCAAGAATTGACATTCTCACCTCTAGATTTATACGTTCTTGATCCTTTCAGAAAAAGTCAGAAGTATTAATATTTACTTTTAAAAAATAGTAGTTGGCTAGAATTTTGAATATTTCTAGAAGCTGTTGCCATAAATTTTTGTTTTGCCTTATTTCTTACTGAGCTTCTTGGTGCGAATATCCTCTATTTAATTCTTAAGTAAAAAAAGGCCACTCATTTAAATGTTTTTCTTCATTGTCTTTTAGATTTTTAACATGCAATTAATTTTTAAAAGGCTGCAATTAGTGTTATTTATGTAGACATTAGAGACCAAAGCAGTTAACATATTGTAACAAATTGGTGTTTATTTATAATAGCCCACTGTTTTGAGGACTGAGATTGTCTCTTGAGTGTCAGAATGTTGCTGCTTTGAGTTGACTTAAAAAAAAATAAGGAGCATCTGGAAGTTTCAAACACAAATTATTTACAGTTTTACCTTATCATTCTGGGTATGAGTACAGATTTAGCTCATTAAACACCTTTTAAGAATCACCTGCTGCTGGGAGTAAAGTGGGAAAAAAATTCCCAAAACAGTCTTTGAAAAATTACTGTTTGCAAAAAGATTACAGGGGAAGCAAAACACTGGATGCAAAGTAATTACAGTTAGAGTGCAGCCTCACAGTTTCTCAAGTACCAGTGCAAAAGTGACAAGACGTGCATGAGAGAAGTAATTCTGAAGATGTATACAAATAAATAAATACAAATATTTAGGGTAATTAAAATTCTAATTCCTCCTGCTGCTATCTTCTTATCATTGTGAGAAGATGTTAAATATTTATAGGATGATGACCTCTCGAGGTCCCTTCCAGTCTTACAATTCTATGATACAGATCACAGAACATTTTGATTCTCTGTCTAGGTCAGTGTTTCTTAAACTATAAATACCTAACAATGAGCAACTCAAATAATACATTTGCTGCGTGGGTGGGTGTAGGGCGGAATAGCTCAGTGGTTTGAGCATTTGGCCTGCTAAACCCAGGGTTGTGAGTTCAATCCTTGAGGGGGCTATCTAGGGAACTGGGGTAAAAATCTGTCTGGGGATTGGTCCTGCTTTGAGCAGGGGGTTGGACTACTAGATGACCTTCTGAGGTCCCTTCCAACTCTATGATTCTATATTCTATGAATAGTAGTTATATTGGATGACAGTAAATGTCTCTAAAAGGGAGCTGAAAAATATTTGGAAGTGAATGTGATAACAGTAAAGTGTTAAGGATTAGAAGATTTCCAAGGCTCCCCTGAATCAGAGGAGTAGCCGTGTTAGTCAACAGCAGGAGGTGGAAAGTATATGCATCAGAGAAAGCAGAGTGAGATTAAAGTAAATAATTTTCTAATGTGCAGCAACTAGAATGATCCCCGAAGGCTCCCCAGAGTATTTCAGCCAACTAGTGACTGGATTTAGACTCTTGTATGATTTGGAGCAAGTGTCTGCTTTCTTCTCATTGCTTCCTGGAAATTAGTAAGAAAAAGATCTCACATTCCAGTTCCAAACAAGCAAAATATATATAAAGTTTTGACACAGACAGGAGGAGAGGCAGAGTGAGGTCTCTTTCAAGACATGTTAGACTTTTGCTTTAGTTAGTCTCTGCTGACAGTGTTGGGTAATTGCTTTGTTGTGTGTCAGCTCAGGTGCTACAGTCATTGATTGCAGTCTTGAGCTTTTTGCGGGGAAAGGCTATGCACAAAAATGTGTAATTGTATGTGTAAATACAAGCATGCAGTCAGGCAATTGTACATACTACTGGCTATTTAGGGATCTAAAATAACATTCTCATCAGTCCCAGACAGACATGTGAAAGAACTATAAAGGTCCAGAAAGAAACTGTGCATATGTCCATAGAAACGTGTGTTTTTCATTTATTGTTTTAACGTATAAAGTCACAAAAGGGCACTGCTGCCAACCACATGCTCTAGTCTGTATCCACTCGCTGGACCCGTCTCCTAGCTCTCCTGTTGGGCTGGATATTGCCATGGGCTGGAGAAATCAGCGAACCTTGCAATGAGTCTTCTTAGTGGTGGGCAGCAGGGGGAGCTCTGATCAACGAAATGATGCTCTGTTCTGTGGCTGACCGCTTTAAAACAGCCAAAGGCAGTTAGGCAGTCTATTTCCCTGTTGCAGCAAGCAGCGTAATCCATGCGACAATCCAGAAATCATACAAAGTTGATAAATTTCTAGAATTCCGATGTATGCTGACAGACATGACTATGTCCAGTGCTAGAATATATGGTATTTTGGTCCACCCTAGTTGGCAAACATGGTGGTGGTCATGGCATTTGAAAGAGGGAAATAAAGTGTAGAATAAAGGGGTAATTGAAAACTGGAGATCTGCAACTGCAGGCTGATTTAAATAATAATAATAAACACTGATTAAAAAAAACACTCTTGAACCTCTGCCGCTGGAATCCTTTTGCATATGCACTGAATTATGATAAATGAATGAAGGTTCTCTTTCTGCCCTTATATTGTTGTAGAGTGTGTGTGTGTGTGTGTGTGTGTGTGTATATATATATATATATATATATATATATATATATATATATAAACCTGAGATGATTGGAGAGGGGGAAAAATGTAATGAAAAAATATGAGTTAATTCAACATTTTGTTTCTGTTGGAACAAGTAACAGGTTCTACTAAATGTGTCTCCAAGAAAATCATGTCTAAATGGCAGTTGGATAGTCTGATTGCATTTGTAATTGTTACAGTCTGGTAATGTGAAGGACAAGCCAAAGGATGTCAACCTTTGTGGCCAATCTCTTTCTTTCCAGGGCTATTTTAGGGTATAAACCTACAAATACTACTTAGCCATAAGTGGTTGCGGCATTAGGCCCTTAAATTGCATATACTCAAAGTCAGAAGAGTTAAGCAGTTCCTTAATACCAGATAGGTTGCACTGCTACATTTAAGCATTAGTCATGCATCGGATTCCTCTAGCAAGGATGCCTGCAACTGTGGGGAGACCCATTGAAAGCAATAGAACCCTGCATGGATGCAGAAGTCCATGCTAGCAAATCCCAATGAATGAGTGAATCCTAAATGGATACGAATCCAGTTCATGATTCTAGTTTTTTTCTCATAGCAAGATTCATAGCTTGCATTAGGAAGAATAAGCCTTCCCTGTACAAAAAAATATGGGTTTTAGAGTTAGTTTTGAGTTTTATGGTAAAGCCATATGATATAATCCATTCAGAAAAACTCTCAAGAGCAACTAATCATATCTTGTTAAATATCAGATGAGAAAAGTGTACTGCTTAAATCACCTTCTGAAGAGATTTAAATTTTCAGATATTAAACATAAATGTAATAATGCTCCTTGAAATGGTTTGGCACTGTTAGACGTTGCTTCTTTGTTAAAATAATCCTGATGATTTTAGCCCCTTAAAGCATATATGACTTGTTAGAAGTTGTTTTTCTGAGTGTGTGACTTTACATGCTGAACCTCATCGTTGGTATCATCATCAGCTGCATACTAAAATGTTCTCCTGTAATGTTCTTTAACAAGTGATAAGAGAGATCAACATCTCATTAAATTTTAAAAATGCCCAGAAATAAAATTGTGCTACAGAACTTCACATAATTTTCATCTGTACTTTGTAGACTCCTAATGCATATGAAATTTTATGAGCTAGGTACAGCCATCAGAAGATTTAAAAATATATATATATATATATATATATATATATATATATATATATATATATATATAAAATATGTATTTAATCTTACAGTACTACTCACCGCAGAGCAAGTTATAATAAGATGGCAACTACAATCAATGTGACATTAACCCTTTAACTTTTCGTTTATTTCACCACACGGTTGATCTTGTAAAACAATATTTTACCATTAAACCATAGACTAGTTAGGCTAACAGACCCATAACAGTATGACTCTGCAGATTTTAGGTAGAAAGCGTCTCCTGTTAGAAATGATAAACTAGAGAAATACCAGAGCTGTCTGTGAGTAAATAAGCATAATTTTGCTGTGTGAGCTTTCTGAGAGGTATGAGACAATAGATAATAAACTCGAGAAGAGTGACTGAATTAGCCCTGTCTTTGCATTTTGAGGATGAAGGTAATGAGCCTCTTGTGAAGAGATTACAGATTAAAAAAAATCATTAACACATGATTCTCCCTTGAAATTTGGCAGATAAACTTTTAACATTCCTGAAATGTCATTCCTCGGAAGTGTCATAGTATTTAAATGTAGAGTACATAAACATCTATCTGGACTTAATTACTGCTTTAGGAGTCCACAGAGGTTAACAGCTTCCTGAAAGTTTTAAATTAAGTCATAATGATTGTTATTTTCCACAAAATTCATATAGTGGGGGTTTCTGCAGGAATTCTGGTATTTTACAGGAAAATGAAACAGTTCATAGAATTTTTTCCTCATGCATTGGTATTAGATATAGAATAGTAATATTTTATAGTAGTTTTTATGCTAAAAGATCTATAAGAACATCAGAAATATTTAGATATATACAACATCACTGACATGCAGTCACCTCTGTATTGGAAAGAAGCAGTTAACTGGCACACAGGAGGAAAGGAAAACTTCAACTAAAAATCCTAGACCAAGCCTCTACTTATCATGGAAAGCGCCATGAGAGTCATTTGAGTTTTTCGTTTAAGAAAATTCATGTATGTTTATGGAAAATCCAGCTCTGATGGGAATGCCCATATAAGTCATTAATGTGATATGTTTCTGAAAGCATTTTCCTACCTAATTTGTTTCTGTAGCCCTGATACGCCAGATTGGAATTGTTGGCTCATTGCTGTGATGTGAGTGGTAGACAGAGGCATCACTTAAATTGCAGCAAAGAATCCTGTGGCACCTTATAGACTAGCAGACGTATTGGAGCATAAGCTTTCGTGGGTGAATACCCACTTCATCAGACGTATGAAGACCCTAACATGGCTACCCCTCTGATACTTGACACTTAAATTTTAGTCCTTCCCTGTGTCTCCTTGATTGCCTTGTATCTCTCTTGAAGGAGCCATAATCCTCAAGAGCCCCTTGAAATAAAATCTCTTAAGAGATCTTACAAGTTTGTGGCTGACACGCTCATTATGGCATGGTTGGAAGAATTTCTGTCTTCCTCTAACAGAGCTGTGTCTCAGTCCTATTATAAATGTCAGGACTCTCTAATCTAGTGTCCTGTTACCTCCATGATATGGCTCAAGACTGTTTTTCAATATCTTACAGTAGCAAGCACCACCATAATAACATTAATGTACAGGAGGAAAGAATTCTGCAAAATTCTAGATCATGGTCCTTGTACATTATGATGGTTACTTTTTGAAGGATCCTTAGACCAGATACCAAGGGCCTGATCAAACTCCCATTGAAGAAAATGGGATTCTTTCTGGGACTTTGGATCAGGCTGTTAGAAACATTACTGAAATCAAAGGTGGTATGTATCTTCTCAGGAGACACTTAAGTACTCTAATTCTTCTTGTCCATATATATAGTAAGTCCATGCTGATTTTTTGGCATTCCTTCTATAACAGATCACCTACAGACTGATAGTGGAGAAATTACCAAGGGAATTTGTTGTTTCATTCCAACTTCACTCAAGGGAGAGTTGGGAAAACACAGTTCTATTATTCATTCCCACTGAGAAGTTCTTGGGAAAAGAGGCAGATGTATCATGTTTCTTAATTAGTGGTGGTGCTTTGACCAGTGTACCCTCTTGATAGTGTCCCAGAGTCTATTACATAAAGATTCTAGACCTTCCAGACCAATCCTCTCCATAGTCCATGTGCCTGAAACATTAGCTTTCAGTGAAAGGTTCCCTATCCTGATGGTTAGTGGTGCCTGTTGAAATGGATCTCTCTGCAGAAACCCGACTACTTCATAGTGACCATAGGGGCTAGGCTTGTGATATGGGGCCCTGATTTGGTGTGCAGAATGGTATAAGGAAAGTAGTTCTTTTCTCCACGTGAGGATTTTTTTATTCCTTTTTCCCCATATGCTTGGAAAAATCTCCTTACTCTAAGGCCAGCCATCAGGAAAATGTAATTGCCCGTTGTCCTAGGAACATGAATCCCGTGTCTCTGAGTTTGATGCTATTGTTCAGATGGGACACTCCTCTTTAGCCCTCTCCTTGTCCTCTTTAGATGCCAGATACCCCATCTTTATAATAGCTACATCAATTCACACAGAAATCTTTTCTGAATGCCTTTGTGATCTTGTATAACTATTGCTTCTAGTGGTTGGGTTTTTTGGTCCCCCCTCAGCGATCTGGCAGCTCTTTCCTCCTTTATTCCCCCTTTTTTCCTGTAATGGACCCTTTCAAATTCATTTAATTTGCTTTGAATTTTAATGAGTAGTTTTTATTATAATTCTTTTATTGTAGTTTAAATGTTCCTGCTGTTTTGCACAGCACTAAAAGCATCTGATTAGAGGAGGGGTCTTTAAGAATAAAAGGATGATGATGAAGGAATGCATTATTATGAAGTGAGTAATATCCAGGAATAATGCACACAGTTTTATTTCCTACCCTTTTTTCTGAGATATGGACTAATGCTGCATTCAGCTTGCCAGTTTGGAATAAATATGACATGGAAGAGAATAGATTAGAACCACTTCCAGCTGACTAGAAACCAGTGAGCTGGGACAGTTCCTTGAACCAGACAGGCCTGTGGGGAAAGGGGTATTTACCATTTTTAACAGCTACCAAAATTGTTCCAAAGCTATGTTAGCTAGATTGTTGTACTATCAGCAAGCAGAATATTGTTTTCAGTTCTTTGTCTTTTAAATGCTGCTGAGGGAGCTACATAAGTTATAATTGATGCACGTGAAGAGATTTAGAATTGTATACTCCTATAAATTGGCACTTACATAGACTAGAAGAATGACACTGAGAAAATTATTTTCCTGGGCGAATGATACAAATTACTGTTTACACACACTAAAACATTTTTCAATACATTCATTTTAAATACTAGCTGTATAGTCCATTTATTGTTGTAGAATAATGTGGGGGGAAAAGTGAAGAAGTTTGCATTACTTTTGTTTATAAATTAGGGCTGTCAAGTGATTAAAAAAAGTAATTGCGATTAATCGCGCTGTTAAACAATAGAATACCATTTATTTAAATATTTTTGGATGTTTTATACATTTTCAAATATATTGATTTCAGTTACAACACAGAATACAAAGTGTATAGTGCTCACTTTATATTTATTTTTGATTACCAATATTTGCACTGTTAAAAAAAATAGTATTTTTCAATTCACTTAATACGAGTACACCGGACCCTCACTAGAACACAGGATTTGGGATCCATGTGCAGTACCGTGTTAACGCGGGGACTGCATTATAGTGAGGATCGCATTAAAATGAATTGCAATTAAAGTAATTAAATTTGGGATCCATGGCCATGACCGCGTTATATGCAAATTCGTGCTATATAGACACGCGTTCTAGGGTGGGTCTGGTGTACTGTAGTGCAAGCTCTTTATCATGAAAGTTGACTTTACACATAAAGAATTATGTACAAAAAATAATTGCATTCAAAAGTAAAACAATGTAAAACTTTAAGGCCAACAAGTCCACTCAGTCCTACTTCTCAGACAGACAAGTTTGTTTACATTTGCAGCCTAGGGGTACCACAGATGCTCGGGGGGGCTGCTTGGGAGCGCAGCAGGTGCTCAGGAGAGGGGGCACGGCAGGCTCCCTACTTGGTTCCACGCCTCCCCAGAAGCAGTGACTTCCCTCTCCCTCAGCCCCTAGTTGGAGGCATGGCCAGGCAGCTCTGCATGCTGCCTCTGCCCCAGCTCCGCAGTTCCCTTTGACCGGGAACCGCGGACAATGGGAGCTGTGGCGGAGGTGCCTGGAGGTGGAGGCAGTGCACTGAGCCCCCTGGCCTCTCTGCCTAGATGCTGAGAGAGGGGGATGTCCCCAAGGTAAGTGCCATCCAGAGCCTGCATCACCTGGTCCCATGCCCCAAACTCCTGCTGTTGCTGGGGGTGGGGGAGGGACACAATGGCCTGAGACTGCCCCAACAGCGGCTGGTGCGACCAGCCAAGGTTGCTTGAGATGCTCAGATGGCCTCCAGGCCAGGCACACCGGCCGCTGCAGAGGTCACGGAAAGCCATGGAATCTGTGACTTTCATGACCTCCACGACAAACTCGCAGTCTTATGCATAGCATATGCATTAGCCTACTCACTTCCTTAAACATATCACATAATCTCAGTGTCATAGTAATTTCTATATTAATAATTTGATGCTTTATTCCTGCAGTTAGGGGCACATCCATTTCTCAATATTGTTCCTTTCAAAAGCAATTAAGAATGGAGAAGCCCCCCAACCCACCCCCCGACCCTGATGATGTCTGGAGAGTGCAACCAATATTGGAGAGGATGTGGGGTCATTGCTCCTAGACTCAAAGTATATTTGGTGGATTGTTTAGTAACAAATTGTAATGATGACTTATTTATTATATGCATTTCCAGTGTTCTCATGGAACCCAAATGCATTGGGGTGTTCACGATTTGGTATTCAAATTTATGTACTGGAATGTGGGGCACCATGTCCATGACACATCTATCTCACTGCATATTCTGTATGATATTCCCACTACTACTAATGCAGTCCTCTAGGTAATAGTGTAGGCTTTGCATCATTCCCAGCACAGTGTTCACAGTTTTGTGACCTACAGTTGATTTTTCTTGTCACACCAAGTTTTGGTTATTACAAAGCTGTCGTTTTCCTCATGAGTTGGTGGTACAATATGTATGTAGCTAATTTCTTTGCTAATTTATTGCTCTTTGCTTTTACTATAAAGGGGATCATCTGGCTCTATAGCACAAATACTGAATATAAAATAATATGTATATACAGTAAAATACATGCACAGCATGAAAAGGGGTATTTTAAAAAACAAAATTTTGCCTACACAGTGGAGGAGTGACAGAAGTTAATAAGGGATAGAATGGACTGAGGGGACTTAGGACCACAATATTAAAAGTGTGTCCAAGTGAAACACCTGAGACACAAGCACAAACTGAGATTTCCATGCATTTTTACCTGATCACTTTTTAAAAAATTGAGAGGGAATGATGTAATGGAAAAACAGTGTGATAGAGATGAGGAAGGGACATACTAAAAAACATAAGAAACCATGTTATACAAAGCCAGAGAGATAAATTTTATGGATCAGGAAGGAAAAATAAGTAAAGGAATAAAGTTAGCACCATGTAACAGTCAGCTCTGGACCACCAGCTAGTGGTCTGTGGCTCATGAGTTGTCCATAATCAAAATTTGGGATTGTGTCCCCCCATAGGCATGTAGCACAGTACCATTTAAGGAGTAAGATGGAACAAAAGGAAAGTAAATAGAGCTAATGTAAATAGATTAAATAGTTATAGGGCAGAATGATACAACATTAAGTGGTGAATTTGGATATTATGATACAATTAAGGTTATATATTCAGAATGTTCAGACATAAAACAATATAATGGGCTAATCGGCAGCTCTTGGGTATCAATGGCAGCTGTAGCTCACTGTATTTAAGTGGATGGTAGAAAAAAACATTTTAATCATTCCCATCAGCAGAAGCTGCTTTAGCACTTTTCTTGTAGATGGAGGTGTCCCAGTTTGCTTTCCAGCACTGAATTCTCAATGTTGTTCTTATTAATATTACAATATAAATGTCACCAGGAATGTTTAGTTCTCTTCCAACTTTGTGCTATTATTTAACCTGTTGGTGAAAATGGGTATAGATTTTCAGTTTACATTGTAACAGATGGCTGTTGCTAGTGAATATACTTGTCTAGCACACAGTGGATGCATGATTCTTCCATGGCCCTACTGAGAAACTACACAAAGGAAATCTGCTTAGAATAACTGAACTCTTAAATCGGAATGCTAAAAGATACTTGCCATTTACATGTTTCAGTTACTTAGTAGAAAATACCAGGAATAACTGTATACAAAGTTTTAAGTTTAGAATATGTTTATTTCCTACCATGAATCTGTTAAGAAGAAAAATGAGTTATATTACCCAAATGTGTAAACAAACACGATTATCTTGTCCTGCTTCTGTGGTCTCTGTGTCTGAAATTCAATCTGGAAGAGACTGAATATTGAACATTGATTTATAAATTGAGACCCATCACAACTCAATGGTAGATAATTTCATCCGTAATTACTGAGCTAAATTATAGCTTTGAGAGCCAGTGTAACACTGAAGAAATGGGGAGGGAGAAGAGAACATGTGAGCAATAGGGTTGGTATGATATAGCTGTGTAAGGTGACCAGGAGCCCAGAAGGCAACTTGATCCACAGCAGCATATACTGTACCTGCACAAAAGATATAAAAGACATGTAAAAAGACTCCCCACTACTATTCTCTTGGCAGTAGGTGTGGGGTGGGGGCTAGGGCCTGTGCATAGGTATAAGCAGCTCCCTGCACCCTCTCTGCTACTTACTACATGTATAATCTGTTTAACTGTGAATAGCTCTGTCCATAGGATTAGCAATCCATGGTCTTTCAGTAGTCCATATTTCTTCTTCTTCAAGGCTTAGCCAGACAGTCGGCTGTAGTGATCGTTCACCATTTGGTCCATTCCTGCACAGCTGCAAAGGCTTGATGGCCTGAGAGTCCAACATCGGAACAGACTTGATGAACCCATGTAATAGGGGGTCTGCCTCTAGGCCTCCGCCACCGCTCGCTTGGTGGAATTTTATCCCGGATGTTACAAGCCACCCGGAGAACGGCGTTCGCTGAAACGTCTTGTGGCATCCCTGCAACATGTCCGGAAAGTGTAAAGTGTTGCCTGCAGACAGTGGCCCCAGTAGTCTGTAGACCCAAACTACCATAAATATCTGCATTACAGATGAAATCATTCCACTTTATGCCCAATATATGACATTGACATTATGTGTGGAAAGCCTCCAGCTTTATCTAGTCTGCGCAGCGTATTGTCCATGTTTCGCAGCCGTACAACAATATGGGAAGGATACAGCTCAAATAAATCCTGATCTTGGTTGTCATATTAAGATGATGTTGATTCCATATCCATTGTAAACGGCGTATGGCAGATCCTGTGATGCCAATCCAATGGGGAACTTCTGTGTGAGAACTGGAGGAGCTGTGAAGTATAGGACCCAGATAGTAAAAGCTGGAAACTGAGTCAACGGTTTCATTGTTCAAAGAGGTTGGAGTTGCAGGTGGACCTGTCCTAGATTTTGCAGTTTTGTCTTTGACCATGAAACATGGAGACCAGTTTTAGCTCACTCCTCCTCCATATGCTGGAGTGCATCACGAAACCTGTCGTGGATTCATACTAAAAGAACGACATCAACGTAGTCAAGGTCTGTGAGCAAGAGATCACCAATCTCAATGCATATGGACCTGATGGAATGCTGCATTATGAAATCCATTGCCCGACAAAATAGTGCAGGAGCCAGAATGCAACCCTGCTTAACACCAGATACTGATTAAAAAGGCACTGACATCCGGTTCCCCAGATTAACATGGGCAGTGGTTCCATTATGCTGCTCTCTAATCAAGTCCAGCAGAGTGGTAGGACACCTACGTCCTTTAAGGCCTTTCATAACGCGACACAGTCTACTTAATCAAATGCAACCTTAAGATCAACATATGCTACGTGCAGGGGCTTCCTGAACTCACAATGTATCTCCAACAAAAAGTAAAGGGACAAAATGGCATCTAATGTGGACCTGTTCCTCGTAAAGCCTGACTGTTGGGGACAACTCTTCCGATGTAGCAAAGGCTCCAGGCATGCCAGAAAAACATGCACAAACATCTTCCCTGGAACAGAGAGCAAGGTGATCAGCCTGTAGCTCTTACATTCACTGCTCAGTCCCCTGTCCTTCCAGGCACTTGGCACGGTTCCAGTTCTTCACACCAGACGAAAGATGGCCAGAAGTGATTCTGCTACAGAATCAATAGCACATTTTAGCAGCTCTGAGGGGATACCATCAGCACTGGCTGCACATCCATTTTCTAGTTTAGAGATGGCACACTTCACTTCATCCAATGTTGATACATCAGTACAAAGTTAGTACATCGGTCCATATTTGGGCTCAATAAATCTAGATAAATTTGCAACAGGTATAAGGTTGCGTTTGTGCATGCATACAATGTTCAGTATCAGTATACATTATTGCATTCAAGATGCCTTTCTAAATTTGTATAGTCCAAGGAACAAAATCTATATGTGAGAATAACATAAGGTCATACTATCATACTTCATCATGTACTAAAATTGCTAGATTTTTTTAATATACAATCTTTTTTCCTGTAATAGGCTATACAATCATTTTCTTGCCTGATTAGCTTCAATCAGCCATTTAGTGATATATGTACACTTGTCCATCTGTAACAATAAATCTCAATTAAGATGTATGATATTATGAAACATTTATATTAATTTTAAAACCAAAGACTCTTACTTATTGGGAATGTAATGAGTGGGATTGACTGATCACTGACAAATCAAAAGTAGTTTAAGCGTAAGCAAATTGTAAAGGTTACTATGCACAATAAATCAATAGGCAATTGTGCAGTTCTGTAGAGTTGATATAGGCAAAAAATCTTGAATTTTTAACTACATCATGAAGTGCCAGCTCTTCTGTTACATTTATCCTTGAGTATTTATTACAGTACAAACAATCAGAAAGCCAATATAGTGACCTTCACATTTGGCATTACTTTGTGCAGAAGGTTGCTTTTCCCACTCAATACAAATTCTGCAGAAAAAAAGCCATTTATGGCTAAGGGGAAGAACTTGTTTTGTAACTACATTACCTGGCAATCACAGCTGATGAAAGCAGCATATTCTCTCATCATATGAGGGGGAAACAAAAATGCATTTCTTGATATTTCATTTTTAGCAATTCTGCATTTTTCCATTTGAAATCTTAATCTAAGAGATTTAATTTCATAATTAGGAACCCAAAGTTTTTCCTCACTAAATATATTTTAATTATACAGTTCAGAAATATTGTATGCCTTTGTTTTACATGAATTGTGTCCATAGAAGGTTGCCCTAAATCATTCTAATATGTAGTAGACAGTGGCACATGCTAACTATCCAACCCAGAATTTATCCAAACTTTGGCTTAATATACACAATCCAAAATGATCTTTTTGGTTGCTCACCCATAGCAGTACTTTGAGTTTCCTAGGCCAGTGGTTTTCAAACCACAGGTCATGACCCAGTACTGGGTTGCGGAATGCCAGGCACTGGGTTGCCTTGCTCAGCACCCGGGGACCCTGGTGGCCGGCCAGTAAAAACTAGTAGTCCCTACCTGTTCTGACACCATGCTGCGCCCCACACACAGCCAGCAGCAGGTCCAGCTCCTAGGCAGGGGGGCACGGGGCTCTGCGCGCTGCCCCGGCCCCGAGCACCAGCTCCACACTCCCGGCCAATGGAAACTGGGGGGGGGGGCAGTGCCTGCGGGTGAGAGCTTGCATGGCTCTGCCTAGGAGCCGGACTTGCCGCTGGCCGCTTCTGGGGCGCAGCGCAGTCCGCAGTGCCAGGACAGCCTCCGCCCCCTGGCTGCACCTCTGACCGGGATCCTCCGGAGATAAGCCCGTGCCCCAACCCCTCATCCCAATCCCCTGCCCCAGCCCTGAGCCCCCCTCCAAACCCAGAGCCCCCTCCTGCACCTCAAACCCCATATCCCTGGTACAACCCAAGAGCCCTGACCCCCTGCCCCAGCCCAGAGCCCCCTCCCGTACTCTGAACGCCTCATTCCCAGCCCCACCCCACAACCCACACTTCAACCCTCTGCCCCAGCCCTGAGCCCCCTCCCCACTCCAAACTCCTCATCCCCAGCTCCGTTGGGTCACAGGCATCAACAATTTCCTTCAACTGGGTCACCAGAAAAAAAGTTTGAAAACCACTGTCCTAGGCTGTTGAGCCTCAAAAGTTCCATGTAGTGCTGATTTCATCTTCATGTAGCACTGCCTCTTTTCTTTCCCTGGGGAACTGTGTAACTCAAGGGCACATATATAGGTTTTTTGTTTATGGTCATTTGCAGCAAGTCATCTGTTCTTCTGATTAGTTTGACCTTCAGCATGGCCAGAATGCAGAGCTTTCCAAGTTGTGCTGAATTTCTGCTGGTTAGGCCTGTTAGGTTGTTGGTGGGAGATTGGGAAGACAATTAAAAGAAAAGTGCAAGGAGGGTGAGTTCTTTACTATTGAAATATAGTAGACTTATTTTTCACTTTTTTTTAACAGGTGAGCTTGAACTCCAGAGACATATCTGATTGTGCAGTAGATGTGAAAGAAATAATTCTAATCTCTTGCCTAAATTGGGTATAAAAGATTTTTTGGCATGATCAGTGTGCAGCAAGAATGATTTCACAATGCCAGTATTGTGTTCTGAGTGTAGCAGCACCCAACCAGCAAAATTTGCGGGTACAAAGTTCATAGGCTATAGATTTTTTGCTAAAGTAAAATTCAGATTCACAAAGTTGGGGTGGGTAGAAAGGATTCATAAAAGGATTTAGGCACCTAATTGCCAGAATCAGGCCTTGCGCCACTGCCCACAAACCCTGTTGGCACCTAAAATTGCTCAGCGCCAAATTTGGTAGTAAAAGCTCCCTAGGCAGCTATTTTTGTGCCTCTGCACAAGCACGTTGCAGCCCCATATCAGGTGTCCAGATGCCTAAGCTCCAGACTGATGCATGGACCCTGGGAAACTAGGAGTTCTTCCTAAATCACCTGTGGGGCCCAATCCAGCTCAGATCTCACCTACTGGATTGCGCCCATGTGGACAAGCTTACACAAAACGGGGACAAAGGGGTGAAAGGCTGCTTGAAGCCATTGCACTGTGGATAAATAATGAGAGAATCACTGGGTGAGAGAGAGAGTGTGAGCAAGCAAGCATGCACGAGAATGATTCTGCAGTGTGATAGAGCACTCACCTAAGAAATGGGAGACCCGGGATCCACAGCCCTGTCTCCCATGAATTTTTATTTATTTATCCACAGTGCAGCAGCTTCAACAAGAGAGACTGAGGGTATGGCTACCCTTGCAGCTGTACAGTGCTGCCACGGGAGCGCTCCCGTGGCAGCGCTTTGAAGTGCGAGTGTGGTCACGGCGCCAGCGCTGGGAGCGAGGTCTCCCAGCGCTGCAGGTACTCCACCTCCCAGGGGGGATTAGCTTACAGCGCTGGGAGCCGCGCTCCCAGCGCTGGGGCACTGTTTACACTGGCACTTTACAGTGCTGTAACTTGCTGCGTTCAGGGAGGTGTTTTTTCACACCACTGAGTGAGAAAGTTGCAGCGCTGTAAAGTGCCAGTGTAGCCAAGGCCTGAGGGACTCCCTCATAACATTATCCTATATCCCAGTGCCTACATCAGTCTCCTGAGAGGTGGCAGATGCCAGTTCAAATCTCTTCTCTCCCTCAAGTGGAGGGGGGAGTTGAACTGGTGATCTTCTATGTGCCAGGTGAGCACCACTGGGTGAAAAGTTATAAGGGAACACCTTCTCCGCCTCCTAAATTTCTTTGCGAATCTAACCTTTAATGTCTTCAGGTGAGTTTTTTTCATATATAGAGAAGGTTTGATATCAGAGTTTCTAGATTTACTTAAACGATTTTTTGGTTGTAAATAATCTAACACGTTAATATTTATGTCATATAAAATATATTTTTTAAATAAATTAATCTACTCTGAGGTGGTTTTATATCTGAAAAATCAGATGTCTTAGCACAGCTATTTAGGAATACTTCTACTTTATTTAATATAAAATATTAATATTTTAGTTTAAACGCTTATAGTGGAGATTAAGGTCATACAGTTGCATAAAAATTAAGTGAATTTTGGTTTTGCACTTTCATCAGTGTATATTAATTGCTTAAGACACTGATAGGCCCCTTTGAAGCTATTCCAAAAATACCTTTACTAGATCCTTTTAAATGGAATCAATAATCAAGGGTGTCAAAGCTTTATGTTTTTTAATTTTCACTTCAAACAGTTTTCAGCTAAGGTGTTCTTCAATTAAGTGTTGAATTTTTAACCCCCTTTTCCTTGTTTTTGCCTGTTTTGAAAAGTAGTATCTGCAGCTTGTTGTTAACATGTATGAATTCACTGGTTCACTCTAGTGCAAAAATGGGTAATTCTGGAACAGAAAGAAAAGTGATTGCAGAATTTCAAGCAGTTTTTGCTGCTCAGCTGGGTCTGTTAAAAAGGGGTCACACTAGCACCTGTTGCAAGGATGTTCTCACCTTGTCACAGTTAGGAGACCTGATGCTAGAATAAATAGTCTCTTCATGCATTTGTAGTAATAACACTGTAGCTACCATGAGAAAATAGGCCACTGTTGCCCTAAATGGTTAAAATCCCTTTTTAGAAGATCTACTAGAACGTCATCCAAATTAGAACTGCATTTTTTAATTCTGCTTGCCAAATATTTGAGACCAATATATGTAACCAGGCTTTTCACCCTTCCTGTTTGTTAGTTCTCTTCCACTGCCACAGTGATTATAGCCAGCTTCCTTGCTGCATCTTTTGTGGGGATCACAGTCCATTTTTCTTTGAGTCTTCAAGCCCATTGCCTCATTTCTGTTTCTGCCAACCTTAGAGTCAGAGGACAGTGTGCATCTTTCTGAAGTGCCTGACAGAGGGCTTGTCTATACAACCACTGGAAGTGAAATAACTAACTCTGGTTTTAAATCATTTTGTTATTTCAGAGCAAATCTGGGTGATGTGCCTCTTATTTTGGATTAAGATGATCCACACCCAGGTTTGTACCAAAATAACAAAGGGTGTGAATGAAAACCCAAGTTAAATAATTTCATTTTTTAGTGTGTAGATAAATCCAAAGATTATATTCGCTAGATCTCTACACAACCATTCCATGTGTTGTTTTTTTGGGGTGGGGATGGAGGGGTGGAGAAGGGTTACTTGTCATTGGATGGAAAATCAAAGAGAAAATGGTAAACAGTTATGATGTAAACATAGGCAAATGCAATATGAAAAGCATAGCTATGCATGATCTAAACTTTGGTACACAGCATGTTGATTATGAAAAATTAAACTATGCATCTTAGAAAATTCTTTCTCAGACACATTCAGCCAGCTTCTCTCATATTTCCCCAGGCAGGAGTATGACAATGAAGTTTCTGTTTGCCAGGGAGGATCTTAGTCCTTTATAGGAAAAAAAAAATCTTTTCTTTGATTTCCCAAAAGCATCTTCCCTTTCTTGTGTTGAAGGAGATCAGTTATCCATTGTCTCATGGTCCCAGACCAGTTTGAAACTGCTGCATCCTTCTCCCCAGCCTCCAAGTGCTGTGAGCAATAAACCATATCTTCTTTGATTAGCTCCTTCTAGTCCTGCATTTGTAGCAATTTGTCATAATGGCCCTCCACATTTTAGCTAAACCTATGTTTTCCCCAACAGTTTTGTTCAAGAATAATGTAATGTGATCATCTGTATTAGAGATTAACTTAATACAAATGTCAGAGGGGTAGCCGTGTTAGTTTGTATCCACAAAAACAACGAGGAGTCCGGTGGCTTATGCCCAAATAAATCTGCCACCAGACTCCTTGTTGTTTTAATACAAATGGATTGCTCTCCTTTAGTAAATGATTCCATGTTTCTTAGAGGAGGATTTCTCACCCATTTCAAATAGAAGATCCTGTGTTTCTTGAATGCTTTATGGTTGGCCATTCTTGTGGCCTTTAAACTGTTATGTGCAGGAGATCCCAGTCTCTGACTCCCTAAACCAGCAAGGCTAAAAGCAGAGTGTGGACTGTGATGAGAGAGTCTGAGAGTTTAATTTAAAAGATTTGATCTCCAGATTCTGATTGGGATGCTTGTTTTAGGAGACTCAGTGGTCCGCAAACATGCTATAAAACAGGTGACAGGGCATAAGCCATATCAGTGTAATAAAATCTTATTTTGTCTGCACATTAATTAAACCACAAACAAAAGGCATTACAGGACATCTAAATGAATCCAGAAAATATGTTATTAGCCACATTTTTATTTCAAGATGTACAAAGAAAATGCTTGACCTATTTCTCTTCCTATTTTGATTAAGCATATAAAATAGACTTAGTTCTATCAATTTTGATTACTTATTTGGGCTACTCAAATTGACTGAAATTCTATTTAATGGAAGAATATATTTCCCTTGCCAAATATATTGCTCACTTGTAAACAATTAACTTTGCTGTTTGTTTAAAAGCTCATATATGATAGTGAGTAGTGATATGGCTGTTTCCCCCAGAAAACAATTCGTTGATAGCCAAATGACACTAAAAATGAAAAAAGAAATCCCCCAAAGTAATAAATAGAAAATTACACATTTGTATTTTGAATATATAATGCATATTTCTTTTTGAAGTGGTGTCTCTTTATTGTAAGTGTAGCACCCAGAGTCTCCCGTGAGGATTGGTACTCTCTTGTACTTTCCTATTGACCTTACTCTTGTCTAGTGCTTTTATAAGTTGAAACTAGTGCACAATTATTTTCCTTCAAATTAAAAAAGCAGATTGAGGTAGTCATATCAATCCCCAAAGAGTTTTGTATGTTTATATTCTAGTTTGGATGAAAGGGGTTGCTGATCTTTTTTTTTAGTCCATCACTACTATAATAGAAAATATATGTATTAAATAAGAAAGCTAGCATTAATAACATATTAAGGATTTAGAAATCAAATATTCAAAGGTCAGGAAATTCCAAAGGTTACAGTTGAAAACTCTTACATCTGCTTGCTTGTGTTTATGCTTTAAAATATGGGCTTTATATCATTATTATTTATCAAATATTACAATGTTGTCCAAATCCTGCTGTTATGTATGAATAGTCCCACTGAGTGGAATTACATGCGTGAATAATGCAAATAGGAGTTTCCCTTATATAATATAACTAACATAGTATAAGACATACTATGGAAAAAATGTATACATTCATGCATCATACTCAGAGTTAAAGTCAAACTTTAATTTTGAAATTTCCTGTCTTTTAGACTTTGATCTTTCAATCTTAACATTGCATTTTTAAGTCTTAACCAGATCTACAGACAAGTCAATTTTGAACATTCTGGTTTCTGCTGTTTTGAGCTAGCCAAGGGCAGAGATCCTGATTGAAACATATGGGGAAAATATTTTTCAGAACGCGAAGACTCAAAAAATATTTTATTTTAAATCACTTTTCAGTTGTGGCTCAAAATAGAAAAACGTGTAGCTCAAAATGAATTTGAGTGAGGTCTGAGCTTCTAAAAGGTAGGCTAGAGAACTAAACCTTAACTAAATGCAACCCATCCCTATTGTATTAAAAATAGTGCCATTTTTAGCCCTAAGATATCAGCTTCTTTATCATAAATTTCATTTCAGGCCATAAAGATTCATTCCAGGCTGCTACGTGGAATACAAAATAGGTTTGGGGCAAATTTCTTTAAATTGGTAATATTCAAAGAATGGCCTCTGTATAGTTCAGTATTTGGTAGGACCTATGGAGAAGGGATGAAGAGGAGAGAACAAGATGGGAGGAGTGTATTTCCTTTGCAGATATTGTAGCTCTGTCAGTTTGGGGGAAGGAATTGGTGTAGTTAATTGTTTTCAGCACTTATATGTTAATAGTACTGATTAGATACTCTGGATTCTGAAGTTAATATTGGACTTGTCTTGGCTGCTTACCTATGTTTTTAGTATAAGTTCAAGCTAATTTTATCTTGGTTGTCCCTTGGCCAATGTAAAAATTGTCTAGGGGAGGGAAAAGCCAAAAATAATAAGTATGAGTGTTACTTGGTGTGTACAGTCACTCTCTTTCTCCCCCACAGCTACTTCTCATTTATGTCTTTGCAGATTGTCTTTATAGATTGCAACCAGTGCTCAATTAATTATTTTTCTTAAAACCAGAAAACTAGATTGAAGTATGTTTCCCCAAATATTTGCACTGGAATATAGCTTTTCTACTGATTTTCTATTCTAGGCGTTCCTCCATCTTTTCCTCCTCCACAAATTCTCCACTCAGGAGACACACTCACATTTTTAAGTTCTCTGAAAAGCTGCAATTAATCTCAGTTCCTTCAGGCAGAGTGTTGCTCAGGGCTCTGTCAAAAGAGGTACTTCATTTAAAGCAGCTCCCTGACTGTTTATGGCATTTACAACACTAAGCACTGTGGTTTACCTAGTTTGTGTACATTTTGACTGGAAGTATATTATTAACAGATATTTCTCTACTAATAATCAACAGTTTTCTTGAAGTACTTTTTTATACCCTTGTAACCCTTATTTTGGGAAAGTAATCCAACACAAAAAAACAAATTATCCTTAAAATATCCACAAAGCTACCTCATTATCCACTTGCAAATCCTTCTTCAAAACTCTCCTTTGCTGTGATGCCTATGAAAAACCTGAAAATGATTAGATTGCTGGTGTGCTGATACCACTCCCTGTTGTGCTGACAAACATTGTCTTGTTGTTTCCTTGGATTTCCCTGGCTCTATCCATCTTTTGTCTTATGTATTATACTTAATTTATTATGTATTTGTCATACTGTAGCACCTACGGGCCCTAGTCATAGACCAGGACTCCATTGTGCTAGGAGCGGTTCAGTCAGGGATCATCTTTTTGTTGTGTTTGTACAGCACCTAGCACAATGGGATCCTGGTCCATGACTAAGGCTCCTAGGTGATATAAATAATATATGAAAGAAAAGTATGTTTATAAGACTGATGTATTAATTTTATTGCTAGATTAAAAACTACATTCAACCGGCATTCAGGTTGTGTGCATATCAATTACTTAAAGACAGGGGCAGTGGAACCGAGGGGCAGGAGTGGCTCGTATCCCCACAACGGAAATATTGTGGGTGGCTGATGTATGTTTCCACACACCCCAGTTTTGTCTGCCCCATTCTATCTCTTGGAGGCGAGAGTGGGACCTGGCTATGTTTTTGCTCCCGCCACACATGTACGTGGGGAAGGAGTGGAAGTGAGAGTGGGACCCAAGGAGGGGCTGGAGTGGCCACTGCACACAACATTGAGCCAGCTGCCAGGGAGCAGACAGGAAACATCCAGTGGACACACCGGCCCAGGCGAAGGGCAGGACTCGGAACGCATGTGCCAGCTGCCATGGTGAGGTGAAGGTGTGGGTTAATATCTTTTATTAAACCAGCTTCCGTGGTGAAAGAGACAAGCTTTCGAGCCACATTGAGCTCTTCTTTAGGCCCAAAATGTGGCCTGACACCAAGAGCTAAATTTTATTAAGCATCCATTTTTAATTAATTTTAACTCATAAATTAAGTAATCATTTACTTTTAAATTCTCAGAAAATTAATTCTGTACCCAAAGTGTCTAAGTGTTTTCGTTTTGGGAAGGATCCACTGTGTTCATTGTACATAACAAATGGTGGAATCGCTGTATAAAACTCAACTCCTCCTTTACTCCAGAAGCATGACTGGCACTTCTATAATACTACTAATAATAATTATTATTAGAATTTATTGTTATTACTAGCAATTGTTAGTCTATAGTTGCTACCTCTGACAGTTCCACATTGTCACTCAGCAGTCTGTTACTTTCTTGGTGATGTTACTGGACATACATTATTGATGAATGATGGGTATTTTCACTACAGTTGACACATGTTATATTTAATGCATTTTTAAAAATTGTTTTGTATTAGAGCAATGTTTTTAGATGCTTTGACTTACTCTATGTATAATTTAGTTTGTTTTAAATCCTCAAGATCATCTCTTGGATTCTGTTATTTCCTTTAAAAAAAATAAAAGGGGCAGATGTTATCTGACTTTTCCTTGTCCGCATGCTATCCTGTGCAAGGAAAATGTTGAAAGGAAAGTTAATTTAAAAAAAATAAAACTTTTTTCTTATTCAGTAATTAAAAACTCCCCCCCCCCATTTATATTGGTTGAAATTCAAGAGAGAGGTAACTCAGTTTAGTTCAAAAGCCACTTCCTAAGGAGAGGAATTAGCTGGGAACAGTACTACATTAACACACCCTGCCAACAGCTGAGCTCTGCATACAAAACACTTGTTCATGTTTTCCTTGAACTCCTTTGATTGGACCTAACATTCAACTTACACTGAATGAGCTCTGTCTGAACCTTGGCAGGAATTGGAGAATATTGATGTGTGTTGTAATGAATAGTGGAACTTCGAAAGGCTCAAGTGTGCTGGCACAAGTACTGTCTCAGTATGATGAGCTAAACACAGGCATTGTTCAGTGAGAAGCCTCTGTGTCTTTTTGGAAATTAAATCTTGGCCAGTGAACATTAGATCTGAATTGAATTTCTTTGTCTTCTTACTGTGGTATTCCATTCATAATCAAACATTTCAAGCAAAGTTCTAAAGAGGTTCTTGAATGCCACCTCCTTCAAATATGCCCTGAAACAAGTGGTTGATGTAAGGATGGCATAGTCCTCTCTCTCTTAATTGGTAACATTCCTTAATTTACATCAAAAACCTTAAGAACAAACTTCATGAACTAGTTATAGCTACAGCTGGAAAATAGCATAGAGATTTATGACTGTTGGGGACATGATTCTTGTGACCTCAATGGTAAAATGAAATTTACAATAGTATGTATAATGTATGGTACTTTTATGTCTAGAATGCCTCCTCAATTTGCTGTGGCACTTCTATATTTGTCTCAGAATAAATAAAGTCAAAGAATACATTTGTTTTCTAACAAATGACTGCTGTTTGCATGCAGAAAAATATGAAAGTAAAATAATTATTTAAAGTATTAACTCAAACTCATTAAAATTAGGGCTGTCAAGTGATCAAAAATATTAATCATGATTAATTGCACAATTAAAGAAGTAATCGTGATTAATCACACTGTTAAACAATAATAGAATACCATTTATTTAAATATTTTGGATGTTTTTCAAATCTATTGTTTTCAATTATAACACAGAATACAAAGTGTACAGTGCTTACTTTGTATTTAATTTTGATTACAAATATTTGCACTGTAAAAAACAAAAGAAATAGTATTTTTTCAATTCACCTACTGTAGTGCAATCTCTTTATTATGAAAGTTGAACTTACAAATGTAGAATTATGTACAAAAAATAACTGCGTTCAAAAGTAAAACAATATAAAACTTTAGAGCCTACAAGTCCACTCAGTCCTATTTCTTGTTCAGCCAATTGCTCAGACAAACACGCTTGATTTACATTTGCAGGAGATAATGCTGTCCGTTTCTTGTGTACAATGTCACCTGAAAATGAGGACGGGTGTTCGCATTACACTTTTATAGCTGGCGTCGCAAGATATTTACATGCCAGATGTGCTAAAGAGTCATATGTCCCTTCATGCTTCAATCACCATTCCAGAGGACATGCATCCATGCTGTACATAAAAGTTTGTTACAAGAAGAAGGGATAAAAAATATTGTTCTTAATCTCTGAGGATAGGACAAGAAGCAATGGGCTAAAATTGCAGCAAGAGGTTTAGGTTGGACCTTAGGAAAAACTTTCTGTCAGTGTGGTTAAGCACTGGAATAAATTGCCTATGGAGGTTGTGGTTTTTAAGAGCAGGTTAGACAAGTACCTGTCAGGAATGATCTAGATAATACTTAGTCCTGCCATGGGTGCAGGGGACTGGATTAAATGATCTCTTGAGGTCCCTTCCAGCCCTATGGGTTCTGCCTGATAACAATCCAAAGCAGTGCGGACCGATGCATGTTAATTTTCATCATCTGAGTCAGATGCCACCAGCAGAAGGTTGATTTTTTTTTGGGCGGGGGGGGGGGAGGGTGGTTCGGGTTCTGTAGTTTCTGCATCAGAGTGTTGCTCTTTTAAAACTTCTGAAAGCTCCATACCTCATTCCTCTCAGATTTTGGGAAGTACTTCAGATTCTTAAATCTTGGGTCGAGTGCTGTAGCTATCTTTAGAAATCTCACATTGGTACCTTCTTTGCCTTTGTCAAATCTGCAGTGAAAGTGTTCTTAAAATGAACAACATGTACTGAGTCATCATCCTAGACTATATGATGACTCAGTATATGTTGTTCATTTTAAGAACACTTTCACTGCAGATTTGACAAAGGCAAAGAATGTGAGTGTAAAACAGATCAGGAGACATACAATTCTCCCCCAAGGAGTTCAGTCACAAATGTAATTAACGTAATTAACGCATTATTTTTTTAACGAGCATCATCAGCATGGAAGCATGTCCTCTGGAATGGTGTCTGAAGCATGAAGGGGCATACAAATGTTTAGCATATCTGGCACGTAAATACCTTGCAATGCGGGCTACAAAAGTCCCATGCGAACACCTGTTCTCACTTTCTGGTGACATTGTAAAGAAGAAGTGGGCAGCATTATCTTCCGTAAATGTAAACAAACTTGTTTGTTTTAGCAAGTAGCTGAAAGAGAAGTACAAATGAATGGCCTTGTTAGGTGCTAAAGTTTTGCTTTGATTTGTTTTTGAGTGTAGTTATGTAACAAAAAAATCTACATTTGTAAGTTGCGCTTTCACAATAGAGATTGCACTATAATACTTGTATGAGGGGAATTGAAAAATACTGTTTCTTTTTGTCATTTTTATCGTTATCATTTTTTCAGTGCAAATATTTTTAATAAAAATAATAATATAAAGTGAGCAGCATACACTTTGTATTCCGTGTTGTAATTTAAATCGATACATTTGAAAAAGTGGTAAAACATCCAAAAATATTTAATACATTTCAATTCGCCTTTGAATTGTGCTCTGAAAGATATATTCATGCATCTAGCCATTCCACAAAGAACCCCATGTATAGGTGATTGTCCCACGTGGTTCCACTTCTCCAATGCACAATAGGGTGACCAGCCGTGTCCATATGTCTCTCTTCCCACAGAACCTGCAGATGATGATGTTTGGATCCGGGGAAGCAGGAGAAGAATTAGCAGGCTGGCTGCGACCCTGTTGGAGCCAAGCATCATTCTTGAACCAGCCATGTAGAGTTCAGAATGAGCTCTGAGTAAAATATAATACAGCCCAGACTATATTATCTTTCTATGCCACTCTACTTACTCACCCATTCTCTATGGTGAGAAATTGCCATAAAGGGGACTCCTTCAGCAGCTGTCAGATTTGAGAGCCCTATCAATACAACTCCTTTGGAGTTATGTTAGCAGATTGCAGGGAAAAGAGAAGCCAGTGTAAAGAGGAAGAAGGCTCATGAGTGGATGACCTGAGCAACCCATTTCTCTACCAGGTGGATCTGGTAGACATAGAGGTTTGTGTGCAGGCCTTGCTGCCAAATTAAACCAACAGAGAAAAATTCTCTCATTTAGCCCCCTCTTGTGGCAGCTGAACTCTACAAACTCTTCCTCCTGGTTGTGAAGAAAATCTTTAAAATAAAAGTATAAACTGATGCCCCATGATGTCATCTTGAGTTTGCAGACATCCTGAAACAGTAGCTCTGAGAAATGTAAACTACCCATCATCCATTCAAGGGGGTGTTAGTTCTGAAATCTAATGATAATTTAAATGGCAAGTGTTTCACTGCTGATTATTTTAGCAATAGCATCCAACTAATATGGTTACCCACAGTTCCAAACAGCCTCCCCCACCTTATTGGGTTCCAAAAATCCCATTTGCCCCTTACACAAGATCTCCAGTTTCCCACCTAGCAGCTTCTACAACAAAGCAGTAATAGGTTTGTCACTATGGAAATCTGTGCCTGAAGCTGTGGAGACACAGTAAAATACACTGAATTTAAAGGGCAAACAATAGAGGGGTGATGGTAATTATATTATTTACATTCATATGTAAGTCAGTGAACACCTTCATTATTTTACATTTCAGTGAAGCATCCACAAAATTTCCAGTTTGCCTTACTATATTCCCTTAGAAAGCATGAGGCTTTGATCCAGAATTTAAGTACAGCGTCCACAGATTTCCCAGGGCCTTAGGTAAGGTACAGGAATTTAGCCTTCTACACAGTTAATCACTCTTCCTTTCCTTGTGAAGGAAACACCATTTTCAAAATATAGTAAAATAACTACTAATTAGTTTGACCTAGGCCTAAAGATTATGAATGCTGTCACAGCCGACTGTCAGCAAAGAAATTAAAATGTAGAATTGATACCTCTTGTAATTCTAGACATTAGATTTGGGGGTCATGGTGGATAATCAGCTGAACATGAGCTCCCAGCGCAACGTTGTGGCCAAAAGAACTAGTGGGATTCTCGGATGTTAAACAGGAGAATGTCAAGTAGAAGTAGGGAAATTATAGGCATTGCAAAGAAAGGTAGATAGCTTGGGATTCTTATTTTAAGCAATACCTAGAATGTTGTTCCAGCTTGCATCTAGGCACTTTCTACTCTAACTTGTAACAGTATTTGTAACCAGTTAATGACATGGATAACCCTGAATCTGGTTTGTGTCCACACACAGTCAGTATTGGTTGGTAATCATGTGTTTATCCCTTGCCAGCAGGTTGGTACATGATTACTTTTGGGTATCCAAGTTCAATGCAGTTTTTTAGTACAGTAGAAGACACACACACACACAATTTTGTGCCTGTGTTAATCTGGTCTTCCAAATGACCTCACAGAACCCGCTGCTCATATTTGGTACTGGTGATGCTTTGTGTTTGTCTTCAGGACATTCTGTTCCCTACTGAGGCATTAAGGCATAGCAGTCCCAATGTTTCGAGGATGCACTGATTCAAATACAGTTAGGCAGTGTCATGAAAGTACACCTCTATCCCGATATAACGCTGTCCTCAGGAGCCAAAAAATCTTACTACGTTATAGGTGAAACCGTGTTATATCAAACTTGCTTTGATCCGCCAGAGTGTGAAGCCTCCCCGGAGCACTGCTTTACCAAGTTATATCCAAATTCATGTTATATCGGGTCGCATTCTATCGGGGTAGAGGATACAAACATGGTTAATCCCTGGTTGTGTTGTAAACACGATTCAACCATATTTCTTACATCGGATGAGAATATCACAAACTGGTTATAAAAACAAGTTTGTATTTGTAGTGTAGACAGGGACTTAATTTGGGAGGAGAACGAGGGAGGAGAACGAGGGACTGACTTCTTCAAGTTTCAAACTCACCCTAAGCTTCCTGGTCCAACAGGGCCAAAGCACTACAGAGAAGGTGTGTGCCTCGTGTTGCTCTTGAGCAACCACTTCCGGCTGACACTTGGAGTGATATTGATGGACTCTGGAGGGATGATTGGTGTGACATGATGTTTTATAGGATGATGGGGTTATTGAAGAAACTAAAGAGCGCGAAATAAGAGTAAAAATAAGGCTGCAGAAGATCAGTGCAAACAGAGTATTGGACATCTTGTTTTGATATTAATGTGCTTATGAGGACAAAGAGATCTATTTCCATGCGTTTCGATAGCCTATAGATGTTTCAGATTTATTGATCCTTATAATGATAAGAAATATAAGCCATTATGTCTAGCTTTTAAAGCCCAGTGAGAAGCTTAGTAAGAGCACCGGAAGTCTGTTTATTCCTTCTTTGCAAGGTGAGTTTGAACAGTACCGTCCTTTGCATGATGTAAATAAATACATACAATCTAAACTAATAGTTCAGAAATATTGTCGTATTCCAAAAAGAAAATAGGTATCCTATCATGGGAAAATGATGACTCAGACAGGTGTGCCTACTGCATTAGCTCCCTAATGGCAAGATTTATGCCTAATATGTACTGCTCAGCATTCCTAGAGAGAAGCTGTTGATAATACAAAACTCTTTTAAAAGTAGTTTGTGAATTGCTATTTTTTCTCACACTCTTTCAAAATATTTACAAGGTTTGTATGTAAAGGGCATAAACAATCAAACGTGCATAATTAATTTTGTATTTTAAAAATATAGAGATACCTTTGTAACTTGTTTGTGTAGAAGAGTGTTTTCCCTGTGGTTTATCCCAGTCTTTTGGTTAACTCATGAGTCTCATGGTACTTAATTCGGATGGAGTAATGATTGAAGGAAAGCATTTCTGAGTGTTGCTGTTTAGTTTCACTGATTGTTCTTTGTGCATGTACTATAGTGATGTAAGACAGCTTTATTTTTGACATATCCAGGATTTGGTGGTCACACATGGATAGTACAATACCTTAAATTCCTTACAACACTACAATCTGGTTTTTTATTATACTTACTCATGCAGGTGAAATGCTTTGTTTATGTTGATTTTAACAGATATGTATTGACTCGGGGTAAACTCAGTGTTCAGCTACTGTTAATGACCTTCAGATAACTGTTAAGCACTCATGGTACAAATTGAAATTGAGGGCTTGGCTACACTTACAAATTTGCAGCGCTGCAGCAGGGTGTGAAAACACACCCTCTCCAGCGCTGCAAATTGCGGCGCTGCAAAGCGCCAGTGTGGTCAAAGCGCCAGCGCTGGGAGCGCGGCTCCCAGCGCTGTACGTTATTCCCCACAGGGAGGTGGAGTACGGACAGCGCTGGGAGAGCTTTCTCCCAGCGCTGGTGCTTTGACTACACTTAGTGCTTCAAAGCGCAGCGCTTTGAAGCGTAAGTGTAGCCAAAGCCTCAGTTACTGATTGTAACAAGGTCAGAGATTTGCACCTTTATCACAAAGTTTCCTCATGATTCCTGTGTAGTTTATAGTAAAGATTTACAGTGACCAGTGTTACTGAAAAAGCAGCAAAGAGTCCTGTGGCACCTTATAGACTAACAGACGTATTGGAGCATGAGCTTTTGTGGGTGAATACCCACTTCGTCGGATGCTGTTACTGAGTTCATTTTTAGACTTTTTGTATTATACCTCAAGTAATATTCAGTAACTTCAAAGTTTGTATTTGCTTTTCCCATAACCTCTTGTATGGTATTGTTTGACTGTCATACGTTCTAAAATAAAATTTTATATTAAACCCCAGAGTTTAAGATTTTAAATCATAGTGTACTGTACATACTGTTGAATATTTGGGAATGTGTAAAAGGGTTCAATTACTGCCCAGAACAAGAAGGGACTTGAAGCAGATTCGTGTTGTCAGACGTGTATTAACGCAGGGTCTGGCTGAGAGCTGTGGGGTGCTACCTGGGTGGACAAGGCACAACAGATGTTGACAGGGGTGGTCAAATTCCTTGAGGTCATAAGAGGCTTGGCAGTTTCGCCATCCTGGGGAACCAAAATTACTCAGAGGTTGGAGTTCCCCATCAAGCTTCAGAGCTGATTTGTTTTGGCTGATATAAAAGGGGGGCTGTAAGAGATGTCTGGGAACCCTACTGGGTTTTGGTTGGGAGGCAGCCAAGCTAATTGCTGACACCTTCATGTTGCAGATGTCCAGTGCAGGTACTTCATAGGAAAGGTGTACATTTAAAGGAACAAATGGGTGGTAGGGGGGAGGGGGTTGGGGACTCCTAAGATTGGTATGGCAGGGAGTTAAACCCTCATTCTTGTAGCCCACCTTAACCCTCCTGGGATGGGGTGGGAGACTGGTAAGGTCCCGGCAATGGATTTGCTGAAGGGACCTGGATGGAAAAAGAGGGGGAGCTGGTGGAAGCCCCCCAGGTAATTACTGAATAAACATGGAGTTACCTGCACTGTACACTTTTATCTGCCAGGTAGTTCTAGACATCTAATAATAAAGTTGCAACCAGAATAAACCCATGTCAAATGTCTCCTGTCTATCTTTCTGTATAGCCGGACAATCAAAAATGCATTAAAATTGTTACTTCAGAAGATGTTAAGAGGTGTCAGTGCTGAGTTTAGGAACTTGAATGTGAGGTGAAAAAAAAATCATGTAAAAAGTTATAAGCTAACCTGTTAGATATAATACTTCTTATTTGTGACCTTTCAAGAGTATCTAGTGGTGTTGATTGCCTTTTTCAGCATTTGGATTTGTTTCAGGATGAATTTCATATTATAAATTCAGAGCAAATATACAGTAGTTATCATTGTAATGTCTTTCATCAGTGTATTCAACTTCACTTTCTCATGTCTTGTATTTTCTTTTGTAAATTATTGATAAAGAGGGGCTAACCAAGTGATGAGTTTACTCCAGAAAATAATAGAGTAGTAGTTACAACAGAAGGTATTGAACTATTGCATTTGGTTATCTGAATCTTATTTTTTAGAGCAGATGAGGAATTGTGACATGGTAGCAGCAGATTAATAAACTTTGATTTGGGAATTCAGTTAAACAAGATTTTACTTCAGTTAAATCTTTGAAAGTTTTTGTAAGTAAAACACCCATTTTTAGTAAAAGGCAAAAGTGGAAGTCTCCTACATTTGTTTATTTTTTCCTTTTAAAATTAATGGATAAATATTCTGTTCCTTTTCTGTCATAAATGCGGGGTGTTGCCATCCCAATTCCTGTGAAATACCTCAAGAAAGTGATTACTTGATGATATCTTGGATCACTTGCTGATTACCTGTTCTGTTCATTCCCTCTGAAGCACCTGACCACTGTTGGAAGACAGAATACTGGGATAGATGGACCTTTGGTCTGACCCAGTATGGCCATTCTTTTGTTCTTATGTAATCCACTGATATTTAAGTACAGTAGTTTCTCCTGAGAATTTGAAGGGATCAGTTTGGCAATATACATTGAAATTTCATAAAAGGGAACAGTAAACAAGCTTTCAGTATAAACCTTAAGGTAAATTCTTTAATCTGTCCTTTTAGAGAAAATAATTTGTTTTTATCAAATATGAATACAATTCATATTAGCATAAGAACTGTACTGTACCTTCCGGTCTGTTAATTCTCCCTTTAAAAATTGTACATTCCCCAGTAACATAATCAAAAAGGGTCCAGTTACATATGCAGGGAAAAAGCAGTTAACGTATCCTAAAAAATATCCTTTGAAATTCAAAGGAGGCACAGCTACACAGTGAATATTTTCATGTTTACATGAAAATAGGCTAAATATTTGAATGAGGGTTTAATGTCTTGTATACTGTTATTGTCGAGGTCCTCTCTTGTTTGACAGAATATTTTGAAGTAAAAAGATAATGAATAAAATTAGGACAGGATTTCTGCCATAGCATTACAAATTAACTTTTCACTCAGCTTTCCTCCTTCTACACATGCAAAGGGCTAAGGACTGAGCTGCACTAGAAAATTAGATGAACCCAGCTATCTCGCTGAGGGGTGTAAAAAGTGCGCATCCCCGGAAGACCTAATTAAGATGACCTAAATCCCAATATAGACAGTGCTTCCATTGACCTAGCTCCTGCCTCTCGGGAAGGTGGGTTACCTACAGAGATGGGGAAGCCCTCCTGTCACTGTTGTAAGTGTCTTCACTGAAGTCCTACAGTGACCCAGTTGCAGTGCTGCAACTGTGCTGCTGTAGTGTTTCTAGTATAGACATAGCCTAAGAGATTCATGTATGTAATTGAATTCAGAATTTAACCTATCATGTATTTACACTTTTTCCTTTTTTATATATACTGTACTGTGTGAATCACTGGATTATATTATAATCCATTCAATAGTAAAAAAAAAAAAAGTGACTTTACTGAGTTTCTAAATACACTGAAAATATTTAATATAAATAACAAATGAAACAAAATAAATTCAACTAAAACTCATACATTTGTATTGCTGCAGTTTAGTTGATAAATGTTAATATAGATAATCTGATAAAAGTATTCACAAAATATAAAATAGTATCATAAAATAAATGATAGAGCTAAGTAATGACATCTGGAGAAAACAATAACAGACATCGTTTATATTGCTTTCCCATCTTGCTTTTCCCAAGATAAATTAGAACTTTTTAGTATCTATCTGCAATGCTAAAAAGTTATGTGACTAACTGAAATGAAAATCTATCCTCGTAAGTAGCGAATAGTTTATCATATTTTAGGTCTTTGTGTGAGGAACTGTAGAGAGATATGGTACATATAGACATATTACTAATTATTTTGCACTTGGTCTATTTTCTGTAGCACGCAAGTACAGTCAACTGTTGGGAGATATTTTAATATGTGTAGAAAGAAGAGTAGTATATACAGACCTTTAGGGACTGGTGGTAATACATTTCTACAAAAAAAATCAGATAAGGACACTTATTGAATGGATTGAAACTATATGTAGATATAATATATACTTAAGTATTTAATCTGATAGACGATGATATAATGATTTTTAAGTATATAATTTGATTTCTGTGTTAAAAATTTTGCCTTGGCTAAGTGGATGAGATTTACAGGTTTTCTCACACTTATTAATTATACTGGATTTTTAGTTTTAATTAGAGTAGCTCTTCTGAGACTGAACCTTTTTACCATTAGGCCGTTTGAAACCTATGAGATAAAAAGGAAGAGTTCTTTCAGAACATTATTTACATGATTTTAATTAATGATTATAATCTCCATGGTCATTTTTGCAAAAGAGCATTTAATCCCTTAACCAGTTTTCATGATTTGCATTTTGCAAAAACATGTAAGCCCCGTAGGCTTATTAGCTCCAATTTTTTTCAAACCAAACTTCTTTTTAGAAAATTTTATTTTGTTCCTGCTCCAAGTCTCATTTCCTACCATAACACCTGTTTCTCATGCAGAGTGAGCTGATAGGTAGAAAAGTAAAGTTTGCTTCCTTTTGCCAAGACAGAACATAGCCCTTGGCAAGGTTACCTTTGAAAAGAGTTTTTCATGCAGAGACCGTATACAACAGCATTGCTGTTGCCAAGATCCTCTGACTAATGAAGGGTCGGAGCAATAGTGTATTCTTTCTCATTGCTGGCGGCACGTATATGTAGCATTTCTTTTGAGAAAAGGCACTCTAGCGTTTCAAAAAGAAGTTAGAAGTTTAACCTTCTAGGAGGAAGGTCAGTGTTAGTTTTTATTGATAACATAGAAGAAAGCAACTTTATAGGAATATAAAAGATAAATTCCTTGCAGAGCAGAAACTTTTAAAAACAATGAGTTTTCAACCTTTTTTATGAAAATCAGTGTGAAAACTTTTATGTTTACAAAGTTGCTTCTTTAGCTCTCAATGCAGACTTTTGTTTAAAATTTCCATATTGATGATTTGGAAAACTGATTCCTAACCTGTATACAGACTGAAATGAAAGGTCAAAACTTCAAGTGCACACTTATAGATAGATTTTCCCTTTCATTCCTAATTCAAGTTGTGCAGCATTAAGGAAAAAAAGTGTACCATTTAATGTTAATTTGGTTTAGAAACATTGATTACTCATAATGCTGGAGAGCATTTGCACTGTATGTGTATTTTCAAGTCTTTGAAATATATGATCTTTCACAAAAGTATAGTTTAGGACCATATCATCTGTGCTTAGATAAGGGTGGATAACCCTAGGATACTTTATATGAAATTCATTCTATTACGATTGTTAAGCACTATTACTATTAAAAAAGTAAACCCAATTTTCTTGAGGGATCATTTTCTAAAATTAATTTTAACTCAAAAGCTAATTATTTATAGATTTAGTTCTACATTCTGTCAGTGGGTAAGTGCTGTAATTTTGGGGAGGATGTGGTGAATTTTTCATAATAAAAATAATAAAAAGATTGAATTCCAACTTTAAGTGCAAAGGTGAATTCAGCCCAAACTATGGAGCCTCAGCTGGACCTGCATAGTGCTTTCTTCCTCTCCGCAGAGCTCTTCCTCTGCTTTTCCAAAACAGAACATTTCTTATCTCTGTTTCAGAACAAGTTTAAAACTCCAGTTTGATATGGAACTCAGGGGTTAGGGCTTTCTCTTCAGTTAAATATTTTGATTGGACAATATCTAGCTGTTTTGGTAACCTGTCTTTTCTATGTTTACTACATACAGACATTATACATTACCCATGTGCCTGGAACCCTTTTGAAGCTTACACATAGAACTTCTGTTGCACGCTAACAATTGGCTTGCTAATTTAATAGACCCCTATCTACAGGACTTGGTTCACCAGGATAAATAGTTTGTCCTTTTTAATATCTTGTCATAAAATTGTATTAATGCACATTTTCAGAACCACTACAGTTTCCTCACAGCATCTCAAGAATGCACCAAGCAAACCAAGTGCTTTTACCTATAGTGGGTAGTATATTTTCAGTTACATACACAAAATGTTAAGTAATATAGAAACCTATGCTTAGTACCTGTAGCTTGACTTCATTTTTTAATTGGATATGTGCTCTAGGGGCATTAGGTTGAAGTGAACAACAATATAGAAACAACCGTTGTATTCCTTGAGCATAGTCAATTAATCTCCCTCTACCTTTCAAAATAGTTAGTTCTAAGTAACTGTTGTGTAAATTAGGTCCCATTGCAATTGCTATACAATCAACAAAAGACAGCCAGCTACAATGCATCATAAAATGCAATATACATCCATAAAACCTCATTGTTTGCACCCACCAAATAGCTATAGAAACCATGACCACAATGATTATGTAGTCCCATTGTAATTGCATATTTAACTCTTGCAAACAGGTGTTCATAAAGACAGATTGTTATGCCTTTAATTAGGTTCTCTGGGTCTAGTACACAGTATGGAATTGCAGGGTATTGTTAAGTAGTGTTTACTTTTAACTAGCTGTGACATAAAAACTTCTCTAAAGGCACTTACAAAAAAAAAAAACAACCAAAGAAAAACAACCTCCACCCCTCACCCCCACCTCTCAGGGAAATAAAAAAATGATGAAAGCTGCTAGGAACTAGATGACTCATCATTTGTGCACTGGTTTTTCACCTCTTCTTCTCTTGGTCACTACTCTGAATTCAGGGTAGGTCCTTACTGACCAAAAGTAGTTGTTGTGTTCAGGCTGTTCTGTGACCTCTGAGTAATGAGTGTGGTCATACTCCAGTGGACATGTGTCCACATCAGAGTTGTTGCAAATTAGCAGTTTTGTTGGCAGTGTCATTGAAGATGCCAAAGTTGGAATGGACCTGGAGAGTGGATAATTGGTTCACGTCTATATGCTTTGAAAAGAAAGAGATGAATTGTCACTGACAAAGATCAGATCCCACTTATTCTTAAAAAATATCAATGTCCTAGAGAAATCAAGAGGAAAATATTTGACAATACCTTTCCATAATATACAAATTATATATTATATAAGCTTTATATTGTCTTGTAGTCTTTGTGGTGTTGAAAGCTGTAGCTAAGGTTGAAAATCAACTTTTTTTAAAATGAATTCCTATATTTACATGATCATGACTGTTCCTCAAATTCTAGTTTACAGCTGAAATGTCCATGCTTAAATTCTCACAAAAGATGACTTTATTTTGATGAAAATATGATCAAATGCCATTTAGAATTATTCAAAAAGAGAAAATACAAGTTTTGTATTTTAAAACAACTGATCAATTTGTGCACAGCACTCAGAAAAAACATTAATTTTAAAATGCCAATCTTCACAGCCAATGGCTGTTCTTCACTGAGACAAATGCTATGTTTGGAAAACATATTTTAAAATAATGAATTTATAAGCAATTTAAAATTTGTTTTTGCAGATGTTCAATAAACATTGTCTTAGACTTCGTTTCTAAATTGCCTGCAGCGCAAAAAATAGGTTTCTTTGCATATATATGTATTATATAATATCAACATTTAAATTATGTAAATTATAATAATACAGATTCATGCTCAAATCCATTTGCCACAGCAATATGTTTGTTTTTGTTTCTGTGTTCTCTTTGGTGTATATAAAAATAAAGGAAAGTAAATAACAAAACTATATTAATGGAGCATCATGATTGTAACTTGAAATATGAGATGTCAGGAAATGAAAAAGTAAAATTCACAATACAGCATGAAGTCAGCTCCACTGTTAAATATATGTGTAGTACTTTTTATTAATATTTAGATACCTATGGCCAGAGTCCAGCCTCCACTACAGCAAAGCAAATCTTGTGCTGCTCTGGAGTGAGTAAAGAGGCCTTAAAGCTTCCTTCAGCTGATCCTACCCAAAGTAAAGCTTCCTTGTAGGGGGGAAGAAAAGCCAAAATCTCAGTGAAGTCCACTAGGAACATCCACTAGGAACATCACTTTTCTTAATGTTGGAGACTATAAGATATCACATTGTTTAGGCCATTACAAAACCTCCAGGTAGACACAAGACACTAAATTAAAACGACACCACCTCCTTGCCAACCCTTATTGTAGTCCACAGTGTATAGGATGCATCAGCCCAGAGTACCTTGGCAATTCTTCTCTTTGGAGAAACTTGAAAACTGTTCTAAATTGCATTGAGCCAAACTGGTACCCGGATAACCGCAGGAACAAAGGTAGCTTAGGGCTGTGTTTGACCTGTAAGGTCACCATACCTCTAAAGGTTGCCATTAAAAAGCCAATATTTTCCCATAGTCACCACCGAGTGGCATCTGAGATACTGTAGTTAGGGCTAGGCAACACACAAACCAATTCACTTGCAGCAACATAATCTACTTTCCTTTAGTCTGGTCTACCACAGATGTTGACGAGACATGGCCCACTATAAATGGAAGCAAGTTGCTCCAGCATTTTTATCAGTCTCTGATTAACACTGCATTTGAGAATAGAATCTCTTATGTTGCTTTAGTTCCTTAGGGCAGCAAAGACTAAACCAATGATACATTGTTTTGCCAGATTTTAATCTTTATCAGTTGCTCACTGTGACTTTTGAAAAGCAGCTTCTCAGGGGAATTTCCTTAGAGGCATCTGACTTTCAGATAAGCTCATGCTTAAATAAATTTGTTAGTCTTTAAGGTGCCACAAGTACTCCTGTTTTTTTTTGCGGATACAGACTAACACGGCTGCTACTCTGAAACCTATCAGATAATATTGTACACCCACCTCATAAAAGTCAGACCTCTTTAAGGTGTCTTATATTGGCACTCAAAATCACTATTTACTTTTTAAAATGTCAGCCTTCAGAACCACCATCTTGCCATCTTAAAGTAATCAAGCATAATACCATCTCTTTTCTGAATACATGTGTCTAAATATAGTTTTTCTTTGGGAAAGAAATGCAAGTGATGGACTATAATTAAAAAAAATGGTACTCTTTAGTTTCTTTTATTGGTTAAACAAAATATGTTTCTCCTGCTGGTTTGAGGGTTCTGAAATGTTGTCATCTATGCATAAAAAGTCAGAATAAAGCGATGATAAAGCTGACCCTATCCTTCTTGCTTACAGTGTCATTCAATGGTTAGCAATTATTTATGGAGTAAGTGGTAGGTTTTAGAGCCAAAGCCCAAATATATTTTCTCCTTACACTCACCTTTATTTGGGGTTTCAAACTTTTCTAGTCTCTTTTCAACTTCATCACACCAAATCACAATAAACGAAAAGTAAGAACAGAAGAAACAACTCCAGTTATGCTATTGGTAAGCAATCGCTACTTATGATTTTAGAAATTAGAAACTGTGTGCGCCCATACACCCATTTTTCAAGAGGGATAGCTATAGCAGGTCATTAACAGTTGTAAAATAGGCATGGTGTGTCTAGAATAAGTTGACGTTGCTTTTTAGACTTAAGTATGATCTAACTGGATTAGCAAATTACACATTAATAAGCAGTTTTCCAATTTACCAACCTTTACCCTCATTTACTGTTTTTTTTATTTACAATACGATATATTTCATAGAAGTTTATTGATGTAACTTTTGGTTCATTTTGTCAGTTTCTAGGCTTTTCAGTAGATAGCGTACTATGAGCACAGGCCTCTTGTTAAATATTTTCATAAATTTGTTTATAGTACGAATGCCAAACTCCTCCTTTTGCAATTGTTCTATATTCTGAGGACGCTTCTGGAGACTCCCTTACCAGCTACAGATCTAAAGACCATGGCCTCTCATTTGCTCTGCCATTTAGTCAGTTGCTTATGGACACAAATTCCTAGTACAGTTATCATCTCTAATTTGTAACATGGGAGAGTGCTAAAATAAATTCTCATCCTGAGGTATGCACAAGTTGTCATTAATGTTGTACTAAGTGAAAATGAAAAGAACTAGTACAAAGTGAATTTTTGTGTAAAGAAAATAGTTTTCCTACCCTTTTATTCTTTGGCTTAGTTCTTGCATTTGTCAGCTTCACATTTTTCTATTTTTTTAAAACAACAACAACAACTGCAAGTCTAGTGATACAATCAGCATTGGATAAGGCCTGGACTGCCTCCAGCAATTCTGTAATGTCTTCAGTACTGTGGAGCTGATGTAAAATGATTTTACAAGTGTGTCAGTGGTTGAGGTCAGAGCACTAATATCCTTTCAGAAGCTTTATAACATTCTGTACACCTTATATGACATTCTTTAGATTGTGATGCTATCTAAGTTCGCTATTAACAGACATTTGCTGCCACACATGTATAGGCTTTGATTATGTACAACTGAGAGTTACAAAGGACAAGTCTTGTATATAGATAACATTGTTTTTGATATAGGGGTGTGGACTCTGGGAGGGAGTTTGGATATACCTGTTCAATATCTTTAAATAGTATTACAGTGTGGAAGTGATTAGTTAACGTCTTACCGTATTTTGTTTAGTGTTCCTATATGCAAATCAGACCAAGTGCCGTATTCTAAACTTTGTCTGCTTGTACTTCACAAAAAAAAAATTGCATCTGTCTCCATTTAACTTTGTGGTTTGACCCCAGAAAAAAAAATGTAGTGTTTTTCCTGATCTTTTTATTTATTATTATTATTTTATTATAGTGTCCAGCAATCCCAGTCATGGGCCAGGGCCCCATTATGCTAGGCACTGTACACATGGAAAACAAAAAAGACAGCCCCTGCCCCTAGGAGTTTACAGGCTAACAGGCCCACAAGAGAGGAGTCAAAGAGGGCAATTGCCCAGGGGCCCAGGCAATTTAAAAGGACCTGGGGGCCCTCAGCCACCAGCAGCGCAGCAGGGCTAAGGCAGGCTTCCTGTTCGCTCCGCACCACTCCTGGAAGCACCTGGCATGTCCCTGTGGCCCCTTGGGAGGACAAGGGGTCTCTGCGCGCTGTCTCCAGTGCCGACTCCGAAGTTCCCGTTGGCCAGGAACTGCGGCCAATGGGAGCTTTGGCGATGGTGCCTGCGAGCAGCGGCACGCAGAGACCCCCTTGGTCCCCTGCCTAGAAGCCGCTGCCAGAAGGGGTGTGCCAGTCGCTTTCGGGAGCCGCCCAAGGTAAGTGCCCTCTGCCACTCTCCTGCACCCCAACTCCCTCCCAGAGCCTGACCCCTTATCCTTCCCACACCCAAACTCCCTCCCAGAGCCTGCACCCCGCATACAAACTCCCTCTCAGAGCCCACTCCCCAAGCCCCTTCCCGCACCCAAACTCCCTCCCAGAGCCCGCACCCCCTCCCGCACCCAAACTCCCTCTGAGCCCCGCACCCAAACTCCCTCCCAGAGCCTGCACCCCTCACCCCCGCCCACCCCCCCACCCCAAGCCCACACCCTGCGCACCCCCGCACCCAAACTCCCTCCCAGAGCCCGCACCCCCTCCTGCACCCAAACTCCCTCTGAGCCCCACACCCTAACTCCCTCCCAGAGCCTGCACCCCTCACCCACACCCACACCCCCTCCCAAAGCCCACACCCTGAGTCCCCCCGCACCCAAACTCCCTCCCAGAGCCTGACCCCTCACCCCCTACTGCACCTCAACCTCCTGCCCCAGCCTGGTGAAAGTGAGTGAGGGTGGGGTGAGGGAGGGAGGGAGGGAGGAGGATGGAGTCAACAGGGGCCGGTGCCTCGGAGAAGGGGCGGGACAGGGGCGTGGTCTCATGGAAGGGGCGGGGTAGGGAGAGAGGCAAGGGTCCTTGGGGTTGCCTGATTAGACAGTTGACAAGCCTACCAGGCGGGCATGTAGAAGCCCTGGCCGTGCTGGAAGACCGCGCCCAGCCATGCAGCCAGTAGCACAGCCAACAGCTCACTGGGCACCAGCCAGCGCAGGCACAGCACTGCTTAAATGTCAGGAGCACCGCTTCTGCGCAGGCGCGGCTTGTGTGTGTGGGGGCGGGGCATTGACTGTTATGCCCTGGGGCCCGGAATTGCTCTCAGCTGGCCTGCAGGCTAAGTACAAGACAAGAGACAACAGATGGATATAGACAGATGGGGGAGTACAAAATAAAAATGAGATATTATTGATCAGATGTCAGGTGGTTTCAGCACTCTGACTCTAGTATAAATTAGAAACAACTCATTTAAAATATAATAACTAAAGTAGTGTTCTTGTTTACTTCATAACCATATCTCATCCAAGTTCCTTAATTTGGGCCTACAGAGCTTCTAGTTGATTGGTTTGGTTTTGCCATGAACAGTTAATAATTGTAAAGGGGAAGCAACCTCATAATAATTATAATAATCTCAATATCTAAATACGAGGCCTACGTGTCTTGTTAGAGTTTTTCTGTCCATCTGTGTAATTCCTACAGATGCTTTTGGAGATTAAAAAGTTTATTCTCATGTAGAAGTGCTTCCTTCTGCATTTTAAACAATGCCAATAACATTTTAAACTTAGCAACGGGAAAAGAATTCATGTTGGTGACATTCCTTCAGTATCATAGTATTGGGACATAGTCCTCTAACCAACAATGACCTTGTTCATAATTGAGCCAGGAGTAAGAAAATCAAATTGAGCCAGGAATAAGAAAAATCCAGAAATAAAATAATTATAATAATAAAATTTTTAAAAAAGATAGCGGGCAGAAGTACCTGTTCTTAAAAGGTTCTTTTGTACCTATATAAAGTACTCCTAAGGGAATTTTATGCCAAAAAAGTAAAAATTCTGCACACAATATTTTAAAATTCTGCATATTTTATTTGTCAAAATTATACAATATAATCACGCTCCCATGGTCAGCCCTGGGCGGCAGAGGCTCACTCAGTCAGCCCCAGGCGGGAAGTACAGGCAGGAATGCCGTGAGGGGATCACAAATTCTGCAGGGAACATTAATTCTGTACTAATTCTGCATTGTGCAGTGGTGCAGAATTCCAGCAGAAGTAATAAATACATCTACAAAGAGTGACATATCTTGTATAAATTTCATTTTTAAAAAAACTTATGAGTCTTGTATAAGAGTTGGAATAATTAAAACACCATAATGAAGACAAATTACGAATTACGTAAAAAAATTGTGAAAAATGCTATTTAAACGTTTTAGGATTCCGATGATATCACAGTTTCCCTAAAGCTTCACTCTCATAATTAGCATGATGTCATGAGAACGTATTCAGGTCTTGAACTTCTCTTGTCTTGATAGTTCATAATTAGCAGCATAGTATTCTCTCTCTCTTTCTCTCTTTCTAATCTATAAGAACATAACAGCCATACTTGGTCAGGCCAATATACTAGTATCATGTCTTCTGACAGTGGCCAATGCAAGATGCTTCAGAGGGAATGAACAAAACAGGGAAATTATTGAGTGACTCATCCCCTGTCTTCCACTCTCAGCTTCTGCAGTTAGAGGCTAAGGACACCAAGAGTATGGGGTTGCATCCCTGACCATCTTGGCTAATAGCTATTGATGGACCTATCCTCCATTAATTTATGTGATTCTTTTTTTGAACCCAGTTATATATTTGCCCTTCAAAACATCTACCCCAGGGGAATTCTATGCCAAAATATTAAAAATTCTGTACACAATATTTTAAATTTCTGCATATTTTATTTGTCAAAATAACAATATAATCATGTCAGTTTCAGTTCTGGTAATTTCAAAATACCTGTCAGCAAGTATGTCTGTAATGATACAGACAACAAAAACGTTTCAGAAAATGTTTGACAAATAGATTCCTTACAAGGCATATTAATACAGAACTTTGAATAAAAATTCAGTTAAACTACAATACAGAAATGTATTTCTCACACCCCTTGAAAGCAGTGAAAAGGCTTGTGGGAGTCTGGGATAATGTTGGAGCTGAAGGAGAGGGAAGTAATTGCGTGGAAGGATCCTGGGAGTAAACTTGGATTGATGTTGGGTGTGGGTGCGAGAAGTAGGGAACAGGTTTTTTTGTTTTGTTTTGTTTTGTTCTGGTTTTTTTTTTTTTTGCAGTGGAGGAGGGATTGTTGGGGAGCCTCCCCCATGCAGACCCTGGCTGACCCATAGAATCTCCCATTCACTCAGACACATCCTTCTCTGTTCCCAGTATCCCTGCACCCTGCCTGTGTCCCTGCACCTTCCTCACACATGTGACCCTGCCTCCCTCCCCCCATTCTGATGTGTCTCAGCACCCCCACTCAGCCACCCTCTCCCCGTCCTTGTGTCCCTGCACCACCTGTCCCCATGTGTCCCTGCACCCCCACTCAGCCACCCCCAACCCCATCCGCATGTGTCCTTGCACCCTGACTCCCATTCAGTCTCCCTCATCTGTCACTTCCCACTCGTCCTTCTGAACCCCAGTATATGTGACCCTCAGCAGCCCCATGTGCCCATCTCTGTCCCCAATATCTTGTGTTTCCTCACCCAGTGCTGCTGTGAGGAGTGCAGCCTTTCCTCCTCCCCCTATTAGCTGCTAGTTATTACCACCAGTGAGCTGGCTGCCCTCTGTTCTGGCACCCCAGCAGCCTCTGATGGGCAAATGGTGTAACTGCAGTGCCTCTCCAGTAGAATGTATTTTCTACTGAGAAAAAAATATCTATGGGGGGTATGAATTCTGCAGTGTGCAGTGGTGCAGAATTCCCCCAGGAGTAAACATACCCTGGCAACTGGTTCCACAGGTTGACTGTGCATTGTGTGAAGGAATACTTCATTTTGTTTGTTTTGTTCCCCTGGTTCTTATGTTATGGGAAGGGGAAATAACACTTTCTCATTAACTTTTTTTCACATCATTCATGATTTTGTACACCTCTATCATAGTCATCACTTTTCCTCATATGGAAGTTGCTCCATCCCCCTAATCATTTGGTAGCCCTTCTCTGTATCTTTTCCCATTCTAAAATATATATTTTGAGATGGGGTGAACAGAACTGCACACGGTGTTTCAGGTGTGGGTGTACCATGGATTTATATAGAGGCATTATGATATTTTCTATCTTGTTATCTATCCCTTTGTGAATGGTTCCTAACATTCGGTTAGTTTTTTTGACTGCCACTTAATAACAGACCTAGAAGTGGCAATTCTTCAGCAAAAACACTTCAAAAACAGGCTCCAATGTGAAACTGCAGAACTGGAATTAATTTGCAAACTGAACACCATCAGATTAGGCCCGAATAAAGACTGCGAGTGGTTGGGTCATTACAAAACCTAAACCTAATTTCCCCAATACTAATTTCCCTCTACTGTTACTCACACCTTCTTGTCAACTGTCTGAAATGGGCCACTCTCATTACCACTTCAAAAGTTATTTTTCCTCCCTTGGTATCCTGCTGTTAATTGAATTGTCTCGTTAGACTGACCTCACACTTGGTAAGGCAACTCCCATCCTTTCATGTATTTATATCTGGTCCTGTATTTTCTACTACTTGCATCGGATGAAGTGGGTTCTAGCCCACCAAAGCTTATGCCCAAATAAATTTGTTGGTCTCTAAGGTGCCACAAGTGCGCCTCGTTGTTGTTACTACTCATTAAGCAGATGTTTTCAGAGAGCTATCCAGAGAACTGGGTGACTGGTTAATTAATCAGTTTGTTGCACAATATACAATACACCCACAATATATGGTGTATGCATATTTCCTTTAAATACTTTAATAGTGTCATTGTCTTACTAAACAAAGCTAAAAACAAAACCAGTGCATGACTGAAGTTAGGCCAGACCAAGGCTACTCAGTTTTAGTATTGATGAAAAGCTGTGTTAAGGAAATAGGGAGCAATGTCTGGAGTAATATAGTCAAGGAGCCAAAAGAACAATTCAGTTTCCTCATAAGACGTGTTAACATATTATTTAGGCAAAAGGAAGATACTCTTCATCTTTCACTTAAATCCTTTCCTTGCTTTATTCTGGTTTCTTTTTTATTTATGGCCATTCCCTAAATTAATCCATTGGTAAAATCTCAATCGACAAAAATATGAGCTTCAGAGATTTGAGCTGTACAACATATTCCCATTGGTAATTGTGTAGTGGCTGATATAAAGCATCTGGTCTTCTTCACATTGGAAATACAGTGGCTTAAAAAAATGGTAGGATTGCAGATAACATAGAAACAAAATACTTGACTAGTGACAGAAGCTAGAACTGTAATAAATTGTAAACAGTGCTTTAAAATATATATTTTTATCAAAGAATAGCCATGATCCATGAAGGAGAAATAAACTTCAAAATAGATTATACATTTTATAAATTGTAGAATATGTTCACCATGATGTGAACATTTTACATCTTGTCTTTTGCTGGAAAAAAGGGGCAGAAAGCACTCTTGTTCTGAAAAGGATCAAAACATATTCCACTATCATTCATCTAAGAACTGAACCATAGGTTTTTGCAAAACATTCACACCTTTGAGCATCTGTTTTAGAAACTCTCTTCTGATCCTTTTCTCACTAGAATTAGTTATTGTTCAAAGGTTTTCCTACATCATTCTCTGAGTGGAGTAGCCTAATAGCCCCTATTACAATTGTGTGTAATTAAGGCAGTTTTAGTGTTTCTATTAAAAACTCCAAATTCCATGAGTCTATTACTTATCTTTTAAAAAAAACAAACAGTTTGGGTACAGTTCTGACAATAAATGTTTAAAAATAGTTTTCAAAGATCATGGTTGGATCAAACTGGGGTCTATATCTTGCTTTTGATGACTTCAGTCTAATTGAAAAGTTTTCATGGGTATTCTCCCCTCCCACTCAAAAATCCTACTGGAAACAGGGGTTTTTTTTTGTTGTGGTGGTTTGGCTTTTTAAACACAAACATCTCCTGCAGTGTTTGAAACATATCTTAGGGAATTACATTTGTTTTAGAATGAATTTTATTCAGACCATGTCTTTTGATGTTGGGGTGAGGGGTCACTAAAACTCAGAAAATATAAGTTTAAGATTACTACTGAACTGTCAACAGCTGGGGTCAATGAAAACACACTCCAGTTAGTTTTCAAAGTGGACAAGAAGGCCACCATTTTTTGAACATAAGCAAACTATCTTGAAAGGTTAATGCTTTGGCAGCTATGGAAAAAAGAGCTGATGGTAACCCCTACAATATTCTGACCTCCTCTATTGGATACTGACAATTTATAACAGTAGTGTCTTAGGCTCCAGTACTGCAAACACCTAATCTCATTGATGACTTCACTCACCTAATCAGTCCTATTGGCCTTAACAGTCCTGCTACTGTGGTCTCAACATGCTGGTCATCCTGTGATTATAATGGGAGCCCTCAGACACAACAGAGTGGGTGTTCCATAGACCCAAGCCCCTTTGGCTTAGGAAGGTCGGTTGACACTTAATCTTTGAGAAATCACATTTCTCCAAACTCCCATCCTTTCTGTGTTGGGTCATGAAACCTCAAAGTCCAATTGTGAGGCTTTCAATCCTATTGTGAAGGGCTCTTGTTTCCACCATAATCTGTGTGAAAGATGGCTTGGACCACAACTTAATTTGTCTCTTTATTAAAAGTTATTGCAGGAATCATAGATCTGTGTGTGATGTTCCATACATATATATATATATATGCAGTGCTGCAACATATGCATTGCAATACCGAAGCACAAGCAAGTATTAGAGTCAACTTTCTGCTTTCATTTTGTTTGAGTTAGTATGTGTCAAAACTAGAGCATTACTGTAAAGTCAAACAGCAGTTTGTTTAAGATTCAAGTCATTAACAGAATATACGTGAAAAATCAAGAATTAAAAATAGTTACATACTCAAACAAATTATTTTGAAAATCATTTCTACTATCTGCAGCAATCAGGGTTCAGTGAGTTGCCTCCATTATTGTACAGGTCGTAGCTATTTATGATGTTAACTATTGAAGGGAAACCACATCATTGAAGGAAAATCAGTTTTTAAATATTGGTCCAATTTGTGCTTTAGCCTACACTCCTTTGTGTAAATCAGCATAAAATTACACCTATTTTATTTTAAAATGTAAAATGCTTGTTTGTAATTTTAAAATCTACAGTAATTGTTTCCTTGAACTCCCTGGAATGTATGTCTGTATCCATGTGATGTTGTTCTTTGTCTTATACTTAGATTCTAAGCTCTTTGGGCAGGGACCACTTTTTTGTCCGTTTGTACAGCACCTAGCACAGTGTATCTTGGTCCATTACTAGGGTTTTTAGGCGCTACAGTGAAACAAATATATAATAATAATAATAATAATTAATAATATACATGGATCAAATTGGAAAACATAAGTGTTGATAATCTCCTAGGCTCTGCCTGCTTGAGATGCCGTCTTGAGATGACGCTGGGAATAGATTTTGCACCTCTTTGTAATTTACTTGCTGCTCTTCTTTCTTGCATGCTTAAATCAATCAGCAATGAAAAATAACCATTAATAGTTAATCTTTCCATTAAAATTACGAGGAATCTTCAGAGATTGTGAACTTTTACTTAAATTAATGAGCAATTATTCATGTGACTGGAACCCACCTCAGCCAACTCATGAAAAACTGCTCACTAGTGAGAGTAAGGGTGGCCACAAACTTACCTTTATATTTTTTTAATAAAGAATTAAACAATAAAGTTGAATTCACTCCATATGTACGCATATATCATTAGTGATTTCTGACAAGTTGCCATTCATCTTTAACATAGCTGTTTATGTGTTAATTATTATTTTTTCATATAGAATAGAATGATTTTTTGTAATAAATAATAAAAAATGTGGGGAGGTTTTGCTCATGAAGAGGGTTTGAATGATTTTTTTTCTTTTTACACAAATTCTTGCACAGTAAGACTACTATTGACACTTCTTAGCCTGTACAGAAACGTAACATACAATACACAGCATTATGTGAAACTGTTTTTGCTTTATTATGATGGTGAGACTAAAATTCTCACAGTACTTTATTCACCTATAATTCATTATTCTGAAAAGAAACTATTTTGAAGCCTTTGTGGGCCATAAATTTTGCCTTTTTAGAAAAGAAGTGCTATTTGTCTTTTAAACTTAACATATACATGGAAAAAATATAATAAATCTTTATTTTTATCTTAGAAATATTTTTTTCCAGTGTTCCCATGTACTATGCAATGGGTCTTAAATGTTAAATGTTGTTACTCAGAAGGCATTCCTATAATAGAGAACAGAGATGAGTGGATATTTTTTTACTTGAATTTTGAGACTGTATGTTACAAAGAAAGTATTCTCAGAATGTTGTACTGTATGTATTATTTAAATCACTGAATTTAAAATAAAATTAAGCAATTATAATGTGATTTAGTCAAACAATAACATTGATCTGTCCAACACACAGGTCAAAATGGCTGAACCTTGAAACAGTATGTGTTTTTTTTAACTAAGTTATATGTGGATTTCAAATGATGACTTGGTAGTGTGTAGAATTCTTTTGTCTTATTATTTAAGATAATCTATAGTTTCTTTAGATTTATTATAGTACAATAAGGAATTGGGGAACATAGTATATAGAGTTTCAAAATTCAAATAATCTATTTAAAATAATATAACGAACTAGTCTTCCCTCAAATAAAATACTGAGTGTGAATGTATTAACAGATACTTTATTCTCTGCCAGTTTTAACAATTGCCAACCTTCTAAAATTTATATAAAATAAAAAACATGAAAAACATAAAAAATTGCTTTGACAGCGGCTGGTTCTCAAACTGCGGTCAGTGGATAGCCACTGGTCTTTGAGCCCTTTCAGTTTATCTGCAGAGTGAAACTTTGTGAAGCAGCCCTAGCAGAACGAAGATCAATTAAGGGAGAGTTGCATCCATGAGAAGATCTTTCTCTTACAAAATGTTCCTCAGAATGGCAACTTTGGAGAAACACTGGCTTGGCACCAACATCAATGTCAGAGGATCACAGTCCTGGATTCAGGTTAGCAAGGACTGTGAGTGCTACCGAATAGTGTAAATGAATCATTCATATGACTCCTGTTGCTCTCCAGCAACCTTGGTAGCTATCAGGTGGAACATTATTTTGTAGTGCCCATACGTTTTCTTGTAGCTTCACCGGAAACACATTGGCTCATGATCAAGGGAGCTTAGAATTTGAATGATGGACTTTAGGATAAAACATACACAAGGAAGAGGAGGCACAAGGAGGTGTTTTTTTGTGGAGCATACATATGCCATAGTTGTTTGTTTTTTTGAGTAAGTGTACCAGTGTTGACTTGCCAGTAGAGGAGTTGCATATAGTCTTACTTATCCTGAATTAAACATTGCCAGGGTTTGACAGGATTTGTAAGGAGAAGAAATGGGGAAATGAAAGATGACTCCCCAAAGGAAGGTCTGGATACATTGTTCTTGGCTGTTTTTTTACTGTAAGATGTTTTGCAGAGGTTTTCATTGAAGAGTTTTATTTATTTATTTATTGCCTTTAAGTTAGTAATCACAGGAAATGTTAGGCAAATATCTGTAATGCTATTTAGTAATTTAGGGACAGATATGTCCTGTACAGTGGCAAGGAAAATCAGACTACAAAGTTTGGACACTTGAAATGTTTTCTCCTCATTCTCCCATCTAATGTGGAGATTCTGCTGTGGCCTCACAGAAGTGGAGGAGTGATTGGCCAACAGAACTTGTGGTTTTCACAAAATATATGCAGCTCTCAAGGATGCACTATGGTTTAGGACCTGTACCTTCAAACTGTCTCCCAGCCTCTTCTTCCTCCCAGTTTGTAAGCAGATGCCCTGCAGCGCCCCCCCCCCCCCCCCATTGTTGGAGGATCCAAGTCTTTGTAGGGAAACACACACAATTCATTGCCAACTGTATTAACATTAACTTGTCCCAGGGTTTTCTTTGACGCTTTGAGAGAATGTTATAGAAAACAGCCTTCCTCCTATTTATCCCTCTTCAAATCTGCAGATCCTGTGGGACACTTATAGAAAGGCTCACATTGGGTTGGGAGGTGCATGCCATAGAGCCAAAGCAACAGGCAGAATAAAACTACACATTTGCAGAGACTTCAGATCACAGTGAATGAGATGGGGTTGTCCTCTGTCCCCTCTCTATTGTTTGTCATCTCCATAGAGCCTATAACACACACTGTTAAATATGATTTTAAGATAGAAGATTTTAATTTAAGGGTTATTAACTATGTATTTTCTTTATTAATGGAAGACATCCTATTCTATCTGGGGAGCTGTTCACCTGAAAGACCTTCAGATTCTAATGCACATTGAGGTAAATCTAGTCTGTAAATAATGTGAGGAGACTCAGTGTTACTTCCAGTAATAACAGTGCCCCAGGAATCCTTGTGGGAACCTACCTGTAAAGAGGACACCCAAGAAATGTATATACAGTGTAAATATATATACATACATTGTGTTCAGATAGGGTTAGAAAAACAAAATAACACAATCAGAACTATGTCCATGAATGTCACTTCCATAATCGATTCACTTATGAAAAATAACTGCAAAAATTATATTTGCTACGTACTCCAATAGAATGTAGTAATGCCATTCAGAGGAACATCCCCCATAAGTTGTATATATTTCTTGGGGCTTTCACATTAACTATGCACACAAGTCTTTCTCTGTATTGACAGACTATTGAACATATTCCTGTGGAACAATAAAACGGTGGGAGCTTTGTCATTGACTTGAATGACACCAGGATTTTACTCCAAGAGTTTGTTAAAAATATTGGTATTGTGTTTGGTTATTGGTAACCTTCTGGGCTCTTCTTTTAATTGTTTTTCTGGGTAGGTCAATTATAATTTTAATATCTGAGTTGCAATATGGCCACTCTTCTACAATATATCAACTAGTTAAGTCACTTCCAGCTCTATACCAGCCAAGCAATATTCTGTCTAATTTAACAAAAAATGAAATTAAAGTCATTACTCAGGATAGAACTATAACAACAGCATGTATCATTTGACATAAAGTGCTCAAATTTTTAAAGTATATAAGCAATATCCCTCTTTGGTCTTTATCTAAAAATCCTATGTTTCCACAAGCTTTTCAAGATAACATTTTAGTCACTGGAAGTACCAGAAAATCAAATTGCTATTAAATATTTATGGGAGAAGACACCTAATGACTTCCAGGGGACCCTGAAAGAGAGTCAGTATCCACAGCGTGCACTGATCATAGTTTGTTGTTGTAATTAATTATTTAAGTGCTGACAGTTTGTTCAAAGTTGTACAAAACACAAATAAAAATAGTGTGAGCCCCCAATAACTTAGTCTCCATCAAAGACAAGACAGTAGGTACTGGGAGATCTAGAGGAAGGAATTAATTTCTTTTCTTTTTAAAGCACTTTAGACCAATCGGCAGAAGAAAAGACCTGAAATTAGCACAGTCACTACAAAGTTGCAATTTTGTTGCCGTTGATAAATTTTGTTTATGTTGATGCTAAATATACTTGTTTTCATATGGATTGCTAGTTATTTTAATAGCAGCAAAGAGTCCTGTGGCACCTTATAGACTAACAAACGTATTGGAGCATGAGCTTTCGTGGGTGAATACCCACTTCGTCGGATGCATGTCAGTTATTTTAATGTCCATGTGGCTTGATTTTTGTGTTACTATGCTTACTTATTCTTTAATATAATGTATTGTAATAACACAGGAATGGCAAAAGCTATAAAAAGGGAATTAAAGGCCATTTTTATTCAGTGTTTGAATATTCCTTCTGTAGTTGATTCTAGATGCAGTTTAGCCTAATAAAGTATACCAAATGAAAGTACACAATGTCTGCACCGCATCTAAGGGGTAGGGGGGCATTGTCCAGTGTTGCTGGAGAAAGGCAGCAGAGCTTTATTGCAGCGAGGGGCAGAGGGGGAAACAAGGTCAGAAACTACTGCAAAAAAAGTGAGGGGTGGTTAGTTTTGCAGCGCTGACTCACCCCCTGGGAAGGGCAGAAAGCTTTAAAGGTGCAAGCCCTGGTGTTGGAAACCCCTTTCTCCGTGCACCCACCCTTTTTCCCCTAGAGGTGCGTTTATCAGGTTGTGTTTGCTGTGGGCATTGCTCTAGTCGTTCATTTTTAGGGGGGCTGGGAAGGAATTTTTCCCTCACCACCATATTGGCTTCTGTAGAGTAGTGGGTTTTTCACCTTCCCCACAGCGGGTGTCAGGGATGACCTATTACAGTGAGGAAAAAGTGGTTAGGCTGTATGTCACAACTTATTTTGTAAGTGTGGGGCAGATGTCCAGTGCAGGTACTCCATAGGGAAGGCATCCAGTGACCAGATAAATGGCCTGGTAAAGGACTAAAAAAGGAGGTGCTGATTTAAAAGAGTAGAACACTGGGAGGTTTGGGGGCTCCTGTGGTTGGAACGGCAGGGAGCCAACCCCCTTTCTTAAAGCCCACTTTAATCCCCCCACGATGGTGGGGGGGGGAGAGGAGTGGATAGTAAGGTCCACGGACTGGCTGGGGAATCTGGATGCACAATGAAGGGGGCTAGAGGAAGCCCCGGGTAGCTATTTGAATGATCATGGAGGTGCCTGCACTGTACGCTTTTATCTGCCACGTAGTCTCACACATCTAATAATAACGTTGCGGCCTGATTAAATCCATATCTAGTGTCTTCTGTCGTTCTTTCAGTATAGCTGGACAATGAGGGGGCTGTGGGATTGTTTGTTTGTTTGCAAAAGGAAAGGTCTGTATATTTTAATTTTACTTCTTTCAAATATATGCATTTTTACTTCTTGAGAATGACAGCTACTTTTTTGTTTTTGATCACAGCCTAATTTTCAGAGGTCATGTACAAGCACAAAGTATTAACTTATCTGAGCACCAGAGAGACCACTATACTTTAATTACACTATACTTTTGCTAAAACATCTGTAACAAACATTTAACGAACCTGAACATTACACTGATATTGTGAGTACTTAATTAAATTAGGACTGAGAGTACTGGAATATATCCACAGGTTCAAACTATCCTTCATTAATTCAAATTATATAAGTTTTTGCAGACACTTAATCTACTAAAAACACAAAGAAGTTACTTGTAAAATTAAATGCTGAATATCTGAATTTATTCCAGTTATCCATTCCAAGAAAAATAGAACTGTCAGAAATGTAAAGACAATCCTTTGTTTAAAAGGTAAACTGATGTAATAGATTAATAACCTGCTATACATTTATGTCACTAAGTGTATGATCTAGAATAGGAACAAATGCAATGGGAAGGAGCACAGCAAATGGTAGCTTATTTCTTAAGTTTGTTTTGATAACCAATGCAATAATTGATGAAAAAGTAATGCATTTCTTATTGTGCTACCTATAATATATTTGAAGATACGTCTTTGAGAGCTTGTGAATGTTACAGCTTGATAAAATTTACAAAACATCTTTGCAACTGTGTGTCTTTTTGCATTATAGAAAAAGGAAGGCATAGGGCTGTGGCCCCATTTTGAGAGAGAAGTAATTAGAAGTATATGTAAAAATAATAGGATGATTAGATAAAATATTGTACAGAGTTTTCTTTGATGTGATTCTGGCTGTTCTAAAGTCGATTTATTAAGTGAAAATGCCAAATCTCTCTCCCCCAGCTCCAGTTTATTCTCTCTAGATCCAAGGTGCATCTGACTGGAAACATGGCACATATTATAATGCAGTGCATTTTGGGACATTCTTAAGAAGGAGTATGTATAATTTGATTTATGGGGCAGTAGGGTCCTACCAAAGAGGCTGCTAGAGCTGTTGGGCCTTGCAACATTATTTGCTGTGGTACAGATGCTTTAAAAGACACTGTGCTATTGTCATGGGCTTCATGTTGCTAAGAAGTCTATGAGGGAAGTCATGTAAGGGGAAAGAAAGGCAGTGTCATATTTTTCAAGTAAAAATTAAGCTTTGAAGAAAAATGCAAACTTTCTAATATTTATCAGAAACCACTGACCTTCTTAAGCTTTGTTCTTATACTTGCTTATCACCTTATTACTTAATTTAAATCATTATCAAAGGTGAGAAATTTTCAATATATAAGAGACACCAGAATAGGACACTTAATAGAATCATAGATGATCTTCTGCACAGTCACAAATAAGTACTAACGACTGTTTCCTGGAACACTGATTTAGAGAGAAAAAAAAAGACAAGACAATAACGAACTCCCTCATTTTTCATACCATTGTGGGATAACCTGTGCCTCAGGATCAAGACCAACTCCGAACGTAAGGCAATTTGGATAGAAAAAGGATTAATGAAAATTAAGTATATACTGCAAGATGATAGACTGGCCTCCTTTGGTTACTCCTGGGAGAATTCTTTGCCAAAAAAATAAAAAATTCTGTGCACAATATTTTAAAATTCTGCAAAAATCTGCCTTTTTATTTTTATTTTTTGGTCAGAATAACACAAAAGTATCACTCTAGCTTCAATGATTTGGGTAATTTATTTCAAAGTACCTGTCAACAAGTATATCAACAATACAGACACAATCCCGAGGAGTATAGAGTTAAAGAAACCGCCACAACAGCCCAGTTCCAGTTTGGGGGTACTGGAGGGTGCTGCATGGGCCCCCCCCCCGAGCCCAAACATCTGCACTCTTTTCTCACCAGAGCTCAGACACCCCCCCCCCCAGAACCCAGCTATGGGGCACCCCCCAGTCCAGACATCTGTGCCTCCTACCCCCAGATCCCAGCCGCAGAGCACCCCAGAGCCGTGACGCCTGCACTCCACGCGCCCCCCAGAGTCAATGGCACCCCCAGACCCCAAACATCTACACTCCTCTCCCATCAGAGCCCATCCACAGAGCACTCTCCAGCCCAGACACCTGTGCCTTGTCCTCCCAGAGCCCAGCCATGGGGTCCCCCCAGCTCAGACACACACATCCTCCTCCCCCCCAGAACCCAGCCATCGGGCACTTCTGGCCCAGACACCTGCATCCCCCCTCCACAGCTTATTTACTGTCCTGCCCTTCCTCACCATTTACCAGGGCTGTGTTTCCCAGACCCGCTTCTGTCCCTGGGTGGATGAGGATCAAGCCTGGCAGCCAGAGCATGCAGAGCCTCCATCCCCCACCAGGCTGGGTGCTCCGCTTACTGTGAGTTGGAAAGCTGAGCTCTGCACAGCATGGTGGCCAAACAGCTGTGCATCCTCAGTTCTTCAGGGAAACATGAAATTCTGCACAGAACATTAATTCTGTGCAAATTCTGCATTGCGCAGTGGTGCAGAATTCCCCCAGGAGTAATGTGGAACTAATACCAGCTGCCACTATCTCACAGTTCCTTCTTTCAGAGGCTATGCTCAAGGATTCATGCAAGGCTAGGAGACAATTGCTTTGTTTCAACTCTCTGACCTCTAGAGGAACACGTTAAGAAATATGGGGGGGGTCACTTTGTAGGAATAGTTTATATGTGAATTAAAGCTTTGCTGCACCCTCTCAGTCTCAAAGAAAAATGGGAAAAAGAACTTATCCTTCCACGTTTCAGTTGAGATAGTAAGGCTATCTGGCTTAATGTAAAGATTCATCAGATACTCTTTATCCTTGTGATTGTTCCAGAGCAAGATATTTAACAGGTACTACTGGACTACGGAATAGAGGGGAATAATCACTTCTCTCATTATATTGATGACAGATTCCATAATGATTTAGAGTTAAGCATTTCTGTGATTCTTTTATTTGCTTCCCATTTCAAGAGCATACTTAAACCATATTAAATTGTTAACTCCTCATATTATGTAAGTTGAAAAACATTTTTGTTAGGAGGAGGAATGGGATATTAAAAACAATTATCTTACATTGTAGATAAATCACCTGCAAAAAAAGTGTAGATGAGAAAACATGGATGTTTTAAGTGACTAAACTTAAAACACAAAAAAATAAACAAGGTTGGAGAGAGGACACTGAAGGGCTCAGAAGAGTGATAATGGAATATAAAGCATTTCTTCTGTCTCCTGCTCCCACTTCAGATTGATATATTCGGCAGTATTATGTACCCAGGGGAAGTCAATATGCCTCTTCCCAATTTTTGTTTGGCTGGAGCTAGGAATATTTCATCCCAGTGGGCATTTTCTCTTTTCCAAGCAGAACTTCATTGCAAGACTGTCAACCAGACAGGTACACTCTTCAGATTGCAAAGTCCGACTTAAAATTCCTCCTTAGTTGACTGAATGTCAGCTCAGAAACAGCCACATGATGTATTTAGAAGTAGGTGGTTGTACTGAAGTGCCACTTAGGGTAAAGAACAATCATTGTATAGTTAAGGAAGCTCATGTAGTAGCTAGGTCAGTGGTTTTCAACCTTTTCTAATGTGGACCCCTAAAAAATTTCAAATGTAGGTGTGGACCCTTTTGGAAATCTTAGACATAGTCTGTGGATGCGCAGGGATCCGTGGACGACAGGTTGATAACCACTTTTCTATGGTAATGACAACCTTTTGTGGACCCATTAGATGTAGTCTGCAGACCTCAGGTTGAAAACTACTGATCTAGGTTCATCAGTTCTGAAAGCTGTTTTCCCATTAATAGAGCTCTCATTATGCCACCTTTAAGCCTGACATGAGAGAGCCTTCTAATGCAAAGACTTTTGAACCAAAAGATGCCTGTGTTTCTTTTTTGTGGATCGTTTTCCAAGATTAGTAGTGGCAATCTGCTCCTCCTCCCTGAGGCTGCTGTCCCATGGAATTCTGCAGGGTTCCATTCCATCACCCCTGTTGTTTAACATGTATAGAGAGTTTTTGAGTGGATTATTCTGGAGACTGAGCTATGGTTTTTCAGTACTATGATGACACAAGGCTTTACCTCTCCATTTTATCTGATCCAGTCTTATTCGATGTCTGAGTGAGATTTGGGCATGAGTGATATTAACAAGGAGACAGCAGAGCACCACACCGGTACCGCTCTGACAACACTGGTGACCCCGACGTGATATCACTCGGCTGCGTGTGTGAGTCCCTCTGTGTGCTGCCCCAGCTCTGCAGAAGCTGACACAGCGGACCCGACGAGAATCCCCAATGACCACAGAGTTCAGTAAGATGCAAAGCCACATCGGGCTAGGTTTATTGCGATCTCGGACACAATTGCAGTTCCCTGTAGGTTTCTTAGCCTAATTCAGGGCATACTACGAGAAAGTGCCTCTTGGCAAGGACCCGGCTTAGTGGCGGGACTTTTCACTCCCCCTACGGCCGGACAAAGACACCTCCCCAGGGATGCATTCTTATACACCGATACAAACAAGTTACACATCACACCTGACGTATTAAGGTACAACCTCTCTACGTAGCAAGTTCCAACCCTTCTACGTATTAAGGCACCGCCTTCTACCTTGTACATGTTGGTTCGAACAAAACAACTCTATCCATCATTTTACCCTTTTGCCCCTGTCATTGGGATGGGTCGGCCTGTCCTTTTATTATCTATGGAATGTTTCAGTATAGTGTGTTCTAGTGCTGTGTTTATGCTAGGTGAATGCAGCATCAGCCCTTTCCGTGCCAGCTTCTGTGAGCAGGGCCTACCTCTGGCTCACAGCTTAACTTTGCTTTATGTTAGCAAAGTCTTGACCATTACTTTAGTTCAGGCCTCAGGCCTCATACTGGGCCTTTATCAGGGCCTGCACTTACTACAGGCGATAGCAAGAATGATATCATTCCCATTGAGGGTGTGTGTCTGTTATTCACTAGTCAAATTCACAAGCTAGTATTCTTGTGAAAAGTGGGTGCCTACTTGACATCACTGAAGACTGAAGTCCATAGAACAGTTATAGTACAAAATTCTAGACAATTACTATTTGTAATATAGCTCAACTCCAAGCTGGGGCATACAAAGATATTTCTATGGTTGTTTAAGATTTAAGGTTCTTAAGGGTTTAGAGGTTTTAAGCCTCATAGGGTATGTCTACACTGCAGTTAAACACTGGTGGCAGGCCTGTGTCTGTTGACTTGAGCTCGCAGACTTGGACTGCAGGGCAATAAAATTGTGGTGTAGCTCATTGACCATCCCGCCTCATGTGGATTAAAAAAATTATAGAAGATTTTCAATAACAAAATATTGCCGTGTTTCAGAACCTACTGGCAATAAAATGCTTTCATAATTTTCAAAGGTTTTTCAAATGGTTCAACAACTTTGTAAGAGAATCTAAAGGTCTAAGTCTCTGTCTAGAAGCCTCATTACTGCACAAAAATGTAACAGTTGTGACAGGCAATAATATCAGCAATATGGAGAAGATTGATTTCACTAACTTTGATTACATATATCAAACAAGAGCAGATGGTAGCAACTTTCAGTCACTATTCAATAAAATTGTCTCAGGCTGGTAATCTAATGGAGAACAACTCCTCCATAACCTACTACCAACCCTCCAAATTACTCAGTCCCACTGTGAATTTTTTTTTTCTGTTTAGTGGAAATCCTGTATAGCGCTCATTGATTCAGTCTACAAAGTTTGTTGATTTCCTTCTAATCCACATAATTTTAATGACAATATTTGCTTTTTTTTTAAACTATGATACATCTGTCCAAAGATAATTGTTTTAGAGAAGATTCAGCAGGATCAAATTAGTTATATGTCCATAGATTGTTTACCACCCTTTTGTGCCAAAATTGCAATCTTTTTAGAAGCCCAACTTGTAAATTCCTATAACTGGTAAGTGTGAGCACAAAATTTTTTTTGCTTCTGCAGTTGGTGCTCTTTAAGTGATTTAAAACAGTTCCTGTTAGTTGCTGCATATTGAATAATTGATTGATGACCAAGTTATACATTACCACCAATATTCTCTTTGAAAAATGTTAACAGCAGCAAGACATTTAGGATGAACATCTAAGATTACATTGCCCATTTTTCAGAAGTTCCAGCATGTCCAATACCCTAATTTAATCCACTCCCATATTTTAGTGCCTTCCGTTTTTTAAAATGACATCTATTTTGTTTAGCAAGGAGAGACATTCAGTCTCTTCCCTTACACCATGCTTGCTTGCATTTCCTCCTTATTCCTTAATAAATCCTTTGCATAAATGATCAAGACGTGTCTCTAAGGTGACAATTTGACATTAAGAATTCCTAACTCTCACTGTGTAGGATTTTATATTCAATTTTTCCTCTTGTTTCTGTTATTGATATTGAATTTCATTTAAAATAGTAATAGTGTTTTAAGTTTTGAGTGCAATTGTGTAATCTGCTGATATGGAACTTTGTACATATTGGTGAACTCAGATCTCTAGAAATTGTTGTATTTTAGTATATCTAATTTTCTTCCCCATCTGTCCTCTAGCTTTTTATGTGGCGCTTTCCCCCAATAATTCACACCAATATGGACTGGGACAACTTCTGTGTCTCAAGGCTTAGCCAGCAGTGTGCAAAGGATTTATCTGAAGAATGAAATTGTAGATTTTCTACTGCTGTGTTTTGAGATTTGTGTTAATGGTTAACAAGGCAGGGGTCTGAATAATTTTTCTTGTGGCAGAATAGAGAACTGGACTATTGAATGTTTCAAGTTGATTTATATCATAACGGTAACATAAAAGCCCAGTTTAGATTTACATATTTCTCTTGAACTACTAGTGGTACCATTTATTTTTATATAATGCTGTTCCGATTCAGATTATCGGATTCTACATACTGGCATCCATTTCAGATATGTTTGTTTATTACCTTAGATTTGCTTAGTATTGTATTTCAGGAAAAGTTTACCACGCTTTCAACTTTACTGGCCATTATTTTATTAGTTTTGCCAGTTGTTAGTATTATTTATTTAATTATTCGTAAGTGTATATGATATTCCAGGGGTAGGCAACCTATGGCATGCGTGCCGAAGGCGGCACACGAGCTGATTTTCAGAGGCACTCACACTGCCTGGGTCTTGGCCACCGGTCTCGGGGGCTCTGCATTTTAATTTAATTTTAAATGAAGCTTCTTAAACATTGTAAAAACCTTATTTACTTTGCATACAACAATAGTTTAGTTATATATTATAGACTTAGAGAAAGAGACCTTCTAAAAATGTTAAAATGTATTACTGGCACGCAAAACCTTAAATTAGAGTGAATAAATGAAGACTCGGCACACCACTTCTGAAAGGTTGCCGACCCCTGCATATACAATAATTGATAATGTTTTATCATTTTATTTATTTTAGCATCTCTACAACAAATGGGAGTGCTTTGTAAATGAAATTATTTGATTATGATAAATATGAAGGGAAAGGATTGAATTAACTGGTGTTCTTTTAGGACAAGATTACCACCTTGCAATCAGCTCTGAGTAAGGGGCAGTAGTACGTAGTTGTGTTGCCCCAGGAGCAGAACATAAACAGAATTGTGACTGAAGAGTCACAGTTTGGTCACTGGTTCCCCCTTGCTTTCTGTTTTTTTTTATGTTAACATTTTAGATAAACTGATAAGAGCTAACATGGATGGTTTTTGTTTTTGAAAGTTTTAAAAATCTATTTTGGTATGACAATAAAACTGAGGTGTGTAATGGAGAATTTTGCTGTTTCTCGAATCATAACTGCATGAAGCAAAACAAACCTAAGTCTTGGATTTATCTACAATTAGACAATCCTTAATGTGTCATATTATAACCAGTCTTTTTACTATAACCCACTAACCCTCGCTGGAACTCCAGAATCGGGAGTATACTGCTTTCTGTAAGAGTGGGAAAGTTTACACTAATTGTGAATGTCAGCCATTCTAACATTTAGTCCAGAACCTGTGAGGGGCTTTATATTGTTTCTATAGTAATTGAAAGGGAAATTAAAATTTTGTAAAGTCCAGATTGTTTGTGATTTACAGGTTTTTTAACTCGACTAATATCAAATATTTTAACAATTTCTTGCAAATATCCAACATCAGAGATGTTCCTCATGCTTTCTTTGAGTAAAATTATGGAACATTTAATTGCATACACCTATTTTCATGGATGCATGAACTTGCTAGATGAATACCATCAGAGCAGTTATTTCTGCAATTATGCTTGCTCTTGTTTGTATGCAGCCACTAGCATCCCTATACTTCCTGAACTGTCTGTGGCAGCATGGGGGTTGCAGTCCTCTCCCTAGCAAACAAAAGTTTAAAAATAAAAATAAAATAAAAAATACCCTAACGGGTATTTCAAAACTCTTTCCTCAAAGTAGCAAAGATTGCATTAATTCATGGAGCCACAGCACTCCTTATGACGATCTTGCTTGAAGGAGCAGAAAATGAAATGGGTGTGGGTGCGACAAGAAGCCTATACATTCACCCATTATAACATTAGTAGGAATGGTCTTTTGAGCATACATCAATATAGTGGGCTGCATGAAGCCTCTAGTACTATAAATGCATGATTAGGTTTATTTTCGGTTAATATGGTTTCTTTCTAATAACTTATTCTGAACACTATTTTTCAGAATATTTGGTTTCTTAAATAAATACTTCATGTGTTTATAGTTTTTATAGCATTTTTATGGAGTCATCAAAATTAGCGATGGAAAAAATTTCTCTGTTAGCTATAGCCCATTGCCCTACCTTTGCTAACTTGTTCATTATGGTACATTTCAAATGTTTTTTATAGTGTAGTTTTAAATGACCACTGTGTTTAGGAAAGTATTCCTTGGCATGTTTCCTGATACCCATCCTGAATTTTTCTTTGCTGAATTTCATCCCATCCTATTTATAAACCCTTGGAGTATCATCATAGACCCAGACAGGGTTAATGAATTATTTCTTGGTCAAGGTATAGTTAAGGTCCAGAGAAAATAATACAAAAATACTAACAATAATGAGGGTAATAATAATACATAAATACATAAATAAAAAGATTTTATGGTCCATTGAAAAGCATCTGGCATGCGGATTTGACCCATGGTCTGCCTATTGATTACTCCTGGACCCAGATTTTTAAAGGTATTCAGGTATAGCTGCACTCATCATTGCTACTCCTAATTGATTTAGGAACCTAAATGTCATTTTAAAAATGGATGTAGACATGCAGGAGTTGACTGTTAATGGAATTTAGGCTCCTATGGCCTAAATCCTTTTTGAAAATGAGCTTTAGGCTCCTACAGGAGTTAGGTGTTGCAGTGCTGAGTGCACTAATGCCTGAATACCTTTAAAAATCTGGACTTAAGTGTCTAGGTAATTAGAAGTCCTATATCACTGAAGCACCTGATCACCTCCCAAGTATTTATGGATTTATCCTCCACACACCTCAGTGAGGTAGGGAAATTTCATTATTCCCATTTAACTGATGCAGAACTATCACCCAGAGGAATGAAGTGAATTGCCCAAAGTCAAACAAGCCAGTTTTCCAGAGTCCCATTGCAGCGCCTTTAACCACAAGATCATCATCCTCCCTCTCTCCATCAAATAGCCGTACACTGTGAGCCATCCAGGGTCCTAAATCCTCTTTAGTAATCATTTAGACAAGCCACACCTATTTATTTATCTTCATCTTTTTAATGAGTCAGCCCACTAGACAATCATTTGTATTGCTCTTCTCTGAATTCACACCAAATGTGTCAACCTCTTTCTGGTTGCCCACCATCTTTGGTCAAACATTATAATGTTATACTGTTCTGCCATTACTGCTTTCCAAAATTTTCCTAACATTTTATACCTTTGTTTTGACTTTTTTTCCTCAGTGTATTACTTTGCATTTAAGGGTTCATTCCCATTGAAATTCCAGTAGCTGTTTTTCATATTATTTGTCTGTTTCATCACATTCATAATGCACTTTCCTTTTTTAACATTCATTTTTCAGACTTTGCACTTAACTAGCAGGATTGTTCCATTACATTTCAGGAGTTAAAATTTGTAGTGGTTCAAGAGTGTTTTCTGTTTGGCAATGTATATTTGAACTGTTCTTTCTAATTTGCTGAAGGTTTTTATTTGTTTAAATCATTGCACAAGACAATTTAGCTGATGTAAGCTAATGTACAATGATGCTTTATTGTGAAGACAGGGTTACTTGCCTAATTAATTGTGCTGGCCAAGAACATGAAAATATAAAAAAAGCATTCTTATTATTATAGGTAAATTATCATGTACCCATATTAAATCAGTGATAAATGTTTAAAGGGTCTGCTTTTAGTACATTAAAGGGAATTACACTGATATTTTGATTGCAAAAAGAACAAAGATGTTCTTTTTAAAAACTGCAGAATTAATTGAACTGATGTACAGTAGGTACTGTGTTTTAAAAAAAATCTATAGAAGTAAAATCCTGTTTGCTGTATTTATTATGGGTTTCTGAAATAAGCAATGTTTTATTATTGCCAGATCTGGCGCATGCCTGACTATATGATGTACACGCTTTTCCTTTAAAGAGCACTTGAATCGTGCTTTCTGCTGACTCTTACTGAGAGCTGTGAAGGAGTGTGAGATTCCTCAGGTTCCCACTTCAGGATATAAACAGTGTAACTGCCCACAGTAAAGTTGCCACAGAGCTCTTTCTAAGCAAGCACATTTATTTTTAAGGTAAAAGCATTACATAGAAAACATATTTAAAACAATTAAAGAGTCTACATTCATGCTAATAAGCTTGCCAGAGATCACCCGACCCCTAACAAGGCCTCTGGCAGGTGAACAGTGCTTCAAACCCCACCAAGGGGTTTTTCTGTGGTCACAAGTTCACAACAGCTGTTATCTCAGAAGAAGAACATTCCTGAATAGTTTGGTCCACCCTTTATAAAACCTGGGTCTTTGATCTGGCATAAGTAATTCATAGACTGAGAGTTTCTCCTTAGGGCATAGCTTCAAAAGTCTGGGTTTTTGCATAACTGGAGGATTTACATTTGCATACACTTCCCCCTAGAGATTTCCTGCGAAACCCACTTAACTTTAAAAGTTCACATTGTTTCAAATAGTCCTTTGAAGCTCATAACACTTCCCAGGTTTTACATTAGTCAGGACTTCTCTCTAGAGATGTTACTTACAATTCTACAATAATACAAAGAATCATTGAAATGTAGGGCTGGAAGGAACCTCAAGTTATAAACACTGATATTTTTGTTACAATGAACTCATAGAGAATCATAGAGTTGAAGGCCAGAAGGGGCTATTAGATCATCTGATCTGACCTCCTATATAGCACAGGCCACCAGCACCACCCAGCGCCCACACACTAAACCCAAAACTGAAATGAGACCAAAGTGATGTCATTCAAAATTTTTGAATGATACGAAATTATTCAGGATAGTTATGTCCAAAGCTAACTGTGAAGAGTTGAAAAGGGATCTCACTAAACCGGGTTAATGGGAAACAAAATGGCAGATTAAATTCAATGTTGATAAATGCAAAGTGATATACATTGGAAAACATGTTCCCAACATCATTCAAAATGATGGGGTCCAAATTAGCTGTTATTACTGAAGAATGAGATTTTGGGGTCATCGTGGATAGTTCTCTGAAAACATCCACTCAGCTATTAGGAATTTTTAGGAAAAGGATAGATAATAAAACAAAAATATCATAATGCCACTATATAAATCCATGGTATGCCCACACCTTGAATACTGTGTGCAGTTCTGGTCACCCCATCTCAAAAAAGATATATTAGAATTGGGAAAAGTACAGAGAAAAGCAACAGAAATGATTAGGGATATGGAACAGCTTCTGTCTGAGGCAAGATTAAAAAGAATGGGACTGTTCAGCTTTAGACAATACAAGATTACGGGGGGAATATGAGAGGTCTATAAAATCATGAATGATATGGAGAAAGTGAATTAGGAAGTGTTACCTCTTCACATAACACAGGAACCAGGGGTCACCCAATGAAATTAATAGGCACAGTCAACATGAGGAATTTGTTTCCATGGGATGTTGTGAAGGCCAAAAGTATAACTGGGTTCAAAAAAGAATTAGATAACTTCATGGAGGATATGTCTGTTAGAGAGCTTATTCCTTCACTCTCACCCTTCCCTGGTCCTTCTCGCATGAACAGAGAGCAACAATACCCGAAGTCCGAAGGTGCAAACAATTCGATGTTTATTGGGGTGAACTTCCAGCAAGCTTAAATTCAAGTTCCTTTTCCTTATTTTCGAATCCCAACTTACTTCCTGTTTGCCCCTAATTTATATAGTAATATTTTCAGCTATACCTTAACCAATCATTCTACTAAAATTTACCTAACCAATCCTAACGTATCGTAACATGATTAGCTAACCAATTATATCCCACTACCTTAATTAGTTTACACCTAGCAAAATTAATTATACAGCAGTCAGAAACAATCAGAACCAGACAGAGACCATGCAAATAAACATAAAACAATACAGAAGTGAGGATTTTACAACTACATCTATACAGACATAAGGGTTCTGCAGCTGTGTCTATTGATAAGTGAGTTCTTACCAGACAGAAAACTATCAAACTAAATTTCTAGGCTCTTTCCTTTCTGTGGAGGTGATAGATCGAATCACCTTCCTAACAGCCCCAGATTGCCTTATTTTAATATGACTAGTTTGGAATGTGAGGACGTGATCGTACATTTCCCAGTTTATGGCTGCTAAAGAACCAGGCCTCAGACTGTCACAGTAAGAGAAGGCCACTACACAGACAGTGATTTTTGATTCTTTCTTTTATACCTCTATAACTAGCTAAGTGATAAGAATACACCTAAATTCTTAAAGTATAGGCCTTTGCAGACAGGCCTGAATATCTATATCCTAACAATGTCCATCAGTGTCTGTTAAACAAGATGGTCAGGGATGCAGCCCCATGCTCCAAGTGACCCTAACTGCCAGAAGTCAGCACTTGACAACAGGGGATGGATAACTAGAAACTGGCCTGTTCTGTTCCTTCCCTCTGAAGCAACTGGCACTGGCCGCTGTCAAACAGGATAATGGTCTAGATGGACCATTGGTCTGACCCAGTATGCCTATTCATAAATGAGAGCCACAGAAAACTAGGCTATTATGTGCCACAGGCATAGAATAGGAGGGACTGAGGTACACCAATGTTTTAGTCCTCTGCAGAGGTAGGGAAATGATTAAATGAGAGAATAATAATCCTGGCAAGTGACCCCTGCACCTGCATGCTGCAAAGAAAGATTAACCCCCTCCTCCCCCAACATCACTGCCAGTCTGACCTGGGAGAGAATTCCTTCCCAACCCCACATATGGCTATTAGTTAGACCCTGAGCATGTGAACAAGAACTAGCCAGCCAAGCAGCTGAGAGAGAGAATGTTCGGTGCCATCTCGGAGCCTAAGCCCACCCCACCCAGTGTCCCATCTCTACTCATGGTCACCACTTATGCTTCAGAAGAAGGAGATAAAAATAACATCCCAAAATAGACTGGGTGCGGGAAATCACTTCCTGACTCCTGCCATTGGCTGGGTGAAACTCTGAAGCATGAGCTTTAGGACAGGGGTCTCAAACTCAATTTACCTTAGGGCCAGAGCCAGTCCTCAAATCCTCCTCGCGGGCCAATAATGTCACTGAAGATGGTGTTCAGAAAAGAAAACATTTATATTATATTTTTTATTTTGAATTTCTTAGACATAATAAAACTGTCATACAACTTGATACAATTCTTTGCCTGCCAGAGAGTTTTTAGTGTTTGCCAGACACCTGGCAATGCTTCAGTTCTGTCAGTTTGTTGATGTTTGGCCTCCGTGACTAAGCAGTTGAAACCTTCAGGATTGCAGCAAGATGTGCATCAGATAGTTGTGTTCAGTATTTTGACTTGTTTATTTTCATTGTGGAAAAAAGTGATGCTGCCTCCATGGCTGACTCTGCCTGGCGACTAGTGATGCTGCCTCCATGGCTGACTCTGCCTGGCGACTAGTGATGATATCGCAGTCCCTCTCCCCCAGCCAATGGGAACTGCAGGGGGTGGTGCCTGAGGCAGACATTGCCAGCAGTGTTGTCTGCATGCGTGTCTTCTCTGCAAGCTGCAGTGGGGAGGTTCTCGGGCTGCAGATGGCCTGTGGGCCAGGACTTTCGGGTCCCTGCTTTAGGAACATAAGACATAAATTGGAAGTGAGCTTCAGAGCTGTTGAGCCATGCCCCCCACCATCACAAGCAACTCCATTATTCAGCTGCACTCATAAATTTACCCAGCTCTCTTAAAACTTAAGTTTTTTGCCCCCCCTCCCCCAACTCCTATTGGAAGGCTGTTCCAGGACAACACCCCTCTGATGGTTAGAAACTGTTTTCTAATTTTCAGCCTGAATTTGTTCAGCCTGAATTTGTTCTTGTGCCAACATTGTCCTTTATCCTAAATATCTTGTCACCCTCCTTGGAACTCTTCTCTCCCCATGTATTTGTAGTGAGCAATCGTATCCTCTCTCATCCTTCTTTTTGCAAGAATAAACAAGGCAAGCTCTTCCAGTCCCCTTTCATAAAACAGGTCCTCCATTCCTCTGATCATCCTAGAAGCTCTTCTCTGCCCCTGTTCCAGTTTAAATTAATCTTTCTTAAATGTGGGTGACCAGAATTGTACACAGTATTCCTAATGACATCTTACCAATGCCTAAGATACTTCAACTTAATTCAATACATTTTAATTTAATTCCATAATGTTCCACTTAATTCAGTGGGGTTATTCCAGCATATATCAGGAAATTGCCATATCTGTCATATCTGCTTAAAAAGATTCTGTTAATTCATAGTGCTGGTATAGCTGATTGTGTGATCAACTACTTGTATTACATTGCAATGATATGCGATGGTGATCTTATTTCACACGTACATGGAACCTTTAATAAGAGAATCTCAAAGCACTTGGGATGAATTAATTAGGCCTCACAATACCTCTGTGAGGTAATCTGAGGGATTTGATCAAAGTTGCATGCAGTTGTACAGTAGCGGCAAAGATAGCAATAGAAACACAGTCTTGATTCTCAACTACTAGATCACACTCACCCCTAAAAAGTCAGGTTTTATTTCTGTCTGATGTTTTAATGCTACTGTTTACCCAGAGATTCTTGTATACAAAGTGTTCTACACAAGTGATTCTTTTGCCACAAATTTATTTTCAGTGGGGGAAAGCCAGAGAAATTCCTCTCTCCAAATTAAACGTTCTCTAGCTCAAAATTCAACAACTTCCATACCAGATGATGTGTCTTTCCTTATGTCTAATGTATTCTTCTTTAGTTTAAATCATTACTTGGTAAATATATTACAGTATGCTATTTACTTTGGTCTATGGTTTCAAGAACTTTACATGCGTTCCTTCCCCTGTTGTATCTATCTATCTATCTATCTATCTATCTATCTATCTATCTATCTATCTATCTATCTATCTATCTATCTATCTATCTATCTATCTATCTATCTAGTAATTCTGAGTTTATACTACTTTGCTAAGTATCTTCACCCCACACAGTCATGTATAATGTGACATATTGTAAATGGGGTTTATAATGCATGGTAATAATTGTTAATTACATCACTGCCCTTGTCTTTTCAAAGTACACTACTGTAGCTCTTGAGAATCCTTAATAGCAGTTATCAACAACCTTTATATGTCTTTGACCCTTAATTGAGTGTTTTTAAAGATTTGTGACCACTTCTATTTTCCTTGATCTTGTTGGGGAGAGATGCCTACAAAGAATTATTTAAATGATTGAGGTTTGGCTGTTTCACACAAATCATTGAGATCATAAGTGGATCATTTTATGTGAGGTATAAACAAAATTTAAAACAGAGTGATAACTTACCAGACAGTATATTCCTTTTCTTTGATCTTTTTTGTCCTGTATTTAATTATGATAACAAAAAAACAGGCTTTTTAAGTTCTCCAATCTTTCCAGAACATCTTTATTTTATTTAATTGGTGACTTCAGTAGTTTGAGAATGTTTCAATAACAACTTCAATTCTATGGATTTATTCCAATAACAACAGAGGTTTGTGACCTTTACCTACCTGCCTTGTATGTTCTTTAAAAGATGTCTAGATATAAATTATTTTTTATTGCTTAAGAAAGAGAAAGTTATTCTTGTTTTTTCCCCAACCCCTGCCCTTACTAAGTAGAGGAAATTTCCCAAATTGCACAAGGAATCAGTCCTCTAAGTGTGTAAAGATATGTCTTAATAATGCCTCCCATTATCTCAGACAAACATCAACATTGCTATACAGGTACGGTACCCTACATAGCCTGAAAATATGTCATAGGCTGTCATCTTGTCAGCTGTCATAAATTAAGCAAAGTTAGTTTTGGTAAAAACAAAACAAAGTTCGTTTTCAATGACAGATCATAAATGCCAAACTAGTGTAACTGAATGTTTGTGAGAATTGGTAAGGGGATACAGACTCTTTCATCACTAGTCTTTCACCACTGTTCAGATATAACCTATATGAGTAGCTCTTAAAAATCATGATCATTTCATGATTGTTGGTGACCTAAGTAAAATAAGTTCATAGTTTCCTTATAACTGCCCACGAGTGTCTCAAGTGATGCCATTCTCAGTAAGGAGGACAGAAGTTATTGGACATGGAGACTGAAGTTCTATCTCACAGTTTAAGGCTAAGGCATGGTTAATAGAGCAGTGGGTCTAAGTCATACTGCCATTGACTTTGCTTTAGATCTTATATGGATAAACAGAAGGCTTAAGTCTCCTGGGCTGGCAGGCCACAAGCACTAAAATTATTTAAAATTTAAGAAACAGCCCCCAGTGTAGGTGCTGCAGTCATGGTGATTATTTGGTACAGGAAGCTATAGTGATAAGAGTATCTTCTTTTGGATAAAATTAAAAAGTAAAAAACCACTACATAGACCCCTGAACACATATGACACTTTTAACTAGGAGTTATGTAGGAGTCAGCACTGGTATCTCAGCAAATTGGCATGCTAGCCATTTAAATTGCAAATTACCTGTTGTTTCGCTATATTTGATGCTGTAAGTTAATCACCATTTTCCAGACCTAAATTATTATTAGGTGCTGCCGATACTATTTAAACTTGTGTTGCATTTCAGCTTGTGTGTGAAATGCTGTTTGGACTTGGATCTTCTAGGTAAAAAGTGCTATTTAAATTTATAGAATTATTATTCATCAGTATGTGGGAGTTGATGTACTGTAAACCATTCCAAACACCATGCTCGTATGCCACATCCATGTGTAAAACTATATGTAGGTTAAGAATGAGGGAGAGAAATCTAGCTAAATTGTCTTTCTTATGGGTGCAAAGCCCAGAATTGTAAGGAAAGTAACCCAAACAATTTCATATGCAGTGGTATTGTAGCCATGTTGGTCCCAGGATACTAGAGAGACAAGGTAGGTGAGGAAGTATCTTTTATTGGACCAACTTCTGTTAGTGAGACAGACACGACTATGAGCTTATACAGAGCTCTTCTTCATGTCTGGGAAACATACAGAGTGTCACAGCTAAATACAAGGTGGAACAGATAGTTTAGCATAAGTAGTTAACATTCAAGGTGAAATGCCCATTAACACCCCTGCAGTTACAGGGAGGAAAGAAAGGTGGGGGTGGGGAAGGCACCTTGAGGGGCATTGTTAGTCGATTATAAATTGTTGTAATAAGCTGTAAATCCAGTTTGTCTATTCAGTCCATAACTTTTAGTGTCCAGCGAAGTTATGAATTTAAGCGCCCAGGCTTTTCTTTTGAAGGTGGTGTGCATGTTTCCTTTGAGGATGATGACTGAGGGGTCAGATATGGAATGATCACTTTGTGAAAGGTGTTCATCTACAGGTGATGTGGTGTTTTTATCTTTTATCATTTTTCTGTGTGAGTTCATTTGAGATCATAGTGATTGTCTGGTTTTACCCACAGAGTTATTACTGGGGCATTGAGTGCACTGGATGAGGTACACCACGTGTTGTGATAGGCATGTGTAGGACCCATAGATCGTGAAAGGTGTGTTGTGAGGGGTTGATCATCATAGCAGTGAACGTATGTCCATAGGTTTTGCATCTCTTCTTCTTTCAGGGTCTGGTGCCTTTTTGAGTTGGTGTCTCATGGTTTGTGGGGAGCTTGCTTCTGTTGATGAGCTTGGAGAAGCCATCCTAGTACCCATGGCTGTTCCTATGGTTTGGACAAAATGTTTGTTGTTGAATGTAAAATTCTTATGGGTGAGGATAAAATGGATGAGAAAAGAATGCCAACAGGAAGGGCAAAGCTGTCCAGTGCTCAAAAAATTTTCCACAAAGACCTCCCACCCCAAATTAGTGATATAGACCACTGGCAAGAAAAGGACTGTTGAAGATTGTGATTACTAAGGTGAAACTGATAAAATGTAACCTGGCTAAAAGGAAATGTCTCAGTAGGGAATGTCCTCTGTCTCCCACCCTCCAGGAAAGTGGTGCATAACAAATCAAGATCTGAGTATAGTGTAGCTATTGTGGGCCTTCATGCTGAGTATTAATGGGACAGTCCTTGGCTTGGTATGATATTAGGAAAGAGGACATATCTAAATTAGCCGGGACACAAACCGTTCAGCACTTTGCAGGTGAAAGCCAACAATAAAAATTGCAGCCAAAAATCATGTCAGGCACTCCCTTGTAGAAATACCATGTAATAAACAGTCACATTCTGCCCTAATTGAAATGTCTAAACAGTTTGAATAGTTTAATCTTGATGAGATAAATATATCAGTAAATTCTTTGCAGAACACAGATGATAAAATACATTCTTGACAGCCACTGCTACCTGAATAGCAGCTAAGAACAAGCAAAGCACGTATGCTGTAAACCTGAGAAACAAATGCTAGATATATCCTTTATTTGTTTTCTCATGTAATTATGATGGCTGCAATCTTGGCAGACCGGGGGTTTAAACTGTGGACCTCCAGAGCTAAAAGTCTAAAGCTCACTCACTTGGGCTGTAACACATTCATCTCCTCTGAGGATTGGGGACAAAGGGGGACCTGTAACACACACCAGATGATTACATGATCTCTGTAATGTCTTCTGGTCACTTCACTCAGCACATAAGCATTACCTAACTCAAATCTAGGTTGAGTCTCATCAGTGTGCCAGTCCTGGCTAGGCACTGTTATGACTGAGGTAAATCGTACTGAATAGATTAGATGAAATGGAGCTGTAGAGCTTTGTCTCATCCATATTCTGAAGACACTGCAGCCCATACCTCCCTATTAGCCCTGCTAGCAGCCACATACACCAGCTAAACAGGAGAGGATGACAGAATTAAAACTGGTGAAACCAACAAGAGAGAATTCTCGGTGCAGATAAACAAGATCCTCTAAGATCTTGCTAAGAAAGAAACCACATGGGCATACATGTAGATACATATAACAGAATCAGCACTGATGCCTGATCATTGTGCACAGCCAGAAAGAAATTATCTTGAGCCAGGATGTAATAATTATTTCCTTAATTGATGCTGGAATCTTGTTTTCCAACAGCAAAATATTGATGATTGATTCCAAAAATGCCCAAAGACAGACAAGACAGGCAAGTATCCAACTTGCATGTTACAACCTGAATGTGCTCTGGGACCTCCAGAATCTCAGAGAGTAACAGCGACTGAAATGCCTCTTGAAAAACAGAAATGGTGCTAATAAGAAGGGAAAATATTTGAAGAGCTTGTCAAGACTCAGACCTCACCAGTGACCAATGTCTTAGACCACAGATCATCAAGTTTGTGTGAAGCCTTAGGCTTTTGCTGGACTCATCACCACTCCAGGAGTAATAGACTCTCAAATTGCTACTGTAGTGAGGAATTTTTTATCAATGTCTTACCAGGAAACTGCATCTTTTTTTTTTCAGGAGAGGACCAGCAACTTTCATGCTAAACTCATTCTGTAATGTCAGAGGCTGAAAGTTACAGGTGTCAAAAGAAAACTGAAGTTGGTGCAGAATATGTAGCATATATAGCAGAACAGTGGTAGACATTGCCTCTGCTTTGTAAACTCATTGGTTCTCCATTCATTTCAGAACAGAATTCAAAGATCTGGTCCTAACCTATAAAGCCCTTGATGAACCGGTAAAGATGAACAGAGAAAATGCCATTTGTAATATGGTCCAGCTCTCAGATACCAATGTACTAAACATCTTGTAAAAAACTGAAATATAAAGACTGATAGAAACATAAGCTGAGGAAGCTCTGCATTGTCACCAATAGATATGATTCTGCTACCATGCAGACAGATCAGTATGAATCTGAGTGATCCTATCTGCAAAATAATTTTGTGGTGTTTAGATGTTGGTTGTAATTATTAGAACTGGCAGCACTGGCTGTTGGGAGTCTGAAAGGACAGGAAACAGGAAGGAGGGGGGACGAGTTGAGGAGTCTGAGTGAGACTTACAGAGGGTGCAGCAGCAGCTTGGTAAAGAGGTTTCCACTTTAAAAATAAAGTCCTGTTGAAGTTTGTTAGTACCTTGCTTGGTTGATACAACAAATTTGAACTTTATAATTTAATAGAACAAGGTTACTTATGCATCCAAAATGAGTTCTGCTTTCCCTGTCTTTGAGCAACGAGGTTGTCTACCTGTCCTGCAAATAATCAACTTCCTAACTGTTTTGGGGTTCAAATTAAACAGCATAAACTAGTAATTTCATTAGGAGTTAGAGAGAGACTAATATTTCTCAAATATCCCAATCGATATTTCCTAGGTATAGCCTAGGTAACTAGTAACCACTAGCCTTGGTAAATAGTAACCACACTGAATTAGATTTTTAGTAAAATAAAGCAGCATGTTGAAGGTTGGGAGTATTGTTTGCTCCTACTGACTACCAGACATCAGCAGAGTTGTTTAACTGTCTGGGGAAAAAAGTAAGCACAAACTTTTGTTTTCTTGGTACTTATTTCTTCTCTGATTTCACAACTTTGTACGTGTAGCTTGCTTTGACTCTAACAGAACCATTTTACCACAGGAAAAGTGAGAACTGATGGGTTTGCCATTTTAGTGACTTAGACTGCTTTATTAATAATTATTTGGAAGCTGACATTTCCTCATAATAGGCTGTGTTTAGTCTCAGGGTCCTTGACTGAAATTGTCCACCTGCCAATGAGCAGAAGTGGAATCCACAAGAATTTGTTTGCCTATCTAGCACCTAGATTTTAACTGGTTTACATAAGAATGGTCCATCTAGCTCAGTATCCTGTCTTCCAACAGTGGCCAATGCCAGATGCTTCAGAGGGAATGAACAGAACTGGCAATCATCAAATGATCCATCCCCTCTCATCCACTCCCAGCTTCTGTCAAACAGAGTCCAGGGATACTCAGAGTATGTATCCTTGCACATCCTGGCTAATAGCCATCCATGGGGCTATCCTCCAGAAAGTCATCCAGTCCTTTTTTTTTTAACCCTGTTTTCATTTTGACCTTCACAATATCCCCTGGCAAAGAGTTCCACAGGTTGAACTGTGTGTTGTGTGAAGAAGTACTTATTTTTGTTTGTTTTAAACCTGCTGCCTATTAATTTCATTGGGTGACCCCCTAGTTCTTGTGTTAAGTGAAGGAGTAAATAACACTTCCTTATTTACTTTCTCCATATCAGTCATGATTTTATAACCTTTATCATATCCACCCTTAGCTGACTCTTTTCCAAGCTGAAATGTCCCAGTTCTATTAATCTCTCCTTGTATGGAAGCTGTTCCATATCCCTAATCATTTTTGTTACCCTTTTCTGTACCTTTTCCAATTCCAATATATATTTTTTTAGATGGAACAACCAGATCTGCATAAAGTATTCAAGATGTGGGTGTACCATGGATTTATATAAAGGCAATATGATTTTTCTGTCTTATTATTTATCCCTTTCCTAATATTTCCCAACATTTTGTTAGTTTTTTTGAACATTGAGTGAATGTTTTCCGACTTTTTTCTTGAGTGGTAACAGCTAATTTAGACCCCATCATTTTGCAGTTCTCCATTGTGTATTATGTTGCATTTATCAACACTGAATTTCATCTGCCATTTTGTTGCCCAGTCACCCAGTTTTGTGAGATCCCTTTGTAATTCTTTGCATTCTGCTTTGGACTTAACTATCTTGAGTAGTTTTGTATCCTCTGCAAATTTTGCCACCTCACTGTTTGCCCATTTTTCCAGATCATTTATGAATATGTTGAACAGCACTGGTCCCAGTACAGACCCTCCCAAGGAACACCACTATTTACCTCTCTCCATTCTGAAAACTGACCATTTATTCTATCCTTTATTTCCCATCTTTTAACCATTTACTGATCCATGAGAGCACCTTCCTTCATGTCCCATGACAGCTTACTTTGCTTAAGAACCTTTGGTGAGGGACCTTGTCAAAGACTCTCTGAAAATCCAAGTATCCTATATCCACTACTAGATCACCCTTGTCCACAGGTTTGTTTCCCCCTGAACGAATTCTAATAGATAGGTGAGGCATGATTTCCCTTAACAAAAGCCATGTTTACTCTTTCCCAGCAAATTGTGTTAATCTATGTGTCTGATAGGTATATTCTTTACTATAGTTTCAACCAGTTGCCTGGTACTAAAGTTAGGCTTATTGGCCTGTAATTGCTGGGGTTGTCTCTGGAGCCTTGGCATCACATTAGCTATTCTCCAATCATCTGCTATAGAAGCTGATTTAAATGATAGGTTACATACCACAGTTAGTAGTTCTGCAATTTCGTATTTGAGTTCCTTGAGAATTCCTGGGTGAATACCATCTGGTCCTAGTGACTTATTACTGTTTAATTTATCCGTTTGTTCCAAACCCTCCTCTGATGACACCTCAATCTGGACAGTTCCTCAGATTTGTCATTTAAAAATAATGTTTCAGGAGTGGAGATCTCTCTCGCTTCCTCTGCAGTGAAGACTGATGCAAAGAATTCATTTAGTTTCTCAGCAAAGGCCTTGTCTTCCTTGAGTGCTCCTTTAGCACCTCAATTGTCTGGTGGCCCCATTGATTGTTCAGCAAGCTTCCAGCTTCTGATGTACTTACAATTTTTTTTTGCTGTTACTTGTATAGTCTTTGACTAGTTGCTCTTCAAAATCTTTTTTAGCCTGTCTAATTATATTTATATTTTATATATGGGAATTATTTTGATTCAGGGATACAACCTGTGCTCTTCTGTATTTCATTACAACTACTCAATGATAAAGTTTCCAATTGGGGCAAATTAGTCACACTACCTAAATATAGCTTTAAAAAAACTTATCCTTTGATTTTCTGTCTAATTAGATAATTTCCCAACAAGATTTCATTATTCATTTTAGGACTTTGGGAAAAGCAGACATTTTTAAATACTAGGCAATATTTAAAATATGTATTTGGAAAACACAATTGGCAGCATACTGAGATTACAATATAAAGAAAGAAACTCTCCCTTCCTAGTCCAGAAGAAAATATTTTGCTAGCATCATTTCTGAATTACGAACGTAATTTTATTTCCTATAAAGCAGAGACAGCGTCATCAGGCATTTTTCTCAAGTAATGTACTAGTGATAGGAGTACTAGATAGGCAACCTTATTGAAGGAAATTCTTAATTGATTCATTAATAGGTCCTGAAATCTTGCCTTTAAACATTTTATAAGAGTCACAGCAGCCTGGCTATGCATCATTTCTAGATTTAAAGTGAGTGAAACATCTTACAACTGCAGTACACCTATCAAGATTTATAGTAGTATTTCAGTCCAAATCGAGAGCTTTAAGATTATACAGAAATGTCATATCAGTTTTAGGTGTGGGGTACTGAACTTCATATAAGATTTGTATGCTGAAAATTTCCAATGTGTTTGTTAGTATTGCATGACATAAGAGTTCGGAATGATCATTTTGTGAGAAGTGTTTGCCCAGGGTGCTAAAGTGTTTTTGTCTTTTATTGTGTTTTTGTGTGAGTTCGCTTGAGAGAGTAGTGATTCCACTCTATTTAGTTAAAACTCCCATGTTTCAAACTGGAACAGGTACAGAGAAGGGCTACTAGGATGATCCAAGGAATGGAAAACCTGACTTATGAAAGGAGACTGAAAGAGCTTGGCTTATTTAGCCTAACCAAAAGAAGGCTGAGGGGAGATATGATTGCTCTTTATAAATATATCAGAGGGATACATATCAGGGAGGGAGAGGAATTGTTTAAGCTTAGTACCAATGTGTACACAAGAACAAATGGATATAAACTGGACACTAGGAAGTTTAGACTTGAAATTAGATGAAGGTTTCTAACCATTAGAGGAGTGAAGTTCTGGAACAGCCTTCCAAGGGGAGTAGTGGGGGCAAAAGACATATCTGGCTTGAAGACTAAGCTTGATAAGTTTATGGAGGGAATGGTATGATGGGATAGCTTAATTTTGGCAATTAATTGATCTTTGATTATAAGCAGGTAAATATGCCCAATGGTCTGTGATGGGATGTTAGATGGGGTGGGATCTGAGTTACTGCAGAGAATTCTTTCCTGGGTGCTGGCTGGTGAGTCTTGCCCACATGCTCAGGGTTTAACTGATCGCCATATTTGGGGCTGGGAAGGAATTTTCTTTCAGGGAAGATTGGCAGAGGCCCTGGAGTTTTTTCACCTTCCTCTGCAGCATGGGGCACGGGTCACTTGCTGGAGGATTCTCTGCACCTTGAGGTCTTTAAACCACAATTTGAGGACTTCAATAACTCAGACATAGGTTAAGGGTTTGTTACAGAAGTGGGTAGGTGAGATTCTGTGGCCTGCATTGTACAGGAGGTCAGACTAGATGACCATAATGGTCCCTTCTGACCTTAAATCTATGAATCTATGTTCTGCACTATTTATTTCCAAAAGGGTGCAAAGAAATAAAATTCTCGGGTTTTGGGTTCCATTTCTGTGAGGCACAATCAGTAACAGTAATTGGCCCAATTATGGTAATGATTTTACAGTAGAGACCAACTCAACGGTATTGATGGGTGAACCTAAATAGAATTGGTTAAGATAAGGATTTAGAATTTTAGTTGCTTTCTAAAGCTTCACCAAATTTAATTGGTCTGGAAATTGAGCTGTGAATCTTGTGAGAACAGAGTTTCTTGTGAAACTCAGCCTAGAAATAATGTGCATATTTTTTAACAGCGAGGGTAATGAGCCATTGGAACAACTTACCAAGGGCTGTGGTGGATTCTCCATCACAGGAAATTTTAAAATCATGAATGGATGTTTTTCTAAAAGAGATGCTTTAGTTCAAGCACAGGTATTGGAATTGAAGCAAAAATTAATACAGGGAAATCCTATGTGTTATGCAGACGGTCAGATGATGAACACAATGGTCCCTTCTGGCCCTAAAATATCTGAACCTATGAAAATGTTCAGTGTGGTCAGAAGTAGCACCTGGGATGGTACTCTGGGTACTTAGATACTAGTCCTTGCTGAGACCTGAGCTGTATGAACACGGAACATTTTGGTTAGTTTTCTTAAAACTTCAAAGGGTTAAGTGTTGGGTGAAGGTTTCTGTTAATTCCTATTTCATTAAAAAAATGCACTCCACTCTTCTAGAAGGATATGTATTTTAGAAAAGCATTTTTGAAAGGTTCAAGTATAATGCAATACCCTTTATAGAGAGCTTCCGCACATTAAACAAGATCATTTTACTTGCTGTAGAGAACAGCTGGTTTTGAGTATTCTGTTTACTAATATGCCAGAAACAAAATGACACAAAAGCATTTAACAAAAAAACAAAAACCCACCATCACTGATTCTAAATTATTATTATATATGAAGGCCTCTTTAACTCTTGTGCCACAAGGAGGTCTGAAGTAAACTGTCATAATCCTTAAAATGCAGAGTAGTTGTAGCCATGCTGGTCCTAGGATATTAGAGAGACAAAGTGGATGGGTGCTATCTTTTATTGACCCAACTTGTGTTGGTGAGAGAGACAAGCTTTCGAGCCACACAGAGCTCTTTCTTGAAAGCTGGTCTCTCACCAACAGACGTTGGTCCAATAAAAGATCTTACCTCACCCAGCTTGTCTCCCTAATAATCTGTAACAGGCAGAAGGAAGTGGAACCAACCTTGCTAGGAGAGGTGCTGTGCCTGGCCAGAGTTTAAAGCTGCCTTTCCCTACTTTTATTAGGGGAGAATTCTGTCTAGCATTCTCAGGAGTGAATCTCTTTTGCGCCCGTAGGAGATGATGCACCAGTGGTTAATAGATCCCTGAATCTTTCTCCATGTATGAGATCAAATAATTATACTTGGCACTTAGAAAATGCCTTTCATCTAAAGATCTCAAAGCCCTTTTCAGCACAAATTATCCTCACTGTATAATTCCCATTTTACAAATTAAATCAAGCCAAAAGGAGGTGAAATGTTTTACCCAAATTCACAGTTGCTTGCAAAGCTAGAAATACAATCCAGATATCCTGACTCCCAAGTCCTGGCTCTAATCCCTATTCAGTGCTCACCACTAAAATTTTTACAGTTTTGTCATTACAAATAGGTAATATTACCATCGTTTTCCTTATACTCATGCGTGGGGAATGCCATAATGTGTGAATTATGTGGAAAGGCATTTGTAAGATTGTGGTGGTGACAACTGTATCTTGCCATCTCCCAGATGTAACCCAGAGTCATCCATTTGAATCATAAATAAAATTGACCAAAGTGCAAGTAGTATGCAGGTTTCTCAAGAAAGCACTAAAGAGCACTTAGTCCTGACCTTAAGCAACATAAATCGAAGTTACTAAAGAGCAATCTTGTACTTAAAAGGAGATCTTGTTTAAATCAGTTATGAACAGGCATACAGAAAAAGTGGAGGGGATGGGGGGAGGGGATCTTTGAGTAAAATAACCTGGTTTCCTTTTTAAAATCCTTTAGAGGGCATAATAATTAAGTGCTTTATTGTGTTTTTTAAAACATAGTCTGTGAATGTGGGTGGGGAAGTGCACCATCCTGGCAGCAGTTCCTTAGGGCCTGATTTCCATGTCACTTACACTAGTCTACTCTTATTTACTTCTTGGTTTACATCAGCATGAGAGGCGAATCAGGCCATCTGGCATTCCTGGAGACATAATACCTTGATGAACGACGAAGGTGCAGCCAAGTGTGCAATGAGCATTCTATCTACAGCAGCTGAGTTTTGCAGGTTGGCGTAGAATGAAGAGCCAGGCCAGGCCCTGTCCCACTCTGGCCCCTTTGGTAATTCTAGCACTGGTGACTCTAAGAGACTCTCCTGATGCTTGTACTTTGGAAATGCAAGAACTGAGATGTTGGCTGTCACTTACCCCGGGTAGAAAGAGAGGACCATAACACACTCTTCCTGCCTTCCCTCTTCTGTATGCCCATGCAGGGCTAGCCGCTATCTAGCCTCTTATTACATCCTTGTCATTTAACCTAATAATATACAATAGCAAAACTAAAATGTTTAAAAAGGAAGGCATTATTTATTTGTTCAGTATAAGCAAAAGTCACTGCTGGCAAAAAATTTCCAACTCTATTGTAGTCAGTGGAATTGATTGCTCTTGTTTATTCAGTGGAGATATTGGCCCTATGAATTTAAGATGTGACACTTGAAGTTCTTGCTATTAAAAAGCTTGATGGCCTCTTTTCATGTCTCATCCATGTTTCAAAAGCTTCTAGAAAATGGATAAAATGTAACATTTAATTGTCTTGCAATCTCTATCATCCCTAGTTGTGGACTTCTCTCTCAAGGTACATCCAAACAAGTCCTAAATCTTTATTATTTTCCACAGTTGCTATTATTCTGTAAATCTGTTGTAACAGCACCCACTACCTCCAGTCAAATGGGGAAGCCACCTCCAGTACAATTAATGTGCAGGCCTGCAAGGAAAATGACTGCACCACAACTAAAGGTGGGGCAGAATTTGTGTGGGCTTACCCAAAGAAAGACAGCTCTGCTTTGTGGTTGGGGGGTGGGAGGGAGGGAGAGAGAGGAAAAGGTGCTCGGTGGTCAACTTTGCAGCAATGACTCACGCCCCCCACCCTCTTAGGAATGTTCATAAAGGCACGAAACCTGGGTGGGGCAAGTCTCTATGTGAAAGCAGCAAGGAAGCCAGCACCGACCCTCCCTCCCCTAGTAGGCAGCAAGTGGAGGTGAATGGCAGGCTGGGTTTGGACCTGCTGAGAGCATTACGCTAGTCGCCCCTTTTAAAGGGGGGCTGGGAAAGAATTTTTCCCACACCACCAGAATTGGCTTCGGTGGAGTGTGGGTTTTTTGCCTTCCTCACAACTGGTGTGAGAATGGACCTTTTCTGGTGAATAGAAAAGGTGGTAGGCCATATGTCGCAACTTATTTTGTAATATTGGGTGGATGTTCAGTGCAGGTACTCCATAGGGAGGTCAGCCAGTGACCAGATAAATGGCCTGGTAAAGGACTTAAAAGGAGGTTCTCGATAAAGAAACAGAAGAGGTGAGGGGGTTCAGGGACTCCCATGACCAGTACAGCAGGGAGCACCCCCCGTTCCATTCTCATAGCCCTCCTTAAGCCTCTTGTGAGGCTGGTGGATGCTAAGGTCCAAGCCATGGGGCAGCTGGGGGACTTGTATAGAAACAAAGGGGTGCTGGTGGAAGCCCCGGAGAATTGATTTGAATAAGCATGGATTTGCCTGCACTGTACAGTTCATCTGCCAGGTAGTCCCAGACATCTATATAATAAAGTTGTGGCCTGATTAAAACCCATAACAGGTCTCCTGTCCTCCTTGTGGTATACCCAGACAATGAGACAATTAGCTGACTATCCTCTTCTTTTCTGTTTCTCAGTCCCCCAAATTAATACAAATCAATTGCTAGTGTTCCACAGAGTTAGGGTAGCAAAAATTCTAAAGACATTTAATTTTAAAAACTACTAGAAATTTGAAAATAATTGCACATTCTGATGTTATTTTGAATCTCATCAAGCCATGTATTAATGTATCTCTAATGGCATGATTTCTTTTTACACCTCTACGGTAGTTGAAATTCAGTTTTTTTAAGTGAGATCTCCTAACCAGTGTATGGCAGTTCCAATTAGCTTCTCTTGGGCCTGAAGTGCATCACAAACGGTAACAAGGTCTCCTAGGAACACTTTTGTTGCAAGTACTGTAGTCATATTTCCTCATTAGTTCCTTTAAATTGTCACTAATGCCATGTTCCAAGCTTTTGAGAAGTAGACCAAAACCAGAAAAACTAGGTATCTATATAGAATAGACAATTATTTTTCATAATTCAAGACTCCTTTGAAAGCCTTTGATAGTTTTGAAGCTTACACAGTTTAATTTATTAACCATTACCACTCACTTAAGTCAGAGGATTTAGTGATTTGTTGCCTAGGATAAGAAAAGAAATATTTTGTCATGGCAGATGATTCGTTTTCTAAATTTGTGATTTTTTTAAACATTATTTTTATTCTTTAAATTTTGCACAAACTATGAGCAAAATAAGAAAAACATAAAATGTTTAAACATGTTGTGTGTACTTTTATATGGGTACCATCAAAATCAATAGACCTCATTTTTTGCTTTGGTCTGAATGTGTCCAGTTCATGCTGTTTTTCTGCTACACTTGTCAGCGCAGTTCTTGAGAGGATGACAGTTTTTGGAGACTATTGCCCTTGCAGACACTCTAAAGGAATGATTTTTTCAACATTTCATTACTCTTCCTGCTTGTGCATGTAGAACTGAGAAGGGCTGAGTAAAGATATAGCACAATATGCATGTGCACTGTTTCACACTATCTCCAGGGTTTGTTAACAGTGGTCCTTCTAATCTAGGAAGCTGAGATTTTAACAGTGTTGCAGTTGTTTTTTGTCAAGTTCTCATACTTTCCAGAAATATGAAGATATTTTTAACTGATAGGTGTAAGAGGCAGTTTTGATCCTGCCATCCTGAGAACACCACTGAACTTTGGGAGTTTGAAACTCCATTCATCATCACGTTACTGAACGGATTCTGGTTGCCTACAAATTCATGACACGTTTCGTATTGTAACACTGCATGTTTACATTAGTTATGTTCTTCCTCTGCAAAATAGTATTTGATTGGTTTTGTACTGTGAAATCATTTTGTGCCATTTGCCTTTTCCTGGGCTCTGTACATTTACTTGTTCAGGATACCAACTTTATCAAATTTGATAAAAACTAACTGCATATCAGACTGTCAGAGAGTAGTCTTCATAAAACTTATGGTGGATGTGGAAAAGGCTTGGCAAGATGGCGCAAGGTCTTTTCCTTGTCAGATTGAGTGAATGAATAATTACACCCCGCCCCCAAAACTCATGATTTATAGTTCACTCTTCATCTGGAATTTTTCATGTGTTAGATGGTTCTAAAGAGTTCTCCTTCTTTAGAAAAGTCACAACTCAACTCAGAAGATTATATTTTTAGTGGGCTCAGTTCCTGAGTATCTTGTTTACTATTCTGTAAGCTCCACTAATTGAATTTCTTTAGCCCTTTGATTAGGAACAATTCATTGTTGTGGTTATAAAATTAAGGGGCTAGGGGTGCTCAAAAGAATATGTACATGTCAAGTATATTTTCATAGTCTGGGAAAACAAAAAATATTATCATTATTCCAAGACTCACTCCTATTTCCAACTTTCTTTCTGCAAGAATGTTTGCTCTTTATGTAAGTAAATTGACATTAAATAATGAATTGTTCAAAATAATATTTTTTTTTAAATCTAACATTTTATGAAGATTGGTGCAAATCAGCCAGAGTATGAATTTAATGTCTTAAAAAGACAGATATGGCTACAATCTGGGGTAATTTTTTGATGGATTATAGCAAACAGACTAAATATGACTTGATCCTTGCTTTGTAGAAAAGGTTAATATCATTTGGTGCTTTTACCCTTTTTCTTTGATTTCATTTTTAACAATGATTAATAAAGGTAGAGGTAATGAATATACAACTACTTTCCCCTCTCCCTTTCATATTGTAAGGGACTTGTTCACCAACGTAACCGTAATATGTGTTCTTTCCCATACAAGTTGATTAGTATGTGGGGGAGGCAATTTAAAGTGTTTTTGATATCCCTACAAATTAATTTACATGTGGGTGTGCTACAGACGGGAACTAAAAGTGAAAATTAAATGGTGGAGCATAGCAGGCAGCTGAAGGCGAATATAAGCATTTCTATAGTATTGTTCTAGCTATATTAAAGATTGCATGCTCTCAAATAAATGTGTGATCAGTTAATTTATATGGATGCCCCAGGTGATTCAGTGTTTTCATAAAACAAAAAATGTGCACATTTTGACAATGGGTTTTATATATTGTGAAAAATTCACTCAGATTATAGAAAGTTGAACTGTGTTTTCAATGTAAATTCTGTGTAGTTGCTCAGAAGACCTTAGAGGATTCCACAAGCCATGCAATGGGGGTTCAACTCTCACGGTTAGAATAGCACAATTGGGGAAAATTAAGGAATAGGCAATATATGCAAGTCCCTTGGGTCCTAGTTAGTGAACTCATGTGATTATGTTAAAATTGAAGCTTTCATTAAAAATAAAGCAATCTTGTATTTATGCTCATGGAGAAAAGTTTGAAAATATAAACTGAGTGTAAATCAGTGCATCTGCCTGAGTCTTCAGTCAACCTGAAAAACAGTTCTGAGAAACATAAATTGCCTCCAGAATTGGGTGCTCCTGATACTGCCCTTCCAAGAGTGGAGGAGGGCACTGACAACCATCACAGCCCAGGATTTTATGGGGAAGGGGACCTTCACTACCATTACCCAATCATGGCTCTGCTGGTATTGATGTTGGCATCAATACCCATACAGATTCTTAAATGAATGGGAGCTGAGACTTCCCTCTTCTGAAATAGACTGCAACCTGCCTAAAATCAGGAAGTGGTGGGGAAGTCCAGCCTACCCAAAGAGTGGTGGGAACCCCAGTAACCTCTCCTAATGCCATTCCTAAGAGATGTGGGGCCATGACATGGTAGGAGGAAGCCATTTAGGGCAATGGATTGCCTTCACCTGGCCCTGATCATGGTGTGTTTGCAATGTTTCATAATTGACAACAAAATGAAAAACTAGGTTGTTTCTTTGGTTTGACTCTCTTCAGGTAGTAATGTTCAAGATTAATTTATAATGCTGTGTGCTTGCCCAGTTAATCTTCTCTTGGTAAACACCTGACATAATTATAAAAAATTCTAAACCTTATAGAATATATTATTGTGTCTAATGAGATGTAAATATTTTTTTTCCAAAATTAGAAGTTGGCTCAAAGTGTAGTGTATGTAAAACATTTTCAAATTAGGATTGGAACTTCAGTTCTCTGCCTCATGACTTTCCCCATAAATATTAATAGACAACATATCAAAATGTTCCTGTTAATTAAAAGGGCTATTCAGCTTTTAATGATATCTAATTTGCAGATGTATGGTAGACTGCAAGTAGTTCTTGTTAAAATGTATCTAGTCTCAGTTTGTAGGAGGATAATTTTCTTTTTATTCAGATTATGGATGTGTGCAGTAAAACAGTATTATCATGGAATACAATACAAAGTGTTACATTTATTTGTCTTAAAAATCAGTCACTTTTGTGCCACCTCACAAAGGCAACAAATTCCTCTCCCAAAATGAAGTCCTCCAAAAATGTAAATGCATTTCATAAACCTTATAGAATAAGAGGGTTTAACTGTTTATGTAGTTTCTGATTTGTATAAAAGTAACCCGATGAACCTGCATGGTTCAAAGAATCGATAATGTGAAAAGAGTTGGTCTCAGTCCAGTTCCCAGAATGAATATCACCACCACAGTTGATGCTAATAGGTGCCCTTGTTGGCAGTCTCAGTAGAGAAGACAAGAACTGGAATGGACATGGAGACTGTATTATCCTCTCTCCCCTAGAATTTTTACTTAAAGTCAAGGTTGAGATGCCATGGTAAGAAAGTTTTCAGTCTTTCTACCTTTGTGTTCTCTGCTCTCTGGCTGAAAAGAGGACTTCACTCTCCAGTACTGCCACTCTAGCAACTTTCCACATACTATGTTCACCCAATTTTAGAAAGGAAAATGGAAAAATTATTAAAAATGTGACCTGAGGGATGATGTAAATATGGTGAAGGAAATCAAGGTCAAAGCGACCTCCACAGGCAGTTAAAAAAAGTAAGTTTTGGTTCAGGATTTGAGGAGAGGGAAGAGGACAGATAACACTGAAAGTATGTGATGCTGTTATCACTGTAAATTCTAACAGCTATTCTGATTTAAGAAATCAAATTGTCAGCATCAACAATAAAATCAGGTTGGGGAATAGTCTGCTGCTCCCGCTGCTGCTGTGTGGAGTGTGTTCCTGAGGGTATAAATGTATTTCCCAACAAAGATTATTAAGAATTCAAGAATACATATGTTCACTTTAAAGTTAGCAAATATTTTTATCCTGAGTAATGCAGCTGGATTGACTTGGGAGCGGTAGCAGTCTATTGGGTCAATGACCTGCAAATTAAAGAGGATCCATTCTGGCTCTAAAGGAATCGTTACAGTCTATCTTGCTAAAAATCCTCTTTTAAAAATGTATCTATGTAGAAAATTACCCACTCAACAGGCCATCATAGCTAGTCTAATGAACAAAGAATATGTTTTAAAATTAGCAGGACAAAAATACATTTTATGGTACTTCATTACGTGATTGATACTGTGTAAATAATACAGTTGTAAACATAACATATATAGAGATATTAATCCAGATTTAGTTATAATTAAATTATAAAGGATAAACATATATTTTACAACATATTTAGTTCTTGTTTTCCTTTTTGTTTTGTACTTACAAGTTAAAGATTGAGAGAAGTCACAGATAAAGAACTGTGTAATTATATAGTTGTGACAGACCAAACAGAAATGTAGAAATTCAAACCCCAGTCTCATAAATTAGATCTTCTGTAGCAACATATTGGAACACAAATGGTACATGCTATTTCATGACCTGATGAATGCTGATCTCTGCAATAATCACTGTAGAAACATAAAACCGAATTTCAGCCCGACATTTGTAATGGCTGGTATATTCTATGTCGCTATTGTAATGTAGCTTACACTTTTTGTCTGCAAAATCTCTCAAAGCTTAAACATTGCATGAAGCAGATCTTGTATCTGATATTTGCACTGAATTTTACAACAGAAACCAAACATTTCTGTAACGTTTTCTTTTTTTTCCCAAATAACCTCTATGTGATATTGTATATTGAAACTGCATTAATGTATATTTTGAAACCGGTTGTCACAGTCCCACCAGGCTGTTGAGTTTGGGTCCACACAAGTCAGACCATGTGTACTTTTAAGCTTACTTTGGTCTGTCTCTTTCTTCGGCCCCTCTGTCACCCTTCCTAGGCACAGACTCTGTTATCCCTTCACAGAAGTGGGACCTCATGGTCCAGCTGCCCTAGGCTCCCAGGATAGTGTTGACCTCTCTGCCACAAAACACCCCAGTTCCTTAAGTGCACTCTTTCCCAAAGCTCCAACCCTATAGGCACTCTGGTTTACCATTTACTTCTCCAGGGACATATGATAGTTGAAGCACATGCCAAAATTCCAAAACCAATTGCCCTTGAATTAGACAACACAAGAAATATACAGATCCAGCCAAAATAATAACACCTAGACACATATCCCTGCCTCAGTTTCCTCACCACCCTCAAGCGTTCTTTTGGCTTATGTTAGAGTCCTCTATGGTGTCCAGGATCCTTCCTTTCTCTCATCCCTGCACATGGCTTCTCCTCCAAAACATGGAGCCTTCTCTCATTCCTGTATCCAACTTTCTGCTTCTGGTCTCATCTCCCTCTTTCCAAAATGGCCTGTAAGTTAACCTCTCTTTTACAACTTACAGTCCCCTTGTCAACCCTCTGATCAGGTGATCATAGGTCCCTATATAGTGATCCATTGCTTTGTTACTGGTAGACTGGTTCTTCTGTGCAGTCAACTCTTTGTCCAACCGTGCTTCCATGTAAACAGAAGACCATAAGGGTTTAATGATTCTCCATTGTTAGCACTGTATCGCTACCCCTCGGAATTCCAGTTCAACATAGAGGTAAAAAGACAACAGAGAAGGCAGCCAAGCCCTATGTTCAAAAAGGGGTTTGTAGTTTGACAAAAAAATATACAGAGAGCACATAATCTCAAATTGGAATCAATAAATTGTACATGAACATATTCCCCAAATTGTCATACTAGTGATATAAAAATATTCAACATGACTTAATGTTTTGCCTGTCCAGAGTTTTTTTGGGTCATGGGAATCTTAGTAGTCAAAAATGTGAGTTTAAAAGGTGTGGCTATAATAAATTCTATTGAAAGAGTTCTAGGGAAGGTCACAAAAAGAAGAAAGTTTTGTATAATACGTTCAGAATTACCTTGTGGTGTTACCTTTGTGGATGAGTCCTTATTGATTTAATATGAAATGAATTCTTGCAACTGAATCTTATTTTGTATGTATTCCAGATGTGTGGAGGTCATTGCTAAAGAAGGACAGAACCTGAAAGAGCTGTATTTGGTATCCTGTAAGATTACCGACTATGGTATGTAAAATGGCTATTGTTTTTCACCCTTTGTCAAAACTGATCTACTGAAACTTTACATGGAGATGTAAAAAGTGAAAATTACCTGTGACACTTGTAAAAATGTTGCTGTGACACTAGACAGAAGATTTAGAATGAAGAAGCTAGAGGACAGGCACTCTGTTAGATTTCAGAGAGCTGCAGGTTTATCCTTCATATAGAATTGACTGAAAAATGTTGATTGATCTCTGTGATGAGAGTTTGAGTGTTGATCGATAAACACTCAGATTTGAATTAATTTGCCTCCTGCTCTTCCTTCTTTCTTCACCTTTAGTTTACATGGAGATTTGCAGGGTCTAGTAGATATCTAGTCTTTTTAATGAACTCAGACTGGTTCTTCCTTTCAAATCTTGCACTGTTCTGGGATCTGAGAGTTGAAATCAGGGATTATTTTTGGCCCAGAAGAGAGGCAGGGCCATGCAATGCTAAATCACATCCACTGCACACCTAGTGTGAGAACAGTGGCTTGGTGCAGGGGAAACAGTGACCCTGGGTTTTGGGAGAAGAATCCTCCTCAGGATGCAAAATGACAATGAAGTCACTTTATGGCTACTGCTGCAATTTCAGGGTTGTAGTAGCCTCTGCTCTGATTGAAACCCCTCCCTTCATGTAGTTGCAGATCTGCTAGCTATGCCATATCCTCAAACCTTTCTTCTGTATCTGCTTGGAAGGAATTCCTATAGAGTTCATGGCATCCTGTCACTCATCCCAACCTAGTGAACTGACATCACCCTCTAAGGGCCTTCTTTGGATGAAGGGGGTGACAAGGGAGCAGTAGTTTCCCTCAAAAGCAGTATGACCAAACTAGTGAGGTAGTGGGGAAAGGAAGGCAGGTGAATGTATTGGATTGGATTTGAATGGAAAGTGAGGGGAAGTGGTTATGAATAAATGACACATGGGAAGAGCATTGGGTGGGAGGATGGGTAGGAGGATAGGAGAGTATCTGCATAGGCTTGATTGATTAGATACCATAATTATCCAAACGGCACTGTTCCATTAAATATTTTAAGGTTTGCCCATCCTGAATTTATAAGATTCTGTAGTCATTTTACATCATCCATAAAATTGTAGTTGTTGAGGCTTTTCAAACAACTTTTGCAAGTGCTACTAATACTAGATTCTGATGCTGATACTACTAATAAATTCATTGCCTCAGTAATAATAGTAAATTGTTCAGTATGGTAACTGTGGCACTGAACAATTTTTAACATTATTATTGAATTAGTGTATTATCAGTATTCGTTCAAACATAACCCTCATCACCACTAAGTAAATAAATGTTATGTCAGCCCCCCCCCAACAGCTCCATTCTTCTTGTGTTTTGTGTTAAAAATCATGAGTGATGAGCGCTGTGGCAAAGCAGTGCTAATAAGCACCACTTAGCCATTGTGAGCAACTCAGGAATTCTTACTTAAGTGGGGAAGGAAGGTGCCACTCTCCTTGCAAAGCTCCTGAGGTCCTTAGGGAGAAGGGAGCCTCTCACCAGCAGAGCTCAGTACTGTAGTGCCACAGTAGGATGTGGGAGGAAAGAGAACCAGCCAACCCTTTCCCCTGAACACATCCTGCTACATTTGGCAAGTAGGAGAAATCTGCTAGTGATTACTAGGATGATTTGTTGTGGTCTGATTTAAGAAATTTCCCAAGGGTCTTATTATGCTGTTGATTTCACTATGCATAAGTGTTCAGGCCCCACCAAATGGCAGATGCTTCTCTCTTAGTGGAAGCATGTTATTCTATAAATTTGCAGGATAGGTGTCATGCAAAATGGAGATTCAGTAATGTCTTAGCCAAATTTTTAGTATCGTATTACACTGACCAAAGTTCTGGGAGGGAATGACTGTATGTGAACATCCATTCTTGTTAATCTACCTGGTAGTATTGAGGATATTAGCATATGCACTTGGTCCATGTAGGTTTGGTAGATTCAACACACAATTAATGCCTGCTTTTTATATTTAAAATGTGTCTATTTGCTAATTGTGACTATACAGATTTCCATATATATTTAGCAAGACACCTTAGAATCACTATTTTCCCAACTAATTTTGAAGATAAAACCAGGATTTTTAGAAAGAGACTAAGGCAATTATGCACCCATATTCCATTCAGATTCATTGGAATTCAGATGCATAAATCCCTTAATCTCTTTTGAAACTCCCAGTCCAGGTTTCTTGATACATTAGCGATTAGCTTAGTGGAATTGTGACTGCTGGTGTCAAGAGCCTAATTGTCTCAAGGTTCAGTTAGCAAAAATGCAAATTCCATAGCTAAACAAAATATTACTGTTATTAGAACAACTTGTTTTAAGCACACCTTAATTTGAGACATCAAACAAGAAAAAGAGATTAGTGCTAATTGTGATTGTTGACCCATAACTAATATCTAATATAGGGACAGATGTGTGAAATAATTACATGTACTCTAAGAAAGCTAGACTATGAAATGTGAGATTTAGCAGTTTTTATTGTCCTGATTTGATTTTGACAATAAGATGTTGCGAGAAAATAAAAGAAGCAATATTGAAAATTTAATACTATTTAATTATTATTTTAAAAATATTACTAAATACAGTGCACTGAAATATTTGCCTTCATATTGAAAGTTAGAAGTCTATTAAAATTCTGTAAACTGTAACATACGGTCATAGGCAACATTAGTTTATCTGACACATTGCCACCATGGAATTTAATTTGGTGGAATAAAGTACAGAACGATGAGATTAAAAAAATTACTGTAGTGAAGGGCATCAGACTCTCTAGGGCTGTGTTTAGACACCAACAAATCTCAAAAACCTGTTTTAGTAGATTTTCTGTTCTCAGTACAGCCACACAGGACTTTTTTTTTAACATTTAATTATATTAGACAAAAAGAAAAACAAAAAAAGGAAACCAAGATGGATTTGAAATAAGCAGCAGATGCCAAGAGTTGTTAACTGCAAAGAAAAAGGAAATATATTTTTGCTTATTGCACTGCTACAGTTAAGAGTGTCAGCACTTCTCTTATAAACTTCTCACAAGTATATAGCTCAGCTGTAAATTTCCCCCCCATGTTAACACTTGCCATATAAAGTCTCAACCTTGTAATAAATTTATTTGTGTGTAATTTTATATATATGCATGTGATTTTATATATATGCATTCATACATACACAAATAAATTTATTACAAGGACACGTGTGTGTGTGTGTGTGTGTATGAATATGTATAATTGAAAAAACAGCCAAAATTATTTGGCTTTTATAAAAACATACACGTCTGGTTTTAAAAAGAAAATCATTTTGGCTGTTTTTCAGTTTTACTCTGTATGCTAAAAATGAAGTGTTTTGGTTTGATGTTTCTCTGTCCTTTCTTGACCCAAAAAACGGGTTCATTTAGGGATTCTTTTGTTTGTTTTGAAATGCTTATTGAAAATTAGTTCTTGATATTTAAAACTTCTCTGCCATTCAGTATTAAAATCTAGGGATGTTAACTTATTTCATAATGTTTTTATCTTTATATACATATTAATATAATGCCACATCATAAGACAAATCATTAGGATACTAAATAAGGATTTAAATAAGTACTAAGTGTTTTAAATATTTGGCTAGGCATACAGTTACTTGACAGAGTTACTAGAGAAGCTGTCTGCAACATACGTGAATGAACCACTAGGATCTCTATGGTAAACACCTGTATGAAGTCAAAGCTGACATTATTTCCTCATGCCATTTTACCTTTTTAAAAACAATTATGAATTAAGCATGGACTGTCAGAGTTATCTTTGAATTTCCTGCCTTTTGTTGATTTGTGTCTCAACCTTAACTTTATTTAAACTTAGGGGTTTTGTATTTAATCTTTTACTAAGAACTAGTAAGAAAGTTGGACTTTCTAGCTGTGGGGAGACTGTGTGTCAAATGGATTAGGTTGATGTGAAGATCTATAGCTGTGAGAGAAAGCAGCAATCACATACACAATTGTGTAACTGTCTTTTCAATTTTCCGCTCTAATTCTGTAGTTTATTGATTTCCTGGGTGTTGAGAATTTATTTCTAAGGAATACTTCCAGGAGTAAAATATTACTTATAAGGTTAATGATGGTGCATAGTGCTTGGTACAGAGAAAAACACAAAGGTGGGATTTGTGTTTAGAGATTAAAAGATTTGATGAAACAAGCTTGTGTGAAAGGAGGAGGGTTTCATGATCTCACAACTGTGCTATCCAGGCAGTTACTAAGAAAGCTTGGTTTTCTCAGCTATGGGAAAAGATAATGTTGGGTTATAGAGTCAGTCTCTCTCGCTTTCACCAGAAAATTCAATCCTGGTCCTGAGAAACCTTTTTGGAATAAGTTTTGTGAAAACCAGTTACTTTTTATGAAAAGCTGTGGTTTCGATGACTTGGCATTTTCTGACCAAAAAAAAAAGTTTCATCCAAAAAAATGCCTGAACAACTCTAACCATCATTCCTGTATACTTATTGTCACTTGTACACTGCAAAAGATACAGCTGAGATGGAGTGCTTGTCTTGTTTCATTTTGATTCTCTAATAGTTCTGGACTTGGCAAAAATTAAAGAATTCCCCACTTCTAGCTGTTAATTGCGCAGGACTTCTCAGGCACAGTGAACGCTAGTGTAATGTTCTGTTGATCCCTTAAGATTCTGAACACTGAAGCTGAGCTGAAGAATTCCAGATTTCTGGCCTTTTTTTTTCTCTAGCTAGTCGCTAGTGCATATAATAATGAGGGTCCTTCCTCCCTTATGTCAACTCTTCCCCTCACATCCTCCAATACATATAGTGCTCCTGAGGACTTTTGTATTTGAGTGGCGGGGGAGAGAGGTTTCATTCAAGTATTTCATGGATGTAGACTCTATTTACAAATACCTGTCTGGAAGACCGTATGATAATGTTTGTATGACACTGATGTGTACTCCATTATCACAAGATAAATCGTTATTTCAAGTAGCTTTTGTCTTCCTAATTAGAAAGAAACAATGTAAAAGAAAAAGCTTTTGTCTTCCTAATTTAAAAGAAAAAATGAAGTATAATTAACAAGGTTAAAATATAAGTGCTGATGAAAAAATGTAAAGTTAGAATAATATCATTATAGATTCAATATATACTATATCATCACTGGTATTAAAAGAATCTGCACATAAATTCTGCCTAAAGGATTAAATGTCCCTCTTTGTTAAAAAAGTGCCTAAAGCAGTAAGTGTGCATGTATCCTTTCTCACAGATCGAATATTGCGTGCGTAAACTTTGATTTAAATATTAAGAAATTGTCACAGGGCAGTTTGCCTGTGTGATTAAAAATAGGTCCAGCTCTCCTGTGCCAGGGCAGATGCTCCCAGTTGAGCTAATTAAGAGGGGAAGGGCTGCCTCTGAGTTATAAAGGGTCAGAGGGATTGCTGCAAGGGCAGAGCTAGAAGGGGAACTGCAGAGTGAAGCTTCAGGGAGAGAGGGTCTCCTGCACGGGGAAGCTAATGATCCAACCAGCTGACCAAATTCGCTGATGAATCCTGGTCATATGCCATCTAAGGCATGTTGCACATATGCTAAGAAGTGGTCCCCAAAGAAGGATGTTGGGGTTGTAGAAGAAGACCCAGCACCTCAGTACCTGTTGGGAAAGGGCAGACAGTTTTTGTCAATGCAGATAAACTCCCAGCAGATGTGGCCTGAAAAAGGAAAATCAGTAGAAAATATATTTGCAAGTCAAAAAGATTTCCTCTTCATGTATTACAGATTACACAAGCTCTCCCTCAGTTTCTGTCATTTAAATACATATAGCTTTTACTGCTTCTCTCAAAATAATACTAAATTGCTGCATTGTTTCCCTTATTTGTGTTCTTCTCAAAATTGGTCTTTCCCTATTTCTGTTTTCCTTCCCAGTTGTACACATAAGTATTCTTTTCTCCTCTGTTTCTTTCCTCCTTTTTATGGCCTAGATCGGGAAACAGTAAAAAGAGAATTCTACACTCATAAAATTAAACATATGAATAAATCTTTGCAAGATCAGGGCCTATATTTTCATCTTCAGTGTTATTTTCTCTTTGTTTCTATAATTTTTTAAATTCTGAAATTTGTTGTTTTTCAAGGAGTCTTTCTTTTCAAAAAAGTACTTTGTGTCTATATTCTTCCTTTGTTCTTCTATTACTTGGGAACTCAAAAGTCAGCACCTATCGAAGACACAAATAAATGAACTGTATGTATCTCTGATGTTCTGTAGAGAGCCCATAACCCTTTTTTGGTTATTTTGCCTTGATGAGTTGCAAATTTTACTACAGTGATCTGTAAACTTCAGAGAGAGTTGTATAATCTTATACTCATTAATGATACTTCCCTTGGAAAAAATAAATATAGCAGCTAACAAGTTAAAAAAAATACTAGAATGTTCTCTCTTTTAAAACAGGGGTAGGCAAATTTTTTGGCCTGAGGGCCACATCTGGGTATGGAAATTGTATGGCGGGCCACAAATGCTCACAAAATTGGGGGTTGGGGTGTGGGACGAGGTGAGGGTT